>NC_087342.1:46229604-48629604 GCF_030014295.1 Loxodonta africana
TCCTGACTTTAAACCATGCAGTGTCTGCATGTTCTGTTCTAACGACTGCCTCTTGATCCATGTACAGATTCCTCATGAGCATAAGTATTCCAGAATTCCCATTCTCCACACTGTTATCCATAATTTGTTATGATCCACACAGTAGAATGCCTTAACATAGTCAATAAAACACAGGTAAACATCTTTCTGGTATTCTCTGCTTTTAGCTAAGATCCATATGTTATTAGCAATGATATTCCTGGTTCCATGTCCTCTTCTGAAACTGGCCTGAATTTCTGGCAGTTCCCTGTCGATATACTGCTGCAGCTGTTTTTGAATGATCTTCAGCAAAATTTTGCTTGCAAGTGATATTAATGATAAAAAATATAATTTCCACAATCGGTTGGATCACCTTTCTTGGGAATAGGCATAAATATGGATCTATTCCAGCTGGGTGGCCAGGTAACTGTCTTCCAAATCTCTTGGCATAGATGAGTGGACACTTCGGTGCTGCATCCATTTGTTGAAACATCTCAATTGGTATCCTGTCAATTCCTAGAGCCTTGTTTTTTGCCAGTGCCTTCAGTGCAGCTTGGACTTTTTCTTTCAGCATCATTGGTTCCTGATCATATGTTACCTCCTGAAATAATTGAACATGGATCTATACTTTTTGGTATAGTGACTCTGTGTATTCTTTCTATCTTCTTTTGATGCTTCCTGTGTCATTTAATATTTTCTCTGTAGAATTCTTCAGTATTGCAATCAAGGTTTGATTTTTTTTCTTCAGTTCTTTCAGCTTGGGAAATGCTGAGCCTCTTCTTCCCTTTTGGTTTTCTATCTCCAGGTCTTTATACATGTCATCATAATACTTTACTTTGTCTTCTCAAGCCACCAGTTGAAACCTTCAGTTCAGCTCTTTTGCTTCATCATTATTTTGTTTTGCTTTAGCTACTCATCATTCAAGAGCAAGTTTCAGAGTGTCTCCTGACATCCAGTTAGGTCTTTTCTTTTTTTCCTCTCTTTTTAATTACCTCTTGCTTTCTCCATGTATGATGTCCTTGCACAACTTGTCTGGTCTTTGGTCATTAGTGTTCAATGTGTCAAATCTATTCTTGAAATGGTCTCTAAATTCAGGTGGGATATACTCAAGGTCGTACTTTGGCTCTTGTGGACTTGTTCTAATTTTCTTTAGTTTCAACTTGAACTTGCATTTGAGTAATTGATGGTTTGATCCCCAGTCGACCGCTGGACTTGTTCTGACTGATGATATGGAGCTTTTCCATCATCTCTTTCCACAGATGCAGTCAATTCGATTCCTGTGTATTCCATCTGGTGAAGTCCATGCGTACAGTCGCTGTTTATGTTGGTAAAAAAAAGGTATTTGCAATGAAGAAGTTGTTGGCCTTGCAAAATTCTATCACCAAGGCCATATTTTCCAACTACTGATCCTTCTTCTTTGTTTTCAGTTTTTGTATTTCCATCAGCAGTAATTATCCTGCAATTATCCTGATTGCATGTTTGATCAGTTTCATACTGATCAATTTTTTCATCTTTGGACTTAGTGTTTGGTGTCTAATTTGAATAATAGTGGTATTAGCTGGTCTTCCTTGTAGATTTTTGGATATTATCCTATCACTGACAGGGTTGTACTTCAGGATAGATCTTGAAATGTTCCTTTTGGCAATGCATGCAATGTCATTCCTCTTCAAGTAGTTATTCCTGGCATAGCAGAGCGTATGATTGTCTGATTCAAAATGACCAATACTAGTCCATTTCAGATCACTAATGTCTAGGGTATTGATGTTTATGTGTTCCTTTTCATTTTTGATGATGTCCAATTTTCCTAGATTCATACTTTGTACATTCCAGGTTCTGATTATTAATGGATGTTTGCAGCTGTTTCTTCTCATTTTGAGTTGTGTCACATCAGCAGATGAAGGTTCCAAAAGCTTGACTCCATCCGTGTCATTAAGGTTGGCTCTACTTTGAGGAGGCAGCTCTTCCCCAGTTGTCTTTTGAGTGCTTTCCAACCCGAGGGCTCATCTTCTGGCACTATATCAGACAATGTTCTGGGGCTATGTGTAAGGTTTTCACTGGTTAATTCTTTTCAGAAGTAGACTTCCGGGTCTTTCTTCCTAGTCTGTTTTAGTCTGGAAGCTCAGCTGAAACCCATCTGCCATGGGGAAACCTGCTGGTACTTGAATACCGGGCCAGGCTACTAGAAACAGCTTTTTAAAAAAATACCAATCTACTGGATGAAATAGGGTAGAAACCCATATGTTAGCAGCATGTATCCCTGAGTTGTTTGATTAAAAGTGATTTCTTCTTTATTAATGTTTTCAATGGATTGTGAATGCATTAACTTTTTAATCAGGGAAAACACACTTTGTAAACATAAGTAATAAGCCTTGGCTATCAAACTTTGTTTTCCAGTGGTCCTTAGTTGCGTATTGTTCTCCTGTCCATTAAAGGGCACCATCAGGAGAAATGGCACCATCAGTTTGCTGCAGAAGTTTAAATTTACACAAATTTCTAGAGGTCAACTTGGAAATAAATTAAAATGTAATATTTCTATACTCCTTGCCCAGAAATTGCATTTCTAGGAATTTAGTCTAACGAACTAGTAAAACGCATGCACAAACATATATTTGTGCAAAAGTATAAGATGTATTAATGAGATATTTTATATTTCTGTACTAAGTCTTTGAAATGTGGTCTGTATTTTACATTAACAGCACGTCTGAATTTAGACCAACCACATTTCAAGTGCACAGTATCCTCATATGGCTGATAGCTACTGCATTGGCCAGCATAGCTCTAAACACTTGCATACAGGCATATTAAAAAAAAAAAAATGCAAGTGTTTAGAGCTATGCTGGCCAATGCAGTAGCTATCAGCCATATGAGGCTACTGTGCACTTGAAATGTGGCTGGTCTAAATTCAGACGTGCTGTTAATGTAAAATACAGACCACATTTCAAAGACTTAGTACAGAAATGTAAAATATCTCAATAATACGTCTTATATTGATTAGATATTGAAATGATAATATTTGGGATATAATGAATTAAATAAAATACATTTTTAAAGTTAATTTCATTTATTTTCTTTTACTGTTTTTCATATGACTTCTAGAATATTAAAGTTGCATTTATGGATCACATTATATATCTATTGGACAGCTCTACTTAAATGATTCATGCAGGTCTGTGCTTAGTGGCCCAGCATCACCCTGATGCTCTCTGAGTAAAGTTGAGAAGATCTGACAATGTGCAATAAAATACCATTTTTCTTGTTTTGTTTTTCTTATGAAAAATCTGTTATTTCAGTATATGCTTAGAGAATTTCAAAGAAAGATGTCCCATTGTCTGTATTTTAACATTTAAAGTCAAGAGTTCATCTGCCCATATCACTAGGAGTCATCTGTAATACCTCCCCATCAAGGTGACATGTCGTTCTCTCTCATTTGTATTTCTTTCAGTTACTGAAACTATTGCAACAGACTCATAGATGTTTACCACTAATTCGCATCTGGTATTGGGAAAATTATTTTCCTAAAAGGCATTGTTATTTCTTTCACTTCCTTCTTAGGAGCTTAGAGTTTGTCACAAATGGTAACTACTTATAGTGGCTCTAAATGTCCTCTATTAATTTAGCATCAACGTGAATGTACCTGTTGCTTCCCAACAAAGGTCTGTTTGATTTTATAAAAAACAAGCAAGTATTGATACAGAGCAAGGAGTAAAAAGTTTGTTAACATAGATTTTCTCTGGGGTTATCTCAATACTTCCATGACATTGTTTTTAGCGATGGTTAAAATTAAAAGGACACGCACACAAGGGACTTCTATCTCTGGCAATATAACGAACGAAGGTAACCTGAAATATTTCTGCCACAAAAACCCACTAAAAAAAGTAAAACCTGAATGAAGGTAACCTGAAATATTTCTGCCACAAGAACCTGGAAAAGGTGGATTAAAAAAAAAATAACAAAATTATTTTAAATATATAGTTAATATCTCAAAAAGGGGAAAAACAAACAAAAAATAAATTAAAAAACGAAACAAACCCAGAGTGAGATAGTTATGAGCAGATGTTATGAGGTCCTGGACGAGGTGGGAGAGTGTGTACAGGCTTTGTGAACTTAAGAGCTATAGCCCACACGAGTACAGAAGATTAAGCCTTGGCTCTGTGTGCGGCAGAAATTTGGAATTGAGAATTTCCAATAGAATGCTAGAAAATTTGAAGGGCTGCACCCTCAGTTAAAGGGTGAATCAGTCAGTCAGGAAAAGAAAGTTTTTGTATCTACTGGGTTCTAAATGGACAAAACAGGTCTATCCTGAGGTTTTCTAAAACACAGACTTGAATATCACACAAGTTTTGGATTCCAATTTCACTACTTCTGTGGTCAGAGCCTCAAGCCAAACCAAGAAATATTAATATGAAACTCATCTTTGGATGCTGATACCCCTAGAATTGTAACAGCAACAAGTCCAAAATCAATCTGGAGGGGGTGCATCCACAATTCAGACCACAAGATGTTCTCACAGAAAAAAAGAATAAGTCTGAATTAAAATGAACCCACATAAAAATTACAAAACTGCTGAGGAAAGAATTTATTATGGTCAAGAATCAGCAGACAGAGACGTTAGGTTTAGAATCTCCAAGGACTTAAGAAAATAGAACACCTGAAAGGGAATACAAATTAAGTATGTCTAAAATAATAAAAGACATAAAAAACAATTGGTGCCCTAAGAAAAGAACAAGAGCCTAAGGAAAAAAACTGGCATATTTGGAAAGATATCCATTGAAAGATAAAGCCATTTAAATATAAAACTCTTTGTATAGTTTAAATAAAATTATATAAAAAAAGAGAATTAATGAAATGGGCCATACTGTTAAAATTATCTAAAATGAAACACAAAGAGATAAAGGCAAAGTTGATAAATAAATGCAGAATAAAATAAGGAATTTAATAAGAATTCTAGAAGAAGAAAATACGTAGACTGGTGCGTAGAGTGTGATAATGGTAGAGAATTAACAAGAATTGAAGAACGATAAGCTTGCATTGAAAAACAGTCAATCACAGCAGGTTAAATAAAAATAAAGCCACACCTAGAAACATTGTAGTGAAATTGCACAGTACCAAAATCAAAGAGAAAGCAACAAGAGAAAGCTTACCCACAAAGGCATAATAGCAGACTGTTAATAGGATTTTCAACAAGAACAACAGAAGTCAACGGAACAATATCTAAAGGACCAAGAGAAAATAATGGTTAATCTAGAATTCTACACTCAGAGAAACAACCATTAAAGTGTTTGGATGAAATAATGAATAAGACTAAAAGATTTACAACCCACATTATTTTCATAAAATGGACTAATTCAGGGAAAAGAAGTTGAACCCCAAAGTAAGGAGTGATATGTAAAAGCAATGATGAGTAAACAAATCGGAAAATGTGGGGTTAAATTAAAAACCATCACCATCATCACAACAATAAAAACAATAACAGGAGCCAAGATGGCGGAATAGACAGACGCTTCTGTCCAGCCCTCTTTACAACAAAGACCCGAAAAAAACAAGTGAAACGAGTATATTTGTGACAAGCTGGGAGCCCTGACCATCAAAGGCAAGCTTGGACAACGAACTGAGGGGCAGGGGCAGGGGAAGGAAGAGACCGTTCAGAAGTGGAGAAGGGTTACTGGACCTTAATCGCGGGGAGCCCTCAGGCATCATTCCCCGAGCAGCGGCAGCGGCGGGCTAGTCCTAGCGTTTGGCCACAGTTTCCTCAGGGAGAAGCAGCCAGCCACACAGCCTACTCACACCTCTGGAACCTGAGCAGAAGGGTGCTCTCTGCAAAAGTTAAGCACTTGCATATATTTTACCGTGCCCCCCACCCCCAACCCTGCTTCAGCGGCTGAATCCCTGGGCCTGAGATAGATCCTGGTGAGCACCTAGAGCCATCCTCCCAGCCTTGGGGAAGGAAAATATTTCCAACTGGGGGGAAAAGATAATTTGCTAGCTCCATTAACCGGGGGAGCTCAGAACAGAAGCGGCTCCTGTCCAGGCATAAACCATCCATGGACCTTGAGCACCTTTACCTTCTGCATGGACCTGGTGTGGGCCTATTTTGGGAGAATAGGCCCTTGTTGGCAAACTCCAACCATTTCAGTGGTGTGGTGGAGAGGTGGGTATTTGGCGTTTGACATTGCTTTGTCTATTAAACAAGATCCTCACCTACCCATGACAGGGACCTAAAGACTGGTGGCTCCACTTGGGTCAATCAGCCACCCGTGACAGGGGCCCAGGGATAACTGGTACCTCCCAGTCCTTACAACAAAATCTTTGGGTGCCCATGGTCCCTCTGCAGAGCCCACCCACCAGCATGCTGTATGGAACAGAGACACGTTTTCCTCAGAGACACTTGGGGGTCGGTTCTCAGCCCCCTGCCTTGTTCAGAGTGTGACCCCCTGCTGCAATCAGATACGGGTATATACACCAATCACCCCTGCCCCTCTAAGACTGTAGGACAGAGCCTGTACCACACACTTGATGATCAGCTACCTGGAAACCTGAGCTGAATTCATACAAGAAAACTGAATGGACTCCTAGACTGATAGACCTGATAACAGCCCTAGCCAGCTGGGGACAGGACACCAGAGCTCCAAAGGCGAAAATAATCAAGCTAGCTCACTCAAGAAACCCACAGGGGTGTACCAAAACAAAACAAAGCAAGCAGCTACGACACAGTAAGCAAGCATAAACTAATACAATAACTTATAGATGGTTCGGAGACAACAGTCAATATCAAGGCACATAAAGAAATGGGCCATGGTCACCTCAACAGGCTCTCAAAACAAAGAATCCAGGGATCTTCTAGATGAAAGTGCATTCGTGGAATTACCAGATGCAGAATACAAAAGTTTAATATACAGAACCCTTCAAAACATCAGGAAGGAAATGAGGCAATATGCAGAACAAGCCAAGGAACACACAGATAAAGCAACTGAAGAACTCAGAAAGATTATTCAGGAACATAATGAAAAGTTTAATAAGCTGGAAAAATCCATAGACAGACAGCAATCAGAAATTCAGAAGATTAACAATAAAATTACAGAATTAGATAACTCAATAGAAAGCCAGAGGAGCAGAATTGAGCAAGTAGAAGCTAGAATTTCTGAACTCGAAGATAAATCACTTGGCTCTAAAATATTTGAAGAAAAATCAGATAAAAGAATTAAAAAAATGAAGAAAACTTAAGAATCATGTGGGACTCTGTCAAGAGAAATAACCTACGAGTGATTGGAGTACCAGAACAGGGAGGGATAACAGAAAATACAGAGAAAATTGTTGAGGCTTTCTGGGAAGAAAACTTCCCTGATATTGTGAAAGATGAGAAGATATCTATCCAAGACGCTCATCAAACTCCACATAAGGTAGATCTTAAAAGACAGTCACCAAGACATATTATAATCAAGCTTGCCAAAACCAAAGATGAGACAATTATAAGAGCAGCGAGGGATAAGAGAAAAGTCACCTACAAGGGAGAGCCAATAAGAATAAGCTTGGACTACTGGGCAGAAACCATGCAGCCGAGAAGGCAATGGGATGACATATTTAAAAAATTGAAGGAAAAAAATTGCCTGCCAAGAATCATATATCCATCAAAACTGTCTCTCAAATATGAAGGTGAAATTAAGACATTTCCAGGTAAACAAAAGTTGAGGGAATTCGTAAAAACCAAACCAAAACTACAAGAAATACTAAAGGGAGTTCTTTGGTTAGAAAATCAATAATATCAGGTATTGACCCAAGGCTAGAACACTGGGCAGAGCAACCAGAAGTCAACCCAGGCAGGGAAATTCAAAAAAAAAAAAAAAAAAAGCCCAACACAGGGTAACGCCGATGTTATTATATAAAAGAAGACAACGTTAAAATAATAAAGAGGGACTAAGAAATGTAATCATACACCTTCCATATGGAGAGGAAGATACGGCGATACAAAGAAATAAAAGTTAGTTATAAATTTAGGAAAATAAGGGTAAATAATAAGGTAACCACAAAGGAGACAAACTATCCTACTCATCAAAATAAAATACAAGGGAAAAATACAGACTCAGCAGAAATAAAATCAACAACAACAAATATAAGGAAAGGAGAATATATAAAGAAAATCTACCCAGCACATAAAATCAAGTGGGAAAAAGAAGCTGTCAACACACAAAAAAAGACATCAAAATCATAGCACTAAATTCATACCTATCCATAATTACCCTGAATGTCCATGGACTAAATGCACCAATAAAGAGACAGAGAGTGGCAGAATGGATTAAAAAACAAGATCCGTCTATATGCTGCCTACAGGAGACATACCTTAGACTTAGAGACATAAACAAACTAAAACTCAAAGGATGGAAAAAATATATCAAGTAAACAACAATCAAAAAAGAGCAGGAGTGGAAATATTAATTTCTGACAAAATAGACTTTAAAGTTAAATCCATCAGAAAGGTTAAGAAAGGACACTATATAATGATTAAAGGGACAATACACCAAGAAGATGTAACGATATTAAATATTTATGCATCCAATGACAGGGCTGCAAGGTACATAAAACAAACTCTATCAGCACTGAAAAGTGAGATAGGCAGCTCCACAATAATAGCAGAAGACTTCAACACACCACTTTCATTGAAGAACAGGACATCCAGAAAGAAGCTCGATAAAGACACAGAAGATCTAAATGCCACAATCAACCAACTTGACCTCGTAGACATGTACAGAACACTCCACCCAACAGCAACCAACTATACTTTGTTTCCTAGTGCACATGGAACATTCTGTAAAATAGACCACGTATTAGGTCATAAAGCAAGCCTTAACAGAATCCAAACATTGAAATATTACAAAACATCTTCTCTGACCATAAGGCCATAAAAGTGGAAATCAATAACAGGAAAAGCAGGGAAAAGAAATCAAACACTTGGAAACTGAACAATACCCTGCTCAAAAAAAGACTGGATTATAGAAGACAGTAAGGATGGAATAAAGAAATTCATAGAACCCAATGAGAATGAAAACACTTCCTATCAGAACCTTTGGGACACAGCAAAAGCAGTGCTCAGAGGCCAATTTATATCAATAAATGCACACATCCAAAAAGAAGAAAGGGCCAAAATCAAAGAACTATCCCTACAACTTGAACAAATAGAGAGAGAGCAACAAAAGAAACCCACAGGCACCGGAAGAAAACAAATAATAAAAATTAGAGCTGAACTAAATGAATAGAAAACAGAAAAACAATTGAAAGAGTTAACAAGACCAAAAGCTGGTTTTCTGAAAAACTTAACAAAATTGATAAACCATTGGCCAAACTGACAAAAGAAAAGCTGGAGAGGAAGCAAATAACCCAAATAAGAAACGAGATGGGCGATATTACAACAGACCCAACTGAAATTAAAAGAATCATATCAGAATACTATGAAAAACTATATTCAAACAAATTGGAAAACCTAGAAGAAATGGATGAATTCCTAGAAACACACTACCTACCTAAACTGACACAAACAGAAGTAGAACAACTAAATAGACCCATAACAAAAGAAGAGATTGAAAAGGTAATCAAAAAACTCCCAACAAAAAGAAGCCCTGGTCTGGATGGCTTCACTGCAGAGTTCTACCAAACTTTCAGAGAAGAGTTAACACCACTACTACTAAAGGTATTTCAGAGCATAGAAAAGGATGGAATACTACCAAATTCATTCTAAGAAGCCACCATATCCCTGATACCAAAACCAGGTAAAGATACCACAAGAAAAGAAAATTTTAGACCTATATCCCTCATGAATGTAGATGCAAAAATTCTCAACAAAATTCTAGCCAATAGAATTCAACTACATATCAAAAAAATAATTCACCATGACCAAGTGGGATTCATACCAGGTATGTAGGGATGGTTCAACATTAGAAAAACAATTAATGTAATCCACCACATAAATAAAACAAAAGACAAGAATCACATGATTTTATCAATTGATGCAGAAAAGGCATTTGACAAAGTTCAACACTCATTCATGATAAAAACTCTCAGCAAAATTGGAATAGAAGGAAAATTTCTCAACATAATAAAGGGCATTTATACAAAGCCAACAGCCAACATCACCCTAAATGGAGAGAGCCTGAAAACATTCCCATTGAGATCGGGAACCAGACAAGGATGCCCTTTATCACCGCTCTTATTCAACATTGTGCTGGAAGTCCTAGCCAGAGCAATTAGGCTAGATAAAGAAATAAAGGGCATCCAGATTGGTAAGGAAGAAGTAAAAGTATCTCTATTTGCAGATGACATGATCTTATACACAGAAAACCCTAAGGAATCCTCCAGAAAACTACTGAAACTAATAGAAGAATTCAGCAGAGTATCGGGATACAAGATAAACATAAAAAATCAGTTGGATTCCTCTATACTAACAAAAAGAACATTGAAGAGGAAATCACCAAATCAATTCCATTTACAGTAGCCCCCAAGAAGATAAAATACTTAGGAATAAATCTTACCAGAGATGTAAAAGACTTATATAAAGAAAACTACAGTACACTTCTGCAAGAAACCAAAAGAGACTTACATAAGTGGAAGAACATACCTTGCTCTTGGATAGGAAGGCTTAACATTATAAAAATGTCTATTCTACCAAAAGCGATCTATACATTTAATGCAATTCCGATCCAAATCCCAACAACATTCTTTAATGAGATGGAGAAACAAATCGCCAATTTCATACGGAAGGGAAAGAGGCCTTGGATAAATAAAGCATTACTGAAAAAGAAGAACAAAGTAGGAGGCCTTACTTTACCTGATTTTAGAATCTATTATACCACCACAGTAGTCAAAACAGACTGGTACTGGTACAACAACAGATACATGGACCAATGGAACAGAATTGAGAATCCAGATATCAATCCATCCACATATGAGCAGCTGATATTTGACAAAGGCCTCAAAACAGCTAAATGGGGAAAAGACAGTCTTTTTAACAAATGGTGCTAGCATAACTGGATATCCATCTGCAAAAAAATGAAACAAGACCCATACCTCACTCCATGCACAAAAACTGACTCAAAATGGATCAAAGACCTAAATGTAAAATCTAAAATGGTAAAGATCATGGAAGAAAAAATAGGGACAATGTTAGGAGCCTTAAAACATGGCATAAACGGTATAGAAAACATTATAAAGAACGTAGAAGAAAAACTAGATAACTGGGAGCTCCTAAAAATCAAACACTTATGCTCATCCAAAGACTTCACCAAAAGAGTAAAAAGACTACCTACAGACTGGGAAAAAGTTTTTAGCTATGACATTTCTGATCAGAGCCTGATCTCTAAAATCTACATGATGCTGCAAAAACTCAACTGCAAAAAGACAAATAACCCAATTAAAAAGTGGGCAAAAGATATGAATAGACACTTCACTAAAGAGAACATTCAGGTAGCTAACAGATACAGGAGGAAATGTTCACGATCATTAGCCATTACAGAAATGCAGATCAAAACTACAATGAGATTTCATCTTACTCCAACAAGGCTGGCATTAATCTAAAAAACACAAAATAATAAATGTTGGAGAGGCTATGGAGAGATTGGAACACTTCTACACTGCTGGTGGGAATGTCAAATGGTACAACCACTTTGGAAATCGATTTGGTGCTTCCTTAAAAAGCTAGAAATAGAACTACCATATGATCCAGCAATCCCACTCCTTGGAATATATCCTACATGAACAGATATATGCACACCCATGTTTATTGCAGCTCTGTTTACAATAGCAAAAACATGGAAGCAACCAAGGTGCCCATCAACGGATGAATGGATAAATAAATTATGGTATATTCACACAATGGAATACTAGGCATCGATAAAGAACAGTGAGGAATCCGTGAAACATTTCATAACATGGAGGAACCTGGAAGGCATTATGCTGAGTGAAATTAGTCAGTTGCAAAAGGACAAATATTGTATAAGATCACTATTATAAGAACTTGAGAAATAGTTTAAACTGAGAAGAAAACATGCTTTTGTGGTTAGGAGAGGGGGAGGGAGGGATGGTGGGAGAGGGGTATTCACTAATTAGATAGTAGATAAGAAGTACTTTAGGTGAAGGGAAAGACAGCACATAGTACAGGGGAAAAAAAGGGGGGGGGGAGGTCAGTACAAATGGACTAAATGAAAACCCAAGAAGTTTCCTGAATAAACTGAATGCTTTGAAGGCCAGCGTAGCAGGGGCAGGAGTCTGGAGACCATGGTTTCAGGGGCATCTAAGTCAATTGTCATAATAAAATCTATTACCAAAACATTCTGCATCGCACTTTGAAGAGTGGCCTCTGGGGTCTTAAACGCTAGCAAGCAGCCATCTAAGATGCATCAATTGGTCTCAACCCACCTGGATCAAAGGAGAATGAAGAACACCAAGGACACAAGGTGATTACGAGCCCAAGAGACAGAAAGGGCACGTGAACCAGCGACTACATCATTCTGAGACCAGAAGAACTAGATGGTGCCTGGCTACAACCAATGACTGCCCTGACAGGGAACACAACAGAGAACCTCTGAGGGAGCAGGAGAGCAGTGGGATGTAGACCCCAAATTCTCGTAAAAAGACCAGACTTAATGGTCTGACTGAGACTGGAAGGACCCTGTTGGTCATGGCCCCCAGACCTTCTGTTGGCCCAGGACAGGAACCATTCCCAAAGCCAACTCTTCAGACATGGATTGGACTCGACAATGGACTGGAGAGGGATGCTGGTGAGGAGTGAGCTTCTTGGATCAGGTGGACACTTGAGACTATGTTGGCATCTCCTGCGTGGAGGGGAGATGAGAGGGTGGAGGGGGTTAGAAGCTGGCAAAAAGGACACAAAAAGAGAGAGTGGAGGGAGAGAGCAGGCTGTCTCATTGGAGGAGAGTAATTGGGAGTGTGTAGCAAGGTGTATATGGGTTTTTGTATGAGAGACTGACTTTATTTGTAAACTTTCACTTAAAGCACAATAAAAATTATTAAAAAAAACAATAACAATAATGGTTACTTGAGGGAATTAAAATGAGTCTAAAAATATAAACAACGATAATGGGTAAAATGGGAGGGGATAGTCATAATCAGAGTTGAAATGGTCTAAGGTCCTTGTATTACTTGAGAGGAAAGTAGAAATACCAACTTTAGCTTTTTTTTTAATTTTAATTTTAACAATTACACACTTAAATATTTAAAAACCATTAAAATAATAAAAATAGAATGCATAACTTCCAACCCAGTAGAGGGAGAAAAAAGAGAATTTAAAAATGTAATTATTACAAGAAAAGGAAATGCTGAAGAGAAAAATAAGCAAACAGAAAACATGGTTAAGTAGAAAACATAAAATTAGGTAAGAAAAACTAAGCAATAATATAAAAAAATGTGAAAAATAAAATTTATCTATTAAAACCAGATGTTATTAGGTTAGATTAAGAAAATCCCACCAAATCCAGCTACAAGTATACTCTGTTTAAAAGATGTTGTTAGGTGCTGTTGAGTCAGTTCAAACTAATAGAGACCCTATGTACAACACCGTGAAACACTGTACCTTCCTTACAATCATTGGTATGCTTGAGCCCATTGTTGCAGCCACTGTGTCAATTTATCTCGTTGAGGTACTTTCTCTTTTTTTGCTGACGCTCTACTTTATCAAGCATGATGTCTTTCTCCAGGGATCTGATTCCTCCCGATAACGTGTCCAAAGTACGTGAGATGTAGTCTTGCCATCCTTGCTTCTAAGGAGCACTGTGGCTGTGCAGGATTTAGAAAGAGATGTCTAGACTTCCAACATGGTTGCTTAGGCTGTGTAATGCAAACTCGTTTCACATCTCCTATGCAACCTTTGGAGCCCTGGTGGCTCAGTGGTTAAGAGCTCAACAGCTAAGCAAAAAGTCGCCAGGTCGAATCCACCAGCTGCTCCTCAGAAACCCTATGGGGCAGTTCTGTTTGGTCCTATAGGGTCGCTATGAGTTGGATTCAACTCAACAGCAACAGGTTTAATTTGGTTTTGATTTACACAACCTTCAAAGTTGAGTTGATCACTAATACTGTGAAAGTTTGGGTCTATTTGGGAAAACCCAAAGAAGCCCTAAACTCTTTATCTAGGATGATAAAGGACAAAAACAGAGACAGCATGTGTCAAAGGAAAAATTCGAGGATGAAGTGCCAGTTGGCTTCTGGATTACATTAAAATGTCTGAAACTTACTTGGTGGAAGTAGGGAGTCATGTGTTTTTGAGTAGAGGTTAACAAAGAAAATGGTGTTGTGGGAAAATGGAAGGTAGTGTACTGACTGCTGCATTAGTATAATATTAAAGTTCAATTAAAACAGAGAAATTGGTTTGGGCCAAAAGAACAAAAAAAGAAGAAACAGATGAGAAAGTCTTTTTCATAGAAAAATCAAACACATCTGATGTGATTTGGAGAATTGATACTTGGGGACAGAGCGTGGGGAAAGTTAAAGACAAGTTACAATCTGGGTGAATGATGTCATTGGGAGCAAAAGGAAAGGTACAATAAATAACAGGTTTTAGGGAAAAAATAGAATTCAATTTTAGACAAGTTGATCTTGAGATGATAGATAGGAAACTGTATCAGTCAAGATTCTTAGTTGGAAGCAATCAAAACCAACTCTGATATAAGCAGCAAAGGAACTTTTTAAAGGGAAATTGGGTAGTTCACAGAATTGCTGGGAGATCTAGAGAATCAGGCATAGAGACTGCAAACCTGAAACAACACCCCAAATCATGAGATCACCCTCGGCCCTGCCTCTGTGTCCTGGACACTGCATTGGCCCTGGACTCAGCTGTCTTTAGCATCAGTACCATGCTGCAGTCAGACTTCCCAGTCTGTGTGTCCTTACATCTTGAGCTCTTGATTTAAGCAGCAAGTGGGCCTGAGTGGCACAGGCTTCCTAGCCCTACCTAGCTGCAAGAACAGCCGGGAAAGTGAGTACATGGCTTTCTCAGCTGTCATAGTGGGGTGCAGCTTGATTCCTATCAGAACTTATCATGTCTTGGAAGTGCCCCAAAATAGTAAAGAGAGCCATATGCTAGACAGCCCAAAGAGTATTTAAGTCCAAGTCCCCATAAGGGGTTTAGAGAGTTTGGATTGGTGTGCAGGTAAGAGGCTGGGGCTGGTAAGGTATCTCTGGACATGGGCTCCATTAAGCAGAGGGCCTAGGACATGATGGGGCGAGGAGGTAGCTAAGAAGTGAAGCTTACAGGAGATATTATTTAGGAGAAGAGAGCCAAAGGAGCGGCATCAGACAAGTTAGTCAAGAGAGGCAAGGAGAGGAGAGAGCTTCACTGGAGTGAAATAGGTCAAGTAAGAGTGAGAGTCATGGGGAAAAAAGTACTGGGAATGTATTGCAATATTTGGACTGAAGAGATCAGAGTTGGCTATTCCCGGCATTCAAACAGCTATAGGCAAGTAGTGAGTGGGAAGGCAGGAGGTATGGTCAACCCTTTTGTAAGCGTAATAAAACAGTATATACTCTACATTTGGAAGAAATTGTATTTGTGCTGTAAAATTATTCACATGCTCCATTAATGGCCCCTTAAGGGGAGTCTGGCTCTGGAGTGCTGTTTAGCAATTAGCTTTATGCATTTTCCTGAATACTTAATGTGTTTCTGGCCAGGGCCTGGGCAGTGAGGGGCAAGCCTTATCAATATTTGAAATCTCTAGTTAAGTATGGAAGTTCTGCACTGGTTTCTGTGGGTGGCCACTTGGTATCACAGGACCATAGCATGGTAGAGATCAGTTTACAGGTGAGACACCTGAAGTGCAGAGAGGCAGACGGTATTGTTCAGGGTCCACCAAGCCAGGTCAAGAAACTTCTGAATGCCGATCAAGCAGGAAATTGTATTTGAACTTAATCAATAAAAGGCAATTAGCTGTGCTCTTGGGGATGAGCTAGAAAGGAGGTGAGGCCTTGGGAACAGCATTAAGTTCCCAGGGTTTTCTGAACTTCAGGAGCTGCAGACCTGGCTGAGTGTGAGGGTGTGTTCAGGGCATGAGGGTCAGAATGTGGCTGGGTCTCTGCAGGTCAGGTCCCATTGGTTCCCAGTTGGGGCCCTCTTTATGTGATGTCATTCCTTACATGTTTCTCCGTTCCCTGCAGTCAAAACCCAGACTGTAGCAACATTAAATCAGTCTGTGACTTTTTAAACTATTAGAATGAACCCTTCCCCCAACACAAAACTAAAAAAGCAAAAACAAAACACAAGTATACCAGTTGCCATCAGGTTGATTTAGATTCATGAAGTTTTTAAAGCTGTGACCTTCTGGAAACAGATCACTAAGCCTTACTTCCCAGGTGCCTCTAGGTAGGTCCAGACCACCAACCTTTTGGTTAGTAGTGGAGTGCTTAATGCACTGCACTACTGAGCAACTCCCTTATGGACAATTCAAACCAAACCAAACCATTGCTGTCCAGTCAGTTCCAACTCATGGCCACTCCATGTGTTTCAGAAAGAATTGTGCTTCATAGAGTTTTTAGGGAGGGAAGAATTAAGTTTTCTGGCTGAACCCAATAAGTGCCACTTGTTCAAAGAAATGGTTCCAAAAGACATTTTAGGGGCAGGGAATGTCAGATTCAACTTTTCATCCTTGTAGGGCTAAGGATGCTCTGAATGGTAGATTTCCATGTTGAAACCTGGGACTACAGCAGTGATTCTCAAACTTTTAGAATCAGGATCACCTGCAGGGCTTATTAATACACAAATTCTTGGGTTCTACTCAGAGTGTCTGACTCAGTAGTCTGCTAGGGTTTTGGGGAGGGAGCCTTTCCTGATGAACAAGTTCCCAGGTGATGCTGATGCTGCTGGTCAAGGGACCACACTTTGAGAAGTGCTAGATGCAAGAAGATTGATAAGGGAGGGCAGGGCTCCTCATCAGCTATTCATCCATTCCTTTGTTCATTAATCAACTCAACAAATGTTTAGTGAAGAACTGTCACACGTGTTCTGCAGTCGTTGGCTGGGCCTGGGCCCCCTCAACTATCTGATTTGCCCAGCAAAGTGACAGCATTTCGCTAGGCAGGAGTGAACCCCCTCAGAGAAACATTCCCTTCTCTCCCACTCAAATAATCTCCCGCAGTGGTTTCGGTTTCCTTGTTTGGCCTAGTTCGGTTTGGAATTGGAGCCCTGCTTCATATTTAATAGAGGCTTTGTTCTCCCTTCACACAATATATTGATTCTTATAATGGGGCCTTTTTGCTTTTTCCCAAACTACATTACCCACATTAACAGCTAGCTTAAAATGCCACTATGAAACCATGCAGGCCTTAGTGGAAGAGAAAAAAAGGAAATGAATCCCTCAGAGCTCCATCTCTTCCAGTAAGGCATTCTGTGGATGGGGAGGTCTGGCGGGGTGTGTATTTCCGCCTCTCATCGGCTACAATTCCCCAGAGTGTTCCAGCTAGCCGCCAAAGCTGATTCAGCTCTGCCTTGCAGACTAGGAATGCTGGGATATAGTAGGGGTGGGAGTCCTTGCTTTCTTTCTTTTTTTATTGTGCAGTAGGTGCAAGTTTACAGCTCACGTTAATTTCTCATATAAAAATTTATACACATATTGTTATGTGACCATAGTTGCTATCCCTATAATGTGACAGCACACTCCCCCTTTCTACCTCATGTTTCCTGTGTCCATTCAACCAGCTTCTATCCCCTTCTGTCTTTTCATCCTTCCTCCAGACAGGAGCTGCCCATTTAGTCTTGTGTATTTTTATCTACTTGAACTAAGAAGCTCACTCTTCACGAGTATTATTTTCTGTTTTTTAGTCCAGCCTAATCTTTGTTTGAAGAGTTGGCTTCGGGAATGGTTTTAGTTCTGGGTGAGTCCTGGCTTTCTTATTCCATTCCTCACTTTTGAGCCATTAGTCGTGAGAGCCTGTGAATTTATATCTGTATACCATCGGGGTATTGGGCATTTGCCTCTTTGTTTTATTGAGAGGGCAAGAGGGAAGCCCAGCCCTGCAAAAGCTTCCACGTTGTTAATCAAACCTGTTTTTAGTGGATTTCTCTCTAGTTTCCTCACGATACTTCGCGGATCAGACCGTTGTGATCATAGGGATGGCACAGGACTGGACAATGTTTGGTTTTGTTGTGCATAAGGTCACCATGAGTTGGGATCCAACTGGAAGGCAGCTAACAGCAGCAGCACCAACAACAATTTCCTAGTTTCCGTGGGGTTACTTGGCCAAAGGCATATTTGGCCATTCTGATGCTCCCAGCCTGTTTGCTTGACACTTTCATTAGTAGCAAGGAGATTTTGAACAGAGGTAACTACTTTTATTTGAGATTCTTTTTTAAAATTTTCTACTCCTTACAGGCAGATGCAGTGAGGAGAGAGGAGAAAGCATCAAAGGTGAGAAGAATTTGCAGAGGGCAAATCTGGTCCGGGCGACAGAATGCTTGCTCTGTGGGCTCTAACACTACAGCAGTCAGAGCTCTACAGGCAGTCAGAGCCTTCACATGCTGCTTGATTTAATTCAGTGAGGCCTATTTGTCGAGGGCCTGCCATGGGTGAGCTGTGGTGGCACACCTTGGATGGGCAGTTGAGTGGGGAGGCAGTGATGAAAACGTTAGAGTTTTTGCTCCCTAGGAACTCAAAGAAGTCAAGGCACAGACTTTTCACCGACATGTAAAACAGAGAGTGTTGGGTGGTACAGTGCCAGGGAGGGTACTATGAGAGTTGTTGAGAAGGGCCAGGAAGTGTGGGTATGTCCATCTGTGGTGCGGAGAGGTGAGAGCACCTCCATCAGGAGCTCAGCCTAAGAAGGTGAAGAATGTCTTCAGGGAATAGCAGAGTCTAGCTGCCTGAGGGATTGGATCTGAAGAGGGACAGAGTGAGAGGGAGGGGCTAATGTAATCGGGACAAGTGGTAGAGAATGTTGGATGTAGAGTTAAGAACTTTCAGTTTCACTCCGTATGGATCGAGTGTGGAAAGAATAAAGGGATAGAGGGAAGTTTGTCTAGGAAGAGAACTCTGGTAACCTCTGGTCAGATCTGTAGTGGGAAGGGGACAATACTGATGGGGAATTACAAACTGTGGCTAACAGACATAATCTAGGTGCCTAGGAGCACAGAAGACAGGAAGATCAGGTCATATAGGGCTAGCTTCATAAGAAATTCTCAGAAATACATAAAAGCAGAGAGAAAGGGCCAGCACAAAGAGAGGCAGACAGAGTAAAGGTTTTCAGGAGGCTTCAAGGCTGTGCTATGTTTCCAGGGTCAGGGCCATTTTATCACTTGGAGTTGGTAGCAGAATCACTGTTAAGGTTTCATAGTTTCTCTGTGATGAGGCCATTGACTACCAGAAAGATATTCATCCTGAGTTGTTTCTTCAGGAATAGCATGGACTTGCCCCTGATCTGGTAACACCAGTACCTATGCTTTACGACCAAAACTATTTATGAGTGTGTGTGTGTGTGTGTGTGTGTGTGTGTGTGTGTGTATGCAGTCTGTGCCCCCAGAAGAGTCAACAGGTAAAATGAGGTGGAGAATTTGACCTTATACCTCTTCAATAACCAAAGGGTCGGCCTTTTGAATCTACCAGGCACTCCTTGGAAGCTCTATGGGGCAGTTCTACTCTGTCCCCAGCTGATCCCACCAACCATTCTTAGAAGGAGCTAGAAAGTATCAGTATACTTATTGGTACACAGCATTGTTGTTAGGTGCTGTCGAGTTGGTTTCAACTCATAGTAACCCTATGTACAACAGCATGAAACACTGCTTGATCCTGCGCCATCCTCACAATCATTGGCATATTTGAGCCCATTGTTGCAGCCACTGTGTCAATTCATCTTATTGAGAGTCTTCCTCCTTTTCACTGACCCTCCACTTGAGCAAGCATGATGTTCTTCTCCAGGGACTGGTTCTCTCCTGATAACATGCTTCTCAGGAGCATTCTGGCTGTACTTCTTCCAGGACAGATTTTTTTGTTCTTCTGGCAGTCAACGGTATATTCAATATTCTTTGTTAACATCATAATTCAAAGGCATCAATTTTTCTTTGGTCTTCCTTATTCATTGTCCAGCTTTCATATGCATCTGAGGTGATTGAAAATATCATGACTTGTGTCAGAAGCACCTTAGACCTCAAGGCGACATGTTTGCCTTTTGACACTTTAAAGAGGTCTTTTGTAGCTGATTTGCCCAATGCAATATGTTGTTCGATTTCTTGACTGCTGCTTCCATGGCATTGACTGTGGATTCAAGTAAAAAGAAGTCCTTGACTGCCATAAATTCAAGCCAGATTCAGAAGAGAATGTGGAATGAGGGATATCATTACTGATGTCACATGGATCTTGGCTGAAAGCTGAGAATACCATAAAGATGTTTACCAGTGTTTTATTGACTATCCAAAGGCATTCAACTGTGTGGATCATAGTAAATTATGGGTAACATTGCAAAGAATGGGAATTCCAGAACACTTAATTGTGCTCATGTGGAACTTGCACATAGACCAAGAAGCAGTTGTTTGAACAGCACAAGGGGATACTGTGTGGTACACAGCAGGTTTTAGTAAATATCTGATAAAGAAGCAAACACGAGTAGTTGAATCTCAGAGCCAATCAGAATTTAGAAGAGAAATTGAGTGTTATGATTTCAAATGCTGAGGCTGAATGCACACACATTTGTATGCACTGGTACACACACACACACGCACACACACACACACACACACTCATTTGGTGTCTACCATTTTAAATGCCTCAGCACAACCATCAAGCCATTAACACCAGGGAAATATCTCTGATTCTCAAGACCGAGATATTGGAGAAATGTCTCAACAGCATAAAAAGAACAGGTTTTATTGTTGCCCTACACCAGAGGTTTTCAATCTTGGATACACATTGGAATCATTTGAGAAGTTTCAAAAAAAGTACTGATGCTAGGTTCTGATTGCTGTCCAGTCAATTCTGACTCATAACCTTGGCTGTGAATTGAACCTGAGTCTCTTGCAAGGAACGTAAAAGACTTTAGGGATGAGGAAAGGATAGAAACTTCCAGTCCTTGCTGCATTAGGGTGTACACAAGGAATACTTGGAAAGAAAAATAGGGAGAAGTTGATGCATTGAGGCAAAGTTCCTCAATACATAGCAGTCGTCTTCTTTTGCCCTGAAACAATGCTTTCTTCCAAAGAAACACAATTGTGGAGATTGTAATAAACATTCAACTGTAAAAATTAATACTAATGACTCTGGATTTGAAGTATTGGAAATATTTGGAGTCTCATAGCAACTTCTGAAGTGTTTCAGTGTGTCAAAGGACTTCTACTCTGCAACTTAAAAATGCCCCAAACAATTCCTAACAATGTGTGATGTTCATGGTACAAAATGACAGTCCCACTGAAAGTGAGGGGCTTGCATGGTGGGAATAAACTTTGCAAGACTCAGCCCTTGAAGGGCACCTAAAATGACTGCTACCACTCTGAAGTTGGCCAGAATCTAGGAAAAGATAAATTCTCCTTCCTGCAATTTCGGCATTTTTTTCCCCCTCAAACCTTGATTATTCCGTGTGAAATGATGCAGCAAGATGAGTGTTTTCTTCACAGGTTCATGCCAGTACTGAACACACTCACTGCTACTTTATGTATTTCTGGCCAACCCCAATAATCCAGTTAGGATAGATTTTTGAACTGCCGTTAGTGCAGATGTCCTACTTCAAGCACCAGCAGCAACAAACGTGTACTTCATGAGTAATCAAGGCAAGAAGATTGTCTGGACCATCTTTTCACAAGCTTTTTTAATGAGCAGTCACCACACCAGTTACGGGAAATATTGTGATGACCTTATAGCAGTGAAGATATCTCCTGTGTGGGCTAAGTTAACTGCGATAAATGAACTGCTTCCCTCCTGGAGACTTCTGCCCACATTTCTCCTTGTTCATTTTGTGTATAATGACAGTGATAGAGCCACAAGGGAGCCCCTGCGCTTTGATTTCCCAGGCTTCAAGATGCTATCCAATCAGGGAGAGCCCTTCACAACAATGGTGTTGAGACGGAATATCTTTTCAGCAGTGTTATATTTTGCCTTCTGTGTAGCTAATGGATTAATGCTTCTGACAAAGTCCAGATTTCCTAAAGGGATTGAGTCATAGGACTTTCATTCACCTTTCTGCACAGCTAGGAATGTCTTCCCCATTTTATTACTCATCATTCCTTACTCCCTTTGGCCTTATCAGAAACATTTCTCTCCCTTTTAATTTATAGATCCATAGAAGGCCAGGAGCAGTCCCACCAATTCACTGAATCATTCCTTAACTTCAAATGTCAGCCATGTCTAAAGGCAAAAGTGGCACCAGGCTAGGTTAGTGCCCTTGATGATACTGGGAGGCATAACCGGTAACAGTGTAGTTGATTCTGACTTATGGTGACTCCATGTAGAGTAGACTGAGTAGAACTGTGCTCCACAGGGCTTTCAGTGGTTGATGTTTCAGATGTTCAGGCTTTTCTTCTGAGGCACCTCTGGGTTGACTTGAACCTCCAACCTTTCAGTTAGCAGCAGAATGTATTAGCTGTTTGTACCACAATGAAGGTGAAGGGGAAATAATCTTATTATTTTCTCTTTCTACTTATCTCTCAAGTGTTTTCATAACTTGTTACCAAGAAACAAGATAGGCTTGTTTTGATTTTCTTTACTCTTTCTTCTCCTCTGACAGTTCCTTCACTTACATGTATACACTTGAAGGGCCAGAGGCTGAGGGAAAGAACTCTCAGTTCAAACCATCCTGTGGCATTTAGTGTGGGTATCACTGGTCTTCCTGCTTTCTCCTTTGACCCCCTTTGGTCATTGTTAACCAAACAGCCAGAGCAATTCTGTTAAAACCTAAGTCAGGTGATATGACTCCTTCACATAAAACCCTCCAAGGGCTTCCTTCTTCAGCATAAAAGTAAAGTCTTTGGAATGGCTCTAAGGCCCCATGTGACCAGTGCCCAGATACCTTTCTGGTCTTAGCCTCTATGACTCTCCCGCTTACTCACTCTACGCTAGTCACCTGCTTGCCTTGGTGTTCTCCCAACATGCCAGATATTCTCCTGCCATTCCTGTACCTTCTGTTTGGAAAGCATTTACCCCAGAAATACATGGTACACACTCTCTTCTTCAGGTATTTACTCAGATGAGTCCTAGAGTAACAATCTGTACTCTGGTTAACGTAAAACTGAGAGATTTATTGAAAGGAAAGAGACAGCTTGAGCTGGGACTAGTCTGAACTCCACTTGGTGGAATCCAGTAATCCAAGATGGCAACTCAGCAGTGATGTTTTATAGGAGGGGAACAAAGGATATGAAACATGCTACTTGGTTGATATTTACAGATTTAGGTCATTGAAAGGCATTACTTGATTGGTAGTAGATCATTTTAAGCCAGGAATTCCTGTGGCAGAACTTGTAGGTATATGACAGGGAGGGGGTCAACATGAATTTATGTCATCATTACTGGACATTTCTCTCTTAGTATGGAAAATGGCTGACACTAGGGTGAAAACGAAACCAGCAAACAAGGAGTCATACCTAATCCTCAGACTGGCCATTTCAGATCTTATCAGTTACCTCAATCTTTTTTATTCTTTTTAATTCTCTTACACAGATGTCACCTCTTCATTGAGGCCTTCCTTGCCTATTCCATCTAAAATTGCCAATACTCTACCACACCCTTAGGATAAGACCCTCTCTCTCTCACCTTCTCTGCTTTGTTTGTTTACTTTTTCTTAGCACTTACCCCTAATATAATATGTGTTTTATTTATTTTTGTGTAGTATCTGTCCTCTAGACCAGAATGTAAGATCCATAAAGTGGAGATTTTTGTCTAGCCCCCATGCCTAGAACAATGCCTGACACATATACGAGGGGTTCATTCGATGTGTTGAATGAGTAAATGAATCACATCACCTCATTGGTGGCTGGTGACTAGAATGCTTAAAAAAAAAAAAAAAAAAAAAACAGCTAATAATGCTGAAGGCATTACTGAGTCCTTGTAGCATACGAAGTTTGTTGTGTGCCACCTAGTTGATTCTGATTCATTGTGACCTTATAGGACAGAGTGGAACGGCCCCATAGTGTTTCCTAGGCTATAATCTCTCTCTCTTTTTTTTTTGTCCTTGGAATAATCCTTCTTCTTCTTCTTCTTTTTTTTTTTTAATTTTATTGTGCTTTAAGTGAAAGTTTACAGCATAAATTAGTTTCTCATTCAAAAATTTGTACACAAATTGTTTTGTCACATTGGTTGCAATTCTCACAATGTGTCAGCACTCTCCCCCTTTCCATCCTGGGTGTCCCTTGTTCATTTGTCCAGTTTTTCTGTCCTGTCCTGCCTTCTCATCTTTGCTTTTGGGCAGCAGCTGCCCAGGCTCTGGGGAACATAGTTTCGGGGAGTTCCCCCAGTCTCTGTCAGGCCAGTAAGTTTGGTCTTTTTTTTTTGTGAATTTGAATTTTGTTCTACATTTTTCTCCTGGTCTATTGTGATCCCTGTCAGAGTGGTCAGTGGTGGTAGCCGGAAACCATTTTGTTCTTCTGGGATCAGGCTGGGGACGGCTGTGGTTGTGTCTTTGGTTTTCTTCATTCTCCTTTGCTCTGAATATGATGGTACAAATAGATGTACCTTAGATGGCCACTGGCAAGCTTTTAAGATCACAGGTGCTAGTCACCAATGTAGGACATAAAATATTTTCTTTATGAATTATGCCAATTGACCTGGATGTCCCCTGAGACTACGGTCCCCAGCACTCAGCTCCAGCAACTCGGTCCTTCAAGGTATTTGGATGTGTCTAGGAAGCTACTATGATTCTGCCTTGGTCAAGTCATGCTGACTTCCCCTATATTGTGTGTTGTTTTTCCTTTCACCAAAATTGACACTTGCCTGCTATCTAGTATAGAGATTTCCCCTCCTTAGCCCTCCCCCTCCCTCATAACCTTTGAAGATTATTTTTTTGTGTGTAAACCTTTTCTTGAATTTTTATAAGAATGGTATCATACAATATTTGTCCTTTTGTGATTGACTAATTCACTTAGCATAATGTCCTCTGGATTCATCCATGCCGTGAGATGTTTCACAAATTCATCATTATTCTTTATCATTGCTTCCATTGTGTGTATGTACCATAATTTTTTCATCCATTTATCTGTTGGTGGGCACTTAGGTTGTTTCCATCTTTTAGCTGTTGTGAATAATGCTGCAATGAACATGGGTGTGCATATATCTATTCATGTGACAGCTCTTATTCTCTAGGATATATTTCAAGGAGTGGGCTTGCTGGATCATATGGTATTTCTATTTCAAGCTTTTTAAGGAGGCATCATATTGTTTTCCATAGTGGTTGTACCATTTTACACTCCCACCAGCAGTGCATAAGAGCTCCAACCTCCCCACAACTTCTCCAAAATTTGTTCATTTCTGTTTTTTTTTTTTTTGGTTAGTGCCGGTAATGTCAGGGTGAGATGATATCTCATTGTAGTTTCTATTTGCATTTCACTAATGGCAAATGATTAAGAGCATTTCCTCATGTGTCTGTTAGCTGCTAGAAAGTCTTCTTTGGTGAAGCATCTGTTCATATCCTTTGTCCATGTTTTAATTGGATTATTTGTCTTTTTATTATTGATATGCGAAGTATTCTATAGATTTTAGAGATTAGACCTGTGTTGGATATGTCGTAGCCAAATTTTTTTTCCCAGTCTGTAGGTTCTCTTTTTACTCTTTTGGTGAAATCTTTTGATAAGCATAAGTGTTTAATTTTTAGAAGCTCCTAGTGCATCTAATTTATCATCTGGTGTTTGTGCATTGTTGGTTATGGTTGTTTTCTATTTATGCCATTTATTAGGACCCCTAACATTGTACATATTTTTTCCTCCATGATCTTTATCATTTTATGTTTGATATTTAGCTCTTTGATCCATTTCGAGTTAGTTTTTGTGTATGGGGTAAGGTATGGGTCCTGTGTCTTTTTTTTTTTACAGACGTATATCCATTTTTGCTAGCACCATATGTGAAAAAGACTGCCTTTTCTCCATTTAATGGACTTTGGTCCTTTGTCAAAGATCAACTGACAGGAGGCCGGGCCGACATGGCAGAGCAGTCAGACACTTCCTGTGGTCCCTTTTACAACAAACACCCATAAAAACAAGTGAATCGATTATATATGATAACCTCGAAGCTCTGAACATCAAAGACAAGGTTGAGGAATCAGACTGAGCATCAGGGGGAGGAAGAAATGATTCAGAAGCAGCAAGGTATTGCCAGACATGACCTTGCGGGAACCAGCACCCTGGAGACCGGGATCGGCTGGAGCCAGTGGTCAGGTAGCCATGGTGTTTGGGACCCATTTCCCACATTGGGAGAGACTGAGTGGCAGAGAGTGTACTCACGCCTCCAGAATCAGTGAAAAGTGCCACTCAATCAGCAAAAGATAAGTACATCCATCTAAGCTACCGCGCAGAACAAAAAACACCCCTTTAGGAAAAACCTCTCTTCTGCTTACCTGTCCCCATCCCGCTGTGCACTGGATCCAAGCTGGCTTCAGTGATAGCCCCACCCCCAGGGCTGGAAGTAGGATGCATCACATGCCCTGAGCCTTTGTCTTGGCCTTGGAGAGGGAAAAATTAACAAACAGTAAAAAATAATCTGCTGGATCCCTTAAGCCAGGAACTTAGGACAGAAATATATCCTTTGCCTAGGCACAGGCATAAGGGGTCCATGGACTTTAAATGCCTTTTACCCCTACATAGACCTGTGTGGGCCCATTTGAACAGCATAGGCCTTCGTAAGCCCAGTATAACAGGGTATATAACTGAAGTCTAACTTCTATTATTTCAGGTATATGGTGGAGAGGCAGTTTCACGACATTTGACACCACTCTGTCTATTAAGCAGGGTTCTCACCTACCCACATCAGGGGTCTTAGGACTGGTGGTTCCACCCATGCAACCTAGCCACCAGTGACAGGAGTCTAAGAATAAGTGGTGCCTCCCAGGCCTTACAGCCAACAGCATTGGGTGCCCATAGTCCAGCTGCAAAACTCACCCACCTACACGGTCTAAGGAACAGGGACATTGCTTTCCTCACAGATTCTCAGGGGTGGTTGTCAGCCTCCTGCCTTGCACAGTGCGTGACCCCCTACTGCAGCCAGATACCTGTGCTTACACCAATCACTCCTGCTCACCTAGGACTGTAGGTGGGAACCTGCCCTCATGCTTGGTGACCAATTACCTGCACACCTGAGCTGAATCCATACAAGAAAAGTAAATGGACTCCTGGGTTAGGTGGGAGGGAGAAAGAAAAGAAAATTGAGAGAAAGAAAAAAAAAAAGTGAGGTAGGAACCAGTGGGTGGGGCAGGGCAGATTCAAGGACCTGTTAGAAGAGGAGGGGGTGGTGTATGGGGCTAGGTGGGGGTTAGAAAGAAGAAAAAGAAAAAAAAAGGCTGTGCAGTGGGGGCGGGCAGGTGGTAATGGGGGAGACTCGGTGCGGTGGAGGGTCTGACTGCCAGTGGTGCTCTACCTGCAGCAATGCAGTGGGGAGTGGTGAGAAGAGGGGGCATGTGGCATACAGGGCTAGGTAGAAGGGAGAAAGAAAAGTAAGAAAAGAAAAAAGAAAAAAAATTGGCAGCACCGTGGGGGCTGGCAAGTAGTGGTGGGGCAGACCTGGGAGCCAGTGGAAAGGGAGGAGAGGTGGCTTACAGGGCTAGGTGGAAGGGAGAAAGAAAGAAAGAGAAAATATATAAAATGGCGATGTGGCAGAACCTGCCAGGTAGCTCCTATTGCAGATGATGGGGACTGCCTGGGGCGGGGGTGGGGTGGGGTGGGGTGGGTGGGTGTGGTTCTGGCTTCTGGCTTCTATTCACTGGAAGTGTGAGGGGTGAGAAAGTGTGTTTCTCTGGTTACCAAGTGCTCTGTGTCCTGTTGGGAGCTCCATGGAGTTGCCTTCGCATGCTCCTTGTCTGGGGGCAATTCTGGCTGCGTTTTAAGATGGCCTAGCTGTGCCGTACTAGTTGACAGGGGCCCTCCACTCTGTATCTCTCCTTGTTCTCTTTTTTCCATCAGTTTCTTCTTCCATCCGGTGTTTGATGTAGTTTTTATCCCTTTATTTGTTGATCAGGGTTCCAGTATTGACATTTGTATCCATTTTACTTAGTTTTTTGGGTCTTTGCTATAGAGTGGTGGTGTGCTGCATCTGTCTAGGTTTCCATGTTGGCTCCTCCTCCTCTCTTTTCTTGAATATTCATTAGAGAACTGATTTGTACATGCATACAAGGAAACTACCTGAGTTCAGAGAAAGAATCATATACCTCTATAACCTGACTTAGACTTTAACAGAATCACTCTGGCTGTTCTTTTAACAATGACCCAAGGAGGGTCAAGGGTGAAAGCAGGAAGACCAGTGATATCCACATTAAATGTGAGGATAGTCTGGTTTGACTGGAGAGTTCTTTCCCCTAACCCCTGGCCCTTCAATTTGTACGTGTAAGTTAAGGATGCAGAATGTTTCCTCATACCAGAAAATCCTTGGCCCTTCAAAGTCAATCCTTGCCCACACTATACACATAAGAGACAATAAATTTTCTTATGTTTATCAACATACTTTAGTTTTACCTATTCTTGAATGTCAAATAAATGGAATCATATAGTGTGTCTGGGTCCTTTTGCTCAGCAAACTGATTTTGAAATTCGTGCATGTTATTGCATACTTATATAGTTTGTTCCTTTTTACTGGGCAAATCTTCTGCAAAAGATCTCTTTAAAGTGTTGAAAAGCAAAGACATCACTTTGAGGACGAAGGTGCTCCTGACCCAAGCCAAGATATTTTCAATCACCTCATATGTTTGTGAAAGCTGGACAATGAATAAGGAAGACTGAAAAAAGAATTGATGCCTTTGAATTACGGCATTGGCAAAGAATATTGACTATACCGTGGACTGCCAGAAGAATGAACAAATCTGTCTTGGAAGAAGTACAGCCGGAATGTTCCTTAGAAGCCAAGAATGGAGAGGCTTCATCTCACATACTTAGGACATGTTATCAGGAGGAATCAGTCCCTGGAGAAAGACATCATGCTTGGTAAAGTAGAGGGTCAGGGAAAAGAAAAAGACCCTCAATGAGATGGATTGACACAGTGGCTGCAACAATGGGCTCAAGCATAACTACGATTGTGAGGATAGTGCAGGACTGGGCAGCATTTCATTCTGTTGTACTTAGAGTCGCTATGAGTCGGAACCAACTCGATAGCACCTAAGAACAACAACATTGTTGAGTAATATCCCATTATATAAGTGTATGAATGGAATGCATTCTATCATATGGTTTGGTTTACTCATTCTTCTATTGGGAACTTCCCACCCATTTCTTTGCTCTTATAAATAAAGCTCTTATCAATATTTATGCACAATTTTTTTATGTACATACATTTTTGTCTTGGATGAATTATCTAGGAATACTATCTCTCTATCATAGGGTATACATATGCTTAACATTAAGAGAAACTTGCAGACTGGTGTCTTAAGTGGTAGCACAATTTCACAAACATACCAGCAATGCACGAGAGTTCCATTTGCTCCACATCCTTACCAGTATTTGGTGTTGTTGGTTTTTTTATTTTTACCCATTTTAATGCGTGTGTGGCAGTATGTTGGAGTCCCTGGGTGGTGCAAATGGTTAACATGCTCAGCTCCTAAATGAAAATTTTGAGGTTCAAGTCTACCCAGAGGTACCTTGGAAGAAAGGTTTGGAGAGTTCTGGAAAATTGGCCATTGAAAACCTGTGAAGAACAGTTCTATTCTGACACACATGGGATTACCATGAGTTGGGATCATCTTGATGGGAGATGGTTGGTAGTAGTATCTTATTGTAGTTTAATTCTTTTTTATCTTTGCTTCTCAGTTTAGGAGGTTTCTATCGACATATCTTCAAGTTTACTGATATTTTTTTCGACCATGTCTAGTGTACTGATGAGCCCATTAAAAGCTCTTATTTCTGTTACCATGTGTTTGATTTCTAGCGTTTCCTTTTGATTTGGAGATTTACTATATTTCTCTGTTTATATTGCCTTCTCTTCTTGTATGTTGTTCACTTTTTCCATTTGAACATATTAATCATGATGATTTTAAATTTCTAGTCTGGTAACTGAAATCTCTGCTATATCTGAGTCTTATTCTGATGTTTGATTTTTCTCTTTGGATTGTGTTTTTTGCCTTTTAGCATGTCTTTTAATTTTTTTTAAAAGCTGTATGTGTTGTATAAAATAAAAATAACTGAGGTAAATAGGCCTTTGCGAAGTTTTATGTTTAGGAATACTAATTAGTAAATTAGTGTTTACTGTTTGCCTTTGCCATGGGTGTCAGACGCTAAAAGTTCTTCTTTTTTCTTTGTTTTCTTGTTTCCTGTTGTTAAAAAAAAAAAAAAATTTTTTTTTTTTTAGAGACTACTGCTTAAGTAGAGTCTGAGTCTTTCTGTTGCAATCCCTTGTTATTATGCTGAAGCACTATTGATGTGATGGTAAGGTGTGGGGGAAGGGGAAGCATTCTAAAATACTATGATTAGATCTCAGTCTTTTAGTGCGCTCGCTCGCTTGTGCCCCTGGGCTGTGCATTTCACAAGTTCTTCTCACTCTGGCCCCACCCCCAACCCCTTAAGTGAGATACGAAGGCTAGAGGGGACTGGAGTAGGGTATTTCTTGTCCACAAGATAGTTTAGGCTTTGGTAAAGTTTGATTTGCCCCACCCCCAACCCCTTAAGTGAGATACGAAGGCTAGAGGGGACTGGAGTAGGGTATTTCTTATCCACAAGATAGTTTAGGCTTTGGTAAAGTTTGATTTGATTAGGCTCTGGTAACATAGTTTCTTTTGAGGGCAATCTTTTGTTAAGGAGAACAGAATGCTCCAGGTGTATTTCAAAATGCTTACTCTTTTCCACCCTCTGCTGGAAGCAAAAGGGGATTTTTCTCAGTTAATGCCCTGAGAACCTGATGTGGCTCCTGGAGCTAAATTAAAACTCATAAAAAGTATGGAGATTCCCCTAAAGCTGAGTCCTCATTCTGGCTTATAGCGACCTGATAGGACAGAGGAGAGCTTCCCCATAGGGCTTCCAAGAAGCAGCTGGTGAATTAGCTTGGAGTCGTGACGTTTGTCAATTACCTTTTAAGTTTTCCCACTTCATGGTGGTTCCAGTGGTGGCTTCTACTCCCAGCAAGCTGAATTTTTTTCTGTTTGCCCTTCTTTCCAGTTTTCCAGGAGGAATTTGCCTTTTGGTTTGCCCTGTAACCTTGATTTTCTGAGAGATCTAAGGAGAGTTGTTGATTTTTGTTTTTCAGGTATAATTCTTGCTGGGAGGGTGAGAATGATAACGTCCAAGTTCTTTATGTGTGCAACTGGAAAACGGAAGTTCTCTATTGTAGTTTTAATTTGTATTTTTTGACTAGTAATGATGTTGGTCAGAGTTACATGGGGATATTGGCCATATGTGTATAGTTCTTTGTGAATTGCCCTCTCTATTCAGTTCTGTCCTGAAGTACAACGCTGTCAGTGAAAGGATAATATCCATACACCTACAAAGAGCCCTGGTGGTGAAGTGGTTAAGAACTCTGTTTCTAGTTAAAAGGTTGGCAGTTTGAATCCACCAGTCACTCCTTGGAAACCCTATAGGGTAGTTCTACTCTGCCCTATAGGGCCCCTATGAGTCAGAATTGGCTCAATGGCAATGGGCTTTTTTTTTTTTTTACAAGGAAGACCAGTTAATAAGACTATTATTCAAATTTATGCACCAACCGCTTATGCCAAAGATGAAGAAATTGAAGATTTTTACCAACTTCTGCAGTCCAGAATCGATCAAACATGCAATTGGTTCATTGATAATTACTGGTGATTGGAATGCAAAAGCTGGGGACAAAGAGGAAGGATCAGTAGTTGGAGAATATGGCCTTGGTGACAGAAAGAATACCAGAAATCGCATGATGGAATTTTGCAAGACCAACCACCCATTCATTGCAAACACCTTTTTTCAATGACATAAAGAGTGATTATACATGTGGACATCACCAGATGGAATATATAGGAATCAAATTGGCTATATCTTTGGAAAGAGATGATGGAGAAGCTCAATATCCTTCATAAGAATAAGGCCAGGGGCCAACTTTGGAACAGACCTTCAACTGCCCTTATGCAAGTTCAAGTTGAAGCTGAAGAAAATTAGAACAAGCCCATGAGAGACAAAGTATGACCTTGAGTATATCCTATCTGAATTTAGAGGTCATTCCAAGAATAGATCTGACACATTGAACACTAATGACTGAAGACCAGATGAGTTGTGGGAAGACATCAAGAACGTCATACATGAAGAAAGCGAAAGGTCATTAAAAAGACCAAAATGCCAAGAAAATTTGAAGACAACTACCTGGCCAATCGATTGGAAGAGATCCACATATGTGCCTATTCCAAAGAAAGGATATCCAACAGAATGTGGAAATCATCAAACAATATCATTAAAGTTACAAGTAAGAAAAATTTTCTGAAGGTAATTTGAAAACGGTTGCAGCAGTACATCAACAGTGAACTTCCGGAAATTCAAGCTGGATTCAGAAGAGGATGTAGAGCAAGAAATATCATTGCTGTGATTAGATGAATCTTGGCTGAAAGCAGAGAATACCAGAAAGATGTTTATCTGAATTTCATTGACTCTGCAAAGGAATTCAACTGTGTGGATCATAACAAATTATGGATAACATTGCAAAGAAGGAGAATTCCAGAACAATTAATTGTGCTCATGCTGAGCCTGTACATAGATCGAGAGGCAGTTGTTTGAACAGAATCAGGGGATATTGTGTGGTTTAAAATCAGGAAAGGTGTGCTTTAGGGTTGCATTCTTTCATCATTCACTCTGTATGCTGAGCAAATAATCCGAGAAGCTGGACTATATGAAGAAGAATGAGGCATCAGCATTGAAGGAAGACTCTTTAACAACCTGTGATATGCAGATGACACAAGCTTGCTTGCTGTGAATGTGAGGTCTTGAAGTACTTACTGATGAAGATCGAAGGCCACAGCCTTCAGTGTGGATTGCACCTCAACATAAAGAAAATAAAAATCCTCAATACTGGACCAATAAACAATATCATGATAAACGGAGAAAATACTGAAGTTGTCAAGGATTTCATTTTACTTGGATCCACAATCAACACTCATGGAAGCATCAGTCGAGAAGTCAAAAGACACATTGCATCGGGTGAATCTGCTGCAAAAGACTTCTTTAAAGTGTTAAAAAACAAAGATATCCCTTTAAGAATTAAAGTGCACCTGACACAAGCCAAAGTAGCTTTCAATAACCTCATATGCATATGAAAGCTAGACAATGAATAATGATGACCAAAGAAGAATTAATGCATTTGAATTATGGTGTTGGCAAAGAATATTGACTGTACCATGGACTGTTAGAAGAACGAAAAAAACTGTCTTGGAAGAAGTACAGCCAGAATGTTCCTTAAAAGTGAGAATGAAGAGACTTCATCTCATGTACTTTGGACAAGTTATCAGGAGGGATCAGTCCCTGGGGAAGGACATCATCCTTAGTAAAGTAGGGGTCAGCAAAAAAGAGGAAGACCTTCAATGAGATGGACTGACACAGTGGCTGCAACAATGGGTTAAAACACAGCAATGATTGTGAGGATGGCGCAGGACCGGGTAGTGTTTTGTTCTGTTGTACATAGGTTCGCTATGAGTCAGACCAAACCAGTAGTGCTTAACAACAACAATATATCAATATTAATTTATTGATATTGGTGGTTATTCTGCAGTTGTGTAAATGAGTGGCTTTGTTTATAGAAAATGCACTCTAAAGTATGTGGGAGTTAGGAAATTATGCCAGCAATTGATAGTGAGATGTTCAGGAAATATAAAGGTTTTGCATTATAATTTCAACTTTAAGTTTAAAAATTATGGAAAAATTACTCTACTTATCTGGAACAAAAGAGAAAGAAAGAAACCCAGGACTTAAAGAAGAAACTTGTTTACAGGACAAATAGTCTATACAAACTATAGCCTCATCTAATCTGAGACCAGTAGAACTAGGTGGTGCCTGGCTGCCTCTACAGACCATTCTAATCAAATTCACAATAAAAGGACTCTGATAGAATGGGAGAAAAATGTGGAATAGAACATCAAATTCTTAAAACAAAACAAACAAACAAAAAACCAGATCTATTGGACTGGTTGAGACAGGGGACTCCCCAGGAGTATTGCTCCAGGATACTCTTCAAAGCTTGAACCAAAATTAACCCCTGTGGTCAACTTGTAGATAAAAAACAAATTGGCTCAAAAATAATGAATCTTACCCATAAGTACTATGCCTCTTTTAAGATCACCTACATGAGATCAAATAGTCAACAATTACTTCAAAACAAAAAGAATGCAAGGGGCAAGAGAAACTAGATTAATGGAAATTGAACAACCAGAATGGTAATAATGAGGATGTTCATGCATTGTAAAAATGTAACAATGTCGCTGAACAAGTTGTGTAGAAATTGTTGAATGGGAATCTAAATTGCTGTGTAAACCTTCACCAAAAACAAAACAGGGTATTGTTTTTTAAATATTATGGTAAATTTATTACAATGGAAACTAAATTTCTGATTGTCAATATCAGGAATATAAGGAAAAGAATCAGGACAATCAAGACAACATAAACAATAAAAATGACAACATAAGAAATAAGAAAGATTAGAACTGGTACACTTCCAGCCAGGAAACAAAAAAACAGGAAACACCCCCAAATACTTGGAAATTAAGCAATGCTCCTCTAAATAACTCAAAGAAGACATTAAAAGAAAGCATAGACAATACTTTAAACTTAATGATAACCCAAATACAACATACCAAAACTTGTGGGATGCATCTAAATAAGCGCTTAGAAAATTATTTATAGTTATTAAAAGTAGAGACATCACTAGAAATCCAACAGATATTACAATTATGATAATAAAGAAGTATTGGAGAGAATTGCAGAAGTGGAAGGCAGAGTTAGTGAGGCTGAAGATAAGATGCTTGGTACCAATATAAAAATCAGATAAAATAATTAAAAAAATGAAGAAACCCTAAGAATCATATGGGACTCTATCAAGAGAAATAACCTACGAGTGATTGGAGTACTAGAACAGGGAGGGATAACAGAAAATACAGAAAGAATTGTTCAAGATTTGTTGGAGAAAACTTTCCTGGTATCGTGAAAGATGAGATAATATCTATCCAAGATGCTCATCAAACTCCACATAAAGTAGATGTTAAAAGAAAGTGACCAAGACATATTATAATCAAACTTGCCAAAACCAAAGACAAAGAGAGAATTTTAAGAGTAGCCAGGGATAAAAGAAAAGTCACCTACAAAGGAGAGTCAGTAAGAATAAGCTCGGACAACTCGGCAGAAACCATGCAGGCAAGAAGGTAGTGGGATGACTTATATAAAGAACTGAAGGAAAAAATTTGCCAGTCAAGAATCACATATCCAGCAAAACCGTTTCTCAAATGAAGGTGAAATTAGGACATTTCCAGATAAACAAAAGTTTAGGGAATTCATAAAAACCAAACCAAAACTACAAGAAATACTAAAGGGAGTTCTCTGGTTCCAAAAAACCATACTTGCCAACGTTGAGTCGATTCCGACTCATAGCCACCCTATAGGGCAGAGTAGAACTGCCTCATAGAGTTTCCAAGGAGTGCCTGGCAGATTTGAACTGCTGATCTTTTGGTTAGCAGCTGTAGCACTTAACCACTATGCCATCAGGGTTTCAAAGGGAGTTCTCTGTTTAGAAAATCAATAATATCAGATGTCAACCCAAGACTAGAACAAAGGACAGAGCAACCAGATGTCAACCCATATAGGGAAATCACAAAAATAAATCAAGATAAAAAAAAAGGAAGAAAAAATAGGGACAATGTTAGGAGCCCTAATACATGGCATAAACAGTATACAAAACATTATAAAGAATGCAGAAGAAAAACTAGATAACTGGGAGCTCCTAAAAATCAAACACCCATGCTCATCCGAAGACTTCACCAAAAGAGTAAGAAGACTACCTACAGACTGGGAAAAAGTTTTTAGCTATGACATTTCTGATCAGCGCCTGATCTCTAAAATCTACAGGATACTGCAAAAACTCAACTGCAAAAAGACAAATAACCCAATTAAAAAATGGGCAAAAGATATGAATAGACACTTCACTAAAGAAGACATTCAGGTAGCTAACAGATATATGAGGAAATGTTCACGATCATTAGCCATTACAGAAATGCAGATCAAAACTACAATGAGATTTCATCTCACTCCAACAAGGCTGGCATTAATCCAAAAAACACAAAATAATAAATGTTGGAGAGGCTGTGGAGAGATTGGAACACTTCTACACTGCTAGTGGGAATGTAAAATGGTACAACCACTTTAGAAGTCGATTTGGTGCTTCCTTAAAAAGCTAGAAATAGACCTACCATAAAAAAACCCAACAAAACCCACTCCTTGGAATATATCCTAGAGAAATAAGAGCCTTTACATGAACAGATATATGCACATCCATGTTCACTGGCAGCACTGTTTACAACAGAAAAAGATGGAAGCAACCAAGGTGCTCATCAACGGATGAATGCATAAATAAATTATGGTATATTCACACAATGGAATACTATGCATCGATGAAGAACAATGGTGAATCTGTGAAACATTTCATAACATGGAGGAATCTGGAAGGCATTATGCTGAGTGAAATTAGTCAATTGCAAAAGGACAAATATTGTATAAAACCACTATTATAAGAACTCAAGAAATAGTTTAAACAGAGAAGAAAATATTCTTTGATGGTTACAAGAGGGGGGAGGGAGGGTGGGTGGGAGAGGGATATTCACTAATTAGATAGTAGATAAGAACTACTTTAGGTGACGGGAAAGACACAATACAGGTGAGGTCAGCACAACTGGACTAAACAAAAAGCAGTTTCCTGAATAAACTGAACGTTTCGAAGGCCAGTGTAGCAGGCGTGGGGGTTTGGGGACCATAGTTTCAAGGGACATGTAGGTCAATTGGCATAATAACATCTATTAAGAATACATTTTGCATCCCACTTTGGAGGGTGGTGTCTGGGGTCTTAAACGCTAGCAAGCGGCCATCTAAGATGCATCAATTGGTCTCAATGCACCTGGATCAAAGGAGAATGAAGAACACCAAAGACACAAGGTATTTATGAGGCCAAAAGACAGAAAGGGACACATAAACCAGAGATTACATCATCCTGAGACCAGAAGAACTAGATGGTGCCCAGCTACAACCAATGACTGCCCTGACAGGGAATACAACAGAGAACCCTTGAGGGAGCAGAGCACTGGGATGCAGACCTCAAATTCTCATAAAAAGACCAGACTTAATGGTCTCATTGAGAGTAGAATGACCCTGGAGGTCATGGTCCCCAGACCTTCTGTTAGCCCAAGACAGGAACCATTTCCAAAGCCAACTCTTCAGACACGGATTGGACTGGAGTAAAAAAAAAAATGATACTGGTGAGGAGTGAGCTTCTTAGATGAAAAAGACATGAGACTGTGTTGGCAGCTTCTGTCTGGAGGGGAGATGAGAAGGCAGAGGGGGCCAGAAGCCAGCTGAATGGGTACGAAAATAGAGAGTGGAGAGAAGGAGTGTGCTGTCTTATTAGGGGGCGATCAACTAGAAGTATATAGCAAGGTGTATATAAATTTTTGTATGAGAGACTGACTTGATTTGTAAATTTCCACTTAAAAAAAAAAAACAGCGAACTAGGAACAGAAGGAATTTCCTCAGCCTGATAAAGGACACCTACAAAAATGATATTGAACATAATACTTTATATTGAAAAACTGAACTCTGCCCTGTTATGACTGAGAACAAGGAAAGCGTGTCCTCTCATGCCACTTCTGTTCATCATGGTAAATGGAGGTCTTAAGCAGGGCAAGAAAAAAAGATAATAATAATAAAAAGTATGCAGATTAGAAAAGAAGAAGCAAAACTCTTTTTATTCACAGATGACATAATCTCTACCCCCCAAACCCAAGGAATCTTCAAAAAACTACTAGATCTAGTAAGTGAATTTATCAAGATTATGGGATACAAGGTCATTATACAAAAATCAGATGTATTTCTACATAAAAAAAAAAAGCAAAAGCTTGGAAAATAAAATATTTTAAAATTCTATTTACCATTGCATTTAAACATAAAGTAATATTATAAGACCTCTAAAACATAAATACTGAAAACCAAAAAACATTGAGAGACATTAAAGACCTAAATAGACATACAATGTATACAATTTTTAAGTCTTAGTATTGTTAAATATCAACTATTTGCAGGTTAATCCCAGTAGGCATCATTGTGGAAATTGACAGACTGATAATAAAATTTATATGGCAATTTAAAGGACCTAAAATACCCAAAACAATCTTGAAAGAGAAGAAGACGCTGATTTCAAGATTTATTTAGCTACAGATTTCAAGGCTCCTCATCTAGCTACAGTGACCAACATGTTGGTATGAAGATAGTTACATAGATCAAAGGAATAAAATAGGGAGTCTAGAAATAGACCCACATTGCATGTTCAATTGATTTTTTACCAAGACACCAAAGCAATTCAAAGGAGAAAGTAGTCTTTTCAACATACTGGAGTCAGCAGATTCTGTGTAGGAAAAAATGAACCTTGACTTACACCTCACAACATACACAAAAATTAATTGGGGATAGATTATACTCATAACTGAGCCAGAACAATAATGGTTCTAGGAAAAATCATAAATGAATATCTTCACCACCTTGTGATGTGCAAAGATTTCTTAAACAAGACCCAGAGTGTACTATGCACAAAAATAATAGATTAAATGATGTGATGGTTAAGGTAGTATGTCAACTTGGCTAGGCCATGATTCTCAGTTTTTTGGCAGTTATGATGTAGTTTGGCAGTCATATGATATGTATCACCTCCATGATGAGATCTGATATAATGTGATCACCTCCATGATGGGATCTGCTGTGAGTAGCCCATCAGTGGAAAGGAAGTTTCCTTGGGGATGCATCCTGCATCCGATATAGGTACACTTTGTGGCAAGGCTCTTTGGATTTTGCTTGCACTGGATCCTGTAGCTGGCTCCTGTTTGTTTGACCTCCGGTTCTTGGGACTTGAGCTAGCATCTTACCTGTGGTCTTGCCTTCTGATTTTGGGATCTGTCTGCCTTTGAAGCTTGTGAGCCAGAGCTCTTCTGTCTGACTTGCGGATTTTGGGTTCAGCAGCCCCTGTGGGCCTGTGAATAAGAAGTCTCCAGCCTGATCCATGGACATGGGGTCTTTCAGCCTCTACAACCATGTGAGTCATTTCCTTATTATAAATCTCTCTATATATGTGTTTACATGCTTTACTTCTCTAGAGAAGCTAGCCTATGACAAACGGACTTAAAGAAAACTAAAAACTTTGATCATTAAAACTTACCATTAATAAAATTAATAATAAAGCCACAAACTGGAGAAAATATTGGAGGTACGTATTTCTAATAAGGGAATTGTATACAGAGTACATATACAGCTCATTCAATGCAATACTTAAAAAGACCAGGCACCTAGTCAAAAAATGAGCAAATTGTTGTTGTTGTTAGGTGCCATAGAGTCGAACTCAGCAATCCAATGTACAGTGGAACAAAACAAAAAAGGATATAACCTTGAGGTACACCTTTCCTGATTTTAAACCACGAAGTATCCCCTTGTTCTGTTTGAACAACTGCCTCTTGATCTATGTACAGGCTCCTTGTGAGCATAATTAATTGTTCTGGAATCTCCCTCGCATAATTTGTTATGATCCACACAATCGAATACCTTTGCATAGTCAGTAAAACACAGGTAAACATCTTTCTGGTATTCTCTGCTTTCAGCCAAGATTCATCTGATATCAGAATGATACCTCTCATTCCATGTCCTCTTCTAAATCAGGCTTGAATTTCTGGCAGTTCCCTGTCAATGTACTGCTACAACCATTTTTGAATTATCTTCAAAATTTTCTTTATATGGGATATTAATGATATTGTTTGTTAAATTCCACATTCTGTTGAATTACCTTTCTTAGCAATAGGCACATATATGGATCTCTTCTAGGTGGTGGCCTGTTAACTCTCTTCCAAACTTCTTGGCATATAGACCAGTGAGCACTTCCAGTATTTGTTGAAACATCTCGATTGGTGTTCCGTCAACACCTGGAGCCTTGTTTTTTTGCCAATGCCTTCAATGCAGCTTGGACTTCCTCCTTTAGTGCCATTGGTTCTTGATCATATGCTACCTCTTGAAAGGGTTGAACCTCGACCAATTGTTTTGGTACAGGCATCCTGTGTATTCCTTCCATCTTCTTTTGATGCTTCCTGTGTCATTTGATATTTTGCCCATGGAATCCTTCAATATTGTAACTTGATGCTTGAATTTTTTTCAGCTTGAGAAATGCCAAGCATATTCTTCCCTTTTGGTTTTCATATTCCATTATAATACTTTACTTTGTCTTCTCAAGCCGCCCTTTGAAAACTTCTGTTCAGCTCTTTTACTTCATTATTTTTTTCCTTTAGGTTTATCTACTCTACATTCAAGAGCAAGTTTCAGAGTCTCTTCTGACATCCATTTTGGTCTTTTCTTTCTTTCCTGTCTTTTCAGTGGCCTTTTGCTTTCTTCATGTATGATGTCTTTGATGTTACTCCACAACTCGCCTACTCTTTGGTGCTTAGTATTCAACGCGTCAAATCTATTCTTTTTTTTTTTTATACTCAGAGTTGTACTTTGGAGCTCGTAGATTTGTTTTAATTTTCTTCATCTTCAACTTGAACTTGCATATGAGCAATTGATGGTCTGCTCCACAGTCGGCCTCTAGTCTTGTATTGACTGATGATATTGAACTTCTCCTTTGTCTCTATGCAGTTTGATTCCTGTGTATTCTATCCAGTGAGGTCCACATGTATAGTTGCTGTCAAAAATGGTATTTGCAATAAATAAGTCATTGGTCTTGCAAAATTCTGTCATGTAAGCTCTAGCATCGTTTCTATCACCAAGGCCATATTTTCCAACTACTGCTCCTTCTTCTTTATTGCAAACTTTCCCATCATATATTGATATACTATTATCAATAAAAAAAAAAAAATTTTATCAATAGATATATTTAATTTAATTTAACATTTATATATTATTACCATCTAATTTCCCCCATGGAAATTTCAACAATGGTCCCAATAATGTCCTTTATGGCAAAAGAATCATGTCTTTAGAGTCCTTCAAACTGGAACAGTTTCTCAATCTTCCCAATGGTGATGCTTTTATTTATTGACTTGTGGCTTTGCATTCCTTCTCATGTTGCCCTTCTCACCTAGCATGTGTTCCACTAGCCTGTGCTGAGCTGCTGATATCACCACCACTCCATGACATGGACATTTTTACCCTGCTGGGGCTGTAACACTCCATGCTGGGCTGCTGTCCTCTCACTATTTTACTTGGTCCCATTTAATGTTTTCAGAAATTATTTCAGAAAGAAGGGAGACAGGAAGTAGAAGCCGAATAACCAAACCAAAAACCCAAACCCAGTACCGTCGAGTTTATTCTGACTCATAGCGACCCTATAGGACAGGGTAGAACTGCCCCCATAGAGTTTCCAAGGAGTGCCTGGTGGATTTGAACTGCTGACCCTTTGGTTAGCAGCTGTAGCACTTAACCACTATGCCATCAGGGTTTCAAGAAGCTGAATAGCAATACAGGAAGAAATGCTTGAGGGAGGTTTTTACATTTGAAACCTCTACAAATTTTCTTTCTTTCCTTTTTTTTTCCCCTTTGGTTACATTTTTGGTTTCCACTGGGATTCTTCCAGTCATAATTGAATTTTAGTGTGATCAGATTTCTGAAAATATTTCAAAATTTATCTCTTACTAAGGCATGAATAAGAGCAGTTCAAATGTATTTTTAAAAATTACTGCTGTGTTATACGTATAGATATAATTGTGTGATCAGATTATTATTATGACATATATTTGACTTATTGATGAATATACATAGCAGTTTATCACTGGAACACTTGTTTCTTCAGATAGTTTCACTGCAATAGTATGAATTTTCATGATATTTTATCTGGAACCACCAGGCTTTATTAGAATTAGGTGTATCAAATCTGCTAAGGTGTGATCTGATACTTTGGGTAGGATGCATAAGGCATGCAAGTCCACATGCTGATGTCATTGCTGTAAGTCTGTGTTCTATAAACCCTGGAATTTTCAAAATTCTATTTTACATTATTCCCATCAAAAAAGGAAAAAAAAAAAAGATGTGGTGTGTTTACAATGATAAATGTTGTATTATTTAGTTTATAGTGATAGAAGGGTTCTTTCATTTTGACTTGGTATTGATAAGAACTGAAATAACAACTTCACTATAGACGAGACCACTTAAATGTGTCCAAGGAAATACAAAATGAATCTATTCTCAGTTCGTCCTTCCCTTTTCCAGATCCCCAAATTGCCTTTGGATAGTCTAAGGGGGGTTGTGATGGGAGAAAACTGATAATTTAACTGATTATGATTAAAATATCTTTGTGAATTTTGCAGATTTATATAACCATAAGAAAATTATGCCATGACCACCCAGTGCTTTGGTAGGGGACTGTGTAGGTGAGGGCCCCTGGAACATAAGCTTCATGGTTATCTGTCTTGGTGGGGCCTAGAGTGGGGTCTCTATTGCTGCACACATCATTGGAACCTTGGAATGCCTTTAACTATTATCATATATTTCCCAGGCCCTGTCTTTGCATGACACCATGAGAATCTGACCTTAGATACAATTCATTCTCAATAAGTCCATGACACTTAGGAGGAATGCAGAGAAGTAGTGAGAACTAAAAAGCATGCTGTTAGTTTGATGTAAAGGAGTAGAGTTTGGGCAGTCTTTTCCATGTAAATGATGTACCTCTCCAGTAAATGAAGATGAAATTAAATTCAACTTATGTTTAATTGAGAGCTGATTACATGCAAAGCATTTTATAGGTGATGTGGAAAAACATGGAAGTTAGATAAATAATACGAATTAACTAATCTTACTTGTGTGGCATGGCAAAATGATTGGTTAAATCTGGTTTGGGTGATTCAATAGAAAATATTATTTTGCAAATCAGGAAATGTAACTTTGCATTTGTAAGCCTTAGTCAGTACATCTTCTTGAGATGAATACTTATCAAAGAATAGATTATGAGTTACCATTTCAAAACTAAAATGATACTACATTCCAACAACTAACATGTAATGAAATCGTCATTGTTGGCCTATAGAGTAGACTTTCTAGGTCATCAAAATTTTGGCATTTAGCTTTCCCACTCATTTTTTCCTTCACTTCTGTCAGTGTGTCTTATTGTGGTGACTTATATGTTGCTGTGATGCTGGAAGCTATGACATCCGTATTCATACACAAGCAGGGTCACCCATGGTGGACAGGTTTCAGCTGAGCTTCCAGACTAAGACAGACTAGGAAGAAGGACCTGGCAGTCTACTTCTGAAAAAAATTAGCCAGCGAAACACTGCCTGATACGGTGCTGGAAGACAAGCCCCTCAGGTTGGAAGGCACTCAAAATATGACCAGGGAAGAGCTGCCTCCTCAAAGTAGAGTTGACCTTAATGATGTGGGTGGATTCAAGCTTTCAAGACCTTTGTTTGCTGATGTGTCGCGACTCAAAATGAGAACAGTTGCAAACATCTATTAATAATAGAAAAGTGGAATATACGAAGTCTGAATCTAGGAAAATTGGAAATAGTCAAAAATGAAATGGAACTCATAAATACCAATATCCTAGGCATAAGTGAGCTGAAATGGACTGATATTGGTCATTTTGAATCAGTCATATGGTCTGCTGTACCGAGAATGATAACTTGAAGAGAAATGGCATTGCATTCATTATCAAACAGAGCATTTCAAGATCTATCTTGAAGTACAACACTGTCAGTGATAGGGTAATATCCATACAACTACAAGGAAGACCAGATCAAAGAAGAATCAACACCTTTGAATTATGGTGTTGGTGAAGAATATTGAACGGACCTCCAGAAAAAAGAACAAATCTGTCTTGGAAGAAGTACAGCCAGAATGCTCCTTAGAAGCAAGGACGGTGAGACTATGTCTCACATACTTCTGACATTTTGTCAGGAGGGATTGGTCCCTGGAGAAGAATATCATGCTTGGTAAGGTACAGGGTAGGCGAAAAGGAGGAAGACCCTCAATGAGATGGATTAACGCAGTGGCTGCAACAATGGGCTCAAACACAGCAATGATTATGAGGATGGCACAAGACTGGGCAGTGTTTTGTTCTGCCGTACATGGAGTTGCTATGAGTCGGAAAAGACTAGACAGCACCTAATAACAACAACTCATTTTTCCGTGTCTTTCCTTTCTCTTGATATATAAGAGGCAGAATTAAATGTAATAAAATTAAATGGAAATTTTAAATCAATGAAATTAGGCCCAGCTATGAGGGATTGAATGTTTAGAGAATAAGGCTATTGCCTTATTCTCAAGCTTCCTCAATACTCAAATCCAGAATCCGTTTGGTGAGCTCTGCGTTGATAGGGCTTTATACTCAGCACTGCCCACATTTTAATTGGGATCCATTTAAGGATTAGCCACAGCCAGACCGTGCATCTGCTTCCAACATCCTTTCCTAGAATTCCGAAGTCTAGCGTTTTCTGTATGTATGTGCAGATGCGACAGAACAGAGAGGAGATGCCCAGGGGAGGCAAGGTTTCTGGGAACCCTCTCTCGGGCTCAGGAGAAGGCAGAGGAGAGAGCTTCTGTGAATGAAGATGAAGTCTGTGGACAGTACTGAGTCACGGTGTGCTGGGCAGCCGCGTCACAGTCCTCCCACCCTTTCTCAGGACTTGGTGTCAACATATTTAATTTCGGGTGATATGGTATCAATAGTGGTCGTTTGAGACATAAGAAATTTCCTTTTTTATTTTTTTCATAGCATAATTTCTTTTAATTCAGACTTCTCCAAGACTACGGTTCTCATAAATTTACAGGCCTAGGAATTGGAAAATAATAGACATCTGTGTTTCATCCTAAATGAGACATTTCTATATCTGGAGTTACAGAAGGCTTCCTTTTTCCCAGAAAACTACTTCAGGGAGGCAAAGGTACAGACACAAGTGTGAAATTTGAGAATGTACTCTCTGTGCAGGGCTGGTATCTCACGTGCTCTGCTAAAATGAAAATTCTTATCCATAGAAAGTAGTAATTATATCATAAGTCCTTAATGCCTTATTCTCCACAGAACAGACAATCCCCATTTTCTATGACCTTATATATTGGTAGGGGACTTTACCGTGGGGACTGAACCTTTAGAGCAAAAAGCCCAGCTCAGCATGGCACTACAGAAGACTCTATACTGCCCCCTAGTGCACAAAGTTAAGAGAAACCTGCTCCCCAGGGACCAAGGAAGCCACAGCAGCAAATTGGTTAAGTGATTTCTTTTGTTGGGGGGAAGGAAGCTAGAGTGGTATTAAGTGAATGCAGAGCTGTAGAGGACAATTTGGTACTTCCATTCTTCAATTGCCCATCTCCCTATTTTGCAATGTCCTCTGTTGAGCTCAGGGTCCTTCATTGTTATTCACGCTAGCCACCCTTCCCTGGTATGTTCTAAGGGTCCCTAGTTCCTCCCACTTTTAAGGAAGAAGCCACATTTTCCAGCTAACCTTGTTAAAGGGTTAGCCTCTGTCTCATCATACACCAGGCAGCTGTCTTTCTCTTGACAGCATTCCTCTCAGCTCTGTGTTCTCATTTGTGTTGTTCTTGTTAGTTGGCTTTGAGTCAGCTTGGACTCATGGTGACCCTAGGTATAACAGAACAAAATGGTGCCTGGTCTGGCACCATCTTCATGACTGTTGGTAATTGGACAATGTTCTCTTGTGACCCATAGAGTTTTCATTGGCTAATTTTTTTTTTTTCATTTTTAAAAAATTTTTTATTGTGGTGAAATATATATAGCAAAACAGTTTCCATTTCAACCACAAAATGTACAATTCACCAGTGTTAATCATATTCACCATGTTGTATAACAATCACCAGTATATGTTTCCAAATTTTTTCATTATTTTTAGTGGAAACTCAGTACCCCATAAGCATTTTAAACTTAACTCTGTTAGTACTTGATATATTCTGCTTTGGTTTTCTATCTTTTCTGCTAGATTGTACAACTCTGGAAGACACAGCAGTGGTCTCAGTGATGCTTGTATCACCAGCACAAAGCCTGCTAAGCATCTGGAACAAACAAGGCCTCAAAACAGTCTGTCAAATTCAAGTGGAAAGAAATATTTGCAACTAATTTTGTTGATAGTGGAGGTAAAAATAGCTCAAGACATATCTTCATTAGTCTCCCTCTGTGTAAATACCCATTAATTTCTGACTGACCGTTATTCTTGGAAAAAATTTGAACTGCATGAAGGACCTCACTAAACAGTAAAAGTATTAAATATTTTCTATTCATTTGATTCTTTCATTTTCTAAACTTCTAATTCTTTACCTTTAAAAAAAGTCTTTAATTATCTCTGTATTGCAAGTATACTTTTATTTCCTTTACTTTTTTTTAATAACTTTTATTGATCTTTAAGTGAACGTTTACAAATCAAGTCTGTCGATCACATATAAGCTTATATACGCCTTACTCCATACTCCCACTTTCTCTCCTCCTAATGAGTCAGCCCTTCCAGTCTCTCCTTTCGTGACAATTTTGCCAGTTTCTAACCCTCTCTACCCTCCTATCTCCCCTCCAGACAGGAGATGCCAACACAGTCTCAGGTGTCCACCTGATACAAGTAGCTCACTCTTCATCAGCTTCTCTCTCCTACCCATTGTCTAGTCCCTTCCATGTCTGATGAGTTGTCTTCGGGAATGGTTCCTGTCCTGGACCAACAGAAGGTTTGGGGACCATGACCGCCGGGATTCTTCTAGTCTCAGTCAGACCATTAAGTCTGATCTTTTTATGAGAATTTGGGGTCTGCATCCCACTGATCTCCTGCTCCCTCAGGGGTTCTCTGTTGTGCTCCCTGTCAGGGCAGTCATCTATTGTGGCCGGGCACCATCTAGTTCTTCTGGTCTCAGGATGATGTAAGTCTCGGTTTACGTGGCCCTTTCTGTCTCTTGGGCTCATAGTTATTGTGTGACCTTGGTGTTCTTCATTCTCCTTTGATCCAGGTGGGTTGAGACCAATTGATGCATCTTAGACGGCCGCTTGTTAGCATTTAAGACCTCAGACACCACATTTCAAAGTGGGATGCAGAATGTTTTCATAATAGAACATTGGCTAATTTTAAGAAGTAGATTGCCATGCTTTTCCTCCTAGTCTGTCTTAGTCTGAAAGCTCTGCTGAAACCTGTCTACCATGGATGACCCTGCTGGTATTTTAAATACAGGTGATATAGCTTCCAGCAACACAGCAATACACAAGCCACCACAGTACCACAGACTGACAGATAAGTAATGGTGTCATCCCTAATTATCTCAAAGCTCATCCATACTCTGGATGGTGGTTAGCTAGGAATGAGTCAATGCAACACAGAGTATCACATGTTTCCAATGAATTTATGCTTTCAACACATACGTAGTGTTTGTTGAAAAATCAACCTCCTACAACCTGCTAGTATAATTAAGTCATTTTTGGAGCCTGGATTATTATGAATGTCCTAGTCCTCAGCATCTCTTTGCTTCCAGAACTTTACATTGCTCTTACCAACAGGCCATTGTTGTTATTTGGAAGGCAATTGTCATAAAAAATGAGACCTTATGTGCTGTGGAAAAAGCCCAGGAAGTTAATAAATAGGGAATCCTCTCTCTCTTTTTTTTTGTTACTTCTACCATCTTTGATTGTTGGCACTCCAAGAGCATATTGTCTATATCTGATAAGAGCAGTTGGCTATAAAGGCATTCTGATGATCCTCAAGTTATAGGGTACATTCTCACCTGCGTAAAGTAACATAATGCTTATTTATGGACACACACTGCAAACACAATCCACAATGCCCATCTTGGTCACAAGAAAGACTGAATGGCACAGTGAATGTTTCAGCTCAGTATTGATGGGGACATGTTAGACATTAAAATTTTTTTTTTTTAGACATTACATTGTGTTAAATACAGAATCTTATAATAATAGATTCTTAGACCTAGAAGTGACTTTACAAGTCATCTTGTCCATTCTCTTGCCTAGTTTAGTGACCCTCAACAAACCACTTGGATGACCTCTGGACAACTCTAGGGTTGGAGACCTCACCACCTTTAGTGGTTGTTCGATCTGTGGTTGGGAAGCTGTATTTGTTTCCAATGCATAGGCCCAGTTTTGAGATAGAAAACAAAAGCTCAAGTTCTCTCTTCCTCTGTATCTTCCCCACTAAATTCTCTAAATCCAGCTTCACTGTGAACCCCAATCCCAGCAACAAAAGGAGCTCTAGAGTGACAGAATGTTTCTTCAGAGTTGTTAAATGCCACTTTGGCAATAGCATGGGGAGAGCAAAAAAAGCTGTTTCTGACAGTATGATTAGAGTTATTATCTTGAGGATGTTTGTACCTGGGGGGATGGGAGGCAGGGTGCTGGGAAAACCTGGTTAGGATGATTCAGGTTAGGATGATTCAGGATGTTGAAGTAAGAATCAGAGAGTTGATGAGCTATGTTCAAATGAGCTGCGTTCAATGGCAGAGATATGATTCTCATCCCACCTTGACTCCTGTTCCCTTTGATATTATTTGGGCTTGGGTTCTTAGGTCAACTCTAGAAGGTAGAGTGTCAAAAAGGAAATAAACTAATTGGAGATGAAAGGCTTTTGGATTTTGGTGATATGGGAAATGCCTGAATGGCAGTAACCAAGGTCACAGGGGCAGCATTCCTCCCCTCCCCCATTAGGTGACCATAAAAATGATTCATTAATCAAACAAATGCTCATTGATAGCCTCTTCTACACCAGGTACACAGCGATATGTGCACCAGGACAACAAAATTCCTTTTATAAGTTTTAAAGTAGATGCTTGCCTGAATTGGTTGTATTTTTGTCATTTGGGACTGTTAGTCATTTTTGGCAAAGAAAATCATCATGATGGGTCAGCCAGATACTGTAACTTTTTTCAACGTTAAGTAGAAATTGTCAGGGAAGTCATGACAACAAACAACAGCACTGGAAAGAGATAATCATCTTTAAGCTTAAAGAGTGAATCCCAACTTACGAAACAAAACTCATTGCTGTTGAGTAGATTCTGACTCATAGGGTAGAACTGCCCCATAGGGTTTCCAAGGGATGTGTGGTGGATTTGAACTGCTGACCTTTTGGTTAGCAGATGTAGCTCTTAACCGCTAAGCCACCAGGGTTTCTGTGAATCCCAACTTAGGTGACCCAGATATGAATGGTGAAGGGTGCTGGTTTCCTAAATTATTTTCCTGAGCTATGTGGCCCTCAAGTGAGAACAGCACCTCCTCCCTCCACGGCATTTAGATGATGCCTTCTTAGCTAGATGACCCAGCTAGCAGGTCAAAGAGGCTCATTGGGATCTGGTCAGACCGTGCTGTGTCAAGAAGCAAATCCTGAAGCTCATGCTTTCTGTAAAGAAGGAAAAAGCAAGAAACTGAACTAAAACCCAGTAAGTATTCATGGACGTTTTAGGACAAGGAAGAAGGAAAACATGGAACCAAAAAACTTGGGCAGCCGCACCTTGTGACTTCATCTTTCCAGTCCCAAGAACACTTTTTCCCATAGATTTTATGGAAGTATAACTAGAATGGTCCCCAGTGATGCCTGTCTCCTGCTATTCACGCCCTTAAGTAGTTATCTCCCCTTTGGGTATGGGCTGTACCCATTGATTGACTTCTAACGGATAGGATATGGCAAAAATGAGAGGATGTCACTTCTGAGATTAGGGTACAAAAATATTTTGGCTATTTTTTGCTTGACCTTTCTTTCTCTATCACTTTCTTACTCTGATGGGAGCCAGATGTCAAGTCATGAGCTGCCCTGCGGACAGGCCCATACGATAAGGAACTGAGAGAGGCCATGAATCAATAGTGAAGAAGGAACTGAGGTCCTCAGTCCACCAGCTTGTGAGGTACCAGATGTTCACAGGATCTGGAACTCAGCATCATGAATGAACTTGAAAGTAATCCTCCTCCAGCTCAGCCTTCAGATAAGACCACATCCCTAGCCAGCTTCCATTGCATCCTTGTAGAAACCTTGAGTCAGGGGACCCAGCTAAGTCACTCCTGTTTAAGCTGCTAAATTTTTGAGTAATTTGTCACACACAGCAATAAACAACTAATGCAACCATAAATGTATAATTCAACAAATTTTTACAGCAACCATATCAAGAAACAAAACACTGTCAGTATCCCAATAACCCTTTTGTGTCCTTTTCTAGCCACTACACTTCTTCCAAGGGTAACCACCTGCTGTGGATTGAATTGTGTCCCCTTAAAATGTGTGTCAAGTTGACTAGATCGTGATTCCCAGTATTGTGTGGTTATCATTCATTTTGTGATCTGATGTGATTACTTATGTATTGTAAATCCTAACCTCTATGAAATTAATGAGGCAGGATTAGAGGCAGTTATGTTAATGAGGCAGGACACAATCTACCAAATTAGGTTGCATCTTGAGTCAATCTCTTTTGAGATATAAAAGAGAGAAAGGAGCGCAGAGGAGGGGGACCTCCTACCACCAAGAAAGAAGAGCTGGGAGCAGAGCGCATCCTTTGGTTCTGGGGTCCCTGGGCTGAGAAGATCCTAGACCCAGGGTAAGACTGATGACAATGACCTCCCCCCAAAACTGACAGAGAGAGAAAGCCTTCCCCTAGAGCTGGCACCCTCAATTTTAAATGCTAGCCTCCTAAACTGTGAGAGAGTAAATTTCTCTTTGTTAAAGTCACCCACTTGTGGTATTTCTGTTGTAAGAGCACTAGATAACTTAGGCACTGCCATCCTGAAATTTAACTCCATAGACTAGTTTTTGCCTGTTTTTGAACTGTAATTGAATGGAATCATACTGCATGTACTTTTTTGTGTGTGTGACTGACTTTTGCTCAATATGAGGTTTCAGTTCTTTTGTATTGTATTTTATATTATATTGTATTTTATGTGTGCATTTATTTTATATTATGTTGTTTCTTTTAGTCTTATTGATGTGTATTATTCTGATGTGCAAATATACCACAATTAATTTATCCACTGTATTGTAGCAAAACATTTGGGTTGTTTTCATTTTGGGGGAGGTATTAAAAAAAAAAAATTTTTTTTTATCTTAAATGCTATGTACATTCTTATCTGTTGGTGAAAGATATTTCTGTAGCAAACATACCTCAAAGTTGAATTACTGATTTATAGTATGTGTTCAAATGTAGTAAAAAATCCAAACCAAACCCACTGCTGTCGAGTTGATTCTGACTCATAGCGACCCTGTAGGACAGAGAATTGTCCTGCAGGGTTTCCAAGGCTATTAATCTTTATGGAAGCAGGCTGACACATCCTTCTCCCTCAGAGTGGCTGATGGGTTCGAACTACTGACCTTTTGGTTAGCAGCTGAGTGCTTTAACCACGGCACTACCAGGGCTCCTTTTCAGATGTAATAGATAGCGCCAAGTAGTTTTCCAAAGGGGTTGCACCAAGTCACACTCTTACCAGCAATGTCCAAGACCAATCTTTTATCTCACTATTGTGACAGAACTCTTTGCTGATTCTCAATTCAGCACAGGACCAAGTATGCCATGGGATTTTAATGGCATACTTTATGTGTATGATAATAATAATAACAATAAAGGTAACTTTGTGGATACCTAATTATCTGATGAATGATTTAAAAAAATCAAGATACAGCCAGTCTCTTATTATTATTTGTTATTATTTTATATGTATTGAACACTAACAGAACAGGACATTAAGTCCTTGTTAGAATATATAGATGCTATACTTGTCCTTTTTTTTTTTTCTTATACTTGTCCTTAAATTGGATTTTTTTTTTTTAAAGGAGATAACAAGGACTGAAGAAAAGAAATGATGTAGAATGCTTTTGTATTATGTTTCAATATTTAGGTAATTTAATTGAGCTCAGGCTTTTTGTTAACTTAAATTTCTCAGGCAATGGCTTTCATTTTTTGCTTAACATTGCTAATGAAGATATCGCTGAAGCCTATTGTTTTCATTATAGAGAGAGGTATAATGGTATTATACCTATTTTTCAATTTTGTGTCAGTAATAATATTTTGTTGATCTGTATGGGTTTTTAGTATTGTGCATTCCATAAAGCTAATTGGGATATTATTGACGATACCTAGCATTTCTTTTTAATGATCAGCATAAAAGGCAGATTCCTTTATTGGAGCCATAATTTTGAATTCATGGTTATAGTCAAGACAAAAGAATAATACTCATGAGCTCAGCCTTGTGTCTACAATAAAAGTAACATACAAAGAAGCAAGTTTGGTAGCAGCAGACCAACACCATGGGCATGTCAGCCTTGACAGGCTTGGTTTGGTAGGGAAATTCTTGGTCAGGGAGTGTGCTTGCTTCCATGCCATTGTCATCTGAAGATCACTGGAAGTTATAGATGTCTAAATTTGCAATATGGAAAATATTAGCCGTAAGAGACTATCACCACAAACAATAAAGGCTAAACAAATGAAAAAATATTATTAAAAGTAGGAAAATGAGCATGTCATTACGGTGGGAAACCATTAAAAATTCATATCAAACACTATGGCTCAGAATATAAGGGCATAATATAAGGACTTTCTGTACCAGGTTTAAGAATCCCTTTTCTGAAGAAAAGGCATAGGATGTCAAATCAGGTACCCTTCTACTTTCTGAAAGAACAAGGAGGATATGTGAGAGATGAGGGTATGCCAGTGCATCCTGTTGAGATCTCAGGGAAATCACCTGGATATGGACCTTCTGTGGGTCTTTGACAGTATGCTGATGGAAGGATCTGCAAAAAGAGTTGGGCCCCAGTTGTGATCCAAAGGCCCTTGTAGATCAGAGCCTGGGCAGGAGAATGGCTAACTCATTATGGCCACTGGTGAGCAATGGCAACACATTTCTAGACAGCAAGACTCTATTCTAGGGTCATTGGCATCAATCGTGGACAAAGGGTGACTGATTTCCTGCTTCCATGAGTGGTTTCTCACTCATCTGAAACTCCTGATTTTAGGCCATTATTGGTCTTACCTGTCACAGTGGCTGCAAATTTTGGGTCTAGATAGAACTAACATAAAAATAAATTACTATATTCTATTTTGTTTCACATAAAAAACAGTTGCTATTGAGTCAACTCTGACTCAAAGAAGCCCCATGTGTGTCAGAGCCCCATGTGTGCTCCACAGGGGTTTTGATGGCTTATTTTTTTTGAAGCAGATTGCCAGACTTTTCTTCTGAGGTGCCTCTGGGTGGACTTAAACTCCCAACCTTTCATTTAGTAGCTGAGTGCATTAACCATTTGCACCACCCCTGTTTCACATAATTGGAGTTAAATTGGTGTAAACCTGTGTGCAAATTAAGGCATTTTTGAATGTCGGGGTCGGGGAGGGGGGGAATGGAATGTAGGCTTGTGAACGGAATGCTGGGCCATTCCCAGAGGCTTCAGCTTGTGGGGAAGCCGAGTTCATGGGGGTAGTGGAGGATCTGACATCTCTTTGAGGTTCACGATGGGGTGGCTCCACTTTCCTAAATCTCTGTGAGAAAGGACTACCATCCTCATTGCGCCCTCTCTCATCTTAAAGTTTTCCCTAATGGCATTTAACTAAATCTTGGTGGAGAAGAGGGAGTTGAAGGGTCCAGAAAACCATGGCTTGAAAGGAAGAGTTAAAGGAACTGGCAAGATTTCAACAATTAGACATGGAAGTCCATGTGCTAGGTTTCTTCAAGAAATCTGTGGAGAGTTAGAGGAGCAAACAGATGTATCTATACATATCTATCTGCATATCTATATCTATCTAATCTACCTCTCTATATACCTGTATCATGTATCTGTTTTCCAGAAAGAAAGTATGATCTTTAAAAACACTGAGCATTGCATTAAAGAAGAGAATAATGTTAATGAGTGAGTTGCTTTCCTTCCTGAGATTGTTAGGCTAAGTGATCTGGTTAAGTCTCATGGCATTACAGACTACCTCAATCTTAGCCATTTAAAGCAACAACCATTTTATCATGTCTCATGATTTTGTGAGTCAGAAATTTGGGCAAAGCCTGGAAGCGTGGTTCTTCTGCTCAAGGTGGCATTGACTGAGGTCACTTAGTGATGTCCAGCTGGCAGATGGACCAATCTGGATTGCCCAAGATGATTTTCTTATTATGTTTGGTGCCTTAGCAGGGACAACAGGAAGGCTGGGCTCAGGTAGGACTGTTCACAGTAGCAACTCCATGTGGTTTCTCCAGCATGGAGGTCTCAGCGTAGTTGAACTTTTACATGGAAGCACAGGGCTTCTATGGAGACGATTTCAAGAGATAAGCAGTGGAAGCTACCAGTCTCCTAAGACCTGGGTCTGAGAACTGGCAGTGTTATTTCCACCACATTCTGTTGACCAAAGAGGTCACAGGACCTGCCTAGAATCAAGGGGAGGAGATAAGATGTGGACATCTCTCAATGACAGAGTGTAAAAAATCTGTGGTCATTTATAACCTGCCACTTTAAGAAAACAAATTCTAAATCTAACTGTAACTTCTTTTCATGCTGCATTTTCCCACTTTTTAAACTTGCTTAAACCCAGATAGAAAAGAACCCTCTTTGTGTTATCGGCACTTGTTTTTATTAAGAGAAAATACTCATTTAGACCCCCTATGTTGGAGTCCTGGTGATGCAGTAGTTAAGAGCTTCGGCTGCTAAAGAAGAGGTCGGCAGTTCATAGCCATCAGCTGCTCCCTGGAAACCCTATGGGGCAGTTCTACTCTGTCCTATAGAGTTGCTATGAGTCGGAATTGACTCAATAGCAAGGGTTTCAGTTTGGTTTTTATGTCTGTTAGTTTCAGGTATGGTGAAACATTGCTTGTATAATTACTTAAGTCCTAAAGCAACGATTAGTGTGAACATTAATAGGAGTTCATGAATTGCACTAGCAGCCAGCTTACGAAGCGTCTTTTCTAGAGACAGAAGATGCTTAGTGTAACTCCTGGCAATTAGGATGAGCACAAATTCCTTGTTCTTCTTCCTCTGCAGCTGAGGTGTTTTGTCTTTTCCCTTATGTATGTGCTTGTTTTTATAAAGTGATTTTGGACAGACACATCACAAGTTTTTGTTTAATCTTATTTTCATTCTTCTGTAGACACCTAAGTACTTATGAAGGTAGAGCTGAGTCTGAATGAGTTGAGATGCTGAAAACAGAAGGCTAAACTTGCTCTAAGGTGGGAATGAGGTTCTCCAGAAACAATTAATTCCTTGGGTGCTAAGTTGGAGAGGTTTTCCTTTAAAAGAGACATGAGGGTGGACCCCAAGGTCTAGTGTGATGCCTGATGTTTAATAAATACTTGCTGAATTCATGCTTGCATGCATGTATTAGTGAATGATGGATAGACGGATGGTTGGAAAAAAGGATGGACAGCAGTTTGGAAGGATGGCTGGCTCTCTGGATGGTGAGGAGATAGGGATGGCGGGTTGGTTGAAAAGGTGAATGGGAATGGTTGGGCTGGTTGACTATTTATTGACTTTACAGTGACATTGGATGGGTGTTTATAAACAGTGATCTTCCACCTGGGATTTCGTGCCTTTTGAGTGTCAAAGAGTCTAGCACTAATTCTATTTTCTTCCAGATTCTCATTATAAATTGCAATATATTTTTATTTGTTGTTATACTGTAGCTCTTTGAAGAGGCTTGAAGTTGGTTTTTAATCCAACATCCTTAAAATTTGGGGGAGAAAACAAGAGATTTAAAGAGTATACCTGTTGACACAGCGATCCTATACGACAGAGTAGAACTGCCCCATAGGGTTTCCAAGGATCAGCTAGTGGATTTGAACTACTGACCTTTCAGTTAGCAGCCATAACTCTACCACTGCACTACTAGGGCTCCATTTAAAGAGTATACAGCTTATGGGTATTCTTGAAAACTCAATTAGCTTTTATTGTCTGCTCCTATCCCCAGATTGATTTGCCATGACCTGTGGCTTCCTAGGTCTTATTAGCTTCTTCATCTACTGTTTGGCAATAATTGCGTTTACCTCCTGACTTGATGTTAAATTATTTGAAATATATACATATATATTTGCATATATATAGTTAATTTACATATATAATATGGTATCTATTTGTCCATCTGTCTGTCTATAGTTGTGAGTGTCCTATTGTTAAGGTTTGTTTGCTACTTTCCCTAGAAGTACTTTCTGGTAACACTAAGTATTGTTACCTTTCTTTTGTCATTGAAGGTCTAAACACAAATAAGAATTTGTACAGAAACAGAGAGGACTAGCACAGGCAGAAACTACAATTCAGGGTCTTTTCTGCCAGTTGAGACACATTACTTGTTAGCATTGCTAGAATATTATTTTTAGAGCCATGGCATTACTAGATAGTGTGGGAATCCCAGTGTCAAAGGGATGGGCTGGTTCTAAGGCAGGGATGGCAGTAGATTTCATCTTGAGTGGCAACTTCATTCAGTTAGTAGTAACTGTCTGGAGTACTGTATTGAGAAGGATTATGAAGCCCAATCTGAGCTACAATTGATCAGTGATGTCTGCCATGAATATAGGATGCCCTATGTGTATTTGCCATCTCTCTTCTAAGACCATAACTGGTGTTCACCATGATAGGTATACATGCAGCATTGTCCACTGATGTACCACAATGATTTACGAGGTCACTCATGAGAAAGTGTCATGGATTGAATTGTAACCTCCCAAAATATTTGTCAATTTGGCTAGGTCATGATTCCCAGAGTTGTATGATTGTCTACCATTTTGTCATCTGATGTGATTTCCCTGTGTGTTGTAAATCCTATCACTATGATGTTAATGAGATGCATTAGCAGCAGTCATATTGGTGAGATCTACAAGATTAGATAGTGTCTTAAGCCAATCTCTTTTGAGATATAAAAGAGAGAAGTGAGCAGAGGGACAGTGGAACCTCATACCACCAAGAAAAGAGTTCCAAGGGCAGACTGCATCCTTTGGATCTGGGGTTCCTGTATGGAGTAGCTCCTTGTCCAGGGGAAGATTGATGAGAAGGGCCTTTGTCCAGAGCCGACAGAGAGAGAAAGCCTTTCCCTGGAGCTGACACCCTGAATTTGGACTTCTAGCCTACCAGACTAATAAATTTCTGTTTGTTAAAGCCATCCATTTGTGGTATTTCTGTTACGGCAGCACTAGATAACTAAGACAGAAAGTACAGAGATTTTATAGTTTCTGAAAGCTGTTTTTTGAACTAAATATGCAAACTTCTTCCTTCAGTGAATGTGGTTAATGATATATAGAGATGGAAGTGAGGGAAGCTAACTGTAACATCAATACCTATTAGAGTAATTCTCTTTAAAGGAGAAATGTTTGTATTCCCATCCAGGATGGGCTGTCTACTCTTGAGGGAGGTTTTTGGAACAGTGCAGCTAGTATGATATGCTGAAAATGAAGAGGGCTTACTTCTGTGTGGATGCAAACATAATCAGGTTAACTTTATTTTAAGCTTCTATTACATTCTAGTTAATAAGAATACATGAAGTCAAGCTAGTTTAATAGTCTAGCAAAATGCATTTAATTTTAAAATTGGGTATTGGAAAGCTTGGAAAACGCCAAGAGATTACTTAATAGAGTTAGGTATGATGCGCCTATAGTGAGAACCACCTGATCTTCATGGATTCTTGGTGCTGAAGGCTCAGGAACAGCCTCAAAAAACAGTCTCAAAAGCCTAAAATTGTAGTTATACTGACCAGGGCATTCTGCTCTGCTTTCTTCCAACTCCCTTCTTCTGTCCATTTTTTTGCAAAGACTCATAATCTAGTGACCTAAATCACACCCTAGGCATATCAGTGGGAAATGCTGACCATAAATCAGCCTTGCAAATAAATACCAGGCAGCCTTGTCTCCTGGTGCATAATACAAATGCCATCAGCAACCTCTGGCATTGGGTCTGAACCTATTGGCTATTTTCAAGGCCGACCCCATATTACTTTTTAGCCCCTGGGCGCTCAGTTGAGGTCTTGATGTGGGGCATGGGAAGGGCAAGAGAGTGGCTGCCAGTCCTCCCACGCGTCTGCTCACTAAATCTTCCAGCTCCTCCAACGTATTGGGCTTATTCTACCTCTGCCAAAGTACCTAGGCCTGCATTATAGTGCACAGGAGATGATTCCAGACAGAGAGATGAAGTACAATCACAAATTAAGGAGGCGAGTCCCTCATCCCTCCTGTCCCAAACCAGCCTCGTCACTTCCAAGTACTGTACCCCAAAAAGGGTTAACGTAAAGGATATTGGTTCCTGCTGATCAGGCCACAGTGTGAGGGCTCCTATAAAATGCATCATAAAACTACATTATTTAATAGATTTGAGTGTTGCTTTTTTATCTCCTCTTAAGTGATTAAGTTTCCCACAAATGCAATTTGTTAATACGGGCCACATCTTTGCACAAGGTAAATCTGTGAAATTTGGCAGGCAGTCACTTTGCTGCAGGTGCGAGATGAAAGACCTTTCCCTGGCTTTGCCAAGCAGAAAAATGATGTTGTGCTCAATTTGTGGGTGGGAAAAATATTCTGACACAGAGGGTAGAACCTGAATCCAAGAAAAAGGAATAGATTTCGATGGCCCAAATCACGTGCTTCCCTCCCTTTTGGGGAGTGTGTTACCCCTATGGGGCAGAATAAGGAGCCAGAAGTCTTGTTTTAAATGAAGCCTGGTATTGGGCAAACCCCTCAGCTAAAGGAAGTCCTCTGATATTTGAATTTGCAGCCATTTCAGATGATAAATGATGACCTTTACTCTTATGAGCTATGAGAGCTTAATTAGAGCTTAATTAAAGTTAATACTCAGAATCCTTTGGAAGCTGGCAATTAAAAACTGACTTTCATGCTGAATAGCCTGGGTTTGAAAAAGTGTGTCTTGGAACACATGGCACCCCTACTCTGGGGTCTTATCCAGTGCTATCTGGGCCTTTGCACCTAAGTTAAAGCAAGAGCTGACTATTTGTGTGTTGGAACATCCTTGGCCAAGACTGTAAGAGGCCTTCAGTGCTTTTACACAGAAGGTTGTCTTTGAATCTCCACACCCAGCTCGCCGTACACGTGTCTCAGGGTGTCACTGGTCATGCTGGCTATAAGCTTCCGACGGCCAGAGACCCAAGGTCGACATACTTCTTCCCACTGCACGGTGGCGTTGGGCCGGATTTCACTGAAACAGTAGAAAAGAGAGGACAGGTGTTACTCCCTGGAAGAGAAGACCCAGCTTCCCACCTTGGTCAGGTAGCAGTTTGAACCCCTGTCAGTCGCTGCTCTCTGTTTCTCAGTTTATGGTGGAAGGGCTTGGTTGGCTGGTTTCGTAAATTCCAACACAAAGATCCCCCTTCCTGATGCTCTGCCAGAGCCCTCAGTGACCATACTATTGGCCATGGTGCCTTCCACTGACCTCCCAGTAGACATATCCACCCAGGGTGGGGAGTTGGGGTGAGCCCCTTGCAGCCATGAGCCAGCTGAACTCGAGCTTGTCCCCAAACCCTCCCCATCAGCCTCACCTATATGACCTACCTTCTGCCTCGTTCATGTTTAGTACTCTATTGCCTTCTGGGTTACAGTCCTGTATGAATCCCCCAGCTGCCTCGGTCTAGGACCTGACACATGATTAAGCTGTTACCAATCCCCTTGGGAGAGACTTGTTCCCAGGACCAGCCCCTGGAACATCACACTGCTTGCTGCCATCTGACTTTTTCTATCTTCATGTAAACCTTCATCTAATCCTGTTTCCACCATTGGGTCCTTCCATCCATGTATCTTTCTACTACTTGACTGTGGCTGCCAGTGCCCTAGAGCGTCCTGATAACTGGGCCAGCCTTTTCTGGTCCCAGTGTTCTCCTCATCCTCCCAGCCCATGCTCTGAGGTCCTCGTAAGCCTCCAGGCCAAGCCCAGTCCCAGGATGGCTGAGATTATCAGGCTCAGGGGGAACTGAAGCTTCTCTGGGGTACTTCACACATATCATCCCTTGCAAGCCTCCGGAGGAAGACAGCATAGGCGTGTTTATACGTATGACAGCCCAACAAGGCAGGTACTATTCTATACATTTTATAATTAAGAAAATTGGAGAGTTAAATAAGTGAAATAACTTTTCCAAGATTATATAGCTGATAAATTGACAGAGGTGAGATTTGAACTCCTGTTTATCTGATTTCCAAACCAATACAGGCAGTCCCAGGGTTACAAACAAGATCTGTTCCTGACTCTGTCTTAGAGTCGAATTTGCAGGTAAGTCGGAACAGGTACATACGGTTCTTATTTATTATCAGTTAGTCAAATGTTTTCTTAGCATATAGTAAATACCTTTCTATGCACATGAAACACTTCCAAACCACACAATGTATTCATGAGCATCACAAAGTAGCGTGTGCGTTCGTTATTATGAATCATTGTATGAATTTAACCCAAATTTTTAATGTAATAGGCTTTATGACAGTCCGTTTTTAAGTACAAGTTATCAGGAAGTGGGACATTCATAATCTAAGGACTGCCTGCATTCTCTCTACTACTGCACATTGTACTTCACCTTTTCTGACCACTCTGCTTACTTTTTCACGTGTTTTTATTTCTCAAGCAAGAAGATGTTCCTTTTCTTCAGTACTAAGAGCTTCCTACAAGGTGTTCTTTGAGAATCCCTAGGGTCTGCTTGCTGGGCCAAGGGAGAGCATGTGCTGGCTGGTCTACCATGGACCTCTGGGCCTGGCTATTTTCATGGAATTACTAAGACACAGCATGTCAGACTTGGAAGGGACTTTAGAAATCACTTAGTCCAAGTGTCCCATTTAACAGATGAGGAAACTGAGATCCTAAAGAGCCTAGGGACTCATCCAAGCTCACTCAGCCCAATGACCTAGACAGTGGAAGAGCTAGAATTAGTGAGTTGCATGTTCTTTCCAGATTCTGCTAGTACAATAGGGTGTATTCTATTTTGAATTTCATGCAAATCTGAAGGCCAGGAAGCAAAATGAGGGATTTTAACAAGACTTGCTGCATATCAAAAGACTTGGCTGCCTTCACACAGCACAATCTGTTCCATGTGCTTGGTACAAGGTAGCGTTTGTTACAAATAGGAGTAGTTCAGATGGAAACTCAGCTGGTTCTCAAAGTTACTCTATGGTTGCTGAAATTGTTGCCTACTGAATTTTCATTCCAATGGATTTGGGGACATAAAAAACCAGTTGCCATTGAGTTGACTCCTGCTCATGGTTAGCAGCTGAACACATTAACCATTTCCCACACCCAGGGACTCTATATAAAGCTGCTGTAAGTAACAGCTTGGGGTGCTTAGAAGTTATGAAAATGGAAATTGTGATATATCTGCAATGATTAATACCAAGTGAATACTGACCTTGTTTCTACTATATGATAAATTTGGTATCAAAGTGAACACTATTATATGTGAAGTTTATTTTAATGATTATATCTGCGTGTCAGATGGAGCTATACAGAGAAAAGCTAATTGGGGTGAATGCATCCATTTTAATTGTAAAAAATCAAAGACATTGCTATCTAAATAGTGTGTCATGACCGTGTGTCTGTATAATGAGATTTTTTGTATGTGGTTAAAAGCATGGGCTCTGGAGCCAGAAAACTTGGGCCCAAAACTTGACTTTCTCACTTCTCCACTGTGTAACCTTAGGTCATTTATTGTACTTCTCTAAGTGTGTTTTCTCCTGCGTCGTTGTTGTTATTTGCCCTTGAGTTGACTATGACTCTGGTGACCGCATGTGTGCAGAGTAGAAGTGCTCCACAGGGCTTTCAAGGCTGCAGTCCTTCAGAAGCAGATCACCAGGTCCTTCTTTTGAGGCATCTCTGGGTGGGTTTGAACCGCCACCTTTTGTCTAGTAGTTGAGCACTTAACCATTTGTGCCACCCAGGGACTCCTTTTCTCCCCTGTAAAATGGGGATAATGCAGTGTTTACCTCCTAGGACTGTTGTAAGAATTCAGTGAATAATCCAAGCAAAGAGCCTCACATAAGACTGGCATGCGGTGACCATTCAGTAAATATTAGCTAGTTGTTGCTTTCTCAGTCACACCAGCTTTTTTCTTTCTTTATTTACAGGAAGACAAATGAGTGGTTCAGCTGCTCCTCCATCTCTCAGCAGCTTAATTTGTTGTTTGACAGAATTTACCAGATCAGCAGGTTATGGTGACATTGAGGCAAAGATAATTCTCAGGCTATGCCCAACCTTTAGGCTGAGTTGAAAGTAAAGGGAACAGTAGCTACGTGGCTGGTTTACTTAGTAGAGTCCCTGGCTGTGCAAATGGTTAGCATACGCAGCTGCTAACCCAAAAGTTAGAAGTCCAAGGCCACCCAGAGACACCTCAGAAGAAAGGCCTGACTATCTACTTCCAAAAAATCAGCCATTGAAAACCCTACGAGCAAAGTTCTACTCTGACAAACATGGGGTTTACCATGAGTTGGAATCAACTCAATGGCAACTATTTTTTATAAAATGGCAAATCAGCTAGCTCAGGCCTCAAAGCAGTGTTTATGACTTTGATGATTAGGCTGAGTCTTGTGTCAAAATCTCTTTCCCCAGATGGTATGTGGACTTGGCGGGTGGCTGGGGTCTGGGAGGGTCTGCCTCAGAGGAGTGGAAAAGTGGGAGTGAAGGATTGAGAGGAAGGTGTTATTGCCTCCAGATTAGAGACAAGGAAGGTCCATTTCGAAGACATCAAGTGGCTCCTCCCGGATTGTACAGCTAGTGAATGGCTGAGCCAGACTGCATTCCAGTGGGCTGATTCCTACCGTTCCCACCAGCACCCACGATGTGGAACTTCAGGACTGTGAGGGAAGTGGGACTCTGGGGAGAACTGAGGTCAGAAAAGGATGGCTTAACTTCAGGAACAGAGACATGTTGGGAGACACAAAGAAGATGCTCTGTGCTCAGAAAAGAGAGAAGAGCTGTTCAGGGGAGCTCTATGGAGAGACCCCAAAGGCCTCTGAGTCAGAGGTCAGAGACTGGAACGAGGCAGTCCTACTAGGCACCACCGAGTGCACTGGGGGACCAAAGGAGCAGGGGCTGATGGCTGCCACTCTCGACTGGGTGGCGGTGGGAGGGGTTGCAAGGAAGGGGAACTGTCAAAGAGAGTCAGGAGGGCCCACGACCTGAGCTACCTGAGGCCCATCTGCCCTTGGGGGTGGGCTGTACAACCCTATTGTAGATAGAGCCTAAGTGAAGGGGAAACCTGGGTCCATATATTTGTGCCTGACCTAGTCTGTATCAAGTTAGAACTCAAGTGTCAGTAAAGCAGTAGCATTTCAGCTGACCATGGAGTACATTCACAAGAGAAGAGAGGAAAAGCCCCACATCTCAGAATTCCAGACATTAAGTAAGAAATCCTTCCTCTCTCATATCAGCAGCTAGTGGATAGGGAAAGGCACCTAAGGCCTTGGGAGCTCTCTCTGGGGCTACCCCAGAAATTGACTTTGACCCTGGCAATCTAAAATGTCTAAATTAATTGGATGTTTGCTAACTCTTCTTAATTTTTGTACTTTATAAATGTAGCTGTGCCAATCATTTTAATCAATTATATAAAAACTAAATCAGGAGACAAATGCATACACACCTACCTAGGTTGCTCCAAGATTTGAAAAACACTGACCTCACTATTGGTTTTCTCACCTGTGAAAGGTGGACACTGATAGTACTGAATAGGACGTGGAGAGGCTAGGATGAGTTACTATTTGTGCTGCACTTGGAACAGTGCTGGCACATGGTGAGTGCCAAAAAGTGTCAGACATGTCTTCTTGTCAATGCTGTTGTTATTATTCATCACCACCTTTGTGGCTGCTGTTTGCCTGACTCTCTGCAAAATAATTGAAGAAAGTAAGCTTCTCCTGCCTGTATGCAGGGAAACAATTCTCTGTCTGTAATCTACAATGATCGATTCAACACAGATAAAAGCTTTATGGTATTTCCCAATAGCTGTGCTATTTTTACCCTGGCTCCCTCAAGAAACACTTTGTGAAACAGCTGTCCTGCTTAGGGGTTTGGCCTGGACCATGTCATGCAGGTAACTACCTCAAACAGAAACTAAATCCTTGAGCTTATCCTCGTTCTTTGCTCTTATTCATAAAACTCCACGTGCTGATGTGCACAGATACAGATGGTCATACATGAAGATACAGGTGCATGTCTATATGCGTGTTTACTGATAGATTTATATACACGTGAAGATAAGATGCATGTCTGTGTGTTTACCAACAGATACATACACATGTGAAAATACAGACACATGTCTACGTGTGCATTTATTGACATAAATACACAGATAAATAAACACATGAAGGTAGAGAGGCACATGTCTGTGTGTGTTTACCAATAGATACATACACACATGTGAAGATACAGATAAAACCTATGTGTGCGTTTTCCTTCAGATGCATACACATGTAAAAATACAGACACGTCTATGTGTGTGTTTATCCACAGATGAATACACATGTGAAGAAATGGGTGCATGTCTAATGTGTGTTTGCCCACATAAATATGCACAGAAAGAGAAAAGAATAAAACCATTTGCCCATATTTGGCAAGCGGGTAATATTGGAATAATCCTGTTTGCCTGGGGATAGACGTTGTGATGGATGATTCTCAGTAATGTGCTGAGCCATCAGGCTCTACCGGCCATTCATCATCTTGAATGCATGCAGGCAAATGGGATTATTATTACAATAAACTGCAACTACCCAGGGTTTGTCTTCTGTGTGTCTAACCCTCCATCTTTGTCCTACTCAGGAAACTGAAAATTTAAACCAAATTCACAAAGTCAGGGAATTTTTCTCTTGAAATAACTCACTGAACCTAATTTTTTAAAGGGAAAAGTGAATTTGGAAGATAAATTATTTGATGTTCTGGAAGTATCAAATGCAGAGACTTAAAAGCTGAGTGTCTGTGGCAGCAGAACCTGGGAGCATCTGAGGCAGGCGGGAGGCAAGGGGGAGCAGGGACATCAGGCATCTCAGAGGACAGGTGGCTTGAACCCTGAGCAAGGAACGAGACCCACACTGCTCTTCTTCCTGGTTTCAACTCCCTGCTCACCAGCTCCGCCTGCCCAAGCCCAGTGCTTTGAGCATGAGATCCCCTCAATTATGGGGCCCTGGAAGGGTATGGTGGGCAGGTGGGTGTGATGATCCCCTTGCCTACTCAAGATGTGTACCTTAGAAAGGAATACAGTCTTGAAAAGGGTTCCAGTTCTACAGAATTGCACTTTTAGGGGTCCAAGTTGTTACATGGATCTGTCCCTCTTTGATCAGATCTCAGCAGCACAAAGTACAGTGAAGTGTTTCTAAGTATCTGATGAGATGGAAGCATTGCTGGCTGGCCTAGGTCTTGGCTGTGTAGGTGTGTGCCTGAGTCAGGAGGACACAGAGCAAGTGGGGCGGGCTCCAAAGTCCCTCATCCAGCCTACGTAATATTTTGTGATGGTTAAGGTTGTGTGTCAGTTTAGCTAAGCCATGATTCTCAGTGGTTTGGCAGTTATGTAATGATGTAGACATTCTCCATGATGTGATCTGTTGTGATCAGCCAATCAGTTGTAATGGAAGTTTCCTCAGGGATGTGGCCTGCATCCAGTATATATATGGACATTCTGACAAAACTCGCCCAGTTGCTCTGGATCCTGTATCCAGCCCATCATCATCTGACCGCCAGTTCTTGGGACTTGAACCAACAGCCTGCCATGTTGCCTGCTGATCTTGGGATTTTGTCAGCCTACACAGCCCATGAGCCAGCAGTGGCCTGCTGTCTGATCTCCCAATCTTGGGTTCATCAGCTCCTGCAGTGATAAGAGTCAGAAGAAGTCTCCAGCCTGATGCCTGACCCTCAGACTTGGGACTTGCCAGCCTCTACAACTGTGTGAGCCATTTCCTTGATATAAATCTCTCTGTCTCTCACTCCCTCTCTCTCTCTCTATATATATGCTTCAATGGTCTTGCTTCTCTAGAGAACCCAGCCTAAGACACATATATTTTCTGTTTCATGCTCTTTCCAATTTTTGACAGTTTCTGAGAAATAAGAGTCACTGGGTGGTGCAAACAGCACTGTGCTCAGCTGCTAATTAAAAGGTTGGAGGTTTCAGTCCACCCAGAGGGACCTTGGAAGAAAGGCCTGGTGATCTACTTCCAAAAAGTCAGCCATTGAAAACTGTGGAGCACAGTCCTACTCTGACACACATGGGGTTGCCATGAATTGAAGTCAACTCCATGGCAACTGGTTCTGAGAAACAGAGCTTCCATTGCCTGGGAGAGAGTCCATCCTGGATCTGGGTTCCCGTAAGTGATTGAGAATCTCTTTGTCTTCTTAGCTATAGACCTGTGTTTTGGTCTTAACTATGAATAGTACTTTAAACCAGAATATGGATGGGACATTTACTATGTCCATGTAGGGAGTGACCTCTTCTGTCATTTTACTGAAAAAAAAAAAAAAGCCACTTTTTCTCGTACTGGAGATGCCAAATATTAACAAAAAGCAGAGCCAAGGGGACTCAACCTACTGTAAGTCCTATACCTCCCAAGTGGTGGGCCATTGCCCTGTGTGTGGAGTCATCTTTTTCTAAAACACAGGATGTCCCTTTCTGTGGGCTGGTATGTGATCAAGGCAGCATTCTTGAAATCTGTACACTTTGGTGCAGCCAAGGAGCAAAGGTAGCTGGAGGTTTCCGGACTTACAAAGCTGCAGCTTGTCGTCTTCTGTTTGAGAATGAAAAATTGGATACAGCAGGGGGCTTTTTGGAAGAAGAAGCGTGTTTCACTTTGCCTAAGCGAATCTTGCATCTGATTAGAGTGGGAAGGTGCGAGAACGGGCGGGTGAGACTGTCGTCTCTGACGAAAGTAGGGCTATCTCTGCTGACCTCTCCCTCGAGCTGGGGTTGATTTCTAATTTAATTCTCTTTTCCTGCAACTTTCCTATTAGCACAGGAAGGTTGTTATGCTTCCTGCTTGCATTTTTTTAAAGCACTAAGATTATTTTCTCTGTTGTTGATTGCATCAGCCAGCATTAAAACAAAAACAAAAACAAAACTCTTAAATGGTGAAGCAGAAGCTGTGAGCCCTGTATGGTGTTTGCAAGGAATGCAGGGAGCCCTCAGTGGACAAATCCTCTTTTACAGGTGGACCAGGAGTGAGTGAAACCTTGCACTTGTCTCCATAGACGGCAGAGTGGGGCAGATTCCTTGAAGGGCGCTGGGAAAATTCCTAACATATGCAGTCAAAAAGCAGTTTTCCAAGCAACAAAGTCCTCCACCTTCCTTTCAGTGCCTTACAAGGTCACCCCACAGGAAATGTGCTAGATTGATTGATGCTGACATGGACTTTTCTTTAGTAGGAATGAAAGTAATAAGCCTCAAAGATTGGGATCCATTCTGGGTGTCAGACTTGAAGAGCAGCACTGACAAATTGGAGTGTCCTGGGAGAGGGAGGGAGCTGAACCCCATTAGAAGCGAGAGGGATGGAGTCAGGGCAGGTGTTTGACCCCCAATAGAGAAGGCTTAAGGAAGCCGTGACAGCTGTTTTCAAACATTTGCAGACTGTTAGGGGGAAGAGAAATGGGTTTTACTCTGCACAGATCCAGATGACAAAACTAGGATTGTTGGTAGAACTAAGAGATAGAAAAGGTGCTTCCTAACACTTAGAGCTACCTGACCATGGAATGGGCTGTCTTGTTGAGTGATGGGCTCTTTGTCAATACATGTCACAGAGGTAGAGACCTATAGGGCATAGTCTGATGGTGCTGGGTGAGAAAAGGCTTAATTTCATTCATATTATTGCAGAGCCTGAAGTAGTATTTGATCCCCTGGATGGGGAACCAAGTTGAGACCTTGTTAGCCTCAACCTTTTTCTACTGAACGCAACAGTTCTAGAGAAAGGTGCTTGGCTCGGTAAAATCTGTGAGGTGGGATTGGAAAGGAAGGGTCCCATGAAAAGAGGCATCTGTCAGCACAATATCTGACACATGGTAGGTACTCGATACTAGTAGAATTGATATATGAGGAGGCAGTATGACAGTCCCTGGGTGATGCTGATGGTTAATGCACTCAGCTGCTAACCAAAAGCTTGAAGGTTTGAGTCCATCCAGAGGTGCCGGTGAAAAAAGAATCTAACCCATTCCCATTGCCATCGAGTCAATTTGAAAAAAGAATCTACTTCTGAAAATTCAGCCACTGAAAACCCTGTGGAGCACAGTTCTACTGTGACACACATGGGGTCGCCACGAGTCAGAATTAACAGCAACTGGTAACTGGTAGTACGGCACAATGATTGAACACTGGGTTCTGGAATCAGCCACCCTGAATCTGAATCCTTGTTCTACTTTTAAAAGCTGCATAATTTGGAGTAGACCAGTCAACTTCTCAAAACCTTGAGTTTCTCAGCTACAGAAGGAAGATAATAATAACACCTACCTCATTAAGGTGGTTTTAAGGATTAAATGATGGGAGTGGGTCAAACCCATTTTTATTCCGTGCTCCACATAAATGGGCAATATGGGGGTAGTATCTTGTCAGGCATTTTCATGGAGGATTAGCTGTAAGCTTAGGAAGGAGTAAAAGAGAGACATAGAGATAGAGATAGACAGGTAGAGAGAGAGAGAGAGAGCTCTCCACAAACCCATCCCTCTCTCCTCACTTCCCACCCCTCAGCCCTTACCGGAACAGCTTTCTTCTTGGTCTCGTGAGTCCAGGACCATCCAGGTAAATCCAGACGTTTTGCAGAGTTTCCTTTAAAGGATTGGTGAACTCTACTGTCACAACCATGTCAGAACCAACTACTTTAGCTCCATGGACCTATGAGATAAATGAGTGAGGGGAGAAGGTAGCTCATTAGTAACAACCGAAACCTCTTTCTGCTCTCCTGTCTACCTAACCAGCTTCACATTTGCTTATGGTGTACAGTATGGGTACTTGTTGGCAATGGAACCAGTATGATGAGAGAACTTATTGCTCTGACTGGTGAATACTTATAGAGAAAAAGATGGAAAATTACTAACTAGAACAACACTTTTTTTCTCATTATAAATGCCAACCTAATTAGCATGAGGTTAATAGCTGTAGCCACTGGCTGTTCTTCGTCAGCGGGAGGTGGAAATCCATTTGGTGTAGAACAGATTTCTGTGGTGAGGGACACCAAGTGAACCATGCTTCTGAATGGGGCTCACGTTTCCTGCCAGGACTTGGAAAATTCCTGAATTCAAATGGTAGAATACACTCTGGGAAATCTCTACCTCTTTACTCTTAGGCACACTAGAAAGAAATATGTCGAAAGAGGAAATCCTTTCTTGTTGAACTTGAGGATGAAGAATCTGGATACTAAGACAAAGACTTTAATCTGGAGCCACCACATTTGAGTTCAGGAGAGATATATAAGGCAATTGTTGGAGAGTTGATCCATAACAGCTCTTGGCCACTGAGGCACTTCTGAAAACTATAGGGTATCTGGCAGAGCGTGAAGTGTGATGGCCACAGTTCCACGCCAGCTTTAACACTTACTAGCAGTGGGATCTTGGGTAAGTTACTGAACCTTTATAAGCTTCAGTTTTCTTGCCTCTAAAACTGGACTGATATTCCTACGGGATAATCTATGTACAATGCCATTATTATTATCAGCTCTTATGCTGTGTCTATGTACAGCACACTTGGAATTATATATCTTCCCAACACCAATACAATGTGTTGGAAAATGACCAGACAGCTATAGGAGGATTCGTTTACTTGTCTGGGGGCTGTGCATGCCAAACGAATGCACTTGTATAAGCTGTAGGTAACTTGGGAACAAGGTAATAATAATTGCTCTTCCTTCATGTGAAAGCGGTAAGCTGAGATAACTCATGTAAAATGGTTCATGTACTCTGTGGTATGTGATGAAGTCTCTGTCTGTTACAGCTTATACTTTTCTAGAGTAGCAATGCTCATGGAAATTTGTTTAGTTCATCTTATATTATAGCCCACTTTCAACTCGAACACCTAATACATATTTGCCCAATAATTATCTGCTTGATTAGTTAACTGTTTAAAAGTGGAACTTACTGGTTGTTTGAGTCTTCTGTAAAGCAACCTAGCCATTATTATACCTTGCTCTTTAACCAGTGTATGAAGTAGGAAATAGAGTCAGAAATAAGCATTTCTGATGAATGAAGGTAAACAGAAAGGACCTTTCCCGGAGAAGAGGACTCTTGTTTACTGATTCTGAGTCAAGAATAAAATCTTACGGCTTTACTCTTCACGCCATGGCTTGTGACTTACATCTGTGTCTATGGAATTTCTAAATGAAAATTTCAGCCAATTCCCTGTGTTTGTTACTATGTAAATTCCCGTCTCTTGGGATGGGATGGGTGAAGAGCTGGAGTCCAGGGGGTTTAGGGCTGGAGCAGACAGTGACCGCAATGGTGACCACAGTATGTATTGTGTACGAGGCATGGTGTTCAACGCTTGGACCAGCGGTTCTCAACCTGACATGCACAACAGAATCACCAGGAGAACTTTTAACACTACTGTTGTCTAAACTCACTCCACACAACAATCAGAATCTCAGGAGGTGGAGCCTGTGATCAGTTTAAGCACCCCTGCTGATTTCTAAGGCCCAACCAGAGCTGAGAACCTCCGTCCACATACTGCCTGGAGTAAACCTCACAGCAACACTACGGATGGATCTTATAAGCTCTAAGTAACAGAGTTGCTATGAGTTGGAATCAACTGGATGGCAACAGGTTTGGTTTGGCTGGGTTAAGTAACTTGCGAACAGGTCCTCTGGGCCCCAACCATTTGTGTCAACTTACAAATGAGAAAACTGTGGTTTTCTCATTTGTAAGGGAAATAAGTCACTTGCACACTGACTCGAAACTACTAAGTGACCTGGCTGGAACTCAAGTTCAAGTCTAACTACAGAACCTGAGCTCTAAGACGCTGAGGCCAGAAGAGCTGGAGAAACCAACAACAAAACAACCAAAAAACATTTTGTAATGAAATCCAAAATGCCAGCTGCGGGGGGAAGGAAGATTTCAATTGGTGGGGAGTGTCGGAGTTTGGAGCCACGATGATGAGACTGAGCATAAATAAGGTTCAGTGGGGAGGAGACTGGCTGAATAATTGCCAAACTGGGACATGAACCACAAGTTACTTGTATGGGCTGGTTGGGACACGGGGTATGGGTGGATTGGCCTAATTTGAAGGCTGTGATGGAACCAGTAGGGTTTCTCAGCCTTGGCACTATTGACATTTTGGGACAGATCATTCTATGTTACGGGGAAGTGCCCGCCCCGTGTATTGTAGGATATTTAGCAGCATCCCTGGCCTCTACTCACTTGATGCCAGTAGCACCCAGTTGTGACAATCAAAAGTATCTCCAGCTATTACGAAATGTCCCCTGGGGGGCAAATCTGTCCCAGATTGAAAATCACTGGTATAGACAAAACATTTGGAAGACAGACGGAAATTGTCACTTTATTCTAAGATGTCCTGTCGCTCTATCAATTTAAACGTTGGAAGTATAGAATAGTACATAATTAGGATACTTTACATGGTACCTTGGTTCAGTTCCCAAGTGTGCCCAATATATTTTTTCTAAATTGAAAAAAAAAATTTTTTTTACACACCTTTGGATTTAAAAAAATACAAGATGAGGATAACATTTTAAAAAAGCTCTGTAAACTGGAGAAAGTCGGACTAGTACAGATATACTATTGGCAAACACATTTGCTATGCTCACTTTAATTCTTTCTGGGGAAAATGTTTTGGAGCCTTCTGTCTTCTCTATGATGCCCTATTACAACAAGTCAGGGGTTACAGCTCCCTAAGAAAAATCTGGTAATAGCTATCGATCCTTCCTCCACACAGTGACAAATATAGAACGAGGGGATTCATTCACTGACCCTTGAAGACTATCCCTGGCCTTTAGGACCTCATGCACTCCAGGTTAAGAACCCTTTCCATACTGGTGGGCTAGCTCTACATAGACTGCTATGGTGTGGAAAGCAAAGTGCCCCCTTCCAGGTCACTGATGACAGTGAATCAGATATTTTTGTATTTGAAAAGCTGGCCCATGTGTGTAAGCCTTCAGGAATAGGCTTTAGATATAAACATGTTTAGAAGATTAAATTTTCTAGGATAGTTTCAAGTGTCATGCCTAATTGGAGCCCTGGTGGCACAGTGGTTAAGAGTTATGGCTGCTAACTAAAAGGTCGGCAGTTAGAATGCACCAGCTGCTCCTTGGAAAACCTATGGCAGTTTTACTCTGTCCTCGGTCGCTGTGAGTTGGAATTGGCTTGAAGGCAACATGTTTCAGTTTGGTCATGCCTAATCAGTTTGCTTCCAGATATCATCTCTGTAATTAGCTCCTGGCACTGGCTTGTAAATACTGCCCAGGCTTCCCTGATCCTGAAGGGGGAAGAAAGCTGGGGAGAGTGGACAGATGAAAGGGGGGTTTCAGGTTGTGGTGTTTTCCTTTTAGGGCTTTGAGCCAATTTGTTCTCATAGAGACCGTGTAGGACAGAGTAGAACTGCCCCAAAGAGTTTTCCAAGGAGCTCCTGGGGGATTTGAACTGCCGACCTTTTGGTTAGCAGCAGTAGCACTTAACCACCGTGTCACCAGATTTTCCGTTCTCTGCTTGGGAAATTTAAATGCAGCTATTCCTTTTCCTTCCCCCACTTCTGAGGAAAAGGAAGCTTACACAGTTTTTTCATGTGTGTTGATTTAAGTAATGCACTGTGCTGGGGTATCTGTGAAATGCCGAGCATTGTGGTGATTTCGGGGAGAAATGTCTGTTTGCATCTAATTCTCTTAGGAATCTGCACAGCTCCTACTTTTATCATACTATAGAAATAATCCCGTATCAGCATAGTTATACTTTCGATTTTCTTGCTCTCATAAAACCCTGAGTAAAGAGAGCCTTTAGGCAATGCCGAGGTTAGATCAAGAAGATTATCCATTAGTCAGGTCAGAAAAAAGGACAAAGCATAAGCCATACTCAGTAGCATCCCAATTTTTTCCCATACATTTGATGGCACTTTTTTTTTCTTTTTAATAATCTGTTTAAAAATCTGCTTTTTAAAAATTGACACATAATATCACGCTTTTCCAAGTTAAACACCATTCACAAATATTGACATGCTGTTTCATGATAATGAGCAAATACTCTGATTCTTTAGTAAACAAGAAAGTTCCTAAAACACACACACTTATGCACACTTTTTGGAATAAGTGACTTGTTAGGAAATCACAAGGTATTTTCCACTGAGTATATACCTTCCAATACGTGTAACTGTGTTCAAAATTGAAGCTGAAATGAAGGAAAACATTTGAGGAAAAATAAGAAAGAATTTAGTTGGCAGTGTGATTCACATGATTCCTTAGTTCACACAACAGTCCTTATTTTAAGTGTTTTCAATCATGTGTTACATGTATTATTAGAAACTGAACTTTTTTCTGCTGCTCAGTCTATGGCCCATGCTAGTAACAAGCAATTGACTGTGAACTAGGATCACCTGCACCAGTACTACTGCTGCTTCCAACTACCAACTAACCTTTAGGTTAGCATTTAATAAATAATGCTAATGGTTTTACTATGGTCAGGCAATGTTCTAAGTCTGTGCTGTCCAATATGGTAGTCACAAGCCACACATGGCTCTTTAAATAAAAATTAATTAGAATTAAATCAAAGTAAAAATTCACTTCCTCAGTTGCATCATTCACATTTCAAGTGCTCAGTAGCCATATGATGCTAACGGCTACCACATTGGACAGTGCTGTTAAGTGATTTACATACACATGTTCACAACCCTATGAGGTAGATGGTATAAGTCTTCATTTCATAGAAGAGGAAACGAAGGCACAAAGAAGTTAAATAACTCATTCAAGTTCACACAGTAAGTTGGACAAGTGATACTTGAATGCCAGAGTCCTTGCTTAATAAGACCTTATACTGTGGTACAAACAGCATACTCAGCTGCTAATTGAAAGATTGGAGGTTTGAGTCTACCCAGAGGTGTCTTGGAAGAAAGGCCTGGCCATCTACTTCTGAAAAATCAGTTATTGAAAACCCTATAGTGCACAGTTCTACTCTGACACACGTGGGGTCACTATGAGTTGGAGTTGACGCGATAGCATCTGGTTTATACAGACTCTTAATACTGAATAATAATAATGATGATGATCATAATAATAACGTACATACATTTAGCAATTACTTAGTAATTCAAGCAGTGTATTTATCATTTTACTTACATTGTCTTACGTAATCCTCTCTATAGCCCTATTGACGTGGAAACTAAATTTTAGAAGAGAAATAAAATGCCGAAGTTATAGAGCTAGTAAGTTGGCAGAACCCGGACATAAATCTAGGTCTTTCTGACTGCAAAACATGAATCTTTAAACACTCCCTACTCTGTGATCTCTGACAGCAGAGAAGCAAAAATAGTAACACTTCCTGCTGGAAATAGTTTATTTTCTGAAATCCATTAAAGAATAATTTATGCATTACCTCCTTATGTTCTCACTAAACCACCAGTTGAGGACAATGATTAGAAGTTCACCCTGAACTAAATTTGAAAATATATACCTCTCAACTCTTTCTTTTTGACTTTTTCAGGGAGGCATCAGCATCATATGCCAGAGTGAAATGTGACGGGGTATCCTGGGGGCCTAGATATATATTAATTCATGATAATAGCATTTTCTATTTAGGGTGAAACAGAGAGATCATTCTTTAAGATGACCAGTAACCCAAATATAGTGGGATTATACAGAAAGGTTGATGGGATTGGTTATTCTTGATGGTTTTCTTTTTGTGTGTATCTCTTCTTAAGATTAAAAAAAAAAAATGTTGCTGTTGTTAGGTGTCTTTAAGTCGATTCTGACTTATAGTCACCCCATGTACAACGGAATAAAACCTTGGCTGGTCCTGAGCCCAATGGTGCAGCCACTGTGTTGGTCTTTTCTTTCTTTTCTGTCTTTTTAATGATCTCTTACTTTCTTCATGTATGCTGTCCTCAATGTCATTCCACGGCTCATCTGGTCTTCAGTCATTAATGTGTCAAATCTATTCTTGAGATGGTCTCTAAATTCAGGTGGGATATACTCAAGGTTGTACTTTGGCTCTTGTGGACTCATTCTAATTTTCTTCAATTTCAACTTGCATGTGGGCAATAGATGGTCTGTTCTACAGTCGGCCCCTGGCCTTGTTCTGTGGATTTGGTTTCTTGGGTACTGGAGAAAAGGACCATATGGGAGAAATTGATCCCTTCCACCGACACTTTTTAAAGAGGAAGTGGAGAAGTCTCCTACCTGGCCTCCTGTACCCCAGTCTGAAAGCCCCTGAGTGAGGGACCTCATCCTGAAGGGCTGTGGAGATGGGGTAGGGAAAGGGTGTGACCAGAGCTTGCCATGGAGTCACGGAGATCAACAGAGAGGTCAGGAAAGAGAAATGTGCTTGGCTGAAGATCTTGAGAGGGGAAATGTTTCTCAATGCTGAGTTTTTATTGAATAGAATTTTCTCCATTCTTGGCATGGCTGCAACTTATGTACTACACAGCATGGCCACCAAAGAACCATTTGTTGAATGAATTAATAAGTGAATGAATGAATGAGTGACTAAACAAAGGGTAAATACTGGAATGTTCTTTTAGCCAACAGAACAAATAATAAGGAACAAATGAATGCTAATAAAAAACCTTGGAAACAGTCAATTGTTCTCATCAAAGTTAAAAAAAAAAAACCACAGTTGTAATTTTTGATTGCATATATGTAGAGTGGTTGTATTTCCTCCTACTGAAATTGTCCCTAGTTTATATATGACGGATTAGTTCTATCAGTGTTTGATGATGCCCTGCAGAGGATGCAGGGCTTTTCCCGCATGATGGTACTAAAGGGTGCGCCTGATTTCAGCTGTGAGGACACCTGAGCTGTTTTAGAGTGGCACTTGCAGGGGCTAGTTCTTCCCCAGATACTGAATGAAAGTCACCTGAGTACCATATGAATCCCTCCCCTGTCTCCCCACAGCCTTACACCAGGCTCTTCAGACAGGCCTCCCTCTGATGAAGGTTCCGCAAAGAACCATGCGTACTCTCAACATGTGCTGATCACGTTCGAGAGATACTGCAACACCAGGCCAGGGTCACGTTTGACTGAGGTCAGAGGGCCGGACACTGCCCGAAGCACGTCTCAGGTTGTGACTGCTGGATTCCCAGGCAGAGATGGGACTAGAGAGGGAGGGAGCGGATATCTATTTGTAACTGCTGGATCCTGGGGAGTCCCTGGGTGGTATAAACAGTTAAAGTGCTCAGCTGCTAACTGAACAGTTGGAGGTTTGAGTCCACCCAGTGGTGCCTCAAAAGAAAGGCCTGCCATCTACTTCCCAAAGTCAGCCATCGAAAACTCCATGGAGCAGAATTCTACTCTAACACACACGGGGTTGCCATGAGTCAGAGTTGACTTGACTGCAACAGGTCTTTTACCAGGTCCTGGGACTAGGCCAAGCATTTTTACATACGTTATTACAGATGTTTGTTCTTACAACTTTGTGTTTTATGTATTATTGTAATTATTTCATAGTTAGAGTAGTATTACAATCATTAGTATTATCTACTTTGCCAAGAGGACACTGAAGCTCAGAGAGAAAGAGAATGTGTCGTGCATGTGGGTGTGCACGCATGCGCCAGAAAGCAAAAGGACAGGAGAAGAGAAAAGTCGTAAGTAGGCATGAGTGGCAGAAGCTAATAGTAAGAGTTGGCCTTTACTGAGTACTTACTATGGTAAGAGCACCGTGCTAAGCTCTTTGTGTGGGTTGCTTCAATTATCCCTCCCAGCAACCCAATGAGGTCAGTACCATTATTGGCCCCATTTTACATATGAGGTGGTGAAGTAATTAGCCCAAGGCATCTCAGGTAGGATTGTGGACTTGGGTGGTCTGACTCCAGCATCTCTAAGCCACTGTGCTATTTCGCCTAACAAAAGGGGCTGTGTGCACACCTCTGGTTTCCTTGCCTGCATGAAAACCAAAAAACCAAAAACATTGCATAGCGACCCTGTAGGACAGAATGGAACTACCCCACAGGGTTTCCAAGGAGCAGCTGGTGGATTTGAACTGCTGATATTTTGGTTAGCAGCTGTAGCTCTTAACCATTGTGCCACCAGGGCTCCCTTGCTTGCACGAGGGCATGAAAGCTATAAAACCTTCACTGCTAACCGTGAATGAGAGAAACCCACCAGAACTCTGTTTCTGCATTTAGGGCTACGGGTTCCAGACAAACCAGTCCCTAGTTTGAATTCCCTCTGTTGCCCCAATCCTCTCAAAAAACAGCTGTTCATAAGAAATTTGCTGAAAGATCTTTCCTAACTTAAAGCATCTTATAACAATCAACACACAGGAAGGCAGAGGAAAATTCTATGTCTGGTTTTAATAAAATATACTTTCCTTATCAAAATATTTTGATAGCATGGCAAAGGAGATGTGTGCTCATTAAAGTTTAATGAGTCGTCTCTCCCTGCCATTTTCCATAAGAAGATTACACACTGTGACTCATGCCTGGTGGGTGCCAGGAATAGTTAAATGGGTGCACAGTGTAACTCAATCCCAATCTTTATTGGCACAGAGATGAATGAAATCCCAGACTGGATCCATTAGGATACACAAACAGGTAGCCACCAACCTAAATGCTTTGGTTGACAATGAGTTTTTCACTGTTTCCATGGTGGTAACCAAGACTTGGACTTAGACAAATGGGCCAGTTTTATTGTAGGTTGACCTACATTTGCTCTGAAACGGAGCTAGGTAAGATCAGCAGGAAACCGGTTGCCAGGCAACTCCAGTGGGAAGTGGCACCCTGTCCCAAGGCTGAGCCGGGGGCTCCCAGAAGAAGATAGTGCCCTGGGCAAAGGTTGTGAAGAGAAGGGAGAAAGTAAAGAGGTTCCAACTTTTGGCAGGGCCAGTTGACAATAATATTACATTCATGCTCTAAAATTTAGACTGAAGCTTTTTCATCCACAGAGTCGATTACAAAGCTCTCATCCTAAAATTTTAGGCTTCCCTCAAAATGGCCCCAAGCTGCCTTTCTAGGCTCATCTTTAAAAGGCCAGTTGCCCTTGAGTTGGCTCTCAATCTTCCAAAGGGTTTTCAATGCTGATCTTTTGCAAGTAGATCACCAGGCCTTACTTCCAAGGTGACTCTGGGTGGACTCGAACCTCCAACCTTTCAGTTAGAAGCCAGATGCATTTACTATTTGTACCCCCTAGGGACTCTGGATCATCCATTAAGCCACTGAATCCTCATAACAACCCTATGAAGCGGGTATTAACATTATTTTTATTTTGTTGTTGTTGTTAGGTGCTGTCGAGTTGGTTCCGACTCATAGCGACCCAATGTACAACAGAAAGATATACTCCCGGTAGTTTACCATCATCACAATTGTTATTCTTGAGTCCATTGTTGCAGCCACTGTGTCAATCCATCTTGTTGAAGGTCTTCCTCTTTTTTGATGACCCTCTACTTCATCAAGTACGATATCCTTCTCTAGGGACTGGTCCGAAGTATGTGAGATGTAGTCTCACCATCCTTGCTTCTAAGGAGCATTCTGGTTGTACTTTTTCTAAGACAGATTTGTTTGTTCTTTTGGAGGTCCACGGTATATTAAATATTCTTCACAAACACCACAGTTCAAAGGTGTCAATTCTTCTTCAGTCTTTCTTATCCATTGTCTAGTTTTCACGTACATATGAGACGATTAAAAACACCATTGTTGGGTCAGGTATGCCTTAGTCCTTGTGATGGTTAAGATTGTGTGTCAACTTGGCTCGGCCATGGTTCTCAGTGTTTATGTGTAATTACTCCCATGATGGGATCTGCTGTGAGTAGCCAATCAGTTATCCTTGGACCCCCGTCGCGGGTGGCTGGGTGACCTGAGTGAAGCTACCAGTCCTTACGCCCCTGATGTGGGTAGGTGAGGGCCCTGTTTAATAGGCAAAGCAGTGTCAAACATCTAACACCCACCTCCTCACCACACAGCTGAAACAGTTGCAGTTTGCCAATAAGGGCCTATTCTCCTGAAATAGGCCCACGCAGGTCCATGCAGGGGGGAAAGGCATTCAAAGTCCATGGACAGTTAATGCCGCGACAGGAGCAGCTTCTGTCCTGAGCTCCCCAGGTTAGTGGAGTTGGCAGATTGTCTTTTCCCCAATTGTGAATTTATTCCTTCTCTAAGGCTGGGAGAATGGCTTAGAGCACACAACAGGACCTATCTCAGGCCCAGGGAAGCTGACAGCCACTGAAGCTGGCTTGGGGGCTGAGGGTGCAGTAAAATATACGCAAGTACTTAGCTTTTGCTGAGAGTGCAGTTCTTCTCTGGTTCTAGAGGTGTGAGTAGGCTGTGCCGCTGGCTCTTTCTCCCTGAGGAAACTGCAGCCAAACAGTCCCACCAGCCTACCACAGTCTGAGGGTTCCCAGTGATTTAGGTCCGGCAACTCCTCTCCGCTTCCGAATCGTCTCTCCCTCCTCCTGCCACTCAGTCCATTTTCTAACTTTGCCTTTGATGTTCAGGGCTCTTAAACTAAAAACCAAACCCACTGCCTTCGAGTTGATTCTGACTCATAGCGACCCTATAGGACAGAGTAGAACTGTCCTGTAGTGTTTCCAAGGAGTGTCTGGCAGATTCAAACTGCCGGCCTTTTGGTTAGTAGCTGTACCACTTAACCACTACGCCACCAGGGTTTCCTCAGGGCTCCTAGCCTGTCATAAATATAATCGTTTCACTTGTTTTTTCAGATCTTTGTTGTAAGAGGGTTCACCGGAAGCATCTGACTACTCTGCCATCTTAGCCCCGCTTCCCCATAAGCCATTCCTTTGATATAAATCTCTCTCTATATACATTTATACACTTTACTGGTTTTACTTCTCTAGAGAACTCAGCCTAAAACATTTGGTACCAAGAGTAGCTCTAGAGAAACAACACTGTAAAAATAAGTTTTCTAAACTGTTTCTCAAGTCTGGCTAGTCTTAAAGGTATTGATGACTCTGCTTCCAGCAGTAAAAAGGACACTGCTAATCCATGGCATGAGGTGGCAATACAAATACAAAAATATCACCACCAATAGATCAAGTATTGGTGAAAGGCGAGGCTCTGGGTGAACACATGTGTGATATATTTCTACAGTTTTGTCAGCATGAGAAGTATAAGAAAGCTGGTTGTTGTTCCTACTTTGGCTAGACAAACTGGTGAAAGAGATGCACTCATGTCTTCAGAGTCAAAGCTCAAGTGCTGCATAAATAATCTCAAAGTTTCCACTCGTGCTTTGAAAGAAAGCCTTATTACTTGTAGTAACGGAGCTGAAATTGCCGAAAATCAAACCCAGAGTCTTATTGTAAGATGGCTGAATTACAATTCTGGCTCAATTGCCAAGTTAAAGTAAGGGCATTGATTGGGAAGAAATGGGATCCTGAAACTTGTGATGGGGACATATGGGCAGATAATCAAGAAGCTGGAGACACTGAGCCCCTAAATTCTGTTGAATTACTCCTGCCAATAGAACCACTCCCATCCGAAAAGGTTACTTCATGTTTGCTAAACTACCCTGACCAGAAAAACCATTAGCCTCTCCACTCCCATCTAATGAGATTGGCCCTAGCCTAGCTGCCTATAAAGAGCCCTTGCCTGAGTCATTGCCTGGGGCATGGCCTGGGGCAGATGCTTTACAAGATGATGCTGAATGTCCTCAAAAGAATTCTACACTACCAATTCTGACTTCAAGACCTAACTCCCAGGGAGCCCTAAAAGGTGAAGTTCAAAATGTGACCCAGGAGGAGGTACACTACACTCTAAAAGAACTGCTTGACTTCTAATCTGTACAAACAGAAACCTGGGGAATATGTGTGGGAATGGCGATTAAGGGCATGGGATAATGGTGCAAGGAATATAAAGATAGATCAGTCTGATTTTATTGATATGAGTCCACTAAGCACAGATTCTTTATTCAGTGTTTCAGCTTGAGAAATTAGGAAAGGATCTAACAGTTTATTTGGCTGGGTTGCTGAAGCATGTATTACTCAGTGGCCTACACTAAATCAAGTTGAAAAGTACCAGACCTGCCTTGGTATACTATAGAAGAAGGTATCCAAAGGCTTAGGGAAATTGGCATGCTAGAGTGGATTTAACAGGTTAGACCCACAGACCCACACATTGAGTGCCCAGAGGACACACCTTTTACCATAACTGTGAGGAACAAATTTGTGAAGGGAGCTCCAGTATTCTTGAAGACTGCTGTGATTGCTATTTTATGTAAATCAGATTTGACAGTGGGAACTGCCCTAACTGAATTAAGACACCTAACTACAACGGGGCTGATTGGACCCTGTGGTGGTAGGGGCCAAGCGGCGGCATTCAATCAACAAAGACAAGGTGGGTGTGGTTACAGTAATGGACAGCAAAGTCAAAGCAGTAATCAGAATAGTCTGACTTGTATGGGCTTATGGCCTTGGCTACTTAGTCATGGTGTTCCCAGGAGTGAAATAGATAAGAAATCTACTATTTAATTGATCTGTACAAATGGATGAATTCTAGGTCAGGTGAACAGCAGTCTAATTCGAATTGCCAGAATAGACAGTCACAGTCTCTCGATCCATTCCCAGATTTGAGCAAGTTTACAGACCCACAATTCCTTGAATGAAGGGGAGGCCAGGTCCCCTTGAGGAAGGACTCCAACACACTGCTAAAATTTATTACTGTTAATCTCTCTCCCATCCTTCCCCAAAGGGATGTAGGGCCTTTTACAAGAGTTACTGCTCACTGGGGAAAAGGAAATAATCAGGCTTTTTGGGGATTACTGGATACTGGCTTTGAACTGACACTAATTCCAGGAGAACCAAAACATCACTGTGGCCCACCAGTCTGAGCAGGGGCATATGGAGGTCAGGTTATTAATGGAGTCATGGCTCATGTCTGTCTCATAGTGGGTCCAACTGGTCTCTGAGCCCATCCTGTAGTGATTTCCCCAGTTCCAGAATGCATAATTGGAATAGATACACTCAGCAACTGGCAGAACCTCCACACTGGATCCCTGACAAATAGGGTAAGGGCTATTATGGTAGGAAAAGCCAAGTGGAAGACATTAGAACTGCCCCTACCTAGGAAAACAGTAAACCAAAAGCAATACCGAATTCCTGGAGGGATTCAAGAGATTACTGTCACCACCAAGGACTTGAAGGATGCAGGGGTGGTGATTCCCACGACATCTCCATTCAACTTGCCTATTTGGCCTGTGCAGAAGACAGATGGATCCTGGTGAATGACAGTAGATTATCAAAAACTTAACCAGGTGGTAACTCCAATTGCAGGTGCTGTTTCAGATGTAGTTTTATTGCTTGAGCAAATTATTATATCTCCTGGTACCTGGTATGCAAGTAATGATCTGGCTAATGCTTTTTCTCCATACCTGTTTCGAAGGTCCATTGGAAGCAGTTTGTCTTAGCTGGCAAGGCCAGCAATACTCCTTCACTTGCCTACCTCAGAGCTACCTCGAGGTAGCCCTATGTCATAATTTAGTGTGCAGGGACCTTGATCACCTTTCCCTTCCACAAGACATTACACTGGTCCATTACATTGATGATATTATGCTGATTGGACCTAGTAAGAAAGAAGTGTCAATGACTCTGGACTTTTTAGTAAAACATTTGTGTGTTACAGGGTGGAAAATTAATCCCATAAAAATTCAGGCACCTTCCACCTCAGTTTCCACCTCAGTGAAATTTCTAGGGGTTCAGTGGTGGGGGGGCATGTCGAGATATTCCTTCTAAAGTGAAGGATAAGTTATTGCATCTGGCTACTCTCACAGCTAAAAAGGAGGCACAATGCTTAGTGGGGCCCTTTGGATTCTAGTGAGGCAACATATTCCTCATTTGGGTGTGTTACTTGGGCCTATTTATCAAGTGACTCGAAAAGCTGCTAGTTTTGAGCAGGGCCTAGAACAAAAGAAGGCCCTGCAACAGGTTCAGGCTGCTGTGCAAGCCACTCTGCTACTTGGACCATATGATCCAGTGGATCCAATGGTGCTTGAAGTGTCAGTGGCAGATAGAAATGCGGTTTAGCGATTTTGTCAGGCCCCTATTGGTGAATTACAGATCAGACACTTAGAATTTTGGAGCAAAGTCCTGCCATCTGCTGCAGATAACTACTTTCCTTTTGAGAAACAGCTTTTGCATTGTTACTGGGTCTTAGTAAAGAATGAATGCTTAACCACGGGACACCAAGTCACCATGCGGCCTGAGCTGCCCATCGTGATCTGGGTGTTGTCTGACCCACAGAGCCATAAAGTTGGATGTGCACAGCAGCAGTCCATCATTAACTAGAAGTGGTATATATGAGATCGGGCCCAAGCAGAACCTGAAGACACAAGTAAATTGCATGAGGAAGTGGCCCAAATGCCCAGGGCCTCCACTCCTGTCACATTTCCTTCCATCTCCCAGTCTGTACCTATGGTCTTGTGGGGAGTTCCTTATTATCAGTTGACTGAAGAAGAGAAAACTCATGCCTGGTTTATAGATGGTTCTGTGCGATATGCAGGCATTACTTGAAAGTGGACAGCAGCAGCATTACTTGAAAGTGGACAGCAGCAGTACTACATCCCCTTTCTGGTAACTCCCTGAAGGAGAGTGGTGAAGAGGAATCCTCCCAATGAGTGGAACTTGGAGCAGTGCAGCTCATTGTTTACTTTGGTTGGAAGGAGAAATGGCCAGATGTACAACTGTATACTGATTCATGGGCTGCAGCCAATGGTTTGGCTGGATGATGAAGGACTTGGGAAGAACATGATTAGAAAATTGGAGACAAGGTTTTATGGGGAAGAGGTATGTGGATAGAATTCTCTGAATGGGCCAAAGAAGCGAAGATATTTGCATCCGATGTGAATGCTCACCAAAGGGTAACCTCAGCAGAGGATGATTTTAACAATCAAGTGGACAGGATGACACATTCTGTAGAAAACAGTCATCATCTTTTCCCAGCTACTTTCATCGTTGCTCAATGGACTCATGAACAAAGTGGCCATGGTGGCAGGGATGGGGGTTATGCATGGGCCCAGCAACATTGGACTTCCACTCACCAAGGCTGACTTGGCTACAGCCACTGCTGAGTGCCCAGTCTGCCAGCAGCAGAGACCAACACTGAGTTTCCAATGTGGTACCATCCTGAGAGGTGATCAGTCAGCAACCTGGTGGCAAATTGATTACATTGGACCACTTCCATCATGGAAACGGCAGTGCTTTGTCCTTACTGGAACAGACACTTACTCTTGATATGGATTTGCCTTCCCTGCATGTAATGCTTCTGCCAAAACTACCATCTGTGAACCTACACAATGCCTCATCCACCATCATGGTATACCACACAGCATTACCTCAGATCAAGGGACTCGCTTCACAGCAAATGAAGTGTGGCAGTGGGCCAATGCTCATGGAATTCACTGGTCTTACCATGGTCCCCATTATCCTGAAGGAGCTGGCTTGATAGAACAATGGAATGGCCTTCTAAAGACACAATTATGGCACCAGCTAGGTGGTAATATTTTGCAGGGTTGGGGCAATGTTCTCCAGGAGGCTGTATATAATCTAAACCAGCATCCAATATATGATGCTGTTTCTCCCATAGCCAAGATTCATGGATCCAGGAATCAAGGGGTGGAAACGTGAGTGGCACCACTCACTATTAGCCCTAGTGACCCACTCGCAAGATTTTTGCTTCCTGTCCCTGTGACCTTATGCTCTGCATGTCTAGAGGTCTTACTTTTAAAGGGAGGAATGCTCCCACCTGGGGAGACATGACCGATTCCATTGAACTGGAAGCTAATAATGCCACATGGCCACTTTGGGCTTCTTATGCCCCTGGATCAACAATGAAGGGAGTTACCATACAGGCTGGTGTGATTGATCCTGATTACCAAGAAGAAATTGCATTGATATTACACAATGGAGGTAAAGAAGAGTATGTCTGGAATGCAGGAGACCCCTTAGGACATCTCTTAGTACCACCATGTCTTGCGATTAAAGTCAGTGGCAAACTACAGCAACCCAATTCAGACATGATTACTAAGGGCCTAGACCCTTCAGGAATGAAGGTTTGAGTCACCCCACTAGGCAAAGAACCACAACCAGCTAAGGTGCTTGCTGAGGGCAAGGAGAATACTGAATGGGTGGTAGAAGAAGGTAGTTCGTATTACTAGTTACAACCATGTGATCAGTTGCAGAAATGAGGAATGTAATTGTTATGAGTATTTCCGCTTTGTATGTGTGCGTCAAATATTTTTGTTTTCTTCACCTATGAAATATAAGATGTAAATGGGGCTAGGGCATTTTTAGTTGTACGAGTGTTAGTTGTATCATGTAAGGCACAAGTATGACTTTATAATTGTCTTTATTCAGAGATTACGTATGGTTTAAAGAGATGCATACATGCACCAAGTTGACAAGGGGTGGACAGTGATGGTTAAGATTGTGTGTCAACTTGTCTGGGCCATGATCCTCAGTGTTTGTATATAATCACTCCCATGATGGGATCTGTTGTGAGTAACCAATCAGTTGAAAGGGAGTTTCCTTGGACGTGTGGCCTGCAAATATTCTGGCTTTTTGCTCACTCTGGATCCTGTGGCTGCCTCCTGTTTGTCTGACCTCTGGTTCTTGGAATTGGAGCTATCAGCTTATCTGCCGATCTCGGGATTCGCAGCGTTTGAACAGAGCCCTGCTCTCCGACCTGCGGATCTTGGGTTCACCAGCCCCTGCAGCTATGTGAATCAGGAGAAGCCTCGAGGTCTTGCCTGCCATTCTTGTGATTTGCAATATTCACAGCCTGTGAGCAAGTGCCCTGCTTTCCAACCTGCTGATCTTGGGTTCGCCAGCCCCAGAAGCTATGTGAATTGGGAAAAGCCTCTATCCTAACCCACGGGCTTGGGACATTCCATCCTCTACAATCACAGGAGCCGTTTCTTTGATATAAATCTCTCTATATATTTATACACTTTACTGGTTTTGCTTCTCTAGAGAACCCAGCCTAAGAAAGTCCTCAAGGTAACATCTTTTCAACACTTTAAAGAGGTCTTTTGCAGCAGATTTGCCAAAACAGTGCCTCTTTTGATTTCTGGACTGCTGCTTCCATGGGTGTTCATTGTGGATAGAAGTAAAATGAAATCCTTGACAACTTCAAACTTTTCTCCATTTATCATGATGTTGCTTATTGGTCCAGTTGTGAAGATTTTTGTTTTCTTTATGTTGAGGTGTAATCCATACTGAAGGCTGTGGTCTTTGATCTTCATCAGTAAATGCCTCAAGTCCTCTTCACTTTCAGCAAGCAAGGCTGTTGTCGTCTGCGTAACACAGGTTGTTAATGAGTCTTCCTCTAATCCTGATGCTCCATTCTTCTTCATATATAGTCCAGTTTCTCAGATTATTTGTTCAGCATACAGACTGAATAAGTATGGTGAAAGGACACAACCCTGACACACACCTTTCCTGACTTTAAACCACGCAGTATCTCCTCATTCTGTTTGAACAACTGCCTCTTTGTCTAAGCACAGATTCATCATGAACACAATGAAGTGTTCTGGAATCCTATTCTTCACAATGTTATCCACAATTTTTTATGATCCACAGAGTCAAATGCCTTCACATAATCAATAAAACACAGGTAAACATACTTATGGTATTCTCTGCTTTCAGCCAAGATCCCTCTGACATCAACAATGATATGCCTTGTTCCATGTCCTCTACTGAATTTGGCTTGAATTTCTGACAGCTGCATGCTGATGTACTGCTGCAAGTGTTTTTGAATGGTCTTCAGCAAAATTTTACTTGTGTTTAATAGTAATGATATTGTTCGATAATTTCCGCATTCAACTGGATCACCTTTCTTTGGAATGGGCACAGATATGGATCTCTTCCAGTCAGTTGGTTAGGTAGCTGTCTTTCAAATTTCTTGGTATAGACAAGTGAGCGCTTTGAGCACTGCATCTGTTTGTTGAAACATCTCAGTTGGTGTTCTGTCAATTCCTGGAGCCTTGTTTTTTGCCAATGCCTTCAGGGCAGCTTAGACTTCTTCCTTCAGTACCATCAGTTCTTGATCATATGCTACCTGCTGAAATGGTTGAACATGAGCCATTTCTTTTTGGTATACTGACTGTGTATTCCTTCCATCTTCTTTGGGTGTTTCCTGCATCAATACCCACCTTACAGGATGATAATGAAAATTAAATAAGAAAATACAAGGGAAGTGTTCAATATACTGCTCAGTAAATCAGAGCTGCTTTCAGCATTATCATCATGCATGCGCTTGTCTCATTCTTCCTCTTGAATAGAAACCAAGGGAAGGGGAGGTTCCTATCCTCCTGTTTTTTTTTTTGTCTCTCACTTTGTTTCACCCTGTGCCCGGCACCTTCATGGATAATAGCCCTAGGAGGTGCAGTCAGCTGTGGGTCTGTCTCGGGCTCAAAGAGATTGAAGGAGGGGTTCTAGAATTTTCCTAGAATATGGGGATATGTCCTAGATAACTCTGAGCCCTTGCGGTTTTGCAGTTTTACTACAATGAGTATCCCTCCTCTCCCCTCCCCTGCCCTGGGGCTTCCCTCTCCCTATGTCACTCAGGGTGGACACTCACAACTGTAGGCATGGCTCTGTATTTCATAACTCTAGTCCATAAGCAGATATCCAGGTCCCCACTCCATGAGCCAGAGTTTCCAGAATCAGGGCCTTTCACAGCTCAGTGACACCTGGGTGGCTTTTAGGATATGAGGTACTCAGTCCAGACATATCTCTTCCCAGGGTCAGATTTAGTTTGTCCTTGGAGCTATTAGATTTCCTGAGGGATGATTTATGTAAAGATGCCTTGTCCCTTTCCTGAGCTAATCCATCACTGCCCAGGACCAGAATATGTGTCTCATGTTTGAATCCCAGCCAAATGGCCCTACCAGCCCCTCCTCTAGGTACACTTTCTCCACAACAGCATCCCCAGTACCTCTGTCCAAATAAAAACAAAACAAAACAAAGCGACTCTTTTAAAAGTACAGATCACGCTCTCCCCTGCTAACCCCCAGGTTAGTCAACTTGTCGGATAAGGTATTTTGATTCTGCTCCTGGGGAGTGAAAGTGCTCTTTAAATAAGCCCAGAAGATGACTAACAAATAATCATTCAAATTAATAATGCCTAAAAGATGAAAGTTATTAGTTTCCTTTATACATACAGTTTATTATCAGCGGTACAATTAAATTCTGTGTTAGGCTGTGGTTTGAGCGCTTCATAGCTTGAAGAGGCTCTCTCCTGAGACCTTGGCAGGGACAAGCTGCTGGTTCATTTACAGGGAAAGCACGTGGGCCTGGCCCCTGGTGGGATTGGTCCCAGGGCTGAGTTCACTGTGAGCCCTGCTCCTGTGGGCTGAGGGAGGCACGGAGGAGGGCTGACACCTGTCTCGGGAGCCTGCCGTGATGAGCAGCCTTCCCACTCACGGATGGCTGGTCCTGGAGGTGGTCTATGGTGCCATATGGTATTGAATGCATGTCCTCTTGGGCTTTACTGAGCCTCTGGGGATCCCAGCACCCACTCTCATTCTTATCTTGTCTCTCAAGGCCTCTCGTGTACAGTGTGTGACGGGTCTGCCTGTGGGTGGTTCTGGGGCCAGAGAACCAGACACCAGGTGGTGCAGGCTTTTCTGGAGATGGAGCACCTGGCACTCTGTTCCTCAACAGGCACAAGTGTTTGAGTTTGGCCAAGCCTTGCCGAGGGCCTGCATGCGTGGCTGTCTTACAGGACCGTCCACATAGGACCAGACCACGTAGAGCAGTGAGAAAGCTGGCTCAGCCTGACTCACAGCAGCCTGCGGGACCTGGACAAGCTTGCAGAGCCTCTCTGCTCTTTAGTTGTCTCATCTGTAAAGTGCAGATACTAGTACTGCCTACCTCGTAGGGCTGCTGTGTATTGAAAATGGAATGATGATGGATATGAGGTGCTTTGACAACAGTGCCTGGAACCTAGTAAGAATGCAATGAAAGCGGCCATTTTGAATGCTTCATTCATAGCTACTACCTTTACAAATGACTCACAGCAAAGGTCCTTTAAGAAACGAGACACCCCCACCCTAGGGCCATTTAAAATATGACACATTTGATACAATTTTGACTTATCTACCTCCTTTCAGAAACACTCCTTAGAGGACCTGTGCTAACCACTCCCAGCCACTTCAAGAAAAATGTTCTCCAGAGTCGAGGAGCAGTCTCTAACCACACGGTGCCACACCCCAAAGTCCCTGCTGGAGGCTGGGTGAGTAGTGTCTCAGGCACGTGGCCACAGACACTGCCAGAAGCTACAGCTGTGCTCCTGAGAAACAGGAGTAGACCGGCCACCATATTCATCCTCCATTCCTGCCCACCCATAACTCTCCTCTGCCAAGTCCCTTGAGCCCTTTGGCAGAGTTTTCTCGTGGTCCCTGGCGAGGCAATGTTAAATCTACTAGCCAAACTATTCCACAAAACTGTTGGCAAAACTGCAGTATAAGAAGTCAGAAAAGTGGTTATCTTGGTGACGAGTGGGTGGGAGAGGGTCTGTTGACTGGAAAACACAAGAAAAAAATTTCTGGGATGTTGAAAATCCTCTATATCTTATTCTACTGGTGGTTACAAGGGTGCATACATATGTAAAAAGTCACCATCCTCAAGCTGTATATTTCAATTTGTGCATTTTACTGCATACGGATTATACCCCAATTAACAATATTTCTAGCCAAAATGCATTCAGGAGATTATCTAGGCAGTGCATCCGTCACACGCTCTGCTTGGCCCACTTTATTCTGAGACACTGAGAGTTCTAAGTCTCTGCATTTATCACACATCTTTATCTTCCTCCACAAGTGTTTATACCCACAGGTTATATTTGTATCTGCAGCCACATCTATATATTTAAATCTGGAGAAGAGAGAAGAGTGTTATATGTGCGTGTCTATATAAAGGCTGGTTTGCTTCTTTCAAAGAACAGGAGGATCCTGGATCTGTTTTTCAGAACAGAACACTCACTTTTCTCACGTTCACTAAGCCTGGATACCTAATCCACAGCCTTGTCTGTGATGCAAACACTGACCTTGATGATGACCTTGGGGATTGTTAGCACAATGGACTTCTGCTTGGCCAGGATATCCTGGGTCTCGTTGACACGGGCTGTGACGAAGAAGTGCAGGGAGGCCTGTTCCAACAGCTGGCCCATGTACTCGCCGGCTCTGACCAGCACCTCCTCCTTCTTGACTGGCAGGGGGAGAAACAATACACCAGCCATCAAGACCTGAAATGGGATCTATCTTATTTTCCCCCCAAGTTCTGCCCTCTTTCCCACATTCACACAGCAGCATCCAGGGACAAAGCAAAGGTGAGGGGCGAATAGAACAGAGTCAATTGGGGACAAGCTCTCCTGCTTCTTTGTCAATGAAAGAAGGTGCTGGAAACTTAATATTCAGTAAAGCCTTGCTAGAAAAGATGTGTCAAACTTTCAGAACAAAGCTTTTGGTGTTGTAAAATAGAATGCCACCACAAACCAAAAAAACAGCTGCTGTCAAGTTGTATCCAACTCAGGGCGACCCCATGTGTGTCAGAGTAGAACCATGCTCCATAGCGTTTTCAATGGCTGATTTTTTAGAAGTACATCACCAGGCCTTTCTTCCAAGGCACCTCTGGGGGGGTTCAAACTGCCAACATTTCAGTTAGTAGTCCAGCACTTAACCGTTTGCACCACCCAGAGATTCACAAAGATGTTTAATATTGAGGAGCCAGGAGTTTTTAACTGTAGCTGCTTGGACTTGGGCAGAGGGCAACCCCACGAGGGCAGATGAGGAGTAGCCAAGGGCACTCAGGTGTTGCTGACCTCTTAGAATAAGCAGCATTTCACCCAGCCACGGAGCATACTTGGGGGCACAGCTGCGAACTATGGCAGCCTTATCCTTGCAGCCACCACGTTTTCTCCCCAGCTTTTTCTGTACCTCCCTGCATCACGTTTTTTCTGTTTAAGAGAAAGAAGCTGTTGAAACCAGCTTTCATCAGAAACAGTCAGCCCTCTCCTCTCCCTGTCCTATTTGCAGCTCAAAACAAGATACTTGTGCCAAATGCTTGTTTCTGCAGATCACTGGTGCTGCTTTTTAGGTATTGGGGACAATGGGCCAGTGAGGGAGTGGCCCTGGCTCCCTTCCAATCACCATCTGGGCTGAGGACTGGGGGGCAGGGGATTCTCGCTTGTGGCTTGGCCACTGCGATGAGGCTCTGGCTGCCCTGCCTGCTTTCTCTCTCCTACTTCCTATAGCTCATGATTCTAAAGTGCAAAGGGCAGTCCTTGGCCAGGCCTCTGCACGGTGCAGCAGGGCTGCCACCTGGGCAGAGCCAGGCTGCTGATGATGCAGTGGCAGCCGCAGCCCAGGATGGGGGGCAATGACTCGCTCCTCCATCCTCAGCACAGAGCACAGCCTCTATAAACATCTCCACCTCTTCCCTGTCCAATTCAGGGCTTCTGCCAAAGATCCCTCCTTCAGCTCCTCTGTGGAAGTTATCAAAGGAAACAGCTCTCCTGGCTGTCAGTTTAAAAGGCAGAGAGAAGCCCGTATTAGCCCTGCAGACTGAGCACCAGGCCCCTATCAATGATGGAACACTGTGCTTGGGGGAGCGTAGGGTGGTGCTCTTGGGGGGTGGTGACCCACCAGGACTCACCTTGGCTCCCAACCAAGGGTGTGTCAGGCCATCTATGACCCGTGGCTGGGGCTCTTAGACCCTGGGGTTGGTCTATGGTGACGTACCCTAGGCCCTGAGGACCAGGAGACCAGGGAGGCCTGGGCAGCACCTGACTGCAAAGACTCACCACAAATGAGCAGATGCCATGAGTGCCTCCAGCCCTCTAATAATGGAGTAGTTCTCCAACTCGATCCACATTACAATCGCCCACGGACACCGAGGAACCTGCTGTGCAAGATTCTATCCCAGACCAATCCAATCAGAGTCCTTAAGGTTAGGGCCCAGGCAAGAGTATTTTAAAAATGTTCACCAAGTTCTAATGTGCAGCCAGGGCCAAGAAGCACTACACCAGCAACCAGGTGAACGCCACAGAACCAGTCCTGCCCAAAGCCTCAGTCTAAGTGGAAAACGGAGGCTCTAGGTGGTGCAAATGGTTAACCTGCTTGGCTGCTAACTGAAAGGTTGGAGGTTCGAGTCCACCTAGAGATGCCTCAGAAGAAAGGTCCAGTCATGTGCTTCCAAAAAATCAGCCACTGAAAACCCTATGGAGCACAGTTCTATGCTGAAACACACGGGGTCGCCATGAGTTGGAATCAAGTGAACGGCGACTGGTTAAGTGGAAGGCATGGGCCTTTCCATCTCAGACCTCGCTACTCCAAGCCTGCAGTCCCCAGAGCAGCAGCACTATCATCTTCTGGAAGCTCATCAGAAGTGCAGGCTCCATAACCCCTCCCAGCCCTGCTGACTCATGCTCTGCACTTTAGTAAGATCCTCAGATGATGCTTGCTGAAGTCTGAGAGTTTTTGAGCTGTAGGTGGTTCTGGCAGCAGATGGAGTGGAGTTAGGGCAGAGTTAGGGAGGAGTTAGGATGGTCTCAGTTTTAAAACTGAAAGTCCTGGTAACCCCCTTGATCCCCGGCAAACCAGAATGGGTGATTGCCCAACACAGTGGTTGTCAACTGGATGCGAATTTGCCCCTACCAGGGAACATGTGGCAATATCTGGAGACATATTTGATTGTCACTATTGGGGGTGTGTGCTACTGGAACCTAGTGAGTAGAGGCCAGGGCTGGTTCTCAACATCCTTATAAACAAAGGATGCCTCAACAAAGAAGTACCCCATCCAAAATGCTGGTAGTGCAATGGTTGAGGAGCCCTGTCCTAGGCTAGGAGGAGTTATTAAAATGCATTGTTTCATCCTAGACAAGTGCTAAAGAACTGGCCTGATTCCTGGGGCAGTTCTGTTCTATTCAGAATGTTTTGAAGCTATGACCTTGTCTTGACCTTGACCCCCAAATTCTGGCTTTTTGAATGACCCACTCATTTTGCTTTTTTTGGATCTGACCCTGGTCCCTGCTTTCTCCACAGCTCCCCTAGCAATTAGTTGTCCCCATGAACGAGGCTATGGCTCCAAGTGGAGGACGATCTGGGCTGAGCATATGTGGCCTGTTTTCACTTGGCCCCAGATTGGGCCTGATGGAGTAGCAGAGTGACAGGCTTTGAAGAACATGCATTTTGCCTCTAGCTCCCTCTAAAAAAAAACACTAGCTACGATAATTAAAAAAAAAAAATAGAGGACTTCCTTTGGCTATTTCTAGAGGCGTATATTTGACCACTGGAAACCCTGGTAGCGTAGTGGTTAAGTGCTACGGCTGCTAACCAAAGGGTCAGCAGTTTGAATCTGCCAGGCGCTCCTTGGGGGCAGTTCTACTCTATCCTATAGGGTCGCTATGAGTCAGAATCGACTCGACGGCACTGGGTTTGGTTTTTGGTTTTTTTATATTTGACCACTAGGTTCCTTTAGGCTGGTGGGATGTGCCTGCTCTCTTCCTACCAGTCTTTAGAGAGGTTCTCGCTGCCTTCACAATCTCAGCAACAGGACTTCTTTATTCTTTGAGATAGCAAATCCCCAAGATCATAGAACTAAAGAAACTGGGCTGTGCTTCAGAGCCCAAGAGAACAGTGTTCCTGAAATAGTATGTTATGTAAGTGCTGTGTTTTGCCACTGAACAAGAAATTGTTCTAGATAAAGTTTATTAAACGTGGCAAGAGAAAGAAGAATAGATTTTCACTATGTGAGTGGTGGAGCTGGGATGCTGCCAACATCATTTACGGTGTCTGGGGAAAGCCAGGGGAGACACAGACTGGAGCTGCCTCATCTCTTCCAAAAAGCAAAGAAAACTAAATATATCCAAGTGGAAATGATAGCACCTTTGAAGGTACTGGAAGGTTTAAGTTATTCAAATCTTCCAGCTGACTCCAGCCCACACATTCCCTTTAATCATCAATCTGGAAAGTATGCCTTCAATTCTCCTTGGAAAACTTTCTTTTTAATAGGGCCACCCAGAAATGTATATCTTTGACCTGCTTGATCAAGGTCTGGAATTATGTTTCTTTCTGCAATGTACACAGCAGTTTACTGCATATGATTAATGCTGTTACCTGCAGGATAAAGCACAGAAGTCTGCTGTTCCCTTCAAGGTATACAGGACAAGCTCTTGGGATGAGCTCAGTGGGTGGGAACTGTGTTAATACTGAGCCAGGCTTAGGTTTGGCCAGCTGTTCCCAGATACATGACTGAGAGGGATAACAGACCATGCTGCTCTGTCCCACTGCGGCAGTGCTGGTTCAGGGGGAGAATTCTCACTTCCCTTGCAGGAAGCTCTTTCAGTGCCTGACCAATGAACCTCATGCGCAGCCCCCACCCGTCTTCACTGGAAGCTTGCCAGTTGCTATGATGCTGCGCAGGTTTTGAGGGAGCTCCAATGACTACCCACCCAACTTGGAAATACAGTCAAAATCCTTACAAGAACCTACAATTCTTCACATGGTTTGCATCTGGCACTGTCCCCCTTGCCGCCTCGGCTCCAGGTCTCCTTGCCGATCATTGAACACGTCAGACATACTCTTGCCTTAGGGCCTTTGCACTTATGGTTTCCTCTGATATCCACAGGGTTCACTCTGCCCTCTGTCAGGTCTCTGTTAAAGGTCACTCTATTAGAGAGGTTTTACCTGACCACCCCTGCCCCCCAGCACTCTTATCCTCCTTAACCGGCTTCATTTTTTCCATTGGACTTAGCACCATCAACACACGATACACTCACTGCGTGGGTGTTTATCGTCTGGTACCCCTCTGGACTGTAAACTCCACGAGTGCAGGGACTTCTGTTTTATTTGTTGCTATGTCTCCAGCACAAAACAGTACCTGGACTTGCAAAGCATTAAATAAAGGTCTGGGGAATGACGCAACAACCGTGGGACGTAAGGTAGCGTCATCTCCATTTGCAGAGGAGGATTTTGTGCTCAGATGGCGAAAGTTACTTGCTGAGGGCCACACAGCTAGGACGTGGCACAGTCACAAGGAATACCCAGATTTGTCTGATTCCAAAGCTCAGGCTCTCTACGCCCCATGTGTCTAACTGTTCTACAAAATGATGACAGCTGATCTCCTCTTGAGTCCTTAATACTGACTCTTCTTTTCTGTAAGTATTATCTTTCCTACCCCTAGGGAGGAAACCCTGGTGGCATAGTAGTTAAGAGCTACGGCTGCTAACCAAAAGGTCGGCAGTTTGAATCCATCAGCTGGCTCCTCCTTGGAAACTCTACGGGGCAGTTCTATTCTGTCCTGCAGGATCGCTATGAGTCGGAATTGACTTGACAGCAACTTTAAAAAAAATTTTTTTTACCCCCAGGGATAGGAAAGGTGCTAAATTTTCCAGTTTCCAAAGAAAGTATCAGGGTGATTTAATTATTACCTTCATTACTGAATCCAGGAAGATTTACTTCCTTCAGTTTTGGTTTGGTTTCTTGGAATTAGGATTTCAGGAATAGTTCCCCATTTTTCTGGGAATACCAAATCCAGAAAGCTTAAGAACAATCGATAACATATGATTCGGTTATCCCAGGGGTGCCTATTAGTCTTGCTTGTCTCTGCTTTGTAAAAATTGTTATTTGTAGACTTTTTTTTTTCTTTTTGAGTCCACCAATGAAGCAGAGCCACATGCCAGATCAACAGAAACCCAATGTCTTGAAAGTGTTCACCCTTCCCGACCTGCTTGATCTAACTTGACATGTTCTGGCTGTAGCCCAGGTTCTTCCACCTGACTTTCTGCCAGTTGTATGACCAGCTGTGGTGCCCACCAATACTAGTACCCCAGGGAATGCAATTAGTCAAACTGCAATCCCAAAGGCAGGCTTCAGTGTTTTGATCCCAATATTGCTTCAAATATTCTGAATTTTTATAGTGAAAAGAGTCCTTGGAAGGGGATGTATGCAAGGGAGGCTGGAAGAAACCAAGGATGAGAAAAAGGCACCAGGAGCAATGGCAGAGGGAGCCAAGTCCTTTACAGCTCTGGGACAGCACACCCTCTGAATCTGTTCTCCTCTCCCAACATCTGGCTCTGTCCTGGCCCTACATTTTCAGACACATCATTTTTAAGAAACAAAGAAGGAGCCTGTATGCAGAGCCTACTTCTCCCTTTGTTATGGATTGAATTGTGTCCCTCCCACCCCCACCCCTCCACAAAGACATACTGAAGTCCTAACCTCTGTACCTGTGAATGTGACCTTGTTTGGAAATAGGGTCTTTGAAGATGCTATTGATTAAATTAACATGAGGTCATACTGGAGTAGGGCGGGTCCTAATCTCATCTCAGTAGCCTTGCAAAAGAGAAGAGACACAGAGAGACAGACAGAGGAAAAAGGACCCTGTGAAAATGCACGTGTACTCCAAGGAATGCCTGGGGCCACCAGAAGCTGACAGAGACAAGAAAGTCTTCCTCTAGAGCCTCTGGAGGGAGCATGGTCCTACCAACACTCTGAAATCGTACTCCCAGCCTCCACACTGTGAGACAACGATTTTCCGTTCTTATAAGCCACCCACTTTCTGATACTTTGTTAAGGCAGCCATAAAAAATTAACATACCCTGTCTTCTAAATGGTCAATCAAAACACACACTGCCTTCTGGGCAGCCCCCCAAAGCCTTTCCTAACTCGAGAGAGAGGAACCCCCAGGAAGCCTGCTTTCTGAGATGGGTCCTGCAGACCAGAGCTTCATAAACTTTCCTGTGTGGGTGGATGCCCGGGGGAGCTTGTTAAAATGCAGATTCCCAGTCAGCAGGCCTGGGGAGCAGCCTCCCATGGGATGCTGACACTTCAGCTGTTCTGATTACTTTGAGTAGCAAGATTTTAAGATACATTTAGTTTTCACAAGTTACCTGGGGCTCTAGGCTTTGAGCATTTCAGTGTTTGCCTCCATACTTGGGACTTAAAGACAAAAGTTGAGGCTTTTCTAGAATAGGTGGGTTCTCCCATAAATGAGTTCACTATCCTTAGCTCTGGGGGAGAACTTTCACTTTGACAGAATGTTATTGGGGCAGGGGGAGGTCATCCCCGAGGTCACAGGGAATCAGTTGAGAAGTTCTGGAGAGAACCACACCCTTTAACTTACAGGATAAAGGCTCCAGCACCACATCAAATGTCTCCTTCTTGAATTCGACCTTGGCGACACCGGTGTAGAAGGTGATGTTGCCCGAGAGATAGGCTGAGATGGTGTAACGGTTGGGGCTGTTGTTCTGAAAGGTGATGGTAATTTTGAAGTCTTTCCCCAGCACAGCATTTTCCACTCCAAAGTTCATGTCAACCTTGGACCGTGGTTTCAGGATGCCTTCTGTGTTGATGCGTTTTTTAGCTCCATACATCAGGGCAGTTTCTAGGGCCAGCCTCTCTTCTTCTTGACCTAAGATGAATCCAGAGAGAGTGACAAGAGCAGATGAGACCCATTAATGAGAAAGGAGCATTAATAAGCTCATGCTGCATGCTGGGCTCTGAGCCATGCCTCATTGGGCCCACAGCTTCCCTTTGAGTAGACGTTACTATTCCCACATTATAAATGCTGCAAAACCGGCTTCCAAGAGTCAGTGACCTGCCCAGGTCATGGAGTTAGTAAGTGGTGGTGCTGGGCTCTACCCAGAGAGGCTGTTGCTCTAAGGGCTTTATCTCCAATGCTACTGTTTTAGGGTCCAACAGGCATAACAGGCAAAATCTAACTCTTCTTGAACTGTGGGGCCAATGTGCTTCCCTCTATGTGGTTAGGATTTTGGGATCTCTAGGTGTAGATTTTGGAACTCGTCCTACCTTCTGCAATGTGTATTTTCTCCTGTTCATGACCATCCCTTCAAACTCCTTGACCCCTCCCCAAACAAGACCTGTCTTCCACTTGGGGCTGCCCCAAAAGCTCCTTGTTGAGCTGACTCCAGGTAGCTCCTGCCCTCTGCCTCCACCCTCCTCTGTGCTGTTTGCCCCACAACACTCAGATCTAGGCAGCTGCCATTGAGCTGACTCTAACTCATGGTGACCCCATGTCTGTCAGAGTAGAACTGTGCTCCATAGGGTTTTCAGTGGCTGATTTTTCAGTAGACAGCCAGCATTTCTTCTGTGGTGCATCTGAGTGGTTAGGAACCTCCAACCTTTCAGTTAGGAGCCAAACAAGTTAACCACTGGCACCACTCAGGGATTCCTACTCAGATCTGGCAAGGTGATGACAGAAGTCCCTGCAACAAGGGCTCTCAGGTCAAATCCCCTCGGGGAATATGCATTCTCTAGCGCTGCTCCCTGGATTTCCACAAACTTCATTAGCCTACCCAAAGTTCTGTGATTAAGCCCTACAGCAAAGAGACTTGCTTACTTTTCTTAAACCCATGATTTCCAGAACTCTGTTGACAGTTGACGCAGAACAGAGTTTTTGGAGGAACTATTGGCACCTGGCTGTGCACTAAAGTTTCAGTGCAGTTTAAGACATGTGTGCTGCTTTGAGGAAAATGTCTGTGTAGGTTTTCCAAGGTGGTAGTGGTGGAGATGAAGGGAGAGGGAGGAGGAGAAGGGCTAAGTGCTGGAAAAAGAAAAAGATAGCTTTGTTCAGGCAAGGAAGTGGGAAATGCAAGGCAGGCCTGGTAGCTTGCTGCCCAGATGCTGACAGACTAGGTAACGCTCTTTACCAAGCTCAGGTCTTGGAGGTGTAGAAGGACAGTAGCTGTTCTCTTTTCCACCCTAAATATCACTGAGCATATCTTAATGCATTGAGGATGGTAAAGACAAGGGCACATTTTTTGGCTTATAAAAACTAGTCAGGGAAATAGCAAAAAAACCCAAAAAACAAAAAAAACACTTTATGCTTATAATTATGCTGATTTTAAGATAGTGGCTTCCATGTTGCCTAGTTAATAATGAAAGGCAATGGAGACTAAGAATATCATCGGGAGCTAACTATGTGGTAAGTGCTTGCTGTCCCCTATGTCAATTAATCCTCACGACTACCCTGCACAGCAGGCACTGCTACTCGGTGGGCCCTGTTGTGGCCATCACTTTCCTTCCGTGTAAAATGAGGGGGCCTACCTCCAGGGTTGTTAGAGAGGATTTGTGCAGATTGCCTGGGCATAAATCCAAAACCAAACCTGTTGCTGTTGAGTTCATTCCGACTCACAGCGACCCTATAGGACAGAGTAGAACTGCCCCATGAGGTTTCTAAGGAGTGCATGGTAGATTTGAACTGCCAACCTTTTGGCTAGCAGCTGTAGCTCTTAGCCACTATGCCACCAGGGCTCTACGTGGGCATAGTAGATGCAAATAAATGGAGGCTCCTATTCCTCTGCAATGGTGGAGACAATGCCAGCAGGTGTTGCAAACAAACATGAATGTGTGTGTGTGCATGTGCGTGTGTGTGTGTGTGCATTAACTATTTTTCTGTTGTCAAGACTGCAAGAATGTGTCGGAAACAACTGGTCTAGTTCTACCATTGGCGACAGCACATACTTACAGATCAATAGGAGTGAGATAACAACAAAGGGAAGGAGGGCCTACAAAAATAAAAGGGCCATGAAATATTTTAGCAGAAATCATTTGGCAAAAGAGCTTAGCGAGAGAGAGCATTAACGATCGCTGGTTTGGATGGGGGCCAAATGTGGGTTCAGACAGAGTGCGGGGCAAACTCCAGCAGCAGGATCAGAGAGGGGCTACTTTAGGTGAGGAGCTGAGATGGTGGGAAGTCTCTGGGTGATACAAATGGGTAACATGCTCGCTGCTAACTGAGAGCTTGGCAGTTCTAGTCAACCCAGAGTCACCTTGGAAGAAAGGCCTGGTAATCTACTTCTGAAAAAATCAGCCGCTGGAAACCCTATGGAGCACAGTTCTCCTCTGACACACATGGGGACAACCCGAATCCTGGTCCTCTCCTCTCATCACTAGCACATCACCTGATTTTTTTTTCCTTTTCACAGTACTTGTCACACCACACTGTGTGGCAGTATACTGCCCCCACCCCCCACAGAAATAAGCACTATGAGAACAGGGACGTCGTCTGTCTCATTCACCTCTGTGTCTCCTGGACCCAGGTCCCACCTGACAGAGGCTCTGACTGTCTGAGGTCTGGAGAAGCACTTTGCTTTCAGACAGAGACAGATCATTTGCCTTTGTGTTGTTATTAGTGGCTGTCAAGTCAATCTCCAACTCAGGGCGACACCACACACAATGGAATAAAACACTGCCCAATCTTGTGCCATCCCCACGATCAGTTGCAGATCAGACTGTTGTTTATTCGTAGGGTTTTCATCAGCTTAATTTCAGAAGTAGATCGCCAGGTCCTCTTCTGAGGAGACTCTGGGTGGATTTGAACCGCCACCCTTTCAGATATCAGCCGAGTGCATGCTACATACCTGGTACAATTAAATTCTCAGAAGTAATCATGGAATAGAGGGAGGGGATGAATATGAGAAATATTTCAGAGGAAAAATTTAGAGAATTTGCTGATGGACTCTGTGTAAGGAATAAGGAAAAGAGGAGGACTAGGCCAACTCTCAAATTGCTAAATTTGTGTGGATTGTGGTTTTCTTCACTAGGATAGGGATTGCAGGAGAAATAGATCTAGGATAGGGGAGGGAGGGGAGAGTAGGTGACATTTGGGACAGGGTGAGTTTTAGATTTCTGTGTTGGGTTTAAAAGTGAAGTCTGGGCTGAAGACGTGGACTCGGGGTGACAGCACATGTGTGAGAGTGAACAACAGCTATGGAGAAAGAACAAAAAGTGGTGGAAATATCCAGTGATTGAATTCTAGGATGAAGGAACAGTGAGAAGGTGGGTAAAGAAAGGCAAGCTTAGAGCCGCAGAAAGAGATAGAAGAAAGAGTCAGGTAAGTGGGGTTAGAACCAGGAGAAAGTGGTATCATAGACACAAAGAGAAGAGAGAACTTCAAGAAAGGGAAGTGGACAATAGCATTGAGAGGTGTTGAAAGGTCAAATAAGATAAAGTCCGAAATGCATTTGTTCTGTTTGGTGATCAAGTAGTCACTTGCAGCCTTGAGAAGAACAGGTTCAAGGACATGGTGGTAGCAAAAACTAAATAACAGCATGGAATGAATGGTAAAGGAAGGCAATAGGACATCATCCCTAGTCTAGGCAACCATTCCAAGATGGCTGGCTGTGGAGGAAAGAAGAGAGAAGGAAGAGGCAACATTTGGTGGGAAATATATTGCTGAAAGGTTTTTGCTTTTTTTTTTAATATAAAAGGTTTTTGAGCACATTTGAATGCTAGTGGGAAGGACGCAATAGAAAAGATGAGGCCCCAAGGTTGGAAGACACTCAAAAGATGACTGGGGAAGAGCTGCCTCCTCAAAGTAGAATTGACCTTAATGACGTGGATGGAGTAAAGCTTTTGAGACCTTCATTTGCTGATGTGGCATGGCTCAAAATGAGAAGAAACAGCTGCAAACATCCATTAATAATTGGAGCGTGGAATGTACAAAAACACAAGAGACAGGGAATAATTGATGGAGAAAATCAAGACAGGTGCTTTGCTACAGGAAAAATTTGAAGAATTCTGGTTTTCAAAACTTTATAGTTTCTTAATCTTATATTTTGAAGAAAGTTATAAAATGAATTAAGTTTTAGTTAGTTGAAGTGAAAAGTGACCTCTCCATAATTTAATTAAAATAGTTGATCTCTATATTGATAATCATTTCTTTTCTATGTTTTCACTCATGTCCATGTTCTAGTGGCCACACAGCATTTGTGGATTGGAGAAATTGTTTGGGAAACTCAGTAGTGTGAACCAGGGTGGCAACTCTACAGTCATGAATGTTGCTGACCCTTTCCTTTCTGCCCAATGCAGACATCAATAATCAATTACCCTTTCCCACCATATTCAGATGCAGCCTCAGCATCCTTCTCAAAGTAGCATGCCACTAAGTCATTGCCAAAGCTAGAATGTGAAACGTATATGCCAACCTGAGTAAAAGGCTAATTAACCACTTGAGATCAAACTCCAGCCCCAGAAGCAGAGTACACTGAATCTTACAGTTATCTGAGAATTGAAGGGTTCCTGGTTAGGCCAGGAGACTCTGTGTGGTGCAAACAGTTAATGTGCTTGGCTGCTAACTGAAAGCGTGGCAGTTCCAGTCCACTTAGGGGCGCTTCAGGATAAAGTCATGGCAATGTACTTCTAAAAGGTCACATCACTGAAAACCCTATGGAGCACAGTTCTACTCTGACACGCATGGGGTGGCCATAAGTTGGAATATACTTGACAACAACCTGTTTTACTGGTGGTTGAGCCAGACCACTGCACCGTCCTTCTTCTGGAGCCTAGTCTTCTTGGAGGTCTGGTCATCAGATGCCTTCCTCATTTGAAATTGGCACATTTTTTATGTTTTAATCTGCTGCCCATCCCTGGCCAAGCTTGACTTCTCTTTCGTGAACCAGTGTGTGGTCCTTCCTCTCTTGGCATCTGACCCTGTCCCATTTTTAATTTGGCCTTCGCTGGCACCTCCTCAGCTGACAGCTCATAGCAACTGAGCTCTGCTACGTGGTTTAGACAAGACATTTGGTGGCTTAGTCAGCTCGCCTACTGCTTCTCCTAGCTCCCTGTACGCTTGCCTTTTGTTCATTACACTATTTAGGACTTCTTCCAAGTAGGAGAATTCATACTGCAATACCTGCCTTGCCATCTTTCCCTTGAGAATCCTTCCCCATGCTTCACCTGGCCAATCCCTATTTTTCCTTTGGTCTCACTGAACCCATCATTAAATTCCTCCAGAAGTCCTTCCCTGGTCCATCCTGGAATGGGTACCCCTTCTCTGTGCACCTGTAGCATCTGCACCGCCTGGCCATAGTACTTGTCACACAGCAAGGTCACCGCTTGTCTTCCTGGTTGTCTCTCCGGCTAGATGGGAAGGCAGGGGCTATGACTATCTCTCATCCCTAGACAGTGCTTGGAGTATACCAGTTACCAGTTGCGGCCGAGCTGACACCAACTCATGGTGACCCCATGTGTGCCAGAGTAGAACTGTGCTCTACAGGGTTTTTAAATGACTGATTTTTTGGAAGTAGATCACCAGGAAATTTCTTCAGAGACACCTCTGGGTGGACCTACACCTCCAACCTTTTGGATAGCATCTGAGTGTGTTAACCATTTGCACTACCCAGGGATTCCTACCCAGGGACCCCTGATTGCACTATTACTGAGCCGATTCCCATCAAGTTGATTCTGACTCATGAGGATCCCACGTGTTTCAGAGTAGAACTGCACTCCATAGGGGTTTTAAGGTTGATACCTTTAGGAAACAGGCCTCTAGGTCTTTCTTCCAAGGAGTCTCTGAGTGGTTTTGAACTGCCAACCTTTAGGTTAGTAGTAGAGTGCTTAATTGTTTGTACCACCCAGCGACTCCTCCTGGAATATAAAAAAAAACAAAAAACAAACCAAACCCTTTGCTGTTGAGTCAATTCTGAGTCATGGTGATCCCCTATGTTACAGAGTAGAACTGAACTCCATAGGGCTTTCTTGGCTGTGACCTTTTGGAAGCAGGTCTCTAGGCCTTTCTTTTGTGGTGTTGCTGAATGTGTTTAAACTGCCAACCTTTCAGTTAGTAGCCAAGTGCAAACTGTTTATACCACCCAGAGACCTTCTTGGAACATAGTAGGTGCTTAATAGCAAATTTTGGATGAATGAATAAATGCTGTAGCTAGTTTCTTTCAGTTATTTCTGTGGAGTTTCTTTTTCCCCCCATTCCAAACCTTTTTGCCTGTAACTCTATTCTGAAAGGATACTTTTTTTTTTTTTTTTTTACTTTGCTTATATTGTTTCTAACTTTCCTCTTAGGAAAAAAGCCAAAGAGAAAACAAAAACAAAAAAATACCCTTTGTATTTGTGATATGTAATAGCTGATAACCAACAGAAGGGAAGAATAAACCACTTCAGAAATACAGTAAAAATTCACTAGCTCAGGTGACAAAAATCTTGAATTTCTAATACTATGCACAGGAGTTCTCCATTCTTTACAGTGCAAATTACTTCTGTAAATAAGAGCTGGGCGACTGTCTAGAATATTTAAAACAAACTCTGCTCTCTGTAGCACTTCAGGAATGAATGCTGATGAATATTTAGGTGTATGCTAATTACTAGTCATTTTTATCCATTCACTAAAATAAATGCCTCTCCTAAGAACCTCTGCTGATGAATTATTTGCAAAATATGTTCCACGTTCTCCATTGAGCTATGCAAGGCCCTCCATATACTGGTGACCATTCACTGTGAGCAGCTTTGTCCGAGGCCACAGGGCACCTCTGAGCTTGATGCCTGAGCCATGTCTGTGAGCCCTACACAGGGGGCTAGTCCACCTCTGCACCTCTGCTGTGCTCAACCTGCCTGGAAAAATCAGCCTGCCTTTCTTTAACCATAGGCTGTAACTCCTCTCCCTGGGGTTGGCTTTCTCTGCATGCCCTGGCTGGGCTGAATGTCCTTATTCTCTGTTCCCAAAGCCCCTCTGCACAATGATCCTATTACTTGGCCCTGGATGGGAGGTGGGTCCTGCTCACTGCTGCAATCCCTAGCACCAAACACAATTCCAGGCACAAATTAATACAGGCGCTCAGTATCAATCAAGACGGAATTATACCCAATGCTTCTGTTTGAAACCGTCTGTACGATAAAAGTTAACAAAACCACCTTAATGTTATTGAATGATTAAAATTGGCCTTTAACCTAACTGATCCGAATTGGTGAGGTTGTACTGTACTATTGTTGCTGTTAGCTGTCATCAAATCGCTCCTGACGCATGGCAACCCCATGCACAACAGAACGCAATGTTGCCGGGGTCCTGTGCCGTCCTCAGGATCAGATGTGGGTTGGACACCATCCCATTGTGATCCATAAGGTTTTCATTGGCTGATTTTTGGAAGTAGACCACCAGGCTTTTCTTCCACCATACTATCAATATTGTATTCTCTATGCCATGGGGTTTCCATGAGAATTCAATGGAGCAATGTATATAAAAAATAGTTTGTAAAGTCCTAAACAAAGGTTAGTAGTTATTTAAATTTCTATTACTGAACTAAAATCATATTAGTTATCCAGTGTTTTCTAATAGGATTATTTTAAATTAAGGTCTCTTCATATTTTTATGTGCAAGGGCATGTCCATATCCTGTTATAAATAGACCTGACTTCAAACAAAATCATTTCACAAGCCACAGGAATGGAATTCTGCTCAAAACAAACCAGAAAGCAAAACTACAGTGAAAAATTGTGGGTGTGATGTATCTTTAGGGTTTATACTTCTGCCCTTGCTACCAAATGCTGCCAATACTGCTGCATTCCCTGAAACACTCTTTGTAGTGGCAGTGAATATGTACTAAATGAAATAGAGAAAGGAACTCGGGCAAAGAAATCATCCTGCAGTTGTAGTAAATTACCTTCCTGGAATTTATAAGTATCAGTAATGTCTTGTACGCCATCTCCTCCAATTTCTTTGGTCACAATTAATTTCCCAATGTGGGTGGAATCCACAGTTTCAACCACATGAGTGCCATCTTTTTTGACTGTAATGTAAACAAGATCGCTGTTGACCTGAAAGCAGAAAAGAAGAGGATTACCATTGTTAAATGTCCTTGTCACCCAAACTTTCAACTCTCAGTGATATCATCATCTAGAGATCCCTAGAGTGCGTACAACCCTTTCTTCAAGAACAATGGATTCATAGGGCCAAACTAGTTTTCAAAATATTCTGAAGGAGAATCTAGTTTAGATTAATCATCAGATTCTTCTAAATTAAAAACCTGTATGGCTGGCACTATTGGTTGTCAAGACACCAATTTCTTTCTCCCCTTTTTTCTCCCACTCAGGGAGAGCTGAAAATACCACGTCCCTTACTCTCTTTCCCAGATGTATTTTAAGCTAGCAGTGGCCATGTGACCTGCTTCTGGGAAGAAGAGCGAGTCTAATAGGTGGGTTCTGAAGAAGATTCTTCTTCTTCATGAAAGAAGAGAGGTACATGGGCTGAGAGAGCTGCTCTTTTCTTCCTGCTTTCAGATGTCATGTGAGGTAATACCTGCAGCTGCTGCAACCATCCCGGGAGAGAACAGAGAAACGTTGCCAACGATTTGAAGATGGCTGAGTAGAAAGGTGAGAAGCATTTGAGTGCTTGACAATGCTGATAATTGGCTAAGCCAACTTTGGGATTATATGAGAAAAATAAACTCCTACTGTTTAAGTCATTTTAATTGTGTTACTTGAAGCCAAAAGCATCTTAACTGAAAATATTATTATACTATCCAGGAGGAATCCAGGCAATTTTCTGGTGGTTCAGAAACTAAACCATATTATTTGTGGGGCTTCAAAATAGCATCTTGGGGCCACACTGGGTGACCCTCAACTCTTCCAATGCCTTGTTTTATCACCTTACTTTCTAGAAGCAATGCCTAATCTGAGCCTGAAAGCTGATATCCCCAGATTCCCTTATTACATTCTTTTTTAATCACCTTCTTGGGGGTTCCGCTTATTGGAATGGACGCAGGCAGGAAACACAGATGTCACCGCTGCCGCTGAAAACAGCCACTGATGTACTTACTACATGTTTTCCAAGCTCCTCTCTAAGCATCAGTTCCCTCCTTTTTTAAATAGGGTAATAACAGTTCCTCACGGTGTGACTGGCAGAATCAACTGAAATACATGCATGCCGATTATTTATCACCGCACCCAGCATATGGTAAATAATAAATAATGCTAGCAACTATAATATAATATATTATATTATAGTATTGTCAGATGTTGTTCAAGGTGCTGGGGACTGAATGGTGAACAAATAGATTCTGTCAGTGTCCTATACAGGGTTTATACTCTCTAATAAGGGTGGTTCACTGCATCAGAATCACCTGGGGAACTGTTTAAAAGTAGATGAGTGATGAAGGAGGTCTTGAGTGGACCCTAAATGTCTTAATTAAAAAAAAAATCTCTCAGACAGCTCTAATGTACACCCAGGCCTGAGGACCCCTGAAATATAGTACAAAGGTAAAGGGAAGGTCCAGCTCGAGATGCTATGGAGCCCCGGAGGCTGTGAGCGGGGGGTTGGCTAGGAAGTGACACCCATGTTGTAACTTGGAAGACGAGTAGGAGTTAGTGAGCTCAGGAATGCATGGAGCTCTGTTATAGGTGAAGGGGCTGGAAGGACAAGGGTTCCTTGGAAGGTATTTGGGAGAGGCCCTGGATTAGCTGCAAGAATTTGGATTCTGATCTTGGATGCATAATTTTAGAAAGTCACATTCACCCCTCTGAACTTCAGTTCCAGCTCCTATAAAATGAAAATAATTATACTTGTTCTGCCTATTTAAATGATATAGGGTATATCTGAAAATGACTTGTAAACTTCAATGTTCAGTAAAATATAATGGCTATTATTAGGTAGTGGGGAAAGGAAATGATATACACCCAACTTTTAAAGCTGAGGTTAAAGAGAACAACTTTTCTCTACTTTCTCACAGAATGTTCTGAATTTACATTAAGTTCAACCCCTACTAAGGAGAAAATAACCAACCTCTTGAATACCTGCAATGTTTTGGTGACTTTCTATAAGTTACTAAATTTAAGCCTCACAACAGCAACCCTGTGAAGCATGTACTTTGACCCCGATTTTACTGATGAGGACACCATGGCTCAGTGAGGTCAAGCGGATTGTTTGTGGTCACATGGCTGGGAGCCAGTGGAGCAGAAATCCAAACCCTCAGTTGGTCCACAGCCTGTTCCCTTGACTTTCACACCACACTGCCTCTCCCACTCATGGTCCCTGGGGACCATAAGCATCAGCCTGACATAAATGGTGAGATAGTCCCACACTCGGGGCTCAGGTTTCTGAGGGGTGACCAGTGGTGACCCCACTTCTCAGGCAGGGTCCCCATGTCTGGATGGTGCTAGCTGTATGTGAAAGGCTGACATACGAAATCAGGAATCAGGACAAGAGAAGACAGAGCAGGTACCCAAGGAATATTTGTAATTTGGGGAGGGAGGTAATGTTTAAAAAACTTTAAATGAGCTGCCTGAGAATTTTGGCGTTTCCTCCAAAGGGCCAGCAAGCACAGACAGCTACCTCCTTCACTTGCAAGTTATAGCAATGATGATGATAAATATCCTCGTAATAACAAACCCTTACCACAGTTTATGATTTTCCAGGGAGACAAGGCTAAATATGAAAGCACCTAAACCCTTTGCTCCCCTTGAGAATGGCTTAGGAAATTTACATAGGATAAAATCTCAGGTCAGTTCAACACGACCATGCTTTGTGGCGAGAGGAAAGGAGAGCCGTATTTATGGGATGACTTTTGTATATGTATGTTGGGGCTGGGGGTGGGAAAAATGCTCTTTCCAAGTGATGGTGGCAAGCTTTTCAGCTTCAGCCGCTAGTATGGTGGATCTCCACCCTGATTGCACCTTAGACTCACCTGAGGAGCTTCACAAAATACCTGTGAGGCCCCACCCAGGACGGATTGAATCACTACATAGAAGAGTAGAACACGCAGGGTATACAGGGAAGAATATAGAATTTGGGAAAGTTACTAAATCTTTCTGAGCCTAGGTTTAATAATACTTTCCTTGCTGGGCTGGTGGAGTCCCTGGGTGGTGCAAACTATTAAAGTGCTTGGTTGCTAACCAAAAAGTTGGAGGTTCAAGTCTACTCAGAGGTGCCTTGGAAGAAAAGCCTGGGGGTCAACTTCCAAAAAATCAGTCACTGAAAACCCTATGGAACACAGTTCTACTCTGGCATACCTGGGGTCACCATGAGTCAGACTCAACTCTATGGCAACTGGTTTGTTTTTGCTGGGCTGGGAGGTAGATTAGCACTACCTCTGCAAGCCCTATGTTTAAGGCTAATTTCTTCTCTTTCTTTTGAATGCAAAGGGGTCTTAGCCATTGACTAGTCCTACCCCTGCATTTGAGGGGGCTAAATTCATGCAGATCCTCTGTATCCAACATGAAATCTGGTGCTATTTTCACTACACCACGTCCCTGCCCCTTGGTCTGACACAGGCACTCTTATGCAGAAGGGGGCCCAGACCCCGGGAATTCAGCAAAACTAGGCTGTGGCAGCAAGTTAGAGGGCATCTCTCTGCAAACTTCGCTTGTGTCCATAGAATGTGAGGATGTGTCTGCTGCTGGTAGAAGCTATGCCAGAATCGCTCGTTTTCAGGACCCCGGACAGCGTTTCTTTTGGGCTGTTCATTTGCTTCCAAGTAGAAATAACTACACGCTGTGCAGAGAAAACACTGCTCCTCAGAGGACTAGGAAGCAGTGGGTACCTGCCTCTGCCAGGAGGCCCCCTGGCATGACAGCCATGTGCCCACCCCCTGCTCGCCATTCCTCCAGGTGTCTGCAGGTGTCAGTCGTGCTGTCAGGCCCCAACGTGCACTCTCTGCTGATCATGCATACATGTTACAGGTGTACCTCATTTCACCACCACGACTGCAAGCCTTGAGGGTGTGACTCTGGCTCCTAGCTCTCTGAGACACTGTCCTTAGCAGTGTATTTTGCACCAGCTCTTGCCTGCTTGCTTGATTGACTTATTCATTCAATAAATATTCATTGAAGGTTACTATGTGCCAGGCCCTGCTCTCAACAATGAGGATACAGCAGAGCCTACCTTCATAGAGTTTATATTTCAGACAGGGGAGAAATAATACACACTAAGACAGGGTAAGAAGGTAAAAACAGGGAAGATAGTGATAAGTCAGGTGGGGGTGGGCTAGTGAGGAGGAGGTGACTTGAGTGAAGTAAGAAATCATGCGAATTGGGGTGGGAGTGGGGGGACAGCATTCCTAGTAAAAGGAACAGTATGTGCAAAAAACCCTGAAACAAGAGTGTGCTTGGATATTTCCAGAAGAGCAAGGAGGCCAGTATGCCTGGAGGGAAATGAGCAAGCAAATGTGGGGGAAGGAAGCCAGCGGCCAGATCGCATACAGTCTAATGAAGATATATTTTCAGTTTTTTTGTAAGCGGAAAGGGAATCTATTGGATGATTTGGCACAGGGGTGCGACATTTTTGTTTACATTTTTAAAGGATAATTCTGGCTGATTTGTGGAGAATAGACTGAAATGGGTAAGAGAGAGAGTAAGAGACAGGAGGCAACTTCATTAGAGCTCAGTGCAGTGGGCCAGAGGGTAACAGTGAGATCAGGGAAGTGGTTGGGCTCATACTTTTGAAGGTATTACTGGCAAGATAAATGAGGAAGGTTAAGAAGGGGCACCGAGATGATTCCAAAGTTGTATTTGTTTTTTGAATGAATGGATGAATAATTTTAGATCAAAATAAGACATTAAAAACTGCCCTGCATCTAATAAATCCAAAAAAACCAAGCCCACTGCCGTCAAGTTGATTCTGACTCATAGCGACACTATAGGACACAGTAGAACTGCCCCAGAGAGTTCCCAATGAGCACCTGGTGGATTCAAACTGCTGACCTCTTGGTTAGCAGCTGTAGCACTTAATCACTACACCACCAGGGTTTCCCTGCATCTAATAAGTGGAAGTAAATAAGCTACAACTTTTGAGTTGGGAAAGAAGAATCTGCAGGGAAGTGTCTGTACAGACGGTCTACAGAGAACTGCGGGCCAAGAGCTGGAGATGGCATAGCTTCTGGAGCCATGGGGTGGCTACTGTGGCCCTGAGAGGCCAGTCATTGCAGCTGCAAAAGCGGCAGGGGAGGGAAGGCAAGACAGCGTGGGTGTGCAGTGCGTGAGTGTGTGTGTGTGTGCGTGTGCATGCATATGCGTGTGTGCACATGTACGTGTGTGTAGTGCGTGTGCACATATTGCATAAATGTTTGTGTGTACACACCTTCACATGTGTTGTGTGTTCAGTGTATGTGTGCACATGCGTGAGCGTACATGTGTGTAGTGCACTGCATGCAGATGCATGTGGTGTATGTGCAGTGCACGTGTGAGTGCGTGTAGGGCTAAGAAAGACAGGTTTTTTGGAGGGATGAAGAGGGATGACAGAGCCAATTAGAAGAAGCTAAGATAAAAGGGAAGGGGCATCCCCCGAGTGCCTCATGAACATGATGTTCAGAAGACAATTCCAGACACTTAGAAATGTTCTGTGTTCTTCTCAACCCTTCAGAAGTCCCAGGCCACTAAGAGTTGGGGAGAGAAAAGGCAGATGGGCCTTGAGAACTGAAGGAACCCACCACATGATGAAACCACGAGAAGGGACGAGGTTAGATAAACAGGCTTCAAGTCCTGAAAGAAATCTAGACATGGGAAGGGTGAATTTCTGGAATGGAGGGCAAGAAGAAAAGTGACAGAAGACAAGACTCTTCCCATATGTAACCCTCGTATTCTAGGAGTCTGTTTTCACTCAAAAAATTAGTCAGTGAACATACTCTATGATCTGGCCCGGAAATGAGTAAAGAATGAGCAAGAAAGTAAACCTGCTGAGAGGCATCTCCTGCTGACGTACCTGGGGTAGCAGGGAGCACGCTCACACAACTGGGAGAAGAGACAGAGAGTGCACCATCTGAGTCATGTAGATCTGCCTTAAAGTTAAATACTACGTTCCCCTGGGGTTCTACTTTAGGCCCCCTTGAGAAAAGACTCCTCATACAGTTTTCAACAACATGATCTTAGAAATGGCTCGGCCCTGGAGCTCAGCCCGAGCTGGAGCAACAAATCATACACTGTCAGACAGGTCTCCACAGTGGATAAAGAGGAATAATTATAATCTTCAAATGCTGATGACATTCATAGCACCCAGATCTATATTTAATAATAGCAAAAGGCATTTACATTAACAGCTATTAGGCAATTCACTTGTGGAGGGAAGTTCTCCCTCTCTTTTCCTCAGCAGCAATAAGGCATAATGAAATTATAAAAATAAGGCTTTGTGAATTTTACAGTGATTTTCCATTAAGAGGTTCTTGTAGCATCATAAACCTTAAGACGGTAGCTCAGGAGGTTTGTATAAGTCTTTGAATCCCAAAGTGAAAGCAAGGGATACAATTCCAAATACGGAATGCCCATTCTCCCAAGGGTTCTAGCGACCATAATGGTAATTCCTGTGGAAGAAACCCTCTTCCTGTGGTGTATTTCAAATTTCTGACTTTGCAGATTAAATATCCACACTTATTTTACTTCCTAAATTTTTCCTGCGCCTGCCTCCTCCTTTCATTGCTCTTGCCATTTGTTTAGTTCAGGCCTCTCCATCTCAGGTGTGGAGTAATGTCCCAGCCTTCTAGCTGGTCTCGCTACCTCTAGTGACATTCCCATCTGATTTGTGATCCAGAAGGCTGCCAGTGATCCAGGAGCTGGCTCACATTCCTCCCCAATGAGAACCCTCTTGCTTACAGGGTGACACCCACATTTTTCCCTGCCTTACCCCCTCAGCCATCATCTCTGACACTCCAGTGAGCTGCCCAGGTTTCTGTCTCCCACACGCCATCCAGTGCCCACCTGCCTGAAGAACTCTCCTCTGCCCAAAACACCTTGCCTCCTCTGGCTTCTTTCTAACCCCCTTGTCTGAATAACTACTGAACATCCTTCAAGATTTGCATTGGGTAAATCTGTTGCAAAGGCCCTCTTTAAAGTGCTGAAAAGCAAAGATGTCACCTTGAGGACCAAGGTGCATCTGACCCAAGCAATGGTGTTTTCAATCACCTTATATGCATGTGAAAGCTGGACAATGAGTAAGGAAGACTGAAGAAGAATTGACACCTTTGAACTATGGTGTTGGTGAAGAATATTGAATATACCATGGACTGCAAGAAGAGTGAACAAGTCTGTCTTGGAAGAAGTACAACCAGAATGCTCCTTGGAAGCAAGGATGACGAGACTTCGTCTCACATACTTTGGGCATATTATCAGAAGGGACCAGTCCCTGGGAAGGATATCATGCTTGGTAAAGTAAAGGATCAGTCAAAAAGAGAAAGACCCTCAATGAAATGGGTCGACACAGTGGCTGCAACAATGGGATCAAGCATAACAATTGTGAGGATGAAGCAGGACCCGGCAGTTCTGTTGTATATAGGGTGGCTGGGAGTTGGAACCAATTTGATGGCACCTAACAGCATAACAACATCCCTCCAGACTCAGTACAGGCACTAATTCCCAGTACAGGCTGCTAATCAAAATTTTTAGGTTTATGTCCACCAAGAGGCATCTCAGAAAAAAGGCCTGGTGATCCAGTTCTGAAAAATCAGCCATTGAAAACCCTACAGAGTGCGGTTCTACTCTGACACACAAATTGACTTGATAGCAACTGAGTTTTTCTGGATTTTATTATGCTATTGTACTAATATTTACTAGCTAGAAGATTATGGAAAGTTTATTTAACTACTCTGTGCCTTAATTTTCTTTTCTGTAAAATGGGAAGAATTATAATACCCATTTTTAAAGGCTGCTAAGAGTATCAAATGGTAGGCAAAGTGATTACACAGCATGAGCTCAATACGGGGTAGCTGTTATTTCAGTGTTTATTGGTCCAACTATAGCTGGCTAAGTCCTGTCTCTCAGCCTTTCCTGTAACTCGCCCTGAACCTGTTAGCCTGCTCCTTTACCTGACATGGTTTACATTTAATGTGATTTTCAGAACTCCCTTTGGCGTATTCTTTACAGCCTCATCTCCTTCAAGTCCCCTCCTCAGATTTTCTAGAATTTCAGACCCCTTCACCAAAGTGTTCCCATGAGGCCATTAAGTAGACTGCATCCCTCTCTCCCTCCCTCCTTCCTCCTCACTCTGGCAGCTCTACTTTCCCTCAGCAGTGATGGCAGGAAATGCATGGCAGTTCTCAGACCAAGACCTCGGTTGGTGTATTTAGATTCTGTGTTACAGGGCTTACTGAGCTAGTCCAAGAGGGAAGCTGTATGCACAGACATTTCAATCCATGAACTCTCTCCATCAACTTTCAGCCGAGTGGTTTAGGAGCTCTGGTGGCACAGTGGTTAAGAGCTAGGCTGCTAACCAAAAAGTTGGCAGATCAAATCCACCAGCTGCTCCCTGGAAACCTATGGAGCAGTTCTACTCTGTCCTATAGGATTGCTATGAGTTGGAATCGACTTTATGGCAAAGGATTTTTTTAAAATTCATTTAATCATCTTATTTCTTAGTGGCAGTTGATACCTATTTTATGGATATAGAAAACTGAGCTAAGGTTAGTAAATCATTGCTTTCAGGGGGAAAAAGGAAAATAATAGGTAAGAACTGCACATAGAATTAAGAGCCTTTAGGTTGGAACGATGCCTAGTTAACTCCATAAACAAAGAGCATACATTGTGTACACGGGAAATTTAGAAGTAATAACCCAGCATGGTATTCTTTCACGTGTTAAGCATTCCCCTGCTGCTTTTCACTCACCTCTGCAAAAACAAAGGGTGCATCAAACTGGAAGCAGACATGGCCGTGCTTGATGGCTTGAACAGAGGCTGGGCCACACCGGTACATCCCTACAGCACACAGAGGGAGGAGAGCGTGAGTAGCCCATCTCTGGTTCTATATGGACACAGCGCAGTTCATAGCACTGGGGATGGCTCTTCAGAGACAAGCGTTTCACAACTTCATCATTGATTTAGCCCAAATGCTCTTGACGGGTGGAGAGGGCGGAAAGCCAAAACATTTAATGAAGAGGGTTTGGTTGGAAATACTTCCTCAAACTAAAATGTGAAGCCATATTAAAAAATATGAAGGATAACACTTTTCTGCATTTATTCTGCCACCAACAAACACATACCCAAGTGTACTTTGGCCAAGCTGTTGTCTTACCTAGTGTTTGTCTCTTTTTTCAACAAGTCTCTGAAATGTTGGAAATGTTGATGTGTCCTCAGTGGTGGTGTTTGTTTTTTATTTTGAGTTTTGTCTTTAGTCTTTGGAGATTATGACTAATTTCTAGCCACAGTTGAAGTCAAGTTTAACTGGAGAATGTGGCATTCATCACACACGTTGACTAACGACCACCATGGATTCAGGAAGTCAGCAGTTTTAAGTTTACTTTTCTAATATTCTTTAGACTTTAACCCCTATCTTTAGTTGATAAGAGTAGCTGCCATTAGTTACCTCTATAACATAAGCCATCTCATGACATATAATCCAGAACACCAGGAAGTGTTGAACTCTCTTTTCAAATCCAGTATTATAATAAGGTTTCACTAGGAATATGAACTGAAAGTTTATGTTTATCCCTAGGTGGTGGAAATGGTTAAAGTGCTTGGGTGCTAATTAAAGGTTAGAGGTTCAAGTTCACTCAGAGGCAACCTTGGAAGAAAGGCCTGGCTCTCTACTTCTGAAAAATCAGCCATTGAAAACCTTATGGAGCACAGTTCTACTCAGATACACAAAGGGTGTCTCCATGAGTTGGAATCAGCTTGACGGCAACTGGTTTATGCTTTCATATGTCTATATATCCAGATCAAAGAATCCTATCAACACCTGAGGAAATAAACATAATCATGCCCCCAGCACACAGACTTTTTTGTTATTTTTTTTATTGTGCTTTAAGTGAAAGCTTAAAAATCAAGTCAGTCTCTCACACAAAAATTTATATACACCTTGCTATATACTCCTAATTGCCCTCCCCCTAATGTGACAGCTTGCTCCTTCTACTCTCTCTTTTCATGTCCATTCCGCCAGCTTCTGACCCCCTCTGCCCTCTCATCTCCCCTCCAGATAGGAGATGCCAACATAGTCTCAAGTATCCACCTAATCTGAGAAGCTCATTCTTCACCAGCATCTTTTTCTAGCCATTGTCCAGTCCAATCCCTGTCTGAAGAGCTGGCTTTGGGAATAGTTCCGGTCTTGGGCTAACAGAAGGTCTGGGGGCCATGACCACCAGGGTCCTTCTAGTCTCAGTCGGACCATTAAGTCTGGTCTCAGGCTGATGTAGTCTCTGGCATATGTGGCCCTTTCTGTCTCTTGGGCTCATAACTACCTCGTATCCGTGGTGTTCTTCATTCTCCTTTGATCCAGGTGGGTTGAGACCAATTGATGCATCTTAGATGGCCGCTTGCTAGCATTTAAGACCCTAGACACCACTCTCCAAAGTGGGATGCAGAATGTTTTCTTAGTAGATTTTATTATGCCAGTTGACTTAGATATCCCCTGAAACCACGGTCCCTAAGCCCCCTCCGCTGCTACACTGGCCTTCGAAGCATTCTGTTTATTCAGGAAACTTCTTTGCTTTTGGTTTAGTCCAGTTGTGCTGACCTCGCCTGTATCGTGTATTGTCTTTCCTGTCGCCTAAAGTAGTTCTTATCTACCATCTAATTAGTGAATACCTGTTTCCCATCCTCCCTCCCTCCCCTCTCTCTTAAACATCAAAGAATATTTTCTTCTCTGTTTAAACTATTTCTCGAGTTCTTATAATTGTGGTCTTATACAATATTCGTCCTTTTGCAACTGACTAATTTCACTCAGCATAATGCCTTCCAGATTCCTCCATGTTAGGAAATGTTTCACGGATTCATCATTGTTCTTTCTCGATGCATAGTATTCCATTCTGTGAATATACCATAATTTATTTATCCATTCATCCATTGATGGGCACCTTGGTTGCTTCCATGTTTTTGCTCTTGTAAACAGTGCTGCAATGAACATGGGTGTGCATATATCTGTTCGTGTAAAGGCTCTTATTTCTCTAGGATATATTCCAAGGAGTGGAATTGCAGTTCTATGTCTAGCTTTTTAAGGAAGCGCCAAATCAATTTCCAAAGTGGTTGTACCATTTGGTATTCCCAGCAGCAGTGTGTAAGTGTTCCAGTCTCTCCACAGCCTCTCCCACATTTATTATTGTCTGTTTTTTGGATTCATGCCAGCCTTATTGGAGTGAGATGGAATCTCATTGTAGTTTTGATTTGCATCTGTCTAATGGCTAATGGTGCTGAGCATTTCCTCATGTATCTGTTAGCAACCTGATTGTTTTCTTTAGTGAAATGCCTGTTCATATCCTTTGCCCATTTTTTAATTGGCCTATTTGTCTTTTTGTAGTTGAGTTTTTGCAGTATTAGGTAGATTTTAGTGATGGGTTGCTGATTGGAAATGTCATAGCTAAAAACTTTTTCCCAGTCTGTAGGTAATCTTTTTATTCTTTTGGTGAAGTCTTTGGATGAGCATAGGTGTTTGACTTTTAGCAACTCCCAGTTATCTAGTATCTCTTCTGCATTGTTAGTAATGTTTTGTACTCTGTTTATTCCACGTATTAGGGCTCCTAGCATTGTCCCTATTTTTTCTTCCATGATCTTTATTGTTTTAGATTTTATATTTAGGTCTTTGATCCATTTTGAGTTAGTTTTTGCGCATGGTGTGAGGTATTGGTCTTGTTTCTTTTTTTTGCAGATGGATATCCAGTTATGCCAGCACCATTTGTTAAAGAGACTGTCTTTTCCCCATTTAACTGACTTTGGGCCTTTGTCAAATAGCAGCCGCTCATATTTAGATGGATTTATGTCTGGATTCTCAATTCTGTTCCATTGGTCTATGCATCTGTTGTTGTACCAGTACCAGGCCATTTTGACTACTGTGGCAGTACAATAGATTCTAAAATCAGGTAGTGTGAGGCCTCCAGCTTTTTTCTTCTGTTTCAGTAATGCTTTTCTTATCTGCGGTCTCTTTCCTTTCCATATGAAGTTGGTAATTTGTTTCTCCATCTCATTACAAAATGTTGTCGGAATTTGGGTTGGAATTGCATTGTATCTATAGATCACTTTTGGTAGGATAGACATTTTCACAATGTTGAGTCTTCCTATCCATGAGCAAGGTATGTTTTTCCACTTGTGTATGTCTCTTTCGGTTTCTTGAGGTAGTGTCTTGTAGTTTTCTTTGAATAGTTCTTTTATGTCTCTGCTAAGATTTATTCCTAAGTATTTTATCTTCTTGGGGGCTACTGTAAATGGTATTGATTTGGTGATTTCCTCTTCGATGTTCTTTTTGTTGGTGTAGAGGAATCCAACTGATTTTGTATGTTTATCTTGTACCCTGAAGCTCTGCTGAACTCCTCTATTAGTTTCAGTAGTTTTCTTGAGGATTCTTTAGGTTTTTCTGTGTATAAGATCATGTCATCTGCAAATAGAGATATTTTTACTTCTTCCTTACCAATCTGAAAGCCCTTTATTTCTTTATCTAGCCTAATTGCTCTGGCTAGGACCTCCAGCACAATGTGGAATAAGAGTGGTGATAAAGGGTATCCTTGTCTGGTTCCTGATCTCAAGGGGAATGCTTTCAGACTTTCTCCATTTAGGATGATGTTGGCTTTGTACAAATGTCCTTTATTTTGTTGAAGAATTTTCCTTCTATTCCTATTTTGCTGAGAGGTTTTTTTTTTTTTTTTATCAAGAATGGGTGTTGGACTTTGTCAAACGCCTTTCTGCATGAATTGATAAGATCACGTGGTTCTTGTATGTTGTTTTATTTATATGATGGATTACCTTAATTGTTTTTCTAATGTTGAACCATTCCTTCTTACCTGGTATGAATCCCACTTGGTCATGGTGAATTATTTTTTTGATATGTTGTTGAATTCTATTGGCTAGAATTTTGTTGAGGATTTTTTGATCTAAGTTCATGAGGGGTATAGGTCTGTAATTTTCTTTTTTTTTGGTGTCTTTACCTGGTTTTGGTATCAGGGATATGCTGGCTTCATAGAATGAGTTTGGGAGTATTCCACCCTTTTCTACACTCTGAAGTAGCTTTAGTAGTGGTGATGTTAATTCTTCTCTGAAAGTTTGGTAGAACTCTACAGTAAAGCTGTCTGGGTCAGGGCTTTTTTTTTTTTTTAATTGGGAGTTTTTTAATTACCTTTCCAATCTCTTCTTTTCTTATGGGTTCATTTAGTTGTTCTACCTCTGTTTGTGTTAGTTTAGATTGGTAGTATGCTTCTGTGACTTCATCCATTTCTTCTAGGTTTTTAAATTCATTAGGTACAATTTTTCATAGTAATCTGATGTGATTCTTTTAATTTCAGTTGGGTCTGTTGTGATATCATCCATCTCATTTCTTGTTTGGGTTATTTGTTTGCTCTCCTGTTTTTCTTTGTCAGTTTGGCCAATGGTTTATCAATTTTGTTAATTTTTTCAAAGAACCAGCTCTTGGCCTTGTTAACACTTTCATTTTTTTTTTCTATTCTCTATTTCATTTAATTCTGCTCTAAATTTTATTATTTGCTTTCTTCTGATGTCTGAGGGTTTCTTTTGTTGCTCTCTTTCTATTTGTTCAAGTTGTAGGGATAATTCCTTGATTTTGGCCCCTTCTTCTTTTTGTATGTGTATATTTATTGGTATAAATTGACCTCTGAGCACTGCTTTAGCTGTTCCCCAAAGGTTCTGATAGGAAGTGTTTTCATTCTCATTGGATTCTATGAATTTCTTTATTTCATCCTTAATGTCTTCTGTAACCCAGTCATTTTTGAGCAGGGTATTTTTCAGTTTCCAAGTGTTTGGTTTCTTTTCCCTGCTTTTTCTGTTATTGATTTCTACTTTTATGGCCTTATGGTCAGAGAAGATGCTTTGTAGTAATTCAATGTTTTGGATTCTGCTAAGGCTTGCTGTATGACTTAATATGTGGTCTATTCTAGAGAATGTCCCATGTGTACCAAAAAGAAAGTATACTTGGCTGTTGTTGGATGGAGTGTTCTGTATATGTCTATGAGGTCAAGTTGGTTGATTGTGGCATTTAGATCTTTTGTGTCTTTATTGAGCAACTTTCTGGATGTCCTGTCCTTCACTGAAAGGGGTATGTTTAAGTCTCCTAAAATTATTGTGGAGCTGTCTATCTCACTTTTCAATGCTGATAGAGTTTGTTTTGCACATCTTGCAGCCCTGTCATTGGGCACATAAATATTTAATATGGTTATATCCTCCTCGTATAGTTTCCCTTTAATCATTATATAGTGTCCTTCCTTATCCTTTCTGGTAGATTTAAAGTCTATTTTGTCAGAAATTAATATTGCCACTCTTGCTCTTTTTTAGTTGTTGGTTGCTTGATATATTTTTTTCCATCCTTTGAGTTTTAGTTTGTTTGTGTCTCTAGGTCTAAGGTGTGTCTCTTGTAGGCAGCATATGGACGGATCGTGTTTTTTAATTCATCCTGCCACTCTCTGTCTCCTTATTGGTGAATTTAATCCATTTACATTCAGCGTAATTATGTATAGTTATGAATTTAGTGCTGTTATTTCGATGTCTTTTTTTTGTGTGTTGTTGACAGGTTCTTTTTCCCACTTAATTTTTTGTCCTGAGTAGTTTATATATTGTCTTTTCCTCATATTCGTTGTTGTTGATTTTGTTTCTGCTGAGTCTGTATTTTTTTCTTGTGTTTTATTTTGACGTGTAGGATAGTTTGTCTCATTTGTGGTTACCCTAATATTTACCTCTATTTTTCTAAATTTAAACCTAAATTTTATTGCTTTGTATCGCCTTGTTTTCCTCTCCACATGAGAGATCTATGACTATATTTCTTAGTCCCTTTTTATTGTTTTAATGTTGTCTTCTTTTACATGATAACATCGCTGTTTCCCTGTTTTGAGTGTTTTTTTTAATCTTGATTTATTTTTTTGATTTCCCTATATGGGTTGACATCTGGTTGGCCTGTCCAGTTTTCTTGTCTTGGGTTGATACCCGATATTGATTTTCTAACTGGAGAACTCCCTTTAGTATTTCTTGTAGTTTCGGTTTGGTATTTATGAATTCCCTAAACTTCTGTTTATCTGGAAATGTCCTAATTTCACCTTCATGCTTGAGAGACAGTTTTGCTGGATGTATAATTCTCGGCAGGCATTTTTTTTCCTTCAACTTTTTATGTAAGTCATCCCATTGCCTTCTTGCCTGCATGGTTTCTGCCGAGTAGTTTGAGCCTATTTTTATTGACTCTCGTTTGTAGGTAACTTTTCATTTATCCCTAGCTGCTCTTAAAATTCTCTCTTTATCTTTGGTTTTGGCAAGTTTGATTATAATATGTCTTGGTGACTTTCTTTTAAAAGCTACCTTACGTGGAGTTCGATGAGCATATTGGATAGATATCTTCTCGTCTTTCAAGATATCAAGGATGTTTTCTGCCAACAAATCTTCAATAGTTCTCTCTGTATTTTCTGTTATCCCTCCCTGTTCTGGTACTCCAATCACTCATAGGTTACATCTCTTGATACAGTCCCACATGTTTCTTAAGGTTTCTTCATTTTTTTAAATTCTTTTATCTGATTTTTCTTCAGATATATTGGTGCCAAGTACTTTATCTTAAAGTTCAGAAATTCTGCCTTCCACTTGCTCAATTCTGCGTCTCTGACTTTCTATTGAGTTGTCTACTTCTGTAATTTTATTGTCAGTCTTCTGAATTTCTGATTGCTGTCTGTCTCTGGATTTTTCCAGCTTATTAAATTTTTCATTAAGGTCCTGAATAACCTTTTTAATTTCTTCAGCTTCTTTATCTGTGTGTTCCTTGGCTTATTCTACATATTGTCTCATTTCCTTCCCAATGTCTTGAAGGGTTCTGTATATTAATCTTTTGTATTCTGCCTCTGGTAATTCCAGGAATGCACTTTCATCTAGAAGATCCCTTGATTCTTTGTTTTGAGAACTTGTTGAGGCAACCATGGTCTGATTCTTTATGTGACTTGATATTGACTGTTGTTTCTGAGCCATCTATAAGTTATAGTATTAGTTTATTTTATGTTTGTTTACTGTGTCATAGCTTCTTGCTTTGTTTTGTTTTGATATGCCCAAATGGGTTGCTTGAGTGAGCTAGCTTGTTTATTTTATCCTTTGGAGCTCTGACGTCCTGTCCCTAGATGGCTAGAGCTGTTATCAGGTATATCAGTCTAGAAGTCCATTCACCTTTCTTGTATGAATTCAGCTCAGGTGTTCAGATAGCTGATTGACAAGTGTTGGCACAGGCTCTGTCCTACAGTCTTGCGGGGCAGGAGTGATTGGTGTAGGTACCAGTATCTGGTTGCAGCAGGGGGTCATGCTGTGAAAAAGGCAGGGGGCTCTTCATCCCCTATGTTTCTCTGAGGAAAGCATGTCCCTGTTCCCTAGAGCATGCAGGTTCTGCAGACAGACCATGGGCACCCAGTGTTTTTGTTTGTAAGGACTGGGAGGTACCAGTTATCCTTGGACCTCTGTCGCAAGTGGCTGGGTAACCTGAGTGGAGCCACCAGTCCTTAGGCCACTGAGGTAGGTAGGTGAGGACCCTGTTTAATAGGCATAGTGGTGTCAAACACCAAATACCCACCTCTCCACTGCACAGCTGAAACAGTTGTAGTCTGCCAACAAGGGCCTATTCTCCTGAAGTAGGCCCACACATGTCCATGCAGGGGGGAAAGGTACTCAAAGCCCACTGATCGTTTTATGCCTAAACAGGAGCCACTTCTGTCCTGAGCTGCCCAGGTTAGTGGAGCTGGCAAATTATATTTTCTCCCAATTGCGAATTTATTCCTTCTCCAAGGCTGGGAGGGTGGCTCTAGGTGCTCAACAGGGCCTATTTCAGGCCCAGGGAAATCAGCAGCTGCTGAAGCCAGCTTGGGGGTGGGGGTGCGGTAAAATATACGCAAATACTTAGCTTTTGGTGAGAGCGCTGTTCTTCTCCGGTTCCAGAGGTGTGAGCAGGCTGTGTGGCTGGCTGCCTCTCCCTGAGGAAAATGTGGCTGAATGCTAATATCAGCCCGAGGCAGTCACTCCCGGGACTGGTGCCTGAGGGCTCCCTGTGATTCAGGTCCGGTAACTCCCCTCTGCTTCTGAACCGTCTCTTCCTTCCCCTGCCCCTCAGTTCATTTTCTAACTTTGCCTTTGATGCTCAGGACTCCTAGCTTGTCATAAATATACTCGTTTCACTTGTTTTTTCGAGTCTTTGTTGTAAGAGAGCTTGCTGGAAGCATCTGTCTATTCCACCATCTCGGCCCCGCCTCCCCAGAATTTTTAAAAATCATGTTAAAGTAAAATGAAGGCCTATGATCTGATTTTATAAAAATCTGGGAGAGGTCATAGCTGCCGCAGCTTAGCCTAGTTTGCAAGTTAGCAGGCAAATACCCTCATGCCCAAATTTTGAAAGGAATCACACAACATCAAAAGGAAATCAGGGTCTGAGGAAAGAATTTACAAAACAATCTGTAATTATTTTCTGAGTTCCTTATTTTCTCTACTGCCTTATATCTTATCACTGTGTGTCTGGGAGGGCTGAAGTACTAGTAAAAATGCCTGCACAGATACTTTTTCTCTTGTCTTCAAAACTGCTTATCAATGCTGGAGTAGATGAAGTATATATGTTAAGTTTTATGTTCTTTTTTAAAAAGTTATATAGTAATCAGGATAAAGCTGACTATTGGAAAGAAATTAAAGTTGATAGGCAGGTATTCCATGCTGTTTGTGTACGCAGAAAGCATACTTCTGATGTTGGTATGCAATGGGAGTGTTTTCTGCATGTCAAATGCTATCATAAAAGCAAAATAAAGATCAGCAGTGAAGCAGTTTCCCCAAGAGAGGATGTAGCCTTACCATCACTGTTTTCCTGGGGGGTGCTGTCCACGACTTGCCAACCACCAAATCCAACAGGAAGGTCAGGCCTTGTCATCCAGGCCTCATTCCAGCAGTGGTAGTTCCTTAGAAAACACAACCAACCAAGAGGTTAAGCTTCCCACCATAGTCAGTGCTCTAAGACATCAGCAAGTCACTCAGAATCCTAGGGATATGTTATCTACAAATTACTGGAATGTATTAAGTTAATTTGGGACTCCCAGAGACATGCTGGGAAACTAGACTTGAGTTTGCTGGGCAAATTCATTTCCATTGACACACCCTGGGGAAACTCACGGTCTGGATGCTGCTTTTCTTCTGTGACTATTGGCTTCAAGTTCTCCCAAAGATATTTGAATCAGTGCATTAACAGTTTTGATCTCAGCTATTCTTTGCTGCCTAATGAAAGTAGAACTTACTGTGTATTGAAAGGGTAGAGAAGAAAATCGAAATAGAAGGACATATATCTTTGTCTTTCTTTCATATTGCTTGGATTTATTAAAAAAAAATTACTTTGAAATATTTAAGTAGTAAAGTACTTTATGTTTACATCTCAGACCATTGCCATAGAAAGGACTGCTTTAACTACTGACTATAGTTCTCTATAATTTGTGGCAAATTTCCATTTGGTGTTAAATGAGAAGAAAAGGTTGTCAGGGTCAGTATCTCTTTAGCCTTTATCAAAGGTGAGTGTCCCATGAGCTAAGGGCCATGCAAAACATTTTAGGACTTTGTGTATGATCCTCGAAGCCAGAGCATGAAATAAAGTATCATCACGAATTGTATTATTATGTCCTTGGGAAGACCTAAAATTTTATGACAGTACAGAAGCAAATGAGAACACATTAACCTATCAGCACTGTAGAAAATGTTCATATAGAAATAATGACTTAACGATGGGATGAGGTGATAACAGCAATCTTCCTTTACTTTATAGCACTGATGAAATCCACATGTAACTACTATCCATCCTTTCCCAAAACATCTTTCAGTGTCAGTAATTTATTCATATTCCCACTTCTCTCTGAGTTCAGCTCATTGATGATTGGCTCAGTTAAGATGTTTTGACACACATGTATGGAGTGGTGTGGTACCATGTACCAGGCACTGTGCTAGGCACTAGGTATTTAAAGTTGATCAAGACTCAGGTTCTTGCTCACAAAAAACAAGGGGTAGAGAGAAATACATAAACCAACTATTAAAACTTTTATAGGTGGTGCAAATGGTTAACAGTCTTGGCTGCTAACTGAAAGGTTGGAGGTTCAAGTCCAGCCAGAGTGCCTTGGAAAAAAGGCCTGGTCATCTACTTCCAAAAACTCAGCTTTTGAAAACTATATGGAGCACAGTTCTACTCTGACACACATGGGTCACCATGAGTTGCAATCTACTCAGCGATAACTCTTTTGTTTTTCTTGTGTGTGTGTGCGGCTTAAATGAGATAATACTATGAAGCAAACAGACAGTCGGGTAAAGCGCTTAGAATAGGGCCTGCCAGGTGGTAAGTGCTCAAAAATGGTAACTCTCAAACGTTTGTTAAAATTATCGTTTCAAGTGATGCATGCTAAAATGGAAGTTCATTGGTGGGACAATGGGATCTCAGTAAAGAAAATTTCCAGGTACTAAGGAAGGAAGGAAACTCTGGTTGCATAGTGGTTAAGAGCCACAGCTGCTAACCAAAAAGTCAGCAGTTCGAATCCACCAGGTGCTCCTTGGAAACCTTATTGGGCAGTTCTACTCTGTCCTATGGGTTGCTATGAGCTGGAATTGTCTTGACGGCAACTGGTTTTTTTGGTTTAGGGAAGGAAGGCTTCACAACAGAAGTGATGATGTGAGCTGAGTCCTCAAAGACAAGTGGCAAGTGGAAAGAAAAGGAGTAAGGACAGTGGGGATGTGAAATGGCTAATATAGCACATTTGGGAACTGGAAGCTACTTGTTGTGGCTCAAGGGTCTCATGTCTGCATATTTGTGTGTATGGGTAGAGAGTGATGACAGAGGAGGGTGGACAGGTCCTCACAAAACTAACAGGTAGGGGTGGTACTTACTATGTGCTGGGCACTGTTGAAAGGACTATGTCTACTAACACATCTGATGTTCCCAGAACTCTGTGAGAAAGATACTATTATTATTATCTTCAGTTTAGAAGCGAGGGCACTGAAGCACAGAGAGGTTAAGAACCTTGCCCAAGGTTACACAGCCAATTAGTGACAGAGTTCCACGGTTCATGCTTTTACACACTGAGCTATGTCTGCTATAGGCGAGGATGAGATTGTGGGATACTTTTATCCAAGTTAAATATTTGGGCTTTATTCTTAGGCAATGAGAACTCATCGAAATAATTTAAGAAGGAGAGTTAAAGTTACAGATCTCCATCTCTGTGGGAGATGGATGGAGAGGCAATACTGGAGACAGAGCCAAGTCCTGCGCCCCAGCAGAGGCGCTGCTACGGCCTAGAATGTATCAAAGGGGTGTTCACTACAGGGGAGGCCTCTGCTGGGGAGGGAGAGAGCCATCAGGAGGCACAACCTGCTGGCGTGTGGAAATGTGAGGGAGCTGGATGAGTGGGGGAAGGCTGTCGTTTCTGGGGAGTATGATGGCCCCATTCACCAAGACTGAATAGAGGGGGAAGAGCAGAAGATGTGTGTTGGGGTGGACGTGATGATGAGCAAATGGCTCAGTTTTGGACCTGGTGAACTTGAAGTGCCTGTGGAAAATCCAGGAGATGAAACCTCAGGGACCTTTTTATATATACACATGACACTCAGAATTTAATGGATCCTTGATTGTACATGGAAGGGGTGGGGGCAAAAGATGAAGAAGGAGGGCGAATGGGAGAGAGACAGGTGGGTTTCTTTCTTGAGAGTGATCTAGTTTGTGAGAGGGAGTAAAAAAAGGACAATGGCAATTTTTAGGAGAGGAGAGATCAAGGAGTGGTTATGGAGGCAGAATCCAGTAAAAAGGGAACAGATAAAGATTTAAGGGTGAGGGTATAAAGGAGCTCAAATACCAAGGATGCAGCAGGATGGGGTCAGGACCACCAGGCGTGCACAGGTGTGGGAAGCAAGGTGTGTGTCAGGACCACCAGGTGTGGACAGGTGTGGGAAGCAAGGTGTGTGTCAGGATCACCAGGTGTGGACAGGTGTGGGAAGCAAGGCGTGGGCCAGGATCACCAGGCATGCACAGGTGTGGGAAGCGAGGCATGGGCCACAGATCACCAGGTGTGCACAGAGTGGGACGTGAGACATGTGTCAGGATTTCCAGATGTGCACAGGTGTGGGAAGTGAGACTTGGGTCAGGATCACCACGTGTGCACAGGTGTGGGAAGCAAGGTGTGGGCCAGGATCACCAGGAGGGTACAGGCATGGGAAGAGAGGCATGGGCCACAGTGGGAGGGAGGGGGGGGTGCAGATGCGCATCAAGGGGAACACATGGAGGAAGACGTGGTAGGACCCCTCCCACCTGAGAGCCTTCATCTTTGCTCTGAAAACTGGAAGGAAGGCCACCACGAGTGTTAAATGATGACTCTGCTCGCTTCTGTCAGAACAGTAAAGGCAGCACCATCAGGCAGAGAGGTTCAGAGAAACAGCAATAACAAATTTGTAATCCCCAGCAGACGCCAGTGCTTGCCGCCTATACAACCTACGGTGGAGGGCAGCCCTGGCTTTGGGTGTTAACGCCACCACCCTAGACTAATAGGCCCCGGGACATCCTTATTTAAATTCAAATATCCTTGGCAAGGTTCGCCTTGAAAAAGATAAATATGCTTTGCATTTCAGATCTCTGGTAAAGACTTCTCTTTGAGGATAATATTTCTTTTCAAATGACCAGGATGGGGAAAGCCTTCGTTCCTCTCGCTACGGTATCTAATTAGTTACACGTGACCTTTTTCAGCTTCACTTATGCCTGAGATGTTATCTGTGTATTTAGGGCGGAATAGTTCAATAACCCACCACCTATCTGACAGTTTGTCATACTGTGCTGGCTTGCATGTTGCTGTGACGCTGGAAACTATATCACCAGTACTATTTCAAGTATCAGCAAGGTCACGCATGTTGAACAGGTTTCAGCAGGGCTTTCAGACTACGACAGACTAGGAAGAAAGGCCTGGCAATCTACCTCTGATAATTAGCCAACGAAAATCCTATGGATCTCAGCCAGATGGAGTTCTATATAGTACTAAAAGATGACCTGCCTAGGTTACACAGTGGCCGCAACAGTGGGCTCAAACATACCAACAATCACAAAGATGGCAGAGGATCAGGCAACCTTTTGTTCTGCTATACATGGGGTCACCGTGAGTCAGAGCCAACTCCATGGCAACTAACAAAATCAGCATGCATGTCTGCATATCCCAAATTCCCCAAGAAAGGAGCTAATCTTTACAGACATTTCTTAATGCCATTTGCCTAACCTTCCAGTTTGGGATATACATACACTGCTTCCTGCAATATTACTTCATATTTTAAAGTTTCTTTATCTAGATCCATGAAACTCTTGTGATTTTCCTCTTATTATGAAATTCTACCTAGAATGCATGAATCCACTTGCTGGTCCTGTTTTGCACCCCACCCCAGCATAGAGCAGTGCCTGGCACACAGGAGGGCTTGCCGGGCACACAGGAGGGCTTGCTGGGCACACAACAGGGCTCGACGGGCACGGGCTGGTTGAATGGTGAGGACATCTCCAAGCAAGGCAGTGGGAATGAAGCCTTTGCTTGTTTGTTTTTAAGATTTCATAGTTTCTCAGAGCCTTCATTGGAAACTCGAGGTCCCACACTCCGATCACAGCATACACTGTCCCTGTAAAGTTAAAAATATGATACACCTCCAAAGTGACCTAGTTTCCTGGTTGCCTTTTTCTAAAGAAGCAGCGTAGACATTAAAATAATGCCCCATTTCATTCAGTTGTTTAATCAGGATGTCAGGATGAAAAACAACAAAAAAAAATTTTTATAATGATGAGGAAGACAAGTGAAGAACACATCTTTGTTTTCTTTGACTTTCTGTATATTTTGTGCAGTGACAGCTAGTGATTTTCAGAACTCATTTTAAGTGATTTTTAGAACTCAGCAGAATTGGTACAAAGTATGCCGAGAATCTCTCCCAAGGCCAGGCTTCCTTAAACGAGCCAGCACCAGGCAGTCCTGGAGGCCTGGCAAGGGGTGCCACAGTGCTGGCTTAGTTTATTCTTTGACTCCTTGGAATTGACACATGGGACATAATCACACAATTGCAAAGGCAGGTACATACGAATGATCATCCTAGCATAATTTATAAGAAAGAAAAATCAGAAACAATCTAACTGTCCATATGTGATTAATTATTTTGAAACACAAAATAGAATGCTATTCAGCCATAAAAACACAGAGCTATACTTAGTGGGCCAACCACCCATCTCTCAGTTTATTGTACTATGGTGGCTTGTAGGCTGCCATGATGCTGGAAGCTATGCCTCTGGTATTTCTAACACCAGCAGGATCACCCATGGTGGAGAGGTTTCAGTGGAGCTTCCAGACTAAGACAGACTAGGAGTAAAGGCCCGGTAATCTACTTCCAAAAATTGTCGTTAGTCGCTGTCAAGTGGATTCCAACTCATAGCGACCCTGTGTACAACAGAACGAAACACTGCCCTGTCCTGTGCCATCCTCATGATCGTTGTTATGTTGAACCCATTGTTGCAGCCACTGTGTCAATCCATCTCATAGAGGGTCTTCCTCTTTTTTGCTAACCCTCCAATAATTAGCCCCCAAATAAGGAAATGAAAACCCTATGGATCACAACAGAACACTGTCTGATACAGTGCTGGAAGATGAGCCCCCTAGGTTGGAGGGCACTACACAGTAGTCACAACAATGGATTCAAACGTGCCAGTGATCATGAAGATGATGCAGACTGGGCAATATTTTGTTATGTCACACATGGGGCTGCCATGAGTCAGCGCCAACTCAGAGGCAACTAACAGCAACAAAAAATATTTACCAGGCAAGAAAGATGGCCATGCATATTAACTTAAAGAAACCATGCTACGGAAGACCGTGCACAGTGTATGCACTCACTGCGTATGTGCAGCAGACGGAATTCTCAGGGACCCCCACTGACACTTGCCCTTGCGTAATTCCCTCCCCTCGGGTGCACAAAACCTGTGAATATGATGGCAAAGGGGATTTTGCAGAGGCAATTGAAGTTACTAATCTGTTGACTTTGAGTTAATCAAAAGTGAGATGATCAGGGTGAGCCTGACCTAATCACATGAGCCCTTTAAATCTGAGCCTAGAAATCAGAGACAGGGATTCCAAGGAGCAGAGGCATTCTCCTGCTGGCCTTGAAGAAGATGGGAGCTGCCGTAAATTCTACAACTACAAGGAACTGAATTCTGCCAACAGCTTTAATGAACTTGGAAGAGAACCCTGAGGGTCAGAGGCAACTGCCGTCCTGAGCAGAGGGTCTGGCTAACCCGTGTCCAAACCCGGACCCACAGAAACTGTGTGCTAATAAATTTGTATTGTTTTAAGCTGCTGAGTTTGTGGTAATTTGTTATGCACCAATAAAAAATGAAGGCAATACACGAAGAGGCATATTAAAGGACGCTTGTCAAAATGTTCTGAACAGTAAGACAGTGGATGCTTTCTACTTTTGTATTTTTTTCTGCACTGTTTAAAATTTTTCACAATAAACATGTATGAATTTCCCAAGAAAATATTAAGAGGACTTTTTTTTTTTTTTAATTAAAAGAAGGCAGAGCACAGGTCTACCACTTATCTGTCAGTTTGTCATAGTGTGGCAGCTTCTGTGTTGCTGTGATGCTGGAAGCTATGCCACTGGTATTTCAAATACCAGCAGAGTCACCCATGGTGGGCAGATTTCAGCGGAGCTTCCAGACTAAGACAAAGTAGGAAAAAAGGCCTGACGATCTACTTCTGAAAATTAGCTGGTGAAAACCTTAGGGATCACTACAGAATATTGCTTGATATAGTGCTGGCAGGTCGTGATGTACTCAAGCACATCAGGGGTCATGAGGATGGCATGGGACCAGGCAGTGTTCCATTCTGTTGTCAGGAGTCAGAGCCTACTCTAAGGCAGCTGCCAAGAGCAACAGGGCACAGCTCAAACCTGCCCCATTCGACTGGCTGGTGAGGTGACACCCTCAGGCGCTGAGGTCACAGGATGGTGGAGAACTGGACAGAGAACACACCTTACACACCTTAGGCCAAGATGGGCTGCCAAGCTCTGTGTGCCACATGTTCAAAGAAAATAAAGTGGCCAATTTAAGCAACAAGTCCTTTAATGCCTTTAACTTGCCTATTAAACACTCCACAGGGTCCTCTCATTTACAGTCTGTCCAGAAAGTTTTCAGAGAAAAAGAATTCTTAAAAGGGAAGAAAGAGACATGGGCTTGTCACTTTGTTCCTGTGGTTTTGCTAGGGCTCAAGGGATAGCACAAATAAGACAGAGCGAAAGTCCTGGAAGAAATGGCTGGGAAGAAATTCAAGTGTAAACCAAGGGTTTGGATTCTTTTATTGCAAAATGGCAGGGGTAGAAGAAAGGCAATCATTCATCCTGTAAATGATTTGTGTGTTGGTAGCAGACGGCCACAGCCCACCTCTCTGGTTCTGCGGATAGACTCCTAACACAGGCAATATTGGTGACAAAATGACAGCACACTTTGAAGTCAGGGACGGATTATCCAATAAGCAAGGTAAGCACGGGTTTACTTGTGCTTACTAATCTGTAGTGCACAATTTCACCTGTTTGATGTGGCGAAAAACAGGTGAAATTGTGTAATACAGATTAGTAAGTAAGCACAAGTAAACCCGTGCTTACCTTGCTTACTGGTTAATCTGCCCTGTTTGAGGTTCTTGTGCTCTAACCAATCCAATAGCGGAGGAGAAGGTGGTGGGGGTGTCGTTAGAAAGAAACAGGGAGAAGCTGGTGGATTCTGAGGCTTATGTAACAAGACATTCAAAGTGGAAATGAAAACCTCGGTGGAGAAGAGACTTGTCAGTTAGGAAAGGTTATTAGACAAGACAACAAAAGGGAATTATTCAGAGAAGGAGGCACGCTGGCGAAATCTGTCATGGAGCTGAGACTTCAGAATGCAGCTGTCCACTGTCGGGATGCTGGTGTGCTGGAACCAGATGCCCAATCAGGTGGATAGCTGGCCAGTCCCCCTGTTCTCACTGAGGCTCAGCGGCTGCTGTTCCCTCAGGTTGGGGGCCACCTGGAGAAGCTGCAGGTAACCAGTCATGCATAGCCTCATTGTACAGTGATGCCATGAGGGATGTGAATGGAGGATGCTGAAGGTGACCTAGCTCAGTAAAGGACATTGTGTAGGGACCAAATGCCTACCAAGAAAAAGCAGATGTAATAAAGGTGTCTACTCTTGCTTGTCCTTTGAAGGAACAGGGGTCCACAAGGCTCATCAGTAAGAGTCTCAGTTTAAGCACAGTCTGCTGTAGCATAAGAGATGCCAATGGAAGGTGTTACAGATCGAAGTGGACTTGAGGATACACTTAAATCCCAGAATGAAACTGTGAGATGTATATGTGCTAGGGGTGATAAGCAACATGATAACTGCTCAGGCACAGACAGGAACCAACCAGAAGTTTTGACCAACCAGGAAGGATGTTGGCTCTAAATACTAGTATAGTCCTACCAGGGTACACCAGTCCATACGTGTTCAATCACATACATAGTAAACTACTCTTTAACAAGTTTCCATTCACAAAGGTTTCTAGGAGTATGTATTTCCTTGGTCCTGAGAGTACAACCTTTCTACTCTCTTTTTAAGCTTCCGGGTACAGGCTTCTTGAATATTTAAGAGGATTTTAGGTGTTTATTAACATTAATTTTTGAAAATTAGAGGGTAACCATGTGTATTTCTTTTTTCTCCTTTCACTGTTTTCCTGCTTTTTATTTTTTTTTAATTGTGTTTTAGATGAAAGTTTATAGAGCAAATTAGTTTCTCATTGAACAGTTAATGCACAAATTGTTCTGTGACATTGGCTGCCAACCCTGTGATGTATCAACACTTTCCCCTTCTCCACCCCAGGTTCCCTGTTTCCATTCTTCCAATTTTCCTGACCCTTCCGGCCGTTGTGTCCATTAGTCTTGTATACATGATTGAGCTACGAAGCACGTTTCTCACATGTGTTATTCTTGGCCCTTTAGACCTCTCTAATCTTTGGCTGAAGGGTGAACCTCATGAGTGACTTTATTGCTGAGTTAAAATGGTGTCAGGGGCCGTACTCTCAGGGTTTCCTCAGTCTCTGTCTGATCAGTAAGTCTGGACTTTTTTTGCGAATTTGAATTTTGTTCTACATTTTTCTCCCACACTGTTCAGGACTCTCTATTGTGAGCCCTGCCAGAGCAGTCGGTGGTGAAAACCAGGCACCCTCTAGATGTTCTGGGCTCAGTCTGGTAGAGGTTGGGATTTTCATATGTTTATCTTTTAACTTGCTATTTCTGCTGAATCGTTCCATTAGTTTACATCCCTGGTTAGGTTTACTCCTAAGTATTTTATTTTTTTAAATGATATTTCTTTCCTGATTTCCTTTTTGTAGTTCTCTTTATTGGTATATATAGGAATCCAACTGATTTTTGTATGTTTACCTCGTGTTCTGCTGCTCTGCTGAATCTATTAGTCCTGCAGAGTCTTTAGGGTTCTCTATGTATAGTATCATATCATCTGTGAATAGGGTTAATTTTACTTCTTCCTTCCCAGTTTGGATGCCCTTTATTTCTTTTTCTTACCTTAATGCTCTAGCTAGAACTTCCAGCAGAATGTTAAATAGGAATGGTGATAAAAGGCATCCTTGTCTTGTTCCCATTCTCAGGGGGAATATTTTCAGCCTTTCTCCATTGAGAATGATGTTGGCTGTTGGTTTTGTACAGATGCCCTTTATTATTTTGAGGAATTTCCCTTCGATGCCTATCTTACTGAGAGTTTTTATCAGAAACTGGTGTTGGACTTTATTGAATGTCTCTTCTGTGTTGATCAAGATGATCATGTGATTCTTTTGTTTTATTTATGTGGTAGATAACATTGATTGATTTTCTAATATTGAACCATACTTTACATACTTGGTATGAATCCCACTTGGACAGAGTGTATTTTTTTTTTTTTTATGATGCTGAATTCTATTGGCTAGAATTTTGTTGAGAATTTTTGCACCTATATTCATGAGAGATATTGTCTGTAATTTTCTTTTTTTGTGGTGTCTTTGCCTGGTTTTCGTATCAGGGTTATGCTGGCTTCATAGAATGAATTTGGAAGTATCCCTTCCTTTTCTCTGTTGTGAAATAGTTTAAGCAGTGCTAGTGCGAGCTTTTCTCTGACTGCTTGGTAGAATTCTCCAGTGAAGCCATCTGGGTCAGGACTTTTTTCTGTTAGGAGTTATTTTATTACCTTTTCAATCTCTTATTATTGGTCTGTTCAGATTTTCTACCTCAGTGCGTGTTTAGGTAGGTAGTATGTTTCCAGAAATTTGTCCATTTTCTCCACGTTTTCAAATTTGTTGGAGTACAATTTTTAATAGTACCGTTATGATTCTTTTTCTTTCATTTGGGCCTGTTGTAATGTCCCCCATTTCATCTCTTATTTGGATTCTTTGCTTCCTCTCCTGTTTTTGTCTTGTCAATTTGGCCAATTGTTTGTTGATTTTGTTATTCCTTTCAAAGAACCAATTTTTGATTTGTTCATTCTTTCTGTTGTTTTTCTATTCTCTATTTCACTTATTTCTGCTATGATCCTTATTATTTCCTTTCTTCTTTTGGCTGTGTTCTTCTTTTGCTGTTCTCTATTTGTTCAAATTGTTTTGTTAATATTTTGATTTTGTCCCTTTCTTCTTGTGTGATGTGTGCATTTATTGCTATAAATTGACCTTTTGACCACTGCCTTTGCTGTGTCCCAAATGTTTTGGTATGATCTGTGTTTATTCTCATTTGATTCTAGAAAATTTTTTATTCCATCTTTGATTTTTCTATTACCCAGTGGTTTTTAAGCAAGGTGTTATTCAGTTTCCATGTATTTGATTTTTTTCCCCTTGGTCTTCCTGTTACTAATTTCTACTTTTATGGCACTGTGATCAGAGAAGATGCTTTGTGTTACACCTCAATGTTTTGGGTTTTTCTGATGGTTGCTTTGTGGCCTAAGATGTGGTCTATTCTGGAAAACGTTCCATGTGTGCTCGAAAATAATGTATACTTTGCTGCTGTTAGGTGAAGTGTTCTATACATGTTTATGAGGTCAAGACAGTTGACTGTAACCTTTAGATCTTTATCTTCGTTGCGTTTCTTTCTAGATGTTCTCTGCTTTACCAAGAGTGGTGTGCTGAAGTCTCCTACTATTATTGTGGAACTGTCAATTTCTCATTTCAGTGCTATTAGAGTTTGTTTATGTATTTTTCAGCCTTGTTGTTGGGTGCATAGATATTTATTATGGTTATATCATCATGATGGATTGTCCCTTTAATCATTATATAATGTCCTTTATTGTCTTTTATGGTGCGTTTTGCCATAAAACCCACTGCCATTGAGTTGATTCGGACTCATAGTGACCCTGTTGGACAGAGTAAAACTGCCCCATAGGGTTTCCAAGGAGTGGCTGGTGGATTTGAACTGCCAATCTTTTGGTGAGCAGCTGAGCTGTTAACCGCTGTACCACCAGGGCTCTTTAAAGATTAAAGATTTTGCCTTAAAGTTTATTTTATCTGAGATTAATATTGCCACTCCTGCTCTTTTTTGGTTGCTGTTTACTTGATAAATTTTTTTCCATCCCTTGATTTTTAATACATTTATGTCCTTGTGTATAAGGTGTGTCTTTTGTAGGCAGCATATTGATTGGTTATTTATTTATCTATTTTTAATCCATTCTGTCACTCTCTGTCTCCTTAGAGGTGCATTTAAGCCATTTACATTCTGTGTGATATTGCAGATGTGAGTTTGTCGCTGTCATTTTGTAGTTTTTTTTTTGTGTGTGTGGTGCTGACATTTTCTTTGTTCCTCTTACTCTCCTGTGCTGAGTTCCTTTTGTTTGTGAAATTTCCTTTCATTTTTTTTCATTATTGTAGATTTTGTGGTTACTGAGACTATGTTTTTCTTCTTTATTTTAAATGAGTATGTTTGTTAACTTTCATTGTGATTACCTTGAAATTTACTCTTATCTTCCTAAGTTTGAATCAGTCTTTTATTATTTGATGTCTCCTTCACTCCTTCTCCATTTGAAAATTCTATACCTACATACTTTGTTGCAGTGGAATGGCTTTGTGCATCCGACTGGTCTGCCATCTTGTTTTCTCTCTTTTAATCATGTGTTTTATTTTTCCTTTGTGACACCAGCAAATGGTAGAGACAGAGGTTCAAACTGAAATTGGCTTAAAACAAACAAACAAGCAAACAAACAAACCACTCAGGAGGTACAATCCATCCATCCACACGAGCCATATTTGCTGTCACTAGTTACTAAAAGGCCCTCTCTGACCTCTGCTGGTTCTCCCTGCAGCATTTATTTTGAAAATTAATCTCCCTTTACCTCTCTCTCTGGCATAAAAGTTAGGAATTGATACCTCAAATGAATATGAAGAAACAATTGGATTTTTTTTTCCATAACTCTGAAGTATAAAAACTTCCTATTATAAATTTTGGCAAAGTTTATCCACAATTATTGTATAGAAGGTGTCCTGAATTGAATTATGTTCCCCCCAAAATGAGTGTATCAGTTTGGCTGGGCCATGATTCCTGGTATTGTGTGATTTTCCCGTATGTTGTAAATCCTGCCTTTATGATTTTAAATGAGGGAGAATGGGTGGCAGTTGTGTTAGTGAGGCAGGACTCAGTCTATAAGATTGGATTGTGTCTTGAGACAATCTCTTGATATATAAAAGGAAGAAGTGAGCAGAGAGATGGGGGACCTCATACACCAACAAAGCAGTGCCTGGAGCAGAGCGTGTCCTTTGGACCCGGGGTTCCTGTGCCTGAGAAGCTCCCTGACCAGGGAAAGATTGAGGACAAGGACTTTCCTCCAGAGCCAGCTGACAGAGAAAGCCTTCACCTGGAGCTGAAGCCCTGAATTTGGACTTTTAGTTTACTTTACTGTGAAGAAATAAATTTCTCTTTGTTAAAGCCATCCACTTGTGGTATTTCTGTTATAGCAGCATTAGATGACTAAGACGGAAGTTTTTTTTTTTTCCCCCAGTTCAACCAACAGGCTTATTAGGCGCCAGTTTCTGTTTTGCATTATAAAGCTGTTTATATGTATGATATTCTAAAATTGATGGCACTTACTGATATAAATTTTTCTGGAGGTCTTAATCATCAAAAGTAATTAAATTACATTCTGTATAGCTTTGGTGGTGAATACTTTACTCAGTTCTTATTATTTGAAAATGGGTAATCTTTGAATGGTATGTATGAATGACTATCTCTTAGGCAGAATTTATGATTAACCAGAGCATGACATTCTCTTATGATGGAAAATACCTTAGTGTTTCCTATTTGGTTTATTAGATGGTTCCCACTTTCTTCCCTATTCTGCCTAGTTTCCTGAGACGTTATTTTAATGACCTCTGACTTTTTAATTTTCAAACTCCCTCTGTGCTCATTCTTAACTGAGACTTTAGTAGAATAGGGGATCCAGATACTTTTTGGAGATATTCAGTCTAGGTAGGTGTGTGATAGGAATGGGAGGAGGGACTGGTGCAGTGATTTTCAACCTTCTCAGATACAGTGCTGCTTCCTAATTTAAAAATATTTTTAACACACCTTTTTAATACTGAAGTGGAATTCACAGATAGCTTCCTACACACATGATTTCTAAATGATCAACATAATGCCCTGTAGTGCACAGAAGAAATAAAAGGATGCACATAAAAATAACATGTATTTCAATAAGTATATGTCAGGAAGATCAAACTAGATGCGGAAGATATCCCTTCAAAATTACATTCCAAGAGTGTGAAAACTCCCCCACCCCCCTTTGGAACCACTTGAGTTGTGGTTAAGAGTGGGCTTTCGGGAAGTACTTTCAGAAAAGTAAGGACCTCTGAAAATCCACTCCTCTGTAAAAGCAATGGTGTAGTGTTGGTGGTATAGCGGTATAGCTGCCTTCCAAGCAGTTGACCCAAGTTCAATTCCCGGCCAACACAGTCGGTTGACATTGGAAACTCTGGTGTGTAGTGGTTAAGAGCTATGGCTGCTGACCAAAAGGTTAGCAACTCAAATCCACCAGGTACTCCTTGGAAACCCTACAGGGCAATTCTATTCTGTCCTATAGGGTCGCTATGATTTGGAATTGACTCAATGGCACCAGGTTTGGTTTTTTGGTTTATAAAAGCAATGAGGATACTAGCATATATGATCAAAATCAAGTTTTCCAGACTCTGGTAATTAACCAAAGGTTGTAATAATCTGAGGAGTGTTTATTCAAGAAAAACAGCTGAATCTCAGTAAGAACAGCAATATTTATGGCATTTTAAAATTCCTACCCCTCTCTCCATAATTTTTGGTAGTCTTGAAATCTAACAGTCTTCCAGCTATGGTATCTATTCAACCCTGCAGCAACTAATGAAAAGGAGAAAATAGGTTTGGAACTTGCCAAAAGTTCCACAGAATTGCCATTATTTAACTTGTCTAGCACCTCTCTGAAAAGCCCCATTCTCTGGGCTTGTTTTTATTTAACCTGACTCAGAACTCATTCTGTGCAAACAGCTTTATTCGTAGAGTGTTTGTTGAAAACAATTAGAAGTAATTGTTTAACATTGCAGCACCTGAAAGGGTGATACTAGTTGGAAATAACAAGAGGCTCCCCACCCTCCAATTAAAAAAAAAAAAAAAAAAAAACTTGGAAAAACTGGGAATGAGATGCCAATAGGGGAATTTGAAAGCCACCAACATAGTCATGGGGATCTAAAAGGCCATGTGCAGGGCTGTGCACATGCTCAGGAGGGACCTGAGAAGGCCCTAATCTCTCAACTCTGGCTGATCTTGAGGATTTGAGCAAGCTAGAAGTAAAAGCTAAGACTGGATTGTAAACTGCTTGCTGGAGCACTGAAGATATACCCCAACACACACAGAGCCCCTTAGCAAAGGTAGGAGAGTTATTGATTTGAGGAATTCAAGGAAATCTCTGTACAATAATCAGCTGACCACTAAAAGCTACTGTTGCTAACCAAAGGGTCGGCAGTTCGAATCCACCAGGTGCTCCGTGCAACTATATGGGGCAGTTCTACCCTGTTTACATAGGGACACTATGAATTGGAATCGACTTGACAGCAATGGGTTTGGTTTTTTTGTTTTGGTTGACTGAGCAGATGCTTCAATAACTGTACATGACAAAGAATACTGATTTTCTAGAATTAATCCAGAAAACCTACTAAAAAACACACTAACAATAACAACAACAACAAAAACAATAAACATCAATAACAGCAGACCCTGGTGTGAGAAAATCTGAATTGTAGACTTGCCATGTGTCATAGATTGAGTTGCATCCCCTCAAACTATGTGTATCATTTTGGCTAGGACATGATTCCCAGTATTGTGTGATTGTCCACCATTTTGTCATCTGATGTGATTTTTCTGTGTTAATGTAAATCCCGCCTCTATGATGTTAATGAGGAGGGGATAGGTGGCAATTATGTTAATGAGGCAGGACTCAATCTACAAGATTGGATTATGTCTTGAGCCAATTTCTTTTGGGACATAAAAGAGAGGAAAGAGTAGAGAGACAGGGGGACCTCATACCACCAAGAAAGCAGTGCCAGGAGCAAAGAGCGTCCTTTGGACCTGGGGTTCCTGCGTGGAGAACTCGACAGACAGAGAAAGCCTTTCCTTGGAGCTGACGCCCTGAATTTGGACTTCTAGCCTGTGAGAAAATAAATTTCTCTTTGTTAACGCCATCCATTTGTGGTATTTCTGTTATTGCAACACTAGATAACTAAGATACCATGCTATATTATTAAAAATACCCAATTTTTATCAAAATTTTACAAGCCAAAGAAACAGAAAAGTACGGCCCATACACACATACACACACAAACCATCAAAGAAAACTGTCACTGAGAAAGCCAAGACATTGAGCTTATTAGACAAATATTTTAAGTCATCTGGGTGGAGCCCTGGTGGCATAGAGGTTAAGAGCTCAGCTGCTAACTAAAAGCACACACCATCAAAGAAAACTGTCACTGAGAAAGCCAAGACATTGAGCTTATTAGACAAATATTTTAAGTCATCTGGTTGGAGCCCTGGTGGCATAGCGGTTAAGAGCTCAGCTGCTAACTAAAAGGTCAGTAGTTTGAATCCACCAGGTGGTCCTTGGAAACCCTATGGGGACAGTTCTACTCTGTTCAATAGGGTGGCTATAAGTCAGAACTGACTCAACAGCAATGGGTTTGGTTTTTTTTTTTTTTTTTGGTGGTCCAGTGGTTAAGAGTTCAACTGCTAACCAAAAGGTTGGTAGTTAGAGTCCACCAGCTGCTCCTTAGAAACCCTATGGGGCAGTTCTATTCTCTCCTATAGGGTTGTTATAAGTTCGATTCAGATTATAAATATGCTCAAGTAATTAAAGGAAACCATGTCTAAAGAACTAAAGGAAAGCATGAGAAGGATGATTCACCGAATAGAGAATATCAATGAAAAAACAGAAATTATAAAAGGAACCAAATGGAAATTCTGAAGTTGAAAATTACAATAACTGAAATGAAAACTTTACCAGAGGATCTCATCAGCAGGTTAGAACAGGCAGAATAAAGGATCAGTGAACTTGAAAATAGGTCAATTGAGAATAAGAGAAAGAAAAAAGGATAAAGAAAATTGAACAGAGCCTCAGCAATGCGTGGGATACTCCTAATGGTAGTCTCAGAAGGAAAGGAGAGAAAGAAGGGGGTAGAAAGATTATTTTAAGAAAGAATGACTGAAAACTTCCCAAATTTGACAAAAGACATGAATCAACATACCCAAAGAGCTCAATAACTCCAAGTAGGGTAAAACCAAAGACTTTCACACCAAAACATATCATAATCAAACTCTCAAAAACCAAAGATAAAGAGAGAATTTTGAAAGCAGTAAGAGAAAAGTGAATTGTTACATACAAGGATGCTGAATAAGATTAAATGCCAATTTCTTCTCAGAAACCATTGAGGCCAGAGTAGGAGGGATGACGTATTAAAATACTGAAAGAAAAGAACTTTCAACTAAGTATTCTATATCCAGCAAAATTGTCCTTAAAAAAAAAAAAAAAAATGAGGTCAAAATTAAGACACTCCCAGACAAGCAAAAGCTGAGAGAGTTCACTACCACTAGATGTGTTCCACAAGAAATGCTAGCTCAGATGAAGTGGACAAATCCCTGGAGACATAAACTACTGACATTGACTCAAAGGGAGAATAAAAAAACTGAATAGACCTATAACAAGTAAAGACACTGAATAATTTAAAAACTTCCTGCAAATAAAAGCCCAGGATCAGATGGCTTCACTGGCGAATTCTATCAAACATCTAAAAAGAATTAATATTGATCATTCTCAAACTCCTTCAAAAAATAGAAGAGGAGGGAACACTTCCCAACTCATTCCCTGAGGCCAGCATTACTCGGATGCCCAAACCAGAAAAGGACACAAGAAAGAAGGAGAAAAGAAAACCACATACCCACATCCCTTATGAATACAGATGTGAAAATATATCTACAGATTCAGCACCAAACAAACAACCCATTGCAGTCAAGTTGATTCTGACCCATAGTTACCCTATAGGACAGAGTGGAACTGTCAAGGAGCAGCTGGTGAATTTGAACTACAGACCTTTTGGTTAACAGCCAAGCTCTTAATCGCTGTGCTACAAGGGCTCCAGATTCAGCACAGCCCCTATCAAATTCCCAGCTGTCTTTCTGCAGAAATTGACAAACTTATTCTAATAGGCATATGTAAATGCAAATAAATATTTGGTGTCAGAATAGCCAAAACAATCTTGAAACAGAAAAATAAATTTGGAGGACTCACACACCACCATTTCAAAACTTATTGCAAAGCTATATTAATCTATCAAGGTAGTGTGGTATTGGCATAAGAACAGACAGAGATGAATGGAATAGAATTCAAAGCCCAGAAATAAACCCTTGGATTTATGGTCAATTAACAACAATTCTTGGCAAGCGTGCCAAGACGATTCGAGGGATGAAAGAATAGTCCACATGCAAAATAATGAAGTTGAATCTCTACTTCTCGTCATATAAAAAAATTAACTCAAATGGATCCTTTCCCTAGATGTAAAAGCCAAAACTATAAAACCCTTAGAAGAAAACAGGATCAAATCTTCCCGACCTTGGGTTAGGAAATGGTTTTTTAGATATGACATCAAAAATACAAAAAGAAAAAAAACCCCACCAAAACAAACCCATCGCCATCGAGTTGATTCTGACTCATAGCAACCCTACAGGACAGAGTAGAACTGCCCCACAGTGTTTCCAAGGAGCGCCTGGTAGATTCAAACTGTCGACCTTTTGGTTAGCAGCCATAGCTGTTAACCACTATGGCACCAGGGTTTCCTCAAAAAAATATGAGCCGGACAAAAAAGAAAAAAAGAATAGATGAATTGAATTTTATCAAAATTAACAACTTTAGTGCTTCAAAGGACATCATCAAGGAAGAGAAAAGACAACCAACAGAGTGGGAGAAAATATTTGCAAATCATATAACTGGTAAGGGCTTAATATCCAGAATTTATAAAGAACTCTTTCACCTCAACAACAACAAAAAAAGACGAACAACCCAATTAAAATGAATGGGCAAAGGACCTGAGTAGACATTTTCCAAAGAAGATACACAAATGACCAATAAACATGAAAAGATGCTCAATGTCATCAGTTGTTAAGGAAATGCAAATTAGACTCACAATGAGCTATGACTTCACACCCACTAGGATTGATTGCCATCATAAAAATCAGGAAATAACAAGTGTCAAGGATGCGGAGAAGTTGGAACCCTCATACATTGCTGGTGGGAGGTAAAGTGGTACAGCTGCTGTAGACAACAGTTTGGCAATTCCTCAAAAAGTTAAACACAGAGTTATCACATGACCCAGCAATTCCACTCTTAGGTTGATGGCCAAGAGAAATGAAAACATACGCTCACACAAAAACTTTTACAGGAATGTTCATAGCAGCATTATCCATAATAGCCAAAAAAAAAAAAAAAAAGGAAACCACCCAAATACCCATCAACCGATGAAAGGATAAATAAAATGTGATATATCCATACAATGGAATATTCTTCAGCAATAAAAAGAATGCGGTACTGATACATGCTACAACATGAATGAACCTTGAAAACATTATGTTGAGTGAAAGAAGCCAGTCACAAAAGGTCACATATTGTACGATTCCATTTATATGAAATGCCCAGAATAGGGGAATCCACAAAGACAGAAAGTAAGTTAGTAGTTACAGTTAGGGGGGAGAGAGATTGACTGCTAATGGGTATATGGTTACTTTCTGAGGTGATAAAAAATGATCTGGAGTTTTATAACAGTGATGGTTGCACAGCTCTTTGAACATGCTAAAAACTACTGAACTGCACACTTTAAAAGGGTGAATTTTATGGTATGGGAATTTTATATCAATTAAAGCAAAAACAAAAACAGTGTCGTTGAGTTGATTCCAGCTCATAGTGACCCTATAGGACAGAGTAGAACTACCCTATAGGACAGAGTAGAACTGCCCCATAGGATTTTCAAGGCTGTAAACCTTTACGGAAGCAGACTGCCACACCTGTCCTGAGGAGTGGCTGGTGGGTTCAAACTGCTGGCCTTTTGGTGAGCACAGAGCTTTTTATCAATAAATGCATTAATAAAAAAAAGGAATGGGCACTTGGGTTTGTAATCAAGGCTCTGCCACTTTTGACCAAAGTTAAATCACTGTGCCTCAGCTTCGTCATCTGTAAATGAGGATAATAGTAGCAATCACCTTAGTGGGTTGTTAAAAAGATTAAATGAGTTAATAGATGCCATCACTTAGAGCAGAGCCTGGCAGGAAGTAAACAGACCATAAATATCAGCTATTTTTATTCTTACCCAAAACCCTTCTTAAACCCACTGCCGTTGAGTCGATTCCGACTCATAGCGACCCTATAGGACAGAGTAAACCCTTCTTAGGAGGAGGCAAATAATTTTTTTGGTCCCTTCTTCAAGACTCTGGTGTGTATTCATGGGCAGATTCTCAGTCCTTCAACAGCTGCTCTCGTGACCTAGCTCCAGGTGACTTTCCTAAAAACATTGTGCCTGGCAGAAATGTGGTTAACACAGTGTCTTAGTCATCTTGTGCTGCTGTAACAGAAATACCACAAGTGGATGGCTTTAATAAAGAGAAATTTATTCCTTCACAGTAAAGTAGGCTAAAAGTCCAAATTCAGGGCGTCAGCTCTAGGGGAAGGCTTTCTTTCTCTGTCGGACTTCTCATCAACCTTCCCCCAGACTAGGAGCTTCTCCACGCAGGGACCCCAGGTCCAAAGGACACACTCTGCTCCTGGCACTGCTTTCTTGGTGGTATGAGGTCCTCAACTCTGCTTGCTTCCCTTTCTTTTTATCTTTTGTAAGATAAAATGTGGTGCAGGCCACACTCCAGGGAAACTCCCTTTACATTGGATCAGGGATATGACCTTAGTAAGGGTGTTACAATCCCACCCTAATCCTCTTTAACATAAAATTACAATCACAAAATGGGGGACAACCACACAATGCTGGGAATCATGGCCCAGCCACATTGATACACACATTTTTGGGGGGATACAATTCCACCCATGACGCACAGTGATCAATCTGAAAATAAGTATCATCAGTAACTGCTAAGAATTGATAACTTTGAGGCTCCATGTGGTAATTTTACAAAACTTTAAGTGTCTTTATGCATTTTGGTCTATATTCAGAAATTTTTCCTACTTTTTTATTTGTGATCCACTTTCGGAAATTCTGTTTTCCACACAGAATGATTAAAACTCAGGATCGCATGACAATCCAAGTCTAACAACAGAGCACTAGTTGGAACACACTGAGTGTCTATAACAGCATACCAGGTGGAACAGTCTAAATTTCAAAAATGCACCTACAATGTGCAAACCCCCACACCAAGTGCTGGAACTGCAGTGAGAACTAAGATTAGTGGCTGTGCCACATGTCAGGGGAGGCTCCCAGGGGCACAAGCTTGTTAATTTCTGCTCTAAAATTTTCTTTGAAAGAGTTTTGTTTGTATATTCAACAAAACCCATTGCAGTACACAGAGAAGTTTTTGCATTTGGAGTTTAAAAACAGAACAAAACAATAACAACTGTACTCTTCCCAAAAGATATTGAAGGAAGTTGGACCTTTTTTTTTTTTTTTTAAGATCCAAATGCACTGAAGCCAGCCAAACAACTGCAGAAATTTACTGCTGTGCTTTTGATTCCTGGTTAGTTGATATGAAGCCAGTTTGCAAAGCAGCACCTATATAGGAGAGAGCCTCAGATGAGGGGCTGGCCTTGTGCAGATGAGCAGGCCTTCACACAAAGTGAAGGAGACCTGCCAAATATTGGAGGAAAGGCCTGGCTTGAAGAATACCAAACCAAAACCCAGTGCCGTCGAGTCGATTCTGACTCATAGCGACCCTATAGGACAGAGTAGAACTGCCCCATAGAGTTTCCAAGGAGTGCCTGGCGGATTTGAACTGCCAACCCTTTGGTTAGCAGCCGTAGCACTTAACCACTGCACCACCAGGGTTTCCGGTTTGAAGAACAGTGAACTTTATTTTAAAAAGACATTTTCGGGGCTGGAAAGGACCCATAGCTCATTAAGACCAAACTCTTAATTTACATGTGAGAAAATTAACACTTTCAAGACCCAAATTATTTTCTGCTTTGAATTTTTTGTTGATACCACATGCTTTTATTAATGGAAGCGTGCTGAGTAATTGAGTGACGCTGAATTTTTGGTATGGATTTTTTTTTTTTTTGCTCCCTTCAATCCTACCCTCCAAGTCCCCAGGGACATACGTTGTTCCAATAATTCAACCCTGGAAGCCACCTGGAGTCCAGAGGGACAGATGGTGTCTCAAAGAAAAATTTTCAAAATTTCTTTCTCCTACCCAAAACCCACATACCTCATACAATACCCTGCAGAAACAGTAATTTGCAGTGCATATGCCTGTTTTTTCAGTTTCAAACAGTTACACAGGCCCCTGCTTTGTGGCAGCACACACAGTCACTGGGAAGGCAACTTCCCAATGAGTCTGAGAAGCAAAATATATGGATGGGGAACCGTATATCCCACTGGTCATTATTAAGGCCCGGAGAAGTTGAGCAATTTGTCTAAAGTCACCCAGCTAATTTGTGGCAAAGCTAATCATATTGCCTTGCCCAATGAGAATTGAAGGAAGACTCATTAACAACCCGTGTTACACAGATGACACAACCTTGCTTGCTGAAAGTAAAGAGGGCTTGAAGCACTCACTGATGGAGATCAAAGACCACAGCCTTCAGTATGGATTACACTTCAACACAAAGGAAACAAAAATCCTTATAACTGGACCAATAAATGACACCATGATAAATGAAGAAAAGACTGATGTTGTAAAGAATTTCATTTTACTTGAATCTACAATCATGGAAGCAGCAGTCAAGAAATCAAAAGACGCAATGAAAATGAACAAATCTATCTTGGAAGAAGCACAACCGGAGTGCTCCTTAGAAGCGAGGATGGTGAGACTGTGTTTCACATGCTTTGGACATGTTATCAGGAGTGATCAGTCCCTGGAGAAGGACATCATGCTTAGTAAATAGAGGGTCAGCAAAAATGAGATGGATTGACACAGTGGCTGCAACAGTGGGCTCAAGCACAGCAACGATTGTAAGGATGGCACAGGACCCAGTAGTGTTTCGTTCTGTTGTACGTAGGGTCGCTATGAGTTGGAATCAACTTTACACCTAACAACAACAACAACGAGTAGAAAGAGAGAGGGACGGGAGAGAAACAGAGAGACAGAGACAGAGACAAGTTACATGAATAGTTTGACTGGGCTTGATGTGTTTTCATGAAGCCATGGGGAAAAACAGAACAAAACTTGTGATTTCTTTCCACTTGGATCACCGGTAATTCTCAGGTTGTGTAACTTTGAGCTGAAACTGATAATAAAAATTCGCTAGTTCACAACTATTTAAAAAAATTGAATTGAAAGAGCCACTTTAACCAAACCTACTTAATTTCAAATGAACAGAAGATAAAGCAGATCAAGATTCTTGTTAATTGTTTTAGCACTCAGACTGTTTTTACAATTATCTTTAATATCATGCAAAATGTTTATAACTCTGAGTTAGGCTGCTATTTTCTGCCAATTTGCAAGTTAGCTGGACTTTACAAACAGACTGCTGGGCTTATGGCCCTGAGTATGCATGTATGTGCTCAGCCCACTGCTCCTCACAGACCACCCACCCCCCTTGGAAAGGCACTGTCTGGAGGGGAACACTTTCTCTGACTGAAAGGGGCACAGGAGGTGAGTGGTCTCAAAGCTGGACAAAGAGAAGTCACAGTGTCAGTGATCAAGGCAGCTGTTGTTTCCAAGATGGAATCTGAAGTCTGTTGATTGGTGGACCCTCTAAAAACTTAGAGAGCAAGGGGTAGGTTTTACTTAAAGGAGGCAGGACCTGGGATGGGCTGGTGCCAGGACTCTAGAGGGTGGGGAAATAGGGACAGGAGGAGGTAGAGGGATAACAGCAGGCTATTCCATCCTCAAACAGCATAGCTGCCCCTGCTCATTGCGGGCAGTGCATGGGGCATTGGCCCCTCCAGGAAGGCAAGGTCAAAAAGCCAGGCCCTTTTCTTGTGTAGTACACAGAGGAGTGGCAAGGGCTGGATCAAGAGCATGAGAATAAGTTCAAATGCTCAACAACTATAGTCATAATACTATATGATACCTCCGATGAAACTCTACGTACTACCGGTCCTCGAAGCACATTGCTCTCTGGCTGTCTCAGCCTCTGAGACTTTTAAAGACATACTCTAGGTGTCATCTGGGGGCCAGGGCCATTTTCTAGTCATTCTGTCCTTGGACAGCACAGCCAGAAGATGGTCCGTTGCTGCTTCTCATGTAAGCAGCCTTTCCCCTTTCCTCTATCTCTGCGACTCATGGTTCACATAATACAAAAACACCAAACCAAACCCACACCGTCGATTCGATTCGGACTCATAGCGACCCTAGAGAACAGAGTAGAACTGCCCCATAGAGTTTCCAAGGAGCACCTGGCGGATTCGAACTGCCAACCTTTTGGTTGGCAGCCATAGCACTTAACTACTGTGCCACCAGGGTTTCCACAGGTTCACATGATAGTGCACCTTACATTTTTTATAGACTCTCTGGGTGGTGCAAACGGTTAAGTGCTTGATGACCAGCTGAAAGATTGGCAATTGGAACCCACCCAGAGGCACGTCGGAAGAAATGCCTGGTGATCTGCTTCCAAAAGGTCACAGCCTTGAAAACCCTATGGAGCATAATTCCACTCTGACATGCGTGGCGTCGCCATGAGTTGGAATTGATTTGACGGCACCTAACAACAGCAACACCCACATGTTTGTAGTTAGAGCTCCTCAAGGGCAGAGACCCTGATTAAGTCCTTTCTGAATCCTTAGCATCTGGTGTTAAGACAGTAAGTGTTCGGTGAATGATTAAATGATATTTATTCAGTTAAATAAGCATTTACAATTTTCACCAAAAATGCCATTATTAAAAGTACCTGCCCCAGGCCCTGCACTTTGTTACATGCGGGCAAAACAAAAGTAGGTAAGACATGGCTCCCCCCAGGGGGGTTGCATTCGGGTGGGGAAAGACAGGCATGTAAACCAAAAGGTTGGTACAGCCCCCCCACCCAGAATCACAGAACTGACAATGTCCTCCCCCGCAAAGGACAAAGGGTAGTGCTTTCATTTAGAAGGAAAGAAACCTTTCATTGAAACGCCTTTCTCGGCCCTAGTAAGTGCCACCAGCCCTTTCCTTTAAAATTGGTTCTATTCCTACTGTGACTTTCGTATAACAACCTGGCCAAACTTAGCTATTCCAAGGTGAGGCCTATCTGCTAGTGTTTCCCTGGCTGTCTGAGTTAGCCCTGGTCTCCCCTCCTCAAAAAAAAAAAAAAAAAAAAAAAAAAAAAGCCCTCATATCCCTACTCATTGTTTTGACTGCAGCTGAACACTGAGCAAGCATCTCCATTAAACTGTCCACAGTGATTCCCAGATGCCACCCCAGAGGTGACACATAACTCAGTGCCTATCAGCACTCTTTCCAGGAGATGCTACCTTGCATTGCTACCCCAGGGTCCTTGACTCTGCTCAGCTATGCTCCTCAGGCCCTCCTTGTCTGGCTCACTGAGGAGCCCAGACTTTGAAGACACTTTCTACAAATCAGCCTGTGTGGGCATGATGCTCTCAGAGTTCTGAGGCAGAGTTGTTGTCAGCTGCTTCTTGTTAGCTGCTATCCAGTCAGCCTGACTCAGGTGACACCACGCACAGTGGAATGAAACACTATCCAGTGCTGTTGCAACCCCGTGATCGGTTTCAGATCGGATCTTTGTGATCCACAGGGTTTTCGTTGGCTGATTTTTGGAAGTAGATTTCCAGGCCTTTCTTCCTAGCCTGTCTTAGTCTGGAAACTCTGCTGAAACCTGTTAAGCATTGCAGCAACCAGCAAGCCTCCATGGACAGGTTGGTGGCTGCACATGAGGTGCATTGGCCAGAAATCAAACCTGGGTCTCCTGCATGGAAGGTGAGGACCGTTATCACTGAACCACCACTGCCTCCCTAGGTCAGAGGGTACACTTCAGCACACAGAGAATCTAAGGGGCAAACAGGAAGCAGATAAATAAGCCTCAGCTTTGATGCTCTGTGACAACAGTGGAAGGGCAAAATTGCAGGGGGTCTCTCTTGGCTCTGGAGTGCCTTGAGCATGCCCTCTCCCACATTCCTGACCTCTCCCTCTGACCCTCCATCCTGGCTGGTTCTGCTTCTGGCACACTGGGACATGGCTGAGAAGTGGAGGAGAGGAGGCCTGGGTAGTTGAGACCTAATGGGACAAACTAATTCACCGAAAACCATGTATTGTGTGGGCTAAAATGCTGAAGAGACAGTAGAGACCACAGAGAGAAAAGTGAGCTGGATGAACTCAGAGAGGTTTCATGGAGGATGGAGCTCTGAGAGAGATTTAAGGGAGGAAGAGGAGCTACGCCTCAGGGGGAGGAGGGTCCACGAGAGGAGGAACCACACACAAACCCAGAGGGAGAAAATGCTGGTGGGTCAGTGGTCCGGAGCTCACAGAGAGATGTGAGTCTCTGGGCCCTGGGTGAGGTTAACCGCTCCTCAGACCCTTGCCAGGAAATTCATTTGGTTGCATTTTGCTGGCTTATGCCACAATGACCTCTCAGGGTCAGATGATGCCCACCTACAGCTCAGGCAGCCCTGTTTCTTCCCAGGAATGATCTGTCTCCGTAGGCCCCACTGGGCACGCCCTCTGGGCCTAGCACTGTGCTCAGTACTTTACCTGGATTACTGTGCCAATCTTCACAGGTACCCAGGGGCGGATTAACAACCGGTAAGCATGGTAGCTACCAGCTTACAGTAAGCAAGATACGCTGGGGCTTAATCGTGTTTACTTACTAATTGTGTTTACTTACAATTTCACCTGGGTTTAATTGTGCATACAGATTGGCAAGTAAACACAATTAAGCTTGTGTGTAGCTTGCCCATTGGGTAGTCTGTCCCTGTGGCTATCCCATCAGGAAACAGTAGCTGCTAAGATTGCCCTCATTCTGCTGAGGAGGAAACTGAGCTTTAGAGAGGTGAAGTCAGATATTCAAGGTCACACAGTAAGTACCTGCCCCAGCCAGAGCTTGACATGGGGTATAACTGTGGTGACAGCATACTGGTAGGTGTGTCCAGGGACAGTCCCCAGCTTCCTCAATCAAGGAAGGCCTTAGGAACACATTTGGTTTCCCGCAGCATCCATAGCTTCTAAGGTGCCCCATTGTTTGCTTTTATTGAAAAAATACCCCAATGTTACAGAACAGCATAGTCATCTTCGGACACCGGGCATCCTTCTTTCTGACTGCTCAGTGTGCTTAGGTCAATGGCAGCATATTGCCTCTAAGAATTCCACGGCTACCAGCTCCAGCTGGGAGACTAATAACTAAGGCAATTAGAACGGCTCACATTCATTAGGCACCTGTTATACTCGGCTGCGCTGAGTGAGGTAGGAAATGTCGTCTCCACTTTAGAGGACAGAGAGGCACAGAGAAGTTGTGTCTTGCTCAAGGTCATACAGCTGGTTAGAAGCAGAGCTAGGGCTTGAACCCAGAGCTGCTGGACCCCTTGAATAACTGTGCTCAGTTGTTTGGGGGTGTCCCAGGGTGGAGCAGCAGTCATCATTCATTAGTCAATCAGTCATCTCATATATTGAAAACCTACTACGGGCAGAGCAAGGGAAGGGGGAGGGTCCTAGGGTGCTGGATTGCACAGTGGAGGACAGGGCAAGCTCTCAGGCAAGGGGACATCATCCTAAGGTGATAGGATATTTGAGGAAGGCGTGTAAAGAGCAAAGTGGTGCCTGGGATAAGGAAAGGAACCAGAGCTCAGCAGGGAGCTGAAGGGAAAAGGGTTGCCAAGACCAAGACCTATCAGCTTCACGTTTTGCCTCAGTTTTGTTTAGGGGCTAGTGGGATTATTTGTTGGGGTGCCCAGTGGGGATTTATGATGGTGGGTATTTGGATCAAGGCACAGGGAGGAAGTGCTAGAAATTGCAGCTGGCTCCAAAGACCTGAATGTGTGTGTGTGTATGTGTGTGTGTAAGGAAGAGATATGGATGAAGAATGCCAAATAATTCTATTTTGCCACTTCAGACTGTCACATGGGCGTTGGGGCAGCTATTTGGTCTGTTTTTGTCATTCCATATACACGCAGGGCCACTACACTGTAACTCCCCAGAATAAATTGCTGTTCAATTTACAGAGGTGAGGTTTTTCTCTTGCCCAAATTCTCCAGCTTACCACTGCTCAGCTCATTGCCTTCAAATGAACTGCACTATGTTTTATTCATAGTGGCACTTTGCTACTAGTTCAGCTATTTCTTTCTTTCTTTCAACATTCTCAAATGAGCGCTTATTGGTACTGGTGAGTTAATACTACTCCTACAACCACGCTCCGTTCCTGTCACACAGGAGAGTTAAGGCACTTCTAACTTTTAATTTCTCTTAAAATGAGCTTGTAACTTCCTGTCATCCGCATTTGGATTTTTTACAACTGACAGTGTTTTAACTTTATTACTTGTAAAGAACAACCTTAGGGACGTATCTTTGGCTTGGAAATCCCATCTAGTTCAATGCCTGGCAACAGCTGAAATTATGTCCCAATATAGACCTTCGTAAATATCCTTTCAATTTGGACTGTCAGGATTTTTTCCTTCTTTTCAGTTTATTGTTTTGGATAGAGTGGGTCCCACGGAAAAAGGATATTTCTCCAGCTGCTCAGGGCAGTAAAAGAACCATGTGGTTGATATTTGGCAACAATTTCCACTTTACTACCATTTCTATCTCTGAATGAAAGATGAAGGCACAAAGCAAGGAGAACAGCATCTTTATACTCAAAGAGCAATCAAATGTTGAAAAGGCAAATTAGGGTTGCGATTAAGGGTCAGATGCATTTTGGTTCTATTCCCAGTCTATCATATATGTGTCCTTGAGCCAATTATTTTAACCTTTCTGGACCTCAGTTTCCTCATCTGTAAAATGGTGATATTAATAGCACCCACCTGATAAAACTGTTAAAAAAATTAAATACGATCACGCACACCCAGTTCTGATACATTGTTGTTGTTAGTCGAATTGACTCAGACTCATGGCAACCTTATGTACAACAGCAAGAATGCTGTCCAGTCCTGCGTCACCCTTACAGTCACCGGCATGTTCAAGTTCATTGTTGGGGCTAATGTGCAAATTCTTCTCATCGAGGGTCTCTCTCGCCCTTGTTGGCCCTCTCCTTCACCAAACATGATGGCCCCCTCCAGTGACTGGTCTTTCTCAATGACACGTCCAAAGCAAGAGAGGTGGCCAATGTTCAGTTATGATCCATAGGTTTTCTTTGGCTAATTTTTGGAGGTTCATCATCAGGCCTTTCTTCCTAGTCTGTCTTAGTCTGGGAGTTCTGCTGAAGCCTATTCCCCTGGCTGACCCTGCTGGTATTTGAAATACTCATGGCACAGCTTCCAGCATCATAGCAAAAGGCAAGCTACCACAGTAGGACAAACTGACAGACGGGTGGAGGAGTCTGGTACATAGCACAAGCTGAATAAGCATCAGCTGTATTACTCTTAAAGCAAGGACATTGGGAAAGCTTGGCTTTAATATTTGTGTCACCAACCATAATATTAATATTCTAAGGTAGAGAGAAATTAGTATAGGCACATCTAGCAGATAGAACCATGGCTTTTTTTAGTGGCTGCTCTTCAGAAAAAAAAAAAAAAAAAAATTTTTTTCGCACTTGGAATGACCCATCTTTATTCCTAGGAACCCAAACTGCCTATTCGGTAACATTTCTAATTCATTAGCTAAAAACAATCTCTGACAGACATTTCTACATATGGCATTGAAGGGTCCTTGAAATAGATGGGAAAGAAACATCAGCCTGAGTCTGTCTTGTGGTAGATATGCCATGTCACTTTAAGTTGATATCAGCAAATGCCCTTGTAATTCGCACTCACCACACTGAATCCTTCGTGAGCTTGGAGTTCACATTCCCATCTTCTTCCAGGAAGACATCCATTTGCAAATTGGCATCATTATCGTGGGCTGAGAAATAATTGGTAACGACTCTTGCTGGTATCCCCAGGCATCGCAAAACTACAGGGAAGAAGGGCAGACCATGACTGAAGACATCACCAAAATTAAGAGACATGTAGTAAAAATCCCTTCTTATCAGGGCATTTCTTCTTCACCAACGTGCAAAGTCCCTTTGCACATCTTGTCCTCAAATGTTCGATACTGAATGGGGGGGATTGTTATAAAGCATGGGGGTTTCAGAGAGAAACCTTGAGTGTGAGTTCAGAACTGCAGTTGGCTCCAAATGAAGTCAATCGAAATAGAATCCCTACATCAGGGTTCTCATTGTTTAGTTTCTAACCATACAATCTTCAAAGAAGTATTGTTTTAGTTAAGCTAATGGAACTATGTTCCTGAAAACAAACAAATAAGCAAAACAGCTAATAGAAAGTCGGGAATTTCTAAGGCAAGTCCTTAGTGGGGTTTGCTCCTGGAGCTGGAGTCCGCTCCTGTGGCACTGCGTTGAGGGTGACACCATAGATTCATTTTAATTGTTAGATAATAAATTACTTGGATGCATCTCTTCCCATATGTATTGATTAAACTTAATTCAAATGCCCTCCCTAGCTGCCAGGACTCCAGCCATCAGGGCTCATTGAATATAATTCAGCTGACAATTTTAAGATTAATGACTTGGCTTGTCTTTTCTTCTCGGAATAGTTTAGCATTTTTAACCAAACATACTCCACCTCCTTCAACAGAATAACCTTGGAAGTTCGCACTTGAGTCTGGTGGAAACTTAGGTGTCGTCCTCCTTAAATGACTTCAAAGCACAATGGCTTCCATCACTTTCCTCCCACTCTACTGATTTACAGCCCCTATTCCTGTCAGAAGGAGCCCTGATGACACAGTGGTTAAGTGCTCGGCTGCTAACCAAAAGGTAGGAGGTTCGAACCCACTAGCTGCTCCACGGGAGGAAGCTGTGGCAGTCTGCTTCTTTTGGAAACCCAATGGGGCAGTTCTACTCTGCCCTATGGGGTTGCTATGAGCTCTATTTCTGGCTTAATTCTAATTTACATTACCACAGAGTGAGAACCATTGCTCTGAGTTTGCGTTTCTTCTAACTGTAATGGAGGTGAAGCTCGACTCTGAGGCACCAGTACCTCCTCCCGCAGTTTCCCTCCTCAGGTTTACTCTCATTTCAACTTCTCCGCGGTGTGCTTCTGCCTTTCCTCCTTAACTTGCCAGTGAAGGAAGTTTTCAGGAACAGATCTCATGACCCTTTGATACAAAAGGCATGAATGGATGTAAGGTGTTTACTATTTTATCTGGTTCCAAACCCAGACGAATTACTCTGGGATGGTGAAACTTTAGGTAGGGGAGGACTTGGGGCATTAGGGGGTCCTTTCTGTTTTCCAGAAATCATTTCTTAAGAGTCACTGCCGGTGTCAAACAGCGTCCACATAGTCTTGGCTTGGGAGCCTCAAAGAAGGGGGACTACCTCCAACCCTCAGGCCGTCATGAAGCTCAAGCTTCCATCTAGAACTTCAAAGACCAGCACTTCTAGGAGACCAGTACTTTTGGCTTTTATTGTTCTTTTAGTTCTTGAGTATACTAAAATGGATAAGAATATAATTTTATTCAGCTTGATGCCGTGGGGAAAAACCAAAACAAGACTCATAGTTTCTTTCCACTTTGATCCCTGATGAATTCTTAGGCTGTCACAAATTTGAGCTGAAATCGATAGGTTTCATAGTCATTTAAAAAAATGGCCTCACCCTGACCTCCAGCCCCTACTTGGCTTTTCTAATTTAAAAACTGCTAACTAGATTGGATATCCTTTGTTAACAAGTGGGTAGAAAGGAAATTCAGACTTGATCTTAATGTTTTCTCCAAGACTGTAGAAATGGCATGTGAATGAACTTCATTACTAAAGATGAAGAAAAAAAAAAGATGAAGGCATGCGGAAATAAATGCATTTTAAAAAACATTCATTGAATTAACCATAACATTGTCTGGGCCTAGAGGGGCGAATGCCGTTTTGAAAAATGAGGTATGAGGCAGAATAGAATAATTCTGGTCCCATGTGTTTTCCTCTACAGATTGGATATTGGGTGGATTAAAGACCAGAAGGGAAACTGGCAAGGTGCAGGTTGTTCATTAGGTTCTGATATTGGATTGCTCAGGGGCATTGAGACTCAGTTATGTAACTAAAAATGGAGTTGAGACCACTTGCTATGACCCCTTTCATAGCTGGGCAAAAATTAAGAGGGTATATTTATGAAACCTCGATAACAAACAATGTACAAATAGCCATATTTATAACTTCTAAAAATAAGCCATATGTGTTTTTCTTCTTATTTATTATTAAAAATTTACTATTTAAACATTTTTAAATGTGGGAGGGGGGTGACTGAAAAGAAAATGTTTTATCCCTTTCTCCACATTCTTATTTGGGCTCTGGGACCCTCCATTTCTCTGGGTGTTTAGTGATGTATTATATGGGAATAGTCCATCATTCTTTCTATAAAGATTTTGTAGTAAAGAAGAAACTATGAGCATATTTGACCCAGTGCAATTTAATTATGCATTGACTTCATCCCAGAATACTCACTCATAAACTCTACAGAGGGGCTGATAGGTCTCTTTGCTAGGTTTTCAATAAAATATCATGGAATAAAATCTGGTTTACACTAAAAAAGATACTCAATTGAATACTTACATGTGTTAAATACACCAGCGAAAACCCAGCACTGGCCATATCGGACTGGACTCTTGGAGCTTTGGTATTCCAATAGGATGTCAACACTTCCGGTCCAGGCTGATGGGGGTACGCCATAGGCATAGATATTGTCCCAGGATCCAACGAGGACGCCTTCATCATCTTTGGCATTAACCTAAGTGAGGCCACGAGTGGTGAGAAGGAAGAAAGGTCACTTAGATGAGTACTTTCCAGACTATGCAGAGAAACTCCCAGTGGGCAAGCTAAGGCTTCCAGTGTCTTCCATCTGTCCTGCATGATGAACATGGTTCTACTTCTTATTTAATTCCCTGTTCTGCTGTCATGAAAAAATGATACAATGACTAAGTATACAAAACAAACCCCTTGCTGTCTAGTCAATTCTGACTCATAGTGACCCTATAGGGAAGAATAGAACTGCCCAAGAGGGTTTCCAAGGAGCAGCTGGTAGATTTGAACTGCTGACCTTTTGGTTAACAGCTGAGCTCTTAACCACTGTGCGAACAGGGCTCCAAGTGAGCAGCAGTAACAAAATAACCAAGACTATCTCTTAAATGGCATATTACTGTTGTAAGGTTAGGTTGAACAGCAGATAGGAAGAGTTGTAGAGTCTTCTCCATAAGACTGGGAGAAGATAAACATAAAAAACTTGGTTTGTGACAGAAAAGTGAGGAAGAGAGGAAGAAGGCATATAAGAGAAGGAAGCTCAGGCAGAGGGTCTTAGCTTGGTCGAAAGAGAATTCAAAATGGACAAGTCAGGAATCAGTGGTCTAATTTTAACTTCTATGGTAGGGAGCGGCAGACTCCAATGAGTTGATAAAGCTAACAGATGCCATCACAGAAACCATTAAGGGTTAAGAAAAAAGAGATTCACACATGAACCTTTCAGAGTTTGTTTCAAAAAAGTTAAAGAAGTATTTTCTTTATGATTGTTTAAAGAAATTAAAGTTTTATAGTTTTGTTAAAAGGTATTTCCATGTATATAAAGGGCCTGGGGTATTATGGTTTAAATATGGGAAGACTTAAGCAAAGAAGCCAATGTTTGTGAAAACCTTCCTACACATTTGGACTGCAGTCATCTGGTAGAGCAGACCTGGAGTACAGGGACAGAGACCTCGCATGTTTCAACAATAAAGCAAAGGCAGTGAAGTAACAGTCTGGTGGCATCGTGTCATTTTTTTTCTGGGGTACTGCTGAATCTGTATAACTTTCATCACGTTTAATTATAGTCAGAACGTCTAGGTGGGGAGTGGTGGGAGCTTTTAAAAAACTCATGCCACACCAACAACGTATATATGTTGACATGACAATTGCTTAGTCTATGGGCCAGCAGTATTGACTTTCCCCAGGAACTTGTTAGAAATGCAGACTCTCAGGTTCCTCCCCAAACCCACTGCATCAGAATCTGCATTTTAACAAGATCCCTGCTAGTGCACATTAGCTTGAGAAGCACAGATTTATAGTTTGCCTAAAAGACACTATTAAGAATGATTGAAACACGTGTGTTTGGATTATGAAACCATAGAAGAAATGTTAAAATATGGTGAGTTTGTATATGTTCACTGCACCATAAACTAATAACTCAGCCTCAACACGAGCCCAGCCTCCTCTCCTAGGCTTGCTGAGTTTATTTGTGTAGGAGTCTGTTTTCCCCACTGGTTCATGAGTTCCTCGAGAACAGAGATAAAAATCTATGTCTTTGAGATTTCTAGCAAGTATTGGCAAATGGTAAGTGCTCTATAGTTACTGAATAATCAATTTTATATTCAATGAGCATATAGACATAACAGATTCGAATAAGACAAGATCTTATCTTTGAAGAGACATGGACAGGAAACAAATCAATTGGAAGTAGTTACTGATATTAAGAGAGAAAGATGTACAGGTAGAGTGGGGGCCCAAAGTAGAGAGTAATCAGTTATATCAGGTTGAAGTGAGTGATGGTGGTCAGGCTTCATAGAGGAGATGACAAGCAAGCTAGATCTTCAGGGTCTGAGAGCCACGGAGGAAACAGTTTGAATTACTGCTTGGTGCCATGAAACAATATGGCAGGTTCAGAGACTTGCTAGCAGCTTTGCATGAGTATCATATAAGTAGGCAACATTAAACAAAATACTAGAAGAAAATACTTAAGATGTGTAAGCACCTTCTGCTGTGAATGACAAGCCCTCCACTGACACACGATATTTACTGTAGCACTGATTGGCATTTCCCAAAGACAGTTCTTCTGGGGAGCGTTCCTTAAAAAACTGCCATTCAGTTCTGTTTAACCCATTGCCATCGAGTGGATTCTGACTCATAGTTCTATTCTGACACACTATTTTCCCCCTTTGATGTGTCTAGTCAATTTAAAGTGACAGAAAGTTCTAGTAATTACCCAATTAATTTATTCAATGTAGAAAGCAATTATTTGGAGGCTTTTGAAGGACCTTGTTCAGCTAATTGCAGACTCATGCTTTTGATGTAAACTTTTGACTTCAAGCTGTAGCTCCATGACATGACTGAGGTGCAGCAGGGCTTAGCCAACCCTGTTGGCCTATTCATGATCCGTGCTTCTCACGGCAGTTGAAGCGATTATTAAAAAGTCTGTATCTATCATAATGAAGCTTAAAGAGTGACTGGGTAGGCTATTTTGTGATATGGTCATTGTGAGTAGGTAGATTCAGCTTTAAACTCACATTAACATCCCACTGTCTTTGATGAAAAGAACAGGGTCTATGGATCTATAGGTAACAGGTCCTAAAAAGTGGTTCTGAGGATGACTGTTAAACAGCTATTAATTGAAAGGGCTATTTATAGCATAAGGCCGAACCCAATCAGCTAACAGCAAAAGAAAGGAAAAAAAAAAAAAAGCTCTCTCCTTTACAGACCCTTTAATTGTTAATGCTAGGCTGTTGCTGGATAAATCACAACTCTCATTTATTAGCACCTGACCAGATTAACTGCTGGTTTCTAATTGGAACATTGATGTCTGGGGAGACCAGGCACTGAAAGAGGTGTTTAGTAACAGATGTAAAGGGTTAAAATAATGTCTCTTTTCCTAGACAATTAGATATGCCTGGAGGACACTTCAAGGGCAAGACATACTGGTTGTTTTTCATGTCACAACGAGCTGTTTGAATACTCTATCATGAACTCAGAGTTTTACCTGTGGCAGAATGAAATGTCTTGACCTTGAGTCAAGTAGACAATACGAAACTAGGGCTATAGACAGGAAGCATTATTCAACTTCATTAAAGGCACATTAAACTGCCCCCCCAAAACACTTACAAAATAGAAAAAGTAAAAAACTAGCCCACCAAAAGTCACTAACCGCAACGTAAGTCACATAACATAACACAATAAATTTCAAAATCTGGTGCCAAGAAAAGACAGGAGGATTATGGCATGGAGGAGAGGGGCAGCATGACTCAGCCCCTAACCCTAGCCACTACCTTTTCAGAAGCCCTACTGGCAAGTCAACAAAGTCCTGAGATTTCTCACTTATTTCACAATTGGGAGAGAGAGAAAAACTGAATAAAAAACTCTAATATTTTTTTCTGTTCTGACCAGAATAGTGGAAACAACTGCTGTGGAGAAATAGATGTAAAAGCATCTTCACCTCTGATAGAGGCACAGACTTTGCTGGGAAAATGATACAAAGTCTGAGAGTATCCTGCATGGGAATGAGATATACCATCAATTAGGTGTAGTGGATTCTGGAATGCAAAATTTACAGAATCTTAAAAGAAAGATCAGAGCCCAAGTTTACTAACAGAGACTTCACATCGTTTCAGTTTTTCCAGTTTTTCCAACTCCATTCTTTCTCAGGTACTAAAGATTAGATACAATGAAATACATGAACCTCAAAATGTAGTTTGGAGGAGAAAGCAAACTAATCTCAGGCTGAGAAGAGAGTCAAGATTTTAAGATAAAAGAAAGAAAAAATGTTTTCTTTTTTTTTTATCTTAGAGAAAATAGAACACCTGGGGAAGAGCTGTACAAGTATGAGCATGACTAAAAAAAGAAAAGAAGCAGTAATGGGGAAGAAAGGGAGGGAGAGAAAGAGAGAACTCACATGAGAAAGAGAAAGAAAAAGGCATATCTAGAAGAAAATAAAATTAAAAAACAGAAAGAAATTTCTCTTAGGACATCACAGAACTAAGGGAACAAACTGAGGACCAAAGCACACCACAACAAAACTAATAATAAATTCGAACTTATAAGAAACAGAATAGACACTGCTGGAAATAAAATTAATGGCATATGAGAAAAGAGTGAGATAATCAAAGAAAATGCTAATGAAAAAGACAGTTGAAATTATTTAGAGAGAAGCTAATAGTTATGGAAGACGATGATACAACATAAGAACAATTAGTGTCCTCAAAATAGAGAACTCAACAAATGAAACAAAGGATATATTCATGACATAATGTACGTAAATTTTACTTAAGTGATGCAAAACTGAATCTATAGGTTAAAACAGCAATCTTTGCTCCAGGAAAATTTGGTGAAGAATGTTCATTGTCTAGATATATTTTAATTAAACTATAGGAAGTTAAGATAAAGAAATAATTGCTCAATCATCTAGACCAAAAATGAAAATTAGCTACTAGGAGGAGAATCAGGCTGTCTTCAGACTTCAGCTGATTGGGATTCCAATAGCAAAACCCAGGTGAGCAAAATTTACATGGTCCTGAGAGACAGAAAGAGTGAGCCAAGAAAATTATGCACAACTAAGATGTCATGCAAATAAAAAGTAAACAGCACACATTTTCAAACTTGAAGCATCTCAAGGAAATAGTAACCTTCTTAGCAAAACTATTTGAAAAGTGATATCATAATAATTAAAGCCGAAACAAATAAAGAACCCAGGGACAGAAACTGTGGTAAAAGAGCTTGTGACAAGAAAAAAAAAATTAATATAAATTTAAACAGCTTTCAGAATTATAGACACAGAATGAATATGAATTAAAAACCTCGATAATGTAAAAATAATAACTAAGAAAAATTAAATGTGAGGGGAGAAAAGAGGTGAAGAGGAGTGCAAGTACCAATGGTTTAATGTATTGATCTGCCAGGGTTAACTGATAACATTAAAATTAAAGCATAACTTAGAAAAATAAATACTTTGATCTTTTAATGAATTTGATATCTTAATAATCTTAGGAGAATCTGTTAGGATATACCTTTTAGTAAAAAGCATTCATTTGAAATTCAATGTATCTTCAATTACAATTCAATTTTTTTCTTCCGTTAAAGTAAAATTTAATGTAAGTGAATTAAGCAAATTTAACACCTTTAATCAAAATAAAATATAATTTAAATTAAATAAATATAACTTGTTTAATTTAAATAAAACTTAAATGTCAAAAGGTATCATGCTATTTAATACTTTTAAATTAAATAGCATGATACCATTTGACATAAAGACAAATAGATCAATGGAACACAACAGGAAGCATAGAAATAGACCCACAGAAAGGTAGTTAACTGATTTTTGGCCAAGGCAAAAGGCAGTTCAGTTGACAAAAGTAGTCTTTTCACAAATGGTGGTTGAACAATTTGGTATTTATATGCAAAAATAAACTTTGTTCCATATCTTGCACCATATACAAAAATGAACTCAAAATGAATCATAGATCTAAATGTAAAACCTAAAAACTTCTGGATATCCTGGTGGCATTAAGAGGTATGGCTGCTAACCAAAAGGTCAGCAGTTCAAATCCACCAGGTGCTCCTTGGAAACTCTATGGGGCAGTTCTATTCTGTCCTGTAGGGTCATTATGAGTCAGAATCGACTCGACAGCAGTGGGTGGTGGTTGTGGGTGTATAAAACTTCTGGAAGAAAACACAGGAGAAAATCTTTGTGACTTTGGATTAGGCAAAGATTCCTTAGATATAATACCAAAAGCATGATCCATAAAAGAAAATATTTATAAATTTGAATTAATCAAAATTTTGCTCTTTTGATCTTTGCAATGCACTGGGAAGAGAATGAAAAAATAAGCCACAGACCGAGAGAGAATATCTATAAATCACATATCTGAATATGTGTATGACTATTGTATCTAGAATATGTAAAGAGGCCTCAATACCACATAATAAAAAAAAATTCAAATTTTTAAAATATGGGCAAAATATTTGAACAGATTCTACATCAAAGAAGATGAATGAGCAGCAAATAAGCACATGAAGAGATGCTCAACATCATTAGTCACTGAGGAAATGCAAATTAAAACCACAATGAGACACCATGACACACCTACTAGAAAGTCTAAAATTAAAAAGACTGATCATACCCAGTGTTGGAAAGGACAGAGAGCAGCTGGGGCCCTCATACACTGCTGGTGGGAAAGTAAAATGGTACAATCACTCTGGCAAAAGTTTGGCATTTTCTTAAAAAGTCAAACATATGTACCGTACGACTTAGCCATTCTACTCCTAGGCATTTATCTAAGAGAAATAAAAACGTAGGTCTATAAAACACCTCTACATGAATGTTTTTAGCTTTATTTGTAAGAATCCCAAACTGGAAACAGCCCAAATATCCACCAACAAGAGAATGGATAACCAGATTTTGGCTCATCCATAGAATAGAATTTAAAAAACCCCAGTGCCATTGAATGGTACTCAGCAATAAAAGAAATAAACTGCTGAGGCACGCACCAGCAGGGATGAAGCTCAAGATATGAGACAAGCCAAAGTACATACTGTATGGTTCCATTTATATAAAATTCCAGAAAATGCAAACAATGCACAGAAAGCAGAGCAGTGGTTGCTGAGGGTGTGAGGAGAAGCAGGAGGAGTTAAAGGGAGAAATTGCGAAGGACACTTGTGGGGTTAATGGGTATGCTCTTTATTTTGATTGTGGTGATGGTTTCACAGGTGTATATACATGTCAAAATTTATCAAATTACACTTTAAATATGTGTACCTTATTGTATGTCAATTATATCTCAATAAAGCTATAAAATGTAATATCTTTTAAACTAACATCAATAGTACAATACCATTTGTGATTTTAAGCACTGTATCTATTTAAATATCTATATATCTAGTTCCTAAAGCATAACGATTGTGAGGATGGTGCAGGACTGGGCAGTGTTTTGTGACTCCATGGCACCTTAACAACAACATGTATCTAGTTGGAGGAGCCCTGGTGGCACAGTGATTAAGTGCTTGGCTGCTAACCGATAGGTCCACAGTTCGAGAAAAATGTGGCAGTCTGCTTCCATAAAGATTTAGTCTTGAATACCCTATGTGGCAGTCCTTCTCTGTCCTATAGGGGCACTATGAGTAGGCATCAACTCAACGGCAATGGGCGGATTATATTTAGTTGGAATGATGCGAATCAAATATCTGGTTTTTCTTCAAATGTATTAGTGCCAAGTGCTTTATCTTCAAGTTCAGAAATTCTGCCTTCCACTTGCTCAATTCTGCTCCTCTGACTTTCTATTGAGTTGTCTACTTCTGTAATTTTATTATCAATCTTCTGAATTTGATTGCTGTCTGTTTATGGGTTTTTCCGGCTTATTAAATTTTTCATTTTGTTCCTGAATAATCTTTTTAATTTCTTCAATTTCTTTATCTGTGTTCCTTGGCTTGTTCTGTATATTGCCTCATTTCCTTCCTGATGTCTTAAAGGGTTCTATATATTAATCTTTTGTATTCTGCCTCTGGTAATTCCAGGAAGGCACTTTCATCTAAAAGATGCCTTGATTCTTTGTTTTCAGTGCTTGTTGAGGCAACCATGGTCTGTTTCTTTATGTGGCTTGATACTGACTATTGTCTCCGAGCCATCTATAAGTTATCGTATTAGTTTATTTTATGTTTGCTTACTATGTCATAGCATCTTGCTTTGTTTTGTTTTGATATACCCAAGTGGGTTGCTTGAGTGAGCTTGCTTGATTATTTTCTTCTTTGGAGCTCTCACGTCCTGTCCCCAGATGGCTAGAGGTGTTATCAGGTATATCAGTCTAGGAGTCCATTCACTTTTCTTGTATGAATTCAGCTCAGGTGTCCAGGTAGCTGATCATCAAGTATGTGGTACAGGCTCTGTCCTACAGTCTTAGAGGGGCAGGGGTGATTGATGTAGGTACCGGTATCTGGTTGCAGCAGGGGGTCACACTCTGAACAAGGCAGGGGGCTGAGAACTGACCCCCACTTGTCTCTGAGGAAAGCGTGTCCCTGTTCCCTAGAGCATACAGGTGGATCAGTTCTGCAGACAGACCATGGGCACCCAATGTTTTTGGTTGTAAAGATTGGGAGGTACCAGTTATCCTTGGACCCCTGTCATGGGTGGCTAGGTGACCTGAGTGGAGTAACCAGTCCTTAGGACCCAGATGTGGGTAGGTGAGGACCCTGTTCAATAGGCAAAGCAATGTCAAACATCAAACACCCACCTCTCCTCCACACAGCTGAAACGGTTGGAGTCTGCCAACAAGGGCGTATTCTCCTGAAATAGGCCCATACAGGTCCAAGCAGAGGGGAAAGGTACTCAAAGTCCACGGACGGTTTATGCCTGGACAGGAGGTGCTCCTGTCCTGAGCTCCCCCCAGTCAGTGGGGCTGGCAAATTATCTTTTCCCTGAATTGCAAATTTATTCCTTTTCCAAGGCTGGGAGGATGGCTCTAGGGGCTCAACAGAGCCTGTTTCAGGCCCAGGGAAATAAGCCGCTGAAGCTGGCTTGTGGGGCGGGGTGGGGGCAGCAGTAAAATACACACATGTACTTAGCTTTTGCCGAGACTGCCGTTCTTCTCTGGTTCCGGAGGTGTGAGTAGGCTGTGTGGCTGGCTGTATCTCCCTGAGGAAACTGTGGCCGAACACTAGTACCACTCCACCGCCGCCCCTCCCGGGAATGGTGCCTGAGGGCTTCCCATGATTCAGGTCCGGTAACCCCTCTCTGCTTCTGAACTGTCTCTTCCTCTCTCTGCCCCTCTGTTCATTTTCTAAGCTTGCGTTTGATGTTCAGGGCTCCTAGCTTGTCATAAATATACTCGTTTCACTTGTTTTTTCAGGTCTTTGTTGTAAGAGGGCTCACCGGAAGTGTCTGTCTATTCTGCCATCTTGGCTCTGCCTCCCAAATCAAATATCAATAATGGTTATTTCTGGGTGGTGAAATTTGGGGTGATTTTTGTGGAGAAGATTTTTTAAAACTTTATCTTTAAAATATTCTGCACTTTATGAATACTTTTTAGAGAGCAGTATCATTTTTTTGTGTTTTTTTAATCATTTTTTTACAAAAAAAAGATTTTTCTTATAAAAGACTGGAAGCAGATATGTCAAGATGCTAACTGTTAATTTTGGCAGTGAGAATATATATATAACGATTTTTTCTTCTTTATAATTTTTTGGATATTTAAAATTTTTCCAAATATTTACCCTAAGATATATCGTTGTTGCTGTTAGTTGCCATTGAGTTGGCTCTGACTCATGGCAACCCTACATACAACAGAATGAAACATTGCCCCATCCTGTGCTGTCTTCATGATCCAGTCCATTGTTGTGGCCATTGTGTATTTTGAGTGCCTTTCAACCTAGGGGGCTCATATTTCAGCCCTATATTAGACAGCATTCTGTTGTGATCTGTAATATTTTCATTGACTTCTTTTTGCAAGTTTCCAAGCCTTTCTTCCTAGTCTGTTTTAGTCTGGAAGCTCCACTGAAACCTGTCTACCATGGGTGACTCTGCTGGTATTTGAAATACAGGTGCCATAGCCTCCAGCATCACAGCAACATGCGAAGTACCATAGTATGACAAACTGACAGACAGGTGGTGAACCCTAGGGGATAGCATACTAAAATTTTTGTGTGTGTGTTAGAGAAGTTGCCTGGTGGATTGGGCTGCCTCTCAGATTTCAAGGTTTAGGTTCATGAGGAGTGGTTAGACTGAGCTGTTCAAATGTGGGGAGGGGCAGAGCCAATGCTCTTTGAGGGCTGAAACGGGAGTGGCCTTAGCTTTCAGGAGGTGGATTAATGGGGTCTGGGTGGTTGTGGGAAATCTAGACAGAAAATGTGGGGCCTTCTGGGTTGTTGTTGTTAGCTGCCTTTGGATAGGCCCCCAGCTTATAGGACCCCACGTACAACAGGTTCAGACCATTGTGACTCATAGGGTTTTCACTGGCTGTTTTTTGGAAGTAGATCACAAAGCCTTTCTTCCTAGTCCTTCTTAGTCTGGAAACTTCACTGAAACCTGTTCAGCATCACAGCAACAGGACAGACACTACAGACAGACAAGTGTAGGAGACCGTTAACCCATTTGTGCCTGATTGTACATATAGTGACCATCAACTTTTTCAGCCTCTGGGGTTTATTGGGAAGCTTCTGTACCACTGACAGTGCATGCTACCACAAGGCAGGAGCCTTTATTACTGTTTGAAATCAAAGAAACTGTCATGTGCCACCAATTATTGCTTTACAGGGTATTGTATGAGGTATCTGAATTTTTGGTAGGAAAAAGAAATTTTGAAAAATTTTAGTTACTGTTTTTTTTGTGTGTGGGTGTAGTTACTATTTCTCTCCATTTCTTTTTAAATACGTAAAGGCATCTTTCTCCTGTGTGCCCATTTTATATGTCTACGATGAAATGACTTCTCTGTATTATAAACTTATTATATTCTCTTAAAATTCATTGCTTAAGAGTTATGCTCTCATAAAGGCTAGGAGTTCTGTAACTCTTTTAGAAAATAATTTTATACTTAATCCTGCCTATCACAGTTTCTAAAAGACCACTGGATATAAATTCTTGGTAACATGTACTAGCATCAAAAGTGGGGAGTTAAGTTGAGGCAGGAAAAATTATTCCTGTTATTAGATTCTTTCCAGATTTTGTGGACCATAAGCCCCCAGCTACAGCCCAGAGGTGATCCATCTTAATCATAGGTGGAAGTGGAGAGTAGATGTCAAATTGTGCCCCATGGCACTCTAGGGTTCTGCAAAAGAACCTCAGTGGTCACTGTGTTGGTGGGGGATAGAGTAAAGGATAGTCAGGAGAGGCTGAGTGGGGTGGTAGGAGCTTCAAACATGACCTCTCTTCAATGACAACAGGTCCACATTTTCTCTTTTCCACATTTGAAAAAATAGCTCTGAGAAAACGTGGTCTAGGAATGTGGGAATCTGTTTATTGTCTGCTCTGCCATTAACCAGGGTACGTGGTGAGGACAGAGGAGAGATGAGCTGAAGATGAAGCGCTCTTAGATTATTCCATGCGCAGGCCTTCCAGCAAGTACACAAGAGAGAAGATAAATGGGGTAGCAGAAATCCTATTTTCTCCCTTGCCTGGCTCTTCATGGTTAATTCTTCCGGGATTTCACAACACTTAAAACAGCTTTGGTCACACACTTTGGCCCAAAGGAAAAGAAAGCTGTTGAGAGGATGGTCTGCCTTTATATCTCCCATGTGGGCTGCTAAACAGAGGCCTTGGGCGCAGAACACTCTCTGATAAGAAGACTAGGAATTGGATATCTTTCTCTCTCATAGTCCCTCCTTATCAGAGAAGCCTTCCCCCAGTTCTAGGCACACAATAACTTTCTCTGTTTCTTGCTCATGTATGGGCACCACCTGATACCTGGCCAACCCCAGTCCTATATCTGTTCCCAGCATGGAGGGAATGGTGTCTCTCAGTCTGTGTCACAGGAAGGGTGTGTACAGAGCAGTCACCCTGCACTAGCTGCAAGGGACGACTCGCTGGCCATGGGAGACAGGTGATCCCAAGTAAAGTGATCTCACTGTGTCTCTTCTTTGGTGAGTAAAGCGTTATCCCATGCACTAGCAGAGTGTGTGGTTTGTGTCTTTTGTTGGTGACCTTGAACCCTGCTCCAACAAAAGCCATCACTGTCTCCAAGGCTTTTCATAGAGATGGCCTTAACGAGCTGCTTCCTGCCTTGGAGCTATGGGAAATCAATGTTACTCTCTCTTCCTGGAATGCTCCTCCATACTCAAATCCCCTCTTTACCCAGCAAATGACTACGGATTCTTTAAAACTCAGCTGGTTTCAATCTGGAAGTCTCTACCTATCACCTTGATTTAGATGTCCTTCCTCTGCTTGCACAGTACTTTTTGCTTAGTGCTATCCTCTTGTGTACGTCATTGTACCGTGTCATTGATTTCATTGCCTTTGTTCCCACTACCAGACGGTAAGCTCCTGGAGGGAAGGCATCGTAATGTTTTGACTTTGTATTTTCAGTGCACCCACAGAGTGAACACTCAGTAAAGTCTGTTCAATTAATGGATGTTGTATTAGTATAGGGTGTGTGCAAGCCACCTTTTAATATTTCTTTACCAGATCAAAGTAAATTGGTTTATCAAAATGCCAACAAATATTTGTGTTGAAATTGGCAAATTGTTTCTAAAATTTATATAGAAATGCAAAAGATCTGAAATAATATCTTAAAAATCCAGATTGGAAGACTATCTAATTTCAAGACTTCCTATAATGTTACAGTAATCAAGACAGTATAATATTGGTATCAGAATGGACAAATAGACCACTGGAACAGAATAGAGAGCCCAGGAATAGATACTCAGGTACACAGTCATTTAATTTGCAACAAATTTGTCAAAACAATTTAGTGGGAGAAATGGCAGTCTTTCTAACAAAGGAAAACCTTCCTAACAGTCTTTTCAACAAATAGTGCTGGAACAAATGGATAAACAGGGAAAAATAAACCTTGACCCCTACTTCACACCATGCAGAGAGATAACTCAAGATGGTCCATAGGCTTAAATGTAAAAGCCAAAATTATAAAGCTTGTGAAAGAAAGCAGAGGGGAATATCTCCATGACCTTGTGCAAATAGCATATTTCTTGGAAAGGACTCTAAAAAATTGAAAAAAAAAATGGACTTCAAAAAACATAAACATTTTTGTTCTTTAAAATACACCATTAAGAAAATGTAATAGCAAGCCAAAGTCTGGGGAAAAAAATACCCTCTATACATATATTTGACTTGTAGCTAGATTGTGTATGGAGTAACTACAACTCACAAATATAAAGACAGATAATCCAATAAAATTGGGCAAAGACTTGAATAGACTTGAATGAAAAGAAAGATATATGAATGGCCAATAAATGGGCGGAAGGTACTCAACACCATTAGTCATCAGAGAAATGCAAATGAAAACCCCAGTGAGATACTGCTATACACCCACTAGAATGACTAAAATTACAAAGGCTGAAAACACCAAATTATAATAAGCAAAGCTGTGGAAAAACTGGAACTCTCATACATTATTGGTAGGCATGTAAAATGGTAAACCACTTTACAAAACTGGCATATTTTATAAAGTTAAACATATACTTACCCTATGATCCAGGCATGCTACCATCAGCTATTTATCTTAGAGATGTGAAGACATATATACACAAAAAGACGCGCATGTAGGAGCTAGTACATAATTGCTCATAGTAGCTTTATTCATATTAACCCCAAATTGGAAATATCTCAAATGTCCATTCAGCAGGTGAACAGATAGACAAATTGTGATATATTCATACAATGAAATACTGCTCAGCCATAAAAAGGAACAAACTAAAGATATATGCCACAACTGATTGAGTAAAAAAAAGCCCAAATAGTACATGCTGTATGAATCCAATTATATGAAGTTAAGAATAGGCAAAACTGATCTATTGAAAGAAATCAGGATAGTGATTGCCTTTGGGGATATGAACTGACCAGAAGGGAGCAAGAGGACAATTTCTGAGGTGATGGGATAGTTTATATTTTGACTGAGGTGGTGATTCTGCCATTCAAAACTCATTGATTGTATATGTAATATCCACACATTTCAGTGTATGTAGCTTGGCTTCAATTAACAAAACAAAACAGAACAAAACAAAAACAAACCATGAACTAACCCTAGTCCATATTGTGAAATATGTAATCACTGGCACACACATGTCCTTTAGTCTACATACACGATGCACAGCTCTGGCAGGGGAAGGTGATTAAATGCATTTCTTATGATAGCTATTACAACAAGGAATTATAAACCTTGTCTCCCTCAATAACTGAGGATCCATTTGGCCCAAACATATTTTACCAGTTGGCAATCATAAGAAAAATAACCAAACAAGGACCAAGAAAGGGAAACTGGGATTTTTAAGCTCTACAAGTATTGGCTGCTTTTCTCATGGCCATACCACCGCTGCATAGAACAGGGATGGTGGAGGACAGGCCTTTGTAAATACGTGAGTGAAAGACAAGGATGGAAGGGAGGGAAAACAGCAGAGCCAGAGGAAGAGAGAAGGGCGAGAATGTCAGGGGAGGAGAGCAAGGGAAGGAAAGAGGGCAGGAAGGGAACACAAGGTGCATCAAGCTGTCGGACAGGTCCTAGAGGGTGGTGATGGCCTTGCAACATTTCCATCCATCTGTCCCAGGGTGTCTGCCCCGGAGACCAGAGCAGCACCAACGCACAGCTTGGAGGGAGTGCTGAAAACATCCCGTGTTTCAGAAATAGCCTGTGTGATTACAAAATAGATGCAGTGTGGAAACCTCATTCCAAGAAGCAATTTGGGGAAAGCAGACATTTAGATTGACTATGATTATCACATTCGAGCGATGGCTCGTAATAAATGTCTGTTTTTCTCCAAAAATATGGACAGAGCAGGCATAAGAAATGTAACCTTAATAATTGAGAAACCAAGCTGTTTGCCCACAAATGAAAACTTCATTACATCGCTGGCTTTTACCTTAGAGAAAAAAAATGATGTCTGAACAATTCATTGTTCCCTCCCTACCCCTTCCCCCTCCCCCCGAAAGAGAAGGATGGACTCAGACAGGGCATGGAAAGGCAGTACATCTGTACCCAAGAAGCTCATGTGACAGGGAGGGAGGACAGACAGAGGACAAGTACAGTGGAAATGTAACACTGTGTCTTTTACGTGGAACAGCAGGGTCAGGCAACCTGTGAGCCAGTTCCAGTTCTACAGAGACTCTGGGAAATAAATATACTTCACTTCCTGATTCCTCAGTCTTTCCATCTGTGCATGGGTTATTTATGAAATAGATGTAATTTCTCAAAAGTGGCTATGAAGATAATTTCTGTTAGGTAAGTTCTATTTTCCCACCAACTTCCAATGTATTTGTCAACTGTTAAAAATTCTCAGTAAACAGAAATGAAAATCCCTGGTGAATAAGGTGACCTTACGGTATTACGTTTAGTTTGAAACATATCTGAAAATTGTCTGGCTTTCCACCTCCCCCTCACCATGGAACCCTAGGCCATTCCTGAGCTGCAGCAATGCCCCCTGTGCTTAGAGATACCCTGACTCCAACTTTAAGCATTTACAAAAATCTTATCAGGACTGGCATTTTCATATTTTACCTAGCTGGCTGCAATGACATTCTTCGTTAACACTAACTGGTAGGTTTTCCACAAGGAGCCACGCTGGGAGCCCTGAGACATTGAGATGTGTCACCACTGAAAGGTCATAAACAACATCAGAGGCCTCTGGCTTTTTCTGCCTTCACAAAATGAGGAATGTCACTTCTTTCATTCCTGGGCATGGATCATGGAGAAATAACCATTTGAAATAAAAAATCAGATAGGGTTGGAGGCCCAGAGGCTCTGGATGGGGACTCAAATCCATCATGAAGCCCACATCTAGCAGTGGTCACCAGCCCAGGACCCCTGACCTCCAGGAGCCTGAAAAGTTAGTAATGCTGGTGTGTGAGTTAGTTTTACTCTTCCAAAACACCAAATGGAAATAGCATTATTTATGCTCAAAAAGATGGCACTGAAACAGAACAATCAGAACAGAAATAATGAGAAGGTTCACACATCGTCAAGAATACATACCAACGTCCCTGAACAACTTATGTAGAAATTGTTGAATGGGAACCTAAACTGCTGCGTAAGCCTTCACCAAAAACACAATAAAATATTAAAAAAAAAAAAAAGATGGCAAGGAATCACATTTGCTGCGGTGGCACTGATTATCTGGTGCTGACTAGAGATCCTGATTGGCAATTATTTAAGTCTTTGACGCAAGCATGGGGAGCCAAATTATTATTAAATAATCATGCTTTTTTTAATAGATGAATTTTTTCAAAAAAATAAGATCCATATGGGGAAATGTGAAAAGGCTCTTGGTGGGGAAAAGTTGGGAATAATGGCAAAAAACCAAAAACCAAACCTAGTGCCGTCAAGTCGATTCTGACTCATAGTGACTCTATAGGACAGAGTAGAACCATCCCATAGAGTTCCCAAGGAGCGCCTGGTGGATTCGAACTGCTGACCCCTTGGTTAGCAGCCATAGCACTTAACCACTACGCCACCAGGGTTTCTGGGAGTAACGGCAAGGTCCTCAAATTTCCCCATGGTAGTTCACTCTAAGAAAGGGGATATCAGCTGCTTTAGAAATTGAAGTTTATATGTTTTAAAATATAGCTGCTAGGGCGCTATGGTGTGATTGGTCTGTATGATCAGGAAGAGACTTAATGTATTTATTTCTGACTTTGAGGTTCATTTGAGATGACCAAGGGGTAGAGTTTCTAACCCAAGTGAATTTTAAAATGTAATCTGAATACTTTCATTCAAGGTTTATTGCATGAAGAGGCGTACTAAACGTGAAGCTACCCGTAAGATGCCCAAGTAAACAACTGCAGGAAAGTAAAGCTCACACTTTGTAGTAGCCAGTGTGGAGTACAGCTTGGCAAAGTATCAAAGCAGTGATGCCATTCCTATATGAAATGAGACCTTCCTAAATTCTAGGACAATGAGAAGGGGAGGAAAGATGCACAAAGTGAAAACTAACTTTGTGGTCAGCTTATCCACAGGATCGCAGGTCCTCGGAGACCAGAGCCCTGAAGCCTGCTTTGTCTCCTAGGTGCATGGCCATTCATCTTGTATTGGGCCCTAGGAACTCCAGGACCTGCCTCCACTTGTGGTCACTTTGATTTACTAGCTGGAATTCCAGATTGTTTTTATAGTGCTGAGTACATCGAACATCGATTGGTTAAAAAAAAGTTCACTGTTGAGTTAGTTCCCATGAGGCATGGTCAGAGCAGGGTATTAATGAGGATTAATAAGGCCTTTGTGGTTCGATATTAGCAAAAGACTAGAGTTAAAAATAAATATGTACACCTCATGGAAAGCTGGAGAGTCCAGGCTGGCAACAGTATAAAGCACTGGAATTTTAAAACACGTAACTATATTAATATTTTTTTCTCTTCCCCCACCTTTCAAATTTTCCTATCAGTGTGATCTTGTTTTTTAATTATAACAGAATCAAAGTGTCATGGAGGCAAATAAGTGTAAACATTGGGACCCCATGGAAAAAACTTCCATGGTGGGGACTTTGTTTTCGGAATTGCAAAACACGCCAACTCCTAGAGGAGCAACTTACCCATTCCACCATGGGGAAACGGGTTTCTGTGAATAACAGCAAGGTCTATTATTGCTATGGATCCTTGTCAGCCATTCTCCTACCCCTTGATCCAATCACCCAATACTTGCTAGATTGGTGTGTAGTCCTGGGAAGGTTGTGAACTAAACTTGACAGATTTCCTCTCCTATCTGATGTTATGCTTATTTTCATCAGAGAATTCATTATAATGTGCTAAAATTTTCTACTTCCTAGTCTGTCTTCTCTACAAGACTATAAGTTCTATGAAGACAGGAAGAATGTTTTGTTCACAATTGTACCCCAGTGCCTAGACTGATAGATTCTCAATAAATACTTGTTGAATTAATGAGTTAATACTAAATGCTTTACCAACATCAGCACCACTACTGCCATCACCACCATAACTACCATTACAATCATCATCACACCCACCTCCACCACGACCACTACCACTAGGACCCTCACCACCACTAGCACCACAGCCAGTTAGCTACCATCATCAACATCACTACTACCACCACCACCATTATGGCCTTCATCATCACCAGCACCACAGCCACCATTGCCATCATCACCATCACTACCACAACCACCTTCACTACCATCATCGCCACAAATATCACCATCAACATACCACGTTTGGTACCTAATCCTCTTTGGGAGCTGCTTCTCCAGGGACTCATTGCCTTTGGCTGTTTAGAATCCTCTAATTCACACCTTTCTTCACTTATTGTCCTATTCAAAATTCACCTGCTCTGAGCCCCATTCCCTTGGGATCTTGTTCTTTTCTGGGAGGCAGCTAGTTAATTTGATATGGTAATTTTCTTATTTGTAATAATGTGTTATTACTGGCCCTCTAAGGTCTATGAGCTGAGAGTAAGGACAATATTTAGCTCCAGCTCAGCCACTTATTTGCCGTGTGCCTTTGACTGCATGAGGTAAATTCCAAGGACTTCCATTTCCTCCCCCAGAAGATCCCTGGAGAGTCTCCTGCATCTCACAGCCTGCTTCTACACACATTTGAACAGAGGTCTTCTATGAACAAAATCTTCACCCAGAGTAGCAAATCTGTGCAGGGGTGAAATATTGGGGAGTGTCACAGAGGACTGAGAACGCAGCATCTGCCGTGACCTTACCATTGCAGCAGCAGCTGCACCTCCCTGGAGAAGCTCCCAGCCCCGAGTTGCTGCCAGATCCAATCAGTCATGGGTAGAAACAGGCACAGGCAGGTAACCACCTCACAGTAATGCCAGGCTATTGTTACCAACTCCCCCTTTCCCTAGAACCATGCTGTCCTCGTCACAACATGTCATAGCACAAACGGTTCTGATGGGCTAATTAGGAGCTCGGAGGCCACATCCAGTTTCTTTACAGCATTTTTGGGTTAGAAGTAGAATATTTTTGTTAATGCAGTGTGAGAAAAAAACCTCCTTTGTAAAATTCCCTGATCATTTTCCAGGTGGTGACTGTTACATCAGAAATGAAGTGGAAAGAAAGCAGCAATCAAGCGTTACAATTTAAAGGAGGACGAACAACTTTCGGCAAGTTTTTTTTTCTACTTCCCTTTTTTGTTGGTTTGTTTGTTTGTTTTCTCTTCTCCCTTAAATCAATCTGCAGTGTAGCTTTGGTAGAATGCACTACTCAGTATTTAGAGGAGCCTCAACAGAAGTTTGCTTATGTAAGGTTATCACATCTCAGGCCAACCCCCAGGCAGTGAGATTACAGGATTTTGGAGCTTTTCTTTCTCCTGGGGAAATTCAATAGCCCCAGGCTGTCCAGATTGTCATAAACTTTTCCTATTTTCACATAAAAGTGATGCAAACAACAACTCAAAAAAAAAGAGCTAGAGAAAATACCAAATATATAAAGGCAAAAAATTTGAAGAAAAGAGCGCTGTTTTGAAGAATAAAGGGGTTTTCTTACTGCACTGGGAATAACAAACAAGGTTTGAGTACAGGGACAAGATTTTCTTTCACAGACAAAGAAATAAGACCTGGAGAGGTTAAGCTATTTGTTCTGGGTCACCCAGCAAGTTAGTGGCAAAGCCAAACAGAGGTCAGATCTCTCGACATAGGACCAAGACCCTTTCCATATGACATTGCCTTCCCTCTCCCTTTAGCAGAGGGATGAAAAATGCAGGTTTTGAAGGAGTTAAGGAGACAGATCCTCTATGTGGGCAAGAAGAGAGTGTTATTTACATTCTATAAGCTGAGAAATTCAGCCACGGAGTAACTTAATATTGGGGTCTGCAGGTGGGGGTGATTTTGACCCCCAGGGAATATTTGGTGACATCTGCAGACATTTTTAATTGTTGCAAGTTGGGGGGAGGGAAAGGACGCTGCTATTGGTATCTTGTTTGTACAAGGTGGGATGCCACTAGATATCCTACAGTGCACAGGACAGCCCCCACAACAGAGAATTATCCAGCCCAAAGTGTCAGTTGTACTGAGGCTGACAAACCATGGTGTATTGGCTTACTCAAGGCCATATACGCTGGACAATAAAGATTTTTATCTGGGGATTGTGCACGTACTGGGGATCTCTGTTGTCAGACATAGAAAGTTTGCACAATTTGAGCCATCACCCAGGCTAATTTAGCACCAGGCACCCAGCTACTCAGCAAACTCCTTGCCAATCTTCAGTGCGGGACTTTGTGGTGACCGTGGTAAGCAAATTGGTCTTTGGGGTCCTGCCATCTGCTCCTGCCTCCTGTCCTCCTGTCCTCACTCCCCTCTAAATCTTCGGGAGCCCAGCCAGGGCCACACAGCTTTATCCCCGCCCTTCTGGCAACACTCGCTCCCAAGAAAGTTCTGTCTTCCACCGCTTCCACCCTGGGATGAGGTGAAGTGGATATAGTAAAAATAAAAAGGTCTCCCGAAAATTTTCATGTCACAGTGTATCTCTAGTATTTGGACCTGTGAAAGAAATTTCAAGCCTCAGTGATTAGGCTGGGGAGGTCTTTGAGAAAGCTCCCAGGGTCTGTTCTATCAGAAGGCTGGGTCAGCCCTGAGGCAAACACACAGGCCTATCATCCTTTGAGTCCCAGCTGTGGCTAGACTCTCCCAGCATCAACAGTTTCTTTCCGTGCTCCCTAAATAATCTTCTCATATTTGAAGACAAATCTTTAATTGAGAAATTTGAGGGCTTCCCCCCACCCCAGTCTTTGCTGAACTTCACTCTGCAATTTCCTGATAGATTTCTAGCATTTGTATACAGGAGGGTAACGGCCTGAATGATCAGAAAACACAATTAGAAAAAAAAAAAAGTGTCACCTTTTTAATTTTCTTTTGAGGGTCAATATCTTAGTTTTTAAAATCATTATAAATGAATGGATTTTGGAAAGAGTCACAGAGCTAGTCCAAGGACTGAAGGAGGTAGTAGATGTGAAAGGGTTTTGAAAAAACTGCCAAGCATTTTGCATATGGAAACGGTAGAGATTGTGGAAACAGAAATATTCAAGCCACCCAGGTTCTCTAAGAACCGAAGCACTCCCACCCCTCAGTGCCCCCAAACCCAAAACCAAACCCAAACCAAACTGCTCCTCAAATAGACTCTCTGTATCCAGTTCTAAACCTTGTAATTGGGTTATACATTTTCAAAATTAGAACTTTATAGACTTGTTATGATTAATGAAATTTCAAGGCAATTTGCATTAGGATTATGTGCTTGATTCAAGACTTAAGAGCTTCCAGTTGGCCAAGCGCCAGTGGAGACAGTATTAGGTAAGCCGTCTCGTATTTGCTTCCCTCTTGCATGGGCTGTGCTAAGCAGCGATTTCTGGATTAGCAAAAATACACAAACTATGTGAGCAAGCTTAGGCTGAGGAGCAGGCCATTTGAGGATGCTTAAAAAGGAATTAATTTATATTCATCTGTTGCTAGCTGTTGCCTCTCTTTTCATGGCAAACTTATCATGGTAACTTCAAAGAAGAGGAAATGGGGAAAGCTTGTCTGTGAAACAGGAAAAATAGAGATAAATCTCTAGATTTATCTAGAATATGTTGTGATAAATTGTTCTCATAAAGAAATTCTTAAATTTTTTAGAACTCATTGTCTTTTCATTATGTAAACTAACAGCAGAAAAGGGTCAGTATATGGTAGATTTTGCCTTAACTTTTTAAGCTCCACTATTTATTAAATTTATATGTAGCTTAGTTACTAATAAAATAAAAACGTCCCTTCTTAAAAGCTGTCCAGAGATTACACCTCATATCATTATCAGATTAATATTTTCATATTAAAAATATTGACTTTATTTAACTCAAAAGAATACACAAACAAAACTTAAGGATAAAATTCTTCTCTAGAGAGAAGTTTTTAGAAACTTTAAAGATATTGGTAATAATATGATTTATTTTTTGTTCACGTTTTGATTATATGAAATACCCCCTGGCCAAAGTTTCTTCAGGAATACTGAGCTCATGAATTGGATTTCATATACTTTTATGCACCAAGGAGATGACTGCTTGTGCTGTGTAAATGAGTGTATTCCAGGACTGCAAGGGCCTATGGGTCACACTGAATTCTCCTACGACACCTGAACCCTAACCTTCCCACTTATGGGAGCGCTATCACCTCTCTCAGCAAGCTATTCCACTGCGGGATCTCTGCATTCCCAAAGGTGTTTCAGGATCTTCCACAGAGAACAGCGTGGAAGGAAGAAAGTATCTGGACTTGAAGTCAGTAGAACTGGGCTCTACTGAGGCTTCGTCACTGACCTTACTCCACTGTGTCCTAAGTTGTAAAGTGGCATTAGTGGTGCTTACCTTATTTACCTCATGGAACTCCTGTGAATAATAAATACCCACGTATCAGCTATAAAGCGCTAAGGTGAGGTATCATTGTAATAGAACCTAGGATTAGATAGAGCCATTTATTTCTTTATTCTTGCTATCAGTGTGAAAGTAGACAAAAGGTGGGTCTTGCATGCCTTTCATTTACTTTTGTGTGCCTTTTGATCAATTGATCCATTGATTGATTATAGTCACTGACATTTTGTCATGGCCACTCCTCAATCCTGAGACAAGACAGTCTTGAGAATAATTGGTCTATAGTATCATGTAATCTATCACCATTTGTTTAAAGCTGAAGAAACACAGTGTTGAGAAAATAATTCTGTTCTAAGCAGATGATACGCTTAAAAAACTCCTAGAGCTATACGGGATGTCATAAGCCTGAATCCTACAAATGAAAGTTTATTAAGTGTTAGTCATCATTTCAACAGCTTAATGAACTAGCATCTATACTGAGGCAAACAACATGTGTTGTAGGTTTTAATAATCATTAGTTGTTGCTTACCATGGCAGACCCAACGCGGCTGACTTTGATGGGGTTTCCTCTACCAGAGAGGTCCATTTTTGCTCTGTCCATCACATACAGGCATGCATCAAGGATGCCATCCTCAAACTATCCAGGAAAAGAGAAAAGGAGAAACTGCTTAATGTACACTATGCAAACAAGGTATTCTCTGCTTAAAAATGCAACAAATCCACAATCTAATGAGTATATTTCCTATAGAGTAATCTCTCATAATATTTAGTATGAAGTATCAAAATGAAAGGAAAAAGACATCCTCTTTTTTTTTTTTTCCATTACAACTAACAAGAACATAAAAGCAAACCATAAATATAAACAGAACTACTAGATAGCTGATCTTCTCAAGGAACATGGACTAACTTGAAGATCTTCAGAAGGTTGTTCAAGCGAATTTAGACAATCTTTCCAAGATATCCAGTGTCCAAAGCAAAGCGAAGGATGATTTACCATGAATGAAGTCTTGAGACTTCAAAAGTAATATGAGTCATGAGTCCTCGTGCAACTTTAAAATAAACAACTCCCAGGTGTATTGCAGTGACGTATTTCAGGAATAGTTAGCTTGCATCTGAAATAGTACGAGACCTCATCTAATGAATGTCAGCCTAAGAGTCCCTTCTTCTGGGACAAGGTGGACCCCAGGGTCAAAGAGAGGGCACAGAGGCCTAGAGAGACTAGATTGTAACATCAAAGGCATTCGTGGTGGTCAGTTCAATTTGCCTAGAAAAAACTGCTAGCCACAGAAAATGCAAGAATTTTCTTAAAAAGGAATAGAGATGAGATAGTAATAAAAGGGCAAGTTTGAAAGGTTTCACCTATACTATAACTCAATACAGTAGGACATTTCCCTGAATACAGAAATCTTGCACATCGCCTATCCAAGTACTTGTGATAGAAACCACAATCTTAATAGCCAATTACCATGTAATTCTTTATTAAGTCCAGTTAGAATACCAACTCTGTGGGTACCCAAAACTGAAATGATAGATGCAGTAGCGGGTAATTGCACTAGTCCTTCAGGTATATAAATAACTCATTATTCTGGTTCTTATTAAGCAGTATTGCTCAGCTGTGTCTATGGGACATGGTAGAACCAACTGGAGAGTTAAAATATTAGTTGTATACTGCAGACAACACAATTGACTTGTTACTTTGGCCGAAGGAACCAAATCAACTGATTTTTTAAGTGATATTAACTAGAGCAGTGCCTGTGCTCAAGGGTGGTTGTTTTTAGTTGCTGTTGAATTGGCTCTGACTCATGTTGTTGTTAGGTGCCTGTCGAGTTGGTTCCAACCCATAGCAACCCTAAATGTACAATAGAATGAAACATTTCCCAGTCCTGTGCCATCCTCACAATTGTTGTTATGTTTGAGCCCATTGTTGCAGCCACTGTGTCAATCCATCTCATCGAGGGTCTTCCTCTTTTCTGCTGACCCTCTACTTTACCAAACATGATATCCTTCTCCAGGGACTGATCCCTCCTGATAACATGTTCAAAGTATGTAAGGCGCAGTCTCACCATCCTTGCTTCTAAAGAGCATTCTGGTTGTACTTCCAAGACAGATTTGTTTGTTCTTTTGGCAGTCCATGGTATGTTCAGTACTCTTCTGACTCATGGCGACCCCATATACAACAGAACTCAGTGTTGCCCAGTCCTGTGCCAACTTCATGATCCTTGTTTGGTATGCTCAAGTTCATTGTTGTTGCCATTGTGTCAGTCCATCTCACTAAGGGTTTTCCTCACCTTCACTGGTCTTCCACTTTGACAAACATGATGTCCTTTACCAGATATTGGTCCCTCCTGATGACATGACCAAATTAAGTGAGTTGAAGATTTGGACAATATTCTATGATCCATAGAATTTTCATTGGCTTTTATTTTTTAAGCTTTGGAAGTAGATCATCAGGCCTTTCCTTCCAGTCTGTCTTAGTATGGAAGCTCTGCTGAAACTTCTCCTTCACAGGTGATCCTGCTGATATTTGAAATACTGGTGGCATAGCTTCGAGCATCACAGTAACATGCAAACTACCACGGTATGACAAACTGACAGATGGGTGGTGGGTTTCAAGGGTAACCATCATTACAATCAAAGGCATGCTGGCTCAGGAGTACCCTGGCCTTACTTGGGACACTTTTCCAGTACTACTTGCTACTCACCTTGCTGACTTTTCTTTTTATTGGCCATCTATAGCTTGTCACATTATGTCCATAAACAAAACCACACCCAAAAGCTAGGAGCTGAGGCCCCAAGGCAAGAGCATCAGAGAGTAGGCAGTAGTCAAAGGCTGTGTGGTCACCCAGGAAAGAGAGGGCTCTAGGGAGCCAGACAGGGACTCAAAAACAGTGAAAGAGAACATAGGGTATGAGCTTGGCAGGGCATGAGAAATGCAAAAGGGTAAGCTGGAGTCAGGGTGAGGGGCTAGTCTCAAAGATAGGTGGATAAGACAAGAGCACCAATGGTCATGCTGGAGTCGAGGGTGAGGCATCTAGAGACCACCCAGATGGAAGACAAAATAAGACACAGGAAAAAGAAAGCACCATGAAAGCAAGAAAGCACCCTGCAGGCAGGTGAAATTCCTCTCTGGATCGACAGGACAAGGATTCCTGATTCTGATCATCTTGGCCAAAACTCTGAGATATGAGAAGGGACACATTCCTCTCCTCTCATGTTGCTAATGAAAAATCATTTTTTAATCACATGTATTCATTTATGGAAATGTGATATCATTCATTTGATCCAATGTTGAATTATGGAATTGTGATATCACCCATTTGATCCAATGTTGAAGATACTACACTAAAAGAGTGTGAATAATTGAATATCTTAAAGGAAATACCATTTGATACTTTATAACCAGATAGTAGCTTCAGGTTGCAGCTGATGAGATGTCTCTAAATCAAAGCCCAGGGGGCCCTCCTTTGATGAACTGGTAACACTCCTTTCTAATTAGCAGTATTTTTATATATACTAGCGGAAACCCTAATGGCATAGTGGTTAAGAGCTATGGCAGCTAACCAAAGGGTCAGCAATTCAAATCCACCAGGCACTCCTTGGAAACTCTATGGGGCAGTTCAACTCTGTTCTATAGGGTCACTATGAGTCGGAATTGACTCGATAGCACTGGTTTTTTTTCTTGGGTATATATACTAACAGTTACACAAAAGTGATTTCTTTGGGTCGGGGACATATCTTGCAGTACCCTTTGCATCATTATCAAAAGTCCATTCTTTATAAGGAAAGGAAAACCAGTCCATTCTAGATGGAATAGCAATGTCTTCGCTTATAAGATTTCAGTGTCCTGAGAGGCATTTCTCAATAGAGTGCCCTATTATCCACAGAATCGCTGAACTCCATAACGTTGTGATAACCGAAGATATGTGGTTTCATTTGATAAATTATGCAGCTGTCTCTAAAGGTCTCTACTCCCATGCTCTCTGTCTTGGAGTCTCAGATCCTGGAAAGCAGGAAATTGTGCTTGTCTAATATCGATGTATGTCACCTGCAGTGATTCAAGGAACAAAAACATTAAATAAGTGCCCTTGACAATGAGAAATTTTAAATGGCTCACCTGACCATAGCTCCAGCTTCTATTCTTGATGTCCTTGAAGTCTCCATGGAAAATAACCCCAATGTCATTCAGGACATACTCTTCTCGTTGTCTCTCATCATCCAGATATACAGCATCCTCTGCAGGAGGATTTAAACATAATGGCCATTACCATACCAACCTGTTTTCAAATACTCGCAAGTTTATTTATTATTTTCTAAACTGCAATTTAGTCAACTAAATGACAAAAAGAAAAAAAAAAAAGGATCTTTTGTTTCACTAAGCAGAGCTCATTTCCCAGTGTGTAATTTGTGGTGATGGTGAACATAATCAGCACCACAAGCCAGTCTGTGAATGATGCCTGGTGCAAAATGCTGACACACTGGACTTTTCTTAAGTTTCATGAAGGATAACTAAATTCATATGTCTCATTAAACTTTTTTTTTTTTTATTCTGGTACATCGGTAGTTTCAGAATCGAAAATTCTATGATGCTGAAACAAACCTATAACAGATTAAAAAAATTTTTTTCCAACCTGTTAATGTTAATAGAAAACTAGTCAAATTGAAAATTATTTTGAAAACAAATCCAGGGGACACTGGAAGATACTAATCAACTCGACTCCAACTCATGGTGACCCGATGTGTGTAGAGCACAACAGCTCCACAGGGTTTTCAAGGTTGTGATGTCTCAGAAATAGAATTCCAGTCCTTTCTCCTGAGGCGTCACTGAGCGGATTCAAATCACCAACCTTCCAGTTAGTAGTCCAGCACAAAACATTTGTGATACCAGGGACCTTCACTGGAAGATACCATGTACCATGTCTGGTATGTGGGCCATCACTGGCAGAAGAAAGGAGGCTGGAGGCTATCTTTTTTTTAATGAACACTCCTTGTGGATGTGTTGGCAGGTGTGTGTTCGATCAGACTCTCTGGTTGGCTGTCTCTAGTGCAAAGACTTTTCTTCTCTGGGGCTATAATCTCAGGAGGTCATGCTTCCTGTCTACCCACTTAACAATCAGTCTGGTACTTATTCCAAGGCCAGATGTGAGAGAAGCAAAAGTATCTTTAATACAGACAGGACCATATAAGTGTGCATCACACTCAGATAAGCTTGTGTGTTTGGAAAAGAGTTAATTTCAGTTCTGATCGGGACATGGTTCCTTACATTTCTCTGGCCTAGGTCCTATCTGTCATTCCTATTACTTCATTAGGGATTTTCTTCCTCATTCCCTGAAAAGGCTTTGATCACTCTCTCTAAAGTAATGGTTCTCACAGCCATGGCTGCACATTAGAATCAGCTGGGGTCAGATCCAGATACAGGGGTCTTTTTTTCTTTTCAAGTCCCCAGTGATTTTTCTGCGCAGCTCAAGTTGAGAACAAATGCCATAGCCCCTTGCTAACTCCAAGTGTGGTTTAAAGATAAGCAGCACCTGAAAGCTTGTTAGAAATGCAGAATCTCAGGCTCCACTTCAGACCTGCTGAACCAGAGTCTGCATGTTAACAAATCCCCAAGTGGTTTCTATACACATTCAAACTTGAGAAGCGCTGCTCAGTCCAATCATCTGAGACCCCCATTCTGGGCTGTACGATCCTTTAGAATGAATCCTTTGCTGATTCCTTGGTCTCGTCTGGTCTCTAATACTTTCTTGTATCTTCCTCTTTCTGTTCTCTGCCTCTTGTCTACAATTAGCCTGTTCCCATGCAACTCTAAAGATATATATATATATATAAAACATATATAATATTATATACTCGGTGGCAAGGGTATGTATAATATCGACATCCAGTAAACTGCACACATTTTTTATATTGTTTCGCAAGGGCAGAGCCAACATGGAGCTATAGACAGACGCATCACGCCATTCCTCTACAGCAAAGACCCAAAAAACTAAGTAAAACAGATACAAATGTCAATCCTGGGACCCCAAGCATCAAATGAAGGGATAAAGAATTCAACCAAGCACTGAATGCAAAAAGAAACTGACAGAGAACTAGGAGAGCTATGGAGTGGAGGTCTCCTACAAGCTAACGCAGCATGGACTCACCATCTCAGACCCCTCAGCCACCAAGAATGGTGGACAGGTAGTATGGGAAGGCAACTTCACGGAGTTCCCAGCAGGAGACAGAGCACCTGGTAGAGAGGGATATGTGCTTCCCCACCTCTCCCCTTCTCTCTGCACTGCCTCTACTGCTTTCAAGTAGGCCGTGGTCAGGCTGTGGGGGAGACACTGACACCTCACTGTTCCTTCAGTGCCATTTTTTCACTGTTGTTTTTTTGGACTTCTTTTTGTTTCTTCTCTCTCTCTCTCTCATCTCCTTCCTTTCCTTTCTCCTACCCAGGTGGTGCCATGTGCTATCTCTGCTCCTTGGTAGACTGTGTCGCACCACTTGGATGGGGAGCCACTTCCCTGGTGCACACCGCCATGCTGGTGGGCTCCCTTGTGGCGTTTTTTTCCTCTCTGTTTCTTGACTCTTTCTATCTTCCTTCCTTTCCTTTCTCTCAGCCACCTGGCCACATGTGCTGTCTCTGCTGCTTTTTGACAGGCAGTGCCACACTACTCAGCTAATGAGCTGCTGACACATGGCTTCCCCAGTCTGCCCAGCCACACTGGTGGGCTCCCTCGGGGCTTCCCCCGCCCCTCAGTTTCTTGTCTTTCTCTACCTTCCTTCTTTTCCTTTCTCCTGGGCACCTGGCCATGTGTGCCTTTTTTTTTTTTTCTTTATCTCTTGTCCTTCCTCCCTTTCCTTTCTCCCACCCACCTAGCTGCATGTGCTATTTCTGCTCCTTTTTGACAGGCTGTGCAACACCACCTGGCTACAAAACCACTGGCAGGCAGCTTCCCCAGGTCCACATCATTTTTTCTGGTTTCTGTTTCTCTCTCACTGTGTTTTCTTTCCCACATCCACTTAGCTCCACATATCACATCTTCCCACTTCCCTCCTTCCTATGTTTACTGCACTCTGAGCCTCTTGAGCACTATGCCCCTGAGCAGCACAAGTGTGGACCACCAGACCCTGCCCTGCATTGCCACCCGGTCCCACCCTGTTGGCCCCAGGATGTGCTGCAAACAACCCATCTCCACCCTTTCCCCTCTGCTGGACCTGCCCTGCTGCACCATAGCTGAGTAATTGGCTCTACCCACATGGACAAGGTGGTGCGAAGTATCAGCCCACAGACAACCAAAACAACAAAGAGCACCCATCCCCCTGCCCAGGCATAATGAAATAAAACAAAAAAGCAGGACAAAACAAATCTACAATCAATAAATGAGGAAATTAATTCCGGAATGTCCCAAAGACAACAGACAATATTAAAAACAGGACAGGATGGCTACAGAAAGCATCCAAAATAAAATACCAGAAGACCTCCTGGTAGAAGAAAAGGCACTGGGACTACCTAAGAGGAAATTCAAAACTCTAATAGCCAGGGGTCTCCAAAAAATGAAGGAAAATGCAGAAAAAAATAAGGAAAAAATAGGCAAAATCATGGAAAAGACAGACAAGACAATGAAAGAATTCAGGAAAATAATACAAGAATAAAATGTCAAATGAAACAACTAGAAATCATACAAAAACAGCAATTAGAAATCCAAAAGATAAGCAACAAGATTTCAGAAATGGACAGTGCCATAGAAGGTTTTAGGAGAAAATTTGAAACAATGGAACACAGGATTAGCAAAATTAATGACAAGTCCTTGAATACCTCATTGTTTGAGGAAAAATCAGAGAAAAAGAATGAAGAAATCCTGAGAATGATGTGGGATATAATCACAAGCAAAAATTTGCCTTCAATTGGAGTTCCAGAACAAGAGGAGAAAATGAATAACACAGAGAGGATCATTGAAGATTTACTGACAGAAAACTTCCTTAGTATCATGAAAGAGGAAAAGCTGACCATCAAAGAAGCTCAGTGAACCCCATATAGGATAGACCCCAAAAGAAAATCACCAGGACAAATCATAATCACACTCACTAAAACCAAACACAAAGAATGAATCCTGAAAGCAGCTCAAGAAAAATGAAAAATTACATACAGAGGGGAAAAAATGAGACTAAGCTTTGGTTATTTGGCAGAAACCATGCAGTCAAGAAGACAATGGGATGACATGTGTAAAACTTTGAAAGAGAAAAACTGCCAAGCAAAAATAATATATCCTGCAAAACTCTTGCTCAAATATGATAGTGAAATTAAGACATTTCCAGATAAAAAGAAATTAAAAGAATATGTAAAAACCAAACCAAACTTACAAGAATTATTAAAGGGAGTCTTTCAGTTAGAAAATCAACAACATTGGACAACAGCCTGAAACTAGGACACAAGACCACATCAGCCAGATACCAACTTATGTAATGAACTCTCAAGGATAAAACAAACTCAAAGATTTACAACAGAGGTCAATCTGTAAATGACAACAATGTTAGGACAATAGAAGAGGGAATAAAGAGTGTAGGTATAGAACTTTCAAATGGAGAGGATCAAGGCAATATCAAGTAAGAAAAGACTGGTTGAAACTTAAGAAGACAGGGGTAAAATTCAAGGTAACCACAAAGCAAGTTAACAAACCTACTCATCAATATAAAGAAGAAAACATATAGTCTCAGTAAACATAAAATATACAAAAACAAAAGAAATGAAAAAAAAAGAAAAACACAAACAAAAGGATTTCAGCACCTGAGAGTAAGAGAAACAAAGAAAACATCAGCACCATGAAAAAAGCACTATAAAATGACAGCAATAAGCGTATCTATCAATTATTGCACTGAATGTAATGGCCTAAATGCACCCACAAAGAGACAGAGAGTGACAGAATAGATTTAAAAAAAAAAAAATCCATCAATATGCTGTCTACAAGAGACACATCTTAAAAACAAAGACATAAATATATTAAAAATCAAAAGATGGAGAAAATATGTCAAGCAAACAGCAACCAAAAAAGAGAAAAAGTGGTAGTATTAATCTCAGATAAAATAGACTTTAAAACAAAATCTACCATAAAAGACAAGGAAGGGCATTATATAATGATTAAAGGAACAATTCACCATGAAGACACCCATAATTAGTATCTACGTACCCAATGACAGAGCTCCAAATTACATAAAACAGACTCCAACAGCACTGAAAAGACAAATTGACAGTTCCTCAATAATACTAGGAGACTACAACACACCACTCTAGGTAAAGGACAGTACATCTAGAAAGAAATTCAACAAAGATACAGAAGATCTAAAGGCCACAATCAACCAACGTGACCACATAGACATATACAGAACACTTCACCCAACAGCAGCAGCAAAGTACACATTCTTTTCCAACACACATGGAACATTTTCCAGAATAGACCACATCTTAGGCCACAAAGCCACCCTAAACAAAATCCAAAACACTGATATAATACAAAGTATCTTTCTGATCACAATGTTATCAAAGTAGAAACTAATAAAAGGAAGAGCAAGTAAAAAAAATCAAATATGTGGAAACTGAATAACACCTTGCTTAAAAACCACTGGGTAACAGAAGAAGTCAAAGATGGAATAAAAAAAAGTCCTGGAATCAAACGAGAATGAAAATACATCATACCAAAACCTTTGGGACACAGCAAGGCCGTGCTCAGAGATCAATTTACAGCAATAGATGCACACATCAAAAAATAAAAAAATGGACAAAATCAAAACATTAGCTACATAACTCAAACAAACAAAATGAGAACAGCAAAAGAAGCCAACAGCCACCAGAAGAAAGGACATAATACGGATCAGAGCAGAAATAAATGAAATAGAGAATAGGAAAACAATAGAAAGGATCAACAAAACCAAAAGTTGGTTCCTTTAAAGGAACAACCAAACCAACAAACAATTGGCCAAACTGACAAAAGAAAAACAGGACAGGACACAAATAACTGAAATAAGAAATGAAATGGGGGACATTACAACAGACCCAAATGAAACAAAAAAGGGTTATAACAGTACTGTGAAAAACTATGCTCCAAAAAATTTGAAAACCTAGAGGAAATGGACAAATTTCTAGAAACACACTACCTACCTAGACTAACACAAACTAAAGCTGAAAATCTGAACAGACTCATAAGAAGAGAAGGGATTGAAAAAGTAATAATAATTTTAAAAAATCCAACAAATAAAAGCCCTGGCCCAGATGGCTTCACTGGAGAATTCTACCAAACATTCAGAGAAGAGCTTACACCAGTACTACTCAAACTATTTCAGAACATAGAAAAGAAAGGGATACTTCTGAATTCATTCTATGAAGCCAGCATAGGAGTGATACTAAAACCAGGCAAAGACATCACAAAGAAAGAAAATTACAGACCAGTATCTCTCATAAATATAGATGCAAAAATTCTCAACAAAGTTCTAGTCAGTAGAATTCAGCACCATATTAAAAAAATACTCCACAACCAAGTGGGATTCATACCAGGTATGCAATGATGGTTCAACATTAGAAAATCAATCAGTGCAATCCAGCACATAAATAAAAGAATCACATGATCATTTCAGTCAATGAAAAAGGCATTCAATAAAGTCCAACACTCATTCCTGATAAAAAACTCTCAATAAGATACGAATAGAAGGGAAATTCCTCTACATAATAAAGGACGTCTATACAAAACCAACCAACAGCTAACTTCATGAGAACAGGAACGAGAGATAAGGATGTTCTTTTTTCATTACTCGTATTTAACATTCTGCTGGAAGTCCTAGCGAGAGCAATAAGGCAAGAAAAAGAAATAAAGGGCATCCAAGTTGGTAAGGAAGAAGGAAAACTGTCCCTATTTGCAAATGATATTATACTATGCATAGAAAACCCAAAAGACTCTACGGGAAAACTACCAGAACTAATAGAAAGATTCAGCAGAATAGTAGGATACAACATAAACATACAAAAAATCAGTTGGATTCCTATACACCAATAAAGAAAACTATGAAAAGGAAATCAGGAAAACAATACCCTTATAACAGCCCCTAAAAAATAAAATACTTAGGAATCAATCTAACCAGGGATGTAAAAGACCCATACAAAGAAAGCTATAAAACACTACTGCAAGAAACTAAAAGAGACCTACATAAATGGAGAAACATACCAGGCTCACAGTTAAGTAGACTCAACATTGTGAAAATTTCTATTCTTCCCAAAGCAATCTACAAATACGATGCAATTCCAATCCAAATACCAACAGCTTTCTTTAAAGAGATGGAAAAACTAATCATTAACTTTATATGGAAAGGGAAGAAGCCCCGGATAAGTAAAGCACTCTTGAAGAAGAAGAATAAAGTAGGAGGACTCACACTACCTGACTTCAGAATCTACTACAGAGCTATGGTAGTCAAAACAGCTTGGTACTAGCACAACAACAGATACATTGACCAATGAAATAGAATCCAGAACACAGATGTAAATCCATCCATCTAGTCACCTTGATCTTCAACAAAGGCCCAAAGTCCATCGAATGAGGAAAGGACAGTCTCTAACAAATGGTGCTGGCAAAACTGAATGTCCATCTGCAAAAAAATGAAACAGAACTCATATTTCACACCATACACAAAAACTAATTCAGAATAGATCAAAGGCCTATATATAAAACTATAAAGATCATAGAAGAGACAATAGGGTCAACGCTACAGGCCCTAATACACAGCATAAATAGGATACAAACCATAACTAACAATAAACAAACACCAGAAGGTAACTGGGATCTTCTAAAAATTAAACACTTATGCTCATCGAATGGCTTCACCAAAAGAGTAAAAAGAGAACCTATAGACTGGGAAAAAAAAAATTTGGCTATGACAAATCTGACAAAGGTCTAATCTCTAAAATCTACAGAAAAATCCATTACCTCTACAACAAAAAGACAAATAGCCCAATTAAAAAATGGGGAAGGATATGAACAGACCAAATTAAAAATTCAGGTGGCTAACAGACACATGAGGAAATGCTCGGAATCACTAGCCATTAGAGAAAAGCAAATAAAAACTACAATGTGATACATCTCACCCTGACATTACCAGCGCACACACACAAAAAAAAAACAGAAAATAACAAATGTTGGAGAGGCTGCAGGTAGATTGGAACCCTTATGCACTGTTAGTAGAAATGCAAAACGGTATAACCATTTTGGAAAATGCTTCCTTAAAAAGCTAGAAATAGAAATACTATAAGATCCAGCAATCCCGCTCCTAGGAATGTATGCTAGAGAAGTAAGAGCTGTCACATGAATAGACATATGTACACCCATGTTCATTGCAGTATTATTCATAATGGCAAAAAGACAGAAACAACCTAAGTGCCCTCAACAAATGAATGGACAAACTATAGTACATATACACGATGGAATACTACACAAAGATAAAGAACAATGATCAATCTGTGAAACATCTCACAACCTGGATGAATCTGGAGGGCATTATGATGAGTGAAATACATCAACCACAAAAGGACAAATATCGTATGAGACCACTACTATAAAAACTCATGAAAAGGTTTGTACACAGAAAGAAACAATCTTTGATAGTTACAAGGGAGGGAAGGGGTGGGGAGGGAAAAAGATTTAACGGACAGTAGAAACGTGGTAACTTTGGTGAAGGATAAGACAGTACAAAAAACAGAGGAAGCCAGCACAACTTGACCAAGGCACGCTCCACAAAAACATCCAAACTCACTGAGGGACACAATTACAGGGCTAAGGGATATGGACCACGGTCTTGAGGAACATCTAGCTCAATTGGCATTACGCTGCTTATAAAGAAAATGTCCTACATCCTACTTTGGTGAGTAGCATCTGTGGTCTTAAAAGCTTGTGAGAAGCCATCTAAGATACTCCCCTGGTCTCATCCCGTCTGTGGCAAGGGTGAATGAAGAAAACCAAAGACACAAGGGAAAATTACTCTAAAGGACAGATGGAGCACAACTACCACAGCCTCTACCAGACTGAGATCAGCACAACTAGATGGTGCCTGGCTACCACCCCTGACTGAGATCACAATAGACAGTCCCAGCCAGAGCTGGAGAAAAATGTAGAACAAAATTCTAACTCACACACACACATACAATACCAGACTTGCTGGTCTGAAAGAGACTGGAGAAACCTTGAGAGTACGGCCCCCGGACAGCCTTATAGCTCAGTAATGAAGTCACTCCTGAGGCTCACTCTTCAGCCATAGATTAGACGGGCCCATAAAACAAAATGAGACTAAATGGGTATACCAGCCAAGGGGCAAGGATGAGAAGGCAGGAGGGGACAGGATAGCCGGTAATGGGAACTCAAGGTCAAGAAGGGGAGAGTGTTCACATGTCGTGGGGTTGGCAACCAGTGTCACTAAACCATATGTGTATTAATTGTTTAATGAGAAATTAATTTGTTCTACAAGCTTTCATCTAAAGTATGATTAAAAAAGACAAATGTAAGTAAAAAAAAATAATAATAAAATATATTGTTTCACAATCAAGATAATAAACCTATCCATCACCCCCAAAGTTTTCTTGCACTTTTTTGTAATCCCTCTCTCCTGAACCCCCTCCTCCAGGAATCTGCATCTGTCGCTGTAGGTTACTTCGCATTTTCTAGAATTTTATGTAAATGGAATCATAGAGTACTCAGGATAGTTATGCTGAGATTCATCCATGCTGTTGCATCAATACTTCCTTACTCCTGAAGTCAGTTTTATCCTCCCAGAAGAAGCCAGAGTTACATAAATGTGCCCCAGGCTCCCTCAGCCCTTGCAAGTGCAAACATCGATGCCTCTAAACTTCTGGTCTTGCCTTGTTGATTCCTGGAGGCAGATGCTATGGTTTTGACAACAATCTCTATACAGCAGGATGCCACACAAAATAAAACCTCAGCTTCATTTTCACGTGGAACCAAGTAGAGATAACACATAAAGAAACCACAAATGAGTTTGAGGTCAATATTTCTGAGTAAAAGCATGAAAGAATACTTTTACTTAAAAAGAATAGTAAACAAAATTATATATGAAAGGACATCAAAGGCACAGCTCTTCACCGAATGTTATCTAAACGTCCTGAAAATGAAAGGCTACTTTTGCTTTTATTCTTTTATAATAGTGGTTTAAATGATGTGACTTTATTGTAATAATGAGTGGCTTTACCATATGACCTTCAAACGCCTGTTTTGGGGATAGAAATATACTCTTAAGGCCACTGAGGTTTAGAAGTGCCATTTAGGAATATTTTTTAAACACAATATTTTTCGTATAGTACGAGGTGTTTAGGGACTTGCCCTGTAAGATATTAGAGACCATTATAAAGCTATAATAATTTAAATGACTGGAATAGAAATAGATTAATGGATCAAAATACCCAGTATAGATAGCATAAAAATAGGTGTTACTGAATGTATATATCCATCTATCTTTGAAACTATGATACAAGGAATATCATAAATCAAAGTGAATGACTGAAGTACTTGTTAAATCCAGCTGAGAAAGTTGACTATTTAGAAAAAGTAAATTTTCTGTACATCAGAATAAACTGGAAATTAAATACAAATGGCAGCATTTTAAATCTTTTTGATTAAATGCATTAAAGAATACTGGAAACTGTGCATGAAGCAAGGTGAAAATTTAAATGTAGAATACAAAGTCATGTAAAGACATGTACCAGTTATGTAAAAAATATTGCCAAAAGGCTTGAAATAGTTTGATCAAGATGGCTGATTGAAGAAATTCTCTACCTATATAGTTACTATAGGTTTCTTGAAATGACTGAATACATATATTGCAAAATATCTTCAATATTTGCAAAATAATCAAGAAATTCCTAGAATGAGAAAAGACAAAAATAGGAAAGCATGAGAAGAAAAGAGGCATGAAAGACAGATGCAAAAAGTAAAATATCTGCCTCAAAGGTGTTTTACAATAAGAAAGCATACAAGTAAAAAGAGAACACAAAGATAGGAGACAAAAATTCTCAGAGCTAACAAAGACTCATGGGGTCAACCTGAAAAGGACCACAGTGTACATGTTTGAGTAGTAAATGAAAAAATGACCTGACCTAGATGTAAAGTGTCTAAACGCCAAAAACTTCAAAGACAAAGCAAAGTCCTTAAAGACTTCAAGTTAAAAAAAATCTGTAACTATAAAAAACATTTTCATGAATAAAATTGGGTATTTTGATATTAGACTTTTCACAAGTAGTCCTGGATGCTAAAAGGCAAAGGAGTAATGCCTGGATTTCATCTCCAGGCAAAAAAGTTAAGGGATAAATGATTTTGACCTTAGCGTTCTATACCCAGCAAAACTGTCATTCAAATAAAAGGCAACATAAAGACTTTTTTTTTGTCATGAAAGAACTAAGAAATCTGATTACTTGCACATTTTCTCTAAAAGAAGTTTTCAACGATGTACACAGTGTACGTTACCTATAAAAAAAGTACTGCTGCATGACATAAAAAAATTATTAACAATATGAAATTAAAATTCCAGGTGATTTCAACATAAGGAATAGCAGGGGTTGGGTGGAATGAGGTAAATGAACGTTTGAAAAATATTATGTTCTGAAGGATACTATATACATTGCTTTATATATTAACATAACACTACAAATTCATTTATGTGACTCAAAATTTTCCATAAACATGTGAAAATATTATCAAACTTGCTCTAAATAAAAGAGGAAAAAATTAAAACTATAACTAAAACACTGTTTCCCATTTTTTAGATTGGCACCAGAAATTTGACAGCATATTCTGTTGGTCATATCGCGGGTAAAAATACACCTGCATTATATGGCTTGTGGGAATGCAAAATGGTACACACCAATAAAGGGGAATTTGGCAGTATCTAGCAAAGCTACATATGTATCTATCTTAGCCTAGAAAAATCACTTTGAGGGATTTATCCCAAAGATATGAAACCAAAAAAACAAAGTGTTATACACACAAGGCTATTTTCTACAGCATTATTTGTAACAGCAAAAGACTTGAGATAACCTGGAAGTCTGTACTTACTTAGGCAACTGGTTGAATGTTGTATGGTAATACACCTAGTGGCGTAAAAGTCAGCTGTATAAAGGCATGAGGCAAATAACTACATATTGTTATAGAGGGATAGCCAGGATCTATTATTAGATGAGAAAACAAAAACAAAAACGAAGGTATGCAAAACTGTGTATAGTTTACTACTTTTTATTTAAGAACGGGGAAATAGACAGATAGATAGATAGGCAGACAGACATTTATATTCATACACATATATATGTATGTGTGTGTATAAAAATGAACTAAGTAATTGTTTTATAAATAACATAAAACAAAATGAAATAAAAAATTTTAAAAACAAAGAAATTTCTTAAAAAAAAAAAAGAAGAAGAAGAAGGCCAAAATGAAACAAATGAACCTATGTATTGCATTAGTGGCTTAACCACAAAAAATAATTATTTCAAGTTGGTTTAAAACAGACTAACTTCACTATACATCTCTAGTAGGATATACCATAAAGAAAAGAAAAATGACAAAAAAAGTACTAAGTAATCATATTCTTAGTAATAATATTGGTAACACTATTTTGAAACTAATAAAAAATAAGTGAATATGTTAATGCCTTTAAAACCAAGATTTTCATAAGAGAAAAATATATAAATACAAAACCAAAGAAATGAAATTTAAAACCTGTAACCTTAAATTTAATTTGAAAATATTAGTATTACAGGAGAGGTCAGCACAACTGGACTAAACCAAAAGCAAAGAAGTTTCCTGAATACAACTGAACACTTCAAAGACCAGAGTAGCAGGGACAGGGGTCTGGGGACCATGGTTTCAGGGGACATCTAGGTCAATTAGCATAAGGAAATATATTAAGAAAACACTCTGCATCCCACTTTGGTGAGTGGCGTCTGGGGTCTTCAGCACTAGCAAGCAGCCATCTAAGATACATCAATTGGTTTCAACTCACCTGGAGCAAAGGAGAATGAAGAACACCAAAGACATAAGAGATGACCTCGAGAGTCAGAAAGGGCCACATAAACCAAAGACTACATCAGACTGAGACCAGAAGAACTAGATGGTGCCTGTCTACCACCGATGACTGCCCTGAAATGGAACACAACAGTGAATCCCTGATGGACCAGGAGAGCAGTGGGATGCAGACGACAAATTCTCATAAAAAGACCAGACTTAATGGTCTGAATGAGACTAGAGGGACCCTGGAGGTCACGGTCCCCAGACCCTCTGTTAACCTAAGACTGGAACCATTCCCAAAGCCAACTCTTCAGACAGTGAGTATAAGACAGAAAATGATACTGGTGAGGAGTGAGCTTCTTGGCTCAAGTAGACACATGAGACTATGTGGACAGCACCTGTCTGGATGTGAGGTGAGAAGGCAAAGGGGGACAGGAGCTGGTTGAATGGACACAGGGAATACAGGGTGGAGAGGAGGGATGTGCTGTCTTATTAAGGGGAGAGCAGCTAGGAGAATATAGCAAGGTGTGTGTAAGTTTTTATATGAGAGACTGACTTGATTCATAAACTTTCACTTAAAGCATAATAAATTAAAAAAATATTAGTATTATGTTATCATGTATCTTCTATTTAAGAATTATACTTCCTACCTCTGATCACTGGAAAGGTCTAGAGCCTAGATGATCATCTCTAAAATACCTTTTCTCTTTCTCCACTAAAAGGAATCAAAGCTCCTTAAAAGAAATGACTTATTACAGATGATTTCGTTCTGCTTGGATCAACAATCAACACCCACGGAAGTAGCAGTCAAGAAGTCAAATGACGTTTCGCACCTGGCAAATCTGCTGCAAAAGACCTCTTTAAAGTGTTAAAAAGCAAAGATGTCACTTTGAGGACTAAGGTGCACCTGACCCAGGTCATGATATTTTCAATTACCTCATATGCACGTGAAAGCTGGGCAATGAATAAGGAAGAGCGAAGAATTGACACCTTTGAATTATGGTGGTGATGAAGAATACTGAATATATGATGGGCTGCAAGAAGAATGAACAAATCTGTCTTGGAAGAAGTAAAGCCAGATGCTCCTTAGAAGCAAGGATGGTGAGACTTCATCTCAAGGACTTGGTACATATTATCAGGAAGGACTAGTCTCTGGAGAAGGGCATTATGCTTGGTAAGGTAGAGGGTCATCGAAAAAAAGGAAGACCGTCAGTGAGATGGATTGACACAGTAGCTGCAACTATGGGCTCAAACATAGCAATAACTGTGAGGAGGTGAAGGACCAGGCAGCATTTCACTCTGTGGTACGTAGGGTTGCTTTGAGTCGGACCCAACTCAATGGCACCTAACAACAACAATAACAAATGAAATAATGGATCTAGGCTAAAACCATTAGTTAAAAAGCTCATGGGGAATTTCATAATGAATGAGTAAAACCGATAAAATCTAAACCCACAGATAAATCTAAACATCACCAAAAGAGGGACAAGCAGACATTATGTATCTCCTGACGGGATGAGTGCCCTGGGAAATACACAGCATGACTTATGAAGCATTCCTGCCCACCCTTCTACTGCCCCAGTACCCACCTGAAGCTGAATCTCATCAAGTCTCTAGATCTAACTTATTATTTAACAGAATATACTGGAGTTAGAGGAATGTATTACATGGCATAAAGGGGCCACAATCAGGAAAATCCACAATACGGGAAGTTATACATGACAAATGACTCAGTTTTAACAAGTTCACGGCATTAAAAAAAAAAAAAAGATAAATAAAAGAGATTTAAGAGACATCAATCAAATTTAATGCATACACCTTGATTGGTATGAACAAACTGTAAATAGATATTTCTAGACATTTGGGGAAATTGAATTAAGGACTGGATATTAGATAATACTAAGAAACTCTAGTTGATTTTATTAGCTGTAATAATGGCACTGTGTGTGTGTGTGTTTATTTTTCAGAGATGTATACTAAAATACATACAGGTAAAATAACATGATGATTGGGGCTTGCTTGAAAATTTCAAAGCAAAAAAATAAGGAAAAAAGGATATATAAGGCAAATGTAGCAAAATCTTGATAACTATATGTAGGTATTAATCGTGCTATTCTTTTTAATTTATTTGAAATAATAAAAATAAATTTTAAAAAGAGCATAAAAGAAAACTTGAATAAATGAAAATACACAAAATGTTTCTACTTGGTTGTAAAGATTTAATATTGTAAAGACATCAGTTCTACCCAATACAAACCCAACCAAAATTCTACTCAGATTTTTAAAACTCTGCATGTTGAATTAGAAGTTTATCTGAAAGACAATGTGAAAAAATAGCCAAAAAGGTAAATGTTGAAAAAGAAGAAAAACTGAGGAACTTTCAAAAGATACTGTAAAGTTTGTGGTAAAAGGAACTTTTGGCCTCAATTCATCTTTTTCTAAGATGGACAGTATCCCCCTCTTGGCTTTGAGTTTGCTTTGGTTAATTGGGTTGAAATGTGCTTACACAGCTGAGCGTGTGCTCTTGAACCTCTGCCGTTACCACGAGAAAAAACATGGACACTGGTGCAAGGAGGCTGGGAGACAGACACAAGGAACCCAGTGGCTCCACAGACCCACAGTGAGTAGTAGAGCTTCTCCAGCTGCTTTAGGCTGAAGCAGAGTTGGCCAGGCAAACCCAGTCAAGGGTAGCCTGACCCAGCCAACCAACAGAGACTTGGTACTTATGGTTGGATGTCACTAATATTTTTTGGTTCTTTCTTACGAAGATTATAATTATAGCTAACTGAAACAAAGCTGTATTTAAACTAGGTGGTATTGGCATAGTAATATGGATGGAAGAGATGTAATTAGATTGTAGTGTATAATAAAGATGGCATTTAAAAATCAAGGGATAATGATAGATTTGATCAATAAATTGTTTTTTAACAACTGGTTATCCAGATGGGAAAATATTTCAGTAAGATTTCTTCTTCACACCATACACAAAATTTATAGGTAGATTCAAGAGGTGCAGGTGTGTGCTTCCTGCTAATCCTTAATTCATATAAATGTACCAGGTAGGAACAGCTAATTCAGAGAAGAAATGCAACGTTTAACAAATATATAATATATATAGTGCTCAACCTCATTAGTGATTAGATACATACAAGCTAAAATAACATGAAACACCAACAAAATACCGTATTTTGCCTACCAGGCTGGCAAGTATTAAAACAGTTGATAACATTCAGTGCCATTGAGGGTATGAAGAAATAGATATTCTCATATGATGTGGCTATATTATAAACTAGTGCAGCCTTTTAAAAGGTAATTTGACAGTATCTATGCAAATTAAAAAAATATATAATTTGACCAAGCAGTGCTATTTCTAGTATTGTTGTTGGAAATATACACAGCAAAACATACACGACTTCAACAATTTCTACATGTACAATTCAGTGACACTGATTACATTCTTCAAGTCGTGCAACCATTTTCATCTTTCTTTTCTGAATTGTTCCTCCCCCTTTAATATAAACTCACTGCCCCATAAGCTTCTTATCTGACCTTTCAAGTTGCAATTTTCAGTTTGATCCCAAATAGATATTTCTTTCTGAAGAGCATGATCCTGAAGGCACCACCCATCTGTCAGTTTGTCATACCGTCATGGCTTTTGTGTTACTATAATAGTGGAAGCTATGCCATCAGCTTTTCAAATATTAGCAGAGTCACCCATGGTGGACAGGTTTCAGCTTTTTTTTTTTCCAGACTAAGACAGACTAGGAAGAAAGGCCTGGTAATCTGTTGTTGTTGTTGTTAGGTGCCATCGAGTCGGTTCCGACTCATAGCAACCCCATGCACAACAGAATGAAATACTGCCCAGTCCTGCGCCATCCTTACAATCCTCGTTATGCTTGAGCTCATTGTTGCAGCCATTGTGTCAATCCACCTCGTTGAGGGTCTTCCTCTTTTCTGCTGACCCTGTACTTTGCCAAGCATGATGTCCTTCTCCAGAGACTGATCCCTCCTGACAACATGTCCAAAGTATGTAAGATGCAGTCTCGCCATCCTTGCTTCTAAGGAGCATTCTGGTTGTGCTTCTTCTAAGACAGATTTGTTCATTCTTTTGGCAGTCCGTGGTATATTCAATATTCTTCACCAACACCACGATTCAAAGGCGTCAATTCTTCTTCGATCCTCCTTATTCATTGTCCAGCTTTCACATGCATATGATGCAATTGAAAATACGATGGCTTGGGTCAGGCGCACCTTAGTCTTCAAGGTGAAATCTTTGCTCTTCAACACTTTAAAGAGGTCCTTTGCAGCACATTTACCCAATGCAATGCGTCTTTTGATTTCTTGACTGCTGCTTCCATGGCTGTTGATTGTGGATCCAAGTAAAATGAAATCCTTGACAACTTCAATCTTTTCTCCGTTCCAGTTGTGAGGATTTTTGTTTTCTTCATGTTGAGGTGTAATCCATACTGAAGGCTGTGGTCTTTGATCTCCACCAGTAAGTGCCTCAAGTCCTCTTCACTTTTAGCAAGCAAGGTTGTATCATCTGCATAACCTAGGTTGTTAATGAGTCTTTCTCCAGACATGATGCCCCATTCTTCTTCATATAATCCAGCTTCTCAGGTTATTTGCTCAGCATACAGATTGAATAGGTATGGTGAAAGAATATAACCCTGACATACACCCTTCCTGACTTTAAACCATGCAGTATCCTCTTGTTCTGTTCAAACAACTGCTTCTTGATGCATGTACAGGTTCTTCATGAGCATAATTAAATGTTCCAGAATTCCCATTCTCCACAATGTTATCCATAATTTGTTATGATTTACGCAGTTGAATGCTTTAGCATAGTCAATAAAACACAGGTAAACATCCTTCTGGTATTCTCTGCTTTCAGCCAGGATCCATCTGACATCAGCAATGATATCCCTGGTTCCACGTCCTCTTCTGAAACCAGCCTGAATTTCTGGCAGTTCCCTGTTAATATACTGCTGCAGCCGTTTTTGAATGATCTATAGCAAAAATTAGCCAATGAAAACCCTATGTATTACAGAATATTGTCTGAGACTTCAACTCATTTACCTTGAATGTGTCATCAGGAGGGGCCTATCACTGAGAAAGGACATCATGTTTGTTAAAATGGAGTGCCAGGGAAGACAAGTAATATCCTCAATGAGATGGGCTGATACCATGTCTGCAACAAAGGTCTCAAACACAGAAGGATATGAATATGGCGATGGACTGGGCAACTTTTCATTTCATTATACATAAGTTCACCATGAATCCAAACTGACTCAATGATAACTAACAAAAACAAAATTCTACGGAAATACCTATACATATAGAAAATGTATAAGCAACATTTAATGTAGCATGGTTTGCTATAGTGAAAAATAGGAAATGATCTAAATATCTAATGAAATGAAAGACCAAATTAATTATGGCATGGCCATATTAAGCAGCCATGAAACAAAATATGTATATATGGATATGGAAAGATCGCCAAGATATGTTGTGCAAAAAAGTAAGTTATAGAGCATCATTATAGCATGATCCCATCTGTGGTTAAAAAAAAAAAAAATCCAAACTCTATATGTGCATATGTGGACATGTTGTTGTTGTTTGTTGCCATTGGGTTGATTATGGAGCATGGTAATCACAGGTGTTACAGAGTAGAACTGCTCCATATGGTTTTCTTGACTGTAATCTTAACAAAAGCAAATCACCAGGTCTTTTTTTGCATGGTACTTTACTGCTGGGTGGGTTCGAACCGCCAACCTTTACGTTGGCAGTTAGCACAAATCATTTGTGTCACCTAGGGACCTCATATATGGATACAAACATGTAAAAATTATTGCAAAGTATCTGGAAGGACAGACCTGTTAACATTGGTTTTCTTTGAGGAAAAGAGCAGGATTGGAGGGTTGGTGAAAGGGAATTTTCACATTTTACCATGCATTTATGTGTGTCTATTTGACAAGAACAATGTATTCAGTTAATCATCAATTAAAAATTAAAACCATTTACAAATATATTAAATACATGGAAATACACCAAAATGACAACAGTATGGTGTCCCTGACTTGTAGAACTCTGAGCTCTTTTTCTGCTTTCATTGTTTTTGTTTTCTAGAAGACTTTCATCATCAGAAAAAAAAAAAAAAAAAGTTGTTTTTAAAAAGGTGTTTGCATTTATGTGAAACTACATATTTACTCAGAGGTATGTAAGTTCAATTTTGATGTATTAATTTTTCTTCTAGAGCTATGTAGTTGTGCTCTTTTATTATGAGTGTCCTTATTAAATATCATCATACGATCATAACTCCTCCTCTTTCTTTAAGGCTCTGTGCATCCTTATTCTTCTCAGTACAGGCTGGATTAGGCTTGGCCCTTAGTGCTCTATGGATGCTGGGGTAACATTTATTCCACTTATGCAGGTTTTTTTTTTTTTTTAAGAAAAACATTTAACAAACATGCATATAACATTTACCAGTGCCAGAAACTTTGTTAACTTTGCTGTTTAAAAAAAAAAAATCACTCATTAAAATCTCATAACATCCCTATGAGGAAGGTATTATATAATCCCCATTTTATAGATGAGGAAACTGAGGCAGCCAGTACAGTAACTTTCCCAAGGCCACACTAATAGTAAGAGGTGATGCCAGGATTTGAATACTAAGCTGTCTCCCAAGTGGATATGACTCTTGAGTCCCAGAAGTCACTGGCTCTTCAGCATCCAGAGCAGTGTCTTGGGCGTAGTAGAAATCACTAAATGTCTACTGGAAGAAAGAGAGATAGAGACAGACAGATATCTGGAGCCTAGAGAGTGAGAGGGAAGTCCAACGGAATGAAAGATTTACTTGTGGGCTTTGGGTTATTGTTGACAGGAAGTTATAAATTTTTGTAGCAACCTACGACCAGGGTGGAGTTCTGCAGCTCAGGAATGGGCTACCCTTTGCCTCCCAGCAGCTGAGTTAAATCTTGCCTCCAAACGGGTGAGCATATTAATCATGAATTCACAGCAAGGCAGGGGAAATCACTTGGGGAAGCCACAATTTTAATTTTAAATATATTTATGATTTGAAAATAAGATTGAAGGTGGGAAGCAGTACTTTCTTTCTCCTGTTTTTACTTAGATCTGTCACTTTAAAATATAGCTGTCCAAAGTTAGGTTAAAAGTTTTTTTTTTTTTAAATATCACTATGGAAACTCCAAAACACTCCCTCGATTTGATAGGCTAACCAGAATAGGAAAACTTAATCATTTGCCTCTGGAGGTTTTTGTTGTTGGCTTTGTTTGTTTGTTTGTTCATTCTTTCATTTTTGGTTCGAATGAGAGGAGTAGTAGGTATCGACCAGCCCCAGGGAGAAAACTCTTCTCCACTTAGTAAAACAGAGACCTCTACTAACAGGAAAACTAAACTGGCAAATAACTCACTGTTCTAGAAAACCAACAATTTGAATTATTGATAGGGGTGTATGCGAATGTGTGTGTATGTATGTGCTTGCTAGTGTGTGAGTATGGAGTTTGGGGATTACACTTGCCAAACATATGAGGACTAAGTCTACATAGCTCATAGGAGTCCCTGGGTGGTGTAAATGGTTAAGGTGCTCAGCTGCTAACCTAAGGTTGGAGGTTTGAGTCCAGCCAGAGTGCTTTGAAGGAAGGTCTGGCAATCTATTTCTGAAAAATCAGCCACTGAAAACCTTGTGGAGCACAGATCCACTCCGACACACATGGGGTTGGCAGGGGTTGGAAATAACTTGATGGCACCTTTTTTGTTTTTTCCTAAATAGCTCATAGTTTCAGTGGTAGCGTGATGGACCGACTGACAACTTTTCCATCTTAAGTAGCCTCTGGCAAACAACCACCTCCACAATAAAATTTAAAGGGAGAAAAATTATACTTGACATCATTGGGGAACACATTACAATATCTCTGTTCACTTCCACTGACTCTGCCAACAGAACAGACTTTCAAAATGCCTTGTAAATAACCACCCTTACAGGGTGACTAGCAATTTATGTGAGGCAAGTAGTAAAGAAAGATAATTTCATTAATTTTACGGTTGTTCTCTTGGGAACAGTAGGAGAGTTACGAAAAGAAAATCGTGAGCTAAGGAAGCTTAGAACTTAAACAGGGCTGACTTCAGGCATACTGGGAAGTTACCACTTGCCTCCCAACATACAGAAAGCAAGAATTTATAACAAACATGTAGAAATAAATGCTGAGCTTATTGATTTTAGTACCTGTTTAACCTCTTTGGGAGAAGATGGGCTATTCATCACTACATGGGTTAATATATATATCTATATATAGCTTATTTACATGCTATTTTAAAGTTAAAGCAAGTCCACTTTCCATAGTCATTAACCTCAAGCCTAGCAAAGCAAACTCAGGGATCAGAGAAGATTACAGTGCTGGGAATGCTGTCATTCAAGTTATGTATGTGAAGAAACTGCTGAAGAGTTTAAACCAAGGCTTGGTTTTGTTTCTAATCTTTTAGAAGAAATAATGGCTTGGCCCCTGCAAAAATTCAAGGTGAGTCACCCTTTTAGTGAAGGGAGGGGTTTTGAGTGAGGGGATCAGGGATAACTTTTACTTGCCTCTCCTTTAAATAAAATTTAAGAATACCTAAAGAAATTGATCGAACGTGCAATCAAGATACATTGATAATGACTGGTGATTAGAATGAGAAAGTTGGAAACAAAGAAGAAGGATCAATAGTCGGAAACTATGACCTTGGTGATAAAAACCATGCCAGAGATAACATGATAAAATTTTGCAAGACTGACTTATTCACTGCAAATATCTTTTCTCAACAACATAAATAGTGACTATCCATGTGGACTTTATCGGATAGAAAACACAGGAATCAAATTGATTACATCTGTGGGAAGAGACAATGGAAAAGCTCAATATCATCAGTCAGAAAAAGGCCAGGGGCCAAGCGTGCAACAGACCATCAATTGCCAATATGCAAACTTAAGTTCAAGCTGAAGAAATTTAAACGAGTCCACAAAAGCCAAAATACGACCTTGAGTATATTCCACCTGAATTTGGAGACCATCACAAGAATAGATATGATTCATTGAACACTAATGACTAAAGACCAGAGGAGTTGTGGGATGATATCAATGACATTATATATGAAGAAAGCAAAAGGTCATTAAAGCGACAGGAAAGAAAGAAAAGATCAAAATGGATGTCAGAAGAGACTCCGAAACTTGCAGTTAGAGCAAATAGAAGAAATGATGAAGTAAAAGAGTTGAACAGAAGATTTCAAAGAGTAGTTTGAGAAGACAAAGTATTATAGTGAAATATGCAAAGACCTGGAAATAGAAAACCAAAAGAGAAGAACACACTTGGCATTTCTCATGCTGAAAGAACTGAAGGAAAAATTCAAGCCTCGAGTTGCAATTTTTAATGGTTCTATGGGCAAAATATTGAACTACACAGGAAGCATCAAAACAAGATGGAAGGAGGCGGGGCCAAGATGGCTGACTAGGTAGAACCTACCTCAGATCCCTCTTGCAACAAAGACTCGGAAAAACAAGTGAATCGACCACATATATGAAAATCTACGAACACTGACCATCAAACACAGATCTAAAGAGTTGACCTGAGTGACAAAGACTGAGAACGAGCAACCACGGGGAAGCAATGACTGTTTTCGGAGCCTGGAGCCAGCATCCCAGTCAGAAAACCTTGGCACCGGGCTTTGGACTGGGCACAAGGGAGCTGAGCACGGCATCCTGAGACAGCACAAACACGGGATACAGCCCTAGCCCCCAGAAGTGACCTCGGGGGAAGCCCAGCCAGTGCACGGAGGCAGCGCAGCGACAAGGCTGACAGGAGGAAAAGTCACCAGGAGGCAGCGACTGGTTTTGGAGCCTGGAATGTGGCATCCCAGTTGGGGAACCTTGGCGCTGGGCTTTGGACTGGGAGTGGCAGAACTGACCACGGCTTCTGAGACAGCACAAGCACAGGACGTGGGCCTGACCCTCGGGGGCAATCTCGACCCAGGCAACAGCACACAGGCTACACAACCCTCGGGAATCTCAGTTAAAACAGTCATCACCAAGCAAGACAAGTAACTTTGTCTGTATTCCTGGGTGTGCTCTCTCCTATCTATCTGATCCCTCCCCTCCCCTTCCCAGGCAGCTTCATTAACACTGGAATTTCCTGAGCCAGCCAGTGAAGTGCTCTGTGGTTTTTTTTTTTTTTTTTTTTAGTCTTTTCCTAACCCATTCTCCTGGCCTGAGAGAAGCAGCTACAAAAAACCCAGGGACCAAAAATCCTTCCCTGACTTCCTGAAATTGGACTAAAAATACAGAACCAGCTCCAGCCAAGCATATGAGATCCACAGTCCTGGGCTCTCATCCCACAAGGAACAAGGTGGCTATTATAATGAAAAGGCAATTCTGATAGGGATCTGACTGTAATTGTTTTAGCAGATTACTGGAAAGACAAGTTTCCCAGGTTTGATAACTCTGCATATTCAACAGAGCCCTCACTGACCCACAACGGGGAACTGAGGGCTGAAGCTCCCCCCAGACCACCTACCCTCTTGCCATAGGGGTCTGAGGATGGTGACACCTACCAATCTGTAGAGGTACAAACATTGGGTGCCTAAGCTACAGCTGCAGAGCCCACCCACCAAAATGCTTTAGGAATAGAGACACACCTACCTCACTGGCACTTGGGGGAAGTCTGTCAGCATCCTGCCCCCCCCCGGAGTGTGACCCCCCTGCTGCTACTAGAATTTGGTGCACACAACTATCACCACTACTTCTCTAGGTGAATAGGTGACAGTCTGCACCACACACTTGGTGACCCAAAATCAGATTCGACTCAAGAATAGTGAATGGGCTCTTAGGCTTATATATCTGGTAACAGCCCAAACCAGCTGGTAATAGGACATAAGTGATTCAAGGGCTACAACAATCAAGACAGCACAATCTAGTAGCCCATCTACACATATTGAAAGAAAACAAAACAAGGTAAGACTCAGTGAGCAAATATAAAATAAATCATTACAATATCTTATAGATGGCTGGGAGACAGCAGTCAATATCAAACCACATAAAGAAGCAGACCATGATTGCTTCTACAACTCCCCAAATTAAAGAATCAAAATCTTTCCCAAATGAAGATACAGTTCTGGAATTCCCAGATGCAGAATATAAAAAACTAATTTACAGAATGCTTCAAGACATCAGGGATGACCTCATAAATGAAATAAGGCTATCTACAGAAAAAGCCAAGGAACACACTGATAAAGCAGTTGAAGAACTCAAAAAGATTATTCAAGAACATAGTGGAAAAACTAATAAGCTGCAAGAATCCATAGAGAGACAGCATTCTGAAATCCAAAAGATTAACAGTAAAATTACAGAATTAGACAACTCAATAGGAAGTCAGAAGAGCAGAATGGAGAAATTAGAATGCAGAGTGGGGGAGCTGGCGGATAAGGGAATTGACACCAATATAGTTGGAAAAAAATCAGATAAAAGAATTAAAAAAAAAGGAAGAAACCCTAAGAATCATGTGGGACTCTATCAAGAAGAATAACTTGCATGTGATTGGAGTTCCAGAACAGGGAGGAATAACAGAAAATACAGAGAGAATAGTTGAAGATCTGCTGGCAGAAAACTTCCCTGACATCATGAAAGACAAAAGGATATCTATCCAAGATGCTCATCGAACCCCATTTAAGATTGATCCAAAAAGAAAATCACCAAGACATATTATCATCAAACTTGCCAAAACCAAAGATAAAGAGAAAATTTTAAAAGCAGCCAGGGATAAAACAAAGGTCTCCTACAAAGGAGAATCAATAAGAATAAGTTCAGACTACTCAGCAGAAACCATGAGGTCAAGAAGGTAATGGGATGACATATATAGAGCACCAAAGGAGAAAAACTGCCAGCCAAGCATCATATATCCAGTGAAACTCTCTCGCAAATATGAAGGTGAAATTAAAACATTTACAGATAAACACAAGCTTAGAGAAAAGCTACAAGAAATACTAAAAGAAATTGGTCAGAAAATCAATAATATCAGATACCAGCACAACACAAGGTCACAGAACAGAACATCCTGATATCAACTCAAAAAGGGAAATCACGAAAAGAAATTAAGATTAATTTTAAAAAGGAAAAAAATGCTCAAAACAGGGAATCATTGAAGTCATTATGTAAAAGATCACAATAATCAAAAAGAGGGACTAAATCAAATACTTGCAAACTGAACACTACCCTGCTGAAAAAAGACTGGGTTATAGAAGACATTAAGGAGGGAATGAAGAAATTCATAGAATGCAACGAGAATGAAAATACTTCCTATCAAAACCTCTGGGACACAGCAAAAGCAGTGCTCAGAGGTCAATTTATACCGATAAATGCACACATACATAAAGAAGAAAGAGCCAAAATCAGAGAACTGTCCATACAACTTAAACAAATAGAAAGCGAGCAACAAACGAATCCATCAGGCACCAGAAGAAAACAAATAATAAAAATTAGAGCTGAACTAAATGAATCAGAGAACAGAAAAACAATTGAAAGAATTAACAAAACCAAAAGCTGGTTCTTTGAAAAAATTAACAAAATCGATAAACCATTGGCCAGACAAGGAAACAAATAACCCGAATAAGAAACGAGATGGGCCACATCGCAACAGACCCAACGGAAATTAAAAGAATCATATCAGATTATTATGAAAAATTGTACTGCAACAAATTTGAAAACCTAGAAGAAATGGATGAATTCCTAGAAAAACACTACCTACCTAAACTAACACATTCAGAAATAGAACAACTAAATAGACCCATAACAAAAAAAGAGATTGAAATGGTAATCAAAAAACTCCCAAGAAAAAAAGCCCTGGCCCGGACGGCTTCACTGCAGAGTTCTACGAAACTTTCAGAGAAGAGTTAACACCACTAATACTAAAGGTATTTCAAAGCATAGAAAATGATGGAATACTACCTAACTCATTCTATGAAGCCACCATCTCCCTGATACCAAAACCAGGTAAAGACATTACAAAAAAAAGAAAATTATAGACCTCTATCCCTCATGAACATAGATCCAAAAATCCTCAACAAAATTCTAGCCAATAGAATTCAACAACATATCAAAAAAATAATCCACCACGACCAAGTGGGATTTACACCAGGTATGCAAGGCTGGTTTAATATTAGAAAAACCATTAATGTAATCCACCATATAAATAAAACAAAAGACAAAAACCACATGATCGTATCAACTGATGCAGAAAAGGCATTTGACAAAGTCCAATACCCATTCATGATAAAAACCTTCAGCAAAATAGGAATTGAAGGAAAATTCCTCAACATAAAGGTCATTTACACAAAGCCAACTTTTTTTATACAAAGCCAACAGCCAACATCAGTCTAAATGGAGAGAGCCTGAAAGCATTTCCCTTGAGAACGGGAACCAGACAAGGATGCCCTTTATCACCGCACTTATTCAACATTGTGCTAGAGGTCCTAGCCGGAGCAATTAGGCTAGACAAAGAAATAAAGGGCATCCGGATTGGCAAGGAAGAAGTAAAATTATCTCTATTTGCAGATGACATGATCTTATACACAGAAAACCGAAGGAATCCTCCAGAAAACTACTGAAACTAATAGAAGAGTTTGGCACAGTCTCAGGTTATAAGATAAACATACAAATATCACTTGGATTCCTCTACATCAACAAAAAGAACATCGAAGAGGAAATCACCAAATCAATACCATTCACAGTAGCCCCCAAGAAGATAAAATACTTAGGAATAAATCTTACCAAACATGTAAAAGACCTATATGAAGAAAACTACAAAGTACTAGTGCAAGAAACTAAAAAGGGCCTATGTAAGTGGAAGAACATACCTTGCTCATGGATAGGAAGACTTAACATAATAAAAATGTCTATTCTACCAAAAGCCATCTACACATACAATGCACTTCCGATCCAAACTCCAATCACATTTTTTAATGCGATGGAGAAACAAATCACCAACTTCATATGGAAGGGAAAGAAGCCTCGGATAAGTAAAGCATTACTGAAAAAGAAGAAGAAAGTGGGAGACCTCACTCTACCGGATTTTAGAACCTATTATACAGCCACAGTAGTCAAAATAGCCTGGTACTGGTACAGCAACAGGCACATAGACCAATGGAACAGAATTGAGAATCCAGATATAAATCCATCCACATATGAGCAGCTGATATTTGACAAAGGCCCAGTGTCAGTTAATTGGGGAAAAGATAGTCTTTTTAACAAATGGTGCTGGCATAACTGGATATCCATTTGCAAAAAAATGAAACAGGACCCAAACCTCACACTATGCACAAAAACTAACTCCAAGTGGATCAAAGACCTAAACATAAAGACTAAAACGATAAAGATCATGGAAGAAAAAATAGGGACAACATTAGGAGCCCTAATACAAGGCATAAACAGAATACAAAACATTACCAAAAATGACAAAGAGAAACCAGATAACTGGGAGCTCCTAAAAATCAAACACCTATGCTCCTCTAAAGACTTCACCAAAAGAGTAAAAAGACCACCTACACACTGGGAAAGAATTTTCAGCTATGACATCTTCGGCCAGCGCCTGATCTCTAAAATCTGTATGATTCTGTTAAAACTCAACCACAAAAAGACAAACAACCCAATCAAAAAATGGGCAAAGGATATGAACATGCACTTCACTAAAGAAGATATTCAGGCAGCTAGCAGACACATGAGAAAATGCTCTCGATCATTAGCCATTAGAGAAATGCAAATTAAAACTACAATGAGATTCCATCTCACTCCAACAAAGCTGGCATTAATCCAAAAAACACAAAATAATAAATGCTGGAGAGGCTGCGGAGAGATTGGAACTCTTATACACTGCTGGTGGGAATGTAAAATGGTACAACCACTTTGGAAATCTATCTGGCGTTTTCTTAAAAAGTTAGAACTACCATATAACCCAGAAATCCCACTCCTTGGAATATACCCTAGAGAAATAAGAGCCTTTACACTAACAAATATATGCATACCCATGTTTATTGCAGCACTGTCTACAATAGCAAAAAGCTAGAAGCAACCAAGGTGTCCATCAACGGATGAATGGTTAAATAAATTATGGTATATTCACACAATGGAATACTACGCATCGATAAAGAACAGTGACGAATCTGTGAAACATTTCATAGCATGGAGGAACCTGGAAGGCATTATGCTGAGTGAAATTAGAGGAAAAGGACAAATATTGTATAAGACCACTATTATAAGACCTTGAGAAATAGTATAAACTGAGAGGAACACATACTTTTGTGGTTACGAGTGGGGAGGGAGGGAGGGAGGGTGGGAGAGGGTTATTTACTGATTAGTTAGTAGATAAGAACTACTTTAGGTGAAGGAAAGGACAATACTCAATACACGGAAGGTCAGCTCAACTGGACTGGACCAAAAGCAAAGAAGTTTCCGGGATAAAATGAATGCTTTGAAGGTCAGCGGAGCTAGGGTGGGGGTTTGGGGACTATGGCTCTAGGGGACTTCTAAGTCAATTGGCAAAATAATTCTATTACGAAAACATTCTGCATCCCACTTTGAAGTGTGGCATCTGGGGTCTTAAATGCTAACAAGCGGCCATCTAAGATGCATCAATTGGTCTCAACCCGCCTGGATTAACGGAGAATGAAGAATACCAAGGTCACACGACAACTATGAGCCCAAGAGAAAGAAAGGGCCACATGAACTAGAGACTTACATCATCCTGAGACCTGAAGAACTAGATGGTGCCTGGCCACAACCGATGACTGCCCTGACAGGGAGCACAACAGAGAACCTCTGAGGGAGCAGGAGAACAGTGGGATGCAGACCCCAAATTCTCATAAAAAGACCAGACTTAATGGTCTGACTGAGACTAGAAGAATCCTGGCAGTCATGGCCCCAAACCTTCTGTTGTCCCAGGACAGGAACCATTCCCGAAGACAACTCATCAGACACGGAAGGGACTGGACAATGGGTTGGAGAGAGAAGCTGATGAAGAGTGAGCTACTTGTATCAGCTGGACACTTGAGACTGTGTTGGCATCTTCTGTCTGGAGGGAAGATGGGAGGGTAGAGAGGGTTAGAAACTGGCAAAAAGGTCACGAAAGGAGAGACTGGAAGGAGGGAGCGGGCTGACTCATTAGGGGGAGAGTAAGTGGGAGTATGGAGTAAGGTGTATATAAGCTGATATGTGACAGACTGACTTGATTTGTAAACTTTCACTTAAAGCAAAATAAAAATTATTTTTTAAAAAAAGAAAATAGAAGGAATACACAGAGTCATTGTACCAAAAAGAATTGGCTGATGTCCAACCATTTCAGGAGGTAGCATATGATCAAGACCTGATGGTACTGAAAGAAGAAGTCCAAGCTACACTGTAAGCATTGTCGAAAACCAAGCCTCCAGTAATTGATGGAATACCAATGAGATGTTTCAACAAGCGGATGCAGCACTAGAGGTGCTCACACATGTATGCCAAGAAATTTGGAACACAGCTAGCTACCAGGCCAACTGACTGGATGAGATCCATATTTGTGCCCCTTTTAAAGAACGGTGATTCAACAGAATACAGAAATTATCTTACATTATCATTAATATCACACACAAGTAAATTTTGCTGAAGATAATTCAAAAGCAGTTGCAGCAGTACATTGACAGGGAACTGCCAGAAATTCAAGCTGGATTCAGAAGAGGACGTAGAATGAGGGATATCATTGCTAATGCCAGATGGATCTTAGCTGAAAGCAGAGAATACCAGAAAGACATTTACCTCAGTTTTATTGACTATGCAAAGGCATTTGACTGTATGGATCATAATAAATTATTGATAACATTGCAAAGAATGTGAATTCCAGCACTTAATTGTGCTCATGCAAAATCTGTACATAGACCAAGAGGCAGTTGTTCGAACAGAACAAGGGGATACCGCTTTGTTTAAAGTCAGGATAGGTGTGTATCAGGGTTGTATCCTTTCAGTAAAATTATTCCATCCGTGTGCTGAGCAAATAATCTGAGAAGCTGGACTGTATGAGGAAAAAGGTGACATCTCGATTAGTGGAAGACTCATTAACAACTTGTGGAATGTAGATGACAAAAATACCTTGCTTGCTAAAAGCAAAGAGGACTTGAAGCACTTATTGATGAAGATCAAGGACTACAGTCTTCAGTATAGATTATACCCCAACATAAAGAAAACAAAAATCCTCACAACTGGACCAGTAAGCATCATCATGATAAATGGAGAAAATATTAAAGTTGTTACAGATTTCATTTCACTTGGATCCACAATCAATACCCATAGAAGGAGCAGTGAAGAAATCAAAAGACATATCGTATTGGTTCTATCTGCTGCAAAAGACCTCTTTAAAGTGTTCAAAAGCAAAGATGTGGCTTTGAGGGCTATGGTGCTCCTGACCCAAGCCAAGGTGTTTTCAGTTGTCTCATGTGCATGTGAAAGCTGGACAATGAATAAGGAAGACTGAAGAAGAATTGATGCCTTTGAATTATAGTGTTTTTGAAGAATACTGAATATGCCAGTGACTGCCAGAAGAATGAACAAGTCTGTCTTGGAAGAAGTACAGCCAGAGTGCTCCTTGGAAGCGAGGACGGGGAGAGTTTGTTTCACGTACTTTGGACAAGTTATCAGGAGGGACCAGTCCTTGCAGAAGGACATCATGCTTGGTAAGGTAGAAGGTCAGCGAAAAAGAGGAAGACCCTTGATGAGAAGAACTGATACAGTGGCTGCAACAATGGGCTCAAACATAGCAATGATTGTGAGGATGGCACAGGACTGGGCTGTGTTTTGTTCTGTTGCACACATTGGTCGCTGTGAGTCAGAACTGACTCTAGGGCACCTAACAACAAAACCAAGTGGGAAGACTTACGCTGGGCGAGGGTATTCACTCTTTGAGGAAATGGCTGCATCTGCAGAACAAATGTGACTCCAGACTGGCGTCATCATGGTATGTTTTTCCATCTCAAAGGAAATCAGAAGATGCTGGGATCCACAGCAGGCAGTGAGTGCTGCTGGTCTATTAGGAATCACTTCCTGTTTACAGAGGTTGTGAAATACTGCAGTATACAGCATTTCCAGAGTCTGTACATTTTTTCTGAGAGGATTCAAAGGCACTGTTGTCCTAAGTTGTCCTAAAATGACTTAATAGAGGCACTCTGGAGGCCGTGCCTTGAATCCTGTGAACTTCAGAATGGAATGAGTCCATGAAACCCGAGCAAAAGGTTGTTGAAGAGTTGGACCGTTTACATTCCCTGCAAACATGTTGCATTGCATTACAGATTAGACTGGCTGGGGAGGCTTATTTGATGTGTGCTAATTTGGCAGTTTTGCTGGTTCAGGGCTTTTTAGTGTACTGAAATATCTATCTTCAAAAGATAGGCCGTTATTCATGAAGCAACTCTACAAAGAAAACGTCAGAGCTTCTTTGCTTAACATGTATCCTCTAAGGGAGTCTGTGCCCTTGCTGGCTGCATTAAAAACAAAAAAGTTGCACACAAAAATTCATTTGAACTTATGGATCTCAATGGAGTTTTATTTATTTATTTATTTGCAGGACTTTCTGAACGTGATTGGAACATCATAGGTACATCCTGGCTGGCCATTGAACTCTTATTTCTCTTGCATGATACCAGTGACTATGGTTTTAAAAACAAAGCTTACCCTGACAGAGTCAGGATACCCACATTTTAGCCCCACCTTGTTTCCTAATTTTCTGTATGACCTTAAGAAATTTAAGTAATACCATAGAGCCTGCTTTCTCTCTTGAAATATGAGACTGATAATCCTCTCCCTGTCTCGCAGACTGGTGGTGATCTATGCACTTCAGTAAACTTTCACTGAGCATCAACTCTGTGCCAGGCAGTGTGCTAGGCTGAATGAGATAAGGATCCTGTTTTCTGAAAACATACAATCCAAGTAGACTGGCTAGGAGAATACTTTGAAGAGCATAAAAACCTCCGCAAACAGAGAATTACAAACCACATAAATTGGTAGATGAATGTGATTCTGGATTGGCCCCTTCCAAATCTGCTCCTCCCAGAAACATCTCATAAGCAGCTTTGGGGTCTTGTTCCTGGGGCCACGTATATGCCATTGAAGTGGATGTTTACTTTGAGTTCTTTGGGCTCCTTTTGACTACAGTGCAACAAAGCCACACTGACTGATACTTCTTTGGGACAAAAAGGATGAATGAAACTGTAACTGACTCGGACACTGGAAAGAGGGATACATACTATTTTATTAAACAGAAAGTTGGCTTATATGATAAGGGCTTAAAATTTTCATTTGCTATTACTATTTTAGGCAAGCACTATCCTAGAGGCTACAGAGAATATGAAGAAAAGCCATTGATCCACTGCTCCCCATGAGGTCAGATGCCCCTGTTATATGTTCTTGTCATGCCCTGACTTAATTTCAGTACTGTTCACAAACGTAATTACTTTTTTATTAGTAGCTCATTTGTAAAGCTTTTGCTAGAAGTTCTATGAGGACAAGGAGTATGTCTTTTTCCCTGCCATATTTCCAGTACTTAATTTAGCATTGACCCTTAATGTTTGTGAACCAATAAATGATATTTTGTACTATATATAGGTAAAATTCTACTCTGTCCTATAGGGTCGCTATGAGTCGGAATTGACTTGAGGGCAACGAGTTTGGTTTGGTGGTTTTTTATAGGTAAAGGAGTCCTGGTGGTACAATTATTAAGCCCTTGGTTGCTAACCAAAAGGTCGGTGGTTTGAACCCACTAGGTTCCCCTCGGGAGAAAAGACTTGGCAATCTGCTGCTGTAAAGATTACAGCCTAGGAAACCCTATGGGGCAGTTGTACTGTGTCTTATAGGGTTACAATGAGTCAGAATCGACTCAATGGCACACAGTAATAACAACATGCATAGGTAAAACCTGAAAACTAGTTGCCAGCGAGTTGACTCTAACCCATGGTGATCCATGTGTGTCAGAGTAGAACTGGGCTTCACAGGGTTTTTTTATTAACAACTGACTTTCTGGAAGTAGATTGCCAGGCCTTTCTTTGGAGGTACCTCTAGGTAGACTTGAATCTCTAAGCTTTCAGTTGGCAGCCAAGTGCATTAACCATTTATGTCTTCCACTTAAGGACTCCACGTATGGGTACACGCTATGTATGTCACAGGCACCGGGAGAATACATACTATCAATATGTGTACACTGAATAAATTAATGGTTCTAGACTGAGGGTATAAATTCTGTTCAGGGCTCAAGTTACTGCAGGAGAAGGGGTGTTGGATATTATTATCCAGAAACATAAGTCCTAGTGAAATTACTCCATTCTGTACTGAAGAGTCTAAAAGACCAGGTCTAATTACACAAGTAGATAGTATAAGGATTAATTTCATAATAAAACACACTGATCATATTTATTTTCTCTCTATTAAAAGCACCCAAGACAGTGGAAATTTATTGATTTCTTTAAATTAAATTGATTTCTTTGTCTAAAGGCAAATGCAAAAATCACTTTGAATGCAAAGTTAGAAGTACCAAATGTTAATTTAATGTCAGATGCTAAGAGAGAAATCTAAACACACCTATACACACTTACGCACACATAATATAGGTCTTTAACTTTTTTCAAGATGGTAAGATCTGAGATTACATTTAAAACTTATCTGTGATTATACGGTGGAGTGAACCTAAAAAGTATTTACATGGAATTATTAGTTCAATGCAGCACTTACTAAATGGCAAGTATGAGCCAGCTGGGGGCAGTAGTAGTTCTGTGGTGGAATTCTTGCCTTTCATGCAGGAGACCCGAGTTTGATTCCCAGCCAGTGCTCCTCACCTGCAGCCACCGCTCCCGTCTGTCAGTGGAGGCTTGCATGTTGCTATGATGCTGAACAGGTTTCAGCAGAGCTTCCAGGCTAAGGCAGACTAGGAAGGAAGGCCTGGCAGTATACTTCTGAAAATCAGCCAATGAAAACCCTGTGAGTCACAATGGTCCATTGTGCACGGGGTCTCCATGAGTCAGGGGTCGACTCTACAGCAGCTAACAATGAGGTAGGGGAAACTCAGTTATGGGGAGTGTAGGGGAAAATGAGTTATCAAGACATGGGGAAAAGACTGACGAGCAACCATATGTAACAGCTGAATACTGGCCCAGGGCATCAGGCACAAATGTCTGAAATTTCAGAACCCATTGTCTGTCACTAATGCTAGACTACCAATCTGAAAAACTGAATTTAAATAGTGAAATACACTCAATTATTCGGAGTTCCTAAGTGGTCAGAAAGACAAGATAAATTCACAATAAGTGCCCCACTCACTCCTGCTGTCTTTGTGGGGACAGTTCTGTCTCCAGTGCCCTGGAGAGGGGCTCCCTGATGGAATGGACCTGAAGCCCAGTTAGCATTTCTAGATTAAAAAAAACTAACCAGTAATTCTCTCTGCGTCCACCCTTGCCCTCGCAGTGTAGAATTGCTATTGATTGCCATTAATGATTTAGTGATTAAAAAAAAATTAAGGAGGACAAATTGCCTATGAATGCAAAGCAGGCTGAAGGGCCCCCAGGAGCAGAGCCAAGCATGCTTTTATCAATAAGTACCGTCCCTGCTGGTGTACTTCCCAGTGCTCTGTCTTCTCCCGCTCCAGACTTCACTTCTGCACGTGGGCAACTCTGTCAGCTCTGTCTCTCTCCTCCCTCTTTTGATGACTTGTGAGGACTGACTGGTTCTGTTTCTCTTGTTTTCTTTTCCACTTGGGCAATGGTCCCACCCTTCTCTTTTTACCTACTTTCCAGCTGCCAGGCCGTATCTATATGAGTCCCCCATTAGGAATTGGCATAAGCAAACACAAGCCGCAAGTGATTCTCAGACAAAGTGTATTTGGCAGGAGTGGGGGTGTTCTTCATACAGTTTTCCTTTCCAGGTCACACCCTGGATGCTTGGCTGGGAGGACCAACAGTGAGGAAGATGAGAAGACCACTTTCTATTTCATAAATAATCCCTGGAAGATCTCTGTGTATAGTAACATAAGGAGGTAAAAAATTACTATCTTAAGGGTTGGTGGTAGAATTTTTCTGGAGGGAATGATCTTTGAAAAGTGTGCAACCCCAAAAGCATGATTGTTGGAAACCAAAAAAACCAAAACTCATTGCCGTTGAGCCGATCCGACTCATGGCGACCCCATAGGACTGAGTAGAACTGCCCCTTAGGGTTTCCCAGGAGTGGCTGGTAGATTCGAAGAGCCCAGCAACCCAATGAAAATGAACTGCCCTGCATGAGAGAAGAAAGAGGGTTTGTTCCTAAGAGAGAATGGGAGAGAAGAGTTTGGAGAACAAGCGGAAAAAAGAGTCAAGAGAAGGACGATTCAGTGAAATTTTAAGAGTAAATTATACTTTCCTATTTTTTTGTGATTATTCTTGTGTGATTATTACCTAGAAAAGTGGTTCTCTAAGTGTGGTCCTGGCCCCATCATCAGCATCTTCTGGGAACTTGTTAAGAGATGCAGATTCTCAGGCTCCAGCCCAGACCTACTCCATCTGGCTGCTGCACAGAAATCCGTTTAAACAAGCCCTCCAGGTGGTTCCAATGTGCACTGAGTTTGAGAACCACTGAGTGAATCTTTCCTTCTCTCATCTTCTGCATCAAATTGCAATCAACATCCACCATGTTCACAGACACTTTGAGGCTGTTTTTGTTATTGCTGCTCTTGAATGTGAAGGAGGGTCAAGTTTCTCCCCTGGATTGGCATAGGTTTCAGCACTGTGGGAAATAGGATTCCCAGAAGCAGAGATGGCCATAGGGACAGAAATCCCCACGGGATCTGCAGAAATGTTGATTTCCACTGGCCAGGGAGCTAAAGGGATTATGGCGGTTATTCCTGTGTTTGGAGGAACAGGGCCCCACCTGTGATGCTTCTCCAGTAAGCTCACTTTCCAGTTCCTAAGTAAGATCTTATGTCTTCTCCCTCAAACCCCTGATAGTCCCTCCTCAGTCCTCGTTCTCAACAGATGACTTTGCTTTAGACATCACCCTCCTTCCACTGAATCTAGAAAACCTGCACCTTTGCCCACCTCCTTCTACTTCCCCACCTATTAAGGGCCCTTTGCCTGGCCCCTGGATGCCAGCCCCGCAAGGATTTCACTCCTAAGTCAGGGTTATTGGACTATCTACCTCCCGACTGTTTCTCCTGTAAAGTCAGTTGTGTCAGGTAACAGAGCTAACCCTTTTAGCTCTAGGAGAGTGGCCAGGTAAGTTGAAATGTATGCAGACAGGTACTGCATCTTACACAGACAATGTGATTCAGAAAAGCTGTGAACAAACCAAAGCTTGGGTAAATCATATTATTCTTTAAATACCCTAGGGTGCTGGGTAGTTATATGAAGCTCGTGGTTTTCCTTTTGTAATGCAAAGAAAGTCAATTAAAAAAACTCCTGATTTATTTATTTCCTTGGATGGATTTTTAAAATACAATTTTCTTACAATAAGGCCACCTGCTACTTACTCCGCTGTCCAAGGTTCCTTTGCTGTTTCCTTCTCACCAGACTCCTAAATGATTAAGGCTTACCTGTTGCCGTTGGGTCGATTTTGACTCATAGCCATCCTATAGGTCAGAGTAGAGCTCCCCCATAGAGTTTCCAAGAAGCACCTGGTGGATTCGAACTGCTGACCTTTTGGTTAGCAGTCAAGCACTTAACACTGTGCCACCAGGGACCCAATTAAAGCTTAGATTTTTGATATCTTTAGGCTCGATATTATCTCCTCTTTCCTTCTTTTTCTACATTCTCTCCCTAGGTGAAGATAACTCCCAGATTTCCTTCTCTGTTCCTCACCTCACCTCGTTACCTACTTGTCATTTCCACTTGGATATCCACATATCTCCAGTTTAACATTTTCAAGCTCTCGGTTTACCTCTAGGCCTCCACGACCCTCAGTCTCTTTCATCTCTGTAAATGGCACCTTCGAACTGCACAGGCCCAGTCAACATCTCATGTTGCTGCTAACCTTGAACATCTGTCTCACTCGTGTTGGATAGGAGTGTTGGGTACAAGATAATGGGGGTGGGTGGGAAGGAAGTATAGGATTAGCTTGGTGCCATCTGTCAACACTATTGGAAAAGATAATTCAAAGCAAAGGTCAGTATGATCCAGGTTTATGTTATGTATAAATACAAAATATTATTATCTGTTTACTGTCTAGATCAGATCAACTCTGATAAAAATGCAGCTCTCCCAAACAAAGCTCATTCAAACTCAGCAAAAACATGGAGTCATTCTGAAAGATATTGCAGAGCAATGCATTGGGACAGGATGGTGTGAAAAGTTCCTTGCCCTATCTCAGCTTTTTTTTTTTTTTTAATAATTTTTATTGTGCTTTAAGTGAAAGTTTACAAGTCAAGTCAGTCTGTCACATGTAAGCTTATATACACCTTACTCCATACTCCCACTTACTCTCCCCCTAATAAGTCAGCCCGCTCCCTCCTTCCAGTCTCTCCTTTCGTGACGGTTTTGCCAGTTTCTAACCCTCTCTACCCTCCCATCTCCCCTCCAGACAGGAGACGCTAACACAGGCTCAAGTGTCCACCTGATACAAATAGCTCACTCTTCATCAGCTTCTCTCTCCAACCCATTGTCCAGTCCCTTCCATGTCTGATGAGTTGTCTTCGGGAATGGTTCCTGTCCTGGGCCAACAGAAGGTTTGGGGACCATGACCACTGGTATTCTTCTAGTCTTAGTCAGACCATTCAGTCTGGTCTTTTTATGAGAATTTGGGGTCTGCATCCCACTGTTCTCCTGCTCCCTCAGAGGTTCTCTGTTGTGCTCCCTGTCAGGGCAGTCATCGGTTGTGGCCGGGCACCATCTAGTTCTTCAGGTCTCAGGATGATGTAAGTCTCTGGTTCGTGTGGCCCTTTCTTTCTCTTGGGCTCATAGTTATCGTGTGACCTTGGTGTTCTTCATTCTCCTTTGATCCAGGTGGGTTGAGACAAATTGATGCATCTTCGATGGCCGCTTGTTAGCATTTAAGACCCCAGACGCCACACTTCAAAGTAGGATGCAGAATGTTTTCATAATAGAATTACTTTGTGAATTGACTTAGAAGTCCCCTTAAGCCATAGTCCCCAAACCCTACCCTAGCTCCGCTGACCTTCAAAGCATTCAGTTTATCCCAGAAACTCCTTTGCTTTTGGTCCAGTCCAGTTGAGCTGACCTTCTGTGTATTGAGTATCGTCCTTCCCTTCACCTAAAGTAGTTCTTATCTACTAACTAATCAGTAAATAACCCTCTCCCACCCTCCTTCATTCCCCCTCCTCGAAACCACAAAAGTATGTGTTCTTCTCAGTTTATACTATTTCTCAAGATCTTACAATAGTGGTCTTATACAATATTTGTCCTTTTGCATCTGACTAATTTCACTCAGCATAATGCCTTCCAGGTTCCTCCATGCTATGAAATGTTTCACAGATTTGTCACTGTTCTTTATCGATGCGTAGTATTCCATTGTGTGAATATACCATAATTTATTTAACCATTCATCCGTTGATGGACACCTTGGTTGTTTCCAGCTTTTTGCTATTGTAAACAGTGCTGCAATAAACATGGGTATGCATATATCTGTTCGTCCTACCTCAGCTTTTGTACATTTCACTCCCTGTTTCCTAAGATCTGAACGTGTACCCTCCCCCGCATCGATGCTGCTGCAACACTGACGTCTGGAATTTAAAATCTGCCCCATATTAAGTATGGGAGCAAGTGGAGGGGGGCAGGGGCAGAAGGGCAGAGGTGGGAATGGGGAGGGAATTCTGTGTGTCACTGAGGTTTTAAAATGAACTCAGAAAAACTGTTGAACTTGGCTTTTTTATTTGGATATGACTAGATAAAGTTTCTGCAGCAGACAGAAGACTCAAAATAGCAGTAAAGATTAAGTTGTATTATAATTAAAATGAAGTTACATGTTTGAACATCCAGAGGTATGACTTTTGAAATTTGTGCCTATTATGCATATAAACAAACTTATAGGATCCTTTAGACATTCAGGCTTCCTGCTGTTGAATTAGGAGATAGAGAAGCAAGTTCCTGATGGACAAGGCTGAGTTTATTCTGTTTTCCTGAAGTCAGAGTCAGGGATCCTAATTGTTTTGAAAGTCAAATTTAAGAAATCCTTTTTTTTTTTTTTTCTTAACAGAGCCATAGTATACACACGAGCAAAAAATCAACATGCATTTCCACAATCAACTAACTGTGCAACTTTGGGTATCTTTGACTACTCCCTGGAATAAATAAATGTATGGCAGCATTAACTTCACACGCACAGGTTTTACCCTCGTATTTGCACACCGAGGACAGGTTTTGCATAATATCTTTTTTTATTATTATTTAACTAATGGAGAACAGTATATATAGGAAAGGGAAATGTCGTCTAGAACAATCCTGCTACCCCTCGGATGCATTGAAAATATGTGATACACGTCTATTCGTGCGAAAAATGGACACCCGTCCCTTACCTTCACACCAAGGATTGAAGAGGATGTACGTGTCCGTTTCTGGGTTCCGGCTGGTGCGGATTATGCCGTAGGGGGTCCAGACAGCAACGTACATGCGGAACTTGCCCACAATGCACCCTGGGGACGGCTGGACAGACAGCCGGACGGACTTGTCCTCTCTCGTGATAACTTTAGCGCCCCACTTTCCCTTCTGTAGCTCTGGGACAACAGGAACTGGGATGTAGGTGCCCTTATTTTCCTGAGGGTAGCGCCCTGGGAGGAGAAAGAACAAACACAGTGTTGAGTGTATTTCTCAAACCACTTTTGTGTGTACCATACTTCACTAGACCTGAAATCGTAAGATTTTAGTTTGGGTTCCATTTCTGTTACCAACTAGCTGTATGATCTTAGATAATTTTCCTAACTTCTTTGAGTCTCAGATTTGTCATGTCTACAGAAAAACAGAAATACGTACAGGGATTTTTGTTTATTTAAACAATGAACTCAAGTAAGATGTAGAAACACTAGTCTGAGATGCAAAAACAAAAAACAGAGTTTATAGGGTACTGTAATATTATCATTTTCCCCAAATTCTACCCTCTAAAGAGTTAGAATTGTTTTACTGGATGAAAGTCATTTTAGTTACTATTACAGATTGAATTATTTTCCCCCAAAACGTGTGTTGTAAATCTTAACCTCTATGCCTGTAGTTATAATCCCATTTGGGAATGGGTTGTCCATTATATCAATGAAGCAGGATTAGTGTTGGGTGTATCTTGAGTCAATCTTTTTGAGATACAGAAAAGATTAAAACAAGTAAGCAAAAGTAGTAGAGATGGAGGAAGAGAGATGCCAAACTACATGAAGATCACGCAGAAAGAGAAGCTCAAAGAGAAAAGGACCTTCTTCCAGAGCCAGCAAAGAGAGAAAGCCTTCCTTCAGAGACGACACCTTGAGTTTGGAATTCTAGCCTCCTAAACTGTGAGAAAATAAATTTTTGTTTGTTAAAACCACTCACTTATAGTAGTTCTGTTATAGCAGCACTAGATAACTAAGACAGTTACACAACACTATTTTCAGGGCCACAAGACAACTGGCTTTTGTTTATTGTGAATGTATTTTCTTTGTTTATGATGATACTACCTATAACAGGATTATACTTGTAGGATGTCCCTATGCAACTGTTTTTGTAGTCAACCTAAAATGTGTTTATTGCCAGTCCCAGTAGAGAGTTCATGGGCAAAGGGTAAGACTTCAGGCCCCAAAGGCAAATTATCTGGGTTTCAGTCCTGGGTCTGCTGCATAGTACCCTAGCAACGCACGGCAAGTTACCTGACATTTACAAATCCCCATTTTCTTCCCTTTTCCTAATCAGTAAACAAGGATAATGATCTACCTATCTCATAGAAAGATGAAATGAAATGAAAGATATAAGATGCTTTGCACATAATTTCTGACCCATGATAGATACTTGATCATTTTTTAGTGGTTGTTTTAATAGAAGAATAAACATCAGGGCAACTTGCCATATTCTAAGGCTCATCAGAGTTTATGGAGAAACCGTCTCATGGCAACTCTTATTTCTCTTCACTGCTGGCATTTTGGACCAAGTTCTTATTACACACTGTTAACGTCAGAGTTAATTTTACCAAGGGGCTCCCAAACATCAGAGTCTTTACTGTATATAGAAAGTCAACCTCCCAGCTTTCTTTAATCCTTATCTTCCTGCCTATAGGGCAATCAAATGCATAGGCATTTTTTTTATTAACTTTTATTGAGCTTCAAGTGAACATTTACAAATCAAGTCAGTCTGTCACATATAAGTTTATATACATCTTACTCCTTACTCCCACTTGCTCTCCCCCTAATGAGTCAGCCCTTCCAGTCTCTCCTTTCGTGACAATTTTGCCAGCTTCCAACTCTCTCTATCCTCCCATCCCCCCTCCAGACAGCAGATGCCAACACAGTCTCAAGCGTCCACCTGATATAATTAGCTCACTTTTCATCAGCATCTCTCTCCTACCCACTGTCCAGTCCCTTTCATGTCTGATGAGTTGTCTTCAGGGATGGTTCCTGTCCTGTGCCAACAGAAGGTTTCGGGACCATGACCGCCGGGATTCCTCTAGTCACAGTCAGACCATTAAGTCTGGTATTTTTATGAGAATTTGGGGTCTGCATCCCACTGATCTCCTGCTCCCTCAGGGGTTCTCTATTGTGCTCCCTGTCAGGGCAATCATCGATTGTGGCCGGGCACCATCTAGTTCTTCTGGTCTCAGGATGATGTAATTCTATAGTTCATGTGGCCCTTTCTGTCTCTTGGGCTCGTAGTTATTGTGTGACCTTGGTGTTCTTCATTCTCCTTTGATCCAGATGGGTTGAGACCATTTGATGCATCTTAGATGGCCACTTGTTAGCATTTAAGACCCCAGATGCCACATTTCAAAGTAGGATGCAGAATGTTTTCATAATAGAATTATTTTGCCAGTTGACTTAGAAGTCCCCTTAAACCACGGTTCCCAAATCCCCGCCCTTGCTCCGCTGACCTTTGAAGCATTCATTTTATCCCGGAAACTTCTTTGCTTTTGGTCCAGTCCAGTTCAGCTGACCTTCCATGTATTGAGTGTTGTCCTTCCCTTCACCTAAAGCAGTTCTTATCTACTAATTAATCAGTAAAAAACCCTCTCCCTCCCTCCCTCCCCCCCCCGTAACCACAAAAGTATGTGTTCTTCTCAGTTTATACTATTTCTCAAGATCTTATAATAGTGGTCTTATACAATATCCGTCCTTTTGCCTCTGATTGATTTCGCTCAGCATAATGCCTTCCAGGTTCCTCCATGTTATGAAATGTTTCAGAGATTCGTCACTGTTCTTTATCGATGCGTAGTATTCCATTGTGTGAATATACCACAATTTATTTACCCATTCATCCGTTGATGGACACCTTGGTTGCGTCCAGCTTTTTGCTATTGTAAACAGAGCTGCAATAAACATGGGTGTGCATATATCTGTTTGTGTGAAGGCTCTTGTTTCTCTAGGGTATATTCTGAGGAGTGGGATTTCTGGGTTGTATGGTAGTTCTATTTCTAAATGTTTAAGATGACGCCAGATAGATTTCCAAAGTGGTTGTACCATTTTACATTCCCACCAGCAGTGTATAAGAGTTCCAATCTCTCCGCAGCCTCTCCAGCATTTATTATTTTGTGTTTTTTGGATTAATGCCAGCCTTGTTGGAGTGAGATGGAATCTCATAGTAGTTTTAATTTGCGTTTCTCTAATGGCTAATGATCGAGAACATTTTCTCATGTGTCTGCTAGCTGCCTGAATATCTTCTTTAGTGAAGTGTGTGTTCATATCCTTTGCCCACTTCTTGATTGGGTTGTTTGTCTTTTTGTGGTTGAGTTTTGACAGAATCATGTAGATTTTAGAGATCAGGCGCTGGTCGGAGATGTCATAGCTGAAAATTCTTTCCCAGTGTGTAGGTGGTCTTTTTACTCTTTTGGTGAAGTCTTTAGAGGAGCATAGGTGTTTGATTTTTAGGAGCTCCCAGTTATCTGGTTTCTCTTTGTCATTTTTGGTAATGTTTTGTATTCTGTTTATGCCTTGTATTAGGGCTCCTAGGGTTGTCCCAATTTTTTCTTCCATGATCTTTATCGTTTTAGTCTTTATGTTTAGGTCTTTGATCCACTTGGAGTTAGTTTTTGTGCATAGTGTGAGGTTTGCGTCCTGTTTCATTTTTTTGCAAATGGATATCCAGTTATGCCAGCACCATTTGTTAAAAAGACTATCTTTTCCCCAATTAACTGACACTGGGCCTTTGTCAAATATCAGCTGCTCATATGTGGTTGGATTTATATCTGGGTTCTCAATTCTGTTCCACTGGTCTATGTGCCTGTTGTTGTACCAATACCAGGCTGTTTTGACTACTGTGGCTGTATAATAGCTTCTGAAATCAGGTAGAGTAAGCCTCCCACTTTCTTCTTCTTTTTCAATAATGCTTTGCTTATCCGAGGCTTCTTTCCCTTCCATATGAAGTTGGTGATTTGTTTCTCTATCACCTTAAAAAATGACATTGGAATTTGGATCGCAAGTGCATTGTATGTATAGATGGCTTTTGGTAGAATAGAGATTTTTATTATGTTAAGTCTTCCTATCCATGAGCAAGGTATGTTTTTCCACTTAAGTATGTCCTTTTTACTTTCTTGTAGTAGAGTTTTGTAGTTGTCTTTGTATAGGTCTTTTACATCCTTGGTAAGATTTATTCCTAAGTATTTTATCTTCTTGGGGGCTACTGTGAATGGTATTGATTTGGTTATTTCCTCTTCGATGTTCTTTTTGTTGATGTGGAGGAATCCAAGTGATTTTTGTATGTTTATCTTATAATCTGAGACTCTGCCAAACTCTTCTATTAGTTTCAGTAGTTTTCTGGAGGATTCCTTAGGGTTTTCTGTGTATAAGATCATGTCATCTGCAAATAGAGATTATTTTACTTCCTCCTTGCCAATCCGGATGCCCTTTATTTCTTTGTGTAGGCTAACTGCCCTGGCTAGGACTTCTAGCACGATGTTGAATAAGAGCGGTGATAAAGGGCATCCTTGTCTGGTTCCCGTTCTCAAGGGAAATGCTTTCAGGTTCTCTCCATTTAGATTGATGTTGGCTGTTGGCTTTGCATAGATGCCCTTTATTATGTTGAGGAATTTTCCTTCAATTCCTATTTTGGTGAGAGTTTTTATCATAAATGGGTGTTGGACTTTGTCAAATGCCTTTTCTGCATGAATTGATAAGATCATGTGGTTTTTGTCTTTTGTTTTATTTATGTGGTGGATTGCATTAATGGTTTTTCTGATATTAAACCAGCCTTGCATACCTGGTATAAATCCTATTTGATCGTGGTGAATTGTTTTTTTGATATGTTATTGAATTCTATTGGCTAGAATTTTGTTGAGGATTTTTGCATCTATGTTCATGAGGGATAGAGGTCTATAATTTTCTTTTTTTGTAATGTCTTTACCTGGTTTTGGTATCAGGGAGATGGTGGCTTCATAGAATGAGTTGGGTAGTATTCCGTCATTTTCTATGCTTTGAAATACCTTTAGCAGTAGTGGTGTTAACTCTTCTCTGAAAGTTTGGTAGAACTCTGCAGTGAAGCCGTCCGGGCCAGGGCTTTTTTTTGTTGGGAGTTTTTTGATTACCGTTTCAATCTCTTTTTTTGTTATGGGTCTATTTAGTTGTTCTACTTCTGAATGTGTTAGTTTAGGTAGGTAGTGTTTTTCTAGGAATTCATCCATTTCTTCTAGGATTGAAAATTTGTTAGAGTACAATTTTTCGTAATAATCTGATATGATTCTTTTAATTTCAATTGGGTCTGTTGTGATGTGGCCCTTCTCGTTTCTTATTCGGGTTATTTGTTTCCTTTCCTGTATTTCTTTAGTCAGTCTAGCCAATGGTTTATCAATTTTGTTAATTTTTTCAGAGAACCAGCTTTTGGCTTTGTTAGTTCTTTCAATTGTTTTTCTGTTCTCTAATTCATTTAGTTCAGCTCTAATTTTTATTATTTGTTTTCTTCTGGTGCCTGATGGATTCTTTTGTTGCTCACTTTCTATTTGTTCAAGTTGTAGGGACAGTTCTCTGATTTTGGCTCTTTCTTCTTTTTGTATGTGTGCTTTTATCGATATAAATTGGCCTCTGAGCACTGCTTTTGCTGTGTCCCAGAGGTTTTGATAGGTAGTATTTTCATTCTCGTTGCTTTCTATGAATTTCCTTATTCCCTCCTTTATGTCTTCTATAACCCAGTCTTTTTTCAGGAGGGTATTGTTCATTTTCCAAGTATTTGATTTCTTTTCCCTAGTTTTTCTGTTATTGATTTCTAGTTTTATTGCCTTGTGGTCTGAGAAGATGCTTTGTAATATTTTGATGTTTTGGACTCTGCAAAGGTTTGTTTTATGACCTAATATGTGGTCTATTCTAGAGAGTGTTCCATGTGCACTAGAAAAAAAAGTATACTTTGCAGCAGTTGGGTGGAGAGTTCTGTATAAGTCAATGAGGTCTATTTGGTTGATTGTTGTAATTAGGTCTTCGGTGTCTCTATTGAGCTTCTTACTGGATGTCCTGTCCTTCTCCGAAAGTGGTGTGTTGAAGTCTCCTACTATAATTGTGGAGGTGTCTATCTCACTTTTCAATTCTGTTAAAATTTGATATATGTATCTTGCAGCCCTGTCATTGGGTGCATAAATATTTAATATGGTTATGTCTTCCTGATCAATTGTCCCTTTTATCATTATGTAGTGTCCTTCTTTATCCTTTGTGGTGGATTTAAGTCTAAAGTCTATTTTGTCAGAAATTAATATTGCTACTCCTCTTCTTTTTTGCTTATTGTTTGCTTGATATACTTTTTCCATCGTTTGAGTTTTAGTTTGTGTCTCTAAGTCTAAGGTGTGTCTCTTGTAGGCAGCATATAGACGGATCGTGTTTCTTTATCCAGTCTGAGACTCTCTGTCTCTTTATTGGTGCATTTAGTCCATTTACATTCAGGGTAATTATAGATAAATAAGTTTTTAGTGCTGTCATTTTGATGCCTTTTTATGTGTGTTGTTGACAATTTCATTTTTCCACATACTTTTTTGTGCTGAGACGTTTTTCTTAGTAAATTGTGAGATCCTCATTTTCGTAGTGTTTGACTTTATGTTGTTGAGTTGTTACGTTTTTCTTGGCTTTTATCTTGAGTTATGGAGTTGTTATACCTCTTTGTGGTTACCTTAATATTTACCCCTATTTTTCTAAGTAAAAACCTAACTTGTATTGTTCTATATCGCCTTGTATCACTCTCCATATGGCAGTTCTATGCCACCTGTATTTACTCCCTCTTTTTGATTATTGTGATCTTTTACATATTGACTTCAGTGATTCCCTGTTATGAGCATTTTTTTTTTTAATTAATCTTAATTTGTTTTTGTGATTTCCCTATTTGAGTTGATATCAGGATGTTCTGTTTTGTGACCTTGTGTTGTTCTGGTATCTGATATTATTGGTTTTCTGACCAAACAATATCCTTTAGTATTTCTTGTAGCTTTGGTTTGGTTTTTGCAAATTCTCTAAACTTGTGTTTATCTGTAAATATCTTAATTTCGCCTTCATATTTCAGAGAGAGTTTTGCTGGATATATGATCCTTGGCTGGCAGTTTTTCTCCTTCAGTGCTCTGTATATGTCGTCCCATTCCCTTCTTGCCTGCATGGTTTCTGCTGAGTAGTCTGAACTTATTCTTATTGATTCTCCCTTGAAGGAAACCTTTCTTTTCTCCCTGGCTGCTTTTAAAATTTTCTGTTTATCTTTGGTTTTGGCGAGTTTGATGATAATATGTCTTGGTGTTTTTCTTTTTGGATCAATCTTAAACGGGGTTCGATGAGCATCTTGGATAGATACCCTTTCGTCTTTCATGATGTCAGGGAAGTTTTGTGTCAGGAGCTCTTCAACTATTTTCTCTGTGTTTTCTGTCCTCCCTCCCTGCTCTGGGACTCCAATCACACACAAGTTATCCTTCTTGATAGAGTCCCACATGATTCTTAGGGTTTCTTCATTTTTTTTAATTCTTTTATCTGTTTTTTTGTTCAGCTATGTTGGTGTTAATTCCCTGGTCCTCCAGATTTCCCAGTCTGCATTCTAATTGCTCAAGTCTGCTCCTCTGACTTCCTATTGCGTTGTCTAATTCTGTAATTTTATTGTTAATCTTTTGGATTTCTACATGCTGTCTCTCTATGGATTCTTGCAACTTATTAATTTTTCCACTATGTTCTTGAATAATCTTTTTGAGTTCTTCAACTGTTTTATCAGTGTGTTCCTTGGCTTTTTCTGCAGTTTGCCATATTTCGTTTGTGATGTCTTGAAGCCTTCTGTAAATTAGTTTTTTATATTCTGTATCTGATAATTCCAGGATTGTATCTTCATTTGGGAAAGATTTTGATTCTTTTGTTTGGGGGGTTGTAGAAGCTGTCATGGTCTGCTTCTTTATGTGGTTTGATATCGACTGCTGTCTCTGAGCCATCACTGGGAAACTTGTTTTTCCAGAAAATCTGCTGACTGGGACGCTGGCTCCAGGCTCCGAAAACAGTTGCTGCTTCCCCGTATTTGTTCGTTTTCCATCTCTAAATCTGTGTTTGTTGTTCAGGGTTCGTAGATTGTTATGTATGTGATTGATTCACTTGTTTTTCGGAGTCTTTGTTGCAAGAGTGATCCGAGGTAGCGTCTACCTAGTCCACCATCTTGGCTCCGCCTCCCCAAATGCATAGACATTTTAAATAGGAGGAAATCTCTCGTTACAAACTTTTCCAAAGTGTTATACACATTTAATTCTTCTTGACTTAAAAAAATATTACAAATCTGACACATGTGAACCTGCAAATTATTTTGGTTGTAAGCAGAAGAAGCTTCGACAGCAAAACTTATTCACTTCATTTGGTTTATATTAAACAGATAGAGGATTCCACATTAAAACAAACAACATTACTGAGGTGTTCAAGATTCTTTGGGGGGTACATTGCTGTAGATAGAGCATGCTAAGAAGGTGGTTCCATAACTTACTGTGGTGTAATTCTGTGAGATGCTTAACCTTAATGAAAATAATAATTTGCAAAGTGGAAATCAGGGAGAAAGATAAGAAGCCCAGTGCTTTGCTATGTGTTGAGGCTATCAGTTAACCACCACTAAAAATGAGTATCACATATACTTATCGTAAATTCAATAAAACCTTAACAATGATTTTCTGCCAAGATGCCACAGTGTCTCGGTAGTGCTTTTGGGAATACATGGGGCTTAGTAGAAGCCCCTACATAAATCCAGCTGCAAAAGCATGTTTGTTCCAAAGGTACGTCCATGCCTGTATTTTCTGTGTATATATCCTCCCTGTTCCTGCCCAAACTTGCCAATGAGGTTACCCTTTCTCCCAGAGGCCTTGCTGCTTTCTGGGGCCCCCATTAATGTTGAAGGGTAGACATCAAAGGCAAACTTGCCAGGTAAGTGGAATCATAATTCATTGATTACAGTGGCTGCCAGCAGCTGTTGCCACTAAATAGTGCCTTGGATTTTAGAATGCACAACATTAAACCAGACACAAGCTTAGTAAAAACAAACTTTCAGAGATAAAAGTCCATGTAATAATGACAGATTTAAGGGGCGGGGGGGAAGGATGAATAGAATTTTAAAATGAATTCCATAAGCTTGCATCTCTGGAAGTAGCAAAGAACTAGCAGGGAGTATCCAAAGCCACTCTTCATACCTGCTATGTGCTGTAAACTTGTTTCATCTTTGTGTTGACATCTACTTTCGTTGAGAACATTGAAAGAACTAAGTCAATCACTAGTTTCCATTACTACACTTCAAATTATGACCTCAAAGATTCATTAAATTTTGCCTATCAAATTTATTTCAGTTATTAGAAAAGGTTAAAAAGAGCCATGTTTATTCAAACTAGCTTTGAACCCAATCACAGCCTAAAGACTCTAGTTTGAACATTTTTTATTCATGCAACAGTATTGCCTGTTATGTGTTAAACATTATTCTAAGTGCTAGAGATGAAGCAGTGAAGAAAACTGACAATTACTTCTGCGTTCAGAGACCTTACATTCCATGGAGAAAGCCATGCATGTGGTGTCTATTACATGCCTGCTACCCTTTTTCACTATAATAGGCTGTGAGAGGGAAATCATTATCATCATCCTAATTTTACAAATCACAATGACTGTGAGCATGGCGCAGGACCAGGTAGTGGTTCGTTCTGTTGTACATAGGGTCGCTATGAGTCGGACCTGACTCGATGGTACCTAACAACAATTTTACAAATCAGGAAACTAGGACACAGAATCATCGATCAATTTGTGTAGAGTGAGCTAACTAGTAAGTGCTAAGAGTTGGAATTTGATTCCAGACAGTCTGGCTTGAAAGCCTGGGAGTTTAACCATTAAACTAGAACATGACTGCACGTGTAGAAAATACTTTGGAGTTGGTAAGAACCGTGCTCAAGTTCTGACTCCACAGTTAACTGGTGCAACTTTGGGCAAATTGCTTACACTGTCTGAGCCTCCATTTCCTTATTTCCTTGCAGTTTAGTTCTGGAAATTAAAAAAATATGTAGATTTTATAATATAATGAAAGCTTTATGCCTGGCACAGAGTAGCGTCTGACTCAGGAGACATTTATTGTGTTTTAAACATACGTACTGCTAGAAAATAAAGGTAAAAGGAAGAAGAGGTCTTTTTCCCCTCTGGTTCTGAATCTGAAGAAAGAGGTAGGTGTCCCAGGGAAAGTTGTGTTACTTTTGCTGAGGGAAGTATAGAGACAAAATGGAAAGTAATTCATCTGGATTTAAATCCCAGCCCTGTGTGATCTCGGGTGTATTATTTACTCTCTCTTAACTAACACTGGAAACCCTGGTGGCATAACGGTTAAGAGCTTGGCTGCTAACCAAAAGTTGGCAGTTCGAATCCACCAGACACTCTTTGGAAACCATATGGAGCAGTTCTACTCTGTCCTATAGGGTCACTATGAGTTGGAATCTACTCAATGGCAAAAGGGTTTTGTTTTTGTTTTAACTAAAATCTAGCTGTATTCTGTAAAATGTGGATCACAGTGCTCATGGTTTGTGAAGGGGAGGGCAGCTCAACAAATAGCAGTTATTAATGTTATTGTTAATTCCCCACTTTTTGGGATTTCTGATTCCTTTAAGTGGTCCTCTCTCTACTCCAGGTGGGGGAGCTGAGATGGGTTCACCTATTGCCAACAAACCTATAGAATCCAAGTCTACTTTCAAAGGCAAGTTATTCCAGATTAAAAAGTCTTGAGCCAATTGATTTTTCTCTCAGGAGAATGAGTTCAGGTCAAAAAATAAGGATGGCATTCATTATTAACCAAACATCCTTAATAATCCCAGAATTATCAGTAGTATCTCCTGAAATCTGTCATCCAACCATAATTTCTGACTTTCTGCATCATTGGTGGTCACTGTAATCTCCAGGCATCCCTTAGAGCAGAGGCCTGTGAGCCAACTGAGCCTGCTGCTGTTTTTGTAAATAAAGTTTATGTATTCTTGTGTAAGAACAACACAGTCGAGCAGTTGTGATAGAGACCATATGGCCTGCAAAGCTTAAAATATTTACTACCTGGCCCTTACAGTGAAAGTTTGCCAATTCCTGCCTTTGAGAATTTTATATTTTACTTATTTAAGGGGAGATTTATTATAGATGGGAAACCCTGATGGCGTAGTGGTTAAGTGCTACAGCTGCTAACCAAGAGCTTGCCAGTTCGAATCCATCAAGTGCTCGTTGGAAACTCTATGGGGTAGTTCTAGTCTGTCCTGTAGGGTCGCTATGAGTCAGAATCTACTCGGCGGCAGTGGGTTTATTATATATGGAGCCGTGGTGGCGTGGTGGTTAAGAGCTTGGCTGTTAACCAAAAGGTCGGCAGATCGAATCCACCAGCTGCTCCTTGGAAACCCTATGGGGCACTTCTACTCTGTTGTATAGGGTAACTATGAGTGCAATTGACTTGATGACAATGGGTTTGGTTATTACAGACACTCAACATCTAAGACTTGGACCTAAGAAGAAAATACCATCACCCAGTTTTTCCTCCCACACAGAAAAATGTAACTTAAGTAATATAAACCATCCACATTGCTATTAGATCAGTTTTTAGTTTCCTTAAAGCCTCCTAGTTAAATTCTTCTCAGCCTTAGAGGGTATTTCAAACATAGGAGGTTGGTCGTAGCTTTTTATTGATTTCACTACACATAGCTGAAATATTCAAGAATTTTAATACCGTAAAAGTTGTGTAGAGCTGTCAAGGCTGTTCATATAGATAGAGATGGAAATAAAGTGACAGGAATGTAGGTTTTTCTCCTCTGGGCCTTGCAACCACCCTGTAAGGAAGTTGTTATAGGTGGGAGACTGAGGCTCCATGAGGTTAAGTCACACACATAGCATAAGGTAACTGGGAGAGGAGGAGACAGGGCTTAGATCAAGGCCTCTGCATTGCGAAGACATCTCCTTTTCTCTACATTATGGGCCTCCATGGAAGGGCAGGAAGGAGAGTGCTGGAAGGCATTAGGGAAGATGAAGGAAACCAAGAGAAGAATTAACGGATATGAGGCAAAAGCCACCACCTGTCAGTGGGTTGTACTGTGATGGTGCATGTGTTGCTGTGATGCTGAAGCTATGCTGGCAGTATTTCAAATACCACCATCATCCATGTTGGACAGGTTTTATTGGAGCTTCCAGACTAAGACAGACTATCTGGCAATCTGCTTCTGAAAATCAACCAATGAAAACCTTATGGATCAAAACAGAACGTTGTTGAAATTCTTGCTTTGGACACGTCATTGAGAAAGACCATAGTGGGAGGGTATCATGTTTAGTGAAATATAATGCCAAGGAGAGTGAGAGAGATAGATTGATTGACACAATAGCCGTAACAATGGACTTGAAAATGTTGGCAATTGTAAAGATGATGCAGGACCTGGCAAAGTTTTGTTCTGTTGTATGTGGAGTCGCCATGAGTCGGAGACACTTGATGGCAAATGACAGTAAAAAGCAAACAGACAAAAGCAATAAATAAATAAAAATTTTAAAAAATAAGGCAAAGAGGAGTGAGAGGATATCAGATGCTTGAGAAAGTACGGATTAAAGAGGCTATAACCGGGTGGTGGGAAAGAAGACCTGTCAATAAGGAACTTTCCAGATGGTCTCCGGGCTACAATGGGCTTGAGAGTCGGGAAGGTTTCTAAAGTGATATAAGCAAGTGACTGAAGACAGGAGCAGTGTGAGCAGCACTGCTGATGGACCTGGGCATGCCCAGGCCGGTGTGTGGAAAAAACAGACAAGTCCAGCAGGCATAGTTAGCGATTCCATTAATTCCAAAGTGAGGACCCATTTGCAGGCCTTTTCCTATTCACTGTGTGGAAAAGCTTGTTATTAATGTGAGACCTGACATGTCAATAGTACCTTGGGGTTTGTCAGCTGCTCCATTACACCATGTTTAATTCTGAGTGTAATGATTGCAGTGACAGCACTGGGGAGGAATTTTCCATGATTGAATTGTGAGTGAGGAAGTTGTGGCAGGATAGTATTTCATTTAGCTAAACAGCCTTTGCACCCCCAGGAGTCCGCGCCTTGAAGAAGCACAAGCAGGCGACATTCCAGAACATCCATTCCTCACCACCCATGACCGTCTGTCTATCAGCTGTCCTTTGCTAAATGCGGATGAGAAAGAGCCCACACAAGTGACTGCCGTGCTCATGTTTGCTGAGAGGGTGCAATGCCCGAATAGAAGCTGTTGTCGTTTTTTCCCCAACTTCTGTGTTAAAGAAAATACAATCAAGAAAAAGAAGAGCAGGAAATATCATATCCCACAAAGGATTCTCATTTTGTTTTTAATAATGTAGCATTTGAGATTAGATGGCTAAACATGAAACAAATATAATAATTACCAATTGCATTCTTTCACACTTATGTAAAATGGGTTCCATCCTCCCAAGTGATCTAGAAATTAACATATGTTCTTAGTTTCAATGCTTACTTAATTTGTAAATGATTTTTGAGGTCACAAAAAAAATACTATTTGTAAAGCAAAATTCACTTAGACCGTATGTATCTCTGTATCTGAACACCACACTGGCCCTCGTTTAGCGCCCCCCTTACGTGGACATGTGTCAATACAGAGGGCTATATACCTGCCTTAATCCCCCAGCCTGGAACTAAGAGAATGAAAACATTTAGCACCTTTAAGCTTTTGTTCTTTCCCTATCCTGGTTAAATGGGTCAGGGCTTTTTGCACTGTTTCTTCATATCTGTGCCATTCACAAGGGGGGGCAGATGACATCCGCCTCCAACTCAGGCTGAGCCCTAGGTGGCCATGGGGGAATTTGCTTTCCACCTTTCTTTTCACACACCCAAGTGCTCATTGCACTGCAGATGTAACACCCAGTGGAGAAATGTGCTACATTTTAAAAATTAATTTTTTTAGTTAATTGAAGGCTTTGGAATTTTTTTACATTAAAAAGACAATGTTCTATGTGGTGATTCGGTCCCCAGATAGCCCGAGAAGGTCATTAGTCAGTACACGGTACAGTCAGCATGATTGGATATTGTTGCCAATAGAACTGATGGGCTCTCCCTTACTCACATCTAGGCTGTGGGAGAACATGCCCAGCATGGAGGAGGGGAAGGCACCAGTCACCAAAGGAGACAATCCTTTCAGTCATTAGCCCACTGGTGCTCTAACGTGAAGAAGCCCTCACTCAGGACACCCCATGTCGCCCATGTCTCAGGCACACGGTCTCTAAGTCCAGTGGCCATAGCCTGTGCTCCGCCTATGCTATGCTTATTGATAGTAAAACTTTCGGTCTTGTGAGCCTTAACTGATCACCTGAAAAGACCAAAATAAAACCTCTCCTCCTTAGTAATTCACTTGGATATCTATTTTTCTAATTAAACTGACCTGAAAGTCTTATCCTGGATATCTTTATAGCCCTATTGAATGTCACACCACCAAGCACTCAGTAGGTGCCCAGTGAATGTCAATTTGACGTAACTGAGGTTGTTGCATTTGTCAGGTCCTACCACAGAGTCTTTAGAAGTTCTGGGATAAGACACCTGTGGCAATCCAAGTGTCAATTCCAAGTGTCCCCTGCAAGAAATAAAAATTTCCAACTCTAAACTTTTTCCTTCGGAGAGTGTTTTCCATTCATAGATAAACACATTTTAAAGCTGAGCTCTGATTCCACCTAACTGCAGCCTTTCTTCAATAGTGTGTTCTTATAAGAGAATTGTCTCTAAGGAACTTAGGAATATATCATGTCTCCAGCTGGGAAGGTAAATTTCATGATGTTAATTCATTTTCACATTTGATTCATTTGTTTTCCCCGAGATACACCTTTTGTGTTCAAAATAATCGATCTATTTCCAAATGGGCCCTGGAAGTATTACTGTGACAGAGTGATACATAAGGCCGAGTTGGAAGTGTGTATACAGTAGCCTTGTAAAGGGAAGCAAGCCTTGTTTTACAGTCTTCGAATGGAAGTGCATGGGGATCAGGATGAAACAAGCCCACAAATAACTTTTAGAAACATCAGGTTACCACCTACAAAAACAAACACCACCACCAAAATGAGACAAACAATAAGGCACAGAGATCTTGGATGACTGCAACTAAGAGGAAGGAAAAACAAACACTCAAAAGAAAAGCATTGGCGCGGAGCCAAGATGGCGGACTAGGCAGATGCTACCTCGGATCCCTCTTACAACAAAGACACGGAAAAACAAGTGAATCGATCACATACGTAACAATCTACGAACCCTGAACAACAAACACAGATTTAGAGACGGAGAACGAACTAATACGGGGAAGCAGCGATTGTTTCCAGAGCCTGGAGCCAGCGTACCAGTCAGGTACGGCACAAGCACAGAGAGCTGCTCCACCCCCCTGAACTAACCCCGGGAGGGGGACCAGCCGGTTCCGCGGGCGGCGTGGGACGCAGCTGGTAGGAGAAGTCCCCGGGAGGCAGAGACTGGTCTTGGAGCACGAAGAGCAGCGTCCCAGCCGGGGAAACCGTCTCGCCGGGATTTGGACTGGATGCAGGTACGGCATAAACACGGAGAGCTGCTCCACCCCCCTGAGCTAACCCCAGGAAGGGGCCCAGCCGGGTCGCGTGGGCGGAGTGGGACGCAGCCGATAGGAGAAGTCCCCGGGAGGCAGCGACTGGTATTGGAGCGGGGAGAACAGCTTCCCAGCCAGGACACTCGGTCACGGCACAAGCACGGGGAGCTGCTCTACCCATCTGAACTAACCCCGGGAGGGGGCCCACCTGGTTCGCGGGGGCGGCACGGCGACACGGCTGGAGGGACGAGAAGTCCCCGGGAGGCAGCGACTGATTTTGGAGTCGAGAGTGCACCATCCCAGTAGGGGAGCCTTGACGCTGGGCGTGGGGCTGGAAGTGGAGGATCTGACCGTGACTCCAGCGGGCCAGACGCCCGGGGGCAATCTCCACACAGCCAGCACACATAGGCGAAGCGCCCGCGGGAATCTCAGATATAATAGTCATTCCAAGCAAGACAAGCAACTCTGGCTATATTCTGAGGTGCTACTCTCCTACCTCTCTGTTCCCTCCCCCATCCTCCCCAGGCGGCTTCATTAACGTCCGAATAGCCTGAGCCAGAGGGAGAACTCTGATAGGGGTCTGACTGCATTTTTTTTTTTAGCGGATTTTCTGGAAAAACTAGTTTCCCAGTGATGGCTCGTAGACAACAATCCATATCAAACCACTTAAAGAAGCAGACCATGACAGCTTCTCCAACCCCCCAAACAAAAGAATCAAAATCTTTCCCAAATGAAGATACAATCCTGGAATTATCAGATACAGAATATAAAAAACTAATTTACAGAAGGCTTCAAGACATCACAAATGAAATTAGGATAACTGCAGAAAAAGCCAAGGAACACACTGATAAAACTGTTGAAGAACTCAAAAAGATTATTCAAGAACACAGTGGGAAAATTAATAAGTTGCAAGAATCCACAGAGAGACAACACGTAGAAATCCAAAAGATTAACAATAAAATTACAGAATTAGACAACGCAATAGGAAGTCAGAGGAGCAGACTCAAGCAATTAGAATGCAGACTGGGACATCTGGAGGACCAGGGAATCAACACCAACATAGCTGAAAAAAAATCAGATAAAAGAATTTAAAAAAATGAAGAAACCCTAAGAATTATGTGGGACTCTATCAAGAAGGATAACCTGCGGATGATTGGAGTCCCAGAACAGGGAGGGGGGACAGAAAACACAGAGAAAATAGTTGAAGAACTCCTGACACAAAACTTCCCTGACATGATGAAAGACAAAAGGGTATCTATCCAAGATGCTCATCGAACCCCGTTTAAGATTGATCCAAAAAGAAAAACACCAAGACATATTATCATCAAACTCGCCAAAACCAAAGATAAACAGAAAATTTTAAAAGCAGCCAGGGAGAAAAGAAAGGTTTCCTTCAAGGGAGAATCAATAAGAATAAGTTCAGACTACTCAGCAGAAACCATGCAGGCAAGAAGGGAATGGGACGACATATACAGAACACTGAAGGAGAAAAACTGCCAGCCAAGGATCATATATCCAGCAAAACTCTCTCTGAAATATGAAGGCGAAATTAAGATATTTACAGACAAACACAAGTTTAGAGAATTTGCAAAAACCAAACCAAAGCTACAAGAAATACTAAAGGATATTGTTTGGTCAGAGAACCAATAATATCAGATATCAGCACAACACAAGGTCACAAAACAGAACGTCCTGATATCAACTCAAATAGGGAAATCACAAAAACAAAGAAATTAAGATTAATTTAAAAAAAAATACACATAACAGGGAATCATGGAAGTCAATAGGTAAAAGATCACAATAATCAAAAAGAGGGACTAAATATAGGAGGCATTGAACTGCCATATGGAGAGTGATACAAGGCGATATAGAACAATACAAGTTAGGTTTTTACTTAGAAAAATAGGGGTAAATAATAAGGTAACCACAAAAAGGTATAACAACTCTATAACTCAAGATAAAAGCCAAGAAAAACGTAACGACCCAACTAACATAAAGTCAAACACTATGAAAATGAGGATCTCACAATTTACTAAGAAAAACGCCTCAGCACAAAAAAGTATGCGGAAAAGTGAAATCGTCAACATCACACATAAAAAGGCATCAAAATGACAGCACTAAAAACTTATTTATCTATAATTACCCTGAATGTAAATGGACTAAATGCACCAATAAAGAGACAGAGAGTCACAGACTGGATAAAGAAACACGATCCATCTATATGCTGCCTACAAGAGACACACCTTAGACTTAGAGACACAAACAAACTAAAACTCAAACGATGGAAAAAAGTATATCAAGCAAACAATAAGCAAAAAAGAAGAGGAGTAGCAATATTAATTTCTGACAAAATAGACTTTAGACTTAAATCCACCACAAAGGATAAAGAAGGATACTATATAATGATAAAAGGGACAATTGATCAGGAAGACATAACCATATTAAATATTTATGCACCCAATGACAGGGCTGCAAGATACATAAATCAAATTTTAACAGAATTGAAAAGTGAGATAGATACCTCCACAATTATAGTAGGAGACTTCAACACACCACTTTCGGAGAAGGACAGGACATCCAGTAAGAAGCTCAATAGAGACACGGAAGATCTAATTACAACAATCAACCAACTTGACCTCATTGACTTATACAGAACACTCTACCCAACTGCTGCAAAGTATACTTTTTTTCTAGTGCACATGGAACATTCTCTAGAATAGACCACATATTAGGTCATAAAACAAACCTTTGCAGAGTCCAAAACATCGAAATATTACAAAGCATCTTCTCAGACCACAAGGCAATAAAACTAGAAATCAATAACAGAAAAACTAGGGAAAAGAAATCAAATACTTGGAAAATGAACAATACCCTCCTGAAAAAAGACTGGGTTATAGAAGACATAAAGGAGGGAATAAGGAAATTCATAGAAAGCAACGAGAATGAAAATACTTCCTATCAAAACCTCTGGGACACAGCAAAAGCAGTGCTCAGAGGCCAATTTATATGGATAAATGCACACATACAAAAAGAAGAAAGAGCCAAAATCAGAGAACTGTCCCTACAACTTGAACAAATAGAAAGTGAGCAACAAAAGAATCCATCAGGCACCAGAAGAAAACAAATAATAAAAATTAGAGCTGAACTAAATGAATTAGGGAACAGAAAAACAATTGAAAGAATTAACAAAGCCAAAAGCTGGTTCTTTGAAAAAATTAACAAAATTGATAAACCATTGGCTAGACTGACTAAAGAAAAACAGGAAAGGAAACAAATAACCCGAATAAGAAACGAGAAGGACCACATCACAACAGAACCAAAGGAAATTAAAAGAATCATTTCAGATTATTATGAAAAATTGTACTCTAACAAATTTGAAAACCTAGAAGAAATGGATGAATTCCTGGAAAAACACTACCTACCTAAACTAACACATTCAGAAGTAGAACAACTAAATAGACCCATAACAAAAAAAGAGATTGAAACGGTAATCAAAAAACTCCCAACAAAAAAAAGCCCTGGCCCGGACGGCTTCACTGCAGAGTTCTACCAAACTTTCAGAGAAGAGTTAACACCACTACTACTAAAGGTATTTCAAAGCATAGAAAATGACGGAATACTACCCAACTCATTCTATGAAGCCACCATCTCCCTGATACCAAAACCAGGTAAAGACATTACAAAAAAAGAAAATTATAGACCTATACCCCTCATGAACATTGATGCAAAAATCCTCCACAAAATTCTAGCCAATAGAATCCAACAACACATCAAAAAAATAATTCACCCTGATCAAGTGGGATTTATACGAGGTATGCAAGGCTGGTTTAATATCAGAAAAACCATTAATGCAATCCACCACATAAATAAAACAAAAGACAAAAACAACATGATCTTATCAATTGATGCAGAAAAGGCATTTGACAAAGTCCAACACCCATTTATGATAAAAACTCTCACCAAAATAGGAATTGAAGGAAAATTCCTCAACATAATAAAGGGCATCTATGCAAAGCCAACAGCCAATATCACTCTAAATGGAGAGAACCTGAAAGCATTTCCCTTGAGAACGGGAACCAGACAAGGATGCCCTTTATCACCGCTCTTATTCAACATCGTGCTAGAAGTCCTAGCCAGGGCAATTAGGCTAGACAAAGAAATAAAAGGTATCCGGATTGGCAAGGAAGAAGTAAAGTTATCACTATTTGCAGATGACATGATTATATACACAGAAAACCCTAAGGAATCCTCCAGAGAACTACTGAAACTAATAGAAGAGTTTGGCAGAGTCTCAGGTTATAAAATAAACATACAAAAATCACTTGGATTCCTCTACATCAACAAAAAGAACACCAAAGAGGAAATCACCAAATCAATACCATTCACAGTAGCCCCCAAGAAGATAAGATACTTAGGAATAAATCTTACCAAGGATGTAAAAGACCTATACAAAGAAAACTACAAAGCTCTACTACAAGAAATTCAAAAGGACATACTTAAGTGGAAAAACATACCTTGCTCATGGATAGGAAGGCTTAACATAGTAAAAATGTCTATTCTACCAAAAGCCATCTATACATTTAACGCACTTCCGATCCAAATTCCAATGTCATATTTTAAGGGGATAGAGAAACAAATCACCAATTTCATATGGAAGAGAAAGAAGCCCCGGATAAGCAAAGCACTACTGAAAAAGAAGAAGAAAGTGGGAGGCCTCACTTTACCTGTCTTCAGAACCTATTATACAGCCACAGTAGTCAAAACAGCCTGGTACTGGTACAACAACAGGCACATAGACCAATGGAACAGAATTGAGAACCCAGACATAGATCCATCCACGTATGAGCAGCTGATATTTGACAAAGGACCAGTGTCAATTAATTGGGGAAAAGATAGCCTTTTTAAGAAATGGTGCTGGCATAACTGGATATCCATTTGCAAAAAAATGAAACAGGACCCATACCTCACACCATGCACAAAAACTAACTCCAACTGGATCAAAGACCTAAACATAAAGACTAAAACGATAAAGATCATGGAAGAAAAAATTGGGACAACCCTAGGAGCCCTAATACAAGGTATAAACAGAATACAAAACATTACCAAAAATGATGAAGAGAAACCAGATAACTGGGAGCTCCTAAAAATCAAACACCTATGCTCATCTAAAGACTTCTCCAAAGAGTAAAAAGACCACCTACAGATTGGGAAAGAATTTTCAGCTATGACATCTCAGACCAGCGCCTGATCTCTAAAATCTACAGGGTTCTGTCAAAACTCAACCACAAAAAGACAAACAACCCAATCAAGAAGTGGGCAAAGGATATGAACACACATTTCACTAAAGAAGATATTCAGGCAGCCAACAGATATATGAGAAAATGCTCTCGATCATTAGCCATTAGAGAAATGCAAATTAAAATTACGATGGGATTCCATCTCACACCAGCAAGGCTGGCATTAATCCAAAAAACACAAAATAATAAATGTTGGAGAGGCTGCGGAGAGATTGGAACTCTCATACACTGCTGGTGGGAATGTAAAATGGTACAACCACTTTGGAAATCTATCTGGCGTTATCTTAAGCAGTTAGAAATAGAACTACCATACAACCCAGAAATCCCACTCCTGGGAATATACCCTAGAGATACAAGAGCCTTCATACAAACAGATATATGCACACCCATGTTTATTGCAGCTCTGTTTACAATAGCAAAAAGCTGGAAGCAACCAAGGTGTCCATCAACGGATGAATGGGTAAATAAATTGTGGTATATTCACACAATGGAATACTACGCATCGATAAAGAACAGTGACGAATCTCTGAAACATTTCATAACATGGAGGAACCTGGAAGGCATTATGCTGAGCGAAATTAGTCAGAGGCAAAAGGACAAATATTGTATAAGACCACTATTATAAGATCTTGAGAAATAGTAAACCTGAGAAGAACACATACTTTTGTGGTTACAAGGCGGGGAGGGAGGGAGGGTGGGAGAGGGTTTTTTTATTGATTAATCAGTAGATAAGAACTGCTTTAGGTGAAGGGAAAGACAACACTCAATACATGGAAGGTCAGCTCAGTTGGACTGGACCAAAAGCAAAGAAGTTTCCGGGATAAAATGAATGCTTCAAAGGTCAGCGGAGCAAGCGCAGGGGTCTGGGGAACATGGTTTGCGGGGATTTCTAAGTCAATTGGCAAAATAATTCTATTATGAAATCATTTTGCATCCCACTTTGAAATGTGGCGTCTGGGGTCTTAACTGCTAACAAGCGGCCATCTAAGATGCATCAATTGGTCTCAACCCACCTGGATCAAAGGAAAATGAAGAACACCAAGGCCACACGACAACTAAGAGCCCAAGAGACAGAAAGGGCCCCATGAACCAGAGACCTACATCATCCTGAGACCAGAAGAACTAGTTGGTGCCCGGCCACAATCGATGACTGCCCTGACAGGGAGCACAGCAGAGGACCCCTGAGGGAGCAGGAGATCAGTGGGATGCAGACCCCAAATTCTCATAAAAAGACCAAACTTAATGGTCTGACTGAGACTGGAGGAATCCCGGCGGCCATGCTCCCCAGACCTTCTGTTGACACAGGACAGGAACCATCCCCGAAGACAACTCATCAGACATGAAAGGGACTAGTCAGCGGGTGGGAGAATGACGCTGATGAAGAGTGAGCTAATTATATCAGGTGGACACTTGAGATTGTGTTGGCAACTCTTGTCTGGAGAGGGGATGGGAGGATAGAGAGAGAGGGAAGCCGGCAAAATTGTCAAGAAAGGAGAGACTGAAAGGGTTGACTCAAGAGGGGGAGAGCAAGTGGGAGTAGGGAGTGAGATGTATGTAAACTTATATGTGACAGACTGATTGGATTTGTAAACGTTCACTTGAAGCTTAATAAAAGTTATTAAAAAAAAAAAAAAAGAAAGAAAAGCATTTCATTAAAGACCTCAAGAACCTGCCCTCTTCATTTGCCTTACCAACGGAAGGTTGTTGTTGCTAGTTGCCACTGAGTCATCTCTGACTCCTGGTGACCGCACGCACAACAGAATGAAACATTGCCTGGTCCTGTGCCACCTTCACACTCACTGGTATTTTTGAGTCCATTGTTTCGGCCATATTTTGAATGCCTTCCAATGTAGGGGACTCATCTTCCAGCAGTATATTGGACAATATTCTGTTGTGATTAGTAAGGTTTTCATTAGCTAATTTTCAGAAGTAGATTATCAGGCCTTTCTTTCTAGTCTGTCTCATTCTGAAAACTCTGCTGAAACTTGTCTACCTTGGGTGACTCTGCTGGTATCTGAAATATCAGTATCATAGCAACACACAATCCACCTCAGTCTGACAGCTTGACAGGCCGGTGGTGAGGTATCTATATCTCCACCTCTACCTCTGTCTGTATATCTGTATATCTATATCTCTATCCCAGATGTTTACTAAAGGAAGAAAGCTTCCTGGCGATGTTTATCTCGTAGCTCTGACAAACTAGGTGTGATAGTTAAGGTTGTGTGTCAGCTTGGCTGGCGGTTGTATAATGATGTAATCACTTCCATGATTAGCTCTGCTGTGAGTAGCCAATCAGTTGAAAAGGAGTTTCCTTGGGGGTGTTGCCTGCATCCAGTATAGGTGGACTTTCTAGCAAGGCTCAAGGGCTTTTGCTCACTCTGGATCCTGCAGCTGGCTCCTGTCCATTTGACCTTCAGTTCTTGGGACTTATCAGCTTATGTGCCGATCTTGGGATTTATCAGCCTCTGCAGTCTGTAAGCCAGTGGCCTGCTAGTTTACCTGCCAGTCTTGGGGTTTGTCTGCCTCTGCAGCCTATGAGCCAGAGGCTTGTTGTCTGACCTGCTGATCTTGGGTTTGCCAGCCCCTGCAGCTATATGAGTTGGGAGAAATCTCCAGCCTGACCCACGAACTTGGGACTTTCCAGGCTCTATCACTGTGTGACCCATCTTCTTGATATAAATTCTCTCTTTCTCTATCTATACGTATGTATAGATGTTTCACTGGTTTTATTTCTCTAGAGAACCAAGCCTAAGACACTGGGGAAGGGCAAGGAAACTTCTCAAGGGTAAGGACTATTGTTTAACTATGTATGCCCAGAGGCTTGTACAATGTTGGAACATAGTAGGTGCTCAATAAATACTGGGTGAATTGAAGTCAGGTACTACTGAAGGTGTATTTTCCACCTTAACTTTATTTCTTTCGCTTTCCTTTCAAAAGGTTCCTAACTCACTAGAAATCTCTTTAGAATTGTTCCTGGTCTTAAGGCACATGAGGGTTATATGGTCAACCCAGCACATGAACAGAATGAGGGCTGGCCCAGGGTGCTGCCAATGGCACAGAGAAGAAAGGGAGGGTATGAGATAACATTCGGAGGAAACACATGGACATAGGAAAGTTTCTCCAGCTGTGAACACCAATAGAGCTCCTTCAATAGCAGTTATACACATTTTAAACACACCTAGAGAATGCCAAGCATTACTGGGATTACTGTCCATGTGGAACACGGTGTGGGGCGGGGGGAGGGTTTCTGAAATATCAATCTTTACAACAAGGTGGTAACTGCTATTCGCTGCTGTGGGAATCCGGAAGAGGAAGTGGCTATTGGTGCCTGAGGGAGTTGGAGCAGAGTCCTTAGAGAAGCTGGCTTTGGAACATAATTGGAAAGGTGGACAAGATGGGGAAGAATCTTCCTAGCTGAGGGAATAAAGAAAGCATGATACATAAAGAAGAAGTCGGCCTAGATAGGGAAAGAGTCCAGGAAACCTGTGATGCCCTGCACGGGAAGTTAGACTGTATTCTTGGGAGGGGCTGGAGGTGAGATGGGAGCCTTTGAGAAGTGTTAAACCCTTAAGTGGCCTGATGTGTACAGAAAACCTACTCTGGCTGCTGTGTGGAGAATGGATAGGAAGACCAAGAGTGTAGTCAGAGAATCCAGTCAGAGGGCTGCAGAAGTACTCAGGTGAGGAGTGATGGTGTCCTCATAGATGACAATGGCTGACTCTGAGGAAAGCGAAGTGGAAGGGTGCTACAACTGCTAACCAAAAGGTGGGCAGTTTGAATCCACCAGGTGCTCTTTAGAAACCCTGTGGGGCAGTTCTACTCTATCCTATAGGGTTGCCATGAGTAGTAATCAACTCAATGGCAACAGACAGGCCAGAGCAAAGAAAACCCATTATGCCTATTTTATTTTTATTTCTGAACATGACCACATGGCTGTGAAGAAGGTGGCTGTCAATGAGACATAATTCCAGAATTTATTCAGTCCCCAGGTATTTACTGAACCCCGTTTACATGGCTGACACTGTTTTAAGTACTGAGAATACGGCAATGTCAGCACAAACAAGAATTGCAAAGCTTACAGTCTAATGGGGGTAAACAGACAATGAACAAATACATATGTAATATGTCAAATGGCAGCAAGTGCTATGAAAAAATAAATAAAGTTGCCTAAAGGTGCAGAGAGTGATGGAGGTGGGGGCACTAATTTGAGAGTGAGTGGCCAGAGAGGGGCCCTCTGTTAAAGTTACATTTGAGTAGAGACAGAGAAGTGGTAAAAGAAGCCAAGGGAATGTTGGAGAGAAGAGCATTCCAGCGAGTGCTGAGATCCCGAGGAAGGAGCTGGACCAGAGGGAGAAGTGGGGACAGCAGTGGAAGATGAGGCTGAGAGAGCCTGAAGACCAAGTGGGGCCTTGTGAATGCCGTCAGGACTTTGGATTTTATTTTTGATTGATGAAAGAATTCATAATTGGGGTGTTTTAAGTCATTAGAGTGTTTTAAGCAGCCAAGAGACATGGTCTGTCTTAAGTTCTTTAAAGTAAAGCATCACTCTGGTAGCTGTGTGAAGACAGTAGGAGAGCAATTGAGTTTGTGATGAAGATCTCTTGACTTTCACTAATATTCCCACTTTGCTTGTTGATAATTAAAATCCTTCCAACAGAGGACAAATTAGAGATAATGCTAAAATGCCTACATTCCTGGGAAATGCAGTATGTTTGCTTTAATTAGTTATGCTATGATGTAGAAATGGATTGCAAAAACCTTCCTAAAAGCTGGTTTTCACAGTTGGGAAGGAATTGGACTTTGAAGATAGAAAAATTTGTTCATGGAGATGATATAAAAATGTGGCCACTAGAAATACAAAGTTCATCTATGTCACAGTTGTTTCTGGGGCAATCTTTAGCCCTTCTCTGGCATGGCTTAAACAAAACTCTGTTGTTCCATCAATCAATCAAGATTACAATTGTCCAGGTTCTAGACATTGGGGAAGGATGTTGGTGTCACAAACATCCCTTTGGTTTTAGTTTGCTGGGTTTTCATGATTATGAACCAATCTACATACCAGCTTTCTGCCCCACCTCATTCCAATCATTATGTAATCCTTTCAAATGACAAAGGATATTTCCATACTTCTTGGGTTTCTGCCACCCTCACACTGGGCTCTGGAAGTGGGAAGTGGAGAGGGTTTTGGGGGGAGAACACACTTTGGACTGAACACAAGGATCACTGATCAGACACATGACAGGTGCAGCTTTGAGGCCAACCTCTTTCATGTTTTCAATCAACTTTGGGAAGTGTACCACAAGTAATTCTTTAAAAGCAACAACAAAAACCAAACCAATTGCCCTTGACTCAATTCCTACTCATGGCTACCCCATGAGTGTCACAGTATAACTGTGCTCCATAGGATTTCCAATGACTTTGATCTTTCAGGGAAACCCTGGTGGTGTAGTGGTTAAGTGTTACAGCTGCTAATCAAAAGGTCGGCAGTTAAAATCCACCAGGCCCTCCTTGGAAATTCTATGGGGCAGTTCTACTCTGAACCATAGGGTCGCTGTGAGTCAGAATCGACTCGACCGCAATGGGTTTGTTTACAAGTTTTGGTCATCTTTCAGAAGTAGATTGCCAGGCCTTTCTTCTGAGGCACTTCTGGGTGGACTCGAACCTGCATCTCCCAGGGACTCCAATTTTTTCTTCCAAGAACTGGATTTCCCTGCAAATGGAAACACTATGGAGTCAAAGCTCTATTTATTTGTGCTCTGTCCATCAGGAGAGCAGACAGAAGCCTGTAGGTCTGATGAGAAAGAATTATTTAATTAAAATCATGGCAACTGATTAAAAATAACGAAGTGTCATTGACCAGCAAGGATAAGATCAAAAGGTTTAGTTGAAAGTTTTCCCAGATAAACAGATCAACTGATGAAATTTTCACTAAAACAGTTAATTCTGGCTGATAATTTCAAGGTAACAATAATGGGAATAAGGACAAATCATTGGTAATTCTAACAAAATATTTGTCTTTGGAATGCAATATATATGAAGGCAACATTTAACAGCAAATGCTAAATGAGTTTGCCAATTAAACCAACCAATCCAAAACCCACTGCCGTTGAGTCAATTCTGACTCATAGTGACTGTATAGGATAGAACAGAACTGCCCCATAGGGTTTCCAAGGAGCAGCTGGTGAATTTGAACTGCTGATGTTTTGGTTTGCAGATAAGCTCTTAACCACTATGCCATCAAGTGTCATGCTAGGGAATAAGATGCAGTCCGTCTGTGGATAATCACAATACATGCTCAACAGACATTTACTCAGTAGACATTTACTATGAGCAAAGCAATGCCACTTAATCTGGAGAAGACAAGGGTAGGCATATTGAGATGTATCTGAAATACTTGCTGCTCTCAGTGAGTTTAGAATCAAATATCCAAGTTTAGACTTTAATTCAAGTCAAAACACCAACGCCACCTGAAAGTAACAGGCAAAAAGCAGTGAATTGTGGGGGAAGTCGGGAACGGCTTCGTTACATGCGTAACAGGAAGGTGAAATGTGAAGCCTGGGCAGAAGGAACAACGGGCATATTTGCATTTATTTGTTCATGTGCATATTTATGAGTGGATAAAATTTTTACTTTTTTTTAATTAATTCACTTACTATAAATGTTCAGAGTTACTTCATTAGCTGATCATTGCTCCCATTTAAAAGCATCATAAAAAGAACTGTATTTAAGCCTTGTTTGCACGTGTGACACAGATAAACTACAGAAGAGACCATGAACACAGTCTAGACACAAGGAGGTAAAGGAACTGCACACTGGGTTGGACCAGTGGAACCCTGCCAAGGGAGGCTTTTGAGAGAACACGATTGTTTTACTTGGTGTTTCTCCAAAGCCTTGGAATATACTCCAATCTTCTCTCATTTCCTTTAGTAACTTGCTACTCACTGATTTTCCTGAAATCTTTAATAAAGGTCATTGTTAACTATCTCTTTATGTTTCTCCTTGAGTGAAGAGACTAGATATAAGGAGCTCTATTAAGGTATATTTCAATAATCCAGGTTGCTCAACATGAATGTTTTTAGTAAAGAAGTAGCAGAAGTGATGGAAAGAGATATCATGGAATGTGAATCTTTGGGGCTTCATAGTTTATTGGAAATGGTGGTAAAAGGAGAGAAAGAAAAGGAAATTCACAGCTGGCAGAATGGTAGTGATGTTCCCTTAAATACATTCATTCATTCAAGATTAAAAAATGTATTCGTTTATTATCTTGTTTATATATTTAATTTAGTTTCTAACATTTTATTTGTATAGTCCTATTGGTAAAAATATTTTATATATTCATATATACTCTACATATACATTATATATAATATATATTATTTATATAAATTATTTAAATTATAAAATACACACAAAGATAAAATAAAATAGAAATAAACATAACTGGAGGTTATGTATATTCTTCTGTCTCCCAAAGTGTGCTCCACTTTAAAGATGATTGCCTCAGTCTCCTTATATGCAAAAGGTGGATCATAATTGTAATTACTTTATATGGTTGTTGTTAGAACTCCATTTCATGAAGGTTGTAATCAATGTCCCCCAAAATTGTGGGGACTCCTCCTAGCCCCCCAGAAATTATGACTATACCACCTTACTTGGAAAAAGGGACTTTGCAGAAGTGATTAAGGTTAGACCTCAAGATGAGACAATCACCCTGGATTATCTGGGTGGGACTGAGGTAACCACAAGGGCCCTTAAAAGCAGATAATCTGTCCTGGCTACGGTAAGAGGGAAACATGATTGAGGTGAAGATCAAAGAAATGCAGCCGGAGGAGGACTCAACCCACCACTGCTGGCTTTGAAGGTGAAGGAAGGAGGCCTTGACCAAGGAATGCTGGAGGCATCTATTAAGCTGGGGAATTAAAGGAAACAGATTCTCCTCTAGAGCCTCCAGAAAGGAAAGTATTCTGCTGACACCTTGATTTTAGCTCAGTGAGATCCATATTAGACTTAAGGCCTACAAAACTGTTATTGTTAGTTGCTGTAGAGTCAAATCTGACTCATCGACGACCCTATAAATTTGTTTTATTTTAAGCCACTAAATTTGTGGTAATTTGTTACAGCAGTCATAGAAAACCAACGTAAACACAAAGCATAGTATTGGCACATTTTGAAGACTCAGCACATGTTGGCTGGTATTACTATTGGGTGTACACCCATATCCACAGATATGAATTGGGAGAAACTTCAAGGATACAAAAAGTTACGGAGGTCAGAGGGCCACTGTAGCCATCGAAAAAAGTCTAAAAAATGGAAAATGAGATGAATGAGGTGGGATTAGGGAATACTGTAAGGAGGTAAAACAGAAAGAAGCACATGTAATGCCCAGATCTTGGTTCCTAAATACTACTTTCCACTAAAACAAACCATTTCTCCTTGAAGAAATGATTGATTCCAGGGATAAAATCAAACCAAACCCATTGCTGTTGAGTTAATTCTGACTCATAGCGACCTATAGTAAGATGGGGAAAATACAAGAGGAGTCTGAAATATCTTGTTGTGTCAGAATATAAAGAACCAAGGATACCAAAGCCAGTTGGAAGGGCCTTCCACTGAAAAACTCTAGGACAATTTGAACATAAAGAAAATGAGTGATAGGGGACTTCCTGGTTGATGAAAGACATCAGTGCATGTGGGAGGATAGTGTGTCCTTTTTGGGGGCATGAAAGCTTTGCAATGGGAACCTTCTCAGACCTCACCCTATGTGTGTCTTCATTTATACATTTTTGCTATAATAAAGCTGTAATCCTCTGGATGTGAAAGTGATGTCCAGAACTGCAGCAGCCATCTTGTGATTGCAAGGCACCAAGGACAAGGACATCAGACAACACATTAAGGCTGGTAGAGCAGGAAGTTAAGAGAGCCTGGATGCCTGGGACATCACAGAATGGCTAAGTCAGTCTCGTAACCCCTTACCTCCTGAGCATAATATAGCCTTTCCTCTTAAGAAGCATCAGTTCTAACAAAGCATAGGACTAACTGGTGAGGAGCAGAACATCAGTGAGATGCTAGACCCACTGCATAATGTTGCAAACAAAATCCGGAGACTGAAGGAATCAATACATGAGTGGCTCCTTAGTAAATCATAGAAACACGGAAGATAGAGCAATCAAAAGGCCAGATTTACTGTGCCAATTTTTTTTTTTATAAATCCAGGGGAAATGAGGCAGAGAGCGAAAAGAGATTTCTTTCTGACTTCCAAAGAAGATTTCCTTATGCTTGTGCCCTAAATAATTAGGACTGTGATTTTTTTCTTGAAATTTTATCTTGATGGTTATAAACACATGTGCTGTCTTTATGAATCATCTTTATTTTTAAAATTTGGCTAACACTTCACTCAAGTGTCTTTGACATGTTTAAAGCAATTTGTTTCACAAATATGAAAGTTAGAGAAGACTGAAATGACGGAAATGAAGCAATGGAGACAGTGTCATTTTCCATCACTTAGAAATATGTTACACAAATAAAAAAAGTTGTTTGATGGAAAAATGTCATCCTAGCTGTCCTCACTACTTCATTTCCATCACTTCAGTCATGGAAACATTGTTTTTGTCTCTTTTTGTGAAACTAATTGCTTCCGAATACTAAAGGCTCTTGTCTACCCAGAGGAGTAATTTTCTGGTGAACCTATAGCATATATGTCAGCTTAACTTTGACATGTGGAGCTTCTACCTTTGGGAGTCAGTTATGCAGTTGAGAAGGAAAGATATTTTCTCTTTGCATTTTTCCCTTTCAAGGGAACAGGACTTGAAATAGCATTGGCTCTTGTGACGTAAGTCCAAATGGAAAGCATGATGTCTTTATTGCAAGAGTTGATAGTGTTATGAAGATCACTGCTTTCCAAAAAATTCTGCAAATGCATTTCTCCCCATGTAACACCCCTAGTGTGAAGTGTTACACACATGTCATTTAGCTGCTGGATTGCAGGAAGTGTCAGCTCTCAAGAGTCTCTCATTCCATGATGTCTCATCCCTCTTTTCCATCCCCACTGTCATTCCCTTAAGAGTACCTGGTTGGAGCAAACATTAATGCACTCAGCTGCTAACCCAAAGATTGGTGGTTCCAGTCCACCCACAGGCAGAAGAAAGGACTGATGATCTACTTCCAAAAAATCAGCCATTGAAAACTCAATGGAGCACCATTCTACTCAGTTGGAATCAACTCAGTGGCAGCTGGTTTTGTCTTGTTCACTCCCTTACTAAAGGCCTTCAGGTTGACTAGCCTGAATTGATACATTAATCAAGCTCCATATATCTGGTCTCTTCCCTCAAGGAGGAATCAGTGGAATTCAAATTCTGATTGTTGGCTGGTCCTTGTATTCCTCTTCTGATGCTGGGCTTGGGATCTGGAAAGTTTTGGAAGAAAGCTGGTCCACTGAATATGAAGCTAAGGCCAGGAATCCATCCCTCTCTACAAATTTTATGTGTTGAATGAAATCCAACCAGGGCAATTTATTCATTTAAGATGTTAAGGAATTATTTCTTATAGAGAGTAAATGTGGAGGTGGGAGGTAGTACAACCAGTCTTATCTGATACGAAAATTTTAGGAAGAATGAATGCATTAGGCTCTTGCCATTAGCTGTTAACTGAGACCAGTTCCTTTCGAATGAGTTACCAAATGGCTCTTTTTATGGGGTAAAGTGTGGAGACCTTTGGCATCCAAGTACTGCTAGGGCAGGAAAGGCTGGCCCAGATGAAGTCCCAGCGTGGGGAGGACTAAGCCACTTACTGGGCAGTGTGAACCTTCCTGAAATACTTGGAAGGCCACTGCCTCCATTTCCTCGTATGCAAAATGCAGATTATAATTGTAATACCTCATATACCTAGAAAGAGAATGATTGGGAACCTGGTTTCCACACTGGCTGAGCCACAGATTCATGTGACTTTGGCCAAGTTATTCCCCCATTTGCTCTAAGTTTCTTTCAGGGACTGCCTTATCTGAGTCCTAATCCTCTCCTAGTTGATCCAATTGAGCCTACAGCTAATTCAAGGCTGCCGCCCCCTCCGGAACCTGGAGGGTTATAGAGTACAGTGGTAATACCCTGCACAGCCCCCAACAAGAGAGCCATGGAGAGAGACTCAGCTGTTCCCTGCTGGAGAGTAGAGGTGGCTCCCTCTTGCTCACCCCCTTCGGTGGCTCTGGCTTCCTTGCTCCTGCAGTGAGGAGGTGGAAAGGATCCCACATTATTCCTCTAATAGCTTGCTGGAGTCAGCTTTCAGATCAGTCCTGCTCAGCCCAGGTCTGGGTGCTGGGTCTTCTTCTTGCCTCATTTTGAATGGTTGTCTCAGCCTGACCTGATATGCATCTGATGCACTCACCACTCCCATTCCACATACCCAAGGCCAGATCAAAACTATAGCCCATGCAATCAAATGGCTCTTGGCTCCTGAGTCTTGCTGGATGGATTTGCTGCACACTGTGTGGGCATGTACACTGATTGCTAGCACCCTGTGATTGCTTCCCCTTCCTCTTCTACATTTCTATAGCTTTCTAGGAACTTCCTCTTGTCTCATTGCTGACATGACACCCGTATATCCACATTTGTTAAGGACAGTCCCAATGTGTGTCTGTTTTCCTAGCATCTCATCCAGTCAGCCCCTCTTTCAATCTCAGAAACTTACTGGTTTGAATGATAAATTACATTGTCACCTCACTGAGGTCCCAGAAGGCCTCTGGGGGCTGATCTGGCGCAGGAATGTGTTAGAATCCCTTATTGGGCATGGGTAGATTGCAGATCTGACAAACAAGTGGGTTGGGCAAAATGATGGCTGTGATTCCTTCCAGCCCTAACATCTGTGATTCTATGAAATGCAGCAACCTTTGGATGACTTTGCTTTAACAATGAGCAAATGCACGCAGTAAAGCGTTCAGAGAGGCGTGGTTTTCAGTGCAGTGAGTCCTAATTGCACGGTGGGTGGGTAGTTTGGGCTCTTGTCTTCCTCCTCCAGTTCCCCCTTTCTGCCCTGAATACCAGCTCAATCCTTAGCATCTTCATTTCACCTGCTGTGGACTCATGGTACCCCACTGTCTTGCCTCTCTCTGGGCCCAGCCTCCCATGCTTTCCGTCTTTTCTCTGAAAGCTTACTCTCTGAATATCTCCTTTCCTTACAATGCCACTCTCTGAGGGGTGTCATCTAGTTGCTCTGCAAAGCCAACCTGTGCTAATTTATTAAAAGGTGTTGGTTGGATGGTATCATCTCTCCCTATGCAGCATTTTCATTTTATTAGGGGGGCTTCAAATAACATGTCTTCATTCAAAGGAGTAACTACAATGGGGGAATTTAACGTGCCGTGTCAGGGACACCTTTCATGTCTCACCATCCAGATAGCTGCCCCTCTACCTGAGCTATAAACTTGGCAGATGGCAGTGCCTGGCACTGAATATGAGCTCAACGTATGGTTGGTGAATAACAATGTATGAATGAATGAATAGGGTTGAAAATCTACTTTCATTACAATTCCTCCCCAGAAGCCTTTATTATTTTAAATTACATTCGGTTTCACAGTTCAAAATGTGAGGATTTCTAACCTCTAGATCAGCAAGACAGCATGGATCATATCACCCCTACATCACCTCCCCATAGGCTTATTTGGTGAATGTTATGGATTGAATCATGTCCCCTCAAAATATGTGTTGTAAATTCCATACCTGTGGTTGTAATCCCAACTGGGAATGGGTTTTCTTCATTATGTTAATGAGGAAGTATTAGTGTAGGGCATTTCTTAAATCAATCTGTTTTTGACATATAAAAGAGCATTTTAAGCAAACAAGCAAGCACAACCAGAGGGGAAGATACACGCCACGTGATCGCCAAGGATCCCAGGAATAGAAGCTCAAAAGAGAGAAGGAGCTTCACCTAGAATGGACAGAGACAGAGAGCCTTTCCCTAGAGCTGGCGCCCTGAATTCAGACTTCCAGCCTCCTAAACTGTGAGAGAATAGATTTATGTTTGTTAAAGCTACCCACTTGTCCTATTTATGTTATAGCAGCACTAGGTAACTAAGACAGTGAGTAAGTAAAAAGGAAGTAGGTGCCACTCAAATTTCCCTCAAACTCCCACTTATACAGAGACCTACAAGATTTATTGAGCCACTCTTAAAATGTTCTTGAAAACTAATAGAGACTTAATTGCATTTGGTCATGCTAATTGGATGCTGATCTTTGATAAAAGATAGTTTTTCAGGGCTTGCGTTTTATTCTGACGTGATAAAATGGGTTGCTTTGGAAGGATAATGATATGCTATGTGGAAAATCCAGATGCTGCAGTTCACCTCAACCTAAGCAGAGAAGATGATCTCGGAATTCTACCACCTGAGATACAAAGATTCCTGAATTGAGCAATACCTGGAGGCTAGGTCCATAAGGTGAGCACCTCCCTTATAGCCCTGCCAGACTATGCCTTCCTGACTACTGCAAGCTCTACAAAACTCAGGGAACCTGGAGAGTGAGTGGTACCCAGACCCCGACTACAGCCGGGAACCTGGATTCAGCTAGTATGTCTTTTTCATTAGAAACATGCGTGTACTGGCAGAAATAGGAGCTCCTGGCCTCTAAGAATGTCCTAACTCCCCGCCTGGAGGTTGTGTCCTTCCTATCCATCTTGTCATACTTCCAGTCCTTCAAGATTCATCTAAGGCCTGCCTTGTCTTGAGTCCTTACCCTTTAACTCAAGCCTGACCCTTTCACTCCTGACTGCCCAGAGCAGTGCCTGCTTGGATCACACACTTTGGGTAGAGAATTGTGTCAGTTTAGCACTTGACTACATACCATATGGTTGTGTTCTTTAATTGTAGAATCCTCCCTCACCCAACTATATACCCTGGGTGGTGCAAACAGTTAATGTGTTGGCTGCTAACAGAAACGTTGGAGGTTCCAGTCCATCCAGAGGTACCTTGGAAGAAAAGCCTGCTTATCTACTTCTGAAAAATCAGCCATTGAAAATGCTGTGGTTCACAGTTCTACGCTGACACATGTGGAGTTGCCATGAGTCTGATTCAACCAGATGGCAGCTATTTGTTCATTTGTTTAAAGACAGGGATGGTGTCTGAAACCCTTCTTCATCTCCCATAGCCCCTCACACGATGCTGCACACCACAGAGCTATCTACACCAGAAAGTCACTGAACCGGATGTGAGATGAGGTGTTTAAAGGCACTTATACAGGGATGGGAAGGAAGTACACAGGGAAGCTGAAGAAGCCACATCAAGACTCCCTGAAAAACCTCCAACAGGAAGGACAGCAAAGGAGCATCCAAATAGCTAAGCTAGGCTTCAGCAGGAGATGCGGAGCTCATTTGAACCGTGCAACTTCAGCTTCCTGGAAGCTGAAGGCACAGGCAGTGCTATACCAACCTCGTGAGGGTAATTCCCATTATTTCCCTGGCTAATGGGTAAATACCCAAACATTCATCCAAACGACAGTTGTATGTGTGTGAGAGGGAGAGAGTGAGAGAAACAGAAAGACAGACATAGAGTCAGAGCAGTCACAAGAAAGTAGTGGAACAGAAGGAGGGCTGAGACACTGAAAAGAGAGACAAGGTAAAAAAGACAGCAAAAATGAGTTACAGCTCTTCATAGCTTATCTTCTAATACTTGTCTGGCCCTGGCTGCTGTTAAAGTAGCACTTTATGAAGGTTAAACTTCCTTAAAGAGTACTATAGGAATTTAGCTTTCTTATTTTTTTTTTTTTTATAGTTGCAATATTCAAAATAAGGCTGGTAATTGGGTCATCTTATTAGCAAGTAACTATCACTAAGGAGTTCAAAGAGCTTCTGAGTTGTTCCCTCATCAATCCTTAGAACACGCTTGTGGAGTAGCTAGCAGGCACAGAGGATGAATAAGTGGGTTTTCATGCCAGGTAGACGCTGCTTCTTTCCAGGGACTGGAGACTGAAGAGCAAGGTATGAAAGTGGGCACATTAGTTTGCATTAACTTTTTGCCCCCCACCCACCATTTTTACCCCTTCCTTCACACCCTGCAAGGATGTCTTAGATGCTCGTGCTGTATAATGACTGAGTTCAGATCATGAGTTTTTGAAAAAGCACAGTTTCAATTATGAGGGTGCTAATGAGCTTTTTTTTTTTTTTAATGAGCCAAGCTTAAGAATTCTTGTAAGTGGCGGAGGTCACTGTGAGCTACAAGCATGAAAATAGAGAGGAACAAGGGCAAGGCAACTTAGAGAAATAAAAAAGAGAGGGGAGAAAGCAGAAGGAGAAAGGCTGGCATTTATGTGAGAATTCTCATTCCAACACCCAGAGCTCTCTCAAGCACTCTGTGTGGTGCACTTACAAAAATATTTCGGTGATTCTATTATCCTAAAGACCCTAAGCTTCGCTTAGCAACGCAAGCTCTGCAGGCTATGATGTGGATCACAGGCAGGCCGAGATGTACTGTAAGGCTTCTGCCACCAGAACAGGAATGACAATCCCTACTTTGACTAACCAACCTTCGTCACTTCAGCCTGAACTATGGGCAAGTCATTGTGAGCAGACTCAGCCTGTGGGTTGTCAGGGTTCCTATATTGACTAATTAAGCTGTCAGCATGGATGTTGCAAGGACACTGGTATTTTTGTTTGGAAGTTCAGTGACTGTTGTCTTTGCTTTGCCAGCATAAGAGAGAAACACAAGGGCAGTGACTTCCCATTTGCCTTTTTGAAAGTATTATTCAGTAGAACTCAGAGCCTCATCCAGTGCCACTGGTCTGATGACGAAGTCTTTAAGGACCCATTCTCTCTCACTGCCATTTCTTCAGGACCAGGATGGGGTGGGCCACCATAAAGGGGATATATAATAGTGGAGAAGCTGATCCCATAGAAAGCTTCTCAAAGAAGCAATGATACCTAAAGCCATGCCAGACTGGTGCCTGAGCAAGAGTCTCAATTTACAGGAGAGCTATCATGGAGATTGGGGGCAGTGGTCATTCAGTGGTAGGATTCTCACCATCCATGCTGGAGACCTGGTTTCGATTCCTGGCCAATGTGCCTTGTGCATAGCCACCACCTGTCTGTTAGTGGAGACTTGTGTGTTGCTATGACACTGGACAGATTTTAGCGGAGCTCCCAGACTAAGATAGATTAGAAAGAAAGACCTGGTGATAGACTTCTGAAAATCAGCCACTGAAAACTCTGTGGATCACAATGGTCCTATCTTCAATCAGTCATGGGGGTGGCAACATTTCATATTCTGTTATGCATGGGCTCACCATGAGTCAGGGGCTGACTTGATCGCAGCTAACAACAATGTAACAGGGTGATTAGAACAGAATAAATGAATTAATTCACCAAAATAATGCAATGGGGATTAATTTTACTCTTTTATTGCCAACTCAGTGCTTGGTGCTGTGCCACCTTTTAGAAGGCAGTGCTAAGGTGGAATGGACCACAGGGTCTAAGATTCCAATGGCCTGGGGAGAAGCTGGGGAGAGGGGATCCCCTCTCCACTGCACAACCCTAGACAAGTCACTTAACCTTTGTGAACTTTGGTCTCCAGATTTTTAATGAGATTTGTTCTACCCTCCCTGCTTCCCAGTTTTGTTGTGAAAATAAAAAGACGCTTTCGTTGTCATTGTCTACTTTAATGCGTTAACAGCAATCTGAAATTGGAAGCATTACATTCCAGGTTTTGCAAGTGGAAAAGCAGTAACTAAGGGGGTTCAGCAATTTTGTCATCTGTCTAAGTGGTAGATTTAGGATTCCTACTGGGGTCTGCCTGACTCCAAAGCCCTCCTCTTCCACCAGCTTGCTTCCTGACCCCTTAATCAAAGGAACTGGCATTCCTGAAATGACTCCACAAATGACCAAGGGCTGGTCATTGAAGTGAACTGTGATCCCTCAGACCACAGGAACATCACTTTATTACAGGTGAGCCTTAGTTTACTGTGCAAAGGAAAGACTGTACTACTTACTGTGAAATTACATACAGGTTCCTCTGGGAAAAAAGAGAGAGAAAAATGATACAGAATGATGCAACAAGTATTTACCCTATCTTCTATTAGTAAGATTTTTTTTCCAAGTTTTTTATTGATGTTGTCAACAACAATCTCAGTCCTCCAATTAATCTTCCATATCTCTGTCCCAGTAATCTAAGAAGTAAAAAAATCAGATCTTGTTAATACCCTGCTTAAACCTTTTCCGTAGAGGCTCCTGGCTGTTTATAGAATAACCTCTAAACTTGTTATCATGGCATATGAAGTCATCAATATGTTCCCTAGTTTTCTTTCTCTACTAGACTTTTTTTTTTTCTAGAATATACACTTTCTCCATTGCACTGGGTCAACTCCTATACATCCTTTGACATCCAGCTCAAATTTACTTCTTGGGAGACTCCTCCAACTACCCACAGTCAATCCCTTTCTTAAAGTCACTTTCTAGGCATTTTGCCAAAGGGGCTAGCTAGCACTATTCTCAACCTCTGCTGCTCAGGCTGCATCCCGAGGCTGTGAGCCCTTTAAGCACGGAGAATGAACACATCTTTCTACTCTATTCCCAGTACAGTGCTTTGCATATATAAGATGTTCAATAAGTGTTAAATAAGCTTATACAAAAGGAAACTAAACAGGCTCTATAGTAAAAGAAGTTGAATAAAAATCTGGAAAATAAGAGTTATAAATAATTTAAAAAGGGAAAGTAATCCTTTTGAAAAGAAAAGTTATTGAATGTGAATGCCAAATTGATAGAATTAATGTTTGGCACAAAACCTTAAGTGTCAAGAATACAAACAGACATTGAGTTATCATGACACACAGATTACAAAGCCTCTCAAGTCCTATCACCCTTCCACCTCAGGATTCTACAGAACAAAGGTAATTTGCAGCTCTAGTTTAATATGTCTGAGGGTGGGTTTTGCATTTTATTAAAGCATTTTATGAAAGTAAAAACATGGTAGGGTGTTTGTGGTAAACCCACTCTGGGAGAAGATGGGCTAAACAAGGTTAGGTAGTGTCTGACTGTGGGCATCCTCAGAGCCTTTAATGCATGGGTGTGTGTTGGACTCTCCAGGAAAGGACATGCTATGTGGCATGACCTAAATCTATTGGGCCATACAACTTTTTTTTTTTTTCCATTCAAGGAGCATTCCACACGACAAGTGTTCAGACAGAACATACTCTGGGAAACACTGTCCTAGTTTCTTGGATGCCATCATTAATCACTTCACAGAGATGCTCAAAAGCGAACACATTGATCGTTGATACAGAAACACACAGACACAACAAGTGAAGTTGCATCCTATGTAAACGTTGCTTCAAAATGGTGAAATAGGTAGTTTATTTTCAGCAAAATGCCTCCTCCTCCTTCAGACATCTGTTGTTCCTCCTGAATGTTCAATCTCTCATCTGATCTACTTTTTCTGAGTGGAAAGAGCGTGGGCTTAGAACTATTTCTCTTTATCTTAATAGCTTCATGATTTGTGGCAAGAAATTTCTAAACAGAGAAACTGTGCTATGTCCATCAAAATTGTGCAACAGTGTGGTGATTTTATCTGGGCTTTCTGAACCAAAAATCAATGGAATCCATAGTATTTAAGGATTTGGGTGAAGCTTTCAGGTGTAAGAAATGGGCCCCTAAGCTCCATTAGCACCTACTCACCTGCCCAGGCATGATGTTCAATTTCCTGTCCCTCTACTGAAAACATTTGCCCTTGCCTGTTTTTCACACTCTCAGAGGAAAAGGATTCTTCTTCCTAGTCAATCCCTCGCCCATTCCACTGAGTTCTCTTTCCACCGCCTTCCTTCTCCTTCAGCCATCTGTTGTCCTTACTGAATGTCCAATCTCTCTCTCTGCTGGTTCCTGCCCCTCGACCTCTACTACGCTCAAGTACCTCCAATCCTGAAACACCCAAACAGCAACACCCCTCCTCTAATCCACATTCTTCTCTATTTATAATCCAGATTCTCCTCTTTTCTCCTTCGAGTTTCTTTAAAGGTTAATCCAGATTTTCTAAGTCCACTTCCTCAATTCTCATTTACTTTCAGCCCATTAAAATTTGGTTTCTTTCCTAGTAACCAGTATTCCTCTGATTGTTGAGTCCAAAGGAAATTTCTCACCTCACTAGGTCTCCCTGTCAGCTTTGATGCAGTTGGTTGCTCTTCCCTCTTTAAACACCTGACTCCCTTGGATTTAGTGGCACTGCGCTCTCCTGACTGTCCTAGTTATTGGATCAGTCTTTGTGTTTGTTCTTCAGAAGAGTCTCCTGCTCAACTTAACCCTTTAAAGTTGTTTTCCCCAGGAGTTGAGCCTCAGTCCACTTCTCATTTGATCTACTTTTTCTGAGTGATCTTGTCCATCTATGTGTGTGTGATATCCAAATTTCCATACATCCAGCCCAAACCTCTTACCGGAACTTCAGACTCATATACGCAACTGTTTATGGGACATGCTTACCAGGGAGTCCCTCAAGGACTTCAAGCCCAGCAGGTTTACTACTGAATCATGTTTATACCTCCACCGTTTCCTTGATGGCGGCAGTACTTACTTACACAGTGACTAGAAAACACTGACTTGGTTTGAATTACAGCTCCAGCACTTCCCAGGTGTGACACTGGGTAAGTTACTTAACCATTCCAACCCTCATTTCATCTGAAAAATGGAGATGACCATGCCTAGATAGGTACTGAAAAATTAAATGGAACGAAGCAGAGCATCTGCCCAGCAGAGGTAAACTATCAATGGCAGCCACCATCATTATTCCCTACACTCCATTTTTTTTTCCTCAACTCCCTGCATTCTCTATCTCATTTGGAAGTGCTAGCATCTATCATCAGAGTCACAAGGGCAGAAACTTGGGAGTTGTATTTGACTCTTTCCTCCCGCTCACTCCACACAGACTACCTATCACAAGTAGTCTAAATAAGGTGCTAAATAAGGGCCTGGGTGACACATTTTGTGCTCAACTGCTAACCTAAAGGTTGGCAATACAAACCCACCCACTGGTACCATGGGGGAAAAAAAAAGGTCTGGAGATCTGCTTCCATTAATATTACAGTCCAGAAAGCTCTATACAGCAGTTCTACGCTGAGGTTGCCCTGAGTAGGAATTGACTTGCCGGCAACTAACAACAGCAACGAATATTTCTCAAATCCTGCTACCCTTCTCTACAACTACTGCCTTAATTCAGGCTCTCACTCCCTCTCCTCTGAGCACTTTCTCCCCAGTCTTAGGCTCCTTCTCCTACCCCCAAATTGCCTCCATATGGTGAGCTGGAGTGAGCTATCCCAAATAAGATTTGCCCGTGTTACTCTCATCCTTAAAGCACATCAGAGTCTGACCCCCCAGTCAGCTTTCAATAAGTGCCAGTGACTGAAGGAATAAGTGAAATAAAAATATTGAAATGTTGATGATATTTTGATGTTTTATGGAGTTAGTGATGCAAAATATGTGCAATTGGCACAGTCCTGAAAATTCTGGGTCATGTAATGACTGTACCATGAATGGCCTCAATGTTATCATCAAGGGCCACTTCTTAAGAAGGCTGTGTTTTTAGCCTTACAGGTTGGCAAAGCTGGAAAGGGCCTGTGACAAACCTCATTGGTTGTCTACCAACATCTGTTCTTAACAATCCCTTGCCGATCTTCTCTGAAGACTTGAAAAATGAAATATTCACTTTCATGGCTTTTCTTGGTCCCCTAGGTGGCTCAAACAGTTCAGCATCCAACTACTAGCTGAAAGGTTGGCAGTTCGAACCCACCCAGCAGTGCCTTGGAAGACAGGCCTAGTTATCTGCTTCTAAAGGGTCACAGCCTTGAAAACCCTGTGGAGCAGTTCTACTCTGCACACATGGGTTCGCCATAAGTCAGAATGGACTCGATAGCAACTAATAACAAAAGCACCTTTCCTTACAGCTAAAGGTCGCAAATGAGACTTAAGTAGAAGTTTGCTGTGGAGCTTCTGGGAAAGTTTTTAGTCTTGGTAAAAGGGACAGGTTTTGACATCCTTTTCATCTTCTTTTTGCCTTAACCAGAAATATGAAGCCTGGAGCTGTGGGAGCCATCATGAGATTGAAGAGAAAGTCAAGAAAATCTCAGACGTGTCAGCCTTGACACCCTTGGGCTCCTATGATTGGACTCCACGAAGAAAGAACCTTGCTCACTGACTCTATGGTTATTTCAAAGTGCTCACCTGGTAGGGTAATGTCTGTCCTTTTGAGGGGGAGAACTGGTAAGGAATACAGCTGAGAATTCTTTCCTTAGAATGACTCTCCCTGAACAGTGTAACAAAGAAGTAGGGGGCCATGTTAAAGTAACAGCAAATTAACACCAACAAGCTGTTTCCAAGTTTTCACAGCTCTAACTACAGGTTAGCAAAACCTACAATTAACACTCTGCTCCATGCATTTCAGGAGTTATCATGGCTGCAGGTTCAGAGGTGGAAGGAGAGAAGAGGCCCCATAGACTACCAAGCAAATTTTTCAGCCACACCCACCTCCTCAATTTCATTAACACCTCCCACCTAACTCACAGAGATAGCTATGCTCTGCCAGCAACTAATGGATGCACAGAGACCATCTGCAGCAAATGTTTATACAGCCCTGGTGGAAATAATACACTAGTTCTAGGGTTCAACTTCTCTGTATGTAGAATCCAGCATAAAATGAGTTAATATGGGGCCATCCAAGAGAGTCTATTTAATTATAAAGAAAAGGAGAAACTTGATTAGAAGGCAGAGCCACTTATACATAATTGCCATGACCTGTTTTCTAGTGTATTAACGCATCCCAGTTCATCTTAAATAAAGTCACAGGGAAAGAGGAAAGAACACTAACAAAGAAATGAATGCAAACTGGAAAAATGAAGTGTAAGTTTATTTTTCTGTATTTTAAATATAATAATAGCCCGCTCTAGGCAATGGATGTATTCTTTAAAAGTAGTAGTGTAATTGATTTTTGCTGATAAGTCTAATTGCTTTAAAAACCCTCAAAAAGAAATATTTAGAGAGATATTTTTATGTGTCATTTATTGTTTACAGAGTATTTGTATTTCTGTTGTTTAGATCCAGAGTTTCACAGTTTGAGTTTCCTGAAATTGAGCTGTACCTGCATTTATAAACCTTTGCACTTAACTTCATTTCTAATTCACATTCAACACTTGTCTCTTCTCATTATAGCAATTACTTTAAAAATCTAAGTTTCATGGTTTTATTCAGTTCCACTGAAACAAGTACTGCATTTCAAGAGACTTACTTCTGAGCCCCCGTGAGCATCCAACAATGTGTGTTTGTTTTTTTTTTAAGTCTCAGTACTACCGCAGTGGGTGAAAACTGAGGTCGGTCTATAACTGCCTGAAAGACTTGAGGTGCAGTAAGCACAATGAAAAAGATAAAGCCCTATTATTGGTCCTTTAGAGGAGCCCTGGTGACATAGTGGTTAAGTGCTTGGCTACTAACTGAAAGGCTGGTGGTTTGAACCCACCAGCCACTCCAAGGGAGAAAGATGTGGCAGTCTGCTTCCGTCAAGATTTACAGCCTCAGAAATACCATGGGGGCAGCTCTACTCTGTCCTATAGGGTCACTATGAGTCAGAGTAGACTCGGTGACAGTGGGTTTGGTTTTTTGGGTTTAGTATGGTAATGTGCTTGATTTCTCATACACTAAACAGCAGAATGGTGAATTTTACCGTTTTCCATTTCTTGTACCTATAATAAATTTGGAAACAGAAAATCACCTAATGTAATAATGCCTATAATAGGCCATGCATGATGGAATAATACTTATCTCTGTTTGAAAGTACTTATTATGAGCTCTGAGAAGGGTTTAAAATACATGTAGGTTTAAAATATATATATATTTTTTTATGTCAAAATCAAAGACATTATGCTGTATTTCCCTTTTTCCTGAAGCACAAAATTACTAATATGTCTTTTGTGAAATAGAAGACTTCAAATGCTCACTGTATTGAATGCTGCAATATTCTGCCCAGATCCTTCTCTTTCAAGACTGAGGCATTTATTTCTCCAGTTGCTGAGTGTTGGTGGCTGACAGCTCCTACTGAGTCACTCTCAGGGATCTGCTCTTGGCCATAGAAAGTCAACTACACTAAAGTTACAACCCTGCCCTGGGGATAGCCTGTAGCTAATGACCAGTCAATGCCCAATGCCATGTCTTCTCCTCATACTGGAACCACTCTGAAGATCCAATTCAGCTGTAGAGCTCCCCATGTGATCCACTGAGACCTTTGTTACATCATGGCTCAATGACTCTCTCTAGCCAATACTGATCCCTTTACTCCATCACAAATGTTGATCTCAAGAGGGCACCCCATAAACTTTCTGCACACTAATCTCCTTCTCAGAGTTTGTTTCCTGGGAACCCAATCTAAGAACCACATTTTGTCATTCTCCCTAAGATGGTCATCATCACGATTATTTTCTGAACCATCTATGGAAGAGGGTCTCAGGCAAGTCCAATTCAGGGACAAGGCTTCCCTGGCCTCTTCTCAGTGCCCTGAGTACTTGGGTATAAAGGCAGAGATAAAAATGTCTTCATACCTTGAGCAGAAGTATGGATAGAGTACTCAAATGGTTATTTGTTGACATGCATTGAATATGAGCCATAATTCTATTACATATTTGTCAAGGGCATTTTAGTCAAATCTAGTCCTGGTACTCAAACAGGTGCACACATGCACATGCACACAAGCACACACACACAAGAAAGAGATAAATGAACTTAAGGAAAGAAAAAAATATTATCTTAAAATGTTTAGAATATGAGCTGCGGATTAACTGTGGACCCCTTTTCCACAGAGAATACCTATTATTAAAAATACCTAAAAATGTGTATTAAAATAATAGCCTGCTCTCTAACTGTAATTAAACTGCAGTTATTTCATTTTGCCTAACATACAGGTATAATAATTTAGTTTTCCCTTCTCAGCCTATAATTGAGATAACAAACAATTCTATGTAGAACCCCAAGCATCCCACCCATGTTGTTTACTCCAACTCAGGGATCTCTCTTTACCTCTCCTATTTCTGCTCTGGCTTCAACCCATTGCTTTCCCCATATTTATATTCCAGTTTGCACTGTAAATGCAAGTAAGCATAAACTTCAAGTGATCAGGGGTCAGAGTTTTTTTTTTTCTTTTAAGAAAGTATCACTTATTTTTAGTTTTTGTTTTAGTACTTTTGGTTTCTTTATATATACATAGTCCTACTTTTATCAAGAAAGCCCCACGTGTCTGTCAATTTGTCGTACTGTGGGGGCTTGTGTGTTGCTGTGATGCTGGAAGCTATGCCACCAGTATTCAGATACCAGCAGCGTCATCCATGGAGGACAGGTTTCAGTTGAGCTTCCAGGCTAAGACCGGCTAGGAAGAAGGACCTGGCAGTCTACTTCTGAAAAGCATTAGCCAGTGAAAACCTTACAAATAGCAGCAGAACATTGTCTGATTTAGTGCTGGAAGATGAGCCCCCCAGGTTGGAAGGCACTCAAAAGATGACTGGGGAAGAGCTGCCTCCTCAAAGTAGAGTCAACCTTAATGACATGGATAGAGTAGAGCTTTCAGGACCTTCATTTGCTGATGTTGCATGACTCAAAATGAGAAGAAACAGCTGCAAACATCCATTAATTATCGGAATCTGGAATGTACAAAGTATGAATCTAGGAAAATTGGAAATCATAAAAAATGAAATGGAATGCATAAACATCAATATCCTAGGCATTAGTGAGCTAAAACGGACTGGTATTGGCCATTTTGAATTGGACAATCACATAGTCTGCTATGCTGAGAATGACAACTTGAAGAGGAATGGTGTTGCATTCATCATCAAAAAGAACATTTCAAGACCTGAAGTACAATGCTGTCAGTGATAGGATAATATCCATATGGCTACAAGAAAGACCAGTCAAATTTATGCACCAAACACTAGGGCCAAAGATGAAGAAATAGAAGATTTTTAACAGCTGCTGCCGTCTGAAATTGATTGAACATACAATCAGAATGCATTGATAATTACTGGTGATTGGAATGCAAAAGTTGGAAACAAAGAAGAAGGATTAGTAGTTGGAAAATATGGCCTTGGTGATAGAAACAATGCCGGAAATTGAATGATAGAATTTTGCAAGACCAATGACTTCATTGCAAATACCTTCTTTCACCAACATGAACGGCGACTATACACATGGACCTCGCCAGATGGAACACACAGAAATCAAACTGACTACATCTGTGGAAAGAGACGATGGAAAAACTCAATATCACCAGGTAGAACAAGGCCAGGGGCCGAATGTGGAACACACCATCAATTGCTCATATGCAAGTTCAAGCTGAAACTGAAGAAAATCAGAGCAAGTCCATGAGAGCCAAAATATGACCTTGAGTATATCCCACCTGAATTTAGAGACCGCCTGAAGAATAGATTTGGCGCACTGAACACTAGTGAACAAAGACCAGACGAGTTGTGGAATGACATCAAGGACATCATACATGAAGAAAGCAAGAGGTCATTGAAAAGACAGGAAAGAAAGAAAAGACCAAGATGGATGTCAGAGGAGACTCTGAAACTTACTCTTGAATGTCGAGCAGCTAAAGCAAAAGGAAGAATTGATAATAGTAAAGGAACTGAACAGAAGATTTCAAAGGGCGGCTCAAGAAGACAAAGTAAAGTATCATAACGACATGTGCAAAGAGCTGGAGATGGAAAACCAAAAGGGAAGAACACGCTCAGCGTTTCTCAAGCTGAAATAACTGAAGAAAAAATTCAAGCCTCCAGTTGTAATAGTGAAGGATTCTATGGGGAAAATATTAAACAGGAAGCATCAAAAGAAGATGGAAGGAATACACAGAGTTATTATGTGTATTTAGTCAATGTTCAACCATTTCAGGAGGTAGCATAGGAGGCAGGACCAAGATGGCTGACTAGGTAGAAGCTACCTTGGATCCCTCTTGCAACAAAGACTTAGAAAAACAAGTGAATCGATCACATACATGACAATCTACGAACCCTGACCATCAAACACAGATCCAAAGAGTTGACCTGAGTGACAGAGACTGAGAATGAACAACCACGGGGAAGCAGTGACTGTTTTCGGAGCCTGGAGCCAGCGTCCCAGTCAGAAAATCTTGGCACCGGGCTTTGGACTGGGTGCAGGGGAGCTGAGCACGGCATCCTGAGATGGCGCAAACATGGGACGCAGCCTTATCCCCCAGAAGTGACCTCGGGGGAAGCCCAGCCAATGCACGCAGACAGTGCAGTGACATGGCTGACAGGAGGAGAAGTTATCGAAAGGCAGTGACTGATTTTGGAGCCAGGAGTGCGGCGTCGCAGCCGGAGAACCTTGGCGCTAGGCTTTGGACTGGGAGCGGAGGAACTAACCATGGCTTCTGAGACAGCGCAAGCACGGGACGGGACGCGGGCCTGACCCTCGGGGGCAATCTCTACCCAGCCAGCGCACACAGTCGACACGCCCCTCGGGAATCTCAGATAAAACAGTCATCCCAAGCAAGATAAGTAACTTTGTCTATATTCCAGGGTGCTACTCTCTCCTATTTATCTGAACCCTCCCCACCCCTTCCCAGGCGGCTTCATTAACATTGGAATTTCCTGAGCCAGAGAGTGAACTGCGCTGCAGTTTTTCTTTCTTTCTTTTTTGGTCTTTTCCTAACCCATTCTCCTGGCCTGAGGGAAGCAGCTACAAAAAACCCAGGGACCAAAAATCCTTCCCTAATTGGACTAAAAACACAGAACCAGCTCCAGCCAAGCATAAGTGATCCACAGTCTTGGGCTTTCATCCCTACAGGGAACAAGGTGGCTATTACATGCAAAGGCATTTCTTATAGGGATCTGGCTGTAATTGTTTTAGCAGATTACTGGAAAGACAAGTTTCCCAGGTCTGATATCTCTGCGTATTCAACAGAGCCCTAACTGACCCACAATGGGGAACTGAGGGCTGAAGCTCCCCCCAGACCACCTAGCCTCCTGCCTTAGGGGTCTAAGGAGGGTGACACCTACCAATCTGTAGAGGTACTTGCATTGGGGGCCTGAGGTCCAGCTGCAGAGCCCACCCACCAAAGTGCTTTAGGAATAGAGACACACCTACCTCACTGGCACTTGGGGGAAGCCTGTCAGCATCCTGCCCCCCCCCCCGGAGTGTGAACCCCTGCTGCTACTAGAATCAGGTGCACACAACTATCACCACTACTTCTCTAGGTGGATAGGTGACAGTCTGCACCTCACACTTGGTGACCCAAAATCAGATTCGACTCAAGAATAGTGAATGGGCTCTTAGGCTTATATATCTGGTAACAGCCCAAACCAGCTGGTAATAGGACATAAGTGATTCAAGGGCTACAACAATCAAGACAGCGCAATCTAGTATCCCATTTACGTATATTGAAAGAAAACAAAACAAGAGGTAGCACATGATCAGGAACCCATGGTACTGAAGGAAGAAGTCCAAGCTGCTCTGAAGGTGTTGGTGAAAAAAAGGCTCTAGGAATTGATGGAATATGAATTGAGATATTTCAACAAATGGATACAGGGTTGGAGGTGCTCACTCATCTATGCCAAGAAATATGGAAGACAGCTTCCTGGCCAACTGACTGGAAGAGACCCATATTTATGCCTATTCCCAAGAAAGGTGATCCAACCAAATGTGGAAATTATAGAACAATATCATTAATATGACACGCAAGCAAAATTTTGCTGAAGATCATTCAAAAATGGCCGCAGCAGTGTATCGACAGGGAACTGCCAGAAATTCAGGCCAGTTTCTTAAGAGGACGTGGAACCAGGGATATCATTGCTGATGTCAGATGGATCCTGGCTGAAAGCAGAGAATACCAGAAGGATGGTTACCTGTATTTTATTGACTATGCAAAGGCATTCGGCTGTGTGGATCATAACAAACTATGGATAAAATTGTGAAGAATGGGAATTCCAGAACACTTAATTGTGCTCATGAGAAACATTTGCATAGATCAAGAGGCAGCTGTTGAGACAGAACAAAGGGATACTAATTGGTTTAAAGTCAGGAAAGGTGTGCATCAGGGTTATATTCTTTCACCATACCTATTCAATCTGTATGCTGAGCAAATAATAAGAGAAGCTGGAGCATCAGGATTGGAGGAAGACTCATTAACAACCTTCAATATGCAGATGACAGAACCTTGTTTGCTGAAAGTGAAAAGGACTTGAAGCACTTATTGATGAAGATCAAAGACCACAGCCTTCAGTATGGATTGCACTTCAACATAAAGAAAACAAAAATCCTCACAACTGGATAAATGAGCAATATCATGATAAAAGGAGAAAAGACTGAAGTTGTCAAGGATTTCATTTTACTTGGATCCACAATCAAGAGCCATGGAAGCAGCAGTCAAAAAATCAAAAGACGCATTGCATTGGGTAAATCTGCTGCAAAGTACCTCTTTAAAGTGTTGAAGAGCAAAGATGTCATCTTGAAGGCTAACGTGCGCCTGACCCAAGCCATGGTATTTTCAATCGCATCATGTGCATGTGAAAGCTGGACAGTGAATAAGGAAGACGGAAGAAGAACTGACACCTTTGAATTGTGGTGTTGGCAAAGAATATTGAATATACCATGGACTGCCAAAAGAACGAACAAATCTGTCTTAGAAGAATACAACCAGAATGCCCCTCAGAAGCAAGGATGGCGAGACTGCATTTTACATACTTTGGACATGTTGTCAGGAGGGATCAGTCCCTGGAGAAGGACATCATACTTGGCAAAGTCAGCAGAAAAGAGGAAGACCTTCAGTGAGGTGGATTGACACAGTGGCTGCAACAATGAGCTCAAGCATAACAAGGATTGTAAGGATGGCGCTGGACCTGGCAGTGTTTCGTTCTGTTGTGCATAGGGTCACTATGAGTCAGAACCGACACAACGGCACCTAACAACAACAACTTTTATCAGTAATTTTACATAGATGATACATATCGTATCAAGCTTGTTTTTTTCCTCCTTTATTTTTTTTTTGCTTGGTTCCCTCTCCCTTTTGCTCCTCCTTCGCTTAGTTTGGCCCCACTCCTTCTAAGAAACTCATATCAACATCTATGTGTGTCCTTCATACTCTTTTTAGTACTCAGAATATTACACAGATCTATGTACATAAACAGTTACACACACGTATATGGAAGGCCGTTTGTACATTCTTCTGTATTTTCTTTTCTCATTCACTGTCTTTCTTGAAGTCATCTGGCATAGACATAATTCATTTTTTAAAAATAATAATACATTACGGGAATATATCACTATATATTCAACCATTCCACCATTGAGAAATATTTGTTTCATTTTTTTTCACTATACACAATATTGCAGTAAATATTACCTTTCCAAACCAGATCTTTAATCTATGGTATAAATTCCTAAGAATGGAATTGCTGGGTGAAAGGGCATGTATATTTTTAATATTAGCATATATTGCCAAATTACTTTCCAAAAAGGTTATAAAAAATTGCACATTTCTATCAGCAGTGTATAAGGGTATGCTTTTTCCACATAGCATCCAGTAACAGGTATTATAGTCTTTTTCAAATTTTTGCCAATCTTTTAGATGTTACACACTTACACCTCACTTATCGAGTATTTTGCTATCTAATACTTTGCATTTACAACAATACATCTTCTCCTCACTTGCCAACTATCTCGTTATCTGACATTTTGTATTTACAACAACAGTAAAGAATCTTCTATCCAACTATTTTGCACATTAATGACATATGTCTGGCACCAATGAATGCTCAGGTGCAAGGAGAGAGTAGCGCTAGCTATGATGGTTATCTGTCAACTTAGCTGAACCATGATTCTCAGTGGTTTGGCAGTTATGTAATAATGTAATTTGGCAGTTATGCAATGATGTAATTTGGCATTTATATAACAATGTAGTCATCTTCCATTTTGTGATCTGATGTGGCCATCTTCCATTTTCACATAACACTGATTTTGCTTAATGATCTGGTCTTTGGAACCTAACCCTGTTGATAAGTGAGGTGAAGGTATAGTAAAAAATCTACTGCCGACTCTTTTGCACGTTAACAATGTATGTCTGGCAGTAACGAATGCTGAGGTGCGAGGTGAGAGTAATGCTGGCTGCAGCGGACTCGCTATGGTTGGTGTCACCCAATGTGGTAACTCATGGTGTCACTCCCCCATGGACCTCCTCTCGTACCAGCCCCAGCCTGCACAGGGGAGATGTCTGGGCTTCTGGGACTCGCCTCCCAGTAGCAGGTGCAGGTGGCTCATGGTGACTCCCAGATCCAAGTGGCATGGAGTGGCTACAGTAAGCCAGGAGATCTGGTGGCCTATCTGGGTATACAGTGGCCATGCAGGAATGGTCCCCATCCCCCCACTCTTCACTCTCATGCAGTCCCACCCTGGGTCTGCACCCACTGTGCTGGGGTCCTTTCAGTGTGGCCAACCTGCCTGGCTCCAGAGAGCTGCGTTCTGACACCAGCCCTGAGCTCCAACTAGCTCCCAACCCAGCAAGCTGGAGAGCAGAGAGAGGAAGAGACCAAGGGAGTAGAAGGAATGAAGGAGAGGCTGCAGGGGAGGAGTTGGGAGAGAGGGCAGAGAAGGAAGGGAACAGGAGCGGAGAGGAGGAGGGTGTTGGAGTGGACCTGCCATGGTGGATGTGTCACCTGCCAGCCCCAAGATGCAAGGAAGAGTGCAAGGGGCACCCTGCATCCCCACGTCCCTGGTCATCTTCCGTTTTTGCATAACATTGATTTTCACATAATGAACTGGTCTTTGGAACCTAACCATGTCAATAAGTGAGTGGGTATACTTTGCTTCCTTGGTCTACTAATGAATTTAAGCTTATTTTCATCTGATTATTCACCATTTGGCTTTCTCTTTTGCAAATTGATTCTTCACAGCCTTTGCATATTTCCTATTGTTTGTATTATTAGTTTGTAACAGAATTTTTTCCTTTTGCTTTCTACGTTAACATTTTATCTGTTATTGACATTTTGAATATTTTTCCAGATTTATCTTTTGTCTAGAGAATTTGTGGTATTTTGAATTACATATTTATATTTTGTTCATTTATGGTACTTTGGTGTATGTATCATATTTTTACAGGAATAATGTGCACCTTCTGCTTTTGTTTGCAACTGCACCCTCCTCCCATGAGGTATTTTTGTAAACATGTTATGCTAATTGTTTTTACAGCAACATGTAAAAAATTGGTATAGTGGCGCTTATGAAAATATTTCACAGTGGGAGGACGTGGTTGGCAAACAAACATAGAAGGTGCATTTATTTGTGCAAAAATACAGTATTACAAGTATACACACACATACTTATAAGGTCTTTCTTTGACGGTTTTAGAATTTCCAGTCTTAGGTTAAGTGTTCTGACAAAATTGTCTTTTAGAGTTTTATTTTTACATTAATATTTATCCCATCTGAAAGTTAGTAGTATATATCATATGAAATGAGGGTCAATTTTTATTTTCTTTCAGTTGTTCTAGGATCATTTGTAAAAAAAAAAAAAAAAGAAAAAACCATACATTTCTTACTCCATTAAATCAACAACTATATTAATTGTGATCTATTTCTAAACTTTCTATTCTCTTCCTGCTATATATATTTTATTCTAATAGCTAGTTCTGATAGAAAATCTATTATTTTTCCTTTGTACAGTTTTTTTTGTTATTGTCAGGTATTCTTTAAAATAAGCTTTATGATTATTTTGTCCAAGGTTTCCCCCAGTCAAAATAAACAAACAAACAAAAAGACTCCATCAGGATTTTAGTTGGTAACGTGTAAAATTTGCATATTGATTTTGGGAGATCTTTTTTATTATTAATATTTTGAGACTTCACATTAAAAGACATACATACCTTTTCATTGATTTTTCATGTGTTTTAAGATTTTACCTGATTTATATAGGTTTCATGTCTTGTTTTTTTTAGCTTTAGTCTTACATTATTTATAGGTTTGGTCACAATTATAAGTGAAATTTTTTTTCTTATGTTCATTTTTAGGAGTTTAGTGCTAGAAAAGAAAAAAAAGACTATTGATTTCTGTGTATTTATCTTCTATCTAGCCATTTTACAATTATTTTTATTAATACTGTGTTATAGATTGAATTGTGTCCTCCAAAAATATGTGTTGTAAACCCTAACCTCTATACAGCCCTAGTGGCACAGTGGTTAAGCGCTTGGCTGCTATCTGAAAGCTTGGCCGTTTGAACCCACCAGCCACTTCATGGGAGAGAGATAGGGCAGTCTGTAAAGATCACAACCTTGGAAACCCTATGGGGCAGTTCTACTCTGTCCTGTAGGATCTCAGTGGGTAGGAACTGACTTGCAACAATGCGTTTGGGTTATATCTGTGGTTATAATCCCTTTTGGGAATGGATGTTCTCTGTTATGTTAATGATGCAGTATAAGTGTAAGGTATATCTTAAGTCAATCTCTTCTGAGATATGAAAGAGATTAAAAAAGCAATCAACCAAGCAGAGATGGAGGAAGAGAGATGCCAAGTCACATGAAGATCACTAAGGAACCAAAGGATAGAAGCTCAAAAGAGACCAGGACATTTCTCCAGAGCCAACAGAGAGAGGAGGCCTTCCCCTAGAGCTGGCACCCTAAATTCAGAATTCTAGTCTCCTAAACTGTGAGAAAATAAATTTCTGTCTGTTAAGGCCACACATTTGTGGTAGTTCTGGTATAGCAGCACTAGATAACTAAGACATACTGGTAGTGCTTTTTTTCCTTAATCTATCAGGTTTTCTAGATATAAAACCAAACCAAACCTGTTGCCATTGAGTCCATTATGACTCATAGTGACCCTATAGGACAGAGAACTGCCCCCCATAGAGTTTCCAAGGATTGCCTGACCGATTCAAACTGTAGGCCCTTTGGTTAGCAACCGTAGCACTTAGCCACTACACCATCAGGGTTTCCACTATGCCACCAGGGTTTCCATACAATCATAGCATTAACAAAATATATAGTTTTACCTCCGATTTTTCAGTGTTTACAGTAGTTATTTCTCTTACATTGTTCATTTGTTGAAAGCAGTGCTTTAAAAAAAAAGGAACGATGATAGCAGGCACCCCTGTCTAATTTCTAATTTTTATTAAAATGATGACGTTTTTGCCACTTAGGGTGCCAAATCTGTTAGTTTGGGGTAAAACACCTTTATTATAATTGAGTAGTTTTCTTCCACTTTTGTTTTTCTGAAATGACCCTTGAATTTTATCATGTACCTTTTCAGTGACTATTCAGTTGATTGTCTGATTTTTCTTCCTTCATTTATTTATGTACATGATTACATGGTCAGACTTCCTGATATTGAACTACCCTTGCTTTTTTTTTTGCATGTGTTTAATTGCAATTTTTGTAAATTCCTAAGAAAAGTTTACCAAAATGTGTCAAGTATTAATCACTATAACTTATAAAAGGGTTCCATGATCTCATGAATTTGAGAAGCACTGGACTAAGCAAAGCTAAATAATGGTACTTCCTAGAATCTTTAAGTCTAATACACATTGTGAATCTTCAAGAGAAGGGTAGAGTACAGCTTATTTATTGAACTTTATTTGATAACCTATTTTCCTCAAACATCCCATGGGACCAAATTAGAGCAGAACAAATTTTGGAAAATGCTCATATGGAGATAGCATGCTATAACGTGCAAATGTTTTCATCACATGAGGCCAATTAAATCATGAGGCACAGGCAATAAATCAAAGATCACAAGTATATGATGCCAAAACCATTAGTCTGAGGAAAAATAACTTATTTAACCAACATTTTGTACCAATTGTACTCACGTTCATTTATACTGCATTTTTGCCTGGGTAAGCCCAAATGATTGATGTTTCGGCATTAAACGGACACAGCTGAGAGCACAGAGTGGTCCAGAGACTGGACGTAATCCCAGCTCCAGCCAAATGTTAATCTGTGATTCCAGGAAATAATGCAGTTTCACCTGTACCCACCCTTCTCTACAGCGCAGTCCATGGCACCATGACTCAGGTTTGCATGTGGTACTCACCAATGACATACTCCACCCTGAAGAGATCCCTTCTGGGGTCATATGCACGATTGAAGTCTATCTGGATGTAGAAAGGCTGTCCTCGACGTACAATCAACTTGTTGTTGTCATACTTGTCAGTGTGGTGGTCCACCTTGTTGCTGTCCCATCTCTCCTTGAACAGGTAAACATTCACGACGTTCAGATAGTCTATGCACAAAGAAAGCAATAGAGGAAGAATGTTAGGTTTGGTTTAAATAGAAACTAAAAAACAAGATTATTTTTCTTGAAGACACTTGGCAGCAAGGTATGTTGAATAAAACTCTTTATGAGAGTCAGCCAACTTGCGAGTCAGTCTCACGTGACATTACTGCTTTTGAAGAAGAGTCTTAGACTTTTTCCACCTTATGGTGTCATTTCAGACCATAGGGCACTCACTCGGGGATAGATGAAGCAGTATTTATAATGCCTATCTTATAGATTGGAAACCCTGGTGGCGTAGTGGTTAAGTGCTACGGCTGCTAACCAAAGGGTCGGCAGTTTGAATCCACCAGGTGCTCCTTTGAAACTCTATGGGGCAGTTCTACTCTGTCCTGTAAGGTCGCTATGGGTCGGAATCGACTTGACGGCACTGGGTTTGGTTTTTGTTTGATCAAGGACATTGGCTGTTTGCTGACAGACTTCTTGCCTTCCATGCACGAGACCCAAGTTTCATCTCTGGCCAATGCATCTCATGTGCAGCCACCACCAATCTGTCAGTGGTGGTTTGCGTGTTGCTATGATGCTGAACAGGTTTCGGTGGAGCTTCCAGACTAAGGTGGTCTAGGAAGAAAGGCCTAGTGATCTGAATATCAGCTGGTGAAAACCCTATGGATCACAATGATACAATCTGCAACTGATCATGAGGATGGCACAGCACTGGGTAGCATTTCATTCTGTTGTGCATGGGGTCAAATTAGTTGGTGGCTGACTAGATGGCGGCTAACAACAGTGCAAGCATCTCATAGATCTAGACACAGAAAAGCTAGGACCAGAGTTCAGGTCTCCAGATTCTCAGGCTCATGCTGATATACTTTAGGTCTGATGCTTTCCATTGTGACCAGCGCTTCACTGTGTGACTGGCTAGGGATAAGTCGGAAACAGTCACTCCAATTTTCTCATCTTTTAAAAGGGAAGAATCAAATCTGACATAGTCTCAAAGGGATGTTTCAAGGACAAAGTTGCCCATGAATCCAAAATTCTTCTCTTAACTAAGGAAGGTTCAAATAACCCCTTCTTCTGTAATTCTAAAACTAGAACTGGTCACTCAAAGGCAGGAAGCGAGGGGCAGGTTTGGAGAAAAGGCCCTAACACGCCTATGTTCCATGTCGTGCTTCCCTAGCTACTAAATGACCAACCTACAAATCACGCCCCGATTTGCTTGACTCCAAAATCCACATTTTTTTTCCCTCTGATTTTTGGAATCAAGAGTGTGAATGTTGGCTATACATAAGGAGCCCTGGTGGTACAGCGATTAAGTGCTTAGCTGCTAACCAAAATGTCGGACGTTCAAACCCACCAGCCACTCCACATGAGAAAGATGTGGCAATTGGATTACCTAAAGATTAAAAAAAAAACCCTGGAAATCCTATGGGGCAGTTCTCCTCTCTCCTAACGTTCGTTATGAGTTGAAATTGACTTGATGGTAACAGGTTTTTATAACTTTGCATAAATGACATAAACTCATTTCCTCATTCATAAAATGTAGACACTAACATTTATTTCACAGACTCACATAGAGACTACCTGAGATCACTGAATGTGAAGGTAACTCTTAACTACTCAGCTACACTGTACTTTAGAAAATCTAGTCTAAAAACAGATTTCTGCATGTGTATTTGGAGTTCTAATGGGCCATCGGGAAGGGAAGGCTGGGGGTGGATGGGCTCTCTGGATATGTCCTCGGTTGGAGCCATTTCACGTGGCCTGGTGCTCAGTGGGTTGTTCTGAGTGCAACATTACTGCAAACGGAGAACGCAAGCTGCAGTTTTATTTTTACTTCATCTCAGAGCCCAGCTGCAGCACACGGCCCCCTGAAGGGCACTTTCTTTCCATTATGCTGTGGGCTGAATATGCTTAATTTTCTAGACCTCTCTCTTCCAGGCTGCCTTCCTTCTAAGTTCCCTGGCCTTATTGAAGTCACAATCCCCAGTGTTAAACCAGCCTAGGAGAAAACATGAGAATCATAAACATCACAGCTGAAAAAGACCTTAGTAATCAACTCATCTGGCCTTCTTTCTTAACACAGTGCCTTTTAATGAGGTCTTTTCAACAACAACAAAAAAATTTCTAAGAACCACAAGTCCTCAGAAATGGGTTCAATCAATTTTCCATTCATTAGCACCACTGGAAGGAATATACTGACATTATAATTTCACAGAATCTCTGAGTTCAAAGGCACTTTCTGGAGCATCTGGCATACCTGCTATCTACTGCATGAAACATCTCCATGAAAGCGTCAGTACTTGGGATTCTAGCCTCCATGGGAACAGGGAACTCACCACCTGAGAGGGAAAACTGTCTCATTTTTAAGCAACTCTAATTATTTGAAAAATCCTCTTAAAACGAACTGACATTGGCTTTTCTATAATTTTTCTACCCATGAATCCTGGTTCTGACGTCTGGATAAATACAGCATATGTCTTCTATGCATTTCATCTGGCACTCGTTAGATATTGAACGACTGCTGTCATGATTTCTCTAAGTGAAACATTCTCCATTTCCTCAACTGTTATTTAAGAAATTATTTCAGGAACTTTTATTCATTACTGTTTTGGAAAACATTCCATTTTGTCAGTTTCTCTCTTGAAATGTAGTTCCCAGAATTAAGTACGTTACTCTGGTTGTAGTTTTTCCAAGAAAAAACAATGAGAAAGTCACTTCTTTCCAAATAAATAATATATTTCTATTATTTTGGCCCAAGATATCCTTAGTGTTTTTGATAATCATTCTTTAATGTTGCCAAAACCCTTAAAAATACATTCTGATGTCATTCCTACCAATAATGGATTTAAATTCAATTCAAACTCAAAAACCACTGCTATCAAGTTGATTCTGATTCATAGTGACCCCAAAGGACACAGCAGAACTGCCCTATTGGGCTTCCAAGGCTATAAATCTTTACAGAAGCAGACTGCCACATCTTTCTCCTGCAGAGCCGCTGGTGGGTTCAAACCGTCAACCTCTTGGTTAGCAGCCTAGCACTTTAACTGTTGAGCCACTAGGGCTTAAAAATTCAATTCAGACCCTGCAAATCACTCACCCATGCTGTTATTTAATCATGTCTATATTTTATTATTTATGCAATTGTTTTTTTCTGCTTAACTCATTTTTAGCATCTTACATGTGTTAATATTATTTCATCTTATTGAATTTGGTTCATTGTTCCATGCTGTTAAGATAATTTTAGACCCTAAGTATGCATTCAATATATTTAATATCCTCTCTTGATTCCTGTCTACCATGAATTTTATCAATGTATTATTTTATGTTGTCAACTAAGACATGGCTGTGTTGTTGTGGTTGTGTGCTTTCCAGTGGATTCTGACTCATAGTGACCCCACGTGGCAGAGCAGAACTGCCCTACCGGGTTCCTTGGGCTGCCATCTTTATCAGAGCAGATCACCAGGCCTTTTCTTCTGCAGAGCCACTGGTGGGTTCAAACCACTGACCTTTCATTTAGCAGCCAAGTGCTTACCCATTGCACAACTGCCTAATAAAAATAAGCTAGGTAAATGCACAGTGTTAGGTACTAAAAAGTGAACAGATAGTTACAATACAGTACAATAAATACTCTGACAAAGAAGGGTACATTACCAGTGGGGGATGTCTGGAAGGAGCCCCTCGCTCAGACTAGAAAGGATAAAGCAGCTCTCTGGAGGAAGTGAAGTATAAGCTGTAGTCTTAAAGATGAGTAAGTTATCTAGGTGGGGAGGTGGGGAAGAAATTGTGAAGCATGTGTGAAGAATGAGGCAAGAGAGGGTATGTTTTGTTTAAGAAGTTGGAAGATGATTGGTTGCCTGCGTATAGTAGGAGGAGCCACAGTGGAAGAGTAGCCTGGAGTCTGCCCATACAAGCCTGGTAGACCATGTTAAGGAGTTTGGACTTTAATTTTAACTTCAGTTTTTCACCAGGCCTTTTTTCCACGGAGCCGCTGGGTGGATTCAAACCATGTGAGGCACTCAGGGACCTCTAATTTTAGATGCTATGTGTGTTTATATATATTTTAAAAAACCAAACCAAACCTGCTGCAGTCTAGTCCATTCCGACCCATAGCGACCCTATAGGGCAGAGTAGAACTGCCCAGTAGAGTTTCCAAGGAGCGCCTGGCGGGTTTGAACTGCTGACCTTTTGGTTAGCAGCCGTAGCGCTTAACCACTACACCACCAGGGTTTCCTCTGTGTGTGTGTGTGTGTGTGCGTGCGTGTGTGTGTGCGCGCGTGCGTGTGTGCGTGCGCGTGTGTGTGTGTGTGTGTGTATATATATATATATATATATAAAATCATGTCAGTTTGCTGTTTCAGGTCTTCATCGGACCCCCATTGAAAGATTACAGATATCTTGATATACATGTATATATGGCAGTCAAAAGGCTGCTGCAGTGTTCTGGGTGAGAGATGGTGGGGAGTCCAGTCTGCCGGTGGGAAATGGAATGTGCTGGTCCTGGAACACTCCCAGGGCTTACCCCTCCCCTCCGCCCCATGAGGATTTGCCCCAGAATGTGTGTATCAGCTTTATGGCTTGCCTTCCCAAAGAGGTCGGCAATTCGAATCCACCAGGCGCTCCTTGGAAACCACATGGGGCAGTTCTACTCTGTTCTATAGCGTTGCTATGAGTCGGAATCAACTCGATGGGTAGTGGGTTTGGTTTTTTGTTTGGTTTTCCCAAATAGCTTTGACTCTAGGGAAAAATAAATCTGGAGGGGGAAACTCAAGTAATACTCCAGTACCTATGACAGTTGTAGTTCTCACTGCAAAATGTAGTTGGTGTGAGGTTTGAGTGAGGAAATGCATCCTGTGCTCCATCACAGGCCTGGCACGTGGCACATGCTCAATAAACGACAGCAGTGATGGAATTAAAATAGCACTGAGCATTTGGGCAGACACCTGGGGTGGATGAGCTGGCATATCAGGTATCTGAGAGGGCATGATGGAAGGCTGGAATTTGAGCAAGGGGAAGCCATCAAGGTAAGGAACGTCTCCCCGTGAGGCTTGTAGGAGTGGCCTTCCAGCCCTCTCCAGGCCAGCTTACCCCTCCCATCCACTGTCTTCTGACCACACAGGCTCGCTTTCCTTTCCTGAATTTCTTCAGGTGGGCAGAATCCTTTTCTCCTCTCAATTACCAGAACACTGATTTCTTTCTTTCTTTTTTTTTAATGTGCATTATCATAAAGCACTTTGTGTGTTTATGTAGGTGATTTTATCTATTAGATTATAAACTCCTTGAGAACGGGACTGTGTCTTAATCGTCTTGTCACTGTGCCTGGGCAATGTGAAAAATGCTATAGAAATATGCAAATATGTCATTTCTCACTTTATACAAACCCAATGCCTGAAAATTAGAGCTTGGAGTTGACTATTCATTTTAAAATGGATTTTTTCATTTATTATAGGATTAACCACAGGAATCCTTTAAATGTCATTTTTCAGACAATGTCATTCTCAATATATGCTCGTTTGGGGGCCATGTGTATTGCTGAAGATGGTGATACAGGTTTTTATAACACGAGGCCTCCAGATCAATAGTTTTGTTTCAGTTTGGAATAAAAATATTCTATCTTCATACAGCCCGCTCTTAACTGCTCATAAGAAAGAGTAAACAAAACGGTGCTAATGAATCCCTTTTGAGTATAAAACTTACACCAAAAAAACCCACAAAAAGACCCCAAAACTCAATATAAAGAGATGCTTGTGGGTTTACAGTTCTTTCCTAGCGGAAAAAATTAGGTATGTATATATGAATGAGAAGAGCTTTTTTAAGATAGTATAGGCTATATCATTATGCTTTTGACAACATTTAACTCTAAGTATGGAGTTTTAAAAAATATTATTTTTTCTAAGTGATCTTTTCATTCTCTATTGCAACATTACCCTAACAATTCAATGCCTTTAGGAAGAAAGAAAAAAAAAATTATAGGAAATCATAGGAGTGCTCCAAGTGGGGAAGAACTAAGGCAGTGATAAGTAAATTTTCTCTGTGTAATCTCTTAAAGTAACAGTCCACCTTAAATTAACTTAGAAAAATATTTCATTTAAAAAAGAAAACTGGATAAAGGTATAGAAGATTAAAAGCTACCCTGAGAGGTAGAGAGTTTAAAGAAATAACATTGCAGACTGTGGTCAAATGCATAAAATGTAGAGAAGGGTAATATGCACAGTAGTTTATTCTTTAGAAGGAGAGAAGGGAGTGGCAGCCATGATGCCTTCTCTCAAATGTAATCTCCTAATTGGTTTATGGATTTATTGGGGGCTGACCCAGATTTTGGCCTTGGTGGTTCAGTGGTAGAATTCTTGTCTTCCATGTGGGAGACTCGGGCTTGAGTCCCACCCGGTGTACCTTACACACAGCCAGCACCTGTCTGTCAGTGGAGGCTTGTGTATTGCTATGATGCCGAATAGGTTTCAGCAGATCTTCCAAACTAAGATGGGCTAGGAAGAAACACCTGATGATTCACTTCTGAAAATCAGCCCTTGGAAATTCTATGGATCACAACGGTCTGATCTGCCGCTGTTCTTGGGGATGGTGCAGGACCGGCAGTGTTCTGTTCTGTTGTGCATGGGGTCACCAGGAGTGTGGGGCAAATGACAGCTAACAACAACAAGAGTCCCAAATATTGGGGAAGGAGGTAACACTCTCCATACCACAGATTTTCTTCACTGCTCATAGATTGTCACACCAGGTTAAGCCAAGTATCTGGGTCTTACAGTATCTGGTAATAGAAGGACTCTAAAAATGGTTGTCATAAAATATGGGCAGAGATATAAAAGTAACATAGTTCTTTCTATCCTCCAATTTCTTTAGCAGTGCCCTTTCCCACATAGTGGGCACTCAAACATTTATTAAGCTGGAATATTGATTTTTGCTTTGTTTATTGATTTGATGAGACTTAGTTTAGGTTGAAAGAACCCTCTCATCATCCAGGCTCCATTTGCCACAAACAGGAAATGAATTTGCTTCTTCATCTTCTTTTTTTTTTTTCTCCCTGTCCAAACCCACTTCTTGGAAAAATGTAGGAGCAGCTCATTGTTAAGCCACTTTTTTTTTTTTGTAGACATATTGTAGCTGGAAACTTGGCAGCTCGCTATTTCAGAGTGACAGCTTTCAAAAAGTCTACCTAACACAATTTAGCCTAATTCCAAACACATCAGAAAGTGTACTGTTTAGGAAAAAAATCTCTCCTTGCAAACCAGCTGCATTTTTCTCCTACACTTTCCCTAATATGAAAAAAAGTGGATTATTTTCTCCCTAGGTTGTAAAAATATTCTTCAGAGAATGATTATACCTGTCAGGAATGGAATCTTGAAATCAGTTTAATGTTTAGGTTCATATTCTAGGGATTCCCTGGTGAACTGAATTCTCTGTGCAATCTTTGGTAATATTATTACTAAACTATGAGCATAAATGCTACCCAGGAGGAAACAAGTCTGTTTACTGTGAAGAGAGCAACAGGATAATGGGTTCTTCCTCACACATCTCTTAGATGCCCAGAATACTAAAGTATCATTAATTGGAATGATTTTTTTTTTCCCCTTAAGCAGCAGTTTTTTTAACTGTTACTATTAAGATGTCCTATTGGGTCACTATGAGTTGGAAATGATTCGACAGCAATGGGTTTGGTTTTGGGTTTGGCATACCCTAGCTTGAGAGGAAACTAGAATAAGAAACAAGATACCAGTTGCTCCAGGATCTCCCAGTCATCTGGTCTACTTCTCCTCCAGCTTGAACTCTCTCCATAGTCTCCAAATATAGCCCCCCTACCCCATTTTCTCTTCTCCACTACAATTACCTTTATAAAACAATTCTGATTATGTCATTTTGCTACTTAAAATCCTTGCCAAGTACCATGTGATCTGCATGATGAAGGCTGAGGTCTTCCGGCCTGCTGCACCACGGTCCCTGCCTGTGTTTCCAAGATGACTGACTGCCTTCTCTTACCTGCCGGCCACACCGCACCTGTCGTTCTCCAAGGAGAGCTTTTCTTTCCCGTTCCCACGACTTGGCACACACTGTCCCCTGTGTTGGAAGTGACCTTCCGCACCCTTGTCTGCCTGGAAAATACCTGTTCATTTTTAAGACCCAACTCAGATGTCCCTTCCTCATGAAGCCTTCCTCACCCCTTTCCCACTCCACCCTTACCATTCTTCATTTCTTTCTCTGCTTTTCCATATGTTTGCACACATTTCTGTTATTGTATTCACTGAATTGCAATTATCTTTTGTCTGTTTTGTCTACTAGACTGAGAGTTGCTTGAGGCCAGGTACTGGCACGCACATCTTTGTGTCCCCAGAGAAAGCCTGGCCCAGTTTCTGACACACAGTAAATGTTTTTCCGGGAACTCAAAGAGAGGAAGGACTGATGTTTGCAACATGGTTTCTTAATCTCTGTTGGATGCCTGTCTCATCCTTTCAATTCCCCTGAATGCAGACAGGTTTACTCTGCACAAAGGGGAGATTGATAATTAACTGGTTTATTAGTTTACTTAGTTCTGACAAGGAGTGGTGGAGGAGAGGAGGCTTAAGAAGGCACAAGACCTCATTAACCTGAAAACATAAATTCTACGTGACTTTTTAAAATAGAGACATGCTTGCTTTTCAATTTGAATTCATTGCATTAGACCTGTCAAATAAGTTTCACAATCACTGCTGCAAATGATCACATATTGTTAATAACACAGAGTCAAACCAGCCCGAGAATCTAAGGTTATCTTCTAGGACATGAAATTCCCAGCTCAACATAACCTTTGAGGACAGAAAGGCTGTAGAGAGATTTTCAGAAACACCATGCAGAGCGTGCACAGCAGTCTGTTAGAAATCAACGCAAATCCAGACCACCTGAGAGAGTCTCACAGTACGTTTCCTGGCTACAATCGAGTTCAAATGGGGACATGAAGGATCCCTAAAACCATGCAGGATGTCAAATGCCACCACTACTGACCAGTCCCAACTCTGGGGTGGTAGTGTCACCTCAAAAACTTCAATTTTTCTTCAAAAGTGTGGTGTTGTAGGGGAGGAAACTTGAGTTTATACATTTTGAAATACAGATTTTACTAAAACAGTTTTAACCAAATAGTCACCAAAGCCAACTAAGGGTGTTATACACACTCAGTTGAAAGCTGTATACAATGATAAAAAAAAAAAAAAACCCAAAACGAAACCCACCACCATCAAGTCAATTCTGGCTCATAGTAACAATATAGGACAGAGTGGAGCTGCCGCGTGGGGTTTCCAAGGCTGTAAATTTTTACTGAAGCAGACTGACACATCTTTCTCCCACAGAGCAGCTGGTGGGTTTGAACTGCTGACCTTGTGTTTTGTGGCAAAGTGCTTTAACCACTGCGCCGCCAGAGCACCTGTATATACAGTGACAGTCAGGGATTACTGACAGACTATTAAAAATGAAAAAACTTGGATTCTTCCTCTTTTCCTGGTCTTTTTTTTTTAAATTGTGCTTTAAGTGAAAGTTTACAAATCAAGTCAGTCTCTCATACAAAAATTTATATACACCTTGCTATGTACTCCTAGTTGCTCTCCCCCAAATGAGACAGCACATACCTTCTCTCCACCCTGTATTCCCTGTGTCCATTCAGCCAGCTTCTGTCCCCCCTGCCTTCTCATCTCCCTTCCAGACAGGAGCTGCCCACATAGTCTCATGTGTCTAATTGAGACAAGAAGCTCACTCCACACCAGTATCATTTTCTATCTTACAGTCCAGTCCAATCCCCTTTTCCTGTTCTTATCTCTCTTTCCTTCTCAGTTTCACAAGAGGAAGTTGGTAAAGGGAAGAGCTACCAATAAAAAAAAAAAAAAGAAGAAGAAGAAATAGAGTTTGACTCAGGGCTCCGTGTTCTTCGGAGGCCAAGTCATCCTCAAATGGGTGATCAGGAGACAAGTCCTCTTGGGGGCCACTAGTGGCCACTGAGTGAACTGCAAGAAGATGTTATTTAAAATGAGTGCCTATGCCTTCCTGTGGGCAGTGTCAGTTCAGTGGTAGAATTCTCACCTTCCTTTGTGGAGACCCCGATTCAATTCCCAGCAATGCACCTCAGGCTCAGCCACCACCCGTCTGTCAGTGGAGGCTTGCATGTTGCTTTGATGCTGAACAGGTTTCAGCGGAGCTTCAGAACTAAAATGGACTGGGAAGAAAGCCCTGGCAATCTACTTCTGAAAATCAGCCCATGAAAACCATGGCTCACACTGGTCTGGTCCGCAAAAGATCATGGGGATGGCACAGGACCAGGCAGTGTTTTATTCTGTTGTGCATGGGGTTACCATGAGTCAAGGACTGTAGCTAACAACAACAATGACATGCCTTCTACTGGTAAAAAAAAAAAAAAAAAAAAAAGACTAAATTTGATCAATTTAGAGCCAGAACACCTGCATGTCTAAATGCTTTTAGAATCATTAAACAGAAATCTGAAATGTAAAGAAACCAAGAGAGGGATCTCCTTGTTCGGGCAGTTCATATGGTGGCTTTTATGTTTTCTATCATAGTCATCTGTGACTTAACGCTGTACTTCCTGAGGATAGAGACTCAATCCTCATAGCATGTAGCACTTAGCTAATTTGTGTGAGAAATATTAAATGAATGCATGCTTATAAAATCCAGACTCTGTTATTAATAATAAACTAATAATTACCTTAAAAAAACAAACACAAAAAACCTTAGGGCTGATGAATTAGTCAATTCTCCAGTGATTGACTGTGCTCATTCATTCTACAAATAGCCATGGCACACTCACACTGCCTTTACCAGGGCCTCTATGAGCACCCCAGAATGTCACCTATGACGATAAAGTAATAATGACTGATTTTTTTCCCAAAGTAATTCAGTTAAGCTGCCCTATGCCTCGAAAAATAAACAAAAAGCAACAATCCTGTGTATATATATATTTTTTAATTGACTTCCCTGCTCAAGTTCTCTGGCAGCTGTGGGGTCTTACTGGCAACATTTTGTTCAGATTTCAGATTTACAGGGCTACAGGCTGGACATATTCCGCTCTGAAACAAGTCTTCACTTGAGTGGCTTCCTGATCTTGTTAGATTACAATAATTTGTACATTCTGAATCAACGAACATTTTTTGGTCATGTGCTATGTGTCAGATACAGGCACTGTTCATGTGATCTTCATGACAACCTGTGAAGTAGGTGTTGCTTCTATTTTGCTGATGGAGAAACTGAGGCTTAGGGCCCTTACACAACTTGCTCTGGGTCCCCGGTGAGCAAGTGGCAAGTGTCTGATAGGAACCCGGTCTTCCCAACTCAGGACCAGGGTGCTCTCTGCAACACTGCATGCCCTTTTCTGGAGGTTCACATATGTCCTCACTGACCCGGGCCAGGGCAGCTGTGTCCCCTTCCTTTATCTGTTCTTCCTTCCTAATTCTTCCAGCACCTTGGCACCCCATTGCCAGGTCCAGGGTCTTCTCTGCCAAAAGGGATTTTGCTAGTAAATGGAATATACTAAAGTGATCTGCTTGGTAATTTGTTGTCTGCATGCTTTCCAACTATATTTACATTCTTTAAAAAACAAAAATTCCAAGAACAGGCAGTGAAGAATATCAACTGCTTGCTTTGGCCCTCAGTTCCAAGTCTCTTTTCACGCAGTGTTAGAGAACGGAGTGCTTAGCTGGGGAAGAGTGTTCAGAACTACAAGTTCTTCTTGGCCCCTCAAACTGAACTGCTCACTAAGGATGCCCTTCTGACCTGTGCCCACTGGCCCCGCCCTCCACACAATTGGGATGGCGCCTAATGCGGTGGACTGGATGTCTCTTTCTTTTCATAATTTGATACCAAATTGTCTAGAGATGACATTATCACAATCAAACTGTCTGCAGTGCCTGGGCAGGTCTTTGGCTTTGCTGGATTTGTTAGCAGTCCACAGTGTCCTTTCTCTTTGCTCCTGATTTAACCCTTGCTGCCAAGAGGGCTGCATCAACCTGGGACTTTCCGCTATGAGATCTTTCTGAGGGGAATTGCCCGCAGAGCCACAGGGTGACCATGACCATTCCCAGCAACTAGATGTTTTCTTCCTGCTGGACCCAGCACAGGGCATCCTCAGGATCAAAACTGGGTCCTACCCAGGTACATATGTGCTAGTGACAAAATGTGCTCCCTGCTAGATGCCACTCAGGGAGGTGAGTCTGTCCCTGCTGGGGCCCAAGGGACCAGCGTCTATGTCTCCAAATCACACTGGCACCTGTGCCCTGTCACAGCTGACAAGGTGAGTAGAGGTCAGGTCCCGCAGGATCAGGCAGAGATCAAGGCAGGGGAATCAGTTTGCCTCGCTTGCTCACCAGACAGCTTGGAGAGAAACAGAGGCTTCCATCGCCATTAGTGTCAAAGTCTGGCACCTCTCAACAGCTCTGAACTTTGCAGCAGTGGATGGAGGAGGTGGGAGGGAGAAGGAAGGAGGTGGAAGCCAGACAACCCGAAGAGCCACAGTATTTTGGAAGTGGAGTCCTCCAGCTAGGGAAAAATCTTCAAAGCATAGAACAGTATGGCTGGAAGAGGCCTCCACTCACGCAACGCACTTATTTTTTAGAGGAAATAATGGAGAAGAAGAAAGACAAAGTAATTCCCCTAAGGCAACAAGGCTACTAAATGGCAGAACTGGAATAAGAGTCCGGGTCTCTGGTGTCTTCACCATTCAAAAGAGGTTTTCGGAGTCTTTCTTTAAAACAGGAGTCCCTGCGTGGTGCAAATGGTTAACATGCTCAGCTGCTAACCAAAAGTTGGAAGTTCTTGTCCACCCAGAGACACCTCTGAAGAAAGGCCTAAGGATCTGCTTCCAAAAAATCTGCCCTTAAAAACCCTAAGGAGCCCGGTTCTATTCTGACACACATGGGGTCTCTATGAGTCAGGGTCAATGCCATGGCAATTGGTTTGGTCTTCTTTAAAACCAAAGATGGAAGGAGCATCCATTTGTGGGAGGTCAACGGAGGCAAAGGATGCTCACCCAGTGCTGGGGCCAGGGATGGGCCTGGACTAGGCATACCACGTACCTTGCAGGCTGACACCTCGGGGCACCAGGCCCTGCAGCTCCATGGTGGGAAGGTCATCTTCTGCGGCATTGGAGTTGTTGGGTGGGACTGATCTCCTTCCTCCGAAGGTGGCCGTGGTTGTTTCTGACATTCTCAGTTTCACAAGCAACTTGGAGGAAAAACAGAAACATGGAAAAGGACATGTGAAATGAGTTACACATTTGGGACGAGGATTCAAAAATAAAAAGATGTATCTATTTGTGATAGAACTTGAGCAACACATTTCGAGTTTCACATAAATAAAAACTGAAACACGCAATGAAGATATTGTTCCCCAAGGGTCTCTGGGGGATTTGGTGTTTGTCCAAACATATGTAAAACAGAAGACAGAAGGCTTGTTTGAAGAAATGAAGAATGTAGACAGTTTTGGAAGGCAGGGTTTTTTGTTGTTGTTGTTCTAAATCTTCCTAAAGGCAGCAACATTTACTGCAGTATGTATGTACATGTACCCATATCATATAGATTATGAGACCTAAGCAACTTTTAAGAATAAACTCCCACAACCATATCCAAATAAGTGCTGTCCTCCAAAATGTTCATGTTTGCAATTCAATTCAACCAATGTCATTAAGGGCCCTGGGTGGCGCGATCAGTTAACGTTGGGCTGCTAACCTAAAGGCTGCAGGTTTGAGTCCACCCAGAGACTCCTCAGAAGAAAGGTGATCCACTGCTGAAAAATCAGCCATTGGAAACCCTGTGAAGCACAATCTACTCTGACACACATAGGGTCGCCATGAGGCTGTGACCAGGGGCAGATTACCCAATAAGCAAGGTAAGCACGGGCTTACTTGAGCTTACAAACTAATCTGTAGTGAGCAATTCCACATGGGTCTCACCACATCTTTGAGGTGTTTATCTGCTGACTGGGTAATCTGTCCCTGTCTGGAATTGTAAATTCGAAAAGGGACTTTGATTCTGCAGGAAGGTTCTGTGGAGTTGGAAGGGAGACAGATGCCAGCCATATCTCGAAGCAGAATCTTTGATGTGGTGAAAAAATGTGAAATTGTTTACTACAGATGATCTGGTAAGCAAGGTAAGCATGGTGCTTACCTTTCCTATTGGATAATCCACCCCTGCCTGTGTCCCAGGCACTCAGGCTACATCAGAGAACAAAACATCAAGGATTTTTGTCCTCACGGGGCTTACAATCTAGTGGCAGCTAAGGGGGAGCCCTGTAACAATTCATAAGTAAACCAGGTAGTGTGTTAGACAGTGATATCTGCTGGGGAAGGAGAATGAAGTAAAGCAGGGCGAGGGAGATGCAGAGCTTGGGAGGTAGGAGGAGGTAGATTGCAAGGTTAAATCGAGTAGACAGGGCAGGCTGTGCATAGACAGCTCTCTAGACTGACCTGGTCAGTGGTGCTAACATTGCTATTGCTCAAGGCATGCTTCTCCTTCCTTTGGGGTTTGTGCAGATACAGGGCCAATTTAAACACTACACACCTCACTGTCCATGCCCAACAAGTATTTGTTGACCAGCTGACCCAATGAATGGGAACCTTGTCTCTGGCTCTAACTGAAGTCTCCCCCCTTAATCACCTTGATTACCCAGTCATGACTCCTGGTGACTCAGCTGTTTTAAAAAACCAGGCACGCCCTCAACAGATGAAGAGTTGCCATTGTAGAGGCAACTAGGGTAGATTGTTCCAGAAACAGGTTGAGCAATGGCAGCCTGGCTGGACAAGAGAACCACTTCCTAAGTTATTTGGTCTTATAAGGAGATAGAAGTCTTTTGGAAATGTAAGGACTGAATAAACAAAAAACAAAAAAACATTGCCATTGAGTCAATTCCGTCTCATAGTGACCCTATAGGACACGATAAATCTACCCCATAGGGTTTCCAAGTCTGTAAATCTTTGAAGGGGCCCTGGTGGTGCAGTGGTTAACCGTTTGTCTGTAATCAAAAGGTAGGTGGTTGGAACCCACAGAAGCAAAGTGCCACATCTTTCTTTTGCAGAGCCTGCTGGTGGGTTGGAAGTGCTGTTCTGTTAGTAGTCCAGTGTTTTAACCACTGTGCCACCGGGGCTCCAAAGTCTGAATAGGTATCCATAAATACCTATACGTATATTTATAGACAGTTTTCAGTGCACAGCAGGAGAGAAGGGATGAGAGAGAAAAAGTTCATAATGGAGAGAGCAGGAAAAGGAGTACCCTGGTGGGATATAGCAAAAGTGGAGTGCAGGACACACTGGGGTTGGGAAAGGTTGAGGGAGGTCAGGGCGGAGCAGTGCAGCAGCCCGTTGGGGAGAGTGAGCTTGAAAACTGAACAGCTAGGGAGCTCCAAGCATTGCTAAGTCAAGAGGAGCCTGCCCAGGCCTGGCTGTGTGAGTGCAGCTGGGCAAGGTGCCCCCTCTCAGCAGGTCTGGGGAAGGGAAGAAGCGGCAGTTCATACACAGAGGAATGGGGATGGGCACGGGAGTGGGGAGCCAACCTGAGCGCCCGTTCCCAACTAAGCAGACACCTTACCTGGCTTCTCCCTGCAACCTCTGCATCCCCTGCTTAAGAGTCCCCTCCCTGAGGAAAGAGGACTTCCCCTTTGGGAAGCACTCCTAATTCTCATTTTCTTCCTAGCAGGTAGCTTCAGGAAAGCTTCATGCAGGACCTGAGAGAAGTCCCTGCTGGGAAGTGGGGCTGAGGAGGTGCGGGGTTGAGAGCAAAAGGCTAAAAGAGGACAGTGGGGTGCCTCTCATCCCCACCCCTGGCACCGGAGGGATCGCCAGGGACACGGAAGTGCAGGCAGCCCGGGGCGCTGGCTGCGGGATGCTCAGGTGAAGGGGTAGGGGCTTACCTGTGGTCCCTGCCAGAGGGGCCCTGGGGCAGACCTGGCCGGTGTGTCTCTGGGCTTCCTCAAATGGACGCAGGAAAAAATGACTAGAAAGTTGGCTCTTAAATAACTTCCTAACAGCCCTCTCCCTCCTCCCCTGTCCCACTGGGTTTCTCCTCCCCCTTCTTGACAGCTAGAGCTAGCAAAGAGCTTCAAGGACTTCCCACTTACTTCTGCCTTTCTGTTCTGTTATCTGTTATCCTGGCTTGCTCTCCCTCCCCTGCCCCCTGACTCGCAGTATCTCAGCCCAGCTTGTCTTCGCCATCCCCACCCACAATTCCGTCCTGTGCCTCCCTCACTTGGTTCTGGGAGTGTGAGGCACCACACAGGTCCCTGCACCTTCCTTTTGGTCAGAAGGGCTGGAAGGGGTCTCCCTTTACAAAGTAATGTCTTTGCCATGCAGGGTTGAGAGGCTGGCTGGGTGGCTTGGCAAAAGAGAATTCTGTCCCCTGCAGACAGGTCACACAGACAGTTGTGACCATGCATAAAGTAAGAGTAATATGTCCCTCTTGTGGAAATAAGGCTGTGGGCATAAGCTGTATTCTTGAATGGTCTACACAGCCACAGCCACCACCAACCCAACCACAAGACTTCCTGCAGAAGGTGATGCCTGCCTATGAGGATACCACAAAACTATGTTGGTCTATCCCAAAATAATTGGAGAAAAAGAAAAGAGAATTTTCCTCCTGAAGTTTTCCATATTTTTTTGAGTCTTTGTATTTCTAAATACACTTATTTTCCAACATGGCTCTTCCTAACCTTCTTTATGGTCTTCAAATATGTGACCCTGAAACTTGATCTAATTTTATAGAGAAAAAAAAAATGCCATTGGTTGGAATTTCCCTCAGTTTTATGCTACTGAACCTATTATCTTGCCTGTACTGTCACCCATTTTTCCTTCTTTCTTTCTGTAACTAAAGCAGAAAATTTCCCCTCTCCTGGTCCGGAAGCAGTGGTAGTTCAGTGGTAGAATTCTCACCTTCCGTTGTGAGGACCCTGGTTCAATTCTTGGCTGATGCACCTCATGCAAAGCTACCATATGTCTGTCAGTGGAGGCATATACATTGTTATGATACTGAATGGACTTTAGCAGAGTTTTTACATTAAGACAGACTAGGAAGGAAGGCCTGGAGATCCACTTTGAAAATCAGCCAATGAAAACCTAATAGATCACAACATTCAGGACTATTCCGCGTTGCGCATAGGGTTGCCATGAGTTGGGGACTGACTGGAAGGCAGCTAACAACAACTTCTGGTCCAAGACTAAGTGCTCTGAGTTCCCTTCTACCTGTCTACAACGTCACCTTCTTATCAAGGACTTTACTGTACCATTTATCCACTCTTTGTCCACATCTTCAAGCTCCCTTTCTCTGGTAGCTAATTCCATCAGCATTTATACAATTTCAAGTCAAGTTTCTTCAATATTTTTTTAAAACTCTCCCTCCCAGCTATTGTTCCTTCTCTCTCCTCCCCTTCATTGCTAAATTTCTGCCATCTGGCTTCTGCTCCCATCTTTCTGCTGAAACTGTAGGTCAAGGTCATCGATGGACTGTGCCAAAGGGCACGATGCAGGACTTATTTACTGAACCTTTTGGAGGCATTTAGCTCTGATGGCCACTCTCTCTTTGGAGGCCTTTCCCCTGGCCTCTCTGGCATTGCACGCTCAGAGTTTTCCTCTAGTACTGTACAAGCTTCCTTGATAATCTCAGAAACTCCCATGGTTTTCCTTTTCCATCTATATCCAAATTGAGATCTTTAGCCACCATAGTTTCCAGAACTTCAGATTCACCTGACTACCAGCCAGCTTCATTTGATGTGTCCCAGTGATAACTCAAACTCATCATTCTACAATTAAATATATAATTCCCCCTGAAAAACCTGTTCCACCTTAGGAGTTCCTATGACAATAAATGCCATCACCCTGCATCTGGTTGCCAAGCCAGACATGTGGGCACCATTCTTGGCACTTCCTTCTTTCTCTCTTTCAACCCCCAAATCCAATCCTTCAATAAATATTTCCTGTTAAATCTCTTAAATATCTCTTAAATCTCCCCTTCTACACTTCCTATCCCAAAGTGTCGGCTCAGGCCACCACAGCATCATCTCTTGTCAATCACCAGAACCACTTCCTACCACCTCCACCCTCGGTCCTTCCCATCTGTTCTCGACACTGCAGTCAGAGCAAACTTGGTGGCACTCAAATCGGATTATTCTTTGCACAGAGTCCTTCTATGCCTGCTTCCCTTTGCTTGAAGGATAAATTCCAAACTTTAACTGACAAGGTCATATACAATCCATACCCTACTTAAATCTCTAGCCCACCTCTTTTCATTCTCTCTGATATGCTGCTCTACTCCCTGAGCCCTGCCCGGCTGACCACCCTCACTCTGCTCCAGCCACAACGAATTCATTCTCCTGTGCCCTTGCCAGGAGCATACTCCTCACTCCCCCTCTCTCCACAGGTCATTTCTAACTCACCCTCCAGATCTCAGCCTGAATTGCTGAGATGGCCTCCAAGGAGTATGCCTTGTCATCTCGCTCCTCACTCTGGTTATTTTCTGTTTCCTTGGCTGTGTTACCAATCGCCAATCTGACACAAAGGGTCCTTGTCTTTTCCTAAGTAGGAATACATACGAAAGACAAACTTTATCTTTAGCAAGCTTTATTCTGAGTCAAGCAAAAGGAGTCAGTGGTGTACTAAGCCTTTCCAAAAGACTGACTTGAAAAGGGAAGCAAGGATAGGGCTTATATGGGTTCCGTGGAGACAACAGAGTAATGACTATTTAGTGGGCTTCTTTCAAGGGGCGGGTGCTTCTCAAAATGGCGATGTATATTAATTAGGTTGCGCGGGCATCTGGAATCCAAGATGGAACCTGCTGATAGTCAAGATAGAGTCCTCTCGGCAGCCCTTGGCATCGTTTATTATGGGATATAGCAAAAGCGTACTGATCTTTGGCACTACATCGCCATCTTCGGAGGACTAAGGAAGGTTAAACCGTGGTCACTCTTCTTCTGTGCACGCTGAGCCTGTAAAGGAGGAGGGAACTAGAAAAACACTAAGAAAGAGATAGTAATTCATGGGTTGTTTCAAACTTATCATGTTGATAGGGTGGGTTCCTGTTTACCCAGCTTCCAGAGTGTAATCTTTTAACAGCTCTTTTGTTCTGCCAGCACAGTTAACTGTATCTGTCTCAGGTGTACCCACACTAGACTACATGAGGGTAGGGTCTCTGACCAGAGTTCCTAGGGCTACAGAGGCTGCTGATCCTGCAGTTAACCATAGTCCATGCTTTCCATATCTTTGGCTGGCTGCTAGAGAAGGTGTCATTATACTGTTGTAGTTCTGGCAAACATCCAACCAAAGCGTCCAGAATTCCTAGAAGCCCTCGTTCATGTGGGGTTTAAGTGAGAGTGACCACCCTTGGATCCTTCAGATTAGATAGTTTAGGGGACACAGCTGCCAGGTCCCCTGGGCTTCCTGGCTGAGTTGCTGCCTTCAGGGCAGGCCTGCCACCCCAACCACCCTACACTATCACACTAGTGTCACTTTTGGCCTGAGGCTCATGGATGTTCTGTGAACACTCGCATGTTAGATTAGCTTTCTAATTCCCCCAAACCACTGTTATGGATTGGATTGTATCTCCTAAACATTTATGTTGAAGTCCTGGCCCCTGTTACCTGTTAATGTTACCTTGTTTGGGAGTAACATCCTTGAATAAGTTGTCAGTTAACATCAGGTCCTATTGGAGTAGGGTGGGTCCTAATCCACTGTAAGCAAAAAGAAAAACGAAACCTATTGCTTTTGAGTCAATTCTGACTCATAGCAACCTTATGAATTCTATGCCTCATAGAATTTCCAAGGGGCTCCTGGTGGATTTGAACCTTTTGGTTAGCAGCCGTAGTGCTTAATCACTATGCAACCAGGGTTTCCTCACTCTGAGTGGTGTTCTACAAAAGAGGAGAAGAGACACAGACAGAGAGGGAAGGTGGTGACGACAGAGTTATGCTCCAGCTGCAAGCCAAGGAATGCCTGGGGCAACCCGAAACTGGGAGACACAAGAAAGGAGCCACCCCTAAAGAGTTCAGAGAAAACATGGCCCTGCTGGACCCTGAATTCAGACTCCTAGCCTCCAGACCTGTGAGACAATGAATATCTGTTCTTATAAGCTACTCACTTTGTAGTGCTTTGTTACAGCAGCCCTAGGAGGCTAATACAACCACCAACCCAACAGCATGAAAACTGCAATGGCTTTCCTCATGCTTAACAACTGGGGTTAATAAGAACATCTGAGGGCCCTGAGCACCAGCCATGGATGGAGTTTGAAACCCATCAAAGTTACAGAGCGGTTCTTGACAGTCCTATGCCTTAGAAATCAGAGCCAAGGCTTCTGTCCATATGATGAACCTTGAGCTGTGCTAGAAAATGTGACCTCTGCAGAAGCAGCCTGGGTGCATAGACTCTGAGGCCCTTCAGGATGAGAGGTGTCTTTTACTGCTGAACTTCCCTTACCTGGCAGAGAGCTGGTACAGTGTTGGTATTTAAGAAATGTATTAGGTGGAGTATAGCTGGGAAAACGAAAACCACATTAGGTATTTTTAAAAGAGGGAATTTAACCAAGGGGATGGTTTACACAGGTGGTGGAAAAGACAAGAAGCCAAGCAGGAGAAGGAAAGTCAGCTAGTCAAATAGCAACAGCAGGGAGGGGTTGGTGCCATCACAGCACAAGGGCTGGCGTTATGCATCGTGTGGCAGAACCGGAGCTATGTGGGCCTGTCTGGGGCACTCAAGATTCAACTATTGCCAGAAACACTGGGTGAGGTCAAGAGAAAGAAGAAGAAATATTTTAGGTTGTCCTTTTCTCCTCTTTCACTTTCCCTCCGTGACTATCTTTTACTAAACAGGGACTAAAAGTAATTGACAAAGGAGCATGGGAAACAGCCTGAAAGTTAGCACTGCACCCTCATATCAGGGGTCCCCAAGACCAGCTCCAGATTCAATGATTCACACATAGCACATAGGCATGCTCATATTACAGTGAAAAGATACAAAGCAAAATCAGCAAAGGGAAAAGATACATGCAGTGAAGATAGGGAAACCAGGTATGAGCTTCCAAATGCCTTCTCCTAGTGGAGTCCCACAAAACCACCAAAAAACCAAACCTGTTGCCTTTGAGTCTATTCCGACTTATAGCAACCCTATAGGACAGAGTAGAACTGCCCCATAGGGTTTCCAGGGAGCAGCTGGTGAATTCGAACTGCTGCAGTGGTTTTGGGGACCTTTTGGTTAGCAGCTGGGTTCTTAACCATGGCACCACTAGGGCTCCAGAGCTACACAGGGTGCACTAAATTTCTCCAGCAACGAGTTGTGACAACACAGGTAAAATGGTATCAGGGACGCTCATTAGAGACTTAGTGCCCAGGGTTTTTATTGTGGCCTGGTCACATAGGCACCCTCTGCCTAGCATGTACCAAAATTCTATGCATAACCACACTGTTTGCACAAACAGTTCAGGCATAGTAAAAACCCCGTTGCCGTCAAGTTGATTCTGACTCATAGCAACCCTATATGACAGAGTAGAACAGCCCCATACAGTTTCCAAGTAGCGGCTGGATTTGAACTGCTAACATTTTGGTTAACAGTTGTAGCACTACAGAGTGCATAAGGCCTGCCTTGCCTTCTCATTTTTCTGCAAGAGGCCATGATCCCAAGGTCCCGTTGACTGAAACTTGTAGACATCTGCAATTTACACCCCATTGCCTTCCCAAAGGGCAGAGAAAGAATGCCTAAAAATATCGCTTAGGGATCCTGGCTCCTGTTAGAAACAAGCAGCAACCTTTGGGAGTGATGGGAGGAGGGATTGCAAGTCTCTTTACCTTGATTCTTTCAACCTGAGGTGTCACTTCTATGATACAGGCACCCTTCTTTCCAGATAAACCGCCATCTTCCTCCTTCTTGGCAATACTCAAGAAGCAGACTATATTTGCTCAGGGGATGGCTTTTCCAGTAAACTCTATTTGATTTACATGCAAAACTTCACATCCCAAACAAACAAACTAACAAACAAACAAAAACTTAGTCATGTCCAGATGCTACTGGACTTTTCCAGCCAAACAGGACCTGTATTTTATTGGTTGTAGCTGAAGGTCCAGATGCAAGTGGGTGAATATAAATAGGAACTGATGTCATACAAAGATGCCAAACCTTCTGACATGAGTGATAAGTCCTTCCCTTGCGGACACTTTCTCCTCAAGTGCCCTTGAGCCTGCAGGAGTAGGGGGAAAACTTTCCACTCCAGAAGGAGGTGGGGAGGGCAAGAGGGTGGGAGGATAGCTGGGCAGGGAGTTTACAATAATGTTCCAGCTACAGTAGGGAGCAGTTTGTGAGGTCTAGCTTTTAGTGGCTTTCTACATCCACCCACATCTTTAAGAGGCCTCAGGGGAGTTTTCACAAAGTCTGACAATGACATTTAAAGCGCTGGGAAGGAATTTACCGAAGTGCCATAGCAGCTGCAGTAGGGCTTGGGGTCTACAAGGGGACTGTTTCTTAGACAGTCTCTTTCCCTTATTCTTTGTGAGGAGATGTAAATTCAGGCCTGTGACAGCTCCAGATGGCAGAAGTCTCATTGCTCTAGCTTCCCCAGGAATGGCCTCTTGCCTTCAGTCGGCCTTTACCCTGAACTTACCTCTCCCCTGAGCGGCAGGGCCTGACTGGGCTGCACCTCCTCGTGGCAGGCTGATCGCAAGGATGAACAGAGGGAAGCTGTTATTTTCCTTAGGAGTGAATGACGTAACTAACGCACTCACCCGATTACGATGAATATCTGTCTTTAATGTGGACTTTTTGTCACTGGTAGTCAAATGGTTGCACTTACAGAACGTTCTTTTTCCACTAAGGAATATGTAAAATCAGGCTTAAAATGAGCAACTCATGTGTCCTGGATGACTTATAACTACAGCTAGGAGTGTGTCTGTGTCTGTGTGAGTGCGTGTGTGTGTGCTTTGTGAGTATATGGGTCAGTGTGTGAGTGTGCGTGTGTCTGCATGTGTGTATCTGAATGTATTTGTGAGTGTGTGTCTGAGTGCCTGTGTCTGAGGGCATTTGTGAGTGTGTCTGTATGTGTGTGTATACATCTAGCTGAATGAATGTATGAGGGTGTGTGGGCACGGTCAGGGAGGACTAAGGAAATGCTGAGGGTGTTTTGTTCATGCTGACTCTGGGAGGTGGGTTCAGCTCCAGAGAACACTCTCTATTGACATCCTAACTCCTCCAGGGTCCTGGTTGGACTTTAAAGTTTAAAGAGCTTCTGAGACCTTTTTAAACTTTAAAAGACTTTACCAAGCATGACAAAAGTCAACTAGATTGAACTTTCCTACTAATAAAGACTTTTTAAATTTGGAAGGAGGGCTCTTCTTGTAACTTGTTGATTTATTAGAGACATCATGAGTGAGAAAGATGCCTTTAAGAAGTCACAGCCAGCACCCGTCACCCAGCCAGGTATCGGGTTAGGGCTGCTGGGCTCTGCTGACCCCTTCTTTACGTGTGTGGTGCCCAGCCTCTGTTGGCATGAGAGACTGCTGCAAGCAGAGGTACCACACCCACCTAGCTCAGGTTCTCTACTTCTCAGGAGAAAAGGTGTTTAAAGATAACAAAAACATTATGAGAAAAAGAAAGCAATTAAAATGGTAACATATCAAGGCATATGAACAAAAGGATCAACACAAGTGAAATCTAAGAGTAATTCCACAAATGTATTACAAATGTATTAATTAAAAGAGTAGTCATAGTTAAAACCACACCCAACCCCAGGCAAATGGGAATGCGCAGGAAATGATGTTGATGTTATTAAAATTGTCAGTGTGTAATCTTATGGCAACTACTTCAGTGTCTGTGTGTGCACATGTGTGTGTGTGCACACAGGTGCAGTAGGATCTTTGCAGGGTTTCCAAGTGTTGCAGGGCCATCAGCATTAAAATCTAGGTTCCCTCACTCACCACCCGTGTGACCTTAGGCAAGTTACCTAACCTCTCCATACCCCAGTTCCCTCACCTGTGATCAACCGTGTCTCCCTCTTAGATTATGTAGGCATATAAAACACTTTGTGCAGTTGTTGGCACAAAGCTAGCACTAAAGAAGCATTACCAAAAACAGCAGAAGTGAACTGAGCAGCATCGACTCATCCGTGATGAATATTTTAACTTTTTCTAATAATTGATATTGTTTACACTTTCTTGTTATCAGGGAAGTAAATTTAAACTTGCCAAATTGCAATGATTCCAGATAACCTAAGGGAGGGGTTTATAATCAGCATTTACTGCAGCAGTTTCCAGTCCAAAGCTCCAGGGGTGAGGGTATGTAATCCTTTCCTTTACCCTCAGCTTGAGCCCACTCCTGTGGGGCTGCTGGAGGCTGTCTGCAGAGGAGAGGGGCAGGCTCTCTGTGCTGTCTTTCTCTCCTCCCTTCCCTTTCCCTCCCCCTCCCCTCCCCTCTTTCCCTCCTTTCATCTTCTCCTTCTTCTTCTCTCCACTGCCCACCCCCGCCAAAAGGAGGGAGAAGTGCTGTGAATCCTCAAAAACTCTCCAAAAATACTCTTTCCTGAAGATAATACAAAGCTTTCTTTCTGGTCCCTTTTTTATGCCTTCAGGGTGGCAGAAGCCATTAACCCCCTTTGCCATAGTTGACACCTCCCTATGGGCTGGGTGCATCTGACACCAGAATATTCTAGCAACTAGAGAATGTGCTCTCCTTGACAGGCAACTCTAAATTGTTACCACACTAATCCCTGCACCTTCCTCTTAGTTGTGGGATGGAGGAAGAGGCCAGCCAGGACCCAGGGAAGCAGAGAAGGGCCTCGAATAAAACTTTACTTCCTCATATGACACCATTTTTAGAATATTAGATGGAAGTTCACAGTAAACTGTAGAAATGTGCTGATTTTAATTTTTAGACTCTGTGGTAGACAGCTGGTGCTTATCAACATCAAAGGCAACCTCCTTTCCTGGACACACAGCTAGACTACATTTCCCAGCATCCCTGCTGTTGGATATGGTCCTGTGACTGAGTCTTGACCAATGGGGTGTGAGCGTAGCAATGTGTGCCCGTTTCATGTGCCCACACAATCTCTCCCAAGTTTAATCCTTCTAAGGGCATAGAGGAGGGAGGAGCTTCAGGAGCAAAGGATTCCTCTCCCTTGGCCTGTATTCCACTTTGACGTGCAGGAGAAATACAATTTTATTGTGTTAAGACACTGAGATATGGAGTTTGTTTTCTTTAAAAGTTAGCCTAGATGTTTCCGGCAATCTCTCTTACAACAAAGACCTGAAAAATCAAGTGAAATGATTATATTTATAACAAGCCAGGAGCCCTGAACATCAAAGGCAAAGTTAGAAAATGGACTAAGTGGCAGCATGAGAGTGAGACCATTCAGAAGCAGAGAGGAGTTGCCAGACCTGAATTGCTGGGATTCCCTCAGGCAACATTTCCAGGAGGAGCTGTGGCAGACTGGTGGTAGTATTCAGCCACAGTTTCCTCAGGGAGAAGCAGCCAGCTGCACAGCTTACTCACACCTCCGGAACCAGAGAAGAACAGCACTCTTGGCAAAAGCTAAGTACTTGTGTGTATTTTACTGTGCCCCCCGCCCTCAAGCTAGCTTCAGTGGCTGTTGGTTTCCCTGGGCCTCAGACAGGCCCATTTGAGCACCCCAAGCCATGCTCCTGGACTTGGAGAAGGAATAAATTCACAACAGGGGAAAAGATAATTTGCTAGCTCCACTAACCTGGGGAGCTCAGGACAGAAGTGGCTCCTGTCCCAGCATAAACGGTCCATGAACTTTAAATACCTTTCCCCCCTGCATGGATCAGGAGAATAGGCCCTTGCTGGCAGACTGCAACTGTTTCAGCTGTGTGGTAAAGAGCTGGATGTTTGATATTTGACACAGATTTGCCTATTAAACAGGGTCCTCACCTACCCACATCAGAGGCCTAAGGACTGGTGGCTCCCCTCAGGTCACCCAGCCCCTGCGTCAGGGGTCCAAGGATAACTGGTATCTCCCAGTCATTATGACCAAAAGCATTGGGTGCCCATGGTCCATCTGCAGAACCCACCCACCTGCACACTCTAGGGAAAAGGGATGTGCTTTCCTCAGAGACACTCAGGGGTAAGTTCTCAGCCCCCTGCCTTGTTCAGAGCATGACTCCCTGCTGCAATCATATACTGGTACCTACACCAAACACCCCTGCCCCTCTAAGACTATAGGACAGAGCCCGTACCACACACTTGATGACGAGCTACCTGGACACCTAAGCTGAACCCACACAAGAAAAGTGAATGGACTCATAAGCTCATATACTTGATAACAGCTCTAGCCATCTGGTGACAGGATGTCAGAGCCCCAAAGGTGAAAATGATCAAGCTAGCTCACTCAAGCAATGCATCTGGGCATGTCAAAACAAAACAAAGTGAGAAATTAGGATACAGTAAGCAAACATAAACTAATACAATAACTTACAGATGGCTTGGAGACAACAGTCAATATCAAACCACATAAAGAAAAAGACCATGATCACTTCAACAAGCTCTCAAAACAGAGACTCAAAGGATCTTCTGGAAGAAGGTGCCTTCCTGAAATTACCAGAAGCAGACTTCAAAAGATTAATATACAGAACTCTTCAAGACATAAGGAAAGCGATCAGGCACTATGCAGAAAAAGCCGAGGAGCACACAAATAAAACAGTTGAGGACATTAAAAAGGTTCTTCAAGAACATAATGAAAAATTTAGTAAGTTACAAGAATCCATAGAGAGACACCAGTCAGAAATTCAGAAGATTAACAATAAAATTTTACAGAATTAGACAACTCAATAGAAAGTCAGAGGAGTAGAATCGAGCAAGTGGAAGGCAGAATTGGGGACCTTGAAGATAAAGCACTTGACACCAATGTATTTGAAGAGAAATCAGATAAAAGAATTTAAAAAAATGAAGAAATATTAAGAATCATGTGGGTCTCTATCAAGAGAAATAACCTACCAGTGATTGGAGTACTAGAACAGGGAGGGATAACAGAAAATAAAGAGAATTGTTGAAGAATTGTTGGCAGAAAACTTCCCTAATATCGTGGAAGATGAGAAAATATCAATCCAAGATGCTCATCAAACTCCACATAAGGTAGATTTTAAAGGAAAGTCACCAAGACATAATCAAACTTGCCAAAACCAAAGATAAAGGGAGAATTTTAACAGCAGCTAAGGATAAACAAAAAGTCACCTACAAAGGACTATGAATAAGAATAAGCTCAAACTACTTGGCAGAAACCATGCAGGCAAGAAGGCAATGGGATGACTTATATAAAGCATTGAAGGAAAAAAATTGCCAGCCAAGAGTCATATAGCCAGCAAAACTGCATTTCAAATAGGAAGGTGAAATTAGGACATTTCCAGATAAACAGAAGTTTAAGGATTTTGTAAAAACCAAACCAAAAGTACAAGAAATACTAAAGTGAGTTCTTTGGTTAGAAAATTAATAATATCAGGTATCAACTCAAGACTAGAACACTGGACAGAGCAATCAGATGTTAACCCAGACAGGGGAATCACAAAAATAAATCAAGACTAAAAAAAAAAAAAAGCCCTTAAAATGGGGAAACAGCAATGTCATTATGTAAAAGAAGGCCACATTAAAATAATAAAGAACAGCTAAGAAATTGTAGTAATACATCTTTCATATGCAGAGGAAGGCAAAGCGATATAAACAAATAAAAGCTAGGTTTAAACTTAGAAAAAAGGGGGTAAATATTAAGGTAACCACAAAGGAGACTGTCCTATTCATTGAAATAAAATACAAGAAAAAAATAGAGACCCGGGAGAAACAAAATCAACAAAAACAAAAAAGAGGAAAAGACAATACATGATAAACTACTCAGCACAAAAAATTAAGTGGGGAAAACAGTCAACAGCACACAAAAAAAAGACATCAAAATAACAGCACTAAACTCATACCTATCCATAATTACGCTGAATGTTAATGTCCTATATGCACTGATAAAGAGACAGAGAGTGGCAGAATGGATAAAAAAACATGATCCGTCTATGTGATGCCTACAGGAGACACAGCTTAGACTTAGAGACACAAATAAACTAAAACTCAATGGATGGAAAAAAAAAATTTATCAAGCACACAACAATCAAAAAAGAACTAGAATGGCAATATTAATTTCTGATGAAATAGACTTCAAACTCAAATCCACCACAAAGGATAAGGAAGGACAATATACCAGAAGGATATAAACATACTAAATATTTATTCACCCAATGACAGGGCTGTAAGATACATGAAACAAACTCTAACAGTGTTGAAAAGTGAGATAGACAGCTCCACAATAATAGTAGGAGACTTCAACACACCACTTTCAGTGAAGGACAGGACATCCAGAAAGAAGCTCAGTAAAGACACAGAAGATCTAAACGCCACAATCAAGCAACTCTACCTTATAGACATATAGAACACTCCGCCCAACAGCAGCCAAGTATACTTTCTTTTCTAGTGCACGTGGAACAGTCTGTAGAATAGACCACATATTAGATCATAACGCAAGCCTTAGCAGAATCCAAAACATCAAAATATTACAAAGCATCTTCTCTGACCATAAGGCCATAAAAGTAGAAATCAGTAACAGAAGAAGCAGGGAAAAGAAATCAAACACTTGGAAACTGAACAATACCCTGCTCAAAAATGACTGAGTTATAGAAGACATTATGGGTGGGATAAAGAAATTCATAGAATCTGATGAGAATGAAAACACTTCCTTTCAGAACCTTTGGGACACAGCGAAAGCAGTGCTCAGAGGTCAATTTATATCAATCAACGCACACATCCAAAAAGAAGAAAGGGCCAAAATCAAAGAATTATCCCTACAACTTGAACAAATAGAGAGGAACAAAAGAAACCTTCAGGCACTGAAAGAAAGCAAATAATAAAAATTAGAGTGGAATTAAATGAAATAGAGAACAGAAGAACAAAGGAGTTAACAAGACTGAAGGCTGATTATTTGAAAAAATTAACAAAATTGATAAACCATTGGCCAAAATGACAAAAGAAAAACAGGAGAGGAAACAAATAACCCCAATAAGAAATGAGATGGGCGATATCACAACAGACCCAACTGAAATCAAAAGAATCATATCAGAATACTATGAAAAATTGTACTAACAAATTTGAAAACCTAGAAGAAATGGATGAATTCCTAGAAACACTGTCTACCTAAACTAACACAAACAGAGATAGAACAACTAAATAGACCCATAACAAAAGAAGAGATTGAGAAGGTAATTAACAAACTCCCAACAAAAAAAAAGCCCTGGCCAGAAGGCTTCACTGCAGAGTTCCACCAAGCTTTTGGAGAAGAATTAACACCACTACTACTAAAGGTATTTCAGAGCATAGAAAAGGACAGAATACTCCCAAACTCATTTTAGGAAGCCAACATATCCCTGATACCAAAACCAGGTAAAGACACTACAAAAAAAGAAAATTACAGACCTACATCCCTTATGAACTTAGAGGCAAAAATCCTCAACAAAATTCTAGCCAATGGAATTCAACAACATATCAAAAACATAATTCACCATGACCAAGTGGGATTCATACTAGGTATGAAGGGATGGTTCAACAGTAGAAAAACAATTAATGTAATCCTTCACATAAATAAAACAAAAGCAAGAATCACATGATTTTATCAATTGATGCAGAAAAGGCATTTGACAAAGTCCAACATCTATTCATGACAAAAACTTTCAGCAAAATAGGAATAGAAAGAAAATTCCTCAGCATAATAAAGAGCATTTTACAAAGCCAACATTCACATCGTCCTAAATGGAGAGAGTCTGAAAGCATTCCACTTGAGACCAGGAACCAGACAAGGATGCCCTTTATCACTACTCTTGTTGAACACTGTGCTAGAGGTCCTAGCCAGAGCAATTAGGCTAGATAAAGAAATAAAGGACATCCAAATTGGCAAGGAAGAAGTAAAAGTATCTCTATTTGCAGATACAATGATCTTATACACAGAAAAACCTAAAGAATCCTCAAGAAAACTACTGAAACTAATAGAAGAGTTCAGCAGAGTATCAGGATACAAAATAAACATACAAAAAGCAGTTGGATTCCTCTGCACCAAAAAAAAGAACATCTAAGAGGAAATCACCAAATCAATACCATTTACAGTAGTACCCAAGAAGATAAAATACTTAGGAATAAATCTCACCAGAGACATAAAAGACCTACACAAAGGAAACTACAAGACATTACTGCAAGAAACCAAAAGAAACCTACATAAGTGGAAAAACATAGCTTGCTCATGGATGGGAAGGCTTAACATTGTAAAAATATCTATTCTGTGAAAAGCGATCTATAGATACAATGCAATTCAAATTCCAATGACATTTTTTAATGACATGGAGAAACAAATTACCAACTTCATATAGAAGGGAAAGAGGCCCCGGATAAGTAAAGCATTACTGAAAAAGAAGAACAAAGTAGGAGGCCTCACTCTACCTGATTTTAGAACCTATTTTACTGCCACAGTAGTCAAAACAGCCTGGTACTGGTACAACAACACATACATACACCAACGGCACAGAATTGAGAATCCAGACATAAATCCATCCACATATAAGCAGCTGATATTTGACAAAGGCCCAAAGTCAGTTAAATGGGGAAAAGACAGTCTTTTTAACAAACGGTGCTGGCATAACTGGATATCCAGCTGCAAAAAAATGAAACAAGACCCACACCTCGCACCATGCACAAAAACGAACTCAAAATGGATCAACGACCTAAATATAAAATCTAAAACAATAAAGATCATGGAAGAAAAAATAGGGGCAATGTTAGGAGCCCTAATACATGGCATAAACAGTGTACAAAACATTACTAACAATGCAGAAGAGAAACCAGATAACTGGGAGCTCCTAAAAATCAAACACCTATGCTCATCCAAAGACTTCACCAAAAGAGTAAAAAGATTACCTACAGACTGGGAAAAAGTTTTTAGCTATGATATTTCTGATCAGCATCTGATCTCTAATATCTACATGATACTGCAAAAACTCAACTACAATAAGACAAATAGGCCAATTAAAAAATGGGCAAAGGATATGAACAGGCACTTCACTAAAGAAGACATTCAGGTGGTTAACAGATATATGAGGAAATGCTCACGATCATTAGCCATTAGAGAAATGTAAATCAAAACTAAAATGAGATTCCATCTCACTCCAACAAAAAAAAAAAAAATTTTTTTCTGGCATTAATCCAAAAAATCCAAAATAATAATTGTTGGAGAGGTTGTGGAGAGACTAGAACACTTATACACTGCTGGTGGGAAGGTAAATTGGTAGAGCCGCTTTGGAAATCGATTTGGCATTTCCTTTAAAAAAACTAGAAATGAAACTACCATATGATCCAGCAATCCCACTCCTTGGAATATATCCTAGAGAAATAAGAGCCTTTACACGAACAGATATATGCACACCCATGCTCATTGCAGCATATTTACAATAGCAAAAGGTTGGTGCCCATCAACGGATCAATGGATAAATAAATTATGGTGTATTCACACAATGGAATATTACACATCAATAAAGAACAATGATGAATCTGTGAAACATTTCATAACATGGAGCTATCTGGAAGGCATTACACTGAGTGAAATTAGTCGGCTGCAAAAGGACAAATATTGTATAAGACCACTATTATAAGAACTCGAGAAATAGTTTAAACAGAGAATATTTTTTGATGGTTATGAGAGCGGGGAGGGAGAGAGAGAGAGGGGCTTTCACTAATTAGATAGTAGACAAGAACTATTTTAGATGAAGGGAAAGACAACACACAATACAGGAGAGGTCAGCACAACTGGACTAAACCAAAAGCAAAGAAGTTTCCAGAATAAACTGAACGCTTTGAAGGCCAGCATAGCAGGGGCGGGGTTTTGGGGAACATGGTTTCAGGGGATATCTAAGTCAATTGGCATAATAAAATCTACTAAGAAACATTCTGCATCCCACTTTAGAGAGTGGCGTCTGGGGTCTTAAACACTAGCAAGCGGCCATCTAAGATGCATTGATTGGCCTCAACTCACCTGGAGCAAAGGGGAATGAAGAACACCAAAGACACAAGGTAATTATGAGCCCAAGAGACAGAAAGGGCCACATAAATCAGAGAAAACATCAGCCTGAGATCAGAAGAACTAGATGATGCCTGGCTACAACTGATGACTGCCCTTACAGGGAACACAACAAAGAGCCCCTGAGGGAGCCGGAGAGCAGTGGGATGCGGACCTCAAATTCTCGTAAACAGACCAGACTTAATGGTCTGACTGAGACTAGAATGACCCCGGAGGTCATGGTCCCCAGGCCTTCTGTTAGCCCAAGACAGGAACCATTCCTAAAGCTAACTCTTCAGACAGGGATTGGACTGGGCTATGGGATAGACAATGATACTGGTGAAGAATGAGGTTCTTGGATCAAGGAGACACATGAGACTATGTTGTCACCTCCTGTCTGAAGGGGAGATGAGAGGGTACAGAGGGTCAGAAGTTGGCCGAATGGACATGAATAGAGAAGGGAAGGAGTGTGCTGTCTCATTAGGGGGAGAGCAACTGGGAATATATAGCAAGGTGTTTATAAATTTTTGTATGAGAGCCTGACTTGATTTGTAAACTTTCACTTAAAGCACAATAAAAGTTAAAAGAAGAAACTTAGCCTACCCTACCAAATGTAAGTATCAAAATTTAATACCACTTAAATAAGCATTTTGTAAGATACTAGTGAATAGCTTTTGTTGCAGATACAAATAAAAATTGGTCAGAACTAAAGAAAATGCTTGAGTTTTTTAAAAACAATTTAAGGTCCGACAGGTGGGGTTTTCTGGACCAGTAGAGAGATTCAGGTGATCATTTAAAAAACACCACCCTGGACTACCTGTTCCAGACACGGATGAATGCATGTAGCAAGGGTGAGGAGGGTCACCAGTCTGGGGCAAGGACCTTGCTGTCTCATCTCTGTAATCCTTCAGCAGCTATCCCAGGGCCAGGCATAAAGTAGGTGCTCAGTAAATGTTGGACTGCAGTGGGTTTCCTTACAGGGTTCTCCTAGAAGAGATGTGAAAAGGTGAAGAAGTGTTTTGTTGTTGTTAGTTGATGTCGAGTTGGCTCCAACTTATGACAATCTTGTGTATAATAAAACAAAAGATTACCTGGTCCTGTGCCATCTTCTTGACTGCTGGTATGTCTGAGTCCATTGTTGCAGCTATGCGTCAATCCATCTGCTTGGGGGTTTCCTGTGGTTTTTCTGACCCTCTACTTTACTAGACATGATGTCCTTTTCTAGAGATTGATCTTTCCTGATGGCATGCCCAAATCAAGCAAGATGAAGTCTCACCATCTTCACTTCTAAGGAGCATTCTGGTTGTATCTCTTCTAAGACTGGCTTGTTCATTTTTCTGGCAGTCCATGGTATATTCAATATTCTTTGCCAACACTATGCCACTGGTATTTCAAATACCTACAGGATCACCCATTTCAGAGCTTCCAGACTAAGAAAAAAAAAAATATTTCCATCGGGTTGATTCTGACTCATAGTGACCCTATAAGACAGAGTAGAACTGTCCCCAGAGAATTCCCAAGGAATAGCTGGTGGATTTGTACTGCTGACCTTTTGGTTAGCAGCCAAGGTCTTAACCACTGTGCCACCAGGGCTTCAGGACAGCACAAATTTAATGTGCATGGGGATGAGTCTGTATGAAAGCCTAGGAGCCCTGGGAGGAGGGTTGTACATTGGGGCATGGAAGTGCTTTGTGTGCTTGGAAATAAGGGTGGCAGTCAGCATCGAGGCTGTTGGGAGGAGAGTATGGTTAAGAGCCGGAGCAGGCCTTGAGAAATCCCTCAACCCTTCTGGTGCTGTGTTGGCAGGTGTTATGTATACTATCATTTGTCGCCTGGCTTCCTGCAGTAGCCTCCTAACCAGCCTTCTGCTTCTGTTTCTGCCTTTGCCCTTGTCAGTCTATTTCAACAAAGCAGCCAGAGTCATCTTATAGAAATGAAGTCAGGGCTGTCATCACTCCTCTCCCCTCCAACAAGGCTTCTGTCTCGCTTAGAGTGAAGGTCATATTCCTTACAATGGCCAACAAGGCCCTACCCACTTGAATTCCTCCCCTTTTCCTTCCTGAGCTGATCTCCTGTCCTTTCCTGATAACTGCCCCTTCTCCAGCTACACTGACCGTGGGTCCTTTAACCCTTAATCACACTCCTGCTTCAGGACATTTGGATCTGTTTTTCCCTCCACCCGGAAAGTTCTTTCCCTCATGCCCTCACCTCCCTCAAGGTCACCTGCTCAATGAGCCTTTCTGTGACCATCCTATTTAACCTTGCAGCCCCTTCCCTCCCTCGCAGCCACTTTCCCTGCTCTATTTTTCTCTACAGTAGGTTTCACTTTCTAGCATACTCTAAATTTTACTTATTTTGTTTAAGTTTTATCTCTTCCCACTAGAATGTAAATTCCATGTGGACAGGGAATATTTTTCTCTTTTGTTTACGGCTGTGTCCACAGTGCCTAGAACAATGCCTGGCACAGAGTGGGCTTTCAACAATATCTGTGGCATGACAGCTGGACATCGACGAGAGCCACTTAATTTGCTGGGATGAGATCATCTACAGGGGTCCTCTCTGCAATTCATGATCGTCACAGAGCTGTAGATTTATAACAGGCTGGTTGTAGTTGTGTGTGGAAGGGTACACCCAGACCTATTTCTAAAGGAAGAAAACAAAAACCTCTTATTTTTAAGCTAAATAAGGAAGGCTAGAGGGAGCTTTTTTTTAGAGGGAGTGGATCAGAGAAGGATTTTAGATAACGGGCAATGGTGGTTCAGTGGTGGAATTCTCACCTTCCATGTGGGAGATCCAGGTTCGATTAGCTGCCAATCCAGGTCATGTGCAGCCACCATCTGCCTGTCAGAGGTTTGCATGTTGGTATGATGCTGAATAGGTTTCAGTGGAGCTTCCTGATTATGATGGACTAGGAAGAAAGGCCTGGAGTTCTACTTCTGAAAATAAGCCAGTGAAAACCCTATGGATCATGACAGTCCGACCTGCAACTGATCATTGGGACAGTGCAGAACCAGACAATATTTCTTTTTATGGCGCATGGGGTACTCATCATTTGGGGCCAAGACTATGGCAGCTAACAACAACAATGCCAAATGAATGGACCAGCTATTGTGTGGAGTCCAGTTCTTTTTGGAAACCCAAAGGAATAGCCCCGGCCTGGGCATCTCACCAAATCGTTTTAATGAGGCTCCATGCATGTGGGCAGGAGGGTCAGCCCGGTACACTGCAGTCACTTGTCAGAGGGCTTTGCTGCTCCCTGGCCTAGCCACACAATGCACATTCTTGCTGACGAGTTGAGTACGAGACCCAGCCCTGCAGGAGTATTCTGGAGGGACACAAGAGCAGAGACAAACACCAAAGCTGGAAACTAGAAGAGGAGATTCTAGCGAGGCCTGGCAGGAAATGGAAAGGGCCTGATATTCCTCAGTGTCTTCCCCACAGCAGAACCTCTGGATAATGAGCTATAAATTAACAAAACAATTTGAAGGCCATTGCGCAACCCCACGTGTGGGCACTAAAAATCCAGCCAAAGAATGGGGCAGTTCTCTTTTCTTTGTTGCTTCCTCAGCGATTTCTGCAGTGAGGTTTGCGGATAACCGTGCCAAGTCCTTCCTGTGAATGTCTTTCTTGTTAGTGCATTTCTCGTATCGTGATGGTAACTCTAAGTTGTTAGAATAGCATCTGAAATACTAGCTATACCATAGGGATGTATATTATGACCCCCTGAAAACATTGCCTTCAACCCATTTTCTAATTTAAATAAAAACAATTATTTTAAATATATCTATTTTTAATAAATTTAGATATTGTGACAAGAGTCTCTGGACCTATGTTCTGAGAAAGATGGAACAGATGTCCAAGAATAAAAGAAATTATGTTAGGGGTCTCGAGTGGTTCATCCCGCCCTGTATTCTGTGCTTGATAAAGATCTAGCATCAACTCCAAAAGGAAGCCCTCTAACACCGAGGACTTCTTTAGTCCACTGTTCTTGATATTATCCAAATTCCTCCCTGATCAGACCAAAACCTGCTGCCGGTGAGTGGATTCCGACTCATAGCGACCCCAAAGGACAGACTAGAACTGCCCCATAGGGTTTCCAAGGCTGCAATCCCTACGGATTACAACTGCCTCATCCAGTTAAGTTCTACTGCTGCTAACCAAAAGGTTGGCAGTTAGAATCCACTAGGCCCTCCTTGGAAACTATGGGGAAGTCCTACTCTGTCCTATAGGGTTGCTATAAGTCAGAATCAACTTGATGGCTGTGGGATTTTTAGTTTTCATCCATAAGCCCCCTTGTCAGTGTCCGTGTCCTGTCCATCTACTCCTTCCTTGGTTCGTGTTGACTGGATCGTATGATTCTGACTTTTATTTCCTCCTTCCTGCAGGCAGTGTATGAAGGTTATGGGGACAGAACTCCTGGTACACACTTAGCACAGCAGAGAGTGGAGTTATTGTAAAGCGTCAGGAGAAATATAATATTGTGTTTGTAACATACCGTTCTCTGTATACTCAAAACTCAAAGATCTCTATACATAAGTATAAATAAGGTATATACCCCTGAGTATGTGGAATGTTGGTGTTGCCCCCCCAAAGAATGTACCTCCTCTGGCCGGCTGGTCACAGGGCCCGGACTTCCCTCTCCTCTTCTGTCACATGGCTGCAGTCTTTTGCTTTGCAGGTTGTGATGTATTTAATGTGCTAGATCTCTTTATTTAATGGAACGCTAACCCTGGAGGCGTAGTGGTTAGGAGCTACAGCTGCTAACCAAAAGGTTGGCAGTTTGAATCCACCAGGTGCTCCTTGGAAACCCTATGGGGCAGTTCTACTCTGTCCTACAGGGTTGCTATGAGTAGGAATCAACTGGATGGCAATGGTTTTGTTTTTTGTTTTTTTAGTAACTGTGAAAGTTGCAGCAACAATAAACAAGAACTTCACCTGTTGGCCCCACTGAGTGTCTTATTGTTGCAGGGTGTGGGAGGACCCCTGGTGGCAGAACAAGGGCTGCTTACTGCCTAGAGCCCGGTGGTTTCTAAATGGATTTTTAGTCTGTGAAATGGAATTGGTTTTAAAATGAAAGGCTGTGTTCACCTGTTACAATTGATATTCCATGGTCCAGCCGGCCTTCTTCGGGCCCACTGGGAAGGGGAGAAAGGAACCCTTTGGATTTCCTATTTTGCACCCTCAGTGGTCTAGAGGTCCTTGGTGGTTCTGTGGTGGAATTCTCACCTTCCGTGCAGGAGACCCAGTCCCACTTCCAGCCAGCACACCTCATGCACAGAGGAGGCTTGCATGTTGCTATGATGCTCAAGAGGCTTCAGCAGAGTTTCCAGGCTAAGATGGACTAGAAGATCTCTCTCCCACAGAGGAGCAGCTGGTGGATTCGAATTGCCTACTTTTCAGTTAGTAGCCTAGAGCTTAACCATTGTGCCACCATAGATCCTTCTTAATCATAAAGCTCATTAAAGCTCAGGTGTTTGTGACCAGAACCTTAATTGTGTGATATCATGTAGAATTGTGCTTTATGGAATTTGACTTTGTGGCCCAGTGGTTAAGCATTTGGCTGCTAACCAGAAAGTCAGCAGTTGAATCCACCAGCTGCTCCTTGGAAACCCTATGAGGCAGTGTATTCTGTCCTGTAGGTCACTATGAGTCAGAATTGAGTCAATGGCAATGGGTTTGGTATTTTTTAAGAAGCATTCATGCATTGCTGTACTATACATTCACCTAGTTTACAGGCTTCTAGGGTAATATGGAACCCCTGGTGGCACAAATGGTTAAGCACTAGACTACTAACCAAAAGGCTGGTGGTTTGAACATTCTCAGAGGCATCTCAGAAGACAGGATGCCTACGAAACACAGTTCTACTCTGTACACACAGGGTTGCCATGAGTTGGAACTGACTCAGTGGCAACTAACAACAGGTATATATGTCCCACTTACATATACATATACATATACATACCCATACCCATACCCATACCCATACCCATACCCATACCCATACCCATACCCATACCCATACCCATACCCATACCCATACACATACACATATACATATACATACACATATACATATACATATATATCCTTATGCAGCACTCTGTACTTTCTTCCACTTGTCCTAAAACATCCTTCCTTAAGCATGAAGCATTCTTGAATAATCACATCCATTCATTCATTCTGTACTGTCTGATTTCCAAAGATGGCCCAAATTAACCATGCCTCCCAGTATTCATGCCCTTGTGTAGTCCCCTCACACCTTGGAGTTGGGCTTTAACCAATAGAATGCAATGGAAATGACACTGTGCCAGTTCTCAGCCTAAGCCTTAAGAGGTCCTGGAGGCTTCCATGTTTTACTTTTAGGACCCTAACCCACCATGGAGAAGTCCCATATGCCCTCCTGGATTCCAGCTACCAAGTGGAAAAGCCATGTGGAGAGGTGGAGGCCGTGAGACTGCATGGAGAGAAAGAGGAACCCAGCCTTCAGCTGTCCCTGCCAACTTGCTACCCATCTTATGATGTGAGTGAACCAACTTGGAAGTGGACCCTCTAGCTCAGTCAAGGTGTTCCAGCTGATGCCATGTGGAGCAGAGACAACCTGCCCTGCTGAGCCCTGCCTAAATGATAAAACTGTAATGATAAATTCTAGGGAATGAGCAGCCCAAAGAAAGTGTGGAAAGAGCAACCATTTGAATTGAAACAATTAAGCAACCCTTTCATGACTCCAGGTACACGTAAGGACCACTTAAATTTTTGACTTCTCGGGTTTCTTGGGCTGCTAATTTACACTTATAATACGTGCTGCTGTCTGATCACTGGGAAGCACAAGGCCCACTTATATTCTTTACCTCTTGTGGATCTTGGGATTCCAGTGTCCCCTTTATAGTACATGCTGCTGTCTGAAGAGGACATGTATAGAAAATAGTTCAGTCTTGAAAGAGTTTAAATAGAGTGGCTGTTATTTTAAGCACCTAAGTTTTGGGATAGCTTGTTACGCACCAATGGATAATTACGGCATGTTAATCCAACAAATATTTATCTGATACTTACTTTGGCCGCATGAATAAGAAAAGATATCTATCTTTAAGGAATATAGTCTAGATAGGAAATGACGTTAAAACCTAATCTTTTGGAATTCAGTCTACAAGCTTCTTTCCGTGATTTCATAGACTTCAAGATAATTTATTTTTTGCCCCCAAGATGAATATCCTATTTATGAACCTAATCTGGCTAATGTGTCCAAAAAATATATATTAATTAATTCAGTAATTACAGTCGGTGGAATCTCTCTGATTAGTGAAATCAATAAGTATGGCTCACAAAAATAAGAAGTAAGGCTTTCAATGAATTGTGTATGGAGTGCTGGTTTTCGTTTTGTCTCTTGCCTTATACAATTAGCCACTAACTTTACACTAAAGTTCCTAAAGCTGAGAGCCACATGAGGGGAGCACCAATAATTGCTATTATCTTTATTCATAACTCCAAGTATAAATAATGACTTATGCTGCCTATAACACCTAAGTGAATTATTCATATACCAACCAAACCAGTTGCAATTGAGTCAACTCTGAGTCGTGGCAGCCCCACGTGTGTCAGAGTAGAACTGGGGTTTTCAATGGCTGACTTTTCAGGAGTAGATTGCCTAAGCTTTCTTTTGAGGTCCTCTGGGTGAACTCGAACTTCCAACCTTGTGGTTAGCAGCCAGATGTGCTGTTTGTACCATCCAGGGTCTCCTATTCACACACAATAATCCCTATTTAAGTAACATGTGCCCAATTTCTTCTAAAAAATATTACTTAGGTAACCATTTATGTTTCAATTTACAGGGTTGCTCTTCCCACACTTTCTTTGGGCTGCTCATCCCCTGGTGTTTATGTTTATCGGATAAGCCTTGTTCTAAGTACAGAGAGAGTAGAGGGCAGGCACTGAGTGTCCTGTACCACCAGGCCTAGGAACTCATGCTGAAGATCTTGCTAACCAACACTGTTCCTCTCCTGTTCAGAGGACACCTGCCATGGATTGAATTGTGTCCCCCAAAAAATATGTGTATCAACTTGTTTAGGCCATGATTCCCAGTATTGGGTGGTTGTCCTCCATTTTGTGGTTGTAATTTTATGTTGAGAGGACTAGGGTGGGACTGTAATACCACCCTTACTCAGGTCACCTCCCTGATCCCAGGTAAGGGGAGTTTCCCTGGGATGTGGCCTGCACCACCTTTTATCTCTCAAAAGATAAAAGGAAAGGGAAGCAAGCAAGAGTTGGAGACCTCATACCACCAAGAAAAGCAGCAACAGGAGCAGAGCGTGTCCTTTGGACATGGGGTCCCCGTGCCTGAGAAGCTCCTCCACCAGGGGAAGATTGAGGACAAGGGCCTTCCTCCAGAGCCAACAGAGAGAGAAAGCTTTCCCATGGTGCCGACACCCTGAATTTGGACTTGTAACCTACTAGGCTGTGAGAAAATAAATTTCTCTTTTTAAGGCCATCCACTTGTGGTATTTCTGTTATAGCAGTGCTAGATGACTGAGACAGAATTTGGTACCGAGAGAGTAGGGTGCTGCTCTAACAGTTACCTAAAATTTGGAAGTGGTTTTGAAACTGTGAACAGATAGAGTTGCAACAGCAGCGAAGCACCAGCACAGCAGAGAACCCGCAGCGGCAGAGAAGTGGCAACAGCAGAGAACAAACAGCAGCAGAACCAGGAGACCAGTGTGAGACGGCGCTGGAGCCAACCCGCTGAGCAAGAGAGCTGAGTGCCTGTATGCAGGAGGCTTCCTGGTGAAGTGGGGTGCCTCCAGGCACTTATTGGTGGAGCTACAGAGCTTTGGAACACTTGCCCCAGCAGGGCAGATGCAGGTGTGAGGCCCAAGGAGCCGAGAGGCCAAAAAACCAGGAAGCAGAAGCTGAAGAAACTACTCAAGAAGTGACCTGCCTCAGTCTCAAATGGTATGGCCATGGGTGGAGCCATGGCTTCTGGTGTTTCTAAGGGCAGAGTTGCCATTCAGATGGTTGAGGAGAATGGTGCACCTAAAGCTGAGGAAGCAGAGTTGCTGTCCTAGTGGGCCTGGAAGGCAGAGTCGATGCTCAGGGCCAGGGGGCTTCCACTCAGAATCCCAAAATTGTGGCCGATACCTAGAGGCTGGAGGGCAGGGTTATAGTGTAAATTGTCTTAGAGAACAGAGGATTATTTTCAAAGCTTTGAGGGCAAATGTAATGTGTTCTGCTGACTTGCTTGGTGCCTGTTATCCCTTCTTTCCCTCCAGTTTCTCCCATTTGTAATGGAAATGTCTGTCTTGTGCCTGTTCTGCCATTGTACCTTTGAAAGCAGATAACTTGTATTCTAGATTTCACAGATGAAGAGGAATTTTTGGATTCTGAACCTGGAGTTAAGACTTTTGCTATGATATGATGGGATGAATATGTTTTGCTTGTTGCAAGGATGTGATTTTTGGGAGGCCAAAGAGTGTAACGTCATGGATTGAATTGCGTACCCCCAAAAATATGTGTTATCAACTTGGTTAGGCCATGATTCCCAGTATTGGGTGGTTGTCCTCCATTTTGTGATTGTAATTTTATGTTGAGAGGATTAGGGTAGGATTGTAACACCACCCTTACTCAGGTCACCTCCTTGATCTAAGGTAAAGGGAGTTTCCCTGGGGTATGGCCTGCACCACCTTTTATCTCTCAAGAGATAAAAGGAAAGGGAAGCAAGAAGAGAGTTGGGGACATCATACCATCAAGAAAGCAGCAACAGGACCAGAGCACATCCTTTGGACATGGGGCCCCTGCACCTGAGAAGCTCCTTGACCAGGGAAAGTTTGAGGGCAAGGACCTTCTTCCAGAGCCGACAGAGAGAGAAAGCCCTCCTCCTGGAGCCGGCGACCTGAATTTGGACTTGTAACCTACTAGACTGTGAGAAAATAAACTTCTCTTGTTAAAGCATCCACTTGTGGTATTCCTGTTATGGCAGCACTAGATGACTAAGACGACAACTATGGGCAGCGCACTTACAGTGAAATGTCTTTTAGAGTCTGAGCTTGGAAATATTGACAGAGCCAACAAACCACTCAATACCCTTAGTCACTCCACCAACCTCTCCTCCCCTACTTGCTTTGCCTTCAGCCGTATAAACTTGGAAACTTGAGCAAGATCACACTTTGATGTGGAGATACTATTTCTCATTGCCATGGAGTTGACTAGGACTCAGCAACATTATAGAACTGAGTAGAGCTGCCCATTAGGGTTTCCAGGACTAAATCTTTATGGAAGCAGGCTGCCACATCTTTCTCCCACAGAGAGACCAGTGTCTTCAAATTACCAACCTTTCAGTCAGCAGCCATGTGTATATCATAGATTAATAAAATCAAGATAATTAAGTCAACCTGAGACTAACTTGGCATAATTTCTTTCAGTACTTTGTCCCATGGCGATATTGATTTATATGATTTTCTATAGTACTAAACTTTATATATATATGTACTTTAATATTACAGCATTTATTTTATTTTATATGGGGAATAATCATTTTTATCATGTAAGAATCCTAATATATATACAAATATATATGCAATAGAATTATTCTGCAACAATGGGCTCAAGCATAACAACAACTATGAGGATGGCGCAGGACTGGGCATTATTTTGTCCTATGGTACACAAGGTCGCTATGAGTTGAAACCAACTCGATGGCACCTAACAACAACAACAACAACAACATTATATATATATTTTATTTACATAAATAACAAATAAATATCTGTGTGTGTATATATATATGTTTATATACACATACACAAATACAAAATGGGTGCCATAGAGCTGAATAGCCTAGAGAAAGTTCTAGAAATCAGAAGCATTTTACTTTAATTTTTAACATGTGTCTTCAAAATGCTTTCACCTAAAAAGGCCATAACATTTTCTATCAACCTTCTAATTGGGATCGATTATAGAAAACACAGTTGTGATTTTTTTTTTAACATATTTCATTGAATTTTTGGGGAAAGTTTTCACAGAAATTATGTTCTTATTTAACAATTCCTACACATATCGTTCAGTGACATTGGTTACATTTTCCGTATTGCAACAACACTCTCATTATTTCCGTTCTCTTTTTCTGCTTTTGTTATTCTTGCTTCCTGCCTTCCCCTGACATTTTCATCTTTGCTTTAGGGTAGATGTTGACCATTTGGTGTCAAATAGATAATTTTTTTTTTTTTAAATAAAAGAAGCACAGTGCTTACAGGTGTATTATTTATTCTATGAGCCAATCTGTTGTTTAGTTGAAAAGTAATCTCCAGAATCAGTTCAGTTCAATTTGAGTTCAAAGTGTAAATGGTATCTCAAGGCAATAGTCTTGGGGATTCCCCAGGCCTCTGCTGGTCCAGTAAGTGTGTACTTTTTTTTTTTTTTTTTTAAAGATTTTGAGTTTTGTTCCATAATTTTCTCCTATTCTTTCCAGGGCCATCTATTGTGGCTCTAGTGAGAACGGTTGCTAGTAGTAGCTGGACACCATCTAGTTCTGATCTCTGGATAGATGAGGTCGTGGTTCATGTAGGCAATTGGTCCTATAGACTGGTTTATTCTTTGAGTCCTTGGTTTCCTTCTTTCTCTTTTGCTCCAGACAAGTACCTTAGATGGCCACTAGCAAGCTTTTAAGACCCCAGAAGCTACTAACCAAACTAGGATATAAAACATAAATTTTATAGACTATGTTGTGCCATCGACTGAGATGTCCTACAAGACTACGCTCCTAAGCCTTCAAATCCAGTAAACCAATCCTACAAGGTGTTTGGTTATGTCTGGGAGGTATCTGTGACTGTGCCCCCATGTACCTTATTATGTGTATGAATATATGTGCAGCACACACAGACATGTATATAGATATGCCTGGACATATATGCTCACATATACACATTCATGTACTTTCCTGTACACCTATGTGCATACATATGTATCTATGTAACCACTCATGTATTTTTTGGTTATTACTGCCATTGTTGCCAAATTGTACATGTTATAGCACTTATCAGTAATGTTCCTTATTCTTGTGTATTTCTTAATGTCATCATTTACCCTGGTTAAGTTGTGCTCACTTCATCGTCATTCAGTGTTTCCTTTACTATTACCAAAAATAACAAGTGTCTACTGCGTAAAGAGCGATTCCTCCCCGCCCTTTCCCATCCCTGGTAACCACCAAAGAACATTGATTTCTATATGTATACCTATTTTTGTCTTTTTATAAAAGTAGGATCGTACAATATTTGTCCCTCTGTGCTTGACTTATTTCATGTAGTATAATGTCCTCTAGATTCATCCATCTTGTACAATGTTTTCTAGACTCGTCATTATTCTTTATAGCTGCATAGTATTCCACTGTGTCTATATAACACATTTTGTTTATTCATTCATCCTTCGATGAGCCCTTAGATTGTTTCCAACTTTTTGCTATTGTGAATAATGCTACAATGAACATACGTGTGCATATGTCTACCCATGTCACTACCGATAGATCTTTAGGATATATACCTAGGAGTGGGATTGCTGGATTGTTGTACACAGCAGACCCTCCATATCTTCAGGTCGAGCATCCATGGATTCAACCAACCATGCATAAAAAAAAAAAAAGTTCCAAAAAGCTTGCAAAGACTGAGAAAGCGTTAAGTGTAAGAATTAACAACTATTTATACAGCATTTACATTGTATTAGGCATTATACCCCCACATGTCTGTCACTTTGTCATACTGTAGGGGCTTGTGTGTTGCTGTGATGCTGGAAACTATGCCACTGGTGTTCAAGTACCAGGAGGGTCACCCATGGCGGACAGGTTTCAGCTGAGCTTCCAGACTAAGACAGGCTAGGAAGGACCCGGCAGTCTACTTCTGAAAAGAATTAGCCAGTGAAAACCTTATGAATAGCAGTGGAATATCGATATAGTGCTGGAAGATGAGCCTCTCAGTTTGGAAGGCACTCAAAAGGCAGCTGGGGAAGAGATGCCTCCTCAAAGTAGAGTCCACCTTAATGATGTGGATAGAATCAAGCTTTCAGGTCCTTCATTTGCTCATGTAGCATGACTCAAAATGAGAAGAAACAGCTGCAAACATCCATTAATAATCAGAACCTGGAAGGTCTGAAATATGGATCTAGGAAATTGAAAATCATCAAAAATGAAATGGAACTCATAAACATTAATATCCTAGGCATTAATGAGCTGAAAAGGACTGGTATTTGTCATTTTGAATCAGACAATCGTATGGTCTACTATGCCGGGAACAACTTGAAGAGGAATGACGTTGTATTCACTGTCAAAAAGAACATTTTAAGATCTATCCTGAAGAACAACGCTGTCAGTGATAGGATAATATCCTTACACCTACAAGGAAGACCAGTTAATATGACTATTATTCAAATTTACGCACCAACCACTAAGGCCAAAGATGAAGAAATTGAAGATTTTTACCAACTTCTACACTCTGAAATTGATCAAACATGAAATCAGGATGCACTGATAATTACTGGTGACTGGAATGCAAAAGTTGGAAACAAAGAAGAAGGATCGGTGTTTGCAAAATATGACCTTGGTGATAGAAATGATGCCAAAGGTCACATGATTGAATTTTGCAAGACCAACCACTTCCTTGTTGCAAATACGTTTTTTCAACAATATAAAAGGCAACCATACACACGGACCTCGCCAGATGGAATACACAGGGATCAAATCAACTATATCTATGGAGAGAGATGATGGAAAAGCTCAATATCATCAGTCAGAACAAGGCCCAGGGGCCGACTATGGATCAGACCATCAATACTCATATGCAAGTTCAAGTTGAAACTGAAGAAAATTAGAACAAGTACATGAGAGCCAAAACACAACATTAAGTATATCCCACCTGAATTTAGTCACCATTGCAAGAATAGATTTGATGCTTTGAACACTGATGACTGAAGACCAGACGAGTTGTGGAATGACATCAGGACATCATACATGAAGAAAGCAAAAGGTCATTAAGAAGACAGGAAAGAAAGAAAAGACCTAAATGGGTGTCAGAAGAGACTCTGAAACTTGCTCTTGAACATCGAGTAACTAAAGAAAAAGCAAAAACTGATGAAATAAAACAGCTGAACTGAAGATTTCAAAGGGTGGCTTGAGAAGACAAAGTAAAGAATTATGATGATGCGTGCAAAGAGCTGGAGATAGAAAAGCAAAAAGGAAGAACACACTTGGCATTTCTCCAGCTGAAATAACGGAAGAAAAAATTCAAGCCTTGAGTTGTGATAGTGAAGGATTCTATGGGGAAAACATTAAACGATGCAGGAAGCATCAAAAGAAGATGAAAGGAATACAGAGTCACTATACCAAAAAGAGTTGGTCAACGTTCAACCTTTTCAAGAGGTCATTTCATATGGTCAGGAACTGATGGTACTGAATGAAGATGTCCAAGCTGCACTGAAGGCATTGGTGAAAAACAAGGCTCCAGGGATTAACGGAATACCAACTGAGATGTTTCAACAAACGGATGCAGTGCTGGAAGTGCTCACTCATCTATGCCAAGAAATTTGGAAGACAGCTACTTGGCCAACCAACTGGAAGAGATCCATATTTATGCCTATTCTCAAGAAAGGTGATCCAATCAAATGTGGAAATTATTGAACAATATCATTAATATCACGTGCAAGCAAAATTTTGCCAAAGATCATTCAAAAGTGGCTGCACTAGTATATTGACAGGGAACTGACAGAAATTCAAGCCAAATTTGAAGAGGACATGGAACCAGGGATATCATTACTAATGTCAGATGCATCCCAGCTGAAAGCAGAGAATACCAGAAAGATGTTTACGTGTGTTTTATTGACTATGCTAAGGCATTCGACTGTGTGGATCATAACAAGTTATGGATAACATTGCAAAGAATGGGAATTCTGGAACACTTAATTGTGCTCATGGGGAATTTGTACATGGATCAAGAGGCAGTCCTTTGAACGGAACAAGAGGATATTGTGTGGTTTAAAGTCAGAAAAGGTGTTCATCAGAGTTGTATCTTTTCACCATACCTGTTCAGTCTGTATGTTGAGCAAATAATCCAAGAAACTGGACTATAAGAAGAAGAATGGGGCATCAGGATTGGAAGAAGACTCATCAACAATCTACGTTATGCAGATGATACAACCTTACTTGCTGAAAGTGAAGAGGACTTGAAACACATACTGATGAAGATCAAAGACCATAGCATTCAGTATGGATTACACCTCAACATAAAGAAAACAAAAATCCTCACAACTGGGCCAATAAGCAAAAGGAGAAAAGATTGAGATTGTTAAGGATTTCATTTTAGTTGGATCCACAATCAACACCCATGGAAGCAGCAGTCAAGACGCATTGCATTGGGCAAATCTGCTGCAAGAGATTTCTCTAAAGTGTTAAAAAATAAAGGTGTCACCTTGAGGACTAAGGTGCGCCTGACCCAAGCCATGGTGTTTTCAATCACCTCATATGCATACAAAGCCTGGACAATGAATGAGGAAGACTGAAGAAGAATTGACACCTTTGAATTGTGGTGTTGGCAAAGAATATTGAATATACTGTGGACTGCCAAAAGAATGAACAAATCTGCCTTGGAAGAGGTACAACCAGAATGCTCCTTGGAAGCAAGGATGGCAAGACTATGTCTCACATACTAGGGACATGTTATCAGGAGGGATCAGTTCCTGGAGAAGAACATCATGCTTGGTAAATTAGAGGCTCAGCAAAAAAGAGGAAGACCCTCAACGAAATGGATTGACACAGTGACTGCAACAATGGGCTCAAGAATAGCAATAAATTGCAAAGATGGCGCAGGACCGGGCAGTGTTTCGTTCTGTTGTGCATAGGGTCACTATGATGGCACCAACTTGATGGCACCTAACAACAACAACAACAACAGGAATTAAAAGTAATCTAGAGATGATTTAAAGTGAATGGAAGGATGTGTGTAGGTCATATGCAAATACTATGCCATTTTATATAATGGGCTTAAGGATCCACAGATTTTGGTATCTGTGTGGGTCCTGGAACCAATCCCCTGTGGATACTGAGCAATGACAGTATTTCTATTTCTAGCTTTTTGAGGAAGCACCATACCATTTTCCACAGGGGTTGTATGATTTTACATTTGCAGTATCAATGGATAAGGGTTCCAATCTCCCCAAAACTTTGCCAGCATTTTTTGTTTTTTTTTTTTTTGATCAGTGCCATTTCTGCAGGGGTGATATGATATCTCATTGTAGTTTAGATTTGTATCATTTCAATTGCTAATGATCAAGAGCATCTTTTCATGTATTTTTTGGACGTTTGAATACCCTGTTTCGTGAAGTTTCTGTTCATGTCCTTTACCCACTTTTTAATTGAATTCTTTGTCTGTTTGTTGTTGAGTTGTTGAAATTTTCTGTATAATTTAGAGATTAGACCCTTATCAGATATATCATTCCTAAAGATTTTTATCCCAGTATGTAGGCTCTTTTTTTACTCTTTGATAAAGTTTTTTGATGAGCATTTTTAATTTTTAGTAGGTCCCAGAAATCTAATTTGTCTTCTGTTGTTTGTATATTTTTAGTTGTGTTTGGCAATCTATAACTGACAATAATTGCGTCCCATAGTTTGTCCCTATATTGTCTTCCAGGAACTTTGTAGTTTTAGCTTTAACATTTAGGTCTTTGATCCATTTTGAGGTAGTTTTTGTGTATGGTGTTAGGTATGGATTCTGCTTCATTTTTCTGCAAGCAGACAGCCAATTTTGCCAGTACCATTCGTTAAATAGACCCTTTCTTTCCCCTTCAAAGGACTTTGAACGCTTGTCAAAAATCAGCTACCTATCGGTTTTTTTTTTTTTTATTGATGGATGGATTTACTTCTGGGCTCTCAATTTTTATTGGTCTACATGTCTGCCATTTTACTAGTACCAGGCCTTTTTTTTTTTTTTTTTTAATTGTGTTTTAGGTGAAAGTTTACAGCACAAATTATTCTCTCAATCAAAAATTATACACAAATTGTTTTGTAACATTGATTGCAATTCCCACAATGGGTCAGCACTCTCTTTCCTTTTATACCCCAGGTTCCCCGTGTCCATTCGTCCAGGTTTCCTGTCCCTTCCTGCCTTCTCCTCCTTGCTTTTGGCAAGTGTTGCCTGTTTGGTCTCATATACTTGATTGATCTAATAAGCCCATTCCTCACATGTGTTATTGTTTGTTTTACAGTCCTGTCTAATCTTTGGCAGAAAAGTGAACTCTGGGAGTGGCCACAGTTCTGAGTTAGCAGGGTATCTGGGGGCTGTAGTCTCAAAGGTTCCTCCAGTCTCTTTCAAACCAGTAAGTCTGGTCTTTTTGTGTGTGTGTGAATTTAAATTTTGTTCTGTGTCTTTCTCCAGCTCTGTCTGGAACCCTGTTTTGTGAGCCCTGTCAGAGTGGTGGGTGGTGGTAGCAGGCCACCATCTAGTTCTTCTGGGCTCAGGCTGGTGGAGGCTGTGGTTTATGTGGTCCATTAGTTCTTTGGACTACTATTTTCCTTTGGTCTTTGGTTTTCTTCATTCTCCTTTGCTCCAAATGTAATGGGACCAATAGCTGTATTTTACACAGCTGTTTGCACGCCTTTAAGACCCCATCCCATATGCTACTCACCAAAGTAGGATGTAGAACATTTTCTTTATGAATATGTTATGCCAGTTGATCTAGATGTCCCCATAGTCCATGGTCCCCAGTCCTCACCCCTGGTAACTGGGTCCCTCAAATTGTTTGGATGTGTCTAGGAAGCTTCTATGACTTTGTCTTGGTCAAGCTGTTCTGACCTCCTCTATACCATGTGTTCTCTTTTCCTTCACCAAAGTTAACACTTGTCTCACTATCCAGTTAGTGATTTCCCCTCCCTACCCTAACACTCCCTCATAACCATCAAAGATTTGTTTTTTGTTTTTTTTTCTGTGTAAACCTTTTATTGGGTTTTTGTAATAGTGGTCTCCCACAATATTTGTCCATTTGTGATTGACTTATTTCACTCAGCGTAATGCCCTCCAGATTCACCCATGTTGTGAGATGTTTCACAGATTCATCATTGTTCTTTACCGTTGCACAGTATTCCATCGTGTGTATGCACCATAGTTTATTTTTTCATTCATCTGCTGATAGACACTTAGGTTGTTTCCATCTTTTTGATATTGTGAATAATGCTGCAATGAACACTGGTGTGCATATGTCTATTCATGTGACTGCTCTTGTTTCTCTAAGATATCTTCTTAGGGGTGGACTTGCTGGATCATGTGGTATTCCTATTTCTACCTTTTAAAGGAGGTGCCATATTGTATTCCATAGTGATCGTACCATTTTTCATTCTAACCAGCAGTGCATAAGAGTTCCAATCTCCCCACAAACCCTCTGACATTTGTTATTTTCTGGGTTTTTTTTTTTGGTTTGTTTTTTTGATTAGTGTCAATAATGTTGGAGTGAGATTGTATCCCATTGTAGTTTTGCTTTGCATTTCTCTAATGGCTAATGCTTGTGAGCATTTCCTCATGTGTCTGTTAGCAGCCTGAATGTCTTATTTTGTGAAGTGTCTGTACATATCCTTTGCCCATTTTTTAATTGAATTATTTGTCTTTTTGTTATTGAGGTGTTGAAGTATTCTATAGATTTCAGAGATTAGACCCTTGTTGGATATGTCAAAGCCAAAAATTGTTTCCCAGTTTGTAGTTCTTTTTTTACTCTTTTGATGAGCGTAGTGTTTAATTTTTAGGAACCTCAAGTTATCTAGTGTCTTAGTTATCTACTGCTACTCTAACAAAAATACTAAAAAATACTTTTTGGTTTTAACAAAGAGAAGATTATTTCCTCACAGTACATAAAGTAGGCTAAAAGTCCAAATGCAGGGTGTCAGCTCCAGGGAAAGGCTTTCTCTCTCTGTCGGACTTCTCACCAATCTCGCCTTGGAGTAGAAGATTCTCTGCGCAGGGACCCCGGGACCAAAGGACATGCTCTGCTTTTTTGGTGGTATAAGGTCCATTCTCTCTGCTTGCTTCCCTTTCCTTTTTTTGCTTGCGAGATAAAAGGTAGTGCAGGCCACACCCCAGGGAAACTCTCTTTTCATTGGATTAGGGATATGATCTGGGTAGCGGTGTTACAATCCCACGGTAATCCTCTTTAGCATAAAATTACAATCACAAAATGTAGGACAACCACACAATTCTGGGAATCAGGGCCTAACCAAGTTGACACATATTTTGGGGGGACACATCTAGTTTATATTTTGGTGTTTGTGCATTGTTAGTTATGATTCATACTCTGTTAATGCCATGATCTTTATCATTTTAGGTTTTATATTTAGGTTTTTAATTTCTTTTGAGTTAGTTTTTGTGTATGGGTCCTGCTTCACTTTTTTTTTTTACAGATGGACACCCAGTTTTGCCAGCACCATTTGTTAAAAAGACTGTTTTTTCACTATTTAATGGACTTTGATCCTTTGTCAAAGATCAGTTGATCATAGGTGGATGGATTTATATCTGGTATCTCGATTCTATTCCATTGGTCTATGTGTCTGTCATTGTACCAGTACCAGGCTGTTCTGACTACTGTGACTATATAGCTGGTTCTGAGATCAGATAGATGAGGCCTCCTACTTTGTTCTTTTTCTTCAGTAACGCTTTGCTTACCCAGGGACTCTTTCCTTTCCGTATAAAGTTGGTGATTCCTTTTTCCATCTTGTTAAAGAATGCTGTTGGTATTGGACCTAAACTGAGTTATATCTTTTTATTGCTTTGCATAGAACTGACATTTTCACAATGTTGAGTCTTCCTTTCCATAAGCATGTTAATGTTTTTCCATTTATACAGGTCTCTTTTGGTTTCTTGCAGTAGTATTTTGTAGTGTTCTTTGTACAGATCTTTTATGTCCCTGATTTGATTTATTTCTAAGTATTTTATCTTTTTAGGGGCTATTATAAATGGTATTGTTTTTCTGATTTCCTTTCAAAGTTCGCTTTGTTGCTGTATAGGAATCCACCTGATTTTTGTATGCTGATCTGGTATCCTGCTACTCTGCTGAATCTTTCTATTAGTTCTAGTACTTTTCTTATGGAATTGTTGGGATTCTCTATGTATAGTATCGTATCATCTGCAAATGGAATAGTTTTACTTCTTCTTTTCCAATTTGTATGCCCTTTATTTGTTTTTCTTGTCTTACTGCTCTAGCTAGGACTTCCAGCACAATGTTAAATACAGGTGGTGATAAAGGTCATCCTTGTCTTGTTCTCATTCTCAGGGGGAATGCTTTCAACGTCTATACATTGAGAATTATGTTAGCTGTTAGCATGTTGAAGAATTTCCCTTCTATTCCTATTTTGTTGAGAGTTTTTATCAGGAATGAGTGTTGGATTTTATCAAATGCCTTTTCTGCACTGGTTGAGATGATCGTGTGATTCTTTTCTTTTGCTCTATTTATGTGGTGGATTATGTTGACTGACTTTCTGATGTTGAAGCATCCTTACATACCTGGTATGAATCCCACTTGGTTGTGGTGTATTTTTTTTTTTTTTTTGATATGATGCTGAATTCTATTGGCTAAAATTTTGTTGAGAATTTTTACATCTATGTTCATGAGAGATATTGCTCTGTAATTTCTTTTTTTGTGCGTGGTGTCTTTGCCTGGGTGTAGTATCAGGGTTATGTGGGCTTCACAGAATGTGTTCAGGAATACTCCTTCCTTCTCTAGGCTCTAAAGTAGCTTGAGTAGTACTGCTGTGAGCTCTGTTTTGAATGTTTGGTAGAAGTCTCTAGTGAAGCCATTTGGGCCAGGCCTCTTTTTTATGGGGAGTTTTTCTTTTCTTTTTTTTTAAATTACCTCCTTAATCTCTTCTCTTGTTATAGGTCTGTTCAGATTTTCTCTCTCGGTTTGTGTTAGTTTAGGCAGATAGTTTTTCTACAAATTTGTCCATTTTCTTTAGGGTCTCCAGTTTGCTGGAGTAGTTTTTCATAGTACTCTGTTATGATCCTTTTTATTTCAGTTGGGTCTACTGTAACGTTCCCCATCTCATTTCTTATTTGGGCTATTATTTTCCTCCTCTGTTTTTCTTTTGTTGGTTTGGCCAGTGGTTTATCAATTTGTCGATCTTTTCAAAGAACCAACTTTTGGTCTTGTTGATTCTTTTTATTGTTCTTCTGTTCTCTATTTCATTTATTTCTGTTCTAATCTTTATTATTTCCTTTCTGCTTGTGCCAGTGGACTACTTTTGCTGTTCTCTTTCTATTTGTATGAGTTGTAGGGCTAACGTTTTGATTTTTGCCCATTCTTCCTTTTTGATTTGTGTGTTTATTGCTATAAACTGACATCTGAGCACTGCCTTTGCTGTGCCCCAAAGATTTTGGTATGATATGTGCTCCAGTGCACAGGTGGCTCTCCAGCCACTTTGGTGTAGTGGTGTCTGGTGGGAAAGGGATGAGGTAGTGTACAGGACTAAGTGGAAGGGAGAAAGAAAAGGAAGAAAGAGAGAAAAAAAAATACGTAAATCAAAAAAACTGGCTGCATGGTGGGGGCTGGCAATTGGGGCAGGTTGAACCCAAGGACCAGTGGAAATGGTGGGTAGGTGGTTTACAGGGTTAGTTAGGATGGGAAAGAAAATAAAAGAAAGAGGAAAAAAATGACAACTTGGTGGGAGTTGGTGGATGTGGCGGAAGTGGGCCTGGACCAGTGGTGGGCTGATGGCATGCTGATGGGTCTTTCACCACGGCAGCATGGTGGGGCCCAGCAGAGAGGAGGGAGGTGGTTTACTTGACTAGGTCTTAGGGAGAAAGAAAAGGAAGAAAGAGAAAAGAAAGAAAAACAATAAATAAACTGGTGATGTGGTGGGGGCCAGTGAGCGGGGACAAGGTTGATCTGAAGTTGGAAGGGAGAGGAGGTGATCTAAGAGGCTAAGTGGGAGGGAGAAAGAAAAGAAATTAAAAAAAAAAAGAAAAAAGCACAAAAAAGGTGGTGGCATCACCATAGATAGTAGGTGGGTGGGGCAGACCTGGGACAGTGGTAGGCAGGTGGCTCTCTAGCCACAGCTGTAAGGTGTGGTCCTGTGGATGGGGGGAAGGTAGCATACAGGATAGCTGGGAGGGGTAAGAAAAGGAAGAAAGGGAGAAAAAGAAATAAAATAATGGCTTGGTGTGAGCTGGTGGTGGGGACGGGGAGGACCAGTAGTGGCAGCAGGCCAGTGGGTAGCTGTCCAGCTGCAGTGGTGCGGGTGTGACTTGGTGGAAAGGGGTTAAGTGGAGTATATGGCTAGGTGAGAAGAAGAAAGAAAAGGAAGAAAGGGAAAAAGAAAACATGGCGCAGTGGGAGCCGACAGGTGGGTTTGAGGCTGACCTGGTGTGGTGGTGTGCTGGTGGCTGTCTAGCCAAGGTGGCATGGTGTGGCCTGGCGGGAAAGGTAGAGGTCAGATGGAGCTCAGTGGGAGGGAGAAAGAAAAGGAAGAAAGGGGAAAAAGGAAAACTATATATAAAATAAAATTTCAAAATGGCACGGGGGGAGCTGGTAATGGGGGCATGGCAGACCTGGGTGGCAGCTGATCATTGACTCTCTAGCTGAGCGATGCAGCGCAGCCTGGCAGGAAGGGGTGGATTTGGTGTATGTGGCAGAAGGGTGAGGAGTGGGAAAGCATGTTTCTCTGGTTCTGGGTGCTCTGTCTCCTGTTGGGAGCTCCGTGAAGTTGCATTCCCGTATTCCCTGTCCTGGCCAGTTGCTGGCTATGTTACAAGATGGTGACATTGTGCTGTGTTAGCTGGCAGGGGGCTTCCACTCTGTATCTCTCCTCTTTCTCTTTTTCCTGTCAGCTTCTTCTTCAATTTGGTGTTTGATCTAGGTCTTTATCCCTTCATTGATGCTTAGGTTTCCAGGATTGAAGTTCGTATCTGTTTTAGTTTTTTGGGTCTTTCCTGCAGAGGGTCAACATGATGCATCTGTCTATGTTGCAGGCTGTTTTAATTACTGTGGCTGTATAATGTGTTTTGAGATCAGGAAGTGCGAGGCCTCCTACTTCGTTTTTCTTCAGTATTGCTTTAACTATTCGGGGCATCTTTCCATTCCATATAAAGTTGGTAATATGTTTTCCCATTTTCAGCAAAGAACGTTGTCAAAATTAGGATCAGAATTGCAATATATTTACAGATAACTTTAGGTAGTCTTGACATTTTCACAACATTAAGTCATCTAATCCATGAGCATGGAATGTTTTTCCATTTATAAAGCGCTCTTTTAGTTTCTTCCATTAGTGTTTTATAGTTTTCATTGTATAGGTCCTTTATATTCCTGGTTAGGTTTATTCCTAGGTAAGTTATCCTTTTGGGGGCTATTGTAAATGGTATTGTTTTCTTGATTTCCTTTTTGGAATTCTCCTTGTTAGTGTAAAAGAATCCATTTGATTTTTGTGCATTGATCTTGTACCCTGACACTTTGCTGAATCCGTCTATTAGATCCAGTAGTTTTTTTGTGCAATCATTGGGACCATGTCATCTTTGAATAGAGATAGTTTTACTTCTTCCTTTCCAATTTAGATGCCTTTTGTTTCCCTTTCTTGCTTTATTGCTATGGCTAGGACTCCCAGTACAATATTGAATAAGAGTAGTGATAGTTAGCACAGTTGTGATTTATTGTGAAATTCAGTATTTGTGCAGAGCCTGCTTGGCCCAGCACCTCGTACTATATAAAGCACTTTCATAACTGATATTTAAGTCTGAAAATGACCCTCTACAATATCTCTAGTACACAAATAAGGAAACTGAAGCCTGGAGAGGCAAAGAGACCTTGCTCATAATCACACAGTTGGTTAAGTTACAGATCTGGGGCTCAAACTTAATGTGTTTTAATCAAATTCAGGGTCTCAGTTAAAATACACCTTCCCCAAGCTACCATCTCTTTCTTACTCACATCTTCCCTTAAAACCTACATGTTCCAGGTGTCTCTAGAGTTGGGCTCATACTGACCCAGGGAGACAACGATTGAATCTATCCAAATCGCCTGTGTGGTGACAGAGGCAAACAGGCACATGGCTCAGAGCTTTTTAACGTATGATGAAAGGGTGACATTTAAGTGTGGTGACTGGCATGTACTTACAGAACCATCCTGTGTGTAGGATGCCTCCCCTCTCCCACAAGTCAGTCAATTGCTGTTGTTAGCTGTCAGATCAGCCTTTGACTCATGGAGATCCCAGGCACAGTGGAACAGAACACTGCCCAGTCCTACACCAACCCCATAATTGGTTGCAGATGGTCATGGATTGAATTATGTCCCCCCAAAAATGTGTGTATCAACTAGGTTAGGCCATGATTCCCAGTATTGTCCTCCAGTTTGTGATTATAATTTTATGTTAAGAGGAGTAGAGTAGAATTGTAACTCCACCCTTACTCAGGTCACCTCCCTGATCCAAGGTGAAGGGAGTTTCCCTGGGGGGTGGTCTGCACCACCTTTTATCTCTCAAGAGATAAAAGGAAAGGGAAGCAAGCAGAGACCTGGGACCTTATACCACCAAGAAAGCAGCACCAGGAGCAGAGCACATTCTCTGGACCTGGTGTCTCTGCACCTGAGAAGCTCCTCTACCAGGGGAAGATTGAGGACAAAGACCTTCCTCCAGAGCCGACAGAGAAAGCCTTCCCCTGGAGCCAATGCCCTGAATTTGGACTTGTAACCTACTAGACAGTGAGAGAATAAATTTCTCTTTGTTAAAACCGTCCACTTGTGGTATTTCTGTTACAGCAGTACTAGATGACTAAGACACAGATGGAAGTGTTGTGATCTATATATACTAGTTTTTATTGGACCCCTGTATAGGGTTGCTATAAGTAAAAATTGACTTGATGGCAATGGGTTTTTTGGTTTTTGTAGGGGCTAGGTAATCCGCTAGGTGAGCTGGTGATTCAGTGGGGAGCAAGAAATTGCCCTTTCCGTCAAGGGGCTTACAGTTGGCCCCTAAGCTCATTAGTGACAGGAAAGATCAAAATTTATCATCTATCCTGGGCAATTCCATCCCAATAACCCCATTCTGCAGGCTCTTTTTAAGACATGGCATTATGGAATTTTGCACAAACCTACTAAGTTCATTATGCTCTGGACACCTTAGTTACCCAGAGTGCGTTAGAACCACTCATTTATTCTGAATGTGATGACCATCTACTATCCCCATTCCAACTCTCACATCCACCACTTCTCTAACCTAAAATGTTCTTCAGCACAGGCAGGAAATATGGCAGAAGAATTCTTCCAGTCTAACAAATGATAACAGAAAAATGTTTTTTGTTGCTGGGCCTTGGCTATCAAAGAGCATCACACATGTCTGCCAGCTATAGTTCAGATGGTTTCTATTTTACCCAGCATTAATTTTTTATGAAATCTCTCCAGGGCCCAGGGGATCCGTAATTGGCTTTTAGTTCTTTATTCTGCACTGTCGTGCCTAATTGCTGAGATGGTTCCTTGATAAGACTCACATTTTAAGGTGGCTTTAATGTATTTACCAGACTTCTCATCTGCATGCAGGCATACTTTTTTGTGCAGAATTTTAGTCACGCTTTTCCTTTAGAGGGGAGGAGATGGAGGAATTATTATGTTAACTATACTTGCATTTCTTTGAGTTTTATTGTCTGTATTTCACCTCAGTGAACTAGCATACAAAGCATTGCCAATAATGAGCTTCAGATATTATTTTTTTTATTGTACTTTAGGTGAAGGTTTACAGAGCAAACTAGTTTTTCATTAAGTAATTAATACACATATTATTTTGTGATATTGGTTGCCAGCCCCACAACAGGCCAACACCTTCCCCTTCTCAACCTTGAGTTCTTCATTACCAGCTTTCCTGCCCCCTCCTGCTTTCTATCCTTGCTCTGGATTGGTGTGCACATTTAGTCTCGTTTTGCTTGTTTTGTTTTATGGCCTGGTCTAATCTTTGGCTGAGGAGTGAACCTCAGGAGTGACTTCATTACTGAGCTAAAAAGGTATACGGGGGCCATTCTCTTGGGGTTTCTCCAGTCTCTTTCAGACCAGGACGTCTGGCCTTTTTTGTGTGTGTGAGTTAGAATTTTGTTCTACATTTTTCTTCCACTCTGTCTGGTACCCTCTACTGTGATCCCCGTCAGAGCAGTCAGTGGTGCTGGCTAGGCACCGTCTAATTGTGCTGGACTCAGTCTGGTGGAGGCTGTGGGAGTAGTGGTCCATTAGTCTTTTGGACTAATCTTTCCCTTGTGTCTTTGGTTTCCTTCATTCTCCCTTGCTCTTAATGGGGTGAGACCAGTGCAGTATTTTAGATGGCTGCTCACAAGCTTTTAAGACCCCAGATACTACTCACCAAAATAGAATGTAGAACATTTTCTTTATAAACTATGTTATGCCGACTGAGCTAGATGTTCCCCAAGACCATGGTCCCCCCAGCCAGATTCATTTTTTAATTGAAGTATGAAACTAAGAAGAGAAGGGATCCCTGGGGTGCAAATGGTTAAATGTTCCACTGCTAGCCAAAATGTTGGCAGTTCAAACCCACCCAGAGGAATTTCAGGAGACAGGTTTGGTAATCTGTTTCCGAAAGGTCTTAGCCTTGAAAACCCTATAGAGGAGTTCTACTCTGCACACATGGGGTCACCATGAGTTGGAATCAACTCAAGGGCAATTAGCAATGACGACAACAACACTGAGAGTGCAAAATCTGTGGAGCAGAGAGGCGGTCTATTTACAATCAAGCCTGCCCTCAGTATGATACATGCTTATTAGGTTCTGTAGTGTATGAGGTCCGGGGCCAAGGAAGTTTTGGTGGTGCAAATGGTTAACAGGCATACCTGCTAACTGAAAGATTGGCAGTTCGAGTCCACCCAGAGGTGCCACAGAAGAAAGGCCTGGTGAGTTATTTCTGAAAAATCAGCCATTAAAAGTTCTATGGAACACAGTTCTACTCTGACACACATTGGTTTACTGACTCAGTGGCAACTAGTTACTGGTTGTGTCAATGGGGCATCTTCCCTCCAGGCACCTTGGCCTGAGTTTGTATGGGATTCTTTCTGGATGCTTTAAAAACCCTGTGAGTGCACTCTCAGTCACCCACAGTACTCCCGCTGTAGTTCCCTTCACCAAAGAGCCTGTGGACTATTTAGAAAAGCATTGCAATGAAAACATGAGAGGCCTTGGAGAGGAGCTGGTTGTCAGGGTTTACACACCAAATAAGGGTTGCAATCTGTTTTACTGCTTTCAGATTTTGTTTTTCTTGCCAGCTTCATGGGTTTTCTGAAAAATAGGGGGAAAAAAAAGGCATTTCTAAGCCTGGTCATCTGGCCCTACTTCCCTAAAGTAAAGCAAATTGAGGTATTCGGGATCTGCCGACTGCAGCTGATTTTCCTTTAATGGTGATTGCAGATGCATGCCCTGTGTAAATCACGTGCAAGACTCCCTTGAAATATAATTTCACACTCTCAAATTTTCCAATTGGTTTCTACTGTGAACAGAGCCCAGGTTTTGCATACGTAGCTATGTTTATGGCGGAAAAAGACTGTTCAGGCATTTTTGACAGGATGGCACAATTCCTGGTTTCCTGACTAGGCCACACTTGGTAAATGACTTTCACCTGAGGCAGTGGTGGTTCAGTGGTAGAATTCTAGCCTTCCATGTGGAAGCCCTGGGTTCTGTTCACGGCCCACTCACCTCATTGCAGCCAACACCCATCTGTCATTGGAGGCTTGAATGTTGCTATGATGCTAAACAGGCTTCAGTGGAGCTTCCAGACTGAGAAGGACTAGGGTGAAAGGTCTGATGATAGACTTCTGAAAATCAGCCAGTGAAAACCCTATGGATCATATCAGTGTGATTCACAACTGATCATGGGGATAGCACAGGACCAGGCAGCATTACATTTTGTTTGTCGTGCAGGGGCCAACTCTAGGGTAGCTATCAACAAGTGGCTTTCACATTGTGTGGGGCAGCTGGACGTTATCAGAGAGAATTCACTCACAGGCGCATCTGCTTTGATACCAGCCCCTTGTTAGGAATCAGCACTTCCCAGGGTCATTAGCTTCTCTTTTCTACAAGGCTTCCCATTCAGGCAGTGAAGGCACACTCATCATAGTCCATAAGCATTCCTGCTCCTTGAAGTCTCTCAAGTGGGTGAAGGCTGAATGTGTGGGGAGGAGATGCTGTTTAATGTGTTTTTACTCCACTTTCTCAGGTCAGAGAGGCGCTATTCAGCTGAGTTTGTTCAGTCCTTGAATACTAAAAGGCCGTGCTTCTATTAGAAGCTCTGCTTTGTTCAAAAGGAAGCAAATGGTTCAATTCTACAAGTACTCATTGAATATTTCCTGTGGCTGCAGAAGGTGCCAGGGGCTGGGGGTGGGGCCTGCCAGACTGTGGCCTGCAAGGGCTCCCCTGGACAGCTTCCCATTTTGCATTTTTAAAAAGTTCCCAGTGATGCTGAGGCTGCATCAGGGACCCCACTGTGTGAGACACCTGAATACATTTGCAGGGGTTCCTGGGAAGATATTCAAACACACTTGAGTGAGAAGATAAGACAATCAGAAACACAAACCAAATACAACCAACTCCCAAATGCATACTACAGTTGTTAGCTGCCATCATGTTGGCCCTGACTCATGCCAACCCCACGTACAAAGGAATAAAAAGTTGCCCTGTCCTGTGCCATCCCATGATTGTGGATTGAACCATTACAATCTATAGAGTTTTCATTGGCTGATTTGTGGAAGTAGATCTCCAGGCCTCTCTTCCTAGTCCATCTTAGTCTAGAAGCTCCACTGAAATCTGTTCAGCATCACAGCAGCACACAGCCACCACTGACAGACGGGTGGTGGCCATGTAACCCAGGTCTCCTGCATGCAAAGTGAGATTTCTCTCATTGAACCACTAAAGCCCCCAATTGTGTCCTAGAGACAGGAATTGCCAAGGGCCTTCAGGAGGTCATGGGGACGCTGGGGACCCAAGATATCAGGCCAGTTGCCACAGAGAGTGGTTTCCCTGCCCCAGTGAGGTTCTGATGCCTATGGCTGCAGCCATCCAAAAGGAATCCTCAAGCCCCCTCCACCTGCAGACCTGGGAGTTTCTACATGAGGCTGGGGCAGGGGGGCAGGACACTTAACCCTAGGTGCCTCGCATGTGGCCCTGGCACCTCTGCAGTAATACAGGACACAAGAGGAGATAAGAGACAGGGCCTCCCATTACCAACACTAACATCCTGCAGGCCCTGGTTGAGGTTACCTCTTTCTCTGGCAAGGACTAAAAATGACTCCATGGCAAACCTCCCTAGGCACCGTGTTGCTGTTTGCAGAACTACCCTCTGCTCTCACCATCTGTCTGCAGCTGCTTTGGCATCTTGATTTGAATGTCTATTTTTATCCTCCACCAGAGATGTTCTTCCTTCAGGTTTTCTGATCAGCTCCTTGATCATACATAACCTCTGAGTCACCCTCCTACTTCTGCACCTAATTAAATTCTCTAAATGAAGCTCATGTGTTGGACCATCTTTTCTCTATTTCTTCAAGTTGCTTAATTTGCTGCACTTATATTCATTTCTCATGGAAAAGTTCAACAGGTAAATCCATAACATATTAGATTAATCCAGCAAAACAAAATGGCCATAGGCACTCAATGTAAAATATTTTAGCATTTAAAAAATCCATAGCAAAGATTTATTGTTTACAATAAAAATAGGTATTATTCAAACAAATAATAACTCTGGAAACTAGAACTTTTTCAGCTTTGCTTCAGATATGTTTGGGCATATGTATTTTTTTCTGAGCAGAAAACAAATATCTTTGTATTTGTTACACAAGTCATGAAAAATTAGGTTATTGATATAATGATTCTGTGATATGTATTGAAATAGAGATTGCTAATTGTTATGGATTAAAACTGTGTTCCCCCTCAAAAAAAAATATGTGTTGAATTCTCAGCCCTTGTACCTATGGGTGTGATCCTGTTTGGAAATAGAGGTTTTCTTTTTGTTATGTTAGTGAGGTCATACCAGTGTAGGTTGGATCCTAAATTTAATCACTTCTGAGTTATAAAAACACCAGAATAGACACAGAGACACACAAAGAAGGAAGAAATCAACATGGCCAAGACATTATTTGGACTTTTAGCCTCCAGAACTGTGAGAAAATAAATTCCCGTTTTTAAAATTCATTGTCTTAGGCTGGGTTCTCCAGAGGAGCAAAACCAGTGAAAGCCATTCTTCCTAGTCTGTCTTAGTCTAGAAGCTCAACTGAAATTTGTTCAGCATCACAGCAACCCACAAGCCACCACTGACAGATGGGTGGTGGCTGCATAGCCCAGGTCTCCTGTGTGAAAAGTGAGATTTCTATCATTGAACCATTAAGCCCCCAACTGCATCCTAAAGACAGGAATTGCCAAGGGCCTTCAGGAGGTCAAGGGGACTCTGGGGACCCAATCTGTCAGACCGGTTGCTGTATATATAAGTATATATATAGAGAGAGATTTATTTCAAGGAAATGGCTCACACAATTGTAGAGGCTGGCAAGTTCTAAATATGTGGGGCAGGCCATCAGTCTGGAGGCTTCTTCTGGCTCACATGGTTGCAGGTGCTGATGAACCCATAATTGGCAGGTCAGATAGCAGGCTGCTGGCTCACGAGGCTGGCAAATCCCAAAATCTGAAGGTTAGGCAGCAAGCTGCTGGTTCACATCCCAAGAACTGGAGGTCAGATGATGACAAGTCGGATACAGGATTGAAAGAGAGAGCTTTGCCAGAACATCCATGTATATTGGATGCAGGTCCAGGAAAACATCCCTTACATCAGATCATGAAATAGATGATAATTACATAATATGAGAATCATGGCCTAGCCATATTGACACATAACATTGACCATCAAACCCCTTGTCAACTGACACCTGTACACAATCCTTAAACCATACATAATCGCTAAATAAAGACAGTCACATATGCACTTAACATGATACAACTAAGATGCATACAATGGGAAATGCACCAACCCCATTTACATCTTACATTTTATAAGCAATGGGGTAAGGAGGAAGGAAAACAATATTTGCACTCTTTCTCTCTATATATACATATATATACACATATGCACACATATATGTATAAGAAAACAAGGAAGAAATTCTCAAAACAATTACAGTTCTCATTTCTACAATTGATCATGTGTCATAAGTGGTATTTAGAACTGCCTTCTTCTACCACTCATTCTATATTCTGTTTACCTTCAGCAAGCACCTGAGCTGGTCCTGGTTCTTAGCCTGATAGAGTGACCCAAACCTTCATTCCTGAATGATCTGGACCATTAGTAGTCATGTCAGAATTGGGTTGCTATAGTTTTCCACTGACTTTAATCACAGGACATGGTAGTACTAAGAGTCGCCCTAAGGGATCTCCTGTGTTCCAGCTATACTCTTCTTTACCTCCATTATGTAATATCAATCCAACTTCCCCTTGATAATCAGGACCAATCACACCATCCAGTATGGTAACTCCCTTTTTATCTGTTGATACAGAGTCATGGGGAACCCAAAGTGGCCAGGTGGCATTCTTAATTTTGAGTTCAACTGAATTAGTGTTGTGCCTCCAAGTGGAAGCTTTCCTTCCTTTGGAACTAAGATCTCTAGACTTGTAGAGCATAGGGCTGTGGGGATAGGAAGCAAAAAATTTTATGAGTGGGTCACTAAGGATAACAGTAAGTGGAGCCACTCCCATTTCCACTCCTTGATTTTTTGACCTGTGAATCCCGGCTATGGGAGAAACAGCACCATATATTTGATGCTGGTTTAGAGCATATACAGCCTCCTGGAGAAGATTGCCCCAAATTGGCAAAGTCTTACCACATAACTGGCACAGTAATTGTGTCTTTAGGAGGCTATTGCATCCTTTTATCAAGCCAGCTGCTTCAGGATGATGGGGAACATGATAAAAAACCTAAGACCAGTGAATTCCATAAGCATGGGCCAATCACAGCACTTTGTTTGCAGTGAAGTGAGTTCTTTGATCTGAGACGATGCTGTGTGGGATAACATGGTGATGAATAAGGCATTCTGTACATCCACAGATGGTAGTTTTGGCAGAAGAATTGCATGTAGAGAAGGCAAATACATTTCCAGAGTAACTGTCTATCCCAGTGAGAACAAAATGCTGCTCTTCCCATGATGGAAGTGGTCCAATGTAATCAATCTGCCACCAGGTTGCTGGCTGATTGCCCTACGAATGGCACCTTATAGGGGACTCAGTGTTCTCTGCTGCTGGGAGACTGGGCACTCAGCAGTGGCTGTAGCCAAGTCAGCCTTAATGAGTGGAGGTCTATGTTGTTGAGCCCATGCATAACCTCCAGCCTTGCCACTATGGCCACTTTGTTCATAAGTCCATTGGGCAATGGCAGGAATGGCTGGGGAAAGAGGATGACTGGTTTCCACAGAACACATCAGCCTATTCACTTGATTTTTAAAATCTTCCTCTGCTGAGGACATCCTTTAGTGAACATTCACATGAGACACAAATATCTTCACTTTTTGCCTATCTTCATACCTCTTCACCACAGCTCCTTGTCACCAATTTTCCAAACATGTTCCTTCAAAATCCCCCTGGCCATCAAGCCAAACCATTGGCCATTGCTGAAGGACTAGTATATAATTGTACATCTGGCCATTTCTCCTTCCAAGCAAATTAAATAACAAAGTACACTGCTCAGGGTTCTATCCATTGGGAGGATTTGCCTTCACCACTGTCCTTCAGGTAGGTCCCAGAATGAGGTTGTAATGCTGCTGCTGTCCACTTTGGAGAGGTGCCTGCATATTTAGCAGAACTATTTGTAAACCAAGAACAAGTTTACTCTTCCTCAGTCAACTGATCATAAGAAATACTCTATGAGGCCATAGGTGAGACTGGGAGAGGGTAGATAATGTGACAAGAATGGAGACCATGGGCATTTGAGCCACTTTTTCATGCAACTTACTTGTTCCTTCAGGTTCTACTTGGGTCTGATCTCATATATACCACTTCCATTTAATGATGGAGTGCTGCTGTGCATGTCCAACTTTATGGCTCTGTGAGTCAGACAACACCCAGTTCATGATGGGCAGTTCAGGCCACATGATGACTTGATGTCCCATGGTTAAGTGTTCACTGTCTACTAAGGCCCAGTAACAAGCCAAAAGCTGTTTCTCAAAAAGAGAGTAGTTATCTGCAGAGGATGACAGGACTTTGCTCCAAAACCCTAAGGGTCTGTGCTGTGATTCACTAATAGATGTCTGCCAAAGTCTGCAAAAAACACATCTGTCTGTCACTGACATTTCAAGCACCACTGGATTAGCCAAATCATATGACCCAAGTGGCAGAGTGGCTTGCACAGCAGCCTAAACCTGCTGCAGAGCCTGCTCTTGTCCTGGGCCCCACTCATAACTAGCAGATTTTTGTGTCACTTGATAAATAGCTGGAGTAACACACCAAAATGAAGGATATGTTGCCTCCAAAATCCAAAGAGGCCACCAGGCTTTGTGGCTCCTTTTATTTGTGGGGCAGCCAGATGCAATAACTTACCCTTCACTTCAGAAGGGACATCTTGACTGGACCCCTCGAAATTTCACTCATGTGGAAGGCACCTGAGTTTTTGTTGGATTAATTTCCCACCTCTAGCACACAAATATTTTACCAATAAGCTCAGAGTTATTGACACTTCTTTCTTACTAGGTTCAATCAGCATAATGTCATCAGTGTAACAGACTACTGTGACATATTATGGAAGGGAAAGGCAATCAAGTTTCCTGCAGACTAAATTATGACAATACACTGAAGGTGTGTTGCTGGCCTTACCCGCTGAAGGCGAATTGCATCTGGTGGTCCTTCAAAACAGGTATGGAGAAAAGGCATCAACCAGATCAATAGCAGCATACCAGGTAACAGAAGATGTATTGGTTTGCTCAAGCAATGAAGCCACATCTGGAACCACAGCTGCAATTGCAGTCACCACCTGGTTAAGTTTTCGATAATCCACTATCATTCTCCAAGATACATCTGTTTTTTGCACAGACCTAATAGGTGAGTTGAAGGGGGATGTGGCAGGAATCACCACCCCCACATCCTTCAAGTCCTTGATGGTGGTAGCAGTCTCTACAACCCCTCCAGGAATGAGCATTGCTTTTGGTTCACTATTTTCCTAGGTAGGGGCAGTTCTAATGGCTTCCACTTCGCTTTTCCTACCACAATAGCCCTCATTCCACATGTTGGGGATCCCATGGGGGGCTCTGCCAGTTGCTGAGTATTTCTATTCCAATTATGCATTCAGGAATGAGGGACACACTGGACCCACCGTGAGACAGACCTGACCTAAGACACCATTAATAATCTGACCTCCATACACCCCGCTATGATTGGTGGTGACTTTTTGTATAGCCTGCAATTAGTGTCATTTTCAGAGCCAGTATCCAGTAATCCCCAAAATGTCTGATTATTTCCTTTTCTCCAGTGAACAGCCACTCTTGTAAAAGGCTATAGATTCCTTTGGGGAAGGCTGGGAGAAAGATTAACTGTATAAATTTTTGGCAGTGTATTGCGGCTTCTTCAAAGGGACCCAGGCTCTCCTTCATTCATGGGGTTGTTCCCCTGTAAACTGGCCCAAGCATGGAAATTGATTGAGGGGTTTTGACTCTTTATTCTGGCAATTTAAGTTATATTGCTGTTCACTTGACCTAGAATTCTGCTTGTATAGAACAAGCAAATAGTAGATTTTTAATCTGTTTCACTCGTAGGGTCATTATGACTAAGTAGCCAACGTCATAAGGCCACACTAGTCAGACCGTTCTGATACTCCTTTGACTCTACTGTCCTTTACAGTAACCACACCCACCTTGTCTCTGTCAATTGAGTGCCACGACTTGGCCCTTACTACCACAGGGTCCAATCAGCCCTATTGTAGTTAGTTGTCTTAATTCAGTTAGGGCAGTTTCCACTGACAAATCTGACTTACACAAAATAGCACACATAGCAGTCTTCAGGGATGTTGGGGCTCCCTTCACAAATTTGTTCCTTGCCTTTGTGGTAAAAGATATGTCCTCTGAGCACTCTGTGGGTGAGTCTGTGGTCAAACCTGATAAGTCCACTCCAACATGCCAATTTCCCTAAGCCTTTGGATACTTTCTTCTAGAGCATACCAAGGGAAGTCTGGCATTTCAATTTGATTTAGTGTAGGCTACCACTTTTTTACCACTTAATCCATGCTTCAGTGAATGAGCCAAATAAACTATTAGATCCTTTCCTAACCTCTTGAGCTGAAACATTGAATGAAGAATCTGTGCTTAGTGAGCCCATATCAGTAAACTCAGACCGATGCAACTTTATGTCCCTTGCACTACTATCCCACATCTTAATAGCCATTCCCACACATATTCCCTAGTTTCTGTTTGTGTACATCAGAAAAATAAAGCAGTTCTTTTGGAGTGTAGCATACCTCCTCCTGGGTCACACTTTGTATTTCACTTCTTGGGCTCTTAAGTCTAGTTATAGGTCTAGAAGCAACAATGAGAGGTAGATGTGGGTCCTGGGGACATTCATCAATGTCTTGTAAGGCATCTTCCTCAGATGATGCCTAAGACAACACACCATGGTCACCCCACGTGATATCTCAAAGACTCTTTGGGCAGAGCTGAGTTAATCTCATCATATGGGGGTGGCAAGTGTAATCGTTTTCCTGGGCAAGGTTGCTATGCAAAGATGGAGCAACCTCTCCAGAATGGAGGGCTTATTCTGTTGGCATTCATAATTCAATGGAATTTAGTGGCTCAATGTCCCTGGCTTCCTGATTAGCTGCCTATATGTCCCCATCCCAAGCTTCAGAATCCCATTTCTTCCTAATTATTGCCCTCACTCTAACTTCATACAAAATTTGAACTTGGGAATTTATTGGCATCGTAATTCAGCCACTGTTTTAATAAGATTCTGGGTTTGGTTTTCAGCAACATCAGCTCTGTTACTACAAGGCATAAGGCTTTCTTTCAGGATGGAAATGACAACTTGGAGTTCTTTTATGTGACACTTGAGCTCTGAATCTGAAGCCCTGAACTCATCTTTTTCTTTCATCACTTTGTCTAGCTAAAGTAGGTCCAACCTATACTTCTCATTCTGACAAAATTGTAGAAAAGTATCAGATATAACCCACAGCCTTGCCTATCACCAATATGTGATCTACTGGTGGTGATTTTTTTGGATATTAATATTGCCACTTCATTCCATGGATTAGCAGCATACTCTTTACTACTGGAGGCACAGTCATCAGTACCTTAGAGACTAGTTAGATTCAGAACAAATTTAGAAAATGCAGCCTTACAATTTTTTTTTTCCAGAACCACTCTTGGCACCAAATATCTTAGGCTGGGTTCTCTAGAGAGCAAAAGTAATAGATAGGTAGATAGTTAGACAGGTAAGTAGTTAGATAGGTAGGTAAGTAGATAGATAGATAGATAGACAGACAGACAGACAGACAGACAGACAGACAGATAGATAGATAGATAGACAGATGATAGATAGATAGATAGATAGATAGATAGATAGATAGATAGATAGATAGATAGATAGATAGATAGATGATAGAGAGATAGATAGAGAGATACATAGAGAGATAGATAGAGAGATAGATAGAGAGATAGATAGAGATGATAGATAAGTAGGTAGGTAGGGAGGGAGGGAGAGAGAGAGAGAGAGATTTATCTCAAGGAAATGGCTATGAGGTTGTGGAAGTTGATAAATCCCAAAGTCCATGGTCAGGTGTCAGCTAGAGACTTCTCCTGACTCATGTGGTTCCACAGACTGATGAACCCAGAATCAGCAGGTCAGACAGTAGGCTGCTGGCTTACAGGGCTTCAGAGCTGGCAAATTCCAAAGTTGGCCGGTCGGACTACAAGCTGCTGGCTCACATCCCAAGAACCAGAGGTCAGATGATGAAACAGGATCCAGAGCAAGCGAGCTTTGCCAGAACATCCATATATATATTGGGTACAGGCCATATTGTTGTTGTTAGGTGCTGTAGAGTCTATTTTGACTCAGAGCATCCCTATATACCATAGAATGAAACACTGCCTGGTCCTACACCATGCTCACAATCATTGTTATGCTTGAGCCCGTTGCTGCAGCCACTGTGTCAATCCATCTTGTTGAGGGTCTTCCTCTTTTCCACTGACACTGTACTCTGTCAAGCATGATGTCCTTCTCCAGGGTCTGATCCCTCCTGACAACATGTCCAAAGTATGTAAGATGCAGTCTCACCATTCTTGCTTCTAAGGAGCATTCTGGTTGTACTTCTTCCAAGACAGATGTGTTCATTCTTTTGGTAGTCCATGGTATATTCAATATCCTTCCCCAACACCACAATTCAAAGGCATCAATTCTTCCTCAGTCTTCCTTATTCATTGTCCAGCTTTCACATGCATATGATGCGATTGAAAATACCATGGCTTGGGTCAGGTGTACTTTAGCCTTTAAGGTGACATCTTTGCTTTTCAACACTTTGAAGAGGTTCTTTGCAGCAGATTTGCCAACACAATGCATTGTATTTTGATTTCTTGACAAGTGCTTCCATGGCTGTTGATTGTGGATCCAAGTAAAATGAAATCCTTCACAAATTCAATCTTTTCTCTGTCATGATGTTGCTTATTGGTCCAGTTGTGAAGAATTTTGTTTTCTTTATGTTGAGGCGTAGCCCATTCTGAAGGCTGTGGTCTTTGATCTTCATCAGTAAGTGCTTCAAGTCCTCTTCACTTTCAGCAAGCAAGGTTGTGTCATCTGCATAATGCAGGTTGTTAATGAGTCTTCCTCCAATCCTGATGCCCCATTCTTCTTCATATAGTCCAGTTTCTCGGGTTATTTGCTCAGCATACCGTTTGAATAGGTATGGTGAAAGGATACAACCCTGATGAACACCTTTCCTGACTTTAAACCACTCAGTATCCCCTTGTCCTGTCTGAACAACTGCCTCTTGATCTATGTACAGGTTTGTCTTGAACACAATTAAGTGTTTTGGAATTCTCATTCTTCGCAATGTTATCCGTAGTTTGTTATGATCCACATAGCTGAGTGCCTTTGCATAGTCAATAAAACACAGGTAAACATCCTTCTGGTATTCTCTGCTTTCAGCCAGGATCCATCTGACATCAGCAATGATATCCCTGGTTCCATGTCCTCTTCTGAATCCAGACTGAATTTCTGGCAGTTCCCTATCGATACAATACTGCAGCCACTTTTGAATGATCTTCAGCAAAATTTTGCTTACCTGTGATATTAATCATATTGTTTGATAATTTTGTATTTGGTTGGATCACCTTTCTTGGGAATAGACATCAATATGGATCTCCTCCAGTCAGTTGGCCAGGAAGCTGTCTTCCATATTTCTTGGCATAGACGGGTGATCACCTCCAGCACTGCATCTGTTTGTTGAAACATCTCAATTGATATTCCATCAATTCCCAGAGCCTTGTTTTGTCCAATGCCTTGAGGGCAGCTTGGACTTCTTCCTTCAGTACCATTGGTTCCTAATCATATGCTGCCTCTTGAAATGGTTGAACATCGACCAATTCTTTTTGGTGTAATGACTCTGTGTATTCCTTCCATTTTTTTTTTGATGCTTCCTGCATCGTTTAATATTTTCCCCATAGAATCCTTCACTATTGCAACTTGAGGATTGAATTTTTTCTTCAATTCTTTCAGCTTGGGAAATGCCGAGCATGTTCTTCCCTTTTGGTTTTCTATCTCCTGCTCTTTGCCCATGTCATTACAATACTTCATCTTCTCGAGCCCCTCTTTGAAATCTTCTGTTCAGTTCTTTTACTTCATCATTTCTTCCTTTTGCTTTAGCTACTCGATGTTGGACAGCAAGCTTCACAGTCTCTTCTGACATCCATTTTGATCTTTTCTTTCTTTCCTGTCTTTTTAATGACCTCTTGCTTTCTTCATGTATGATGTTGTTGATGTCACTCTACAACTCATAGGACCTTTGGTCATTAGTGTTCAACACATCAAATCTATTCTTGAGGTGGTCTCTAAATTCAGGTGGGATATACTCAAGGTCATACTTTAGCTCTGGTTGACTTGTTCAAATTCTCTTCAGTTTCTACTTGAACTTGCATATGAGCGAGCAATCAATTGTCTGATCCACAGTCGGCACCTGGCCTTGTACAGACTGATGATATTGAGCTTTTCCATCATCTCTTTCCACAGATGTAGTCAATTTGATTCCTGTGTATTCCATCTGGTGAGGTCCATGTGTAGGGCATACTTCTGGGGAAACTCCCCTTAATCACGTCATGGAAGTGATTACAGTATATCACAAAATGGAGGGTAATTACACTCATACTGAGAATCATGGCATGGCTCAGTAGACACATAACATTAACTATCACAGATGGTAAAAGTACCAGAATATTGGAAGATACTATGAGGAGTCCCTGGGTTAAGCACTTGACTACTTACTAGCTGAAAGGTTGGTGGTACCTCAGAAGAAAGACCTGGTGATCTGTCTTTTGGGAAGGTCATAGCCTTGGAAGCCCTATGGAACAGTTCTAGTCCGCACATGTGGGGTCTTCATGAGTCAGAATTGACTTGACGGCAACTAACTACAAAAGCAACATAAGAGCTCCTGTAAAAAGAACAGCCCAGAATGAATCTGGGACTTTATCGTTCTGCCCCTTACTTGTGAAATACCATGACTCCAGTGATGAGAGAGAGCATGGAAGAATAATTGCCAAAGAAGCTCAATACACAAGAATCGGCATATTGGCACCTAAAAAGAGGGAAAGCACACCTAGGTAGCACCAGCCCAATTTCTCACATCTATACTGTGGGACAGATGGAGAAATAAACTGACACCCGAAAGGTCACTGAAATTAATATTCCTGGGACAGAAATGCTTCCAACTGGGAGTAAATCCGCAAGTCATTGAAGTGTGGAGAGCTAATCCACATTATCATCTTCATCAAATATTTAGATATGGCATAGTGTTCATTGGAAAGAAACTAAAAGGATAAGAAAGGAAAATTTTGTTTTTATGGCTTATATATTCACAAGTTAGACACTTCATTAAAACATCAGAATTATTTTTCTATGAAAGCAAAAACCTCTTAGAGGGAATTTGAGAAACAGAGTAGATAGGGCTTTGTATTCAAAAGATACCACAGGTTTTATGCATGTCTTTATATGATAGCATTAGATAAAGTTCTGCTTAAACATATTACAGACAGTGGTCATGGGCCGGATGAAAATGCTTGATCTGTTAGCTCAGTGAAGGATTTTTTTTTTTTTTTTTTACATTAAAGATTCACGTCAATGACTTAGTTGCTGACCTGGAACAGATACCAGTGAGGCTTTCCACCCTAATCTCTCCATCTTAGAAAATTGTTTCAGGGACATAAACAAAAAAAATTCCTCTAAACTGTATGTAACAGTTAGAATAATTAGTATATTATATATTCTATATATATATATTCTAAGTATAATAATTATACTTAGAATAATTAAGTATAAGGCCTTCAAAATGTGGAGTTGGTTATTAGAATAAAAGTTATCCTGGGATCTATTCCAAATGCAATGAAATGTGTTAAGCGAAGCCCATGTTCACCTTTAAAAATGAAATTCCCTTCTAATAATTGTAAAATTCTGCACAACTAAGCGATGAAATCCACAAAACCATCCACAATAAAACCTCATTCAATAAGACACAGAAGGTTATGTACAAAACAGTAGTCATCACAAATTAATACAGTTTTCTTCCCCCAGTACTATAGTTCTTTTTCAGAGCATTAGGTGACCTTTAAAAATTTTATTGATAAGGGACAAAACAACTACGCAAGACCAGAATGTTGAAAGGTATTCTATATCCTCAAAAGAAACTAAAGGGTACTGTAAACAAGTTATACCACATAACCTGCTCTTAAATACAAGTTATGGAATCTACTAGCTGCTGGAACCCCTATAGCAATGGAAAAACAATCAGAATTAGGTGTTTTGTTTTTTTTTAGTTAGGATGAAAAAAATAGGCTGGTGTTAAAAGCACAATAGATTTGAAATACTAATACCTTAGTTGGAATCACAGCTGTATTGCTTTTGGTTCTGCAATCTTTGGCAATTCATTTAATTTACTTTTTGTCTTGTGTTTCTTTTCTATATGCTTTGGAATTGAGATAGATAATCTTGAAAGACTTTCAACAGCTGATGCTTAGTATGGCTATGACAAGTGATTCTTCCCTTTAGGAATTCCTGGAGCGCTTTGCTGTTGTTTTCTTACAACTTCTATTGGAAATACTCTTCCTTTCCCCTTCAGTATCCCTCCTCTGACAACACTCGCCTGGGAGTAATCAGTTTCTTTTGCCAGTGATTGGTCCAGAAATGAGAAGGTCACTAAAATTGGGGACAAGGAAATTAAGAGTTCTGGGAAAGTTTTTTCTTGTTGTTTCAGAAAAAACTTCTAGAAGCAGCTTCTGCTCTCTCTCTCTGGACCTGGTTGGGTGTTCTCTTAGTTACCTAGAGCTGCTGTAACATACAACACACAAGACAAGTGGATGTCTTTAAAGAACAGGAATTTATTTTCTCACAGTTGTGGAGGCTAGAAGTCCAAATCATTATCTCAGCCATGCCAGTTCCATCCTTGGTTCCTTGCCTGTAGACAATTTACACATGGCTTCTGCCCCCTTCCCCCCATGTGTGTATAACTCTGTATCTAATCTACTCCTCTTATTACTTAGAAATGATTAGATTTACAGCCCACCCTGTTTAGGTATGATCTAATTAACATAGTACAGTAAACCCCACTTCCAAGCAGGATTACATCCACAAGTATAAGGGTTAGGATCCCAAAACATATTTGGGGGGAATACAATTCAATCCATAATAGGTGCAGAATGTAAAATGTTATCACATCTCTACCACTCTGGAGATGATGTCAATGCTTTGAGAAAGGCAGAGTCAGAGAAAAATTGATCCAGAGCCAGAGGACCCTACATCTAGACTTCTGTCTTGATCATCTAGTGCTACTATAACAGAAATACCACAGGTGGATGGCTTTAACAAAGAGAAATTAATTTCCTCACAGTAAAGTAGGCTAAAAGTCCAAATTCAGGGCATCAGCTCAAGGGGAAGGCTTTCTCTCTCTGTCAGCCTTCTCATCAGTCTTTCCCCAGACCAGGAGTTTCTCTGCCCAGGGACTCTGGGTCCAAAGGATGTCCTTTGCTCCTGGAACTGCTTTCTTGGTGGTATGAGGTCCCCATCTCTCTGCTTGTTTCTGGAGATTGCCTCAAGACACAATCCAATCTTGTAGATTGAGTCCTCCCTCACTAACACAACTGCCGTCCATCCTCCCTCATTAATGTCATAGAGGCAGGATTTACAACATACAGAAAAATCACACAATATGGGGAATCATGGCCATGCCCAAATGACACACACATTTTTGGGGGGACATAATTCAATCCATGACAACTTCCAATAACATGAACCAATACCTTATGTATTGCTTAAGCCAGTTGGAGTTGTTGTTTTCTGTTACCTGCAGGCAAAGACATTCAAAATATATATTTCTTTGTATCAGAAGTGTCCATTCATGCTGATCTTTCCTCCACCCTTTCAGCTTGCTGTGGAAGAGTGATAAGATTCCCCCACAAGATGTCCACTTAATCCAGAATCTCAGAATTGGAAATAACCTAAACTATGTAGTTCTTATGTACAGAAAATACATTTTGTTCATCTTTGATCCCCAGTCTTAGCACCGAGCCTAGTGTAGAGTAGTCATTCAATAAATGTGTAATGAATAAAAAGAAGCAATAACATTGGCAGCTAACATTTACTGAGTGCTTACTACTTGCTAAAAAACATTGCAGGAGTTATTCTTTTTAAATCTTCATAACCCAATAAGACACCATCATGATTATCTCACTGACCAGATAAACCAAACACACAGCCATTAAGTCAATTCTGACTCCTTTCCCAGGGACACTCACTTAACAAGTGGCAGATCCAGGATTTCATCATAGACTTTCGTGACTCAGAGCCCAAGTTCTCAATTTTTAATTCCAACTACTTTAAAGGTTTTCTAGTCCAGTGTCATTCAGAATGTGGTCCAGGGACCAGCTATAGGTCTGTAAACTATCTTCACCCTGTTTAATTCAACTGACCTTTTTTTATAACAAGATTCTCCCAATGAAGGAAGCATACATATTCTCTGAATAAAGTCTAGTCTTCCTCAAGAAACGGGAGTTATCAACCATTCACCAACAATGCTGTGTTTAGAATGGTGTGCTCTTTCAGTTCACTATCTGAAATAAACCAGACTTCTTGTTACTGTTAGGTGCCGTTGAGTCAGTTCCAATTCATAGTGACCTTATGTACAACAGAACAAAACACTGCACAGTCTTGCGCCTCACAATCATCGCTTTGTTTGAGCCCATTCTTGCAGCCACTGTGTCAATCCACCTTGTTAAGGATCTTCCTCTTTTTTGCTGATCCGCTATTTTACCAAGCATAATGTCCTTCTTGAGGGACTAGTTCCTCCTGAAAACACATCCAAAGTACATGAGACAAAGTCTTATCATGCTCACTTCTAAGGAGCATCCTGGCTGTACTTCTTCCGAGATACATTTATTCGTTTTTCTGGGCCTTCCCCCTCCCCCGCAAAAACCCCAAACCCGTTGCTGTCGAGTCAATTGTGACTCATAGAGACCCTGTAGGACAGAGTGGAACTGCTCCATAGAGTTTCCAAGGAGCGCCTGGTGGATTCAAACTGCTGACCTTCTGGTTAGCAGCCAGAGCACTTAATCACTGTGCCACCAGAGTTTCTGTTCTTCTGGCGGTCCATGGTATATTCATTATTCTTTGCCAATGCCATAATTTTTTTTTTTAATAACTTTTATTAAGCTTCAAGTGAACATTTACAAATCCAATCAGTCTGTCACATATAAGTTTACATACATCTCACTCCCTACTCCCACTTGCTCTCCCCCTCTTGAGTCAGCCCTTTCAGTCTCTCCTTTCTTGACAATTTTGCCGGCTTCCCTCTCTCTCTATCCTCCCATCCCCCCTCCAGACAAGAGTTGCCAACACAATCTCAAGTGTCCACCTGATATAATTAGCTCACTCTTCATCAGCATCTCTCTCCCACACGCTGACCAGTCCCTTTCATTTCTGATGAGTTGTCTTCGGGGATGGTTCCTGTCCTGTGTCAACAGAAGGTCTGGGGAGCATGGCCGCCGGGATTCCTCCAGTCTCAGTCAGACCATTAAGTTTGGTCTTTTTATGAGAATTTGGGGTCTGCATCCCACTGATCTCCTGCTCCCTCAGGGGTCCTCTGCTGTGCTGCCTGTCAGGGCAGTCATCGATTGTGGCCGGGCACCAACTAGTTCTTCTGGTCTCAGGATGATGTAGGTCTCTGGTTCATGTGGCCCTTTCTTCTCTTGGGCTCTTAGTTGTCGTGTGGCCTTGGTATTCTTCATTTTCCTTTGCTCTAGGTGGGTTGAGACCAATTGCTGCATCTTAGATGGCTGCTTGTTAGTATTTAAGACCCCAGATGCCACATTTCAAAGTGGGATGCAGAATGATTTCATAATAGAATTATTTTGCCAATTGACTTAGAAGTCCCCACAAACCATATTCCCCAGACCCCCGCACTTGCTCCGCTGACCTTTGAAGCATTCATTTTATCCCGGAAACTTCTTTGCTTTTGGTCCAGTCCAACTGAGCTGACCTTCCATGTATTGAGTGTTGTCTTTCCCTTCACCTAAAGCAGTTCTTATCTACTGATTAATCAATAAAAAACCCTCTCCCACCCTCCCTCCCTCCCCCCCTCGTAACCACAAAAGTATGTGTTCTTCTCAGGTTTACTATTTCTCAAGATCTTATAATAGTGGTCTTATACAATATTTGTCCTTTTGCCTCTGACTAATTTCGCTCAGCATAATGCCTTCCAGGTTCCTCCATGTTATGAAATGTTTCACAGATTCGTCACTGTTCTTTATCAATGCGTAGTATTCCATTGTGTGAATATACCACAATTTATTTACCCATTCATCCATTGATGGACACCTTGGTTGCTTCCAGCTTTTTGCTATTGTAAACAGAGCTGCAATAAACATGGGTGTGCATATATCTGTTTGTATGAAGGCTCTTGTATCTCTAGGGTATATTCCTAGGAGTGGGATTTCTGGGTTGTATGGTAGTTCTATTTCTAACTGTTTAAGATAACGCCAGATAGATTTCCAAAGTGGTTGTACCATTTTACATTCCCACCAGCAGTGTATGAGAGTTCCAATCTCTCCGCAGCCTCTCCAACATTTATTATTTTGTGTTTTTTGGATTAATGCCAGCCTTGCTGGTGTGAGATGGAATCTCATCGTAGTTTTAATTTGCATTTCTCTAATGGCTAATGATCGAGAGCATTTTCTCATGTATCTGTTGGCTGCCTGAATATCTTCTTTAGTGAAATATGTGTTCATATCCTTTGCCCACTTCTTGATTGGGTTGTTTGTCTCTTTGTGGTTGAGTTTTGACAGAATCATGTAGATTTTAGAGATCAGGCACTGGTCGGAGATGTCATAGCTGAAAATTCTTTCCCAGTCTGTAGGTGGTCTTTTTACTCTTTTGGAGAAGTCTCTAGATGAGCATAGGTGTTTGGTTTTTAGGAGCTCCCAGTTATTGGGTTTCTCTTCATCATTTTTGGTAATGTTTTGTATTCTGTTTATGCCTTGTGTTAGGGCTCCTAACGTTGTCCCAATTTTTTCTTCCATGATCTTTATCGTTTTAGTCTTTATGTTTAGGTCTTTGATCCACTTGGAGTTAGTTTTTGTGCATGGTGTGAGGTATGGGTCCTGTTTCATTTTTTTGCAAATGGATATCCAGTTATGCCAGCACCATTTGTTAAAAAGGCTATCTTTTCCCCAGTTAATTGACACTGGTCCTTTGTCAAATATCAGCTGCTCATACGTGGATGGATCTATGTCTGGGTTCTCAGTTCTGTTCCATTGGTCTATGTGTCCATTGTTGTACCAATACCAGGCTGTTTTGACTACTGTGACTGTATAATAGGTTCTGAAGTCAGGTAAGGTGAGGCCTCCCACTTTCTTCTTCTTTTTCAGTAGTGCTTTGCTTATCTGGGGCTTCTTTCCCTTCCATATGAAATTGGTGATTTGTTTCTCTATCCCCTTAAAATATGACATTGGAATTTGGATCGGAAGTGCGTTAAATGTATAGATGGCTTTTGGTAGAATAGACATTTTTACTATGTTAAGTCTTCCTATCCATGAGCAGGGTACGTTTTTCCACTTAAGTATGTCCTTTTGAATTTCTTGTAGTAGAGCTTTGTAGTTTTCTTTGTATAGGTCTTTTACATCCTTGGTAAGATTTATTCCTAAGTATCTTATCTTCTTGGGGGCTACTGTGAATGGTATTGATTTGGTTATTTCCTCTTCGGTGTTCTTTTTGTTGATGTAGAGGAATCCAAGTGATTTTTGTATGTTTATTTTATAACCTGAGACTCTGCCAAACTCTTCTATCAGTTTCAGTAGTTTTCTGGAGGATTCCTTAGGGTTTTCTGTGTATATAATCATGTCATCTGCAAATAGTGATAACTTTACTTCTTCCTTGCCAATCCGGATACCTTTTATTTCTTTGTCTAGCCTAATTGCCCTGGCTAAGACTTCCAACACGATGTTGAATAAGAGCGGTGATAAAGGGCATCCTTGTCTGGTTCCCGTTCTCAAGGGAAATGCTTTCAGGTTCTCTCCATTTAGAGTGATATTGGCTGTTGGCTTTGCATAGATGCCCTTTATTATGTTGAGGAATTTTCCTTCAGTTCCTATTTTGGTAAGAGTTTTTATCATGAATGGGTGTTGGACTTTGTCAAATGCCTTTTCTGCATCAATTGATAAGATCATGTGGTTTTTGTCTTTTGTTTTATTTATGTGATGGATTACATCAATGGTTTTTCTGATATTAAACCAGCCTTGCATACCTGATATAAATCCCACTTGATCAGGGTGAATTATTTTTTTGATGTGTTGTTGGATTCTATTGGCTAGAATTTTGTTGAGGATTTTTGCATCAATGTTCATGAGGGATATAGGTCTATAATTTTCTTTTTTTGTAATGTCTTTACCTGGTTTTGGTATCAGGGAGATGGTGGCTTCATAGAATGAGTTGGGTAGTATTCCGTCATTTTCTATGCTTTGGAATACCTTTAGTAGTAGTGGTGTTAACTCTTCTCTGAAAGTTTGGTAGAACTCTGCAGTGAAGCCGTCCGGGCCAGGGCTTTTTTTTTGTTGGGAGTTTTTTGATTACCGTTTCAATCTCTTTTTTTGTTATGGGTCTATTTAGTTGTTCTACTTCTGAATGTGTTAGTTTAGGTAGGTAGTATTTTTCCAGGAATTCATCCATTTCTTCTAGGTTTGCAAATTTGTTAGAGTACAATTTTTCATAATAATCTGAAATGATTCTTTTAATTTCATTTGGTTCTGTTGTGATGTGGTCCTTCTCATTTCTTATTCGGGTTATTTGTTTCCTTTCCTGTATTTCTTTAGTCAGTCTAACCAATGGTTTATCAATTTTGTTAATTTTTTCAAAAAACCAGCTTTTGGCTTTGTTAATTCTTTCGATTGTTTTTCTGTTCTCTAATTCATTTAGTTCAGCTCTAATTTTTATTATTTGTTTTCTTCTGGTGCCTGATGGATTCTTTTGTTGCTCACTTTCTATTTATTCAAGTTGTAGGGACAGTTCTCTGATTTTGGCTCTTTCTTCTTTTTGTATGTGTGCATTTATCGATATAAATTGGCCTCTGAGCACTGCTTTTGCTGTGTCCCAGAGGTTTTGATAGGAAGTATTTTCATTCTCGTTGCTTTCTAAGAATTTCCTTATTCCCTCCTTGATGTCTTCTATAACCCAGTCTTTTTTCAGGAGGGTATTGTTCATTTTCCAAGTATTTGATTTCTTTTCCCTAGTTTTTCTGTTATTGATCTCTAGTTTTATTGCCTTGTGGTCTGAGAAGATGCTTTGTAATATTTCGATGTTTTGGACTCTGCAAAGGTTTGTTTTATGACCTAATATTTGCTCTATTCTAGAGAATGTTCCATGTGCGCTAGAAAAAAAAGTATATTTTGCAGCAGTTGGGTGGAGAGTTCTGTATAAGTCAATGAGGTCAAGTTGGTTGATTGTTGTAATTAGATCTTCCGTGTCTCTGTTGAGCTTCTTACTGGATGTCCTGTCCTTCTCCGAAAGTGGTGTGTTGAAGTCTCCTACTATAATTGTGGAGGTATCTATCTCGCTTTTCAATTCTGTTAAAATTTGATTTATGTATCTTGCAGCCCTGTCATTGGGTGCATAAATATTTAATATGGTTATGTCTTCCTGATCAATTGTCCCTTTTATCATTATGTAGTGTTCTTCTTTATCCTTTGTGGTGGATTTAAGTCTAAAGTCTATTTTGTCAGAAATTAATATTGCTACTCCTCTTCTTTTTTGCTTATTGTTTGCTTGATATACTTTTTTCCATCCTTTGAGTTTTAGTTTGTTTGTGTCTCTAAGTCTAAGGTGTGTCTCTTGTAGGCAGCATATAGATGGATCGTGTTTCTTTATCCAGTCTGTGACTCTCTGTCTCTTTATTGGTGCATTTAGTCCATTTACATTCAGGGTAATTATAGATAAATAAGTTTTTAGTGCTGTCATTTTGATGCCTTTTTATGTGTGTTGTTGACAATTTCATTTTTCCACATACTTTTTTGTGCTGAGGCGTTTTTCTTAGTAAATTGTGAGATCCTCGTTTTCATAGTGCTTGACTTTATGTTAGTTGAGTCGTTAAACGTTTTTCTTGGTTTTTATCTTGAGTTATAGAGTTGTTATACCTTTTTGTGGTTACCTTATTATTTACCCCTATTTTTCTAAGTAAAAACCTAACTTGTATTGTTCTATATCGCCTTGTATCACTCTCCATATGGCAGTTCAATGCCTTCTGTATTTAGTCCCTCTTTTTGATTATTGTGATCTTTTACCTATTGACTTCCATGATTCCCTGTTATATGTATTTTTTTTTAATTAATCTTAATTTGTTTGTTTTTGTGATTTCCCTATTTGAGTTGATATCAGGACGTTCTGTTTTGTGACCTTGTGTTGTGCTGATATCCGATATTATTGGTTCTCTGACCAAAAAATATTCTTTAGTATTTCTTGTAGCTTTGGTTTGGTTTTTGCAAATTCTCTAAACTTGTGTTTGTCTGTAAATATCTTAATTTCGCCTTCATATTTCAGGGAGAGTTTTGCTGGATATATGATCCTTGGCTGGCAGTTTTTCTCCTTCAGTGTTCTGTATATGTCGTCCCATTCCCTTCTTGCCTGCATGGTTTCTGCTGAGTAGTCAGAACATATTCTTATTGATTCTCCCTTGAAGGAAACCTTTCTTTTCTCCCTGGCTGCTTTTAAAATTTTCTGTTTATCTTTGGTTTTGGTGAATTTGATGATAATATGTCTTGGTGTTTTTCTTTTTGGATCAATCTTAAATGGGGTTCGATGAGCATCTTGGATAGATATCCTTTCGTCTTTCATGATGTCAGGGAAGTTTTGTGTCAGGAGTTCTTCAACTATTTTCTCTGTGTTTTCTGTCCCCCCTCCCTGTTCTGGGACTCCAATCACCCGCAGGTTATCCTTCTTGATAGAGTCCCACATAATTCTTAGGGTTTCTTCATTTTTTTAAATTCTTTTATCTGATTTTTTTTCAGCTATGTTGGTGTTGATTCCCTGGTCCTCCAGATGTCCCAGTCTACATTCTAATTGCTCGAGTCTGCTCCTCTGACTTCCTAGTGCGTTGTCTAATTCTGTTATTTTATTGTTAATCTTTTGGATTTCTACATGTTGTCTCTCTATGGATTCTTGCAACTTATTAATTTTTCCACTATGTTCTTGAATAATCTTTTTGAGTTCTTCAACAGTTTTATCAGTGTGTTCCTTGGCTTTTTCTGCAGTTATCCTAATTTCATTTGTGATATCATTAAGCATTCTGTAAATTAGTTTTTTATATTCTGTATCTGATAATTCCAGGATTGTATCTTCATTTGGGAAAGATTTTGATTCTTTTGTTTGGGGGGTTGGAGAAGCTGTCATGGTCTGCTTCTTTAAGTGGTTTGATATGGATTGTTGTCTCCGAGCCATCACTGGGAAACTAGTTCTTCCAGAAAATCCGCTAAAAAAAAAATGCAGTCAGATCCCTATCAGAGTTCTCCCTCTGGCTCAGGCTATTCAGATGTTAATGAAGCCGCCTGCGTCCAGTCCAAATCCCTGCGGGACGGTTCCCCGGCTCGGACGCTGCTCTTTCTGCTCCAAGACCAGTCACTGCCTCCCGGGGACTTCTCCTACCGGCTGCGTCCCACACCGCCCGTGGAACCGGCTGGTCCCCCTCCCGGGGATAGTTCAGGGGGGTGCAGCAGCTCTCTGTGCTTGTGCCGTACCTGACTGCTACGCTGGCTCCAGGCTCTGGAAACAATCGCTGCTTCCCCATATTAGTTCGTTCTCCGTCTCTAAATCTGTGTTTGTTGTTCAGGGTTCGTAGATTGCTATGTATGTGATCGATTTACTTGTTTTTCCGTGTCTTTGTTGTAAGAGGGATCCGAGGTAGCATCTGCCTAGTCCGCCATCTTGGCTCCGCCCTCTCGCCAATGCCATAATTTAAAGGCATTAATTTTTCTTTAGTATTCTTGATCCATCATCCAGCTTTCACATGCATATGCGGTGATTGAAAATACCATGGGTTGGGTCAGTAGCACCTTAGTCCTCAAAGTGACGTCTTTGCTTTTTAACACTTTAAAAAGGCCTTTTGGAGCAGATTTGCCCGGTGCAATATATCATTTGATTTCTTGACTGCTGCTTCCATGGGAGTTGATTGTGGATCCAAGAAAAACAAAATCCTTGACAACTTCAGTCTTTTCTCTGTTTATCATGATGTTCCTTATTGGTCCAGTTGTAAGGAATTTTGTTTTCTTTATGATGAGGTATAATCCATACCGAAGGCTATAGTCTTTGACCTTCGTCAGTAAGTGCTTCAAGTCCTCTTTGCTTTCTGCAAGCAAAGTTGTGTCAACTGCATATTGCAGGTTGTTAATGAGTCTTCCTCCAATCCTGATGCCACGTTCTTCTTCATACAGCCTGGCTTCTCAGATTATTTGCTCAGCATACAGATTGAATAGTATGGTGAAAGGATACAACCCTGATGCATATTTTTTTTTTTATTATTTTAATCTACTCAGTATCCCCTTGTTCTGTTCAGATGATTGCCTCTTGATCTATGTGCAGGTTTCATATGAGCACAATTAAGTGTTCTGAAATTTCCATTCTTCCCAACGTTATCCATAATTTGTTATGATCTACACAGCCAAATGCTTTTGCATAGTCAATAAAACACAGGTAAACATGTTATTAGTATTCTGTGCTTTCAGGCAAGATCCATCTGAAATCAGCAATGGTATCTCTTATTCTACGTGCTCTTCTGAATCAGCCTTGAATTTCTGGCAGCTCCCTGTCAATGTACTGCTGTGACAGTTTTTGAATGAACTTCAGCAAAATTTTACTTGTGTGAGATATTAATGATATTGTTCTATAATTTCTGCATTCTGTTAGGTCACCTCTGTTTGGAATGGACACAAATATAAATCTCTTTCAAAGACCAGACTTGCTGACCTGACAGAGACTGGAGAAACCCTGAGAGTATGGTCCCCAGACACACTTTCAGCTCAGTAAGGAAGTCACTCCTGAGGTTCACCCTTCAGCCAAATATTAGACAGGCCCATAAAACAAAATGAGACTAAAGGGGCACACCAGTCCAGGCACAGGGACTAGGAGGCAGGAGGGAACAGGAAAGTTGGTAATAGGGAGCCCAAGGTTGAAAAAGGAATGTTGACATGTCGTGGAGTTGTTAACCAGTGTCATAGAACAAAGGGTGTATTGACTGTTTAATGAGAATCTAGTTTGTTCCGTAAACCTTCTTTGAAAAAAAAATGGATCTCTTTCAATCCATTGGCCAGGTAGCTGTCTTCCAAATTACTTGGCATAGACGGGAGAGCCATTCCAGCATTGCATCAGTTTGTTGAAACATCACAATTGGTGTTTCATTAATTCCTGGAGCCTCGTTTTTCGCCAATGCCTTCAGTGCAGCTTAGATTTCCTCCTTCAATACCATCAGTTCTTGATCGTATATTACCTCCTGAAATGGTTGAAGGTTGACCAATTCTTTTTGTTACAGTGACTCCATGTATTCCTTCCACCTTCTTTTGATGCTTCCTGTGTTGTTCAATATTTTGCCCATGGAATCCTTTATTACTGCAACTACAGGCTCGACTTTTTCTTCAGTTCCTTCAGCTTGAGAAATGCCAAGCATGTTCTTCCTTTTTGGTTTTCTAAGTTCAGGTCTTTGCACATTTTATTATAATATTTTACTTTGTTTTCTTGAGCTGCCCTTTGAAATCTTCTGTTCAGCTCCTTTACATGTTCCTTTCTTCCATTTGCTTTCGCTACACTATGTTTGAGAGTAAAACAAGACTTACTATTTGATAATTACATATATACAGAGTTCATATGATGGGGCAAAACTTTTTTTTCTACTATTCCTTTTAACTTGCTATTCAGTCCATAAGGAAGCCACTTTGAGTTTCCTTCTCTTTCTGTTATTGCTTACTCTTCTTTCTTCTCCCCATCTCCTCACATACCCCTTAGTCTTTCTCCTCTTTTCTCCACCTCCCAAGGTCCCAGCTCTGTTCTTACTGAGGAAGATTTAGGTCCTTCAGATCCCTCAGAATGGAACATCTGCAGGACAAAGAGAAACAAAATATAACAGACCACCACTTTTTTTTTTAATTGTACTTAAATGAAGGTTTACAGAGCAAACTAGCTTCTCATTAAATAAGTAATACACATATTATTTTGTAACATTGGTTGCCAACCCCACAACATGTCAACACTCTCCTGTTCTCGACCTTGGGTTCCCTATTACTAGATTTCCTGTCCCCTCCTGCCTTCTCATTCTGGCCCCTGGGCCAATGTGCCCATTTTGTTTTATGGGCCTGTCTAATCTTTGGGTGAAACAGACCACCACTTTTTGATAATATTGACCACTTATTCTAGAATAGCTTCAGTTGTTATTACAAAATAATAGGTTTCTGTCTCTTTACTCATTCTATAAGAGAGCTGTTCCCCTCAAAGGCAAAATAGGGAATGAAAGGGATGAGAGAAAATAAGACTCCTACCCCATGGCAGATACACTCACTGGTGTGGTTACCTTTCCTCAACATGCTGTGGACTAGGGGAAAGGGCAGCCCCCTTAAGAAGCATTTGGGGGACCATGGACAAGGCCCACACACCTATCTGTCAGACACTAATGCAAAACTGATCTTTCACATACTCCCTGTCCAAGGTGAGAGGAGAAAATAAAGGGCCTGTGAACTAAAAGAAGGTATGGCCTTCCTCACTCTTTAGGATTGGGTTTTTTACTCAGAGGTCAACTGGCACCCAGCGGAACAATAAAGGAAATGAAAAGACTTGTATATTTGTGCATTTTTCTGGGGAAAGGGTCTGTGGATCCAAAATAGGTTAATGAATACATGTCTTATCTCTCTGGCAAATGCAAGGAGACTAGTTAATTAAGTTGTTACATATTTTTTCTTTCCATTTATAGGCATATGGAGGCATTTATGGGTATATGAAGGCATTTATGGGTACATCGATGGGTTTTAAAGGCATATGACCATCATCTGTCAGTTCGTTGTGCTTTGGTGGCTTATGTGTTACTGTGATGCTGGACGCTATGCTGCTGGTAACTCAAATACCAACAGAAACAGCCATGGTGGACAAGTTTCAGCAGAGCTCCCAGGCTAAGATAGACTAGGAACAAAGGCCTGGCAATCTACTTCTGAAAATCAGCCAATGAAAACCTATGGATCACCACATAAGAACGCTGATAGAGTACTGGAAGATGGGCTCCCAAGGTTGGAAGGCACTCAAAATACACAGTGGCTGCAACAATGGACTCAAGCGTACCTACAATCATGAAGAAGGTACAGGACCAGGCAATGTTTTGTTCTGTTGTATGTGGGGTTGCCATGAGTTGAAGCAGATTTGAAAGCAACTAATGACAACAAAGATATATGATATTTATCCCATTTTTATAAAAATAGTACAAATTAATCAACAAAAATGTATAGCACTAAATTCTTTTTCATGGCCATAGATAACGTTTCTGTCTTCTTCCAGCTGTTTCACAGATACAAGGGCATCGTATGCGTGAGACAGGGAGGTTTTTAACAAATCCTTCATGCCTTTAATGGGAGAAAAACATGTGTCTTATTTTATGTAGGTGAATAAATTATGTTTGAATAGAAAGTTGCAAATTTGAAATTTATTTGGAGATGGCTAAATGAAGAGGTCAGACAAACTTGAAATCTTTTCTTATGTCTCTGTAACGATGGGCATAATGCCACAGGTCTGTTCTTGGCCTTCAAGATATATTTCACTTTTCCCTTGAAAACTAAATTAGTTCTGAAAATATATTAATACAGGCCCTCATCTGTACTTTGCAAACAATTAAGAAATTAAGCTTCTTCCACTTTGAGCCATACTTTTCAAGAGAGAAAGAGAACAGTAAATAACAAATCTTAACTGAATTAAAAACCGCATGTTAGTTTGGTAGATGTGAGTTTAGATAATTATCATTTAAGGATTTTAATATTACTTTGGAAAGTCTTGTTTCTTAATATAGACATTTGCAAATAAACACATTGAGTCAAACATCAGACAACTTACAAATTAAGAACCAGTTAAAACTATCTGCCTCCTTTGCCTTGAGTCTTAGATACCCAGAGCTTTGCTAGGTCTCCCTGAACGCCTTTCGCCTCTGACATTTTCTGACGTGCTTTCCAGAACTCAGGGACAGTGGACCATCTGGTGCCACATCTATGATTTATCATGACAGAAACCAAAGATGCTGAGAGTGCCCACGAGAAGGGCACACACTGAAAATACATTTTGTTTCAATAATAATCACTATTTGATTTGTGCTGTTAACTTTTCAGAGATCTTCCATAAATGCATAATACACAATCACGTTTAAATAGCCCCTGACCTTCTACAAGCCCCTTTACATGCGTTATGTAATTTAGCTTTCACAATCAGTCTGTGAGATGGATAGCCTAGGCACTCATCTCCACATTTTTCAGGTGAGAAAACCTCAGCTCAGAAAGGTGAAGGAATCTCAGCAGTTCTCACAGCTAGTGAGGAGGAACGCTAGAATTTCTCTAGCGCACTCTCCCTAGGCCTTGACATTACTCCCATCTAATGTCTCCTGTTGATCTTGCAACCACCTTTGCAGATAATTGGGAGAGACGAATATCATTACTAAGACGCATATTATCATTAGATCCATATTATAATTGAAATGTTGCCTCAGATTGGATAATAGTTTCTTCAGGGAGTCACTTCTGAGTTCCAAAGAGAAAGTAGTAGAGACTGATTTGAGTTCTATGGGTCCAGTATGTCCCCAGGCCCCAGAAACAGAGAAACGGAAGATGCTTCTAAGGGTGGGGAATGTGAAGTAAAAGAATCCGCAGACCAGGTGGTGCTGGATCCACACATAACCAGGCATGTGACCTTGATGAAACCACTAGGGATGGGCACTAACTTTGTGGAAAATTGGGCTTAATTCTGGGGTGGGTGCCAAAATTACTTACACAGTTCTTTCAAAAGTCTTGCTGACCAGATGAGGAAAGATTAACTTCCCTAGGAAATAGAATTGGGATATAAATACTAAGTCGGTATGGCTTCAGTGTCTTCACTGGCCTCACTGTTGTTATTGACTTTGTTGACTGGGATGACCTGTGAAAGTCTCCTCCAGCTCTCAAATTCTGAGTCTGTTCTGAATGCTATAGAATTTCACAAATGAACCTATCCCAGTTAATTTAATTCCCCTGTAATGTGGTTGTTTGATGATAATTTGAAATTTAAACAAGCAAGTTTTGAGACATCCTAGAGACCATGTGGCTCAATGGTAGTAGCTTGTAGTTGTGTTGATATTGCTGTTGTTACTTTTTAAAAAAAATTTTTTCTAATTATTTACTGGCATTTGATTTAAATGATTTAGCACCAAATCATGCATTTTGGAAGACAACTCATACCTGGCCTGTTTTTAATGCTCCCCAAATAGAACACCATCTGGCAATGGGAACAATGTCTTCTTCAATGAAGGTGAAGCTGACAAGTCCACTTTTTAGTTCACTCAAGAAGCCACTGAATATGGTCTCCAGCATATTTATATTTCCACCAAGTTTTAGAAAATTTTAGCTTCTATTTACTTAAGTATTTGCTTCTGACTTTCCTTTCCTTCTGGGATGTCCAATTTCAAATGCACGCTGCTAAACTTTTGCTATTGTTCCACTGATGTTCTGCTCACTTTTTTTTTTTTTTTAATCGTTTATCTTTGTTCTTCAGATTGGACAATATTTATCTGTTTCTGTTAATTTGGCTCTTTTTTCTGTCATCTCCAAACTGCTATTAGCCCATTCAGTGAATTTTTTTTTTTAATTCAGAGATTTTTGTTGTTGTTCTAGAGTTTCCATGAGGTTCTTTTTTCTATTTTCTTTTCTCTGCTGAGATTTACAGTATGTTCCTTCATTATGCCCATGCTTTCTTTTATGTTTTTGAGCATGGTTATAATAACTTCTTTAAAATCCTTGTCTGGTACTTTTTTTCCTTCACACTCTCTGCCCTTAAAACCATCCTTCCATTTCAATACCTTAGACACCTCAAGGCTAGTCTCCAATAATGATTTTTTCTCTTGAATTTGGGTCATGTTTTCTTGTTTCTTCATATGCATAGTAATCCTAAATTGCATCTGGGACATTATGAATGATACGTTGTAGGGACAGTGGATTCTGATATGTTTCTCCAAATAGTATTAATTTGTCTGCTTATTTGTTTCAGCAGTCAGTTAATCTGACGGAACCCAAGCTCCAAATTCTGCCCCCTCTAAGCTGGGCAGCAGCTGAAGTCTCTGTTCAGTTCTTTTAGTTTTAGATATGCTGCTTGGAGTCTTGGAGCCTATTTCATGTATGTGTGCTTCAGGGGTCAGTCAAAGGTTAGGGTAGATTTTATTTGCAGAATTTGGATCTCCTTCTATGATTCTCTCCTTTCTGAGGTTTCTCCCCTCACTTTCTAGTTGTTGTAGCAGTCTCAAACTCTGTCCTCATTCATAAGATGGCCAGTTTCTAGTAACATACTAGCTACCCCGTATGTCACTGGCTGGAGCCTGCCCTTGGGTGAAAATATTTAAAAACAGGAAACTCACCTCCTCTCATTTTATTTCTTTTTCCTCTAGTTTCTACTTTTAGTCAGTCTCCAGGGACTTCAGATCATTGTTATTTTATATTCCGTCTAGAGTTTATAATTGATTTCTCAGGGAGAATTGGTCTGAAGTGAGGTCCTCTTCCGTCACCAGAGGTGGGATTCGTAACCCCTTTATTTTAAATGACTTCTTTGAAGCATGATGAAGAACCTGACAGTGATTAGTCACATCTTTGAATTCAGAGCCCGGGTGGCCCAGTGGTTAAAGTACTCAGCTCCTAACCGAAATGTCTCCTGTTGGAACCCACCAGCTGCTCCACAGCAGAAAGATGTGACAGTCTGGTTTCCTAAAGATTTACAGCCTTGGAAACCCTATGGGGCAGTTATACTCTGTCCTACAGGATTGCTATGAGTTGGAATTGACTCAAGAGCAGTGAGTTTGAATTCATAAGCTAAAAGGATGTTATTCCATCTTAAAGCAAATTAATAGAAGGTCCTCAATAGAATTTTACAGGATCTTCATTGTTTGTAGAGGCTTCTCCACTCTGCTCCCTGAAAAAACATAATAAAAGTCTCTTTTGGCTCTTCTAAGAGAGTCAGTGAAGTTTGTTAGATCCTGAAAGCATATCTCTAGAATTCTACCAGTCATTGGGTAGATATTTAAATTTAATAAACCAGATCAACATATGGGGGATTTCTTAGATGACACGCTAAGGAGAATCCAATAAAGTTTCCAACTTCACTTCTCACTTGAACCAAAGAAATATCTCCAGCTAATGAAACTACATCATTTGTTATTATACATATCACAGAAAGCTAAGCAACTTTTAATAAAATTGGTTGGTCTCCATAACACAATAGTGGGGGAATATAGGGAATAGATCTAGCAAAAAAAAAATACATGTTCTGGGTAAGCTCCAGACCAGTACACACATAACCAACTCTTGCTTGTGCTTCAGAGGGTTTCATTGGTGCTCTGCAGGACATTTCAGGATAAAGTAGTTTTTGCAAGAAAAAGGCCCATCTTAAGTGTTTTGAAGTTGTTATTATTCATAATATTTAAAAGTCTGGAGTAACATATATTAAGGGTTCAGAATACGATGCTCAAGATAGAGAGATGCAGCAGTCCTCAGAAATAGACTACCATTAAAAAAACTAGAGGTTATGTCCAGGCTGTCTCCAGTAGCAGGATTTCAATAAGTAATAATGTCACATTGGACAATTGTTGCTCACAAGTCACTTTATGAAAGTGTTTTTGGCTGCAAACAGTCTTCAAGAATTGTAATTAACTGACTTAACTTTTCTGGAAATTAAGCATCTTGACTTCTTTATAGAGAAATTTGTATTCATCAATGCAAGGAAGAATGCAGGATCACTGTTGAAAGGAATTTACACCTCTAAGAAGCCCTGGAGGTGCAGTGGTTAAGCTCCTGGCTGCCAATTGAAAGGTCCAGGGTTCCAACCCCCTAGCTGCTCCACAGGAGAGAGGTGTGGTAGTCCATTTCTGTAAAGATTACAGCCTTGGAAACCCTATGGGGCAGTTCTACTCCATCCTATAGTAGTGTCGCTATGAGTCGGAATCGACTCCATGGCAAAGGGTTTGGTTTTTTTGGTTGGCGCAGACAGGATGGCAGTCTCCAGGCCTTGGCCAGTTATCAAACCAAGAACAATTTATGAAAACACACACTCTGAAACTTGGACCCCAATTCCTATCTGATTTCCTGTCCTAGAGAATAAGCTGAATATTAAGTAAGCCTCAAAAGCTACTTTTACTCCTTCATCCTAAGGCTTAGACAGGAGGCCAGCCAAGGCTCCTGCTCCTTTACCCCTCTTTCTGGAACCACATCCTGGGCTTGGTCTCTGGATTTTATCTCTCCTACTGTGTGAGAAGAGTGCACAAAAGACCAGAGATGGAAAACAAACTGTTCCTCCTAAGATAAGGGAACGGAAGTCCTCAATGTCCTATACCAGTTTCCCTTTACCTGGGCCCTGCTAAGGCTTGGCTTTCAAGTGTAAAGTTACTTCTTAAGGTAAAGACACACTCATGGTGGTGATATCACATCGATCACATGAGGGAAAAGAGAGAAGAGTCACATGGAGACACCATCTCGATGGTCCAGAAATAGTGTCCTAGGGGATGCAGCTGGGATAGATGCCAATGACCAAGACCTGTAGAGACTGTATACCTCTCAGTGATGTCTGTGCTGTATGCCCATGATCACGGGCCAGATAATTCTTGATGCCCAAATGGTAAGTAAGCCTCATTCATGAGGCATAAGAAAGTTCATGGGGAGGATAAAACTGTAAATCCACTGAGGGTTTCCCCAAAATAGACTGAGTTTAATGTGGAACTCATTCCAGCTCCATTTGAGTTGGCAGGATTGTGTTCTCCCATTCATAAAAATTGGAATCTCAGTAATAGAGGAAAAAAAAAGTTTTACTTTGTTACGTATTTGCACACCTTTTATTTCCTAAAAGTGAAATTGTTGTTGAGTCGATTCTGACTCATGGCGACCCCATGTGTGTCATAGTAGAAGTGTGCTCCATGGTTTTCAAGGTTGCAACTTTTTGGAAGCAGATCACCACCTGTCTTCCAAGGTGGGTTTGAACTGCCAGCCTTTTGGCTAGCAATCGAGTGCTTAGCTGTTACGTCACCCAGGGACTCTTAAAGTGAAATTAATGTTGCCTGTATAATCACGGGGAGCCCTGGTGGCACTGTGGTTAAGGACTCGACCGCTAATGAATCGATCAGCAATTCAAATCCACCAGAAGCTCCTTGGAAACCCTATGGGGCAGTTCTACTCTGTCCTATAGGGTCACTATGAGTTGGAATTGACTTGATGGCAATGGTTTTGGTTTTTGCTACATAATCAATTAGTTCATGAGTGGTGCAAAGGGCTAATGTGCTTGCTGCTAACTGGTGGTTGGAGTCCATGCAGAGGTGCCTTGGAAGAAAGGCCTGGTGATCTACTTCCAAAAATCAACCACTGAAAGCTCTGTGGAGCACAGTTCTACTCTAATACACATGGGATTACCATGAGTCAGAGTCAACTTGATGGCAACTGGTTTTATGTAATCAACATTTATTGAGTGTTCATTATCTGCCAGATACTCTGCTACTTGCTTTCTTACAGCTTTTAAAAAATTTATGGCAGTTTTCTCCAGGGCTAGATACTGAAAAGAGAAAGTGCTCGGTCCTAGAGGATGCACATAACTAATTTTAATAGTGTCAAAATGCCCTTGAAAAGAACTATATTGATTTATGTTCCAGTGAGTGGTGTGTTAGAACACTGGTTTCCCCAGTTACATCAGAACATATTATCAAACTGAAATTGATTTTTAATCACATCAGTTTTTGTAAAAATCAGATCTCATTGTTTTCATTTCTCTTAACACTAGTGAAGATGAGCACACTTTAATATGTTTAATTAGACAGTTGTGTTTCTTCTGCAAATTATCTATTCATATTCCTTGTGCATGTATTATTGTGTTTCACTTAATTATTGTAACTTCTTATGTATTATAGTTATTAATTTCTTAATTGTTATATATGCTGCTAGCATTTTCTCTTAATTATAATTTATTGCTTAACTTTTTAATAGCGTCAGGTCCCTGGGTGGCACAAGCATTTTGTTCTCTACTGCTAACCTAAAGGAGCCCTGGTGGTGCAGTGGTTAAGAGCTTGGCTGCTAACCAAAAAATCAGCAAATCGAATTCACCAGCCACTCCTTGTAAACACTATGGGGCAGTTCTAGTTTGTCCTATAGAGTCATTGTGAGTCAGAATCAACTCAGTGGGAATAAGTTTGGTTTTAGGCTTTGGTTTACTAACTTAAAGGTTAGCAGTTTGAATGTATGCATAGGTTCCATGGAAAAAAGGCCTGGCAACCTGTTTCCATAAAGATTACAGCCAAGAAAACCTTATGGAGCAGTTCTATTCTGTAACACATGAGGTCTCCAGGAGTTGGAATGCGTTTTCTTTTTTCCCCATAGAGGATTTTAATATTTATGAGTTCAAATCTGTAAAACATTTGTGTTTTGTCTTAAAAACCTTCCCCGCCTCAAAACAAACAACAACAACAACAAAAAAAAAACCGTTGCCACCGAGTTGATTCCGACTCGTAGCAACCCTACAAGACAAAATAGAACTGCCCCATAGGATTTCCAAGGCTGTAATCTTTATGGAAATGGACTGCCACATCTTTCTCCCTCAGAGTGGCTGGTGGTTCAAACCACCGACCTTTCAATTAGCAGCTGGGAGCTTAACCATTGTGCCACCAGGGCTCCTTCAAAACCAAAAAACCAAACCCAGTGCCATTGAGTCGATTCCAACTCGTACCGACAGAGTAGAACTGCCCCATAGAGTTTCCAAGGAGCGCCTGGCGGATTCAAACTGCTGACATCTTGGTTAGCAGCCATAGCACTTAACCACTATGCCACCAGGGTTTCCCCAGGGCTCCTTATCCCACCTCAATTACCTAAAAAGAAAGAAAGAAAAAACCTCTTGTATTTTATAATTTTGTTTTTAACATTTAGGGCTTTGCATCTGAAATTTATATACGGTGTGAGATAGGGAGAGAATTTAATTTTTCCCCCCAAATACATAGCCATGTATGCCAACATGATTTGTTGAATATTTTTTTCTTTTTGGCTTATTTGCAGTGCCAACAGATCCTAGGTTGTTGTTCTATCTGGTGTTTTTTTCACTGATCTGTGGATCTAGCCCCCTGCTACCACCACGTATTAAATTACTACAGCAAATATATATATAGACAATAATTGAAGTTGCATGAAGTTTTATGTTTTTTTTTTTAATGATTTTGGAACAATGACTATCTTTACAATATTGAGTCTTCCCTTCAACAAACACTATCCTTCCATTTGTTCAGATTTTCTTTATATTCTTCATTCAGTTTTATACTTTTTTTGATAAAGATTTCTTGTAAGGTTTATTTTTCAGAATTTTGTAGTTTTTATTCTTACCATAATTTTTTTTTTTTTTTGTCTTTACATATTCAACTGGTTATTGGTCATGGAAAAGTTATTTATTTTTTTTTTGTATATCGTTCTTGTAAGTGATCATTTTGCTGAAATCTTTCATTAGTTCATATCATTTGCCAGTTGATTTTCTTATATTTTTAGATTTTCAAAATATACTAATTTGCCATCTGCAAAAAATGAAAATTCTGTTTCTTCTTTACTACTACGTAAAACTTGTGTTTCTTTTCTTCTTTTATTGCACTGTCCAGGACCTCCAGAACTATGCTGAATAGTGGCAATCTCAGTAGGAATACTTTTCTTATTAGTTTAGATTTCAAGAAACAGAAATGTATCATCAACAGATATGAAAATTTTGAATCCTCTTGGCCTAGTGGTTAAGAGCTGTGGCTACTAACCAAAAGGCCGGCAGTTCAAATCCACCAGGCGCTCCTTGTATCTATGGGGCAGGTCTACTCTGCCCTGTAGGGTCGCTATGAGTCAGAATTGACTCGACGGCAACGGGTTTGGTTCTGTTTTGGTTCATTTAAATACTAAATTTCCATCTAAAAACATTTGTAGCAAATCTCACTTTGACCAGCAGTGTATGAGGGTATCTATCTAACTAGTCATTCAGCCACATTTTGTATCCAGACGGCACTGGGTTTTTAACTGGTTGTAAGAAATGAACCTAGTAATTTTAAAAATGGTTCTGATGTTGAAAAGACTATAAAGAAAATGGGCAAATCAGTATATCTTTCCAAAGATACTGACCAATATTCTGTGCTTATTTTGCAAATCAAGCCAGAGAAATAAATTTTTGATTGTGGTGGCTAGATACGTTGTCAAAATGGCTCAAAATTTACCTCATTTGAGCACGAAATGTACATTAACAATCACTGCTCTTGCCCAGTTATTGCAACACGTGCACTGCACCGCTCTATTGCTTTTGACAACCCGCTCTTTGTATTTGCATCCGTTAGAATTATAAATTTGTGGATTGGCATATTTACTGAACTGTTAACCTCTCATCATCTTCAAACAACTGACCAGGCTAAAAAATGCTACAGGCTCTGAAAGGCTCTATGCAGTAGGGTGCTGGAGAGAGAGTCTGCTAAAGAGACTGCCAGATATATTTCTTACTTTACTTCATGTTTCCACACAGGAGTCAGACCTGCTGAATTACAAATCAAGTGATAGTTCTTGGTTGCTTCTATCACAACCCTGACTTAGGCAAAGACTTTAAAAACAGAAATATCTTCTGGGCACCACTTCTTACATGGACTGCCTATTTTAATCACAAGAGGTACCCATTTTTAGAAATCAAGAGCTGAATTAATGTAGGTTTTTTCACTCTTAAGGGATTTAGGTCAGAGCTGACAGAGCCAGAGCTGACAAGGCAATAGTTCGTTACTGGACATCATATTAATCCTCAGTATTTCTAGACCCACTTTTACTCCAGGCAAACATCCATCAAGTGTCTCCGTGATGGCTAAAAGACCCTGTTAGCTAAACAGGGCGAGCATGGCACTATAGTATTAGTGTTTTTATTTTTTAGATTACTGAGGCATAGTCTTGTAATTATTTCTCTTGTATTTCTACATGTTTTATGTTGATTCGCTTAGTGTACAGTTAGCTCACAGTAGTTTTTGTAAAAATGAAGAGCTGTTTAGTGAAGCCCCATGGTTCCCTTGCCAGTTTTATTGATGCCAACACAGCATTAAGAAAGGCTATTTAATAAAATAGGCACGGCCTTTAAAAGATTGCCGAGCCAGCTCATCAAAATGATTTAACAGAGCCGCACAGAGAAAGCTATCCTTGCATAGTTCTTTATTATCTGCTGATCATCAAACACAGAATAGCTACACAGACCCCAAATAACGGTATCTCTAAAACCATAAGAGGGGGAAAATAATCACTTTATACTGAAGAAATCTGGCAGACAAGCCCTTAGTGAAGTGACCAGAGGTCGGTTTAGTAATGGAACAAGTCACCATCATATGCCTCCTGAGGCATCATGTGTGCTGAGGAGACCACGACATCACTTTTTTGGTAATCCTGCCAAAATGCACCAACTGAGTCTAATGTGAGCAAACATCAAACACACCCAAATTGAGGGGCATTCTACAAAATATCCAGCCTCTCCTTCAAAAAGGTCAAGGTGGTAAAAATCAAGGAAAGATGGAGGAATACCTGTTGCTGATTAAAGACCACTAAAAAGACATGACAACTGAACGCAACGGTTTAGGATATTCTTTTGTTGTAAAGCACATTATTGGGACAATTGGTGAAATCTAAATAAGGTGTGTAGATTAGATAATAGAATTTTATCAGTGTTAATGTCTTGATTTTTTAAATATTGTGGTTATATAAACATAATGAATTCTTTTAACCTGTCCAGGGTCATCTGGCCACTCCTAGCTACAACAGAAAATGGAAAATTCAGTCTACCTGAAATTGTCAATGGACTGATTAAAATCAGGGTTCTAGTACTGGAGAAGAGGAAGAGAATCAATAGTAGGATGAAGCTAGTGGTCTTAGCCATGAAGTACGTGTTCTCAGCGAAGTTCATTTGATTGTAAAAAGACAAGCTCACATAAGAAGATAACTACGTTAAGGCTATACCAGGTGATCTCACGGATGGGGATGAAAATATATCCTGGCTTCTCGTGAACTCCACTGGGACATCAGGGCCTGAGCCTCCTCACTGTCACAGACTTCCTGGGCCCCATGATCTTTTTCACTTTCACCTGCCTCTACCTCAGTCTCGCCAGCTTCCTCTACGTACCCACCTCACATATGGCTCCAAACGGTATTCCCAGTTTCCAAGTCTGCATTGTGTTGCAGTTTCAGCTTTGATTATCAACTGTCTGTACTTGATACATCTCAGTTCACATCTGAGTGGTCCCACTCGTACTTTTGTGAAAGGACTTAAGTTGACCAATTTTTTAGGACAGTTGTCCACCCCGGTCTGATCATGCGTAGCTCGAGGGGAGAGGAGGCAATGTCACACAGTGTCCTGGATTTCCAAAAGGGTATGATTGGAGATTCTTCCAGGAGAATGAATGGTCAGGCTGAGAAATGACTGTGATTTCTAATACGGTGCCTCCTACAGACAGGACGCAAAATGAAGGATACTTCCTAGTGCCTTCACAGCAAAAACACCAACACAGAGAAGAACAGGCCCATTCATTTCCACAAGTAAATGCTGCTAGGATTGATTTTGAGAGCAGCAAATCAAGGAGCTAAAGTGGAAATGTAGAGTAAGCCTGATGAAGGAAAGTTATCCCCAATGAAAAACTGTCATTGGACTTTTTTTGAAGACCTTCCTATATTCAGAGACAGAAATGGGGCCTGGGAGGAGCAACGGGCAGTGAGTCAAAGCATCAGAAGATAAATTAAAAGAGAACAGAAACCTGTGAGTTGCCTCCCCCCTCCCGAGTAAGCTTTTGCCTTTGCTTACATCTTTTTCTTAGGCTCAGAAGGTCTGGGTAAATCTGACAGCTGTCATAAAATGCCATCTGTCCTAAGAAAATGGGTGCGGAGGTGGCTTTAACTCAGGGGATTTCCCCAGATGCTGTCAGCATGCATTTTAGGTTCCAATAGGAGCCAGATTAAGTTCCCAGCAAAAAAGAGAGTGCTCTACGAAACAAATCCCTGACCTTGTACTCGCACGGGGAATGAGTAGAAGGTTTGGATGCAGGAGGAGTGGTGGCTTTCTCGCACCTGAGAGAGAGGATAAGATGAAGAGGAATTGACGAGGGACTGTATACGCCCCACTCCAAGAGAGGCTAGGGGAAAAAGGAGGGTTATAGGAAAGTGGGCAGAGGATTGACCATCTGAGAGTCTGTCGGTATCTGGTTAAACAGATGGGTTAGTCTGTGTGGACTATAACTTTAGTCTCCCAGCCTAACCTGAGGCTGTTTACATTTAAATGTCTTTCTTAACTGACAGATTCACAACTGTCTGCACAGGCTCTTTTTAAGAAAGTTTTCCAGCATCTGAGGGGGAACTTTTTTAGCCTCCTTGCTCTTCACCGAGGGAAAACCCTGGTGACATAGTGGTTAAGTGCTATGGCTGCTAACCAAAGGGTTGGCAGTTCAAATCCACCAGGCACTCCTTGGAAACTCTATGGGGCAGTTCTGCTCTGTCCTATAGGGTTGCTATGAGTTGGAATTGACTCAATGGCACTGGGTTTTTGGTGCTCTTCACTAGAGCTCTGGTGGCACAATGGCTAAGAGTAGTTCGAATCTACCAGCCATTCCTTGGAAACCCTATGGGGTAGCTCTACTCTGTCCTATAGGGTCACTATGAGTCAGAATTGACTCAGTAACAATGGGTTTAGTTTATACATACATACGTACATGCACACATACATACTCGTTCCTGTCAAACCAGTTCTGACTCACGGTAACCTCATAAGTGTCAGAGTAGAACTGTAGACTCCTTCTCGCTGTCACAGACTTCCAGGGCCCATTGATCTTCTTCAACTCCACCTGCCTTTACCTTAGTCTCACCAGGTTCCTGTATGTACACACCTCACATATGGCTCCAAATGGCATTCCCAGTTTCCAAGTCTGCATTACCTTGCGGTTTCAGCTTTGACTGTCAGTTTTCCGTACCTGATGCACCTCAGTTCACACCTGAGTGGTCCCACTTATACTTTTGCAAAAGAACTTAAGTCGACAAATTTTTTAGGACTGTTGTCCACCAGGATCCATAGGATTTTCAAGACTGTGCTCCATAGTATTTTCAAGGCTGTGACTTTTCAGAAGCACGTTGCCAGACCTTTCATCTGAGAAGGCTCTGGGTGGGTTAGAACCATCAACTTTTTGGTTAACAGTTGAGTGTTTAACCGTTTGTGCCACCCAGAGACACCTTAATAAATATACTGTGGTGCATATTATGCATCTATTATGTGTATCTATATTTCTTTTTTACTTAATTAACAAGCACCTATATGACAATTGCCATGCACACTTACATGAAGCATTGGTGGTTCAGTGGTAGAATGCTCGCCTTCCATGCAGGGGACCCGGACTTGATTCTGGCCAATTCACCTCTCCTGTAGCCGCCACCTGTCTGTCAGTGGAGGCTTGCGTGTTGTTATGATGCTGAACAGATTTCAGTGGAGCGTCCGGACGAAGACTGGTTAGGGCTGGCCTGGCAATCTGCTTCTGAAAATCAACCAATAAAAACCCTGTGGGTCAGAAAGGTTCAATCCACAACCAATCACAGGGATGGTGCAGAAGCAGCAGCGTATTACTCTGTTGTACATGGGTCACCATTAGTCTGGGCTGACTCGAGGGCAGCTAACAACATGTACACTTACATACCAGTTACTATGTTTCAGACACAGTCCTAAGCCCTTCCCAAATGATAATCGATTTAATGCTCAGATGAGTTCAAAGGCTGCAGCGTTTTTCTCACCCTAGCTTTCCAGATGGGGAAACTGCAGCATAGACAGGTTAAGTGAGAAGCTCATGGCCACACAGCTAGCATGGGATGGAGCCCGTGTTCACAGAGCCCTCTGACTCCAGCACATCCCTGTGCTAATGCTGTACTCCATCAACCTGTCCACACCGCCTCCATTCCTCCAGTGGAAAAGGAGCTTGTGAGGGAGGATATAATAACATGTAATTGGACAGTTTGATAGTGAGCATAATTTTTAACATGTATAATTTTCCAGACTACAAAATCTCTAGGATAATTTGGGGGTATGTGCACCTACACCCTCTGAGCACTCAAGTGCAGCTTGGCAGAGCCTCTAGCTTTTCTGAAGGGAGTTACAGGTGCTGACAAATCTGCTAACTCTGCAACCAACTGTTAACTGTGGTGCAATTCACATACAGGGTGTGAGAAGTCAGAGGAAATCTGCAGTCACAGGATTTCACTTAAACTATACATTTATTTACCGCAGATAAAATTAGACTCTAAATCCACTTAAAAAAAAAACACAAGCTACCCAATGAAGAAAATAACAAGAACAAAAATATGCTTACCGTAAGGATAAATGTCTCATTTATTACATATCATAAAATTCTAGACCTCCACTTTAATCCCATTGTTACAGGTCATTACTGATCACTGTTGACCTGTGGTGCAGTTTCTGCCTGCTTTTGTTTTATTCTCCCTTGTTAGGGAGTTTTACTTCATGTGTTAAGTTCTACATCAAAACTACGTCTCATTTAGCATTGTTTGGATATTAAGAATGTAGTCAATGATAAAGATATTCAAGGCTTAAGATATATACATTTATACATTTTCATAACAGTAGCAGTTGCTTGTTCAGCGTCTTCAAGACCTTCTCAGATGGGTAAGAATAAGATTTTGAAACTGAAGACAGGTGTTCAGCCCTGGCACCCTCACCACTGCCCTTCCCTGAGGGAATTTCATACTGCAGAAATCCCAGTGTGGGAATAAGGGAGCTCATAGTGCTGAGAAGACTTTTCATGGGTTATAAGTTTCCTTCTCCACATAATGTCTGTTGACAGACTCCAGAAGAGCTGTTGTCTTCATGATGCTCACCATTTCCCTGGAAGATATAAAGAGAATACACCCAGGTATCCAAGACCCCCTTGGAGTACAGTTGCCCAATTTAGCAAATAAAAATATAAGATGGCCGGTCAAGTTCAAATTTGAGATAAAACCTTTTTTTTTTCAGTATAAGTATATCCCAAATATCACATGGGATATGCTTATCCTAAAATACATCAAATTTACCTGATGATTCTGTTTTTATCTGTCAACCCTAGCAGGGAGGCAGTGATGGTGCATGTGGTGCAGTGAATTAACATGGCCCTTCTAGCCATGGTCTTTGTGCCTGACACACAATGATCGAGTGGGACTACGTAAATAAGGTAAATGGAACCTGTGATGGGTGGGGTTATGTGTTCACTTGGCTAGGCCATGACTCCCAGTGTTGTGTGGTTGGTCTCCATTTTGTGATCTGATGTAATTATCCTAATTATCCTCCATTTCATGTGTTGTAAATCCTAACCTCTGTATGTTAATGAGGCAGGATTAGTGTAGGGTGTAACTCGAGTCACAGCCTTGCAGGAGGGCATGACCCAAGTCCAACCCTTACTCAAGTTACGCCCTTCTCTGGGGTGTGGTCTGTGTCCAGTGTACATACATGAGTGCTCTGGATGTGGCTGTCTCTCACTTTGGATCCCACATCCAGTTTGTGATCATCTGACCTCCAGTTCTTGGACTTGAGCCAGCGGCCTGCCATCTGACCTGCCTATTCTGGGATTCACCAGCTTCTGCAACCTTGCAGCCCAGTGTCCTATTGTCTGGCCTGATTCACCAGCTTCCACAGCTTTGTGAGCCAGTATGCAGTGGTCCAACCTGCTGATTTGGGTTCATTAGCCCCTGACGTGGGTCAGGAGAAGCATATGTCTGACCTACAGGTTTGGGACTTGCCACAACTGCATGAGCCATTTCCTTGATACGGTTTGTGGATTCTGTTGTAGAGAATTACGGAACGCCAAAACAGAAGGGAAAATGCTATGGGCAGGGGGAGTAGTTGATGTTAGAGATAATGGAATGGTACAGAAATTTGGAAAAGTTAGACATTTGGAACATCTTTAACCTCCACCTCAGAGGAATCAGCTTTGTGCTGATCCTTATGAAAGAAATGATTCGTTTAGCACAGATACATAAAGCACTTTTTCTCATTGCTGATATTGCTTAAGCCTCACAAAAACTATGATAAGTAGGCAATTATCATTCCATTTTGATAATATTTGCCACTTTACCCTAGTGACAACCAAGTGCAATAGTCTTTGCCTCTGTTTTGCCCAGGTGAGTATAGTGAACTAACATGTTTTTGCAATTAGGATATGAGCATATATGGGGAGGTGGTTTCTTTGCTCAGCCATGAGGGAGAGCGTAGTGTTAGTAGAAAGTGGGCCAGACCAGAAGTCAGAAGTGCTGAATTTAGCGTTGCGCTGATGCCAGGCATATGCCACTGACCTGTACGAAAGGGAGAAAAGGGAACTAAGATTTTAAAAGTGCTTACTATGGTTTCAGTAAAAATTTGCTGAAGACTATTCAGAAACAGTTGCAGCAAGGAAAATTTTGCTGAAGATCATTCAAAAACAGTTGTAGCAGTACATCAACAGGGAACTGCCGGAAGCTCAAGCAAGATTTAGAAGAGGACATGGAACCAGGGACATCATTGTTGAAGTCATGTGGATCTTGGCTAAAAGCAGAGAATAACAGAAGGCTGTTTACCTGTGTTTTATGGACTATGCAAAGGCATTTGACTGTGTGGATCATAACAAATTATGGATAACATTGTGAAAAATGGAAATTCCAGAACACTAATCATGCTAATGAAGAACCTGTACTTAGACCAAAAGGCAGTCGTTTGAACAGATCAAGGGGATTCTGCATGGTTTAAAATCCAGAAAGGTGTGTGTCAGGGTCAATCCTTTCATTACACGTATTCATTCTGTATGTTTAGCAGATAATCTGAGAAACTGGACTACATGAAGAAGAACATGGCATCAGAATTGGTGGAAGACTCATTAACAACTTGCAGTACGCATATGACACCACCTTGCTTACTGAAAATTAAGAGGACTTGAAGCACTTACCGATGAAAATTAAAGACCAAAGCCTTCAGTATGGATTACACCTCAACATAAAGAAAACAAAAATCCTCACAACTGGACCATTAAGCAATGTCACGATAAATGGAGAAAAGATTGAAGTTGTCGAGGATTTCATTTTACTTGGATTCACAATCAATGCCCATGGAAGCAGCATTCAAGAAACCAAACGACATATTGCATTGGGCAAATCTGCTGCAACAGACCTCTTTAAAACTGTTGAAAAGCAAAGATGTCACTTTGAGGACTAAAGTGTGCCTGACCCAAGCCATGGTATTTTCAATCACTTCATATGCATGTGAAATCTAGACAATGAATAAGGAACACCAAAGAAGAATTGACACATTTGAATAATGGTGTCAGTGAAGAATATTGAATATACCACACACTGCCAGAAGAACAAACATATCTGTCTTGGAAGAAGTACAGCTAGAACGCTCCTTAGAAGTGAGGATAGTGAGATTTGGTCTCATTTACATTGGCCATGTTATCAGGAGGGACCATTCCCTGGAGAAGATATCATGCTTGGTAATGTAGAGGGTCATTGAAAAAGAAGACCCTCAACAAGAAGGCTGCAACTATGGGGTCAAACATAGCAACAATTGTGGGAACCCGGCAGAGTTTCATTCTGTTGTACATAAGGTTGCTATGAGTCAGGACCTACCTGACGGCACCTAACAACAACTACTACGGTTCTGCTTCACCTGTAAATTGGAATGATAATATCGACCTACTGATTATGATTTTTGTGAGGTTTAAATGATACCAACCATAACTGTGCCTTGTGTTGTTGTTGTTGTTATTTCTGTCGAGTTGGTTCTAACTCATAGCAATCCTGTGTACTACAGAATGAAACACTGCCCGGCCTCACGCCATCCTCAGAATCCTTGTTATCCTTGAGCCCAATGTTGCAGCCACTGTGTCATTCCATCTCATTGAGGGTCTTCTTCTTTTCCACTGACCCTGTACTTTACCAAGCATGATGTTCTTCTCTAGGGACTAATCCCTCCTGACAGCATGTCCAAAGTATGTAAGACACAGTCTCGCCTTCTTTGCTTCTAAGGAGCATTCTGGTTGTACTTCTTCCAAGACAGATTTGTTCATTCTTTTGGCAGTCCGTGGTATATTCAATATTCTTCACCGACACCACAATTCAAAGGTGTCAATTCTTCTTCGGTCTTCCTTACCCATTTGTCCAGCTTTCACATGCATATGATGCGATCGAAAATATGATGGCTTGGGTCAGGTGCACCTTAGTCTTCAAGGAGACATCTTTGCTTTTCAACACTTTAAAGAGGTCCATTGCAGCAAATTTACCCAATGCAATGCGTCTTTTGATTTCTTGACTGCTGCTTCCATGGCTGTTGTTTGTGGCTAAGTAAAATGAAATCCTTGACAACTTCAATCTTTCCTCTGTTTATCATGATGTGGCTTATTGGGCCAGTTGTGAGGATTTTTGTTTTCTTTATGTTGAGGTGCAGTCCTGAATGCTGTGGTCTTTGATCTTCATCAGTAAGTGCTTCAGGTCCTCTTCACTTTCAACAAAGTTGTGTCATCTGCATAACGCAGATTGTTAATGAGCCTTCCTCCAATCCTATGCCCCATTCTTCTTCAAATAGTCCAGTTTAGCGGATTATTTGCTCAGCATACAGATTGAATAGGTATAGTGAAAGGATACAAGCCTGATGAACACCTTTCCTGACTTTAAGCCACTCAGTATCCCCTTGTTCGGTCAGAACAACTGCCTCTTGATCTATGTACAGGTTCCTCATGAATACAATTAAGTGTTCTGGAAATCCTATTCTTCACAATGTTATCCATAATTTTGTTATGATTGACACAGTTGTGTGCTTTGTATAGTCAATAAAACACAGGCAAATATCCTTCTGGTATTCTCTGCTTTCAGCCAGGATCCATCTGACATCAGCAATGATATCCCTGGTTTCACGTCCTCTTCTGAAACTGGCCTGAATTTCTGGTAGTTTCCTATCAATATACTGCTGCTTTGAATGATCTTTAGCAAAATTTTGCTTGTGTGTGATATTAATGGTATTGTTTGATAATTTCTTCATTCGGCTGGATCACCTTTCTTGGGAATGGGCATAAATGTGGATCTCTTCCAGCCGATGTGCCTTACAGAGTACAAAATATTACACAAATACAAGGTTTCATGATTATATTCAGCAGCTGGACCCTGTTTTGGTAGGAAGAAGGGGAGAAGGAAGAGGACCAGGAATTCCTTTCTATTTCCCTTCCTCTTGACTCTATCTCCTTGATTGTAAACTTCTACGTGTATTTTTTATATATTAAAGAATGTGATATCTCTATGGCTACATCAGCTATTACTAATTAATTCAGTTCAGGCTTCCTCTAAGTGAATTGCTCAGCAGAATTCAATATTTTGCTAACTTAGTTTTAGCTTAGAACAGCTAGGCTATTTCACAACTAACCAAATACATGTCAAAGAAAGTTAAGCCTTTTCATGCCACAGATATAAACTAGGCTAGTACAATGCAAGTTTCCTTAAAAATAATGTAATATAGGGTCAATATTCACCAAAGCAAAAGACTGAAGTACGTAAATAGCTTTCCAATATAATGTATGGCTATTTTGGGAAACACACTTAGAGTAAGATGGTCTCTATTTGAGGACAATTCTGCCACAAATCACGTGATCTGGGGCAAGTCCTTTAACCTCTCTAAACCTTAAGTTTGTTATCTATACAGTGAAAATAATAACCTTCTAAGAGATGCAGCCAGAATGTTCTTTAGAAGTGAGGATGGCGAGACTTCAACTCACTCTCTTTCGACAAAGTCATCAGGAAAGACCAATCACTAGAAAACGGCATTATGGTTGGTCAGCAAAAATGGGGGAGACCCTCAGTGAGGTGGACTGACACAATAGCCACAACAAGAGACTCAAACATACCAACAATCATGAACATGGCACAGGACCGGGCAATGTTTCCTTCTGTTACACGTACAGTGGCCATGAGTCAGAGCTGACTTGATGGCAACTAACAAAAACAACATTTCCTGTAGACTGTTGTGAGGATTAAATGAGATGTAATGTACAATTAAAATGTAAGTTGTTATTCTTGTTAATATATATTGTGTTCGTGATATCACAACTGAGATAGGATTCAAAATCTTTTAAAACATCCAAAATCATCAAAATCATGGCATTTTTCTTATCATCTGATTCTTTCCTTCATTTTTTTTTTGGCTGCATAACTCTTTGAAATAAATTGTCCCTGTTTTCTGTCAACTAAAATTTGAAGAGACTTGGGAAACTCATACACAACCTAGTTTAACAGTTCGGAAGTGTGTTGAACATTTAAAATAGGTCTTTTTTCCTTGAGGCTCCGAGGTCCTCAATGTGATTTTGGTGTGCGCAGATACACCCTAGGACAAGTCAGAATCAGCTTTGTAAAGCTTTCTGCTTTTCATAAGCAGATGAATATGCTCCCAGTGCAAACAAAGGAGAATTGCAGTGCAATTCAGACAAAGGGGTGTAACAAGTCAGAGGAAATCTGCTTGAGCAAGAGCCTCTTCGGGAACACAGTGAAGAACGTTCTCAGTTGCAAATGTCATTCCCCACCTCCTGTAGGACTCAGCTGAGCAGGTGGGTGTCTGCCTTGCCTTGAACCACTGAGCAATTGGGAGTCTGGCTAATATTTATTATTCATGGAAAATGGAGCCAGTGCCCTTCAGACATTTGCAGAGTGACTCGGCGGTCGTTAATGAGGTAGGGGAAGTGATCCATTGCTGGGTGGTCCCATTGCGTTTATTTGAACATGTGATCATTAGACTGCGCAGTCCTACCACTCAGGCTTCTGTGTGTCTTCCTGGGGCTCAGTGCCTGGAGTGCCTTATACCCTGAAGAACGTGAAAATGCTTTAACTAACAACGGGAGTGGGCAGACCTGCTGGGTGCCTTCTGTTACCATTCCCAGGATCAAGGGTTGGGGCTGGTTTGTCACTCCCACCATTCTCATTATCAGAGTAAAACAAAACACTAAGGAACAATTTCATTTAAAAGTGACTTGGAAAGACCACTAAATATAAGAAATCTCTCCCTCTCCCTTCCTCTAGCTCAACTTCATAAGTAACCAACATCATACCAACACACACACAGACACACACACACTGACTAACATGTACACTCACACACATGCACACCCACGCACACACACAGACGCAAACATGAACTTGATATCTACATTCCACATGCTCTGCAAGTAGCACAGTCCTCTGGGGTATAAAGTTAGAGAACCTGCCAAGTTGGCTTGGACTATGCATTCATTTGAATGTGTAAATTTACATTAGTCAGTCAGATAAGTGCTTTGGCTCACTAATTTAAATAAAATGCAGGCAAATTCCTTTCACACAATCTAGCAGAGAAATGATGTTTTCTTTTGTTTTGTCTAATTTTGAATTAGTGATTTCTACCTTGAATTGATTATATGTAAGACCATGTAGTATCCAACCCACCATCTGTCAGCTTGTCATACTGTGGTGGCTTGCTTGTAGCTGTGACACTGGAAGCTATGTCACTGGTATTTCAAATACCAACAGGGTCACTCATGGTGGACAGGTTTCAGTGGAGCTTCCACACTAAGACTAGGAAGAAGGACCTGGTGACCTACTTCTGTAAATTAGTCAATAAAAACCCTATGGATCACCATAGAATATTGCCTGATATAGTGCTGGATGACGAGCCCCCTAATTTGGAAAACCAAAAAACCAAACCCGTTGCCATCAAGTCACTTTTGACTCATAGGACCTATACAGGACAGAGTAGAATTACCCCAAAGGGTTTCCAAGGCTATAAATCTTTCTCCTGAGGACCAAGGAGTGGCTGGTGAGTTCAAACCGCTGGCCTTTTGGCTAGCAGCTGAGCACTTAACCACTGTGTCCAAAAGGCATTCAAAACACATAGTGGCCACAACAATGGACTCGAGGCTACCAATGATCATAAAGACAACGCAGGACAGGCCAACATTTTGTCCTCTAGTACCTGGGGTCACCATGCGTTGGAGCCAATTCCATGACAACTAACAACAAAAATACCCAGCCGAAATTTGCAGTCAAGGAAGCCCTGGTTTGGGGCTTTCACGGCCAATGGTCAAAGGGAAACCCTCAGTTTTGAATCTCAAACTCCTATGTCCAGGACGGATTTGTTGCCACGTGTGAATGTGAACTTGAGCAGGACTCACTGCGTGTTCACGCACAGGCTGACCGTCCATGTTACCTACAGTTCAGGGTCCAGGCTGGCTTCTTGGAGAATAGAGTTATTTTATGACAAGGACTCTGGTTTGCACTAGAATTCAGAGCTCACTTACCAAAGTCCTTATTACTGCATCAACCTGTCCATCACTCAGCTTGTATTGAGCATCCGCTAGTGCCCCTCATTGATGCAACCCTAAGAAGCAGTGGGACATCTAGGTAGGGAGACAAGAGCAGCTCCTGAGACACATTCGCAGAAAAACTTCATGCTGCCATGTTGGGACTTTAACCTTCTCCAAAGTATACTATTTTCGCAGTCATATTGAAGAAATTTTATTTTTACCTTTCAGGGCAGGAAGTGGGAATGGATTAGATGGCAATCTAAGGAGACATTTTTTAATAGCCTTTTTATTTTAGTTTTAGATTTACAGACAAATTGTAAAAGCATTACAGAATCCCCGCATCCACCTATTATTACCATCTTACACTAGTGTGGCATGTTTGTTACAACTAATGAGCCAATACTGATATATTATGATTAACTGCAGTCCACACTTTACTCAGGTTCTCTTAGTTTTCACCTAACGTCCTTGCTCTGATCTCATCCGTGGTACCGGATTACACTTAGGCACCATGTCTCCTTAGGCTCCTCTGGGTTGTGGTAGTTTCTTAGGCTTTCCTTGTTTTGATGACCTTGGCAGTTTTGAAAAGTAAACCAGACAAATCAGTCCCCATCAAGTCGTTTCCAACTCATGATGACTCCATGTGTGTCAGAGTACAACTGCGCTCTGTAGGATTTTCGAGGTTGTGACCTTTGGGAAGCTGACCTCCAGGTCTTTCTTCCAAGGCACCTCTGAATGGGTTCAAACTGCTGACCTTTTGCTTAGCAATTAGCGCTTAACTATTTGCACCACCTGGGTCTCCCTTTTGAGTAGTACTGGTCAGGTATTCTGTAGAACACCCCTCAATTGGGATTTAGCTGATGTTTTTCTCATGACAGGACACAGGTTATATGTTTTTGGGAGGAAGACCACAGAGGAAAACATCCTTCTCATCACATCATATCAAGAGCACATGCTATCAACATGACTTACCATAGACCCATTTTTTTTTCCTTAATCACCCAGAAGACAAGTGAATAAAAAAGTTTGAGAGCCACCATGAAAAAGTAAACCCATTAGGAAGTGATTGTATCCACAAATTCTCTGATCCATAGTGTGGGCCCTTCCGCTTGCTGCACCACTGCCAGCCTTTCATTTTACTTAAATGGTTTATGGACCCTAATATCTGTCAGGGAGTATGCTCTTTCCTTAGCAAACACCATCATCAGTATTAAGATTAAATGTTGAAAATGCACAGAGGCTGTTAACTCTATTGCAGAGAGTATAGCTTCAACCTCACTCTAGAATATCAAGTCAATCTCACTGTATGTGTGAGAAATTTCACCATCACGTTTTTCACAAAAAGATAAACCTTTACATGTCTTGACTTGGCGGTGATTTCACATCTTAAATGTTCCTGTCACAGCTGAGTAGTTTTCGGTATAATTTTTCCTTAAACAAACAAACAAAAAAAACTGGTGGGATTGGGAACACCGGTATACTTCCTGAGCATCTACTATATAGAGGCATTTTACTCCCTGCAGCCCTGCACATCAGGTAAAATTCTATCCATTTCACAGAAGAGGCAGTGGATTGATGAATGGGAAGCCAGCACATCTCGTTGACCCCATGGCCTTTCTATGGTCCAGCTACTCCTGCTGGAGTTAATAACGGTGTACTTTGAGAGAGGACAGACAGGGTTCTCTCTCATGGCTGAAATGCTCCCATTACAGAGGTGCAAGACTTTCGGTCTTGCAGAATTTCCAGGTCTTAGAATCTTCTAGAAAAATGCAAGTTTTTATTTTTTCTAGATATTGGCATAGCTTTATATGGTTGATCAAAATGTTCTTTATTCTATTTTTAGGCTATGGTTCTTGTTCCTTCTTGATAATGATGTTAAAACAAAGGTATTTATTATAATTTCTCATCAAAATTTATAGGCGTTGCTCACAGAGTACGGTGAGGGTGACTTTAATAATAGAGTGAAATGGAAGGATGCTTCACTGTGATTGACAATTGATCAGTATCCAAACAGTCGCAGTATACGTGACAAAGTTCTAGCTCTTTCTACAATATATAAGGAACCTGTATAACTTAATAAGAAAAGGAGCAATCCGATAGAAAAATGAGCAAATACCATGAACAAGCAATTTTCAAATAAAGAAATAAAAATGGGCAGAAAATATATGAAAACATATTAAGCCTCTTTACTAATCAAATAAATGCAAATGAAAACAATGATATGGTTTTTGACATGTCAAATTGGCAAAGATTAAAAATGCTGCTATCCAGAGTTAGCAAGAATGTGGAAAAGAATAATTTTTTTAAACCAATACCTAGCATAGGTTAAATGTACATTTCCTTTGATCCAAGAATTCCATTTCAGGAGATTTATCCTATAGAAATATTTATTCAAGTATGTTCAGTATGTTTACCAGAATGCTAATTGTACATTGTTTATAAATTACCAAAAAATAGAAACAACACAAATGTTAATTAATGAAGGGTTGGTGAAATAAATTATAGCACATACATGTAATGGAAAACTATGCAATCAGTAAAAAGGATAAGGTAGAGCCCTTCTACCCACATATGCTTTTGAGTGAGAAAATCAGGTTGCTGAAGAGTTTGTATTTTTGACCCAGTTTATAGCTGCATGGAAACCCTGGTGGCATAGTGGTTAAGAGCTACAGCTGCTAAACAAAAGTTGGCAGCTTGAATCCACCAGGCACTCCTTGGAAACCCTATGGAGCAGTCTTACTCTGTCCTATAGGGTCGCTATAAGTTGGAACCAACTCGACGGCAGTGGATTTTTTTTATATCTACATATATCATTTTACCACATCTAGTTTTTTGTTTTTGTTTTTTTTTTTATCTTTTACATAGATGAGATGGGACTTTATAAGAAAGAGAACCCTGAACTCAGCATATTGTTAGTTCTTTGTTGCTAATAGCTGCTGTCTAATTGGCTCTGTCTCATGGTGACACCATGTACAACAAAAAGAAATGCCACCCAGTCCTGTGCCATCTTCACAATTATTGGTAATCAGTGCTTTTTTGGTGATCCATAGGGTTTTCACTGAATAATTTTTGGAAGTGGATAACCAGGCCTTCCTTCCTATTTTGTCTTAGTCTGGAAGCTCCACTGAAACCTGTCCACTGTGGGTGGCCCTGCTGGGATCTGAAATACTGGTGGCATAGCTTCCAGAATCATAGTAACATGAAACTACGCAGTACAACAAACTGACGGACAGGTGGTTGTACTTGTTTGTGTGGCTCTGTAAATGGAGTTGCAAATGGACCAGCAATTTATGGAAATTTTTTAAGCAGAGTGAGGCTATTTTTTGCAGGAAGCTCAGTAATTCATTGAAAACACCTTGGCCTGAGATCACTATATGTTATCATCTGAGCTTATGATGACTCCAGGGAATATTGAGACTGTGACACTTCTATGAAATGATTCATCAAACATTGAGGTGGCATTAAATGAGTGGCTCCAAATTTGATTAATGTTTTCCTTAATTTCTTTATCACACACTGAATGTTATAAGAATAAAAAATATAAATTAGTATTATTACATAAAATATTCCTATTTTATTTAACTTTAAATAATTACTATTCAATTGTAGTTATATGAGTCTGAAATGCCTCCTAAAGCTTCTTCCCTGCTTGTCAAGGTCCATTAAAGAATAAACTTATCACAGCCATGTTCAAATAATCTGATCCTCTAGAAATACTTCAGTTATGTTACACACATGAAAACAATGAGCTGAATGCAGTACTGTGCTCAGCCCAACAGGTAAATCCACTGCCTGAAAAAGCACTAATTGACAAAGAAGTAGGAATCCACCCTGCTGGGTGTGGGGCAGACCCACTTGGTGCCTCTGAGACCCTCAGTAGGAAATGAAGCTCCTAAGGGCAAGGGGTGGGGGTCCCTGGGTGACACAAATGGTTTCTACTTGACTACTAACCTAATGGTTGGTGGTTCAAACCCGTCCAGTGGTGCCATGGAAGAAAGGCCTGGCAATCTGCTTCTGTAAACATTATGACCAAGAAATCCCTATGGAGCAGTTTTACCCTGTAACACATGAGGAGAATCAACTCATGGCAATTTTTTTTTTAAGGGCAAGAGTGACAGTCACCCTCTTCCTGTCTGCAAAACCTAGATGTAGATGTCATTGTATGGTATTTTTTGAGCTAAACCTATGCAACGATACCCATCTTGATTTTCTGAGATAGTTTCAGGGCATAAAGTTCATCTTGTATCTTACGGATGTTTGGACTATTTTTGGCCCAGAAAATGACCACTCCATCCACACCTAAAATGTGATGCTAAATAACTAGTTCACAATTCCACAGTTTTGGAAAGCTTTCAAAAGGATGCCCGATCATGAGCCCAGGTACTGAGAATTAGAGTAGAAAATGTGGGCACAAAAATGCTTTGATGGGTATGCACAGAAATGCCACCTCAAACAGCACAGGCAGTACGAACAATAAAGGGAAAAGAGCAACAGATGAGACAGCTGTGGGAAATAAATCAGGTACATAGGGCGGCCTGGCTGGACCCACAGAGTGCTTTGAATAGCAGCAAGCTCTGGAAATAGCAGCAGAATTTAGACCAGTATACACACAGTCTGGTCTGTGGGCTGTTGGTCATGCCGTGCGGTCTTCTTGGTAACCTCCACTCAAAATGGTACCATTCTCTGTTACAACATCTTCCAGCCCTGCGTTCATTTTTTTAATCATTGCATAATATTTACAAGGAAAAAACACATACCAAGTTTTGAATGGTAACAGGCAAGCCCCAAAGGCTCCAAGCCTTGGACAGACCTTCAAAAGTCCAGCTCCTCAGGTGAAGGAGTCATAATCTGTTTGATCCTCTTTAAGGATCATATTCTGTTCTTTCTCACATAACAAGATCCAGGCTGACACACACAAAGCAGAGCAAAATTTCAGAGTCTAAGATAAAATCAAGCATCATGATTCACCCTTTTGTTTTTTCTTATCAAAGAATTAAAAAAAAAAAAAAAAACCAAATTAGATACAAATTGCCACACGTTATTGTTGGGTGCCATCAAGTTGATTCCAACTCATAGTGACCCCATGTGACAGTAGAACTGCCCCACAGGGTTTTCTTGGCTATAATCTTTACAGAAGCAGATTGCCAGGCCTGTCTCCTGCAGAGTCGCTGGGTATGTTTGAACTGCCAAACTTTGATTAGCAGCCAAGTTCTTAACCATTGAACCACCAGGGACCCTTTGACTCATAAAAAAGCCAAAAAACCAAGCCCACTGCTGTCGAGTTGATTCTGTCACCAAACTTGTAGGACAGAGTAGAACTGCCCCGTAGGGTTTCCAAGACTGCCACACCTTTCTCCTGTGGCTGGTGGGTTTGAACAGCTGACCCTTGGGTAATCAGCTAAGTGCTTAACCACTGCGCTATCAGGACTCCTTCTTTGGCACATAGTAAACACTAAATAGTTAAGGAAGGAATAAAGGAAGGCGTTTATTGGAGGGTGTTGGAACGTAACTATTGATCATATCTTCAATTCTCAGATTTCCGGCGGCATGAGTCAACTATCTGCCCAGTGAACATCAGAAAATTTCAGTGTTTAAGAAAGGGGGTGACGACATTCCTCTCTCTACTGCCAGCAAAATTCCGGGGATAGCAACAGCAGAGAAGAGAGTAAAACACAAGTTAAAGGCTGTGTGAAACCAGTATAATAAGCTAGAACTCAGCTTCTGAGCTGTGAAGATAGGCCTATATTACAAAGCACAGCACCAGGCTGAGAGTTCTACAGTTTTTGTACCCACAAGGGGAGAGATTTTTAAAAAGAAAAAGTACTGGTCTGCTTCTGTGGAGATAAAAATAAGGTTTCAGCAGTTATATATCAGTATTGCTGGGTGTCCATACCTCCATTCTCTCATGGACTTCTGGCCACCTCTCTGTGAAAAGCCATTGAGTACTTCAGCAAATACCTATTGAGCAGCTAGTATGTGCTGGGGGGTGTAGGGATACAGTTGCGAGTAGAATAGTCATGATCCCTGCCTTAAGGAGTTGATGACCTGCTGAAGGGTCCTGGGCCCTCCCAGTGCTTGGCTTACTTGTATTCTGAGGGCCAATTCTGTTGGTTCCAGGACATCCACAGCTCTCCTTTCCCCATCCTGCTCGCCCTAAGGATGCCTCTTACCAATGGCCATACCCAGCCGGCAGTGCTGTCAGTGCCCCCAGATGCTCTGCTGCTCTGGTGGTGCCCATCAGACTCTGCTCCACACTGGCAATGCACTTCTCAAAGACACAGAGAACTATGCCCAGGCTGCCTTTGCTGAGGGTGCTGGAGCCACTGGTGCCATTCCCATTGTGCAGACGCTGCCAGCTTGACATCTTTCTTTCTCTATGGCCGGCCCACGAAGATCTTTATCAACAGCACTTTTAAATTCTTATCCTCTTTGATCAGGACAGATTGTAGAACAATCTGAGTTAACAGTGCCTCTAATACCCTGCCTTCTAATACTATCCTGCTTTCTTAGATTAAACATTTCTCTCCATGGCCTCCCTAGCTTGGGTCTCTCCCAGGAGACTTCTTGCCTTCTGTAGTTGACATCTTCTGTTTTTGTGTGTTCACTATCTCTTCCCTCTCTTTTGGTAACAGTGCCCTATTTTCGAATCATCCACTCTTCATTTGTGGGAGGGAGGGGCCCATAAACAAGGCCTGGGCAAGCCTAAGTATCCAATGTGATCGTCCAGGACGAGCTCATGAGCCAAAATATTCACTCATCATCCAACGAATATGTACTGAATTCATGCTTTGTGCCAGGTATGGTGCCAGAGCTGAGGAAAGCAGCAAAAGCAATCCTGCTCTCAAGGAGTTCACATTCTAGAGGGAGAAAATATAAATATATATATAAAAGAATATATATATACACACATACATACATACATATTTATACAGGAGTCCCCTGGTAGCGCCAATGGTTAAGAGTTAGGCTACTAACCGAAAGGTTGGTGGTTCAAATCTACTCAGAGATGCCACAGAAGTAAGGCCTAGTGATCTGCTTCTGAAAGGTCATAGACTTGAAAACCCTGTGGAGCAGTTGCACTCTGCACACATGGAGTTGTCATGAGTTGAAATTGACTCGACAGCAACTAACAACAATATATATGTTCTACATATTATATATAATCTACAAATTATATGTAACTACATATATATAACCTACATATTATTTGTAATTACATATTATAAGTAACCTACATATTATATCGACTCGATGGCACTGGGTTTCTGGGACATATTATATATCATCTACATATTATATGTAACCTACATACTATATACATTATATATAACTCTGTTAGATGGTGACCATTGTTAAGAAGAAAAAAGAAGTAGGATAAATAGAAAGAGAGTAACAAGTAATAGCAGGGATACTTCTTTATTATATAGAGTGCTCAGCAAAGGCCTCTCTGACAAGGTGATCTTTGGGCTAAGACTGAAGGAGGTGACCATATGGATACCTAGAGAAAGAGCATTCCAGGAAGAAGGACCATGAAAGGCCAGCAAAGGCCAGGAGGTAGGATTGTGCCCTCAAGCAACCTGAGGAAGCAAATGTGGTTGGAGCAGAGTGAGTGAGGTCAGACAGTGTAGCAGCCAGGTCACAAAGACTTACGGGCCTGGGAAGGGCTTTGAATTTCTTCTGAGTTAGATAAGAAGGCATTGGAGGTGGGAGTCGAGCAGAGGAATGGTATGATATGATTTAGGTTTTAGGGTCATAACACTCTGACTGAGGTGCAGCAAATAAATAAAAGGGAGCCAATAGGGGAAGTAGGGAGACCATTTGGGGGCTATTGAAGTAAAACAGCTAAAAGATGATGCTGGCTTGGACCAGGTTAGTATCAGTGGGATTCAAGAACATGGTTGGATTCAGAATTTGCTATCATGTTGGATGTGAGGTGGGAGGTAAACACAGTTAAGGATGACTCCAGAATTTTTAGCCTGAGTACTGGAGGAATGGAATTAGTTGTCTTAATTTTTTTTTTAATAGGGATAGAGAAGTGTGAAGGAGAAGCAGGCTTGTGGAGTGAGATTAAAGCTTTGGTTATGGACATTTCAATTTTGGAATTGACTCAATGGCAACAGGTATGGGTATTGTATTAAGCATCAGCCCATGGAAGCAGCAGTCAAGAAATCAAATGATATATTGCACTGGGGAAATCTGCTGCAAAAGGCCTCTTTAAAGTATTGAAAAGCAAAAATGTCACTTTGAGGATTAAGATACTCCTGACCCAAGCCATGATATTTTCAATCCCCTCATATGCATGTAAAAGCTGGACAATGAATGAGGAAGACTGAAGAAGAATTGATGCCTTTGAATTATGGTGTTGGCCAAGAATATTGGATATACCATGGACTGCCAAAAGAACAAACAAATCTGTCTTGGACGAAGTACAGCCAGAGTGTTCCTTGGAAGTGAAGATGGCAAGACTTTGTCTTACATAATTTGGACAAGTTATCAGGAAGGACTAGTCTCTAGAAAAAGACATCATGCTTAGTAAAGCAGCAAAAAAAGAGGAAGAGCCTCAACAAGATGTATTGACACAGTGGCTGCCAACAGTGGGCTCAAACATAGCAATGATTGTGAGGATTGAGCAGGACCAGGCAGTGTTTTGTTCTGTTGTACATAGGGTCAGTATGAGTCAGAACTGACTGGGTGGCACCCAACAGCATCAAGCATCAAGTGGAAATTTTGATTAGGCAGCTGAATATATGAGATTGGAACATAGGAAGACATCTGGACTGGTGATCTAGAATTGGGAGTCCTCATCACATAAAGCCATAGCACAAAGTGAGACTAACTCGGTACTAAACATTAATAGGAAACCCTGGTGGCATAGTGGTTAACAGTTCAGCTGCTAACCAAAAGGTCAGCAGTTTGCATCCTTGGAAACCATATGGGGCTATTCTACTCTGTCCAAAGAGTCGCTATGAGTTGGAATCGACTTGATGGCAGTGGGTTTGGTTTCTTGGTTTTAAACTTTAAAAAATAAGAGACAAGAGGTCTGAGGACCTCTTCTAAAGGATTCTGGAGACTTTCAACATCCAAAGCTAAGCCAATAATGATTGTGTGGCAAAAGAAACTGAACAGAAGCAGTCAGCAAGAGTGGTACTCTGCAGATCCAGTAGAGAAAGTAATCAAAGACTAAGGAGTGATCAAATACGTCAAATGCTGTTGGCATGTCAAGTAAAACGATGCTAAGAATTGACTAAAAATTGAAGACTAGGTTTGTTAACATTGAGGGCATTGGTATGGTGACTATCTAGTAGGGCACTGTGGAGACTCAAAGAGGAGGTTTATTAGTAATCTACTGAGGTACACAAAACTTAGCTGTTTAACACAACAACAAACATTTATTATCTCACACAGTTTATATGGGTCCAGAACTTGGGCATAGCTTTGTTGGACGGTTCTGGCTTAGGATTTCTTATAAGATAACAGTATGATGCTGGCCAGGACTACAGTCATCTGAAGACTTCACTGGGGTTATAAGATCTGCTTCCAATGTGACTCCCTCACATAGCTGACAAGCTGATGCTGGTTCTTGATAGGAGACCTCAGTTCCTTCCCACACGGACCTCTCCACAGGCAGCTTGAATATCCTTAAAACATTGTGGATAACATCCCCCAGAGCAGGCAATCCAAGAGAGTGAAACAGAAGTAGCAATGTCTTTTGTGACCTAGCCTCAGAAGCTACATATCATTACAGATACAATCCTATTGGCTACGCAGGTCAGCCATATTCAATCTGATAAGGAGCCACAAAACAGTGCAAAGAATAGGAGGCTAGGATGATTCAGTGTCATCTTGGAGTGTGGCTATCTTGGGGTGCTGTTGATGATTATAACAAGATAACAGATAAAAACAGGGACCATCTCAGGTAAACTGAGATGTATGTTCGCCCTAGTCTTTGGTAATCTGGAGTACAGCAATTTCAGGGAGTGGAGTGATAGCAAAGAGACTAGACAAATGAAACTCAATTCTAGAACTTTTGCTCAACTCCTGGATAAAAAGGAACTCTTTCTCTACCTCTTTCCACTAGACTTGAAGCTGGTAGAATGGTGAAGTTAATATGACTGGTAGCCATTTTGTCATTAACTCGGGTCAAAGAACAAAGCCAACAGAATGATAAGCAGAGATAAGAGATGGAGATACATTCCTGATAACATTGTTTGAACACTTGGACCCAGCCAAGCCTAAAGCTTATGTTAACTGGAATGGCTATCATAGTCTCCCCATCACCTTAAAAATATTTAAGTTATTTATGAAATTTACAACCAAAATAACTTAGATTAATGCCATCCCTAACTAGATCTTTATTGAACATAATCCACTAGTTCCCCAGACTCATTCAGGTATGTCCTGAGTGCAGGATAAACACAGCTTAAGCTCAGTTTGGTCTCCCTGCTACACTAAGTGAGGAAATTATTGAACAATATCATTAATATCACATGCTAGCAAAATTTTGCTAAAGGTATTTAAAAATGGCTACAGCCCTACATACGTGGGGAACTGCCAGAAGTCCAAGCTGGATTCAGAAGATGACATGAACAAGGGATACCATTTCTGAGGTCAGATGAACCTTGGTCAAAAGTAAAGAATACCAGAAGGATATCTACCTATATTTTATTGACTACATGAAGAAAATCAACTGTTTCGAATTATGGATAACATTGCGAATAATTGGAATTCCAGAACACTTAATTGTGTTCATGCTGAACTGGTACATGGATGAAGGTACAGTTGTTAGAACAAGAGGATAATGTGCAGTTTAAAATTGGATAAAGTGTGCAGTAGGGTTGTATTCTTTCACCTTACTTATTCATATACACTGAAGTATTAATCCAAGAAGCTGGGATATATGAAGAAGAATGCAGCATCAGGTTTGGAGTAAGACTCATTAACACACTGAGATATGCAGATGACACAATCTTGCTGAAAATGAAGACAACTTGAAACACTTTCTAATAAAGGTAGAAGACTATAGCCTTCAGTATGGAATACGCTTCAACATAAAGAAAATGAAAATCCTTACAACTAGGTCAATAAACAAATGGTGATAAATGGTGAATAAATTAAAGTTGTCAAGGATTTCATTCTCCTTGGATCCACAATCAATGCCCGTGGAAGCAGCAGTCAAGAAATCAAATGACATATTGAATCGGGCAAATGTGCTGCAAAAGACCTCTTTAAAGTGCTAGAAAAGCAAAAATGCCATTTTGATGACAAAGGTGCACCTGACCATGGTATTTTCAATCGCCTTATATGCATGCCAAAACTGGACAATGAAAAAAAGGAGGCTGAAGAAGAATTGACACATTGCAATTGTGTTGTTGGTGGAGAATACTAAATATACCGTGGACTGCCAGAAGAATGAACAAGTCTGTCTTAGGGGAAGTACAGCCAGAGTAAAAAAAGCTGCTGATAAATGAGGATGGTAAGACTTCATCTAGTTTACTTTGGACATGTTATCAGAAAGGACCATTCGCTGGAGAAGGACATTATGCTTGGTAAAGCAGAGGGTCAGTGAAAAAGAGGGAGACCCTCAATGCGATGGATTAACACAGTGGCTGCAACAATGGACTCAAATATAGCTGCAACTGTGCATACGGGCAACATTTTTTCTGTTATATATGGGGTCACTGTGAGTTGGAGCCAACTCAACAGTACCTAGCAAATTACACCAAGAGGACTGCTCAGGTCATTTTCTTCAAGAGCTTTTACTTAAACTAGCACTGTAATTGGTGCTTATGATTATAATATGGACTTTATATGCAAGAGTATATATTGATATTGAGCTGGTATTAGTATTTGCACAGTCCATAAAATTCAGTCTTTAAATGTTAAATCAAAAATACCCCCTGAAGTCTTCCTCAAACCAAACAATGGTTTAGCTTTGAATGTTGCCTTGAGCACTGTGCTCTTTCAAGAACTATCTATATGGGATCAAATTGACAATAGCAACTTGAAAGATTAGATAGTAACATTAGGGGGCAATGAGTTTACATTAATGGGGGAGGAACAGCTCAGAAAAGGAGGTGAGAATGGTTGCACAACTCAAAGAATGTAATTAGTGTCACTGAATTGTACATGTAGAAACTGAATTGGTGTGTTTTGCGTGTATATTCTCAACAACAGCAGCAACAACAAAAAGCCCATCTTCAAAACAGGGATGCTATAAGTGTAGCTCTACGATGAAACACTGAAGGCTGTTCCTTAAATTGATCCAATGGCTTCAACCTTGTCCCAAGAATACTGCCAGCAGAAGAGGTGGACAGCCCATGCAGAAGCAAGCTGAAGTTTAGCCCTATAAAGGAAAAGAAAACGTCTATTCCTAAATCACATGCTACTGATGACGTTGAATTTTACCCAAGCCCTCAATCTTTTGTGTGTTAGAAAAAGGTTTACTGTAAACAATTGAGGGAGATGAACGTAATGAACTACTACTCTGTTTAAATACCTTTACAATAGGTGGCTTCCTTCCTTATCTCCTCAACTTTCCTCTCTCCATGGGTCTCTCAGGATCCGTGTGGACTTCCCACCCCAGTGGTCAACTTTGTCAGTTCTCAGTTCTCTGCTTCAGCGGAGTAGGAGCTCTCTTCTCCTTGTGATGTGCCTCTTTTTACCATTGCAATCTTGCTTCCTTCCCTTCCCTCAGTTCTGTCATCTCTCTTTCTTGCAATCTTTTTTTTGAATAGAGCTATCCTTGCCTACTGTAACATTGTGTGTTGTAATTTCTTTCCTTTGACACTGACTTTTTTCTCTTACTTTCCAGCCTCCCTTTAATATCTTTTTTCCTTCAGTCATCCAGCAAGAACAGAATTGAATTTTTATACAGCCTCTCAGAATTCATATTACTTAGAGCATCCCATTTTGATTTGAAAACCAAAACAAAACTCTATAGGAAGTGGGACATAGAAGAAAGGCTGGAAGTGAATAGAAAAAAGTGATGGGGGTTGAAGTCAGCTTGCAGGCTCTCCCCTGCAGGAGGGGTGCCCATGCTGGGGAGTAGGGACTGCAGCCATCTGGAGGTTTCCCTGGACCAGTGTGTCTTTGGAATGCACACACAGGGGTAGGAACTGAACTGAGCTGTGCATGCAGAAAATTGAATGTGTCCATTGATCCAACAAGTCTAAATAAATTCTTGTTCTTGTTAGCCCAGTATTTAGTCCTTGTGGTCAATGAAGCATTGAGACAAGGCAGATTTGGTTGCTACTTGTCTTACTCCCCAACACTACCCAAATATGAAATACATCCCCTGGGCAGAACAAACCCCCTTAACTTTCAGTCACCACTTGCTTCAAATTAGGAAATGAGTTGAGAAGAGGGAGCAGCATGGAGGTGACATTTAATTTCAAAACTTTTCCCATTACTGCCACTCAACATTAGCTTGGCCCTTTCAAAGAACACAAGCATTTTCTGAACATCTACTGTACATGGCATACTTTCTTATACATTATCTCACCTAACCTTCACAAGTAGGATTCTCTCCAAGAGGCACAGTGTACACGGAACACCTACATGTGGTAGAAACATTGACAGTGGCCAAAATGTGCTATTGGATAGAACCTAGAGCCAAGAACTGGAAGAGCCACGTTCCACCACTGCCCTTGATATGTGGCCTCAAGTCTACCATCTGTGCCTCAGTTTATCTAAAAATGCAATATACAACACCAAGGTAAACAGAGGATTGGTGTTATTGTGTTAAATGCAGCACTCTGACCTTCTTTAAAAAAATGTGTTTTCTAAAGCATGGCATGATAACTATTCAGTAAACAGGAATTTCATACTCTGATTTATTCAGTAGGTGTGTGGAGGAGGATGTGAATTGAGCCCACAGCGATCCCCACTGTGTCCAGTGTTCCCAAATGACACATTCAATTAGAGATTATGTCATCATCTAAAATTAAATTTATTGAGACAGAATAGTTGACTTTAAGAGTGTGCTCTCTACAAGGGGAAAAAGCACATCAACATGCCATTCCTAACAGGCTGTTTTACTTCTTAATAGCTCACAGCATGAAGCCTGCCATAACTTTCCACAGCCATACTTACAGAGAACAAGACAGTGTCATTTCCTCTTTTGAGTATCAGTTTCTCCCCTTTGAACGGGGTTTCTCCACTTCCGCACTGTTGACATTTGGGGCTAGATAACATTGAAGGGTGTTTAGCATAATCACTGGCCTCTAACCTCTATATTCCAGTAACACTCGCCCCAAAGTTGTGACAACCAAATATGTCTCTAGACATTGCTAAATGTCCCTTGTGGGACAAAATCACCCTCAGTGGAAAACCACTGCCTTAGAAGATGGATAATAATTGAACTGAGGCCATGTTAATTTAGATAAAACACACTCTTTTGTTCCCTTTCACTAAAGTCACTAGAGAGACCATACTACTCCCAGCATGTACAGACAAAAAGATGTGCCTGCAAGACTGGACAACTTCAAATCCTCTAACACAAACACCCTTAGGTAAACCAACACATGACATAAGGTGATGAACAAAGTCAGTCTTCACCGCTGAGTTTTCCTTCCTCAGCTCACTTTACTTAGAGTAGCCCTTCTCCCTCTATTCACCAAACCTTTATCCATCTTCAACCAAAATATCCTAAAGTGGCCCCTACTGTCAGAAGATCCATGCCCTGCAAACCTGAACTAATCTGAGATACTTTAACTGAAGATACATTTCTTCTTTAAGCCTCTCCAAAAAATTCCTGGCCTTCCCCAAGCATCTCTAGGTAATCTTCTGAGCATGAAAGGAGGAAAGGGAACAATAAAGATGTTTGAAGTAAAGTACAAATGTAGCGGCATAATTAGAAATGGAGCAAATGTATTTATTCAGGATATAAGAGTTGGCTATCAAACAATGCAATGGATTCTCACAGATGACTTAGGAAACCAAGTCTCATTACTCTATAGTAACTAGAGATTTCAAATGCTGTCCCTTGGGCTTGAAATTCCCTTCTTACTTTTATTCATCAAGCTATATACCCTTTCCTCTAAAGTACAGTTCAGGTATTTCCAGGAATCTTTTCCAACCCTCTCCACCCTACTTGGGTTTAGATGGCTCTACCTAGGGTAGCGATCACACCTACTATAGTCCTTAGCACGGTCTATTTTTCTGAGCTGCAAATAGATAAATATGCTCCAGGAGCCAACAAGAACAATGAACATGTGTAGGGTATCCTGTTATAATTGATTTCAAATTTATAAAACATTAGCAAATTTAATGACATATATGATTATTATAATGATACACAGAATTTCAAAATAATCAGTTCTTAAAAATGGTGTTAGCTGCTCTGTCAAATAAATAGCAAATTTTTTTCTTCTAATTTGTTGTTGCTGTTAACCGCTGTCAAGTCAGCCCTGATTCATGGTGATCCCATGCACAACAGAACAAAACGCTGCCCAGCTCTACGCCATCCCCACGATCACTTGCGAATCTGGCCGTTGCAATCCACAGGGTTTTCATTGGCTTTTATTCTGAAGTAGATCGCCAGCCCTTTCTTCCTAGCTCATCTTAGCCTGGAAGCTCTGCTGAGATCTGTTCAGCATCACAGCAACAACTAAGCCTCCACTGACATATGAATGGTGGCTGTGCATGAAGTGCACTGGTGAGGAATTACACCTGAGTTTTCCTCATGAAAGACACGAATTCTACCACTGAACCACCAATGCCTTTTCTAAGTTATCTAATTCTGTAGTCACCATTGTTGTTGACAGCTTCTTAAATACCATCTACAAAATGTTCATCACACCTGGCATTGCACAGCAGCGCTCACACTCAATAACATAAATAGACACCCAGGTTTCCCTCACCCCAACTTCCAGCCCCACCATGTGCTTCACCCATGTGTGCCCTTCCCAGGCTTTCTCCCACAGCCTCCCCCCACACTTCTGTGCTGAGAGGTCCTGAGCAGCTGCTGCAAGAGGACAGGGCTCTGGGGAAACACAACTCTCACCTGCAAGAGCTTACAGTCTAGTGGGAAGAAAGGCAGGTCAACAAGTACTGGTAATACATGGTAGTAAGTATCACAGTGTGTGTACACCCAGGCTGCTGCAGGAACCCACAGGGAAGAATGCTGCTCCCACCTTGGGGACTTGGGTCAGAGAAAAAGCCCTAAGGGGAAAAAAATGTTGCCATTGAGTTGACTCTAATTCATAGTGACCCTATAGGACAGGATAGAGCTGCCCCATAGAGTTTCCAAGGAGCAGCTGGTGGATTTGAACTGCTGATTTTTGTGTCAATAACTGAGCTCTTAGCCGCTGTGCCACCAGGGCTCCACAGCACCTGACTTAAATTTAAAGGGTAAGAGAAGTGGTGGGAAAGCATTCCATCCTGATGTTTGAATAATGGAGGATGTCAAGAAATGAAAAGCCCAGCGAGGATGACCTAATCCCCCCTCATTCAACATCTCCTAAAAATCAGGAGATGGGTTTACCCTCAAACACTACCACCCATCTATCAGTTCGTCATTCTAGGGTGGCGGGCATGTTGCTATAATGCTGAAATTTATGCTGCTGGTATGTCAAATACCAGCAGGATCACCCATGGTGGACACAGGTTTCGGCAGAGCTTCCAGACTTAGACAGTCTGGGAAGAAAGGCCTGGTGACCTACTTCTGAAAATCAGCCAGTGAAAACCCTATGGATCAACAGAATATCGTCTGATATAGTGCTGGAAGATGAGCCTCCCAGGCTGGAAAGCACTCAGAATATTCCAGGAAATGTTTGGTTCTTTATGCATAAATAAGGTCACCATGAACTAGAACTGATTCAGCAGCAACTAACAACAAGCCTTAGACAACTTTCGGAACAACATGACTTGAGGACAAGCAGAAAGCCCCACAATATGTTCCTATCTGTTCAGTAGTGCCAGTAATTAACTGAAAGAACAAATATCCCACCCCACAATTAGAAATAAAATGCACTGGGAGAGGAAACTTCTTAAGGTTTAGAAAGCTTTGGGCAAATAATGCAAAGGTTGGGGTCATATATTTGTAGTTGCCCAAGGGTAGTAATTTTTAAATTTTAAGGGGCGTAATTTTAAGAATTTCCTAGGAAGCCTATTTAAAAAGCATGTCCCTGAGTTCTGCTGACAGAAAGTCTGGTTTAGGAGGTGTATCTGTTAGGGTCTCGTCAGGAAATGGAATTCATCCTAGATAGTTCAAATGGAGGGACTAAGAGGAAGAGGTTACTTACGAAAGCTGACAGGGATGCTGAGGCACCCAGAGACCAATGACAGCAGAAAGACCTAACTGTTCGTAGGGCTGAAGGGGCAAAGAATGGATGCTGTGTTCCTGAGCCCAGTGAGGGCTGGAGCCAGGATGAAGGGCAGTCCAGCAGAAGCAGTGGTACTGGGGATCCAGCTACTTTGAGAGGTACAGAGCAAAGCAGGAAGGGAGCTGGAAGAAGTCTGCTGACCTCTTTCTTCCCTTTCCTCTGACCTTCCACTGGTGCTTCCCATTGACGAACCCAACCAGAACCTAGACAGCAAAGGAGCCAGGGATATATATAATAGGGGTTGCCTCCTAGGGCACAGAGCGGCCAGATAAATATGGACCACAGATTTGGGAGAAGCAAACAGAATAACCAGCACAATCAGTCTCGGTACTGCTGTGGACTCTGCATTTTTAAACACACTCTAGGAAAGCCTGCTGCGGGGGTCCCCAAACACATCTTGAGAATACTGTCTGGGGAAGGTGCCAGAATGTGAGAAAGTGCTGAGCAGCCTGAAGGAGAGTTGAAAGTTGAAGTGGAGAAGACCAAATTGTTTGAAATGGCTCTAGACACAATGTCCCAACTGTGGTTCACAGACTGGGGCTATTTCTATCACTTCCCAAAGAGAAAACGTATGTGAGGACACCGTCGAATCACCTACTGCCTCATCTCAGCAGGGTCTGTACCTGTAATGGATACAACTATGACTTCGGTGGAAAAGCAGGACCCTGAAATAGATATATGTATCTGGGAAAAAGAGAAGACCCTCAACAAGATGGGTTGACATAGTGATTGCAACAATGTGCTCAGATATAGCGACGATTGTGAGAACGGCACAGGACCGCGCAGCGTTTCATTCTGTTGCACATAGGGTCACTATGAGCTGGAACCGACTCAATGGCACCTAAAACAACAACATCTAGGAAAGTAAATTATTTCTTCTTTGCTGACCCACACGTGAGATCGAGCATATAAAACAGGAAGCATTGTTATTCTAAAGGTTGCATCCACTTTCAAGTAAGCTCTCAGATTAAGTAATAAGCCTATATGTGTTCTGAGAAAGTCAGATGCAACAAAAAGAAATTTCATAACATGTGTATGAAGTAATACAAATATACTGCTAGCCGTGGGCATGTAAGAAGTAGCTATTTCAGTAAATCATAAATGCTGTGGAATTAATTTGAGGCTATGCTCCAATATGCATTAGGCATCAATTATACAATCACAGGGCTCATTTCTTGTTTGTTCATTTATTTAACTAACATTTACTGAATGCCTGTAACGTTCCAAGAGGTCATCTAGATGACAGGACCAGAGCAATGAACAAAACCCAGGCTCTTGTGCTGAAGTTACTAAAGTGCCAAACTCACTCAGGCTTAGCTCCTACCAGACCAGAAAGAGGATTTTGGAATTTAGCAGGACTCATTTGCCCCTTGCAGGATACAGTGGAGGTGCCAGTATTCTCCCAAGAGCAGGTATATGGCGTAACATTCTGGGCTGCGTCACAATATAAACGCTGCCCACCAAAGCTTGGTGAGCCAGTTTCTTTTTTCTTTTTTTCCTGCTTACAATCACACCTAAACAGTTATATCAGTTGTATTTTTAAAACTACCACTCCAATATTCACTTCCAGTCAAATAGTTCTGGAATACTAACTTCTAAAAAAAAAAAAGAGATCATTTACGTTGAAGTCAGAAAAGGCCTGGAATTGTCAAATTCCAGCCTCTTTTGTGTTGCTACAAGCAGAGAAAGTACATCTGCTAAGGCACTGCCACACCTCTCCTTGACCATGTTTATTTACCACTGATGTCTGAGCCTTTAACTAGGGTGAATAGTTTTAGCACTGAAACTCCCATGTCCCAGGAAACCTCTCAGTCCTGGGGAAACTAAGACACTTGTCATTGTACCTCTAACACGATAACCTAACCTGTGGCTGTTGAGTCGATTCTGACTCATAGAGACCCTGTAAGACAGAGTAGAACTGTCCCAGAGGGTTTCCAAGAAGCAGCTAGTGGAGTCAAACTGCTAACCTTTTGGTTAGCAGCTGAGCTCTTAACCACTGCACCACCAGAGCTTCTCTAACACAATAGTACCTTGTTGTTGTTAGATGCCTTCGAGTTGATTCCGAGTCATAGTGACCCTATGTACAACAGAACAAAACAGCACCCAGTCCTGCTCCATCCTCACAATTATTGTCATGCTGGAGGCTGTTGTTGCAGCCACTGTGTCAATCCATCTCTTTGAGGGTCTTCCTCTTTTTCACTGACTCTCTACTTTACCAAGCATGATGTCCTTTTCCAGGGACTGGTTCTTCCTGAGAGATAACATGTCCAAAGTATGTGAGATGAAGTCTTGCCATCTTTGCTTCTAAGTACCAGTTTGGCTGTACTCCTTCCAAGAGAGATTTGTTCATTCTCTTGGTAGTCCATAGTATACTCAATATTCTTCACCAACATCATAATTCAAAAGCGTCAATTCTTCTTCTGTCTTCCTTATTTATTGTTCAGCTTTTGCACGCATATGAAGGCTATTGAAAACACCATGGCTTGGGTCAGGCGCACCTTAGTCCTTAAAGTGATATCTTTGCTTTTTAACACTTTAAAGAGTTCTTTTGCGGCAGATTTGCTCAATGCAATGTGTCATTGATTTCTTGACTACTGCTTCCATGAGTGTTGATTGTGGATCCAAGTAAAATGAAAACCTTGACGACTTCAATCATTTCTCCGTTTATCATGACGGTCCAGTTGTGAGAATTTTTTGTTTTCTTTATGTTGAGGTGTAGTCCATACTGAAGACTATAGTCTTTGATCTTCATCAGTAAGTGCTTCAAGTCAATAGTACCTAGAAATTCTTAAAACATGTCTTATGTATGAATGCCTGAAAAAATGACCTCCTTATTTGTCTCAGTTCCCTAAAAAACCTGTTGCTGTCAAGCCGATTCCAACTCATAGCGACCCTATAAGACAGAGTAGAACTGCCCCATAGGGTTTCCAAGGATCAGCTGGTGGATTCAAATGGTTGACCTTTTGGATTAGGAGCCACTGCACCACCAGGGCCCGATCTTAGTTTCCTAGAGCTGCCATAAAAAAAAAAAAAAAAATACCACAAAGCGAGTAGCTTTAAAGAACAGAAATTTATTGCCTTACAGTTTTGGAGGCTAAGAATCAAAATTCACAGCATCAGCAGGGCCATGTTCTCTTTGTCAAGTCCTCATTCCTTCCAGCTTCTGATAACCACAGGTGTTTCTTGTAGATTCGTCTCCACACAATGGTTTGCCCCTGTGTGGCTCTGTCTCCAAGTTTGTTCTCCCCTTTTATAAGACACCACTCAGAAAGAATCAGGACCCATCTTACTTAACTGATGACATTTTCAGAGAAAGGTCACATTCACAGGTCCAGGGGTTAGAACTTCAACACATCTTTTGGGGGGTACACAATTCAATCCATAACACCCACTCTCACCGCCACTAACTCGGTTCTCTCTAACACATTTTCTAACTGAAAAATAGGAAAGCAAGACTTTCATACCCAAGGATATTGACAATATTTATAACTACGTATAAGCTCCCAACCCATATAAGTTCAGCAGTATGCAATGTAGTTATTTTAGTTTTATAGAAAACATCAGGGTATGCATGCTCATTATACTCTATAACTTTCATCCAGTTAAATCTAGGTGGAGTGAGCAAATGAACTTTGGATAACAGATTTTGAAAATCTGATGCTTCAAAAAAAGCCCTGTTGGCTTTGGAGTATAATATGCCAGAGATGTTGGCTTTCTTCAAAGCAGAAGGAACGAACGTGTCCAGAAGTGTTGGTGTCACTTCTTCTCCAGATGGACAACAAGAGTCATGTTGTCTGTAATCATCACCATCACACGAACAGTGGAATCAAAGCAAGCTACATGTGTGTCATAGTTGAAGGCAGCACTTGCTTCACGACCTCACACTTCACCAGCCATCGCAGGGACCATGATGTGCCATTGTGCACGGGTTTTCCCAGCCCAGCTCACCATGACAGAGCCAGTGCCAGGCTCAGTCTCTCCTACTCCACGGCTTTATTGGCCATTATCCTTCATGACTTCAAGGTGAGACCTCAGCATGTAGTAAAAACAGCTCATTTACCACTCTTTCTCACGTAACAGGTACGTTTATTTCCCTTATAAAACAGGAATTACAGGTGTAAATGCCACCTGCACAGCTATTTCACTGCAGGGGTCCCCAGAAAAGAGTATCATATCCATAGGATGTGCTTTCTGAGGTCTAAACCAAGTGGAAAATAAAAAATAGCCACAAATTTGTCTTCTTTTTCCCTTTTTCTTTTTCCTATGTGTCCGTATGTTTGTGATTTCCCAGACTCATTTGACTACACAAACTTATGCCAATCAACAGTCTTCAAGACTAATGTTTGTTAGAGAAACAGGTTAGGAAATACTGTCTTGAAACATTGTTTGAATAGAAATTGATCATTTACTGTGTCCTCCTCGTCTCAATGGAATGTTCCAGACCTATTTTATTAACTAAAATGATCTTATCTTACTTTGTGTGTTGGAGTACTGCATAGTGGAAGTTCATTGGTCCTCATCCCATCTTGGCCATGAAACTACTGCTTGAGCTCTTGACCTCTAAGATGGGGGTTTTGGATGAGGTACTCTTTAATGGCCTTAATTCTAATAATATTGTAACTTAATTAGTACACACACACATTCAAACACACAGGCAAGCACACACACGTCCCGTGTGTAGACATTAAGAGCCTTTCCCAGATTATGGTACGAATATGTGCCTTCTCGCTGAGCACTGGTGCTCTAAATCCAGTTGTATACACAATATGACTTGAACTGAATGTTTGGCTGGAAGACCCAGACTTGGACCCAAATGATACAGTTGACATAACTTTATCCCTCTCTGAAGATAATGAATACAATCTCTGTGATTGATCTTTTAACTACAGCCACATGGCTTATCTTTACTTCCTTATTGTGAAATCTGGAATAAAACAAACCATGTACTAGAGAAGACTGGGCTAAAGTGGACTTCTTCCCTTAGCTAAGATCCACAGAACACTCTGAGAATTTACGAGTACCCACTGAGCACTTACCATATGCTAGAAATGGTAAGAGATACAGGACCTCCTGTCCCCTGGGAACTCATGACATGAGGAGGATGAAGGACACACATAAATAGCTCCAATGTAAGCCATATTGTGATGTGCTCTAACAAGCTTGGAAACAAAATGCTATGGAAGTTGTACCCATTAGGAATTGCATTTCATTGTGAGCAAAAGAACTCCGGATAAAAAATGGCTTAAACAAGTCAGGGATTTATTTTTATACAAGACTTCCAGAGGTGGACAGTGGCTGGTGGTGGTTCAGGGTCTTGAGGTCTCTGCAATTCTCTTGATGGTTCATGGGAGTTTTAAGGGGGCTTCTCTGGCCATTGTGTCCATCCTGGGCAGGAAGAAGAAGGAAAGAAGGAAAAAGCAAAAGGGCAAACTCCAGCTAAGTTTGCAGCCCATTTTAAGAGCTTTCTCCTCAAACCTCACCCTACAACTTCTACTAACATCTCATTGGCCAAAACTGTGCTGCATGACAAAAAAACAAACAAACTAGCACCAGTTGATTCTAACTCATGGCAACTGCATGTGTGTCAGAGTAGAACTCCACAGGGTTTTCAATGGCTGTGACCTTTTGGAAGAAGATCGTCAGGCTTTTCTTTTGTGGTGTGTCTGGGTAGACTCGAACCACCAACATTTCAGTTAGTAGTTGAGCATTTACCATTTTGCACCACCTAGGGACTCCACCATATGACCACCTGGTCCTAAGAGAGGCTGAGACTTGAACTTTGTAACTATGCATTTTGCTGCTCACCCCCCACCCCCAACAAAATCTAGAAGGAGAGGTGAAGGGGAGAATGGATTTTGTGTAGTTAGTACAAGTATGGAGTCTCTGGGTGGTGCACACAGTTAATATGCTTGGCTGCCAACCAAAGTTCAAGTCCATCCAGAGGTGGCTTGGAAGGAAGGCCTGGAAATCTTTCCAAAATCAGTCATCAGAAACCCTAAGGAGCACAATTCTACTCTGACACACTTGTTGTTGTTGTTAGGTGCCGTCGAGTCGGTTCCAACTCATAGCAACCCTATGCACAACAGAACGAAACACTGCCCAGTCCTGAGCCATCCTCACAATTGTTGTTATGCTTGAGCTCATTGTTGCAGCCACTGTGTCAATCTACCTCGTTGAGGTTCTGCCTCTTTTCCACTGACACTGTACTCTGCCAAGCATGATGTCCTTCTTCAGGGACTGATCCTCTTGAAAACATGTCCGAAATATGTAAGATGCAGTCTCGCCATCCTTGCTTCTAAGGAGCATTCTGGTTGTATTCTTCTAAGACAGATTTGTTTGTTCTTTTGGCAGTCCATGGTATATTCAATATTCTTCACCAACACCACAGTTCAAAGGCATCAGTTCTTCTTCAGTCTTCCTTATTCATTATCCAGCTTTCACATGCATATGATGTGATTGAAAATACCATGGCTTGGGTCAGGCGCACCTTAGTCTTCAAGGTGACATCTTTGCTCTTCAAAACTTCAAAGAAGTCCTTTGCAGTGGATTTACCCAATGCAATGCATCTTTTGATTTCTTGACTGCTGCTTCCATGGCTATTGATTGTGGATCCAAGTAAAATGAAATCCTTGACTTCAATCTTTTCTCCGTTTATCATGATGTTGCTTATTGGTCCAGTTGTGAAGATTTTTGTTTTCTTTATGTTGAGGTGCAATCCATACTGAAGGCTGTGGTCTTTGACCTTCATTAGTAAGTGCTTCAAGTCCTCTTCACTTTCAGCAAGTAAGGTTGTGTCATCTGCAGGTTGTTAATGAGTCTTCCTCCAATGCTGATGGCCCGTTCTTCTTCATATAGTCCAGCTTTTTGGATTATTTGCTCAGCATACAGATTGAATAAGTGTGGTGAAAGAATACAACCCTGACACACGCCTTTCCTGACTTTAAACCAGTCAGTGTCCCCTTGTTCTGTCAGAACAACTGCCTCTTGATCTATGTAAAGTTTCCTCATGAGCACAATTAAGTGTTCTGGAATTCCCATTCTTCACAATGTTATTGACACACATAGGGTTGTTGAAATCAACTGGACGGCAACTCTTTATTTTTACTGGTACAAAAATATAGGGCAAAGAGAGATAAAATTTATCTGGGATGCCTTATTCAATTTTATTAGTTACTGTGGGATGTTCACTGGGCCCAGAGGCAAGAATGAGTGGAAGGGCAATCTATACCTAGGGGTCACCACAAGGAAAGACAGAAGGCCAGAAACTATAAATCATGTAAAAATGACTGAGGCTGGGGCTTAGGGCATATGGACAAGAGAGGAAAAGTATTGGAATATTGGTTAGAATAAGCAAACCAAACCAAATCCAGTGCCACTGAGTTGATTCTGACTCATAAAGTTATAAATCTCTATGGAAGCAGACTGCCACATCTTTCTCCCACAGAGCTGCTGGTGGTTTTGAACCACTGACCTTTTGGTTAGCAGTCCATCACTTTAACCACTGCACCACCATGGCTCCTTAGAACAAGCAAGTGGGGACTTATTAAGAAGGATCTTGAGATCTAGGCTACGGAGTTTGCATTTCATTCTGTGTGCAATGAGGAGGCAGCAGAGTGTTTGAGCAGGGAAGAACACTGTTAACATTATTCATTTTCAGCAAGCTAGCCCTCCATTGGCATTGTGTCAGATGCATTGGCAGCAGGGAAACTCAAGGGCGATGCCACTTTAGAGCAGTGGAAAATGAAAAACACACCCAGACTTTGATAAGGAGAAGCTTTATTCAGAAAGAAAAGGGGGAAAGGGACTATTCCAATAGTGAGAGGGGTCTATTGCAATAGGGAGAACACTCTGACCATAAGGTCAGCAAGGGTCCCAAAGAACTAAGGAAAAGGTGTTTTCTTAGGGTAAACATGGCTAGAAAAATCCCAGGTGTGAGGAAGTGGGATGAAAGGGTGACATCACAGGATAGTAAATCAGAACGTTTTACACTGAGGTCAGCCCATTCTCAGGAGGGGACCTTAGAAGGGGTAGTGTGTTGGCTCAGGTTGAGGGTGGGCCACAGTTCAGGTTTTTGGGGGAAGGATAGAAGCTTTACCAAAGTTTGGTTAACAAACACTATGTTTCTGATTAATCAAGCAGTTCAGCTACTCATTTATGAGGCAAGGATCGGGAATTTGGACGGTCTGTGTCTGGCCTCGGAAACCTGGTGGCATAGTGGTTAAGTGCTATGGCTGCTAACCAAAAGGTCAACAGTTCAAATCCCCGAGGCACTCCTTGGAAACTCTATGGGGCAGTTCTACCCTGACCTATAGGGACGCTATGAGTCGGAATCGACTCGACGGCAATGGGTTTGGTGTCTGGCCTTGTCACAGGTAAACAATGTCCTAGATACTACATCAGTGAGTAGCATGGGAAGGGTGGTGGCTCTTTGCAGCAAGCCATTTTCCTCAACACAAAAGGCGGGGGAATTTCTTTAACCATCACTGCTCTCTAGCACCCCGGTTCAGGTAAAAGGCAACGTTATCAGTAGGCAAGAGGTGGCAATGACCTGAGTTAGGGCCGTAGGGACAGAAATGCAAACAGGAGGTGGAGAAGGAGACAGGTCGAGAGGCACTATGGGGCCACATAACCAGGATCTGGGACTAATTTGCCACAGAAGTGCAGATAGGAAGATTTGAAGGTGTGGTCCTGAGGTCTTTGAGGCGCGAGGACAGCATGGATGAGGTGCGGTTGGGAAGAAGAGGCAGACAGGGCCAGGTGGAGGAGACTGAGCTCAGTTTAGGACGTGGCACTCATTCTGAGACGGGTGAATGACACATCGTGAAGCCATCGCAAAAGCAGCTGGAAATATCTGTCCAGAGCATGGGCTTCACCAAGAGTTATCTCTTAAACAGCAGGGCCGGCCTACCCTCCAATTTGTATTTGAAAATCAAGAACAGATGCCATTGATTTGCACAGGTAAAATGGGTTTGTATAAAGCTTGCAAACTTGACTTGCTTGAAGTAAGCTTGTGGCCAAGCAACCCTTTATCCTGAGGAAATGTCATCAACACTACCATTGCTCTAGTGTCATTTATTATTCCAGTTATCTTTCCCTTTGCCAGTGAAGAATCTGTTAGAAAGCTTTTCTTGTTGGAATTAGCTGAGTTAAAAAAAAATTTTTTTTTTTTTTTTTTTATTGTCTGTTGAATTTTAGGTTGCACTAAACCACGATGAGGAAAAGAATATCTTTTCATTTCAAGCCTGCCAAGTCCTGTACTTTGGGGGAGAGATTCACACATTCCCACCCAAATGCTAGTTCTTTCTCTCCCGGTCGCCTTCTCTGGGTCTCTGTTTCCTTTGGGCCATGTAGCACAGACAAGCCTGGGCTGCCCACTCCACTTCGGAATCCAGCCCTGCACAGAAATCCCCAGGCCTTCAGCTTTGTCAAGTTTTCTCCTCCTTTGTTTGGTGACTTGGGCAGCAATTGTTCCCGGGCACATGGGACACAGTCTCCTGTCCTCTCCTAGGGGCTCCCTCAGGGAATGCACTGTCTTGAGATTGGTTGACCTTGGCCAACAAACAGCTCTGAGAAAATCCTAAGCCTATCAAACTCAGAAAGCAAACAAAAAAACCCAAACCCATTACCGTTGATACTGACTCCTAGTGACCCCATAAGACAGAGTAGAACTGCCCCATAGGGCTTCCAAGGAGTGGCTGGTGGACTCAAACTGCCAAACTTTGGGGTAGCAGCCTGAGCAATTAACCATTGGTGCTAAGTTGTCAAGTTTTTTTGTTTTTTTTTTTAAATGGACAATGTAATTCTGGAAAAAGATCATTGAATTCTCAAATTACACTGTCCGATACAGCAGCAACTAGCTTCATGTGGCAATTTAAGGGTAAACAGAAATAAGATAAAAAATTCAGTTCCTCCATCACACTAGCCACATTTCAAGCCCTCAACAACCATATGTGCCACCATTGCCACCACCAGTTGCCATTGAACTGATTTTGATTCCAGTGACCCCATGTATGTCAGTAAAAGCGTGCTCCACAGGGCTGTCGATGGCTGGGTTTTTGGAAGTAGATCACCAAAACTTTCTCCTGAGGTACCTCTGGGTGGATTCAAACCACCATGCTTCTGGTTAGTAGCTGAGCACTTAACCAGTCGGTGGCTGCCATATCGAACAGGCAGACACAGAAAGTTCCCATCTCCACAGAGAGTCAGTGCTGTTCCAGCTATTCCGTTTGACCTCTGTTTGTGATATGTGACTGCTTCTTTTCCTGATGTCCCTCCTGGATTCGATCTAATAACTATGAATCATTGGTTGCAAGGAGCATTTTAATTGTATTATTTTTATAATAGGTGTTGTCATGATGACACACAATAATAATATACCTGCCGGGTTTTTGACTGACTTTTTTATTTATTCTTTATTTCATGGACGTAATTTGCAAGTATAATTAACAGGTCTTATGGAAGGAAACCCTCAATGAGATGGGCTGACATAATAGCCACCACAACAATGGACTAAAAAATACCAGTGATCATGAAGATGGTACAGGACAGGGCAACATTTGGTTCTGTTGTACACAAGGTTGCCATGAGTTGGAGCTGACTCAAGGACAGCCAGCAGCAACAACAACAAATGGAATTTCTAAGCTTTATTCTTTCCAACTGCTTCTCAGTTCTTGACGATCATACATTTATTCTTAAATTCATTCACTAGATCCCCATTTTTAGAGAGTGTAATGTGTAAAGTGTAGATGATATAACATTATGGTTAAGACCTGGTGTCCACTGTCTATCTCTGTCCCCCATTTTCTCATATGTAAAATAAGGATAATAAACATATAGGCCTCATGAGGTTATGAAGGTTAAATGAGCAAAAACATATACAGGGGCTATTGTATACTATACAGTCAAAAATGTTATATGTTAATATTCATCCTATTTACTTTTGTAATTGCTGTTAAGGAGTGATATTTAAAGTCCCCAGACATGCAAGAATCCCTGTTTGGCTTTATCCACAGCACTGTCTTTTTTTCTTCTTCTTCTTCTTTTTATGGCCAATCATCCTACCAAGGAAATGAAGATGCAGGGCTGTGACTGTGGTTAGTGTGAGTATGTAGTTTCTTGCCAGAGCAACTGTTTCAACGGTTCCTGCAACATGGTGAAATTTCCTGTTCTTCATTTCACTGCTCATTTTCCATGGATAAAATCTATGAGTAAGCTGAATAGTGGCAAAAAAGCAAACATGGAGTTAGACTCTGAAAATGCTTGCTCTTCTTTCACGAAAGAATGAAGCCTGTTCTAGCTTCCTTATAATAACAAGAGTAAAATCGATGATGAAAAATAACACCCTCTCTATTACTTGGGAATATTTTGAATTCAGGAGAAGTTTTTTCAAAGAATTCAAAGCACTTAAGGAATTAGATTCTTTCAAAAGCTTATGCTTTTCTATGGCAGGGGGTTAGTTTAGTGGTTGGGGTTACATTTAGGAAATTCTTTCATGCATTAAGGTTGCTTTCACTTTTCACCAGCTCTTCTTGCCTTTCTTTATCCCCTGGACCTGGCTCTGCCCCACCCATATTTCTGAAATTCCTCTTGGGAGTTTCTCAGGGACCTCAGTTTGGCCTCCCTGCTTCATTTGGCATTGCTAACCACCTCACTCCTTCTTGAAAATGTATCTTCAAATTTCATCACTTTGTTCCTGTGCCTGGCCTTTAGATCTCTCTAGATTGGACTGTACATGGACGTTATATATCTTGGATTTATTAATAATATTCTGGATAAAGACATTGATAGTATGCCATTCACATTTTTGAATGCTGTAAAGCTGGAAAAGTTACCTAAAATGGTAGGTTACACAATAAAGAAATCAACAGATTGGAACAATGAACCGGTTGAAAAATCTTGACCTTTGGTGTCTCCAAAACAACATCCAAGTTGAGGATGGAGAAAAAGAAATGTGGGTTAAGAGCAATGAAAGAAGGCTACAGGAGTCCCTGAGCAGTGTAGATGGTTCAATCTCACCGCTAACCTAGAGGTTAGAGGTCTACCCGGAGTCACCTTGGAAGAAAGATCTGGAAATCTACTTTTGAAAAATCAGCCATTGAAAATCCTATGGAGCACAGTTCTACTCTGACATACGTGGGGTCGCTATGAGTTGGAGTTAACCTGACAGCAATTGGCTTAAGAAGGTTATAAGTTTAATGAGTAGATTATAAAGTGAAGTTGGGGTATGGTAAGAGAAGTTTGGGTTACAGAACAAGGGAGGCTAACTCTCCTCATTGATGAATGAGGTAATGATCGATTTAAAGCATCTAGTGGATTGTATGCCTGACACATAGTATATGCTCAAAGCACAATAGTTTTCTTCCTTTTCTTGCCAGCCAGACCAGAGCCAGAGGTTGGTGAACTCAGGGTGCTCTAAGGTGGACCTTTAACACTAAGAGCTCTGAGGTGGCAGGCGGCGGGGGTGGGGGGGTCCAAATAGCGAGGAGATGGAATTCCATACCATGGGACTTGTGGACACAACATTGGGGGTGGGAGGTATGATGTCTGCCCTCATGTCACTAAAAGGCTTTCAGGTGAATTGGGATTGGATTTCTTCCCTGAGTCACCACTTGATAAAATGAGGGCTAGTAGGTGGCAGATATAGGGAAAGGCTGGGCTCAGAGAAGGACTTTCTGATTTAGTGAATGGGAGAGACTGCTGCCCAGCCTGGAGGGTTGAGCCTGGAGCCGCATTACATTACAATTAGGCTGCAATATTAAGGTCAAAACGAGTGGATGCTGGGCTCTCTTCCACCCTTGAGATGCCCTGATTCTTTTGGTAGGTTTAGATGGAGGTTCCATGAGAGCAGAAATTGAAACTGTCTTTTACACCGTGGAATCCCATGCCTAGCATGACACCTGGCACATAGTAAACAAACAAATAATGATGTGTTGAGTGGAATGGAATTTTATTTCTCCCCATAAATGTACATCTGAGCTTCTCTCTCACTATGCTTTCCCTCTGAGACCTTCTTCAATCCCCTGGTTTCACATTTACTTCTCTGTGGGAAAGGCATCTCCAGGTAGGCCAGAGTCTTCTTGCCAGGTCCATATTTCCAATTTCCTGCTGGGTATTTCCAATTTGAAATGTCATTGTCTCCCTCAGTGGCAAGATGGCTAAACCCAAACTCCTCGTCCTGCCTTCCAAACCAGCTTTCCCTCCAAATTCTCTACTTCACTGCCTGTACAACCATTTCTCCAGTCATCCAGCTTCTCAATGACAATGGATAAGTAAGCACTCAACATTCTGAACAAGAGACGCCAAGTACAGCTGGTGATCAGCCAAAATAGGGCCAATAGGATCTGACCAGTTAGGCTCATGAAGACCAAGGCCTGGGCCTGGTGTACCAGCCATTCCAGGTAAGGAAGAAGATAATTCTGTTCAGATATTAATTTCCATTTCCCTTTAATGAATGAATTTGTGATTATCACCTTCCCTTCATCAATAACAAGGAAACAACCTAAAGGAATGAAAGTTAATTCCATCCAATGTGGGTTGTTTGTTTTTCTATCATGAGACATTCTTAAACTCCAGTTTACCCATTGTTGTTAAAGAGCTTAATACGGTGTCTAAATATAGTAGATGCATAGTGAGTATATGTTGACTAAATTGAGACAGATCCATTTTCAAGGGAGAGTAAAAAAATGTGGGAACTCATTGAGTCCCACATCTCTCCTGGCATAAGACAATGGCGATTGAGCACTGAAAATATGGATGATCTAAACTGAGCTGTGCTGTAAGGGTAAAAGAAACACTGGATTTCAAAGACTTAGAATGTAAAATATCTCATTAATAATGTTATATTGATCATGTGTTGAAATGATAAAATTTTTAATATATTTGGTTAAATGAAATGCATTATTAAAATTAACTTCTCCTGTTTATTTTTAGTTTGTAATGTAACTTCCAGAGAATTTTTAATTATGTATGTGGCTCACATTATGTTTCTATTGGACAGGGCTGCTATGGACCCTTTCTGGGTGACATCTCATTCACCTCTAGTTGCATTTCTGCAATGAAGGGGAACCCTATTATGATGTACCAGTTCCATTGCAGGGTAGGAGCCTAGATAAAAGAATATTAAGCTGAATTCACTTTCCTATCATTTCCATCCATTAATCTCAGGCAATCCTCTCACCTTCCCCCCATGTATTGTAGCATAGGAAATTGTCTAAATTCTCAAGGTGCAAGAACCAGGAGCAGCACAAAGCTGGTTCCTGTGAGGTGGAGGTCAGACTCCACTCTCCAACTTCTTCACCAGGTGTTCCTCCCTACAGCACTCTCTACTTCTCTGCTGCTTAGATATTTTGTTGCAATGGCCACACTGAACTCACAGACCATATTCACAGTTATGTGGTTTATTAGCAAAGTAACAAGCTACAGTTTGGGATCAGGATCAACTTGGAGGTAAAAGACTACAACTTATGATCAAGATCAGAAAGCACATAGACAAGGTTGGGAAGGCTCCCCTGAAGCAGAAGGCACATCCATCCCTTCTTCAGTGTAGGACAGCTCTCTCAGCTCCCCTTGGCCATGCAAGCAGGCAGGCCCATCTTTTGGCCATGCACGCAAGCAAGCCCTTCTCTTGGTCATGCATGCCCCCTATTGGCGGTGCAGGCCTCCTCTCGGCCATGCTAGCAGGTCCTTCTCTCATTGGTGTTAGCCTCCTATCAGCCCTGCATGCCCCCTCTTGTCTGTGCAGGTCTCCTCTTGCTTGTGCTAGCAGGCCCTTCTACAGCTGTTAGCCTCCTCTTGGACGTGCAGGCTCTTCTCTTGGCCGTGCTAGCCTCTTTTCAGTCGTGCATGCCCCCTTTCAGCCATGCAGGCCTCTCTGCTTCAGCCTCCCCACCTTTCACCTCTCCACTGCTAACTGGCCCAGCTCATCACCAGTGTAGCAGCTGGCACAGCTCTCTTAGCTGCTTTCCTAGCAGCAACTTTCTGCCATCACCACTGACTCTGCCACAGGGCCCCTTCTGAGCCTGTCACCACTGTCTCTGCTTCTGGGCACCTTCCGGGCTCCTTGCCATCTTTGATGTTATAGCCTTTGACCATGTTACAGCTCTTTTAGGAGGTTCCTTGTCTTCTCTCTCTGTTTCTTGTCTTTTCTCTCTTCTTGCCTCACAAAAACTCTGTGAGATTGGCTTCTTATATAAGCAAACTCCTTGCCAATTTCAAGGCATGGCCCTCCCAGCAGGACCACAAACTAACCACCCCAACTGACTTCATTGATCAACGCTGGCAGTTGGACTAGATAATCCCAAGTTCCTCTTCTTGCCCAACCATCAAGGAATCCTTAATCCTTCTCTGCTTTTCAGAATAATCCATAGCAACCTTGTTCCTCCTCCCACAAGACAGCCATTGGAATCCCTGCAGGTAGCCCTCAGATCTCCCCTTAGTCTCTTTACCAGCTTTTTTCCTACTCCTTGGCACCTCTGAGAGATTTGCAAAGTATTCCCTTTACAGCACTGTCATCAAATGCCTTGTTGGAGCCAGTTTGGGGGGGAGGCAGCTCATGAGGCTCCCAGGGAGGGCAGATGTTGCACCCTGTCTTGCAAGGCCTTCTGTACCACCTCCTGCACTCAAGGAGGGAGGTCAGGGAGTTCCCAGGACATGGCTCCCAGCCCCTAAGAGTCCAGGGCCCTTGGAAGGAGCGAATACACAATCAATCAGAGAAAAGAAACCTACTCATGGCTTAAAAAGGGGGAAATAGACATCTTGTTACAGAACAGAAAGGGAACCAGGCCTGGGGCTTATTGCTTAGCCCAGGATGAAGAAGCTGGAGCACTGCCATTCTCTCTGAAGCAGGGAGTCTCTGGTGACCATACAATCCTCGCTCCACAGAGTGAGTGCCTGGGAAGACCCCCGTCCTCCCACCCTTGGTTCTTCATGGTCTTCTGCCTGAGTTTTCTTCCAAACAGGGACATGGACATTACTCTCTCTCCTGGTACCCAGATCCTATAAGGCTTTCTTTTTTGCCATGGTCCATGTTCTCTGTACCCATCAGTTTAGATGGGCAGCTTTTTTTGCAGAATGACCTCAAAGGGCATTTCCTACCTAACATGTCAAATTGGCTGCCTATAATGCCTATAGGGTCTCTACGAGTTGGAATCGACTCGACGGCAATGGGTTATGGGTTTATAATGACACCACCCAAGCTGCATTCTTTTTGCTCTTGCAGGTTTTTTTAATTTTCTTTAATCTTTTTGGGATTTTTTTTTTTAAAGAGCAAGCATTCTTTAAAGGTTTCTGATGGTAAGCCATGGTCAATGAACACTGTGATAGTCAGTAAGTCTCTTTCCTAGAAGTCAGCTGACGCTCGGCTTGGCAGTATTGCATTTGAGCTGAGCTTCATTGACAGAGGACGATGATCTATTCATGGTGTGTTTTGTTTTCACAAATGCCTGCATTTCCTGACTTTTCAATCACTTAAGAACAATTGCAACACCAAAAGGTAGTTGTTTGTAAACCTTTGTAATTGATGATAACTCTCTTACCACAGGATCTATATTGGTGATTCTGTGAAGACAGGGGACGTGTCTCTACTTCCCTAGTGTCCTCAACACCTTTAGTTTGCCTGGCACATAACTCAGGCTCAATACATGTGTATGAAATGAAGCAGAATCAATGTATGGGCCTGGGCTGTCTGTTCCTGTCTTAGTCAGCAGTGAAATTCAGCAGCTGGTCGTATTCCTTTTGGCAGCTCATTTACTATTTACTTGATGCCCACTACATGCTAGCAACTGGACCCAGAAAGCTTACATCCCAATGAAAAGACAAGTAACAGGCAGCTCTGATACTGTGTACTCTTACACACTGCTAGAGGGAATGTAAAATGATATAGCCACTTTGGAAATCGATTTGGAGCTTCCTTAAAAAGCTAGAAATAGAATTACCATACGATCCAGCAATCTCACTCCTTGGAGTATATCCTGGAGAAATAAGAGCCCTCACACAAACAGATACATGCACACCCATGTTCATTGCAGCACTGTTTACAATAGCAAAAAGATGGAAGCAACCAAGGTGTCCATCAATGGATGAATGGATAAATAAATTATGGTACATTCACATAATGGAATACTACACAACAATAAAGAATCTGTGAAACATTTTATAACATGGAGGAATCTGGAAGACATTATGTTGAGTGAAATTAGTCAGTTGCAAAAGGACAAATATTGTATGAGACCACTATTATAAGAACTCAAGAAATAGTTTAAACACAGAAGAAAATAACCTTTGATGGTTACAAGGGTGAGGAGGGAGGGAGAGGGGATTCACTAATCAGATAGTATATAAGAACTATTTTAGGTGAAGGGAAAGAACACACAATATAAGCGAGGTCAGCACAACTGGACTAAACCAAAACCAAAGAAGTTCCCTGAATAAACTGAACGCATAGCAGGGGCAGGGGTTTGGGGACTATAGTTTCAGGGGACATCTAAGTCAATTGGCATAATAAAATCTATTAAGAAAACATTCTGCATCCCACGTTGGAGAGTGGCATCTGGGATCTTAAACGCTAGCAAGCGGCCGTCTAAGATGCATCAATTTGCCTCAACCCACCTGGAGCAAAGGAGAATGAAGAGCACCAAAGACACAAGGTAATTTATGAGCCCCAGAGACAGAAAGGGCCACATAAACCAGAGACTGCATCAGCCTGAGACCAGAAGAACTAGATTGTGCCTGGCTACAACTGATGACTTCCCTGATAGGGAACACAACAGAGAATCCCTGATGGAGCAGGAGAACAGTGGGATGTAGACCTCAAATTCTCGTAAAAAGATTCTCATAAAAAGACCAGACTTAATGATCTGACTGAGACTAAAAGGATCCCAGAGGTCAGGGTCCTCAGACCTTCTGTTAGCCCAAGACAAGAACCATTCCCAAAGCCAACTCTTCAGACAGGTATTGGACTGGACATAATACTGGTGAGGAGTGAGCTTCTTGGCTCAAGTAGACACATGAGACTACGTGTGCAGCTCCTTTCTGGAGGCGAGATGAGAAGGCAGAGGGGGACAGGGGCTGGATGAGTGGACACAGGGAATACAGGGTAGAGAGGAGGAGTATGCTGTCTCATTAAGGGGAGAGCAGCTAGGATTACATAGCAAGGTGTATATAAGTTTTTATATGAAAGACTGACTTGATTCGTAAACTTTCACTTAGAGCACACACACACACAAAAAAACCTCTGTGCTCTGCTCTGCATTAGGAGTGGTGTGATGGTTAATTTTATGTGTCAACTTGGCCAGGCTGTGGTTTGCAGTAGTTTAGCCAAACAATAGACTAGTTGCTGTTCCATAATGTAATCTAATGTAATGTACTTAATCAATCGTTTGAAAGGAGAGTTCCTTAGAGTGTGGTCTGCTTTCAGACTATAAATAGATATTTTGGGAGACCTCAATTTCTTTCGACTCTGTACTCTGCCCATGGCCTAACCTATGGATCTTGGGATACAAGCCTGCAGGAGTCTCCCTCTGGCCTGCTGCCTGACCTACGGATTTTGGACCTGCCAGCCCCTGCAATTCTGTGGGCCAGCAGGAGTCTCAAGCCTGCCCACAAATGTGTGACTCCCTTGAAGTAAACTTCTCCCTCTTTATATCTCTCTGTATAGCTATCTTTGTCTATATATCTATATGTCACTAGGTCTGTTTTTCTAGAGAACCCTGACTAAGACGGTAAGACGGATGGTAAGGGATCAGCTAATACTCAGAACTTCAGCACCAGCAAAGCTTGTCTCTTATCTATAGCCAAGGTTCATTCTGATTGGTCAGAAGAAGAGAATCCAACCCATCTGGTGGGGGGATGGGGAGAACCACTGATAAGTACTGGAGGATTTATCAACTCCTGTGGAGCCAATAAGGGCAATAATCCTCAAATTTTAGCATTAGGATTAAAGCTACACAACACTGCATAGTGCATTTTGGCTGACCCTCTGACTTCTTAGAACCGAGACCCATCCTGCGTTCTCACTCCTGCCATTGCTGGCCCCTCACCAGGCCCTTCAAAGTTCATTCCCTATCATTTGTCCCAGCTCCTCCACCGGTAGCCACCCTTCCTGAGCATAGCGCCTTTTGTTCTCAGTCCTTCCTCAGGAATTATTTCTGAAGCTCACAATGGAGTTGGGGAGAAGCCACGTGGTACAGCGAAAAGCACTGGAGTTGGGGAGGCATTGAACATTTGAGTCACAATCCCACCTCTCTGAGCTGTGGGAACTTATCCAAATAAATAGCATCTTAATCTATAAAGTGAGGATTGTAATGTCTGTCTCACAGGAAACTGAAAGAGATGACAGGTGTCAAAATTGAGTTTTTTATGGTGATGGAAAATTTGGTAACAGATATTGGTGATACTTACAAGAAGACGTGATTGATTCACTAAATTGTACATGTGAAAAATGTTAAATTGGCAAATATATATATTTAAAATAAAGAGGAAAGAATATTTTCCAGATATCAGTTTTCTGTGTACCACTTTCATTTTATTTGCCACATCCATATAACATTGTATTAGTATTATTAACTTATTATTTTTCTTTAAATAAAATTGAATTTGACCAAAAAATCAGTTTGTAAGCTGTAAAATCTTCTCCAAATGTTGGAGTCTCATATGTACTCTCGGAGGACCTGTGTGTGCTGATGGCCCACCCTTTCACAATGGTTCTATCTCACCTCCATGCATCATGAAATGACTCTGAGGTTTTGAAACTGGCAAACTCTTAGACTTTCCCATTAGACATCTCCAAAGGGAGTCCCACAAATAACCTTTGAGACTTTCTGACTCTTACTCGTTCCTTAGAACTCAGCTGAAGCACGAACTTCTCTTGGAAGCACTCTCCCTCCTCTTTGCTTCAAGGCAGAATCTGACATTCCTCCTTGATGTAAGAATGGCACCCAGAGCATGCCTCTATTAGAACATGCATGACACTGACTTTCTGGTCTGTCTCCTTCTGCGAATCCCTCGATTGTGGGAGCCACATCGTTTCTAGATCTTCAGTACACAGTGTTGTTGTTAGGTGCTGTCAACTCGATTCTGACTCATAGAGACCCCACATACAACAGAATGAAACACCTCCTGGTCCTATGCCATCCTCACAATCCTTGTTATGTTTGAGCCCATTGTTGCAGCCATTGTGTCAATCCATCTCGATGAGGGTCTTCCTCTTTTTCACCGACCCTTTACTTTACCAACCACGATGTCCATAAATCCATTGCAGTCAAGTTGATTCCGACTCATAGCCACCCTATAGAACAGAGTAGAATTGCCCCATGGAGTTTCCAAAGACCACCTGGTGGATTCTAACTGCCATCCTCTTGGTTAGCAGCCATAGAACTTAACAATTATACCACCAGGGTTTCCATGATGTCCATAGTAAATCCTTAATAAATATTTTTGCATTTTCTGAACAGCCTGGCAACACAATATGACCACAATAAAGTGGATCCTACTCCCTCAGTGGAAATGCACAGTCTGATGGCAGATACTGGCCCAGTGATGGCTTCTAGGTAGTAAGATGGCAGAGAGGAATCCCAGACATTGGTGATCTCCCTCATACATTCCTTTATTACAAGCCAATTTCACACTTGGTTTCTGTGTTTGGAGATGCAGTCAAATGGCAGAGCCAAATCTTGAAAAAAAGTAGGTAATGTGCTAGTCTAAAGAATATACTTTGAAATGATCTGGTTGTCCAAGACCTCATAGGGTGTAACACAATGTGATGATTAAATGCCTAGGCTTTGGAGTCCAACAGTCTTGGGCTCAAATCTCAGCTCCGCTTCTCATTAACTATACAATCTTAGGCAACCCTCTTCACCTTGATGGATCTCATTTTCCTCATCTTTAAAAGCTTTGTGCTCCTCACATATTTTTCTTGAGGGTTAAAGGAGATTATGCTATAAAGCAATTAGCACAGTCCCTGGCACATAGGGAGTGCCCAAGAACTGCCAGTGGCACTTCTGTTGTTATAATTTTCCTCATTAGTAAGTCATGTCTTCGAAACCTCTTCTCAGCATTCCCCAACACATCTGCCCAGTTCTAAGTGTTACAAAGTGTTACTCTACGAGACTCAAAGCATTGCAGATTTGCCTGTGAAGATATTGGCAAGACATACCAAAATTCCTTACCCTACAACAAATCAATATTGTTTCTACAAAAAAAACATCCCATCAAATGTCAGTGTCTTATGAACAAAACAGTCTCAGAAGTTCATTTTTCCCCCTCCCTGGTGTTCAGCTGCCCGGCTGGTGCCTCTTGCCCTGAATGATACACGTACCATGCAGGAGAAGAGTGTTCCACCATCTAGGTAGTTGCTATGCATGTCTCTTGCTGTTCTGATCAGGGGCATTTCCATGGAAACAGGAACATTTACTCCCTTCTCCTGCCTTTTCACTACTGCAGAACATGTGGCTCAGAGGAAGAAATTTCTTTTCCACTCTTTTCTTGATGCGATGAAAACCAGGCTACAGTGAGTGCCTTATCAAAGTTGAGCGGCCCCTCCCAATTTTGTCTCCAAAGCAACACCTGTTCACAGATGTGGGCCATGTTTTGGCATCTGAACATCAACCACTGCACCAGCTCTATAACCTAGAGGTGCTCAAAAATGCTTGGTAAGAGAATGAGTTAGTGAATGAGTAAGCAATTAAGAAAACCAGCTAAGCGAATTATGTTAGCTATGAGTTGAACTAGTGCTGGACATCAGGGAGCAAACCCTACCCTGTTTCTCTGGAAAAACACTTTTTCACTCTCTATTGTAACATGCACACACACAAAGAGAACCTAGACAATTTAACACGCTATGCAATTCTATTTACATTTGTTTGGTGTTTTATAGCTTACAAGGCATTTTTAAGTTTATTTAACACCCAATACATTTTTATTGAAGAAAGAAAAGCAGTATAGAATTTGTAGCACTGTGGCTACAAGTTGGACAAGACACAGTTTTTGCCCAGTTCAAAATAATTCTGAAAAATAAATAGGACATATATTTAGATTGCCTACATTTAATGATGAGCAAACTGAAGCTTGCTCAGGATGGAAAATTGCTTCTCCAAGAACATACAGCTAGTCAGTGGGGGACTAGAACTTGAATCCAAGGCTGTGCTTTTTACCTATATCAAGCTGCATCTTTTACAATTTAATCAAATCAAAGAATATTGAAGGCATCTGTAAACCATAAATATGGGGTACATAGGGTCGCTATGAGCTGGAACTGACTCGACAGGACCTAACAACAACAAGTATTTCAAAAATATGTATATTACACAAAAAGATGTTATGCATATCCAGTAACTCAAATACTCTGAACTTATTTTTTAAATGTAGCTTACCACCCATAACCTGGAAAGGAAGGAGTTGATGATGTTTTAAGTGAAATCTAGGCAATTAAGAATTAACAGCATGAATCCCTAGAAGGCAATAGATATTAGATCAAACTTTTCATACGTGATTATTCATTATTTGGCTATCACATTAAAAAACAATACTTTGCTGAATCCTGAACTAATAGCAAATAACTGATGGAAATGCCAGTGAAGCATTTCAAACATAAATTAAATTGAAAAATATTGAACCTGAAAATCAAAATAATGTCCATAACTGCACGTCAGTCATTCCAACATTGTATTCATTTAAGCACATGTAATTGGCCAGGCACTCAGCAGATAGAAGACAGGCACTGCTCACGTTCTAACAAGTACTGGCCAATACTGCAGCCAAGTTAACCAAGGCCAGCGAGCTTGACGTTTCTGTTTGGTAACCAACACAGATTTAAAAAGTAAAACGATTCCTAGGGGAGCCATTTTCTAAAGAACCGCTGCAGAAGCAAATTTCACATTTCACCCTGTTGCAATCCCAAGTAACAGAAAGTACTGCTCTGCCACTTCTATTTTTGTAATGTCACACGCCCACAAAGAGTTCACAGGCAAGCTAGTTAGAGGAAAAATTGGTTCTGCCTTTACACCACTACCCTTGAAAGACAGGCATTTCAATTGCTGCTAAGGAAAGCTAATACACATAGTAATCAGAAAAAAGAACCAGATAACCAATTGACCAATCAATTAATCGAGCAATCAGATTACTGAATTCATTTTCAGAATATGAATGTTAGAATTGGAATATAGTTTCTCTGAATATGTTGTGGGGAGAGTTAGGTATTGGAAGAAGAAACAGGTAGCAGTCAAAGTGGAAGGTAATACTGGGTAGGGTTGATGGAGTGACTTGAAGAATCAGTTGGCAAAATCCTTCTGATCATTTCCTTCCTCCCACGTCAAACAGGCTCTGTCCCCACAGCTCCACTGAAACTGCTCTTGCCAAGATCTGCACTTGAAAGGCCAAATTTTCTAATTAGAAGAGCAACTGGCTGACCCCATAGTGTGTCATAGATTTGATTGATCATCACTCAGATGTACAGCACCTTGTACTTAGGCAGGCAACAGCTCTAAAATGATTGACCCTGATACAGAAGAATTTTCTTAGCTCAGGAAAACACCATTTAGCCATTTTTATTCATTCATTAGTTGATTCATGCATTCAACAAATATTGTCTCCTATGTGTCATGCCTGGTTCTAAGTTCTGAGGATGTGACTAAGCACTTTGAATAAGACAGACACAACCTTCTTCTTATGGTGCCTATATTTTTGTTGTTGTTGGTTAAAAGCTTGGTTGCTAACCAAAAAGTCAGTAGTTCAAATCTACCAACCGCTCCTTGGAAACTCTATGGGGCAGTTCTCCTCTGTCCTATAGGGTCACTATCAGTTGGGATCAATTTGATGGCAATGGGTTTTTTTGGGTTTGTTGTTACCTGCCGTGGAGTCAGCCCCTTTTGGTTAGCAGCTGACCCCATGCACAATGAAATGAAACACTACCCAGTCTTGCACCATCCCTGTGATCATTTGGGGAAGGCCATTGTGACCTGTATGGTGTCTGTTGGCTGATTTTTGGAAGCAGATCATCAGGATTTTCTTCTAGTCTGTTTTAGTGCACACGATTTGCTGAAATCCATTTACCATCACAGCAACACGCAAGCCGCCACTGATAGATGGGTGGTGGCTGCATATGAGGTGCATTGTCAGGGAATCAAACCCAGATTTCCTGCATGCAAGAATTACACCACTGCACCATCAATGCCTCTTCTTTAATAACATAAAAATAAATAAATAAATAAATAAATAAATAACATAGGACAGAGTAAAGTGAAGACAGCTATCTTATACTGTGTATTTGGGAAAGTCTCTTAGGGGAGGTGATATTTGAATGACATATAGAACTTCTTCATGGTCTATTTAAAGCCACTCTTGCCCCAAGAACAATATCCTCAGTCACATATCATCAAATTCTCCATCTCTATGGAGCCATTACCATATGCATATAAATGAACTATAATATCTCTCAATTAAAAAAAAAGGTCCCTCCTTGGTCTTATCTCCCTTTCCAGCATCTACCCCATTACCCTATTATCCTTAACTGCAAAAATCCACTAAAGAGATTTCTATACTTTTTCTCCCACCTCTCCTTCCATTCTCTCTTGAACCTGCTTCAAACAGGCTTCTGTTCCCCCACACCACTGAAACTGCTCTTGTCGTGATCCTTGCTGACCTCCAGGTGACCAAATCCTGGGCCATGTATCCATTCTCACTTTACTGTCAGAGTGTGGCCCCTCTTCCCTGACTCTCACCACCCCCATATACATGTACTCTTGACACTGTGCTGACCAGCTACTCTCTGACCAGGTCAGTTAGGGTTGGGCCAGATGGACCAGGGAGTCAGTGTCTCCAGCAACAGCACTCAACCAGCCACAGACGGGAGCTGGGGTATACCTGTACCAGCCTCCTTATTCCCTGATGTGGCCTGTACAGGCCCCAGTAGGCCTCCAGTTGGGCCTAGCTCACTTTCCCACAGTGTAACCTTCCCGTGAACACAATTTGCACGTCAAATCTTCTCCCTTCCCTGTCTCACTTCCTTACTGCTTTACTGGTGCTGCTTTGAATCACCTCCCAAATAAATTGCTTACAATCTATTTCTTATTTCAGAATCTGTTTCTGGGGAAATCCATCTCTAGTAGATTGGTAGCAAAAATAGCTGCAATACGCCCTTCACTGTATTGTCTTTGCAACGTGTCTTTGTGTCTCCCACCAAGAGGCGAAGACTATTTCCTTATTTCTTGAATCTAGGCTGGTCTTGTGAGTTGTTTTACTCTATGAAATGCAATAAAGGTAACAGTGTACCAGGTCTGAGCATAGGCCTCAAGGATCCTTACAGGCTTCTGCTTGCTCTCTCAGAACCTTGCCTCTGTTATGTTAAAAGTCCCAGACTAGCCTGAAGAAAAATGAGGGAACATATGGAGTAGAGCAGGTCAGTTCAGTTCTTAAGAGCTATAAGAGAACACAACCAAGATCTGCAAAGCTGACCTGCAACTAACTCATTGCTCACTATAGGCACATAAAGTAGCCAAGCCAAAACCAGAGGAACGACCCAGCTAAGTCCAGCCTAAATTGTCAACCTGCATAATCATGAGCTAAATGAATAGTTACCCTTTTAAGCCACTAAGTTTTGGGGTGATTCATAATGCCCCAAACACTACCTGTTACACCTACCTAAAACATTTGGTTCCAGAACTAGTCCCAGGAAGAAAATCCAAAGAATAAAATTCTGGAATTGGCTTGCCTACCAACAAGATGGCAACAGCTATTCCATTTTTTGTGGTAAATGGGGGAGGTAATAATTCCTGATATGCAGCATCACAGATACTAAAACCCACAACTTTGGTGGACTGGGATGGGGTCCAGGTGAAAAGACACGCACTGGTTTGTACAAACGTTGAGCAGTTGTTTATCTGTTGTTAATGATCATTAAAAAAAAAAAAAATTTTTTTTTTTTTTTAATGATCACAGAAGACCTGAAGAAAAAAAATGACAGTTCAGATCAGTCACCTATCACCAAGGTCTTTGTGAAAGCCAGAATCATACATGGCAATGTTTAGAGGGACCCAGTAGCCCAAGAACAGACTATCTTGAATAATTAGGCACAATATTTGATTGTGGCTATAATTTGTAGTGATACAGATCACCTCCATTAAAATTGGAACTCTGATAAGGAAGGAGTGGAATCCTGAGACGTGGGATGGGGACTTTTGGTTAAATACAGTTGAGAACCTTGATTTCTCAGATTTACTTGAATCAGCACAAATGTCCTCTTCCCTCTTGTTCAAGGAGAGCAGCCTCTCTTTACACGGAGACAAAGCAAAGACCTCATCTGGGGTGGATGATTTGTGAGATGGTATTTGTCCATCTCAAGATCTGGCCCCATCAGGCTCAAGTTTATAACATGACACAAGTGGAAATTACTGACTCTTCTCTGAAAGGAAAGAGATTATTCACCAAAAAAAATTGTAGAATCTGGCAAATATATGTAACAACAGGAACCAGAAGAATATGCCTAGGAAAAATCTTGAGCATGCTACACCAGGGTCCATTGTTTTAAAGGAGGTGCCCTTAAGTAATGACTCTGAAACATGACGGAAAGAATGCCAGTAGCTGTTTAAAGTCAGACAGCATCCATCCCTCGCTGACTATATGACACTGAACAATTTTTCTTAACCTCTCTGTGCCCCCAAAAATGTGTTGTAAATCCTAACTTCTGTGCCTGCGGTTATAATCACATGTGGGAATGAGTTGCCTTTGTTATGTTAACGAGGCAGGATTAGTGTAGGGTGTATGTTGAGTCAAACTTCTCTGAGATATAGAAGCGATTAAACAAGCAAGTCAGGGAAGCAGAGACAGGGGAAGAGAGATGCCAAGCCACATGAAGATTGCCAGGAGCAGAAGCTTAGAAGAGCTGACAGAGAAAGCCTTTCCCTAGAGTCAGCTCCCTGAATTCAGGCTTCTAGACCCTTAAACTGAGAGAAAATAAATTTGTTTGTTAAAGGTATTAAATAATAATAACAATGCCAGTAGCTGTTACTCCAGTTCTTCTCCGAAGGAACTGATGGCTGTTTATCAAGTAAATATAAACTTGGGAAAGGGGGATGTCCAGATGTTTTAAAAGCAGTTGGATAAGGATCTGAACTGACATTGATGCCATGAAACCCAAAACACCATTATGGCTACTATACAGCCACAGTAATCAAAACAGCCTGGTACTGGTAAAAAGACAGACATAGACCAATGGAACAGAATTGAGAACCCAGAAGTAAATCCATCCATCTATGGACAGCTGATCTTCAACAAAGTGTTGAAGTCCATTCAGTGGGGAAGAGACAGTCTCTTTAACAAACGGTGCTTACAAAATGGGCTATCCATTTGCAGAAAAATGAAATAGGATCCATACCTCACACCATACACAAAAACTAACTCAAAATGGATCTAAGTGTTAAAGCTAAAACAATAAAGTTCCTAGAAGACAACATAGGAACAGAGCTAGGGGGTCCTAATTTTTGGCATAAATACACTATCAAAGAGAACTAAAAATGCATGAACAGTAGAATATAAACTAGATAACTGGGACCCCCTAAAAATTAAATATAAATGCTCAGGAAAACTTAACCAAAAGAACCTACAGACTGGAAAAAAAAAATTGGCAATGACTTATATCACAAAGGTCTAATCTCTAAAGTATATAGAAAACTTTAACAACTCAACAACAAAAAGACAAAGAATCCAATAAAAAAAAAATGAGCAAAAGACATGAACAGACACATCACCAAAGAGGATATTTAGGCAGCTAACAAACACATAAGGAAATGCTCGCTATAATCATTATACCATACCCTTTGCATTCAAATTGATTCCAACTCATAGCGACCCAATAGGACAGAGTAGAACTGCCCCATAGACTTTCCAAGGAGCGCCTGGCGGATTTGAACTGCTGACCTTTTGGTTGGCAGCTGTAGCACTTAACCACTACACCACCAGGGTTTCCATGTAAATCAAAACTATAACAAGATATCGTCTTACCTTTGCAAAGATGGCACTGATCAAAAAAACAGAAAATAACAAGTACTGGCAAGGTTGTAGGGAGATTGGGACGCTTATACACTGCTGGTGGGATTGTACAATGGTACAACCACTATGGAAAACAGTATGGCACTTCTTCAAAAATCTAGACATACTAATACCTTATGATCCAGGAATCCCACTCCTAGGTGTATATCCTAGAGATATAAGAGCAATAGACATATACACACCCATGTTCACTGCAGCATTATTTACAATAGCAAAAAGATGGAAACAACATAAGTACCCATCAACCAATGAATGGATAAACAAATTGTGGTACATACATATAATGGAATACTATGCAATGATAAAGAATAATGATGAGTCCATGAAACACAACATGTATGGATCTGGAGGACATTATGCTTAGTGAAATAATAGAGATGCATAAGGAAGCAATGCTCTTTGATGCTCACCAGGGATGGGAAGTAGAGGGAGGAAAATCACTTACTAGATAGTTGTTGTTGTTAGGTACCATCGAGTTGGTTCTGACTCATAGAGACCCTATGTACAACAGAATGAAACACTGCTCAGTCCTGTGCAATCCTCATTGCTATGCTTGAGTTGCAGTCACTGTGTCAATCCATCTCATTGAGGGCCTTCCTCTTTTTCAGTAACCCTCTACTTTGCTAAGCATTGTGTCTATCTCCAGGTACTGGTCCAAATTACATGAGATGAAGTCTCACCATCCTCGCTTCTAAGGGGCATTCTGGCTGTACTTCTTCCAATACATGTTTCTTGGTTCTTCTGGTAGTCCATAATATATTCTTTGTTAACACCATAATTCAAATGCATCAATTCTTCTTAGGTCTTCCTTATTCTTTGTCCAGCTTTCACATGCCTATGAGGTGATTGAAAAATAGTATGGCTTGGGTTAGGCACACCTTAGTCCTTAAGGTTACAACTTTTGCTTTTTAACACTTTTTTTTAAAGAGGTCTTTTGCACCTCATTTGTCCAGTGCAATGAGTCATTTGATTTCTAGAATGCTACTTCCATGTGTGTTGATTGTAGATCCAAGGAAAATGAAATCCTTGAAAGTTCAATATTTTCTCCAATTATCATGATGTTTATTAGACCAGTTGTGAGAATTTTTGTTTTCTTTGCGTTAAGGTGTAATCCATCTTTATAAGTCAGTGCTACAAGTCTACTTCACTTTCAGCAAGCAAGTGTGTGTCTTCTGGGTATTGTAAGTTGTTAGTGAATCTTCCTTTAATCCTGATGCCTTGTTCTTCTTCATATAGTCCAGGTTCTTAGATTATTTGCTCAGCAAACAGATTGAATAAATATGGTAAAAGGATACACCCCTGACATGCACCTTTTCTGATTTTAAACCACGAAGTACCCTCTTGTTCTGTTAGAACGACTGCCTCTTGGCCTATGTACAGGTTCCTCATGAGCACAATTTAGTGTTCTGGAATTCCCATTCTTCGCAATGTTATCCATAATTTGTTATGATTCACACAGTCAAATGCCTTTTCATAGTCAATAAAACAGAAGTAAACATCTTTCTGGTATTCTCTCTCTGCTTTCAGCCAAGATCCATCTGACATTAGCAATGACATTCTTAATTATATACACTCTTCTGAATCTGGCTTGAATTCCTGTCAGTTCCCTGTTGACGTACTGCTGCAACATTTTTTTTATCTTCAGGATAATTTTACTTGTTTATGATATTAATAAAATTTTTTGATAGCTTCTGCATTCTGTTGGGTCACCTTCTTTGGAACTGGCATGTATATGGATCATAGACACTTGTTAATTCTGGTGAAGGTAAAGGCAATACACAACATGATGGAAGTCAGCCCAACTTGACCAAGGTAAAGACAATGAGAGGTATGTAAAAATAAAGGGCTACTGTAGTAAATGCTATAACACATACAATTTGGCACAATAGCAAAAACAAGCAAAAAATATGGGACTGGTTACACGGGTAGATATGTATGCTATATGGGTGTGGGAAGGTATATGGAAGTACATACATATACATATACAGGTGTATTTATAGGCATACATATACACGTTTTATGTGCTGCATATATATTCATACATACACATAGGGGGCATGGTTAAGGATACTTCCTAGACATATCCAAACACATCATGAGGTTGATTTATTAGTTTTGAAGGCTCAGGACAGCAGTCTTGTGGGACAACCAGGTCAATCAGCATAACTTAGTTTGTAAAGATAATGTTCTACATCCTAGTTTGGTGAGTAGCTTCTAGGGTCTTAAAAGCTTGAGAGTGGCCATCTAAGATACAACTGTTGGTCTTTTCCCATCCAGAGCAAAGGAGAGTGAAGAAAACCAGAGACTCAGGGAAGAATTTAGTGAACAGAACTAATGGCCCACTCAAACCACAGCCTCTTCTATCCTGAGACCAGAAGAACTAGATGGCACCTGGTTACCACCACTTACCATTCTGACCAGGGACACAATAGAATGTTCCAGTTAGAAAGGGTGAAAAATGTAGAATAAAACTAAAATTAATAAAAAAAGACCAGACTTACAGGACTGGTGGAGACTAGAGAAACCCCCAAGACTATTGCCCTAAGATGCCCTTTTAACCTAGAACTGAAGCCATTCCTGGAGGTCACCTTTCAGCCAAATAATAGATTGGCTTATAAAATAAACAATATCACCCATGAGGAATGTGCTCCTTTAAACAATCAACTAATTATACAAGACCAAGCAGTCAACATTTACCCAAAAGCAAAGATGAGAAGGCAAGGAGGGACAGGGAAACTGAATGGATGGGAACAGGGAAGGCAGGATGGAAATGGTGAGAGTGTTGACACATTGTGGGGAGTGTAACAAATGTCACAGAACAATTCGTATATGAATTGTTGAATGGAAATCTAATTTCCTCGGTAAAATTTTACCCAAAACACAATAAAATATTAAAACAAAAACGCCATCATAGCACCTCGTTAGAGTTGGGGTTTACAAAGACCAGGGGATAAATGGAATACTGGTCAAAGTCTGCTTCACAGTGATTCCAGTGAGGTTGTGGACATACTCTGTGGTCATTTTCTTGGTCCCTGATTGCATAATAACATCTGAAAGAACATTAAGTTTGTTCCTGACCTGTGGAATAAGAGCCATACTGACAGGAAAGTCCAAATGGAAATCTCTGAAAATTACCTCTCCCTCAGACAAGATAACACTGAATCCTGGGGAGAATAGCTGAGATTACTGCCATACTCAAAGACTTAAACCTTGCTGAGGTGGTAGTTCCAATCCGATTTAACTATATTTGGCCAGATAGATCATGGTGGCCGATAGGGGAGGGGAGGGTATCAAAACTTAGTCAAGTGATAGCCCCAGTTACAGCTGTTGTGCTGGATGAGGTACTTCTTCTAGATTTAGAACTAGTTCAATCCAACCTCTAGCACTCGGTATGTGGATACTGACTTGGCAAATGCAGTCTTCTCTATGCCTACCAAGAAGGATATCAAAAACACTTCACAGGCACCTGGGACAGATAGTGGCACACATTTACAGTCCTTTCCTCTTCTGATCTTTGCCACAATGTAGTACACAGGACTTTGATCATCTGAATGTTCCACAGAAGATCATGCTTGTCCACAGTACTGATTAAAAAAAAAAAAAAAAAAAAATTTTTTTATAGCACTGTATTAATCAGATATGGGGAGCAAGGAACTACAAGTATTCCATATGCACTGGTAAAACGTGTGTGTCAGAAGTCAAGGAAAACATCCTACAAAGATTCAGTGAAGTTTCTAAAAGCCATGATATCTAGGGCATAACAGGACAGACCCTCCAAGGTAAAGGACACATTATTGCACTTTGCATCTCCTATCATCACTAACAAAGAGGCACAATGTTTGATAAGCATCTCTGGAATTTGGAAATACCATATGCTATGCTTGAAAGTCCTACTCTAATCAATTTATTGGATGATCCAGCCAGCTGAAAGTTCTGAGTGGGCCCAGAGCAAAAATAGCTCTGTACAGGTTCAGGCTACAGGATAAGCATTCCTACTGTTGTTGTTGTTAGATGCTGTTGAGTTCGTTCTGACTCATAGTGCCCTATGTGCAACAGAACAAAACACTGGCTGGTCCTGCACCATCCTCACAATCATTGCTATGTTTGAGCCCATCGTTGCAGCCACTGTGTCAATCCATCTTGTTGAGGGTCTTCCTGTTTTTCACTGACCTTTTACCTTACCATGCATGATGTTCTTCTCCAGGGACTGGTCCCTCCTTATAACATGTCCAAAGTACTTGAGATGAAGTCTCTCCATCCTTGCTTCCAAGGAGCACTCGGGCTGAATTTCTTCCAAGACAGACTTGTTAGTTCTTCTGGCAGTCCATGATATATTCAATATTCTTCAACTACTCGGGCCATATGATTCAGCGGATCCAACAGTGCTACAAATATCTATGGTAGGAAAGAACCCTGTATGCATCTAATACAAATCTCAATAGTAGAGGCACAGTGCAGAGCTCAAAGGTTCTGGACCAAGGTCATGTCATCTATGTTCGAGAACTATTTGCTATTTAAAAAGCAACTCCTGACCTGCTATGGGTTCCTGATAGAGCTTGAGTGCCTGATTGTGGAATATTGAGTGATTATGTGAGTGATACTGCCCATCTTGAACAGGAAATTATGACATCCACAAAGTTGTAGTATCAGTCAGGCTGAACAGCAATACGTCATTCAATAAAAATGGTGTATTTGAAATTGGACCCAAGCAGATCTGGAAAGCACAAGTTACTTACACAGGTGGTCTAGACACCATGTCACATATCCCCACTGCACTAATGCTATTCCCTCACTTCACAGCTATGTGAGCTGAAATATGAATTGCTTGCAAACTATAGCCCTACAAAATAGTCGCCTTCATATACAATGCACAAAGCTGTATGCAGTATACCTGTCCCTCAAATTTGTGTGGAAGGAGTAATTCAAGGTAAAAGTAAAGCTATACATGGTCTCTAGGACATTGATGAACGGCTTGACTGGATCAGTGGTTAAAAAAAAAAAAAATAGCAAGATTGAAAGATCAGAGAGAAGGAAACCTGGGGAAAAGCACGTTGGAAGGCCCTGTGGGGATGGCCACAATGTGTATGAGTTTTTGTGTCAATGATAGCAGCTCAGCCACTCAGTCACTCAAAGGCAACAAAGTAGGTGTTATGATGGAGTCATAGCCATGGGATCCATTATCCCTATTTTATGCCATATCCCCCAGAAACCGTCGGGCTGGTAGAATGTTGGATGGGCTCTGAAAGAAACAGTGGATGGATAAGCTTGGCACAGTCCATAGGACTGAAAAGGAGCATGGTTCATTAGTGATACAGTATATGCTTTGAACCATTATTTGACCATTATATGGTGCATTATCCATGATAACTACAACCCCAGGAACCAAGGGGTCAGGAAGGAGTGGCCTCCCATAATCACTTCCAGTGACCCACTTGGAAAAAATTTGTGCTTCCTGTCCCTGCAATATTAGATTCATCTTGATTAGAAGTTCTGGATCACAGTGCAGGGAACCCAGAATTCATAGTAGGAATGCCACCTGGTAATTTTGGGTTCCTTGTCCCAATATCGAAATCAACTCAACAGCAATGGATTTGGTTTTTTTTTAGTTCATGCCAACATACAATCAGGCAAAGAAAGAAATTGTTATATTGATGGGCATAACCAACTTTTATTATCACTAGACTCTATGAGTTCTGGTGGATAAAAGAGAAAGGGGGTGTATCAAGAACTCAGGGTGCTCTTTTGTGCTTCTGCGATTTTGTGCTTATGTGATAACCACAAAGGGGAAGTTTCAGCAATCGTGGCATGACTGAGAACAGTAACCAGTGGCTCAGACTTCTCAAGTGTAAATGTCTGGGTTACCCATTGTACAGGCAACCTAAGCTACCAAAAGTGTTGAATGAGGATGAAAGGAATTTAGAATGGGTAGAAGAGGAAGACGATGAATATCTATTATGTCCTTGGGACCAACTGCAGCAGTAGATACTGTGGCTTGTCTGATTAATCCTCCTATTGAAGTTTTGTTTTCAAAAAATTGTGACTGACTGTCAACTTGAAGAATCAGGTAGACAGCATGAACTTAAGATGGGATGCAAGTTGATCAAAGCAGCACAAGTAGTAGACACTGTTGATGCTTTGCCCATATTTTCTTGACCTAAGCTGTTCCTTTATACACAGATGGCTTTTTACTACACCTGTGACCCTTTTCCTGAAGGTGCTCTGTAGTTGCAGAAGTGTGTTTGGTCTATGTGCAGGGCAAGCCTGAAGTGCCAGGAAGTTAGTTCCCTTAGAAGGAGACCTCAGCTAATGTCAGTTTAGAGTTGGATAAATAGCCCATTCACCTCACCTTCATGTGGCACAACTCTGAAGCAGGTTATATGTAGTTTTCCAGAAGCCTCTGGTGAGTTGAGCCCGGATTCCCCACAGTGGTTACCTGCTCATTAATATGCCCCACATTGGCTTCCTTCTCTTTCTTGTCTTACTACCCCCACCCCCAGCCCCAGTGGCTCCTTCCATAATGAGTCCTACAATCTCCTTACCAAACAAAACCAAACCTGTTGCCATCCAGTCAATTCTGACTCACAGTGACCCTATAGGACAGAGTAAAACTGTCCCATAGGGTTTCCAAGGCTGTAATCTTTACGGAAGCAGACTGCCACATCTTTTTCCCATGGAACACTGGTCGGTTGGAAACACTGACCTTTCAGTTAGCAGCTGAGTGCTTAACCATTATGCCAGCAGAGCTCCTAACATCTCCTTAAGAGGTTGAGTATCTTGGGAAGGCCAGGGGAAAGGTTATTTCCTTGGTAATAAAATCATTATAAAATATTACAAAATATTTTTAAGAAGCATTAGAATATATTTTGAAACATTACTCCCAATAGAAGGTTTATAAGCAAGGCAATGACATGCCATGGCATAACCTATGTTTTACAGCAAAATTATGACTTCTCTTCAGAAAATAAACCAAAAGAGCCCAGTACTCCAGGCAGTAGCCCAGGCAAGCAATGATGGTATCTTGACCCACCAGTGGAGATGTACTTTCTTGTTGATTCCCGGAGTGGGGCTGAGTTTATCTAGTCCTCTTATATACAAGAGCCTGTGATTTTAATCTGGTAAGGTTATCTCACTGCTACGAGCTTGTACTATGGGAATTGGCTAAAACAAATTGATCCATCCAGAGACAGATTTCGTAATATTGACTTCTTTGGAATCTGTCTTAGTCATCTAGTGCTGATATAACAGAAATACCACAAGAGGATGGTTTTAACAAAAAAAAAAAAAAAGAAGAAGAAGAAATTTATTCTCTCTCAGTCCAGTAGGCTAGAAGTCTGAATTCAGGGCACCGGCTCCAGGAGGTTTTCTCTCTCAGTCGGCTGTGGAGGAAGGTCCTTGTCATCAGCCTTCCCCTGGTCTGGGAGCATCTCAGCACAGGAACCTCAGGTCCAAAGGACACACTCTGTTCCTGGCACTGCCTTCTTGGTGGTATGAGGTTCCCATCTCTCTGCTTGCTTCCCTTTCCTTTTATCTCTTGAGAGATAAAAGGTGGTACAGGCCACACCACAGGGAAACTCCCTTTACATTGGATCACGGATGTGACCTGGTAGGGGTGTTACAATCCCACCCTAATCCTCTTTAACATAAAATTACAATCACAAAATGGAGGAAAACCACAGAATATTGGGAATCACAGCCTAACCAAGTTGATACACACATTTTTGGGGGGACATAATTCAATCCATACAGAACCATATTCTAGATTATTATTTTTTTACAGAACATTAATAAAAATATAAAGTTATGTAAAGCCCGTGTAATCTGTACTAATTTCTCAGGTCTTTGTAATGCCATTACCATCTTTACTATGGAAAGAATGTAACTTAATGGTTAAGTCAAGGAAGTGGAGCCCAGTAGCCTGGATTCAAATCTATGCTCCATCTCTTAGTACGCAGATGACTAACTTTCTGTGCCTTAGTCCCTCACTTATAAACAGGAGATGGTATTAGTATCTACCTCATAGGTTTACTGTGAAGATTAAGTGAGATAATCAACATAAAAAATGAATAACTAAACACTATAAAATATCCTGCAGACGTTTAACATGTGAGAATATTCACAATTTTATGTCAATAGCTTTGAAAATTTAAATGGAATAGACAAATTCCTAGAAAAATATACTTCAACAAAACTGATTCAAGAAGTAAAAGGAATAAATAGCCCTATAACCATCAAATAATTTTTTTTAATTGTGGTTTAGGTGAAACTTTACAGCTCAAGTTAGTTTCTCTTACAAAAATGTATACGCGTATTGCTATGTGAACCTAGTTGCTATCCCTATAATGTGACAGCACACGTCCCCTTTCCACCCTGGATTTCCTGTGTCCATTCAACAAGCTCCTATCTCTTTCTGCCTTCTCATCCTGCCTCTGGACAGGAGCTGCCCATTTAGTCTCCTGTATCTACTTGAACCACGAAGCACACTCTTCACAATTATCATTTTATGTTTTATAGTCCAGTCTGATATTTGTCTAAAGAGTTGGCTTCAGTTCTGGGTTAACAGAGAGTCTGGGGGCCATGTCTTCCGGGGTTCCTCTAGTCTCAGTTGGTCCATTAAGTCTGGTCTTTTTATGTGAATTTGAGCACTGCACCCCCACTTTTCTTCTATTCCTTCAGGGACTTCTGTTGTGTTCCTTGTCGTTGGTGGTAGTGGGGCACGATCTAGTTCTGGTCTCAGGCTGATGGAGTCTTTGGTTTATGTGACCCTTTTGTCTCTTAGGCTAATATTTTCCTTGTGTCTTTGGTGTTCTTCATTTCTATTTGCTCCAGGTGGGTTGTGACCAATTGATGCATCTTAGATGCCCACTCACTAGCTTTTAAGATCCCAGACGCCACTCACCGAAGTGGGATGCAGAATATTCTCTAAATAAATTTTGTTATACCAATTGACATAGATGTCCCCTGAAACCATGGCCCCCAGACCTCCCCTCCTGCTACTCTGTTCCTCAAAGTGTTTGATTGTGTTCAGGAAACCTCTCAGCTTTTGGTTTAGCCCAGTTGTGCTGACTTCCCTTCAACTAAGATAACTCTTGTCTACTATCATCTACTTAGTGAATTCTTTCTCTCTTTCCCCACCCTCATAACCATCAAAGAATGTTTTCTTCTGTGTTTAAAACTTTCCTTCATTTCTTATAATATTGGTCTCATACAATATTTGTCGTTTTGCCACTGAGTAATTTCACTCAGCATAATGCCTTCTAGATTCATTCATGTTATGAGATGTTTCGTGGATTCATTGTTCTTTATTGTTGCATAGGATTCCATTGTGTGACTATACCATAATTTGTTTATCCATTCATATGTTGATGGGCACCTAGGTTGTTTCCATCTTTTTGCTATTGTGAACAGTGCTACCATGAACATGGGCGTGCGTATATCTATTCATCTGATGGCTCTTGTTTCTCTAGGATGTATTTCAAGGAGTGGAATTGCTGGATCTCATGGTACTTCTATTTCCAGCTTTTTAAGGAAGCACCAAATCAATTTCCAAAGTGGTTATACCATTTTACATTCCCACCAGCAGTGTATAAGTATTCTAGTCTCTCCACAACCTCTCCAACATTTATTATTTTGTGTTTTTTGGATCAATGCTAGCCTTGTTTGGGTGATATGGTATCTCATTACAGTTTTAATTTGTATTTCTCTAATGGCTAATAATTGTGAGCATTTCCTCATGTATCTGTTAGCCACCTGAATGTCTTCTTTGGTGAAGTGTCTGTTCATATCCTTTGCCCATTTTTTAATTGGGTTATTTGTTTTTTTGTTTTTGACGTTTTGCAGTATCTTGTAGATTTTAGAGATTAGATGCTGATCAGATTTGTCATAGCCAGAAATTTTTTCCTGGTCTGTAAGTTGTCTTTTTACTCCTTTGGTGAAGTCTTTTGATGAGCACAAGTGTCTGATATTTAGGAGCTCCCAGGTATCTAGTTTCTCTTCTGGTGTTCGTGCATTGTTATTTGAGTTTTATATTCAGTTTATTCCATGTATTAGGGCTCCTAGCATTGTCCCATTGGAAACCCTAGTTGTGTAGTGGTTAAGTGCTACAGCTGCTAACTAAAAGGTTGGCAGTTCGAACCCAACAGATGCTCCTTGGAAATTCTAAGGGGCAGTTCTACTCTGTCCTATAGGGTTGCTATGAGATGGAATCAACTCTATGGCAATGGGTTTTGGATTTAGCATTGTCCCTATTTTTCTTCCATGATCTTTATCGTTTTAGATTTTATATTTAGGTCTTCGATCCATTTTGAGTTAGTTTTTACACATGGTGCAAGGTATGGATCTTGTTTCATTTCTTTGCAGATGGATATCCAGTTATGCCAGTATCATCTGTTAAACAGACTGTCTTTTCCCCATTTAACAGACTTTGGGCCTTTGTCAAATATCACCTGCTCATAGGAGGGTGAATTTATGCCTGGATTCTCAATTCTATTTCATTGGACTATGTGTCTGTCATTTTACCAGTACCAGGCTGTTTTGACTACGGTGGCAGTATAATAGGTTCTAAAATCAGATAGTGTGAGGCCTCCCACTTTGTTCTTCAGTAATGCTTTACTTATCTGGGGCCTCTTCCACTTGCATATGAAGTTGGTGATTTGTTTCTCCATCTTATTAAAAAATGTCATTGGAATTTGGATTGGGATTGCATTGTATCTGTAGACCACTTTGGGTAGAATTGAGTTTTCACAATATTGAATCTTCCTATCTGTGATCAAGATATGTTTTTCTACTTTTATAGGTCTCTTTTGGCTTCTTGCTTTAATGTAGTTTTCTTTGTATGGGCTTTATATCTGTGGTTAGATTTATTCCTAAGTGTTTTATCTTTATGGGGGGCTATTGTAAATGGTATTGGTGATTTCCTCTTTGAAGTTCTCTTTGATTCTCTTTGTTGGTATAGAGGAATCCAACTGATTTTCGAATGTTTATCTTGTATCCTGATACTTTGCTGAAATCTTCTATTAGTTCCAGTAGTTGTCTTGTGGATTCTTTGGGGTTTTCTGTGTATAAGACCATAAAAAAAAAAAAAAAGACCATATGATCTGCAAATTGGGTTACTTTTACTTGTTCCTTACCAATCTGGATGAACTTTATTTCTTTATCTAGCCTAAATGCTCTGGCTAGGGCCTCTAGCACAATGTTGAATAAGAGCGGTGATAAAGGGCATCCTTGTCTGGTTCCTGAACTCAAGGGGAATGCTTTCAGACTCTCTCCATTTAGGATGATGTTGGCTGTTGGCTTTGTATAAATGCCCTTTATTATGATGAGGAATTTTCCTTCTATTCCTATTTTGCTGAGAGTTTTTATCATAAACAGATGTTGGACTTTGTCAAATGCCTTTTCTGCATCAATTGATAAGATCATGTGGTTATTTTGTTTTATTTATGTGATGGATTGCATTGATTATTTTTCTAATGTTGAACCATCTCTGCATACCTGGTTTGAATCCCACCTAGTCATGGTGAATTATTTTTTTGATATGTTGTTGAATTCTATTGGCTAGAATTTTGTTGAAGATTTTTGCATCTCAGTTCATGAGGGATATTGGCCTGTAATTTTCTTTTTTTGTGGTGTCTTTGCCTGGTTTTGGTATCAGGAATATGCTGGCTTCCTAGAATGAGTTTGGGAGTATTCCATCCTTTTCTATGCTCTGAAATACCTTTAGTAGTAGTGGTGTTAACTCTTTCCTGAAAGTTTGGTAGAATTCTCTAATGAAGCCGTCAGGGCCAGAGCTTTTTGTTGTTGTTGTTGGAAGTTTTTAATTACCCCTTCTATCTCTTCTTTTGTTATAGGTTTATTTAGTTCTACTTCTGTTTGTGTTAGTTTAGGTAGGTACTGTGTTTTGGCTGATCTCCGTCCTGATCCCCTGAAGAGCTGTGTATATTAATCTTTTGAATTCTACCTCTGGTAGTTTCAAGAAGTTCTCTTTCTCTGGAAGGTTTCTTGATTCTTTGTTTTGGTCACTTGCTGAAGCAATCATGGCCTGCCTCTTTATGTGATTTGATATTGACCGCTGTCTCCAAGCCCTCAATAAGTTATTATATTTAGTTATTTTATACTTGCTTTTTGTGTTCTAGCTTCTTGTTTTGTTTTGTTTTGATATGACCAAATAGGTAGGTTGTGTGAGCTAGTTTGATTGTTGGCATCTTTGAAGCTCTCATATCCTGCCACCAGGTGGCTAGAGCTGTTACTAGGTATGTTAGCCTAGGAGTCCATTTACTTTTCTTGTGTGGATTCAGCTTAGGTGTCCAGGTCTTCCGTCACCAAGTGTGTGGTGCAGGCTCTCACCTACAGTCCTAGGTGGGCGGGGAGATAGGAGTAAGCACAGGTATCTGAGTGCAGTAGAGGGTCATGTGTTGAGCAAGGCAGGGGGCTAATGGTTGCCCCTGAGTGCCTGGGTAGAAGGCATGTCCTTGTTCCCTACAGCATGTAAGTGGGTGGGTTTTGCAGCTGGACTTCAAGCACCCAAAGCTGTTGGCTGTAAGAACTGGGAGGCATCACTTTTTCTTGGATCCCTGTCGTGGGTGGCTTGGTGGAGTGGATGGAGCCACCAGTCCTCAGGCCCCTGATGAGTGTAGGTGAGGACACTGCTTAATGGGCAGGGTGGTGTCAAATGTCTCAAAATCTGCCACTCTTCCTTGGCTGTTACAGTTGAAAATAGGCTTCAAGTATATACCCTTTTGTACTGTGCTAATAAGGGTCTATGATGTTGAAATGAGTCCACACAAGTCTAGGTTGGGAGGAAAGGCATTCAAAGTCTGTAGACCACTTACGCCTGTGTCTAGGCAAAAGGGCTGTGCCTACCCTGAGTTCCCAGTTTAGGAGAGCTGGCAGACTATTTTTTCCCTATTTGTTAATTTGTTCCCCTCTCCAAAGCTTGGGGAGTGGCTTGGAGCACACACTGGATCCTACTTCTGATCCAGGCGGTACAGCAATTGCTGAAGCTTGACCAGGACCTGGAGCAGAGAGGGAATGGGGCAGGTAAATGGGCGAGAGGTACTTCCCAAAGGGGGAAAGGTTTTTTAGATCCACGTGGTTGGTTAGACACTTGTACTTATATTTCTCCACTTCAGTGACACTTCTCCCTGTTTTTGGAGATATGAGCAGTCTCTCTGCTGCTCGGCTTCTCTTGATGTGGGAAATGCATCCCAAGCACTACTGCTTGCCTCAGCCAGTGTGCGCCAGCTGATCCAGCCTGCAGGGTGCCAGCCAGGTCAGGTCTGGCAAATCTTCACTGCTTCTGAACTGTCTCTCACTCTCCATGTCTTTCAGTCCAACTCCCAAACTTTGTCTTTGATGTTCAGGGCTCCTAGATTGTCATATATAATTGATTCATTTATTTTGGGGGGGGTTGTCCTGTGAGAGGGACCACAAGAAGTGTCTGACTACTCCGTCATCTTGGCTGTGCCTCTCCAAATAATTTTAATGACTAATCCAAACTCTCCCAACAAAGAAAATTCAAGGCTATTTAGCTTCACTAGAAGAAAGAAAATACTTATAATTTTCTCATACTGTTCGTTGTTGTTCTTAGGTGTTGTTGTGTCGGTTCCAACTCGTAGTGACCCTATGCACAACAGAATAAAACACTGCCCAGTCCTGAGCCATCCTCACAATCACTGCTATGCTTCAGCTCGTTGCAGCCATTATGTCAATCCACCTCCTCGAGGGTCTTTCTCTTTTCTGCTGACCCTGTACTCTGCCAAGCATGATGTCCTTCTCCAGGGACTGATCCCTCCTGAAAATATGTCCAAAGTATGTAAAATGCAGTCTCGTCATCCTTGCTTCTAAGGAGCATTCTGGTTGTACTTCTTCTAAGGTAGATTCGTTCGTTTTTTTCGCAGTCCATAGTATATTCAATATTCTTCGCCAACACCACAATTCAAAGGCGTCAATTCTTCCTCTGTCTTCCTTATTCATTGTCCAGCTTTCACATGCATATGGTATGATTGAAAATACCATGGCTTGGGTCAGGCACACCTTAGTCTTCAAGGTGACATCTTTGCTATTAAACACTTTAAAGAGGTCCTTTGCCTCAGATTTACCCAATGCAATGCGTCTTTTTTCTTCTTGACTGCTGCTTCCGTGGCTGTTGTTTGTGGATCCAAGTAAAAAGAAGTCCTTGGCAACTTCAATCTTTTCTCTGTTTATCATGATATTGCTCATTGGCCCAGTTGTAAGGATTTCTGTTTTCTTTATGTTGAGGTGTGATCCATACTGAAGGCTGTGGTCTTTGAGCTTCATTAGTAAGTGCTTCAAGTCCTCTTCACTTTCAGCAAGGAAGGTTGTGTCATCTGCATAATGCAGGTTGTTAATGAGTCTTCCTCCAATCCTATGCCCCATTCTTCTTCATATAGTCCAGCTTCTCAGATTATTTGCTCAGCATACAGATTGAATAGGTATGGTGAAAGAATACAACCTTGACGCACATCTTTCCTGACATTAAACCATGCAGTACCCCCTTGTTCTGTCAGTACAACTGCCTCTTGATCTATGTAAAGGTTCCTCATGAACACAATTAAGTGTTTTGGAATTCCCATTCTTTGCAATGTTATCCATAATTTGTTATGATCCACACAGTCGAATGCCTTTGCATAGTCAATAAAACACAGGTAAACATCCTTCTGGTATTCTCTGCTTTCAGCCAGGATCCATCTGACATTGGCAATGATATCCCTGGTTCCACATCCTCTTCTGAAACTGGCCTGAATTTCTGGCAGTTCCCTGTCGATATACTGCTGCAGCCGTTTTTGAATGATCTTCAGCAAAATTTTGCTTTCATGTGAGATTAATGATATTGTTCTATAATTTCCACATTCAGTTGGATCACCCTTCTTGGGAATAGGCATAAATATGGATCTCTTCCAGTCAGTTGGCCAGGAAGCTGTCTTCCATATTTCTTGGCATAGATGAGTGAGCACCTCCAGCACTGCATCTGTTTGCTGAAACATCTCAATTGATATTACATCAATTCCTGGAGCCTTGTTTTTTGCCAATGTCTTCAGAGCAGCTTGGACTTCTTCTTTCAATACCATTGGTTCCTGATCATATGCCACCTCTTGAAATGGTTGAACATTGACCAATACTTTTAGGTAGAAAATGTCTGTGTATTCCTCCCATCTTCTTTTAATATTTTTTTCCATAGAATCCTCCAGTATTGCAACTCGAGGCTTGAATTTTTTCTTTAGTTCTTTCAGCTTGAGAAATGCCGAGCGTGTTCTTCCCTTTTGGTTTTCTATCCCCAGCTCTTTAAACATCTCTTTATAACATTTTACTTCATCTTCTCAAGCTGCCCTTTGAAATCTTCTCTTTAATTCTTTTCCTTCATCATTTCTTCCTTTTGCTTTAGCTGCTCAATGTTTAAGAGCAAGTTTCAGAGTCTCTTCCAACATCAATTTTGGCCTTTTCTTTCTTTCCTGCCTTTTTAATGATCTTTTGCTCTCTTCATGTATGATGTCCTTGATGTCCTTGCACAACTCGTCTGGTCTTCAGTCACTAGTGTTCAATGCATCAAATCTATTTTTCACATGGTCTCTAAATTCAGGTGGGATATACTCAAGGTCATATTTTGGCTCTCATGGACTTGCTCTGATTTTCTTCAGTTTCAGTTTAAACTTGCATATGAGCAATTGATGGTGTGTTCCACAGTCAGCCCCTGGCCTTCTTCTGACTGATGATATTGAGCTTTTCCATTGTCTCTTTCCACAGATGTAGTTAATTTGACTTCTGTGTGTTCCCTCTGGCGAGGTCCGTGTGTATAGTCGCCACTTATGTTGGTGAAAGAAGGTACTTGCAATAAAGAAGTCATTGGTCTTGCAAAATTCTATCATTCAATCTCTGGCATTGTTTCTATCACCAAGGCCATATTTTCCAACTACTGATCCTTCTTTGTTTTCAACTTTTGCATTCCAACCACCAGTAATTATCAATGCATCTTGATTGCATGTTTGATCAATTTCAGACTGCAGCAGCTGATAAAAATCTTCTTTTTCTTCATCTTTGGCCCTAGTGGTTGGTGCGTAAATTTGAATAATAGTCATATTAACTGGTCTTCCTTTTAGGCGTAGGGATATTATCCTATCACTGACAGCATTGTACTTCAGGATAGATCTTGAAACATTGTTTTTGATGATGAATGCAACACCGTTCCTCTTCAAGTTGTCATTCCCAGCAAAGTAGACTATACAACTGTCTGATTCAAAATGGGCGATACCAGTCCGTTTCAGCTCAGTAATGCCTGGGACATCGATGTTTATGCGTTCCATTTCATTTTTGATGATTTCCAATTTTCCTAGATTCATATTTCGTACATTCCAGGTTCCAATTTTTAATGGATATTTGCAGCTGTTTCTTCTCATTTTGAGTCATGCCACATCAGCAAATGAAGGTCCCAAAAGCTTTACTCCATCCACGTCATTAAGGTCATCTCTACTTTGAGGAGGCAGTTCTTCCCCGGTCATCTTTTGAGTGCCTTCCAACCTGAGGAGCTCATCTTCCAGCACTGTATCAGACAATGTTCCATTGCTATTCATAAGATTTTCACTGGCTAACGCTTTTCAGAAGTAGACTGCCAGGTCCTTCTTCCTAGTCTGCCTTAGTCTGGAAGCTCAGCTGAAACCTGTCCTCCATGGGTGACCCTGCTGGTATCTGAATACTGGTGGCATAGCTTCTAGCATCACAGCAACACACAAGCCCCTACAGTACGACAAACTGACAGGCACTGTTTAGGTAGTAAAAACTCATTGCCATCGAGTTAATTCCGACTCATAGTGACCCTATAGGACAGAGTAGAACTGTCCCATATTGTTTCCAAGGAGCACCTGGTAGATTCAAACTGCTAAGATTTTGGTTTTCAGCCATAGCTCTTAACCACTGTGATACCAGGGTCTCCTTAAGTAATAAAAAGAAGGACGTATGCCTCAATTCATTTTTATGAGTCAAGAAAACCTTGATAACAAAACTCTGTGAGGATATTAAAATAAGAGAAAAGTCACAAGTTGAGCTCATTTATAAACATAAATTCAAAAACTCTTTAAAAATATCAAATATAATCCATAAACTTATAAAAAGAATACATCATGACCAAGTTGGGTTTATCACAGGAACAAGGTTGGTTTAACATAAGAAAATCTGTTGCTATAATTAACCACATTTGCATATTAAAGGAAAAAGTCTATATAAACAGCATTAATAGATGCAGAAAAAAATCTGATAAATTTTAATATCCATTAATGATAAAATACCGTAGAAAACTAGGAACAGAATGGAACTTCCTTAATTTGCTAAGGGGGTCTCTCGGTCATCTAACACTGCTATAACAGAAATACCATAAGTGGATGGTTATAAAAGTTTTTTTTTCTCTCACCATTTAGGAGCATAGAAGTCTGAATTCAGGGTGCCAGCTCTAGTGGAAGCCTTTCTCCTCTGTCAGCTCTGGGGAAAGTTCCTTGTCTTAAATCTTCCCTGGTCTAGGAACTTCTCAGCGCAAGGACCTCAGGGTCCAGAGAACATGCTCCCTTCCTGGTTCTTCATTCTTGGTGGCATGAGGTCCTCTTGTCTGCTTGCTTTTCTCTTTTATATCTCAAAAGAGATTGACCCAAGGCACAACCTAGCCTTGTAGATTGAGTCCTGCATCATTAACATAACTGCAGCTAATCCTCCCTCATTAACATCATAGAGGTAGGATTTACAACACATAGTAAAATCACATCAGATGACAAAATGTTGAACAATCAGACAATACCAGGAATTATAGACTAACCAGGTTGACACACATTTTTGGGGGACACAATTCAACCCATAACATTCCACCTTTTGGCACCCCAAAATTCATGTCCTTGCTGCATGTAAACCACATTCACCCCATATCATAGCAAAAGCCTTATAAATCAACTCCAAGTCCTAAATTAAAAAAATTACCGTCATCTATGAAATCTAGAATACAAGTTTTCTGCTTCCAAAGTCCAATGGCAGAACAGGCACAAGCTATACATTTCCATTACAAACGGGAGAAATTGAAGGGAAGAAGGGATAACAGGCACCAAGCAAGTCAGCAGAGCACATTACTTTAGTTCTCCAGTTTCTGAGACCATTTAGGCAATGGCCCTGCTCTCCAGACTCTGGGTGTTGGCCACACCATCTGGATTCTGGGCGAAGGCCCCTCTGCCCCGGGCTTCAGCTCTGCCTTACAGACCCACTGGAATGGCAACTTTGCTCTCTCATTTGGGCAGCCCCATTCTCCTAGTTCATCTGAATAGCGACCCTTTCCCACGGCCCTGGCAGGCCCCGTTCTTCTGCCAACAAGTCTGGTCTTCTTTTTGAGTTGGAGTTTTGTTCTACATTTTTCTCCAGCTCTGTCTGGGACCCTCTATTGTGATCCCTGTCAGAGCAGTCAGTAGTGGTAGCTAGGCACCATCTAGTTGTACTAGACTCAGTCTGGTGGAGGCCATGGTTGATGTGGTTCATTAGTCTTTTGGACTAATCTTTCCCTTGTATCTTTAGCTTTCTTCATTCTTCCTTGCTCCCAAAGGGGTGAGACCAATGGAGTATCCTAGATGGCTGCTCACAGGCTTTTAAGACACCAGGTGCTACTCACCAAAGTAAAATGTAGAAATTTTTCTTTATAAAATATGTTATGCCAATTGAACTAGATGTTCCCCGAGACCGTGGTCCCTACAGCCCTCAGCCCAGCAATTCCATCCCTCAGGGAGTTTGGATGGGTCTATGGAGCTTCCATGACCTTGCCTCATACAAGTTGTGCTGGCTTCCCCAACATTGTGTGCTGTCTTACCCTTCACCAAAGTTTCTTTCATTTATTGGCTTAATTTGAATAAATTTTTATTAGTCCACATTCCCTCCTCCACTGACTTGGAATTTATATGTTCTTTCTATTCTTTTTACGGTCCCTAAAAATTGCAGTGCTCATCCTTAACTTATCAAAATATAATTTGTATCAATATTTTTACACACTTAGATGGTTAGACAGAGAACCTACAAACACTTCAACTTCTCCCAACTTATATGCTATTGTTACTGTGTATTTCCATAGTTTACTTTTTAATTTAGTACTATTGCTGCTTCATAAGTCAGTATTCACCAGATTCTTTGCTCTTTATTACTTCTTGCATCTTTAAAATTTCATCCTGCATCACTTTCCTTCTACTTGAAATGCAGCCTTTAGAATTTGCTTAGAATTTTCTTAAATGAGACCCTGCTGGTGCTCTTCCTTCTCAGTTTTTATTTGACAGAAAATGTCTTTATCTCACCTTTATTCTTCAAGGAAATATAATTTCAACAGGTATAGAATTATAGATTCACAGGTTTTTTTCTTTCAAAATAATAAAGATATTCCACTGTCTTCTTCTTCTTTTTTTTTTTTCCTTGCTTCCAGAGGTTGCTGTTGAGAAATCAGCTCTTATCCTAATTCGTTTGAGTGCACCTTTTTTATCTGGATGTTTTAAGATTTTCTCTTTGTCTTTCTACCATTTCACAATGGTGCATCTAGGTGTGAATTTATTTTTGTGTTTCAAATTCAGCTTGACACCTGTTTGGCTCTTAGAATCTGTGGATTGAAGTCTTTAATCAGTTTTGAAAAATGCAAAATCATTTTTTTACATATTGCCCTTGCTCAGTTTTTCTCTCGGTTTTTCTTTATGTTAAATGTAAGTTAGACCTGAGCTGTTCAACATAGTAGACACTGCACACATAGCTGCCGAGCCCTTGAAGTGTGGCTAATGTTACTAGAAATGTGCTGTGAGTGTAAAATATCCACTGAATTTCAAAGACTTAGTATAACAGCAGAATGTAAAATATCTTACTTTTTTTTTTTTTAATATTTATTGCATGTCAAAATGATACTTTGGATATATTGGTTTAAATAAAATGTAATATTAAAATTAATTTCGCTTGTTTCTTTTTACCTTTTTGATGTAAAAAAATTGTGGCTACTAGAAAAGTTAAAATTACATGTGTGGCTAGCAGTATATTTCTATATACATAGCAGTATATTTCTGCAATAATCTGTCTCACTGTGTCCTCTATATTTCTTACCCTCTCTCCTGTATTTTAGATCTCTCTGTATCTTCTGAAGGAGCCCTGGTGGCACAGTGCTCCATGGGGGAAAGATGTGGCAGTCTGCTTCCGTAAAGATTACAGCCTTGGAAACCCTAAGGGACAGTTCTACTCTGTCCTATAGGATCAGTTTGGGTTGGAATTGATTCAGCAGCAATAGGTTTTTGTATCTCCCTGATATATTATAAAAATTTTCCTCCAATGTATCTTTCAGTATATGCATATATTCAACATATCTATTTTAAATTAGTCCTTACGTTTTTAGTTTAGTTTAGTTTTTAGTTTTATGTTCTTCTTGTTTTTATGTCTGCTATACCACTTTTGAAGAGCTCTGGTGGTGCAGTGGTTAAGCACTCAACTGCTAACTAAAAGGTCAGTGGTTCCAATCCACCAGCTGCTCCCACAGGAGAAAGATGTGGCGGTCTGCTTCTGTAAAGAGTTACAGCCTTAGAAACCCTATGGAGCAGTTCTACTCTATCCTATAGGGTCACTATGAGTCAGATTCAACTTGATGGCAATGGGTTTGGTTTTGGGGTTTTGTAATACCACTTTTTGTTTTCCTTTAAACATTTATATGTTTTAAGCTCCTCTTCTACATCTTCAAACTTATTAAGCATAGCTATTTTATGATCTGTGTCTGATAATTCTAATATCTGAAATTATTGTGGAGTAGGCTCTCTCTGTTTTCTGTTATTTCTTCCAGTGTTTGATCATGGACTCTCATTTCCTTGTGTACCTGTCTATCTTTGTCCATGATACTTGAAAAAAAAGTACAAATAATTTGAGGCCTAGGATGGTGGTACCTTCTTTCAGAAAGAATATTTTTGCTTCTACCAGTTGTCTAGGTCATGACTAGTGCATGACCACTTTGATCTAAGTTCAAGTCTTGAGGTTCCCAGACCAGCCAAGGGAACAGAACTGGGCTGCAAGTCAACAGGAATGCTGGCTTGCTTCTTGTTCACTCTAACCCTGAAGTTAAAACCTTTGTGGGTGGGGAGCTGAGAAAAATGGTGAAGTGAGTTGATACTCCCATCTACTCCCCCAGCAACTAACACTGAACGACAAATAAAAACAAGCATAGACTGAGATCTTAGAACTCCAGACAGCAGCCGAGGAACTGGAGAATTGGTGTGAGTCCAGAAGCAGGGGAGAGGAGGAACAGGGTCATCACAGAAACTGAGAGACCCTATCCACTAACACTGGGTGGGTGAGCTCATCCCAGCCATTTTTGTATGGGAGTGGGTAACACCCCAAGCAAGGAACACAAAAAAGAAGCTTATCTGACTTTTTTAAGATGGTGAAAACTGGCTGTGGGAGTTCACAGGCTGTGCAAGTGGGAGGGGGTGAAGGAAGACCTTAATGTTGTCTAAGAACCTCACTGAGGTGCCTAATGGGCACTAGGACCAGAAGAGCTGCAAGGGCAATGGCAAAAGAAACAGTCCAGACTGACTGGCAAGCAGGAGACAGCCTCCAGCAGGACACTATGTGTACTGGGTGTGCCAGGGTAGTGGTAATGGTGAGGGACAGAACAACAACAACAACAAAAAAAAACCTTACCATCACCACAGTAAGTTGATCCCCACCATGCATACCAGCAGAGATGTCTGGCAAAAATCCACCTCCTGTGCATGCATATTGAATCCCAGAGGCCAAACATATAGATCTCTAGAATTTTTCCAAAATAAACAGAAAAAATTCAAAGAAAAGATAGTAAAATGGCTCAAGTTCAACAAAAACTAGTAAAAAACACAAAAGTACAAGAAAAGAAGGAACACTCAAAAGCAAAACATGAAGAAGAGGAAATTTTTCTTATGGAGGTGAGAATAGTGCAAAGAATTGATAATTTTGAGACTATGGTGCTAAATATGTTTTAAAAAAGCAAGAAACACACAGAAAACAAACTAGTGGAGTTTAGGAAGCAAATAGAGGAACAATATGAGAGATTCAACTAGGAAATTGAAAACATAAAAAAAGAACCCAAAGAGAACTACTGGAATTGAAGAATAAAACATCTGAATTGGAAAAAGCAAGAGAAATACTCAACAGAGTTAAACAAGCTGAAGATAGAATATCTGAATTAGAAGACAAAATATCTAAACTCATCGAATTTTCAAAAGAACCATGAGAAGAGAACAAAGAAAAGCAAACAAACCTAAAAAAAGATGGGGGATTCAATTAAGAAATCTAACATCAGAATTTTTGGAGTCACAGAGCACCATGATACCAATAAAGGCATAGGAACACTTTTCCAAGAGATAATCAGAGAGAATTTTCTAGATCTGAGCAAAGAACCAAAGCCGCAAAATCAGGAAGCTAGATGAACCCCAATCAGAACAGACACAAAAAAATCAACTTCATGACATATCCTAATAAAATTCTGGAAAACCAAAGATAAGGAGAGAAATTTAAAGCAACAAAAGAAAAACTCAATTTCACATACTAAGTGTCTTTCATAAAAATCAGGGCAGATTTCTCCACAGAAACTCTAGAGGCCAGGAAACAATAGAGCCATGTATACAAAATACTGAACCAAAACAATCACCAATCAAGAATACTTTACCTAGCAAAATCATCATTTAAACAAGAGGAATAATCAACACATTCCCAAACAGAAGCTCTGGGAATTTGCCACTACCAGACCAGTTTTGCAAGTATTACTCAAGGGAGTACTCCAAGTGGAAAGGCAAGAATATTAAGAAGTAAGTACAAACTAAACCTATTGAATGTAGGTTGTACATTGATGTTAATGGAGAATTATCGACAGAAATTGGGACGGGAGGAGCATATCAGGAATAGATTTATTATGTGAAGGTAGTATGTGAACAGTTATTCTTATGCTAGACCCTGCAGTAATTTTTAAGTCATTAATATAACATATGTGGTAACCACTAAGAAGTCACTAAGAAGAAACACTCAGGAGAAAAGAAGCAAGTTAACAAAAAGATTCATCACAAGAAAGCACTCAAATACAAACAAAAACAGAAAAATCAGTGTAAAAAATAAACAAGATAACAAAACACTCAAAAACAAATAACAAAATGAGTGAGGTAGACAATTCATTTTCAGTAATAACCTTAAATGTAAATGGTCTAAAATCCCCATACGAAAGGCAGAGAATAGCAGAATGGATTAAATAAACATAATCCATCCTTTTACTGTCTACAAGAAACCCAACTTAGACACAAGGACACGAAGAGACTGAAAATAAAAGGATACAGAAAAATATTCCATGCAACCAGTAAACAAAAAAGAAGAGGGGTGACCATACTGATATTAGATAAAATAGACTTTAAATCAAAATCTGTTACAAGACCTAAAGAAGGACATTACATAATAATAAAAGGATCAATTCAACAAGAAGACATAACAATTATAAATATGTATGCACCTAACAGCAATGCACCAAAATACATGAAACAAATTCTGACTAACATGAAAGGAGAAATAGACAACTCCACAGTAATATAGGGGACTTCAACATACCACTTTTAATTATAGACAGAACATCTAAAAAGAAAATCACCAAAGACATTGAGAACTTAAATAAAACTATAAGCCAATTGCACCCAATAGACATATATAGGACACTCCACCCAACACCAGAACGATACATACTCTTCTCCAGTGCACATGAATCATTTTCCAGAAGGGACTATATGCTAAGTCACAAAACAAATATCAACAAATTCAAAAAAGATTGAAGTCATACGAAACATCTTCTTGGACCATAACAATATGAAACTAGAAATCAACAACAGGATAAATAAGGAAAAAAAATGATATGGAAACTAAATAATACTCTACTAAAAAATTATTGGGTCATACAAGAAACCAAATGTGAAATTAAAAAATTCCTAGGATCAAATGAAAACACAGCATATCAAAACATTTGGGATATAGCAAAAGTAGGACTCAGAGGGAAATTTGTAGCAATAAATGTCACATTAAAAAAGAAAAAAGATCCAAAATCACTAACTTAAACTGGCAGCTTGAACAAATAGAAAAGGGAAAACTAAAGCAACCAGAAAAATAAATAAATAAATAAAAACCAGGGCAGAAATAAATGAATTAGAAAATAGAAAAACAATTGAAAGAATTAGCAAGGCCAGAAGCTGGTTCTTTGAAAGGATCAAAAAAATAGACAAACCACTGCCTAAATGACAAAAGAAAAAACTCCAGAAGAGGCAAATAACCAAATTAAGAAATGAAATTGGTGACATCACAACCAATCCCTCAGAAATAAAGAAGATCATAAGCGATTACTATGAAAAATTATATTCCAACAAATTTGAAAACCTAGAGGAAATGGACAAATTCCTAGAAACACACTACTTACCCGAAATATCATAAACAGAGGCAGAAAATTTAAACAGACTCATCATAAAAGAAGAGACTGAAGATGTCATCAAAAAACTATCACCACCACCATCAACAACAAAAAAAACAAAAAACCCAAGACAAGATGGCTACAATGGGGAATTCTGCCATGCATTCAGAGAAGAGTTGACACCACTCCTACCGAACCTCTTCAAAAACATAGAAGAGGAAGGAACACGACCAAACTCCTTCTATGAAGCCAGAACAACACCAATACAAAAACTAGGCAAAGACATCACTCGCAGACACAAAAAAAGGAAAAAAAACTACAGACCAAAAAAAAAAAAAAAAATGAACATAGATACAAAAATTGTCAATAAAATTATAGCAAACAGGCTACAGCAATAAATCAAAAAAATCTTACACCATGATCAAGTGGGGTTTATCCCAGGATTACAAGAGTGGATCAACATTAAAAAATAAATTAATATAATTCATCACATAAATAAAACAAAGGAAGGGAATCACATGATGTTATCAATTGATGCAGAAAAGGCATTTGATAAAATTAAACACCTTTTCTTGGTAAAAATTCTCAGTAAAAAAGGAACAAAAGGGAAATTCCTCACCATAATTAACGGCATATATGAAAAACCAAGAGCCAACATCATACTCAACAGAGAAAGGTTTAAAATATCTCTGAGAATGGGAACAAGGCAAGGATGCCCATTATCAACACTCTTATTCAACTGGAAGGAACTCCTAGCCAGAGTATTAAGACAAGAGAGATAAATAAAATGTGTCCAATTGGAAAAGAAGAAGTAAAATAATCACTATTTGCAGTTGACATGATCCTATACATAGAAGACCCTACAGATTCCACAAGAAAACTGCTGGAACTAACAGAAGAATTTAGGGACGTTGCAGGATACAAGATTAACACACAAAAATCAATTGGGCTCCTCTACACCAACAAAGACTATGCCAAAAAAGAAATCAAGAAAATAATACCTTTTGCAATAGCTCCAAAATCAGTAAATTAACCCAACCAGGGACATAAAAGACTTATACAATGAAAATTATAAAACACTGCTACAGGACATGTACAGAAATGGAAAGACACCCTGTGCTCATGGATAAAAAAAAAAAAAAATTTTTTCTTTTTTTTTTTTGTGCTCATGGATAGGAAGGCTTAATATAGTGCAAATGTCAATACTGCCTAAATCAATCTACAGATTCAGTGCAATTCTGATACAAACCCTCAACAACAGTCTTCACTGTAATGGAAAAACTAATGACCAAGTTCACATGGAAAGGAAAGAAACACCAAATAGCTAAAGCAATATTGAAGAAAAAGAACAAAGCAGAAGGCCTCTCATTCCTGATATTAAAGCATACTATACAGCCACTGTAATCAAAACAGCCCGGTACTGGTTCAATGTGAGACATATAGACCAGTGGAATAGAATTTAGAACTCAGAACTAAACCCAAACTCCTATGGACAACTGATTTATGACAAGGGGTCAAAGTCCATCTAGGGGGCAGAGACAGTCTCTTTAATAAATGGTCCTGGCAAAACTGGATATCCAACTGCAGAAAATTGAAATAGGACCTATACCTCACACCAAACACAAAATATATCCAATACATAAACGTCAAACCTAAAACCATAAAATTCCTGGAATAAAACATAGGGAGAAAACTATGGGACCTAATCTTCTGTAAAAATAGGATAATAAGAATTATAACAAATACATGAATAGAAGACAAAATAGATAAATGGAGTCTCATAAAAATTATAAACTTCTGCTCAAAAAAGACTATCAAAAAAGTAAAAAGAGAACTTACAGACAGGGAAAAAAAATTCAGAAAAGAGTCTAATCTCCAAAATTTATGGAAAATTTCAACAACTCAACAACAAAAAACAAAGAACTCAATTATAAAATGGGTAAAGGACATGAACATAACCTTCACCAAAGGAGACACGCAAGAAGCCAACAAATACATGAAAAGATGCTCACGATCATTAGCCATTAGGTACCATCAAAACTGCAATGAGGTACCATCTCACACCTACTAAAATGGCACTGATTAAAAAAAAAAAGAAAACAACAGATGTTGGCAAGGATGTGGGGAGATTGGAACTCTTATTCATTGCTAACAGGACTGTAAAATGGTACAACCACTATGGGAAGTAGTATGGTACTTAAAAAAAAAAATAGAAATAGAGCTACCTTATGATCCAGCAATCCCACCCCAAGAAATATACCCTAGAGATCTAAAACTACTGACATGACCAGATATATGCACTCCTATATTCATCGGGGCCCTGGTGGTGTAGTGGTTAAGAGGTCGGCTGCTAACCAAAATGTCAGCAGTTCAAATCCACTAGTCACTCCTTGGAAACCCTACAGGGCAGTTCTACTCCGTCCTATAGGGTCTCTATGAGTTGGAACCAACTCGATGGCATCTAGCAACAACAACAACGTATTCATTGCAGCATTATTCACAATAGAAAAACAATGGAAGCAACCAAAGTGCCCATCAATGGATGAATGCATAAGCAAATTATGGTAAATACACACAATGGAATACTACGCAACCATAAAGAACAGTGATGAGTCCATCTATGTACAGGAAGGCATATACGAACAACTAAGCATATATATACACAAGTTTATGTGTGCTGCATATATTTTCAATTATAAAATAAAGCACATAGAAAGCACAGTTATGGATACTTCTGAGACACAAACAAACACTTCACAGAACTGGTCTACTTGGTTTAAGGGCTTAGGACCATAGTCTTGTGGGGCAACTCAGTCAATTCGCATAATATAGTCCATAAGGACCATGTTCTACATCCTGGTTTGGTGAGTAGAGTTTGAAGTCTTAAAAGCTTGTGAGTGGCCATCTAAGATACAACTATGGGTCTCTACTCATCCAGAGCTACAAAGAAAGAAGGAAACCAAAGATTCAAAGAAGAAACTGGTCTATAGAACCAATAGTTTACATGAACAATGATATCACCTAGCTTAAGCCAGAAGAACTAGGTGGTGCCCGACTACCGCTACCGACCTTTCTGACCAGGGACTCAATAGATGGTCCCAGATAGAATGGGAGAAAAATATAGAACAAAACTCAAATTCGTAATAAAAGGCCAGACTTACTGGACTGGTAGAGACTAGATGAACCCCCGAGACTATTGCTCTGAGATACTCTTTAAACTTGGAACTCAAACAACTTCCAGAAGTGACCTCTCAGCTAAATGATAAATTGGCTCACAAAATAAATATTTTCACCCATGAGTACTGTGCTTCTCAAAATAATCATTTGGATGAAAACAAATGGCTAACATTTACCCTAGACCAAAGATCAAAGATGAGAAGGCAAGGGGGTACAAGGAAGCTAGATTAATGGAAACAGAACAATCAAAATGGAACTAATGAGAACGCCGATTTTGTGAAGAATATAACTAATGTCACTGAACAACATGTATACAAATTGTTAAATGAGAACCTAATTTCCTGTGTACACTTTCACCAAAAACACAAGCAAATATTAAAAACAAACACCTTTGGGGCCCCAGATTTAAGTATGAGTGGTGGTATATCAGAAACCCTGGTGGCATAGTGGTTAAGTGCTACAGTTGCTAACCAAAAGGTCGGCAGTTCGAATCCGCCAGGCCCTCCTTGGAAACTCTATGGGGCAGTTCTACTGTGTCCTATAGGGTCACTACGAGTCAGAATCGACTCGACGACAGTGGGTTTTTGGTTGGCGGTATATCAGGCTTTTATCCTCGGGTTGGCTCTGGGTGTTGACTTTTTTTCCCCTTAACCTGGGAGTCTGCCAAAACCTCAGCTCAGTTTTTCAGCTGTTTTCTTTGAATCAGCAAATGCTTTCACAGCAAAAGCTTCTAAGAGTTTTTTTTTTTTTTCCTATTTCATTCAGCTTTTTTATTTGTTCTTAGCAGCAGGGTTTATTCAAATTGTCTTGTTCGTTATTACTGAAAGAAGTTCCCCATTTAAAGTTCTGTTTTATGTCTCAAGTTTACTGATTTATCTCATGAGTAAAATGGTAATAATAATAATAGTAACAATGCCGACCCACTTTTTTCTTGTGAATATTAAGCAAGATAAAGATTGTAAACTACATTGTTCTCTTTAAGCGATACTCTATTGTTATTTATTTATTTATGCCATTGTGGCATTTGAACCCCGTTTTTCAGAAACAGACTCTGAACTGAAATGACTATAAAGTCTCCAACAAAAACCACAAAATAATACTTTCTGTTTCCTTTAATGATGTGTCCTGTTTTAGAATTCTCAAAAAGTGGGAAATGCTTTCTTAACAAAAGAATTCAATCTTAGTATCATAAATATATGAACAGGGTAGAAAGGGCTCTGAGTGACAACTGAAACATACTCTCCCCACATTAAAGGGGTAATTTTTCATTCTGTTTATGAGGATGGCTCATCTTCAATACCACGGGTACAAGAACAAATACAGTCTCTAATACAACAGAGGGAAAAAGCTTCATGATTTAAGTTTACTTTCCTTAAAAGCTAAAATAAATCCAGGGATTTCCAAAAACAGTAGAAAGATCCTAAGTTTAAAATCCTAAAACTACCTCAGAGATTAGCAGGTCCGTGAAAAGAAGCTCAATTCTGAAAACTCAAAAAATAGTTCAGTTTACACCAAGCCTGCCCAAAAGCCTACCCCAAACTAGTTGATGTACTGCCAAATTTATCAGCAGCCACATAAAGGACACTAATGCTGAGATCTACAGGAATTTTCTCCATACCAAAATATTATGATGATCTCGTATCTAAGCAACAGTGGCTTCTAAGAAGTATACAGCATGGTCCCAAGGCTAGGATTTTTCACCTGTGTCCAAGCACTTAACGTTTTATATATCCTAGATGCAGTTAGGTTGCTGGCTTTGGGTCCATTCTGATATCTGATGACATTGTTTTCACTCTGTTCCTAAATGTTGTTTCATCATTGAAACCAAGAGATTTCCGGGAAAAACAGTCTTTCCAAACCCTAAAAGATTTCATCTACAATGTGAAAAGAGGAAGATAACGATGACAAAACCAAAGGTCCGGGAGGCGGGGCCAAGATGGCGGACTAGGTGGACACTACCGCGGATCCCTCTTGCAACAAAGACTCAGAAAAACAAGTGAATCGATCACATACATAACAATCTACGAACTCTGAACAACAAACACAGACTTAGAGATGGAGAACAAACAAGTACGGGCAGACAGCGAGCATTTTCAGAACCAGGAGCCAGCGTACCAGGCAGGTGACCTTCGGAACCCGATCTGGGGCAGAGCCCAGGGGGGCAGACGGCACAGACAAGGGGCCCAGCCCTACCCCCCAAACTCATCCCGGGAGGGAGCCTGGCCAGTTGACGCGGGCGGCGTAGCAGCGCAGCCGGTGGGAGAAGCACCCGAGAGGCAGTGACTGATCTTGGAGTGGGGAGAGCAGCGTCCCAGCCGGGGAGCCGTCCCGCTGGGAGTTTGGCGGGAAGCGGGCGTGGTGCCAGTGTGGGGATCAGCTATATTTCCCTAAAGCGACCCTGGGGGGAGGCCCAGACGTTCTTGCGGGCGACGCCCACCCAGTTCACGCATGCGGGGCGGCGCACTGGAGGGAGAAGTCTCCGGGAGGAAGTGACTGGTATTGGAGCGGGGAGAGCAGCGTCCCAGCCGGGGAGCCGTCCCGCTGGGATTTTGGCAGGCGCGGGCGGGGCGTGAGCGCGGGGACCAGTTATATTTCCCTGAATTGATCCCGGGGGCGGGCCCAGCCGTTCTTGTGGGCGACGCCCACCCATTTCGCGCGAGCGGAGCAGTGCGCCGGAGGGAGAAGTCCCCGAGAGGAAGTGACTGGTCTTGGAGAGGGGAGAGCAGCATCCCAGCTGGGGAGCTGTCCCGCCAGGATTTTGGCAGGCACGGGCGGAGCGTGAACGCGGGGATCAGCTCTATATTCTGAGGTGCTACACTCCTAGCTCTCTGATCCCTGCCCCACCCTCCCCAGGCGGCTCCATTAACATCCGAATACCCTGAGCCAGAGGGAGAATTCAGATAGGGATCCGACTGCATTTTTTTTTAGCTGATTACCTGGAAAAACTAGTTTCCCAGTGATGGCTCGGAGACAGCAGTCCATAACAAACCACATAAAGAAACAGACCATGACAACCTCTCCAACCCCCCAAACAAAAGAATCAAAATCTTTCCCAAATGAAGATACAATCCTGGACTTATCAGATACAGAATATAAAAAACTAATTTACAGAATGCTTAAAGACATCACAAATGAAATTAGGCTAACTGCAGAAAAAGCCAAGGAACACACTGATAAAACTGTTGAAGAACTCAAAAAGATTATTCAAGAACATAGTGGAAAAATTAATAAGTTGCAAGAATCCATAGAGAGACAGCATGTAGAAATCCAAAAGATTAACAATAAAATTACAGAATTAGACAACACAATAGGAAGTCAGAGGAGCAGACTCGAGCAATTAGAATGTAGACTGGGACTTCTGGAGGACCAGGAAATCAACACCAACATAGCTAAAAAAAATCAGATAAAAGAAGTAAAAAAAATGAAGAAACCCTAAGAATCATGTGGGACTCTATCAAGAAGGATAACTTGTGAGTGATTGGAGTCCCAGAACAGGGAGGGGGGTCAGAAAACACAGAGAAAATAGTTGAAGAACTCCTGACAGAAAACTTCCCTGGCATCATGAAAGATGAAAGGATATCTATCCATGATGCTCATCGAACCCCATTTAAGATTGATCCAAAAAGAAAAACACCAAGACATATTATTATCAAACTTGCCAAAACCAAAGACAAACAGAAAATTTTAAAAGCAGCCAGGGAGAAAAGAAAGGTTTCCTTCAAGGGAGAATCAATAAGAATAAGTTCAGACTACTCAGCAGAAACCATGCAGGCAAGAAGGGAATGGGACGACATATACAGAGCACTGAAGGAGAAAAACTGCCAGCCAAGGATCATATATCCAGCAAAACTCTCTCTGAAATATGAAGGAGAAATTAAGATATTTACAGATAAACACAAGTTTAGAGAATTTGCAAAAACTAAACCAAGACTGCAAGAAATGCTAAAGGAGATTGTTTGGCCTGATGACCAATAATATCAGGTACCAGCACAATACAAGGTCACAAAACAGAACGTCCTGATATCAACACAACTCAAATAGGGAAAGCACAAAAAAAAACAAATTAAGATTAATTCTAAAAAATAAATAAATAAACAAAATAATACACATAACAGGGAATCATGGAAATCAATAGATAAACGATCACAATAATCAAAAAGAGGGACTAAATATAGGAGGCATTGAACTGCCAGATGGAGAGTGATACAAGGCGATATAGAACGATACAAGTTAGGTTTTTACCTAGAAAAATAGGGGTAAATAATAAGATAACCACAAAAAGGAATATCAATTCCATAACTCAAGAAAAACGTAACGACTCAACAAACATAAAGTTAAACATTATGAAAATGAGGATTTCACAATCTACTAAGAAAAACGTCTCAGCACAAAAAAGTATCTGGAAAAATGAAATGGCCAACAACTCACATGAAAAGGCATCAAAATGACAGCACTAAAAACTTATTTATCTATAATTATGCTGAATGTAAATGGACTAAATGCACCAATAAAGAGACAGAGAGTCACGGACTGGATAAAGAAACACTATCCATCTATATGCTGCCTACAAGAGACACACCTTAGACTTAGAGACACACCTTAGACTTAGAGACACAAACAAACTAAAACTCAAAGGATGGAAAAAAATATATCAAGCAAATAATAAGCAAAAAAGAAGAGGAGTAGCAATATTAATTTCTGACAAAATAGACTTTAGACTTAAATCTACCACAAAGGATAAAGAAGGACACTATATAATGATAAAAGGGACAATTGATCAGGAAGACATAACCATATTAAACATTTATGCACCCAATGACAGGGCTGCAAGATACATAAATCAAATTTTAACAGAATTGAAAAGTGAGATGGACACCTCCACATTTATAGTAGGAGACTTCAACACACCACTTTCGGAGAAGGACAGGACATCCAGTAAGAAGCTCAATAGAGACACAGAAGACCTACTTACAACAATCAACCAACTTGACCTCATTGACTTATACAGAACTCTCCACCCAACTGCTACAAAATATACTTTTTTTTCTAGTGCACATGGAACATTCTCTAGAATAGACCACATATTAGGTCATAAAACAAATCTTTGCAGAATCCAAAACATCGAAATATTACAAAGCATCTTCTCAGACCACAAGGCAATGAAGCTAGAAATCAATAACAGAAAAACTAGGGAAAAGAAATCAAATACTTGGAAACTGAACAATACCCTCCTGAAAAAAGACTGGGTTATAGAAGACATCAAGGAGGGAATAAGGAAATTCTTAGAAAGCAACGAGAATGAAAATACTTCCTATCAAAACCTCTGGGACACAGCAAAAGCAGTGCTCAGAGGCCAATTTATATCGATAAATGCACACATACAAAAAGAAGAAAGAGCCAAAAGCAGAGAACTGTCCCGACAACTTGAACAAATAGAAAGTGAGCAACAAAAGAACCCATCAGGCACCAGAAGAAAACAAATAATAAAAATTAGAGCTGAACTAAATGAATTAGAGAACAGAAAAACAATTGAAAGAATTAACAAAGCCAAAAGCTGGTTCTTTGAAAAAATCAACAAAATTGATAAACCATTGGCTAGACTGACTAAAGAAAAACAGGAAAGGAAACAAATAACCCGAATAAGGAACGAGAAGGACCACATCACAACAGAGCCAAATGAAATTAAAAGAATCATTTCAGATTACTACGAAAAATTGCACTCTAACAAATTTGCAAACCTAGAAGAAATGGATAGATTCTTAGAAAAACACTACCTACCTAAACTAACACATTCAGAAGTAGAACAACTAAATAGTCCCATAACAAAAAAAGAGATTGAAACGGTAATCAAAAAACTTTCAACAAAAAAAAGTCCTGGCCCAGACGGCTTCACTGCAGAGTTCTACCAAATCTTCAGAGAAGACTTAACACCACTACTACTGAAGGTATTTCAAAGCATAGAAAATGACGGAATACTACCCAACTCATTCTATGAAGCTACCATCTCCCTGATACCAAAACCAGGTAAAGACATTACAAAAAAAGAAAATTATAGACCTATATCCCTCATGAACATAGATGCAAAAATCCTCAACAAAATTCTAGTCAATAGAATCCAACAACACATCAAAAAAAAATTCACCCTGATCAAGTGGGATTTATACCAGGTATGCAAGGCTGGTTTAATATCAGAAAAACCATTAATGTAATCCATCACATAAATAAAACAAAAGATAAAAACCACGTGATCTTATCAATAGATGCAGAAAAGGCATTTGACAAAGTTCAACACCCATTTATGATAAAAACTCTTACCAAAATAGGAATTGAAGGAAAATTCCTCAACATAATAAAGGGCATCTATGCAAAGCCAACAGCCAATATCACTCTAAATGGAGAGAACCTGAAAGCATTTCCCTTGAGAACGGGAACCAGACAAGGATGCCCTTTATCACCACTCTTATTCAACATCGTACTTGAAGTCCTAGCCAGGGCAATTAGGCTAGACAAAGAAATAAAGTGTATCCAGATTGGCAAGGAGGAAGTAAAGCTATCACTATTTGCAGATGACATGATCGTATACATGGAAAACCCTAAGGAATCCTCTAGAAAACTACTGAAACTAATAGAAGAGTCTCAGGTTATAAAATAAACATACAAAAATCACTTGGATTCCTCTACATCAACAAAAAGAACACCGAAGAGGAAATCACCAAATCAATACCATTCACAGTAGCCCCCAAGAAGATAAAATACTTAGGAATAAATCTTACCAAGGGTGTAAAAGACCTATACAAAGAAAACTATAAAACTCTGCTACAAGAAATTCAAAAGGACATACTTAAGTGGAAAAACATACCCTGCTCATGGATAGGAAGACTTAACATAGTAAAAATGTCTATTCTACCAAAAGCCATCTATACATATAACGCACTTCCAATCCAAATACCAATGTCATATTTTAAGGAGATAGAGAAACAAATCACTAATTTCATATGGAAGGGAAAGAACCCCCAGATAAGCAAAGCATTACTGAAAAAGAAGAAGAAAGTGGGAGGCCTCACCCTACCTGATTTCAGAACCTATTATACAGCTACAGTAGTCAAAACAGCCTGGTACTGGTACAACAACAGGCACAGAGACCAATGGAACAGAATTGAGAACCCAGATATAAATCCATCCATGTATGAGCAGCTGATATTTGACAAAGGACCAGTGTCAGTCAATTGGGGAAATGATAGTCTTTTTAACAAATGGTGCTGGCATAACTGGATATCCATTTGCAAAAGAATGAAACAGGACCCATACCTCACACCATGCACAAAAACTAACTCCAAGTGGATCAAAGACCTAAACATAAAGACTAAAACGATTAAGATCATGGAAGAAAAAATAGGGACAACCCTAGGAGCCCTAATACAGGGCATAAACGGAATACAAAACATTACCAAAAATGACAAAGAGAAACCAGATAACTGGGAGCTCCTAAAAATCAAACACCTATGCTCACCTGAAGACTTCACCAAAAGAGTAAAAAGACCACCTACAGACTGGGAAAGAATATTCAGCTATGACATCTCAGACCAGCGCCTGATCTCTAAAATCTACATGATTCTGTCAAAACTCAACCACAAAAAGACAAACAACCCAATCAAGAAGTGGGCAAAGGATATGAACACACACTTCACTAAAGAAGATATTCAGGCAGCCAACAGACACATGAGAAAATGCTCCCAATCATTAGCCATTAGAGAAATGCAAATTAAAACTACGATGAGATTCCATCTCACACCAACTAGACTAGCATTAATCCAAAAAACACAAAATAATAAATGTTGGAGAGGCTGCGGAGAGATTGGAACTCTCATACACTGCTGGTGGGATTGTAAAATGGTACAACCACTTTGGAAATCCATCTGGCGTTATCTCAAACAGTTAGAAATAGAACTACCATACAACCCAGAAATCCCACTCCTTGGAATATACCCTAGAGATACAAGAGCCTTCACGCAAACAGATATATGCACACCCATGTTTATTGCAGCTCTGTTTACAATAGGAAAAAGCTGGAAGCAACCAAGATGTCCGTCAATGGATGAATGGGTAAATAAATTGTGGTATATTCACACAATGGAATACTACGCATCGATAAAGAACAGTGACGAATCTCTGAAACATTTCATAACATGGAGGAATCTGGAAGGCATTATGCTGAGCGAAATGAGTCAGAGGCAAAAGGACAAATATTGTATAAGACCACTATTATAAGATCTTGAGAAATAGAAAAAACGGAGAAGAACACATACTTTGTGGTTACGAAGGGGGGAGGGAGGGAGGGAGGGAGGGGGTTTTTTATGGATCAATCACTAGATAAGAACTGCTTTGGGTGAAGGGAAAGACAACACTCAATACAAGGAAGGTCAGCCTAATTGGACTGGACTAAAAGCAAAGAGGTTTCCGGGATAAAATGAAAGCTTCAAAGGTCAGCGGAGCAGGGACTGGGGTCTGGGGAACATGGTTTGAGGGGACTTCTAAGTCAATGGGCAAAATAATTCTATTATGAAAACATTCTGCATCCCACTTTGAAATGTGGCGCCTGGGGTCCTAAATGCCAACAAGCGGCCATCTAAGATACATCAATTGGTCTCAACCCACCTGGAGCAAAGGCAAAGGAAGAACACCAAGGTCACACGACAACTAAGAGCCCAAGAGACAGAAAGGGCCACATGAACCAGAGACCTACATTATCCTGAGACCAGAAGAACTAGTTGGTGCCCGGCCACAATCGATGTCTGCCCTGTCAGGGCGCACAACAGACAACTCCTGAGGGAGCAGGAGACCAATGGGATACAGACCCCAAATTCTCATAAAAAGACCATACTTAATGGTATGACTGCGACCGGAGGAATCCCGGAGGCAATGCTCCCCAGACCCTCTGATGGCACAGGACAGGAACCATCCCCGAAGACAACTCATCAGGCATGAAAAGGACTGGTCAGCTGGGGGGAGAGAGATGCTGATGAAGAGTGAGCCAATTAAATTAGGTGGACACTGGAGAGTGTGTTGACAACTCTTGACTGGAGGGGGGATGGGAAGATAGAGAGAGAGGGAAGACGGCAAAATTGGCATGAAACGAGAGACTGAAAGGGCTGACTCAATAGAGGGAGAGCAAGTGAGAGAAGGGAGTAAGATGTATGTAAACTTACATGTGACAGACTGATTGGAATGGTAAATGTTCACTTGAAGCTTAATAAAAATTAATTAAAAAAAAACAAAAAACCAAAGGTCCCCATCAATTTCAAGAGAAGGATCACTTGGGAGCTCACATCACGGGCAGGGTGAAGGGTTCCATGTGTGCTCTCAGTTCTCTTTACTATCTCTTTACCATCTTCCATCTGCTATCTCACTCCCTTCTAGATATTTCCATCACTCTCCTGCAGTAAATCCCAAGCTTTTAGCAACACTGTAGGGTTGACTGTAGGTAAGCTTGCGTTACAGTGGAAAAGTTTCACATATAAACTTAGTGAAAATATGTACTGATACCTAATAGTGGGCACTCAAACAGGCCTGTTGGATGATGATAATCTTATTATAATAATTTCTTCTTGTGCAAAATAAGAGAAAACCCTCATCACGTACAGAAGATAGGAAGAGACACAAACACAAAATGAATCCAATAGTCTCTATGTAACCACTGAAGGTCACTTCATCAGTCCAGCACCACTTTAAAGTAGCCAGTCTTGGTCTGATTTTCCATTGAGAGTCCTCTTCCTACAGCCAGTGCCTTTTCTCTCTGGTTTTCCTTAGCCCTCCATTTCCTATGCTTTTCTAACCATGCTGCTGGTACTGTATTCCAACGTTGCATCTCACTCTCTGGAACCTCAGGTTCCAAATTTTCCAGTCCTTCCCACCTAAACTACTGTCCTGTGTTTAGTTTTCCCGGATTCCTGCACTGTTCTGCTTTGATCTCTCCACACTGAAAGACTCTCTCTGGTTCCTATGTAAACATAAGCACTCCTCACTTTGCACAGTCCTCATATGCACAAATTTCAGTTACCACAGTTTAGTTAAATAACACCTGCCCTTAACAAAATGGTTCAATTTTCAGTTACTGTGGTATAATCAGAAACCCTGGTGGTGTAGTGGTTAAGTGCTACGGCTGCTAACCAAAGCGTCAGCAGTTCGGATCTGCCAGGCGCTCCTTGGAAACTCTATGGGGCAGTTCTACTCTGTGCTATAGGGTTGCTATGAGTCGGAATCGACTCGACGGCACTGGGTTTTGGTGGTTTGGTGGTATAATCACTGTAAGTAACAGCACAAATTTCCAATTTCACTGCTAGCTCTTTGGTCCACAGGCCACTACATAAATAACATGCATGTGATGATAAGTTACCAACTACGTCACTTCCTTCAAAGTCTGTTGTGATGGGTTACTACACATCTGTTATCAGTTCATGCACAGACAGCAAAGTACATAGCTGTGTTGCCTCCTTGTCTCTCAGTCATAAAGCAACATGACATTTTACAAAAATGAGTGATCAAAGAGGGAATTGACCAAGAAGATGAAATTACAGCAAGGAAACAAAAAGTGATAATGCTGGAAGTGAAATTCCAATAGAAAGTGAATGGAGTTACAGGAGATAAGGTTGACTGTGGGAATGTGGACACTGTTGCTGTTAGAGAAATTCTTGGTGTGTAGCCAGAGGAACTTACTAAGGGTGAACTTCTTGACATAAGAAGGATAAGTAGTTATGATAAAAAGAAAGGAGGTATCCCAGAGGAAGTCACACCAGCAAGAAACTTCACATTAAAGGAACCCCTGGTCAGCAGTTCAAATCCGCCAGGCGCTCCTTGGAAACTCTATGGGGCAGTCCTACTCTGCCCTATAGGGTCACTATGAGTCGGAATCGACTCGACGGCAGCAGGATTTTTTTGGTTTGTAGTCATTTGATGGCTATTTACATGGTAGAGATTGAGTAGCATAATCCCGAAGCTCTAATCTTTGTAGTCACTTCTTTGTTGTTGGATAAGACAGTTGTCATTCGTGGGGTTTTTATTGGCTGAGTTTCAGAAGTAGTTTGCCAGACTTTTCTTTCTAGTACATCTTAGTCTGGATACTCCCCTGAAACCCGTTCAGCATTATCACAACACGCAAGCTACCAATGACAGACAGGTGGTGTCTACACATGAGGTTCATTGGCCAGGAATCAAACCCTGTTCTCCCACACAGAAGGCAAGAATTCCACCACTGAACCACTGCCCCCTAGCCCCCAATAAATAAACTAAAAATAAAATAAAATAAAAAATCTCTGTAAAACAAAACATCAGTGAGAACCAATGAAAGAATGTAAACAGCTCCCTAGAGTTCAATGCACAGTAATTGAATATGTCCAACCGAATGAAAGAAAACCAAGAAAGTGGAAGTAGCTTCTAAAGCTAACTTTCTTCCTGCTGAGGCCGAATCTGGAGATTGGGGAGTATATTTCTGCTAAAGGATGGCTCAGGCATCCGCAGAAGACCCAGGGGTGATGATGATTTCAGCAGAGCTTAAAAGAAATGGAAGGGGTGCTTATAGGAGAGGGAAAAGTGACTTCATATGCTCATCAGAGGCCCAGCAGATTAGGAAATTTTTTAAGGAGGAGCAAAAAAGGAGACCATTGAAAAGCTTCTTGCTCAACAGCATACATTTTTTTCCACATTTTATTTATTTTGCTGCTGTTGTTGAGAATATACATAGCAAAACATACACCAGTTCAACAGTTTCTACACGTACATTTTAGTGACATTGATTACATTCTTTGAGTCACGCAGCCATTCTTACCCTCCGTTTCTGAGTTGTTTTCCTCCCCCATTAACATAAACTCAGAGCCACTGTGTCAATCCATGTCATTGAGAGCCTTCCTCTTTTTCGCTGACCCTCTACTTTACCAAGCATGATGTCCTTCTCCAGGGACTGATCCCTCTTGACAACATGTCCAAAGTATAAGAGAAGTCTTGCCATCTTTGCTTCTAAGGAGCATTCTGGCTGTACTTCTTCCAAAACAGATTTGTTCATTCATTTGGCAGTCCATGGTATATTGAATATTCTTTGCTGACACCATAATTCAAAGGCATCAATTCTTCTTCGGTCTTCCTTATTCATTGTTCAGCTTTCACATGCATATGAAAACACCATGGCTTGGGTCAGGCGCACCTTAGTCTTCAAAGTGACGTCTTTGCTTTTCAACTCTTTAAAGAGCTCTTTTGCAGCAGATTTGCCCAATGCAATGTGTGGTTTGATTTCTGGACTGCTGCTTCCATGGGTGTTGATTACGGATCCAGGTAAAATGAAATCCTTGACAGCTTCAAACTTTTCTCCATTTATCATGATATTGCTTATTGGTCCAGTTGTGAGGATTTTCATTTTCTTTAGGAGCCCTGGTGGTGCAGTGATTAAGAGCTACAGCTGCTAACCAAAAAGTCAGCAGTTCAAATCCACCACCTGCTCCTTGGAACCCTATGGGGCAGTTCTACTCTGTCCTGTAGGGTTGCTATGAGTCAGAGTGAACTCAGTGGCAACGGGGTTTTTTTTTTTTTTTTTCACTGTAATGTAGATATTCTTAATTTAGGGTTTTTAATTAACTTTTTTTTTTAATTAACTGAGGAAGAAGGAAGGGGAACTTCATGAATTCCATGAAATTGTCTGCTGACTTTTAAGTGCTAGTGCACTATTCTGTTGCAAAAATGCATAACATTTACTAGATCCTCAAAGTAGTTCATATCCCAAAAAGGATCTTCTGAAATCTATTTGCTATTGTTGGTCTGACTAATTAACCACTAGGGTAATCTGCAAACTGACTGGCCACTGCACCTTGTACATCGCAACATGCTCACATTGAAGTAACTTGCCAGAGAGGAGGAACAAGATTGGAATTTCAGGGAAGCAAAAAACCTTACTCCTCTCTTTACATTTATCATTGTTACTATAATGTTTTTCTTGTGATGTCCATAGATGTTTTTCACCAGCAAATAAATCATGTTATTTACAAAAATTCCAAAGAAATGTAGGTGTAGGCAAACATAGGCAATGACGTCAATTTAACAAGGAATCATGAGATGAATTTTGCAAAAGAACTCATCTCCCTAGCAATCTCCTTCCCACGCTGTGTGGGGTAGAAGGCAGAGAGCAGAGGGAAATTTGGCACCAGTGGTATGCTGGAACCAGCTCCCACTGGCTCATGAGAGTTGGTCTATTATGAGTATCTTTTCTCAACAACACGTTCAGTGACATAATGTCGGAAACTTGAAATGGCCGAGGTGGGAGTATTTATATAATGAAAAATAGCAAATGCTATAAATCAGCACTCTTTTTGTTGGATATCCAATCATTAAACATTTACCAATGTACCACTGATTAGTGTCTGTTATAGATTAAATCATGTACTCCTAAAATATCTGTTGAAGTCCTAACTGCTGGTGCCTGTGAACATGACCTTGTTTGGAAATAGGGTCTTTAAAGATGTTATTAGTTAAGTTAATATGAGGTCATACTAGATTAGGATATGTTCTAATTCCTTCTGAGTGGTGTCCTTATAAAAAGAGGTAAAGAGACACAGAGAGATGGACAGCAAAAGGATGGCCATGTGAAGAAGCATCTACAAACCAAGGAATGCCCAGGGCTACTAGAATCTTGGAGAGACAAGGAAGGATCTTCCCCCAGAGACGTCAGAGGTTTCCACGACACTGCTGATAATGCTGATTTGCATTTGTAGCCTACAGATCTGGGAGTCAATACGTGCTGTCCCTCTACAGCAAAGACCTGCAAAACTAAGTAAAACAGTTAGAAATACCAATTCTGGAAACCTAAGCATCAAATGAAGGAATAAAGTAGTAGCTCAAACACTGAATGGAAGAAAAAACTGATGGAAAACAGAGAACAAGGAGAGATACAGAGTTGAGGTCCCCTGCCAACTAATATGGCACATCTTGGAACACTGCCAGCAACGACCCCTGACAGGGAGCCTGAGAAGGCAACTTCATGGAGTTCCTAACAGGAGACAGAACATGGGGAAACCAGAGAAACACACTTTCCTACCTCCACACTTTTGGTAACTTGAAGCAAGAATCCGCTGATCAGGGTAGCCCCCACCGGTGGGGTCCACAATATAAGTTCCCCCCAAAGCCTGGCCCACCCCTTCCTCTACTGCTGTGTAGCTTTTTTTTCCCTCTTTCTTCTTTTTATACCTCCCTCCCACCTAGCCCCTTACACCACCTCCCCCCCTTCCCACCAGCCCCTGCCTCACCACCATGGCTAGAGAGCCACCAGCCCACTGCCACCCCAGGTCCACTCTACCCTTACCCCCCAGCTCCCACCACACCACCATTTTTATATATTATTCCTTTCTTTTCTGTCTTTTGACCTCCCTCACACCTATTTCTGCATGTCACCCCTCCCACCTTCCAAACTCCCACCATGCTGCCTTGGCTAGAGACCGACCAGCCCATTGGCATCCCTGGCCCACCCGCACCCCACATGCCAGCTCCCACCACCCACCATTATTTTTTCTTTTTCTATTTTCTTTCTTTCCCTTTCTCTTCTCTTTTCTTTCTCCCTTCCACCTAGCCCTGTACATCACCTGTCCTCACTTCTCACTGGCCCACAGATTTGTCATGCCCCCATTCACCAGCCCCTACCATGCTGCCAATTTTTTTTAATTATTATTATTTTTCTTTTTTTTTCTCATTCTTCCTTTTCTTTTTCCCTTCAACCTAGCCCTGTATGCCACCCCTGGCCCCTTCCCACCAGCCCCCGCCAAACCACTGCAGCCAAAGAGCCACCAGCGCACTGCCACTCTGGGTATGCCCTACCCCTACCTGCAGCTTCCCACTGCAATGCCATTTTTAATTCTTTCTTTTCTTTATTTTTCCCATGTAGCCCTGTATATCACCTCCCCTCCCTTCACACTGGCCCCTGGGTCCACCCCACCCCCACTCACCAGCAGATTCCATATTGCCACATTTTTTTCTTTTCTTTTATCTCTTTCTTCCTTTTCTTTCTCCAACCTGCCTAGTCCCATACACCACCTCCCCTGTCTTCCCGTCAGCCCCAGTCCTGCTGCTGCTGTTGGTAGAGATCCATTGGCACACTGGCCTGCCATTGCCCTGGGTCCATGCTCTCCCCAACCACCTGCTTCCACCACAATGTCATATTTTTTCTTTTATTTCCTTTCCTTTTATTCTCCTTCCCACCTAGGCCCATACGTCACCTCCTCTCCCTTCTGACCAGCCCCAGGTTTGCTGTCCCCCCACTTGCCAGTTCCCACCATACTGACATTTTTTTTCTTTCCTTTCTCCCTCTTACCTATCCCCTATGTCCTCTTCCCACCTGCCTCTGGGTCTGCTCCACCCCCACTCACGGGCCCTCCCATGTCACAATTTTTTTTCTCTTTTTCTTTTCTCTCTTTCTTCCTTTTATTTCTCTCTACCACCTAGCCCTGCACACCTCCTCTCCCCCTAGTCACCAGCCTCTGCTGCTCTGCCATGGTTAGAGAGCCATCAGCCCACTGCTGCTTCGGGTCCAACCTGCCCCTACCACAGGCTCCTTGCTGCACCACCATATTTCTCTTTCTTTCTTTTTTTTCCTTTCTCTCACCACCTAGCCTCGTAAGTACCTCCCCACCCTTCCCATCAACCCCTGGTTATGCAGTGCCCCCACTCACTGGATCCCATAGTACCACCACTTTTTTCCATTTATTCTCTTTTTTTCTTTCTTACTCCTCTTTCTTCCTCCCACCTAGCCCCACACACTACCTTCCTCTGTTTCCCACTGGCCCCCACCATGCTGCTGCAAAAAGAGTACCACTGGTGCACTGGGCCACCACTACCCTGGGTCCACCCTGCCCCCACACACCAACCCAAATTGCACATTTATTTTTTTTCTTTCTTTCTTTTCTTTCACCCTCCTACCTAGCTCTGACTGACACCTCCATCCCCTTCTCACCTGCCCACAGGTCTATCCTGCCCCCAACCACTGGGTACCACCACACAGCCCCCATATTTTTTCTCTATATTTTCTTTCTTTTCTCCCTACCATCTAGCCCCATGAACCACCTAATCCTCCTTCCTGCTGGCTTCTGACACATTGCCACAGCTAGACAGTCCCTGGAGCTCAGGCCCACTGCTGCACAAAGCACCCACCAACTCTCCCCTCCTACCACTCGATCAACTGATGAATGGTGGAAATGAGGCTGAACCATTCCCCATTTGACATCTCCACCTAACTGGTGAGGGGTTGTGAATGCTCCCACAGTGCTGGACAAAGTCAGAAGGCAAACAGTGCCTTTCCAGTCAGTCCTCAGCCACCTTGACAAACCTTTGTATGGCTAAGTGGGCTTGGCCTGCCTGCGGCTGCCCTACCCACCTGAACAAGGTGGTGAAAGCTATCATGCCCATGCACAAACAAGCAGTGAATCATACTTGGTCTACCCACCCTGACATATCAAAACAAAAAAGCAGGATGAAACAAATCAACAAAGAAAGAAAATAATATCTGATGTCTTGGAGAGAGCTGACAATGTCAAAAAACATAAAAAGCAGAACAAGATGGCTCCAGCACATGACCAAAATAAAGAATCAGATAAACTCCCAGTAGAAGAAAAAGCAGTGTAACTACCTGGTATGGAATTCAAAAGACTAATATTTAGGGATCTCCAAGAGATTAGGAAAGAGATCAAGGAAAAGACAGACAAAATCAAGAAAACATAGCCAAAATCAAGGAAAACACAAACAAAGCAATTTAGGAAAATAATGCAAAAGCAAAATGTCAAAATAAATAAACAATTAGAAACACAAAAACAGCAACTAGAAATCCAAAAGATAAATAACAAAATTTCAGAAATGGACAACTCAGTAGAAGGTTTTAGGAGAAAATTTGAAACAATGGAAGACAGAATCAGCAAGACTAAAGACAAATCCATGGAATCCGCTTTAAGGAAAAATCAGAGAAAGAATGAAGAAAAATGAAGAAAACCTAAGAATTATGTGGAAAACAATCAAAAGCAAAAATTTGCACATGAAAGGAGTTCCAGAACACTGAGAGAAAATAGAAAACACACAGAAGATGGTTGAAGATTTGTTGGCAGAAACTTTCCAAATATCATGAAAAATGAAAAGCTGACCATTCAGGAAGCCCAAGGAACCCTTTTGGATAGACCCCAAAAGAAAATCACCAAGGTATATCATAATCACACTTGCCAAAACCAAAGACAAAGAAAGAATCCTGAAAGGAACTCAAGAAAAACAAAGTCACATAAAAAGGGGAAACAATAAGACAGCTGTGATTACTCAACAGAAATCTCGCAGGCAAGAAGGCAATGGGATGATATGAATAAAACCTTGAAAGAAAAGCTGCCTACCAAGAATAATATACCTTGCAAAACTCTCTCTCAGATACAAAGGTGAAAATAGGACATTTCCAGATAAACAGAAATTAAAGGGATTCATAAAAACCAAACCAAGCTTCCAAGAAATATTAGAGTCCTTCAGTTAGATAACCAACAACATGAGACAACAACTGAAGTCTAGGACACAGAACAGCATCAGCCAGATACCAACTTAGGTAAAGAACTCTCGATAATAAAACAAATCTAAAAGACTTAAAACAGGGGAACAGAGATGTCAATCTGTAATTGACGACAATGTCAAAACAATAAAAGGGAGAATAAAATGTGTACATATGGAATTTTCAAAGGGAGAAGAAGTCAAGGTGATATCAAGTAATAAAAAACTGGTTCAAATTTAGGAAGATAAAGGTAAAATTCAAGGTAACCACAAAGAAAGTTAATAACCCTACTTATCAGAATAAAAAAGGAGAAAAACATAAAGACTCAGTAAACCCAAAATCTGTAATAATGAGAGAAGTGAAAAGAAAATCCGTAAACAAAAGGAAGTAAGCAAAGGAAAGTAAGAGGAACAGAGAAAACTTCAGCACCACAAAAAAAGAACTACAATATGACAGCAATAAACTCACATATATCAATAATCACACTGAATGTAAACAGCTGAAATGCACCTGTGAAGAGACAGTGACAGAAGGGATTAAAAAACACAACTCATCAATATGCTATCTACAAGAGATACACCTTAGACATAAAGACATAAATATATTAAAGATCAAATAATGGGAAAAAAATATATCAAGCAAACAGTAACCAAAAAAGGATAGGAGTGGCAATACTAATCTCAGATAAAGTACACTTTAAGGCAAAAATCAATGAAAGACAAGGAAGGACATTATATACCAATTAAAAGGACAATCCACCAAGAAGACCTAACCTTAATAAATATCTATAAGTCCAACAACAGGGCTCTAAAATACATAAAACAAACTCTAACAGCACTGAAAAGAGAAATAAACAGCTCCACGATAACAGTAGAAGACTTCGACACACCACTCTCAGGACAGAAAATGTAGAAAGAAGCTCAGGAAAGATACAGAAGATCTAAAGGCCACAATCAACCAACTTGACCTCATAGACAAATATAGGATACTTCACTCAGCATCAGCATAGTATACCTTCTTTTCCAAAGCACATGTAGCATTCTCCAGAATAGACCACATTTTATACCACAAAGCAGCCCTCAATAAAACCCAAGACGTCGAAATAACACAAAGTATTCTGTCTGATCACAACTTCATAAAAGTAGAAATCAATAACAGGAAGAACAAGGAGAAAAGAAAAAAAAGGAAATACATGGAAAAAGAAAAACACCTTGCTTAAAAACAACTGAGCAATAAAAGAACTCAAAGAAGGCATAAAAAAAGTCCTAGATCAAATGAGAATAAAAACACATCATACCAAAATCTTTGGGACACAGCAAAGGGAGTGCTCAGAGGTCAACTTACAGTGAAAAAGGCACACATCAAAAAAGAATGGGCCAAAAGCACAGTGTTAGCCCTAAAAATCTGTCAAATAGAAACAGAAGAACTATACAAGCTCATAGCCACCAGAAGAAAGAAATAAAGATTACAGCAAAAATAAATGAAAAAGAAGGAACAGAAAAACAATAGAATCAACAAGACCAAAAGATAGTTCTTTGAAAAGATGAACAGAATTGACAAATCATTGATCAAACTGACAAAAGAAAAACAAAAGAGGAAGCCAATAGCCCAAAGAAGAAATGAGATGGGGGACATTACAATAGAACCAACTGAAATAAAAAGGATCGTAGCAGAATACTATGAAAAATTATACTCCAAAAAATTCGAGAAACTAGAGGAAATGAACAAATTTCTAGAGACACACTACCTTCGTAAACTAGCACAAACTGAGACAGAAAACCTGAACAGACCCAAAAGAAGAGAAGAGATTGAAGAAATTAAAAAAAAAAAAAAAAATCCCAACCACACACACAAAAAAAACCCTGGTCAGACAGCGTTACTGGAAATCTACCGAACATTAATAGAATAGCTCAAATCAGTACTATTTGAACAATTTGAAAGCACAGAAAAGGAAGGAATACACCCAAATTCATTCTACAAAGCCAGCATAACCCTGACACCAAAGCGAGGCAATGACACCACAAAAAAAGAAAATTACAGACCAGTATCTCTCATGAATATAGATGCAAAAATTCTCAACTAAATTCTAGCCAATAGAATTCAACATTGTATCAAAAGGATAGCACATTATGACCAAGTAAGATTCAGACCAGTTATGCAAGGGTTGTTCAACCTTAGAAAATCAATCAATGTAATCTACCACATAAATACAACCAAAGAGAAAATAACATGATCATCTAAATCAGCACAGAAAAAGCATTTGATAAAGCCCACACCCATTCCTGATAAAAACTCTCAGCAACCTAGGAATAGAAGGGATATTCCTCCACATGATAAAGGGCATCTACACAAAACCAACAGCCAACATCACTCTCAAAGGAGAGAGGCTGAAAGCATTCCCCGAAATGGCAATAAGATACAGATGTTGTTTATCACCACGCCTTCCTAGCTAGAACAATAAGACAAGAAAAAGAAATAAAAGGCATCAAAATTGGAAAGGAAGAAGTAAAACTATTCCTATTCGCAGATGATATAATCCTACACATAAAGAACCCCAAAGATTCTACAAGGAACTACTAGAACAAATAAAAGATTAAGTAGAGTGGCATGATACAAGATAAACATACAAAAAATCAGTTGGATTCCTATACACCAACTTTCAAAAAGGAAATAAAGATAACAATACCATTCATAATAACCCCTAAAAAGATTAAATATTTAGGGTTAAATCTAACCAGGGATGTAAAAGACCTATACAAAGAAAACTACAAAACATTATTGCGAGAAACCAAAAGAGACCTACATAAATGGAAAAACATATGCTTATGGATAGGGTGACTCAGCTTTGTGAAAACTCAATTTTACCCAAAGGGACCTACAATATAATGCAATCCCAATTCAAATTCCAACAGCATTCTTTAACAAGAAGGGAAAACTAATCACCAACTTTATATGGAAAGGAAAATGGACCTGGATAAGCAAAGCATTACTGAAGAAAAAGAACAAAGTAGGAGTCCTCATACTACCTGATCTCAGAACTTATTATACAGCCACAGTAGTCAAAATAGCCTGGTACTTGTACAATGACAGACACATAGGTCAATGGAACTGAATCAAGAACCCAGACATAATTGCACCCACCTGTGGTCAGCTGATCTTTGACAGATGACCAAAGTTCACTGAATGGTAAAGACAGTCTTTTTAACAAATGGTGCTGACAAAACTAGATATTCATCTGTAATAAAAATGAAACAGGACCCATACCTCACACCATACACAAAAACTAACTGACTATGGACCAAAGGTCTAAATATAAAACCTAAATCGATAAACATCATGGAAGAAAAAGTAGAGTCAACATTAGGGGCCCTAACACATGGCATAAATTCAATACAAACCACTACTAACAATGCACAAACACCAAAATATAAACTAAATAACTGGAAGCTCCTAAAAATTGAACACTTATGCTCATCAAAAGACTTCCCCTAAAAAGTAAAAAGAGAACCTGAAGACTGGGAAAATTTTTTTGACCACAACATATCAGACAAGGGTGTAATCTCTAAAATCTAGAATACTTCAACACCTCAACAACAAAAAGACCAGTAATCCAATCAAAAAATGGTCAAAGGGTATGAACAGACACTTGACCAACGAAGACATTCAGGGGTCTAACAGACACATGAGGAAATGCTTGTGATCATCATCCATTACAGAAATGCAAATCAAAAATGCACTGAGGTATATCTCACCCCGACATTACTAGGACAAATTGAAAAAAAACAGAAAATAACAAATGTTGGAGAGGTTGCAGAGTGATTAGAACTCTAATGCACTGCTGGTACGAATGCAAAATGGTACAACCATTATGGAAAACAATATGGCGCCTCCTTAAAAAGCTAGAAATAGAAACACCATATGATCCAGCAATTCCACTCCTAGAAATATATCCTGGAGAACTAAGAGCCCTCAAACAAATAGACATATGCATACCCATGTTCACTGTAGCATTATTTACAATAGCAAAAAGATGGAAACAACCTAAGTGTCCATCAGCAGATGAATAGATAAACAAACTATGGTACACTACACACAGGCAATGGAATTCTACTTAATGATAAAGAATAGTGATGAACCTGTGAAACATCTCACAACATAGATGAATCTGGAGGGCATTATGCTGAGTGAAATAAGTCAGTAACAACAGGACAAATATCGTATGAGACGACTATTATAAAAACCCAAGAAAAGGTTTACACAGAAAAAAACTATCTTTGATTGTAGAGTGAGGGGAGGGATGTGAAGGGGAAGTCACTAACTAGTTAGCAGACAAGTTTTAACCTTGGTGAAGGGGAAAACAACACACAATATAGGAGAAGTCAGCACAACTTGACCAAGACAAACTCATAGAAGCTTCCTAGACACATCCAAACATCTTGAGAATTGAGTTACTGGAGTTGATGGCTGGGGACCATGTTCTCAGGGGACATCTATGTCAATTGGCATAACATACCTCATAAAGAAAATGTTCTACATCCTACTTTGTTGAGTAGTGTCTGGGGTCTTAAAAGCTTGTGGGCAGCCACCTGAGATACCTCCATTGGTCCCATCAAGGTTGGAGCAAAGGAGAATGAAGAAAATCAAAGACACAAGGAAAATATCAGTCCAAAGGACTAATGGGCCACATGAACCATAGTCTCCACCAGCCTGAGCCCAGAAGAACTAGATGGTGCCCAGCTACCACCAGCCATCACTCTGACAGGGATCACAATAGAGGGTCCAGACAGAGCAGGAGAAAAATGTAGAACAGATTCACAAAAAAAGGCCAGACTTACTGGTCTGACAGGGACTGGAAGAACTCCCAGGAATATGGTCCCTGGACACTCTGCTAACTTAGAATTGAAACACTCCCAAAGTCCATGTTTCAGCCAAAGTTTAGACAGGCTATGCTAGTCATCTAGTGCTGCTATAACAGAAATACAACAAGTGGATGGCTTTAACAAAGAGAAACTTATTTTCTTGAAGTCTAGTAGGCTAGAAGTCCAAATTCAGGGTGTCAGCTCCAGGGGAAGACTTTTACTCTCTTTTGGCCCTGGAGGAAAGTTATTCTCATCTATCTTTCCCTGGACCAGGAGTTTCTCTGCACAGGAACCCCGGGTCCAAAGGATGTGCTATGCTCCTAGTGCTTCTTTCTGGGTGGTATGAAATCTCCCCCTCTCTGCTCACTTCCTTTCCTTTTATCTAAGATATAATGTGGTGCAGGCCACACCCCAGGAATGTGAACTTAGTAGGGTGTTACAATTCCACTCTAATCCTCTTTAACATAAAATTACAATCACAAAATGGAGGACAATACTGGGAATCATGGCACAAGCAAGTTGACATGTATTTTGGGGGGACACAATTCAATCCATGACACAGGCCTATAAAACAAACAATAACACATGTGAGGAATGTGCTTCTCAGTTTAATTACGTATATGAGACCAAATGGGCAACGCCTGCCCAAATGCACAGATGAGAAGACAGGAAGGGACAGGAACACTGGAGGGGTAGACACAGGCAACCCAGGGTGGAAAGGGAAAGGGGAAGAGTGCTAAAACAATGCAGTGATCATGAACAATGTCACAAAACAATTTGTGTATAAATTTTTGAATGAGAAACTAATTTGCAGTCTAAAGTTTCTCCAAAGCACAATAATCTAAAAGAAATAAATGTCTGTCCTTATAAGCTAACCAATTTGTGGTACTCGGTGATGGCAGACCTGGAAACAAATATAATGCCCTTTTGAGAGTTTCTATGCCCATGGAGTAGGGTCAGATAGGAGCCTTTATAGGCCTTGCATATTAAAAGTATTATAATGTCCCTTTCCATAAATAGCTACTAAATAAAAGCCATACTAAGTTATAAAACCAAAAAACATACATTCTGAGTTTAAACACTTCTTTATAATTCTGATTGCAAAATTCTGCATGGGCTTAAGAAAACTGAACTTTTCCCCCTGATTTTTGCCCCTGGGTTGATGGTTCTCTAAGCTCATGCTTCACCTGTGCTATCAGCGTCCAGCAGAGCTGTGGACACACACGGGCTTTTATTTTGCTTTCTCAAACAACCAGCATATTCTTTACTGGGTCAATAGTCACAGTTCTTTGTGTTTCAAGGTTTCCCAAACCAGGTGTTCGATTTTGTCACTGTTATACTGGGCAACTCAGGACCAGTTAGTTTACCAGCAAGTGACAAAATGGATCGGCTAGTCTAACAAGTCAGTCAGTTTTTCTCGCTGTGGTGACTTGCATGTTGCTGTGATGCTGGAAGCTACACCACCAGTATTTCAAATACCAGCAGGGCCACCCATGGTGGACGCATTTCAATGGAGCTTCCAGACTAAGACAGACTAGTAAGAAAGGCCTGGTGATCTATTTCTGCAAATGAGCCAATGAAAACCTTATAGATTACAACAGAACATTGTTCTACATAGTGCTGCAAGATGAGCCCCCAAAGGCAGTATAAAATAGCCACAACAACGGACTCAAACATACAATGATAGTGAAGATAACACAGGACCAGGAAACATTTCATTCCATTGTACGCAGGGTCGTCATGAGTTGGAGCTAACTTGAAGGCAACTAACAACAGCAACAATAACAATCTAACGTGGACGAGCCCTAATGAGGTGCCCTGACAGGACCCCTGAAGAGTCAGTCTTCCATTCCAGAAACAGCTAAGGGCCAGTGTCTTCCCACGTGATGCAGTTGCCTTGGAAAATAGAGTTAAAATACCCAGTGTGAGAAATCAGATTTCACCCTGCTCTGACTTTGCCAGCTAACCCAGTGCTCTGAGCTTCCAGGGCAGCTCAGAGGCTAGTGTCTGTAAGACTGAAACACGTGATACTCTATATTTACACCAGGAAAATCTATCAATTGAACCCAAACGTCTCCTGGGTTACTGGTCAGGTTAGTTTGTATTTGCTCCACTCAAACTCCAGAATGGGAATAGATGTGCAGGAGATTTATTGAGGGGGGGAGCCAGGGTAATCACAGAGTATTCAGACCACAAGGCAGGTCTGACAAATATGAGAAGAGACAGGGAAGGAAGGAGAATTTGGGGTAGGAAAAGTCTTGGCCTGTAGTGCAGCTCCAAGTAAGGTTAGACTGGTGTGATGCTGAGTCCTCTAGTCAAAGACACCCACAGAATTTGAGTTCTTATCTCAATAGCATGTGGCTGCCTTAGTGCTTTTGCCATCTCAGCATGGCTACAAGCAGCCCAAGTGGAGCTGTCTCAGCGGGAGTGCAGGGGTGGATGCAGAGGGCAGCCACTGGGGCCCTCAGTCACTTGTCCTTCCAGAAGCAGACCTCAGCGGTGCACATTCATGGCCACCATGTTGGCCATCATCATTCTTGTACAGATGCTACAATTACTGCATCGGCTTTTTCTTTTTAATACCAGGGCCTGTGATAGAGAAAATCCCTATGCGTAGGAGTATGAGAAATATGAGGCCATTTGTTATGTAAATCACACAGACCTGCTGATCCCCTGGAAAATGTTTGTACGTCGGACTAGAACTGAGAACTAAAAATAAGAAGAGGGTTTTCTAAGGCTATCTCTTTATTGACTTTAGCTTGGAGCCCTGGTGGCATGGTGGTTAAGAGCTCGACTGCTAAGAAAAGGTCAGCAGTTCGAATCCACCAGCCACTCCTTGGAAACCCCGTGGGGCAGCATTACTCTGTCCCGCATGGTCACTATGAGTCAGAATTGACTTGATGGCAACACTTTTTTTTTTTGAGGGGGTGGGATGTGAGGAGACTCTAAAGGTACAATGTATTTAGAACATGAACTTCATGGGACAGGAAACTGCAGGAATACCAGCTTAGGTAATCTGTTGTTTCATTCTGTGCTCTCACCTCACATAGGAGTGGAATGGCTGGGAACTGACAATGAGCTGACTGTGAGCCTTAGAAGCCTGTACTCCATATGTTATATTTTGTTTACTCCCCTTTCAGCCTGTCCTGGCATTAAACAAGGGCCTTTAGAAAGTTCTAGTCTTCAAATAAAATTCAAGAACTCAGAAAATAATTTTTGTTAGCTCTGGGGACAGAGTTTTAGAAAGAAAGCCAATGCAATGGTGCCATGGTAATAAAAAACAGCAAACTCAGAGGGAAAGATAAAATTTAGGAGGAATAGAGACAGATAGACTTGGCCATACTTTGTCTTACCTGGGCAGCCTCCTAGGAGTACTAACACTTTGGAGAGTCTGCATTTTGCTTTAATAAGGAAATCAATTCTCTTGGTTAGATTATAAAATGTATGCATATTAGTGAACCTAGGCTTGTTATGCAACACTTTCTAAACAGAGTTCCATAACCAGTATCATAGATTCAGGACCTCAAAAACTATTAACACAGTCACTCAAAGGCAGCAGCTCCAGCCTGAGGTCAGAGACCTGGTTTACTTCAGGAGTATGAGTCTGAATTGACTCAACAACTGGTAGTAAAACAAACAAACAAAAAAACATTAGGTTATCCAGTAGAAACTAAGCACTCAACAAACGGTATCTTCCCACCTGCCTCTGCGGTTGAAGCTGAAGAGGTTATCTTCTTGGTTAGATATTCAGAAGAGTCAGAAGGTCAGGAAAACAGACTCTCTTATTCAAGTCTGTGAAGAAGTAAATGTTGAATAAACAAACAAATGCAAGGTACACTGAGTAGGTGAGAATGTAGACCAATTTCAGTCTCACCTTCTAACATTCTATACACCCAGTGAGATACAGAGCTGGGTCTCCAGCAGTGGGACAGAACAGCAGATATGGCCGAAGGCCTCTTCCCAAACCAGCTCAAGAAAGCAGGAGACGTAACAAGGGCACTTGATTTCCTCCACTTGCTTCGAACTGAGCTTTCATCCCTCCAGCTGACAGATTAGTGTTAATTCCTTATGTTTGTTAGTGTTTCATAGCTTTCAAAGCAATTGTACGTATGTTATCTTGTCCAAGATTCATAACAGACCTGTAAAATAGGAGCTACATGTATTGTCTCCAGGATACTGAGGCTCAGAGTACTTAATACATTCAAAGTCAAACATCAAAGGAGTGTTAGACCTGAAATAATGTTGATAAAGCAACAATAGAAACCATTTGTTGAGTGCTTATTTTTTACTGCATATCTAGCATTTTGTTTGTTTGTTTTACTGTCAGTTGTCATCTAGACAATTCCAACTCATTCGACCCCAGTGTGTTAGGGTAGAACTGTGCTCCACAGGGTTTTCAATGGCCAATTTTTCTGAAGTAGATCACAAGGCCTTTCTTCCAAGTGGTCTCTAGGTGGACTCAAATCTCCAAACTTTTGGTCAGTAGCTGAGTTTGTTAGTTGTTTGTACCACTCAGGGACTCCTTTAGTGTTTTACATAGATTACCTCTCATTATTAAAAGAACCTAGCAAAGGAGGTATTCATTCTGTACCCTTGAGAGCAAGCAGCAAAGTGCTTTTCGTATATAGACCCTCAAGGAACATTATCAGATTGACTGGTTGAAGAGAGGAAAGACAGATAATGTGCTGACTGAGTCTAAACTTATTAAACTTTTAGGGAAAGAATCAAAATTTTAAAGAACCGTAATTAAGCAGCAAACAGAAAAGGAAGGGAATTTCATCTAATTGGGAAACTTGAGTTTTCCAGCGTGCTGACTATTATATTCAAGCATACATTGTCAACTTTATTTTCACCATTTATTAAATCATAGTTGGTCTAACTCTTAGGTAGAGTTAGATATGCCATTGTTTGCATTCTTCAGATCCCCAAATCCTTCCCGATCCATCATCCTATAAGTGACATTCTACAATTGTAGCCTACAGGCTTGTAGTCTAAGCGTAATCTAATTAAAATAGAAAATAACCTTACAAGTAGTCCTAGTTTGACCTGTCAGCTATTGTTAACACCTTAGTGAAAATAAAGAGTATGAGCACAGGCATCGGTTAGAGAGGAAGGCAGGAAAGTAAGGTAATTGAGTCTCAACAGAAGGAAGAAGAAAACAACACAGAAAAGAGGCAGGACTCAGTGGTTAAGAGCTATGGCTGCTAACCAAAAGGTTGGCAGTTCAAACCCACTAGCTGCTCCTTGGAAACCCTATGGGACAGTTCTACTTTGCCGTACTACTGTCTCTATGAGCTGGAATTGACTCAACAGCAATGGGTTTGGTTTGGTTTTTTGGTCTGACAGATCTGGCCTGAAAGCAAATTCATGCACACTCACACTTCCAGTTATTTCACTCATTACTCCCTGTAACGAAGTGCATTGTGTACTCCCCAAAATATGTGTTGAATTTCCTATTCCTATACCTGTAAATATAACCCTGTTTGGAAATACGGTCTTCTTTTGTTATGTTAATGAGGTCATTCCTTATGTTTTTTCAGTGTTTCATAGTGGGTGGCTCTTAAATCTAATCACTTCTGAGTTACAAAAAGAACAGAATAGACACAGAGACACACACAGGGGAAGACAAACGCCAAGGAACACTAACGAAACCAAAGGATTGATGGCAACCAGTCACCAGAAACTAAAAGAGAAGCCTATTAAAAGAATCAACATGGCTGAGACCTTGATTTGGACTTTTGTCCTGTACAGCTGTGAGAAAATAAATTCCTGTTCTTTAAAGCCAGTCAGTTGTGGTATTTCTATTATGGCAGCACCTGGTAACTAAGACACTCCCTTACAACTTCACCAAATTCTTATCCCTCCACTCCCCTCACTCTTACACACACAGAGAGAGAGAAAGAGAGATAAAAGAACCAATATTCTCCTAACTTACTCCCAGGATATGACTCGGACACTAGGGAAAAATCTGTCCCTAGCATGGTTCACTCTACAATTTAATAAAAGTAAAACAACCAGCATGATAATGGCAATGAAGCAAAACCTCCTAAAATTGCGTGGAAAAATAAAAGGGAAAAAAATATACTGACTTGGAAGACATTTTCTCACTAAAATGGCTTAAAAGGTTCCTTCTGTTGTTCCTTTGCTGGGAAGGCTTAAATAGCGCAGTCAACGAAATACCTGGGAGGGTTAGGGAAAGATATCCTTGGAAGAAGGGTTGGGGTTAAATATCCCTTGAGATGCTCTTCCATCTCCAAAAATAGAATGGCTTTGCATAGGAAAAAAGTATATATGTATTAACGGACTGACGGTGTGTTCTATGGTTTGGAACGTGACCCTAGGAGTTCTTTTCCATTATTCTTCAAATCTCACTCTTCAAATCACAGCTTAAGCTTCTTGTTCTCCAGAAGCCTTCCTAGGAGTCTCTGGATGGTGCAAAACATTTAAGCACTTACCTACTAACCAAAAGGTTGGCGGTTAGAATCCATCCAAAAACCAGTCAGAAGAAAGGCCTGTTGATATACTCCTGAAAAATCAGCCACAGAAAATTCTCCGCAGCACAGTTTTACTTTGACACTCATGAAGTCACCATGAGTTGGAGTCAACTCAACAGCAAATTGTAGAAGCCTTCCGAGTTCTCGAAAACCTAGAGGGATTCCGCCCTTCTCAGAAATCCTAGTGTGCATTTGACTTATAGACTGATATAACAGAGGCAGCAAGTTACAGCTATTGTTCATGGAGCACTTGGTGGTGCTGTTTTGCTTTTAAGAGCCCAATAAGCAAGACTATGTAGTCCCAACTACATTTTGGGAATCACTTAGTCCCATCACCTAAGGAGCTGATTGAGGCATCCTGAGCATTCTGCTCTGAATCCTTACAGCCATCAGAGCTGCCCTTGGTCCATTGGTTCAGCACACAATGAAATATTCAGGAAATGCAGCCTTAGTGATACAAGGGTCTGGGACCTGGGAGATCTGTGTGTCTGCCATTGGCGTTATAGTCCATTTGGTGCCTCCAGCCATACCAAGAGGGATTCAATCATAAAAAATAGATATGTTGGCAACTCCTGGATGCTGGGGAACATAGTTGCTTGGACTACTGACTAATTTTGCTAGGAAATTGAGCCAGGTATAAAGGCTGGGATGCAGCTTTTGGGACCCCACCTGGGTGCAGGTCAGTAGATATAGTGATCAGCCATGTCAGTGTACCTTGGATTGCCTTTGGAATGTAGGGTTTTTAATTTTAAAACTAGAATAGTCATGGTCCAACTGGATTGAGTTGGTCACCCTAGCCACAGAGAGCTAGGGCAGAGTAAGGATCCCCAGGAATGAGGACTATTTTCTGGCCTGTGGACAGAAGGCACACAGGAGGCCCACCAACACAATACCGTGCCAAGATTGGACCAGGAAGGAGGAGAGACACTTGAGTTGTGGAAGTATCTTCCTAAAGAATGAGATCCCCATACTACAGAGTATCTCTAGGCTGGTTTAGAAGGATTCTATGGCATCAATTCATGTCCATGATTGGAAACTTCCTGCATACAGTTCCCAATCAGGAAGGAATGAGGACATAACAGGAAGAGCCTCCAAATCCCCTGATCAATGATACCTAAAAACAGCACTGGGGGCCCAGCAGAGGACCATGCTATTGACACCCCCAGGGTTCCCAGACAGCTGATAGTGCCAGCCCTTCATCAGAGAAATGACTGCAGCTTGGGCTCATGAGTGTATGGAAGTTTCCCAGTGAGTACCTCCACCTGGAAGGTGGGTGCATCAATGAACACACCCTGAAAGCCCTAGGTGATCATATGTTATGGCTGGGTTTCTTTACCCAGACTTCATTTCAGAGTGTGGGATCAGCCTTTGTGCCAGTGAGGAAGGTGGGATACCAAAGGGCGAAATGTTTTGTGGCCTCATCCCCTTGAAAGTGAGACAGCTCCAAGGAGCTACAAAAGGTGCTTTAGGAGACAAGCATCGGCAACGCAAGGTTTTCATCCCTAAGTTAGAGCCTCCAAAGTCCTGGTGCTATGCCATGAGCAAGTGAAGTCTCCCAGGCATAATATTTAGCAATTTATCACCTTGCTCTCCCTGAAAAGGAAAAAAAAAAAAACCTGGCCACAGGAAAATCAGATCTCCAGATTTCCAACATTTAGGAACCATTCAGGAGGTGGGAGAGACAACTGTTACAACCTACTTGTAGCCATCGGTCAGCTGCGGTTCTTAGGAGCACCCAAACTGAACGTGGGTGGCACAGCTCTAAAATGTTCTCTTCAATTTCTTCTAAATCTTCCACACACAATAAAACTTGACCACTTGCCAAGGCAGGGCCCAGCCTCCTCCAGCTCTGATTTCCAGTACCCAATACACCCTGGTGGCGTAGTGGTTAAGTGCTATGGCTGCTAACCAAAGGGTCAACAGTTCATATCCACCAGGCGCTCCTTGGAAACTCTATGGGGCAGTTCTACTCTGTCCTGTGGGGTCACTATGAGTCGGAATCGACTTGACGGCACTGGTTTTGGTTTGGATTTTTGGTAATGGTCAGAAGCTCCACATCTCATTTCAGGGTGATATTACCCTGCAAGCAACGTGCTTTTAAAAATTCTGGACTTTCACACACATCTTGAAGAAAACAATCCTTCTGGATTTTTGCTTCAAGTCAGTGACACCTTTGATGGTGCTGGGTAATTGAAAAGGGTATTTAAGAAGGTCTGGAGGCTTTCCAGCGCTGTAAGATTTGCAAACACTATACGGAATCCGTAAGCAAACAGAACTTACAAAGAACCTCTCCCCTCTGGAATTATTCAAGGATCCAATTTGAGATTTTTAGTTTATTCTGAGATAATGCCAGAAGGCCTTGAAAATAAGAACAAAGTAGAGTGGGGGGTTGTGGGCTAGGCGGGGAGGGAAGTTGCTTTCTGGTAAAGAAAAAAAAGGCTGTGCTCTGGTTACTTATCTGGGATGGTCTGTGTGTGAGGTGATGAGACCTCTGGCAGGCAGTTAAAAAAAAAGCAAAAACTGCTCCTGGGACACGGAAATATGCCTTGGCCCTTCTGAGCAAAGAGGAGGATTTCTGGACTCATCTTTTTAAAAAAAGTGTACCTCCTGAGAGTAGGCAGTCTGAATGATTGGGTTGCCCCCAAGTAATTTCTAGTAAAATCTGTGTGTCTGTGTGTGTATGTGCGTGTGTGTGGTGTTAAGTGCATGAGTGTGTATGTGTGGTGTGTGTGTATGGTGTGATTATATGTGAACATGTGTGTGTGCTGAGTGTATGTGTACGTGTGTGTATGTGGGGGCTCTGGGTTGTGTGAGTGTGAGTGTGTGGTGTGTGTGTATGGTATGTAGTATGTGCGAGTGTGTGTGTGTGGTGTGTAAGTATGTGTGTGTATGTGTGCATATGGTATGTGGTGTGAGTGTTGTGTATGTGTGTGTATCTGTTTATGTGAGTGTGTTGTGTTTGAGTGTGAGTGTGTGTATCTGTTTATGTGAGAGTGTGTGTTGTGTGCGTGTATGTGTGTAGTTCCTTGGTGGCGCAAACGGTTAAACATTTGATTACGAACTGAAAAGTTGGGAGTTTGAACCCACCCAGTGGCCCAAGGGAGGAAAGGCTTGGCAATCTGCTTCTGAATGATTACAGACATTGAAAAACCTATGGAGCGCATTTCTACTCTGAAACGCATGGGGTTGCCATGAGTTGGAATCAACTCAACGGCAACCGATTTTTACTTTTGGTGTGTGAGTGTGTGTGGTGGGTGTGTGAGTTGGTGGGGGAGTCGCTGCATGTTTATAAAACACAGATTCTTTTATTTAATTCATAGGGGTGAGAATCTTCACTGTAATTGAACTGCTCATTTTCCTGCCTAGAAGCTATCACTAACACAGGCCCCAGACAACCTGTGTACACACTTGTGCAAAGGTGCTTACCTGCCTTTGGAAGGGCACATTGTTAAAGGCAGTTCATCGAGGCAGCATTCGTTCTCATTCCATTTGCATACACTGTTTAGAGATACATACAGGAGCCACCCATCCCCACCACCATCCATCCCCAGAAGACTGCCTGTTACCATGAAGGCTCAGAGGAGCCTCTGCAGGACTTTTTCAAATAAACTCTTTTGGTTTTAAAATTATTTTAGATTTAAAGAAAAATTACAAAAATAGTATAGGAAGTTCTCATATGCCCCACATACCCAGTTTCCTCTATTATTAACATCTTACATTATTGTGGTTCATTTGTCCAGTTAATGAACCAATATTGATACATTATTAACTAAAGTCTGTATTCGGAGTCCTGGTGGTGCAGTGGTTAAGAGCTATGGCTGCTAATTAAAATGTTGGCGGTTTGAATCTACCAGCTGATCCTTGGAAACCCCAAGGGGCAATTCTACTCTGTCCTATAGGGTCACTATAAGTTAGAATTGACTCAAAGGCAACAGGTTTGTTCATTTTGTTTTTATACTTTATTCGGATTTCATTAGTTTTTCCCAAATGTCCTTTTCTTTTCCAGGATCCCATCCAGGACACAACATTATATGTAGTTGTCATGTCTTAGGTTCCTCTTGGCTCTAACAGTTTCTCAGACTTGCTTTGTTTTTGATGACCTTGACAGTTTTGAGGAGTATTGGTCAGGTATATTGTAGGATGCTGCTCTCTTGGGATTTTCCTGCTGTTTTTCCCATGATTAGATGGGGATGTGGGTTTTTGGGAGGAAGACCGCAGAGGTAAAGTGCCATTTTCATCACATCACATCAAGGGTACTTACTATCAACATGACTTATCACTGTCGATGTTGACCTCGACCACTGGCTGAGGTATGATGGTGTTCACGTTTCTCCACTGTAAAGTTACTCTTTGGTTTCCCGTTTCTATTCTGCACTCTAGGGGGAAATCATTATGTACAGCCCACGCTCAAGGAGTGGAAAGTTTGCTCCACTTCACTGAGGGCTCAGTAACTACATAAATTATTTGGAGTTCTTCTCCAGGGACAGTCTATCTATGTATCTACCTACCTACCTACTTACCTATCTACTTATCCATCCATCCATCCATTCAATTATTTATTTATGTAAGTATAGGCTCCTGGATATTTATTTTATACTTTTGGTTATAATTTAATGCTTCTCTGTTTTATTGCTCAAACTGTTCTAACTTAGGTCATTGGGAGCCCTTTCAATTGGTTCCTGTGCCCTTTTGACATATTACCATAACTGTGGGATTTTGTTTTTTGTTTTTGTTTGAGCACTTCTTTACTTTCTGGCATTACAAGATGATCAAGGTTCATCTTGTATATTTCTTCCCTAGTTCTAGAGTCAGCCGTCTCTCCAAGGAGCCCCAGTTCCTTAGAGCATGGTGTTAGAAACCAAGATCTGGACACTAGGTATGTTCATTGCTTCTGGGGTGCATTGCTTCTAGGTCCTCTCAGCTGATAGAGCATGGAAATTCATATGTGCATACTAACCCTTGTATATAAAAACATCTATAAATATTTATTTAGCCATGTGTATCTACATCAAACCAAAAGTGAGCTCATACTGATGTCCCTTCTACGGGGTTTTAAAGTGTAAAATTCCCCTTCTTAAATATCAGATCTACTTCTTAGAAGGAACATTTCAGCAGCCTGTTGAACAATGGAAGGTGGATAACAGGCTTTTGCATAAATGTATCCCAGAAGGTTGAGTCCTTATTAAAGTAGTGGTAATGAATGTCTTGACACCTGGGACGTTCAACAGATACTGGATTAAGCAATTTAAAAAAAGAAAAAAAAAAAAAGGCTCATTGTGAAGAACTTACTTCTCCACTAAACTGTTCCATTACTTTTTAGCTTGCCTTTAAATCCCTTTCTAAGCAAGTTTAAAAAGCTCTGCTACTGTTGTTGTTTAACTTACAGAGTTTCCAGACTTTGAACTTTCCCAATTTTCCACACTGGGAGTCAGCATAGCCAGTGTTATGGATTAAATTTTTCCCCCAAAAAGATATGTTAAAGTCTTAACCTCTGCACAGGTGAATGTGACTGTTACAGATTGAATTGTGTTCCCCCAAAATATGTGTTGAAATCCTAACTCCTATACTTGTAAATGCAGTGTAGGGTAATGTAATTACCTTGTATACAACGTAATGTAATGCAATCATCTTTCACAGTGCAATCTGATGTAATGCAATTAATGAATCAGTTGCTGTCATACCAGTGTAGAGAAGATCCTAAAGCTAATCACTTCTGAGTGATACAAACCGTAACATGGACACAAATACATATTATAAGCGGGAAGGCAGATACGTCTACAAGCTCAGGAACTCCAACGATTGCCAGATACTAGAAGCTGAAATAGACAAAGGAGGAACTCCCCCTAGAACCATGCCCTGAATTGGGACTTTCAGCCCCTTGAACTGTGAGAAAATGAATTTCTGTTCTTTACAGCCAGTCACCTGTATTTCTGTTACCACAGTAATAGTAAACTAGGAAAGTGGCCTTGTTTGGGGAAAGAGGACTTTATTTTACAGATTGTTGTTGTTGTTAGGTGCCACCGAGTCGGTTCTGACTCATAGCAACCCTACGTACAACAGAATGAAACATCATCTAGGCCCACCCCATCTTCACAATCATTGCTGTTTTAGCTCGTTATTGCAGCCAGTGTGTCAATCCATCTTGTTGAGGGTCTTGCCCTTTTTCACTGACCCTCTAGTTTACCAAGTATGATGCCTTCTTCAGGGGCTGGTCCCTCTTGATAACATGTGCAAAATATATGAGATGAAGTCTCACCATCCTTGCTTCCAAGAAGCACTCTGGCTGTATTTCTTCCAAGACATACTTGCTCATTCTTCTGGCAGTCCATGGTATATTCAATATTCTTCACCAACACCATAATTCAAATGCATCAATTCTTCTTTGGTCTTCCTTATTCATTGTCCCACTTTCACATGCATATGAGGCAATTGAAAATATCATGGCTTGGGTCAGGAGCACCTTAGTCCTCAGAGTGATGTCTTTGCTTTTTAACACTTTAGAAAGGTCTTTTACAGCAGATTTGCCCAATGCAATACATGATTGTATTTCTTGACTGCTGCTTCCATAACCATTGATTGTGCATCCAAGTAAAATGAAATCCTTGACAAAGTCAATATTTTCTCCATTCATCATGATGCTGCCTAATGGTCCAGTTGTAAGAATTTTTATCTTCTTTAAGTTGAGGTGTAATCCATACTGAAGGCTTTGATCTTCCTCAGTAAGTGCTTCAAGTCTTCTTCACTTTCAGCAAGCAAGATTGTGTCTTCTGCATATTGCAGGTTGTTAATGAGTCTTCCATCAATCCTAATGCCACAATCTTCTTCATATAGTCCAAATGATAACAAATGTTATCTGTTAAACTAAGGAAGTCACACGGGAGTAGGGTGCTTCCTAATCCTAATCCCTCTGAGTCACATTTTATAAAAAAGAAGGACAGATACGAAAACAGGGTCACACACGGGGGAGGACACTATGTAAAGATCTGTCTATAAGCCAAGAAATTCCCAGGGCTATAGACTCTTGACTCTTTCAAGTCAAGGAAGGGTCTCTTCCTAGAACTGACAGAGAGACAGCATAGATAGCCCTTCCAATGCCCTGGATTTGGACTCTTAGCCTCCATAACTGTGAGAAAATATATTTTTGTTTTTTAAAGTCACCCGCTTTGTGGTGTTTTGTTATGGCTGCCCTAGGAAACCAACAGAGCCAGGTTTCCACTTCCAAGTCCAGCCTCCATGACCCACCAATTTCACAGAAATTTGCTCTCTGAAAGGAATGTGCTATGATAATTTCAGCAGAGAAAGTGCCTGTGGGTACTGCACTGAAGTAAAGAACACAAGAGCCTTGGATTCTGTGATGCTCGAGTAGCACCTGAAATCTTCTAACTCCAGGAGGAACAAAGAAAATCACCATCACCACAAAGCCAATTCCTATGAGGTAGAGGTCTGACATGCCTCTACTCTCCAACCTTTTTACCAATCCTAACACCAGCCTTCCCTCCCATGGCACTTTCTACTTCTTTGCTGGGTTAGATAATCTATTACAATGGCCACACAGGACTCACAAACTGTACTCACAGTTAAGTGGCTTATTAAGGAATGAACAGGGCACAACTCAAGATCAGATCAACAGGCTACACTCAGGATCACAATCAGGAAGCATGAGGCAAAGTGAAATGGAGAGCACATCCCCCTCCTTTTTCAGTGCAGGACAGCTCTCTCAGCTCATCTCTGCAGTACAAGCAAGCAAACCTTTCTCTCTGCCATGTTTACCCCCTCTTGGCTGTACAGACACCCTCTCAGCCCCTTCAGGACAGACTTCCTCTTGGCCATGTATGCCCCCTCTCAGCCACCTCAGGGCAAGCCTCCTATTGGTCCCCTTAGGATGGGCCTTTTGGTCCTGCAGGCCTCCTTTCAGGCCCCTCAGGACATGCCTCCTCTTAGCCATGCACACCCCTTTTCAGCCATGAAGGCCTCTCTGCATTTGGCCACCCTGCCATTGGCTCCTCCACTGCTAACTGACTCAGCTGATAGCCAGTGTAGCAGCTTTGTTCAACTCTCTTAGCTGTACTCCTAGCAGCAGGTTTCTGTCATCACTACTGACTGCTGCAGGGCCCCTTCTGGTTCTGTCATTGTGTTCAGTCTTACAGCCCTTGACCCATGTTACAGCTCTTTTAGGAGGTTTCTCACCTCTATTCTCCCTACTTTTTCTTTCTTCTTGCCTCTCTTGCCTTTCTTTCCTTCCCCTCTTTCTTTCTGAAACCTCTGTGGGGTTGGTTGCATATATACACAAACCCCCTGTCAATTTCAAGGCATGGCTCTCCCAACAGGGCCACAGACTGACCAATCCCCTTGGTGGACCGTAATCACTTCGTCTGAATAGTCTATTGTCACTTTGTTTGCGTAATCTATAGCGTATTGACCAATCCCCACAAGGTGCATAAAATAGACTAATCACAGGGCAGGCTGCAACTTAGAGCCAGACAAAACGTACCAAACCATAAGTTGTTTATAGCTTACCCAAGAGATATCAAGCAACCTGGACAAACGTAACAAACCCTTTGAGGTAGAAAACTAGGGCCAAGGTAATTCCTCACGGTTTAGATGAAAAATCTCTCAGGATATTTTTCCAAAGAGCAGAGGCAAAAGGCCACATAAAGAAACTCATTTTACTACGGAATTCAACTAACTTGGGTTTCAAACACATAAATTCTGTGATCTTAATGACTCTGTGGTCTCGGTAATGTATATTTCCCTCATCTAGAAAAGGGGGAATGTATTGATCTCATAGAATTCTCCAAGTACTCTATGGGATAATGGCACTTGATCACCTTTTTCCTATTCTCTGTTATTTCCTATTGCCTTTAAAAAACAAAAACAAAAAAAATGGGATAGTGATCAGATTTCATTTCTTAACAAACCAGATATTAACTTGCTTCTCCATCCTTGTTTATTATTAATTGGTTTGTACTGAATGTCTTCCATTAGGAGAACATTTTGTATAAAATGGTTTTAAAAAACGGGATGAGGAAAAAGGGTGGAAGGCCTTAGAACCAAAGTCAAGTTTCAAGCCTTAAATTTTAAAGCAGACTTTCAAAATACCATTAGTTTGTTTTCTCAAACACAGAGAAGGAAAACCAGCCCAGTCGAAAGCAGAAATGACTGACTCACAGACTCTGGAAGTTGGTTTCACATCGCCTTTTAGACAGTGAATGGGAGACAGTTCACGTCTAACTGCTTCTTAAATAAGCCAAACCTTTTCTTCAGGCAACATTTAAGGCACATTTCGAAGTAACAGAGAAGTACAGTTTTAGAAGAGCAAATGGTAATATCATCATTATCAGTAATAAGATGGTTTCTGTTAAAAAGCCAGGTGTTGAGGTTGCTGTGAGAGTGAGCTGAGAAGGTCGTTAATTACCTAACCAACAGTGCACGTATATTAGAGGTTGGTGCTGGTGCAGGAACGGCACCTCCTAAGATGTGTAAGCAACAAGGGGCTCACCATTTTAGGAAACACAGGGCCCTTGGTCAAATAGCATTTTTTCCTTTCAGTGTTCCATGAAGTGTCAACAGTAAGAGAAAGGATGATTTTGGTTATTTTTTATAGAAATGCAAAAAAGAGATTCAATATGTAATTTTGACTAGTTCAGGGGCCAAAGACATTAAGAAGTTTAAGAACCAACCTCTTCCCCTTGCACCCAGCTGAGACTTTAGCCAAGTGTGATTTCTAAAGCCTGAAGCCAAAAGATGTGGGTCAGGCAGCTGGTGAGCATCCTGAGGTCACTTCAAGTGGCTTGGATGTACAAACAGAGTTATATGTTAAAGGCTGTATGCGTGGAGAAACTGATTTTCTCCTTAAAGCTAAGAACAAGATGTTGTTAGCTGCCACTGAGTAGGCCCGGGACTCCCACGTAGAAGACAAAAATTCTACCACTAAATCACCAGTGCTTGGAGAACAAGATAAGGGTGCCCTATTATCAATAGTGCAGTTTCTGGGTGGTACAAACAGTTAACTAGCTCGGCTGCTAACCCAAAAGCTGGAAGTTCAAGTTCACCCAGAGGTGCCTTAGAAGTAAGGTCTGGAAATCTACTTCCAAAAAATCAGCCATTGAAAACCTTATGCAACACAATTTTACTCTGACACACATGAGGCCACCATGAGTCAGAACTGACTCTGTGGCAACTGGTTTATTACCACTAGTGTTCAGCATAGTATTGGTGAATGCTATAGGGAAATAAAAGTTTTAAAGATTGAAAGGGAAGAGATAAAACTGACATTATTTACAAATAATACTATCTATCTAAAAAAAATTTTTTTTGGTATCTAGAAAAGCCAATATGTGCTGGGGGTGGGGAGAAAAGCCAATAGAATCAAGAGACTTGTAATAGAAAAACTATTAGAAGTAACAAGAGAGTTCAGCAAGATACCTGGATAGAAGTAAATATATCTCAAAACTTTTTTGTGTATTTAATTAAGTTGCCAAATTTATTTGCATAAAGTTGTTCATAATATTCTCTTACCATCCTTTCAATACCTGTGATATTGGTAGGGATTTTCTCTTTAATTCCTGATGCTGACAATTCACGTCTTCTCTATTTTTTTTCTTGTTCAATCTACCTAGGAGTTTATCAATATTATTGACCTTTTCAAGGAACCAACTTTAGGTTTCCTTGGTTTTTTCCTATCATTTTTCTTTTTTCTAGATTACTGTTTTTTGCTCTTTATTTTTTTCTTCTTTCTACTGGCTTTAATTTAATTTTTTTTTTTTTTAATTCTTAAAGTAGAAGCTTAGATCATTGATTTAAATCTATCTTACTTTCTAATATAAACATTTAAAGCTATACCTTTATTTCTAAGTACTGCCTTAGCTACAGGGGTGGGTTAACCAGTCAGCAAGATACGTACGGGCTTACAGTAAGCAAGTAAGGTATGCACAGGCTTAATCGTGTTCGTTTACTAATATGCAATGTACAATTTCACCTATGTGAAATTGTACATTACAGATTAGTAAATAAGCACAAGTAAGCCCTGCAGACCTTGCTTATTGGGTAATCCATCCCTATTTAGCCACATCTCACAAGCTTTAATAGGTTGTCTTTTTGTTACCATCAGTTCAAAGGTGACTGCGTCTTTTACCCAGGGTTATTAAGATATATTGTTAATTTATAAATATTTGGCGTTTTTCAATAAATTTTCTTACTGATTTTTAGCTTAATCTTATTGTGGTCAGAGAATGTAGTCTGTTTTCTGTTCTTTGAAATTCTTTGAGACTTGTTTTATAGCCCGTATAACTTGTTTTGGTTGATGTTCCATGCATACTTGTAAGGGCTGTATTCTGAAATTCTTGCATCTAGTGATCTATAAAGTCATTTAGGTTAAGTTGCTAGATAGAGACATTCAAAACTTTAGTTTACTGTTCCATCAAATATTAAGAGAGGAGGGTTAAAGTTTCCAACTATAATGGTGGATTTGACTATTTTTCCCTTTGGTTCTGTCAATACTTCATGTATTTTGGAGCTGTTTTATTAGGTGGATACACACCTCAGATTATTGAATCTTCTTGAAGAATGAACTTTAATGATTATGACATATCCATTTTTACCTTTGGTAATATTTCTTGTCCTAAATTCTATTTTCTCTGATAATAATACAACCAGCCCAGCTTTCTTATGATCAATGTCTTCATGGTAAATATTTTCCCATTCTTTCATTTTAACCTGAGCCCTTATATTTAACGTGTATCTCTCATAAACAGTAAATTGTTAGGTCTTGCATTTTGATCCAGTTTGACATTCTCTGAGTTTTAATTCCAGTGCTCAGTCCAATGTTATGAGCAGGTTTAAGTCTATCATCTTGCTATCTTTTTCTAGTTATACAATTTGTTCTTCATTTCTCTTTTCCTCCTTTCCTGACTTCTTTTGTATTGAGTTTTTTTCCCCTAGTATTCCATTTTATCTTCACTATTGACGACTCGATGGCACTAGTTTTTTTTTTTTTTTTTGGATTATTAACTTTAACATTGATTTTAGTGTTTTTAATGATTGCTCTAGAGTTTCCAATATGTATTTTTAATCGTTGCCTTGAATTAATACATGCCGCTTCACAGATAATATAAGAACCTTAACACATTATCTTCTGTTTACTCTCTTGCTCACTCTTGCTTGTGTTGTTCCTTCTACATAGGTTATAAACCCCACAACACATTGTTCTTAGTTTTGCTATAAACAGACAGCTATCTTTTAAGGAAATTAAGAAAAAGGAAAAAGTCATTTATATTTAAGCATACAATTTATTATTCCTTTCTTGAAGATCTGAGTTTCTATTTCATATCAGTTGCCTTAAGCCTGAAGAACTTTTGTTAACATTTCTTGTAGTGTAGGTCTGCTGGTGACAAATTTTCTCAGTTTTTACATATCTAAAAATGTCATTAATAGGCTTCATTTTTATTAATATTTTTACTGGACATAGAATTCATGTTAACAATTTCATTTTTCTTTCAATCCTTTAAAAATATTATTTCATTGTCTTCTGGTTTACCTTGTTCCTTATGAGATGTTAGTGATAATTCCTGTTGTGTTTCACTTATATGTAATGTGTCTTTTACTCTGCCCATAGTTTACCTATTGATTTAAAATACAGACAAAACTATGGTTACATGTATTTAATGTTTCCAAATAATCACTAGAGGCCCAACAATTTCCAATTGGGATATCTAATAGTATCCTCTTGAGGAACACACCCTGTTATGGATAGAATTGTGTCCTCCCAGTAGAAATATGGAAGTCCTAAGTCCTGCTCCTGTAAATACGACCCTGTGTGGAATTAGAGGTTTCCTTTCTCTATGTTAATGACTGATACTAGAATTGAGTAGTTCTTAAACCAACTCACTTCTGAGTAGTGTCTTATAAAAAGAGCAGAACAGACACAGACACACATAGGGAAGACACATGCTATGTGAGGACTGATCTACTAGCACAGAACCACCACCAATTGCTGACAGATATCAGAAACTAGGAGAGAGGTCCCCAGAAGGAACTGACATGGCCAAGACCCTGATTTGGACTTTTAGCCTCCAGAACTCTGAGAAAATTAATTTCTGTTCTTTAAATCCACCTACTTTGTGGCATTTTTTTGCTACGGCAGCGCTAGGATACTAAGATACCCTCCCTATATGGTATAAATTTTCCACTAGTCCTAGGAATTTACTCTTTCCAGAGGAAAGAGTTGGTCCTTTCCCAAATACCAGGCAAGGGCTAAGGTAGAGTCTTGTCAGTCTACCATTGCTGCTCTTTATCACTCTAACTACCCATGTTCATCTAAAAGCTTGTTGATTTTGCTGTGTGCCACCAAGTCGGAACTGACTCAACTCATAGGGACAGAATTCCTTGCTGTTTTATACTTTGTAGCATGCAAGTCCAGATTTTCAAACAGATGCAATCATTATTTGAGAGAGATATTCTCATACCTTTAGTATTAAGTCCAGTCAAGGCTGCTCCACACCTCTAGATCACAGCTTCAGAGTCAGCTCTTCTTGTTCATCTATACAGCTACTTCTCAGTGTACAAACTGGTCCTAAAAAAAGGTCCTAGAAAGGTTAAATCAGGCTCTCATTTTGGCACCCAGAGCTACTGTTCTCTTTTTCTCCCCCATGACTGCTCCCTGTTTTGGGTGGGGTACTTTTTCATTCCCTCAGAACTATTGAAACTACTCTCCCTCCCATGTACACAAGCATGGGTGTGCAAATGTGCACACACACTCACATACACACACACACTTCACTTCTGATGCCTCAGGATGCCAAATAAATTTTCTGTTACCATCCAAATAGTAATTACAGCTAACAACTTACCATTAATCAACAGATTGATACTGGCCACATTAAACACACGTACACACAAATGTGTTGTAATGAAACAATGTATTTAAAGAACTTACAGTCCTTCCCATTTTGAGTTCCCACTAAAACTACAGGTGTCCTGAATTTGATTTTAAATATATATATTCCCAAAAGGAGAGTTTTTTTTTTTTTTTAATAAGTTCTTGATTATACATCAGTTCCTTTCCACAGTGCTAAGGACAGAACAATTCAAAGCTAATATGTCAGTACCAGGGACAGAATACCCAATAAACAAGGTACTCATGGGATTATGTGTGCTTACTTACTAATCTGTAGTGCACAATTTCACAATCAAAGAGGTAGTGAAACCCATGTGAAATTGAGCACTACAGATTAGTAAGTGAACACAATTAAGCCTGTGCATATCTTGCTTACTTGTCAGTACCATTGCCAACTGAAGATCAATTTGGGAGAAGAACAAACTATTATGTCAATGAAATTATATGTTTTAATTTTCCAAATGTGTATTCATGTATCCAATAGCATATTTTTCCATAAAAGTTAGACAGTACCTCACCAAAATCTCTCATTTTCAGAGTCTGGAGAAAGGGCGTGTTACTGTAGTCAAATGGCGTATTCAGGTCACATAGTGGTGAATCAAGAAAACAAGCCAAATATATCTGCCAATATCTGTCTGTGAGCACCCACAGCAACAAGTCTGGCCACATGTAGCCATCTATCTTTGCTGCCACCAGGTCTCTGGATCTCCTAATTTTACCCCCATCCTCCCTTGGAGAACCTACCTCCTGGCACACTCCTCAGAAACACAATCTCAGTTCTTCTTTCTGCCAGGATGACTTGGCCCATCTCAGGCATATTGATTGGAACTCAGTGGAAACTTTTGACTCGATTAAAAAAGAAAACACCCAGACACAACTTAAAAAAAAAAAAAAACTTAAATTCTGTTCAGTGATCTGAGTTCATGCCAGGATGGAGGGAACGACTTACAAATTCCTCCTCAGAAGCTGTCAGAAACATGACTTAAGTTTTCTCTGACTCATCTTTCTACAGGAAAGATGTGAACAGGCCCTGCATCAGCCCAAGAGAAATCACAGAGTCACCTTTGATTCCACTTGACCCAGTTCAAGAAGGGCATGCTTGTTGGTTATTGTGGAACACTATACAACTCCCGCAGAATTAGTGTATCTTTAACTCTCAGAGAATGGCAACTGGACTTTTCTTCTTCACTCTCTGAAGTGAATTCATCCCAAGGACTCTGAAAACAAACAGGTGTTTTAGGAAAAGACACAGCTTCAAAAATTCAGATCTTTGCTTCTTTTTTTAATGTGTTTTTCATGATGAATCAACATCAATATTTTGGCATCAGCATCAATAAAAACACATACTATAAGAAGTGAAAACATAAAGGCGTCCTCCAATTCCTTAAATTGTTTATGTTGTTGTTAGTTGCCTTTGAGTTGGCTCTGATGTGTGGTGGCCTTACATACAACAGAGCAAAATGTTGCCCTTTCCTGTGACATTGTCATGCTCATTGGCATGTTTGAGCCCATTTTTGTGGCTGCTGTGTCAATCCATTTTATTGAGGGTTTCCCTCATTTCTGCTGACCCTCTACTTTACCAAACACGATGTCCTTTTCTAGCAATTGTCCTTTCCTCATGACGTGTACAAAATAAGAAAGCCAAAGTCTTGCCATTCTCACTTCTAAGGAGCATTCTGGTTGTATTTCTTAGTTTTTTGATAAATTGTTCTTCTGTATCCCATAGCATTGTCTTAATTTGTTTAAACATTAGCAGTCATCTTTTATTAGATGACTAGGTAGTAATCTATATGAGTGTAAACATGTCTGTATCAATACACTTAGTACATTTATCACATACATTCAATGTATATAATGTTCAAGAACAGGCTAATATCTGTCAAAGAATCCAGGCTTCTTCTTGCATCTTAATTTAAATGTAGTATGTGAGCAGAAATGTCAATTCCAAGTCTGTGGTTTTTCTGATCACTAAGAGAGCTTACATATATAATGACTAACACAAGGCTAGTAAACTCACATCTTAAAGGAAAAAATTCCATATTCTATAACAAATATATCAATGAAATAAACAATAGAATATTTTGCATGCTACTCAAATAGATGTTATGAATCAGGAAAATTATACAAGAACTTTGTGCTTAATATTGAACCAATAAATAGAATGAATTTTCTGTCCTATCAAAGATCTCAGATAATGACCAGGACTGGTATAAATATAACTAAGATGTTTTCCCCTTTTGTCTATGCTCATGAGAGAGCTGTTTGTTCTCTGAACTCCTATGACCATGGAACACAAATATTATTTTACTAGTGCTTTGAAAATTCAAAATACTTGGCAGGCTATGATGTTTTCCTCTTAAGGCTTATTACATGCCATTGTGACTTATAGTCTATTTTAATTTCATCCAGGGCTGAATCAAGGTTGTTTGATCATTTGTTTGTGTTCATGATTTCTAACCAATGAAGAGATGTTAATTTTAAGAATCAGTGAGCTCTTTATTGAGTGGGTAGGGGTTTCTGGAATGCAGAGTAAGGACTACTGGAAATCTGCTCCTCCCTAAAAGCAACAAAAACAATGTCAAAAATCATCAAAGACAACTTTTTCAGAACCCTGGAAATTAACCAAAAGCTTGAAATGATTTGAGAATTTATTAAAAAACTGGTGAACCTCTCTAAAAACAGGGGCATTGTACTCCTTTAGCTACCTTACTCTCACCCCCGTCTTCCCAGTTACAAAGGAGCATTATGAACCATCAGCTTTACAGCCACTAGAAGGGACAGACTGGGTTTGGAACTCTTCAAAAACTCCAGGCTCCAGATTATTGTCACTATTTGACCCGACTTGCAGCTTCCTGAAAAAGCCCCACCTGCAGTCATTATTTACCTGACTTGGAGGTCATTCTGCTGGACAATCCCTATTCCTGGGGCATTTGTTGTAAAAACTCAGTGGCAATTGTTTAGCATCTCAGCTGCCTGAGACTGCAATACCAGTTGGGCCAAACAAGATCCTGCCCAAAAAGCTTAAAAGGAAGAGATGGCTGTAGGGGGCTCTGAAAAGCTCTGACATATTCCTGGGAATATACAAGGCTGTACACATATGCAGGGCTGTGTGCATGCCACAGAAAGATCTGAGGGCGCCCCAATCTTTCATTTCTGGCCGACTTTAGACCCTTTAAAAGAGAGAAGTAAAGGCTAAGACAGAGTTATAAACTGCCTAACCATTGAAGGCATGCTCCGACACACACACACTGACCCTCAGGAAAGAGTGGAAGGCTTATTGATTTAAAGCATGTAAGGAAATATCTGACCAATCATTTAATGACCACTAAGCTAACTAAGCAAAGACTGCAGTGTCTTCTCACTGCAGGTGATACAGACTTTATAGAATTAGTTAAATGTCATAAACAAGCAAATAGCAGCAACAATAAAACAACAACAGCAAATCCAGAGTTTGGGGGAGGAGGCAGGGAATCTAATTTTTAGAGTTGCTGCATTACCTTATCTAAAATGCCCAGTTTGCTGTGGAAGCCAGCATGACCTGTACAAGGCAAAGCCATGGTAGCTCCATAGACACATTCATACTCCCTGAGGAACCAAGCTGCAGGGCTGAGGGTTGTGGGATCCATTGTCTCAGGGAACATCTAGCTCAATAGGCATAACAGAGTTTATAAAGAAAATGTTCTATATTCTGCTTTGGTGAGTAACATTTAGGGTCTTAAAAGCCTGTGAGTGGCCATCTAGGGTATTCCACTGGTCTCACCCCTTTGGGAGCAAGGAAGAATGAAGAAAACTAAAGACACAAGGGAAAGATTAGTCCAAAGAACTAATGGACCACGTCTACCACGGCCTCTACCAGACTGAGTCCAGTACAACTAGATGGTGCCTGGCTACCACCACTGACTGCTCTGACAGGGATCACAATAGAGGATCCTGGACAGAGCTGGAGAAAAATGTAGAACAAAATTCTAACTCAAAAAGAAAGACCAGACTTGCTGGCCTGACAGAGACTGGGGAAAACCTGAGAGTATGGCCCCTGGATACCCTTTCAGGTCAGTAATGAGCTAACTCTTGAGGTTCACCCTTCAGACAAAGACTGAACAGGACCATGGAACAAAACAAGACTAAAGGGGTGCACCAGCCCTGGGGCAGGGACTGGAAGGTAGGAGGGAACAAGAAAGCCGGCAATAGGGAACACAGGGTTGAGAAGGGAGCGTGTTGACATGTCGTGGGGTTGTTAACCAATGCCATATAACAATATGCTATTTGATGAGAAACTACTTTTTTCTGTAAACCTTCATCTAAAGTTCAATTAAAAAAAAACAAGAAATAAAATGCCCAGTTTGCAAGAAAAATACCAAAGACATGCAGAGAAACAGGAAAGTAAGTCGAAACAAAGGAAAAGAACAATTTTAAAAAAAAAAGTTTGTAAAGGGACCCAGATATTGAATTGCTAAGCAAATACTTTAAATCAACTACTATACATACATTCGAAAAACCAAATGAAACCATGCCTAAAAAGTTAAATGAAATTATGACTATAGTGTGTCCCAAATAAGGAATATTAATAAAGATATAGATACTATTTTTAAAAATGTGGAAATTCTAAATTTAAAAAGTCCAATAACAAATAAAAAAATACACTAGAGAAGCTCAACAACAGTTACAAGCTGTACAAAAAAGAATGTGAAGGTAGGCTAATTGAAATGATCAAGTTTGAGGATCAGAAAGAAAAAAACGGAGAATGATGAATGAAGTCACAGAGATTTGTGTGATATCAAAGGTACCAACATTGCATAATAGGCATCCCAGAAGGAAAATAGAGACAGCAGGCGGCAGAAAGAATATTTTAAAAAATAATGGCTGAAAACTTCCCAAATTTTATGAAAAAAACATAAATTTGCACACTGAAGAACTTCGATGAACTCCAAGCAGGGTAAATTCAAAGAAACCCATACCTAGACACCTCATAGTCAAAAACCAAAGACAAGGAGACAAATTTGAAAGTAGCATTAGAAAATCAACTTGTTATGTACAAAAAATTCTCAATAAGATTAACAACTGACTTATCAGAAACCATGGAGACCAAAGGTAGTGGGATGACATATTCGAAGCACTGAAAGAAAAAGATTGTCAAGCAAGAATTCTATATCTTTCAAAAAAACAAAGAATTCAGACATTTTCAGATAAACAAAAACTGAGAAAATATATTGGTAGCAGACTTGTCCTATAAGAAATACTAACGGGAAACTTACAGTCTGAAATGAAAGGGCACCAGACAGTAACTTAAATATACATGAAGAAATAAAAAACATCAGTAATGGTAATGTCAGAGGGAAATAAGTGTATTTTTGTTTGTAATACTTTTCTTCCCCTATATGACCTAAAAGATTCCTGCCTGTATTAATAATCTAGTGCTGCTATAATAGAAATACCACAAGTGGATGGCTTTAACAAAGAGAATTTTTTTTTCTCACAGTCAAAAAAAAAAAATTTTTTTTTTTTTTAGTAGGTTAGAAGTCCAAATTCCACACTTTGGCCCCCCAAAATTCATGTCCTTGCTACATATAAGATACATTCACCCCATCATAACATAAAAAAAAAAGCAAGTCTCAAATCAACTCTAATTCCAAAATCCAAAAGTTCTTCTTCATCTGAGAAATCTAGAATTCAAGTTATCTCCTTCCATAATACAATGGCAGAACAGGCACAAACTAGACATTTCCATTACAAATGGAGAATTTGGAGGAAAAGAAGGTATAACAGGAACGAAGCAAGTCAGCAGGACACGTTACATTAGCCCTCAAGGCTTTGAAAATGATCTTCTGTTCTCTGAGACCATTTATACAATAGCCTTGCCCCCCAGACTGTAGATACTGGCCACTCACTCCAGGTTCTGAGTGGAGCCCTCTGGGCCCTGGGCTTCACCTTCACCTTACAGCCCCACTGGGATGGCAACTCTGCTCCCTCAGCTTTAGGTATACCATTCTCCTAATTCATCTGAGTGGTTACTCCCCCCTTAGAGACACCAGAGGCCATGGTTCCATCCTTTGAAACCCCAGAGATCTAGACCATACCTTTTGAGACTGAGGTAGCTTGGCTTCCTGTGTTCCTTGGCCTCTCAGCCCTCAGGCCTCATGCCTACATCTGCCCTGCTGGGGCAAGTGCTCCAAAGTTCAGTAGCTCCATCGATAGGTGCCTAGAGGCACCCCACTCTGCCAGGAAGCCTCCTGCACCCCACTCTGCCAGGAAGCCTCCTGCACACAGGCACTCAGCTCTCTCGCTCTGTGGGTCAGTTCCAGTATTGTGTGGTGCTGGTCTCCTGGATCTCTTGTTGCCAGTTCACTGGTGCTGCCAGTCCTCTGCTGCTGTTTCTCACCATCTCCACCTTCTCCAGTGCTAACAGTTCTCCTCACTTCCCTCTGAGTCTTCTATCCATTCACAGTTTCAAAACCACTTCCATATTTTAGGTATCTGTTACAGCAGCAACCCACTCTCTTGGTGTCAAATTCTGTCTTAGTCATCTAGTGCTGCTATAACAGAAATATCACAAGTGGATGGCTTTAACAAAGAGAACTTTATTTTTCTCACAGTCTAGTAGCCCAAATTCAGGGCATCAGCTCTAGGGGAAGTCTTTCTTTCTCTGTAGGCTCTGGGCTCATTAATCTTCCCCTGGACTAGGAGCTTCTCCACCCAGGAACCCTAGATCCAAAGGAGGCGCTCTGCTCCCAGCACTGCTTTCTTGGTGATATGAAGTCCTTCCCCACCCCCACTCACTTTACTTTCCTTTTATCTCTTGTAAGATAAAAGGTGGTACAGATCATACTCCAGGGAAACTCCCTTTACATTGTATCAGGGATGTGGCCTTAGTAAGGGTGTAACAATCCCACCCTAAACCTCTTTAACATAAAATTACAATCACAAAATGGAAGACAACCACATAATACTGGGAATCATGTCCTAAGCAAGTTGACACATATTTTGGGGGGACACAATTCAATCCATGACACTGCCTGAAATAATAATTGGGGTTAAGTTTATAAAGATATAATTTGTATGCCAATTACAGTACAGGGGAGGAGACAGAGCTAATCAGAGCAATGTATCTATGTGCTATTAATATTAAACTAATATTAATCCAAATTAGATTCTTTTAAATTAAGATGCTAATTGTAATCAGAAAAACCACTAAGAAAATAACTCAAAAATTACATTAAAGAAACAATAAGTGAACTAAATACACTAGAAAATATCTATGTAACAAAAAGAGGTACTAAAAGAACAACAACAACAACAAAAAGATACATAGAAAATACCACAACAAATATAAATCCTACCTAATCAGTAATAATATTAAATGTAAATGGATTAAATATTCCAATCAGTCAGAGATTGGTAGGATATATTTTAAAAAGCATAATCCAACCATATGCTATATACAAAAGACGTATTTTAGATTCAAAGACAAAAATACGTTAAAAGTAAAAGCATGAAAAACTTAAAACCATTTAAAGAGTAATCAAAAGAGAGCAGGAGTGACTATATTAATATTAGACAAAATAGAATTTAAAACAAGTATTTTTACTAGAGATAAAGGAGGACACTTTATAATGAATAAAGGATCGGTCCATCAGGGAGGCATAACAATTATAAACATATATGTTCCTGACAACAAAATTCAAAGCGCATGAAGCAAAAACTGACATAATTGAAGAGAGAAAGAAACAAGCCAATAATCCAACAAATAATATTTGGAAACTTCAATACTCCACTTTCAGTAAAGAGTACAGCAGCTAGATAGAAGATCAAAAGGGAAACAGAAGACTTGAACATCACTTTGAAACAATAAGACCAAACAGAGATATAACAACACTCCACTGAACAATAGTAGAATACACATTCCTGATGTCAAAAGTTACTACTATCCTATAATAATCAAGATATTGTGGAATTTGTATAAAAATAAACATACAGATGAATGGAATAAAATTGGGAATACAAAAAAAAAAAAAAACCTTAAAGTCAATTGATTTTTAACAAGGGTGCCAAGAAAATTCAATGAGGAAAGAATAGTCTTCTCAACAAATGGTGCCAGAACAACTAGATACTCACATGCCAAAGAATAAAGCGGTACCCCTACCTCACATCAGACACATATACATACACTTCAAATGGATTATAGATCTAAACCTAAGAGCTAAAACTCTTAGAAAAAAACAAAGGAGTTAATCTTCATCACCTTGGATTAAGCAATGGCTTCTTAGATATGACACCAAAAGCAAAAGCAACAAAAAATTGATAAATTAGACTTCATCAAAATTTAAACCATTTTGCCAAAAATGATATCACCAAGAAAAGTGAAGACCAACTTAGAATGGGAGAAAATATTTGCAAACCATATATTTGATAAGGGATTTTATGCAGAATATGTAAAGAATTCTTACAACTCAAAAAAAAAAAAAAAAAAAGACAAATGACCCAATTTTAAAAATGGGCAAATATGAATAGATATTTCCCCAAAGAAGGCATATGAATACCCAATAAGCACATAAAAGGTGTGAAACATCATCAGTCATTAGGGTGATGCGAAAAACCATTTCACATCCATTAAAACGGCTATAATAAAGACAGACAACAAGCGTTGGCAAGGATGTGGAGAATTGGAACCCTTGCTCATTGCTTATAGGAATATAAAACGGTGCAGCCACTTTTAAAGAAGACAGACAACACAAGAGAATCATCTACAAACAAAGGAACACCAAGGATTTCAGGCAGACACTAGAACTGTCACTGAACCCGGGGAAGGTGGGTCCTTGTCTGGTGTGTTCAGACTTGCCAATGATCTGGAACGAGAAAGAGAAAGTAACTTTATTGCAATGAGCAGAGCAAAGAGCCAGGAGGAAGTTCGTCGGTTTCCACTCCCCAAGCTATGGGGAAGCAGAGTTTGTATGTGATTTGGTCAGCAAGATGGCAGCCATGCAGGAGTACTAAAACCAAAAAAAACCAAACCCACTGCCGTCCAGTTGATTCCGATTCATAGCGACCCTATAGGACAGAGTAGAACTGCCCCACAGAGTTTCCAAGGAACGCCTGGCGATTCAAGCTGCTGACCTTTTGGTTAGCAGCCCTAACACTTATCCAGTATGCCACCAGGGATGCTGGGGAGGGAAAATTCAAGAAGGCAGGAATTATGGCATCCAGGAAACAGGAGGTGACATTGTTCTTATCGGACCCCTTGCTTTGGAATGGGGTCCGGATGATGATTTTCCCTGATTCCTTTCACCTGTTGCTGCATCCACTGTTGAGGTCAATTAATGGTCACAGCTGACCCTTCTGCACATGTGGAGCCAGCCAGATCTGGCTTGGGCTAGTTTAAGGCAGTCTTTTCTGACTAATGGAAATTTAGTTGCATTCATAGGGTCGGGTTACAGAACTATGAGAGAGGTTTACAGAAGAAATAGACATGACAGAGACTCTGATTTGGACCTTTTGTTGTTGTTAGGTGCTGTTAGGTCAATTCCATCTCCAGAATTGTGAGCAAATAGATTTCTATATTTCAAAGCTACCCTGTTTTTTAAATGCTACTTATGGTATTCTATTAAGTCAGCACTAGGTAACTAAGGGAAACGCTGATGTCCTAGTGGTTAAGAGCTATGGCTGCTAACCAAAAGGTCAGCTGTTTGAATCCCCCAGGCACTCCTTGGAAACTCTATGGGGCAGTTCTACTCTGTCCTATAGGGTGGCTGTGGGTCAGAATCGACTTGACAGCAGTGGGTTGGTTTGTTGAGGTAACTAAAACACTAGGCACAGGTGTGACTAAGTTAAGTGTCTCAATATGAAGAAATTATCCTGGATGTCTGAGTAGACCCAATGTAATCACAAGGGTTCATAAAAGAGGGAAGCAGGTAGATCAGAGTCAGAGAAGGTCATGTGACAAAGGAAGCAGAGAGTGAGAGAGTTAGAGATGTGACAAAGCGGAAGTCAGAGAGAAAGATGATGTGACAATGGAAACAGAATGACGCCGTTGCTGGAAAGGGGCCGTGAGCCAGGGAATATGGGTAAAATCTAGAAGTTGGAATAGGCAAGGAAATTGATTGTCCTCTATAGCCTCCAGAAGAAACAGTCCTGCTAACACCTTTATTTTAGCCCAGTGAAAATGATTTCAGACTTTCGATCTCCAGAACTATAATAAACTTAAATTATTTTAAACTGTTTGTGGTAGTTTGTTATAGCAGCAATAGGAAACTAATACAATAACCAAGATAAAGGAAAATATATGTCCAAGCAAGAACTTGTACACAAAATTTCTTACAGCATTGTTTGCAACAGCTAAAAACTGAAAACAACCTAAATATCTGTCAACTGATTAATTGCTAAGCAAAATGTGGTACACATACAATGAGATGTTATTTTGCAATAAAAAGCAATGAAGTACTGATGCGTGCTACCACGTGGATAAGTTTTGAAAACATGCTAAGTGAAAGAAGCCTGTTACTTATATGAAATATACAGAATGGCCATATACATAAAAATGGACAGTGAATTAGTGGGGGGATGGGGAGTGACTGCTAATGTTAATGGGATTTCTTTTTAGGATGATGAAAATGTTCTAAATTAGATTGCGGTGATGGTTGCACAATTCTGTGAGTATACTAAAATCTACTGAATTGTACCATTTAAATGGATAAATGTTATGCTATGTAAATAATATCTTAATAAAGCTGTTAAAATAATAATCTGTGACAAAATATAAATGCTCACGTTACTCTACTTGACAGCAAAGTGAATCAAAAATGTAGCAAAAAATTATAGTATTAATTGTATCTCTCAACTGAGTTTTTAGTTTTACACTAAGGATTAGCTAACACCAGAGTGAATACTAATTGATTTATTTATTCACTCAGTAAAGGAATGCCTACTTTGTGCCATACACTGGCTAGGCTCTGGGCCATGAGCACCAATGAAAGAGACTAGTGAGCTTGCCATTTTTTATATCTGGTTGATACAAGAGCAGTTGGTCTGCTATCTTACTCCTAAGCAATGACATGTCCTGAATATGTCAAATTTTATCGCTTCTATCATTCTTTATGTAATAAGGCAACTTTAAGCTGTTGGTTATGGTGACCCCATGTGTGCAGCATAAAACTGCTCCACAGGGTTTTCAAAGCTATGACCTTTCAGAAGCAGATCACCAGACCTGTCCTATCTTCTGAGGTGCCTCTGGGTGGTTTCAGACCTTCAACCTTTCAGCTAGTAGTCAAACACTTAACCATTTGCACATGGGTCAAAATAGACTTGACAGAAACAAGAAGCTCTTGATGCAGATTAGTTTAAACTTGCTTACTTTATAAGATTATTGACCAATTCTAAAATGTTGATACAGATTAGGTTTTCACCTGTTTACGCACCCATCTCATGACTCATGCTTCAGTATTTCAAACACAGCAGTGGTTGTTAAGTGGTAGAATTCTCACCTTACACACAGGAGACCTGGGTTCGGTTTCTGGACAGTGTACCTCATGAACAGCCACCAACAATCTGGCCTGTTGCTATGACACTGAACAGGCTTCAGTGGAGCGTGTAGACTAAGACAGACTAGGGAGAAAGGCCTGGCAATCTACTTCCTAAAATCAGCCAATGAAAACGCTATGGATCACAATGATCTAATCTGTCCTGCACCATCATAAGGATGATGCAGGGCTGGGCAGCATTTTACTCTGTTGTTCATGGGCTCACTTGACAGCAGCTAACAACCACATAGCAATATTAACCAGATGCTGACATTAATAAATATATAACTGAATTAAAGCTATGAATGAGATGTTTACAGAGTTAAGAGAACAATTATTACCTAGTCTCTTGGGTCAAGGAAGTTCTTTTCAAGAAGCTTAAATGGAAATTTGAAAGAGAAGGAGGAATAAGCCAAGCATAGAAACAAGCAGTAGAATATTTCATGAAGACAGAGCAACACTGTTAGGATCTTGAGATGGGAGGATACTTGCTCATTTGATGGAGAAGGCCATTGTAGCTGTAGTTTATGAGCAAAGGGGCAGTGGTAGGGTCAATCTTGCAGGACTAGAAGGCCGTCTTGGCGAAGACTGTCAGTGGTTCCCGACTGTCCATTTTCAAAGTTATCATTATTAATATCCAGTTGAGCTGAATGTTCTTTTATGGCAGGGGTGTACATTCTTTGCCAATTCCTCCTTTCAGTTAGTAGAAGGTGGATACCAGGCTGGAGACTAGGCAGCCATTTTTGCCCATGAGTGCCCAAATACATGAGCAACAAGGCAGGACACTAGGTCTCAGATACCGTGGTATATCAAATCCACCTTAGTCTGCCTCTTATTTCTTTTATGTGATAAAGAGGAAATTTTTCCTATTAATCTACTGTTATTTTAGGTTTTCTGTACTTCGTAGTTAAACATACTCTTAATTAATATACAGTTAATAATGTGCTTGTCACTCCTACAAGTCCTGGGAAGACTTAAAAAGGTTATGACATAATTGCTTTATGTTGTAAAAGATCATTTTGCCTGTTGCATGAAGAATTGATTGAAAGGGGAAATATTGGATATAGAGAGATCAGGTGGGAAATCATGACAATAATTTCAGCTAAAAGACGTTGGTGGATTTAGACTAATGCAGTGTCAGAGGAAAAAAAGGAAAATGAATTTGAGATATATGTAGGATAGAGACTCAACAGGACTTGGTTACTGATTGTTGTGAGTGGTGAAGGACGTCTTTCCGGTAGGAAACACTGGAGGCGGAGCAGTCATGGCTAAAAGATGGAAAGTTTAAGTTTGGATTGGGAAAGTCTGAAATGGTGTGGCTGTGTAAGTTTGCAGTTGCATATGAGGAAACGGAGTTCAGAGAGTAAGTTTAGGTTGGACTTGTGAATTTGCGTGTTGTGGTATGCTCTCAACGAAAACTTAACTTTAGGGAGTGGGTTAGCTATTGTTTTTCTTTCTGTGCTCTAATGGTATGTAAACTGCAAATCATAATCTATAGTTGTTCATGAAGTCAATATTTTTTACTTCATTTGTCTTTGTATTTAATAAAGTTGATTTAAAAAATCATGATGAATCACTAATAGAGGAATAACTGTATTTTAAATAAAACTTTTCCATCCATTTTTAGGTGTATGTTGACAACTTCAGTATCTTCTTTGTTTATCATGATGTTGCTTACTGGTCCAGTTGTGAGAATTTTTGTTTTCTTTATGTTGAGGTGCAATCCATACTGAAGGTTGTAGTTTTTGATCTTCATCAGTAAGTGCTTCAAGTCCTTCTCACTTTCAGCAAGTAAGTTTGTGTCATTTGCATATCACAGGTTGTTGATTAGCCTTCCTCCAATCCTAATGCCACGTTCTTCTTCATACAGTCCACCTTCTCAGATTATATGCTCAGTATACAGATTGAATAAGTATGGTGAAAGGACACAACCCTAAAGCACACTTTTCCTGACTTTAAATCATTCAGTATCCACTTGTTCTGTTCTGTTTACTTAGATCCACAATCAGCGCCCATGGAAGCAGCAGTCAAGAAATGAAATGACGTATTGCATTGGGAAAATCTGCTGCAAAAGACCTCTTTAAAGTGTTAAAAAGCAAAGATGTCATTTCAAGGCCTAAGGTGCACCTGACCCAAGCCATGGCGTTTTCAATCGCCTCATATGCATGCAAAAGCTGGGCAATGAATAAGGAAGACTGAAGAAGAATTGACACCTTTGAATTATGATGTTGGTGAAGAGTATTGAATATACCATGGACTGCCAGAAACAAGAACAAGTCTGTCTGGGAAGAAGTACAACCAGAAAGCTCCTTAGAAGTGAGAATGGCGACACTTCATCTCACGTACTTTGGACATGTCAGGAGGGACCAGTCACTGGAGAAGGACATCATGCTTGGTAAAGCAGAGGGCTGTCAAAAAAGAGACAGGCCCTCAATGAAATAGATTGACACAGAGGCTGCAATAATGGGCTCAACCATAACAATTGAGAGGATGGTGCACGATTGGGCAGCATTTTTGTTCTGTTGTATGTAGGGTTGCTATAAGTCAGAACTGACTCGACTACACCTAACAATGATGTATATGTTACAGTTACCAGTTGTTGAGTCAATTCCAACTCATGGTAACCCTATATGTGTCAGAATAGAACTATGTGCTGTAGGGTTTTTAATAGCTGGCCTGGTGGCTTAGTAGTTAAGAACTTGGCTGCTAACCAAAAGGTCTGCAGTTCGAATCCACCAGCTGCTCCTTGGAAATCCTGTGAGGCAGTTCTGCACTGTCCTATAGGGTCGCTATGACTCGATAGCAATGGGTTTTTTTGGAAGTAGATTGCTAGGCCTTCTTCTGAGGCATCTTCGGGTGGACTCCAACTGCCAGCCTTTCAGTTAGCAGCTAAGTGCATTAACTACTTGCATCACCCAGGGACTCCTAAACCAGCTGCCATCAAGTTGATCCCAAACGTATATAAATGCTTGAATATGAATAGAAAGATATACTTGTAAGCTCCATATGCTAAAATACTCTGTTATTTCTCTGAATTTCCAAATGCTTTGTCCAAGTTGCTACTTAAAAATTTCCATATGCTTGAGGACAGAAATCATTGTCATCTTTATGGTACCCACAGCATCAAGTACAGTGCCTGGCATATACTGGGGTGGTCAACAAATAAATATCAAGTGAATTAAAATGGAATTATACCTGGGAATGCTAAAAATTTAAGTCACTAGCATTCAAGGGCATCCAGACTCCTTTCCTTAGAGGAAAGATGAAGGACAGACTGAGGATCTCAGGTTGCCCTGGGCTATCAGAATGCTAACAAGGTGTTGAAAAGAAAGCACTAAAGTGACATCGGAAGGGCAACTTCAGAATATCTTGTACCCATTCCTGCTTCATTACATAACCTTAGGCTAGTCATTGAATTTTTCTGATTTCAGTTCTCTATCTATAAATTATCAAGGTTGTATTACGTGTTCTCTAAAGTGCTTTCCCTCTTGATTCTTCTCCTGCTATAAAGAGAAAAAAAAATTGTGATTATTTACTTGACTTCACGTCATGTTTCTTTCTACATACACTACTTTGATACTATTACTCCACTCCTTAAAACCCTTAACGATACCCAGCTCCCTCCAAGATCAAGTTAAAACTACTTGGCTAACATTCAAGATCCTTGCTAATCTGAACTTTGCCTACTTTTTCAGCTTTATTGCTCACCAGTTTTCATTATAGCCAAACAGCATTTTTTTTTTGGTCCCCCAAATATTCTTTAAAAATTTTTGACTTTGCATCTTTACTTATAACATTCTGCCTACGTGTTGTTGTTCTTAGGTGCCATCAAGTCAGTTCCAACTCACAGTGGCCCCATATACCACAGAATAAAACATTGCGTGGCCCTGTGCCATCCTCACAATTGTTACTATATTAGAGCCCATTGTTGTAGCCACTGTGGCAGAGCATCTCATTGAAGGTCTTCCACTGTTTTGCTGACTTTCTACTTACCAAGCATGATGTCTGTCTTAGGCTGGGTACTTACTCTAGAGAAGCAAAACCCATGAAGCATATATATATGTGTGTGTGTGTGTGCGTGTGTGTGTGTGTGTGTGTGTATGTATTATGTATATATAGAGAGAGATTTATCTCAAGGAAATGCCTCACGCAGTTGAAGAGGCTGGCAAGTTTCAAGTCTAAGGGTCAGGCGTCAGGCTGGAGGCTTTTTCTGACTCACGTAGCTGCAGGGGCTGATGAGCCCAAGATCCACAGGTCAGACAGCAGGCTGCTGGCTCACAGGCTGTGACGGCTGATGAATCCAAGATCAACAAGTAAGACGGCAGGCTGCTGGCCCAAATCCCAAGAAACGGAGGTGAGGTGCTGACAAGGTAAAGGCAGGATCCAGGGCAGAGGAAAAACCAGGGAGCTTTGCCAGAAAGTCCATATATATTGGGTGCAGGCCACACCCCCAAAGAAATGCCTTTTCAACCGATTCGCTACTCATAGGTCTTATCATGGGAATGATTACATTATATCAGATTTCATCATGGAGGTGGTTATATCATTATATGACTGCCAAATTACATCGTAACTGCCAAACCACTGAGAATCATGGTACAGCCAAGTCACACTACCTCAATGATCACAATATCCTTCTCCAAGGACTGGTTCCTCCCGGTAACATGTTCAAATTATGTGAGATGAAGTCTCACCATCCTTGCTTCCAAGGAGAACTCTGACTGTACTTTTTGTGAGACAGCCTTGTTCATTCTTCTGGCTGTCCATGGTATATTCAATATCCTTCACCAACACCACGATGCAAATGCATCAGTTCTTCTTAGGTCTTCCTTATTCACGGTCCAGCTTTCACATGAATACTAAGTGATTGAAAATACCATGGTGTGGGTCAGGTGCACTTCAGTCCTCAGAATGGCATCTTTGCTTTTTAACACTTTTAAAGAGGTCTTTTATAGCAGACTTACCTGATGCAATACATCGTTTGATTTCTTCACTGCTGCTTCCATGGGTGTTGATTGTGGATACAAGTAAAATGAAATCTTTGACAACTTCAGGATTTTCTCTGTTTATCATGATGCTGTTTATTGGTCCAGTTGTAAGGACTTTTGTTTTCTTTCTGTTGAGGTGTAATCCACGCTGAAAGCTGCAACTTTTGATCTTCATTAGTGAGTGCTTCAAGTCCTCTTCACTTTCAGGAAGCAAGGTTGTGTCATCTGCATATCACAGATTGGCTGAGCAAATGAGCACAATTATAATATTCTAAGAGATTTCTCATAAATTACCTAGGTGTCCATTTTCTTGTTCCTTATAATATCATTACTGATGTTAGAAGGATCAGTCAAGACCACATCTGTTTTTAGAGTAAGTGCCCATGAATTTTTAATCCTTGAGCTCATGTGTTGAGAAGAATGATTTCAAGACACATATATATGTGAGTTTATGCTTTCATATATATAATATAATGTAATATAATATATATAATAAAAAATATGCTTTCATATATATTATATTATATATATAATATATATATTAGGGGATAAAGTTTATATATATATAGACTCCCGTGTTAAATAAGCATGACTTTTGAGATGTACTCTGTACCTTGATGTTTATTTGGAGGGATTAGTCCTTCCTCTGACCCTCAATGCAAACTTAGGGAAGGCCTATGGTCTTTCTGGTTACTTTTACATAACAAAAATTCCTACAGTCATTTTAAGTCAGAGAAAACAGTCTCAAATGAGTAATAATGTAATATTCATCTAATAATCAATCTAAAAACGTGATTTAAATTTGGGATTTGTCCGCTCTTTCCCAGCTCAGATCCGTTGTAGGTGGGACGACATCACTGGGACAGGGTTGTTGTCTGGCTTCTTCTTCCATTCTCTTAACTCTTCACCCTCCAGGGTTAGAGCCCAGGAAAAGATCCAAGGAAAGGGGAACAGTAAGGTTCTTACTTTATTGATACTGTAGTGAGTTGATACCAGTGCTCTCTTGTCTTGACAAAAGATTAAGCTGAATCTTTCCTCTTGTGAGAATTTTCACGGGCTCTTCAGAAACCCCTTCACTTGTTCCTGGAGAAAGTTCTTCTACCCTTCCATTGGTGCTGGAAGATGCGTCTCTGTTCCTGCTCCTCACTTGCAGCTTCTTCCTTAGCTTCTGAAATATGCCCATTCTTCTCGGGCCTCTTTCTGCTGAGCTGGGCCCATGAGCTGGACTGGAGTTGATCCCACATTGGTTTTCTCTCACATATGGCCCATATCTGGACCCCTCAAACTCTGGAAGGATAGACCACTCCCAAACAGCAACACTCTCTCCTTAACTCAGAGCTTCTGGTCCAACAATCTCCTACCCTTTAGATTTTTCTGGTTGGATTCAGGTGCTGGTCCATCAAGTCCCCAAACTTGAGGGGTATACTGACGATGTCTAGGTGATCTTCTTAAACCCCATTGTATGAACATTAAAGCCGAAAGCCCTCCCACTGTGGAAGGGGGAACTTACCATACTCCAATAGCACTCTCCAAATCTTCAACCCAAATCTCCTTATTTAACTCCAAAAACATAACCCTTTTATAAAACGGCAGTAAGACTTAAAAGGGTTGTGTCACTGTTAACTGTTTATTTTTTTGGCTCTGATTCTTCCCCTCCCTTTTGAATCTCTTATCTCAGTGCCTCAAACAACACTTCCATTTTAACATTCAGTTATATACATATGGACTGCTGCTGAGGTCAAATCGAGAGAGTAGAGTCGAAGAGCAGCTTTATACTTTCATACTGTTCTGATTTTTTAACAACTTTGACAGTTTTTGTAATAATTTTTAAATAAAAAATTTTCCCTTAGAAAAAAAATTTATTATATATTCTAATTTGTAATCTCTCTCAGAAATGTTTGTTTTCATTGGTTTATTGTGAAAATAAACTTTTTAAAGTTGATTTTTCTGCAAGGAACTTTCAAAAACTAAGAAACATAAAAAAGATGCAATGAGCAACAGCTCCCATGAAATGATTCGCAGTAATTTTTCTGCTACCAGGATGAGAAGGAAGAAAATGACCGCTGGCTTGGCTATCTCTGACATTATCAGACAGCTTATTTGAAGTATGCAGCAATTTAAATAAAAAACTCTTAAGTTTTCCATCTGGAAGAGATTTCTCATCTCACTATTGCTTGCAATAAAATCTCTGGATCAATGCAGTTCAAAATTCATATACTTTTTAGAAGCAATCTAATTTCTGAAGGGCAAAAGGTCATTCCACCTTATCCACCCCCCACTTGCCCCTCTGTTACTAGGCATAGAACAGGTGCTCCATGAACATGCAGTACAGGATGTTCAAAGAGGAGCCTGGTTCACCCCTCCCCACACCTCCAAATTGCCCTACTGATGGGACCCACAACATCTGGATTTCTGCCCTGTCTTCTCCACAGGCCCAGCACCTGATAATTGTTCCCAGCCTGGACCCACAGGGAACAATCTTATTAAAGACAAACTATCATTACCTCTTTTGATTTTCTAATACCGAAAGGGGGTGTGCTTTACCATCCTCTTTTTGTGTAAGTGGGAGAAGAAATGAGTAGACTCAGACATATTTTTCATAGCAGTTCCGAATGGGGAATAAGGGCCCCTTCTGAATTGGAACTCACAGAACTGATTCACTGAATATGGTGAACCACAGTAACATCATAGAGCAATTATGGAATCACGAGGAGCAAGAAAACACTGCCTTGGCTGCCTCCCTCAAAATTATAAAAAGCCAGGTGCTATTTCAATCCATGCCCCAGGCTCTAGCTCACACCCGTCTTGGGATGGGTGATAAATGCCTATTAAAACCACAGGCTGTGAGTGAAGATGTCTGCCTTCTGCTCCTCGTGGCTCCCACCCACCCAAGCAGAGGTGACATCAGCAGGCTGTGGTTTGTGGGATGGTTGCTAAAATTGTGCCACCTCCCAAACAAACCCAGTGGTAACTCCCAGCTCTTGGGGACAAGGCTCACCAGCTTTCCAGGTGGAGCCCAGCCTCAGTAACCACCACAGACCCTGAAAGGGGATGAGAGTGTATGAGAGAAGTCTCCAAGAATGGGGTTTATCTGGGTCAGAACAGGGTCCACAAGATGAAGGAGCCAAGTGCTCAAAAAGAAAAGTATGGCCAGAGGACACTTGATATTAGGGGATAGTCCTCTTTGATTTTAAGTGTCAATCCACACATACTAAATCTTACCACCTCTGAGGATTAAACAATGAAACATCTCTCTATCGAGCTTTGGAATAATAAGGACTTAAAAGTATCTGGGTGTGTCTTAGGCCAAGATCTCCTGAAGCATGCCCTAAGATGAAGTTTCAAAAGATTTATTAGGAGTGTTTTCAGAAAGACAGTAGCTGGGGGGCAAGAGGAAGAGGCAGGGAAAGAGCATGTCCCACAGAGGGTAAATTTGGCTCTCTCCTCCAGGGGGAGCTGTAGAGATGGTGCTGTCATACTTCGGAGGCCAGAGGGCAAGACAGCTGGCATATGTACACCTCTGCACTCATCTGTCACCAGACACGGGTTGCCCTGGGGGGCAGGGTTATAAGTTCCCAGGCACTTCCAGTTCTCAGAGTATGTAGAGGAAGCAACGCGAAGAGGTCAACAAAGACCCATGAGTGCACCCAGAAGCCACTGTTCAAGAAAATGGCAAAGGGAACTCAGGGTGCTGGTGGAGCAGCCACAGCATCTGCTGCAGATGGGGTCATTGCCTGCAAAGTCAGCCTCGTGGTTTGCTGTTCACAAAAAACAAAGATCTGTGCTCGTCTTTCTGAGAGCCCCTGGTTACTTGTTAGAGCCATTCCAGATATAACTGCCCTCTTCCTGTAGGCTTAGAAAAAATTCTCAGGCTGTTCTTCCTCTACTGTAGTTTTTCAGTATTTATTTATCTCCAAAAAAAAAAAAAAAAAACACCTGTTGACATCGAGTTGATTCTGACTAACCAGTGAGGCCCTTTTATTAGCTCCCTTCCTTCCTTTCTCCTGTTCCTCCCTCCTTCCCTTTCAACCTTTCTCCTCCCTTTCACTCCCCATCCTGCTCTCTCACACTTCAATGCCAAAAACATTTTCTTACCTTGGGCTGCTGATGATTCTACATAAAGACCATGGTTCTGGTGCTAAAAACTCATTGACACAAAAAAAGGCAACAAAATACTTATGAAATATTATTTCAGCTAAAGAAAACTTATTAAAGGGGGGAAAATCCCTGAGTTTGCTGAAGGAGTAGTATTTGCTTCCAAAATTTTACTTAAACTCCTTAAGGTTGAGTAAGTTGACTGTTTTACTAAGTTGTTACTGGTTGTCATCAAGTCGATACCCACTCATGGCATCTCCATGAATTAAGAATAGAACTGCTCAATAGGATTTTGAAGGGTGTGACCTCTCAGAAGCAGATTGCCAGTGCTGCCTTTTGAGGTGCCTCTGGGTGGTTTCACACTGCCAACCTTTCAGCTAGCAGCCGAGTACTTCACAGTTTATGCCACCCAGGAAGCAATAACATTTAAAAAAAAAAAAAAATGCTGCTTAAGTGCTTTGGGATACACTTCTATTTTTAGGGCTATTTGTTTATTTAGTGCTGGCTTTCTGTTTCAGTTAGAAACCATATGAAAATATTTGATGAGGCTGGCTTCTTAAACAAAGTAAAACCTGAGAGTTTCAAATATATTTTTGAAGAGTTAATTGACTCCACCATGCATATGGCAGTTTGTCATACTGTGGTGGCTAGCATGTGGTTGTGATGCTGGAAGCTATGCCACTGGTATTTCAAATACCAGCAGGGTCACCCATGGTAGACAAGTTTCCCCAGAGCTTCCAGACTAACACAGACTAGGAAGAAGGAACTGACAATCTACTTCTGAAAAATTGGCCAGTGAAAACCTTATAAATAGCAGCAGAACATTGTCTGATACAGTGCCAGAAGATGAGCTCCTCACCAGGCACTCAAAATACTACTGATGAAGAGCTGCCACATCAAAGTAGAGTTGACCTTAATGATGTCGGTGAAGTCAAACTTTTGGAACCTTCATTTGCCGATGTGGCATGACCCAAAATGAGAAGAAACAGCTTCAAATATCCATTAATAATCAGAACCTGGAATGTACGAAGTATGAATCTAAGAAAACTGGAAGTGGTCAAAAATGAAATGGAGCAAATAAAGATTGATATCCTGGGCATTAGTGAGCTGAAATGGACTGGTATTTGCCATTTTGAATCAGAAAATCCTATAGTCTACTACTCCAGGCATGACAAATTAAAGAGGAATGATGTCACATTCATCATCAAAAAGAGCATTTCAAGATTTATCCTGAGGTACAACGCTGTCAGTGGTAGGATAATACCAATGTGCCTACATGGAAGATCAGTTAATACGACTATTATTCAAAATTATGCACCAACCACTAATACCAAGGAAGAGGAAATCGAAGACTTTTACCAACTTCTGCAGTCTGAAGTTGATCAAACATGCAATCAAAATGCATTGATATTTACTGGCAATTGGAATGTGAAAGTTGGAAACAAAGAACAAGGGTTGGTAGTTGGAAAATAAGACTTTGGTGATAGAAAAGTTGCCTGAGGTTGTATAATAGAATTATTCAAGACAATGAGTTATTCATTGCAAATACAATTTTTCAACAATATAAATGGTAATTATACATGTGGACCTCACTAAAAGGGAAAAAAAAAAAAACAGGAATCAAACCTGTAGAAAAAGACGATGAAAAAGCTCAATATGACCACTCAGAACAAGTCCAGGGGTTGACTGTGAAACAAACCATCAATTACTCACAGGCAAGTTCCAGTTAAAGCTGAAGAAAATGAAAACAAACGCATGAGAGCCAAGTAAGACTTTGAGTATATCGCACCTGAAAATAGAGACCATCTCAAGAATAGATTTGATGCAATGAACACTAAAGACCTAACACTAGATGAGATGTCATACGTGAAGAAAGCAAAAGTGCATTAAAAAGACGGGAAAGGAAAAAAGACCAAAATGGATGTCAGAAGACACTCTGAAATTTGTTTTTGAGCTTAGAGCAACTAAAGTGAATGGAAGAAATGATGAAGTAAAGGAGCTGAACAGGCTTCAAAGGGTGGTTCAGGAAGACAACGTAATGTGTTATACTGAAATGTGCAAAGACCTGGAGTTAGAAAACCAAAAGGAAAGAACACGCTCAGAATTTTAGAGTTGAAAGAACTGAAGAAAAAATTCAAGCTTGGAGTTGCAAATTTGAAGAATTCTATGAGCAAAACATACAACAATGCAGGAAGCATCAAAAGAAGATGAAAGAAATAGTCGCTGTACCAAAAAAAGAATTGGTTGATGTTTAACCATTTCAGGAGGAAGCATATGATCAAGACTGATGGAAGAAATCCAAGCGGCACTGAAGGGATTGGTGAAAAACAAGTCTCCAGGAATCAAAGGGATAGCACTTGACATATTTTGACAAATGAAATTAGGAAGGCAGCTGCCTAGCCAACTGACTGGAAGAAATCCGTGTTTGTGCCATCCTAGAGAAAGGTGATCCAATAGAATTTGGAAATTATCAAGCACTATCACTAATATCAAGGCCAGGTGCCAACTGTGGAACAGAACAATTGCTCATATGCAAATTCAAGCTATAACTGAAGAAAATTAGAACAAGTCCACAAGAGCCAAAGTACGACCTTGAGTATATCCTACCTGAATTTAGAGGCCATCTCAAGAATAGATTTGACGTGTTGAACACTAATGAGAGAAGACCAGACTAGTGGTGGAATGACATCAAGGATATCATACATGAAGAAAGCAAGAGATCACTAAAATGGCAGGGAAGAAAGAAAGGGCAAAATGGATGTTGGAAGAGACCCAAACTTGCTCTTGAACATCGAGCAGCTAAAGCAAAATGAAGAAATGATGAAAGAAAAGAACTGAACAGAAGATTTCAAAGGGCAGCTTGAGAAGACGAAGTAAAATATTATAATGACATGTATAAAGAGCTGGGGATAGAAAACCAAAAGGGAAGAACACGCTCAGCATTTCTCAAGATGAAAGAACTGAAGAAAAAATTCATGCCTCTAGTTGCAATATTGAAGGATTCTATGGAAAAAATATTAAAAGACTCTGAAAGCTTCAAAAGAAGATTGAAGGAATACACAGACATTACACCTAAAAGAATTGGTCAGTGTTCAACCATTTCAAGAGGTAGCATATGATCAGGAACCGATGGTACTGAAGGAAGAAGTCCAAGCTGCACTGAAGGCATTGGCGAAAAACAAGGTTCCAGGAATTGACAGAATAGCAATTGAGTTGTTTCAACAAACAGATGCAGCACTGGAAATGCTTATTTATCTATGCCAAGAAATTTGGAAGACAGCTTCCTGGCCAACCGATAGGAAGAGATCCATATTTATGCCTATTCCCAAGAAAGGTGATCTAACCGAATGTGGAAATCATCAAACAATATCATTTATATCATATGTAAGCAAAATTTTGCTGAAGATCATTCAAAAGCAGCTGCAGCAGTATATCCACAGGTAACTGCCAGAAATTCAGGCCGGATTCGGAAAAGAATGTGGAACCAGTGATATCATTGCTGATGTCAGATGGATCCTGGCTGAAAGCAGAGAATACCACAAGAATGTTTACCTGTGTTTTATTGACTAAACAAAGGCACTCAACTGTGTGGATCATAACAAATTATGAATAACATTGTGAAGAATGGGAATTCCAAAACACTTAATTATTGTTCTCATGAGGAACCTTTACATAAATCAAGAGGCAGTTGTTTGGACAGAATAAGGGGATACTGCATCATTTGAAGTCAGGAAAGGTGTGTGTCAGAGTTGTATTCTTTCACCATACCTATTCAATTTGTATGCCGAGCAAATAATCTGAAAAGCTGGACTATATGAAGAAGAACAGGGCACCAGGATTGGTGGAAGAGTCATTAACAACCTGCATTACGCAGATGACACAACCTTGCTTGCTGAAAGTGAAGAGGACTTGAAGCACTTACTGATGAAGCTCAAAGACCACAGCCTTCAGTATGGATTATACCTCAACATGAAGAAAACAAAAATCCTCACAACTGGACCAATAAGCAACATCATGATAAACGGTGAAAAGATTGAAGTTGTCAAGGGTTTCATTTTATCTGACCACAATCAACATCCATGGAACCATCAGTCAAGAAATCAAAGGACACGTTGCATTGAGCAAATCTCTGCAAAGAACCTCTTTAAAGTGTTGAAAAACAAAGATGTCACCTTGAAGACTAAGGTGCGCCTGACCCAAGCCGTGGTATTTTCAATCGCATCATATGCATGTGACAGCTGGACAATGAATAAGGAAGACTGAAGAATTGCTGCATTTGAATTGTGGTGTTGCGGAAGAATATTAGATACACCATGGACTGCCAAAAGAATGAACAAATCTGTCTTGGAAGAAGTACAATCAGGATGCTCCTTAGAAGCAAGGATAGTGAGACTGCATCTTACATACTTTGGACATGTTGTCAGGAGGGATCGCTCCCTGAAGAAGGACATCATGTTTGGTAAAGTAGAGGGTCAGCAGAAAAGAGGAAGACCCTCAACGAGATGGATTGACACAGTAGCAGCAACAATGGACTCAAACATAACAATGATTGTGAGCATGGCACAGGATCGGGCAGTGTTGCATTCTGTGGTGGATAGGGTTACCATGAGTCAGAACTGACTCAGCGGCACCTAACAACAACATCATTAATATCACACACAAGTAAAATTTTGCTGAAGATAATTCAAAAACTGTTGCAGCAGTACATCGACGGAGAACTGCCAGAAATTCAAGCCAGATTCAGAAGAGGACGTGGAACGAGGGTTATCATTGCTGACATTAGATAGACCTTTCCTGAAAATAGAAAATACCAGAAAGATATTTACCTGTGTTTTATTGACTATGCAAAGCATTCGACTGTGTGGATCATAACAAATTATGGATAACATTATGGAGAATGGGGATTCCAGAACACTTAATTGTGCTCACGAGTAACCTGTACATAGACCAAGAGACAATTGTTTGAACAGAACAAGGGGATACTAAGTGGTTCAAAATTAAAAAAAAAAAAAAAAGTGTGTGTGGGGGTCATATCCTTTCACCATACTTATTCAATCTGTATGCTGAGCAAATAATCTGAGAATCTGGACTCCGTGAAGAAGAACGAGGCATCAGGATTGGAGGAAGACTAATTAATGACCTGTGATATGCAGATGACACAACCTTGCTTGCTGAAAGGTAAGAGGACTTGAAGCGCTTACTGTTGAAGATTAAGGCTACAGCCTTCGGTATGGATTACACCTCAAGATAAAGAAAACAAAAATCCTCACAACTGGACTAATAAGCAACATCATAATAAATGGACAAAATAGTGAAATTGTCACGGTTTTCGTTTTACTTGGATCCATAATCGATGTACATGAAATCAGCATACAAGAAATCAAACATCATAATACATTGGGCAAATCTGCTGCAAAAGGCCTCTTCAAAGTATTAAAAAGCAAAGATGTCACTTTGAGGACTAAGGCACACCTGACCCAAGCCATGATATTTTCAATCACAGCATATGCGTGCAAGAGTTGGACAATGAATGAAAAAGACTGAAGAAGAATTGATGCCTTTGAATTATAGTATTGGTGAAGAATACTGAATATACCATGGATTGCCAGAAGAATGAACAAGTCTGTTTTAGAAGAAATACAGCCAGAGTGCTCCTTGGAAGCAAGGATGGCGAGATTGGTCTCACATATTTTGATGTTATCAGGAGGGATCAGTCCCTGAAGAAAGACATCATGCTTGGTAAGGTAGGGAAAAAGAGAAAGACCCTCGATGAGAAGGATTGACAACAGTGGCTGTAACAGTGGGCTTAAACATAGCAATGATTGTGAGGATGGTGGAGGACCAGACAGTGTTTTGTTCTATCGTACATAGAGTTGCTATGAGCTGGAACCAACTCGATGACACCTAACAACAACAACAACGGATGCTAGCCAGAGATCAGAGCAGTATCCTTCTACTTGTACTCACACGATATCAAGAAGAGATTAATAGTCATAATCCCTTTCTGTTCTCATTAATATCTGCCCCAATTTTAAAAATACCAATAAAAATACAGTAGAAGGAGTGAGTATATTTGGAAACCCTTATTACGAAAGTTACAGAGAAGGCATTAGCAGTGTCTTCTAAGTTAGAATCCAGAGGATTAATTCATGAAACAGGCTGAGCCACAGAGACATCAGCTGAAAAATGACTGACTTTGTTGCCTCTCTACAGATACTAAAAACCCAAGGGCCACAGAACAGCTAAGACTCCTACTTTTAACAAATTAGCTTTGGGAATCAATGGGTAAAAAGAAACATAATCCTTGGCTTTACTTATTTTTTCATCATGCTCTGGACTTTTAGTTTGAACATATCCAAGGAATATAATTTTATCTTAACCATAAAAGTATAGATAAAAAGAAGTAATCAGTAATTAAATGCCTACTCTAGAGGGAGACGGAATAAATAAGACATGGATCTTGACTTTTGGATGCTTATACACTAAGGAGATTAAATCATACACTCATGAAATAATTCTAGAGGAATGAATATCAACAAGTGCAAAATATTATTGGCATCTCCAGAGTGGGAAAATAAATAAAATCCAGTGCAAAGACTCCTTACAAGAATCAGGAAACCTTGACTGATAACAAGACTACAGTCACAGGCTAAAACAGAGTTTCTTGAGGCTGTCTTCATTCAGGCTGAAAAACAGGACTGGAAGAATTTCACATTCTTTACCTGAATTTACTATATTCCTATAGTTATCCAAAAACCATTTTCAACCATATGTTTTCAGGAGTTTCTGAACTTAAAAGGTTGACCCAAAGTCTAAAAATCTTCTTAATCCAAGTTCATATAGACACGTTCACTTGACTTTCATTTGGGCAAATTCTATCGAATGAACAGGAATGGTGGGGTGAGTAAAGGGAATACCACCAGGATGTGGTAAGAGGGTTAAGGAACTGACTTTATGGGGGAAATGTTGGTGCCAAATCAGCCAGAGGAGACCCACAGTCCTCATCTCCACCATCCCAGAAAGAGTCATGCCAGGGTGAGTGATGCTCCTGGACACAACCATACCTGTGCTCCAGGGAAGGGGCACTGCCCCTGCTACTCTACCTTTTTAGAGTGAAAGTCAAAAGCCTGGGTGTAAGGATAATCATACAGGACTTTGGCACCAGACCATCTGTCTATAAATGCCAGCTGTAGGCAAAGTTGTCTGAGAACATCAGCTTATGCACTTGGTGACCTTGTGAGAAGCTGGATTCAGGCAGTTGCATTCGGGCCACTGGAGAACTAGGAGCCATTGAGCTTCTATGCATTCACTGCACAATCCCCCTAGCGTCTCACAGTAGAAAATGTTGTTGCTGTTTTTAGCTGCCAGCAAGTTGTCTCATGATGACCCCATTCATGGTGGGATCAGACCATTGTGCTCCATAGAGTTTTCATTGGCTGATTTTGAGGAGTAGATCTCCAGGCTTTTATTTCAAGTTCACGTTAGTCTGTGTCCTAGTCACCTAGTGCTGTCATAACAGAAATAGCACAAGTGGATGGCTTTAACAAAGAGAAATTTATTTTCTTACAGTCTAGTAGGTTACAAGTCCAAATTTAGGGTGTCGGCTCCAGGGGAAGACTTTCTCTCTCTGTCGGATCTGGAGGGAGGTCCTTGTCTTCAGTCTTCCCCTGGTTGAGGAGCTTCTCAACACAGGGACCCTGTGCCCAAAGGATACACCCTGCTCCTGGTGCTGCTTTCTTGGTGGTATGAGGTCCCCAACTCTCTGCTTGCTTCTCTTTCCTTTTATCTCTTGAGAGATAAAAAGTGGTACAGGCCACACTTCAGGGAAACTCCCTTTAACTTGGATCAGGGAGGTAACCTGAGTAAGTGTGGTATTACAATCTCACCCTAATCCTCTCAACATAAAATTACAATCACAAAATGGAGGACAACCACACAATACGGGGAATCATGGCCTAACCAAGTTTACACATATTTTGGGGGGGACCCAATTCAATTCATGACAGTCCAGAAGCTTCACTGAAACCTGTTCAGCATCATAGCAACCCACAAGCCTCCACTTACACATAGGAGTTGGCTGAACATGAGGTGCATTGGCTGGGAATCAAACCCAGGTCTGCATGGAAGGTGATAATTTTACCATCAGAAGAAAACAGGGCACATTTATTTAAAAGAAGTAATTAGAAGATACTTCATAGCTTCGTAAGAGAGGCCAAGAAAAGTGCTCTATTCAAGTTTTGATCCCAACAGTCAGTACATGTTCATTCTAGTTAACGTTTCCTGAACAGTAAATGGCACAGCACCAGGGCCACTGTCTAGCTGTTCGCTTCCTTGGTGGTTTGATGAGCCAATGTCACAACAGAGACTCAGCTATCACAGCACCTTGGTTCTGGTCTTTGTATTGGACAATTTGGTAACTGAGTTCAACACCATTATCTGTTTATCACCTCTCTGCATGTTCCCTGGTGGGGGCCAGGGGAGAGGGAACCTACTGAGACTGCTTTAGGCAGCATACATTAAAGTAATTAATGATGATAACAGTAGTAGACACTTACTGAATATTCACTATATGTCAGGCACTGTAACAAATACCTCATCTACATTATTATATTTAATTCTCCTGATAAGCCAGTAAGTTGATTATCATACAAATCACATTTTACTATAAAGAAAATTGAGTGGAAAGTGAGGATCCAAGCCCATACTCGGAACTACTTTGCTATTTAGTCTTGATGTAATTTGGTAAAGAAGACACAGGTGATCAAAGTTAGCCATAAGTAGTTATGATTGGTGACCCTCATCTCTTTTATGTCCCCAAAATGAAAGCTCCATGAGGGCATGGATTTTGTCTACCTTAAACCTTATGGATCACAATGGTCTAATCTACAAGCCATCATGAGGATGGTACAGGACCAGGCAGCATTTCACTCAGTTATGCATGAGGTTGCCATGAGTTGGGGGCCAATTCAACAGTGCTAACAGCAGCCCTCTAGCCTCAGTGATGAGATCAGGGCTCAGCATGAAGTAGGTGCTCAATGAAATCATACAATGAATGAGCCCTGCCAAAGTTTCCTCTTACCTGCTCAAAGAGGAGTGTACAGAGTCCACTCTACAATGGCTGGTGGGAGATAAAAACAGTTAAAGAACAAAGTCTACCTGTAGGTTCCTGCCACCTTCACCTCTTGTGACCTCTCTTCACCACCACCTGCTGGTTTAGCATTTTTACCCTTACCTCTTTCAGCATCAATTCTTTGGTGTAAAACGAAGAATAGTGAACTTATAATTAGAAAAGTCTCCATTAAGCAAATCACTTGAGCTGTCTTGGATTCTGATGGAGATAATAATCTCTAATAGGTGCACCTGGTGGATTCGAACTGCTGACCTTTTGGTTAGCATCTGTAGTTCTTAACCACTACGCCACCATGGTTTCCCTCTAATATACAGGGTTGCGAAAAAAAGTACAAACATTGTCTTAGTTATCTAGTGCTGCTGTAACAGAAATGCCACAAGTGGATAGCTTTAATAAACAGACATTTATTCTCTTACAGTCTAGGAGGCTAACCAAACCAAACCGGTTGCTGTCAAATTGATTCTGACTCATGGCAACCCTATGGGTCATAGGAGGCTAGACATACGAATTCAAGGTGCCAGTTCCTGGGGAAGGCTTTCTCTCTCTGTTGGTTCTGGGGGAAGGCCCGTGTCATCAAATCTTCTCCTGGTCTAGGAGCTTCTCAGCACAGGGACCCTGAGTCCAAAGGACACACTCAGCTCCCAGTGTGTCTTTCTTGGTAGCATGAGGTCTCCCTCCTCTCTGCTTGATTTTCTTTTTTATATCTCCAAAGTGATTGACTCAATATGCAATCTAATCCTGTAGATTAAGTCCTGCCTCACTAACATAACTGCCTGTAATTCTGCCTCATTAACATCATAGAGGTTAGGATTTATGACACATAGGATAATCACATCAGATCACAAATTGGTGGACAACCACACAATACTGGAACTCACAGCCTAGGCAAATTGACATACATTTTAAGGGGATACAAGTCAATTCATAACAAACATCCAAGTCAAGTATATGAGTACATGTGTTATGCGTTATCCCTGACTAATTGTTGCAAAGGATCTGATGAACTCATTCAAATGAAAGTGTTAATTAGTGACAGGTATTTAAGCTGTAGGATGTAAGCTGCTCTCAGATCAATCTGAAAAGACAACTATCAGCTCTAACTATATATATGGTCTACCTATAATATAGTATAATAACTATACACATGGTCTACCTATAATCCCATTTCTCTTCCACTAGTAAACATAAGACCATCTGGGAGCCTAACAGATAGACCAGGCACCAAGGAGTGCTATAGTGTTCAATCACCTTAGTAGGCACTCCGCATAGGCACCCAGAGTCGAGAGAGACCATTTAGACCTGAGAAATTTAGCCCATCAACATAAATTACTTCTAACTTGTCCCTACCACCACTCCCTCCCACACATACACATTGAAAAAAGAAATGATGCTAACAGAAGTTTTCTTTGACTTATTCGAGCCCTGTCAATAACCCTCAAGAACCAAAAGACACATTGAGAACTTAGGAGGAGAAAAAAATGTTTTGCTTGATTTTTTTTACTTTTCCTCTGATCAAACAGAGAAGCTGCTTCTTTGCTTAGAGGGACCGGGGCAAATTCCACTGCACATTCAAGCGAGCGCTGGGTGATGACTATGTACACCTGGGTCAGTTGTAAACAGCTGTCGCTCCCTGGTGAATCATGCACTGCAGACACCCAAGCAATCCCATCACCCAGACACTGCCCACAGGTCACCAGGGCTATTCCTTCTCAGCTTAGACACTAAGTTTTTGTTCCACAGGATCATAGCCTCCTTAACATTAAAGTTCTTTGCCCACATTGCTCAGAAAGTAGTAGATGGCGTTTGATTTCCTTTCCCTCTGTTGATCTGATTCATCCCTGCCTCACACTCCACTCATTTGGCTGGAATCTCATACCTGACACATATTTGCTCTAAATTCATCCACTCTGGGGAGCTTCCCCATTTCCTCGTTTTCTAGCTGGCCTACCTGTTCCCACCTCTTACTCTACCAAGCATGAACCCCAATTTGTCTTATAAATGAGAAAACATAACCATGTTTCCTGCTTGAGTCATATTTTATTTCCAGTGCTTATAGCTCAGGGCATCTCAGCCAGACCTACCACACGGCCCCAAATAAAGCAGCACCTGGCACAGGTGACTAATGCCAGAGTGTGTGTTCTGCCAGGGTAATGGCATTGGTAGAGTCATGTGTGAGTAACACAAACACATTGAAAATGAACTGGTTTTGGGACCAGTGCTATATTACATTTCCACATGAAAATGTATCAAGTCCAAGGCTAGGTGCTCACCCATCACTCACCCTCATAAAAGACCAAGAGTGTAAAGACCAAATGAATGCCATGATTGAAATAGCTTGTTACCTGGCATTCAGAACTGGGAGGAAACCCTCAAGATGAAAAAGAAGAACAATTAGCCAAGTTATGAAACGCTACACTCACAACAAACCTCTGGGGCCTCTGCAACCCGCAAACACATGTTGATGTTTCATGCAGAGGACTTGAAAAAACACAAGTGGTCATTAATCCTACTCCTAGCTCCTCACCCTGAGCAATTATCTCATTTTAAAGACCCCTGAGGAAGGATATTTCACAAAGTAGCTCCGCAGGTAACATTCATACTAGGCAACATCAACATTGACATGCTATACTTATTCTCATAGTCAACCCATTTCCTTCTCCTAAAGAGGTAATCCATGACCTGGTAAATATAATTAATGTCACTGAATTGTACACACAAAAAATGGGTGAAATTGCAAATGTTTTAGTATGTATATTTCACCAGAATAAAAACTAAAATAAATAAGAAATGACTCCGACCAAGGGAAAATTTCCTAAGAGAGTTCTGGCAGAGTGGATCAAATAAAACATTTATTTGTGATTTAAAAAAAAAAAAAAGTTAACCCTTAGAATACTTAAGAAAAGTTCTTCCTTTCAAGACCATGCATTGCAGCTTCATTCTACTTTCCTCCTCTGATTTTCCTCAGTGGCACTGGGGCCCAGTTTTTCATCATGAATAACATTCTTTTATACTACAAATCACAATATTACTCTGTCTTCAGTCCTTTCTTCTTTCAGTTTACTTGTTCAAATTCTTGACACTTTGCTTCTGAGACTTTTTTCTCAAACCTCATCCTCACCTTCATTTCTTGGATTCTGTACAATCTGTTTGATGATGTTATGATGTGATAACCAGAGGATGACAGAACATTCTAGTAAGTTCTATATAGTTTGGAAATAATGAGTCTCTCTTGAGTTACTAAATTTTTTATTCCTATTAGTCCTTCCTTGGACACTATTTGGTTTTCTAAAATTTGCACATTGTTTATTCACATTCAGCTGTTCGGGGTGCAGGTACCAAACACTATATGGCATTTCTATTGGTTCTACACAAGAAATGTGGGCTTCTCTGCAAGGCGATGATAGAGATGAGGCTTCATCTCTTCTCTGCTGCCAAATGCTAACTGCCCACTTATTCTTTACTGACAAACTGCCTCTCAAAAAGATTTAAAATTCATTCATAAGTTCACAACAATGAAGTGTGGCCTCTTGAGTGAGTCGCATTTTAACAGAGTCCAAAGCATTTAACTAAAGCAATGTGTCTTCTATAATGGAGATGTGTGGAGGACAAAAGTAGAAAGGCCTCCTCTCTAAAGTCATGCTGACTTTGCCTCCACACTATGCCACTTCCACCCAAGTGTCCATGTGGCTCCATTCCCTTTAAACAAAGTTAGTCCATGCACACAAAACTTCACTGGACCTTGTAAGAGACTTCCCTGAATGTCAACGTTCTCTTTGCTCTACCTCTGCTCCTCTCACCCTTCCTGGTCTCAGGACTTCACACGGGGATTGCAAACATGGTCTCAATTTTCCACCTCTCTTTGTATTCATGCCCTTTATAATGAAACTTTTCATCTCCTCCCAACAGGAAGTAGAGTTTACTCTCTCATCCTTTGATCTGGGCTGGCCTGGTGAGCTATTTTGAAGTAGAAATGACCATGTGCCAAGTCCAAGCCTAACCCTCAAGAGGTCTGACATGATTCAGTTTTCTCTCTCTCTCTTTCTCGACCCTGCCTCTATTGTGAGGACAAGAACTGAAGGATAAGAGACTACATACAGCAGAGCTGAGTTATCCCAGCTGAAGCCATGCTAGACCAGCCAGCCCCCCAGCAAACTGTCTGCTAGCTACAGATACATGAATGAGTCCAGCCAAGAGGAACCAATCTTGGTCCTGATTAATGGAGCACCCAGCTCCATTAAACCTATGAACTAATGAGAAATAAGATATGGTTGCTGTTTTAGTGCACTAAGTTTTGGAATGGTTTGTTATACAACAACAGCTAACTAATACACAGCCCATGCCTTAGTGCCTGTTCTCTGGTTTGTCACTCTGAAGGATAATCCAGTGAGAGACTTTCCCTCCCAGATTCGATCCCTGAAACTGCTTCAGAGTATGACATCTCTTCTCTGACTGCTAGTTTCCTGCTCTGTAATTTTCAATCAGCATACCATTGTGGCTCCATCCTTTTCCATACTCAACCTCACATGGCAACAGATTCAGTCTCCAAGACTTAGTGATTCCTCACCATTTCCCCTCCAAACCAAAAAAAAAAAAAAACTACCAAATCCATTACTGTCAATTCCCACCCATAGTGACCCTAGAGGACAGAGTAGAACTGGCCATAGGGTTTCCAAGGAGTGGCTGGTAGATATGAACTGCCAACCTTTTGGTTAGCAGCCATATCACTTAACCACGGCACCATCAGAGCCCCTGAAAAGCTGCTCTTCTTCCTGCATTTTCTACTCCTGAGAACCTCAACTTCAACTGCCCATCAATCACCCAAGCCAAAATATCAAGGACCAACCCAAGACTCCTTCTCCCTCATCCTTTTGAGACCATGTCCTTCAGTTCTAACTCCTTGCTATCTTTCTTTGCCATCCATTCCTTCCTCTCTATTCTCACGGCCAGGAAGGGCTTAGGCCACCAGCAGTCGGTACCCACATGACAAGCTCTCAATAAATATTTGCTGAATGACTCTGAAGAATGACTGCCCCATCAACTCATCCCTCCCTGTAAGCAATACAGTCAACAAAGAAAAGCTTGTGAAACATAATTGCTTTACACCTCTCCTGCATTCTCCAAAATCTACAGCTCTGGTCAAAGCTTCTCTTATTGCCACAATTAAAAAATTTTTAAACAGTAGATGTCTTAGTTATCTAGTGCTGCTGTACCAGAAATACCAGAAGTGAATGGCCTTAACAAACAGAAATTTCTTTTCTTACAGCTCGGGAGGCTAGAAGTCTGAATTCAAGGTGCTGGCTCTAGGAGAAAGCTCTGTAGACTCTGGGGAAAATCCTTGTCTCTTCAGCTTGTTTCCTGGTTCGCTTGGAGATCTCCATGTGGCTTGGCATCAATCTTCCTCCACCTCCGCTTGCTAGCTTGCTTTTAATCTTTTATATCTCAAAACAGATTGACTTCAGACACACCCTACACTAATCCTGTCTCATTAACATGACAAAGGAAACACATTCCCCAATGGTATTATAACCACTGATACGGGGTTAGGATTTACAACATGTATTTTGCAGGGAACACAGCTCAATCCATAACAGTGGTTCACATGATGAAAAATCTTTACGTATGAAGGTTTCATTAGTTTTTACTACTAATGACAATGTGTTGAATACATTTGCATTTGGTATATGAGTATTATACAGGGCTCAAATGTAAGGCAAATGCCCTAGTTTCACGAAGACAGTTTATTCTATGTAACTTAAATAGTTCAAAACCATATCATTAATCACATTTGGCTTCACACAGGGGGGTTACCTTACTTCTGCCCCTGCCTGGGCCACAATCTCGCATATACTTGACCATGGCAGCAGACAGTTAAGAGAAGAGGTTGTATTCTTTCAGGTAGATGGATGGGCAGCTCCCTGGATGTAAAGCCTTACTGATGTCTGAGCTCCAAATTCCCCAGATGGACCTGTCACCAGCAAGACATCAGAGATAGGTCTTCCCTGGTATTCAAGGTGCAGACCCTGTAGATAAAGTTCTGTCTCCTCCTCCTTTCTCAGCATAATGCTTGCTGACTGCTATGATCAGGACTTTGCTGGAAGTAGACTACAAGGAGTCACGACCCTTGTTGGGAAACAAACATTGATTATCCCAAACTGCCTCCATGGGCTATGGTTCAATCCCAACATGCATGAGTTTGTTACACTAAATAATAATAATAATAATCCTGGCACTCCCAAACAATGACTGCAGGGTGGTGCCCAAGCAAGTAAGAAAGCAAAATGAAGACTTATGGCAATGGGCAGAACACAAGCGGAAGCCACAGCTGCCCCCCACCCACCCTCAGAGTCCAAAGAGTGCTGCCTTCCACTTAGTTATGCACAGGGGTGAGCACCTTCTCTCCCAGAACTTTCTGTTTCATAGTGTTGCTCAGATTACTCAGAATTTCCCACATTTTTTTTCAATAATTCTATGACGTAAATATCATTATTATTATTGTTCCCATTTTATTATGAAGAAATTAAGACTAAGATAAGGTAGTAGATCGCTCAATATTGTAGGTAATGGTAATAATGGTCACTATTTATTGACCACCTTCTGTTTCATATTTATTTTCTTCTAGACTCATTAAAACATTGCCATGTAGGTTATAGTCACAATCTTTTACAGAGCGGGAGACAGATCCAGGAATAGCAAGTCACTTGTCCAAGGTTACAAGCTAGAGAGTATCAGACCTGGATTTGCACCCAAGTCCATTTGACTCAAAACCTGTGTCAGTTGATTTTAGCTGACATCCTTCAATTTTCCTCAGCCCAACCTCCTTCACAACCTATGAGAACATAAGACTTTATGCAAGGACCTGGAGTTGGAGTTTTATTCTCTTGATCCCATTCACAGCCTTTCTTTCCTCTTCCTCCCTGAGAGGGGGCTTGCAGTTATAACAAACTCTTTCGCAGCTTGTTGTGTTAGGCAAATTCTAACCCTGTGGCCACAATTTGACCTGCCAAAATGTTCTCCAGAGGAAGAGGTTGACCCTGTTCTCTGGGTTGTTCCCACCTGGACCTTTTCATCACCACACTATCACTGAGCACAGCTTCCTCGTGGGTTTTTCCATTGGACTTACCTACATTCTTGCAGACCGAAGGAACTTACTGCTCCCTCTTGCAACAAGAGACGCTTATTCAAAAAATAAAATTCTTGGTCTTTCCCTAGACCCTCTGGTTCTTGACACTGCTGGTGGCTAAAAGTTCAAAACAAAAGAAACTGTTCAATTGAGCACCTGCTAATGCTAGTCATTGTGATAATCACTTCAATATTTCTTACATAACTCTCACAACAGCCTCCTGAAGTAGTTCTTATTGTCCTTATTTCGCACATTAAGTCAAGAAACAAAAGAATTTCTTGTGGTCAGACAGTTAGTAAGTGGCAAACTTGAGATTCAAACCTGGATTTTCTGATTATAAGTCCAATGTTCATTTATTTACTCATGATAAATAGTCATGTAATTGTAGTAACATGTATTGTTTAACAGGGGTAGTGGTGGCTCAGGAGTAGATTTCTCGCCTTCCATGTGGGAGACCTTTGGTTCCCAGTCAATGTACTGCTTGCACAGCCATCACTCGTCTGTCAGTGGAGACCTGTGTGTTGCTAAGATGCTGAACAGTTTCAGCAGAGCTTCCAGACTAAGATGAACTATAAAGAAAAACCTAGTGATCTACTTCTGAAAATCATCCAGTGAAAACCTTACAGATCACAACAGTCCAATTTGCAACCAATCAGAAAGATGGAGCAGGGCCAGGCAACATTTTGTCCCATTGTGCACGGGATGCCTATGAGCTGGGGCCAACACAACAGCAGCTAACAACAATAGAAATTGTTTTGTTTTGGTTTTTTGTTGTCAGTTCCAACCATAACCACCCTATGTACAACAGAATGAAACACTTCCTAGTCTTATGCCATCCTCACAATTCTTGTTTTGCTTGATCCCATTGTTGTAACCACTGTGTCAGTCCATCTCGTTGAGGGTCTTCCTTTTTTCACTGACTTTTTACTTTGCCAAGCATGATGTCTATCTCCAGGGACTCATCCCTCCTGATAACATGTCCAAAATATATGAGAAACAGTCCTGCCATCCTTGTTTCTAAGGAGCGTTCTGGTTGTACTTCTTCCAAGACAGATTTGTTCATTCTTTTATCAGTTCATGGTATATTCAATATTCTTTGCCAGCACCACAATTCAAAGGCATCAATTCTTCTTCAGTCTTCCTTATTCATCACCCAGCTCTCCCACGTGTATGAGGCGATTGAAAACACCATGACTTGGGTAAGATGCACTTTAGTCGTTCAAGTGACATCTTTGCTTTTCAACACTTTAAAGAGGCCTTTTGCAGCTGATTTGCCCAATGTGATGCGTCTTTTATTTCTTTTTAATAATTTCAATTGTGCTTTAAGTGAAGGCTTACAAATCATGTCAGCCTTTCACACAAAAACCCATATACACCCTGCTACACACTCCCAATTACTCTCCCCCTAATGAGACAGTCCACTCTCTCCCTCCACTCTCTCTTTTCGTGTCCATTTCGTCAGCTTCTAACCCCCTCCATCTTCTCATCTCCCCTCCAGGCAGGAGATGCCAACATAGTCTCAAGTGTCCACCTGATCCAAGAAGCTCACTCCTCACCAGCATCCCTCTCCAACCCACTGTCCAGTCCAATCCATGTCTGAAGAGTTGGCTTCAGGAATGGTTCCTGTCCTGAGCTAACAGAAGGGCTGGGGGTCCTTCCAGTCTCAGTCAGACCATCAAGTCTGGTCTTCTGAGAATTTGGGGTCTGCAACCCACTGCTCTCCTGCTTCCTCAGGGGTTCTCTGTTGTGTTCCCTGTCAGGGCAGTCATCGGTCATAGCCGGGCACCATCTGGTTCTTCTGGGCACAGGCTGATGTAGTTGCTGGTTCATGTGACCCTTTCTGTCTCTCGGGCTCGTAATCACCTTGTGTCCTTGGTGTTCTTCATTCTCCTTTGGTCCAGGTGGGTTGAGACCGATTGATGCACCTTAGAGACTGCTTGCTTGCGTTTAAGACCCCAGAAGCCACTCTTCAAAGTGGGATGCAGAATTTTTTCTTAATAGATTTTGTTATACCAATTGACTTAGATGTCCTCTGAAACCATGGTCCCCAGACCCCTGCCCCTGCTACGCTGGCCTTCGAAGCATTCAGTTTATCCCGGAAAGTGCTTCTGGTTTAGTCCAATTGTGCTGACCTCCCCTGTATTGTGTGCTGTCTTTCCCTTCACGTAAAGTAGTTCTTATCTACTATCTAATTAGTGAATGCCCCTTTCCCACCCTCCCTCCCTCCCCCTCTCATAACCACAAAAGAATGTTTTCTTCTCAGTTTAAACCATTTCTCAAGTTCTTATAATAGTGGTCTTATACAATATTTGTCCTTTTGCAACTGACTAATTTCACTCAGCATGATGCCTTCCAGGTTCCTCCATGTTATGAAATGTTTCACAGATTCCTCACTTGTTCTTTATCAATGCGTAGTATTCCATTGTGTGAATATACCATAATTTATTTATCCATTCATCCGTTGATGGGCACCTTGGTTGCTTCCATGTTTTTGCTATTGTAAACAGTGCTGCAGTAAACATGGGTGTGCATATATCTTCTATTCATATAAAGGCTCCTATTTCTCTAGGGTATATTCCGAGGAGTGGGATTTCTGGGTTGTATGGTAGTTCTATTTCTAACTTTTTAAGAAAACGCCAGATAGATTTCCAAAGTGGTTATACCATTTTACATTCCCACCAGCAGTGTAGAAGTGTTCCAATCTCTCCACAGCCTTTCCAACATTTATTACCTTATGTTTTCTGGAATAATGCCAGCTGTGTTAGAGTGAGGTGAAATCTCATTGTAGTTTTGATCTGCATTTCTCTAATAGCTAATGATCGTGAACATTTCCTCATATATCTGTTAGCTATCTGAATGTCTTCTTTAGTGAAGTGTCTATTCGTATCTTTTGCCCATTTTTTAATTGGGTTGTTTGTCTTTTTGCAGTGTCATGTAGATTTTAGAGATCAGGTGCTGATCAGAAATGACATAGCTAAAAACTTTTTCCCAGTCTGTAGGCAGTCTTTTTACTCTTTTGGTGAAGTCTTTGGATGAGCATAAGTGTTTGATTTTTAGGAGCTCCCATTATCTAGTTTTTCTTCTACTTTCTTTATAATATTTTGTATACTGTTTATGCCATGTGTTAAGGCTGCTAACGTTGTCCCTATTTTTTCTTCCATGATCTTTATCGTTTTAGATTTTGTATTTAGGTCTTTGATCCATTTTGAGTTAGTTTTTGTGCATGGAGTGAGGTATGGGTCTTGTTTCATTTTTTTGCAGACGGATATCCAGTTATACCAGCACCATTTGTTAAAAAGACTGTCTTTTCCCCCATTTAACTGTTTTGGGGCCTTTGTCAAATATCAGCTGCTCATATGCGGATGGACTTATGTCTGGATTCTCAATTCTGTTCTGTTGGTCCATGTATCTGTTGTTGTACCAGTACCAGTCTGTTTTGACTACTGTGGTGGTATAATAGGTTCTAAAATCAGGTAAAGTAAGGCCTCCCACTTTGTTCTTCTTTTTCAGTAATGCCTTATTTATCCGGGGCCTCTTTCATTTCCATATGGAATTGGTGATTTGTTTCTCCATCTCATTAAAGAATGTCCTTGGGATTTGGATCAGAATTGCATCAAATGTATAGATCGCTTTTGGTAGAATAGACATTTTTATAATGCTAAGTCTTCCTATCCACGAGCAAGGTATGTTCTTCCACTTATGTAAGTCCCTTTTGGTTTCTTGCAGAAGTGTACTGTAGTTTTCTTTGTATAAGTCTTTTACATCTCTGGTAAGATTTATTCCTAAGTATTTTATCTTCTTGGGGGCTACTGTAAATGGCATTGATTTGGTGATTTCCTCTTCGATGTTCTTTTTGTTGGTGTAGAGGAATCCAACTGATTTTTGTATGTTTATCCTGTATCCTGATACTCTGCTGAACTCTTCTATTAGTTTCAGTAGTTTTGTGGAGGATTCCTTAGGGTTTTCTGTGTATAAGATCATGTCATCTGCAAATAGAGATACTTTGACTTCTTCCTTGCCAATCTGGATGCCCTTTATTTCTTTATTTAGCCTAATTCCTCTGGCTAGGACTTCCAGCACAATGTTGAATAAGAGTGGTGATAAAGGGCATCCTTGTCTGGTTCCCGATCTCAGTGAGAATGTTTTCAGGCTCTCTCCAATTAGGGTGATGTTGGCTGTTGTTGGCTTTGTATAAATGCTCTTTTTATGTTGAGAAATTTTCCTTCTATTCCTATTTTGCTGAGAGTTTTTATCATGAATGAGTGCTGAGCTTTGTCAAATGCCTTTTCTGCATCAATTGATAAAATCGTGTGATTCTTGTCTTTTGTTTTATTTATGTGGTGGATTACATTAATTGTTTTTCTAATGTTGAACCATCCCTGCATACCTGGTATGAATCCCACTTCGTCATGGTGAATTATTTTTTTGATATGTTGTTGAATTCTATTGGCTAGAATTTTCTTGAGGATTTTTGCATCTACATTCATGAGGGATATAGGTCTATAATTTTCTTTTCTTGTGGTATCTTTACCTGGTTTTGGTATCAGGGATATGGTGGCTTCATGGAATGCGTTTGGTAGTATTCCATCCTTTTCTATGCTCTGAAATAGTAGCAGTGGTGTTAACTCTTCTCTGAAAGTTTGGTGGAACCCTGCGGTGAAGCCGTCCAGACCAGGGCTTTTTTTTTTGTTGGAAGTTTTTTGAATACCTTTTCAATCTCTTCTTTTTTATTATGCGTCTATTTAGTTGCTCTACCTCTGTTTGTGTTAGTTTAGGTAGGTAGTGTGTTTCTAGGAATTCATCCATTTCTTCTAGGTTTTCAAATTTGAAAATTTCATAGTAATCTGATATGATTCTTTTAATTTCAGTTGGGTCTGTTGTAATATTGCCCCTCTCATTTCTTATTCTGGTTATTTCCTTCCTCTCCTGTTTTTCTTTTTGTCAGTTTGGCCAGTGGTTTATCAATTTTGTTGAGTTTTTCAAAAAACCAGATTTTGGTCTTGTTAATTCTTTTGATTGTTTTTCTGTTTTCTATTTCATTTAGTTCAGCTCTAATTTTTATTATTTGTTTTCTTCTGGTGCCTGTGGGTTTCTTTTGTTGCTCTCTTTCTATTCGTTCAAGTTGTAGGGATAATTCTTTGATTTTAGCCCTTTCTTCTTTTTGGGTGTGTGCACTTATTGCTATAAATTGGCCTCTGAGCACCGCTTTTGCTGTGTCCTAAAGGTTCTGGTAGGAAGTGTTTTCATTCTCATTGGATCCTCTGAATTACTTTATTCCATCCTTAATGTCCTCTATAATTCAGTCTTTTTGGAGCAGGGTATCGTTCAGTTCCCAAGTGTTTAATTTCTTTTCCCTGCTTTTCCTGTTATTGATTTCCACTTTTATGGCCTTATGGTCAGAGAAGATGCTTTGTAATATTTCAATGTTTTGGATTCTGCTAAGGCTTGCTTTATGACCTAATATGTGGTCTAGTCTAGAGAATGTTCCATGTGCACTAGAAAAGATAGTTGGTTGCTGTTGGGTGGAGTGTTCTGTATATGTCTACAAGGTCAAGTCGGTTGTGCCATCTAGATCTTCCATGTATTTATTGAGCTTCTTTCTGGATGTCCTGTCCTTCACCAAAAGTGGTGTGTTGAAGTCTCCTACTATTATTGTGGAGCTGTCTATCTCACTTTTCAATGCTGATAGAGTTTATGTGTCTTGCAGCCCTGCCATTGGGTGCATAAATATTTAATATGGTTATATCTTCTTGCTGTATTGTCCCTTTAATCATTATATAGTGTCCTTCCTTATCCTTTCTGATGGATTTAACTTTAAAGTCTATTTTGTCAGAAATTAATATTGCCACTCCTGCTCTTTTATGATTGTTGTTTCCTTATTATATTTTTTTTCCATCCATTGAGTTTTAGTTTGTTTGTGTCTCTAAGTCTAAGGTGTGTCTCTTGTAGGCAGCATATAGATGGATCTTGTTTTTTAACCCATTCTGCCACTCTCTGTCTCTTTATTGGTGCATTTAGTCCATTTACATTCAGGGTAATTATGGATAGGTATGAATTTAGTGCTATCATTTTGATGTCTTTTTTTGTGTGTTGAGTTTCTTTTTCCCACCTGAATTTATGTGCTGAGTAGATTTTCTTTGTATATTGTCCTTTCCTCGTATTTGTTGTTGTTGATTTTGTTTCTGCTGAGTCTGTATTTTTCCCTTGTATTTTATTTTGATGAGTAGGATAGTTTGTCTCCTTTGTGGTTACTTATTATTTACCCCTATTTTTCTAAATTTAAAACTAACTTTTATTTCTTTGTATCGCTGTATCTTCTCTGTATGGAAGGTGTATGATTACATTTCTTAGTCTCTATTATTTTAATGTTGTCTTCTTTTATATAATAACATTGCCATTACCTTGTGTTGGGCTTTTTTCTTTTTCTTTTTTTTTCATCTTGCTTTGCTTTTTTTTTGGATTTCCTGTCTCGGTTGACTTCTGGTTGCTCTGCCCAGTGTTCTAGTCTTGGGTCAATACCTGATATTATTGATTTTCTAACCAAAGAACTCCCTTTAGTATTTCTTGTAGTTTTGGTTTGGTTTTTACAAATTCCCTCAACTTGTGTTTATCTGGAAATGTCTTAATTTCACCTTCATATTTCAGAGAGAGTTTTGATGGATATATGATTCTTGGCAGGCAATTTTTTTCCTTCAATTTTTTAAATATGTCATCCTTCTTGCCTGCATGGTTTCTGCTGAGTAGTCCAAACTTATTCTTATTGGCTCTCCTTTGTAGGTGACTTTTCTTTTATCCCTCGCTGCTCTTATAATTGTCTCTCTATCTTTGGTTTTGGCAAGCTTGATTATAATATGTCTTGGTGACTTTCTTTTAAGATCTACCTTATTTGGAGTTTGATGAGCATCTTGGATAGATATCTTCTCCTTTTTCACAACATCAGGGAAGTTTTCTGCCAACAAACCCTCAACAATTTTCTCTGTGTTTTCTGTTATCCCTCCCTGTTCTGATACTCCAATCACTCGTAGGTTATTTCTCTTGATAGAGTCCCACATGATTCTTAAGTTTTCTTCATTTTTTTAATTCTTTTATCTGATTTTTCTTCAAATATATTAGCGCCAAGTGATTTATCTTCAAGTTCAGAAATTCTAGCTTCTACTTGCTCAATTCTGCTCCTCTGACTTTCTATTGAGTTATCTAATTCTGTAATTTTATTGTTAATCTTCTGAATTTCTGATTGCTGTCTGTCTATGGATTTTTCCAGCTTATTAAACTTTTCATTATGTTCCTGAAAAATCTTTCTAGTTTCTTCAGTTGCTTTATCTGTGTGTTCCTTGGCTTCTTCTGTGTATTGCCTCATTTCCTTCCTGATGTCTTGAAGGGTTCTGTATATTAAACTTCTGTATTCTGCATCTGGTAATTCCAGGAATGCACTTTCATCTAAAAGATCCCTGGATTGTTTGTTTTGAGAGCCTGTTGAGGTGATCATGGTCTGCTTCTTTATGTGACTTGATATTGACTATTGTCTCCAAGCCATCTATAAGTTATTGTATTAGTTTATGTTTGCTTACTGTGTCGTAGCTGCTTGCTTTGTTTTGTTTTGGTATACCCCTATGGGTTGCTTGAGTGAGCTAGCTCGATTATTTTTGCCTTTGGAGCTCTGGTGTCCTGTCCCCAGCTGGCTAGAGCTGTTATCGGGTATATCAGTCTAGGAGTCCATTCACTTTTCTTGTATGAATTCAGCTCAGGTTTCCAGATAGCTGGTCATCAAGTGTGTGGTACAGGCTCTGTCCTACAGTCTTAGAGGGGCAGGGGTGATTGGCGTATATACTGGTATCTGATTCCAGCAGCGGGTCACACTCTGAACAAGGCAGGAGGCTGAGAACCAACCCCCAAGTGTCTCTGAGAAAAATGTGTCTCCGTTCCCTAGAGCGTGCCGGTGGGTGGGTTCTGCAGAGGGACCATGGGCACCCAAAGTTTTTGAAGTAAGGACTGGGAGGTACCAGTTATCTTTGGATCCCTGTCTTGGGTGGCTGGGTGACCTGAGTGGAGCTACCAGTCCTTAGGTCCCTGTTGTGGGTAGGTGAGTACCTTGTTTAATAGGCAAAGCAATGTCAAACATCAAACACCTACCTCTCCACAGCACAGGTGAAATGGTTGGAGTTTGCCAACAAGGGCCTATTCTCCTGAAATAGGCCCACACAGGTCCATGCAGAAGGGAAAGGTGCTAAAGGTCCATGGATGGTTTATGCCTGGACAGGAGCTGCTTCTGTCCTGAGCTCCCCCGGTTAATGGAGCTAGCAAATTATCTTTTCCCCCCAGTTGCAAATTTTTTCCTTCCCCAAGGCCAGGAGGACGGCTCTAGGCGCTCACTAGGGTCTATCTCAGGCCCAGGGATTCAGCCACTGAAGCTGGCTTGGGGGTGGGGGGATGCGGTAAAATATACGCAAGTGCTTAGCTTTTGCCAAGAGCGCGCGGTTCTCCTCAGGTTCCGGAGCTGTGAGTGGGCTGTGTGGCTGGCTGCTTCTCCCTGAGGAAACTGCGGCCAAGCACTAGTACCAGCCCACCACCACTGCCGCCACCGCCACTCCAGAAATGGCGCCTGAGGGCTCCCGGCGATTCAGGTTTGGTAAGTCCTCTCCACTTCTGAGTGGCCTCTTCCTACCCCTGCCCCTCAGTTCTTTGTCTAAGCTTGCCTTAGGTGTTCAGGGCTCCCAGCTTGTCACAAATATACTCATTTCACTTGTTTTTTGTTTTTTTTTTTTTTGGTATTTGTTGTAAAGACGGCTTGATGGAAGAGTCTGTCTATTCCGCCATCTTGGCTCCGCAGTCTTTTGATTTCTTGACTGCTACTTTCAGGGGTGTTGATGGTGGATCCAAGTAAAATGAAATCCTTGACAGCTTCAATGTTTTCTCTGTTTATTCTGATGTTGCTTATTGGTCCAGTTGTGAGGGTTTTTGTTTTCTTTATGTTGAGGTATACTCCGTACTGAAGGCTGTCGTCTTTGATCTTCATCAGTAAGTGCTTCAAGTCCTCTTCACTTTCAGCAAGTGAGGTTGTGTCACCTGCATAACACAGGTTGTTACTGAGTCTTCCTCCAATCCTGAACCTCATTCTTCTTCATATAGTCCACTTCTTGGATTATTTGCTCAGCGTACATATTGAATAAGTATGGTAAAAGGACACAACCCTGACACACACCTTTCCTGACTTTAAACCACACAGTATCCCCTTGTTCTGTTCGAAAGACTGCCTCTTGATCCAAGCACAGCTTCCTCAGGAGCACAATTAAGTGTTCTGGAATTACCATTCTTTGCAATGCTATCCAAAATTTGTTATGATCCACACAGTCAAATGCCTTTGCATAGTCCATAAAACACAGGTAAACATCTTTCTGCTATTCCCTGCTTTCAGCCAGGATCCTTGTAACATCAGCAACGATATCCCTGGTTCCACATCCTCTTCTGAATCTGGCTTGAATTCCTGGCAGTTCTCTGTCAATATACTGCTGCAGCCACTTTTGAATGTTCTTCAGCAAAAGAGACCTACATAAATGGAAAAACTTGCCATGCTCATGGTGATAAGTAGACTCAACATTGTGAAAATGACAATTCTACCCAAAACAATCTACAAATACAACGCAATCCTGATCCAAATACCAACATCATTCTTTAAAGAAATGGAAAAACTAAGCACGAACTTTATATGGAAAGGGAAGAGGTCCCAGATAAGTAAAACACTATTGAAGAAGAATAAAGTAGGAGGACTCTCACTACCTGACTTCAGGACCTACTATAGCTCTGGTAGTCAAAACAGCCTGATACTGGTACAACAACAGATACATTGACCAGCAGAACACAATTGAGAACCCAGATGTAAATCCATCCACCGGCGGTCACCTGATCTTCAACAAGAGCCCAAAGTCCATCAAATGAGGAAAAGCCAGTCTTTTAACAAATGGTGCGAGCAAAACTGGATATTCATCTGCAAAAAAATGAAACAGAACCCATACCTCACACCATATACAAAAACTAATTCAAAATGGATCAAAGACCTAAATATAAAACCAAAAACCATAAAGATCATAGAAGAAAAAATAGCATCAATGCTACAGACCCTAACACATGGCATTAACGGATACAAACCATAACTAACAATGCACAAACTCCAGAAGATAAGCTAGATAACTGAGATGTACAAATTAAGCAGTTATTTTGCTCATCAAGATTTCACCAAAAGAGTAAAAAGAGAACCTACAGACTGGGAAAAAAAAATTTTGGCTATGACAAATCTGACAAAGGTCTAATCTCTAAAATCTACAGGAAATTCCAACACCTCTACAACAAAAAGACAAATAATTCAATTAAAAAATGGGCAAAGAAAATGAACAGACACTTCACCAAAGAAAACATTCAATCGGCTAACATGAGGAAATGCTTGCCATCACTAGCCATTAGAGAAATGCAAATCAAAACCACAATGAGATACCGTCTCACCCTGGCATTACTGGCACGAATCAAAAAAATAGAAAATAACAAATGCTGAAAAGGTTGCGGGGAGATTGGAACTCTTATGCACTGTTGGTGGGAATGCAAAATGGTACAACCATTTTGGGAAATGATATGGTGCTTTCTTAGAATGCTAGAAATAGAAATACCATATGATTCAGCAATCCCGGTCCTAGGAATATATCCTAGAAAAATAAGAGTTGTCACACGAATAGACATGCACACCCATGCTCATTGCAGAATTGCTCACAATAGCAAAAAGATGGAAACAACCTAAGTGGTCATCAGCAGATAAATAGATAAACAAACTGTGGTACAAACACACAATGGAGTACAATGATAAAGAATGGTGATAAACAATGATAAAGAACAATGATGAACCTGCGAAGCATCTCACAACATGGATGAATCTAGAGGGCATTATGCTGAGTGAAATACATCAGTCACAAAGGACAAATATTGAATGAGACTGCTAGTGTAAAAAAATTCATGAAAAGGTTTACATACACACAAAAGACTTCGATGGGTATGAGGGAGGGGAGGGCAGGGTGGAAAAACACTAAATAGACAATAGATAAGTAGTAACTCTGGTGATGAGTAAGTCTGTACACAATGCTGGGGAAGCCAGCACAACTCGTACCAAAAAAAGAAAGAAAGAAATACTCATACTCATAGTACCCAAGTTCTCCTTCTAAGTATTTTATCATAAAGAAATATTCAGAGGTAAAGTTAAATATGAATGCATAAGTTTATTCTCAACAGATTTATTTATACTTACAAAAATGGAAAGCAACTTAAGTGACAGACACTAACCAAAATAGTTATATAATTTCTTACTTTGCATGGCTTAATTTAATGTAATCCCACTTTTGAAGATCTATCATGACATTTAATGATATGAGAAAATGCTCAGACTAAAATAAATGGAAAATGCACACAGAATATGAAACTATGTGTAATTACAACTTTGTCCAGAATAAAGAATGAAAAATTTATACATATACATTGAATAAAATGTAAAGGAATAAAACAAAATGCTAACTTGCTGTTCATCTCTTTGTAGAAGAATTATGATTAATTTTTTTCTTAAAATTTTCTGTATTTTTCCAACTCTCATCAGTGAGCTTCTGACATTACTGTAAAATAGAAACAATAAATACGTTATTTTAAAGAAACTAAGTCCTACCATTATTGAAAATAAGCAAAAGCCAAGAGGACTCAAGTCCAAAGGGCTGCTGGGGACACCCCTTTCTTTGCTATTCCCCAACTCAGGGAGCAAGGGAGCCAATGTTAGAGAGTGGAAAGAGCTAACCAGCCTGCTGTGTGACCTTGGATAAATCACATCACCTCTCTGGGCCTCGGCTTGCTTTTCTGCAGCATATAAAGCCTTGATCTATAAGTTCTGCCCCAAGCCTGAGCTCACAGCCTCTCTCAGTGGCTTCTGTACAGAAATGCCTTCCAACATGCAATTAAACCTTGCCTCCCCCAAGACTGGATTGAAAAAATATTTATGAATTACTCTCTAGGTTAGAAATGGATCTCTGTCTGGAAACAAAGAAGCACAAACAACTCTGAGAAATTAGAGTCCATTATCAGACACTCTAGAAGCAAGCTCTGCCTGGTGGTAATTGTATCTGCAATAATAAGGGCTGTAAGGGCTACTTTAGGCCATTTGCTACATGAATCGATCATCATTAAGGTCCAGCAGCAGAGTGGACGTGGAAATGAGCCCATATTTATCAATGGCCGATTAGTGCTAAGATCCATCAAGAAGCTCATGGTGGGAAGGCAACACCCCAACAGGTGGTCTGAGTCTCTCTGTCAGCTCACTGATGTTATCTGAGAAAATCACTTGGAAGCTCCGGCCTACATTTCTGTTTAGGGTCCCTAGTAGGGTTGCTATGAGTTGGAAACGACTTGACGGCAACCGATTTGGTTTTTGGTTTAGTAAGGTTAGTTGAGGTAGCAGTGGCTCAGTGGTAGAATTCTTACCTTCCACGTGGGAGACTTAGGTTCAATTTCTGGCAAATGTATCTCATGCACAGCTACCGCCTGTCTGTCAGTGGGAGTTTGCATGACTCTATGATGCTAAACAGGTTTCAGTGGAGCTTCCAAACTAAGATGGACTAGAAAGAAAGGCCTGACCATCTACTTCTGAAAGGCAGACAATGGTCTGATCCACAACCAGTTATGGAGATGGCACAGAAAAAGGCAATGTTTTGGTTCATTGTGCATGGGGTCACTGTGATTCGAGGGCAACTCAACAACAGCTAACAACAGGAAGTAGGGTTTATTTATCTTAAATAAGGCCAATGTAGCTGGCTACCACATGTCGATTTCATGTAAATCACTGAGTACAATTGTTAACGGATGATAGGAAATTTGAGTTTTCCCTGATATAGGACATTCTTTAATTTTCATTGGTTATCATTCACCTCCATCTTACCTGTGATAACAGCTGGTGTGATGATAGCTAACACTAAGGTAGTATTTACCATGAGCCAGGCATATTCTAACCTCTTTACATACTTGAATTTATTCCTTACTATGAGTTTTTTTTCTTCATAAGGAAGGATGTATTCCTGTTCTACAAATGAAAAATAGAGGCACAGAGAGGTTAAATAACGTATCTAACTAAGGTCACACAGCAAGTGGCAGAGCCAGCACTTAGACGGAAGCAATCTGTTCTGGAGCCTATGTTCTTAACCATGGCTACTACCCGTTAAGAACTTACAAAACTGAACTAGACATTCTAACATTTTTAGAACTTTGTATTGACAAAATCCCTTTGGAAAGTAATTTGGCAACATGTATCAATGCTCTCAAGAATATCCACACATCTGACCCAGCAATTACACTTTGAGGAATTCTTTCTTAGAAAAAAAAAATCTGAACTATATAAAGCCTTCATGCACCGAGCTGTTTATGGCAGCCTTATTTAAAAGAGCAAGGAAAAAAGCTAAATTTAAACAAAAGATTACTTAAGTAAATAACGTTATACCTGTATGTAGTATGTATCCATTAAAATAATGTGAATAGTTTATAATAACAGAAAAACGCTTCTGTTATAATGCTAAGTGAAATCTGAGAGATAAGGCAGTCTATAGGGTACCTGCCTAACAGATTATTAAATAACAGAAAAGGGAAGAATTACATCAAAAGGTTCACAGCAGCCCTTTCAGAAGAGTTGTGTGTTTTTTCCCTTTCCTTCTTCCTACTTTTTTTGATGTTCCAGTTTCTATAATAAGCATAGATTACTTTTGTAATATAAAATGGGAAACTGAAAATCTAAAAAGCAAATTACAAGCAGCATTCTTAGGGAAAGTCTTTTACCAGAGGAGCTAGGATAGAAAGGAAGGCTAAAGCAAAGGAGATTTCTCCCTTCTAGGGCAGCAGAATTCCCTTCTCATTGCTGTACTTTTCATTTGGTAATATCGAATACTCCAGACCAAGGAACTAAGGGCCCTCCTCGAAGGGCAATATAGTCACACAGCCTGGAGATTGGCTAACACGTACTGAATTCTTTCCATAGGCCATTCACTGCACATAGCTGGCTGTACAAGCACTGCCTCATTTAATCCTCACATCAACCCTAGAGGGGCAGTGGTGGCTCAATGGGGAATTCTCACCTTCCATGAGGGAGACCTGGGTTCAACTCCTGACCAATGCACCTCAAGTGCAGCCACCACTCACCCATCAGCGGAGATTTGCATGTTAGTGCCGTGCTGAACGGCTTTCAGCAGAGCTTCCAGACAAAGAAAGACTAGGAAGGAAGGTCTAGTGATCCACTTATGGAAATCAGCCCTTGAAAATTCTATGGGCACAATAGCCTGATCCCATTGTGCGTAGGGTCACCATGAGTCGGGAGCTGACTAACAATGAAGGCTGACAGAGCTGACAACAAAAACCACATAGCCGCTCAGATAATGAGTGGCCACCTGATCTGTCCAATGGCCTGGCCAAGTTGCCACACACCCAGCCTTCCAGAGATGACCTCCTATCCCTGTGTGGATTTCAACCTGGCTGAGAAAATTTCGCTCAAAGGCTCTATTCCCAAAGAGTTCATTCAAAGGTGAGAAGGGAGGTGATTGTCTGGGGCAGTAGGAGTTCCCCTTGGACAATCTGTCCCCTGAACAGCATGGGGAAAAATGGGAAAGGCAATGTTAGAGAGTGAATTGTATACTCCAAAATGTGTGTTGGAATCCTAACCCCATACCTGTGGGTGTAATCCTGTTAGGAAACAGGATGTCTTTGTAGTGTTGATGAGGGCATATTAGTGAAGGGTAGGTCCTAAACCTAAACACTTCTGAGTTATAAAAAGAGCGATTAGACACAGAAGTGCACATAAATGGGGGGAAAGAGATGCCATGTGAGGATCACCAAGGAACCAGGTAACACCGGGGCTATAGAAGCTAAAACAGACAAGGATCTCCCCCTAGGGCCTATGCCCTGAATTGGAACTTCTACCCTCCCGAATTGTCAGAAAATAAATGTCTATTCTTTAAAAACCACAAAATTATGGTATTTGTGTTACAACAGCACTAGGAATCTAAGACTAGTAGTAAGTTACAACCCAGGCTCTTAAGCTCAGAGATTTCCTAGAATCTCTCTCTCTTGGAGACTTTAGCATTTATTATTAACTTTTGAAATCATTGATTGGTCTTCTTTTCTAATCTGTTAAATTCACTTCAGGGACTTAAGACTGAGGAGCCATATCTTGTGCTACACAAATGTTGAATGAATGAATGAATAAGCAAGTGAGATAATACACGGCATAAACAAACAAATGGAGAAGTAGATATACAGGGAAATTTAATAAGTGGTTCCAACAGAATCTTTCTTTCTAAGGGAAAGGCTTGGAGCTGTTCTCTTTGAAGCACTTTCCTTGTTTCCCAGGCAATGCCACTTAGTGCAATTGACTCCACTTTGCAAGGCGGTGGCTTAAGCCTCACCTTTTCAGCTATAGATGATGGCATCTCAAAAGGGGAAAAAAAAAAAAAATCATTAGGCTGAGAATCAAACAAACAGAAATTAGATTGACCTAAATTGATGCCTAGAGAAATAGCTTTCCCTCTGGACAAACACTAAAATGAGAACCTACTTGATTTAAAGGACAGACTGCCCTCCAGTTCAGGGAATCAAGAAAGTTTTAATCTACATCCAAATCTTTGCAATACCCCCTACTTCTCACTTCCTTAAATAGAGACTCCTATTTGTGTCTATAACCACATAGCAACCAGAATAGTCTTGTGCTATGTTTTTTTATGAGTTAGGGCACATAGCTCAAAATTTGGGACCAACTGAGCTAATACATATCATCGAGTGTAAGACAACAGTCCCACCTTTGACTGCTAGGACTGGGTAGCTGAAAGGGTTATATCCCTTTGTCATATACATACTCATACCCTTCTAATGAGCTAGAGACCAGGAACATGTTTAGTCCTCTGACAAGGGAAGGTGTATCTCTGCCTATGACCTAATGGTTCACAGTCAGTCACTGAAGACCAAAAGAACAGACAGGCTGGTCCCTAGGACCCCTGGCTAAGGCTGTTTCCTGGACTGGGCTCTCACATGTCTGCTCTCAAGGTACCACATCCATGCTCTAGGGCTCCAGTGAAGAGCAGATCTGGGTCAGCTGTCCTGGACAGTAATAAGGGTGCTCCACTGCAAAGAAAGGACTCATCCATGAGGTAAAAGGTGGGTGAGACCCACGCAGCATGGTCATCTGACAAGTATGCATTCATTCATCCACCACGATTTTGAGAGTGCCTCCATGACCTAGGCACCAAGTCAGGTGCTGAGGACATTAAGATGCAGCTCATAGTCTACAGAGACAATTACGACGCACACAGTAACGGTGGGTGGTGGCACCTAACCTGAACTGGAAGATTAGGAAAAAAAAAATCTCAGTGAGGGGATGGCTAAGCTGTGTCCTGAAACTCAGTGCACCCCTAAAGCAGAGACCTGGGAGCCCCTAACATTCAGAAAGAGAAGCAAGAAGCACTGTCTGTACATGTGTGTAGTATGAATCCACCCACGTTTCCAGGGCTGCTAAGGGTACAGCTGCTCTATGCAGGAGCATTCGGAGTCCCTTTGGGCCTCTGGAACTGTGAGACACACAGGCCTCAGGTGGCAGACTAGCTTTATGGCCCAGAATTAGGTCATTGCCATCGCGCCCACAAAGCAGATAGGGCAAATTCCCATAATGCCAGGCCCCTTGGCAGCATTTGCAGGAACTGCAGCTCATTGCTGAGGAGACAATATAATTAAGAGTTGTAAGAAGGGAAAGGCAGAGTTTAACTTGGTGATTTTGACCAAATGCTTTATTGCTCCCCCAGGTAGCACTGCCGCCCAGTATTATGCCTCTGCCTGTTCTTTCCACTTACTGAAATAAAAAGAGTTTGGATTCTTAATTGGCTAAAGAGGGTTCTTGTGCTTGGCTGATCATGTGCGCTTTGGATGGAGGTGGGAAGACCTTCAGATGCATTAGAGGCTATGTTCAAGCCTGGTTAAATTAACTGTGCCAGCTACGTACTTGTTAAAATTGACCAAAACAAGATTGTGGAGTTTGTTGTAGAGAAAATGAAACATTTTTACATTACAAAGGTGGGTAAATCCAAAGATCTGAGTTGGGCTTGAGGGTTTATAAAACAAGGATTCTATGGGAATTGGGGAAGAAATTAACTGTTGGCCTCAAGTCCTTCCAAATGTGCTATCTCAGAAAGGCAGTGGTGACTGTGCAGCTTGCAGTCTTACACAGAGAGCACATTCGGGAAGGAGAACCTTCCATCGGAAACCTCCCGGGCTGCGGAGCCCAGGAGGATTAATGACTCAGGCCTACGCAGTGACCGGAGAACTCAGAAAGGCCTGAGGAGAACCATGAGGCTATCTGCACATTTTTCTTTTATTTTTCTTTCCCTCTCCAACCAGCCTGGGAATATCTTATGACTAATTTTAGAACCCACTCTGAATTCATAGCTTGGAGCCCCGGCCCAGACTGAAACTTCTGACTGCCGTGTTAGTTAACAGATGCCTCTTAAACATTAAGAAAAAAAACCTTCTTGAGCAATGAGTCTCAAGTAGCATATGTACGACTAAGGTTCCAGTGAAGCAGAAGCCCTAGGATTATATTTCCGTTAAAAATGAACAGGAGGCAAAAATTAACTGGAGAAGACAAGCCCATGTTTTATTAAACAGATAATATTCAAAACGTGGTCCTAAAACTCCCAAATGCCGTGCCATTTGCCCCTCCCCCATGTGAATCCTGCAAAGAACACAGATGGAGAAGTCTCTTGGGTTTCAGGGGCATCCATTTTGAGGGGATTTTGAAAAGCCCCCAAGGCCAAACCTGCTGACAAGCTACCCATCAGCTCATGAAGGAGGCTCAGAGCCAAGAGCAGCCAGCAGCCAGCGCAGCAACGGAAAGCTCTCTGCACCTGCCGTCTGGTGGGGTGTGATCTCGGCCAGGAGATTTCCCAGGACTTCATCTTTCTGCGATGAAGAAGGGCAGTGTGGGGGAATCCCCCCTGAACACAATGGAAAACAAAACAAAGGATTTTATCTTTTAAAACACTGGTTTCTGTATCTTTTTTTAAAAAAAAGTCAAAGGAAGAAAACATCAGTTTTCCAGGGAGACACACTGGAAGGTGCAGCTTCACAGCTTCCAGGAGCCCGAGCTGGAGACAAAGGACAAGTCCATTTTTTCCCTCGGGCAAAGCAATTACCATATTTCCCAGTGTCGCATGCACTTGTCACCTCTGACATGCAGGTTTGATTAGTGAGAGAATGAGCAGAACAATGAACCCTTAACACAGGGAACACTGGAAACAGATCAGCACTAGGCACGTGGGTAAACACTCTGCTTTGGCACTAGAAAATTAAACTTTGCAACAAAAATGCTTTGTCGCAATCCTACCTCCACCAGTGAGAAAGAAAAGAGGAAAGGGACTCTGGGGCATATCTCCTCACAAATGCACTGACGAAAGATATTTCTGGAGTCCATGTTTACAGGTGTTCTCCGGGACAGCGGGCCAAGAAGAACAACTTTGGGAAAGAAGGCTTGGGGACTGCTGGGAACTCATTTTGTTTCATGTTTTTGTGACACAAATTTTCTACCTGGGCTGAATTGTTACAAGCAGCCACATTGGAGACAGAACACAGGTGTGAACCTAAAGAAGCCATTCAACATGGCAGTGGGAGTCAGAAGGAAATCATATTAAGAATGAGAAAGAAGGTATTAAAAGCCACCGTAGCCATATTTCTAGTCTAAAATATTTTCCCTGGAATGGCCCAGATTAGCAAACTCAAACATCTTCCAGTCTGGTCTCAGGGAAACACATTCCAAGTTGCTTGGCAAAGGAGACTCTGAACCTCAAAGAATAAGGCTGGTTACCTGTTAGGGGCCCTCCCAAAAGAGAGCTGGTATTGAAAGTCTGGACCAGGCCAGCTCGCTGCAGTCATGAGAAGGGAAAGTGTCCCCAGTCTCAGGAGTAGTGGGACAGTGCCAGGGAGCTCTGGGTGCCATTCTGCCAAGAGAAGCAGTGATGGTTCCGGAAAAATAAAAAACCAGCTAGTGAAGAGTGGACGCTAATGGGGACCCAGGGAGAAAGGGAAGAGACGGCAGCTAGGGTGGGTGGGTGTGATGTGGCTTAGTACAGTACCAAAAGGAGGTGGGATTGCCACCACCCTGTTACAGTTATCACCCAAGGCTTTGAATGGAGCTTAAAGAGACAAGAATCCAAACTGAAATATTGCACTTTGTTCATCTTCAGAAGTAATTTGTATTTATGAGGTCCAAAACAAGGAATTATCCCTTTTTTTTCCCCTCCTCTTATCAGATGGAAATAGCTGACAAAGAGGGTTAAAGAAACTTCATACACCAGGGAGTGGGCTGGGACCATGTGAGGAAAGGATAAAGAATGCAATAAATTGACTTGATTAAAGTGAAGAACTTATATTCATCAAAAGACTTCAATACGAGTGTAAAGACAGGCCCTAGGCGGGGAGAAGATGTATGCAATACATATATCCAGCAAATGACTTTTTGTCTAGAATACATTTTTAACTTCTACAAATCAATAAGAAAAAGACAATCTGGTTAAAAAATAAATAAATGAGCCAAAGATTTGAAACAGCACTTCAGAAAGTAAGGTTTCCAAATAGCCAACAGCATATGAAAAGTTGGTCAACATCATTACTCATGACAGAAATGCAAATCAAAACCATTAATTGAGATACTAACAAATATCCCTACACACACACACACGCACACACATAAATGACCAGGATTAAAAGGACTTAAAACACCAAATGTTGACAAGGATGTGGAGCAACTGAAACCCTTATACACTGCTGCTGGGAGTGGAAAATGGTACAATCCTGGGTGGTACAAGCAGTTAAGTGCTCAACTGCTAGCTGAAAAGTTGGTGGTTCGAACCCACCCAGAAGACAGGCCTGGCATCTGCTTCTGAAAGGTCACAGCTTTGAAATGGCAGTTCAATTCTGTAGAACGGCAGCTCTACTCTGCACATGTGGAGTCGCTATGAGTCAGAATTGGCTCCATGACAACTAACCACAACTTTTAGAATACTGTTGGCAGTTTTATATAAACATAAAACATGTAGCTCTCTGACCCAGCAATTTTACTTGTGGGATATAGACCCAACAGATTTGAGTGTTTATATCCATCAAAAAAGACATGCACAAAATTGTTCATAGCAGCTTTATTCATAATAGCCTCAAACTGGAAACAACCCAGATGACCATCAGTGGTAGAATGAATAAATTTTAGCATACTCATACAATGGAATACTACAGAGCAATGAAGACGGAACTACGGCAAAACGGAACAGAATTAATGAAATCTGACATAATGTTGAATGGACGAAGCCAGATACAAAGGAATACATACTCTATGATTCAATTTATGTGATGTTTAAAAAAAAAAAAAAAAGACAAAACTGATGTATAACGATAGAGGTCAGAATAGCAGTTACATTTTGGTGGAGTCATTGATTGTGAGGGAACCCTGGTAGTTCAGTGGTTAAGCACTGGGCTGTTAAATGAAAAACTGGTAGTTGGAACCCACCAAGTGTTAGTGGGGAGAAAGGTGTGACAATCTGCTCCCATAAATATTATAGCCTTGGAAATTACTCTGTTCTATAGGGTCTCTATGAGTCGGAATTAACTCGACGGCAACAGGTTTGGTTTTTTGTTTATTGACTGTGAGGAGTTCCTGGGTAGTGCAAATGTTTAACATGCTTGGCTGCTAACCTAAAGGTTGGTGGTTGGAGCCCATCCAAAGGCACCTTGGAAGAAAGATTTGGCGATCTACTTCTAAAAAATCAGTTATTGGAAACCCTATGGAGCAGTTCCACTCTGACTCCAAGGCAATTTTTTTTTCTTTTAATTAACTGTGAAGGAGCATAAAGGAGCCTCCTGGGTGCTGTAAATATATTTTGATCTAGGTGGTGGTTATAATGGGTGTATGTTGTTGTTCCATGCCAGCAACTTGATTCTCACTTATAGCAACCCCATGTAACAAGGTAGAACGGCCCCATGGAGTTTCTTAGTCTGTAATCTTCATGGGAGCAGATCACTAGGTCTTTTCTCCCACAGAGCTGCTGGTGGATTTGAACCGCAAACCTTTCAGTTAGCAGCCGAGCGCTTAACCACTGAGCCACCAGGGAGTATGTGAAAATTCATCCAGCTCTGCCATTAAGATATGCACACTTTTCTGTATGTAAATTATACTCCCAGTGGAAAAGTTGGAAAAATGTACAGTACTCTTTCTGTCTTCTCTGAGTCATCTGTGCAGGGCTCCATCTTCGGATTCACTGTTGCATGCAGAAATTATTTGCCTTGCCTCCTATTTCTCTACTCTTTGTAGACAGGGAAACCCTGGTGGTGTAGTGGTTAAGTCCTACAGCTGCTAACCAAAGGGTCAGCAGTTCAAATCTGCCAGGAGCTCCTTGGAAACTCTATGGGGCAGTTCTACTCTGTCCTATAGGGTTGCTATGAGTCAGAATTGACTTGGCAACACTGGGTTTGGTTTTGTTTTTTTGGTTTGCAGACAGGTATCGTGTCTTATTCATCTGTATTTCTCCATTGCCTAGCGCAGTGCTTGCTAGAGGAAAGTTACTCAGTAAATATTTGTTAAACTATTTCAAAATCACTCTAATTCAATGTCTTTTAGACTCTCGATCATGTAAATCCTTCATCTACTGTCTTTAGAGGTAAAGCTAGAAAGTGGGAACGAACCTAGTTAATTCGTTCCACTTGTCAAGATTTCAGATGACGAAAATAAGCTGAATTCTCCCACCTGCTCTCAGAATGGAGCGCATAGCACTGAAAAGTGGAACTTGTTAAATATGTGCTTCCCCTGGTTTTACCCCCTGAAGTTCTGACTCACTTGGTCTGGGGTCCCAGGTGTGTACTTTTACCATACACTCGGGTAGTTCTGATGGTCCACACTGTGAGAAGCACAGGCTGAAGACACACGAACCTTCTGGTTTTGTGGAGGTTATAGGACTCTGAGCCCTAACTGAGTATGCGCAGGCTGACATGCCCCTTTGCTTAAGGGGAGACCACCAAAGTTTAGATTGTTCCCCCAAAGTACACAGTCTGGCTGGTCTTTCAAGAGGGGAATTTTCTGAAAACACCTGGCCTAAGTGGCCCCCTACCATCTGTTAGAATCCACCTTTCTCTGGAAACCAGGAGGCATGTTTAATTCATCCAAGGCAGCCACTGCTGCGGCTGAATCCACTTCTGAGGCAACGTTCTACTGAGCATTGGGAAAACAAGGAGGCTTCTTGAGGCTTAATGAGAGGCTTTTCTGTTTAAAAAATGATATTAATGTAATTTTTTTGCCAATTTCTCTCTAGATAGAGGTCTTAAGGCCATGACACGGACTGACAAGAAGCCAAAAACTCCAAATTAAGACTGCCATCCTGTTCTCAGTTGGCATCAGTAAGTTGAGGCTGAGTTACCAGGTTCAACTCTTTCCTTACGGAGAATCATTTTATCAGGTAAATGGTGTTCTCTGAAGAAAACATATAAAAACAAGGCAAATCCATCAGAGTAATACTTAAGTCTCTCTTCTCTAAGCATTGACATACATACATGTGTTTATGCTCCTTCCATATATAACATATCCAAACCAACCCAAACCCATTGCCGTTGAGTGGATTCCAACTCATAATGACCCTATAGGACAGGATAGAACAGCCTCACAGGGTTTCCAAAGCTGTAAATCTTTATGGAAGCAGACTGCCATATCTTTCTCCCATGGCGCAGCTGGTGGGTTTGGAACCACCACACTTTCAGTTAGCACTGGAGTGCTAAACCCCTGCAACACCAGGGTTCCTCAAATACAGGCATCCCTCATTTTATTGTGCTTCACTTTATTGCACTTTGCAGACACTGCGTTATTTATAAATTGAAGGTTTGTGGCAACCCTGCGTCAAGCAAGTCTATCAGCACCATTTTTCCAACAGCATATGCTCACTTCTTGTCTCTGTGTCACATTTTGGTAATTCTCACAGTATTTCCAACTTTTTCATTATTACTATATTTGTTAAGGTGATCGCCATATAAGACGGTGAAATTAATAAATGTTGTATGTTTTATGACTGCTCTACCGACTAGATGTTCCCCTGTTTCTCCCCCTCTCCTTAGGCCTTCCTATTTCCTGCGACATAACAATATTGAAATTAGGCCAGTTAATAACCCGCAATGGCCTATAGTGTTCAAGTGAAAGGAAGAGTCACACATCTCTCACTTTAAGTCAGAAGCTGGAGATGATTAAGCTTAGTGAGGAAGACATGTCGAAAGCAGAGACAGGTAAAAACTAGGACTCTTGTGCCAGTTAGCTGCACTGTGAATGCAAAGGAAAACCCCTTGAAGGAAATTAAAAGTGTTACTCCAGTAACACATGAATAAAAAGAAAGCAAACAACCTTACTGCTGATACGGAAAAAGTTTCAGTGGTCTGGATAGAAGATCAAACCAGCCACAGCATTTCCTTAAGCCAAAGCTTAACCCAGAGCAAGGCCCTAACTCTCTTCGATTCTATGAAGGCTAAGAAAGGTGACGAAGCTGCAGAAGAAAAGTTTGAAGCTGGCAGACGTTGGTTCATGAGGTTTAAGGAAAGAAGCCATCCCCATAACATAAAAGTGCAAATGCTGACGTAGAAGCTGCAGCAAGTTATCCAGAAGATCTAGCTAAGATAGTTGATGAAGGTACCTACACTAAACAAGAGATTTTTCAATGTAGATGAAACAGACTTCTATTGGAAGAGATGCCATTGAGAGGAAAAGTCAATGCCTGGCTTCAAAGCTTCAAAGGACAGGCTGACTCTCTTAAATTAGGGGCTAATGCAGCTGGTGACTTTAAGTTGAAGCCAGTGCTCATTTACCATTTGAAAATCCTACAGCCCTGAGGAATTATGCTAAGTCTACTCTGACTGTGCTCCATAAATGGAACAACAAAGCCTGTACGACAGCACATCTGTTTACAGCATGATTTACGAAATACTCTAAGCCCACTGTTGAGACCTACTTCTCAGAAAAAAAGATTCCTTTCGAAATAGTACTGCTCATTGACGATGCACCTGGTCACCTAAGAGCTCTGATGGAAATGTATAAGGAAATTAATGTTGTTTCCAAGCCTACTAACACAACATCCATACTGCAGCACATGGATCAAGGAGTAATTTCAACTTTCAAGTCTCATTATTTAAGAAATGCATTTCTTAAGGCTATAGTTGCCGTAGATAGTTATTCTGCTGGTGGATCTAGGCAAAGTAAATTGAAAACCTTCTGGAAAGCATTCACCATTTCTAGGTGCCATTAAGAACATTCATGATTCATGGGAGGAGGTCAAAATATCAACATTAACAGGAGTTTGGAAGAAGTTGATTCCAACCCTCATGGATGACTTTGAGGGGTTTAAAACTTCCCTGGAGGAAATAAATGCAGATATAATGGAAATAGAGAACTAGGATCAGAAGCAGACCCTGAAGATGTGACTGAATTGCTGCAATCCTGTGATAAATTTTTAATGGATGAGGAGTTGCTTCTTATGGGTGAGCAAAGAAAGTGGTTTCTTGAGAAGGAATCTATTCCTGGTGAAGATTCTGTGAACATTGTTGAAATGACAACTAAAGATTTAGAACACTACATAAACTTAGTTGATAAAGCAGTGGCAGGGTTTGAGAAGATTGACTCTAATTTTGAAGAAGTTCTGCTGTGGGTAAAATGCTACCAAACAGCATGGCATGCTACAGAGAAATCTTTCATGAAAGGAAGAGTCAACCAATGAGACAAACTTCATTGTTGTCTTATTTTAAGAAATTTCCACAGCCACCCAAACTTCAGCAACCACCACCATGATCAAGCATCATAGATGACGGCTAGCATTTTTTAGCAATACAGTTTTTTTTTTTTTTAATTAAGGTATGTACATTGTTTTTTAGCCATGGTGCTATTACACACCTAATGGACTACAAAAACAAAGAAACCAAATCCATTGCCTTCGAGACAATTCTGACTCATAGCGACCCTATAGGACAGAGTAGAACTGCCCCCATAGGATTCCAGGGAGCAGTTGGTGGATTTGAACTACTCACCTTTTGGTTAGCAGCCAAGCTCTTAACCAATGTGCCACCAGGATTCCTAATAGACTACAGTACAGGGTAAACAGAACTTTTACATATTCTGGGAAACCAAAAAATTCATGTGACTCACTTTATTGAGATATTCGTTTTATTGCAGTGGTTTGGAATCAAACCCACAATACCTCTGAGGTATTGTATACATGTATGTGTGTGTGTATATATATATATATAATAGATAGATAGATAGATATATGCTTGTGTGTGTATACCATAAAACCAAACCCTTTGCCATTGAGTCAATGTGACTCATAGCAACCCTATAGGGCAGAGTAGAACTGCTCCACAGAGTTTCCAAGGAGCAGCTGGTGAATTCAAACTTCCAACCTTTTGGTTAGCAGCCAAGCTCTTAACCACTGTGCCACCAGCACTCCATGTATGTATATAGTTGACGTACACATACGTACTTGTATATACATATATAATTGATATATGTGTGTGTGTGTGTACACACATGGGGGCATTGGTGGTTTAGTGGTAGAATTCTCACCTTCCATACGGGAGACCGGAGCTTGATCCCTGGTCAGTGCACTTCACGCACAGGTACCCCAGTCTGCCAGTGGAGGATTGGGTATTGCTATGAACCTAGATGGACTAGGAAGAAATGCCTGATGATCTACTTCTGAAAATATCCAATGATAACAATAGGATGATCTGCAACCAATCATGCATGGGAATGGCACAGGGCCAGCGTTTGGTTCCATTATGCATGGGGTCACCATAAGTCAAGGGATGACTCAATGACAGCTAACAAACAAAACATACAACATCACCAAATAGTGCAGGCAGCGGTTATGACTTTATCGTAAGCGTGACTTCTAAAGCATCATTCAGACTGGGAACAATTACACTGGACCAGGCACTCCAGTAATGTGTATGTGTTGCAAAGCAAAACCATCCAATCAAGGATAGATAGATAGATGGACGGACGGACAGACGGATGGATGGATGGACAGATGGACGGGCAGGCAGGCAGACAGACAGACAGATAGGTAGATAGATCCCTTGCAAACACTAGGAATGTGTGTCTCGTACAAGTACATGACTGTCCAGGAATATTTAGCTCCTCTGACTGGAAAATAACAAATAGCTTTTTAGTTTTGCTTTGTCATCTATTTCTCGCTAATGCAGACAAGGAGAAATTTCTTGAAAAGCAGCTGTTAATGGATGGTGACAAGTGGTTTCCCGTGGTCTAGGAACAAGCCATCAATTACTGCCTTTTACATTCTTTTAAATTCCAGAGGCAGAGGAAGTCTGATAATTCTGTATTGGCTTCATCGTTGTTGAACAAAGAGGAGGAAACTTGCAATAAAACAGGTTTCTTTTTCTTTTTTTTCTTTTGAATGAAGTTACAAACATTTTCTACATGAACACTACACAATTTCAGGAAGACTCTGAGCTTCAACTTGGCTGCCTATATCCCTTTGGACCACGAAAAATGGTAGAAATGGGAGAACTGGGGAAAATGTGAATTTTCCCAGTAGAAGGGCAGTGATATTGTCTCACAGGAGGCCCTGGGTAAAGTGTTCTTTACCTCTCTAGGCCCTCCTTCCTCCACTGAGGGTCTTCTGGAAATGCTTTCTGGTCTCTGAAGTCTGACTTCATGTAGGTGGGACACATCCCAGAGCTACCTAAAGTCTTTGGGGAGGAAAAGCTGGGCTCTTCCCAAGAAAAATTTAGAGATAGGAATTTATCTTCTATGGCCTCAGCCTTTCAAATTCTTCCCTTCTCTCTCTCCCTCCTAATCATCTTTCCCCACTACCTCAGGCTTAGCCTCCATACCTGGGTCATTCCACAGCTGGAAGATATAAATAGCTGGTAGCAACTGCAAGTATTACCTCTCACAGAGAATTTTGATAAGGATAAAAAAAAAAAAGGATAAAGCCAAAAGAAATGCTCTGTCTTTGGAATTTAAGGAGAAGGTAGAGGAACTGGGAGGGGAGAGAGAAGGAGAGAAGGGGAAAGGTGAGAGGCTGAAAGGATCCAGAGAGGAACAATGGACTCTACCACCCATACACAGCCTTCATCCTCTACTGCGTATACACAACCTTCATCCTCTACCACATATATGCAGCCTTCATTCTCTATCACATAACACAGGCTTCATTCTCTATCACGTAACACAGCCTGCATCCTCTACCACCCATACACAGCCTTCATCCTCTACTACGTATACACAACCTTCATTCCCTGCCACATATAGGCAGCCTTCATTCTCTACTCTGAAAGCCCCACTTCCTTCTTCTTGATGGCATTTATCACTATGTGAAATAATAAATTTATTCATTTCCTTATTTATTGTCTGTCTCCCTACTAGCATGCAAGCTCTGTGAAGTAGGGCCTTTGTCTTATATATCCCCAGGGACTAGAACAGTACCTGACATATCGTAGATTCTCAATATTTGTCAAGTTAATGAATGAACAATGTAATAGAGGGATGAGGAGCCAGGCTTCTGCAAGTTCACTATGCCTCCATGCCCATGGCAGTATCTACTCCAGGCTCAGAGACCTAGAGCCTGGGAGACCAACTGTCTATGTAGTGGGAAAACCAGTATGAGTTAGTCACCTTACCTTGAGCCACTTCCCAAAGGTTTTTAATATTTTATATGGGAGCAGGGTTATTAATTATCCTTTCAAGATCATCTCAGTTTGGCTTGTCCCATAACTTAGGCCACTGCTCCTCTCAAGGTGGTCTCCTCTTTCCTTCCAGCTCCCAGTAATCACTTTCGTGCTTTGTACCCGGGGCCTAGGAGTGGTAACAGCTCTGATGTTACTGGTCCTGAATGTCTGCACCATCCTGTGTGTTCCCTCTCCGCTCTCCTGCACCTAAAACAAATAGTCCTTTCACAAACAAACCTGCCTGAATTCCCTGAAGTTGAACTAGCCTCTGTTTCCTCATTGAGACTTTGGATAACACAAGGGAAAAAAGGAGAAAGTATAAGTGTAGTGCGTAGTCATTAAGATTCAAAATTTGCAAACATCAGAGAAACACCTGAGCAACCCTATGTAAATCATGTGACAAAGAATAGTGTGTCTTCTCGTACAAAATTATGGAGTCCTTAGTCCAGATGGTCATTAGGACACTGGATTCTCATGCTTTTTTCATTAGCTTGTAAAGTTGTTTGATGGGGTTTAGAAATAAAGATTCACACATTCCTAACACGGCAGCGCAATGGTTAAGCACTCAGCTGCTAATTGAAAGATCGGCAGTTCAAACCCACCAGCAGCTCCACAGGAGAAAAGACCTGGTGATCTGCTCCCAGAAACTCCTAGGAGACTCTATGGGGAAGTTCCACTTTGTCCTATAGGGCCACTATGAGTCAGAATTGACTTGACAGCATACGACAACAACATTTGTGTACACTTAGCCACTGCATTGTATCACAACTAAGTTATAAAACAACTTACCCCTTCTAATGAATGAAAACCAAATCACTACTTCCAGAATGCCAGAATGGCAAGTTTGGGAAAGATCAGCTCCTGGAATTATGAGTGGGACAGAGCAGGAATGGGAAAAGCAATTCTTTATAATTTAAAGGGCTTCACACATGTTCAAATCCCTGCCTGTTAAGAGTTAAGTTATAACTCACCGTAAAAATGGAAAGTTCCTCAGGTTATTTTTTTTTCTGGTTTGTTCTGTCCTTGTGGCCCTCTGTGTATAAGGCAAGTAGTCTTGGATCCTATTTGTGCCAGACAATATGAGCAGCTGAATCAAGTATGTTGATCGCACTTCTGTTTTCAAAATTTCTATGTGTCCTCAGCCCACCAGTAAACAGCAGATGTGGCGGTGTGTTGACTGGACCAAATGCCTGGTCAGTGACCATGGATACTGCATGGAAATCCTCCATGAGGGCTGCAGGTACCAAAAGATGGAGGCCATGGTGCAGTGCTTTTGCTCCCACTGTTCCCCTCCTGTGAACTCCGTTTCCTCCTTGGTCATACCCAGCCGATCCTGCCTGTTGTGGAAAGGTCAGACCAAACACTCTCTCCTCCACAAGATCTATTCCTGCCCACAGGGACACCTCTCGTTTTAGAGGGCAGAGCACTCTTGCCCCACCCACCTGTCTCTCCCCTAGTTTGCTCATCCTTCAAGTATGCGTGTGTCCTTTTCCTGTCAAGGTTGTGAGTTCCTAGACTACAGAGGCCACACCACATGTTAGTCTTGAGTTAGATTCGCTGGGTGAGATAGATAAAAGGGATGCTGACAACTGTCAAGTGTGCCCGTCACTAGCCTTGGCCCCTCTAATGGGGCTACAGTACTTTCCCTGGGTCAGCCCTCCTGGCCCCTGGAGAGCTTTCTGCCCTCCTTCCCACACAGAGACAGATCCTCACCTGACTCTCTGACGTTGTCCCCAAGGGCTGACTCCTGACCTCCTGTCCACTCCCTGGCTTCCTGTCCGTTTGGACAGAGCAGCTGGCTGACCACCCTGACTCATGTTCTTCCTCAATAGTTCTCCCTCGCTGCTCCCTGGTGGCTTCTGCTCGCCCCATCTGTCTGTCCAAGGCCCATAACTTGGTGCCCAGTGTGTGCAGCAAAATTGTAGTTGAAGGAGATCATTGGGCCCGCTAAGAAGAAGGCACAGGCCACGGATAGGAAAGGAACAAGTGGCATGGGCCATGAAGAAGTGCCTGGAACATCTAAGAGAGGGAAGTGGAGGAGAGGGGCTCTCTTGATGAGAAAACTGAAGCACAGATTCTTGTCCACTCTCTACTTTTATTTCTCTGAAGATGGTTGTTCTCTGCCCCTCTGCTATCTGCATGGTATACCTGATAGATGGGGTAAGGATCTCTGAAGAGGGAATGAGGAATGAGCACAGTGGCCTCTTCAGGTGGAGTCTCTTGTTGGAAGTGTGCCTGCCCTGAGCAGCCTGGAGAGAAGCGTAGGGTGGTGGGTGGAGGCATTGGACCTGGAGTCACCCGTTGAACTGTTGCCTTTGAGCCGACCCTGACTTGCAGCAACCCAGTGTATGTCAGAGTAGAACTGAGCTCCAGGGGGTTTTCAAAGGCTGATTTTTCAGAAGTGCCACCAGACCTTTCTTCTGAGGTGCCTCTGGGTGGACCTGAACCTCCACACTTTTGCTTTGCAACTGAGTGTGTTAACTATTCGCGCCACTCGGGGATTGTGGGTTCAAACCTAGACTCCATGCTGTGATCTTGAGCAAGGTACTTTAACCTCTCTAAATCTCAGATTCCTGATATGTGAATCTGCAGCCACCTGGTAGGGTCATTACAGGAAGTGATCAGAATAATTCCCCTAAGGCTGTTGTCAGCCTATCAGAAGCACTCGGCAAATTTTAACCACTGTTATAGCTGTTATTCCTCCTTTACTCCTCTTCCTAGAAGAAACAACCAAGAGGAGGGATTAGGCCACCATCCATAGCAGAGGGGCCCCAGAATCTCATCTGTTCAAATGGCACCAGGTAATGGGCAAGAATATTGTAAATCTAAAATTCCAAACATGCATAAATTGTTACTCTCTTAATATTTTTACTTTGGGGATTTGAATGAAGCCCTTAGTGCTCAATGTTTTTTGAGATTGGGTTTTGTGATAAGCCTTCTGCCCTTTTCGGGGGGGACGCTAGGGGTGTGGGAAGCCCCCTACCCGTCCTGGCCAGGCTGCTGAAATACACAAGAAATCAATAGGCCACAAAATGGAAACAATTCTGAACTCAATAAAAAAGTCCTCCTTTCCTGACTTAATGATGTGTTGACCTGTCTGAAGACCTTGCATGAAAATGGGCCATTGAGAGTGTCCCTGGGGCTGCTTAAGCCAGGAAGCTCCACACTAAGAGCAAAAGAGGCTTTTTTTTTTTTTTTCATAAAAAGAAAAAAGGCATTTTTAGATTTGCAGTACCCTGTAATGTGCAAGTGAGGGAGTAGAAATTCCGTGATAAAATAAGACCATTTAGGAAAGACAGGGGAGGACAGGGCAGTGAGTTTTTTTCCAGAGTGAATGGACAAACACACGCCCCAGGAAATGCCTTGCACAAACCTTTCTAGGAAGAGCGGGAACACAGAAGGGATATATGGGGGAATAATGAACACTAAGACAACCAAAACCAAAACCAAACCCACTGCCGTTGAGTTGACTCTGACTGATAGCAACCCAATAGAACAGAGTAGAACTGCCCCATAGGGTTTCCGAGGCTGCAAATCCTTGCAGAAACAGACTGCCACACCTTTCTCCCGCGGAGTGGCTGGTGTGTACAAATTGCCGACCTTTTGGTTAGCAGCAGAGCACTTTAACCACTATACCACCAGGGCTCCTTAAAGTTCATAACAGCATGGCCAAATCCAAGTCGTGTCAAAGGCCTTTACATAGTGTACACAACAACAAACCAGAAAAACCAAACCAGTTGTGGGCGAGTTGACTCCCCAACTCATGGTGACCCCAAGTGTGTCAGTGTAGAACTGCGCTCCATAGGGTTTTCAGTGGCTGATTTTTCAGAATTAAGTAGATTGCCTGGCATTTCTTCCAAGATGCCTCTGGGTGGACTCAAACCTCCAACCTTTTGGTTAGCAGCTGAGCACGTTAACCATTTGCACCACCCAGGGATGACTCAATAAATACAGTTCCCTAGCAGATTATCTAGATTAACCTACTGCATTTAAAACCACGGAGATACTGCTTAGATTGCGTTCTCATGTCAGAGTGAAGACCCAGCACTTCTTGCTTCCTGTCTTAAATTATGCAACCAGTGTGCCTCATGTGGAATGAGAGTGAAGTTCAGAATACAGAATAATCTTACTGAGATTGAAGTACCTTTTAATTAAACCTGTCACTCTGTTTCCAAACAGCCCATTCCAGTAGAAGTCACCGAGTAATTACACCCAATAGGGTACTGGTAACCAACACTGCAGGAATGTTTGTATTTCCCTTATCTCTCAAGCAGGGTCCATTTAGGACTATGCTATGTCTAATCCTTGCAGTAGTGTCGGTGTAATCCCCGGACTTGAGTCATTTACCCATTCAGGGTATAATCCCAGTTTAAAACCCTTAAACTCTTACAGGTCCACAGTGAGGGGGGTTCTGCCTGAGTAAGGGAGATGGGGTCGAATGAGAATGAGACAGCTCTACTTCCAGAGGGGTTAGAGGAGCGGAGAGGGATGCAGAGTTAGATAACAGGTCTCCTAAAAGATGCAGAAGGTTCCTGGGTGGTGCAAATGTTTCGTGCTCGATGACTAACCTAAAGATCGGTGGTATGAATCCACCCAGCGGCGCCTCTGAAGAAAGGCGTGGTTATCTGCTGGTAAAAATTACAGCCAAGAAAACCTCATGGAACAGTTCTACTCTGTAACACACGGGATCATCATGAGTTGGAATCAACTCTAAGGCAACAGATTTGTATTTTTTGCTTGTTTGTTTAAAAGACTCATAGCTAACCATAACTTCAAAGTTGTCAGTTATCCTTCCTCTGCTACGTAGGAATGGCCAGGAACCTTTTGACCCTTCTCTTTAATGTTCCAGCCTACTTAGCGTGGCCCTAGTGGGGATTCTCTGCTCAGTTTCACTGCTTGCCTCTTCTTTCCCAGCTGGTGAGGCTATGGACTCCAAGGCCAGTTGGCTCTTCCATCTTATATTCCTACTTTATAAACTATACAGAGTTTCCTTACTCTGCAATTCTGATTTGATTCCAACTTGACCATACATACTTTTAGTTGATTTGTTGCTGTTGTTAGTTGCCATGGAGTCAGCCAGAGGTTGGCGGAGGTTGTTCCCATGCATGGTGAAACACTGCCCACTCCTACTCCATCCCTGTGATCAATTGTGGATCGGATGGTTGTGATCCATAGGGTTTTCACTGGCTGATTTTCGGAATTAGATAACCAGGCCTTTTTTCTTAGTCTATCTTAGTCTGGAAGCTCTGCTGAAACCTGTTCAGCATCATAGCAATGTGTAACCTCCACTGAAGGATGGATGGTGGCCAGGAATTGAACCTGTTTCTCACATGGAAGGTGAGAATTCTACCACTGTTATTGTGCTGTTATTCCCTATCAGGTCTCTGGTCTTCTCCTGGGCCCAGGACATTGACCTCAATGGGTTGCACCAACCAGTTGGCCTTGCCCTAGTTTCTGGTTAGGTAGGGCTAATGAGAGGAACTGGCAGGAAACAGAAGAGTGGGAGGAGACCGAGGTCAGATCAGTATATTTCTTCCCATCGACCCCCATCCCCACCCTGCAGAGCAGGGTTGGGCCATGTCTTGGTGTATATGGTTGCAGCATCTCTTATATGGCAGAGCTCAGCCAGGCTTCTTCAGCTCAGAGCTATCCGCCATTGCGAGTCCCCCAGTGCTTGACTTTCCCTTCCTGTTGCCATAACCCTGCACACAATTCTATAAATAGTGCCTTCCTTAAACTCCTCATTTAAACCCCTAGTTGGTACAGTTACCATTATTAATCAAAATTTACAAATTTAATGCTTAGCCTACCCATTACTGTCACATCAATTCTGACTCATAGCGACCCTATAGGACAGAGTAGAACTGCCCCATAGGGTTTTCAAGGAGTGTCTGGTGGGTTCAGACTGCCCACCTTTTGGTTAGCAGCCAAATTCTTAATCACTACGCCATGAGGGCTTAATGCTTAGCCTAACTACAAAAATCACACACACGTACACACACATGTGCACACACACCACGGCTTCTCTATGTGAAGAGACCATGGCTTTAGAATCAGGCACATCTAAATAGCCATGCCATTTCACGGCTTTGTTCATTTGGGTTATTTAATCTCTGTGAGCCTCAGTTTATTCCATATGAAATGAGGACCATAATATACATCTCGCAGAGGTATGATGAAGCTGAAATGAAATAACCCAGCACATTTATTGCGTGTCTGACTGATGGTAGGTTTCTTCCCTCATTCCCTCCTTCAGCATCATCCAAATAGCCATTTCTGTGTGGTTCTCACCCTCTGTCTTGCTTCTGTCTGCTTCTCTGACTTGTCTCCTTGTGTTGTCACTGGAGAACCAGGGCATTTCTTAGCCCTGTATTTGGGTGGTCCTGCTCACTTGTAAAACAACCTTCCCTTAAGGGCTCACCCGAGCCTCACTTCCTCCACATCAAGCAGGAAGGATACGCTATTCCTGGAGGAAGTCACCAAAGAAAAGAGATAGCTGAGGTGACTTGTGCCAAGTCACCCAAAATTCCAGGGCAGAACTGCTCTTGGCGATCAGGTCTCTTGATTCCCATGCTGGGGCTCTGTTTTGACACCTGCTACCTCCCTTCTTTGAGGAGATTCCACCCAACACATGATTTCTCATTTGCTCTTTTGGGCATGAGATATGCCTGAGACTGATGAAAAAAAGAGCTTTTTTATCATCAAACACAGGCAGGGTGGGGTGGTTGGAAGTGAAGCCATGGAGGAAGTCACTGTGGGCACAGAACCAACCGTGCCTCACGTGCAGTGGCTCAGGCGGAAAGAGTCTAACTGCTCAAATTGATGAACTGGCAACTAGACACCCAGCTGTGGGGTGTTTTCATGCTGACAGAGAGCCCTGCATGGCTTGGCCAGGAGTGATAAACCAGAGAACCCATTGCTGATAAGGAACGTGCTCAGCCCTCCACCCTCAGAAATAGTGCCCCAGCAGACACAGTAACATATGATGGAACTGTGCTCCACAGAATTTTCAATGGCTGATTTTTCAGAAGTAGATCACCAGGACTTTATCCCAAAGCACCGCTGGATGAACTTGAACCTCCAACCTTTCTGTTAACCATGAAGCATATTAGCCATTTACACTACCCAGAGATTCCAAGTAATAATTAGGCACCTACTAAGTGAAAATCACCACAAAGTCACCCAAAATCTGTTGCCGTCGAGTCAATTTCAATTCACAGTGTCCCTATTAGATACAGTAGAGCTGCCCCATAGGTTTTCCAAGGAGCACCTGGTGGACTCAAACTGCTGACCTTTTGGTTAGCAGCGATTGCTCTCAACCCATGGGTCACCAGGGCTCCATAAAGGCTCCAAGAAGTAAAATATTTAGTTGTAGCCTGGAAGGATCTTATCAGCTGGTTGGAGAGAGAAGAAGTTGTTGTTAGTTGCTGTCGAGTCAGCCCCTGACTCGTGGTGACCCCGTGCACAACTAAACTAGATACTGCCCAGTTCTGTACCATTCCCAGGATTAGTTGTGGGTCAGACCATTGTGATCCATAGGGTCTTCATTGACTGATTTTAGGAAGTAGATCTCCAGGCCTTTCTTCCTATACCATCCTAGTCTGGGAGCTCTACTAAAACCTGTTCAGTGTCATAGCAGCACACACATCTCTACTGATAGGCTGGCGGTGGCTGTGCATGAGGTGTGTTGGCCAGGAAATGAATCGGAGTCTTCCACATGGAAAGCAAGGATTCTGCCACTGAACCACCACTACCCTTGTAGATAAGTAGAGATATCTAAAAATAAACAGCTAAAAATCCCAAATAACTGACTGTAATTATCAAGGGATTGGTGCAGACAAATATTATGGATTGAATTTTGTCCCCCAAAAATGTGTATCAACTTGGTTAGTCCATGATGCCCCGTATCATGTGATTTTCTACCATTTTGTCATTTGATATGATTTTCCTATGTGTTGTAAATCCTATCTCTGTGATGTTAATGAACGGGATTAGTGGCAGTTATATTAATGAGACAGGACTCAATCTACAAGACTAGATCGTGTCTCAGGCCAATTTCTTTTGAGATACAAAACAGAAAGGGAGCAGAGAGACAGGGGGCCCTCTTGCTATCGAGAAAGCAGTGCCAGGAGAAGAGCATGTCCTTTGGACCCCGGGTCTGTGTGGAGAAGCTCCTAGACCAAGGGAAGGCTGAGTACAAGGACCTTCTTCCAGAGCCAACAGAGAAAGAAAGCCTTTCCCTGGAGGTGGTGCCCTGAATTCAAACTTCTAGCCTACTAGACTGTGAGAGATTAAACTTCTCTTTGTTAAAGTCATCCATTTGTGGTATTTCTGTTATAGCAGCCCTAGATAGTCAAGACAATAAGGAATGCTAAAGTATCTTGGACAAAGAGGAGGATGGATCTCCAAAAGCTGGTGAAGTAAAGAGAAACAATATGAAGGAGATGGCACTGAAGAGCTACAGCTGAAGACTGAATTTAGAGGGCAAGATTTTACCTAGAATAAAGTTCCAAAAAAGCTTGAGACTCTAGCCAATTGTAAAAGGACAGTTCCAGTGATAGAAGTGGAAACCCTGGCGGCATAATGGTTAATAGCTACATCTGCTAACCAAAAGTTTGGCAGTTTGAATCCACCAGGCACTCCTTGGAAATTCTCTGGGGCAGTTCTACTCTGTCCTATAGGGTCACTATGAGTCAGAATCGACTCCAGGGCAATGGTGGTGATAGAAGTAGGACGTCTTGACTCCTATAAAAACAGCAAGGGTATCTTTTGTCAGTTAGTACTGGCTCTCTCTTCTGCAGATGACATTGCTCTGGAATAGTACAAATGTGCTTCTCAATACCATCTGGCATTTTCTGGCTAAGAACAACTCTTGTGCTGAAATACAAAAAATGGTAGCTGTTAAAATAGCATAGAGAAAATGGTGGCTGTGTTTATTGACGTCTTAGCCTATATGGGTAGGAGTCAAAGTTATTTGGGCAATAACTACTAGACTTTACAGAAAACAGATTCATTTTTATGATCCCTGAATCCCTGAAATGTCTTTTTCCAGTGGGTGAAAAAATTGTTCAAGAACTGTTGCTTTTGGGAGAAGTTAAAATAGAAATTAAATGGGCCCATGAAGAATAATAGCCCTTGATTTGTTTTTGGAGCAGGTGTGTGTGACTGTCCATCTCTTAATTCAATGGAGCAAACACCAACAGCAGTGATACTATCAGGAGGACCTTAGTTATTGAAAATCATGCAGAGCTTCCAAAACTAATTCCGTAAGTTAATCTTCTATTCATCTCATCATGTAAATATGACACCACATCTGGAATCAGAAAAAAGAAACACTGAAAATTTCTAAATCAGAGGCAGGGTGCACTGAGTTAACATACAATCGCTTTAGTATTTACACTAGCTTTGACTAGAAATGACTAGACCACTGTGTTTTTATCAATAAACCAGTCTTCTGAGATGCAGCTCTGTGGGTAACGGACACAACTCAATTTCAGTCAATTAGATTCTCTCTTGTGGGAATATGGATTGGCACACTGAGAGATTTGGCTAGTTACTATCAGAAATCAAGACAAAGTCATATAGATGTGAGACTGGTGGCCATGTTGAGACATAAGAAAGCAGAGATCCCAGTCTGTGTGGGAAGAAGACGAAAGCTGTGCAGGACACGCAGCCTGACAGAACATCTGCAAGGGAGCTTTTCAGTTTGTATGGGACCTAGCAGAATCCCAACACTTTGTTTCTCATCAGTACTTAAAGAGGGAACCTAATAACCACTGCCAAATGGCCTTATCTGTGATGTCGAAGCCCTTACCCACAGTAACTCAATCCATGTAACTCCATGGGCCCATGTTTTTGGTTTGTGTATCTGTTTAGTTAAATGTTCATCATTCTCTTCAGTACTTTTTTCTTGAATAAAAGGGATCTTTGTAGCTTTTGGAAACCCTGGTGGTGTAGTGGTTAAGTGCTACAGGTTGCCATGAGTCAGAATCGACTCAGCGGTACTGGGTTTGGCTTTTTCTTTTTTGGTTTGTAGCTTTCAGAAGCCCTGGTGAAGCAGTGGTTAAAGCACTTGGCTGCTAAATGAAAAATCAGAGGTTTGACCCCACCAGCCACTTATAGGAGAAAGATGTGACAGTCCGCTTGCATAAAGATTTCAGCCTTGGAAACACTATGGGGCAGTTCTTATTCTGTCCTACAGTGTTGCTATGAGTCAAAGTCAACTTGATGTCAATGGGTTTGGGTTTTTTGTGGTTTTGTAGCTTTTAAATGAATAGACACCTTAGCTGAATCCAAATGGGACCACACTCAGAGTACCATGAGGGATATTCTAAAATACCCTGAGGCTCTACTGTGGTAATGGTGTAAATGCCTTGGGCATTGATTGTAGCCATAAACTTTTCAGGGGATTTTTGTTCTACCCTCATAATGTTCACAGAAATTTCCTCATGAAGTAATCACTCTTCACATTCACAACACAGCCTCCAGGAATATCAGTTAGAGCTCAAGGATTATCCTGAATGTTGTGTAATACAATTTTGGCCTCAACATTTAACAAAGCATTGTGGAACGGGGTTTTACTAATTACTGATCTACCAGAACTAGAGGCTATTTTCATCTCATACTCATGTTCTTCAAGAGGTTCTGTCACAAATTTTGTGGTAACAGTCTCCAGAAAAATCTTCCTTGTACTTCCCTCATCCCTGTTCCTCTCAAATTCTTCCAAACCTGCTCTGCATTGGCTGCCACTTTGTATTCCCCATATAGTCCATTGGGTTGAATGTAGATACTATTCTTAACTTACAGAGTACATACTATGAATGTACATAGTACACAGTACATAGTATGTTGAATGTACGTACACATCATTTTGTATCCATCACATAGTCCACTTTATGGTTGAATGTACATACTATGGCGTGATGACATTTTTGAAACCTTAACTGACTTTTTCCCTCCTGATATTTGTCTCCTTCTCCCTTTTTCTTATACTCCTATACACTCCTTCCACCCCTACTCAAATAGATAGGCTCATCTGGATTCATTACCTCAAGGAAGGGCAGAGACAGAAATGGTCTACTGGTTTTGCTTTTGTACTTCCTAAAGCCTCAATTGATTAAGCGTATTATGAGTCTGAATTGACTCCAAGTGTGACTAACAACAGCAACAACATACAAAAATGCCTCAATACAGTGCTTTAGAGATAGACAAAAGGCCTACAGATCTCTCAAGAAGTTGGCACACTCATACCACTCCAAGGGAGGACCTCAAAAAGGTAACCAAACCTCAGAGGGAGACTGTACCTAAAGCCCTGAATTTCCTTTCTGAGCAAATACCTTCCAGCAAAGATCTGTCAGCCTTTAAGTCAATGAAGATGTCAACATTGGCAATGTGGGTAGACTGGCTTCATTCCATATCCTGGGCTCCATGATTCTGTTGCAACCCTAGTAAGACAGGAGACCCAGTAACATCTGAGATTAAATTTTTTGCTCTCCTATGGGAATAGAGTTTTATGGTCAGAATTAGCTTCATGTAAAGGAAATAAGTAAAGTAGACAGTACACATTTTAAAACTGAGCCTTACACTTTCAGTATCTGTGTTCTGCAGTCTTGTACATCCAGCAGATTCTTGGTATAACCTTCGACCACCTGAATGGGAATTGGTTTGTTTGAGTTCTTCTACAGATGCTCTGGAGCATGTATTTCCTGTGTGTTGGGAGCCCTGCTGGCAAGAACACTCTCCCCCATGTATGAAGGACCAGATATCTTTTGGAACCTTCTTATTTAATATCTCTGGAACATGGTATGGTGGTCAGAGAGACCAGGGTCTTTTGATGGCGTTAATAATATAGGCTGTTTTTAACTGATTATCAAAGATATTTAAGAGGGAGTCTGTACTGCTTGTTATTATCTAAATTTATTCCATTTTTTAAAATTTCTTTTAAGACATTATTTCTTTTTTTTGTTACTTAAAAGACCCTATTCTTACCTCTAGAAAGATCACGTTTGGCAGTAGGAAAAAAAATAAGAGATGATTACACTTTCAACAAAGAAAATCTGTTTAAAAACAAAATAAAACACACCACCACACCACCTTAGGGATAGGGAAATTTCTGGTGAAAGATGGTAGACTGAGCACATGAGTGTGCCATCTCTCTTGCCAAATATCCGACTAAGATGACAGTGTTTAAGTGCAAAAAGAAATATACTTGTAGAAATAAAGAAATTGAGGGGAAAGGTCTTTATAGATATTTCAATACAGGAAGCAGAAGGAAACATACTGATGGATAAAACAGAGTAGAGGAAGCCAAAGCACAAAAAGTAGTATAAGGGGGAATTTCAGAGGAAGCAGCTGCCAGGCACCCTAGCAGAATGCCAGGGAGGGTCTAGGCTTAGGGTTAGTGACTTCCCTCCCTATAGACAGAGCAGGGAGTATCAGCATTTTATCTCCTGAAGAGGGAAGGAGAATAACTGGAGACTTGTCTACAAAGAGATCAATGAACTGACTGAAGAAGGATGTGTATTTTAGTGTATGAGTTGATCTAAGAGTAAAACTTTGGGCAGAACCAAGATGGCTGAGTAGTCAGATGCTTCTGGTGAACGCTCTTACAACAAAGACCTGAAAAAACAAGTGAAACAATTACATTTGTGACAAGCTAGAAGCTCTGAACATCAAAAGCAAAGTTAGAAAATGGACTGAGCGGCAGGGGGAAGGGAGAGACAGTTCAGAAGCAGAGAGGAGTTGCCGGACCTAAATAGCCAGGAAGCCTCAGGCTGTGGCGGGCTGGTGGTAGTGTTCCACCGCAGTTTCCTCAGGGAGAAACAGCAAGCCACACAGCCTACTCACACCTCTGAAACCAGAGAAGAATGGCACTCTCGGCAAAAGCTAAGTACTTGTGTATATTTTACCATGACCCCAGCCCTCAAGCCAACTTCAGTGGCTGTCAATTTTCCTGGGCCTCAGATAGGTCCTGTTGCGTACTATGAGCCATTCTCCCAGCCTTGGAGAAGGAATAAATTCACAATTGGGGAAAAGATAATCTGTCAGCTCCACTAACCTGGGAAGTTCAGGAGAGAAGCACCTCCTGTCCAGGCATAAACAGTCCATGGACTTTGAATACCTGTCCCCCTGCATGGACCTGTGTGGACCTATTTCAGGAGAATAGGTCCTTGTTGGCAGACTGCAAATGTTTCAGCTGTGTGGTGTAGAGGTGGCTGTTTGATGTTTGACACCACTTTGCCTATTAAACTGGGTCCTCACCTACCCACATCAGGGGCCTAAGGACTGGTGGTTCACCTCAGGTGACACAGCCACCTATGACAGAGGTCCAAGGATAACTGGTACCTCCCAGTCCTTACAAGCAAAAGCATTGGGTGCCCAAGGTCCATCTGCAGAGCCCGCCCACTGTGCAGTCTAGGGAACAGGGATGCACTTTCCTCACAGACATTTGGGGGATGGTTGTCAGGCCCATGCCTTATTCAGAGCATGACCCACTGCTGCAACCAGATACCAGTACCTACACCAATGATCCCTGCCCCTCTAAGACTGTAGGACAGAGCCTGTACCACACACTTGATGACCAACTATTTGGACACATGAGCTGAATCCATAAAAGAAAAGTGAATGGACTCCTAGGCCCATATACCTGATAACAGCTCTAGCCATCTGGTGACAGGACATTAGAGCGTCAAAGGGGAAAATAATCAAGCTAGCTCACTCAAGCAACCTATTTAGGCATATCAAAACCAAACAAAGCAAGAAGCTAGGATACAGTAAGCAAACATAAAATAAACTAATACAATAACTTGTAGATGGCTTGGAAACAACAGTCTATATCAAATCACATAAAGAAGCAAATGATGATCACTTCAACAAGCTCTCAAAACAAAGAATCAAGGGATCTTCTGGATGAAGGTGCATTCATGGAATTACCGGATGCAGAATACAAAAGATTAATCTATAGAACGCTTCAAGACATCAGGAAAGAGATCAGGAAGGAGATCGGGCAATACGCAGAACAAGCAAGGAACACACAGATAAAGCAGCTGAAGAAATTAAAAAGGTTATACAAGACCATAATGAATAATCTAATAAGCTGCAAGAAGCCACAGAGAGACAGCAATCAGCAATTCAGAAGATTAACAATAAAATTACAGAAGTAGACAATGCAATAGTCAGAGGAGCAGAATTGAGCAAGTGGAAGGCAGAACTGATGAGATTGAAAAAAAAAAAAACCCTTAGCACCAATATATTTGAAGAAAAATCAGATAAAAGAATTTTAAAGAACGAAGAAACCCTAAGAATCATGTGGGACTCTATCAAGAAGAATAACTTGCATGTGATTGGAATTCCAAAACAGGGAGGGATAACAGAAAATCCAGAGATAATTGTTGAAGATTTGTTGGCAGAAAACTTCCCTGACATCATGAAAGAGGAAAAGATATCTATCCAAGACGGTCATCAAAATCCACATAAGGTAGATCTTAAAAGAAAGTCATCAAGACAGATTATAATCAAACTTGCCAAAACCAAAGATAAAGAGAGAATTTTAAGAGCTGCTAGGGATAATTGAAAAGTCACCTACAAAGGAGAGTCAATAAGAACAAGCTCAGACTACTCAGCAGAAACCATGCAGATAAGGCAGTGGGGTTACTTATATAAAAAATTGAAGGAAAAAAAATTGCCAGGCAAGAATCATGTATCCAGCAAAACTGTCCCTTAAATATGAAGGTGAAATTAGGACAATTCCAGATAAATGGAATTTTAGGGAATTCATAAAAACCAAACCAAAACTACAAGAAATACTAAAGGGAGTTCTCTGGTTAGAAAATCAATAATATCAGGTATCGACCCAAGATTCGAACACTGGACAGAGCAATCAGATGTCAACCCAGATAGGGAAATCACAAAAGTAAATCAAGATTTAAAAAAAAAGGCTCAAAACAGGGAAATAACAATGTCATTAGGTAAAGAACACAACATTGGAACAATAAAGAGGGACTAATTTTTTTAAGAAATGTAGTCATAGAATTTTCATGCGGAGAGGAAGAAAACATCATATAAAGACATAAAAGCAAGGTATCAACTTAGAAAAATACGGGTAAATGTTAAGTTAACCACAAAGGAGAAAAACTACCCTACTCATCAAAATAAAATACAACAAAAAAATAGAGACTCAGCAGAAACAAAATCAACAACAATAAATAAGAGAAAAAGACAATATATAAAGATGAACTACTCAGCACAAAAAATTAAGTACAAAGAGAAACTCAACAACACACAAAAAAAGACATCCAAATGACAGCACTAAACTCATACCTATCCATAATTACGCTGAATGTAAATGGACTAAATGTACCAATAAAGAGACAGAGAGTGGCAGAATGGATTAAAAAACATGATCTGCCTATATGCTGCCTATAAGAGACACACCATAAACTTAGAGACACAAACAAACTAAAACTCAAAGGATGGAAAAAAATGTCAAGCAAACAACAATCAAAAAACAGGAGGAGTGGCAATATTACTTTCTGACAAAATAGATTTTAAAGTTAAATCTACCACAAAGGATAAGGAAGGACACTATATAATGATTAAAGGGACAATATACCTGGAGTATATAACCATATTAAATATTTATGCACTCAATGACAGAAGTTCAAGATACGTAAAACAAACCCTAATAGCACTGAAAAGTGAGATAGACAGCGCCACAATTGTAGTAGGAGACTTCAACACACCACTTTCAGTGAAGGACAGAACATCCAAAAAGAAGCTCAATAAAGACATGGAAGATCTAAATGCCACAATCAACCAACTCGACCTCATAGACATATACAGAACACTCCACCCAAAAGCAGCCAAGTATACTTTCTTTTCCAACACACGTGGAATATTCTCTAGAATAGACCGCATATTAGGTCATAAAGCAAGCCTTAGCAGAATCCAAAATATTGAAATATTACAAAGCATATTTTCTGACCACAAAGCCACAAAAGTAGAAATCAATAACAGAAAAAGCAGGGAAAAGGAATCAAACACTTGGAAACTGAACAATGCCCTGCTCAAAAAAAACTGGGTTGTAGAAGACATCAAGGATGGTAAAGAAATTCATAAAATCCAATGACAATGAAAACACGTCCAATCAGAACCTTTGGGACACAGCGAAAGCAGTGCTTGGAGGTCAATTTATATCAATAAATGCACACACACAAAAAGAAGCAAGGTCCAAAATCAAAGAATTATCCCTACAACTAGAACAAATAGAGAACAACAAAAGAAACCCTCAGGCGCCAGAAGAAAGCAAGTAATAACAATTAGAGTAGAATTAAATGAAATAGAGAACAGAAAAACAATTAAAAGGGTTTACAAGACTAAAAGTCAGTTCTTTGAAAAAATTAACGAAATTGATAAACCATTGGCCAAACTGACAAAAGAAAAACAGGAGAAGAAGCAAATAACCTGAATAAGAAATGAGATGGGCGATATCACAACAGACCCAACTGAAATTAAAAGAATCATCAGATTACTACAAAAAGTGGTACTCTAACAAATTTGAAAGCCTAGAAGACATGGATGAATTTCTACAAACACACTACCTACCTAAACTAACACAAACAAGAGGTAGAACAACTAAATAAACCCATTAAAAAAAAAAAAAAAGATAGATTGAAAAGGTAATTTAAAACTCCCAACAAAAAAAAGGCCTGGCACGGAAAGCTTCACTGCAGAGTTCTACCAAACTTTCAGAGAAGAGTTAACACCACTACTATTAAAGGTATTTCAGAGCACAGAAAAGGACAGAATACTCCCAAATTCATTCTATGAAGCCAGCATATGCCTGATACCAAAAAGATGTAAAGATAGCACAAAGAAAATTACACACCTCATGAACTTCCTCAACGAAATTCTACCCAATAGAATTCAACAACATATCAAAAATATAATTCACCATGGCCATGTGGGATTCATATCATGCATGCAGGAATAGTTCAACATTAGAAAAACAATTAATGTAATCCACCACATAAATAAAACAAAAGACAAGAACCACATGATCTTATCAATCAATGCAGAAAAGGCATTTAACAAAGTCCAACACACGTTCATGATAAAAACTCTCAGCAAAATAGGAATAGAAGGAAAATTTCTCAACATAATAAAGGGCATTTATACAAAGCCAACAGCCAACATCATCCTAAATGGAAAGAATCTGAAAGCATTCACCTTGAGATCAGGAACCAGAAAAGGATGCCTTTTATCACCACTCTTATTCAACATCGTGCTGGAGGTCCTAGCTAGGTAAAGAAATAAAGGGCATTCAGATTGGTAAGGAAGAAATAAAATTATCTCTATTTGCAGATGACATGATTTTATACACAGAAAACCCTAAAAAATCCTCAGGAAAACTACTGAAACTAATAGAAGAGTTCAGCAGAGTATCAGGATACAAGATAAATATACAAAAATTAGTTGGATTCCTCTACTCCAACAAAAAAAACATTGAAGAGGAAATCACCAAATCAATACAATTTACAGTAGCCCCCAAGAAGATAAAATACTTAGGAATAAATCTTACCAGAGTCATAAAAGACGTACACAAAGAAAACTACAAGACACTGCTGCCAGAAACCAAAAGAGACCTACAAAAGTGGAAAAACATATCTTGCTCATGAATAGGAAGACTTAACATTGTAAAAATATCTATTCTACCAAAAGCCACCTAAAGGTACAAAGCAATTCCAATCCAAATTCTAATGACATTTTTTAATGAGATGGAGAAACAAATCACCAACTTCATATGGAAGGGAAAGAGGCCCTGGATAAGAAAAGCATTACTGAAAAAGAAGAACAGAGTGGGAGGCTTCACTCTACCTGATTTTAGAACCTATTATACCACCACGGTAGTCAAAACAGCCTGGTACTGGTACAACAACAGACACATAGACCAATGGAACAGAATTGAGAATTGAGACATAAATCCATCCACATATGAGCAGCTGATATTTGACAAAGATCCAAAGTCAGTTAAACAGGGAAAAGACAGTCTCTTTAACAAATGGTGCTGGCACAACCGGATATCCATCCACAAAAAAATGAAACAAGACCCATACCTCATGCCATGCACAAAAACTAACTCAAAATGGATCAAAGGCATAAATATAAAATCTAAAAAGATAAACATCATAGAAGAAAAAAATAAGGACAATGCTAGGTGCCCCAATACATGGCATAAACAGTACACCAAACATTATTAAGAATGCAGAAGAAAAACTAGGTAACTGGGAGTTCCTAAAAATCAAACACCTATGCTCATCCAAAGACTTCACCAAAACTGTAGAAAGATTACCTACAGATTGGGAAAAAGTTTTTAGCTATGACATTTCCAATCAGCATCTGATCTCTAAAATCTACATGATACTGCAAAAGCTCAATTACAATTGGCAAATAACCCAATTTAAAAAATGGGCAAAGGATATGAACAGGCACTTCACTAAAGAAGACATTCAGGTAGCTAACAGATACACAAGGAAATGCTCACGATCATTAGCCATTAGAGAAATGCAAATCAAAACTATAATGAGATTCTATCTCACTCCAACAAGGCTGGCATTAATCCAAAAAATACAAAATAATAAATGTTGGGGAGGTTGTAGAGAGACTGGAAAACTTATACACTGCCAGTGGGAATGTAAAATGGTACAACCACTTGGGAAATCGATTTTGCGCTTCCTTAGAAAGCTAGAAACAGAACTAGCATACGATCCAGCAATCTCACTCCTTGGAATATATCCTAGAGAAATAAAAGCCTTTACATGAACAGATATATGCACACCCATGTTCATTGCAGCATTGTTTACAATAGCAAAAAGATGGAAGCAACCAAGGTGCCCATCAATGCATAACTGGATAAATAAATTATGGTATATTCACACAATGAAATACTATACATCGATAAAGAACAAAGATGAATCCGTGAAACATTTCCTAACATGGAGGGATCTGGAAGGCATTATGCTGAGTGAAATTAGTCAGTTGCAGAAGGACAAATATTGTATGAAACCACTATTATAAGGACTCGAAAAATAATTTAAAAAGAGAAGAAAATATTCTTTGAGGGTTATGAGAGCGAGGATGGGGGAGGGAGAGGGGTTTTCACTAATTAGATAGTAGATAAGAACTATTTTAGGTGAAGGGAAAGACAACACACAATACAGGAGAGGTCAGCACAACTAGACTAAACCAAAAGCAAAGAAGTTCCCTAAATAAACTGAATGCTTCAAAGGTTAGCGTAGCAGGGGCAGGGATCTGGGGACCATGATTTCAGTGGACATCTAAGTCAATTGGTGTAATAAAATCAATTAAGAAAACATTCTTCATCCCACTTTGGAGAGTGTCATCTGGGGTCTTAAACGCTAGCAAGCGGCCATCTAAGATGCATCAATTGGTCTCAATGCACCTGGACCAAAGTAGAATGAAGAACACCAAGGACACAAGGTAATTATGAGCCCAAGAGACAGAAAGGGCCACATAAACCAGAGACTACATCAGCCTGAGACCAGAAGAACTAGACGGTGCCCGGCTACAACCGATGACTGCCCTGACAGAGAACACAACAGAGAACCCCTGAAGGAGCAGGAGAGCATTGGGATGCAGGCCTCAAATTCTCATAAAAAGACTGGATTTAACGGTCTGAGCGAGACTAGAAGGACCCCAGAGGTCATGGTCCCCAGACCTTCTGTTGGCCCAAGACAGGAGCCATTTCCAAAGCCAACTCTTCAGACACGGATTAGAGTGGACTATGGGATAGGAAATGATACTGGTGAAGAATGAGCTTCTTGGATTAAGTAGACACATGAGACTACGTGGGCAGCTCCTGTCTGGATGGCAGATGACAGGGCAGAGGGGGTCAGAAGCTGGCCAAATGGACATGAAAATAGAGAGTGGAGGGAAGGAGTGTGCTGTCTCATTAAAGGGAGAGCAACTAGGAGTATATGGCAAGGTGTATATAAGTTTTTGTATGAGAGACTGACTTGTTTGTAAACTTTCACGTAAAGCACAATAAAAATTAAAAAAAAAAAAAAAAGAACAGTGAAGCTTTCCTGTTCTGGCATCTGGTGGGAAAAGATGAAGCAGAAAGTCCAACTTAAAGCTGCTTCCCCATGTGTAACTCTTAAAACCTGCCAGTTAGTTAGCCCTGTATGTGAGCACAGAGTTCCTTGTCTGTTTTCCCATTCAGGGCAAAAGCCTATCAGTAAACATCTGATCAACACAAATTCAGAGGAAATCTAAACTGGACAGCTATCATTATCAAATTAATCCTTTATTCATGAATACGAGACATTTGAAGACAACTTCCAGTAGGGAATAGAAGAACCAAAACATACTATTTCTCAAGTAAACAGAAATAATTCAGGAACCCAGAAGAGATTTAAAAAAAAATATTTAATGAATATCTTCAAAGAGGTTTGCAAAGATGTTGTATTTCTAAAACAAGAATAGTATGATTGAAAAGTGAACAGCCACAAAATAGTAAATAATTCCTGTAAATAAAAATATAATGTCTGAAATACAAAATTCAATAGAAGAATGGAAACATAAAGCAAAAAAAACTCCCCTAGAGCATGGAGAAAATGCCAAAGGGATGACAAATTTGAGGGAAAAAATGACAAAATTCACAGGGGATTAAATCCTTAATGCAGAAACCCAGTAGTTGGTTAAGAGCAGTTGCAGAAAAAGAAAACAGAGAACATGGATGGGAGAATTTTTTAAAGAAATAATGGAGCATTTCCTCAAAATGAAGAAAGGCGAACCCTTACTTTAGATGATTTTATTGGATACTGAGCAGGATTAATGAAAAAGTTGCATAGCTAGCACATGCTCTTGAAATTTCAGAACACCAGGAACAGATGAAAAAGCCTCCAAAGAAGATGTAGGGAACTATCCAGCTTTTCCATTAGTCATATTGGATTCTGAAGATGTGCAAAATTCTAAGGGAAAAGTATTATGGACCCACAATTTTATACCCATTAAAACTATCAGTGTAATGGTAGAGCAAAGTAAAAACATTTTCAGACATGCAAAGACCCAGTTTATATGTCGTACTTTTTATCTGAGGAAGACTTCTGAGCATGTATTGCAGTAAAACCAAGGAGAAGACCAAAAAGATGACACAGAATCTAAAACTAGACATTCATCCAGGAGACCACTAAAGAGATAATAGCTGTGCTACTACCATGTCTAGAGAACAGTCCAGCTTAGTGCCCTGTGGGAGGAACATTATTATGGGGGGCAAAAAGGGGATAGAGGAATTCTGTATAACAGTTAGCATTGTTGAAATACATATAAGGGTATGACAATTTTTAAGTAAGAAAAAAAAGAATTCCAATTAGAAGCACCTGGTAACATTAAAAAAGAAAATCATGATCCCAAAATGAAATGAATAAAAATATGGCATAATTACGAGTGACTGATAAAGTGTAAGATCAGAAAGTCCATGTGACCTTGAAGGTAGGAACATCCTGCTCCGAGTGGCCCAAGAATCATGACATTAGACCTGTAAGAAGGAAATGTAATCATTAGCTCCTTACTCAGCTCTGCAGTCAACATTTATACAGTTTTAATAATGTCAATGCTGCTTATTAACTTTCCAGTTTTAGAATTCACCTAGAGATAAAGCACAGATAATTACGATCACAGAAGAGAATATAAATGTTATCAACTTTGATAAAGTAAAAGTACAGCAAAAGCTGACAGAAGACAGAAGGTGAAAGGGGAGGGAGTAAGAAATAGAAAGAAGGGTAAAGGGTTAAGATCTTGTAAGTGTTGGATCAGGTGATACTTTCTAAAGTTTATGGAATAAGAAGTAGAGACTTACTACAAATATTTATTGTTATAAAGGCAACCAACGGAAGAACTATAAATTATAACCATCAAAAATTGGAAGGAAGGGAAAATAGGAGGGAGGGCATGTGTGAAGAAAATAAATACTCATGTCATACAGCAGTAGGTCAATGCATCTTACTTAAGAGACCCAGTTAAAGTTCCTTATTGCAAAGAGTAGAACTCAGGATGACTAGTTTAAACAGAAAATAAATGTCTTAAAGGCCATTGGGTAGCTCACAGAATCCCCCAGAGAACCACAGTGAAGTAGTTTCTTTCACAGCCACATGACACCTAGCTCCACAACACTGCCAGAGATGTACAGGAGCGATGACATCAGACTCACAGAGAAGGAAAAGCAAACATTAGCCTTTTGGATGGCTTGGCAGTGAGCATTTATATACCTGCTCTAGCAAAGTTCCTCCATCACCACCCAGAAACTGTCACAGACCCTCACAGCGACACTCAGGCCTGGGTGAAGGATTTCCTGCTGTTTTGCCACCAAGGACCTTGAAGCACTATTGCCACACTCACCAAAGAAAACACATTCCCTGCATACTAACTTCCCACTTTGCTCTCTTCTAAATCACAGCCCAGTATATAGATGTATCTGCTTGGCAAAGCCCAAGTCACAGGCCGGCTTCCTTCCAGCAAGGGAGGCTGGAAGAGTTTTGGCTTCTACCTCGGGGAGGTATGACCCATAACATGGGAAATTCTCCAAATAGAAAAAGGGTGTTTAAAAGTGTGATGGTTAATTCTTTGTGTTAACTTGGCTAGGCTATTGTTCCCAGCTGTTTGCTAAACACTAGCCTAGTGCTGTCATGGAGTAGTTACTTGTAATTAAATCAGTTGGCCTTGAGTAGAGCAGATTACCTTCCATAATATAACGTAATGTAATGTGTCTTGGTCTTCTAGTGCTGCTGTAACAGAAATATCACAAGGGGATGGCTTTAACAAAGAGAAGTTTATTCTTTCACAGTCTAGTAAGCTAGAAGTCCGAATTCAGGGCACCGGCTCCAGGCGAAGGCTGCCTCTTGACTCTGGAGGGAGGTCCTGGTCATCAGTCTTCCCTTGGCCTGGGAGCATCTCAGTGCAGGAATCTCAGGTCCAAAGGACATGCTCTGCTCCTGGCTCTACTTTCTTGGTGGTACGAGGTTCCCCAGCTCTCTGCTTGCTTCTTTTCCCTTTTATCTTTTAAGAAATAAAAGGTGGTACAGGCCACACCCTAGGGAAACTCCCTTTACACTGGATCAGAGCGGCGACCTGAGTAAAGGCGGTGTTACAATCCCACCCTAATCCTCTTAACATAAAGTTACAGTCACAAAACGGAGAACCACCACACAATACTGGGAATCATGGCCTAACCAAGTTGATATACACATTTTCGGGTATATAATTCAATTCATGACATAATGTAATCAATTGGTTGAGTTCACACCAGGGTAGTGTGGAACCTAAACCTAATCACCTCTGAGATAGACCAGACTACACACACACACACACAGAGGAAGACAGATGCCATGAGATCATCTTCAAGCCAAGAAACCAAAGAATGTCCAGAACTACAGACAATGAAGGGATCTACACAGGCAAGAACCTGATTTGGACTTTTAGGCTCCAGAACTGTGAGAAAATAGATTTCCGTTCTTTAAAGCCACCCACTTGGGGTATTTGTGATACATCAGCACTAGGTAACTAAGACACAAAGACGCTGGACTGTCAGAGCCATGGCAAATGCTCCCCAGATCAAGTGTGATAAATCAAGAAATTAATAAGTGTCACACTTAGAAAACTGACATTTGTCCCTCACGAGAACTAAAAGGAGAAACAGGCAAAAGTAGTTGCCTCTGGATAATAGGATTGGGGGCGGGGAGGGGAGGGGAATGCAGGAGAATAGAGCTATGTACATTTTGCTTTAAAAAATGCATTATTACTGGAAGTCTTTATCATTTTTAAACCCACCATGAAATATTGCAATCGGTATATGAGCTCAAAAGTACCAAAAACCCTATACTCTTGGACTTCTGCATTTCCTGGCATACATAAGTTTCTACTTTAAAAAAAAATAGTTTTCTTATATTGCCATGTAAAAACGTTAGTCAAATGCAGGTTGGTATTGAACTTATTGAAAACCTTTTCTTTCCCATAAACAATGATTTTCTTCTTATTTCAGTAGAGGAGCTTTTTTTTATAGTCTGTTGTCCTGAAGGAAATACAGATGAGTGTACAGCATCCTGGGAAATGGTGCTAAAGCTGAGAAGGTTCTTCTGTGACACTGCAGTTTATCAACGTGGAAGGAGAACCTGAACTGCCAAGGGCAAGCCACCGAACTCAGCAAGTCCAGCTGCGCAGAAAACAGCCTCCTCATTTCAACAGCAACGCAGACACCACCTACTCCTTCACAGTTCTTCCCTGATAGGTTTCCTATATTCTCTCTAGAAAGTGTGCTGATACTATTTTTGTTTTTTTGCCTTTTTTCCCTGCTTTTTCATAAGGGTTGTAAAAATAATAATAATTGCTACTCTTGGCTATAAGCTTATCATTTACCAAGCACCTTTTCATTTATTCACTTACTCAGCTAAGATTTACTGAATACCTGTTATGTGCCAGGCATTGTGCTAAGCACTGGGAATACCACCAGGAAAAATATAGACAGTCCCCTGCAAATATGGCAGTTGTTGTCTAGTCCAAGGCAGGACAGCGTAGTAGTTAAGCCCAAGAGCTTGGGAGGTAGATAAATATGGGTTCAAGCCCCACTTCACCACTAACTAGTTGACTGACTTTAAACAACTTACTTCTCTGTTCCGTTCTGAAATGAGTGCTTCCTTCATCTGAAAGGATTGTGGTGAGGGTTAATGGCATAACATATGTCAAGCACTTAACCACTTAACCAGTTAACCAGCTGCCTTTGAGTTGATTCAGACTCATGGCAACCCCGTGTGTGTCAGAGTAGAACTGTGCTCCATAGAGTTTTCAGTGACTAGTTTTTCTCAAGTAGATCACCAGGTCTTTCTTCTGAGGGTGGACCCAAACCTCCAACTTTTCAGTTAGCAGCCAAGCTTGTTAATCATTTTTTATCACCCAGGGACTCTGATTACTACATATGGAACTGTGAACCTGGAGCCTTTCCTGACCCACCTTCATGGGACCAATCTGGAAAGTGGCCATGCATATGAACCAATCCATAACACCTTTAACATTTGAGGATCGGGGCATGAGCACACGGGGCTGCCTTCACTCCAAATCGGCACCCGTGGTAGCAGTGCTGGCACTATGCTCTGGACCCACTGCCAGGTCAGCTTTCCCAGCACGAGCAACACTTCCCCTGTGTGCAGCCCCCACTGTCACTGAAGGCTCAGTGGTCACCACGTTTCTGAACAGCTTATGTCCCCTCACGGGAGACCCAAATGTTTCTATGTACCTGTGTGGCCTGTATCATCAGAGATGCCTATGTGCAGAGCTGCGCTGGTCTGTGAAGACCTCTTGTGGTTAGGTGACAAGCACCAGATCATCCCCTACTGCTTTGACCTTGGTGCCCTGAAGAAGGACCTAGGGAGGAAATCGAATGTTTTGTTACTTATTTATTGTTGTAAAATTATATATAAGGAAGACTGAGAGCAGCCATCTAAGATACAATTGTCTCTTCCCATCCAGAGCCAAGAAAAGTGAAGAAAGCCAAAGATTCACAGAAACAAGTAGTCCAAAGGACTAATGGATCACATGAACCACAGCTTTCCCTAGCCTGAGACCAGACGAACTAGATGGTGCTCAGCTACGACTATGGACAGCTCTGACCGGGATCACAATAGTAGGTCATGGACAGAGTGGGAGAGAAGCATAGAACAAAATTCAAACTCATAAATAAGACCAGACTTACTGGCCTGACAGAGGCTGGTGGAACCCCTGAGATTATGGCCCTGAGACACCCTTCAAACTTGGAACTGAAATCACTCCAGGAGACCACATTATAGCCATACAATAGACAGGCCTATAAAATGAACAGTAATACCAGTGAAGAATGTACTCCTCACAACAATCAATTATACTAGACCTAAAGGGCAGCATTTGCCCAAAAGCAAAGCTCAGAAGGAAGGTAGGGGCAGGAAAGCTGGGTGAATGGGGAACCCAGGGAGGAAAGAGGAAGAATGGTGATATATTCAGGGCAACCAATGTTATGAAACAAGCTGTGCATAAATTGTTGATTAGGTAGATAATTTACTCTGTCGACTTTCACCTAAACCACAATAAAATGTTAAAAAAAAAATTATATATAAGGAGCCCTGGTGACTCAGCTGCTAACTGAAAGTTTGGCGCTTTGAACCCACCCAGCCACTCTGTGAGAGAAAGACCTGGAAATCTGCTTCCATGAGGATTACAGCTGAGAAATCTCTATGGGGCAGTTCTACTCTGTAACATGGGGTCACTATGCACTGAAACCAACTCAATGGCACCTAACAAAAACAACAAAATTATATGTAACACATTTGCCAATTCAATGTTTTTCATGTGTACAATTCAGAGATATCAGTTATGAAAATTTAATAAGTTTTGATCCTGCAGGCTTTGCCCAATTTGAGAGAGAAACCAGGAAAGTGGGAAATCCTCTCTCAAAGTGGATATAGTCACCATGGTGAGGACAAGACTGTACCCAGTAACCAGTGGTCACTGTAGAGACGAGAACTTGGCCCAGAGTCCACACTTCATATAAAAAACCAAACCTGTTGCCATCGCGAGTCGATTCCAACTCATGGTGGATCCATGTGTTACAGAGCTGAACTGCTCCACAAAATTGCCTTGGCTACAATCCTTATGGAAGCAGATTGGCAGACTTTCTTCCATGGCACTGCTGGGTGGGTTCGAACAGCCAACCTTTAGGTTAGAAGAAGAACGCAAATCATTTGTGCCACCTGGGGACCTTCACATACAATTCATCAAATTCAGTCTCTGCTTAGCGGCCAGCATTCCTCCTCCAGCCAGACCCCAAAACAGAGCCAGACTGGGCTGGACATCTCCCCCTCAGGGACTCTTCCCCCTGGACCCATAAGGGGAAAGGGGCAAGGGGCTGAGGCCGGGAGAGGGAAGCGATGACTGGGGATGGAAAGGACCTCTGAATTTCCTGGGCTCAAGTGTAACAATATGGAGACAGACTGGGGCATGTTGCTTGGACCTAAACTGTGTAGTGGGACACCATACATAGATGATGATCGAAGTCATGGATGAGACTGCGTACTTTGATACTAATGAAACTGTACAGAAAAGGTGTATAGAATAAGAAGAGGACACAGGACAGAAATTGAGGCCCAACAGCTTTAGAGTGGGGTGGGGGGGCGGGAAGAGGAGAGGTCACAGGAATGAGAGGTGCCCATGGAGGTAGAAGAAAACAGCAAGATGGTAGTTTTGGAAGTCAGGGGAAGAGAATGTTTCAAGAAAGTGGAATTGGTCAGCCAATGTTTCTGAGTAGCCACATCAGATGAAGACAGTTAATTAGTAAGAAAGATGACACTGGTGACCTGACGGAAGCCATTACAGTGGAAGGATAGGGGTAGAAAGCACATAACAGGACATGGAAGGGAACAGAGGGATGAGGAAGTAGAGATGGTACAGTAAGCAATGACATATGTACTACCTCCAAACCACCACATCGACCCTGTAACACAGGTATTGTTATCTCTACTTTAAAAATTAGGAGGCTGGCCTGACATGCTAAAATTTGAAGGAACCTTGAAAACATTATGATGTGAGGTAAGTCAATCACAAAAGGATAAATATTGTATAATTTCACTCATATGAAATAGCTAAAATAGACAAATGAATAGAGACCAAAGTTTATGAGTGCTCACTGGGGTGGTAGGAGGAGGGAAAGACGGAGTCATAGTTTAGGAAGCATTGAGTTTATTTTATGGTGATGGAGATTTGGCAGTGGATATTGGTGATGGTTGCGTAACATAATTAATGTAATTGATATCACTAAATCGTACATGTGAGAAGTGTTAAATTGGCAAATGTTGTGTTATATATATAATTTTTGGTGTGTGTATATATATATAGATATATACCAAAAATAAAATAAAACTAGGAGACAGAGAGCTGAAGTAAGTCATTCAGCTGAAGAGACAGCAGAGCTGAGAGATTTAAACACAAGTCCTGCTGCCTCCGCAGTCATCTCTGCCCCCTTGTGCTTCCCTAGCCCTGCTGACCTTCCCCTGACAAGTATTGGGAGTGGCTCTTCAAACTCCCGATGTAAAATGCACTAAGCAATAAGACAGAGCACCAGACAGCATGCTTGTCTGCTGATCAGGGAAATGGAATTAGGATGAAGTGCTGGAAGAAACGGCCGCTTCCATCGTCCCTCCGTGGAAATGTGTGTTTGCTATCCGTGGGCCCTGCTGAGGTGTTCCCGTTGCACATCTCAGGATTCACTGGGCTCAGATACCTCTTTGCTGCAGCTCAAAGATGCTGCCCTGCCAAAAGCACTTTACAGGCTGTGCCTCTTGGAAGAACCGGCTTGAACTGATTGTTCTTCACGTTTCACATAAATTACAGAACATGAGGCCCACAGTTTTGCCCAAAGTTGTCAACAGGTTTTAATTGTCTCTTCTTTTCCATACACACAGATGGCTTCGCTAAGCTGCTCTGAACAGACCTCTGCTGTCTCAACTAGGAAAAATCAGACACAACAAATGGAAACCAGTTTGAAAAAATAAAATAAATTCCAGAGTAACTGTTGTTACTCTGGAAAATAGTAGACGGTACAGCACAGAAGTAGAGGCAAGATAGGAAACCATAATGAAAATGTGAATTTTTGAAGACTGGTGCAGAAACTACCAAGAAAAGTGATTAGACATATCTGCAAAAGGCAGGATAATCTTTGTGTTAATGGCATCTATATTGGACCCTCGATTTCAAGTTTCTTTTTTCAAATTCAATCAGAGAAGCTACAAATGATCCAGCAATTGTACTTATACAAATTTATCCTTCAGAAATAATGAAACAAGTTTGTAAAATTATGTTAAACAATGTTCATTACAACATTGTTTATAGTAGCAAAAAATTGGAAGCAAACTGGTTAGTCAAGTATACTCTATCTACATGACAAAACACTATACAGTCACTAAAGTTGATAATCATGTTGGTGTTGTTAGTTGCCATCAAGTTGGCTCCAACTCTTGGTGACCTTACGTACAACAGCACAAAAGATTGCCTGGTCCTATGCCATCTTCATGATCATTGCTATGTTTAAGTCCATTGTTGTGGCTATCATGTCAGTCAGTCTCATGAGGGTTGCCCTCATTTCTGCTGACCCTCTACCAAGCATGATGTTTTTTTCTAGCAATTGTTATTTCTTGATGACATGTCTGAAGAAAGCAATGCCAAATCTTCCCGTTCTCACTCCTAAGGAGCATTCTGGTTGTATTTCTCTAAAACTGATTTGTTTGTTCTTCTGGTAGTCCACAATATATTCAGTATTCTTCACCAACACCACAATTCAAGTGCGCCAATTCTCCTTCCATCTTCCTTTTCCATTGTCCAGCTTTCACATGCACAAGAGGTGATGGAAAAGACCATGGCTTGGGTCAGGTGCTCCTTAGTCACCTAAGGGGCATCTTTGCCTTTTAAAACTTTCAAGAGGTCTTCTGCAGCAGATTGGCCTAACGCAATATATCATTTAATTTCTTAACTGCTGCTTCCACTGATGTTGGTTGTTGATTCAAGTAGAATGAAATCACTGAGAACTTCCATTTTTTTCTCCATTTATCGTGATGTTGTTTATTGATTCAGCTGTGAAAATTTTCTTTTTCTCCATGTTCAGGTGTAATCCATACTGAAGGCTGTAGTCTTTGACCTTGATCAGCAAATGTTTCAAGCCATCTTCATTTTTGGCAAACAAGATTGTGCCTCTGCATGTCTCAGGTTGTCAATGAGTTTCCCTCCATTTCTGATGCCCAGCTTCTTGGATTATTGGTTCAGCATACAGATTGAGTAAGGTAAAAGGATACAATCCTGGCCACATACCTTTTCCAATTCCAAACCACACAGTATCCCCTTGTTCTGTACAAATGACTGCCTCTTGATCCATGTACAGTTTGCTCATGAGCACGATTAAGTGTTCTGGAATTCTCATTCTTCATAACATTATCCATAATTTGTTATGCTCCTCACAGTTGAATGACTTTGAGTAGTCGATAAAACACAGGTATACATCTTTCTGATAGTCTCTGAATTTGACCAAGATGCATCTGACATCAGCAGTGATATCCCCCATTCCACGTCCTCTTCTGAATACAGCTTGAACTTCTAGCAATTCTTTGTACAGCTGCAGCTGTTTTTGTAGGATTGGAATCCAATGTTTCCCCAGATGAAGACCAAGTTGACCCAACACCATTTTCTTAATAGTCCTCATTTTTTGCCACTAAATTAAAATTTTACCTTTATCATCTATTAAATTTCTGTGTGTATTCGGGGGTGTTTCTGGACTTTCTAACCTGTTTTATTCTTTTTTTTTTCTAGCCATGCACCAATACCACATTTTTTAACTTCTGTGGCTTTATAATATATTTTGATATCTGATAGAATTAGTCCCCTCTCTTCTTTTCTGAACTGTCCTAGCCATTCTTACTTGCTTATTTTGTCACATGTTTAGAATCAATTTGTGGATTAATTTGAGCAGAACTTTATGAATTTGGATTTTTCTATCCATGAAAAGACTGATTATTTTGAGTAGAGTTCTTTATTGAGTGAAGGCAAGCAAAAATCAATCTCGATGTGCCACGGATGTCAGAATCCTAGTACAAATTTATTCAGAATCTACAAGCCCTTTCATTTGATTGACACAAAACCTAGCTTTGGTTTAGATGCTCTGTTTCCATTTTTGTAGACAAAGTTATTCAATCACTTAAATAAGGCTTCCCAGAATGTCACATTTGCACACCAAGGGCAGATCCAAGATTAAATGAGTCATTCACACATGGCATGCATTCTGCTTTAAAATTAGATATGTTTGCCCCATCCAAAACACAGCTTAGTCCTATTTCCTCATCCCTAAGTCTATGTACATAATGTATCACTCTACAACAACAACCAAAAAATGGTAAAATTATCTCATTCGGAACCACTTAATAAAATATTATTGATTGTTGTTGTCGTTGTTAGGTGCTTTTGAGTCAATTCCGACTCATATTGATTAGCATAAATGTTAAATTAACACTTGGAAAGCTGTCAAATTTCTTTGACAACTGATAGTCTTGGAAATTTTTATTTTTGAATATTCTCATCATATAATTTTCATATTATCTTAGAATTTAATAGTGTAATTTATTAATAGATTGCCATCAACTTCCTAGATAAAGAGATCTCCCATTGATTATTGACTGACTCTTCTAAGTTCACGCTGAGTCCATCGATGAGCTGAGATTAAAAGAAGGAACTACTACATTGTCACAAAAGCAAAGTAGCTTATCCAGTGTTTTTCCAGCAAAAAGTTGTTGTTAGCTTCATTTTTATACAGCTGCTTGTTCATTCAGTGATTGCCTCCCTCATATACCCTCCCTCAGTTCCAGGATAGGCTTGAAACCTAGCTAGCTTAATCCCAATAATTGTTGTCACACTCTCACTACTAATCCATAGTATACTACGGTGGGAAAAAAGGGCAGAGTTTGGTAACAGAAAACTAGTCCTCCATTATAATCTGAGGCCTGCTCCGAAAACCTGTGAACATGAGCAAGTTATTTTGGAACAAATGAAACCAAAAACCAAACCCATTTCTATGGAGTCAATTCCAACTCATGGTGACCCAATGTGTTTCAGAGTAGAACTGCCCTCCATAGAGTTCTCAGTGGCTATGATCTTTCAGAGAGAGTCCTGGTGGCACAGTGGTTAAGTGCTTGGTTGCTAACTGAAAGACTGGCTCTTTGAACCCACAAGCCACTCCTCAGGAGAAAGATGTGGCAGTCTGCTTCCGTAAAGATTTATAGCCTTGGAAACCCTGTGGGGTAGCTCTACTCTGTCCTATAGGGTCACTATGAATTGGAATTAACTCAACAACCCTGAGTTTGGTTTTTGGTATATAATCTTTCAGAAGTATGTGGCTAGGCCCTTCTTCTGAGGCACCTCTGGATGGAATTGAACCACCGACCTTTTGGTTAGTAGCTGAGTGCTTACCTGTTTGTGCCACCCAGTGACTCTTTCAGAAACAGTGTTTCTGAAAATGCAGCCCGTAGATTATCTGTACTAGAATGTCCTGGATATTTATCTAAAATGTGCATTTCTGGGCCTCATCCTTAATGTACTAAATCAGGACCTGTGGGGCTGGTCGAGTCATCTTCGCTATTAGCAAGCTTCCCAGGAGATTTTGGTACATACAATTGCCCCAACCTTATTTGCTCATTTTAAAATGGCACACCACCACCTTCTTCACCAAGTCCTTTTGAGGGTTTCAGATAATTATATGTTTACACCTGGAATATAGAAGTAGTTCAATATGACTTATCTTCTCTGATCTTTTATGAAAGAATTAGGAGAAATGGAGACAAAGATAGGTTGTTATTTTAACTTTGTAGGTTTTTTTTTTTGTTGTTGTTGTTCTTTATTTAGAATGGATGAAACTTCTGTTCTCTTCTTAGAACTAAATAAATCCTCGTTACCTAAAACTCAAGCTCAAATTCTTTCATTAAGAGCATTTAATTGATTTTATAGATCTAAACTCACCAGATAATGTAATAGATCTAAACTTACACAGGCATTGCATCAATAGTTGGCAAAATGGAAAAACCATTCTGGACCTGCTTAACAAAACTTAAAAGAAAAGCAGCCACTCAAAGATCAACTGCTGAATGATAAACACATTGTGGTACATTCATACAATGGAATATTACTCAGCAATATAAAGAAAGGAAGTACTGATAGATGTAACAGCATGGATGCATCTCAACATTACGATAAATGAAAGAAGTCAGACACAAAAGACTACATATTACATAATTCTATTTATGACATTCTGGCAAAGCAAAACTATAGGGGAAAAATCAAATCAGTGGCTGCAAGTGAGAAAGGGGAATGACTACAAAGGGGCTCAAGGGAAATTTGGGGGATGATAGAAATATTCTCTATCTTGATTGTGTTAGTGGTAGTTATATGACAGTAAACTCTTGCAATTGTACATCTAAGAAAGATTTAGATGTACAATGTAAACATGTACATCTAAATTATAAAAGTAAATTATAAATCCCTAAGCTTGTATGTTAATTATTAATCCGTAAGCCTGACTTAAAAAAGAAAAAAATGTTAACTGCCAGAAGAAAACATATATTTTGGCTAACTACCTCCTTCTCAATCCACTAAACTCATTATCCTTTCATCTTTGTAAATTTTCCATGTGTTCTTGAAAAAGAATGTAAAATCTGTTTTTGTTAGGTGAAGTGTTCTATAAATGGCAATTAGGTTAAGTTGGTTGGTAGTATTGTTCAAGTCTTCTATAACCTTATTGATTTCCTGCCTAGTTTTTCTAGCAATTATCAAGGGAGAACTGTTGAAATTTCTGACTATAACTGAATTTATCTGTTTATCCTTGCAGTTCTATCCGTTTTTGCATCATGTATTTTGAAGTTCTATTATTGGGTTCACAAGCATTTAGCATTGTTATGATTGTTATGTTCTCTTGTTACGACCTGTTTATCATCATGAAACAGCTTTATCTCTAAAAATAAAATGAAACCTGTCTTAATATAGACACTTCAACTTTCTTTTGATTAGCATGATATATCTTTTTTACTCTTTTATTTCTTACACATTTGTGTCTTTATATTTAAAGTGTAATTATTGTAGTCAGCATATAGTTGTTTCTTGCCTTTTTTTTTTTTTTAAATCTAATCTGACCTTCTCTGCCTTTTAATCGTGGTATTTAGATCCTTTACATTTAATGTGAGTTTTGATATAGTTACATTTAAGTCTATCATCTTACTATTTGTTTTCTATTTCTCCCATATATTTTGCTCCCTTTTTCCCACTTATTTGTCTTTTCCAGATTATTTATGTTTTATGATTCCATTTTATTTCCTTTGTTGGCTTATAAAGTATAACTTTTTGTTTTGTTATTTTTGTTATTTTAACTTATTACTGCCTTTAAGTATATTATACTGTTGAGAACTGGGAGGGGTCCGAGATTTTACCCAACTAGCAAGTTAACAAGTTAGCCTGTCACAGTTTTAAGGATGTTGTGGAGACACAAAATTCTTGGGTCAAAGATGAAGCACAGTTTATTACTCACAGCAATAGTGGTAGCCAAAATAATAGGAGTTTTTTTTGTCAGTTCCCTGAGGTCTAGTTCCCACAAGCTGATGTGAAGACACTAGACACCTGCTCATGAAGAGATTGTGTTACAGATGAGAAACTCTAAATTTACAGAACACAAATCTTTTATAATGAGCTGTAAGCGTGCCCTTTGCTCCATTGGAAGACAATATATATACCAAAGCTGTTTGCTATACAAGGCATGCAGAAATACCAGAGATGCATAGAGAATTGTCTACCAACAATATCCACCCTTTGTTTCTATGTTGACTTGGTTTCTGGTCAATTTTTTCATGGGTACTCCACTTTGTCAATCATTCTGATTAATCCTACAAGGACCCAAATCTTTTAAATTTTTTCTCATACAGCTTTTTATTAAGGTCACTATCAACAGGACTCCAAGGATAAGATGATGCCAGCTGGCAGTATTGACCTCCAGGGTCCCCAACCAACCAGCTGAGCAAATTCCATAAACCATAGGGTCTACTTTATAAAACCAGACAGTTTTGTCCCTACATTTTGGTATTGACCATTATACTTGCCCCAAAGCATCAATTCTAGTACAGCACAGGCTGCTTTGATCTGCAAGGAGAAAGCCTAGGGCGTTTCTATCATTCATAACGACCCTGGCTGGTGAGTTGAGACTGACCTGAATGCCTTCCAGATTCCAGGCAATGTCATTAATCACTTCAGCTAAAGTCAGGGACAAATTTTATATCACATTTTCTAATTGCGTTCCTTCCATCTTAGGGATAATTGTCTACATAGTGAACATAAATAATGAGTAATTTATTGCACCTGGAAAGCTCTCCCAAATAACCCAGCATGGTCTTATTAGGCAAGATCTCCGTGATCATAACTTGATGGCTGTTGGTTTGTTGGTTGGTACGTCTCTCTTAGGTAAGCCCCAGCTAAGACAATAAGAAAAAATTCCACCTGGGAGTTTTATATTTTTTATTATGTTACTCTGGAAAAAAATCACCATCTTGTAGCCTGGTGACTAGGATGATTAGAGAAAGTTATTATGTTGGCAATGTTTGTAGTAAGCTACATTTGGGTGAATGGTAATTTAAAAGCAAAATCTCGTTGAAAACACTCAAGTGTTCTCTTTGTTAACAACATTTGTATTGTTGCCACTTGTTGCCAACATCTCCTAACTGCAGGCAAGGTAGATAGGAAGAAATAACAACCTCCTGAGCACTGGCCTTGCAAAGCCAAACCTATAAAGCAATGACAACTGTCACATTTGGTAACAGAGCAGGAAAAATAATAGAATTTAAAACAAAACAAAAGAGGACTAACTAAAATGCATCTTAGTTTTTTTTTTTTTTAACATTGAATCAAATCTATAATTCATGAGCTCACAATTTCCCACTTCCCATCTGGAAACCAGGAATGTTGATGATATATATCATGTAGCAGCATCCAACAAAATCATTTAAGAGTTACAAATTTGAACGCATGAAGAAAATTTGTATTTTATTTGTGTTTTTTGTTTGGAAGGGGGGCTTTCCCCTTTTTGAGGAATTATGATTTAGATAAATTTTACCAAGCACTGACTCTGAACTCACAGATTCTGGGGTGTTTTAGAATTTATGTTCCACTTCATGTTTCTTAGCTCCACTATTTCTTTGTAAGATATCCCAGTGGGAAGTAACAAAAAAAACATTTCTTTTTTCTTCTCCAAAAATCTTAAAAGTCACATAAGAAAGATGAAATGACCAACAATAGCTCCCGAGGGGAACCTGAGAAACAGAAAAGATTCATGAGGGCTTCTTAGTGCATGCAGTCCTCTCTCCACCTTCACAATCACACGAATACCAGCATCCACGAGGCTGGAATTCATAGGAGCCTGAGCTCTGCTTACCAGCTTTAAGGAGGCAGCTAATGGAGGCAGACATCTGCTTCCTAACAATGGCACATACTACCCAGTTCTTCCTAATTCAACCTCCTCCACTTCTCATGGGAAGGAAGTAGACTACATAAAGGCAGCCAAGCTGTACAAGTGATTTTCCTCACACCAGCCATTTGATCACATGCTGAAATGTGATCCAAGACATTGTTGGTTCTGTGCCGAGGACACAGTGAAAAATATTCAATCATTGCTTCCCTGGGTGACAGAATGAATAGTGACTTGCCCTTTCTGGGAAAACAATCAACACTGCAACACTGGCATGCCATACACTTCAATGGACCCTGTGGATACTATGATCAATATATATATATATATACACACACACCCTACCTTGATCAAGTATAGACTACACAGGCAAATGGAAGAGAAACTCTTGAAGTTTGAAGCATTCATAGTCTAGAGTAGTGAAATGTTGTCCAAATTATGCTTGCACTCTGTCAATGATATAAGTTCTTTACTGACGACCATGGGAGCAGAGAAAAGAAAAAGCAAAACCAAAAAAGAACTGGTGTGGCTGGGCCAGAGAGACACACAGGCAAGAAAGATGCTAAAGGTTAATCACACTCATTCATGGGCCAGTGGCTGAAAAACACAGGACTGAAAAAATGACCTTTAAGAAAAACAACAGTTTCCATATAGTTTAATCTTATGTTTAAGCATGACAAGTGAGAAGATGAGACTCCCAACAGCAAGATCGCAAAGAGATTTCAGTTGACACTTCAGCCACAACATCCCCATTTCTACCCAGTGCATTTGCTGATCCCGCTATCTTAGCACCTAACCCCAGTGAGCAGATAAGAAGATGCCTCAGCCACAGCAGTACCTGAATTCTGAAAGATGAGATGAGCTTGCGAAATTATGGCAGTCAATGGTTGGATTTCAGAGGTATCCCCCCAACCCTAGAGTTCTGAGAAAAAAGGTGCCCAGGGGAAAAGCCTTTTGTTTCGTGAATCTTGTGATCCAGTATCTATTTGGCTGACAGAAACTCTTGCTGCCTCCAAAACAGGTGGGAAAGCAGTTCAGTGGAATGGCTAGTGAAAAATGAACACACTTTCACGTTAATTGAATTGCATTTAGTTGAGCTTCTGCAAAGTGAGTTTTTTGTTTTTGTTTTTAATGCTACATTTTATTTCACTTAATAGGATCTTAACTGGGTAAAGGAAGATGGCTGACTTGAGGGGGTTTTCCTGCAGCATTTCCTGGAGGGGCTGGACTGGTCTTGGAGGAGGTGGTGGGAGGAAGGGACCCACGGTGCCCTGGGTGGGAAGTTAATGCTTCTGCCAGAGCCCTCTACTCTACCCAGGGCTTGAGCTCCAGAATCACCTTGGGGAGCTCTTTAATGATAGAGCTCCCTTCGTCCCCTCTCCCCCCTCCCACCCCTGTATCCAACTCATGGAGACCCCATGCGTTACAGAGTAGAACTGCTCTTGGCTGTAATCTTTAGGGAAGCAGATCACCAGGTCTTTTTTCTATGGCACCTCTGGGAGGGTTCAAAGTGCCAGCCTTTAGGTTAGTGGTGTTGTTAGGTGCTATTGAGTCGGTTCTGACTCATAGTGACCCTATGTACAACAGAACAAAACACTGCCTGGTCCTGGGCCATCCTTACAATCATTGCTTTGTTTGAGCCCTTTGTTGCAGCCACTGTGTCAATCCATCGCCTCAAGGGTCTTCCTTTTTTTCACTGACCCTCTACTTTACCAAGCATGATGTCCTTCTCTAAGGACCTATCCCTCCTGATAATGTGTCCAAAGTACGTGAGACAAAGTCTCGTCATCCTCACTGCTAAGGAGCCTTCTGGCTGGACTTCTTCCATGACAGATTTGTTTGTTCTTAGGTTAATAGTTGAGAGCAAACCATTTGCACCACCCAGGGGCCTCATCCTGCCTCCCTCCCCCAACCAGATCAACTTAATTAGAGCCACAGGAAGTTGAGACCAGGATTGGACTTTTAACAAACTCACCAGGTATTGCTGGCGTGGCCTATCCAAGAACCCCTTATTCAGGAACCACTGCCTTAGGGCATTCAATCTAGCTTCAGTAAGAACCAGCAAGTAATCTTCAACAGTGGTATGAGAAAGGAATTTTTTGGCAAGGCCTGTGAGAATAGGGCTGAGGAGCTGCCAATTGGAAAAATATTCTAAAATTGTTGTTTGTTTTCACCAGTATACTTACTTACAATATTAAATCATGCAAAACCTTCATATAAGATTGGTATCTTTAGCAGAAAGATTCTGAATTCAAAATCGTTGAGAAATTTTACAGCTTGAGATGGTGCTACCCTTTAGTTACACAATATCTCCTCAGTTTTCCAAGGATTCCATTTCTCTGAACCTGAGTCCTTCCCTGTTGGAGCAGGGATGTGGAGCTTGGACAAATGCAGACTCTGGAGTGATAAGGATGCAGGTAAGCAGGTCAGAACTGAGATTCCTGCCCAACAATGTCTGCCCTCACGTCCCTCAAAGAGAGCCAGGGCAAAGGGGGATACATCCCTCTCCGTTCACACCCTGTCCCATTCCCAAAAAGCCAGGCATTCATTTCCCAAGGAATCCAGAATCACCTACATCACAGGGAAACCAGCTCTGGAAGCAATTCTTTTCTCCTACATCCAGCAGCGAATCCAGACATCAAACCCCACAAAGCTACAAGCTGACATTCAGGCACACACCTCCATGGATGTCTAGTCTTTTCCAACACACAGCTCTCCACTCTTTTAAAAACCTCCAGGGACACAGGGCAAATCATTTGGGCAGCGAGGAAAGACCTGGTCTTAGCTCTTCATGTCCTCTGAGTCTGGCTCCTCATCTCTTGGTTGAAATTAATTATCCTGCTGGTGTTACAAAGAGGGTTTGGAAGGTCACAAGGTTCACCCAGGCATGGCAAAAGTCAAAACGAGGGGGCAGGTACGGGCTGGGTAAAAGCATGATGAGCAATAAGACATAGCATGTTTTAGGAATGGAAGTCCCAACTTTCTTGTTTTAATTGTGCCCTTTTTAAGATCTTGTTGGGTACAGACAGAGGCAGTTGCAACTTTTTTCCCCAGAGCCATGAAAAATCTCAGGAGCCCAGATTCTAAACAAAAGCTGGAGGAGTTCAAGCCTTCTTCCCCAGTCTAATGTTTTGCTTCTTAGATTTGAGTTTGTTGCTCCAGCCTCAACCCTTTCAGCCCCATGCTATCTCTCTTGTTCAGGGAATGTTATATTATGCTGTTGAGTAAGCCCCTGACTCATGGTGACTCCATGCACAACAAAATGAAATCGTGCCCGGTCCTGCACCATCCCCATGATTGGTTGTGGATTGGGCTGTTGTGGTCCATAGGGTTTCCATTGGTTGATTTTCAGAAATAGATCACTAGGCCTTCCTTCCTAATCTGTAGTAGTCTCTCTGTGCCACTGAGACATGTTCAGCATCATAGCACACACAAGTGTCCACTCACAGACAATTGTTGGCTGTGCATGAAATGCATTGGCCAGGAATCAAATTCGGGTTTCCTGCATGGAAGCTGAGATTTCTGACATTGAACCACCAATGTCCCCATCACTCAGGGAATACAAAAAAGTTTTCAACATTTGAGTGTTAGGTGCAAAAAGATTGAGATTCCAGACAGGGGCATCTTCAAGGGGAGCCCCTGTCCAATGTCACTCTCCTGCTTCTTTCTGCTCTGTGCTTCCCCAGTGCCCCAGAGTCTGCAGGCCTGCTTAGCTGTGTTGTCTCCGATGGCCACAGTCTTCAATAACTGGGCCTCCCATACTGTCATACAGCTCTGGCTGCTCCCTCCTACCCAGAGATACCCACCTCTGGAGAGTGAAGGAGGGGAAGTTGGCCTTACATGACTTATCTCCCAAGAGGTTCCAACTCTTGGCCTCTAAAAGTGACCTGAGTCCTTGGGATCCACAGTTTTTTTCCACTTCATGATGAGTTTCCAAGCACAGCCCATATCACTCTTCACCTACTCTTGGGCCCGGTGCTCTCTACCCTCACCCCAGCAACAATTGTGGCTCCTTTGGGGAGTTCTCACTGAATATGGGAGATCAGCCTTCACTTCTTCATTCTCCTCCCCTTCCTCTGTGTTGTCCTCAAATCCCCCTTTTTAAAATTTAACAAATTCTGTGGAACAGTCTCTGTGCTATGGACTGGGAATTACTTTTCTGCTGTACCAGAACTGGGACAGCCGGTGTCAAGTGCATGCATTTGGTAAGCATGTATTGAGTGCCTACTCTGTGCTGGGCACTGAGGATATAATGGTGAGCCTATAAGGCCACAGGTCTTGCCTTACTGTCTACCCAAGGAGAGGGATAGTAAAAATAAAGACAAAATAAACAAATAAATAAAATGATTGCAAGTTTTAAAAGTTCTATGAAAGAACCACACAAAAAGGCTGAGGTAGAAAGTTATGGGTAGGAGGGGCACCTAGCCTGGATATGGTAGTCAGGGAAGGCCTCTCTGAAAGGTGATATTTCAGCTGAGACCCAAATGATGAGGAGGAGCTGGCCAGCTAGAGTGGGTGAAGCACATCCCAAGAAGGGGAGCAGCCCAGGCCAAAGGCCTGAGGGAGGAAAGACTGTTGAAAAGTCTGCTGAAGTCTGTTGAAGATATGGAAAGTAGGCCAGTCTGGTTGGATGTTAATGAAGAGATAAGTGGCTCAAGCAGATGTTAGAAAGATTGTCAAGAGATGGATTATGCAGAGTCTTGTAGGCCATAGTAAAGAAATTTAAAGTTAGTACCAGGGGATCTGAAAAAGCGCCCTGTTAAAAGTGACTCTTTGGTGGTTGCTCTGGGCAGGCCGGAGTTCCTGGTATGATGATGCATTTGTGTCTTCACCAAGTCCTTTTGAGAATCTTCTGTGTGCCAGGGACATAATCTTATTAGGTTTCTCTCATGACCCCTCCCTATACACACCTATCCACACACATACATTTTGACAAATGTATATGCTTTTTGATTGTTTGTTTTCCTGAAATGGAATCATACCACACAGTACTTTACAATTAGCATTTTTTACCTGGAAGTATGCCATGGACATACCTACAAATCAGTACATATGATGTATTCCCACAGCTATCATTTTTGTTTTCTTTTTGTTCATCCCACATAATATGCACACCTTACCCACACTTCGCCAGCCTCCTCAGCCTCTCCTGCCCCCAAATACATAAAGGTAAATCAAAAGGTATAAAGCTGTTAGATTCTTCTTTGGTGAGAAACCATGTTGTGAGATTTCAAATGTACCTTGAAAAGGCATAGTATAGAGCTGTTTACTAAACATTTTTTTCTCAGGTGGAACAAGCACACATCATAGTAGATCTGTGCTCTCTGTGATGTCACTCCTGGGTTTATTTCACACACCTTTCCCAAAGTAATTTTGTGCCATAAAGTATAATGAGGTGGCAGAAGGTAGGGGTAGGAGTAAGATGAAATCCCAACCACACACTCGGTGAATCCTCTGAGGAGGCATTTGAATACAGTGGAAAGAGTTTTAGAGTCAACTGCACCTCGGTTCAAATTCTAACCTCTTCATTCACAAAAAGGAAATGGTAATATCCACTTCACAGGGTTGATAGGAAGAGAAGAATAAAATCAAAGAAAAAAAAAACCAGCAGTGTGTCTTTCTTCTTTCTTTCCACTCAATACATACACACATATACACAAATACACACATATACACACTCCTTCCTCTCATAGCATAAGCACCAACAGTGGTGTTCACTGACTTTTATCTACAGGAAGATTCTCCCATGTCCTATCTTTCCTTGCACAAATTATCATTCTCAACATTTTCAAAATCTTAACTTGGGAACACCTGCTCTTCAATTGCTAGAAACAACTTCTTTCTCTAGTCGGAGTTTGGAGAGCCCAAATTGATGAAAACATCCACACATGCAACTAATTGTTTCCTGGGTCGCTGTTATGCATGAGTCTTTCTGAGGTTGAAGAAATAAGATTCCTTGTCCTTTCCTAATCTGAATAAGCAGTAGCTCTTAAATTGTTCATGAAGTGTTAGAAAAAAGCATTGCCTCACTACCCTTTCAGAGCCCTTTCAGAGTCACTTGGATTCCTTCACAGCTTTACTCCATCCTCCCATTCCTTTAGGAAATGGACTGAGAGATCACACAGGGGCTGTCTTGTTTCATTAGTTTTTTTTTTTGTTTTTTTTTTTTTAATCTTCTTAAGCACTCTCTGGCATCCCTGGGTGGTGCAAATGGTTAATATGCTTGGCTGTATTAAGTAGTTGACTGAAAGGTTGGAGGTTCAAGTCCTCCAGAGGTGCCTCAGAAGAGAGACCTGGTGATCTACTTCCAAAAAATCAACAATTGGAGGTGAAACCCACATTCTGTGCTATAGACAGAAGAACCATGCTGTCTCTCCACAGCAAAGACCCAAAATCTAAGTAAAACAGATAAAAACATCAGTCCTGGAACCCTAAGTACCAAATGAAGGATAAAACAAAACTAAAAAATTTACAACAAGGAACCAGAGGCATCAATCTGTAAATGACAACAACGTCAGAACAATAAAAGAGGTATAAAAAGTGTAGATATAGAGCTTTCAAATGGAGAGGCATTATCAAGTAGTACAAGACTGGTTTAAACTTAGGAAGATGGGGTAAAGTTCATGATAACCACAAAGAAAGTTAACAAACCTACTCATCAAAATAAAGAGGAAAAAGATAAAGTCTCTGTAAAAACAAAATCTACCAAAATGAAAGAAATGAAAACACACACACACACAAACAAAAGGAAATCAGCACAGAAGAGAAAGAGAAACAAAGAAAATGTCAGCACCAAAAAAAAAAAAACACTGCAAAATGACAGCAATAAACTCATACCAACCAATAATCATACTGAATGTAAACGGCCTAAATGTACCCATAAAGAGACAGAGAGTGACAGAATGGATAAACTAAACAAGACCCATCAATATGCTGTCTACAAGAGACAAGAGACACACCTTAGAAACAAAGACATAAATTTATTAAAAATCAAAAGATGGGAAAAAATATATCAAGCAACAGCCACCAAAAAAGAGCAAGAGTGGCAATACTAATCTCAGAGAAAATAGACTTCAAAACAAAATCCACCGTAAAAGATAAAGAAGGGCATTATATAATGACTAAAGTGACAATGAGTCATGAAGATGTAACCATAATAAACTTCTATACACCCAATGGCAGGGCTCCAAAATACATAAAACAAACTCTAGCGGCACTGAAAAGAGAAATCGACAGTTCCACAATGATAGTAGGAGACTTCAACACACCTTTCTTGGTAAAGGACAGACCATCTAGAAAGAAACACAACAAAGATACAGAATATCTGAAGGTCACAATCAATCAATTTGACCTCATAGATACATAAAGAACACTCCACCCAACAGCCACAAAGTACACATCCTTTTCCAACACACATGGAATGTTCTCCAGGATAGACTACATCTTAGGCCACAAGCAGCCCTCAAAAAATTCAAAACCTTGAGATAATACAAAGTATCTTCTCTGATCACAGTGCCATAAAAGTAAAAAATAATAACAGGAAGAGCAAGGAAAAAAAAAAAAAATACACGGAAGCTGAATAACACTCTGCTTAAAAACTACTGGGTAATAGAAGAAATCAAAGATGGAATAAAAAAAATTCCTAGAATCAAATGAGAATGAAAACAGAACATATCAAAACCTTTGGGACACAGCAAAGGTAGTGCTCAGAGGTCAATTTATAGCAACAGATGCACACATCAGAAAAGATGAAAGGGACAAAATCAAAACATTAGCTACACAACTCAAGCAAACAAAAAGAGAAGAGCAAAAGAGGCCCACAGCCACCAGAAGAAAGGAAATAATAAAGATCAGAGCATAAATGAAAGAAATAGAGAATAGAAAAACAATAGAAAGAACCAACGAAACCAAAGCCTGGTTCTTTGAAAGGGATGACAGGATTGACAAACCATTGGCCAAATTGATGAGAGAAAAACAGGAGAGAACACAAATAATCCAAATAAGAAATAAAATGGAGAAAATTACAGAAGAACCAACCAAAATAAAAAGGATCATAATACAGTCCTATGAAAAACTATACTCCATAAATTTGAAAACCTAGAGGAAATGGACAAATTTCTAGAAACACACTACCTAACCAAATGAACACAACTGAAATTGAAAATCTGAACAAACTATGGTACATACACACAATGGAGTACTATACAACGATAAAGAACAATGATGAATCTGCGAAACATCTCACAACTTGAGTAAATCTGGAGGGCATTATGCTGAGTGAAATAAGTCAATCACAAAAGGACAAATATTGTTTGAGACCACTACTGTAAAAACTCATGAAAAGCTTGTCTTAGTCATCAAGTGCTACTACAACAGAAATACCACAAGTGGCTGGCTTTGACAAAGAGAAATTTATTCTCTCACACTCTAGTAGGTTACAAGTCCAAATTCAGGGTGTAAGCTCCAGGGGACAGCTTTCTCCCTCTGTCATCTCTGGAGGAAGATTCCTTGTCATCAATCTTCCCCTGGTTAAGGAGCTTCTTAGGCGCAGGGACCCCAGGTTCAAAGGACGCGCTCTGCTCCTGGTGCTGCTTTTTGGGAGTGTGAAGTCCTCAACTCTCTGATTGCTTCCCTTTCCTTTCCCTTTCCCAGGGAAACTCCCTTTACATTGGATCAGGAGTGTGACCTGCATAAGGGTGTTACAATCCCACCCTAATCCTCTTTAACATAAAATAACAATCACAAAATGGAGGACAACCACACAATGCTGGAAATCATGGCCCCGCCAAATTGATACATACATTTTTGGGGAGACGTAATTCAATTCGTGACAAGGTTTACACACAAAAAGAAACAATCTTTGAGGGTTCTGAGTAAGGGGAGGTGTGGGGATGGAAAAACACTAAATAGACAATAGATAAGTGATAACTTTGGTGAAGGGTAAGACAGTACACTATACTGGGGAAGCCAGCACAGCTTGTCCGGGGCAAGGTCATGGAAGCTCCATAGACACATCCAAACTGCCTAAGGGACCAAATTACTGGGCTGAGGGCTGTGGGGACCACGGGCTCAGGCAACATCTAGCTCAATTGGCATAACATAGTCTATAAATAAAATACTCTACATCCTACTTTGGTGAGTAGTGTCTTTAAGATAAAGCTTGTGACCTGCCATCTAAGATACCTCACTGGTCTCACCCCATCTGGAGCAAGGGAGAATGAAGGAAACCAAAGACAAAATGCAAAGATCAGTTCAAAGGACTAATGGACCACAACTACCATAGCCTCCACCAGACTGAGTCCAGCACAACTAGATAACTAGATGGTGCCCAGCTACCACTATCGACTGCTCTGAAAGAGATCACAATAAACGGTCCCGGGCGGTACTGGAGAAAAAAGTAGAATAAAATTTTAACTTACACACACACACACACAAAAAAAAAAAAAACACAGACTTACTGGTCTGAGAGAGACTGCAGAAACCTGGATAATATGACCCGTGGACCTTCTTTTAGCACAGTAGTGAAGTCACTCCTGAGGTTCACACTTCAGCCAAAGATTAGACAGGCTCATAAAACAAAAACAAGACTAAATGGACACACCAACCCCGGGGCAAGGACGAGAAGGCAGGAGGGGACAGGAAAGCTGGTAATGGGGAACCCAAGTTCAAGAAGGAGGGGGTGTCAATGTGTCGTGGGTTTGGCAATCAATGTCACAAAACAGCATGTGTATGAATTGTTTAACAAAAAACTAGTTTGCTCTGTAAACCTTCATCTAAAGTACAATAAAATAAATCAGCCATGGGAAGCCATATGGAGCAAAGCCCTACTCTACACACATGGGGTCACCATAACAGCAAGCCCTATCCCTGGCCATGGAGAAAACTGCTGCCATCATTGCTTCCAGGGTTAGGTGGAAAAGGAGAATCCAGCCTCTCTCCCTTTCTCCTTCTCTCTCTCATCACCCCATGAACTGCTGATTTGGCTCATAGAGTTTTTCAGTCACATGTTCTTTTAATACACACACACGCATTTTCCCTAAGACCCTCCTGCCTGCCTCCAAACCCCTACATCCCCAGATTTTCAAGAGCTAAGCCCTTTTCTCCTACTATCTAGTCCTAACCACTTCTTGTCCCAATATAAGTTGCATTTTTCTTAGGGGAAACTCCACATTATAATAAGTTTCACCCTGCTTCAAAGGGCAGATGAGCCTTTTACATCACAGAGAAATATTAGAAAATCTGGAAGGATGGAGTATGGTTTGGGGGATGGAATAGCAAGAACAAGTTGACTAGATCAAAGAGAAAGGATGCTCTGAGAATAGAAATATCTGCCTCTCTTCTCTGAGCAATTCAAGTCAGACCCTTAGGACTCGTGACTATTCCCTAGAAAGACTAAACGGAAGGTTAAACAGAACCCTGAGGTAACTGCAGAGGGGCTTCAGATTGAAGAAAAAGGCGCACGAAGAGTTAGATTTAGTTTTCTTTTTTTTTTTTTTTAACTTAAAGTTCCAAGACACATGTCTTCTGCAAGAGAGTTTGAATGTATTAACTAAAATCTCACAAACATACTTCAAGATTACTCTGTCTCATGAAGGCACGGGAAAGAGAATTGTCTTAGTCTGGATTCCCCAGCAGCAGACCAGGAGGTAAGGATCTTCTGTGCCCCTGGCGGAAACCAGTGAAACAGTGGGCAAGCGAACCGGGGAAGAAAGTAGGCACAGTCAGGCAAAGACTTGTAGAGGCAGCTTCAGCGTGATCCTGCAGGGGACTCAGGAGTGTAATCTGTGTCCCAGGAGCTCCTTGGAAACTCTATGGGGCAGTTCTACTCTGTCCTGTAGGGTTGCTATGAGTCGGAATCAACAGGACGGCCCTGGGTTTTTTTACTGATAAGTCAAGAGGAACTTGGACAACACCTATGAGGGATTTAAAAAGTGCTTTAAAGAACATGAGCTTGAACTGTTCACAAAGCATTTCTTTAGATAAAATTCAGCTTCAGGTCTATATTGTGGTTTTCTTCTCTATTTATCTCTTAGACACAATTATGAAGAAAGCCTTTACTGCAACCTACAATTGGCTACGAGCATCAACTGCTGTTACGCTAACCACACACTGAACTAAGCTAGAAGTTACGAGGCAGCTGTTTTTATGACATAGGAGTAGCACAATATGTGATTTTTATCTGGAGAAGAGTACTGAGAAGTAAGAAGAATTAGTCATATTTTCCAATGTGAGCATTTTAACAGTTGTGAAATTATATAGGAAGCCCTGACTCAACAATTCTGATATTGCAATATGTCACCAAGCTGTCTTGTTACTTAAAATTGCATGATTTAGAAGACAATGACTTAAAAAAGAGCCCAACCAAGGTTGGAAAGAAAAGGAAGCTATGCAGCAAAGCAAGGGAAAATATGAAATTGCTGAACATTTATAGAGCTAAGTTTAACAGTTCTTGGCTCATTTAATACATTTTTTTTTCTTAAATGGCACATAGAAAAGGCATATTTATCCTCTCAGTGAATTATATGTTAGAAAGACTCTCATTAAATGGTGGTTCTTTAAACCTACAGTGCTGAATCTGAACTAGATTTAATACGTTACTAAATATTCAAGTGAGTCACCACTTTGCACTTCCTTTTGGAGGGTTAAAAAAGATTAATAGACTTTCACTGGACAAAGATGATTAAACCAATTCAAAACCACCCTTGTACCGTATTTTTTCCAGCCTCTTCATTAGGTTACTTCTCATTAAAAAAAAAATGAGCTGCAAATAATGACTAGGTCCTGTCCTTGATGTATGGAAATGAGGCCATTAGGAAGATTGTGACTCTTGAGGTGTTTTCTAGGAGTTTGAACTTTTTCAACCACACTCTTTAGGTTTCCCTTGTCATTAAAAGCATATATTTGCAAGACAATTGGCCAGGGTTAGGAAGAAGTCAAAAGACTCCAAAAGAGATAGCTCTAATGAGCTCGGTCTCATTAACATGGTGTGCTAAATAGATAACCTACCCCGAACAAATGCAACATTGGGCAAATTTGAAGAGATATAAATAAATAGCTCTGTGGCACGTTAAGTACAAAGCTAGAGATGGTAGTATCTCTTGAAGAACTAAACAAATCACTAAATAAGATAAGCACTAGCACTTATACTCAGTGAGGTTAAAGAACGGAGGATTAGCAAGGTTAAGGAATAATTGCCACCTACAACCTGAATTCCAAGCTAAATTCCAAAATACACACACTTCATGTTATGTGTTTTGCTCCTACTGTGATAATATACATCAAATAAGTTGGGAGACTTTAGCTTAGTTCTAGAAAAGAGTATTTAATTCACCTCAAGCAAGTTTATTCCAATATGGTGACTTAAAAAACTACTCACTCTTCATATTGTTGTTGTTGTTAGGTGCCATTGAGTCAGTTCTGATTCATAGCAACCCTACGTACAACAGAATGAAATACTGCCCGGTCCTACACCATCATCACAACTATTGTTATGCTTGAGCCCATTGTTGCAGCCACTGTATCAATCTATCTCCTTGAGGGTCTTTCTCTTTTTCACTGACCCTCTACATTATCAATTATGATGTCTTTCTCCAGGGACTGGTCCCTCCTCGTAAGGTGTCAAAAGGATGTGAGACATAGTTTCGCCATCCTTGTTTCTAATGAGCATTCTGGCTGTTCTTCTTCCAAGGCAGATTTGTTCGTTCTTCTGGCAGTTCATGGTGTATTCAATATTCTTCATCAACACTGTAATTCAAAGGCATCAGTTCTTCTTTGGTCTTTCTTATTCATTGTCTGTCTTTCACAGTTACATGAGGTGATTGAAAACACCATGGCTCGGATCCGGTGCTTTCAATAAAACGGCTCCATGCACTTTCAATAAAATGGCTCTGCCCAAATCAATCTATAAATTAAATATGATTCCAATCAAAATTCCAGCAGGCTTTTGTATGAACTTGACAAATTAATTCAAAAAGTTACCCGGAAGAACAAAGCAAGGAAATTTGCCTGGCCGGATATTAAGATTCTACAAAGATGAAGTAATTAAAAAAATAAAGAGCGGCATTGGCACTAGAAGAAAGAAAGAGATCAATGGAACAGGCTAGAAAGCCCAGAAATAAGCCTTATAAATGTGGAAATTTATTAAGTGATAGAGGCAGCATCACAGAAAGATAGGGAAAGGATGCAATATTTTAGTAGCTAATTTTAGGAAATTCCCTAACAACGTGGAGAAAAATTTCTACCACATGGCATACAAAAAAAAAAAATTAATTTGATTAAAAAACTATAGAGGCAAATATAAAAATATATTTTTTAAATATTGTGACATTAAGATGTGTAGAAGTTAAACTTAAATAACACTTCAAAGGCAGAGGTGGAAAAAAAAATGATGACTGCAACAAAACTGAAGATTTCTATTGATTGTAAAATACCACAAACAAAGTTAGTGTAAGGTGACAAACAGGAGAAGAGATATGCAATGTCTAAAACCAGCTGGAGGCTAATAGCAATATTAGTCAAGGAATTCCTACAAATCAATAAGATTGAGGAAATTCCATTTTTAAATGTTCAATGGATATAAAAAGCAATTCAGGAAAGAAGAAAACCCAAACAATTAACAAGGGTATGAAGATACTCGAATTGACCAATAATCAGTGATACATAAAATTAAAACAACTTTATACCCATTAGATTAGTAAAAAATATGAACACTGGAAAATACCAAGTGATGATGTGGGCAAACAAGACCCTCTCACACACTGCTGGTGGGAGTGTGGTATATTAGATTATTGTTCAAATTAATTCACCACCTCTCTAACATTTCATAAGAGGACTATACTTCCTCTCCCCACTTGGCTTGGTCATGTGACTTAGTTGGTTTCCCTGGGTACACCCGTGCTCCTGTGCTTTAAGCTTGATAGTGTGGCAGGTTTTGACCGATAGTATGCTAACCAAAGTGACTTGAGCTAAGACTTGAAATACGCTTGCTTTGTAGGGCTTGATTCCATTGTAATCCTGCCATTTCCATGAGAATAACATGCCCTAGCTAAATCCACAAGTCCAAGTAGAGTGAGAGACATATGGAACAGCCCTGAACCCAACCTGAGACCCCAGTGGAGCCCAGCTGAAATCCTCAGCTGACCCACAGATGTGTCACTGACAATAAATTATTGCAGTTCTAAACCACTAAATTTTGGACAGTTTGTTTCACAACTTTATTTTGGCAACAACTGACCGACACAGTGATGTAGCCCTTCCAGAGAACATTCTGTCAGTACTTAGCGAACATGAATAATATAAAAACTATGTAGTAGAAACTGCTTTTTCCTTGTTGGCAGAAGATACTTCCCACTATGAGGGCCAAAATTCCAAACACTTGGTTTCCTAGTCTGTATTGCAACATAAGATAAAATTGTAGTGAATGGGACCTGAGGAGAAGTCTACTATTGAACTTCTGGTTAAAGTTTTCTACAAAATAAGAACAGATAAGGCAAAACTATAGTGCTCTTCTGGCCATGATCAAGTCTGTATGTGATGTCCAGAGCTTCTACAACCATTCTGTAAACAATTGGAAAATAGCACTGACTTACTGAGGATGGCAGAGCAGAAAGATTAGAACTTTTGATATGTGAGATAATTTAGATTCTTACCACTTAAGCCACTTTTAAGTAGAAATGACAAAAGCATCCTTAAAAGACAATTTAGATTCTACTATTTAGTCCACTTTTAAGTAGGAGTGCTAAAAACATTCTTACTCATCCATGAACTGACCCGCTAATCTCAGCTCCTAAACATGAACAGTAGTACATAGGCATGAAGACAGGTGTGATGGTGCCCGCCACAACATTGTTTTGTGTTAGCATAAACTTGGAGGCCTCCTAAGTGTTCATCACTCAGAACATGCTGTTGTTTTGTTAGGTGCCATGAGTCGGCCCCCCACCCCCACTCAAGATGACCCCATGTGTTATGGAATGAAATGCTGCCTGGCTCTGTGCCATACCCACGATCAGTTGCAGATACTATGATTGGTTACGGATCAGACTGTTGTGATCCATGGTTTTCATTGTCTGATTTTCAGAAGTAGATTGCCAGGACTTTCTTCCTAGTCTGTCTTAGTCTGAAACCTGTACAGCATCATAACAATACACGAGCCTCCACTGAGTGGGAGACTGGCAGGGAGGGTGTTCAAATGAAGCCACAATCTCATTTTTGCCATATTTTTTTTCATTAGAACCAAGTTACTGGCCCACCCCACACTCAAGGGGAGGACAATACCAAAGGTGTGAACACCAGAAGTTGGGGTCCCAGGGGGTCACCTTAGAAGCTGCTCACCACAGCCATCAACACCACAACCAATGGTGATAACTCACCATGAACTAAGAAGTACAATTGATTCAGATTTGCATACTTGAGGTCCGAAACATGAAAGCAAAACCAAATGGCAAAAAGAGCCAATTTGGCTTTGACTTTCGCATAGTCGTAGGTTGAGCGGTAGCTAATTGACATTAAATAATGACTGACTGGAAACCCTGGTGGCATAGTGGTTAAGTGCTAAGGCTGCTAACCAAAGGGTTGGCAGTTCAAATCCGCCAGGGGCTCCTTGGAAACTCTATGGGGCCGTTCTACTCTGTCCTATAGGGTCGCTATAGGGTCACTATGAGTCGGAATCGACTCAACAGCACTGGGTTTGGTTTTTTGTTTTTGGTAACGGCTGACTGACTGACAAGTCATTAAAAAAGTCATTATTTGGGCCTAAATGTTGACATCCAGTATGCAGCTATCAAGAAGCACAGAAAAGAACCACAGATTCGTTCTTTAAGGTCAATTTAAAGAGACAAAAAGAAAAAATGGTGAACTTTTTTTTTTATTAGTATAGTTCCTATTGAAAACAGAAACTCAAATTCAGAATTAATAGAAAAAAATACTATATGTGCTAAAATTTTTTATGTAACTGTAGGAGGAGACTTTTGAAATCTCCTTAGTTAACAGATGGGGAATCCGAGATCCAGAGTGTGACTTGACTAAGGTTATGGGAAGTCCGCCTACCTGCCTTTGGTCAAGCAGCTCTTCATCAGGCCAACTATCCTGCCAAAGTGGAAATGTGATCTTTACAGTCTCCAAATAGCTTTTAGTCTGACTCTAAATGGGCTAGGCACAGCCTTCCTTCCTTTCCCAGGAAGTTCACACCCAAGAGTTAATTGCATTAAAGTGTTTTGTATTTTACTTCTGTCTCTGCTAACAAGCAAACGTTCTACAGCAGTCTTCATTTACTGTATAGAACCAGAACAAGACTTATTTTTTTCAATGCTATTTTCCTAAAGCTTTCTCATTCTTTTCGTGCTTCTCATCGCAGTGTAAGTCCATGAAAAATTAATGTCCCTGTTCAGGAGGAGACCCAGCTCCTTTTAAAAGAATGTCCTGGCAAACCCAACACCAAGGCATGAATCTCCAAGCAGATCTGTCTTAGAAGGGTACATGAGCTACAGAAGCTTCTCCCTAGATGCTATGGGTCTTGAAAACTGCAGCAATATTTAATTTCCCTTGTTTTTTTTTTTTTACCACCCCTTATCTAGTTCTTCCATAGGATAGTATGTTTTGAATCTGTGGATTTGCAAAAATAAATAAGTCATTGTAACAATGTAAGAGCCACTTTTTTGGACTCCACAACCAAGAGGGAAAATTGATGTCTCAAAGTCCAGATTCTACAAACAAAATGACATCTTCAGCTGCTAAATAAAACAAGTGAGTTTTAAGTATACGACATTTGGTACACAGCAAAGAGTTTAAAATGTTAGTGTCAATTAGAAAAATGCGCACTGCAATGAGGAAAAAGTGTGTACTTGCAATGCAAGAGTACACCAGTTCTAGTTACTGCTCAGGGGGCACTAAGTTTCTATTTGGGTGATGAAAAACTTTTGGAAATGAATAGCGGTGATGGTAGCAGAACGTGGTGAATTAGTCGACGTCATTGAGTTGCACATTAAAAACGGTTAAAATGGCAAATGTTTGTTATGTATATTTTACCATGGTAAAACTAAAAAAAAGAATTCAACAGTGTCGTGGAAGGTCTAGACAAAGAATATGGATGATGTAGAATTTAATGAAATGTAAGACTGTTTCTTCTTAAAGTTAAAAATACAGTTAATTTTTTTTAATTCAATGAATCAGTTTACTTATTTATTCACAGTTACGAATAACCATTGGTATTGGGATTTTTCACTGAAGAACTGATTGCAGCTTTCGACTCATAAAGTCATAATTATGTCCTATAATGGAAGAACTTCTCTGAGTATAATATGGAAGAGTAACCCAACCAGACTTCACTTGGTGAGTTTGAGCCTATGGCTAAATAAGATCACAATTCTCCATTACTCTACCTATTCCTCTTCCCCTCCCTTATCCTAGGGATATTTTGATTTAACGACTTCAGATTGGTACCTGTCAGGCATCATCTCACAAAATTGCAAAACTACTAGGTGGCTCAACAGCTTTAAGACAGAGGAGGGTGTGATCATAGAAAACAGACCCTGGTTAACTACCAGTGGAGAACCTTGTCCAAGTAAGTCTGTCTTTGAATGCCTTCATGTTATCTAACCCCTCAATACCAGACTCCACTGCACTCAGTAAATTATCTGTCTCCTCCATTTGCGCTCCATCTCTGCTTCAACAATCTAGCCACCAGTTAAAATCTTTGTCTTCAGAATCAATTTAGATATCCAGTTTGGTAATTAGCCCTTCACTCTATTCACTATCTACTCACTATCCTTTCCTTCCACCACCTCCCTCGAGGTGTGATATTCTCTATATCCCATCACCCAGAGCCAACAATACCATTCAAATTTAACAGCCTGTTCTTGGTTCTGACAGCCTAGCTCACTCCCTGAAGCCTCACAAATTCCGTATATTTGAAGAAAATATACGGAATTTGTGAGTCAATTTCATACATAAATATGCAATGTTTACCTTCTCTTTACATATTTCACCAGTCTACCACCTGCTTCCTTAAGTTTTGCAGGTAATAAAATGAATGAACATAGGACATGAATTGCATGGAGTGTATGCCTTTTTAAATGCTATAAATCAACAGTTGTAATAGTGATGCCTCTTTGATGAACCAGAAGAGTAACCAGAGAAACACTAAAAGGTCCTCTCTTCCTATTTCCAAGGTTGTTCATTGTCTGAGCTAAATCCCTCAGAGATAGATCCAGCTACCTCCAACCATCTGGTAAGTGCCTTAATCACTCTACACGGAAAAAAACCCATTCACTAGCAGCTCTACTGGATGCAAAGGTGTAAGACAGCTGCTAAAACAGCTAATACAGCCTAGCACCACACTGATGGAGGTATGGAATCCAGAGCTCAAAAATTAGTAGCTCTACTGTCCGTCTTAGAGCAGTATTAAACAGGTAGGAAAGAAAAGGGGCAGTTAAAAAACAATTTCAAAAAATTGTCCTTTAGTCAAAAGCTACCTCTTGCCATTGGCTTGATTCCAACTCACAGTGACCCTACAGAACAGAGAAGAATTGCCCCAGAGGGTTTCCAAGGCTGTAATCCTACGGAAGCAGACTGCCACACCTTTCTCCCACGGAGTGGCTGGTGGTTCGAACTGCCAACCTTTCGATTAGCAGCCGAGCGCTTAACCACTGTGCCACCAGGGCTCCTAGTCAAAAGCTACTCTGGTTGAAATCCACTCTAAATCACTGCAAGATTCAATAAAAATTCTAAAGATACTGCACACTAATGGATTCTCAAAAGAAAAGCACATTATAATTGAGCCATCCTAACCCTTGACACACATAACAGCTAGTCTGACCACACATTGAGTATTATTAGAATCTGGCACCATATTTTCAGAGGAATAATAATAAACTGGAACTCATTCAGAATAGTACCATATATTCTGGAAACTGTTTCATAGGAAATGGTTGAAAAAAAACTGGTGATCTATATCTACCAGTGAGGGAAATAAGACAGCTGCCTAACATAATGAGAGTGGCTGACAAGTGGGACTAGAATTACAGAGAGTGGTTTAGGACATTAATCAACTAAAGAGCCCCAATCAAATAATCCAAATAAAACAACACTGAAATACTATTTCCACATTCCTGCACCTCAGCAAATTGGGATATACATAAATATATGTGTGTTCCAATATATATAATTATATATATAATTTTTTAATGGAAATGTCTAGTATTTCACTTCTTGAAGATGTGGAAAAAACTTTTCTAACAGTCAATTTGTCAATAAGAATCAAACACCTTAAGATTGTACACACCTTTTCACCAAATATTTTTGCACCTAGGAATTTATCCAAAGAAAATAATCACAAATGTTTTTAAAGACTCTTGTAAGGGAATGTTCATCAGAACATTAATTATGCTTACAAAAAGGGGGCAATATCTAAATACCCAATAAAAATTATTGGATTTTCTCCACTAATAATTATAGAGTGCTTTCACTGTGCTGGTCACCCCTTACCACTTTCCTCATAACTCTCGTAGTTCCCTCCACAGCCAAACAAGGGAGATATTATTCTCAATTTACAGAAGAGGAAAGTGAAGTTCAAAATGCTTACACTGCTCAGGGTCTCACAGACAATACGTGGTAGAGCTGAGATTTCAACATTGACACCCTGACCCCAGACTTCACACTCATAACTATTATATTTAGTTAGTTGCCATCGAGTCAGTTCCAACTCATGGTGACCTCATGTACAACAGAACAAAAAGTTGCCCAGTCCTATGCCATCTTTACCATTGTTGGTATGTTTGAGGCCATTGCTGTGGCCACTGTGTATTTTGAGTGCCTTCTAATCTAGGGGGCCATCTTCTAGCACTAGTCTCTAGGCAGTTTTTTCTCTCCTCTCTCAACCGCTGTTGTTTCAGAGGATTAGGGAGTGCTAGTTACTAGGATGGGTATTTTTGTTTCTATGTCCCTCACAAAAACGTTTTGAGGAAAATTAAAAAAAAAAAAATGTTTCTCATGGGTTTTCACTGTTATGTTTTCTTTTTCTTTTCATTAACCAGTAATTAGGAAAAAATTGGATGTTGGATGTAATTACTAAGAGGAAATTTAAAACAATTTAGGTCAATCTCAAAAGCCTTTTCAAGTGAGGTCAAAGTTCTTGTCTCTTTCCCTCTTCACACAGAATTGTTTTGTTATCCTATAGAGGGAAACAAACAGGACACTACCTGGATAACAAAAACACACAAATACAGCTGTTGCTTCTTCTGTACTGGAAACGCTCCTGTTTAGCTTTTGACTCCCTCATGAATACAAGCACGTGTTTTGAGCTCATGTTGTTTTCTCCACGAATTCCATTTAAGAGGTAGATAAAAACATAAAGGACTAGCTGAAGAATATTTTTAAGATCTCTTTATTAGTAGCAGTCAGAAGTAGAAAAAAAATTGGTAGTATTGCCTCAAATAATACTGAGAAAATTGTCGTAGCAATGTCAGTATTTTATCAAGGACTGTGCTGCTTATTTAGTGTTCCTTCAAAATCTGCAAGTTTTATGCATCAAGTAAACCCTGGGGAATGCTGGGGTCAGCCTGATCTGTTATTTCATTTGGCTTGAACAACGATACCAGAGTTTTGAACAGTCTGATGCCCTGACAAAGGTTTATGTGATTTCCCAGTGGAGCCTTACTCCTACCTGTAAATCTTTATTTTTACTAAATTTGTTGTAAACTTGGTTCATATTCCCTACATGCTGTTTCTGTACCAAATCAATCCAAACGTGGAACCAGTGCTTTCTCTGATTTTCACAAAAACAAACAAAATTCATGAAAGAAATAACTAGAACCCATACTCACACCAATACTCTGTGTGGCAGATTTTACTTGAGGCTGGGAAAGATCAAAGACGTTTACATCACAGCAATGCAAACAATGGAACACCAAGTAGGGTATAAGCCCTGTTCCAAAACCTTTTGGCTGCCCCGCTTTCAGGGATTTTTAACTGGCTGCACCAACACAAATAAAGCCCCCGCCCCTCAGCTTCTTGCTGACTTCCCTCTCCTTTTCCTGCTCTCCTCTCAACCCCTAACCAGTTCCAGTCGAGTCAACTTAAACTTATGGTGACCCCAACTCATGGAGACTCCATGTGTGTCAGTGTAGAGCTGTGCTCCATAGGCTTTTCAATGGCTGATTTTTCAGAAATAGATCAGCAGGCCTTTCTTCCAAGGTGCCTCTGTTGTTATTGTTGTTAGGTACCATCGAGTCACTTCGGACTTACAACAACCCTGTGTACCACAGAATGAAACACTGCCTGATCCCATGCCATCCTTACCATCGTTGTTATGCTTGAGCCCATTGTTGCAGCCACTGTGTCAATCCACCTCGTTGAGGGTCTTCCTCTTTTCCACTGACTCTGTACTTTGCCAAACATGATGTCCTTCTCCAGGGACTGATTCCTCCTGACAACATGTCCAAAGTATGTAAGACACAGTCTCGCCATCCTTGCTTCTAAGAAGCATTCTGGTTGTACTTTTCTAAGACAGATCTGTTCATTCTTTGGCAGACCGTGGTATATTCAATATTCTTTGCCAACACCACAATTCAAAGGCATCAATTCTTCTTCAGCCTTCCTTATTCATTGTCCAGCTTTCACATACATATGATGCGACTGAAAAAACCATAGCTTGGGTCAGATGCACCTTAGTCTTCAAGGTGGCATCTTTCTTCTTCAACACTTTAAAGAGGTCCTTTGCAGCAGATTTGCCCAATGCAATGCAATGTCTTTTGATTTCTTGACTGCTGCTTCCGTGGGTGTTGATTATGGATCCAAGTAAAATGAAATCCTTGACAACTTCAAACTTTTCTCTATTTATCATGCTGTGGCTTATTGTTCCAGTTGTGAGGATTTTTGTTTTCTTTATGCAGAGCTGTAATCCATACTGAAGGCTGTGGTCTTTGCTCTTCACTAGTAAGTGCTTCAAGTCCTCTTCACTTTCACTAGGTGCCTCTAGGTGGTCTCAAACCTCCATCTCTTTGATTAGCAGCCAAGTACGTTAACATTAAAAAACCAAACCACGGCAGTGGGTTTGGTTTTTTTTTTTTTTTTTTTTTGGCATGTTAACATTTACACCACACAGGGTCTCAAGTCCTAGGTCCTGTTAATTTCTAGTGCAGAAGATTTAGTTATTTTATTTCTTTGTTCACTACTAACCCCATGTGGTGTATTATGCCACTTTTTTAAACCAAAACAGTTCTCTGTAACAGGAATTCTAACACTGACGTTAAGTTTTATTTTCATGCCACTTCAGTTGTAATCATAGAATCTAAGCAGTCATTTGGTCCAACATGCTTACTTTAACAGCCGAGAAATATCTAAAATAAGGGATCAAGTGACTCACTCCAGGTCTCATACCTTAATAGTAGCAGAGCTAGCACGAAAATCTTATTCTTCTGACTCCGTCTTTATCACTAAAGCAAACAATAAAACATCTCAATATTTATTAATAATATCCAACAAGGAAAGTATTAATTTTTTTCCATTTGTTTATTGATTGACTGATAAGAAAGTAGGACGACTATGTAATGCACAACCAGTCCCAGGAAATTGTAAGTATTTTCTAAATTTTTAAATATTTAGAATTTTTTTTTAAATTGTATTGTTACAGGGAAAGTCAGCACAACTGGACTAAACCAAAAGCTAAGAAGTTTCCTGAACACAACCAAACACTTTGAGGGACAGAGTACCAAGGACGGGGATCTGGGAACTATGGTTTGGGGGAACATCTAGGCCAATTGGCATAACAAAGTTTATTAAGAAAACTTCCCGCATCCCACTTTGGTGAGTGGTGTCTGGGGTGTTAAAAGCTTGTTAGTGGCCATCTAAAATGCATCAATTGGTCCCAACCCACCTGGAGCAAAGAAGAAGGAAGAACACCAAAGACAAGAAGAAAATATTAGCCCAAGAGACAAAAGGGCCACATAAACAGAGACTCTGTCAGCGTGAGACCAGAAGAACTAGATGGTGCCTGGCTACCAACAACGACTGCCATGACAGGGAACACAACAGAAAGTCCCTGACAGAGCAGGAGAAAAGTGGGGTGCAGAGTTCAAATTCACATAAAAAGACCAGACTTAATGGTCTGAGACTATAGGAACCCTAGGAGACATGTCGCCCAGACCCTCTGTATAAACCAGAACTAAAACCATTCCCAAATCCAGCTCTCCAGACAAAGATTAGACTGCACTATAAAACATAAAATGATACTCGTGAAGAGTGCTCTTCTTAGTTCAAGTAGATACATGAGACTAAATGGCAGCTCCTGTCTGGAGGCAGAAGGAGAAGGCAGAAAGGGACAGGAGCTGGTTGAACGGACATGGGAAACCCAAGGTGGAAAGGGGAGCATGCTGTCCCATTATAGGGATTGCAAATAGGGTCACATAACAGTATGCTTATAAATTTTTGTATGAGAAATTAACTTGAGCTATAAACTTTCACCTAAAGCACAATTTAAAAAAAAATTGTATTGTGTTTTAGGTGAAAGTTTACAGCACAAATTAGTTTTTCATACAAAAACTTATACACAAATTGCTCTGTGACATCGTTTGCAATCTCTGCAATCTGTCAGCACTCTCCCCCTTTCCCTTTCCACCCTGGGTTCTCCATGTCTATTTGTCCAGTTTTTCTGTTACTTCCTGCCTCCTCGTCTTTGCTTTTGGACAGATGTTGCCCATTTGTTCTCATATATTTGATTGAACTAAAAAAGCACATTCTTCACGTGTATTATTATTTGTTTTATAGGCCTGTCTAATCTTTGGCTAAAATGTGGACTACTGGAGTCACTTCAGTTCTGAATTAACGAGGGGAATTTTTAAAACGTTACTGTAAGAAACCAAAAGAGACCTACATAAAAGGAAAAACATCCCATGCTCATGGATTGGAAGACTTAACATTATGAAAATATCAATACTACCCAAAACGATCTATAGATATAGTGCAATCCTGATCTAATTCCCAACAATATTCTTTAATAAAAGATAAAAACTAATCTCCAACTTTATATGGAAAGGAAAGAGGTCCCAAATAGCTAAAGCAATATTGAAGAAGAAGAACAAAGTAAGAGGCCTCACACTTCCTAATCTCAAATCTTACTATATAGCCACCGAAATCAAAACAGCCTGTACTGGTTTAATGATAGGCACATAGGCCAGTGGAATAGAATTTAAAGCCCAGAAGTAAATCCATCCATATACAGGCAGCAGATCTTCGACAAGGGGTCAAAATCTGTGATGATTAAGATTGTGGGTCAACTTGGCTGGGCCATGATTCCCAGTGTTTGTTGTGATGAAGTTTGACAGTTATGTAATGATGTAATTATCCTCCATTTATGATCTAATGTAATTATCCTCCATTTTGTGATCTCCCATAAGTAATATAACATAATCATCTCCATGATGTGATCTGTTGTAAACAGCCAAACAGTTGTAAAGGGAGATTCCTCGGGAGTGTGGCCTGCACCCAATATATATGGATGCTCTGGCAAAGCTCACTTTTGCTCTGGACACTGCATCTGGCTCCTCATCATCTGACCTGTGGTTCTGGGGACTTGACCCAGCAGCTTGCCATCTTGGGTTTGTCAGCCCTTGCAACTACATGAATCAGGAGAAGCCTACAGCCTGATGTCTGGCCAACAGATTTGGGACTTGCTAAGCTCTACAACCACATAACCCATTTCCTTGAGATAAATCTCTCTCTCTCTATATATATATATACATATTTCACTGATTTTGCTTCTCCAGAGAGCCAGACTAAGACAAAATCCATTCAAAAGGAATAGTCTTTTTAACAAATGATGTTGGCAAAACTGGTCATCCATTTACTGAAAAATGAAACAGGATCCACACCTTGCACCATGCACAAAAACTAACTCAAAATGGATCTAAGATCTAAATGTGAAAGCTAAAACTATAAAGTTCCTGGAAGGTAATATAGGAACAAAACTAGGAGACCTAATTTCCAGTGTAAACAGCCTATTAATCACAACTAACAATGCATGAACAACAGAAGATAATTTAGATAACTGGGACCTCCTAAAAATTAAATATTTGTGCTTATCAAAATATTTTACCAAAACAATAAAAAGATAACCTACAGGCTGGGAAAAAAGCTTTAGCAATGACCTACATGAAAAAAGTCTAATCTCCAAAATATAAATGTCAAGAACTCAAAAACAAAAAGACAATCCAATCAAAAAATGGGCAAAGGGCATGAACAGACATTTCAACAAAGAGGATGTTCTGATGACCAATAAATACATGAAATGATGCTCATGATCATTATCTATGGAACTCATTGCCGTTGGGAAGATTTTGACTCACAGAAACCCTTTAGAGAGATGCAAATCAAAACTACAACGAGACACCATCTCACTCCTGTAAAAATGGCAATGATTAAAAAAAGCAGAAAACAGCAAATACTGGAAAGGTTGTGGGGAGACTGGAACTCTTACATTGCTGGTGGGATTGTAAAATGGTATAACCACTATGGAAAACTGTACGGTGCTTCCTCAAAAAGCTAGAAATAGAAATACCTTATAACCCAGGTATATATCCAAGAGATTTAAGAGCAGTGACACAAATAGACGTATGCACACCAATAAGCATTGCAGCATTAGTCACAATAGCAGAGAGCTGGAAACTACCAAAGAGACCATCAACATAGGAATGGATAAACAAACTGTGGGATAATATGCAACTATAAAGAATTAATGGAAAACCTGAAAAACATAACATGGGTGAATCTGGAGGACATTACGCTGAGTGAAGTAAGTCAATCACAAAAAAATGTATATATTGTACAGTCCCACTATTAAAAAAAAAGTTAGGTATAGATATACACACAGAAAGAAACATTTTTTGTTGGTTATCAGGCATGGGACGGGGAGGGAAGTGGAATCACTTTCTAGATAGTAGACACTTCTCATTTTTGGTGATGAGAAAAGCAATACCAAATATAGATGAAGCTTGCACAATTTGATCAAAATAAATGAAGTCATTAAGATGTACACAAGAAAAGGGGACAACTTCAGTAAATGCTATAACATATACAATTTTGCAACGGCTGTAATAACAATCGAAAAATATAATGTGGTTATATAGGTAGAAGTGTGTGCATATGTGTTTATAGGAAGGAATATGAGTGTGCATGTACATGCAGGTACAGGTGCATCTGCAGGCATGTGTATATTCATGTTCGTGTGTGCTGCATATATATCCAGATACATAATAAAGCACTTAGGGGGCACAGTTACGGAGGCTCCCCAGATATATGCAAACAACTCATGGGATTGGTTACTGGGTTAAAAGGGTTAGGACCTTAGTCTCATGGGATAACTTAGTTAATTGGCATAACATAGTTCATAAAGTTAATGTTCTATAGCCTAATTTGATGAGTAGCCTCTGGGGTCTTAAAAGCTTGCGAGCGGCCATCTAAGATACAACTATTTGTCTCCACTCATCTGAAGCAAGAGAATGAAGGAAACCAAAGACTCAAAGAAGAAACTAGTCCGCAGGACTAATAGCCCACATGAAAGACAGCCTTTTCTAACCTAAGACCAGAAGAATTAGATGGTGCCCAGCTATTACAATTGACCATTTTGACCAGGGACAGAATAGAAGGTCCTGGATAGAATGGAAGAAAAATGTAGAACAAAACTCAAATTTCTAAAAAAAAAAAAAAGTCCCCTGGGCTGATAGAGACTAGAGGAACCCCTGAGACTATCACCCTAAGATACCATTTGACTTGGCATTGAAGCCACTCCAGGAGTTCACCTTTCAGCCAAATAATAGATTGGCTTATAAAATAAACAGTATCATCTGTGAGTAATGTGTCCCTTAAACAATCAACTATATGAGACCAGTCAACATTTACCTAAAAGCAAAGATGAGAAGGCAAGGAGGCAACGGAAAGCTAGATGAAGAGAAACAGAACAAACAGAATGGAAATAATGAGAATACAGACACTCTGTGAAAATTGTAACTAATGTCACAATTTGTATAAAAATTACTAAATGGGAACCTAATTCGCTGTGTAAACTTTAACCTAAAACAAAATAAAATATTTTTTAGAAAAAACTTTGTTACAGACCCATAAAACAAAACTAGACTAAATGAGCACACCAGCCCAGGGGCAAGGACTAGAAGGCAGGAGGGGACTGGAAAGCTCGTAACGGGGAACCCAAGGTCAAGAGGGGAGAGTGCTGACATTTTATGTTGACATGTCGCACCCAATGTCACAAAACGATGTGTATTAATTGTTTAATTTGCCCTGTAATCCTTTTTCTAAAGTAAAATAGAAAAAAAGTCTCAGTTATTCTTGGACCTTTGCTCTTCCACATACACTTTAGAATCAACATTGATTATTCACCAGCATTGATTCAAAGCATAGAATTGTAGTGAATTGTGAATTATATTGGATATGAACTGCTATCACAAATTGAGTATTCTTGTTTAAAATGGTCTACCTCTCAATTTATTTAGATCTTAGTTAATAACTATGAATATAGTTTTATAATTTTCCCCATGATTTTTTGTTAGATTTATTATTGATCAACTTATATTTTCATTGCTATTGCAAATAATATCATTTTAATGTATTCTGAAGGTATGTACTGCTGGCGTTTTTATATTGACCTTACGCCCAACCACTTTGTTAAATGTTTTACAAATTTCTTTTGGATTTACTTCGTAGAAAACTAAGTTATCCACAAATAACAATAGTTTTGTTTCTTTCTTCCTTTTCAATTCTTAACATTTTTTCATTCTTTTCTTTCTGTCATCTTCTTAAGCCAGCTAGAATCTACAGAAGAATGTTAAATAGAAGTGACTAGAGGATGCGATATTGTCTTAAACGTTATTTTAAAGGGAATGCTTCCAATGCTTCACCATTACACACAACACTTGCTGAAGATTTTTGGTAGATTCACTCTACCAGGTTAACGATTTCTAGTTCCCTAGTAATTTATAGGGTTTATATTTATACAGTATAATTTATAGTAATTTATAGGGTTGGTATGAGTCGAACCCAACTCGACAGCAAAAGCTTTGGTTTTGGTTTTGGTTACCCACTACCCAGTGCCGTCGATTAATTATGTATAGATGTTGAACTTTATTAGGAGTCTTTTTATTAAGATAATCACAGCTTTTCTCCTTTAATCTGGTAATGTGATAAATTACAATAAAGTGATTATCTAATATTAAATGAATTTTGCATCCTGATATAACTGAATGCGATCATGTTTTTCATACATTGATGGGTTTAGTTTACCAATATTTGATTTGGGATTTTACAGCAGTGGTCATAAACTTGTACTCTTTTGTCCAGTTTTGGAAATAAGATTACAATAGCCTCAAAAAAATAAGTTTCTTCTTTTTCTACTTTCAGGAAGAACTTTTGTAATATTCAATTAACTCTTCCTTGGAAGATTGGTAAAACCCATTTGCTTTCTTGGTGGGTTTAGTTAATGGTCATAGGACTATTCGGAGCCCTGGTTGCTCAGTAGCTAAGCACTGGGCTGCTAACTGGAAGGTCGATAGTTTGAATCCACCAGGGGCTCCTTGGAAACCCTATGGTGCAGTTCTGCTCTATACCATAGGGTTCCTATAGTCAGAATCTATGCCACGGCAGTAAGTTTTTATTTAGATACTAGAGATGCTATTTTTTTTCTTTTTAGATACTATAGGTAGTATCTGTTTTTTCCTTGATCTGATTTTGGTTAGATATTCCTAGGGGGTTATCCAATTTATCTAAGTTTCCTAATTACATAATTTTTCATAGGAATTTCCTTCATTATGTCTTCTGTATCCATGACCATGTCCCTTTTTTTCATTCCTGATTGTTTACTTGTGCCATCTCTCCTTATAATAGATTAAATCCACCACAAGTTTGCCTATACAAGTTTTTTAAAGAACCAACTTTTTGACATTGTTGGCTCTTGCCAGTGTATTTTTGTTTACCCTTTTGTTAATTTCTGCTCTTTTCTTTATTTCCACTGCTTTCTCTTTTTTTATTTTTTAACTTGAGTTGGCTCTTTAAGTAATTTTGACTTCTTTTAATTTCTAATATATTCACTGAAATTTTCTTCCTCAAATTACTTCATTAGGTTCAATCTCAGGTTTGGGTATTTATTATTGTCATTGTAATTTTGTTCTACATCTCTCTGATACTAATTCTTTGGAGTTTTTTTTAAAGGGTTGTTTTAAGGTCTATTGTTGTTAGTTAGTTGTGGTCAAGTCTATTCTGAGTCATGGCTACCCCATGTGTGCAGAGTAGAACTACTCCATAGGGTTTCCTTGGCCGTAACCTTAAGGGAAGAAAATCTCCAGGCCTTTTCTGCTGCAGTACCACTGGGTGAGTTTGAACTGTCAACCTTTAGGTTAGCTGCAGAGTGCAAATGATTTGCACCACAGAGCAGCACGTGTCAATTTTTATAAATGCTACATGTACTTTTGAGAAGAAGGTGTGTTCTCCCGTTTTGGGGTACAGGATTCTCTTAGGCTTGGTTAACTAGAGAAGCAAAACCAGTGCTATATATACGTATATGTACATATACATAGAGAGAGAGATTTATCTCAAGAAATGGCTCACACAGTTGTAGAGGCTGGCAAGTCCCGAGCTCATGGATCAGGCATCAGACAGGAGGCTTCTCTTGACTCATGTAGCTGCAGAGGCTGGCAAACCCAAGATGGCAAGATGGGCAAATGATATGGCAGGCCACTGGCTCAAGTCCTAAGAACTGGAGGTCAGATGATGATGAGCTGGATGTAGGATCCAGAGCAAGCAAAAACCAGTGAGTTTTTTCAGAACATCCGTATATATTGGATGCCAACCACACCCCGAGGAAACTCCCCTTACAACTGATTGGCTGAGCAATCAGATCACATCAGGCAGGTGATTAGGTTATATTACAAAGTGGGGATGACTACATCATTACATAACTGCCAAACTACATTGTTATAAAACTGCCAAATGACAACATTACATAACTGCCAATCCACTGAGAATCATGGCTCAGCCAAGTTCACACATAACCTTAACCATCACAGAACATAATACATATCCATTAAATCAAATAGTTAACTATGTTTTCAAATCTTTTTTTTTTTTTTTAAGTCTTCTTGACAAATCAAATACTAGAGAGGTAACTTGAAATCTCCCAGTATGATGGAGAATTTGTCCTTTTTTCCTTAACCTTTCATGGATTTTTGCTTTCTATATTTTGTATGGAAACTCTGGTGGCATAGTGGTTAAGTGCTACGGCTGCTAACCAAAGGGTCGGCAGTTTGAATCTGCCAGACACTCCTTGGAAACTCTATGTAGCAGTTCTACTCTGTCCTATAAGGTCACTATGAGTCAGAATCAATTCGATGGCACTGGGTTTGGTTTTTTGGATTTTTATATTTTGTATGGCACGAATAGTAAACCATTTGACTACTAGCCAAAGTTGGCAGTTTGAACTTACCCAGAAGGCATCTCGGAAAACAGGCCTGATGATCTGCTTCTGAAAAGTCTCAGCCTCGAAAATCTCATGGAGGAGTTCTACTCTGCATACATGGGGTCACCATGAGTTGGAATCAACTAGACAGCAACTAAAAACAACAACGTATTTTATTAGGTCCCTATAAATTTTTTTTTTAATGAATTAGAATAGTTATGTACTAATGGTGTATTGAATCTTTTGGCATTTCATAGTTAACCTTTATATCTTTAATTTTGTGTGCGTGTGTGTTTTGTTCAATGTGAATATAGTTACCCTGGGTTTTGTTGTTAGTTCGCTTTTTTTTTTTTTTTTGCCTGCTTTATTCTTTTAGTCTTTCTATGTCATTATTTTGTAGGTTTGTTGTTTCTAAAGAGCAAATAGCTGGATTTCACTTTTTATTCAACTGATTAAAGTCTGCCTTTCAGTAAACAAGGTTAGTATTTTTATATTTATTGTGATTACTGAAATGTTTTGATTTATTTCAACCATTTCAAATCATATTGCCTTGTACTTTCTAGTTACCCCACTTTTTCCTTGCTTCTTTTTTCTCTCATTTCAAGCTTTGAGATTGACTGACCTTTAAAAATTTTTTTCTCCTAATTTAAAAATTATAAGCTTTATTGTTATTCTTTTAGTGAGCTCACTTTGAAATTTAACACAGTCAAGAGTTAATAAAATCTCTAACCTCACCTGAGAAATATAAAACTTTACTGTCTAATCCATTGCCATCAAGAGGACTCCAACTCATAGTAACCCTACAGGACAGAGTAGAACTGCCCCATACAGTTTCCAGGGAGTGCCTGGTGGAATCAAACTGCCAACCTTTTGGTTAGCAGCCAAACTCTTAACCACTATGCCACCAGAGTTTCACAAAGACTTCAGGACATTTTTCAGTCACCTCCTTCCCAACTTACAGGCCATTGTTTTCCATTATTTCAGTTCTATCTAGTTCTTGTATATCCAAAATAATAAAAAACAAAATTTGTTTTTCATGGAGGAATATGATTAACTTTATTTTAAAAAATATTTTTTTGTGTTTAAGGTGAGAGTTTACACAGCAAATTAGGTTCACAAAAAAAAAAAAAAGAAAAAAATTTTTTTCTTTTTATACAAATTATTCAGTGATATTGGTTACATTTTTCACAATACAGCATTATTCTTGTTCATTCCACTCTGGTTTGTGCCATTTCCAGCACTCTAATTTCTCCACCTCCTTCCCTTCTCATCTTTGCTTTAGAGTAATTTTTGACCGTTTGGTCTCCTGTAGTTGATTTTCCTTTTTTTTTTTTTTCAGAAGCTCATTAGTCATGGGTGATATTCTTTATTTTATTATCCAATCTGTTATTTAGCTTACAGGTGACCTCAAGGGATAATTTTGGTTTAAGTTTTGAAGTGTATCCTCAGGGCAATAATCTCAGGGAGTCCCCTAGTCTCAACCACTTCAGTTAAGTCTAAACTTTTTACGAATTTGAGTTCTTTTCCACATTTTTCTCCCATTCTATAAGGATCCAGCTACTGTAGCCCTGATCAGAACGGTCAGTAGTGGTAGCCAGGCACCATCTAGTTCTTCTGGTCTCAGGGTAGATGAGGTCATGGTTCATGTTGACTATTAGTCCTGTAGACAACCTTCTTCCCTGAGTCTTTGGCTTCCTTCTTTCTCTTTGTTCCAGAGAGTAGAGACCAATTGTTTTATCTTAAATGACTGCTTGCCAGCTTTTAAGATCCCAGACACTACTCACCACTGCAGATGTAGAACCTACACTTTATGAACTATGTTATGCCAATTAACTGAGTTGTCCCATGAAACTATGGTCCTGTCTGCCAACCTCAAAAACCAATCTTGTGATGTTTGGTTATATGCAAGAAGTATCCATACTTTTGTCCTCTATATGGTTTACTATGTATATGGATATACATGCAGGCACCACATACCTGTATGAACATATGCCTACATATACTTCTATGTGTGCATACATACATACCCACATATTCATATTCATATTCTTGTATGCCTATATACATATATGTGTAACCACACACATATTTTTTGGTTGTTGTCGGTGTTGTTTCCAAATTCTATTTGTCATATCCTTTACCAAAGACAGCCATTTCTCTTATGCACTCTGTAGTGACATCATTTACCTTGGTCAAGCTGTGTGTACTTCACCGATATTCAATGCTATCTTTCCCATTATCAAAACTAACAAGTGTCTACTATATTGAGTGCTTCCTCTCCCACCCCCATCTCTGCAAACCACCAGTGAGTGTTGGTCTCTCTATATGTGCCTATTCTTATCTTCTTATAAAACTACAGTCATGCAATATTTATCCTTTTGCGATTGACTTATTTCAGGCAGCATAATGTTCTCCAGATTGATCCATGTTCTATGATGTTTCAAGGACCCATCATTATTCTCTCTGGCTGCATAGTATTCTTTATGACTCCATTAAATCCACCAGTGCTCTGCAGGAGAAAGATGTGATGGTCTGCTTCTGTAAAGATTACAGACTTGAAAACTCTATTGCGCAGTTCTACTCTGTACCTAGGGTCTCTATGAATTGAGATCAACTCAACAGCAACAGGTCTGGCTTCACTTTGGGTTATGGCTCCATCATTATGGCTGCATAGTATGTATGTACTACATTTTGTTTATCCATTCGTCCATTGATGGGCACTTAAGTTGTTCCCATATTTTTGCTATTGTGAATAATGCTGCAATGAACATAGATGTGCATAGGTCTATTCGCATCACTGCTATTAGATCTCCAGGGTATATACCTAGATGTGGGATTGCTGAATCACACCCTTTTCCATAGTGGTTGCGCAATTCTTACAAACTCACCAGCAGCGGTTAAGCGTTCTAATCCTCTCGCAACTTCACCAGCATTTGTTGTTTTCTGTTTTTTATCGGTGCTATTTTTGCAGAAGTGAGATGCTGTTTAAATGTAGTTTTAATTTGCATCTCTTAATGGGACCCCTGGTGACAAAGCAGTTAAGAGCTCAGGCCGCTAACCAAAAGGTTGGCAGTTCAAATCCACCAGTCACTCCTTGGAAACCCTATGGGACAGTTCTACCCCATCCTATAGGGCCCCTCTGAGTTGAAATTGACTCAGTGGCACACAACAACAACAATGGCTAATGATCATGAATATCTTTTCATGTATTTGTTGGCTCCTTGAATGTCCTCTTTGGTGAAGTGCCTATTCATGTCCTTCAACCATTTTTTAATTGGGTTGTTTATCTTTTTGTTGTTGAAGTTTTCTACATATTTTAGAGATTCGATCCTTGTTGGGTATGTTGTTCCCAAAGATTTTTTCCCGGTCTGTAGGTTCTCTTTTTGTTCCTTTGATAAAGGCTTTTGATAAACATAAGATTTTAATTTTTAGGAGATCCTAGTTATCTGATATTTCTTCTGTTATTTACGCATTTGTAATTGAGTTTGATAGTCTATTTCTGCAAAAAATTAGGTATCATATTTTTGTCCCTCTGTTATCCTCCAAGAACTTTACAGTTTTAGCTTTAGCATTTAGGTGTTTGATCCCTTTTGGGTTGGTTTCTGTGTATGGTGTGAGGTATGGCTCCTGTTTCATTTTTCTGCAAATGGTTATCCAATTTTGCCAACACCATTTGTTAAAGAGGTTGTTTCTTCCCCATTGGATGGACTTTGACCCCTTTTCTAAAATCAGATCCCATTAGATGGATGGATTTATTTCTATGTTCTCAATTCTGTTCCATTGGTCCATGTGTCTGTCATTGAACCAGTATCAGACTGTTTTGATTACTGTGGCTGTACAGTATGTTTTGAGATCAGGAAGTGTGAAGGCTAACTACTTTCTTCTTCTTCAACAGTGCTTTGGCTATTCGGGGTTTCTTTCCTTTCTATGGAAACCCTGTTGGTGTAGTGGTTAAGTGCTACAGCTGCTAACCAAAAGGTCATCAGTTGTTAGAATCCACCAGGCGCTCCTTGGAAACCCTGTGGGGCAGTTCTACTCTGACCTGTAGGGTCGCTATGAGTCAGAATACAAAGTTGGTGATTAGTTTTTCCATTTTAGTGAAGAATGCTGTTGGAATTTGCATCAGGATTGCATTATATCTATAAGTTGCTTTGGGTAGTATTGATATTTTCACAATGCTAAGTTTTCCAATCTATGAGCATGAGATGTTTTTCCATTAATGTAGGTTTCTTTTGATTTCTTGCAGTAACATTTTACAGTTTTCTTTGTATATGTCTTTTATATCCCTGGCTAGGTTTATTCCAAGTATTTTATCCTTTTGAAAAATTGAAAATGGTATTATTTTCTTGATTTACTTTTCAGAGTTCTCCTTGTTAGTGTAAAGAAACTGAACTGAATTTCATGTGTTTATCTTGTACCCTGCCACTTTGCTGAATCCTTCCATTCGATTCGGTATATTTCTTGTGCAATCTCTGGGATTTTCTATGTATAGGATCATGTTATCTGCAAATATAGGTAGTTTTACTTCTTCCTTTCCAATCTGGATACCTTTATATTTCCCTTTCTTATCTTATTGCTTTAGCTAGGACTTCCAGCACAATATTGAATAAGAGTGATGATAAAGGGCATCCTTGTCTCATTCCCATTCTCAAAGGGAATGGTCTTAATCTTTCTCCGTTGAGAATAACGTTGGCTGTTGGTTTTGAATATATGCTCTTAATTATGTTGAGGAATTTCCCTTCTATTCCTATTTCCTGAGAGTTTTTATTAGGAAAGCATGTTGGATTTTATCAAATGCCTTTTCTTCATTGGTTGAGATGATCATTTGACTGTTTTCCTGTGTTTTACTTACGTGATGAATTGCATTGACTGACTTTCTAATGTTGAACAACCCTTGCCTTCCTGGTAAGGAATTCCATGTGATCATGGTGTATGATTTTCTTAATGTATTGTTGAATTCTGTTAGCTAGAATTTTGCTGAGAATTTTACATCTATATTCTTAAGTGATATTGGTCTGTAATTTTCTTTTTCTTTCTTTTTTTGTGGTGTCTTTTCCTGGCTTTGGTATCAAAGTAATTCATAGAATGAGTTAGGGACTATTCCTTCCTTTTCTGTTTTGGAAGTGTTTGTGCAGAATTGGTATCAACTCTTCTCTGTAGGTATATTAAAATTCCCAGTGAAGCCATCTGGGCTGGGGTTTTTGTCATTTTGGGGAGTTTCTTTTCTTTTTTTTTTATGACTTCATCAATCTCTTTTGTTTTGGGTCTGTTTAGGTTTTCTGCTTCTATTTGTGTTAGTTTAGGTAGGTAGTGTTTCTGGAAATGTGTCCATTTCTTCTAGCTTTTCAAATTTGTTGGAGTACAATTTTTCATAATGTTCTGTTATGATCCTCTTTATCTCAGTTGGATCTGTCACCTATTTCATTTCTTATTTTAGTTATTTGTGTCTTCTCATTTTTTCCTTCATCAGTTTAGCCAGTGGTTTGTTAATTTCATTGGTCCTCTTAAAGAAGCAACTTCTAGTTTTGTTGATTTTCGATTGTTTTTCTGTTTTCTATTTCATTTATTTCTCCTCTGATCTTTATTATTCCTTTTCTTCTGGTAGTTTTGGTCTTCTTTTGCTCTTCTTTCTCTGTTCAAGTTGTCAGGTTAAGTTGTTGATTTTGGACCTTTCTTCTTTTTTAATGTATGCATTTATTGTTATAAATTTCCCTGTAAGCATTGCTTTTGCTGTGTCCCAAGGTTTTTGGTTTGTTGTGTTTTCATTTGATTCTAAGTATTTTTTTATTTCAAATTTGATTTCTTCTATGATCCAGTAGTTTTTTTAGTAATGTGTTACTTAGTTTTCATGTATTTAATTTATGTTCCTTTTTCTCCCTGTTACTGATTTCTAGTTTCTTACTCTTATGGTCAGAGATGATATGTTGTAAATTTCAATCTTTTAAAATGTATAGAGACTTTCTTTGTGGCCTAAAATATGGTCTACTGTGGAGAATATTCCATATGCATTGAAGGAGAATGTGTATTGTGCTGCTGTCAGGTGGTGTGTTTTATATACGCCTGTGAGGTCCAGTTTGTCAATAGTGTTATTTAGATCCTCCTTATTGATTTTTCTTTCTGGTTGTTCTGTCCATCATTGAAAGTGGTGCCCTAAAATTATTGTAGATATGTATCTACTTCCTCTTCAATTCTGTTAGTTTATTTTAATAATTTTGAGGCTTTGGCATTGAGTGAGTAAATGCTTATAATTGTTATGTTTTCTTGGTGAACTGACGCTCTAATCATTATATAATTTGATTTTTTTCTCTTATAATTGATTTTGACTAAAAGTCTATTTTGTCAGATATTAATATTGCCACTCCTACTCTCTTTTGTTTACTATTTGCTTGATATATTTTTTCCATCCTTTGATTTTTAACTTTTTTATGTCTTTCTAAGGTGTGTCACTTGTAGACAGCATATTGATGGATCATGTTTTGTATGTATTCTGCCACTCTTTGCCTCTTAACTGGTGCATTTAATACATTTACATTCGGTGTGATTATTGATAGGTAAGAATTTACTGTAGCCATTCTTTATACAGTAATACCTGGGAAAGCTAGAACATGTGTAAGGTGAAAATCTGTCAGAGAAGGAAAACTCTAATATTTTCCACTAAATAGAGAGTGATAGAAAAGTGATGATTGCACTCCATCAGAGGCAGAAAACTTGCAAGACCCAGAAAAAGCAGGCAGTCCTATTGAGTTTTTGGCTCTCACAGGTTTCGTTGCACTTTTTTTTCTGAGAGGTTAACAGTTTCTTTGTTTTTCTTCTCTGTCTGTGCTGAGTTCTTTTCATATGTGGATTTTCTTTTCCTTTCATTTGTTATTGTTGTTTTTGTGTTTACTGAGTTGATTTAATTTTTTTCTTCGTTTTGGTGAGTAGATTTATTAATTTTCTTTGTAGTTATCCTGAAATTTACATTTATCATTCTAAATTTAAAACCCAAACCCGTTGCCGTTGGGTCAATTCTAAATCATATTAACCATGTAGGACAGAGTAGAACTGCCCAGAGGATTTCTGTGGCTGTAAATCTTTATGGAAGCAGACTGCCACATATTTTTCCAGTGGAGCTGCTGGTGGGTTCAAACTGCTGAACTTTCCAGTTAGCACCCAAACACTTAACTACTGTGCCATCAGAATAGTATGTTATATCTTGAAATCACCCTGACTTCCTCTCCATATGGATGTTCAGTAATTACGCCATTCATTCCCTCTTTTGTTTTGAAGTTGTTGTTGATTACAACTGTATATCTCTGGTATGCTATGATCAATATTGTGCCTTTATTTTACTTTTGTAAAGTCTTTACCTGACTTGGTATCTGGGTAATGCTGTCATGTGTCTTTATCTCAGGTTGTTGTCTGATGTCTTTGGTTTCCTATCTGAAAGATTCCCTTTAATATTTCTGGTAGGGCTGGTCTGGTAGTTGCAAATTCTCCTAACTTCTGCTTATCTGGGAATGTCCTAATTTCACCTATATTTTTTGAAAGACAATTTTGCTAGGTACATAACTCTTAGTTGGCAGTCTTTTCTTTCAGGGATTTGTATATGTCATCCCATTGCCATCTTGCCTGCATGGTTTCTGATGAAAAAGCACCACTCTAGTATTATTGAGGCCCCTTTGAAAGTGATATTTTGCATTTCACAAGGTGTTCTCAAAGTTCTTTCTTTGTCTTTTGTTCTGGAAAGTTTGATTATAATGTCTTGGTGAATTTCTTTTGGGGGTCTATCCTGTATGGGATTCTTTGAGCTTGGATGGAAAATCTTCTTTTCTTTTATGATATTTGAGAAGTTTTCTGCCATTATATCTTCAAAAATTCTTTCTGTTGTCTTTTGTTCTCTCTTCCCCTTCTGAGATTCCTCATATGCGTTTATTATCCCCCTTGATGGTGTCCCACATAACCCTTAGGCTTTCTTTGTTTTTCTTCAATCGTTTTTCTGATTGTTACTCAAATTAGTATTAAGGGATTTGTCCTCTATTTCACTAATTCTTTCTTCCATTGTTTCAATTCTACTTCTGTGTCCTCCTGTAGAGTTTATTTCTGACATTTCATTGCTAAACTTCTGAATTTCTAGTTGTTGTTTTTGTATGGTTTCTATACCTCTATTGAGTTTGCCATTTTGTTCTTCTATCATTTTCCTGAATTCTTCTAGGCTTTCTTCTGTGTTTTCCTGGATCTTTTTGAGGGTCCTATTTTTTAAATATTAGTCTTTTGAATTTCTTGTCAGGTAATTCTATTATCAATTCTTTCTCAGAATAGTTTTCCATCCCTTTATTTTGCTCATTTTCTTGAGTCATTTTATCCTTTTCTTTTTTTCATGTGATTTGTAATTAACTGCCGTAAGTTCTATTTTATTTGTTTATATATTTCTTTATTGAGTGTATATTTGTTTGTCTGTTTATTGTTTTGATATATCTGGATCTTAGCTTTTTCCCTTTCTCTTAGTATTGACAAACTTCCTCTGTATTATTTTAATTAATGTTGATTTGTATTATTGATCCATGTATGACTGTGATGCTACCAGTTTGTTAGGAGTGATTTTCTGCCAGTGGTGGGTGTGATAGATTGCATACCTATAAGAATCCTCTATAGTTGATCATGTATGTCTTCCCTTATACGATTGCATGGAAGTGTGCAAGCAGAACCTTTCTTTGTTGTGGGGATTCAGGTGTCAGGTGGTGCGGACTCTTAGTGTGGCCTCTGGAGAGCAAAGTGGGTCATGTTTGAAGACTGAGGGAGGCAATACAACTCATGTGGACCAAGCAGGGGGTTTGTGGGTGGGCTCCCATGGCTCCTTGCCTTGCAGGACAGACAAGTGGGAGTCATGGGTGAGGTCCAGGGCTTCTCTCTGCACAAGCTGAGCAGGGGTGGGGGGACAGAGGATGGATCCCTGGAGCTCCTCATTTTGCAGGCCTGGTGCAGGGAACACTGGACTGGGCTCCAGTGCTCCTCATCAAGTGAGGGAAGGGTAGTGGGCAGGTCATTAAGGGTACCTCACCACACAGGCAATGAGGTAAAGGGGGGTTGCTCAAACAGGAGGGAAAGAGGAGCCAGCACAAGGCTGATCAAGGGGAAATCTTCTAATTATTACTCTGCTTTTTCAATATTCAGTGGGTGTCTCCTGCCCAAATCGATAGGCACCACCACTTATAGGAAGTCCCGTCACCATTTTCCAGGTCCCTCTCTTCTTCATGTTCACAAGGGACCCTGAAGCTTTCATCCACCTTCCTTCACTCACCTTTGTGCCTCCACAGAAGTGCACTTATGAGTCCCCTGTACTGAAACTTCAGTGATTCGGTCTGTCTTACTTTGCATTAGTGGGACTTCTCTGTGCTTCCCTAGTTTCAAACTATGGCACTCCAGCATGTGCTAGTTTGAACCTGGCACATGATCTGCCTACTTCATTTCTTTCCAGGTTTGTTTACTCAGTATCTCTGCTGCCAACTTTATCTTCCATGCTGTTGCCTTTCTGGGCTCCTCATCTGGGGATATTGTTTGCTAACATCTCAAAATGGCCGTGCTGTGCCAAGTTAGCCAGCGGGGCATGTACTCTGAGAATCTCTGTGTTCTGCTAATTTCATTCTAACTCTTTCTCCAGGTGGTGCTCAGTCCAATTCTTCAACCCTCCCTTTGATGTCCAGGGATCCAGGAATGTTGTTTGTATCTGTTTCACTTGTTTTCTCAAATCTTTGTTGTCGGGGAACATTAAAGTGCATGTATCTAAGCCACCATTTTAGCCAGAATTGCACATTACTAAACTATTACTTTAATTATTGGTATTCTTCTGGTATCATTTTCCTTCTTTCTAAAGTATATCCTTCGGAAGTTCACTGAGTGCAAGTCTCTTGTGGGTAAACTCTCGATTCTCCTTTGTCTGAAAATGGCATAATTTTGCTCATTTTTCAGACATGGTTTTATTGGGACTAGAATTCCTCAAGATTATCTACGTCATTTTTAAGGTTTTTGTTTTTTTACTGTTGACTTCTGTTGTTGTGGGAGAGGTTTCTGCCATATATCATTTTCTTTCTTTTGTATGTGATCTTTTATTTCTGGATTCTCTTAAGATCTTCTTTTTGTCTTTTATACTACAATGTATCAATGGAAATCTACAATGGAATATATTTTACTTACCATTTTTGTTTTTCCTATATCCTTGGAAGAATAACATTATTCTGAAAAGTTCTCAGACACTAAATCTTTAAATACTATCTCCCTCCCCTGTTTCTCTATTCTCTCATTTGAAGATGTAAGTTAGACTTTTTCATTTTATCCTTTATGACTATATACCTCTCTTCTATTTTTTTTTTCTCTCTCATTGTTCTCTGTGGGTAATATCTTCAGAAATTTTCTTCTAGCTCATGAATTCTCTTTATAATTTGTATATGAAATGATACCAAAAACATCTACTAACCTTTAAGTCCAACTTCTATAATTTTTATTTCTGGAAGTTCTATTTGCTTATTTTGAAATGTCTCCAGTTATTGTTAATAGTCTCTCATTTTTAACTCCTTTTTGATGATTTCATTTTTTATGTGTTTAAAAATTTCTTATACAGTTATTTTATATTCTGTCTCCTTTTTTATCTGAGAAGTCCAATATGAGAGGTCTAAATATGTTATTTATTTTTCCTCTAGCTCTCACTAGTTGTGACTTTTGTTTGTTTTTCGAGTGCTTATAATTTTTATTTTGTGCTCATGTATTGTTGGATTTAAACCATGGGAATTCATATAGGCCTGGAAATAATGCCTCCTTCCAGGGATGATTTGTGTTTGTTTCTGCAAGGTGACTGGCCTTTAGTGAACACTCGTCAGAATCCATGACTTTCCTGCTCCCTCTTAGGACTTACTGTCACTTTAAGATGCAAACACAATTTTAATTCAGAAACTAAAACATCTGGTCCCTGACAATAAGCAATACTCTTTAATAAATTAATATCAAATCTCTTCTTCTCTAGACACCTGCAGAGGAAAATCTGGGTATTGTCCCTCTTCACATAACACAATTTGCCTAATGTACCTTCTGACCCCTTTGGGCCTAGGACCAGGGGAACAGGGATTACGACTAAGGAGTCACATGGCAGCAAGGCCACTACAGCTCCTAAGACATGGTGATGCCTTCTTTTTTTTCCTACTGAACTGGCTGCTGTCCCTCAGCCAGAGGTGTAACCAACTCATGGCAGGCGAGCCACATGTCCTGGGTGCCACTTGAGGAGGGGCAGTAATTAGCAGTTTCTATTGGCCATCGCAGTTTCCATCACCAACTGTGAGAGATCATGCAGCAATTTAAAACTAATTGCTATAGGCATTATTTTCCGTAGACAGGTGCCTGCTCTCAGCCTCTATGCTCAGGCTATTCTCCTTACACAGGCTCATGGCTGGAGTCCATTAGCTCTTTGATCCAGGACAATGGCTTCAGGACAGCTCTCCCCCGACAATGGGCATGTCTGTCCCACACAGGAGAATCTTCTGACCCCCAAGTAAAGCATAGTTGGTTCCCTCAGGCAGCAGTAACTCCTTCTTGCTCCATCCTCAGAGACATTTCAGCCCATTTCTTGTACCCACCAGAGTCTTGCCTGGTAGTTATGGATTGAAGTCTATGGGTGGCACAAACATTAAAGCACTCAACTGCTAACTAAAAGTTTGCAGGTTCAAGCCCACCCAGAGATACCTTGGAAGAAAGGCCTGGTGATCTACTTCCAAAACTAATAGCCTTGAAAACCCAAAGGAGCACAGTTCTACTCTGACACACATGTGGTGGTCATGAGTCAAAGCCAACTCTATAACAACTGGTGGTTTTTTTGTTTTGTTTTGTTTAACTATGGATCGAATGTAAAACATTTTGAGCAGGAATATATTATCTTCCCCCCAAGAGGATTCCCATTGCTTCTGGCAGACAAAGAGTATACCGGCCATCTAACGGAGCCAGTCAGGACCCAGAGCATGCGAGTCTGGGTGGTGTGCTTTGTGAGGTGGTGCTTTTGCTGTTTGCCCCTATATCTGTGGGTCAGCCTTGGAGCATTTAACTGACAGCCTGAGGTGTTTACTAGGCTTCTCCTCCTCCTTGGTGGACCTTGAACTCCAAGGTTTGTCCACCCAGCACCATGAGATTGCCAGAATTTTTGCTTTGCTTTTAAGTCCCTCAGCAGCTGACTTTTGTTTGTTTTCTAGGCCTCTCACTCCTTGCAAGTAACTCTTGGAATCAGGAAACATCTTGAGGAGAAATGTCATGCAGGCACAATTCTCTCTTTGGTTCCCTTTTCTCCGCACTCATGGTCCATCGAGTCCTGGCAACCTTGTCTCTGGATCTCCAAGTTTTTGACTGTGGCAAACTATGAGCTACCACTTTCTGTGTGGGTTCTACTCCCCATAACAGGATCTGAATCAGCAAATGTTGTAAATGAAGGACTCACTTCATGAATTTCTCTCTTGAAAGAGCATCTTGGCTCTTCAAACCCTGGCTGCCGTGATGGCTCTTTGATGCCTTCAGACTACTATTTTAACTTTTATTTCATTCAGCTTTCATAGTTCTTCCTCAGCAAGAGTGTTATTCTGATATAAACTACTCCTTACAGTGAAAAATGAAAATCCCTTTCACATTTTCTTTTCTTTTTTTAAAGAAATACACCAGGTGGCATGTTTTCTTATTTAATGAAAATGTCTTCTGTTGGCTTTAAATATGAAAGAAAATTTGACTTGGAATAAAATTCGTGGTTCACAAACACCTTTTCCTCAAAATCCTGTAGTTGTTGCTTCACATTCATTTTGCATTTAATGTTTCAGAAGAAAATTCTTATGCAGATCTGATTTTTGTTCCTTTATAACAGATGTTAAAATTAATGCTTCAAGAAAGACCCCAAAAAGAATGAGATCAGCTACAAAGCAATATCTTCTTGGATTTTCGGAGTAGGGGGTTGAGAAGGGATTTCACAGCTCTTCATCCCTCGCCACTCCAGAGGTGAGGGGGGGATGGATAGTTGGAAACAGGTATGATTTTGTACGGGCGAGTTTTGGGGAGCACCCTTGGAGCACTGTGAGTCCCAACCCCTCAACCTGAGAAGGGGCTGGGGCACTGGTTCTCTCACCTCAGTGTGGAGAGAGGGTGGCTGTGCTAGGACTGGTCAGAAAGGTCAAGATTATTTTCCCCTTGAGATCAGGAAATCTCTTTCACTTAGCTTCCCATCTATCAATGCTTATGTTAACCATGTTCAAGAATTAATAATTAGCTTGGTCTCAACTAAATTAAACATGCCCAGAAAAAGTATTTCAAGAACACCCTCCAAAAGGACTGTAATGCCCTTGGAATCTGGATGATTTTTATTTTAGCCTTCATATATTCCCTTATTTTCCAAAAATTCCCAAAGCATGTATTACTTTTTATAATGAAAAACTGTTCATCTTAACACCAAAATATACAATCTTTAATATACACCATCACAATCATGCAAATATGTATAGACATATAGCAAAACACCTGAAGAGAAACACAGAGGGAATGGCTTTTCCCTGGTCGTGCGGTGGTTAAGCACTGGCCTGTTAACCAAAAGTGTCGGCAGTTCGCTGGGCAGGAGAAAGATGTGGCAGCCTGGTACCGTAAAAATTACAGACTTGGAAACCTATGGGGCAGTTCTACTCTGTCCTATAGGGGCACTATGGGTTGGAATCCACTGGAGGCCAACGGGTTTTATATTTGTATTTTCAAAATTTTACATAGTGGGTGGGGGGAGGGGCAGGCTTTAAGAAAACACCGGCTCCAGACGTACGGCAGGTACACCTGTGTGCTGGGTAACCAGAAGGGCCCACCTTGAACTGAACACTGCAGGAAGCCCCTTGGAGGCCAGTGTCCTCCCCAAGCCCCAAATTCTAAGTCAGGCCGCGCCCTAATTCTGCTTGGACATGTCTGCATGCTCGGTTCCTTTCCTTTTCCTTCACTACTTCTCCCACCGCCTGCATCCTCCCTCCTCTGAACCCTGTGAACTCTGAACCCTCAAGGTCTGTTCCATTTAAGGGGCCGAAGTGCATACTGTTGGACGTTTTCATTTAGCTGCTCCTTCTCGACATAGTCGGTTTCCGTGAGCTCCTAGCCCAGGACCTGACTCTGCGCTGCTTCTCCAAGCTGAGCGCACTGGGCGTCCGACAGACCTGATCGAACGAGCAGGGCGCCTGCGCTCTCCCAGCCTCCCACAGCGTGTCCCTCGCCCGTCCACCCCTCTCCTCGAAACCCCCCAGTCCTCCCCTCCCCCCATGGGAAGTCACACGGGACAGAAAGAGACATGGCAGCGCCTGGGGAATGGAGCAGACTCCTCTTCCAGGGCAGTAATTAGAGAGCTGCTGGAGGTAGGGCCGCAATCGACAGCCTAGAGAATCTCCATGAAAAATTCATCAGCCTGCACTCTTGCGGGCCCCAGATGCCCGCGGAGCAGGTGACCTCGGCGGGGAGAGCCCCATTAAAGCAGCCGCCGAGGCCCAGGGGAGGCTGGGCGGGCACATGCCTGGCAGAGGCAGACCGGCGGGCACTCGAGAATAATGGGACGGGTCTGGGGCCTCGGGGCGTCCCCCAGGGGAAAGGGTGCGGGCATCAGTTCAGCTGACAGCCACGATCACCTTCGAAAACATCGGTGGGGATCATGTCCTGGGCCCCTAGGGCGCCTCGAGGCTGCAAATAGTGCCCCCCCCCCACCCCCGCCTGCGCCCCGGGCTTCTTAACTAGTTCCGAGTCCCTTTGTAGCAGCCCCGAGGCCCCGCCGCAGCCAGGGCGCAAGTTGCGCGCAGAAGGCGGGTAGCCCCAGAAGGGCGGGGCTGCAGCCACAGCCGGGGGTGCACAGACTAGCAGTGCTTCGCGGCCTGTGCAGCCGCAGCCCCTCTGGGCACTGCGCACCCGGCGCGCTGCAGTCACCGCACTGCTGCTGCGGAAAGGGCCACGTCGGGGTGTGGGGGACCCGGCCCAGCCCGTGGGCTCTCCGAGTCTCTGCATTTGGAAACCATTTTCTGAAATCAAACGTTGAACAACCACCGATGTCCCATGCAGTACCATGAGTTGCTGTATTGTGACCTCGTTGGGGTGCACATCATTTTTCTTCTGTTCAGTTTTGGATCCAAAGGCGGAGATTACGGAAGTTTTAGATTCTGGTCAGGCTTTCCCCAGACCTGTATGCCCGGGTCCATGTTGGCTTTTAGGCCGACAGCGCCATCTGGTGGTCCCGGTGCGGACGTTCGCGTCCGGCAGAGTGATGTCATGGGCCCCTCTTGTTCCTGGGGGAGGGCTCTGCAGCAGGCCAGCGTTACCAAAAAAAAAAAAAAAAAAGAAAAAACCAAACCCACTGCTATCGAGTCAATTTCGACTCATAGCGACCCTTTTACCGGGTACTTTATTCCCCAGTTTTTCTTTTAAGAGTTATCCGGCGAGGCGTTTCGCCATACTTTCAATGCTATGCGTTGTTACTGAAACTTCCCTCTCTGACTGCAATCTAGTCTAAAACTACTGAATTTGGAGTAGACGGGGCACTAGGAATCAAATCCAGCCTCCTTGATTGACAGGCAGGAGCCCGGCTGGTTAGGCGACCATCCCAGGAATCCATGCTTCCTGAATCCAGCTGCGGGACTGTTCTATATTTCTGTGCTGTGATTGCTCTCTCCACCGCAGGCAGCTCCTCCATTCCTCAGACCTGAAGGACTCTCCTGAAACACTTCCGGAACACTGATTCTTACCAGGGTCTCCCTCGGTGCCTCAGGCACCTTCTTTTTTTATTTCCTTCCTGTCAGAGCTGGGGATCAGCGACTTCACCAGGGGTCTCTTTCCCACCCTCTAATGCCTCGACGGCAACGGGTTTGGTTTGTTTTTTTTTTAAGCCTCAACGGTCCTTCCGTTCTTTGCCCCTTACCCTTGCCTGACCCTGGCTAGCGTTCTGCAGCCCCTAGCCAGACAGAACTAACTTGGGAAGGTCACCAGAGGATCTGGTGGGGCAGCTGGGAATTCGGGCTATTGGGTTGCAGCCAAGCCCGCACTGCAACCCAGTGGTTCTTTCCACCCTACCCCCCCTTCATTTTTGAATTCTGCATTGCAGATAGTCCATGCATTTCTTTGTAATCTTTAGCTCTTGCCCTTAAAATACCTCACGTTTGGAGAGACAAATTCTACTCTCCTGCTTTCTGGATATGATGTTCTTAGCTCACAGGAGCCTTCTTCACGTTGCCTCTTTTGCCCTTAAAATATTTGTATCTTTTCATTCTGTTTTCCTCAGGGGGAAAAAAATCCTCTGTCTTTCCCAAACCAAGCATAAAATTTTGAGTCCAGACAAAATGGAAAAAAAGAACTTAAAAGAAACACAGAAAGCAAAAGGAAACTTTGGGAAATTAACATTCTGAGAAGGAGGAAAAAAAAATTGTCTCCATGAGGAAAAAGATGCCACAAGAAAAGGAATATTTATAGAATAAAAGAGAACTCTGGGACAATAAACATAAATAAACATAAAAATGAAAAATTCAGAAGAAGAATTAGAATAAAAAATTAGGGAAACCTCTCAGAAAGTAGAACCAAAAGACAAAAAGATGACAATAAAAAAAGAAAAAAATCAGAAAACTACAAAAGATCAGTTGAGAAGGCAGATACAGCTACATAATTCTGAGGCTCAGTGCAAAATTATAGCGTGGGGCCCCTTGTTTAGAAATCATTTAGAATTTTCGGATGCTAACAGCTGAGCATTAAACCAAGTGCTCCCGGGCCCCTCCCTTGTTTCTCACAGGTCAGTGTTCCCAGCAACCCATGCCAGAGGAATCCCCCAACAGGAGTCAGACCACCTGTCCCACCTCTGAACTGCTTCAGGGTTGGGGGGATTGAGGACACCATATCAGAACTCCAGGGTCTAAAGCTGTCCAATACAATAGCCATGGCCATATGTGGCCATTTAGACTCAAACGTGGTTAGCAACTTGCTGTAGGTATAAAATACACAGCGGATTTTAAAGACTGAGCATGAAAAAAGACTGTAAAATATCTCACGAATAATTGTTACATGTCAAGGTGATAATATTGGATATATTAGGTTAAATAAGACATTGTTAAAATAATTAAAGCTAATTTTTTTATTTTTATTTTTTGCTTTTTTTTTTAATGAAGCTAACTAGAGCATTTTAAAAATGTGGCTCGTCCTGTATTTCTGTTGAGCAGTGCTGACCTAAAGGAATTTACCACGGAGCCATGGTCACTAACCCAGTTCTGTGTTTCATTTCTTGCTCTATTTTTAAAAGGTTTCAGAGTAGCAGGCCTGGCCGTGGTTGTATCCGTCAGTTTCCAAAAAAGAAAACAGAAACCACTCAAGGTATTTCAAAATGTAGATGCTTTAGTACAGGAGATTAGGTTACCAATATTTAATAAAGAGCAGAAATGGGGGAAGGTATAGCCACAAATCAGGAACTGCAGAGAGCTGCTGCAACGCCCTGCAGAAGCCAGTGCTCATCTCAGTGGGCAGCTCTATGGCCTGTACTGTGAGACAGCAGCTCCATAACTCCTCCTTCTGTCCCAGAGCCTCACTATCCTGCGGCTGCTGCCCTTGGTGTTGGAACTGCTGGCACTATTGCGGGAGCCACCAGCTACTCTCTGCTAACACTGAGTGGAGTCCCAGCCACTGTTGCTGAGATGGCAACATAATGGTGTCTGTCTTTGCACACTGAGCCTTGGTGGCACAGTGGTTAAGAGCTAACCAAAAGGTCAGCAGTTGAAATTCACCAGCTGCGCCTTGGAAACCCTATGGGGCGATTCTACCCCATCCTATAGGGTAGCTGTGAGTTGGAATCCACTCGACAGCAATGGGTATCTTTGCACACTTTTTAATCTTCTGTGAGTGCCTCTAGTTGCCAGGCCTAAACAGAACTTCACTGCCAAGCGAGTCTGCAAAATACAGTTTGCAAAAACTGAAACACAGAAAGCATGAGTAACTTCTTCAGGCTCATCCAACTAGCAGGCAACAGAGCCAGGATCCCAGACCCAAAAGCCAGGATCCCAAGCCCAGGCCACTCACATTCACAATCTACTCTCACGAGATGCTCAGAAGCCTGCCCACCCTGGATGCTGTTGGTAGAGGTTGGCAGGTACTCCTTAATCAATGAATGCTTGCTCAGTGAGGACGTGCAACGAGTGATTCAAGTTAGGGACTCAGGAGGCCATGGAGACACAGGATTGCTGGCTGGGTTAGCTTTTTCATCATGTTTCAAGACGGCCAATTGCTGACCAATGCTAATGATCTCCCAGAGAAGTAGCGGGAAACATTTGCATGCTTCATATAAATGTGTTGACACAAACCATGTAAGCATGATGTGTAAGTTAAATCATTTAAAGTAGTCACTTTGTATCCAAGTTAGAATCATGAACTTAACCCATGAAAGTTTTATTAATAAAATTAGTTACAATCTTACCCTTGATTATAATGTTAAATGTTTGATTCCACACCCACAAATTTACAAAGGACTTTTTTACATTAATATTTTGCTTGACTAAAGTTTTTTGTGAAAATAAATTAACTACAAAGATTTATTAAAAAAAAAAAAAGTAGTTTGCAAGGTTCCCAGCCCTGCTGGTGAAGAGTACAGCAGAGTAAAGCAGTATCTCGCACAGCAACCTTCTATAGAGTATCTCCTAGAAGATGAAAACAGTAAATATAATTCAGTGTACTGGAAGGAAAGTCCCTGGCAGAATGTCTGAGAATGAACTACTGATTTAAAAAAAAAAAAAAAATTGCCATCAAGTCAATTCTGACTCATAGCAACCCTATAGGTTTCATATAGTTTCCAATCAGCACCTGGTGTATTCAAACTGCCGACCTTTTAGTTAGTAGCCATAGTTCTTAAGCACCACACCACCAGGGTGTCTGAGTTACTGACAGTGACATACAAAACTAAGAGAACAATAAAAATTCAAAAAATAAGTCCATTACAAACTCCAGGAAAAACAAAAATTTGTACAATAAAGGAAATATAACCCTAATGTACCATTTGGTTCATTTGTGAACAACATTCATGTGGTCATAATAATGTAAATACTATTAATTTGCCAAAATTATGTATAATTTTATTGGGATGATGGGACAAGTAGCAGAGTACATGCAATAAGGCTAGGTGAGTATATCTAAATATTCATCTCCCATAGTAGGAATTTAATAGTTAAATTATTCAAACCTGGAAAAAAGTCAAGAAATAGTAGTATAAGCTATTCATATATTTGAAGGTATATCCCCAAAGAAAAAAATAATATAGTTAAAACAGGGAGTGGGTATCAGGAATTAGGAAGACTGAGACATGTACTGCAGTTTTGGGTTACAAACCTTAGAAAATTAAATGATTTGTTTTCATGATGTACATGTATTCATTTGAAAAAGTTAAAATTCAATAATAAGTTTTTAATTCCATAAACAAGGAAGCCTCTTGCCCCCCCCCACCAAAAACCCTCCACGTCTCATAGGGCATTCATTGTACGCACAAATTGATGGTAATGATGAAAACAAAATGCCAATTGTCAGAGGAAAGCGATGCTTGACAGCACTGAGTGGCATAATTTATTTATGAAAGAAAACATTGGTGAAAAAGAACTAATTATGATTATCTTTAAACAGTATTTTTTAACCGTAAAATCATGCAAGTCTAGTTATTCTTTTGATGCGCACTTATGGTGCCAGTGTTTTAGAAAGACATATAGAGCTTGTTGCTTCAGCCTATTAGCCATGCTGAGATTGTCAGTGGTATAACTTTGAAGTCGATGCCAACTCTATAAAGCTAAACTCTATCTGGACAGAAACAGTCACCACTCACTAAATACCTACGCTCTTGTGGTCAAATAGAGCCATGTGACTTATTCTAGCCAAGAGGCTGTGACTGGAACTGATCTGTGCCCCTTCTAAGCCAAAGCATTTAAGAGACAGTACTCACATTTTTTTTCTTCTGTAGTCATGGAATTGTGGGAGCTATATGTTGAGAACAGAGCCACAAGATGGCTACAACATCTTGGGTTGCTGAGTCATCACATGGAAGAAATTCACCTTAAGATTTACCCACCATTCAAAGGACTTTCAGTAGTAGAGAAATAAACTTTTTTGTGTTAAATCCCTCAGATTGTGTCATATATTTATTACTGAAACATACTCCAACCTATCCAAATTGATATAATATTCTTTTTTATTTTTATGCTTACTTACCGTATAATTTTAATGTGTTATTTATGAAAATCACTTTACTAATCCACCATTATAAATTCTCAACAGGACATATTTAAGCCATGTTTCTTATAAGAGTGATGGGTTTATGCTGAGATCCACATACTGCATTACTCTAGGCTCCTAAGATGACTGAGACAATTGCTGGGAAAGGGAGGTACAGCAGGAAGCCATGTAACAGGCCTTGTCTCTGTGTGACATCAACTTACCTTTGAGGGAACTGAACCTACAACCTAACAGCTGTCAGGTTCTAACTAACTGAGATGACTCACAAAGGAAACATAAAGAAAGGGGTTAGAATGTTTATACTGAGTCAAGCATCTCAATCAATCAATCCATACCATTAATTCAAAACCTGCTGAGTTCAGAGTGCTGAGTCAAGTACAATATAAGGCTGAAAATGAATGGGAGATACACTTGTTTTCCCCATGTAAGAAAGAAAAACAGACATGGGAAACCAAAGTTGAACATTTCTGTAAAACAACATCTCAACAAGAGTACAATAATATACTGAGAATTTCAGGAATAAAGAACACAAGAGAACTCACTCAGTGGAGGATTCTACAGCATGATGTTTTCAAGCTGGGCTTTGTAGGAAGCAAAGGACAAAAATTAGTAAAAAGGTGAAGAGAATATACACCAGATGAAATACTGACACAGATGAAGGGACAGGAAAGAGCAAGTAGTGTGCAGAAGACAACCAGATGGGCTTGGATGGATTGAAGAGTACCTATAGGTGGTTGAAAAATAATATTGGGGTAGGGAGAAATTAGTGAGGGACCATGAAGGCCAGTGATAAAAAAAAAAAAAAAAACTATTTAAGGAGAGATATAGATTAGAGATGTGGAGAAAGAAGGCCAACTAGAATTTAGTGCAATAATTGAACTATGAAATTATGAATTGGGGTAGTGGTTTAACGTTTGGACAGAGAAGGAGAAAATCCAAAAGAAAAACTCAAAAGGATTTGAAGATGGGTTCGATGTCAAGGTTAAAGAAAAGAGAGATGTGACTTACTCCAAGTTTTCAAGCTTGGGAAAGTGGGAGGGTACCTACTTTGGAGGAAATGAGCTACTAAATCCAACACTGGAGTTTCGCTATAATCCCAGGGAAAAGAACAAATGAGACCCATGGAAGAGATAGAGAAGAGCAGGTGGGGAGTATAATAACCCTAATTTGTTAGCTTTTTGAGGCGAACAATCACATTTTGTCTTAGTATCCTCTTTGTACGTCTTAATACAAAGTCTAGCACTTAGAACCAACCCGAGAATAGATACTGAGTAAGAGAATAGATTCACTTCACTTCCACAAAATCCTTGTACTTAGTAGAACATGGTTCCTACCGTGTGCTTCCCTTATGGAATGCTGGGTTAGAAAGGCAATTTTATTCTTGTTGAAGTGGTGTGGAGGGTGAGGGTAGGAGTGTGTCTTAGTTATCTAGTGCTGCTATAATGGAAATACCACAAGTGGATGCCTTTAACAAACAGAAATTTATTCTCTCACAGTTTAGGAGGCTAGAAGTTCGAATTCAGGGTACCAGCTCCACGGGAAAGCTTTCTCTCTCTGATGGCTCTAGGGGAAGGTCCCATCTTCCCCTGGTCTAGGAGCTTCTCAGCTCAGGGACCCCAGGTTCAAAGGATGCACTCTGCTCATGGCTCTTCTTGCTTGCTGGTAATGAGGTCTCTCTCCTCTCTGCTCGCTTGTCTTTCTTATATCTGAAAAGAGATTGACTCAAGATACAATCTAATTCTATAGATGGAGTCCTGCCTCATTAACATAATTGCCTCTAATCCTGCCTCATTAACATCATAGAGGTTAGGATTTACAACACATAGGATAATTACATCAGATCACAAAATGGAGGGCAACCATACAATACTGGGAATCATGGCCTAGCCAAGTTGACACACATTTTTCAGGGACACAATTCAATCCATAACAGAGTGGAAGCTGGCTTAAAAGTCTTTTAATATGTAATTCCAGAGGACTTTTGAATTCAAATTTACTAACTGTTTGGTCTCAACTTCTGACTCCTAGTGCACTAGTTATGATTCATTCAGCATAACGCTAGACTGTAGCCCACACACATAGAACCAGATGCAGCTAGCTACTCCCAAGGCCAGCGGCATCGCTAGGGTTGGAGTCACCCAGTGCGGTAACTCATGGTACCACCTCTTTGCATATCATGCCATACAGAATCTTCGGTAATATTTTTTGTACTAATGCTACTCATAAATCTTAATTCCCGTATACTACTCCTTCTTTCCCTTTACTACTTTGTTCTCAAAAAAAGTTATTGATACAGGTTCACAAATACTAATTATCACAATATTGTAACTAAAACACTAGAAAATTTGACAGTTAGCGGCTGTAAAAACACCAGCAGCAGCGAAAACAACAGTGCACATGCATATAAAACCATGTAACTTGAAGTGTCATTGTAATTGGATGATAATAACAGCTGTGACCAGAGGGCATTAGAAGGTTCAAAAAAGCAAATTAGCATGGAGTTTTATCCTTATAGGTATACCAATACATTTAAGCTGGGCTTAGGAAAAATGTTTATGTTGTTATAACTAAGTATAGGGATACTTTTTATAAAAAAAATAACAAATTTCTACTGAAACACTGCAGGGAAGTTTTATAGACAGCCATTTTGGTGCCACCCCCTCTGACAGTGTCACCCAGTGCAGTCCTCACCCCCCCACACACACACCCTCCTTGTGATGCCATTGCCCAAGGCAATTGGAAAACACCAGTTCTGGAGGGTTCCTTTATTTGAACTCTCTTAATTATTCCTGGAGAACCTCTGAGTGATTCACTAGACCCCCTCCCAACATATCCACCTTTCTGTCCTGTGCCAGGCCCATCTGGCTTTTTATTGCCCAAATGGCCTTCTGGGATGACCATTCTACAAACCCAGTGCTGTTGAGTCGATTCCGACTCATAGCGACCCTATAGGACAGAATAGAACTGCCCCACAGAATTTCCAAGGAGCGCCTGGTGGATTTGAACTCCCGACCCTTTGGTTAGCAGCTGTAGTACTTAACCACTATGCCACCAGGGTTTCCATGACCATTCTAGGAACTACCAAATGGATAGACATTGTGGACGAGCTCTTTGGTGGCACTCAGAAGGTTTTCTGGAGCAGAAAATAAGAACAATTCACTTCTGCACCAGAAACTTCATTTGACCTTTGTTCTAAGGTAGGTTCCCCACTCCACCCATCCACCCCCTGCCAGGCCTTTTCCAGTGCATTATTTTCCAATAACAGTCAACGCTGCCATATGTCCAAATGAATGCATTGCTCAAGAACGTCATTTCTTTCCTCAGATGTTCCTCTTTGAGGTTGAATGGATTGCCACAGTGCCTCTGACTGTCCGAGCAGCACACCTTCGCTGGTTCTAAAACCCACACTGTTGCCTGACTGAGGAAAAATGTAGAAGGGCTCCAGGGTCTGCCTGTGCCAAGCCAGTTTGGGCAACTGCCCCAGCAGTACACAAGGACCAGGCACTGACCTGAGCAGAGCAGGCTTCCGCCTAACAACATCTGCAGTGGGCGAACTAAGCCAAAGATTCTCCCACTTGACCAGCCCTGGTTGCCCCACCCACCCCGTTGTTATTGTTGTTGTACTGTCAAGTTGGCCCCTAACTCATGGGGGCCCCATGCACAATGGAGTGAAACTGCCCGGTGTGATGCCATCCCCATAATCGGTTGTCAATTGGACCACAGTGACCCATAGGGTTTCCACTGGCTAATTTTCAGAAGTAGGTTGTTAGGCCTTTCTTCCTAATCTGTCTTAGCCTGGAAGTTCTGCTGAAACCTGCCCAGCATCATAGCAACATGCTAGTCTCCACTGACAGATGGGTGGTTGCTGTGCCTGAAGTGTTTTGGCCAGGAATGGATCCAGGGTCTCCCACATGGAAAGCAAGGATTCTACCACTGAACCACAACACCCCGCTCCCACCCTACTGAGTCTAATTTGGACTCACAATGGGCCTGTACAACAGATGACTGCCCTGACAGGGGACACAACAGAGAACCCCTGGGGAAGCAGGAGAGCGTGGGATGCAGACCCCAAATTCTCATAAAAAGACCAGACTGAATGTCTGACTGAGACTAGAAGGACCCTGGTGGTCATGGCCTCCAGACCTTCTGTTGGCCCAGGACAGGAACCATTCCCAAAGCCAACTCTTCAGACAGGGATTGGACTGGACAATGGGTTGGAGAGGGATGCTGATGAGGCGTGAGCTTCTTGGATCAGGTGGACACTTAAGACTATGTTGGCATCTCCTGCCTGGAGGGGAGATGAGAGGCTAGAGTGGGTTAGAAGGTGGCAAAATGGACAGGAAAAGAGAGAGTGGAGGGAGAGAGCAGGCTGTCTCCTTAGGGGGAGAGCAGTTGGGAGTATGCAGCAAGGTGTATATAAGTTTTTGTGTCAGAGGCTGACTTGATTTGTAAACTTTCACTTAAAGCGCAATAAAAATTTTTAAAAATTATGAAAATGAAATCTTACAATGTGTAACTTTTTGGATTTGGTTTTGTTTTTGTTTTGGGCTCAGCAAAATTCCCTGAAGTTTCCAAGTTTGAAATCTAATCAAAAATCTAATCTCATAAAAAAGAACAAACTTCTAATCCAAGTTGTTTTTTGTTTTGTTTCTTTTATTGCTGAAAGTATTCTATGGTGTGTATGTACCACATACATACATACCACATTGTTTAAACATTCATCTATTGAGGAGTATCAAGCCTGATTCCAGTTTTGGCTATTAAATAAACCTGTTAGGAACGTTTATGTAGAGTGTTTTCAGCACTGATGGCTAATGATGTTGGACATTTTATGTGTATTTATTTGTCATCTGTATATCCTCTTTGGTGAAATATCTCTTCCTGTCTTTTACCAATTTTCTAATTGGATTATTTGCTTTTTGATAGATCTTTATATAGTCTAGATATTAATCCTTCGTCGGGTATGTGATTTACAAATATTTTCTCCCCGTCCATAACTTGTCTTTTCATCTTCTTCGCATGGGATTTCACAAAAGATTTCAATTTTGATGAGGTCCGATTTATCAATTTTTCCCGTTCTGATTTGTCTGCAGAGCTGTATCCCAATAAACCACTTAACTGTAAGTATATGAGTTCTGTGAGACGTCACAGCAAATTACCGAACCTAGCAGGGGAAGAAGAGTACTGAGGGGAGGGGGGAGTGACTAGTGTCAGAGATGATGGACTGGCACGGCAAGGCAGCTTAGAGAAGCTGGGAATCTGGGATTTATTTAACCTCCACCTCAAAAAAATTTTTTTTTTCATAGGAACCAGCTTTGTGCTGATTGTTATTCATGAAATTCTTCATTTACCCTCTTTTTCTCTAGTAATTTTCTTTGCTCTGAATTTGCTCAGATATTACTATAGCCACTCCTGATTTTTCATAGATGTTTGCTTGATATATCTTTTTCCATCCTATACTCTCAACCTATCTGTCATTGAATTTGAAGTGGTTTCTTCCAAGCAGCATGTGAATCATGTTTTATTTTATTTACTCTGTCTTTTGATTGGTGCATTTAGACCATCTGCATTTAATATAATTATTGATATGTTATTTTTTAGTCTGATATTTCACCATTTGTTTTCTCTGAGGTGGATATGGTTTGAAGTTCTGTTCCGCAATTTCCCTTCCTTTGATCAGGATCCATCTATTGGGTCCCTGATCAAAACGTTCAGTAATGATAGGCAGCATTCATTTCCTCTGATCTCATAGCAAACAAGGTAGTAGTTCTTTGAGTCAGTTAGATTTGCAGTCCATTTCCTTCTCTTGATTTTGGGACTCTTTCTTTCTCTATTGCTCCAGGTGAATGGAGACCAGTTGTTTATCTTGGATGGCCACTTTTAAGCTTTCAAGACCCCAGGCAGTACTCACTGGACTAGGAGGTAGAACAGAAACTCTAAAGAAAGCATTAGGTCAATTGACTGGATAGACCCATGAAACCATGACCCTAGACCAAGAAAACTAATTCCATGAGGTGTTTAAAACATAAAGAAAGAAAGAAACCAAACCTGTTACTGTGGATTTGATTCCAACTCAAAAAAAAAAAAAAAAAAAAATTTTTTTTTTTTCATAGTGACCCTACAGGACAGAGTAGAACTGCCCCATAGGGTTTCCAAGGAGTAGCTGGTGGATTCCAACAGACAATCTTTTGGTTAGCAGCCATAGCTCTTAACCACTGCACCACCAGGGCTCCATGAGGTGCTTAGTTTTTTAAATAGCATCCACTTTTTTTTTTGCTGCTGTTTTTGTTGTAAAATTATATATAGCACTGTATTTGCCTTTTTACCCTTTTTTACTGATGTACATTTTAGTGACGTCAATTATAATATTCAAGTTGTGTAATCATTACCCATAAAAAAAAAAAAAACGTAGTCAATGCTAATTTTCCCATAGCCATGGACAAAAACTCCCGACTTCCCAAAGAATGATTCCCCCCTCCCTCCCCTCTCCTTTCCATTGTAACCATTAGTTTTTATATATTTACCCGTTCCTGTCATTTCATGTGACACCATACAATATTTGTCCTTTTGTGACTTAGCATAATGTCACTCAGCATGTCTTCAAGGTTCATCCATGTTGTAGCATGTATCAGGACCTCATTTTTCTTTAAGGCTGAGTAGCATTGCATAGTATGTACATACCACATTTTGTTTATTCGTTCGTCTGATGATGGTCCTTGGGTTGTTTCTACCTTTTTGATATTATGAATACTGCTGCAATGAACACTGGTGTACGCACGTCTCTTCGTGTCACTATTTTCAGGTCCCTACCGTTTACAGTGTATACGTAGGAGCAGAATTGCTGGTTCATATACTATTTCTAATTTTTTGAGGACTCACCATACCATTTTCCACAACAGTTGTATCATTTTACATTCCCACCATAATGGATAAGGGTTCTGATCTCCTCACAGCCTTGCCAACATTTGATATTTTCTGGGTTTTTTGATCATTGCCATTCTAGTTGGGGTGAAGTGTAATCTTATCATAGTTTTGATTTGCATTTCTCTAATGGCTAATGACGATCAGTATCTTTTCATGTGCTTATTGGCTACTTGAATACCCTCTTTGGTGAAGTGTCTGTTCATGTCCTTTGCCCATTTTTGATTGCATTATTTGTCTTTTTGTTGTTAGGTTGTAGAAGTTTTATATATATTTAGATATTGGACCTTTATTGGATATGTGGTTTCCAAAGATTTTTATTCCAGTTTATACCCACATACCCATTGCCACTGGGTGTATTCTAACACGTAGCAACCCTATAGCACAGAGTAGTACTGCCCCATAGAGTTATTCCAGTTTATAGGTTGTCTTTTTATTCTCTGGATAGTCTTTTGATGAGCACAAGTATTTAATTTTCATGAAATCCCAATTATCTATCTTGTCTTCTCTTGCTCATGCATTTGTTGTTCTGTTGGATAATCTTTCATTAAAGAAAATTAGGTCCCATAGTAACATTCCTATGTTTTCTTTCAGGAACTTTATGGTTTTAGGTTTAGTATTTAGGTCCTTGATGCATTTTGAATTAGTTTTTGAGTGTGGCTTGAAGTATGTGGCTCCTGTTTCATTTTTGGCATGTGGAAATCCATTTTGCCAGCACCACTTGTTGAAGAGATTGTTCTTTCCCCACTGAATGGACTTGCCACCCTTGTCAAAAATCAGTTGTTCATAGATGTATGGATTTATTTCTAGGCTCTTAATTCTATTCCATTGGTCTATGGGTCCATCATCGAACCAGTACTAGGCCACTTTGATTACTGTGGCTGTACAGCATGTTTTGAGATTGGGAAATGTGAAATCACCTACTTTATTCTTCTTCAGAATTGCGTTAGCTGTTTGGGGCTTCTTTACTTTTCATGCAAAGTCGAGGATTCGTTTTTCCATTTCTGTGAAGTATGCTATTGGAATTTCGATCAGGATTGCACTAATCTATACATTTCTTTGGATAGTATTGACATTTTCAAAGTATTAAATCTTCCAATCCATGAGCAAGCACAGAATGTCTTTCCATTTATTTATGTCTACTTTAGTCTCTTGCAGCAATGTTTTATAGTTTTCTTTGTGTAAGGCTTTTACATCCCCAGTTAGGTTTTTCCTAGGTATTTTAATTTTCAGAGGCTATTGTTTTTTTTGTTTTTTTTTTATTGTAAATGGTATTGTTTTCTTGATTTCCTTTTTGGGTTTCTCCTTGTTGGTGTATCAGAACGCAACTGATTTTTGTGTGTTCATCTTGTGCCCCGCAACTTTGCTAAATTCTTCTATTAGTTCTAGCAGCTTCCTTGTAGGTTCTTTGGGATTTTCTACATATAGGATCATTATCTGCAAAAAGAGACAATTTTACTTCTTTCTTTCCAATCTGAATACGTTTTATTTCTTTTCATTGCCTTATTGCTCTGGCTAGGAATTCCAGTACAGTATTAAATGGAAGTGGTGATGGTGGGCATCCTTGTCTCATTCCTCTTCTCAAGGAGAAACCCATAAACCCATTGCTTTGAGTCAATTCCAACTCACAACAACTCGATAGGACAGAACAGAACTGCCCTGTAGAGTTTCCAAGGAGCGTCTGGTGGATTTGAACTGCCAACCTTTCAGTTAGCAACTGAACTCTTAACCACTACGCCACCAGGGTTTATATGCAGTTTTAAGAAATAATACAAAGAACTCATATACAGTTTTTCTTCATTGAGTATAATGTTGGCAGTTGGTTTTCCATAGATGCATTTAATCATTTTAAGGTATTTCACTTCTATTCCTATCTTGTTGAGAGCTTTTGTCAAGAGAGGGTGTTGGACTTATCAAAAGCCTTTTCTACATCTATTGAGATGATCATGTGGCTCTTTTCCTTTGTTTTATTAATATGGTGTATTACATTGATTGATTTTCTAATGTTGAACCATCCTTGCATTCCTGGTCATTCTGTATAAACCAAAAAAACCAAACCCATTGCCATCAAATGGATTCTGACTCATAGCTACCCTATAGGAGAGTAGAACAGCCCCATAGGGTTTCTAAGCCTATAATCTGCACTGGGTAATCTTTACAAAAGCAGACTGCCACATCTTTCTGCTGCAGAGTGGCTGTTGGGTTTGAACAGCCAACCTTTTGGTTAGCAGCCAATCTCTTAACCACTGCACCACTAGGGCTCCTTGTTCATTGTGTATAATTCTCTTGACATCTTCTTGGATTCTGTTCTCCATAATTTTGTTGAGATTTTTTGCATCTATATTCACAAGGGATATTGTTCTGTAGTTTTCTTTTCTTATGATATCTAGCCCTTCACACCTCTCTTGGGAGCCTACAGAGGACTATGCAGAGTTGCTCAGAGACCAGGAGAGTCACTATAGTTATGTCTATGTAGTGGCTGTGTCTACACTCAGAGGAAATCTGACTGGGTAGAGAGAGCAATTAGAAGTGGCTAAATAACCAAACAACACAGCATGACCTATGGGCTGTTGTTATTGTTAGTTGTTGTAGAGTAGATTCCGACTTAAGGTTACTGCATGTGTGGAGAGTAGAATTGCTCCATAGAGTGTCCAATGCTGTGACTTTTGGAAGTAGATTGCTAGATCTGTCTTCTGAGGTGCATCTGGGTGGGTTCAAACCACTACCCTCTCAGTTAGCAGTCAAGCACTTAAATGTTTATGCCACCTAGAGAACTAATCTATGAGCTACTGGCATAGATTTGTGGATCATGAGAACACTGGAGAAAGCTTTTGAATGGTGGTGAAGAGTTATGAGCTTCAATGACTTAATACCCTACTATTTACAAATAGGGAACTGAGGCTCGGATAGGTCTGTTAGAGTCTCTAAGAGGCAGATCTGGGCATTGAAGCCAGGGCTGCATATCCTTACAATATGTGTTCCTTCTACTGCATCACTCCACCTCCTGTGAATGGGTGCAGACTCCTGGCTTTGAGGCCAGGAGGGTACATGCCCTAGAACAAACAAAACAAAACAAAACAATTAAGTTGATTCTGACTCATGGTGAGCCCATGTGTGTCAGAGTAGAACTGTACTGCATAAGGTTTTTAATGACTGCGACCTTTTGGAAGCAGATCACCAGGTTTGTCTTCCAAAATACCTCTGAGTGGGTATGAACCATCAACCTTTTGATTAGTAGTCAAGTGCTTAATCGTTTGTCCCACCCAGGGCCTCACACTTCCTAAAAATGGAGCTCAACTGACCTTTGCTTTCACTTTCAAGATTCTCCCCCTGTTCAGACCTGAGTAGCAGGGATGCTTTTGGTCTAAATCCAGGTAAGGTATAGACCATGAGACCCCAAGCAACCTATCTGAGCAGTGTTGGCCAGGAATTTCTCCTATTCTCCTGCCCATCAGGGCCACATGTCTTTGGAATCATATCCTGGGCCTAGTCAGCGCATAACACGAGGATTCTCCCCACTGCTTACCAGCAAGTTCACCCCACCTTTAGTAAGAAATTTTCTCACCTTTGGTGCAAGCACATACAGGTAAATAAATGTGGTCAGAATTGGAAGAAAGGTAGATGGGGTGGAGTTGTAATGAACAAAAGGCTAGACTGGTGTGTAAATATGGCGTGGTGGGAGGAAGGGGACAGCTAATCCTATACGATAATTTGTTTTGTTTCTCATAGTTAAACAATGAAAAAGGCTGGGAATGGAGACAAATTCTTCTCCATCTTCATTTCTACTAAGTCCAAATTGAGACATCTATTAGAATTGGATTAAAAAAAAATTTAATCCGTTTTAATCCTAGAGGGGAAAGAATTGTATATAGCTGGTGCACCCTATATTAATGACTATAATTAACAAGTGAAGGTCTGTGAGATTTGAAATGTAATAGGCTGTAAATATAGCTCCTTCTTGGCTTTGCAGCCTTTGGCCTCAGAACAAAGACTGCTGGTTGGAGAGGTGATGACACAGCACAAAACCCAAGGGCCACAGGTGGGGGACCCACCCCTTTTCAGGTCCTGTGATACTTCTTTATCCACACTGTCTTGTGGATGTGAACTTTAGGGGAAAATGTTAGATTGTAAAAATGAAGTCTCCACATTTGGTTATAAATCTTTTATAGAAACCAAAGATGAAAAATGCATTTCTTTTTCATTGGTCTCATTTTTCTAATAAATGCCTTGGGGATTCACAGCTCAATCAATGCTTCCAATCTTCTGAAATTAAATTATCCTCCTTTCATGAGCTAGATAAAAATGATTTAAGTAGGTGGAATAATTTGGATTTTATCTTTAGTATTATTTACAGAATGATTATCATCAGTGCTTTTCCCCTCCTGTATTATTTATTTCAAGAACAACCTGGGGTTGCTGCAAAATGATTATTTCACTGAAGAGTATGTTTCCAAAATAGTCATACTAAGTGAATAGGCCATGCTTCGATTTACCCTGTGGAATTTGAGGCCAATGCTCTTCATCGAATGTAAGTGGGGTTAGTCTCTCCCAAATCATAGCATTAATAATATATTCGTCTTACATAAGACAAAATAAACATACAAATTATAATTATAGGAGAAACTTAAGAAAATTGTATTATATTGTCCAGCAACTAGCAACGACATCATTTTTAAGAACAGTTTATCCTGGTATACTTCAGTTAATCACTTACTCTACAAACATTTATTTAAGACTCATTATGCACTAGACTCAGTGCCAAGCTCTGTGGATATAAAAGTGAATAACAGAGGCGTGGAACTCATTCAGTTTATAGATGGAGAGGTAGGCATGTAAATAAATAATGTTGATACCGTTTAATAAATGCTTTAGTTGAGATATGTAACTGGGCTTAGTATGGAAGGAGAATCAGAAAAAATCTAGATGACATACATTCTAAAAAAGCACTGTCCAATAGAAGCTTCTGTAATGATGAAATGTTTAATATCTATGCTTGCTAAAACGATAGTCACTAGAAGATATGTATATTGAGCATTGGAAATTCTTAATTTAATTTAAATTTATTTAAATAATGAATATTTACATTTAAATAGCTGTATTTTTTTTTTATATGGCCAGTGGTTGCCATATTGTATAGCACAATTCTAAAGCAATGCTTCTCAAACTGTTAGTATACATCAGAGCCACCTACAGACCTTCCAGGTTCTGATTCATGAGGTCCGGGGTAGGGCCCAAGAATTTGCATTTCGTACAAACTCCCAAGTGACTCTGACACTTCTGGTCCACAAATCTCTTTGAGAAGCACTGTTCTAAAGGACTCAAGTCCTCAGTGGTCAGTATAGGACTGATATATGCCCTTTGCCACATGTGGTTGGCTGTGAAACCAATGCAGTCTAAGCTCCAATGTCTTTACTCTCATGGACTCCGTCAAGGCCTAAGAGTGGCCTTAGCAATGTGTTCATACGGTCATTGTTGCTGTTGTTAGTTGCCATTGACTCATGGCGGCTTCATGTACAACAGAACAAAACATTTCCTGGTCCTGTGCCATCTCCATGATTGCTGATATGCTAGAGTCCATTGCTGCAGTCACTGTGTATTTCCAGTTTCTTCAAACCTGGGGTGCTTATCTTCTAGCACTATATTGGACAATATTTTGTTGTGTTCCATAGGGTTTTCATTGGTTAATTTTCAGAAGTAGATCACCAGGCCTTTATTCCTATTCTTAGTCTAGAAGCTCCACTGAAACCTATCCACCATAGGTGACCCTACTGATATTTGAAATACTGGGGGGAAAGTTTCCAACATCATAGCAACATGCAAGCCACCACAGTATGACAAACTGACAGATGGATGATGGCTCATGGTCATGTTGTAATCAGTTGCCATTGAGTCAATTCCAACTCATGATGACCTCATGTGTGCAGAGTAAAACTGTTCCATAAGGTTTTCAAGGCTGTGAACTTTTGGAAGACAATCTCCAGGTCTGTCTTCCAGGATGCCTCTGGGTGGATTCAAATTGCTAATCTTTCAGCTAGCAGTCAAGCACTTAACCATGTGCACCACCCAGGGACTCCTCACATGGTCACAGGGCTTGTAAAATTTGCAAATTCCATGATTATTTAAGACCATTATCTTCCACTTGGACACACCCTCTATCCTTCTTCCCTCCTGTTAGCTGGTATGGAGTGGCTGATGGCATTTTTGGGATTGTGCTGAGGGAAAATTGAATTGGGCATATATTCAGTTGATTAAATGGGATACATTTTTGTGGTTCCCAGGTATTTCTATGTATAAAGTTATTGCCAGTCGTTCTAGTGTAGAAATTGCTTCCAGGGATGTTCCTACCACCCACTCTGCTCACTTGCTACCACTCACTAGAAGGCTCAGATGCAGAGAAAGGTTGTTGCCTTACACTACACATTACCAAACCTCAGAAGTAGGTAGGGAGTGGAGGAGAAACAAGGTTGGAAATGGAGTCTGGGGAAAAGATTTCCAATCACCCATTTGAAATTGTTAGTGGAGGATTCAATTCTTATAGGCACCTAGTCAAAATAGACCTTCTTGTCTGTTAGAAATACACTTCATGATGCAGCTAATACAATTAAAAACAAATAATCCTTTGTTTTCTTTTTATAAAGGAAATGGAGTTTATGATAAAACTTGAAGACACCATTTTACCTGCAATTTGGAAAGGCCTTCTGGAATTTATCAGTAAAACAAGTGAAAAATTAGAAACTCTCAATTTGGATATACAAAAAGGGTACCTATTTTAATCATCATTAAATTTATTTATCAAAAAGTTGAGAGAAAAATTCAGCTAATAATTAATGGGATGGATTCAAAACAAAAGTCAGGAAGAGAGGAACATGATCAGTAGGAATTTATTTTAATAATGAGAAATAAATTTTAACAATTTTTTTTTCAGATAAAACCAAGAACAGTAATTTATTAAGAAAAGGAGATACATTTCAAATAAAAGTAAAGAATAGGCTCTTTGAGTTGTCTGATAGTCTAAGTGATGAAAAGGAGTGAGTACTATGAGCACTATGGGAAAAAAATGAATGCTCACTAATTTGGCACAAACCACTAATATCAACAACAATAACATAAAAATCATAACAGGCAACTCAACAAGGACTTTGATGACAAGATGGTTTATGAGTGTTGCCAGTTCAAAGATCTTTTTAAAAGATTAATCACTGTACAAAAAAATAGTTGAAAAGTCCTTAAGTCTTTTAGTTATTGTGTAAAAGAAGTTCTACAGATTCTTGCCCAAATTTGACAATAGTACTAAAAATTTACCAGTAAGAAATTATGAAACTGAATAAAAAATTGTTTTCTAAACCATAAACAATAAAAAAAAATCTCAATCCACAATAGTAGAAAAGGCTCCTCCCTAAGATGGCAGCACAGGCAGTGGAGCACCTCCATCCGCTGCAACAACTAAAGAAAAAAAGCAGCAAAATCAAACAAATAATTTGGTGAAACAGTCAAATTTTGAACTCTGAAAACCACCTCAAGCAACAAAGCACCTGGATGAAAGCAGGAGGAAGAATCAGCCAGCAGACAAGTTAGGAAAGTTTTCGTTTTTATTACAAGGGAATTCATCCTGCCCAGTTCCCATGGCAGTGAGGCTGAAGCTTAAACCACAAACTGCAAACTGTGAACTGCTCTCTCTTGGCCCAAGAGAGTGGTAAAAGAACTTACCTTTTTCTGACAGCTCACTGTAGTCTAAGATTTTTCTTATCTGTCTGGGGGTAGCAAGAAAAGCTGCAGAGAAACCAGTTACCCTGCCCCTCTTTCCAGGCAGGACTGAAGAATAAAAAAAAGAAACCTGCTTCAGCTTCCAGTCTCCGTAAAACAAAGGAGACCAATTTAACCTTAATGGCCTCACAACAACAGATATCCTAGTGCCCTGAGAAAAGCCTATCCCTGACACCTAAAATTTTTTAAAAAGGTGAAATAGAAGGTACCTGCTCTGGTGGTATAGTTGTTAAGAGCTTGGCTGCTAATCAGAAGGTTGATAGTTCAAGTCTACCAGCTGCTCCTTGGAAAAACTATGCAGTTCTGCTCTGTCCTATAGAGTTGCTTTGAATCAGAATTGACTTGATGGTAATGGATTTTGGTTTTCTCTGGAGATCCACCTACAGCCCATAAAAGGTATATTTGGTCTATTAAGAAGCCTGGGAAACAGAGGCAGCACCAGAGCAGGCAGTGGGTACCTTCTCCCCCAAGGCTTGAGGGGGGAGGATTCACAATTCGTTAGGGAAAAAAAAAAAAGGCATTTTCCAGTGGTGCCCTAAAGAGTCAAGTCAATTTGCAAAATAAAGCCTTTTCATAGCTCTGAGTAACTGCTGGCAGAACTAAAGGATCAGACCTCCCTCTAGTGGAATTTAGGGGGAGAGTGAAGGAAAAAGAGAGAGATGTACACACAATCACAGTCTCTTGGAAGAAAGATTCTGAGTTCCAGAGATACCGAAGTATAACATTCAAATATCTCAGGTTCAACAAAAAATTATAAATATACAAGGAAACAGGAAATAATGGTCCAATTGAAAGAACAATAGGAAGAAACAGAAATTGCCAAACAACTTTAAATATAATCAAAGAACTTAAGAGCATATAGAAAACAAATAAAAAGAAATAAGGGAACAAAACAAGCATCTCAAGAATAAGATAAACCAAACCCATTGTCATAAAAAACGTAAAAACGAACCAACTGGAAATATTGGAACTGAGGAATACAACAACTGAACTGGAAAGTGCAAGACAGGGATTCAACAATAGATGCGAGCAGACAGAAGACGGAATAAGTGATCTTGAGAACAAGATACAGAACTTATAGAGTCCCAAGAGAAACAGGATAAAAAAATAAGAAAAATGAGCAAAGCCAAATGGAATTGTGGGCCAACATCAAGAAAGCTGACATAGACATCATGGAAATTCCAGAAGAGGAACGAAATAAAGATACAGACAGAATATTTGAAGAAATAATGGTAGAAAACTTTCATATCTGAGTACAGAGTTGAATCTTCAAATCCAGAAGCTAGGAAAACTCCAAGTAATATGAATCAAAAAAAATCTGCACCGAGATACTTCATAATCAAACTATTGAAAACCAAACTGAAGGAGAGAGTTCTGAAAGCAGCAACAGGAAAACCCAGTGTAACATATCAGGGATCCTCAATAAAACTAAGCACTGATTTCTCCTCAGAAACCTTGGAGGCTAGGAGACCACGGAACAATACACACAAAGTGCTGAAAGGAAAGAAGTGTCAAACAATAATTCTTCACCCAGCAAAACAATGCTAGAGAAAATACTATATCTCTTTATAGAATATATTACAAAATTGCTGTCTGAAGGAAGAATTTGTGAGGTTTGTGCAATTTGCCAGCTTTTAAAATCTAATTATTTGTTATTATTTCTTTTCTCATTTTAAATAAATACTCTTTTTAATTTAATTTTTGTATTTGCAATTTTGTGTTATTTTCCCTTCAATGGGGCCCATAAATAAATTCTAGGCTCCATAAAACCTAGGTCCACCACTTCCCTTTATCCAAATACTTATCCAGTGAATTGAAATAAAGCTTTTATAAGTAAAATGGACCTGTAAGTTGCTGTTGAGTCAAATTCAACTCATGGCAACCTCATTTACAACAGAACAAAATGTTGCTCAGTTCTGCATTATCCTCACGCTCACCAGTCTATTTGAGAGTCCAAAATTGCAGATACTGTACCAATCTATCTTACCAAGGGTCTCCTAGACCTACACTTCACCAAACATGATGTCCGTGTCCAAAGTTAGAGAGTTGGGCAATTTTCTGTTGTGATCCATAAAATTTTCATTGACTGATTTTCAGAAGTAGATCATCACGTCTTTCTAGTCTGTCTTAGTGTGAAAACTCTGCTGAAACCTGTCCACTTTCAAATACCCTGCTGGTATTTGAAATACTGATGGCATAACTTCCAGCATCATAGCAACATGCAAGCCACCACAGTATGACAAACTGACAGATGGGTGGTAGAATATGGACTTAGGGATCACTCTTTTCAACTATCGAATCCTTAGTGCCTGGCACACAGTAGGTGCTTAATAAAAACTTGCTGAAGACTAAATGAACAGTGAAGCACATGTTCAAATAGTGTGGGGCAATTATTAGAGGCAGAGCTACAAAGAGCAGGAGGTGCCATGGAAGACATCAGGGAAAATATTTTCCTTTACACACTCCATCTTGTTTCTCCTTATTAACCCAGATTTATTGGACCTATGAAGAGCACTGTACTAGATTCAGCATGTCTAACATTGTATATGACAGTCCTGCAAGAGACTCTAAACCCAGAAGAAGGGACAATACATACAAAACTTGTGATAAGTGCCAAACCGTTGGAATGGTAAGGGAAGTGCAATGAGGATCAGAGAATAGATAACACTCAGGACTGGTGTAGTTGGAAAAAACCTCATGGAAAAGGTGGCTCTGAAGGTCAGTCAAGAAAGGAGAGGACATCAGGGAAAGGCACGGTATTACTTTCTTCAGGCTGTTATAACAAATTGTCACAAAATGGGTGGCTTAAAACAACAGAAATTTATTGTTTCAGAGTTCTGGAAGCTAGAAGTCTGCATTCAGAGCATCGGCAGACTATGTCATCTCCGAAGGCTCTAGGAGAAGATCCTTCCTTATCTTTTCCATCGTTTGGTAGCCACGGGTATTCCTTGGCTTGTGGCAGCATCACTTCAATCTCTGTCTCCAGCTTCACATGGCCGTGTTCCCTCTGTGAGTTTCTCTGTGTCTCTTCTCATCTTCTTTAAGGACAACAGTCATAAAGAGATTAGGGCCCACCCTCATGATCTAGTCCCCTACTTGTGATGTATTTGAGTTACAATGAACCACATTTACGACAGTAAGGGTTGTTTTTTTTTTTTAACATCTTATTGCTAGTAATATGTACTACATGCAATGTTGCAGCACGTAATTTGCTAATGCCATCATTCTCATGCCAACTCCAAAGACAAATAAAGATCAGATTCATAAAGACACTGATAATAAAAGGCAATAATAATGAAAACTAAGGAAAAAAAGAGATATTTGACTTATACCAGAACAACTTATGTTGGAGTCGTCCAAAAGGAACCCCATTATCAGTCATGTACTACCTGTAATTACATCCGCAATCACCCTGTTTCCAAACAAGATCACGTTCACAGTACCAGCGGTTAGGACTTAAACATGCCTTTTGGGGGGACACAATTCAATCCATAACAGGCACTTTAACTGGAAGAGTGGTATGAACAAAGGGACAGAGATGGGAACCCACATGGTCTACTTCAGGAACAGAGGGTTAGTCACATGGTATGAATAGCAAGGTCAGATAAGAAAGTCCTGACAAGAAATGCTGGAGCTATTTTCAGATAATCCACTATGAAAGCCAAGAATAGCAGACCAAGGAGTTCGAGCACCATCTTAGGGGTAGTGACAAGCCAAAAAAAGGGCTCTCTGCATGAGGAGACTCATGTCCAGTGGGGTTGAGAACTCCTTGTGATCATGGCATGAAGGAGAGCTTGGAAACAGAGACCAGAGTCAGGGAGACCAGACCGAAGTCTATTCCTATAGTCCAGGAATGAAGTGATACAGGTCAGATCTGAGCAGGAGGCAGCGAGACAGAAAAGAAGAGATGAAGCAGAAAAATGATGAAAAGGAGGGGTTTGTTTTCAACATTTACTGGATGCCTAGTATATGTTGTTGTTGTTGGTTGCAATCAAGTTGGATCCAACTCATGGTGACCTTTTGAATAATAGAACAAAACATTGCTTTGTCCCATGCCACCTTCAGGACCATTGATTGGTATGCTTGAGTCCATTGTTGTGGCTATTGAATCAATCCATTTCTTTGAGGGTTTCTCTCACTTTTGTTGGCTCTGTATTTTACCAAACCCTATGGATCACAATAGAATTTTGCCCAATATATGCCCAAACAAATCCATTGCCGTCAAGTTGATTCTGACTCATAGCAACCCTATAGGACAGAGTACAACTGCCCCGTAGGTTTCCAAGGCTTTAAATCATTGCGGAAGCAGACTGCCACATCTTTCCCCTGAAGAGCAGCTGGTGAGTCCAAATCACCAACATTTCGGTTAGCATCCAAGTGTTTTAACCACTGTGCTCCTTTGGCTAATGTATAGCAGATGCTTTTTTATGGGCTTCTTCATTTAACCTTCAAATAACCCTGGGAAAATAGAGGTTATCAGCCTCATGATACCCGTAAGAAAACTGGGGCTTAGTGAGTTGAGATACTTGTCTCCAGGCACCTTGGATTCTAGCCAAGGTCCTCCTGGGACATAGACATTTCAGGCTCATGTCATAACAGCATGGGGAGGGAGAGGTAGAAGTCTGTAACAGCTTCTAAGTTTACCCCATGGATTCTGAGGTTGAGTGAAAATAGAGAAGTTGGACAGAAAGTTGGTTGGGGAGAAAGAAGAGGAATGGACTTTTTAAAAGAGAATCTTTGGGAGGCAACAACGTCTATTCGAACAGGTAGAGTGCAGCTTCTTTCTCCTTATTCTCCTAGCCTGACAAGTATTTCAAACCCTGGAACTTTTGAGAGAATCACTCCCAGCTGTCCCTGACATTTTAAAATCTGTTCCCTGTTTGACTTATGTAGTCTTCTGTTTTGGATATGAAGGCTATGGTAACAAGACTGTAGATAGCAGTTTATTTTGGCCTTTCCTTCCTGGCACAATTGACCTTCTAAACAAAAATATGCAACACAAACAAGCTTCCCAGTATCCGGTAAGGGAAAAACTATGAGATATAATCTAGAGCCATCAAAATTCCGATGGCTTACTATGGCGACTATGGTCTTGGAGAACATCTTGTTCAGTTGGCAGAACATAGTTTATAAAGAAAATGTTCTACATTCTACTTTGGTGAGTAGTGTCTGGGGTCTTACAAGCTTGTGAGCGGCCATCTAAGATACTCCACTGGTCTCACCCTGTCTGCAGCAAGGGAGAATGAGGAAAACCAAAGATACAAGGGAAAGATTAGTGCAAAGGACTAACGGACCACAACTACCACAACCTCCACCAGACTGAGTCCAGCACAACTAGATGGTGCCTGGCTATCACCACTGACTGCTCTGACAGGGATCACAATAGAGGGTACCAGACAGAACTCAAGAAAAATGTAGAACAAAATTCTAACTCACAAAAAAAAGGAAAAAAGGCCACAATTACTGGCCTGACAGGGTCTTGAAGAAACCCTAAGAGTATGGCCCTGGATACACTTTTAGCTCAGTAATGAAGTCACTCCTGAGGTTCACCTTTCAACCACAGATCAGACAGGCCCATAAAACAAAACGAGACTAAGGGGTATACCAACCCAGAGTCAAGGACTAGAAGGCAGGAGGGGACAGGAAAGCCGGTAATAGGGAACCCAAGGTGAAGAAGAAGAGAGTGTAGACATATCGTGGGGTTGGTAACCAATGTCACAAAACAATATGTGTACTAATTCTTTCATGAGAAGCTAGTTTGTTCTGTAAACCTTCATCTAAAGTACAATAAAAAAAATTTTTTTTTTCCAATGACCTTATATGTCGAACTCCCAGAAAGGATTCACTCTGCCTTTATTTTCAAAGACTAAGCTATGGTCCCACCTGATGTTGAGCTAATGAAATATAAGTACTTCCTCCAAGTGTGTACCTTTCATTTTCTCCAACAGTCTGAAACAACATCCTCGGAGAAAATTCAAGCACTGGAATATCTCAGGTGGAAATGTGCTTCACCTTTCCAATAAAGGAGGAGATATTTACTAATTCCATCATTTACATTTTAACAAATGACATGTTCACTTATTTAAGTATTTAATACAAATAATAATATTTAACAAATGCATGTTGATTTTTTCAAATATTCCCTAACAGGTCAATTTTAACTTCTTATATTATGCTGTCAAGACAACTCACCAGAGGTGAAAAACATCCCCGTTTTGCAAAAATCAAAAAAGCCTGGTTACTTTAAAATTTCATCTTATTATGGAAAGCATGAAAATTAAAGAAAAATGGTAATATTACATCAGGAACCTGACTTTGAATATCCTATAGATATTCTTTAAGGTTTGAGGAAATTACATTAATGATAAAAGTAACAATCTCTATTTGTACCAACTAGTTGAACACTATTTTTAAATTGTCGTTTAAATTACACAATGTTATACGTTCATTGGGGCCCTGATGGCGCGGAGGTTAAATGCTTGGCTGCTAACCAAAAGATCAGCAGTTCGAACCCACCAGCTGCTCCTAAGAAATCCTATGGGGCAGTTCTATTCTGTCCTATATGGTTGCCATGAATCAGAATTGACAGCAACAGGTTTGGTTATTACATATATATATATGTATATATGTATGTATGTACATATATGTATGTCTGTATTGGAGTCCTTGTGGCTCAGTGGTTAAGCAGCGTTGGGCTGCTAACCAAAAGATCAGCAGTTCGAATCCACCAGCCGCTCCTTGGAAACTTTATGGGACAGTTCTACTCTGTCCTATAGTGTCACTATGAGCTAGAATTACTCGACAGCAACCAGTTTGGTTTTTTTGGTTATATGTTCACTGGGGATGGGAGGAGGGACAGTGATGGTTCAGTGGTAGAATTCTTACCTTGCATGTGAAAGACTCAGTTTGATTCCTGGTCAATATACCTCAGGTGCAACTACCACCCATCTGTCAGTGGAGACGTGTGTTGTTATAATGCTGAACAGGCTTCAGTGGAGATCCAGACTAAGAGCTAGGAAGAAAAGCCTGGAGATCTACTTCGGAAAGTCAGCAATGAAAGCCCTGTGGATCACAATGGTCTAACCCACAAACAATCATGGGGATGGGGCAGGAGCAGGCAGCATTTCATTCTATTTGTCTGGGGTCACCACAAGTCAGGGGCTTATTTGAAGGAATAAAAAGTAGCTAATAACAATATTTAAGAAATTTTTTCTTTTAATAACAATACGTTCGTTGTGAAAGACACAAATGTTATGGAAATATACTTTTAGAATACTCCTTTCACTGAACATCACAGAACATCAGCTCCTTGTGAAAATTACATGTAAAATTTTCAGCATAAAATTTATTGTACATATTCCAGGTACACTGACAAGAATTTAGACTAAAGAATTTAGAGCACTCATGGCTCTATACTACTGTGAAATAGCCTTTGCATCAAAATACCTTTTATAAAGCCTTCTAAATGCCTTCCCACAGACATGAGGAAGTCCAAGAGACACCCTTTGCCAGACTGAAGAAAAATAAGAATAATATACCTCAGTGTAAGATTGCTAATTGCCTTTCTTCTGAAAAATTCTCCTTTATTCTGAGAGTATGTCTTTCCTCTTTTTTTTGTTTTTAAAATATCCTTTCTTTAAAAAAATTAGAACAATAGAAAATGATGGTTTAGAATTTCTTTTCTAATGATACTTCTTGCAAAATAAAAACTTATCAACCTTAGATTGACTCAAAATTTAATTTAATTTTTTTTCTTGAGCTGTGAAATCCACTAGCATAGAACTACTGGTATAAAGGGAAAGTATATCAGCTGGGGAGTCACATAGACTCAGGATCAAATAAAGCATTTTCTTCTAAAGTTTCTAGAGGCTTTTAATCATGATGGAGCAATAACCATTTGTCAAAAATAACTATGGAACAGGGTGAGATATATGCAACAATTATTTTAAGAATTGGACAACAGGAGCATAGGGCTGTGAGATTTGAGAGAAGGAAAATGTGAAGTGAGATCTGCATCACCCTAGATTTCTGCCTGGAGCACTTTCCAAACCATGACATAGGAAAGGAGCATCCAAAACAGAGAGCAACAGTCTCACTGGGTGAACAAAACAGAGACCTGGGATGCTGAGGTAACTGAATTGGTACAGGGTTCCCTTAAGTCTTTGTCTGCAAAGCCTGGCAAAGAACAACTAAAGAGAAGCCATAAAATGATCAAGGTTTTGGAGGTTGTGTAGGACTGAAAGACATTGGAATTTGACCAGCCAGAGTGAAGAAACTTTGGGCATTCAAATGAAACCCCCCAAAGGACACATTTCAGGGTTAGAGCTTCTGTATCCCTAAAGTAAGAGCTACTCTACACCCACCCTAACAAGGTATAAAGCCAAACTGACATGATTAAGTTGAGTTGCTACTCGTTTAAGCACTCAGCTTTTTTTGTTGCTTTTGTTAAGACTCTGTTAACAAATTTCAACATTCTTTGAAGGAATTCAATGTAATTCAGATTCTCAACTATATAATGGCCACAATGCCCAATGCAGAATAAAAAATTACTAGGCATTGTAAAGAAGCAGGAAAATGTAACCCATAACCAGGATAAACATCAGTTAATAACAGCATCCAGAGATGACTCAGATATTGGAATTAGCTTACAAGGACTTTAAAACCACAAAAACCCAACCCCTTTGCCATTGAGATGATTCTGACTCATAGAGACCCTATAGATTTTAAACAGCTATTATATATATGTCTAAGGACTTAAAGAAAGAGATGAAAAATAATGAGTGAACAAATGAGGCATCTCAGGAGAGAAATGGCGATGATAGAAAGGAAACAAATAGAAATTTTTTAACTACAAAATATATTTTTTAAAAATATTACAACTTCAATTTCAAATGGAAACTATCCAAACTGGAACACAAAGATACTTTCAATGGAAGAAAATGAACAGTCTCAGTTATCAGTGGGATAACATCAAGCGATCTAACATACATACAACCAGAGTCCCAAAGAGAGAGGAGGTAAAGAATGATGCAGAAAAATTATTTTAAGAAATAATGGCCTAAAGTTTTCCAAATTCAATGAAAAATATTAGCTCCAAGTGGCTAAAAAATCTGCAAGCAGGATAAACATAAAGAAAATCCTAACTAGGCCCATTATAGTCCAATTGCTGAAAGCCAAAAATATATGGGGAATCTTAAAATCTGCCAGAGAAAAATAAAACATTACATGCAGGGGAACAATAATAAAAATAATCCCTAACTTCTCTTCAGATTCAGTGTAAGCCAGAAGACAATAAAGTAACACCTTCAAGTGCTGGAAGGAGAATAGCTGCTACCTAGAATTCTATATACAGTGAAAGCTTTCTTCAAAAATGATGGTGAAATAAAGAAATTTTAGATAAAAAAAAAAAAAGGTTAAGATAATTCATCACTAGCAGATCTGCAATTCAAGAATTCTTGAAAAATAAATAAATAAAAGTTCTTCAGGTTAAAGAAAAATAATAATAAATGGTAACTAGGAGCCTCAAACTTTTTTTTTTAGGAGCCTCAAAAAAGAATAAAGAGCACCAGAGATAGTAAATATGTGAGATAAGTTACAAGAAAGGTGGGCAAGAAGCCTGAGGTAACTCAATTAAATAATTCCAATCACAAACCCATTAGTAACAAGCTTTATGAACTTGGACAAGAAACCTAATCTTTCTCATACTTCATATATTTCTATATCACATAGATTATGTATCAATTTATTCGTTCATTGAGCAAAATAGTGGTGCAGTTAAGAAAATGACCTTGGATGTTAGCCCTAGATTCAAGTCTTGTGCTATTATGTAGCCTTGGACAAATTACTTAATTAATTTAAACTTCAGTTTCCTCATCTGTACAATGGGCATTATAATTTTAAAAAAAGGAAAAAAAAAAAAAAAGCCACCCAAACCCACTGCCGTCAAGTCAATTCTGACTTATAGTAACTATATAGGACAGAGTATAACTGCCCCATAGGGTTTCCAAGGAGAGGCTGGTGGATTTGAACTGCCAGTCTTTTGTTTAGCAGCCAAGCTCTTAACCACTGTGCCACCAAAGCTGCATTATCTACCCCAAATCCTTGTAAATCAGTGTCTAGAATCTAAGAAACCCTCCAAAAAATTGTTCATTATTATTATTATTACTCAGTCAACTAACTCTAAGGACCGTGAATTGTGGGTCAGATACCATTCAAGGCGGTAAGCATTCAAGAGTGAATGACAGAGGTCTTTTCCTCAACAGAGAAGCCAGGCACATAAAAAGGGAATGATAATATATGACTGCCTACTTATGGAGCTATTGTGAGCTCGAAGTAGGAAAAAGGACTAGTGGAAAAAATAGAAATTTTGCTATGTAAGTAATCGTGTTATGATGTGTAGTCTGAATTTTTTTTTTTTTTTTTTTGGTGGGGGGAGATGCAAAACACAGTAATCAAGCAAAGTAGAAAAATCAAGAATATGTTTTTGATCCAGTTATTCTCTCCAAAAATTACTAGGTTTTATTCTACTAATGAGTGGGAAATTCATTCTCATTTTTTTATAAGAGCAGTTTTCTACTTATTCACCGAAAAGCTCAAATCTTATGAATCCCCTCACTGGATAACATGGAAAGCACGTTAGGATAGACAGAATATTTTTAAGTGACTTCACCACTCTCATCTTTGATTCCCTAATAGGGAGCTCCAATCTTGCAGTTGAAACACTAGAACAAAGGAGAGTAGACCAGCTTTTTTAGCAAGAAGTGACAACATAAGGCCATGGGCTTTTAACAAAATTAAATTCCAGGTGGGCAGAGGCCACAGCCATGGAAAGCACCGTTTTGCCTGAAAAGTACAAAGTGCTTTTTTCCCCTCTTTATTCATCAATAACCTTACAACTGGAGCTGACATATTCAAGCTTCAAAGGAATAGCAAAGAGCTCAATTTCTGAATATTAAACAACTTACCATAAAATCTCTTGACCCTTCATTTCACCCGTGTCCAGTGGAGATAGGAAAGGGGGCCGTTCATTAGGTGAAACTTTAAGGGCTCATCCTTCCACTTTGCCCCCCACAAAATCGGCCCTCTCTTCTGAACTTTCAAGTGTCTATTTCTACTATCATTTTACACTTCTAATGAGAAGATGTTTATGTCCCACGTAAGTCCATCCATTCAGTCACTCACTGTGAAGTTGAGAGCCTGGCTGAAGAACAGAGTTTGCAAACTAGATTACTGAGAAATTTGGGGGCTTGTCTCCATGCCATTGCCCACCAAGATACCCAAGGCACTTTCTGGTATCCTCTTTCCTCTAAAAATAGAAAATATATATAAAACAATATTATTGACGTTCTTATAGGTAAAGAAATGCACTTTCAGACAGATGACAGTAGAGGCGAGATTTCAACCTGGCTCAGCCACAAAAAGAAGTGAAGTCCTGATACACACTACCACATGGATGAGGCTTGAATACACTATGCTGAGTAAAATAAGCCAAACAGAAAAGGACAAATATTGTACGATCCCACTTACATGAAACAGGCAAATGCATAGAGACCAAAGTTTATTATGTTTACCACCAGTGGGACGGAGGAGAAAAGGGGAGAATCATTGCTTAGGGGGCACTGAGTTTAAGCTGATGAATAAATCGGGATAAATGTGTTTTGGAATACACTGGAATAAATTGGAAATGGATAGTGGTAATGTTTGAACAACATGATGAATGTAATCAGTGTCACTGAATCGTACATGCAAAAATTTTTGAACTGGCAAATATTCTGTTATATATATTTTTACCACTGGATATCTATGGAAACCCTGGTGGCATAGTGGTTAAGAGTTTGGCTGCTAACCAAAAGATTGGCAGTTCAAATCTACCAGTTGCTCCTTGGAAACCCTATGCAGCAGTTCTACTCTGTCCAGTAGGGTCGCTATGAGTCAAGATTGACTGGAATCGACTTGACGGCAAGGTTTTTTTTTTTTTTCATACCATGTCAGGAGTCCCTGGGTGGTACAAACAATTAACATGCTTGGCTGCTAACCAAAAGGTTAGACGTTTAAGTCCACTCAGAGGTGCCTCAGAAGAAAGGCTTAGAAACCTGCTTCCGAATATCAGCCATTGAAAACTCCAAGGAACACAGTTCTCCTCTGAGACATTTGGGTTGCCGTGAGTGGAAACTGACTCATCGGCAACTGACTTGGTTTTCATACCATGCCAAATGACTCGTTCCATCCCTTCCCACGCTCTGGTTTTCTCCTTGTCTTTTCCTCAGCTTGCTAAAATCACTTTCATCTTATCGGCATGAAATCTTTAGAGTATTCTCAATTTGAGGAGGAGGGCTTTAGTAAAAAGGTCCTAATGTTTCTCAGGCTACAGGAAGTTTCTATACAATGTACACTTTCCTTTCAGACTACACCTTCCCTTTCTGAATCCCTGAGCAATTTCTCCTGCCTTAATCAGAGACTGCAATGTGTTGCCCTTTTCATAACAGGCAAATCGATCAGACTGATCCATAAAGCCCACCTCTTCCCTGGCCCGGCCTACGCGGCCCTCAGACAAGCAAAAATTCTTTCTGTTTGCAGTTTGTCATAGAAGTTACACATCATTTCAAAACCAAGTATTTGCATACTGTGTCCCCAAAATAACTAAACATTCATCATGATAATAAATAGGCCACAATAAGGAAATAGGGAGAAATGTCTCTCGGTAGGCCTGTTACAGTTTGTCCATTGGAGCAAATGGTTACTTGAAAGCCGTGATAAGCTACCAGTCTGGGGCAAATTAAAAAAAGAAAATTAGTGTGTATATCCAATAATCAGCTGAAAACATTTCAGAAAAGTCAGTCCAATTTACTATGCGAAACCCAAGCAATTTTTCAAGAAGCGAAGTCATTTTTCTTTTATTAGACCACTATGCATACTAAACAAGTTTGTTTTGTTTTGTTTTGGTTTTGGCACTGAGATAATCTTTAAAATTTAAAAATAACCCCTGAAGTCTTCTTAAAAACAAACAATAGTTTAGCTTAGCTAGTAAAGAATGTCTGCCTCGAGCATTGTGGTCTTTTAAGATCTATCTATACTGGGTTTGGGTATGGGATCAAAGTGACAACAGCAACTTGAAAGATGAGGCAGGAAATTTAGGGCACAGCAAGTCTGTTAATGAGAGGAACAGCTCAGAAAGGGAGGGTGAGAATGGCTGCACAACTCAAAGAATGTAAGCAATGTCGCTGAATTGCACATGTAGGAATTGTTGAATTGGTGTACGTTCTCGTTCTGCTGTGTATATTCTCAACACCAAAGATAAAAATAAAATAAATTACTAAAAAAGTAGTTTTTTTAATCTGTCTCCTCCCACTGGAATTGTAATAGAGACTTTGTTTTTCTGTATTCCTGGTGCATGGAGCTGTATCTGGCATGTTGGAGGTGCTTAATAAATATTTGCTGAATAAATAAACAAATGAATCTGAATCAAGGAGACAAATAGATGAATTTTCCACATTTGCTGCAGAAAGCAGCCAGCTGGCTTCTGTACCTTTCTATCAGGTGCATATACATAACAGAAAACATCAAGAACTCAAGAGACTATGGGCATCTCACCCCTTCCTTGGGATAAGTCTTCTAGAAGTCTGGGAAATTGTGGGAAAGATGATTGGGAAACTCAGTAGACTGGTACCAACTCTGCCAGGTGAACATGCAAGCCACATAACAAACAGTGGGTGTGAAAAGAGACTAAAACCTCAGCAGTCAGCTAAGGAGGCTGTTAAATGGTGTTGCACAGGAAGGGACACAGCTTTCTGGCTTCACAATGGGGGAGGGGGACCTATTTTCAGGTTGCACTAGATCTGGAAGACAAAACATAGATGAGATAAAACTTATCTCTTCCCATTTTAACCAACTGCCGTTGAGTTGATTCCGACTCATAGTTACCTCATGTGTTTCAGAGTGGAACTGTACTTCATAGGGTTTTCATGGCTGTGACCTTTCCAAGATGCCTTTGAGTGGGTTTGAACCTCCAGCTTCTCAGTTAGTAGTCCAGAGCGGCAGAAACACAAAGAAACATAGAGCAAAGCAGCAACACTATCCAAAGGGAAATGTTTGTCTGAAGTAATAAATAACTCAGAGCATTAGAGGGAAGTGGCCACATTTTAATACAAATGATGATGAAGACAAATCTGCCAGTGGAGACAAAGAGTGACGTATCATTGGTGTTTAGTGTTAAAGAACAGCACTAGTGTAACTGTTGGGCTTTCTGCTGTTCGGGGGCACATGAAATGTACATAAAATTGGTCTGAACCCCTTCCAAGCCATGGAGAAGTGCAAAGCCCACCTGTCATGGATTGAATAGTATCCCCAAAAACTATGTGTCAGTTTGGCTAGGCCATGATTCCCAGTATTGTGTGGTTGTCCACCATTTTGTGATCTGATGTGATTATCCTGTATGTTGTAAATCCTAACCTCTATGATGTTAGTGAGACAGGATTAGAGGCATTTATGTTAATGAGGAAGGACTCAATCTATAGGATTAGGTTGTATCTTGAGTCAATCTCTTTTGCAATATAAAAGAGAGAATTGAGCAGAGAGGAGAGGGCCCTCATGCCACCAAGAAAGAAGCACTGGAGAGGAGCATGTCCTTTGGACCCTGGCTCCCTGAGATGAGAAATTCCTAGACCAGGGGAAGATTGATGACAAGGACCTTTCCTCAGAATGAACAGAGAGAGAAAGTCTTCCCCTGGAGCTAACGTCCTGAATTTGGACTTCTAGCCTCCTAGACTGTGAGAGAAGAAATTTCCATTTATTAAAGCCATCCATTTGTGGATATAACAGCACTCGATGACTAAGACGCCACCAAAGATTGAATCACGTTCCCAAGGGAGCTCTACCCCATGGCTTACGCTGCAATGTGGCACATGGCATTGACACAGACACGAAAGTCTGCCCTCTTGAGTTGCCTCCTCCAACATACACTCATTAACACAAAGCGTTCCCGGGTGTAGAAAGCGCTACTGGACTTTTTTGTGTTGTAGAGTAGGAGAGGGGTGTCATGTTACACACCGCACAGCAAAGAATTTCGAATCTGTTTTTAAAAAACCTTTTGCTTGTCCCACCTTCAGACAGGAGGCTTCTCTCCACCCAGAAGCTCTTATCAGTCTTTTACCAGCTCTCTCTCCTCTTTCCTTCTCTTCACTGCTTTCTCTTTTCTTCCCTGTGCTTTCTGGAGTAGAAACCAGGTCTCCTTATCTTCTCATGTGAAGCAGAGTGCCTTTACTTATGGCTGACTCCTGCCCATGGACTCTCACTTTTTATTCTTCGCTATGTCCTTAAACAAAGGAGTTTTCTTCTTAAGAACACTTTTCCTGACAGTCATCTAGAATGTGCATTTCTAACAAGCTCCCAGGTGATGCTAATGCTGGGCACCATACTTTGAGAACCCTTGTTGAAAGCCAACATCACTGACCTTACTGGTAGATGAACACCTAAAAAAGTCAGCATAGATCTGGTGGCCTTCCTGTCCCTTCCCCAAATGACTACTCCCTGATGTTTGGGGCAGGGAAGAAAATCACATTATCCATCAATGTATTTGTTTGTCTTCATTGGTAATTACATTCCACCTACTCCGAGGTGATTTTAGTTCTTATTTAGCCATCAGCACAAGTCATTGATTTACCTAGTATGCTCAGAGAAATGCTTTTCATCCCAGGGGAAATAGTGCTGTTTTCCCTAAAATCTGTTAGCCTTAGGCCTGACTCCAGTTCTCGTAGGCTGATATGAGGATGGGGTGGAGGCGAGGGTCTGGATGGAGAAACCTTGTGAAACAGGATAGCTGCGGCCCGCCAAGAAGGATGTGGGATCTTGGTTTTGAGAGGGGAGTGAGAAGTGACATTATTAACCCCACCAGTGACCTGAATAATTAAACCACCAGTCCTAAAGGGGGACCCCTTTCTTACCCCTTCCACCAAGACAAACCTAAGAACAGAGCACAGCTCATTTTGAGGGTTACTCCTTCCACCTCATCCCCAGAGACAGCATTGCTGCACCTAAAGCAAGGTCCTGTTCTTGCAGCTAGGCAATTCACTGCTGAAAGCCTAATCCTAAAGCGGAGCTGGAGCCAGAGAAGAGCAAAATGCCAGTAGAACCAAAGCCTGATTCTGGGTCCTAAATGTCACTTTCAGTCTGAACACAATTCCAAATGCTGCCTGGCAGCCACAGCCAGACCAGATCCAGACCCACAGCCTGAGCCTGCAGAGACACAGGGCTGCGACGGGAAACACACGCTGGTCTGTGGTTTGTCTTCCATGTGTTTTCCGCTCCACATGGGGTGGCTAAGGAAGGTTGTAGTGGGGTGCGGTGCAAGGTCATGCCTCACTTGGCGCTCTGTCCCTGTGAACACCGGAGGTCTGATCCCTGCACCCCCGCCCAGGCCTGTACCACCCGCCTGCTGGCTCAACAACTCGGTTCCCCTGGGGACCTGCAGTCAGACACCACTGCTAACTGCCTTCGCTTCTCACTGTGGTTCCCCAGGGCATGAAATCAGAGAAGTGAAACTAAACATGTTGCCCCATTGGAGTGGGGAAGGAAGACCAAGCCCCATTTTATTGGGCTTGTCATTTTCCTCTGGGTCACCATGCAAGGTCTCACGGCTGCCCTCCTCGCCTGGGCTCTGCTTCACCCCGGAGGTGGTGGTGGTGAAGCCTGGCCCACACACACAGCCTGCAGGGACGGCGGCTTGGAAGTGCTCTACCAGAGCTGTGGTAAGGCCTTTAAACCAACCATTTGTGTTTATGGAGAAATTAAGGCCCCCAGATATGGCCTGCTGAAGCGCTTACCTGGTGGGTGGGGGGAGAGGGGCCAGCAGGCAACACTTTCTCACCTGCCGCAGGGCCACTTGGGCTGCTGGGAGCTTTTAGGAGAAGGTGGGGTGGGCAGTGGGAGAGAGCCCAACAAGAGAGACAAAGAAAATGAAGAAAAAAGAAAGAAAGAAAACAAGCAATTCATTAACATCACAGAGCCCAGAAGAGAAGTCAAATGACCAGTGAGGCTACCAAGTCATGACGCCTCTTGGGTTCACAGGAGACCAAAACCATTGCCCTGGATTCCAACTCAGAGTAGACCTGACCCATAGGATTTCCAAGGAGTGGCTGGTGGATTTGAACTGCTGACCTTTTGGTTAACAGTCAGATGCCCTACCCACTGGCCAAAAGGCCAAAAATAAAAGCCTAAACTACAGCTGGGCTACTTTCCCAGTTTACTTAGTTGGTGAGTTGAGTGCAAAGATCATTTATGACAAAAGAGAAGACCCCTGGCCCTTTCCTTTTGTGGTATTTGTAGAGTTTTAACTGCAGCAGTTTTTGTTGTTAGCTGCTGGCAATTCAGCCCCAACTCATGGTGATCCCAGGCACAAGGGAACAAAATGCTGCCTGGTCCTGTGCCATCCCGTGATGGGTTGCAGATCAGGCTGTTATGATCCATTGGCTGATTTTCAGAAGTAGATCACCAGGCCCTTATTCCTACTCCATCCTAGGCTGGAAGCTCTGCTGAGACCTGTGCGGCATCACAGCAACACGCAAGCTCCCATTGACAGAGGGTGGTGGGCATGAGTTGCACTAGCCAGGAACTGAACCTGGGTCTCCTGCATGTTGTTGTTGTTGTTGTTAGGTGCTGTCGAGTTGGTTCTGACTCATAGCCACCCCATGCACAACAGAATGAAACACTGCCCAGTCCTGAGCCATCCTTATAATCATTATGCTTGAGCGCATTGTTGCAGCCACTGCATCAATCCACCTCTTTGAGGGTCTTCCTCTTTTCCACTGAGCCTGTACTTTGCCAAACATGATTTCCTTCTCCAGGGGCTGATCCCTCCTGACAACATGTCCAAAGTATGTAAGACGTAGTCTCGCCATCCTTGCTTCTGAGGAGCATTCTGAGGAGCATTCTTAGAAGAAGTATCTAAGACAGATTTGTTCGTTCTTTTGGCAGTCCGTGCCATATTCAATATTCCTCGCCAACACCACAATTCAAAGGCATCAATTTTTCTTCAGCCTTTCTTATTCATTGTCCAGCTTTCACATGCATATGATGCAATCAAAAATACCATGGCTTCGGTCAGGCGCACCTTAGTCTTCAAGGTGACATCTTTGCTCTTCAATACCTTAAAGAGGTCCTTTGCAGCAGATTTGCCCAACGTGATGCATCTTTTGATTTCTTGACTGCTGCTCCCATGGCTGTTGATTGTGGATCCAAGTAAAATGAAATCCTTGACGACTTCAATCTTTTCTCCGTTCATCATGATGTTGCTCATTGGTCCAGTTGCGAGGATTTTTGTTTTCTTTATGTTGAGGTGTAATCTATACTGAAGGCTGTGGTCTTTGAACTTCATTAGTAAGTGATTCAAGTCCCCTTCACTTTCAGCAAGCAAGGTTGTGTCATCTGCATAAAGCAGGCTGTTAATGAGTCTTCCTCCAAACTTGATGCCCAGTTCTTCTGCGTATAGTCCAGCTTCTCGGATTATTTGCTCAGCATACAGATTGAATAGATATGGTGAAAGAATACAACCCTGACACACACCTTTCCTGACTTTAAACCAATCAGTATCCCCTGTCCTGTCTGAACAACTGCCTCTTGATCTATGTAAAGGTTCCTCATGAGCACAATTAAGTGTTCTGGAATTCCCATTCTTCCCAATGTTATCCATAATTTGTTATGATCCATACAGTCAAATGCCTTTGCATAGTCAATAAAACACAGGTAAACATCCTTCTGGTATTCTCTGCTTTCAGCCAGGATCCATCTGACATCAGCATTCCATGTCTTCTTCTGAAACCAGCCTGAATTTCTGGCAGTTCCCTTCTTGGGAGGAGACAATTCTATCATTGAACTGCAGTAGTATCCATCCTTAATTCACCAAACATTTATTGTATGGCTGTCAGTGCCAGGGAGGAGCCCTGGTGGTACAGTGGTTAAGCACTCAGCTCCTAACTGAAAGGTTGGTGGTTCAAACCCACCAGCCACTGTGCAGGAGAAACATGTGGCAGTCTGCTTCCATAAAGATTTACAGCCTTGGAAATCCTATGGGGCAGTTGTACTTTGTTCTATAGGATTGCCATGAGTCGGAATCAACCAACAGCAATGGGCTCTTTAATCAGTGCCAAGTTTTTCTCTAGTACTAAAGAAACAAAAATGAATGTGCCATGGTCATTACCCCAGTGGGGCGAATAAATATGCAACAGATGAATTGCAGCCCAAAGAACCAAATGCGGCTAACTGCAGTAACCCTGTGGGCTGCCTGAGTGCAGAGAAGCTAACACAGCCACGGGAGCAGGAGAAGGACCACACCTTCAACAAAGAGTAGAAGGGCTGGCTAGCGGTGAGGCAGGAGGCTGTGAAATCTGGCTCTACAGAGGCAGACAGGGACCTCGATGATGTTTAGACAGGTGGGGGGTAGGAAGGGGGTGTGGTTTAAGCATCCAGGTTGGCCCCTCTCTAAGCTAGGGGGTAACTGAAGATGTCCCACTTGAGTAAATAGCTGATCCCCCCAACTACCACCCAGAAATGCCAGTATGATCTCAAGGCCATTTGTCTGACTTTTCTTGACTCCTTTAAAAAGGAGGACCGTTGAAGATCACAAAAAAAGATAACAACTAAATAAGAGAAAATGAATGGTTAGATGCTGGAGAGGCTGACCCTGACCTGTCACCCCATGGGTTCCAGGTGTGTGGTGAGAAGCCAGACAAGAGATGAATGAGTGGGCCAGGGTGTTTGTCCAGTTCATTCTCACAGAGAGGTTGCCATGGCTGTCTGTCTCCCAGGTTCACCCTTCAGCCAGCAGCCAAGCCTGGCTAAGGCTTTCAAGTCAGTTCCAGGAGAGGCGAGAGGAGGGGGTGAGTCAGGGGAGAATGAGGCCATACCACCTGCCCATCCTGGGTTAACTCTGCCATTTAAGGTTGCAGCCACTCTGTGGAGTCAGTAACACAGGGGTCCAGACCTGCTCCCAGCAGGCACTCAGAATAAAGGGATGAAGGAGGTGCAGGTCTGGTCCAGAGTAGCGAGCAGGTGGGTCAGCTGATTGAACAGCCTGAGGCCCATGTAATGTGGCATGCTGGTTGGTGGTGAGAGGGTGAGGTGGGGTCTAATCCCTCGGGGGTCTCCAAACTTGAGTTTAGGCTTGACTGATGATAAAAACAGTAATAACAACTTCTCATATGCTATGAGTCGGAATCAATTCGAGGGCACTGGGTTTTTTTTTTTGCATATTTATGGAGGGTTTGTATATGCCAGGCACTATGCTAATTGCTTTACAGGTATTATCCTTATTTTTCACATGTATAAAGTGGGGGTGAGAGACGAGAAGTAACTTTTCCCAAATCACATAGCTCGCAGTGGCAGGATTATCTCCCCAGTGGCACAGGGAAGGTGCGGGATATTTGTGGAGTTGAGGTGAATTGATCCCAGCCTGTCTGACACCTGAAGCCTTGCTGTTAATCTCCCTGCTGTGGAGTGTTGTTGACAACCAGGTGGGATAGAGGTGGGGGAGGGAATAACAGGGAGAAGGCAGAGGACATGACCCTGCTTACTGTGTGGGAATCACAGGAGAGGGGTCAGAGAGGAGGCAGAACTGGGCTGGGCCCAGGAGACACAGAGAAGGTGTGGCTGCTCCCTTTTGGCATGGAAGAGGTAGAATTTTGGAAAGGCAACTCCAGTAGAATTGTGGTTATTGGGTTAGAATGTGTTTGAGGCTGGAGGCAGAAGGAGTCATAATCCAGGAAAGAAAAGAGGAGAGCCTGTCTAGCAGCATTTCAGTCTTTGGGAATTTTTGGTACACTGGGGTCGGCAGAAAGGAAAGCAGTGGCCCATCTCTTGAGAGCCATTGAGCTGTGGAGAGCTGGGCCCCAGGGTGGGCTGAAAGGCTGCTGAGTGGCACAGAGCCCAGACTGGGATGCCCCCGTTTTGCTGTGGGATTCACAGGGAGCAGCACCACACATCTCAGGCTGCCAGAATTCCAACATGCACAAGGCTGTGGGAGGATCATCTGGCAAAATAAGGGAACCGTCATTTTCTGGCTTTAGCGCTTGATTTTTCTTTCCTCTTTCTGTTTTGCAATTTTAGAAAGGGGGGAGGAGAAAGGAGAAGACCTTAGGGTAGGTGCTGTTCTGAATAATACAGAAATCCCTGGGGAGAAAGAAAGACCTTCATAAGTAGTTTTGGGCCCTGGATACTGACCGGGAAGTGAGCCAGGGTTTCTGGAAATGCAGAAGGGCTGCCTTGCCCAGCTATTGCTACTGCAGTAAATAGAAGACAACCCTCTCTACAGAGGCAGGAAGCGAACAAGAGCAGTCATGGGCCTTTCTCTGTTACATCACAAAGCAATTCCCAGAGCGAGAAAGAGCCCAGACACCCCACCCCACGACGCAACAAATGTCCACCACGGATTTATTTCTATGCTGCTGCTGTGAAAATGCGTGTGCTAAGAAGATGGAATCAGTATTGGGAGAGGCAGGGTGAGGAAAGTAGGGGAAGAGGAAAATGAAGGCAGGTGAGGCCAGGGCACAGCAATGCAGATGGCACAGGGAAGGTGGGAGGGAAGAGCTGAGAACTCAGAGACTGAAAACGTATGGTGAACCCCTGTTCAATACTCTCCAGGCCTCACATCCTTGTCTGGAAAGTGGATGCATGAGTTTCCTATACCCACTGGAACCAATTCCTGTGTGGTGACTCGAAACAACGTACGTTTACTTTCTTGGAGTTCTGGAGGTCAGAAGTCCAAAACCAGTTTTACCAGGTCACCGTGTGGACAGGGCCATCTTCCCTTGGGGGCTCTGGGGGACAATCCATTTCCTCCTGTCATTCCTTGGCTCATGGCCCTTTTCTCCATCTTCAAAGCCAGCAGTATAGCATCTTCTCTCTCAGATTCTGCATTCCTCTCCTTCCATCACATGTCCTTCCTCTCTTCTGTTTCTAATCTCCCTCTGCCCTCATCTTACAAGGACACTTGTGATTACATATAAACCCACCCGGATAATTCAGGATAATCTCCCACTTCATGACCTTAACCTAATCACATCTGCAAAGTCCCTTTTGCCATGTCGGGTAGCACACACAGGCTCTGTGGATCTGGACCTGGATATCTCTGGGGCAGTTATTCACCTACTGCAGTAGAGATAATACTCTTACCTACCTCACAGGTCTGCATAAGAATTAAGTAAAAGGATCACATGGAAGGTGCTTAGTACATACTGCTTGCTCAAAAAATCTTTGGGGCTCGTGATTTTATAAAGTATACTTTACAGTTCTCAGAGGTATATTTGACTATGAGCTTCCTTGAGGCCAAATCAAACAAGGGAATGACATTGTTTGTAAAATAAAACCCCATTAGTATTTCAGGAGAAGTACAGGTTTCCCTGATCCCCGGATGAGCTATGCAAGGAAATCCTCCCCTGTTCTGATAAAGAGGACACGGCGTGGCAGAGTGGATGGCTTCCTCAGTGACTCACACCCACCGTTTCTCCCAGTGCCTCTCATTATCAGCTCATCACCAAAACACAGCTCAGGGTGGGTTCTGCAAAGGATCACCGTAGAACCTTCCATGAATGCAGCAGGCACAGCTTGTTGAAGGGGAACGTTAGATGGTCTACAGGACAGGAGGAGCTGCAGGTCCTTTAGGCAATCCCCCATGAATACTGTTGTTATCGTTGCTGTCACAGGGCTTTTAATAAGGGTTGAATAACAGAGATCTGGGTTGTATTTTTTAACCTTGAATACAGACCCCAATGTTGTCATTTAAAGGCAGGTACACATGATTTGACATGAACCAGGCAGAGATGAGGGTCATAAAAATTAAGGGACACGTGGCATGTACCTAAGTGAATTTAAACAAACAAAAATGAATTTATATCCCCTTTTTTGTTTCTCTGACAGATCAGCTGTCACCTGTGGGCTAAATTCTACCTGCTGCCTGTTTATGTTCAGTCCATGAGCTAAGAATGGTTTTTATACTTTAAATGGGTGAAAAAATCAGAAGAAGAAGAATAGTTTGTGACGTGAAAATTATATGAAATTCAAATGTTAGTGTCCATAAGGTGTCACTGGAACATGGCCATGCTCTCTGTATATGTACTGGCTCTGACTGCTACAGCAGAGTTGAGTGGCTACAACAGAGACTGTATGGCCCACAAAGCCTAAGATATTTACTATCTGGCCCTTTATAGGAAAGTTGGTTGACCCGTGGTCAAGGGTAGGAAGGAATCTCTCAGGCTCTTCACCAGGTCAGAACCTCAAGGTCTGGGTCTTCCAGATGATTCCAGCCATACAGACAGCTGCATGGGCTGCAAGGGCAGAAAGTGAACTTGACACCAAAAACACCACGACTGCAAGGCATTTGCAGGATCCCTTTGAGGAAATTATCACTGTCACAATAAGCTTATACTTTGGCATAACGTTTTATAATGAATGATGTCCTTCCATTTGTAAAGACTCATTAATCCTTACAAACAGACCTATGAATCAGGTATGGTGTTGATCTCCATTTTACAGATGGAAAACCTGGAGCACATATATATTAAGTATCTTAATAAAGTCACATGGCGAGCCATGAAACAAACCTAAGGGTCCTGGCTCCATCCCAGTGACTTCAATTCTAGTGAATGCTAATCTGGACGAATCCATGCCATCCGACCCCAGAAGCATAGGATGGTGACAGGGAGAAGGCACAGCTCAAAACATACATCTTCAGGCGGAAACCCTAAGCGCTCTGTGGAGTAGCAAAAGCAGAAAAGTGGGGATGAGAGAAGTTGATTTGTCTTCTCATTAAAGGACTATTTCACTCTCTTCTCTGAACAGTGTCTCTTTGAAGCCCCTCTCCCGTCCTCCCACCTAGCACACATTCCCAGGTACCCATCAGGCACTTGCAGTGGCCATGGGAACACCCACACCTCCTTTTCTATGGCCTTGGATAACAAGTTCTCCTTTGCAGCAAGATGCCTGGCGTTGACATCTCCCAAACAAAACAAAGTAAGTAAAGGGTCAATCTCTTATCAGTAACAAAAGCGCATGATTCAGCCCTGGCGAGCTTACAGACTTACTTCAGAGAGAAACCCTGCTTCCCCCACATCGATCAGAAGGTTCCTCTGTGGAGTGGTGGGGCAAGGGAGTATGTGCAGGAGCCCCATCTCTGACAGTAGGTTGGGTGTCCTGAGGGGTCCCAGATGCACCCTATTCAGCCATCCAGGAGCTTCTGGGGTCAGATGGCTATTGCGTAACATCCGGCCACCTTGCTTTCATTGTGAAACTTCCAGTCATGCGCCGGTTCTTCCCTTCCGTGGAGGTGATCAGCCTTGTCCACGCCTGCCTGAGCAGGTTTCTCAGACACTTCACCTGACCTCCAAAACGCCTGTTAATTACAAAGTCTAAATCAGGCCACGTGCAACTGAGTAATCTATCAAGGTGATCAAACAGGACAATTAATCAGACTTAAGAATGCAAAACAACGCAGGCGACATCTCCAAAATCAGAATAAACCGCAAATGACCTAGCCGCATGGCAGACTGAACCATGCCACTGATAAAATGTTCGTAGAAAAATTTTAAAGAGCTGCCCTGGGAAGAATTATTTTCTTCAGAACCTAGGACTTCTGTAGTAAATGGAGCGCAGAAGAAACAACACCAAAAACAATGAGAACACCACAGGCCACGTCATTATTTAGCAATGCTTTCACAGCAAACAATTTCTCTCTTAGTTTATTTTCCCAGATTAACAGGGATGTAAGTTAAATGGTGTACAATTAATGACAAGAGACTAATATAGCCTGAGAGACAAAGATGCAGTTCCAAGGGATTAACCTTGGACAGACAGGATTAAACAGCTCTCGTAAGCAGGGCAGAGTCTGTGCATGGTGCAAACAGTAAAGCACACGGCTGCTAATCAAAAGATTGGAGGCTCTAGTCCTCCAAGAGGCACAGCAGAAGCAAGGCCTAGCAATATACTTCCAAAGGGTCACAGCCATGAAAACCCTATAGAGTGCAGTTCTACCCTGCACACGTGGGCTCTCCACGAGTCAGAACCAACTCGATGGTAACTTTTTCTTTTTTTTTTTCTTGAGCAGGGCAGGAACTTTTTGTCCAAACTAAGCTTAAAGAGAGGAAGCTGATAAATACCAGAAGGTCAACACTTAAATGTTGATTATAAAAATAGGAAATGAAAGTGAGCAGGGGCTGAGTGTGGGGAAACAAACTGCTTAGATATGTTCCCACGGGCCAGCCACTGGGGCCCAGTTTCCATTTGGTTGTTACCATTTTACAGCTAGACCTCCATGGTGATATTAACGCTACTAAGCACTTTTTAAAAGAGATGCTAAATAACCTAGTGAATAGGGACCTAAAGAAAGAAAGAAGCCAAAAGTCAGGGGTTCTGTCCAAGGCAAGACATGTCTTCCCAAGAGCTGTTCACTTCCCTTTCCAGCTCAGACAAATCGCATTGGGGAGCTTCTGGGAGAAGAGTCGTTGGAGAGGTTGAAATGGGGGAGGGCTGTCCTCTGGCTCAGAGGCTATTTTTGTAGAAATTACACGCACAGGCAAAACAGCCCCAAAGCAGCAGCGAGTCTGATGTACCAAGCAGAGTAAACCAGACCCTGGGCAAGGCTTCAGGCTCAGAGGCCTGCAGAAGGTCAAGTGGTAGACAGAACAAAACAGTTTTTCCTCCAGAGGCCAAAGGAAGGGAAGGTGGAAGAGCATGTGGCCAGCTCAGCTCTTATACCTGGAGCCCCTGGCAGCGCCCAGCAGGCCCTGACTTGGCCGTGAAGGAGCACATCCTGGCAGAACCCTTGTCATTATTGATAAGAGCATTGTACGGCATGTTGATAATGCATACGGGAGGCAGGGGCTCTGCTCCAAAATTGGAGCAATAGGGTTTCCATTGATAGGAAGGCCCATCCTCCAGGAACAGTGTCCCATCCTGTCTGGCTTCCAATCCTTTTGTGGGATGACATCTAAGGTGATATCGCAGGATCCAGTAGCTTTGTTCTAAGGCTCTAGGGAAACCAGGTGGGCAGCAGAAGACGTATTCCAGGGTCTACAGGGAGACAAGCCTTTGAACCTCCGTCTGGGCCCAGCAGTGATTGGTGTGCAGTGGGGCAGTGTGTGGCGAGCATCTGCCAGCCTTCTTGTGTGGGATTAAAGAAGGCCTCATTGTGTCTCTTCTTGAAATTCTGAGCCAGTTGCCCCTCTAGTGCCTCTCTGTCTTTAGAACAGAAGTGAGTCATAACCAAACAGGGGGCTGGAAGGAAAAAGCAAAGGGGCCGCAGCCCAGAAATCCCAGCGCACCCTTCCCAGCACAACTTATAGTCTAAGATTCACGGACCCACCTGCTCAGCCCAAGTGCTCTCAATGGGCTTCATTATTTGAAGGCTGACATCCCCTCTCTGGGCGCCAATGAGAAACCAGAATAGAATGATCAGAGCACCCTTTGCCTGGTAACCTGGGACCCTTTCCCACAGCTGGGAGCGTTCATATGCAAAAGACATCTCTGGGTGCTTTAGCGCTCAACTTAGTCTTCTTATACTGTATTAAAAAAAAACTTTCCTTACACAACTAATACATCTAAACTTTGTAAATTTAACTTTTTGCAGATGTACATACACTGATCACAAATGTATTCATAGAATTGTTTTAAGCATTTAATCTGTTACAGCACGTTTTCCTAAATGCTTTTAAACTTTTAAAAGCAGGCAAACCAAAACCTGTTGCCACAGAGCCAATTCTGACTCACGGCGACCCAGTGTGTAACAGACTGGAACTGCTCAATAGGGTTTTCTTGAAAATAATCTTTACGGAAGCAGATCACCAGGCCTCTCACCAGGTACTGCTGAGTGGGTTCAAACCTCCAAACTTCAGGTTAATACATGAACACAAAACTGTGCCACCCAGAGACTTATTCAAGCAGGCAAAGTACACACAAATTATCACTTATTGGTACCGTTTTTCTTAAACTAGTGTGAAGATATTGATACCATGGATTTGAATCTATTTCTTCATCATCTTTGTACTAACACTTATTCTTACCTATATTGTTATATCGACTCGAGGGCACTGGGTTGTTTTGGATATTCTTATACCTTCCTAAGGTTATGCTTATATTATTGTTATACTTACACATCACCCCTCTGTCAGTTTGTCATTCTGTGATGGCTTGAATGTTGCTGTGATCCTGGAAGCTAGGCCACCAGTATTTCAAATACCAGCAGGTCACCCATGGTGGACAGGTTTTGGCAGAGCTTTCAGACTAAGACAGTCTAGGAAGAAATGCCTGGCAATCTACCTTCAAAAATCAACCAATGAAAATCTTACAGATCGCATTAGAATATTTTCTGGTATGGTACTGAGAGATAAGTCCCCTAGGCTGGAGGGCACTACACAATAGCTGTGACAACGGGCTCAAACATACCAATGATCATGAAGATGGTGCAGGACTGGGCAACATTTTGTTCTGTTGTACATGGGGTTGCCATGAGTCAGAGCCAACTCTGATGGTTACTGACAACAAAAACATTATACTTATATTTATTATTCTTACTCTTTCCTGGGGTTATTTCTGTATTTTCTTAGGTTTAAACAGTATCTTCCAGATTAAAGGTAAAGACTATTATCTCAGACTAACCGAGGAGACCGATTTTGATTTGCCAACCAATTGATTCTGGGCTTGGTGGCCAGTCAGCAGGTGGAGCTCTCTTTACTTAACCTCTACTTGTTACATCCTTAAGACCTTTTCAGCTCCTTCCTTCACAAGGTTCCTCGTAGCTGGTACTTTTTCCTCAAATGATGTGTCGTTCAAGTTTTGCTTGGTCATTGCCCTGTAGCTCATTGTCCTACCATTGTTATATATGTACCTGGCCTGTAAGCATTGTTGGTAACTGATGCCTGCCTTGGTAGTGTCAGAACATAATTAGAAGGGTCACTGAGAGGCTTCTTCTCCCAGACAATGATGGCTTTGTCTGCAAGTTAAGGCCCATCTGTACAACATTTCGCTAATTCGTCATCTTAGAAGATAGCATTGAGCCATCCTTCTACTTGTTTATTCTGTGAGTTTGCTAGTGCTGGTTTAACTACTGTCTGGATTTCTACCTAGTTGTCTGTCTAGCGCTGATCGGTCCTTCTGTTGTAGTTTTTCCAGGGCTATCTGGCTCATTCACAACTCCTTGTGCCTACCCACCTATTTAGAAAGATAAAAATCTCACCGCTCCCTCTGGTCTATCCACGAGGATGGAAACACTGAACCTTCAAATAAGTAAGAACGCGGCTTCATGCTCACCTAGTGCTTGGGACATAACCCAATTTCCTTCCTGTTTTTGTTAAGCCTGTATCACCCAGACTTGCCTCTTGGAGCAATTCCTGAAATTAGAACCACAAGAGACGAGGTCTTAGAAAGTTCAATACAGCAACTGCCTGGCAGCATTAATGCCATTCACCCCAGGCAGCAGGAGAGGAAACTCTGAGAGGCCTCCTCCACCCTCACGCCCTGCCCCTTCTGCCACAGAGATGAGAATGGCAGGCCACACTAGGACTGCCTTTTGTATGGCCACAGTCCTACAGCCAGTGTAGGGGTAGGGGACTTGGGCTTCCCCATCATAGCTCCAGGTGCTGTGTACCCTGCAGACTGAGGGAAGGGAAGGTGTCTACAGGCGGGGAGGTGCCCAGAGCAGCTCTCAGGTGTCACCCTGGTACTCTGTGAGGCCAAGTTGTTGGTGTAGCTTTTTGACAGTCTGCCTTGTGGCTCCCTATGAAAGGTTATTTTCCCATAATTGTGTTAGTGGATGTTAATTGGCCCCAAAAGCAGCCAGGCAGGCTGGAACTGTCATGTGACTGCCTTTCTCCACCTGTCAGGCATTCTGCCAGCACCCAGGGAGTGGTCAGCATTGGGCCAGCCCTGCGCACAGGCTCAGGGTAGAACAAGGGCCCTTTGCTAAATTGGGAGGTGTTGGGGCCAGACAGAACCTAGGGGCTTTAGCGCAAGCCCCTCCTTGTTCAGAAATGGAAACTCTGAGCCCAAGAGGCCACGTATCTTAGCCACAGTCCCAGAGCTGGGACTCTATCAACATAAACACCATGATGTGAGTGCACCCAGCTTCAAATCAAAGACACCGCATAAGCCAAGACCAGACCTTCTCCCTCACAACCACATCCCAAAAGTACAGAGAATCCTTTCTATGCAGCTCTTGTCTTTAAGGCGATTTGCCCACTTCCCTTCTCTCCCAAGTCCTAATAAAGCCATCATATATTCCAAAGATCTATGGGAGCTGATTTAAAATACTGATGAGACCAACAGATCTGTAAATCTACTGTTATTGCAGACTTTACATAGAAATAACGTACCTTCCTAGAGCAATGAAAATAAGAGCTTGTTTAGAGTAAGAGCTGCCTGCTTCTGGGATAGAAGAGTCATTAAGGACTCTAACAGTGTTTATCAAACAAATGACCGTGTCAGATAATACCTGAGAATCATATGACAGGTGACTTGGGCATCAAAGCTAACGACCATGCAGAGCAGGCTAGTGATGCTCGCATGTCAGCAGCCTGCGTTCTGGCCTTTTGGTGAAGCTTGCAAAGCCAACCAACTTCAACCATCACGGCAACATGGAAGTTCTTTCCTCCCTCTCTGCCAGGGCCATTTGCCTTGGGTCTGGGTCCTTTGATGGAGGGTATGCCAAGGGGAAGTACTAGGAGACTCTAAATTCAGTCTGGCTTAAAATGAGCTGTTTAGAACTCAAGCCGAATGAAGACAGCACAGGAAGATCATTTTTCCAGGGAGAACAATAGCTTTTCCACCTCACATGTGGCGTTGGTTTTGACTAAGCTAAAGAGCAATTTGTGTATAAGTGAGTGCGTGTGTATTTCCAAAAAATACTGAGAAAATTGCCAATGGTTCATGGTTTATTTGAATTTGTGGTTGAACACAGAGCACATGCTTGCTAACAAGTATCAAGTTTCCTCAAAAATGTGCCTGAGGTTTTAGAGTCCATGACCAAAATAAGGGAGCAGGGGCCCCTGATGAGATCCAGGATCTCAGCAGCGCTGCCTTCCTAGGGGACAGGGCCTTCAAATTTCAGAAAGTAGTGTGAGAACAAGCAAGAAAAAGAAGGCCACGGTTACCTTTTCGCAAAACCACAGCCATCCCCTTAAATCTCACCCATCTAGAAGATGGACAGCAGGGGTCAGCAATTCAAATGTCCTCACGGAATGGGCAAATAATAAAGTCAATTGTGTTTTATCTGCTTACGTTTCTGTACTTTTGGATTTTTTTTTCTTTATTTTTTTTTAACTCATTGAGCAGATTCTAAATTTTACATAGAAGAACAGAGGGCAAGCATAGCTAGAGCAGTCCTGAAGAGGCGAACAAAGTGCTATCACACATCAGTGTTTATTATGAAGCTACTGTGGTTGATGGTGCTATCGACACAGAGATGCACAAATCAAGCGGTGAAACAAAAAGTGAACCCACATGTATGGAAACTTGTAGCATCGTGGACTGGTGGGATATGGTGCTGGGACAATTGACTGTTTGTAAGGAAAATGAAAATTCAATTCCTACCCCTCAAATCGTATGAAAACAATCAATTCAAATTAGATTATATTAAAAGCAATATTCTCAGAAGAAATTATAAGGATATATCTTTATGTCCTTGATATAGGGAAGGGTTTGTAAACAAGACACAAAAAGCAAACAAAAGAATGATAAACTTGTTGACATTAAATACTTTTGTTTAATAAAACACTCAATAAAAAAAGTGAAAGATAAAGTCATAGACTAAAAGATATTTGTAATGCATAAAACTGACAAAAACTGTGTTCAAAAATCATAGTCTTACAAAACTTGTAAGAAAATGATAAATACCCAGGCTTTTTTAATGGGCCAAAGAGATAAACAGACAATTTTACAGAAGTAATGTGTTGTTGTTGTTAGGTGCCATTGAGTCAGTTCTGACTCATAGCGACCCTATGCACAACAGAACAAAACACTGCCTGTTCCTGCACCATCCTCACAATTGCTCATATGTTTGAGCCCACTGTTGCAGCCACTGTGTCAACCCATCTTGTTGAGGGTCTTTCTCTCTTTCGATGACGCACCACTTTACCAAGCATAGTGTCCTTCTTCAGGGTCTGGTCCCTCCTGATAATCAAAAAAGAAGAAATAAAGGGGACAAATAAACTTATAAAAAGATGCTTAACGTCAGTAGTAATCAGAGATGTGAGTGAAATACAATTTCACTCCCCTCAGATGGGCAAAATTTCAATCTGCTAATAATACCAAGTGGTAGAGAACAAACAAGGACTGCACAGCCAGCAGGTGTGTGAACTGGTACAGTCACTTTGGCGAGAAATGGGACAGTGTCTAGTCAAGTTGATGGTATGCTTGCCTCTGACCCAGCAATTACATTTCTAGTGAGAAACCCAGGCACACACACATGCACAGGAGACATAAATAGCAGATGTGCATGGCAATTTATAATCGGAAAGAATTGGAAGCAACCTAAATATTCATCAGAAGGAGAGTGGATGCAGTTATAATCTGTACACACAATGATAAATTATACAGCCATGAAAATGAATTGCCTAAAGCAACACATACCAACATGGGCGAATTTCACAAAACAATAATTAGTAACAGAAAGCAAGCAGTAGAAGATTATACATAGCATAACAGACAAAAAAGTTAAAAATATTTGTTAAATTTTTTTTATGGCTTTTTGTCTGGCTTAAGTATTTGTTTTAAACCAAATTTTATGTGTTGGAGTGTCATTGAAATTATAGCACTGAAAACGTTGATGAGGTTTTTGGGGGAAGTTTGGCAACCCTTTGGGGCCTATTTATTACACTATTCCAAAAGGTAGCTCACATGCTATGGAGCTTTAGTTAATTCGTTGCTACTGCTATACAGTATATCATTATGTGTACAGACTACAGCTGTTTCCATTCTCCTCGTGATGAGTATTTAGGGTCCTTACAACTGTTTACAGTTGCATACTGCTGTGAACATCTGTTATTTATGTCTCCTTGTGTCAGAAAAAGTTTCCCAGCGAGGGGGAAAGGAGGCATTGAGTTTACGTGAATGGTGGTGGAATGATTTGGAAAAGAATAGTGAGAATGGTTGGACAACTTGAAGAATGTAATTAATGTTACTGAATTGTTACTGTTGTTGTTAGTTGCTGTCCAGTCAATTCTGACTCATGGTAACTCCACATGTTATAGGATAGAATTGTTCCCTGGGGTATTTGGCTGTAATCTCCTTGAAACTTTGCTGTGAAGCTGAAGATAAACTCGTGTGTGGATCTGAACTTGTGTTTTATGTCAGCTTGCCATCTCTCGATGTCATTCTTCTTATATCTTTAGGAAAAAAAAAAAGTATTTTTAATCTACTAATCAGCCAGGACTTTTTTTTGCGGTACCACTGGGCGGGTTCGAACCACCAATATTTAGGTTAGCGGCTCAGTGCAAAACATTTGCACCACCTACCCAAACCCAAACCCATTGCACTCAAGTCAATTCTGACTCACAGCAACCCTATAGGACAGAGTAGAGCTGCCCTATAGGGTCTCCAGGGATGTAATCTTAATGGAAGCAGACTGCCACATATTTCTCTTGAGGCGCATCTGATGAGTTTGAACCACTGAACCTTTCGTTAGCAGCTGAGCATTTAATTGCCGAGCCACCAGGGCTCCTTTTGTGCTACCTTGTTAGTATTGTTGTTATTAGGTGCCTTCAAGTGGATTTTTCACTCATTGCGACCCCATGTGTTACAGAGAAGAACTGCCCCATATGGTTTTCTTGACGGTAATCTTTACTGGAGCAGATCGCCAGGTTTTTCTCTTGCAGAGCCCCTGGGTGTGTCTGAACCGCTGACCTCTCGGTTAGCAGACTAGGATTGGATTCCACTGCCTTCGACTGGAAGGCACCTAATCTGCCTCTTATTCTGTGCTGAAGATTGTCTTGTGATCTTCCTTAAACACTTACTCTTCCTTCCAGTGTGTCACTGTGGAGGCTGTCTTCTCACTCTTTGAAAATAAGGGGTGGTCAGATCTCTGAAACAGTTTAACTCCCTGGCCCCCTGCCCAGATGCTAGCAGGAAAGATGGGGCTCTCTACACAACAGAGTTGCTTACTGTGAAAAGTGTAAATGGATTTTTCCCCATATCAGTCTGCAGGGGCATCAGAGAGAGCAGTGGACAATTCGTTCCACTCCACACATGTGGGGAGAGCAGTACCTGGGGGGAAGGGAAATATGTTAAGTTGACCTCATACTAGAAAGCATTTAGGGACTGAATCTCAGGATATGATGGAATGTGGCCAGAATTGCCTCAGAAGCCCTGAACACAGCATTGGGATAGAAGGATGATGGCTCAGGAAGGACATCAGCTGTCAGTAAGCCAAGCCACTCCCCTATACATGTGTTACAAACAAATATCCATGGCTGCTTATGCACCTCGCTGCATCTATTATGTGAATCACTCCTGAGAGCATCCTTCTTGTCTCATGGAAGGAGTTCTTCCAGAATCTCAAAGGCTGGATGGGTATACCAGTTGTCCACCCACACTGACCTATTAGCCATCCTTGATTTCTCTATAATGTACAAGCTTCTATAGCAAGAGTTTCTCTTCTAAAAGTATCCTGCCTGCTAGATCTTTTATACATTGCTGGTGGGAATGCAAATGAATAGCTACTCTGAAAAAATAGTTGGGCAGCTTCTTATAAAACTGGTTCATTGGTAGAATTCTGGTCTTCCATGCAGGAGATCCAGGTTCAATTCCTGGTCAATGCATCTGAGCACAGCCACCGTCTGTCTGTCATTGGAGGCTTGTATGTTGCAATGACACTGAACAAGTTTCATTGCAGCTTCCAGACTAAGATGAACTAGGAAGAAAGCCCTCACAATCTGCTTCCAAAAATCAGCCATGGAAAACCCCATGGATCACAACCATCCAATCTGCAACCAATGATGGAGATGGTACAGGACTGGGTAGTATTTAGTTCCATTGTGCATGGGGTCACCATGAGTGGGGACCAACTCAATAGCAGCTAACAACAACATACAACCCAGCAGTTGTATCCCCGGGCATTATTGCACAAAAAGTGAAAATATATTTCCACACAAAAACCTGTACATGGATGTTCATCACAGCTTTATTCATAATAGCCAAAAAGTGGCCACATGTCCTTCAATGGGTGAGTGGTTTAACTGTGGGACATCCATACTGTGGGATAGTACTCAGCAGTAAAAAGGAATGAACTATTGGTACATGCAGCAGCCTAGATGGATCTCAAAGGCATGTTGCTGAATTAAAAAAACACCAATATCAAAGGTTACATATTGTGTGGTTCCGTTTATAGAACACTCTCAAAATGACAAAATTGTAGAGATGGAGAATGGATTAGTGGTTGACATGTGTTAGGGATGGGGTATGGGTGTGATTATAAAAAGACAGCATGAAGAGTTCCTCTGTGGTGATGGGACAGTTCTGTGTCCTGACTGTGGTGGGGCTCACATGTGATAAAATTGCATGGAACTACTCACATGCATGCACATATATGCGCGTATACACAAATGAATACACGTAAGCACTGGTTAAATCTGAATAAGATTTGTCTATGGTACCAATGACAATTTCCCTGTTTTGATGCTGTACTTCAATTATGTAAGATATTACCATCAAGGGGAAGCTGGATCGCTGAGTGAAGAGTAAACAGGATGTCTCTGTGCTCATTTTGACACTTCCTATATGTCTATCGTGACTTCGAGAAAGGAGGACTCAATGCTTCGGGGACACTGAGCTTCTGTTAAGGGTTATGGTAAAATCTGGGAACAGATAAGGGTGACGGTTGAACAATGTGATGGGCATAATTAATATCACTGAACTGTACATGTGAACGTTGTTTAAATTTCAAATGTTTTGTTACATATATATCAGCTACAATAAAACCCATTGCTATCTAGCCAATTCTGACTCATAGCAACCCAACAGGACAACAGAGAACTGTCCCATAGGATTTCCAAGGTTGTAATCTTTACAAGAACAGACTAACACATCTTTCCTCCACAAAGCAGCTGGTGGGTTTGGACATTTTGGTTAGCAACTGAGCTTTTAACCACCGTACCACAAAGACTCCTTAGGCATCACTCAGACCTATTAAATCCAAAAGTCTAGGGGGAGAGGCGAAGTCAACATGGAGCCCTAAACAGACACGCTATGCTAGACCTCTGCAACAAAGACCCATACAACTAAGTAAAACAGAAACATTAATCTTGGAACCCTGAGCATGAAATGAAGGGATAAAGAACTAGATCAAACACTGAAGGGAAGAAGAAACTGATGAAAGACAGAGAATGAGGAGAGATACGGAGTGGAAGCCCATTGCCAACTAACAGGGCACAACATCACCATCACGAAACATAGCCAGCAGTGATCCTAGACAGGGAGTACAGGATGGCAATTTCACAGAGCTCCCAATAGGAAGCAGAGCACCTGGTAACTAGAGAAACACACTTTCCCACCCTTCACCCTTCTGGTCCCCCCGTGCCACTGTGGCTAGAGAGCCACAAGGCTGCCACTGCCCGGGGTCCACTCTGTCCCCACCTGCTGGCTTCAGCTGCAATGACATTTTTTTTTCTTTCTGTCTCCCACCTAGCCTCATATGCCACATCCTACCTTCCTACCAACCCCCACTATGCCACTGCAGCTAAAGAGCCATCAGCCTGTCCATGCACTGGGGTCTGCCCCACCCCTTCTCTACCAGCTCCTAGAGTGATGCCATTTTTTCCTTTTTCCCTTTCTCCTTTTTCTTTCTTCCTCCCACCTAGCCCTGTATGCCACCTCCCCACCCTTCCTGCCAGCCCCCACTGTGCTGCCATTTATTTTTATTCTTTTTTCTTTCTCCCTCTCACGAAGCCCCATACACCACCTCCCTCCCTCTTCCCATCAGCCCCCACCATGCTGCTGCAACTAGGATACCACTGGTGCTCTGATCTGCCACTGCAAGAGGCCTGCACTGCCCCTTCCCCTGCCACTTGATCAGCTGCTGAACAGTGGGAAGCAAGCCCATACCACTCCACGTCTGACACCCCCATCTATCTGGCAAAGGGCTATGAATACCCCCACACTGCTGGACCAACATCAGGAGGCACACAGCACCTGCCCAGTCCACCTTCTGCCACCTCGCCAAACCAGTGTATAAGAGGACTCACTCTGCCTGCTGCTATCCTACTTACCCAGACAAGGCGGTGAGAGTTATTGTGCACACAGGCAAGCAAGCAGCAAAGTGCACCCAGCCTACCCACCCTAACATATTAAAACAAAACAAAAAAGTAGGACAAAACAAACAAACATATAACCAATAAACAAAGAAAATAATAGCTTAATGTCTTGGACACAACAGACAATATCAAAACATATAAAAAAGCAGGACAAGATAGTTCCAGCAAGTGACCAAAATAAAGAAACAAATAACCTTCCAGTAGAAGAACAGGCACTGGAACTATCTGACATAGAATTCAAAAGACTAATATTTATGGCTTTCCAAAAGATTAGGAAGGAGTTCAAGAAATATATAGACAAAACCAAGGAAAAAATAGGCAAAAGTTTAGAAAACACAGACAAAACCAATGAAAATATAGCCAAAATCAAGGAAAACATAGACAAAGCAATAGAAGAAATCAGGAAAATAATACAAGAACAAAATATCAAAATAAACAATCCATTAGAAAACCTACAAAAACAGAACAAGAAATCCAGAAAATAAACAACAAAATTTCAGATATGAACAACTTAATAAAGGCTTTAGGAACAAATTTGAAACAATGGAAGACAGAATCAGTGAGGTTGAAGACAAATCCATGGATGCCACTTTGAGGAACAATCAGAGAAAAGAATGAAGAAAACCTAAGAATTATGTGGGACACAATCAAAAGCAAAAATTTACTTGTGATCAGAGTTCCAGGTCAGGGGGAGAAAAATGGAAAACATAGAGAAAAGTGTTGAAGATTTGCTGGCAGAAAACTTCCCAAACATTATGAAAGGTGAAAAGCTGACCATCCAAGAAGCTCAAGGAACCCCGTGTAGGATAGACCACAAAACAAAGTCACCAAGGTATATCATAATCACACTTGCCAAAACCAAAGACAAATAAAGAATCCTGAGAGCAGCTTGAGTAAAACAAAAAGTCACATACAAAGTGAGAAACAATAAGACTGAACTCTGATTATTTGGCAGAAACTATGCTGTCAAGATGGCAATGGAATGACATATATATAAAACCTTGAAAGAAAAAAAACTGCCAGCCAATAATAATATATCTTGCAAAACTCTCTCTGAAATACAGTGGTGAAATTAGAACATTTCCAGATAAACAGAAATTAAGGGAATTAATAAAAACCAAAACAAACCTACAAGAAATAAAGTGAGTCCTCTGACAACATCAGACAACAACCAGAGTCTGGACACAGGACAGCATTGACCAAACACTACCCTAGATGAAGAACTCTCAATAATAAAACAAAGCTAAAAGACTTAAAACAGGGAAACAGAGAAGTCAATCTGTAAATGACAACAACATCAAAACAATAAAAGGAGGAATAGACGGTGTAGGTATATAACTTTCAAATGGTGAGGAAGTCAAGGTGATATCAAATAATAAAAGACTGGTTCAAACTTTGGAAGATAAGGATAAATTTCAAGGTAACCACAAAGAAAGGTAACAAACATATTCACCAGAATTAAAAGAAGAAAGACTCAGTAAACACAAAATCTATTATAACGAAAGAAAAGAATATCCACTAACAAAAGGAACTCAGAAAAGGAAAGTAAGGGGAACAAAAAAAATGTCAGCACCACAAAAAAAAAAGAAAAACAATATGACACCAATAAACTCATACCTATCGATAATCACACTGAATGTAAAAGACTTAAATGCACCCGTAAAGAGACAGAGTGGCAGAACAGATAAAAAATACTACCCATCAATATGCTGTCTACAAGAGACAACCTAAGAAAAAAATGCTTAAATATGTTAAAAATCAAAGGATGGAAAAAAATATATCAAAAAAACAACAACTGAAAAAGAGCAGGAGTGGAAATACTAATCTCAGATAAAATAGACTTTAAAGCAAAATCAACCATAAAAGACAACAAAGAACATTACATAATGATTAAAGGGACAATCCACCAAAAAGATATAATCTTAATAAGTATCCACGCACCAAAGACAGGGCACCAAAATACATTAAACAAATTCTAACAGCACTGAAAAGAGAAATTGACAGTTCTGCAATAATAGTAGGAGACTTCAACACACTATGCTCAGCAAAGAACAGGACATCTAGAAAGAAATTCAGTAAAGATACAGAAGATCTAAAGGGCACAATCAACCAACTTGACCTCATAGACATATGTAGAACACTCCACCCAACAGCATCAAAGTATACATTCTTTTCCAGCACACATGGAACATTCTCTGTAATAGACTATATCTTAGGCTACAAAGCAACCCTCAATAACATTCAAAACATTGAGATAATACCAAGCATCTTCCCTCATCACAACACCATAAAAGTAGAAATCAATAACAGGAAGAACAAGGAAAAAAAAAATCAAACACATGGAAACTGAATGACACCTTGCTTAAAAACCCCTGGGTAATAGAAGAAATCAAAGAGGAAATAAAAAAAAAAATTCCTGGAATCAAATGAGAATAAAAACGCACCATACCAAAACCTTTGGGACACAGCAAAGGTAGTGCTCAGAGGTCAATTTATAGCAATAAATGCACACACCAAAAAGAACAAGCCAAAATCAACAGCTTAACCCTACAACTTGAACAGATAGAAAGAACAGACCACAGTCACCAGAAGAAAGGAAATAATAGAGATTAGAGCAGAAATAAATACAATAGAGAACAGAAAAACAATAGAAAGAATCAACAAGACCAAAAGTTGGTTCTTTGAAAAGATCAACAAAATCAACAAACCATTGGCCAAACTGACAGAAGAAAAACAAGAGAGGAAGCAAATAACCCAAATAAGAAATGAGATGTGGGACATTACAACAGATCCAACTGAAATAAAAAGTATATCAGAATACGATAAAAAAATTGTACTCCAACAAATTTGAGAATCTAGAGGAAATGGACAAATTTCTAGAAACACGCCACCTACCTAAACTAACACAAGGTGAGGTAGAAAATCTGAATGGACCCATAACAAGAGAAGAGATTGAACAGGCAATTAAAAAAAAAAAAAAAAAAAACTCCCAACAACAGCAAAAAAGCCCTAACCCAGATGGCTTCACTGGAGAATTCTACGAGACATTCAGAGAACAGCTCACACCAGTACTACTCAAACTATTTCAGAGCATAGAATAGGAAGGAGTATTCCGGAATTCATTCTATGAAGCCAGCATAACCCTGACACCAAAGCCAGGCAAAGCACCACAAAAAAAGAAAATCACAGACTAATACCTCTCATGAATATAGAGGCAAAAATTCTCAACAAAATTCTAGCCAATAGAATTCAGCATCATATCAAAAAAATAATACACCACGACCAAGTAGGATTCATACCAGGCATGCAAGGATAGTTCAACACTAGAAAATCAAAGTAATCCATCACATAAATAAAAGGAAAGAAAAGAATCACATGATCATCTCAATTGATGCAGAAAAAGCATTCAACAAAGTCCAACACCCATTCCTGATAAAACCCCTCAATAAAATTGGAATAGAAGGGAAATTCCTCAATGTAATAAAATGTGTCTTTACAAAACCAATAGCCAACATCATTCTCAATGAAGAGAGGCTAAAAGCTTTCCCCCTGGAGAACAGGAACAAGGCAAGGTCACCGTTTATCACCACTCTATTTAACATTGTGCTAGAAGGCAATTAGTTTTTTTTTAGTTTAGAAGTCCTAGCTGGAGCAATAAGGCAAGAAAAAAAATAATAAAGGCATCCAAACTGGTAAGGAAGAAGTAAAACTATTCCTATTCACAGACGATATAATCTTATACATAGAGAGAACCCTGAAGATGCCACAAGAAAGCTACTGGAACTAATCGAAAGATTCAACAGTAACACAATATAAGATCAGCATACGAAAATTGGTTGGATTCCTATACACCAACAAAGACAACTTGGAAAGGAAATCAGGGAAGCAATGCCATTTATAACAGCCCCTAAAAAGATAAAATATTTAGGAATAAACCTAGCCAGGGACATTAAAGAACTATACAAAGAAAACTATGGAACTACTATTGCAAGAAACCAAAAGAGAGCTACATAAAAGGAAAAACATACTATGCTCACGGATAGGAATACTCAACATTGTGAAAATGTCAATTCTACCCAAAGCAATCTGCAGATATATACAATCCCAGTCCAAATACCAGGACCATTCTTTAACAAGGTGGCTAAACTAATCATCAACTTTATATGGAAAGGAAAGAGGCCCCAGATAAGCAAAGCACTACTGAAGAAGAATAGAGTAGGAGGTCTCACAAATCCTGATCTCACAACTGACTATAGTCAAAAGAGCCTAGTACTGGTAAAATGATAGACAGACCAATGGAATTGAGAACACAGATGTAACTCCATCCACCTAGGATCAGCTGACCTTTGATAAAGGACTAACGTCCATTAAATGGGGGAAAGATAGTCTTCTTAACAAACGGTGCTGGCAAAACTGGTTGTCTGTCTGTACAAAAATGAAACAGGACCCATACCTCACACCATACACAAAAACTAACTCAAAATTGATCAAAGACCTAAATATAAAACCTAAAAAAAAAAAAAAAAAGATCATTGAAGAAAAAACGGGGGCAATGCTAGGGGCCCTAATATATAGCATAAGTAGAATGGTTTGGGGCTGGAATACCAAGTGTAACTAAAAATGCACACACAGCAGATGATGAACTAGATAAATGGGACCTCCTAAAAATTAAACACTAATGCTCATCAAAAGAGTAAAAAGAAAACCTACAGACTGGGGGAAAAATTTTGACTACGACCTGTCTGACAAGAGTCTAATCTCTAAAATCTATAGAATACTTCAATACCTCAACAACAAAAAGACAATTCAATTTAAAAATGGGCAAAGGATATGAACAGGCACTTAACCGAAGAAGACATTCAGGTGGATAACAGACACATGAGGAAATGTTCATGGTCATTAGCCATTAGAGAAATGCAGATCAAAACTACAAAGAGATACTATCCTACCCTGACATTACTGCCACTAATCAAAACAAAAAACAAGTAAACAAAATAACAAATGTTGAAGTTGTGGCGAGACTGGAACTCTTATGCACTGTGGAAAATGATATGGTGCCTCCTTAAAAAGCTAGAAATAGAAATACCATATGATCCAGCAATCCTACTCCTAGGAATATATCCTAGAAAAATTAGAGTCATCACTCGAATAGCCATATGCACATCCACGTTCATTGCAGCATTATTCACAATAGCAAAAAGATGGAAACAACCTAAGTGCCTATCAACGGATATGAATGGATAAACAAATTATGGCACATACACACAGTGGAATACTATGCAATGATAAAGAACAATGATGAATCCACAAAACATCTCAGAACATGGATGAATCTGGAGGGCATTATACTGAGTGAAATAAGTCAGTTACAAAAGGACAAATATTGTATGAGACCACTATTATAAAAACCCAAGAAAAGGTTTCATACAGGAAGAAACAATCTTTTATGGCTATGAGAGACAGACAGGGTGAGGGAGGTGAAATCACTAACTACATAGCAAAAAATTTAATTTTGGTGAAGAGAAAGACAACACACAATATAGGGGAAGTCAGCACAACTTAACCAAGGCAAAGTCATAGAATCTTCTAGACACATCCAAACACTTTGAGGGAACCAGTTCCTAGGGCTGAGGGCTGGGGACCATGGTCTTGGGGAACATCTAGGTCAACTAGTATAACATTAACCAAAAAAAAAAAAAACCAAACCCAGTGCTATCAAGTCCATTCCAACTCATAGCGATTCTATAGGACAGAGTGGAACTGCCCCATAGAGATTCCAAGGAGTGCCTGGCGGATTCAAACTGCCGATCGTTTGGTTAGCAGCCGTAGCACTTAACCACTACACCACCAGGGTTTCCGGTATAACACAGTTCATGACAAAAATGTCCTACATCCTAATTTGGTAAGTAGCATCTGGAGTCTTAAAAGCTTGCAAGCAGCCATTTAAGATACATCTGTTGGTCCCATCCCATCTGGAGCAAAGGAGAATAAAGAAAACCAAAGACACAAGGAAAATATCAGTCCAAAGGACTAATGGACTACATGAACCACAGCCTCCACCAGCCTGAGCCAAGAAGAACTAGATGGTGCCTGGCTACCATCACTGACTGCTCTGACTGGAATCCCTTACAGAGCAGGAGAGAAATGTAGAACCAAATTCAAGTTCACAAAAAAAGACCAGGCTTGCTGGTGTGAGGGAATCTGGAGGAACCCCCGAGACTATGGCCCCCAGACACACTGCTAACTTAGAATGGAAGCCACTCCTGAAGTCCACCTTTCAGCCAAAGATTAGACAGGCCCATAAAACAAACAACAAGCATTAGGAACAACCAAGTATACGAGACCAAATTGGCAACACCTGCCCAAAAGCAAAGACGAGAAGGCAGGAACGGACAGGAAAACCAGACGAATGGACATGGGGAACCTTGGATGGAACAGGGAAGGGGGAGAGTGCTGACACATTGCAGGGATTGCAACCAATGTCACAAAATAATTTGCATATGAATTTTTAAATAAGAAACTACTTTGCACTGTAAACTTTCACCTAAAGCACAATAAAACAAAATAAAAGTCCGGGAGTAGGACCCAGGCATCAGTATTTTTTCCAAGCTCCCAGGTGATTCCTACTGTGAAGCCCAGTTTGAGAACCTGTGGTGTAGAATATTTCTAAGCTACTGAATCCTATTCAGCGTGATCCTATTTATATCTCATGGGCTGGAGGCCCTAGCCGACATCTAAGGTTTACTTAAGAAATATCTATTGAACTGAACTAAAGCATTTTAAACTTAGCGCGCTTTTATGTTAAAAGGAAAACCTTTTTTTTTAAAGTTGGCTTCATTTTATACAATTGTAATGAGAATAGTCAGTGTTACCCTTCTAACAGATTCTACCCTTTTTTTCCCAATTATTAAGTATCTGCTATGTGCCTACCATTGGACTAGATGTTTTACATACATTATTCCTTTTAATTACTACAAAAAAAATCTTCTAAAGGAGCTGTATCACCCCCATTTCACATATTAGACAATTGAATCTTCTCTGACTTTAGCATCTCTGCTCTTTCCTCTGAACTATCCCGTGCCTTCTGGGTTGAGAAACACCGGCCTTCTTCAGAGTACAATTGCCCTGTGCTTGGAAAGAGTCCTGGCAAACCTGGAACTCAGGGAATGCCTAATCTTTCCCTGTAATCAGCCTGAAGCTCAAGAGGAGCAGGAACATAGCACTTGTGTTGGGCCCATTTTGCTGTCTCCAAAGCTCAGTTTTTCTTTGAGCTCCTCGGCCTCACTCTCCAGTTCTGGCTCACACACAGCAGTTATCCGAGGGAGAGCGCAGACGTCACAGCTCAGGAGGCAAAGCCTGGAAGCCTTGACACAGTCACTTCACTCCCTGTTAGGAACTGAATTGTGTCTCCCAGAAAGATGTGTTGAAGTCCTAACCCCTGTACCTGTGAATGTGACAATGTTGGAGAAATAAGGCCTTTAGGAGTCTGGTGGTTCCTAGTCCTGTATGACTGGTGCCTTATAAAAGAGGAAGACAGACACAGAGTCACACACAGAGGAAGACAGACACCATGTGAAGATACATCTGCAAGCTAAGAAATGCCCAGGACTACTAGAAGCTGAAAGAGACAAGGAAGCCTCTTCCCCTAGAGCCAACAGAAAGAGCATAGCCCTGCAAACACCCTGATTTCAGACTCCCGCTGTCCAAAACTATGAGACAATGAATTTCCATGCTTTAAAGCCACTCACTTCATGCACTTTGTTATGGCAGCCGTAGCAATGCTAAAGCTGCCCTAGAGCTCCGCCTCTTCATTGCAAAACGGGATGTGGACACTTGATGCCCTGGCCATGCGTGAGACTGGTAGAGAATCAAGGATTCGTATACATTGTACAGCCTCCCAGTATTTGTGGTTCTGTATGTGAGCAGTTCTGTATGTGAGCAAGGCGGGGCTGGTGTCAGAGGTTGTCTCTCAGCTGATTTACCAGTCCCCGTTCACTCATCCGTCATTTTCTGTGGCACAGGTGCCAAGGACAAACACCTCAGCTTGTCTTTTCAATCATATCCAGTTTACTGTTTCCAAAAGCACGGTAGAGTTCCTTTTCAGCATTTCCGGCATTTAAAGAAAAGTCGCTCATCTTCACAGCTACATACCCAGTTGAGTAAGCCACCCTGTGCCTTCATGTCCCGGTTCTTGTCCCTCTGTCAAAGGACTTGTAGGAAATGTAGGAATGAAATGTGACAGGTTCTCTCTCAGTATCACCAAAACCGGCACAGTTCCAGCTGTTCCTAAGACAAAGCATGGAGCTGGCCACAAGCTTCTCCCCCAGAAGGGGTCTGTCATGGATTAAATTGTATCCTCCCAAAATGTGTATCAACTTCTCTAGGCCATGGTTCCCAGTATTGTGTGGTTGCCCACCATTTTGTGATCTGATGTGACTATCCTGTGTGTTGTAAATCCCACCTCTATGATATTAATGGAAGCCCTAGTGGCACAGTGGTTAAGAGCTCAGCTGCTAACCAAAAGGTGAGCAGTTAAAACCCACCAGCTGCTCCGTGGAAACCCTATAAGGCAGTTCTACACCGTCCTGTAGAGTTGCTATGAGTTGAAATCGACTCGATGGCAATGGCTTTTGTGTTATTGAGGCAGGACTAGAGGCAGTTTTGTTACCGAGGCAGGCCTCAGTCCATAGGATTAGGTTGTATGTTGAGTCAATCTCTTTTGAGATGTGAAAAAGAGAATCAAGCAGACAGGGAAGGGACCTCCTACCACGAAGAATGAAGAGCCAAGAAGAAGGGGAGTGTGTCCTTTGGACCTAGGGTCCCTCCTCTAATAAGCTCCTAAAAACCAGGGGGAAGATGGATAACAAGGACCTTCTTCCAGAGGCGACAGAGAAAGAAAGCCGTCCCCTGGAGCTGGCACCTTGAATTCGGACTTCTAGCCTCTAGACTGTGAGAGAATAAATTTCTCTTTGTTAAAGCCATCTGCTGTGGTATTTCTGTTATAGCAGTACTAGATAGCTAAGACAGGTCTCTCGTGGGAGACTGCCTGGAAATAGAAGTTAGACCTGCACTTTGAAATGCAGTGAAAAACCTAAGGAGGTTCTGAAGTCTGGTGCTGCTGTAACAGAGATACCACAAGTAGGTAGAAGTTCAAATTCAGAGTGTGGCTCTAGGGTGAGGTCCTTCTTTGTCTATGCAGGACTTGCAGATTTGTCTGCCTCTGTTGTCATCAGACAGTGTCTGCCTTCCTCTGTTTATGCTTGCTCATCTCTGTGTCTGTGTCTGTAACTCAGAAGTGATTAGGTTTAGAACACACCCAACACTGAAATGGCTTCATTGGCATAACAAAGAAAACCCTATTTCCAAATAGGATCACATCCACACACATATAGGGGTTGGGATTTCAATGCATATTTTGCGGGGAACACGATTCAACCCATAACAGCTGCCATTGAAAAATAGAACAAGCTAATTTTTTCTAATTTTCTACCCCATGTGGATCAACTGTAGATTAGTTACAGAAGGTGAAACAACTATCCCCACCCAGCAGAATAGGCAAGTCTCCCTGATGCTTATAAATTCCCTCATGAGTCTATATGAGAGTCCTGGGGATTTGGATATTGACCGGCAATTGGGCTAAAAAGGCTCCCAACAATGTCTATCACATATTAGTCAGTTAATAAAATCTGTAGAAAGAATGAATACTAACATTCTCATTAAAATTATGTTTAAAATGAAGTTGCTAAGCCAGGTAGTATGTAGTAAGCCCATATAGAAGACAATAAATACATGTTGGCTATAAAGTAAGAGATTTAGAGCATATATGTATCTTATACTGAGACTATTATTCAGTTGTATAGTATTATAATTAGAGGAAAAGAAGAAACAAGGTGTGAGATCTTACATCTGACTTGGGTGTGTGAATAAATTCCCAGTGAAATGCCTACCAATGAGGCTAGAAAAGGCACATAACTACTAGTATTTAAATAATGGCCATCGGCGTCCTTACTGTGCTGTTTGATAGTGATACAATTTGACAGGTGGAAAAAAGAAAAGATCAGGAAATAATAGAAAAACACAGCTAGGAAACATTTCCTACACTATAAGTTATTTCCTTGTCTACAAAGCGAGGAGGTGGTATGAGGAAAGGGGAGGAAAGAACAGACCCTAGCAACACTGGGGACAGAGGGAGGAAAGTTAATTTTGCATTTTGATGGTTGGTCAATGACAAGCTCACGGAAGCCTTAAGCACCATCCTCTTTTTAGGGATCTACAATGACTCTTGTATGTATGTCATCCTATTAATGCAAACAAGAACATCCTACTAATTAACATCCTATTAATGCAAACATCATCACCCCTGCTTGATGATGAAGCCATGCAAGAAAGCAGAGTTTCACATGTATGCACACCTAGGCCCAAGTCGTCAACAGATCACAAGTTTGCAATACTGGTAATCATCCATCCTAAAGTAAGAAGCCAAACTTCAAAATCTGTCTGTTACTTCGTTTCATTTGATAAAGAATTCCAAAGACAGCAAGGAATAGAGAAATATCTGCCACCCTTTGGCCTAGGACTACATCTTCAAGCATACTCGGGAACTCAATCCAAAATGCCAAAACAGATTTTCGCATTACTTTATGATGACAATGTTAATACGCTAGCACCTTCCTAGGGGGCACTTCCAAGTGTGACGACAGGATCAATAGCACTGGCCTCGTTACCTAGGAGTCCCAAGTAATTCTGGGCATGCATCAAAGTTGGAAATAAAAGCTCAACTTTCTAACACCTTCTGCATCAAATTACTTGATCTTCTTTTTTGTCTATTTATCTAACCAACTGACATTACTGAGCATGTCTAAAAAAAATGGGTTATTCAAAGATGAATACATAATACCTAGTTCCCAACCTCTCATAGCTTACACCCTAGTATACTCTAAGACAGTAGCAAACTGCAGTCGTCACTACACTGCACGATGATGAAGGTATGACAAAGACATACGCAGCAGGCCTTTAAAGGCCAAGGAAAAGACAGCTAAACCAGATTCAAAACCCCAGATAGCATCTTGGAGAGGTATATGTTTGAGCTGGCTTTTGAAGGTGGAGAAGGTGGCGAAAGCTTTCCTATGTGAAATATAAATCCCTTAGGAAACATTTATTGGAAATTGACCAAGAATATACACACCCTACTCTAATCCTGCCTCATTAACATAACAAGGACAACCTATTCCCAAACAGGATCATAGCCACAGGCATACCCATTACCCATTGCCCATTGCCACAAAGTCGATTCTGACTCATGGTGAGCTACAGGCATAAAAAAACAAAACCAAACTCACTGCCTTATAAAAAACCCATTGCCATTGAGGTGATCACTAATAAAGGTTAGGACTCACAGCACATATTTTGGGGGACACAGTTCAATCTATAACACAATGTAAGTTTCTCCTGGAGGCAGCTTGGTTTCGTCCAACAGCATATGCAAGAAACAGCTCATGAAGTAATGTGAGTTTACAGGGACCGAGCCCTGAAGTTTAAGGTATGTTGGAAGAACAATGAGTAGTCTAAATCTCAGGACACTGACTGATGTAAACGCTGAAGGGGTGAGGGCAGAAAAAGAAAGAGCGAGAGAGGGGGAGAGAGAGAAAGGGAGGAATAGAAAAAGAGACCACATTCACGCAGCAGAAAGGACATGGATGAGCCTGGGTGGGAGGTGAGTTGGAGAAGTGGCAGCAGAATTCCACCCTCCCACGGGAGTGCCAACACTTCACTCACTCTGCAGCTGTTTTTAAAGCCCAAGCAATAGCGCTGTAAACCTACACGCACAAGTGCCAGTAACGCTGGTGAAATCTGAATGGGGTCTGGGAATTGTACCCACGTAGACTTTCTGGTTCTGATGTTGTACTGTATGTAAGCTGTACAAGGGAAAGCTGGGTGAAGGGTACGTGAACCTTACTCTTTTTGCAACTTTCTGTGAGTCTATAATTATTTCAAAAAAAAAAAAAAGCTTAAGGAGGGATCTAAAATATGAAAAATGGGACAGTGTGACATTTGCCCTCCCTCTTTCCCTCAGATCACCCAACCAGCAAACAGAGGCTGCAGGGGAGGGAGCTACCTCCATAGACTCCAGGATTTAGGGACACACAACGAGGCACGAGCATTTGCCTAAGACTAAACCAAGTGGGGGCATGATGGTTCGAAGGGGGAATTCTTGCCTTCCATGCAGGAGACCTGGGTTCAATTCTCGGCCAATACACCTCATACACAGTCACCATCTCTCTGTCAGTGGAGGCTTGTGTGTTGCTGTGATGCTGAACAGATTTCAGCAGAGCTTCTAGATAAGAAGGATTAGAAGAAAGGCCTGGCGATCTGCTTCTGAAAATCAGCCATTGAAAATACCGAGAATCGCAGCAGTCTGATCCACAACCAATCACACGGATAACCTGGACCAGGAAGTGTTTCATTCTGTTGTGCATGGGGTCACCATGAGGTGGGGGCCAACTTGACAGCCACCACCAAGATCGACAAACCAAACAGGGAGCAGCACATGTAGAGTGTACTGTGGGAAAGCCAGGCCCCCTGTCCCGCCCACTGCCCTTTGGTGAGGAACTGAATTTCTGAGACTATGCTGTTGAACTTTGTTTTCTTCTCCCTGATTTCAGTTGAAAGCCTAACTCTGACCAACCAAAGCCAAACCAAACCAAACCTGTTGCCATCAAGTCAGTTCTGATTCATAGCGACCCTATAGGACAGAGTAGAACTGCCCCATAGGGTTTCCAATGAGCAGCTAGGTGGATTCAAACTGCTGACCTTTTAGTTCGCAGCTGCACTCTTAGCCACTAAGCCACCAAGGTTTCCCAACTCTGACCAGACAACACCAAGGCAAAGGTTCTTTTCCCTTTGCTCCTGGACCCAGTTCTGGCCCAGCTCAAGAGAATACAGACCATCACTAGAGCTTAAGGCACAAAAATGTTTCTGCAGCTGCGAGCAGTTAAGACCCTGCTCACCTGCAGCCCTGCTTGTTTATCTAAATCTACTCTACTCCACGAATGTGCAGTTCTAGGACTTATTTGTTTACTGCGCCCCTTAGTATGCAAGGCAGATGCTGCTGGCTGCCTTTCCAGAGCCAATTCCTCAGGGCCAGCAGGATTTGCAGCAGCTGGTTCTGAGAGGCCTGATTTCTACAGCACACATATCCCCAGGGGCAGGGGCAGCTTGTGGCAGTTTGGAGGGCATTCTGGGTTCACTCACAGTAACGACCAACCTTCTTTTGGCTGAAGCGATAGATGTCAACAGAACAGAGAGAAAATGGGTATAACATAGAGGCTAAGGAAAAGTATATTTAAAATGAATGTATTTTATATTTCACCATGAAGCTTTTACTTGTTTCTTTAGCTCATTTGCCACTAAAACAAGGAAGTGTCTAGAGGAAGCATTTGTCTCTGCCATCAAAGCCCTGAAACACCAATTGTCGTTAACTTTCCAATGTTTTAGAAGACCCCAAATCAGGGGATTTTTTTTTAACAGGCACTAAAAATTATTTGAATCAAGTGTCCACAGGGAGGGTCTTCCTCCCCACCCCCAGTCAGTTCTCATACTGTATAAGGAGAACTAATTACAAAATGCCATCCAACTCCTTTCATTTTGGCTGATGAGTCTGAGGCATTTTTAGTAGAAGTAAAGCCTGATTGTGATGGTTAAGATTGTGTGTCAACATGATTCTCAGTGTTTTGGCAGTCGTATAATGTCATGATCACTTCCCTGTTGAGATTTGACATATGATCACCCCCATGACGGACTTTGCTTCATGTAGCCAGTCAGTTGAAAGGGAGTTTTCTTGGGCATGTGGCCTGCATCAGATATAAGCGGACATTCTGGCAGGGCTTGGGGGGATTTTTGTCATGCTGGATCCTATAGCTGGCTCCTGTTCATTTGACCTTCAGTTCTTGGGACATGAGCTAGCAGCTTACCTGTGGTCTGGCCTGCAGATCTTGGGATTCATTGAATCTTCACAGCCTGTGAGAAAGAGCCTGATCTCTGAACTGCCTTCTCTCCCTCTCTCCCCCTCTGTCTACCTACCTATCTACCTACCTACCTATCTATCTACATATCTATCTACCTATCTATCTACCTATCTATCTATCTATCTATTTACGCTCTTTACTGGTTTTGCTTCCCTAGAGAACCCAAACTAAAACATTTGGTACTGAGAGTGGTCCTAGAGACATAAAATTGTAAGGAAGACTCTTCTAAATTGGTCCTCAGGTCTGGTTAGTCTTAAAGATGTTGATGACTCTGCTTCCAGTAGTAGAGAGGGCACTGCTAATCCATGGCTTCAGGTGACAATAGAAACAATGCAAAATTACCACCAATAGATCAGGTATTGATGAAAGGCGAGGCTCTGGGTGATTGCATGTGTGACACCTTTCTATAATTTTGTCATAATGATGAGTATAAGGAAGCTGGTTGGTTGGTCCTACTTTTGCTAGACAAACTGGTGAAAGAAAAGAGATGTTCTCAGGGCTTCGGAGTCAAAGCTCAAGTGCCTCATAAATGACCTCAAAGTTTCCACTTGTGCTTTGAAAGGAAGCCTTATTTCTTGTAGTAACAGAGCTGATACTGCCAAAAGCCAAACCCAGAGTCTAAATTACAACACCAGCTCAACTGTCAACCTGTAGAGGTGTCTGAAGTTAAAGTGAGAGCATTCATTGGGAAGAAATGGCATCTTGAAACTTGGGATGGGGACATATGGGGAGATAATCAGGAAGCTGAAGACACTGAGCCCCTAAATTCCTTTGAATCACTCCTGCCAACTGAACCAGCCCTCTCATTCCCATCTGAAAAGATTACTCCATGTTTGTCTGCTAACCCACCCTGCCCAGTAAAACCATTAGCGCCTCCATTCTCATCTAATGAGATTAGCCCAGCAGCATCTAAAGAGAGCTTCACTGAGTCATTGCCTGGTGCATCACCTAAGGCAAATGTTTTACAAGACATTGCTGAATGTTCTCAAAACATTTCCCCACTACCAATTTTGGCTTTTAAACCTATAACTAGATTTAAGTATGACCCAAGAGGAGGTATGTTACACTCCAAAAGAACAGCTTGACTTTTCTAATATGCACAAACAGAAATCTGGGGAATGCGTGTGGGAATGGCCATTAAGGGCATGTGATAAAGGTGCAAGGAACATAAAGGTGGATCAGTCTGAGTTTATTGATATGGGACCACTAAGTACAGATTCTTCATTCAGTGTTTCAGCTCAAGAAGTTAGGAAAGGATCTGATAGCTTATTTGGTTGGGTTGCTGAAGCACGGATTAATGGTAGCCTACACTAAATCAAGTCGAAGTACCAGACCTGCCTTGGTATACTGTAGAAGAAGGTATCCAAAGGCTTAAGTAAATTGGCATGCTAGAGTGGATTTATAGGTTATACCCCTAGACCCACACATGGAATGCCCAGAGGACACACGTTTCACAACTATGGTGAGGAACAAATTTAGGAAGGGAGCCCCAGCATCCCTGAAAACTGCTGTGATTGCTATGTTATGCTGCCCTACGTGGATTAAGACATGTAACTACAATGGGGCTGATTGGACCCCCCTGGTGATAGGGGCCAAAAGGTGGCACTCAACCAACAAAGACAAGGTAGACATGGTTACCATAATGGATAATAGTAGAGTCAAAGTAGTTATCAGGATAGTCTGACTCGTATGAACTTATGGCATTGGCTAGTTAGTCATAGAGTGCCTAGGAGTGAAATAGATTGGAAATCTACTAAATATTTACTTGATCTGTACAAACAGATGAATTCTAGGTCAGGTGAACAGTAATCTAACTGCAATCGCCAGGATAGACAGTCATGGTCCTGCAATCAATTCCCAGACTTGAGTGAGTTTAAAAACCCACAACCCCTTGAAGGAAGGGGAGACTGGGTACCCTTGAGGAAGGACTCCAGTACACTACCAAAAACTTATACTGTTAATATTTCTCCCAGCCTTCCCCAAATTCATTGACTACCTTTTGCTAGAGTGACTATTCATTGGGGAAAAGGAAATAATCAGACTTTTCAGGAATTACTGAATACCGTCTCCGAACTGACACTAATTTCAAAACCCAAAAAAATCCATTGCCATCAAGCTGATTCTGACTCATAGAGACCCTATTAAGCAGAGTAGAACTGCCACATATGGTTTCCAAGGAGCGCCTGGGGGACTTGAACTTCCGGCCTACACTAATGCCAGGAAACCCACAATGGTGGCCCACCAGTCAGAGTGTGGACATATGGAGGTCTGGTTATTAATGGAGTCTTGGCTCATGTCTGTCTCACAGTAGGTCCAATGGGCCCCTGAACCCATCCTGTAGCTGTTTCCCCAGTTCCAGAATGCATAATTTGAGTGGATATATTCAGCAACTGGCAGAACCCCCACATTGGATCTCTGACAAATGAAGAAAGGGCTATTATATTAGGAAAAGCCAAGTGGAGGCCATTAGAACTGCCACTACCTAGGAAAATAGTAAACCAAAAGCAATACGTCATTCCTGGAGGGGTTGCAGAGATTATTGCCACCATTAAGGACTTGAAGGATGCAGCGGTGGTGATTCCCACCACATCTTTTTGGCCTTTGCAAAAAACAGATGAATCTTGGAAAAAGACAGTGGAATATCAAAAACTTAACCAGGTGGCAACTCTAATTTCAGCTGCTGTTCCTGATGTGGTTTCATTGCTTGAACAAATTAATACATCTTCTGGCACCTGATATGCAGCTGTTGATTGGGCTAATGCCTTTTTCTCCATACCTGTTTCAAAGGATCATCAAAGCAATTTGCCCTCAGCTGGCCAGGCCAACAATACACCTTCAGTTGTCTACTCCAGGGCTACATCAACTCTCCAGCCCTATGTCATAATTTAGTCCTCAGGGACCTTGATCGCCTTTCCCTTCCACAAGATGTCACACTGGTCCATTACATTGATGACATTATGCTGATTGGACCTAGTAAGGAAGAAGTGTCAGTGGCTCTGGACTTATTGGTAAAGCATTTGTGTGCTAAAGGGTGGGAAATTAAAAACCCCACACAAATTTAGGCACCTTCCGCCTCAGTGAAATTTCTAGGAGTCCAGTGGTATGGCGCACTTTGAGATATTTCTTCCAAAGTGAAGGATAAGTTATTGCATCTCACCCCTCCTGCAATAAAAAGGAGCCACAACACCTAGTGGGTCTCTTTGAATTTTGGAGGCAACATATTCCTCATTTGGGTGTGTTACTCAGGCCTATTTATCAAGTGACTCAAAAAGCTGCTAATTTTGAGTAGGGCCCAGAAGAAAAGGCTCTGTAACAAGTTCAGGCTGCCATGCAAGCCACTCTGCCCCTTGGGCCATATGATGCCGCTGATCCAATGCTGCCTGAAGTGTTAGTGGCAGATAGAGATGCTATTTGGAGTCTTTGGCAGGCCCTTTTTTTTTACCGGTGAATCACAGCGCAGACCCTTAGGATTTTGGAGTAAAGCCCTGCCATCCTCTGCAAATAACTACTCTCCTTTTGAGAAACAGCTTTTGCCTTGTTACTGGGCTTTAGTAGAGATTGAATGCTTAACCATGGGACAGCATCATGAACTGGGTTCTCATCCAGAGAGTCATAAAGTTGGACACGTATAGCAGCACTCCATCATTAAATGGAAGTGGTATACTTGAGATCAATCCTGAGCAGGACTTGACGGCACAAGTATTTTGCATGAGGAAGTGGCCCAAATGACCATGGCCTCCACTTTTGTCACATTACCTTCCATCTCCCAGCCTGCACCTACGGCCTCATGGGGAGTTCCTTATGATCAGTTGACTGAGGAAGAGAAAACTCGTGCCTGGTTTACAGATGGTTCTGCACAATATCCAAGCACCACTCAAAAGTGGACAGTGGTAGCATTACATCCCCTTTCTGGGACCTCCCTGAAGGACAGTGGTGAAGGGAAATCCTCCCAATATGCAGAACTTTGAGCAATGCACCAGGTTGTTCACTTTTCTTGGAAGGAGAAATGGCCACTTGTGTGATTGTATACTGATTCATGGGCTGTGGCCAATGGTTTGGCTGCATGATTAGGGACTTGCAAGGAACATGACTGGAAAATTGGAGACAAGGAGGTATGGGGAAGAGGCATGTAGATAGACCTCTCTGAATAGCCCAAAGAAGTGAAGATAGTTGTGTCTTATGTGAATGCTCACCAAAGGGTGACCTCAACAAAGGAGGATTTTAACAATCAAGTGGATAGGAAACCAGTCATCCTCTTTCCCCAACTACTCCAGTCACTGCTCAATGCGCTCATGAACAAAGTGGCCATGGTGGCAGGGATGGAGTTTACTCATGGCCTCAGCAACATGGACTTCCACACAGCAAGGCTGACTTTGCTACAGCCACTGATGAGTGTCCAGTCTGCCAGGAGCAGAGACCAACACTGAGTCGCCAATATGGCATCATCCCTTGAGGTCATCAGCTAGCAACCTAGTGGCAGACTGATTACACTGGACCACTTCCGTCATGGAAAGGGCAGGGGTTTGTTCTTACTGGAATAGACATGTCCTCTGGATATGGATTTGCCCTCCCTGCATGCAATGTTTCTGCCAAAACTACTATCCGTAGACTTACAGAATGCCTTATCCACAGTCATGGTATCCCGCACCGCATTGCCTTGGATCAAGGGACTCACTTCACAGCAAATGAAGTGCAGCAATGAGTCCATGCTCATAGAATTCACTGATCTTACCATGTTCTCTCCAACATCCTGAAGCAGCTGGTTTGATAGAAAGTTGGAATGGCTTTCTAAAGACACAATTATAGTGCCAGGTAGGCAGCAATACTTTGCAGGGTTGAAGCAATGTTCTCCAGGAAGCTCTATATGCTCTAAACCAGCATCCAATGTATGGTGCTATTTCTCACATAGTCAGGATTCATGGGTCCAGGAATCAAGGGCTGGAAATTGGAGTGACACCACTTACTATTACCCCTAGTGACCTACTCTCAAGATTTTTGCTTCCTTTCCCTGTGACCTTAACCTCTGCAGCTTTAGAGGGTCTTAGTTCCAAAGGGAGGAATGCTCCCACCTGGAGACACATCACTGATTCCATTGAACTGGAAGCTAAGAATGCCACCTGGCCACTTTGGGCTCCTTATGCCTCTGGATCAAGAGACAAAGAATGAAGTTACCATACTGAGTGGTGTGATTGATATTGATTACCAAGAGAAAATTGAATTGATATTACATAATGGGGTTGAAAAAGAGTATGCCTGGAGTGCAGGAGATCCCTTAGGGCATCTCTTAGTACTACCATACTCTGTGATTAAAGTTAATGGAAAACTACAGCAACCCAATTCCAGCATGTTTACTAATGGCCAGACCCTTCAGGAACGAAGGTTTGGGTCATCCTACCAGGCAAAGAACCATCACTAGCTGAGGTGCTTGCTGAGGGCAAAGGGAATACAGAATGGATGGTAGGAGAAGGTAGTTCTAAACGCTAGTCACCACCACATGATCAGTTGCAGAAATGAGGACTGTATTTGTTATGGGTATTTCTGCTTTGTATGTATGCATCAAATATTTTTTTCTTCACTTATAAAATGTAGGATGTAAATAGGACTAGTGCATTTTCAGTTGTTTGTGTGTTCATTGGATCATGTTAGGCACGAGCATGACTTTATAATTGTCTTTATTCAGAAATGTATGGTTTGAGGAGATATGTATAGGTGCCAATTTAACAAGGGGTGGACTGTGATGGTTAAGATTGTGTGTCAACTTGGCTGGGCCATGATTCTCAGTGTTTTGGCAGTCGTATAATGTTGAGATTTGATATGTGATCACCCCCATGATGGGATCTGCCGTGAGTAGCCAATCAGCTGACAGGGAGTTTTCTTAGGCGTGTGGCCTGCATAAAATATAAGTGGACATTCTGGCAGGGTTTGGGAGGGCTTTTTGCTTGTGCTGGATCCTGCAGCTGGCTCCCGTTTGTCTGACTTTCAGTTCTTGGGACATGAGCTAGCAGCTTACCTGTGGTCTTGCCTGCCAATCTTGGGATTCATGGAATCTTTGCAGCCTGTGATAAAGAGCTCTGTTCTCTGACCTGCCAATCGTGGGCTCACTAGCCCCTGTGGCTACATGGATCAGGAGAAGCCACTATCCTGATCCACTGACTTGGAACGTTATAGCCTCTAAAACTGTGTGAGCCATTTCTTCAATATAAATCTCTGTGTGTGTGTGTGTATATATATATATATATATATTTGTATGCTTTACTGGTTTTGCTTCTTTAGAGAACCCAGCCTAAGACACTGATCATTGGGAAGGTAATACTTTACAGTGGTGCTTCTGCACCAAAGGAGATTTTGTCCCATGGGGGACTGTTGGCAATGTCTGGAGACATTTTTGGTTGTTACATCTCGGGGGGAGTCGCTACTGGCAACTGGAGGTTTAGATACTCCTAAACGTCCTATAATGCATAAGGCAGGACCCTCCCTTGCCCCCGCACACACACACAACCAAGAATTATATGGCTCCAAATGTTAATACTGACAAGGTTGAGAAATCCTGGTTAAAAGTCTCAACTAATTTACTACAAATAGCCCTCATTATTCATTCGGCAAACATTTACTGGGAACCTAAGATAATATTAAGACATTATGCTAGGCCATGGGGTTGCGGGAGCTTGCCTTTGTAGCATTTAGTAGTGTGCGTATATATAGATAGATGATAGATACATTTGATAGATAGATAGAGATAGAGAGATAGAGAGATGGATAGACAGATAGATGGGTAGGTAGATAGGTAAACAGGCAGATAGGCAGATAGGTAGGTAGGTAGATAGGTAGACAGACAGGCAGGCAGGCAGGCAGGCAGGCAGGCAGACAGGCAGACAGACAGACAGAGAGGGAATGCTAAGTGCCTTAAGAGAAATACAAATACCAGGAGAGACATGAGAGGGTTGGGAGTTTGCAAACTACATGTTCACTCTCAAAAGCATCTCTCTCAAATATAAAATTGAAATAATTTCTAGGAAAGATTACCAAACCCCCAAGTACTTTTTAAGCAATCTGTCTGCGTGTGTGTGTGTCCTTAGAGAGAAATGGCTTACTACTGTCTTTGTCACTTTGCTTTTTAAGAAAATTATTTTCCTAACAGTAATGTTTGCCCAGTATCAGGAGAATGCTTTTTATTCTTTCTTCCTTCTTCTGTCCTTAGTTTCTTCTATCTGTACCTTTAAAATATTGATAAATATACAGTATAATTCTGTACCTGTAATTAACTAAGCAAAAATACCTTTCTTACCAGTTACATTGGAATAGATCCCAACTCACTGTAACCTCATGTGTGACAGAGTAGAGCTGTGCTACTTAGGGTTTTCGATGGCTGATTTTTTGGAGGTAGATTGCCAGGCCTTTCTTCTGAGATGCCTCTGGGTGGACTTGAACCTCTAAACTATTGTCAGAAGCAGAGAGTGTTAACCGCTTGCACCACCCAGGGACTCCAAGAAAACTACTTACCCTCTTTTATATTTCCCCAGGAATAACTTTATTCACTATTTTAAGGATTCTGTCATGGATTGAATTGTGTCCCCGAAAAATATGTGTATCAATCTGGCTAGCCCATGATTTCCAGTATTGAGTGATTGTCCACCATTCCGTCATCTGATGCAATTTTCCTGTGTCGTAAATCCTGTCTCTATGATGTGAAGGAGATGGGATTAATGGCAATTATGTTAATGAGGCAGGACTCAATCCACAAGATTAGGTTGCATTTTAAGCCAATTTCTTTTGAGATATAAAACAGAGACGCAAGCAGAGACATGGGGACCCCATACCACCAAGAAGGAAGCACGAGGAGCAGAGTGTGTCCTTTGGACCTGGGGTCCCTGGCCTGAGAAGCTCCTAGGCCAAAGGAAGATTGATGACAAGGCCCTTCCTCCAGAGCCAACAGAGAAAGGCTTCCCCTGTAGCTGGCACCCTGAATTCGAACTTCTAGCCTCCTAGACTGTGAGAGCATCTCTTTGTTAAAGCCATCCACTTGTGGTCTATCTGTTATAGCAGCACAGGATGACTAAGACAGATGCACTTCCCTAAACGTCTGTTAGTTGGCCCCCATCATTGTCAGTACCGTGCCACCAGGCATGCAGCTGGAGCAATTGTCCCTGTGCTCCCTAGTCCTAGCTCTCAAGCCTTGGAATAGAAGGGAAGAATGTTGGGACAGCATGAAGATCCTCATGAAAGAGAAAAATAAGCATAAGAAAAAATTTTCCCCCAGGAAAATCAGCGATTAGATCAAAGGGTTTTTGATCAAACAAAAGTGCACCTACATTCGTTTCGCAAGGCTGAAATTGCCTAGTGATCATTTCCATGGCAAATACCAGAGACAATTGTGTATTTTTCAGGTCTACAATGTGGATGATAAAACTGCCTGGAACAATATCATTGACAAATATGTGCTCACAACAAAGCTAAATTTGAAATCAGTTATGAAATAGAACACTAGATGCCTTATGCCTGCACAGAAACTAGAGAATATTCTAGACACTCTTACAAATCAAATAATTAACATGCATATTTGAGCCTGTATTCTGTGAATTACACTGCACAAATCCAGGCAGCAGTTTTTCATTTTGTTTTGTTTTTTAAGTCTGGGTTTGAATCTTGGCTCCCACACTTTCTAGTTCTGGGACTTGGGCAAGTTAATAAAACCTCCCTGAGTCTATATTTTTCCATCTGTAAAACTAGGAAACGCATACCAATCTCTCAAGTTTGCTGTTTACTGTATCTATCTAGGTCCAGCTGGAAAAGCAGAAATTGTATCAATTATTTTAATGGAGGGAATTTAATATAGGAACTGTTGGGCAGTTGCTTAGTTGTCATCCAGTCAGCTCTGACCCATGACGACCTCATGTACAACAGAATGAATCGTTGCCCAGTCCTGTGCCATATTCATGATCATTGGTACGTTTGAGTCCATGGTTGTGTAGTGCCTTCCAACCTTGGGGGCTCATCATCCAGCACTATATCAGACAATATTCTGTTGTGATTCCTAAGGTTTTCATTGACTAATTTGTGGAAATAGATTGCCAGGCCTTTCTTCCTAGTCTGTCTTTGTCTGGAAGTGCTGCTGAAACCTGTACACTATGATGGTATTTGTCATACTAGTGGCATAGCTTCCGGCATCATAGCAACACACAAGCCACCACAGTATAACAAACAGACAGGTGGCGGAAGCGGTTGTTAGAGAAACAAACAAACAAAAAAGGGGTGTCAAGGAAGCAGCTACTAACCCTAGGTGGTACCATCCCTAGGGCTGGGAAAAGAAAGGATAGAGGTTGGAAGCTTGAAAAAAGGACCCTGTGGAGCTGAGATTCAGATATCTGAGGAAGAGGTATCAGCTTCTGAGGTGCTCTTATCTCTGAAGCTTAGGAGGCCCACAGAGCTGAGCGTCAGCTGCTCTTGGAAAGGTGTAAAAGAGAGCTGGACACCAGGACCAACAGCCATGCAGGTGATAGGCATCATAGGGGTGACAGTCAAGGAACAGAGAGTAAGCAAGGCAGAGCGGGCCCATTCTCCTCTCCAGCCTCTGGTATCTCTACTGGCAGGTGGCAGTGGAGAAACACGATTGCAGAAAGCCCCAGAATCACAAAGCAGACTACAGAAGGCTGGGTTTGGAGCTGAGAGACGATAGCGTCATCTACAGCCCATTCATCTATGAGTTATGTCTATTTAAGAATGCTTACTATGTGTCAGACTGTGAGGCTCTGTGCTAGGCACTGGGGGCTCTGGAGAATTAAATGGAAAACTCCTATAAAGTGCATAGCTCAGGGACTACGGCAACTAGACCCCCAGTTAAAATCAGCTTTCCTACTTAATGTCCAGTGGGAAGCATAAGGGAAAAGAAAATGGAGGGCAAAATAAACCAAAACAAAAAACCAGCTCCTGCCTTTTTTTAGAGTTTCATGTTTAGTTTAGTATTGGTGTAGGGTAAAATACAAAGTACAAAGTCACAGATGTTTGGATGCTTTAAAAAGTATTTCAGACTGTAACTGTTTTAAGAATTCAGAGAAGCAAAATAATATTTTGAGACTATCAGGAGAGACTAACAAAGAAGACAGAAATTGAGCAAAGAAGATGGAAATTGAGCAAGACCTGAATATTTAGGCAATGACCGAAAGGGGTAAGACCATTTGAAATGACAGAAAACACATGAGCAAACCAAGCACGGTGAGAATTTTCTGGGTGTGTACGTCAGCACCCAGCCTCGGAGGATGGAGGACATGTTCATGATGTGGAGTATGGAAGATGGGGCCAGTAGAATATTTCTGGATTTTATTCTGAGGTGTAGAAGAGCCACTGGAGTATTTTGAATGAGCAGAAGTCATGTTTAAAAAATATAATATTATCTTTGTAGCCCCTACCGTAGCTAACACAATACCTTGCATATAATGGGATATTTGTTAAAAAAAAAAAAAAAATATATATATATATATAACATGGAATGGAATCATAAAAGCAGGTCTTGACTTTAAAAATGTGCATGTATCTCCCTCTGTTTTTATTATAATAATAAGGAAATATGAAATGTTTGGTGTAACGAACGAGCATTTTCAGGAACTAAAAGAATTTAAGCAATGATAAGAATTTTAGCAACAAGTAAGGATGTAACCCATCAATCAAGACACTCTATTCATTTCACAGATTGAGACCCTGCTGTCAGAGTAACATTGGCCAGCATTGACTTTAGCGAGACTGGGAGGGGCTTGTGAAATAGTCATGGGCTTATACAAAAAATTGTTGGGTCAATATGATGTTGAATCAGTTTAAGTATTCATATAGCAAAAAAAATAATACAATTGGTGTGACTTTTGAATATGACTTTGCAGAGTATACAATGTACTCATAACTGATTTGTGGTCTTCTCCTTCACAGATCCACTCCAAGACTTTGGCTTTTCTATTGACCAGTGTTCCAAACAATTAAAATCGAATCTCAACATTAGGTTTGGACTCATTCTAAGTAAGTAAAAATTACTAGCATGAAATAAAATATTGCCTAGCCCTTTATGCTCCACGCACCCAATGACTTGTGTTAGCTGTAGTGTTTGGCTAAACTACTGTTCCCCACCACTCTCTGGAATTAACTGTCTCCATCTTCATTTTCCATTTTCTCTCTGGTAATATCCAGATAGAGTAGAATTCTTATTTAATGCGGTGCTTTTGTACTGAAAAAGACTCTAGGCACTAATTTGGATGATATAAGCACCTGGAATCAGTACACCCAGGAAAAAAAAGAAAATATTTTGAGCTCAAGTGTTGATATCTACTCAGGAAAGAGCTTTGGCTTAGTTATATCAGCAACAAACAAATCTACTTCCTGTAGCATGGTTTGCCATTTGTGCTGTTTGTTTCCCAAATAACGAATGTAAATTCTTAAAGCTTGACACAGCCCTTCCCCATTAATGAGCAAAAACACATTCCGATTGTTTAATATTTATATGATTGTGTCATTACAGTTAGTCAATATATTTGCTATAGTTAATAGGCTGTCTCCATTTTGAAACAGCTTTATCAAAAGCAAAGGAAAAGAGTGGAATAAACTTAGCATGTGGAATCATTCCAGGGAAACTGAGGGAACATTCCCAGAGGCCAAGAACTCTCACCGATCTTTGCATTTCCAGAGCCTTGCACAATATCTGAGTCTAGCAGCAGCTTGAGAAAGAGATAGCTGTGGGCTGAGGGCTGTGGGGATCATGGTCTTGGGGAACATCTAGCTCAATTGCTATAATATAGTTTATAAAGAAAATGCTCTACATTCTACTTTGGTAAGTAGTGTCTAGGGTCTTACAAGCTTGTGAATAGCCATCTAAGATACTCCACTGGTCTCACCCCATTAGGAGCAAGGGAGAATGATGCAAACTAAAGACACAAGGGAAAGATTAGTCCAAAGGACTAATGGACTACAACTACCACAGCCTCCACCAGACTGAGTCCAGTACAACTAGATGGTACCCGGCTACCACCACTGACCGCTCGGACAGGGATCACAATAGAGGGTTCTAGACAGAGCTGGAGAAAAATGTAGAACAAAATTCTAACCCACAGAAAAGACCAGGCTTACTGACCTGACAGAGACTGGAGAAACCCCAAGAGTATGGCTCCCAGACACTCTTTTAGCTCAATAATGAAGTCACTCCTGAGGTTCACCTTTCAGCCAAAGATTAGACAGGCCTGTAAAACAAAACGAGACTAAAGGGGCACACCAGCCCTGGGGCAAGGACTAGAAGGCAGGAGGGGACAAGAAAGCTGGTAAAAGAGAACCCAAGATTGATAACGGAGAGTGCTGACATGTTGTGGGGTTGGTAACCAATGTTACAAAACAATATGTATACTAATTACTTAATGAGATGCTAGTTTGTTCCGTAAATCTTCATCTGAAATACAATTTAAAAAAGAGAAAGAAAGAAATTGCAACCCGAAAAAGAAGCTTTCAGAAGGCATATTAAAAAAAAAGAGAGAGAAAAGAGGAATGGAAGGAGGAATGGGGGGTTGTGATTAAAGGGAGGAGCTGAGAAAAAAGCAGAGAGAATTGGAAGGCATGACTGTGGCACACCGTAGCGCTTCCTATTGTAACTACGAGGGAATGTCTGTGTAGCAATAGTAGATGGGTGGGTAGGTTTGATCACATGCCACCCACTATTCTGTGGGACGCGTAGTACTAGGTAGCTGAGAAGCTCTAAAAACCAGACCTTCAGACCTTGCACAGAGGGGCCGTAGCATCAGAGAAGGAGAGTAAGCAGATTAGCCCCCTTGCCTCAGAGAAGCAACAACTGAGAAGGGCCACCCTTCCTACCCAGGGTTTTCATTACGATCCCCTGTCATATCGCCTAAGTGCTGTTACCAAGAAAGGAAGCAAACTTTTCCCACACGGAGCAGACGTCTGAAAATGACAAGTCCTTTGGTTCATCCTGTTATAAACTTCGAATGCCTTTTACATACACACAAAACATACAATCCATTAAAGCTGTTCTTCTCTTTCACTTAGGAGAGGACATCAAAGAGCTGTTTTTTGACATAGCTCTCCTCACAAAAGGATCATCCATTTTGAATTTCTCCTATCCTGTCTGTGAAGGGGATCAACCAAAGTTTTCTTTCTGTGGACGAAGGAAAGGGGGTAAGCTGCCAGTCTTGCTAACTGCCTGCTAAGGCAAAGAGATGAACAAGAGTTTGCCACTGGGGTCAGACACCCAGGTTAGGCCCTGGTTCCACAACTCCCTTTAAAAACAAGGGTAATCTCACTGAATGGCATCTGTGAAACACAAACAATGGTGAGGCCTTTCCCTCAGGACCTACTTTATAGGGGTGAGCCAATGCCCCCAAGGTGCTTTACAGCAGACAGTTGTTACTGCTAGCAGTAGCACCTGATAAAAAGGGGTGGCACTAGAAAACAATGATAGCTTCCAAAATCCCATCGAGACTAAAAGTGTTCATAAGCGTCTTCGCTTCCCAGCATTGCTGCTACAGAGTACCACAAACTGGGTGGCTTAAAATGACAAATTTATTCTTTCACAGTTGCCCAAAATCAGGATGTCATCAGGGCCATGCTGTCTCCAAAAGCTCTAGGGGAAGATCGTTCCTTGTCTTCCAGCTTCTGGCAGCTCCAGGCATACCTTGGCTAGTGGCAGCAACACTCCAATCTCTGCCACCATCACAACACGGCCATCTTCCCTCCGTGTCCACTTGCATCTCTTCTCTTCCATAAGGACACCATTCATAGTGGATTAGGACCCAACCTACTCCAATAGGTGTTAATGCATAAGAACTTCAAAGGCCCTATTTCCAAGCACAGCCACGCCCATAGATCCCGGGCATTAGGACCTCATCAGATCTTTTTGGGTAACGCAATTCAACCCATAACATCAGATTTCTCCTCAGCTATCTCTTCAGTGGCAAGGTCTCCTCAATATGGCAATGGACTCTGGAAAAAAAAAATGTAAGCTTACTGAATGTAAGCTTTTTACTGTGGTCCTGTTTTACTGTGGTCTTGCCTATTTGTGTTACTGGTGAGAGAGACATTAAGTAACTAGACTCAAAGTGCAGAAGCAGAAAACCCCTTGTTTTATGTCTCCTCTCTCCAATTCACTAGCTCCCTCCACCTTGCCATCCGCACCTCCTAAAGAGCACAGGCAACCCTATCCCAGCCTGTCCCCCACCTCTCCAACTTGTCTTCATGCACCGTCTCAACCAAGGCCCTGAGATGCCTGTTTAATTAACTTGGGTCTGTTCTGTGACTGCCCTTTCCCAAGAGAGGTTCTCTTCCAGCTGCTCCCTCCTCCTGCCCAAGGCCTCCTTCCTATTCTCAAAGACCAACAGGGAGAAAACCCCAACCCCATATCCTTAGCCCACATCCCAGAAACACTCCTTTATCTATTTCCCTATTTAAGAAAGCTGGGATTTTAAAGAAAACCCTGGTGGTGTAGTGGTTAAGTGCTATGGCTGCTAACCAAAGGGTCAGCAGTTCGAATCCACCAGGTGCTCCGTGGAAACTATTGGGCTGTTCTACTCTGTCCTATAGGGTCGCTATGAGTCAGAATCGACTTGACGGCACCGGGTTTTTTTGGGATTTGGGATTTTAAACAGTAAAGTTCCTTGTGAAATCATCCAAATATCTTTCCTAAACAAAGGATCGGGTCCCTATGAGTTGGAATCGACTCAACAGCACTGGGTTTACTGGGTAAACAAAGGATATAAAAGAGATTGGAGTCCCCATCCCATATTGGGATATGGACAAAGAAGTCTGTGCCAAAACAGAAAACTTAGGACAGTACAGGCCAGAAGGTGGGAGGGGCTTTCCTGATAGGCACTCTCTGGGCCAGGAAGCAATTGGCCTTGGCTCGCTCTCCCTCCTCACCCTCCTAGGCTCCCCTAAGTGCAGGGCATGTAACTCTATCATAGCACTTGCAATCTTGTACTATAATCACTTGTGCCCTTTTTGTCATTCCCACTGGACCGTGAGCTTCCTCAGGGAGAGGAAGTGTCATCGTCCGCTGTTTATCCCCAGTATTTTGAAATGTGCCTGATACATCAAACCAAACAAAGCTTTATTGTCAAGTTGACTCTGACTCATGGAGACCCCATGTGTTACAGAGTAGAACTGTGCTCCATAGGGTTTTCTTGGCTTTAATCTTTACAAAAGCAGATCACCAGGCCTTTCCTCTGTGGTACTACTGGGTGGGTTCAAATCACCAACCTTTAGATTACTAGCTGAGCACAAACTGTTTGCGCCACCCAGGGACTTTGCTTGATACTTAAGGGGTGCAAAATACAGGCATATATACTGAGTAAAATAGCTGTTACGGTTTGAAGTGTTTCCTCCAAAAGGATAAGCTGAAGTCCTAACCCCTGGAATCTGTGAGCATGGCCTCGTTTGTAAAGATGGTCTTTGAAGATGTAATTGCTCATCACCAGCTCAGGTTCAACTTGTTGGAACGTGGGCAACCTGAGACATTTAATGATTCCTTCCCTGTTTGCCTTGAGGTTATTCTGAGCCTGTTTAAGCATTCCTTATTTTTTTGTACATAATCTGTGTGTATAGCGTACTAACAGTGGAGGTCTTCATGCTGTCCTCATTTCATAGGATGTTTTAGAGGAATTCAAAGCATCTTGAGATGATAAATAGCCACCACTCAAGGGAGACTGACAACTCTGCGGGCTGTCACCTACAGCCAGCTTCCACAGTCCTATCCCGTGCCTTTTGCTTCTCTTTCCAATTTCTCCCCAAAATAAGTGCTCCTGAACTCAAATTTAGAAACAATTACACTTGGAAGTACTCCCAGCTTAGCAAGAAAAAACATTCTCTAGGAGGTTCTTCTATCCCTACTTCTTCTGTTCCCTGGTTCAAGTTTCCCTACCTCCCTCCTGAGCCACAGAAGTGGCTTCTTAACTAGCTTCCCTACCACCATCCACACTGCGGCCAGAATGGTCTTCTCCAAGACAGATCTAATAATGTCACTCCCCTTCCCAAAAGGCTTCAAGAGTTCTCACTTCTATAGGAGAAAGCCTAAACTCTTTAACAACCAAAGTTCATCATAAACTTGACTCTAGCCTACTTCGCCAGCCACATCTTGCCCCACTGCCCAACAGGCACCTTTAGCAAAAGCCTTCTCAAGTTATTTTCCACTTTCTGGCTGTGCCCTGTGTTTTAACACACACAACGTTGTTCAGATCTTCACCTTAATGCCTGTTCCTCATTTGTCTTCCATCGAAACCCAACTCAGGCATCACCTCCTCTCAGAAGCCCACCTCTAAGCCCGGCCAAATGACTTGTTCCCCCTGGGTGCTCCTGCAGCATTATCAGCACCTATGGAGTCCCTAGGTGTGTAAATTATTAACGCACTCCACTGCTAACCAAAAGGTTGGAGGTTTCAGTCCACTCAGAAGTGCTGGAAGAAAGGCCTGGCAATCTACTCCTAACAAGTTAGCCATTAAAAATCCTATGGTGCGCAGTTTTACTCTACACACATGAGGTCGGCACCATGGGTCACAACAAGCTACGTCCGAAAAATCAGCCATTGAAAACCCTGTGGAGCACAGTTCAGCTCTAACACACATGGAGTCACCATGAGTCTGAGTCGACTTGAGGGCAACTGGTACTGGTTTATTCCTGTAGTAGCCCTTACCTCAGCCAGAATTGTATTATGTAGTTAGAGAATGTGTGTGTGTCCCCCATTAGACAGTGAACTTCCTGAAGTGGGGATACTTCTTGCTCATCTCTGTCTCTGCAGACCTGGCAAAGAGCCTAGCAGAGTAAACATGCGGTAAACTCTTATTGAACCAAATTTGCACATTGACACATGGTGGATTGCCTATGAGTAGGCCAGCCTACCTCAAAAGTGACTCTCTAATGACATTTGCACATGGCGGAAAGATACAAAGTATATCATCTCCCAGCAAACAGACCAAAGAAACCAAACCCATTGCCATGAGTCAATTCCAACTCATAGCAAAGCCTGCAGGACACAGTAGAACTGCCCCATAGGGCTTCCAAGCTGTATATCTTTATAGAAGCAGACTGCCACATCTTTTTCCCATGGAGCAGCAATTGGGTTTGAACCACTGACCTTTCAGTTAGCAGCCAAGCACTTAACCACTGTGCCTCCAGGGCTCCTTCAGCAAACAGAAGAAGAGCTGTGAATTATCTTGGTCCTCCAAGTTTAAGAAAACCTGACTACTGTTTCCTCTGTACATAGCTTTGATAGAATTAATAAAACGAACAGATATTTTCCCCCCAACACTGTGAGTTGTCCCACTCAGTTTGGTGGTAGCCCAAAAGACTGGTGTCAGAACACAGAGCAGCCTGCAGCCATTTATTGGCGTCTTTGCTGTGGAGATGGCAGCTCCCCAGGCAGGCTGAGAAGCTGGCACCGGGGAATTGCCCAGAAATTTCATGCAGTATGAAATGATTAGGAAAGTGATCTACAAATGCTGCGTGAACAAATAATTATGTAGATTTTATAAACCAGAGAAATGAAAATCTTAAATTCAGAGGCTTCTTGGGTTATTAATTTTTCTGAATCCACCCACAAATCTACTGCAGGAATGATTCTATTCCAAAGACATGATTGAATAATAGAAAGGCCAGAAGGAAGAAATGACACCGAGCTGAGCTGAAGTCAATCCAAGTCAAGCACAAGCTGCTGTTCACATATTAAGCACGAACCCGAAGCACTCTGGGGCCCGCAGGTCCTTCTCAGCAGAGTGGTGAGAAAACTTGGTTTTCACTGAGGGCGGTGTATGACGGTGTCAGTTACAGCTGGATTGCTCGAATATCATTTCCTCTGCATGCATTCCTCTGCAGCCCGAACCCTGCTTGTCTTCTCCCAGACAGATAAAAACTACAAAACAGCCAGGCTGAGTGAGATTTCCTTCTCCTCTGCTTCCTTCTCAGCTTGCTCTAAGGCATGAGCACCCTGGACGAGGAAACCAGTTGACGCTTTTTGGCATTATCACTTAGAGTGTGATCAGCAATTTGGAGAAACAGCCGATACGTCCAAAAATAGGGGATTGACGAAGTAGAACATTCTCTAGCCAAACAAAGAAAGGCGCAATATGCTGTAATTTTAAATGATGTTGTAGGGGATTATTAACTTATATGGAAAATACACCCATAAGAATATTGTTAAGTGACCCAAAAAAAACATCTTATAAAAGAGTTTCATGACTGGATCCTGTTTTTATTAAAATGTGTATAAGTGAATACACCAAAAAACTCTGGAAAAGTATGTACGTACGTGTTAACAGTAATAGTGGTCACCTTTAAATAGTGGAACTGCAGAACTTTATTTTCATCTTTTTTGAAATTTCTATTGCTTTTATAATAAATTGGCACGGTTACTTTGTTAAAGGTTAGTTGGCCATTGTAGGAAATGATAGGGCCCCTGCTGTTGAGTTGAGTCCAACTCATAGCGACCCTATAGGACAGAGGAGAACTGCCCGTACAGTTTCCAAGGAGCGCCTGGCAGATTCTGACTGCTGAACGTTCGGTTCGCAGCTGTAGCATTTAACCACTACGCCACCAGGGTTTCCGTAGGAAATGGCAGAATGGATGAATTCTCTTCCTCTATAGAGGAAATTGAAGATGTTTTTTATAGAGAATCATAGCCTATTAATGATATTTTGAGTGAAACAGAAGGTTCTGAATCAAAGAGCAATGCAGACTGTCAAGGGGCATCTAATTCAGTATTCTTTCACTTCACCGGAGACGTGAGTTCACTGAGAAGAAGCTGAAATAAGCCATTGTTTTATTTTCTACTTTTGTTAAGTCCTTTCCTTGTACCATCAGAGCATTTAGATTCAATTGCATCACTGGATCTAGATGCTTTCAGACTGGTTCCATCAGCTCGATATTAATTTTTAAGACTCAGCTGGGATTAAATTGAATGACTTTAATGACCACATCTACTTACTAACCCTGACTGTAGTATTCAAGTTACGAATGGTCATGCGGGTAGAACCCCCATGAGTTGGATAACTTCAGTCTTGTCCATAATCACCAACCATGCCCTTAACCCAGTGACTCTTAATCTTGGTCGCACATTAGTTCCACCAGTGCTGTCCAATATGGCACCTGCAAGCCACACGTGTCTACTGAGCACTTGAAATGTGGCCATTTTGCACTGAGATGTAATCTAAGTGTAAAATACACACTGGATCTCAAAGACTCAAAAAAAAAAAAAGAAAACTAAACCCACTGCCATGGAGTCAATTCTGACTCATAGTGACCCTATAAGACAGAGTAGAACTGCCCCATAGAGTTTCCAAAGAGTGCCTGGTGGATTTAAACTGCCAACCTTTTGGTTAGCAGCCACAGCACTTAACCACTATGCCACCAAGGTTTCCCTCACTTAGTAGGGAAAAAAGAATGTAAAAATACCTCTGTAATGATTATATTGATTATATGTTGAAATGATAATATTTTGAATGTATTGGTTCCAATGAAATCATAATTATTTTACTTAAGTATTAATTATGTATCAATAACAAATAAAATATATTATTGACATATTAGAGTTAATTTTACCTTTTTAAATGTCACCACTAAAAAACGTGAAATTGTTCATATCATACTCATACTTCTCTTAGCACTGCATTGGAATCTCCTTTTAACATTTTGAAAATCTCATCACCCAAGCCACACCCCAGACCGGTCATATCAGAATCTCTGGGGGTCAGACCAAGCCAGGTGATTGTGACTTGCAGCCAGAGTTGAGGACCATTCCCTTAGCCTCAGGCAGAAACTTCAGGTTTTTAACTAGCATTACCATAATGCTAAAGCATTAAAAAAAAAAAAAGCATACCTGGCATTATTCCAAGTATGTTACAAGTATTAACTCACTTACTGCTGGCATCAACCTTATGAAGTATAGAAACTATTGTTATTAGATTACTTTAGCAGATGACAAAATAGAGCCCCAGGGAGGGTAAGTAACTTATCCAAGGTCACAGAGCCAGTGGACCAAGGGCTGAGTTTCTATCCAGGTAATTTGGCTCCAGAGACTTGCTTCAAATCCCCCGCTACACAGCCTCTGTGAACTTGAAGAAAACTCTACTACAGAAGAAATATAACTCATTCCAGCCCTCCACTAGGACTGGAAAAATAATGTAAAAGTGATAGCCAAATTACAGGATGCCAAAAGCTTATCTTTGGGCAAAATCAGCCGTAACTATAAGGCAATGGTTCTCTAAGTGTGGCCCCTGGACCAGCAACATCAGCATCACCGGAGAAATTATTAAAAATGCAAATGTCCCCACCTCAGATCTACTGAATAAGAAACTCTGAGGTTGGGTTTAGCAATCTGTATTTTAACAAGCCCTCTAGCTCACGAGTCAGCAAACTTAATCTGGAAAAGGATGGATAGTAAATATTTTAGGTTTTGTGGGTAATATGGTCTCTGTTACAACTATTCAACTCTGCTACTGCAGTGTGAAATTGGTTATAGACAATATGGAAACCAATAGGCATGTCTGTGTCTCAATAAAACTTTATTTATGGACACTGAAATTTGAAATTCATGTAATTTTTGTGTGTCATGAAATATTGTTCTTTGATTTTTTTTTCCCCCACCATTTAAAAATGTAAAAATAATACTTGGCAGGTAAAATTTGGCCCACAAGCTGTAGTTTGCCAACCTGTGTTCTAGGTGATTCTGACACACACTACAGTTGGAGAACCACTGCTCTAAGGGAAGAGTTCAGGGTTCTTAAGTAGAATTGTGGAGCACAGGTTCCCTCTGTCTGTCACTATGGTGAGTGTTAACCCAAGGTTCCGGATAAATTCAGATCTAGGTCACTTAAGAAAATGTAACAGAGCTCTGGTGGAGCAGTGGTTAAGAGCTATGGCTGCTGTCATGGATTAAATTGTGTCCCCACAAAATATATGTCGACTTGGTTAGGCCATGATTTCCAGTATTGTGTGGTTGTCCTCCATTTTGTGAGGGTAATTTTATATTAAAGAGGATTACGGAGTGATTGTAACATCTCTGATTTCCTGAGGTATGCCCTGCACCACCTTTTATTATACAAGAGATAGAAGGAAAGGGAAATGAGCAGAGAGGGGGACCTCATACCACCAAGAAAACAGTGCCGGAAGAAGAGCATAGCCGTTGGACCCGGGATTCCTATGCGGAGAAGCTCCTAGTCCGGGGGAGATTGATGACAAGGACCTTCCTCCAGAGCCAACAGAAAGAGAAAGCCTTCCCCTGGAGCTGATGCCCTGAATTTGGACCTCTAGCCTACTTTTTTTTTTTTACTAGACTGTGAGAAAATAAATTTCTCTTGGTTAAACCCACCCATTGTGGTATTTCTGTTATAGCAGCACTAGATAACTAAGACAGAATTTGGTACCAGGAGTCAGATGCTGCTCTAACAGGTACCTAAAATGTGGAAAAGGTTTTGAAACTGTGAATGATTAGAGGACTCAGAAGGGAATGAAGAGAGCTATTACACTGGAATTGGTGCAGATGGTGAAAAACAGCAGCAGAACCAGGAGACCAGCTTCAGACAGCACTGGAGCCGACCCATGGAGCGAGAGCTGAATACCTTGGCAAAGGAGGCTTCCTGACACAGTGGGGTGCCTCCCAGCACTTATTGGTGGAGCTAGGCTTGCCAACCCACAGAGCAAGAGAACTGAGTGCCCTCTGGATGAAATTTACTGGCAGAGTGGGGTGCCTCCAGGCACTTATCAGTGGAGCTACAGAGCTTTGGAACACTTGCCCCAGCAGGGCAGATGCAAGCTCAAAGCCCAAGGGGCCAAGATGCCAAGGAACCAGGAAGCAGAAGCTGAAGAGACAAGGAACACAGGAAGCTGAGCTACCTCAGTCTCAAAAGGTATGACCATGACCTCTGGGGTTTCAAAGGGTGAAGCCATGGCCTCTGGTGTTTCTAAGGGTGGAGTCACCACTTAGATGGACTAGGAGAATGGTGGGACTAAAGCCAAGGGAGCAGAGTTGCCATCCCAGTGAGACTGGAGGACAGACCTGAAGCCCAGGGCTTAGGGGCTTCCACTAAGCACCTGGCAAGTATGGCCAATACCTAGAGTCTGGAGGGCAGGGCAGTTGTGTGAATTGTCTCAGAGAACAGAGGGTTATTTTCAAAGCACTGAGGGCTAATGAAATGTGTTTGGCTGACTTGCTCGGTGCCTGTTATGACTTCTTTCCCTGCAATTTCTCCCATTTGTAATGGAAATGTCTAGCTTGTGCCTGTTCTGCCACTATACTTTGAAAGCAGATAACTTGTATTCTAGAGTTCACATATAAAGGATTTTTGGATTTCAGACTTGGAGTTGATTTAAGACTTTTGCTATGATGAGATGAATGTGTCTTACATGTAGCGAGGACATGAATTTTTGGGGCCAAAGGGTGGAGGGTCATGGATTGAATTATGTCCCCCAAAAATGTGTCAACTTGGTTAGGCCATGATTCACACTATTGTGTGACTGTCCTACATTTTGTGATGGTAATTTTATGTTAAAGAGAATTAGGGTGGGATTGTAACACCCTTACTAAGGTCACATCTCTGATCCCTGGGGAGTGGCCTGCACCACCTTTTATTTATACAAGAGATAAAAGGAAAAGGACGTAAGCAGAGAGGGGGACCTCATACCACCAAGAAAGCAGTGCCAGGAGAAGAGCGTATCCTTTGGACCCAGAGTTCCTCCACGGAGAAGCTCCTAGTCCACTGGAAGACTGACGACAAGGACCTTCCTCCAGAGCCAACGGAAAGAGAAGGGCTTCCCTTGGAGCTGAAGTCCTGAATTTGGACTTCCAGCCTACTAGACTGTGAGAAAATAAATTTTTCTTTGTTAAAACCACCTACTTGTGGTATTTCTGTTATAGCAGCAGTAGATAACTAAGACAGTTGCTAACCAAAAGGTCCAAAGTTTGAATCTACCAGCTGCTCCTTGGAAACCCTGGGGGCAGTTCTACTCTGTCCAGTAGGGTCACTATGAGTTGAAATCGACTTGATGGCAGTGGGTTTGGGTTTTTTGGTTTTACTTCAACTATGCTGTGTGAGTACCAAAAAGTTAGATTTGGGGCAAAGACGACTTAAACCATGATGAGAGAGGCAGCTACTAGGGAGAAAAGGGCATCTTTATGGAAAAGCCAGAGAGCAGGGCTGAGGGTCTCCTCTACTCCGCATTTACAAGCTGTGATAGTTGTTAACTCATCTGTACAATGGAGGTAACCGTAACTCTTCATTGAGTAGTAACCAGTTTCCATCAAATCAACTCTGACTCATGGCAAGTAGAACTCTGCTCCACAGGCTTTTCAATGGGTGATTTTTCAGAAGGAGGTCACCAGGCCTTTCTTTTGAGGTGCCTCTGGTTGGACTTGAACCTCCAACCTTCCCGTTAGCAGCCAAGCATGTTAACTATCTGCACCACTCAGGGACTCCCCTCATTGGATAGCAGTGAGGATTAAAGAGGATGTGTTTTACACTGGGCATGTTAAAAGCATCCCATAAGTGGTGGCAAGAATGAGTCTCTCTTGGCTTCCTCTCCCATCAGAAGGATGCTGCACCCAGGGCTGGAGAAGCCAAAGGGGTGGCTTTATAAACTGCAGGTAGGGCCTCCCATATAGCCAAACCAGGGAGGGGCCAGCTTAACACCGCTCCCACTTGTCAGGATCCCAGGTTCACCTGACGATGAGGGAGCACAGCCCGAGGAAGTTTCTGTTGTTGCTTTGTTTCTTTTTTCTCACCTCAGTCTAAGGTCAGTCCCTAAAGTTCTCATTTTCTGCACCTGGACTGACTTCCTCCCAGGATGAGGGGCAGCCCAACTTCTATCACAGGTGTGGTGTGTCTCCATGGCTCCAATAAGACTATAACACAATAGCCTGGAACGGGGATTTTTCCCAGAGTCTGGGCTTCGCAGCACTAACCAGCACCACCAATGAGACGCCCAAACCCTGTCTAGCTTAGAATTGAGCCAGGCACACCCCAGTCGTTTCTGATTTATCAAGAGTGCAACAAGTCTTGATGACCATTCTCAATGGGCTCACTCTGTTAGCAAGTTTCCTAGACTATCCCATCTCAGGAAGATGAGCGTGAAAAGATAAGTTAAAGACAGCCAAAAACTGATTATAGTGCCCACTGCTGAACATGAAACTGAAGTGTCAATCAGAGGAGTAGAAACAAGTCCCTCCACTACATGCTCCATCCAGATAAAAACTGGGGAGAAATCTTCAAAGCTGGCTTGTGTTTCAGCTATCTAGAATATATCATACAGGGCTATATAGAAATAAGATTCTCACCTGGAAATGGGTAAAGAGATTGGGTAAAGACCCAGACTAAGGCTACAAAAAAATTGAATGAACACATGATTTTCACTCTTGAGGACATGAGATGCATCAGCTGCCAAACCGCGTTCTGGCCCAGGTAGTTTCGCCCAGGAGAAGTGGCACTGAGTTCTCAGAGCTGAGCATGCAATGGGTAGTCAAACATAACTTGTTTTTGTTTGGTAGATTGACTTATGTATATCGATTGTACCCAACCTATGGCCAAAACCAATTGATATTAACGTAAAGATTTGGGGGATGTCTTAGTTTCCTAGTGCTGCTATAATAACAATACTGTGAGTGGGGGCGAGGGATTATTAGATGAACTTCAGTATACCGTAGCCAATCCCCTGAGAACTATATCTAAAGTCTGACATAACTTTTCCTATAAGGCAGGTATTAGCCCTATTCTCTGATACGAGCTAAGAGATTTACTGTAATACTAATATTGATACTGATTTTATAAACTAAAATATTGGCTGTACAGATACAAATACGAAAATGGTGTAAAAAGAAAAGGAATGAGCACTGATGTTAGCTCCTGTCCCTCCCTCCCCTCTTTTTATTAGGGTGTTTCTCTTCTAGTCCTGGTTCATGCTGAACATGGGAACCTGATCACCCTCACAGTTTAATTGCAGAGCCTTCTCAATCTCACCGTCTGTATCTATTCAGAATCCAGTCTTAATAGTTCTAGCTAGATCTGTAATTCAGATTTCATCAGCTAAATTTCTGTTGCCCTTGCTATTTGTTTGTAGATGCTTCTTGTTACAGGTCTGTGAAACAGAGGGAATTAGGGAGGGGCAATGAGAATACAATCTGTTTGTTGCCTGGATTTCTGAAGATTTCCATTAATGCTTTCTGCAAAATGCCTTCTACCTTTGCACTGCTAGTAGGAGAGAAGGCAAGGAGCACCTTCCGGACAGAAGTTCCATCATTAGTCTATGCTGACTCCCTGATAAAAAAAAATCCCTGATAGCCTCTGTAAAACACACCCACAGCTGGGGCTTAGCTGGTAGGACTCATTATTCAGCTGTATTCACATTCATCGCCCAAGATTAACAAGTGCAAGCCCTGAGAATGTGGTCATTGATTACTGCTGTAACAGAAAGGGGGTTAGCAGTTCCTCACTTGGTTCAGTGGTAGAATTCTCACTCTCCATATGGGAGGCCAGGGTTCTATTCCCAGCCAATGTACCTCCTGTACAAGCCATCACCCTTCAGTAGAGGTGTACGTGTTGCTATGGCACTGGGCAGGTTTCAGCAGAGCTTCTGGACTAAGACGGACTAGGAAGAAAGTTCTGGCAATCTATTTCGGAAAATCACTCAATTAGAACCCTATGAATCACAGCAGTTGGATCCACAAACAATCACAGGGATGGCACAGGCCTGGGCAGTGTTTCTTTCTCGGTACATGGCGGGTGACAGCTGGCTGGCAGCTAACAGCAGCACTGAGGCCTCTATTTTAAAACACCATCATCTCTGGGCTCCCAACTTTGTCCTACCTCTTTGCTCACCTCTGATTTCTGACCCGTCTCAGGCCTCTGCTTCTGTAAACTCCTTTCCTTCAGGCTGTCTTCCCCACTGGCCCCTATAGTTCATTCTCACCTGCCACATTGCCTCTCTCAAAGGCAGCTCTGGTCCTGTCTTTCATCAACCACTGCCAATAGCCCAGACTACCAAGTGGTTGAGATGGGAACTGCACTGTGTCTTGGCTTCTCTTCCCAGCTATGGACCAGCAGATCCATGGAAGAGTGACAGTTCTCTGATACCTGGAAAATTGCAGAATTTCTCCTGCCATCATCATCCTCATTATCATTTTGTGGCTTTAGGCAGCATGCTACTGGAGTCAGTATTATTCTGGAAAAATGCTGTTACCTACCTCATTGCACTGCAGTGCTGCCACTGAAGGGCAGCAGGCTTAGCCTGGTCTGGTGGTGCTCAAGAGTAGCAGATATCAGAATCACCTGGAAGGCTTGTCAACACAGAATGCTGGGCCCACCCCGCTGGGTTTCCAATTCAGTGCATCTGGAGTGCAGCCTGAGAATCTGCGTTTCTTACACCTTCCCAGGTGAGGCTGTTGATGCTGTTCTGGGGAGCACACTTTCAGAGCCACTAGCCCAGTGGATGGAGCCTTGGTGGTGCAGTGGTTAAGAGCCCAGCTGCTAACCAAAACGTCAGCAGTTCGAATCCACCAGCCGCTCCCTGGAAGCCCTGTGGAGCAGTTCTACTCTGTTCTATAGGGTCACTATGAGTCGGAATCGACTCGATGGCACCTAACAACAACAGCTCAGTGGATGAGCACTGACTTTGAAGCCAGATTGACATAGAACCGAACATGTCCTGCCACTTCCCAGTGATGTGACTTCAGACAAGTTATTTAACCTCTCTGAGCCTCAGTTTCCTCATCTGTACAGTAGGAAAATACGAGCGACCTCACGGGAGTGTTATTAGGATAAAACGGTGTTTGGCACACAGTAAGCACTCAATAAGTGATAAATGGTAGCTACTTCATTCAACTGATTAGGGATTCCTCAAGCCAGGGCTCCCACCCCTGGAAGCCATCAATCTCAGAGTAGAAATATGCATTTTAACAAGGCACCTGCGGAGGCAGCAAAGCCTCTGAGGCTTGGAAGATGAAGACCTCCTCAAGGGTAGCAGGAAGGTGACTTTGGTCCGAGCTGCATATTCTCTGGTGGTTGGCAGTATGGTTCTCCCTGGCCCTCCTGTACCTCTGGGGAGAGAGCCCTGCTAGCATTTCTCACGGAATTGGAAATCTGAAGCACTGTCTTCTAGGCTCCAGCCTTTTCTTCCTCCTCATGTTTTATCCTTTGTCTGCACACTTCAAACCACTGTGGAGTTCCTGCTTGTGATTGCTGGGCAGCTACTGCTGCTGCAGTTTCAGGGAGGATCAGGAAAAAACGGTGGCTTAATTATTGCAGAAAGTCCTACTCATGAACCGCAAAAAACAGAACTAGAAACAATGGTCACCCTAGAAAGGATACCTGCAATGACCAAGCAAGAGAGGGGTTTTTCTTGCTAAACAAATGAAAGGAAGTTTGCTGGCTATTAAGTGATCCTACAGCCTGGGAAGGAGTCCCTGATGGCACAGTTAAGGCTTGACTGCTAACTGAAAGGCTGGAGGTTTGAGCCCCCCAGAGGCAGCCTGGCAATCTGCTTCCAAAAGGTCACAGCCTTGAAAATCAAATGGAGTACAGTTCTACGATGCACACAAAGGGTCTCCATGAGCCAACAGCAACTGGTTTGGTTTTAGATAGCCCTGGGAGCTCTCTCTCTATCCTCATATTCAAACCCATACGCAAATGCGAACAATGTATTCAAACTGTCCTTTGAAGTCAGACAATTCTATATTTTAGTTGAGACCAGTGTATTGGAACTAATGATGACCCAGGATCAAAAGCACCTTAATTTTCTTAGACAGCACAAGCTCCTTTACAAATTCTTGACTGGCTCTGAGATTTCATAAATCTAGCTCAATGAGATAGACATTGTTTGATAATTTTAGATTCTGTTGGATCATCTTTCTTGGGAATAAGCATAAATATGAATCTCTTCCAGTCGGTTGGACAGCTAACTGTCTTCCAAATTTCTTGGCATATACAAGTGAGCACTTTCAATGCTGTGTCATTTATTGAAACATCTCAGTTGGTATTCCATCAATTCCTGGAGCCCTGTTTTTCACCAATGCCTTCAGTGCAGCTTGGACTTCTTCCTTCAGTACCACTGGCTCCTGATCATATGCTACCTCCTGAAATGGTTGAATATCGACCAATTCTTTTTGGTACAGTGACTCTGTATATTCCTTCCATCTTCTTTTGATGTTCCTTGCATCATTTAATATTTTCCCCATAGAATCCTCCAATATTGCAACTCGAGGCTTGAAGTTTTTCTTCAGTTCTTTCAGCTTGAGAAATGTCAAGTATGTTCTTCCCTTTTAGTTTTCTGTCACCAAGTCTTTGCACATGTCGTTATAGTAATTTACTTTGTCTTCTCTAGCTGCCCTTAGAAATCTTCTGTTCAGCTCTTTTACTTCATCATTTCTTCTGTGTGCTTTACCTACTTGATATTCAAAAGCAAGTTTCAGCATCACTCTGACATTCATTTTGGTCTTTTCTTTCTTTCCTGTCTTTTTTTATGTATGATGTCCTTCATATCATTCCATAACTTGTCTGGTCTTCAGTCATTAGTGTTCAAAAGTGCTGCAGCAGTATATCAACAGGGAACTGCCAGAAATTCACGCCAGATTCAGAAGAGGACTCTTAACCAGGGATATCATTGCTGACATCAGATGGATCCTGGCTGAAAGCAGAGAATATCAGAAAGATGTTTACCTGTGTTTTATTGACTGTGCAAAGGCATACAACTGTGTGGATCATAACAAATTATAAACAACATTTCAAAGAATGGAAATCCCAGAACACTTAATTGTGCCCATGTGGAACCTGTACATGAATCAAGAGTTGTTGGAACAGAATAAGGGCATACTGCGTGGTTTAAAATCAGGAAAAGTGTGTGTCAGGCTTGTATCCTTTCACCATGCCTATTCAATCTGTATGCTGAGCAAATAATCTAAGAAGCTGGACTATATGAAGAAGAACAGGGCATCAAGATTGGTGGAAGACTCATTAACAACCTGCATTATGCAGATGACACAACTTTGCTTGCTGAAAGTGAAGAGGACTTGAGACACTTATTGATGAAGATCAAAGATCACAGCCTTCAGTATGGAATATACCTCAACCTAAAGAAAACGAAAATCCTCACAACTGGACCAAAAAGCAACTTCATGATAAATGGAGAAAAGATTGAAGTTGTCAAGGATTTCGTTTTACTTGGATTCACAATCAACACCCATGGAAGCAGTAGTCAAGAAATCAAAGATTGCATTGCATTGGGCAAATCTGCTACAAAAGACCTCTTTAAAGTGTTGAAAAGCAAAGATGTCACCTTGAGGATTAAGGTGCTCCTGCCCCAAGCCATGGTGTTTTCAATCACCTCATGTGCATGGGAAAGTTGAATGATGAATAAGGAAGACAGAAGAAGAATGCACGCCTTTGAATTGTGCCGTTGGTGAAGAATATTGAACATACTAGGGACTGCTAAAAGAATGAACAAATCTGTCTTGGAAGAAGTACAACCAGAATGCTCCTTAGAAGCAAGGATGGTGAGACTATGTCTCACATACTTCGGATATGTTTTCAGGAGAGATCAGTCCCTGGAGAAGGACATCATGCTTGGTAAAGTAGATGGTCAGCGAAAAAGAGGAAGACCCTCAATGAGATGGATTGGCACAGTGGCTACAACAATGGGCTCAAGCACAACAGTGATTGTGAGGACGACACAGGGCTGGGCAGTGTTTTGTTCTGTTATACATAGGGTTGCTATGAGTCGGAACCGATTCAAAGGCACCTAACAGAAACAACAGCTCAATGAGGCCCACACTTTTGTGTAATAATCATGTAGAAAGCTACATGACTTTTTGCTCCCCCATGCCACTCCAAAACTCTGATCCAAGGAGACTTTGATATTTGCATTTTAACAAATGCCAGAGCTCTGATGTGAGCAGAGCATGAGGGCGCCTACCTGAAAAACGCTGCCCTTTGAAATGTCTTTTTTCACAGTTTTGATTAATCTGGCCTTTCCCAGGGCTGCACCCAGCTTCTGGAGGTCAAGCCAGTTTCATCTCTTCTCCTTCTTCACGTCACCATCTTCTTTATTTCCATTTCCGGGAATCCAATCAGCTCACTGATTCGTAAATCTGTTTGTTTTTTTATCTTCTAGAGGCTGCGTGTGTTTTTTGGCTCCCAGCAACATCACAAATTGTATTTTGTGTGTTATGTTAAGTTTGTCCACAGAAATTTGTTTCTAGGAAAAAGACCTTAAATTCTCTTTCCCTCCTTATTGCCAAAAGCTACAGATCTCTCAGAGGGAACTTGGGCCGCAAAGACAAAGAGGCCTTGTAGGAGAAATGAAGTCGAAAATAAGTCACTTCACTTTCCGGGTCTCAGTTCCTCATCAGTTAAATTAGGAAGCTGGATTTAGTAATCTGCACTGCCCAGCACATTAGCCACTAGTCATGTGTGGCTGTTGAGTCTAGAAACATGGCTAGTCCAAATAAAGACATGCTCTAAGTGTAGAATGCACACCAGACTGTGAAGACTCAGTATGGAAAAATAGTATTAAAAAAAGAATGTAAAATATCTCACTAATAATTGTTATATTGGCTACATGTTGAAATTATAATATGTTAATATATTTCATTAAATAATATACATTATTAAATTAATTTCACTTGTTTCTTTGTCTTTTTAATACGGCTATTAAAAATTTTTAAATTACCTGTGTGGCTCACAGGAACCCTCACGGTTCAGTGGTTAAAGTGCTTGGCTGCTAACCAAAAGTTTGGTGATTCGAACCCATCAGCGACTCCAAGGGAGAAGTCTGCTTCCATAAAGATTACAGCCTTAGAAACCCTATGGGGCAGTTCTGCTCTGTCCTATGGGGTCACCTTGAGTTGGAATCGACTCCTCGGCAGTGGGAGTTTGGATGTGTTTTACATTATATTTCTGTTGGACAGTGATGATCTAGAATTGCCCTGTAGCCAACAGTCACATGTAGCTATTTAAATAATTCAAATTAAATCAAATTAAATTTAGTGCCTCAATCATGCTAGCTACATTTCAAGTTGAATCGACTCGAGGGCACTAGGTGGGGGTTGGAATAGCCACACCTGGCGAGTAGCTACTACTATATTTAACAATGCTGACATTGTACATTTCCATATTCACGGAATGTTCTATTGGACACCACTGACCTAGTAGGCTCCCTACTGCTCTAAAAATTTTTGATAGCCTGTTTTGAACTCATTTGTATGAGTTTATGTTAGAAATTTCACTCTCCAGCCTACGATGGCACTAGTTTTTTGTTTTTTTTTAGCCTAGTTCTAGGCCCTTTTCTTCTGCTCAGATCCTAACTAAGTTTGTGTCGTAGTTCTGAAGAGCCCATTTTTGGGAGCACAGGTCCAAACCACCACCACTGCTCTTGGTCCTTCTCAGGTAGATCACCTGGAGCCTCTTCTCTTAAACCCTGGATGAGCTCTCTATTGTTGCTGTATCAAATTACCATAAAATTAGTGACTTAAAACAGCACAAATTTATTCTCTTACAGTTCTGGGGGTCAGAAATCCATATTCAGCCTCATTGGGCTAAAATCAAGGTGTTGGTAGAGTTGGGAACCTTATGGAGGCTTCAGGCGAGAGTCTGTTTCTTTGTCTTTTTCACCTTCTAGAGGCTGCCTGGGTTTCTTGACTCCCAGACGCATCACTCCAATCTCTGCTTCCATCTTCACATCACCCTCTCCTCCTTGTGATCTTCTGCCTCCCTCTCAGAAGGACCTTTGTGATTACATTGAGCTCATCTGGGTAATCCAATAATCTCTCCATCTCAAGATCCTTAACTTGCAAAATCTCTTTTGTCATTTAAATTTGTAGTAACAGGACCTGGGGGTTAGGATTTGAATATCTTTGGGGGACCATTATTTCAACCCCCAATTGAAAAAAAAATAACACACTTTGTCTGACCTATATGAAGAGGTCAATACCAAAAAAAATACCATACTGGTTGCCCTCGAGTCAATTCCAACTCATAGCAACCCTATAGGACAAAGTAGAACTGCCCCATAGGGTTTCCAAGGAGCACCTGGCAGATTCGAACTGCCAACCTTTTGATTAGCAGCCGAGCTCTTAACCAGAGGTAATAGCTTGCATAATCCAAGGAAAACTTAAACTAAAATGCCCTCATAGAAGTCAAACATTTCTGAGAACGTCACATATGATAACACTTTCCCATGTCCCTGAGGTAGGATACAAACTTTTCTGTTGAGAGACCACATCATTGCTCAGAAAATATTCACCTTATGGGGCCATTGTTGTTTCAACCTTTCCCAGACTCCATAAAGCCCCACCTATCATCATCCGCTACCCAGAGGAGAAAGTACTTGGCTAGAAGTCAATGGCATGACCCAGGTGTTAGAACCATTCCTGGGAAAGAAAGAATAGTCATGAGTAATTTATGAGTTTGGTCATTGATAGGAACTGAGATTACTTTTAAGGGAAAAAAAAAAAAAAAGAGTAGGAATACTGAGGGCCTCTCTGAATGGTGGGAGAAGCATAGGTAGCAGGGCCATTAAAGAATGAGCCCTGGAAAAATTCTTGTTTAATAGTTCTATAGATGATCCATGTAAGTGCACGGAGAATGTTTTTAAGTTTGCACATGGCATTGTTTCTTTAGGCCATAAAGAAGATCTCACACGCCTATTTGAATGGACAGGGAAAGATACCCAGTGAGAGTAAGCTCAGGTAAAAATAAGACAATAAACATAGAGAAAAAACAATCTAGACCATTACATAAGTTATGTACTCTGAAGAACAATTGTGTTTCAGAAAAGAATCTCAGTAACTCTTCCCAGAATACATCAACCCTATGTGTAGAAAAAACGGCCAAGCAAAATGTTGGGCATTGTCAAGAAATGTTTGGAAAGAAAACTGAACGTGTTCTAGTTACTAAACTCCCAGCAGCAATGGAAATAATTCTTCCAATAAAAGGACCATATGACCTACCAAGGGATCCCAGAGTTTTCATAATCCAGTTTATTGGAGTTCACTTGAGTCCCTGGGTAGTACAAATGGTGAAGGGCTCAGCTATCAAGTAAAAGGTTAGAGGTTCAAATCCATGCCTAAGAAAAAAGACATGGCCATCTATTTCCAAAAACTCAGCAATCAAAAAACTCTATGGAGTACACTTCTACTTGACACACCTGGGGTCATCATGAATCAGAGTCAACTCCATGGCAACTGGGGCTGGTGGTTTTTTGGTGTTTTATTTGTTTGTTTTGTGGGGAGGTTCTTTATTATGGGTTATGCCATGTTGGCCCACTATTCAAAGACAGTAAAACTCCATCCAATTGAATGAGGGAAACAAGCAGAGAGGCTCACTATAGTCCTCTGCCTCCTTGCTCTGACCTCTCCTTTCTAGAAGGGGCAGACTTCCTCAGAGCCACCCCATTCCCATCCCACCCACTCCCTTCTGAGTTAGGGGGTGGTCTTCAACTCCTCAGCCCCTGAATTCTCCCAAAGCATGAGGTTCAGAGCATCCACAGGGACTTCATTCTCCCTCCTGGTGTTTGGCACTAAAGCCATGAAGCAGGTTCCAGAGGGTTCAGATTCCATTTCTAGGCAGGGTGGCTCCGTCATCAGAAACAGGTCCAAACGTATTGGCAACCAGAAGAAGAGAAAATCCAGGTTTCCAGGACCAGCACTGACACAATATGCGCCTTTGTACAAATTAGATAAAGGTGTTCTTTCTGCAGGAGACATTCATTCACGGTTGTGCTTCCCGCTCCCCAAGCAAAGCTGGAGACAAAGCTTGCTATGGGTACTTTACTGGGGACATATTGAGTCCCTGGCTGGTGGGATGGTTAACACACTTAGCTGCTAATGAAAAGGTTGAAGATTCAAGTCCAAGAGGCACCTCAAGAGAAAGTCTTAGTGATCTATTTCTGAAAATTCTTTGTAACTCAGTTCTCCTCTGACACACATGGGGTCACTGTGAGTCACAATAGACTCAAAGGCAACTAAAAAAAGAAAAAACCTGTTGCTATTGAGTTGACTCCAACTCACAGCAACTCTATAGGACAGAGGAGAACTGCCCCATAGGGTTTTCAAGGAACAGCTGGTGGATTCGAACTGCCAGCATTTTGGATAGCAGCCAACCTCTTAATTACTACGCCACCCAGGCTCCCAAAGGCAACCTGTAATGCCAGGAAACAGGAGGGAGCAAGGAGCGAGAGTGACTCAGACAGGAGGCAAAGCCAGTGAGTGACATCTCAGGGAGCTGGTTACCACTGAGAGGCCTAGTGCTCAATCTCTCCAGGACCTTAGGGAAGAATAGTCCTTCTGAAGGTCAGGAAGCTGTGCATCTACCCACTGACTCAGCCTTTCTGGTCGAGGGCTTCCTCCAGGGGCAATATCCCAGAACTCCCTGGGTGCCTGCAGGGGATGACAAGCCTCAGTGGCTGCAGAGAAAGTTCTGGAGCAGGAGAGTGTGGAGGGATGTTGGCACTGGCAATCGACGAGGTCAGAGCTGTAGTGACTTCACCCTGGGCTCTGGGGTGTGGCGCAGGACACCAGAGGGGACCGGGTAGCACCAGGGTGCAGGGGCCTGACCAGGACAGCAAGCTGGGCTTCTCTCCCATCACACCCTTGGGGAGCTCAGTGATGCATCTGTATGTGGAGGGATTCAGGGGGTTCTGAGACCTACAGCCACACTGGCTACACCCCAAGTCATCTGGAGCCCTCCTTCAGGAATGATACCAAGAGCTGCCAAAGTTTTAAAGCACAGCAGACAAAATGCCAGGAGATGGAAGAGTTGCCAAATTAGGATACACTGGAAAAAATAAAAATAAAACACAAATTAGGCCTGGCCCAGCCTGGGTCTCCCTATCCACACTGCCCAGAATCCATTGAAACCTTGAGGTGTTAGAGTCCCTGGGAACTCCACCCACAGCCTGTATACCCTGCTAAGTCCCCACCGCCAGGCAGGCTCATTATTATCCTATACATCAGCCAAAACCAAAACCAAACCCATTGCCATTGAGTCAACCTGACTCACAGCAACCCTGTAACTGAGTTCCTCCACCCACCACCAGCTCCAGGTCTCGTGGCATGGGGGTGGAGGTGGGGAGGTACAGGGCCTGTGCCATCGGCCAGACTTGAGTCTCTTTAAGGAATTACCCAGAGGCAGGGAGAGGAGCAAAGACTATATCTGGAACTCACTAAAAGGAAGGAAAGGAACCCTGATGGTGCAATGGTTAAGCGCTCGGTTGCTAACTGGAGGTTCAATTCCACCAGTGACTCTTTGGGAGGAAAGACCTGGTGATCTGCTCTGGCAAAGATTACAGCCTGGGAAAACTATGGGGCAGTTCTACCCTGTCCTATAAGGTCGCTGTGAGTCAGAATAGACTGCATGGCACCCAACGACAAAATGCAGGAAGGCACTTCCTCGTTCTCACTCCGAGACTTGATGTTCTGGGTCTGCCTGAATCTCTCACGTCTCGCATTTCCCACAGCCTCCTGTCTGTCCTCAGGCACCGGCCCCCACCTCACTGCTGCAGCAGTCTTTCCCCTAAGATGTACTAACTTGGTACCTGCTTCCTCACTAGAGGGCAAAGCCAGGTCTCATCTTCCCTGCTCAACACTGACTCCCAGCCCACCACTGGGCCTGGCACGGTGGAAGGGGACCCAGAAAAGGCAGAGTCAATGAATAAGTGGTCAGTACTTTAAAAAGTTTTTCTTCTGAATATACTAATTGTACTGGTTTCTGATAAATTGTAACTCCAGATGTTTTTACACTTTCAAGAACCCTGTTGTACTGTTAGTTGCTGTCAGGTGGCTCCAACTCATGGCCACCCCAATGTACAACAGAGGGACACCTTCCTGGTCCTTTGCCATCTTCATGATCTTTGCTATATTTGAGTCCATTGTTGTGCTTATTGCGTAGGGCTCATCTTCCAGCACTATACAGGACAATATTCCATTGTGATCCATAGGTTCTTTTATTGGCTAATTTTTGGAAGGAGATAGCCAGGTCTTTATTCTTATTCTGTCTTTGTCTGGAATCTCTGCTGAAACCTGTTCACTGTGGTGACCCTGCTGGTATTTGAAATACTGGTGACATAGCTTCCAGCATCACAGCAACACACAAGCCACCACAGTACAACAAACTGACAGGCACTGGTGACATTTTTGTGATAAATTTGGGAGACTGAAGGGAATTCTACCAAGATACAGGCAAGGGCTACAGAAGAGCGAGAACACCACCTAACAGGACTCATTGGTTCAGCAAGCACTCACATGCTAGCATCTGCGCCAGTTATTGAGAACAAAAAGATATGAGCCACACTTGGTCCTTGGCCTCACCTCAGTCTAATCCTAAACCCTTTGGAACCTTTTATTTCAACAATTTGAAGTCAGTGTCCTCTCTACAAAGACACAATGTACCACCACACAAAGATCTGGGTCAAAACTGCCGATTTAGCAGAAACAACCTCATGTGTCAGAGGCAGGGAGGTGAATTTCTTTCACCCACCACGCACTGAACAATGAAAGATTCCAAACGAAGAGAAGGAAGAAGTGAGTGCAAATACAGCGGGGCTCTTTTTATAGTCCTGGAGTGTGAGAATGTTAACGGAAGACTCTCAGAACCAGAGAGGATCTGAGAAAAGAAGGAGCGAGAATTTAATTTCAGGTGTTGTTTCAACAGGGTGAAAAAAAAAAAAAGCCAGTTTCTGAGTTACTTGAAGCCATTCTCAGAAACTGCATGGGCCTCGAGAAAGCTCCTATTGAACTGTAAAGTGTAAGAGACCTATTTAATGAAAATCTCTGGCCCCAGTGAGGAACCTGTTAATAGCAAGGAGCACAATTTAGCAAGTCTTAGGGCATTAAATGAGCATGACAAAATGTTAGATAACCAAATGCTGTTCTTCAAAGTGCCGTACTCATTCATTTTTTAAACATAAGTTATTAAAGAAAAAAAGGCACCGATAGAACTCAGCCATTGTACACGTTGGCTCTGCAAAAAGGTTGCAAAACTAGACTGGCCTCTCCCTGTGCCTCAGCATCCATCAAGTGAGTGTTTACTATGTTACCCTTCCACGTATCCTGGTGAATCATAATTAAACTAATAGCCACTGTGTCTACCCCTACTAGGGACTCCATTCTGTTCAGTTCCTTGACCTCCTTACTTCCAACAACCATATCCATCATTCTGCCTCAACCACCCTCTCCACGTCAACCCTGGTTGTTTTCATCACTAGTGACTATATCATTCCTGGAATTTCGGTGTCATCAAATCCTTCCAGCTCACCTATTCTGGGACCTTCATTGCAAGAATTCTTCATTGCAGTAATGGAGACTCCTTCAACCCACCCCACCACCATTTTAATTACTAATCACCCCCTTGTGCCTTCTTACATTCAAAGGTCTATTATTATAATCTTTCCCTTGCATTTATCCCCAAAGCTTTGCCTTTCTCTCCTTATCACTTTTATCCACCAAAACTCCAGCCCAATCACCTACCCTCTCTATTCCTGCATCACAGCTGCTGAATTTTGCTGAAAAAATCTACATCTGGGCTGACTGGAGTGCCTTTAAATCCATGACCTAACCTAAATAATAATAATAATAACCTAAAAAAATAAAAATAAAAATTCAATACTGATCAACAATCCTATTGTCTCTGTAGTAAATTCCTTCCCCACTCTCCATGATGACTGTTGTATACCTTCACCTTGCTCCTCAACCCATCACAAGGCCTCAGCCTCCAGCTTTCTTTACTTCTCTCCCCAGGACCTAGCCTTATGCTTCACTGAGAAAACTGAAGCAATCAGACAGTAGCCCTGCCATTGGTCCATCAGCCAATCTACAAACCTATCTCCACCTGAACGGTTCTGCTCATTTTCTCTCCTGTACCTGTGGGAACAATGGCTGTGCTCTTCTCAAAGGCAATTCCCTCCACTCCCACCCTCATAATCGCTTCGTTACTTCAGTTATCTTCTCCCTTTTTCATCTTCAATCTCTCTCTATACAAAATCATTCCCTTCAAAAGGCAAATATCTTCCAACTTAAATAAGCAAACAATTCTTAACCCCACATTAAAAAACAAACTCGCTGTTGTCAATTCCAACTCATGGTGACCCTATAGGACAGAGTAGAACTGCCCCATAAGGTTTACAAGGAGCGTCTGGTGGATTCGAACTGCCAACATTTTGGTTAGCAGCTGTAGATCTTAACCATTACACCACCAGGGTTTCCCTATATACTCTTCCAGTAATTATTCTTTTTTTTTCCACTTCCCTCTACAGCAAAACTTTTTTTTACTTCTTCACCCATAACTCAGTCCGTTCAGGTATTCATACCCCCTCCCCAATGCTCTTTTCAAAATGTCCTCCATGTCGCCAATCCACCGCAAGTTTCTGTCCTCTTACTCAAACTCACAACAGAATTCAACACAGTTGACCATTCCTTCTATTTGAAAAACCCGCCTCCCCTGGCATCTGTGATTCCACTCTCTGATCGCTCTTCACTCCATGGGCCATTCCTGCTTAGCCTCCTTTGATGGCATCTCCTCCTCTACTCAACCTCTGAATATCGGAGGGCCTCAGGAGCGGTCCTGGTCCTCTCCCCTCCTCTATTTTCCTGGGCGTTCTCTTCCAGTCCCAGGGCTTTACCACCATCTACACGATAATGACTGCAATAAGCAAAGCTCCTCTCTGACCTCTCCCACATAATCCCAGGCTTGTATATCTAAATGCTTTCAGGAATCCCTGCTGGCATAGTGGTTAAGAGTTTGGCTGCTGACCAAAAGGTCAGCAGTTCTACTCTGTCACATAGGATCGGTATGAGTTGGAATGGACTCAATGGCAACAGGTCTGGTTTTTTTTTTTTTAAATAAGCATCCTCCCAAAATAGAGCTCTTTAATCCCCTCCGCCCCTGCCACCACACACACACAAATACTTCCTCCCCAGGCTCCCCCATCACAATAAATGGCCCCTCATCTATCCAGGTGCTCAATCCAAAACACTCTCACTCTGCATATCTAACTCATCAGCAAGTCCTTTCTCCCAGAACAGTCATGATTCCATTCATTTTTCCCCATCTTCCACGCTTCACCAATCCACCACTCACTCGGCTGCTCCCCTCTTGGCCTCTCCACTCCATTCTCCATGCAGCAGAATGGTTGCTTTAAAACGTACACTAGGTATTTTCACTTAATATTTTAACACCTTTTCCAGTGTCTTTGGAAAATGAAATCCAAGCTCCTTACCATGTCCTCAAGGTCCTAAAATATCTGTCTTCCCCCAGTCTTTTCAATCTTATCCCAACACAGTCCCTCTTATTTGTGCTTTGGCCAAGCAATCTCTCTCTGTTCGTACAACTGCGAGAACACTTTTTCAGAGCAGGATTTGCCCTTAGTCACTTTTCCTAACGAGCTCTTCCCCTCGCTCTTTAAAGGGTGGACTCATTGTCCTCCCTTAGGGCTTCGTTCAAACATCACACTTTAGAGATGCTCTCCTGACTGTCTTAGTCATCTAGTGCTGGTGTAACACAAATACCATAGTGGATGGTTTTAACAAAGAGAAATTTATTCTCTCACAGCCTAGGAGGCTAGAAGTCCAAATTCAGGGTGCCAGATCCAGGGGAAGGTTTTCTCTCTCTGTTGGCTCTGGGGAAAGGTCCTTGTCATCAATCTTCCCCTGGCCGAGGAGGTTCTCAGCACAGGGCCCCAGGTCCAAAGGATGCACCATTCTTCCGGCTCTTGTTTCTTAGTGGTATGAAGTCCCCCGTCTCTCTGCTCACTTCTCTCTTTATTTCAAAAGACATTGATTTAAGACAAAACATAATGTTGTAGATTGAGTCCTGCCTCATTAACATAACCGCTTCTAATGCTGCCTTATTAACATCGTAGAGGTAGAACTTACAACCAAACACATAGGAAAATTACATCAGATGACAAAACGGTGGACAATCACATGATACTGGGAATCATGGCCTAGCCAAGTTGACAGATATTTTTGGGGACACAGTTCAATCCACGACACTGGTCATTTTATCAAACATTGTGTCTTCCAGTTGGTAATATTACTGGATGTGCATTGAGTGCTCTCCAGGCATCGCTACTTGTGCTTTACATGGATTAACTTCTTTAATTCCTCACAACGCTATGAGATAGACACTATTATTGTCATTGTCATGCCCATCTTACAAAAGAGGAAACTGAGCCCAGAGAGGAAGAACAACTATCCAAAGTCCCATAGTTATAGGAGGTGGTCTCAGGATTTAATCCCAGGCAGCCTGGCTCTAGCCTGGCCGCTGGACCATCACGCCATCCTGCCTGTCTCACATTACCTGTGTGTCTCCTTCCAGCACTCTTTGCAATCTATAATTTTCTTGTTTAATTAAGTATTGTCAATTTTCCCATGAGAATATGTGCAATGTGTGGGCAGAGGCCATTTTTTATCATCTCTGGATCCCCAGTGCCTGCCACACAGTAGGTTGCTCAGCAAATACTTGTCAAATGAATGAATGAATGGTAGGTTGGAGTCAGCTAATGAAAACATTTATATGAATGACTACTATTATTTAGTATGAACCATCTTTAGACAGTGACCACAGATAATATCAGCAAATCTGTTTTTTTTGTTTTTAAATGATTGAATAAAGTTATCTATGTTTTATATTTTTCCAGAACAGGTTTACTATGCTGGCCCTGTCAATAATCCTGGATTTATAGTCCCTGAGGTAAGGTTTTGTTATTTTATCTTGTTTTGTTTCTTAATTGTTATATTGATGGATTTCTTGAAGAATGAAAAGAGAAAAGGAAAAAGAGATAGATGAGGAGGAAGAGAAGGGGAAGGACTGAGAGGGAAGAGGAGGAAGAGAACAGGATTAAATAGTTCAAAACGTTTTTTATAGACGTTTATTAAGAAAACCCTTTCTTAATGAAGCTGTTACTTCTGGTATAGCACCTAGCACATAGTGGGTACTTAAAAATGTTTGACACCCTGCTTCTGTCACTTCAGTATTTAATATTTTATGTCCCTTGGGACCTTTGGGGATCTTTGGGGTCCACTGAGAGGAAGGCCAGGCTTCTTTTCCAGCAGGATGGCGGTGTCCACAGGAATTCCACGTGGCTGGAGCTGCTTGGGGTGCATGACAGATCGCCACTTGGGGCTCAAGCAATGCTTCAGAAAGTTTGGCAGTGCAGAGAAAGGCAGATACACAAACCACAGTGTCCTAAATGTCCTCCCAGTTACAGTCGCTGTACTGTCCATGGGCGCCCATCGAATCAATCGAGTGCCCATGTCCTGAGTATTCACTGGTGAGGCTCACAGCTAAGAGGAGAATTTTCCACCAGTTCCTTTCTGCTCAAAATAATGTGACTTTATTAAGTGGCTGAGTTGAAATATAGCAGTGACATGAGCAATAAAGTTTCAATATGATACTCCTGAGAGAATTTTAGGGAACAATGTGAAAAGAACCACAAATAGGTAATAGTTAATCTGTTTTTGTTTTGTTTTCAATTTCACCCTTCCAGTCCTCCAATATAACTCCAGCAAGGGGTCTCCTTCTCCACAAGGAATCTCTTTAACTTAATTTCTATGCTCTGACATGTTTTCTTTCTGCCCCAGCCTCTGGGCTCCTGAGTTTAGAGGATCACCTGTCTAGACTGCTTCAAACCCTCGCAAGGCTAGGACTTTCCAGCCTTCCCCTCTGGGGTTCTTCTCCAAAGTTGTCCTCTCTGGCCTCTAGCCATATGAAAATTTTACAAGGAAGGAAAACTCAGAATCCCTTCACTTCTAAAAGTATAGGATGTGGACCAAAGTTCTCTCAAATAATTTTTTTTTCTTTAAATCTTTGCAGTTTGAATTCTTTCTCTTTCCCCATTTTCCTTCTGACTCTTCCCTCCCCCACCACGCCTACACCCCATTGTTGTTGTTTGTTACCATTCAGTCCAACTCGTGGTGACATCACGTACAACAGGATGAAATCTTCCCTGATCCTGCATCATCTTCATGATCGTTGGTATGTGTGAGTCCACTGTGGCTATTACGCAGTGCCTGCCAACCTAGGGGGCTCATCTTCCAGCACTATATTGGACAATACTTTCTTGTGATCCATAAGGTTTCTTTGGCAAATTTTCAGAAGTAGAGAACCAGGCCTTTCTTCCTAGTCTGTCTTTGTCTGGAAGCTCCACTGAAACCTGTCCACCATGGGTGACCCTGCTGGTATTTGAAATACTGGTGTCATAGCTTCCAGCATCACAGAAACCTATAAGCCACCACAGTCTAACAAACTGACAGACAGGTGATGTGTCCTCCCCACTGCAGACCGACTTAAAATTTGCATTTTGCATTAATGGCTTAAAAGAAAAAGTTATTAGCAATTGCTATGAAATAGAGCAGAAAATAACTTCTTAAAGTCATAGCATCCTTTTGAAAGAAAATGTACCAGAAATGTAAGAAAGCTTTACTGCCATCACCTAAGATATTTGGGGGAAGCACAGTGTTAGCACTTTTTCACCAGAAACAATGCTCAAGGAGACACTGCCCAGAGCGAGGGCAGAGAAAGTAGCGTGATCCCCTGACTCTGAGCCTGTGGAGTTGAAGGATCTACCAGACTTTCATGCCTGGTTCTCCCACCTCATCCCCTCCTGAGGCCTGGGCCAGGGAAGCAAGAACCTGCTAAGTGCTGACCTGCCCCGCAGCTGCTGACACTTGGACAGACCTGGCGGGACACACAACCCCTCTGGGACACAGCAGATATGCAGCGAGGCAGCCCCATGTTGGCCGCACACCAGCCACAGCAACTCAGTCCTCTCTGGCCCCCAGTCAGCCAGCACACAGAGACTTGGCTTTCCTAAAACGGGACAGAGACACTGTCAAGTCTTTGGGTTTAAAAGGCCTCCCTCTTGCCCCCTCCTCATACCAAGCCCTTGGAGCTGGGCTCTGGGCTAATGGCGGCCCTTGCTTGGCCACAAACATTTCCACTCAGCACTCAGTCTTCAGTCCCTAGGTTTCCTCTTCTCTTTAACAAGCCAGCCCCCTGGCCCAGAATGGAAGTCCTTCCTGTAGTCCTGTATCTTTATGTGGCTGCTGTTTTCTGAGTTAGACTTTAGAGATACTCTAGGCTCCCAACGCACACAGACAACATCTTGTAGGCTGCTGAACTACGGAATTACCAAGAATCCCACTACCAATCCCTGGCTCGACAACTCCCTGCTCTGCAGGCCTGCAGAAAGACGCTCCTGTCATTTTCCTGCTCTGCCTCTTCTGTCCTGCTAGCATGCCCCTCCGGGTGCCTACAGACTGGCCAGCCACCTAAATACTCTTGCCCCTTCTAATCTCCAGCCTATGCTCTCCTTCCTCCAAATGCTGCATCCCTTCCTGGGCTCATAAACCAGTGAAGAAAAATTCATTTGGTTTTCAATAAATGTGTAGTTATGACTTAAATGTATGTGAAGAGTTAAAAGAAAGTTAATTATTATTGTTATTAAACACAGACTCCCAGATGACTTTGAGTTGACTTTTACCCATAATTAATTCTCTAACTTTCACACTGGTTTGGCTAAACTCCTAACACTTCTGATGAAATTATAGCTGCTCAGTACCAGCAATAAGACTCATGGGAGCCTACAGATTTATAGAAATCTTTGAGTTGAATGATGCCTTAGGGTTATTCTAATCAATCCTCACACCCAAGACAGCCTCCAGAGGATCTAGAATAATACACCTTGCAGTGTTGGGGAGTCCACACTCACAAAGCTCTGCTAATTGCTAGAAGGTTGCTCTCTCCTAGCAAAAGCTCTGTCTTGGGCAACTTTCATCCAGCGGTCTTATTTATTCCTGCCCTCTGGCCTCATGCAAAATAAACCCCTTTCCTGTTTTAGGTGACAGGTAGTTCAAAGATTTGCCAGGAGTTCCTTTCCCTGTGCTTCCCCCCATCCCCCACCCCTCTCTCCTCTTACCTCTCCCCTCCCACCACCTGCAGTCTTGTCACCTCCAGATCAGGAAGTCAGCAAACAGGCACACCTATTGCATGGCCTGTAGGGTGGGTTACCCTGGGGCTTAGGCAGTAAACACGACAAACTCAGCTCAATGGCTGGGTGCTTTCTGCAGTTTCTTATACTGCATGGTTATCAGACTGTTCTTCTCCATGATTCAGTCCTAGCTACAGTCTCTGTGGACTGCTCATCACCAGAAAGGAGCCCTGAGAGGCTGCAGTACCTTTCCTGACAGAGCATTTCGGTTTTGTGCCACTGGGTATTGCTCCTCCGGTGGTCTTCTCCATCTCAGCAAATGATGCGGCATCCTTCCAGTTGCTCCAGCCACAGTCCTTGGAGTCCCTGTTACTCCCTCTGTTTCTCTTCCACCCACCTAGATTTCCTCAGTAATGACACTGGCTCTTCTTTCAGCATCTATCCAGAATTTGACCCCTTGTCACCACCCCCTCCCACCTGGATTGTAGCCACAGCCTCTTCCCTGGTCCTGCTGCTCCCACCCTCCCCCTGTGTCTCTTCAACACAGCAGCCTTACCAAAACCAAAAACCAAGCCCACTGCCATCAAGTCGATTCCGACTCATAGTGACCTGATAGGACAGAGCAGAACTACCCGAAAGAGTTTCCAAGGAGCACCTGGCAGATTCGAACTACTGACCTCTTGGGTAGCAGCCGTAGCACTTAACCACTACGCCACCAGGGTTTCCATAGCAGCCTTAGGGGCCCCATTAACATGTGGGTCACACCTCTGCCAGACTCTCTGAGGGCCACATCCCTTCAGGGTGGAGGCCAGAGCCCTTCCTGTGGCCGTGAGCCTGGCTGCCCTTCACATCTCCAGCCTCAACTCCTCTCACCCCGCGCAGGGTGAGCCCCCTTGCTGTTCCTCACAGGGTCAGTTTCCTATGCTGGGACACCATCCCCACTCCCACACCTCCTTGAGATCTTTGCCCAAAGGCCACCTTCTCAGCAGGGCCTGCCTTGACCTCCCTGCTGAAAATTGCAAACCAGCACCAGCCCTGCCCCACTACCCACTACACCCAGCAATCTCGGTCCACCCCTCCCTGCTTGATTTTCTCCATAGCAATTATCACCGTCTACATTTTTACATACCACGATATTGGATTATAACGTGTGGTTGTCTGCCTTTCCCAACTAGACTGTAAGCTCCACAGGGCAGGGGTTTGTCTGCCTTGTTCTATTTTCTCCCCAGAGGCTACCACGGTGCCTGGACACAGAGAAAACCATCAGTTGCCATGAGTTGACTCCAACTCACAGAGACCCCATGTGTGTCGGAGTAGAACTGTGCTCCGCAGGGTTTTCAATGGCTGATTTTTTAGAAGTAGATTACCAGGCCTTTCTTCTGAGCTGCCTCCATATGGACTTAAACCATTAACCTTTCAGTTAGTAGCTAAATGTGTTAACCTTTTTCACCACCCAGGCTCTCCTGTGCATAAACCAAACAACAAATCAGTTGCCTCAGAGTCAGTTCCAGCTCACGGCAACCCCATGTGCGTCAGAGGAGAACTGTGCTCCGTAGGATTTTCAAGGGCATAACCTTTCAGATGTAGATTACCAGGGTTTTCTTCTGAGGCACCTCTGAGTGGGTTCAAACCTCTGACCTTTCGATTAGTAGTCAAACTCTTAACCGTTTCTGCCAACGAGGGTCTCCTGTACATAGAAGGTACTCAAACATTTACTGAGTTGTTGATTGTCTAGTGGTCACATGCCTAATGCTTCCCCTCTGTCTCTGGCAGGGAGAATACCAGGTCTTGCTGGAACTGTATAATGAAAACCATTCCATCGTGGCCTGTGCCAACGCCACTGTCATTTGCTCCTAATGGTGTCCTGCAGCTCAACAGCAGTCTGTCTTGTGGAAATTCCAAGCTCCTCAAACAGAACTTACTGTGTAAGAAAAATGACAGAGAGAGGCTGTACACAGACTGTTCACCAAAAAGCTTGGGCTAATCCAAGGCCCAAAACCCAACCTCCCCAAGTTCCACAGTTGTAATTAAACCCCAGAGATTATCAGTGTCTAAGGAGCCTCGTGTTGGTCTCTAAGCAGTGGCAAGGGTCAGTCGTCCTTCTCTAATTGGTCACCTCACAGCGGTCACCTGCTTCTCAGCTCCTCAGGGGCCCTGCTCCACAGTCACCGGGAATAAAGAAAGCTGGCCAGCCACTGCTGATTGTGGGCTGTTCAAAGAGTCTCTGCACAGCGCTGTATTCCAAGTGTAATTTCCTCCTGATGCCGGCACAATGCAAGCAGTCCTGAGAAATTCCAAAGGATGATGACCAAGCAAAAATGAGCAGTCTAGGAAGATGGGCCATTCCTTCCCCAGGCAGGAACCTAAGCCCCAGGGCCACCAGGGCCGAGAAGTGATGAAACCTCATGAATAGTGAATTAGTCAAGGTAGCGTGTGTGTTTTTTTTAGCGTGTGTGTATGTGTGTGTGTGCGTGCATGCGTGCGTGTGTGTGTGTGTGTGGAGAGAGAGAGAGAGAGAGATTAAAGACATTGATTTCCTGCAGTTGTATGGGCTGGGAACTCTGAAATCCGTAGGCAGATTGAGGGCTTGAAACTCCAGCAGCATTTCCATATTACATTCTTGAGGCAGAATTCCTTCTCTTGGAAAACTCAGCTTTTGCTCTTAAGGCCTTCAACTGATTGGATCAGGCCCATCCACATCACTGAGGGTAATCTCCTTTACTTAGAGGCAACTAATCGTAAATGTCAATCTCATCAACAAAATACCTTCACAGCACCATCTGACTAGTGATTGACCAAACCCTGGGCAGCACAGCCAAGCCAAATGGACGCATAAAATCAGCCATCACAGACAGTGGCATCATAATCTCACTTGAAATGAAACCTTGAGACCAAATGCTCACTTCACATTCATCCCCGGGAGCATGACTATGCCTGACCTCGGGGCACGATGGCTCTCATTCATTCATTAAGTGAAACACTTTGCACACTCATGCGCCAGGCACATGCTCAGCTCCTAGGACACAGAGTGTGCAAACCAGAGTCCCTGGCCTCATGGAGCTTACAGTCCCCTGAAATATTCCAAAGCTCCATGTCCCCCAGTGGACACATTCATTCACATAGAGCTACGCCATCTTCCGAGCCCTCGATAAAGGGCAGGTGGCCTGTCCCGAGGGCAGAAACCATTTCAGCAGCCCCACCTCCTCCTTCACCGTCACTCCTCTCCCGGGCTGGGCAGAAACACTTGGTGGGCACTGCAGCCCCTCAGCCCTCCTGTGCCCTCCTCTCACCCTCCCTTCCAGCGTCTCTTGTTCCTGCTAGGGGCTGGAGTCAGGTGAGTGGATTGACTTTATCATTTGTAGATCTTTTATATCCATAAACATACAGCTATATTTGAGATCAAAAGATGAAAAAAAATCCCCAGTTCAAAAAATTCCAGTTGCTATTCATCACTGTGACTACTTCAAATAACCAAAAAAATAAATAAAAACAAAAAACCAATCCAGTTGCCATCGAGTTGATTCTGACTCATGGCGACCCAATGTGTGCAGACTAGAGCTGCTCCATAGGATTTTCAAGGCTGTGACCTTTCAGAAGTAGATTGCCAGGCCTTTCTTCTGAGGTGTCTCTTGTGGGTTTGAACCACCAACTTTTTGGTTAGTATTCGAGCACTTAACCATTTGCACCACCCAGGGATTCACTGACCACTCCCAATCACCTGCTGCCATTGGGTCGATTCTAACTCACAGCGACCCTATAGGACAGAGAAGAACTGCCCCACATGGTTTCCAAGGAGCACCTGGTGGATTCGACCTTTTGGTTAGTAGCTGTAGCTCTTAACCACTACACTACTAGGGTTTCCAACGGCTCCAAATAGCAGGCCATAAAATGTCTGGTGAACCGAAACATCAAAACCAGCATCTAAGGTTTTTCTGGGTTACGCGGAGAAAAAATTACATCAACGTCCTCACCCAGGCCCATCATGCTGGGGAGAAAAGCCATACCATGGCTACAGCAGGCTCCAGAGGGACCCTGGAACACGCATGGGGTGATGACACTGCTAAGTACACAAACAGCAAACGGAATTTCTGACCCTTCACCACCGTCTAGCTGGAGGCATTCACCTGGCTCCCTTGTCAGTAAACACCTCTGCATCTAGAAAAGGCCCTGGCTAGACTCTGTGAGGCCCTGGGTGGCGCAAACAGTTAATGCTCGGCTGCCAACCCCAAGGCTGGAGGTTTGAGTCTACCCAGAGGTGCCTCCAAAGAAAGGCTGTGGGACGTATGTCTAAAAAATCAGCCATTGAAAACCCTATGGAGCTCAGTTCCACTCTAACACACATGGGGTCACCATGAGTCAGAGTCAACTCAATGGCAACTGGTTTAGACTCTGTGGATGCAACATGTTCTGTCAGCTTGGGAGGGTTGTCACAGCCTTCCAAGGACATATGCAGAGAATGGGAAATTAGGCTCACTTTTTATTTTTCTAAAACCCAGCTGTTCCCTTCCCTGTCCCTTCCCCCCACGCTATCTTAACACTGACTGAAAGTGTGTGTGTGTGTGAGAGAGAGAGGGAGAGAGGGGAAGTATCAGATGCAGCAGGTTTGAGGTGGACGTGGACTTCCATATATGACGTTACCCTGGCAGCGGCGGAGTACACCGTAGTTGCACTAGAGGTGTGATCTAAGAGGCAAAAACAATGTTTTTCTCCCCCCCAAATATGTCCTTCACGTCTTTAAGTATTGCTATCAGATTCACCCTTGCAAGTTGAGAAAGTGTTTCAGTGCTCAGAAATAAAATACGAACAGCCCTGGTAAGAGAACGGTCAAAACCATTGTCATTATTTAACACTCCAGCAGAGCACAGTAACCAAGACCAAGTTTAACTGCTACCCCAGAAACCAGGGGGCATTTAGGGGGAGGTGCACAGCCCTAACCAAGCTTTCTAAGGCCAGCTGTCTGCGGGTGTGCTGGGTGGGGATGGGGTGATGTGTACACTAACAATCTCCCAAAGAACCGAAAGTCTAATCCTCTCCTCCACAGAGAAGACTACTGTTTCAGAAACAGCATCCAGCAGTCTAAACATTTCTCTATAAACCTGCCTGGGGGAAGAAATAAATCATTTGGTTAAAGACTATGTATGCTATCCCTCCAGAACCAAAGAACTCTGGAAGTCAGCCAACTCTACTCTTTTTGGTGCCCACAGGCCCTATATTTTGAGGGAAATTTCAGTCCCTTTTTTCTATATCTTTGAGGAAAATTCCAGCACCCAAGGGAAGCTTCATTAGGTGGGGTCCAGGCAGAACGTTGAAGCAGCTTTGGAACAGTGTAATGGCATCACTTAGAACGTTCTTGGCTACAAGTAACAGAGAGCTCACCTCCAGCCGACTTACACACACAGGAACTCGCTGGCCCCCAGGACTGCTAACCCCTGAGGAGCCCGGGCTTGAGCCTGGTCTGCTGCAGAGGGTCACGCTGTTGTCCACCCGTCCGTGTCCCTGCAGTGCTCTCACCTTGGCCCCCCTGAACACGAACTTCACCCTCAGACAGTGTTTCAGCCCTTGGAGGCCTCACATCTACACTGTCCAAAGCACAGAGGGCAAGAGAACACCTTTCTCCTTAAAGCCCTGCCATTCATTCTGATTGGACTGGCTCGAGTCACATGCCACCTCCCAACCAATCGCTTTGGCCCTACCCTGATTGGCTTAGCGCCACCTGTGACTCAGGAGTTAGCCTCACAGGAGCCAAGCCTATGGCTAAGAGGAAGCCAGGCAGCTGGAAAGGGGCAAAGGGAGTCAATGGAAAGAGACGCTGGGAGTCGAGAGCTTGGAGTCTAGAATTAGACAGGCCAGCTTTTGAGCTCCAACTCTCCCCCAGCTGTTAACTGGGTGTTTTCATTTCCTAAGGCCGCTGTGACAAATTACCACTAGCTGGGTGCCTTAAAACAACAGTTTATTCTCTCACACTTCTGGAGGCTAGAAATCGGAAACTGAGGTGCTGGCAGGGCTGTGCTCCCTCTGAAGGCCGAGGGGCGTCTGTTCCATGCCTCTCTCCTAGCTTTGGTGGTTGCCGGCAGGTCTTGGCGTACCTGGGCTGCAGGTGCTTCACTCCAGTCTCTGCCTGCATCGTCATGTGGCCTTCTCCCTGTGTGTCTCCGTGCTTAAATTCCCTCTTCTTATAAGGACACGGATCATATGGATTAGGGCCCACCCTATTCCAGGACAACCTCGTCTTTACTTGATTAAGTCTGCAAAGAGTCTATTTTTAAATAAGGCCACATTCACAGCTCTGTGATGCAGTGATTAAACACTAGACTGCTAACTGAAAGATCGGTAGCTTGAACCCACCAGCTGCTCCCAAGGAGAAAGATGTGGCAGTCTGCTTCTGTAAAGATTAAAAAAAAAAAAAAAGTTGCTGCTGAGTCGATTCCAACTCCTAGGGACCCTACAGGACAGAGTAGAACTGCCCCCATAGGGCTTCCGAGGAGTGGCTGGTGAATTCAAACTGCCAACCTTTTGGTTAGCAGCCAAGCTCCTAGCCACTGCCCCACAGCCTTGAAAACCCTGTAGGGCAGTTCTGCTCTGTCCTATAGGGTCCCTAGGAATCAGATTCGACTTGACGGCAGTGGGTTTGGTTTGGTTTTTGATTTATTCAACCCAGTAAATTCCATAAGCCTCAGTGTCCTCATCTTAAATGCCAGCTGTGAAAATACCGGCTTTATAGAGATGTTTTGAGAATCAAATGAGGAAATGCGTGCAATGTGCTTAGAACAGTGCCTGGCAGGCAACTCAATAAAGGTCAGTGATTATCGTGGTAGAGGGGGTGCTCTGCAGAGCTAAAGCCAGGTTTCCTAATTTACGGCCCCAATCCCTGCTGCCTCATTGGAGGCCTCCCACAGAGCCGACAATCCTAGCCACCGAGCCCTTACCCACAAGCCCACACTCCCTTTCCAGCACCAAAATGGTTCCTTGAGACCTTGATTTCTTGCCAGTTTGACTGGCTTTATTAGATCTGGGATGGGTGGGGGCACGTTCAATGAGCTATAAGCTTGGACCATGAATGCTGAAGAGAACTTAAGGGACACATTCAAGTACCACTTTCTACAAGACAGAAATGTTAGAACCAGGCCAAGAAGGCTTATGAAAGAAAATGTGTGTATTTTTTAATTAAACTTGTTCCCTACAAAAAAAGGACACACATCCAAGATGTGAAGAATTAAATGTAACATCTACAAAGTTAACAGCTAGGTCTGCCTTCAGAAAAAGTAACCCAAAATAACTAGTGAGAGAATTGACAGGGCCGCATCCTGGCCCCACACAGGCTTGTTAAGAAGGGGAGCTTGTCATCACAGCTGGTCAATTCCAGGTTTGAATCTGGCTACCTTTTTCCCAGTCTGCAAAAGAAGTTCCTCTGTCTAATTTCCGGTTCATTTTATCTGGCAGCCAGAGTCCCATAAGAATTGGAAAAGATCTATTTGATCTTAGTTTAGAAATCACTTCTGGTCCTGTCCTTCATCATGCCATTGAAACCTTGGGACTGAACTCTTCATCTGCCGTCAGATGTACCAGCCTAAAGTTTTTTCCAGCCTGCTCACCCGTCTTTCTCTTAAAATGTGAAAAAGCCAGGTTCTCTCATCCAGCACCTTGATCTCCTCACTCCCCAGGAAAAGACTGCATGCATCAACGTTGCTGCAGCTGAAAATAACGACTGCTTCTGCCAGCTTATACTTTTCTGGATTCCCTGAAACCCAACCAAGAACAGGAAGAAATAAAAACATCACTGCCATCCAAGACTTTACCATTGTATCCCAGCTTTTCTTCAACTCAGAAGTGGGGAAGAAAATTTGAGAAGGGACCAGAGAGTGTATGCAAATGATCAGAGGGAGGCAAGAGGTTTCCACATGAGGACAGACTAAAAGACTAAGATGTGTGAGTATGAAAGACACACCTGAGAAGGGAGTGAAATAATAGTAGTAATAATTTTTATAAAGCCAGTGCTTATTTGAGCATTTCCAATGTGCCAGGCATTGTCTAAGCACTTTACCTGCAACCTAAAAAAACACAAAAAACCAAACCCATTGCCACTGAGTCAATTCCGATTCATAGCGACCCTACAGGTCAGAGTAGAACTGCCCCATAGGGTTTCCAAGCAGCGGCTGGTAGACTTGAACTGCCAGCCTTTTGATTAACAGCCATAGTGCACCGTAGCTCTTAACCACTGCACCACTAGGGCTCCAGTAACAACCTCGTTGTTGCTGTTGTTCTTAGGTGCCGTCGAGTTGGTTCCGACTCACAGCGACCCTCTGTACAACAGAATGAGACACTGCCTAGTCCTGTTCCATCAGTAACGTGATGGCCTCATGTTATAGGAGAGGAGATTGGGGTTTGGAGGGTTTGGGTAGTGTGCCCAAGTTTACACCGGTCAGTGAACACTAACACAGCAAATCAGTGAGCTGGGATTCCAGTCTCTAACTCCGCACCCCTGCTCTAAACAGATGCTGCCTTGACAGTTTGGTTAGAGATCATATAATAAGGAGTACTTTATGTTTTTATGTTTTTAGTTGTGGGCTTGCAGCATTATTAACTCAAGCAGCAAACAGGCTAAAAATAAAGGTAGGCTATAAAGGATTTGGAAACCCTGGTGGCGTAGTGGTTAAGAGCTACAGCTGCTAACCAAGAGGTCGGCAGTTCAAATCCACCACACGCTCATTGGAAACTCTGTGGGGCAGTTCTACCCTGTCCTACAGGGTCGCTATGAGTTGGAATCAACTCGACGGCAGCGGGTTTTATAAAGGGCTTGGAAGTAGTGGTGGTTCAGTTGTACAATTCTTGCCTTCCACGTGGAAGACCTGGATTCAGTTCCTGACCAAAACACCTCATGGGCAGCTACCAACCATCTGTCAGCAGAGGTTTGCAGGTTGCTATGATGCTGAACAAGTTTCAGCAGAGCTTCCAGACTAAGACAGACTAGGAAGAAAGGCCTGGCAATCTACTTCTGAAAATTGTTTTTGTTGTTGTTGTGTTCCATCAAGTCGATTTCAACTCATAGCGACCCATGGGACAGAAAACCTTGGCCCACAGGGTTTTCTTGGCTATAATCTTTACAGAAGCAGATTGCCAGGTCTTTCTCTCGAGAGGCCACCTGGTGGGTTCCAATTGCCAATCCAGGACGTGGCCCAGACAGTTCTTTCACTAGCTATTTTGGGTTACTTTTTCTGAAGGCAGAGGTAATTGTTAACTTTTCAGATGTTCTTCACATTTTATATGTGTGTCTTTTTTTTTTTGGCAGCGAACAAGTTTAATTTAAAAAAATACACAGATTTTCTTTCACAGGCCCTCTTGGCCTGATTATAACCTTTCTGTTTGGTGGAGAAACTGGTACCTGAATGTGTCTCTTAAATTCTCTTCAGAGGTCATGCTACTAACTGGAAGGCTGGAAGTTTGAGTCCATCCAGAGGAACCTTGGAAGAGAGTCCTGGCGATCTGCTTTGGCAAACTCAGATACTGAAAATTCTGTGGAGCACAGTTCTACTCTGACACACATGGGCTCATCATGAGTCAGAGGTGACTTAATGGCAGCTGGTTAGAGAAGAAACTCCAAACTAATGGCAATTTATAAAATATTAGATGTTTAAGTGTACAACAAAAATGAAATTTGTGGAGAACATTGTCCTAGCATCACAGATATTAATAGCCAACATCTGTTAGTCAATCACTTGAAGTTTTATTGTGTCCCTGTCTCTCCAGGCTCCACAAAGTCCAGATATGGTCTCAACTTCAGGTGCATGAGCCAAAAGCCATAGAGCAAAGATTCAGATTCGCAAGTTAACTGGAAGCCATGATTTAGATGATTCCATGGGAAGACACATCAGAGTTGCCGTGGAGTCAGGCTGTCTGTGTGGCTTGGACTCTGTGGGTAGCTCCAATGTGTACAATTGACTTTATTCCAAAGAAACAGATGCCCTGTCATGCAGCATGCCCAAACGCCATGTTGGGGACTACTGCTAGCAAGTATGGCACCTTCTTGTGAATTAGAAAAAGGTACCCCTTAAGTGGAGCCAAAGTCAGTGGGCCATGACTTTCCAAGCAGATGGCACCTTTGTGGGAAGAAAAGGGATACCCTTCCTCTGGGAAGACACAGGGCTTGGCAAATAGGGCACATGCTGGCCAAGGGTCCCTGTGCAGTCCACAACCTACACGACTCTACCCAGGGGCTCTGGCCAAGCTTTGGAAACGTCTCCAACCATATGGCATATGTTGCATAAGGGGAACTTTCTGCTTCAAGAAGATATGGTTTCCTACCTGATGATGATGGCCCCTCATCTCTTCACCCACCCTGCCCAGCCCCACTCACCACTACCAACCACCCACTAAAAATAAGGGGGCACCATCATTAAAAGTTATTCCGGAGGCAAAACTGCTAAGGGAAGTAAACACATCTGCTTCCTTAATCTTGCTTGCTCCCTGCCACTCTTCATATTTACTGGGAACTGGCTTGGTCCATTGTAACCAAAAGCCATTAACTTTCTTGCTCTGTAGTAGTCTTGTTCTTATCCAGAAAACTACTACTCCCTCTTTTAACGCCCTTGCTGGTCAGAGTTTTGGAAAAGCACTTCCTCCAAGAAGCTGTCCTTCTCTGGTTCCCAGGGTTAAGAGTTTTTTTTGGGACCCCATAGCACCCTTCACATGCCTCGACCATGGCACTGACCGCATTATACTGTGCTTGCCTTTCTCTGCGTTTATCTCTCCCACTAGGACACAAGCAACCTGAGGGCAGGGACCCAGCCTTGTTCACCCCCGAGTGAATCTCCAATACTTAGCTTAAAATATTTGTTGGATTAATGGCATGAGGAAGAAAAATAACATTGATTGTATGCCTATGGTCTGGCCAACATTGCTACATGGATAATTTTACTTAATCTTCATTGCAATCCCGTGAAGCAGGTAGTATAATCCCCATTATATAAAGAATTTGGAAACAGAGGCTCAAAGAGAGACCGCAGGGGCAGCCATTGGTGAAGCCAGGCTTAGTCCTGTGTGCCTCCAACACTGAGAGCCAAATCTTCAAAGTGGAAACGAGCATAGGTGTGGGGTGCAGGAAGACCTCCATTCAGCCCACCTCCACCACTGTGGGTCCCGTGATCTGCCTGCCATCACCTGTTAAGTACGGACAAAACCAGAATCTATGTCTTTTTGCCATTGGAGATATAACAATTACCAAGCAATGTCTCCCACAGAGTGACAAAAATACCTTAATAGGATATCATGGTACCAGCCTGACACAGTCTTCCGAAGAAGCACCCATAGGGGCAGGACCACATTCAGTCAGAAATGGGGTACACATCTTCAACTGACCTCTGTGAAAGATGGGCCTTTTCTTGCAAAGCCCACCTGTTCTTTTGTTTACGAAAAGCCATCTGTTTCCTAATTCCCCTCCTCCAGTAGCTCTCTGCTCAGACACAATATTCCGATCAAAACAGGGATATCCTGGAGCAGCTGGCAGCCCATACATTTCCTCTGTCATGGTATCTCATTGCCGTAAGCTCTTGCCATCTGTTCCTTCCTTGTCTTTGTGCCTATCATCAAGAGAGGTCTTTTACACAGACAGGTAACAATGGGGCCCCTTTAACGCAGCCATAAATCACAGAAACCCTGTAGAGGGGCTTTCTGTCAAAGGACGCCCTACCTAGGAGAAGAATTGACTATCAGGTCTTTAAAAATCTCCAAGACAGGAAAATCCATAATTTTGTGAAAGTGTCTTTCAGTAACTAGTCTGAAGATCCCCCATACCTGACTTAAGCACCACTTTCTTTTTTCCTCTTTGCTAAAGTTCTCTAAACTTGAGAGCACGGTGCTATAAAAAGACAGGTCAGGGTTGAGTCTCAGCTCCGTCCTTTTCTGTCTGTGTGATCTTAGGTGAGCTACTTAGTTTGTCTATGCTTCAGCTTCTCATGTGTAAACTGGTGTAACAGTCTCTGCCTCACTGCTCGTTGTGTGGGATATGCAACATGTCGAGTTTGATAGGGGCCCGGTAAATACACCTAATCCTCACTTACTATCTCGTTATCTGACATGCCGTATTTACAACAACAGTAAAAAATCTACTGACTGTTTTACACATTAATGACATATGTACAACAGTAACAAACTTCAAGTTGTAAGGTAAGAGTAACTCTGGCTGTGATGGTTAAGATTATGTGTGAACTTGGCTGGGCCATGATTCTCAGTGGTTTAAACTCATACCGGTTGCTGTCAAGTTGATTCCAACTCATAGCAACCCCATAGGACACATTAGAACTACCCTATAAGGGTTTCCAAGGAGCACCTGGTAGATTTGAACTGCCTACCTTTTGGTTAGCAGCCAAACGCTTAACCACTGTGCCACCAGGGCTCCTCTCGGTGCTTTGGCAGTTATATAATGATGTAATCTGGCAGGTATGTAATGATGTAATTTGGCATTATGTAATAATGTAGTCATCCTCCATTTTATGATCTGATGTGGTCATCCTCCATTTTCACATACTGCTGATTTTGCTAAATGACCTGATCTTTGAAGCCTATCTTTGTTGATAGGTGAGGAGAGAGTGTATTATTTCCTTTCCCCTTCCCTTCTTCCTTTAAGTCAGTTTTGACTGTTTGCATTAAAACAGGTGCATAGTATTATATAGAACATTAGAACAATTTTAAATATACGCAAGAAGAAAATGTGACTTTAAACTCACTAATGAACTTAAATATTAAAAAATAGAAAGGAATTCATTCTGAATCTATTTTCCTTAGTGGGCAAGGAAAAGAAAATGGATCCCTGAGTGTTTAATATTTGGAGTACACATCCCAATAACCTAAGATTGTTACAAAGCTCTCAAAGTTTTGTAAGTCTATATTCAGATTTCTTTGATCCTGAAATTTTGACCAACGACGGCACTGGGTTCTGGGTGAGACTATAATAAAAATTTGTTCAAAGACATTCTTTAAATTTTTCTCAAGACACTTTATTCCTTGTAAGGGTAACAGTGCCTTTAACCGAGGCTGGAAACAGGTCCAGACTCTCTTAATGGTACAGGAAAATATCTCTTATTGGAGATATACAGAGAGTGGAGGCCATGGCCTTCTTGTGCTTCATCATGCTGAATGGGCTTCTCTCTCTTTCTCTCTTTTCCCCAGAAATGAAGCAGGAGGCTGAGCATGCAAAGCAAGCCAGCTGATCTGCCCAGATACCCCAGAAGAAGGAAAACACAGAGAAGATGACACTACACTGAGAATCTGTGGCCTTGAGCACCTGGACTCTGAACTTACCAGAAGTGGTTTCTTCAGTCCAAATGCTTATTATAGGCCTACTTTTAGGTATTTTCTCATAAATTAGGTAATTTAAAATCCACGACTACCCTGTGAAGTAATACTACCTCCATCTTTAAAGAGATTTTTGTTGCTGTCGTTTGTTTGTTTTAAATGAGATTTAAAGACACTAAACACATTGCCCATTTACCATGATGGAGACTAATACCTGGTCAGAGTAATATCGGTGGAGCTGTTCTTAACAGAACCATGTCTTTGATAAAGCATGGAAACCAAGCATACGCATGTTAGGCAAAGGGTCAGCCCTCCTCCCTAGGGCTGTTGACCAAGCTCTGGAGGAGACCTGAAGCAAGGCCATGCTGACTTGTGTGTTTGGGGCAGCATGGTGCCCAGGCCTTGGCCTGGTTTGCCCTTCCTCCCCCTTGGGCACACATAGTGCAACCTGGCCACTTGTGTTTCTCCAGGGAGTGTTCATTGCGCCTCTCCCACGACACCCTGTGATGGAGGCTGGGGATACAGAGTGAATAGGTGGACAGGTGTAAGCCCCCAGGGCACTTCCATTTTGATAGGGAATAACAATAAGTAAAGCACAAAATATGACCAGAAGACATTATGGCACCCAACTATGCTAGTGTCGTCTGGTTGCTGTACACATCACAGATCTATTATCTTACAGTTCTAGAGGTCAGAAGTCCAAAATGGGTCTCAGTGGGCCAAATCAATGTGTCAGCGGGGAAGGTTCCTTCTGGAGGCTTTAAGGGAAAATCTGTTTCCTGGTTCTTTCCAGCTTCTAGAGGCCACGCAACTCCTTGGCTCATGGCCCCATCTTCAAAATGTTGCCTCTCTTCGCGCCTCTCATCCAAAGTCACATCTTTCTCTGAGTCTGTTCTGTCTCCTTTTTCCACCTCTAATGGCCCTTGGGAATCCCTGGTGGCATAGTGGTTAAGTACTACGGCTGCTAACCAAAGGGTTGGCTGTTCATATCCTCCAGGCGCTCCTTGGAAACTCCATGCGGCAGTTCTACTCTGTCCTATAGGGTCGCTATGAGTTGGAATCAACTTGACAGCTCCGGATTTGGTTTTGGTTTTTAATGGCCCTTGTGATTACACTGGGCCCACCTGGATTTTCAAAGTCCCTTTGTCCATCTCAAATAGCCTGCTCCCGGGTTTCAGGGATTAGGATGTGGGCATCTTTGAGGGGCAATTATTCTGCCTACCATACTAACCCAGATTAGGGGGCACAGTCCAGGTTCCCAGAGGAGGTACTGACTTCAGCTGAGACTCTTCCCAACTGAATCCCTTTTTAAATTAAAATATTCAAGTCCAGTGCTATCAAGTAGCAACAAATCACAGATAAACGAATTGTATGTCCTTGGTTTTAAATGTGCAATGCATTTATCTGAGCTGACAAAATCGAGTATAAAAGTTTTTGTGGGTTGTTGATTTTTTTAAAAATTTTATCATTAAATGAAACAGAAACACTGAGAAAGTGTGCACTCTTTAATCAATTCTTACCTTGTTTTATACTAGCTCTAAAGCATATTGTTATTAGTTTTCATCAAGTCAGCTCCTACTCTTCGTGACCCTGTGTGTAAAAGAAGGAAATGTTCCCAGTTCTGTACCATCTTACCGATTGCTGGTATAGTCAAGGCTATTGCTATAGCCACTATGTCAGTCCATCTCAATGAGGGCTTCCCTGGCCTTTGCTGGCCCTCCATTTTCTCAAACATGATGTCCTTCTCCAGAAATCTGTCCCTCCTAATGACATGTCCAAAGTAAGACAGTTTAACTGTTAGACACTATTCTGTGACCCATTGAGTTCGTATTGGCTCCTTTTCAGAAGTAGATCACCAGCCTTTCTTCCTAGTCTGTTTGAAGCTCCACTGAAGCCTGTCCACCATGAGTGATCTTGCTGGTATTTGGAATACCAGTAGCATAGTGTCAATCATCACAGCAACACATAAGCCACCACAGTGTGACAAACCGACAGATGGATGGTAGGCCTAAAGCTTAGGTTGGTCTAGATTGTCAGGCCAAGTGCAGATGGCACAAAGGCCAGGCTGTCCCCAACATGACACCCACTGCCTTGTCATCTATGCCAGGCTTTCCTTCTTTTTTTTCCTTTTCTCCTCTAAGTCTCTCATTTCAATTCGTTTCTCAGTAGCTCTTTGATAGCTCAGCTCTCCTGCACATCTGTTGCCATAGCATTTCCACACTAATGGCCTCTCCTCAGAATTCCTGGGCAGCGCAAGGCGACTTGCATGACATTTACTGATATGAAGGGACCCACAAAACTCCAAATCTTACCTTATTGTCTTATTTTAGGCAATAAATTCAGGTCGTTTACACACAGCTCCTTGTATCATATATGCGCCCCTGGAAATTTACATTTCTTTTAAGCATGTCCAATTTTTAGTCACGGCCTGTCTTCTGCCCTTCTTTTTGTTGAAAATAAGAACACAAGTCTCTCTAAAGCAGCTCAGCAGACATGAACTGAGCCAGCAAAGAAATGAAACCCCATTGAAAAGAGCAAGCAGGGACTGGACAGAGCCAGGGCCCAGCCCCAGGAGTTCCAAGGGCCTTCAAAGCCCTCCTAAAGCACAGGTATGGGAACGGGATAACCCTGGTGGCAAGGAGAGAAAGGGAGATATCAAAGCTGCTACAAGAGGCTCAGCTGCTGCCATGGCTGGTCAGTCACATGGCTGGTCAGTCACATGGCTTTGCACAGATATAGAGAGCTACAGGTAAGAGGAAAAGGCTAAGTTCTGAGATGGAAATCAGTAAGCCGTAAGACTACCATGCGTCTGTCAGTTTGTCATACCGTGGTGGCTTCGTGTTGCTACGATACTGGAAGACTTGCCACTGGTATTTCAAATACCAGAAGGGTCATCCATGGTGGACAGGTTTCAGCAGAGTTTCCAGACTAAGACAGACTAGAAAGAAGGACCTGAAAGTCTACTTATGAAAAAACTGGCCAGTGAAAACCTTATGAATAGCAGCAGAACATTATCTGATATAGTGCTGGAAAATGAGCCCCTCAGATTGGAAAGCATTCAAGATATGACTGGAGAAGAGCTGCCTCCTCAAAGCAGAGTCAACCTTAATGACGTGAACGGAGTCAAGCTTTTGGGACCTTCATTTGCTGACATGGCATGACCCAAAATGAGAAGAAACAGCTGAAAACATCCATTAATAATCAGGACTTAGAATATACGAAGTATGAATCTAGGAAAATTGGAAGTCGTGAAAAATGAAATGGAGGGGACCTCATACCACCAAGAAAGCAGTACCACGAGCAGAGTGTGTCCTCTGGACATGGGGTCCTTGTGCCTGAGAAGCTCCTTGGCCAAGGGAAGATTTGTGGACGAGGACCTTCCTCCAGAGCTGGCAGAGAGAGAAAGCCTTCCCCTGGAGCTGATGCCCTGAATTTGGATTTGTAACCTACTAGTCTGTGAGAAAATACATTTCTCTTTGTTAAAGCCATCCACTTGTGGTATTTCTGTTATGCCACGTCCCTGCTGGCACCTCAGAATTGCTTGGGGGCTGGGATGTAAAAGAATGGAGGAAAGAAAATAAAACAAAACAGGGATTTCCCCCACTTTCCCTTAGAGTGAGGAGATCATTTCCCACTCCTTGAGCCTGAACCAGAGGCTTCTCCTAGAAATGTCTCCATGCCAATGCCCCCTTCCAGCTTTTAGGAAGTGAGGAAACAAAGCCAGGGGATACTGGTGGGGAAAATAAGGCCCACTGATCACTGGTTCAGCAGTCCTTCGAATTCTGGTCTTCTTGTCCAATGCTACTTTTTACTTCTCAGAGTCCTTAAATAGCTACTCCTGGCATTTTGTTGGTGTTTAATAGATGAATTCACTGGGAGAGACAGGGTGGAGTGGGCTCAATCGCCCTTAGCCACAGTCAGAACCCCCACACTACAATCAGAGAGATCTCCCTAGAACACAGCACTGGTCATGTCACCGCCCTGGTGAGAGTTCCCAACAGGCTCTCCCACACCCAGAAATTCTTCAGCCTGTTACACCAGCCCCCTGAAATGTGGCCTCTCTTCCTCACTCCAACCCCTGGCCATACCCATATGTCACTCAGCTCAGCAGCAACACTGGACCACTTGCAGTTCCTGGAACTCAACATGCTTTCCTGACCTCCCGGCCTTTTCTGGTGCTGTTGCCATTGCCAACATGTTCTTCTCCCCTCTTCTCTGGAGGCTTTCCTATAGGTCTTAGTGGAGATGGTGCTTTCTCTAGGACACAGGTCCTTATCCACAAGAATGCATCAGCCTTCCTTGCAATAAGCCTCACTGCACTCTATTACAGCACTTGGTCACTCTCTGCTGTAGTCGCCTGTTGATCTATCAGTCTTCCCCACTAGAACTGTGAGCACTTTGAAGGCAGGCCCTGTGTTTTCCCTGGTGGCACAGTGGTTAAGAGCTCAGCTGCTAACCAAAAGGTCAGCAGTTCAAATCCACCAGCTGCTGCTTGGAAATCCTATGGGACAGTTCTACTCTGTCCTATAGGGTTGATATGAGTTGGAATTGATTCAGTGGCAATGGGTAATGTAGGGTCTAGCACATAGTAGGTTCTCAATCAATATCTGTGGGATTGGATTTTGTTGGTATTGACAGTGTCCCTGATAACCACCTGCTGTTTGGTCTCTGTCAGGAATACACTCCACCGTGGATCTTGGTCAGTGATACCTGCACCTCCGCAAAACCCACTGTCTGAACCCCAAGTTTAAGTTTTTCAGCAATCTTCAGACTCACATGACTGAGTGCTGCCCCTCAAATAGCTACCCTTGACCTCAGTCAATACTGTGGAATTGAATTGCATCAGTATCCACAGTGCCCCTGGGAAGTGAATTTCTTTCCTCTGAACCTCTGCCTCTTTTATCTGGGCCCCTAAAAATCACCAGATATCGATAAAGTAGACTAGTGTTTCCCCATCTGTCTGCTTAGACCAGCGCTATCCAAAATGACTCTGATGAGTGACCATATACGTAACTTTAAATTCTCTAGAAGCTACATTCTAAAAAGGGAAAACAGGCAAAATTAATTTTAATAATATACCTTATCTAACCCAATATATCCAAAATATTATTCTTTCAACATGTACTCAGTATTTTTTATAAAATTATTAGTGAGACATTTTATATTCTTTTTTTTTTTAATACTGACTTCAAAATCCAGTGTGAATTTTATTCTCGCAGCACATCTTGATTCAGATTAGCCTCATTTCAAGTGTCCAGTGGCCACATGTGGCCATTAGATCACATATAGGACATTGAGTGACCACACCATAAATTCTGACCTGAGTTTGGGTATTACTACTAATAGTGACAATAGCTAAACTTACTGTGTAACTGTAATATACCTAGTGTTCCATTGTGCCCCTAAGACTTTCCATGCATTAGCAACCTTAGAGCCCACAGCAATCCCATAAGGTAGGAACTGTTAAAATACTAAAAACCAAACCCACTGCCGTCAAGTCAATTCTGACTCATATCGACCCTACAGGACAGTGTAGGACTGCCCATAGGGTTTCCAAGGAGCGCCTGGTGGAATCGAACTGCCGGCCTTTTGATTAGCAGCCGTAGCTCTTAACAGCTATGCCACCAGAGACTGTTGCTGACCCCATAATGTAGATGAGGAAACAGTCTCACAGCTAAATCACTCACCCAAGTCAACACAACTGGTTAGTGACAGAACCAAGGTTAGAACCAGACTTGTTAACACCAGGCTCGTACATTCATCATTGTTCTTAGCCAGTTGCTAAGGAGTCTGTTTCAACTCATGGCGACGCCATGTGTGTCTGAGTAGAACTGAGTTCCATAGAGTTTTCAATGGCTGACTGTTCAGAAATAGATCACCAGGTCTTTTCTCCAAGGCACCTCTGGATGGATTTGAACTTCCAAACTTTTAGTTAACTGTTTGCACCACGCAGAGAGTCCGAAACTCCTCTACCCTGTCTCTTAACCTATGGAGTAGTTAGCAAACTTATTCGGTGTGCTAACACTAAGATGCCACATGTTGAAAACATGCGTAAGGTCTACAAAAATGTATGGATAACATAGGCAGAAAGTTTTAATGAGTAAATACACGTTTTGAAAGTGATCAGAGAGGACACCATAGCCTTCCAGAAACTGTCCCCCTGTGCCAACGCCAAAGAAGGGTCCTGGGTGGAGTAAGCCACCAGCCTGGGCGAGAGTAACATTTGTTATGTTCTTATGCTTTGAAAGCTTCGGAAAGAGCTTAGAGGAAGTTTCTTTGCAACAGATTTTATGGACAATTAAAATCGAGCTGGTTTCCTTCTTAGTCCCTTCATTCAACAAACTCTGTCAGCTTCTGCAGCCAGTGCTTTCAGCCTGGCACATGCAGGGGGTTGAGCTACTTTTTCCAGCACCACTTTCAAGGACTTCTGCATGATGAACCCCCGTGGTTTCCTTCTCTCGTCCTTGCTAACCAAGAAGGACAACCTCTTAGCAGCAGGAAAGTTAGATCTGCTACCATCTTCACAATATGGAATAAACAGCATCTCCCAGTAACAGTACTTAAACTTTTCATTTTGCCATGATTTACCCTCTCGGAAATATTTACTCCTTTAAACTTCCGAGTTTATAAATAAAAAGTAGATTATTTTTAAGTGACAGAAAATCAAACAGTGGTTTAAACAAGTTAGAAGCGTGTTTCTCTCTCACATGAACCTAGACAGTCCATGGTGACTCTGTGATCATCGGGGCTCAGATTCCCTTCATTCTGTGGCTCATCATCCTCTACATATGGCTTCTACCTCATGGTCCAAGATGACTGCTCCAGCTCCAGTCATCGCATCACGTCCCAGTCAGCAAGAGAGGAGAAAGGGCAGGGAGTGAATAACCGTTCTTTTAAGGACCCTTCCTGAAAGTTATATACACAGCTTACACTTATACTAATTAACCAGGACTTAATTACAAGGCCACCTAAGCTTCAAGGGAGGCTGGGAACTATTACCTTTGCTCTGGGTGTCTACGGCAGTCATGGGAACTTGCCTCTCAGATCTCTGACTGCCAGCGATAGAGAGTGGCAGGGAGACTGAGGCAGACTTGTTCCTGGGAATCCTGAGACTTTTCTAATGGGCACCTCTGGCTCAAGAACTCTATTAGTTACCTGTCTCTGCATGACTAACTACCCCCAAACTTAGTGGCTTAAAACGGTGCACATTTATAATCTAATAGCTTCTGCGGGTCTGAAATCCAGGCACAGCCCAGCAGGGTGCTCTGACTCAGAGTCTCTCGCAGGCTGCAGTCAAGGTGTCAACTGGGGCTGGAGTGGCAAGCTCACTCGGTGTGGCTGCAGGACTTCCCTCCTCATAGGTTGTCAGACCGAGGCCTCAGTTCCCCACTGGCTGTTGGCTAGCATCCACCCTCGGTTCCTTGTTATGTGGACCTCTCCAACATGGCAGCACACTTCATTAGAGCCAGCAAGAGAGAAAGTCCAACAAAATGGAAGTCAGTTGTTGGTTACCTGATCAGAGAATTACCGTCCCAGCACTTTTCCTATACTTCATTTATTAGAAACAAGACTCTAGATCTAACCCATCTTCAAGGGGAGGGGATCACACAAGGGTGTGAATATCTGGAGGTGGAGACCACTAGGGGCCATCTTTGAGTACTGTCTGTGCAAGGACTCCCTGACAACCTTACCGGGCTTTCCTTAGAACACTCTGTAGTCTAAGATGTTTCTGCCCAGCCTGTCTGCTTTCATTCCCTTCTCCCTGTATTTCTGCCTGCCTGTCTTTCTCTCCAGCCTTCCTCCCTTCCTTTCTTCCTTCCTTCCTTCTTCCCTCCCTCCCTCTCTTCTTCCCTCACTCCCTTCCTGCCTCTCTTCCTTCCTGCCTGCCTACCTTCCCTTTTTCCTTCCCTTAGGGTCAGACCCACATCATGGTCTAATGACCTTCCCAACCCTCCCATCTTCTCTCACAGACATTTTCCCCAATAAATAACTGCACATTTCATCCTGTCCCGGCATCTGCTTCTCAGAGGACCTGCATTGAGACGGCGGCCATGTGGCCTACTGAATCTGGGGTTTCTGTTGCTGCAGTGGAAAGGGAGAAAGGATTCTGAGGAGTCTCTGCCAGTTCCCTAAATATAGTTCTGAAACTGCTCACCTAAGGTTCTCAGCATGTTTGATATTAAAGGCTAAAATGAAACCTCCCCCAAAATACAGTTTATATAAACCCAAACCGAACTCACTGCCATCAAGTCAATTCCGACTCATAGCAACCCTATAGGACAGAGTAGAACTGCCCCACAGGGTTTCCAAGGCTGTAAGTCTTTACGGAAGCAGACTGCCACGGCCTTCTCCCACAGAGCAGTTGGTGGGTTTGAATTGCTGACCTTTTGGTCAGCAGCCAAGTGCATAAGCACTGTCCTGTAACTGAAAAAAGTCTGTTCCTAGCTCTGTTGATGTATGGGTAGTGTGTGTGTGCTACAATAACCCTTTACCTAACTTAGAATTACGTTTCTGAAGATTAAGGTTTCAAGTATAAAACAATTGTGAAATAATGATGAGGACTGATAACAAATCCTAGTTAGATTACTATTCCATTGCATGACTGAAAGACATGCCTCAGGCCAATAATTGTTTGCAATTGCGATTTTCATATGAACTCCTTAACTTTGCACTGATGTTCCAAGTGATTGATAAATCTTTCCAAATTTGCTAAAATTTTAGCTTTAGAGAAAGGGCAGAGGATCTCACTACCTCAGGTAATGCCTAACACTTGGGGCAAGGCTAACACTGAAGCAGATGGTATAATGAATTGCTCTGAATTCTTTTTTCTACGCCTCAGATGAGAAAAGTCCACTACAATCATTTGACTCAACATTGTGGGTGTCTGTGTTATCATCACTATTTATATGATGCACACAAAGAAATTGTGTTTGTTGTTGTTAGTTTTCATCAAGCTGGCTCCTCTGTGACCCTATGAACAACCTTATGCATGCATATATAAGCATTGCCCAGTCCTGCGTCATCCTCATGTTGTTGTGGACATTATGTCAATCCATCTTACTGAGGGTTCCCTCATTTTGCTGAATCTCTACTAAACAGGATGTACTTTTCTAGTGTTTGGTCTTTCCTGATGACACGCTCAAAGTACTCGAGTCGAAGTCTTGCCATCCTTTCTTCTAAGGAACATTCTGGTTGTGCTTTCTCCAAGACTGATTTGTTCGTTCACCATGTATTCAATGTTGGTTACCTCATCAGTCCACCATGTATTCAGTAGTCTTTGCCAACACCACAGTTGGAATCCATCAATTCTGTCTTTCTTTTTCATTGTCCAGTTTTTCACATGCATGTGAGATGATGGAAAAGACCATGGTTTGGGTCAGGCGCACCTTAGTCGTCAAAGTGACATCTTTGCTTCTTAAAACTTTAAAGTGCCAAGAAAAACTCTGTTTAAAGTAATGATTTTTTTCATTTCCCTTTTGCACCACGCAGAATTTGTAAAAATAGAGTGTGGGTGGAGTGAATAATCTCTTCAAACAGTTTAGCCTGGAAGCCCATTCTGTGTAGTTCTCCAGCACAGCCAGGAGGTGGCAGTAGTAACCAAGGACAAAATCCTGATGCTGGACCTCTACTTCTCATTGTCCTGGGGATGCTTCCTGGATCTAATCTAGTGCTTATGAAAGCAATTTCCTTCTTTCAAAACACCAGGCCCAAACAGAAACCAACCTCATCCTGCAGATAAAGAATGTTTGTGCCTTACAAATTGTCACACTGTCCCAGCTAGAGCCAGACCTTTGACAAATACTTCCCCAGCAGCAAATGGCAGCTGCGCATTTCAGGAAGCAGGGTGGGCCAATGGGACGAAGCTGGCACACCTCATCAGACCTCCCTTAGGGGTGGGGCAAAGGGGCATACAAGGGGATACCTAGCCAAAGTGCCAGCCTCCTCTCAACCTGTGCCAGGCTGCCAGGCCGGGTGGGCTGAGGGATTCGGCAGGAGATAGGTCAGGGTGGTGCTCCCAGACCGGAGTCACTGGAACCAAACGCTTTCCCGGGAATAACCACAAGTGTCCTCCTTGTGCAAACACAGGCCTGACCGTCTTTCCTGAGGCTTGTTTAATTAAAAAGGCATTATTGCCACCTTTCAACTTACAGAAAACTAGTATGCAGAGGCCTGTTCAGATATTGAAGGGTTCTGAAGGATTCTGAAAGCCACGTTAAAGAGTTGGGACCTTACCCTGGGGGCGATAAGTGGCATTAAAAGGCTTTAAGGAGGGGAGTAGAGTGGCTAAATGAGTTTAAATTGGCAATAAAAAGACCAATGCAAAGAAGGTCCCAAACTGAACAGGGTTTCTACCCCCTGAATCTCAGCATGGAGCCATGTTTAATGCATTTCTGATAGCATCCCTTGGGGAATGCTGAGGAAAAGCCCGGAAATGGGCTCTGAATCCCCCTTGTCTAGAGCAAAAGCCTTTAGAGCCTTACCAGCTACGATCTCTGGGGGAATACTCCTGTTTCCCCTGTGTCCCTGTGATCCCCAGGGAGACAGATGCCAGTAGAGAGCTCCTGGCACTCATGGACCCAAGTTCAAACTTTAGCCCCTAGAGTTGACTAGCTTCAGGATTTGGAAAAATAGCTTAAGCTCTCAAAAGCTCAGTACTTCTGTCTGGAGTGGCTACGAGGATTAAATTAGATCGTATATATTAAGTTTTTTTAAGACAGGGCTTGACCTATGGTAAGTGCTCAGTGAATAGTAGGCGTTGTTCTAGAGAGAATCTACAAGTGCGAAATGGTCATGAAGTGGTCATGAAACTCATCAACAGATGCTAAGAGAGCCCTGGGTTATTATGCCCATAAATCTATAAACCCTCCCCCAGAAGGCATATAGAACCCCTCTTCTAACCTACACCCCCCACCAGGTTGTCCTTACAGTCACCTCTTTGCTTCAGCCAACATGCCCTTGAGGTTTCCATTGGCATGAAAATGATTGGGGGATAGGGGCCCCAGTGGCACAGTGGTTAAGCGTTCAGCTTCTAACCAAAAGGTCAGTGGCTCAAACCCACCAGCCACTCCTCAGGAGAAAGATGAGGCAGTCTGCTTCCACAAAGACGTACAGGTTTGGAAGCTCTATGGGGCAGTTCTCAATCTGTCCTATAGGGGCTCTAAGAGTCGGAATTGACTGAACGGCAATGGGTTTGGGTTTTTTGTTTGTTTAGGGGTCACCTTCTGGTTCAGCTCCCTCATATTCTGTGCCCCTGGGGTTCCCCCGACTCTGGCCCCAAATCCCATGGCCTACCTGAGCACTCCTCACCTGAGAGTTCTCTCCTGTGCTGACTTTGAGAAGTCACTGAGGAATGTTGCTCATGTGACATCAGAAACCTGGACTGAGACCACAGCACATGTCTGGACTACGGGGAGGGAAGCTGTCCCGCTGCAGTTAGAAAGAAGGTGCGACTCATGGAAGCCACACAATGGAAAGTCACGATTTCACACCTGTTAACAACTGAGAATCTGCTGCACCCCAGCGCAGGAGTCTTTCGAGTGACTAGGCCATTGTTGGGAGCCCGGGGTGGGCTGAGCCTGTTCTTGCCAGCAGGCCCATGAAAACACATGCCGCTTATGACAGCCCAACCAGCTTAATCAGCAATCACCCAGCTCATTGCAAACAACTCTACCCGCCAAACAGCAGGGACAGAACCATTCAGCCTCCCCTGCGGAAGCTTCCAGCACTCTGAAAAGGGGTCTAAAAAGGAGAGGTGAGAGTCAGCTGCCAGGTGCAAACTCTTGTAATGTAACTCCTCGATTCGCTTATCAAAACTTGCGCAAGTCCCAATGTACAGCGATTGTGCTCCGGACGCTAGTTTGAAGTAGTGTGGAATGTGTCTGCCCCTAGAAACCATGGGGCTGAGGTGGGTGTGTTCCCAGGCATGCCTACCTGAGACCCTGTGCAGAGACCTGGAAGCAGAGAAAGCCCACAAGTCTGGGATCTGAACCAATTCAGAGTGGCCAGAGAATTGATGGGGAGGCCTGGGGTCAAACAGAGGGTGGAAGGAATACAGAACCCCAGTCAGATAAAGCAGGATTTTGGAAGCAACTTTAAGGAGTTTGGACCTTACCCTAAGGACAATGTTGTCGCTGTTTTTAGCTGCCATAGAGTCAGCCCCCAACTCGTGGCAATCCCACACACAATGGAACGAAATGTTATCCAGTCCTGTGCCACCCCCATGATTGGTTGCAGATCAGACAGTTGTGATCCACAGAGTTTTCATTGGCTGATTTTTGGAAGTAGATTACCAGGCCTTTCTTCCTAGTCCACTTTAGTCTGAAAGCTCTGCTGAAATCTGTTCAACATCATAGCAACACACAAGCCTCTACTGGCAGATGAGTGGTGGCTGTGCCTGAGGTGTATTGGCCAGGAATCAAACCCAGGTCTTCTGCATGGAAGGTGAGAATTCTACCGCTGAATCAAAGGTTTTAAGCAGGGAAGCAATCTGATCAGAAAGGCCAAATCCTTCTCCTGTGGAAGGCATTGCAACAGTGGGGTCAGAGGCTCCTGAGGCAGCAGTGGAGAGAATGGAAATGGAAGTAGTCCCTGAGCTCCTCAACGTGGGGGTAGACAGTGGAGACCCTGAGCCTCCTGGCTTCAGTGTTTTGTGGAGAGTGTTTATTCAAAAGGCAAGAGGGCACCAAATCCCAGAAGGGGAAGCTTTCTTTAAGTGGGACTATGTTTGACACAGGTCCTTGGTGCAAACATTAACTTGCTCCACCGCTAACCAAAAGGTTAGAGATTCGAATTCACCCAGAGGCACCTCAGAAGGAGGTCTTGGTGATCTGCTTCCAGGAAATGAGCCATTGAGAACCTTATGAAGAACAGTTCTGCTGTGACACATAGGGGGTCACCATGAGTCGGAGTCAACTCAATGGCAACTGCTTACTGGTCATGTTAAATGCAGGGGTTTGTGAAATGGAGGGTGTCTACATTTTGCTTTCTTGGAAATGCAATTTCCTCTGAGCCTAGAAACTAGTATCAGCCCAGCCATAATGACCACACGCCAGCACCAGAATCAAGAGAATGGTACAGAGTGGAAAGAACGGGCCCATTTTTCTGAGGCACTTGTTATCTGCAAAAGCATATCGAAAACCAAAGTCCATTGCCCTTCAAACCAGAATACATTGATTTCTCTTTTTTTGCACACATATAAACTGCTTGAAACTTGAAGCTTGGTCATTTTAGGTTGAAATATTTTATGACAGAATAGTGTTTTTCTAAAACCAAAGATGGTATAAATAAATACAGCTGCAGCATGTGTGATAAGGTTAAGTTTCACGTTTAAGTATATTAACAAATGAATCCATGGCATACAACCAGGGCACTAAAGAACCCACCTATCCCTCATAAGGAGCCAGGCAAAGCTGCAGCAAATAGACCCGGCACTTTGAGCCAAAACATTTTCACAAAGCATACAATTGTTACAAAAATGCCTTCTTGTTCTCCAGATTGTACATTTTATAAAGCAAGCATTTTAATTTTGCTGTTCTTTCATTTATTTATTTATTTATTTATTTTGTGCTTTAGACAGATGCCAGGATTAGCAAAAAAACCAAAAAATACGCCCAGAAACATAGCCTTACTATCTTGGAACTTCCCCTCCCAAAAAGCAAGAGAATCTCTTAGCTACATTGCAAAAATATTGGCAGGCTTCCATGAGATTTCCAAAATAGTTTAACAGCAAGATGGCTCACATGTTTTTTCATGAATGCATTAGAAACAGATTGATGACTATTGAAACAGAAAGCATAAATTCTACCGTGTTTCCTGGAATCCAACACTCCACTGATGTCAGATGCACTATGATTTAATGCAACACTAAGAAAGGAAATATGCTAACAGGTAACTATATGCATCAAAATCCTTCCTTATCATCTAGAGTTTTATATTTTAAATGTGTTGAAAAAGCTCCTTTTGACCTGTTTCCACACAGATTTTTATCACATATCACGCTTCTATGCAATAGATAAGGAAATATAAGCTGAATAAGTTGGTTAAGGTATGCCAAAAACATTTTCACACTCAGATCTAGCTCTCTGAAATCATTTTTTGGTTCGAAGTCTTTGATGTCCATGCTTTTCCCAGACACGATCCCCCTAGGTTTCATCAAGAGCTTTCTTGAGAGTTTTAGTGAGACCAAATTTCTTTAAAAAGTGCTCCACAATTGCCTTTGTGCAATTTTCCCCGCACCTGCTGACACCTAGTCTCTGAGTTTGTGTTCGTACGGAGACAATGGGGAGCCCTGGTGGTGAAGTGGTTGAGCACTTGGCTGCTAACCCAAAGGTGGTCAGTTTGAACCCACCAGCTCTGCTCTGTGGGAGAAAGATGTGGCAGTCTGCACCCTTGAAGACTTACAGCCTTGGAACCCCTACGGGGCAGTTCTTTGCTCTCCTATAGGGTGTCTATAAGTTGGAATCAACTTGACGGCAACGGTTTTTACAGAGACAATGACAACTTCTACATCTAAACTCAGCCTGCCCTGACCGGTATAAGGGGCATGGTCATTTTAGCGTGGTGAAAACATGAGGCCACCCCCCGACTGTCAGTCTATGGTCCTGTGGTGGCTCCTGTGTTGCTGTAATTCTGGAAGTTATGCCACCAGCATTTCAAATGCCAATGGGCTCATCCATGGGGGACAGCTTTCAATGGGCTAGGAAGAAAGACCTGGAGATTTACTTCTGAAAACCTTATAAATCACAACAGAACATTGCCCGATGCAGTGCTAGAAGATAAGACCCCTATATTGGAAGGCACTCAAAATACATAGTAGCCACTTGAGCATACCAATGATTGTGAAGATGGCGAAGGACCAGGCAACATTCCATTCCATCATGCGTGGCGTTGCCATGAGTTGGAGGCAACTCAATAGCAACTCACAACAACAACAAAACATGAGAAAGCCTTCCTCCTATATCAAGGAAACGCAGTTACTCAGATTGAATATAGACATTTGATATCTCTCCCTTCTTCTCCACCCCTCTCCCAGATACATTTATGTATGTCAAAAGATAATAACTTTGGAGGAAGGAACAAAATTTGACATCCGTAACCAAAAGTAGGAAAAAAAATGCATAGTAAGGAGCATGACAAGCCCATACTACGGGATTACTGTAGCAGAAAGTCCTCTAGAAGTTCTCCAGTAGGGTGGGAAGGTCTAGAGTTTGCAGCTAAGAAGACTGGAGAGGCTGGGTGCAGTGGCAATAGAGCAGACTTGGTGTCTGACATGGTGGATTCCGACGGTGGTTTCCTCTTCTAACCTGCACGGTGATCCCGAGTGTGTTCCTTCACCTCTTTAAGCTCCGGTTGCTCGTTTGTAAAAACACAATTAAAGCACATATCTTACCCTTGTCAGAAGAAGTAAATAAAGTAATCTGTGTAAATGCAATTCATAAATGCCAAATTGTGGGTCCCCCTATTTATCTGGACCTCTGTATACAGGCCCAGGTACCATTCCAAAAGCCGAAAGTGAATCAAAATCACTGTAAGAAAAAGCAAAGAAACCAAACTGAGACATGTTTTTGTCTGCATTTCACCAAAATTGCTGACTAGCAATTTATCTTAAAAATCATTCCTTCACTAACACATACAAACAGAACAGCTAAATTTTAGGGGTAATTTTTTTTTTTCTTTTTTGCATTCTACTACTAATGGTGATCCTTTTAAAAATTGCATGTCAACAGGATTTAAGCCTGTAAGAAAAGAATCAAGTCCTGCCCTTTGGTGCACGTGGATGGAGACTGAGAAGCTTCAGGACTTCAAGGGCAAGTTCAGTCATGGATAAGAGGCCGAAGATGGCACAGCCCCTTCCAAAGCCGCTTCCCCTGAGCTGTTTCTGTCCTCTCCCTTTCTTCGGGCACATCAGTTACAAAGTTTTCCTACGGGCACCCAGAGAAAATGATCCATCTCCAGGCATGCAAATGAAAACCTCTGCCTTCCAGGAAACCCAGCAAGCCTTCTTCCCCAGGGTTGGTTCCAGTAAAAGGTGGGGCTCAGCCACAGTGAGCAGGAAGTCCAAAATCTCAAACTCAGCAGTGGCTTTCTTTCATGGTCTTGGGAAATTGATGAATCACTTTGCCTTGATTTCCCATCTCTATAGTGGGACTAATAGGCTTACCTCTCTACAAGTGTGTTATGAGAATTAAGAATTTGGAAAATGCGGCTGTTTTTTTATTTTTTTGTTTGTTCTAATGTGACGATGGAGCAGGGCCGGGCGGTGTTTTGTTCTGTTGTACACAGGGTCGCTATGAGTTGGAACCAACTCGAGGGCACCTAACAACAGCAAATGGATGGGACGTGGAAGGGATACTAAATACCACGATGGCCTAACTGTGGGTGAACTGCCAGCCTAGCCCTTTAGTGTCTGGTTCCACCACTACCCAAGGCCATGATATATGTAGTGGATGTCTGTCTGTCTTTTTCTCACTTGCTTTTGGCCTGCGTAATATTATTCATCATTTCCCTCTACTTAGGATCACAGCACTCCCTTTCCTTTGGGCATCTTCACCTTCCCCACTCTAATGACACTACCCCAACCCACTCCTATTTTGGGGCCCCAGGCAAATACACATGACTCAGGCCTGGCCAGTAATAAAACCCCTCTGCCTTCGCCTGGGTTTCCAGAAAGCAGAACCTGACACAAGGATTTACATGCAGGTAGTTTACTTGGGAAGAAGTCCGTGGAGCAGGAGTGAAGGGAGAAGAAAAGCCAGTACAAGGATGTGTCATCGAGTTGGCCACCAAGGCGAATGATGTGAAAGATCTTGCCAGTGCCTTCAAGTCAATTCTGGTTCTTGGTGACCCTATAGGACAGAGTAGAACTTCCCTGTACAGCTTCCAAGGAGTGCCTGGTGGATTCGAACTGCCAACCCTTTGGTTAGCAGCTGTAGCACTTAACCACGGGATGCCACCAGGGTTTCCATATGTATTTATATACTTTACTGGTTTTGCTTCCCTAGAGAACCCAGCCTAAGACATTTGGTACTAGAGTGGTTCTAGAGAAACAGAATTGTAAGGATGAGTTTTCTAAATTGGTTCTCAAGTCTAGTTAGTCTTAAAGATGTTGATGACTCTGCTTCCAGTAGTAAAGAGGGCACTACTAATCCATGGTGTCAGGTGACAATACAAACAATGCAAAATCACCACCAATAGATCAGGTATTGATGAAAGGGGAGGCTCTGGGTGATTGCATGTGTGATGCCTTTCTATAATTTTGTCATAATGATGAGTATAAGGAAGCTGGTTGGTTGGCTCTGCTTTCACTAGACAAGCTGGTGAAAGAAGGAGAGGAACTCAGTGCTTCAGAGTCAAAGCTCAATGCCATGTCCACAACCTCAAAGTTTCCACTTGTGCTTTGAAAGAAACCCTTATTTCTTGTAGCAACAGCGCTGATATTGCTGAAAACCAGATTCAGAACCTTATTGTAAGAGTGGCTGAATTACAATGCCAGCTCAATTGCCAACCTCAAGAGGTGTCTGAAGTTAAAGGGAGGACATTGACTGGGAAGAAATGGGATCCTGAAACTTGGGATAGGGACATAAGACCAGATAATAAGGAAGCTGAAAACACTAAGCCCCTAAATTCGGTTGAATCACTCCTGCCAACACAACCACTTCCATCTGAAGAGATTACTTCTTGTTTGTTTGCCAAACCACCCTGCCCAGAAAAACCATTAGCCCCTCCGCTCCCATCTAATGAGATTAGCCCTAGCCCAGCTGCCTCTGAAGAGCCTTGCCTGAGTCATTGCCTGGGGCATTGCTGAGGTAGAGGCTTTATAAGAGAATGCTGAATGTTTTCAAAACAATTCCACACTACCGATTCTGGCTTCTAGATCTATAACTACACTTAAGTCCCAGCAAGCCCCAAAAGGTGAAGTACAAAGTGTGACCCAGGAGGAGGTATGCTACACTCCAAAAGAACTGCTTGACTTTTCTAAAATGTACAAACAGAAATCTGGGGAATATGTGTGGGAATGGCTATTAAGGGCATGGGATTATGGTTCAAGGAACATAAAGATGGATAAATCTGAGTTTATTGGTATCAGTCCACTAAGCACAGATCCTTCATTCAATGTTTCAGCTTGAGAAGTTAGGAAAAGATCTAATAGTTTATTTGGTTGGGTTGCTGAAGCATGGATTACGCAGTGTTCTACACTAAAGCAAGTTGAAGTACCAGACGTTTCTTGGTATACTGTAAAAGAAGGTATCCAAAGGCTTAAGGACACTGGCATGTTAGAGTGGATTTATCAGGCTAGACCAACAGACCAGAGGACACACCTTTTACAACTGTGAGGAACAAATTTGTGAAGGGAGCTCCAGTATCCTTGAAGACTGCTGTGATTGCTATTTTATGTAAATCAGATTTGACAGTGGGAACTGCCCTAACTGAATTAAGGCACCTAACTACAATGAGGCTGATTGGACCCTGTGTAGATCACCAGGCCTTTCTTCGGAGGTCCCTCTGAGTGGACTCAAACCTCCAACCCTTCAGCTACCAGCCAAGTGCATTAACTGTATTACATAGGGACTCCTGAGATGAGAGATAAGTCCAATAAAATGTGAATCAGGCACATAGGTGTCCAACCCACAAACCCCTGGTATTCTTTCAATAATTCTCCTTTTTTTTCCTAAGTTCTTTCAAGTTGAGTTTTTTTTTTTTTTTTTAATGTGCAACCCAAAGAATCCTGACTAATGGGGTGTGACTCTAACACTCATGCAGGCCTGCTGAGTAAAGAACATCATGAAAGGAAGGGAGGGCTCATCCTCCTTGGTGAGAATGATTTTGCAAGCAGCAACAATTCATAAGGAGCCTTTCTTAAACTTGTGCTTGGAGATCAAGAGTTAGACCTCTGGTGACAGCTGTAAAATTTCTGTAAAGCACATTTAGATACCCAGGAAAACTCAAATGAAATCTTATATTAATAGGTAAATTTATCTATATTTACAAAAATGTGGGAGCTACTGCCTGTGTTCTATTTATCAGATACTTTAATATTTTGCATAAAGTATGATCTATAGAATACCATTTCAATGAGATGGTTTATACAAAAAAAATGTCGATGTCAAATAAATTTGAGAAATACAATATTTTTACACAAATAATGTTGCCAACCATGCTGTCCCCCCCCCACAAGGTAGTTTTGTAAGTACACTATGATAATTTTTTACAGCAACATGTAAAAAGAAGTGGCATAGTGGCACTTATGAAAATACCTCACAGGGGAGGGCTACATTGGCAAACAACATAGAAAACAACAACAACAAAAAAAAAGTGTGTGTTATTTGCGTAAAAATATGGCACCGTACTCTCTCACATTTCCTTGATTCTAACACTCACTTTTTTCCCTTCTTCAATATTTCTGAAATCATAATTCATCTTACAATTAATGTGCAGTGTTTCCTTACTTCCAGTAAACCTGTCATTAACCTGGAGACACTTCCCCGATGACAGCATTTCAGAAGCCAGAAGCCATAATGTATCTCAGGGAAATTCACAATGCACATTGTTGTATTAGGTCCCATCAGGTCGATTCCAGCTCATAGCAACTCTATGTACAACAGAACAAACACTGCCCAATCCTTCACCATTCTCACAATCCCTACTGTACTTGAGCCCATCGCTGCAGCCACTGTGTCAATCCATCTCATTGAGAATCTTCCTCTTTTTCCACTGACCCTGTACCAAGCATGCTGTTCTTCTCCAGGGACTGATCCCTCCTGATAACATGTCCAAAGTAGGTGAGACATAGTCTCACCATCCTTGCTTTTAAACAGCATTCTGGTTGTACTTCTTCCAAGACAGGTTTGTTCCCTCTTCTGGCAGTCCATGGTATATTCAATATTCTTCACCAACACCACAATTCAAAGGTATCAGTTCTTTTTCGGTCACCCTTATTCATCATCCAGCTTTTACATGCATATGAGGCGATTAAAAACACCATGGCTTGGGTGAGGTGCACCTTAGTCTTCCAGAGGACATCTTTGCTTTTCAACACTTTAAAGAGGTCTTTTGCAGTGGATTTGCCCAATGCAATGCATAGTTTGATTCCTTGACTGTTGCTTCTTTGTGTGTTGATTGTAGATCCAAATAAAATTAAATCCTTGATGACTTCAATCTTTTCTCCATTTATCATGATGTTGCTTATCGGTCCAGTTGTGTGGATTTTTGTTTTATGTTGAGGTGTAATCCATACTGGAGGCTTTGGTCTTTGATCTTCAAGTCCTCTTTACTTTCAGCAAGCAAGATTGTGTCATCTGCATAACTTAGTTTGTTAATGAGCCTTCCTTCAATTCTAATGCCGTGTTCTTCTTCATACAGTCCAGCTTCTCTGATTGTTTGCTCAGCATACAGATTGAATTATGCATATTAGCATACTAAATTTTCTAAAGGCCTGCAACTTTTCTGACTCTAATTCTTGCTCCCCATGCTTCATACCATCCAGAAACAACCTGGATAATGCTGAATGAAAGCATCCCTAGGAAGCATCAGGTAAGCAAACAATGGATTCAAACAGAAGGACCAGGAATGCCATTTCTCAAGTTAAAGCTTATTACATAAGTGAGCAATCTGATACCATCAACAAGAACTTCTATACATAGAGCTCAAGAATAACAAAACTTTGAAAATATAGCTCTGTCTATCTGGCACACAATACACCATGGAATATACAGGCAGTCCTCACCTGGCACATTCTCCATATACACAAATTTCAGCTACCCCTGTTAAAAATGAAGTTAAATAACGCCAGTCTCCCAACAATACAGTTCAAATTTTTAGTCACCACAACATGTTAACTGTGAGTAGTTACATAAAACACAAACTTCTCTGCCAGCCCTTCGGCCCACAGTTCACTATGTAAATAATAGATGCACATCGTGGTCAGTGACCAACCATGTCCCTTCCTTCGAGTTTGTTGGTAACGGGTCACTGTGCATCTGTTTTATCAGTTCATACACAGACAGCAAAGTGCGTAGTTGTGTTGCCTCCTTGTTTTCCAATGATAAACCCATATGACAATTTACAAAAATGGATAATCGAAAGCGGAAACCAGTCAACAAAGATGCAAGTGCATACAGCAAAGAAAAAATAAGAGGCAATGTTGGAAGCGAAAGTTGAATCAGATGTAAATGGAGTTAATAGAAGAAATAGCTGACTGTGGGAATATTGACACTGCCATTGTTCAAGAGACTCTCAAGGTGCAGCCCGAGGAACTTAGTCAAGGTGAACATATTGACATAAATGAGGAAAGTGGTTATGATGAAAAGGATAAAGACGCTGGCAAAACACTTCACATTAGAGGAACTCTTGGAGATATTTCACAGCACAGAAAGGGCAAAGGATAAAATGTTGGAAGCTGATCCAAATTTAGAATGGATTATGACTCCAATAAGGCATAGAAAATATGCTTGGCCAATACCATATGTAGTACAATGAGAAGAAGGCAAGCGCTGTTCAAACTACTCTCCAGAAGTTTTTTACAAAGAAATAGAACACTTTGTTTTTCAAACATTCTGCCTCACAGTGTACTAAATAAGTATTAGTCCTACTACTTTTTTTCATTTCTTTATACATTTATAACCAACAGTAGGAGAGTTCTTAATGTTTTGACAAAAATTTTGAAGGTCGTGAAACAATTATAATTCTTCTCATCTTCAGAAAATCATAGTGCATATGTGATGTGTTTGGTTAATTCACTGTGCCTCCGGGCTAAATTTGGGCTCATCTCCAACTATGTTGCTGTTCTTAGTCGCCATCACGTCAGCTTCAACTCATGATACATAAGCTCCAACTTGTGTATAACAAAACAAAACGCTGCCCACTCCTGAGCCATCTTGACAATTGTTGGTATGTTTAAGCCCACTATTGTGGCTACTGTGCCAATTCATCTCACTGACGATCTCTCACGCCCCTGTTGGCCCTCTACGTCACCACACAAGATGTCTTCCTCTAGTGATTGGTGCCTCCTGATGATGTCCAAAGCAAGTGAGTCAAGAAATGTTCAGTTGTGATCTATAAGGTTTTCATTGGTTAAATTTTGGAAGTAGGTCACCAGGCCTTTTTTCCTAGTCTGTCTTGGTCTGGAAGCTCTGCTAAAAACTGTCCCCCATGGGTGACCCTGCTGGTATTTGAAGTAGTGGTGGTAGAGCTTCGCATCATAGCAATGTCACAGCATGGCAAGCTGACAGATAGTTGGTGGTCTCCAACCATACTATTAAGTATTTTTTTGTTTTGTTGTAGGCAAAAGACTATAATATAGATATGGATATGGATAAGAACAAAACAGAACAAAACTCATTGCTGTCAAGTTGATTCCAACTCATAGCAACCCTATAGGACAGGGGAGAACTTCATGGCAATAATCTCTACAGAAGCCGACTGCCACAACTTTCTCCCATGGAGTGGCTAGTGGATTCTAACCACTGACCTCTTAGTTAGCAGCCAAGCCCTTAACTATGGATATGGATATATATAGAGAGAGAGAGAGACGGATATATATTTATACCTTACAAATGAAAATGTAAAGATAGATTTTTGAGATCTAAGTTTTTTAATTAATCAAGATTACTCAGGGGATCTCCTCTCCTCTGGGTCTCAATTCTCACCTCTAAGCAGGTGACTCTCACATCACACTTTTAGTCCAAATCCCTCTCGTGAAGGTCAGACCCACATTTACAGGAACAGACTGACCTTTCTCCATGGATGTTTTACAAGCCCTCAAAGCTCTGAGTGTCTACAACAAACTCATCCCCATTCCCACGAAATCACTTCCTTCTCCTGACTTTCCCCCTCTGGTTAAAGGTGTCGCCACTTTCCAGGCCTCTTTTACCTCAGAGCCACCTCTGTCTCCTCCCCCTTCCTTGACTCCTGGTCCAACCTGCTACCGGGTCATAGACCTCTGAGATTTCTTTCTCATCTGCCTCCTCCTTTGCTTTTCCACTGCCCCCACTGCGCTCAGCTCAGGCCCTTTCTATTTCAGCCCAATGCCTCTCCCACATCCAGGCTCTGGCACCCTAGTCCACGCTGCATGTAGCAAGCCTTGGCGTGTAAATCTCTGGGTGCTCCTCACTGTCCATTAAAGGCAGACTTCTCATTCTGGAGCTCAGGGTCCTCTATCCCGACAGCTCTCCTCTCCACCTGTCACTACAATCTAGGCAGTGACAAAACATCCTATTCCTCTAAAGCACTGCTCTAGAAGATCCTTTACAGGGTTCTTCACCCATAATGGCACTAGAAATTTACAGCCCAGCAAGGATGGCTTAAACCCTCTCTTATTCCCCTAAATTGGCCTTCATCTCCTTTCTTCCTTCTTCTCTTTCCCCAACACACACACACACACACAATTGGTCTTTAAATACAGAAGGAAGCTTATCTGAAACAATCAGCAAAAACCAAGGATGTGCAGAAGTCATACAAGGAGCAAGGAAAAAGGGAAGCATTAGGAGAATATAGAAACCCTGAGTTTCAACTAAGCAATCATCACAGCCTCTTATGTCCTGCGCTAGGAGAGGCACCCATGACACAGATTCTTCCACAAAAGGATGAATCAAGGCTAGGAAAAGAGATTTTTCCTGATGCTGTCCAAAGGCAAGTAGGATTCATTTTCAAGGCAAACAGGTTTTAGAGACAGAAGATGTATGTGCCTGAAAATGATGAAGCCTTTCCTTGACACCAAAGGGTTAAATAGAAAAATGTCCATGTACGCAGCTATAAGAGGAAAGGGAGAGAGAGAGAAAATGGGGCACATTCCCTCCAAAGTCAAAATTGTAAAAATTATAAATCAGTGGGAAGATGGTGTCATTATGGAACACTGCATGCGTGTCAGCTGGTAAGTTCCTTTTTTTTTTTTTTTTTTTTTTTGAGTGAAAGTTTACACAGCAAGTTAGGTTGCCATTTGACAGTTTTCACACAGATTACTCAGTGACATTAGTTACATTTATCACAATGTGTCAACATTCTATTTAACTCCGTTCTGTTTGTTCCATTTTCAGTACTCTAGCTTCCCAGCCCCCTTACCTTCTCATCTTTGCTTTTGAGTCATTGTTGACCTTTTGTTCTCATATTGATGGTTTTTAAGTAGGACACTGATCTTAAGGGTAACATCCTTTATTTTGTGAGTGTGCCACTCTGCTATTTCACTAAAAGGTGATCTCAGGGGATAGGTTCAGTTCTAGGTTTAAAGAGTATCTCAAGATGATAGACACAGGGAGTCCTTTGTTCTCTACTGTTTGCCTGACTATTTTTTTTTTTTTAATATATAAGAAATTGTGTTCTGCTCCATGTTTTTCTCCCATCCGACCTGGGACCATCTATTGTGACCTCGGTCAGAGCAGTCAGTGGTGGCAGCCGTGCACCATCTAGTTCTTCTGGTCTCAAGGTAGATGAGGTTGTGGGTCCTGTAGACTTGTTTCTTCTTTGAGCTTTTGGTTATCTTCTTACTGTTTTGATCCTGGCTAGCAGAGACTCATAGTTGTGCCTTAGATGGCCGCATGCAAGTCTTTAAGACCCCAGATGCTACTCTCTTCGCTCAGATGCAGATTATTTTTTGTGAACTGACTGAATTGTCCCATGACACTATGGTCCTAAGCTTTCAGACCCAGAAAATCATTCTTGGAAGGTGTCTGGTTATGTCTGTGGAATATCTTTATTTATGTCTTCAATGACCATATATGCCTGCACCTACGTATTTGTATTTATATATTTTTAAAGGAGTATCTGTACCTATAAAAGTATTTATTTGTACATATAAACATAAATATGTGGGCATAGGCACATATATTCACTGAAGAAACAAATACAGATACTTCTATCTGTTCTCAGCTATGTACACACCTGCACCTACCTGTATACCAGTATGCCTACCAGTATGCCTATACCCATTCATAAGTGTTCGAACACTCATTTTTACTTAGGTTGTGCTGTGCTGACTACATCCATATTTGGTACCACTTTCCCCATCACCAAAAATAAAATAACAAGCCTCTATTTTTTATGATCTAAAGGGAACCCAAGTGGCTTAGTGGTTAAGAGCTCAGCGGCTAACCAAGAGGTCAGCAGTTTAAATCCACTGGCCTCTCCTTGGAAACACTTTGGGGCAGTTCCACTCTGTTCTATAGGGCTGCTATGAGTCGGACCAACTTCACAGCACACAACAACAACACTGTCTAAAGCGTAATTTCCCCTTCCCCCCTCCTTTCCCTGGTAACCATCATTAAACTTTGGTCTTTTCACACGCATCTATTCTTGTCTTCTTATAAAAGAGAGGTCATACCATATTTGTCTTTATATGCTTGACTTATTTCACATAGCATTATGCCCTCCAGGTCTATCCACGTTATGTTTCGTAAAGTTATCATTGTTCTCTATGGTTTCGTAGTATGTATGTACCACAATTTGCTTGTCCATTCATTCATTGATCGGCATCTTGGTTGTTTCCATTTATTTGCTATTGTGAATAAAGCACCAATGAACATAGGTGTACATGTGTATGTTTGCAGTTTATAGTTTTATTTAAGTTCCCAATGTCCTTAGTGATCATCTTTCTTTTTAGATGTTCTGTCTATAATGGACATTTTTTGTTTTTGTTTTGTTAGATGTACATATATTTGTAATTGTTATGTCTTCTTGCTGGATTGACCCTTTTATTATTACGTAATGTCCTTCTTTATCTCTCGTAATAGATTTTGATTTAAAGTCTATTTTATCTGATATTAGTATGGCCACCCCTTCTTTTTTTTTTTGTTTACTGGTTGCGTGGAACATTTTTCTTCATCCTTTTATTTTTAGTCTGTTTGTGTCTTTATGTCTAAGGTATGTTTCTTATAGACAGCAGAAGGATGAATCATGTTTTTGTATCCATTCTGCATGGAGTGTTTAGACCATTTACATTTAAAGTTGTTACTGAAAGCAAAGTGTCTACCTCACTCATTTTGCTATTTGTTTTTTGAGTGTTTCGTATCTTTTTTTTTTTTTTGATATTTCTGTTTTTGTTTGTGTTTGGCTGCTTTCTTGTGATGAGCCTTTTTACTTTCTTCCTTTTCTTCTGAATGATTTTTCTTGGTGATTTCTTAGTGATTGCAACATATATTATATTATACAACTTACAATTGCAACAATGTTTAACATATGAACAACAGTTAACATACAACCTCAACGTAATAAATCTGTTCCTGATATGCTCCTCCCTCTCACATTTCTGTTGGCGTGTCTCTATTAACATTAAAACACAAGTTATAGGCAATAAGTTTACTTTGTGCTTATTTTTACAGATTTGATGTTGTGTTGTTTGCAGGATGTAATTATTGAGTTTATTCCCTGAAAATATCTTCGCTTACCACCTATCTTGTTATTTGACGTGTCACATTTACAACGATCATAAAAAACCTACTGACTATGAGGAGCTGAAGCAGCAGGGGAAAGGGGTTGAGATCTGTGAAAGGGATCGAGGCCATGTGGGCTGCGGTGGTTCATATTAACCAGACTGGGCAGAGGAGCCCAGCCAGGCCTGCAGCGAACATGGGGAGGGCGGGCAGTGTTCAGGAGGCAGAGGTGGTTGGGCTGTAAGGAGGCGATGGGAGCTGGGGCTGCAGGAATTGGGTGGGGGACCCAGAAGTCTCTTCTTCCAAAGAGACCACTCCTTCAAGCCTCTGCTGGGCCCACGTGGCCAGGCCTCACCTGCCTGCAGGCCTGGAAGTGGCCTTCCACCAAGGCCTTTCTCCGGGGCTCGTGGAGAAGGCTAGTGGAGAGGCGAGGCACAGGGGTCCACATGGAGGCCTGGGGTGTGGCCAGGTGATGGTGGGCCCCTGCTGTTCCAGAGGCAGTGAGCAACCCCTGACCACCACCACCACCACCACCCTCAACCCCCTCTGGCTCCACAGTAATGGGGAAGTTGTGGAGGGAAGGAGGGCCCGCCACACTGAGTGCATCCCAAGGTGTGCTGCAGGGTACCCAGTGGGTGGTGAGTGACCAGGGGGACACTGGCACATAAGACAGGGTGCAGCCTTGACTTTTCCATAATATTTTTGCATTACGACCTGGTCTTTAGAACCTAATCATGTAGATAAGTGAGGAGTGTGTGCACTCAGTCCTTAACAATTGCCCAAGTTGTTATGTTTTTTTGGAAAGCTCTCTTATCGTTTTTTCCTGTGTATAGATATGAGTATTTATTTAATATTCTTATCTTTCCATTTGGAGTACTCTCTTGAGTAATACTTGCAAGGCTGGTCTGGTAGTGACAAATTCCCACAGCTTCTGTTTGTTTGAGAATGTCTTGAGTTCCCCCTCATTTTTGAATGACAAGTTTCCTGGGTAAAGAATTCTTGGTTGGCAATTATCTTTGTTCACCATTTTATATATGTCACTCTATTGTCTTCTGGCCTCTAAAGTTCCTGGGGAGAAATCCATACTAACTCTTACGAAAGACCCATGGTATGTTATATTGCATTCTTCTCTTACTGCTTTCAATGTTCTCTCTTTACCTTTGGTTTTCAAGAATTTTATTAGGATATGGCATGGAGTTGATCTTTTGTGTCTCTTCTGATTGGGCTTCATGTACCTTCCTGTATTTACAGGCTTGGTTCTCTGTTCAGGTCTGGGAAATTATCTCTAATTATCTCTTGGAAAATTGTTTCTGTGCGTTTATTGTTGTCATGGTGCTCTGGGATTCCAATAATTCTAATGCTAGATTGCTTAATTGAATCCCATATTTCCTTTTGGGTTTGTTTGCTTTTCTTTATTCTTCTCTCATTTCTCTTGAGACTTCATAAGGTCAGTTATTTTGTCTTCTAGTTCATTTATTCTATCTTCTGTCCATTTGACTCTATTGTTGAGTGTTTCTCTTGCTTTTTCTAATTTGATTGGTTTATTCTTCAGTTCCAGTAGTTCTCTTTGGGTTTTCTGTTTGTTTGCTTGTTTATGTTTTCAATTTCCTTGTTGAGTCTCTTGTTTTGTCCCTTCATTAGTCTCTTGATCTTGGCTAGTTTGTTTTCTGTGTGCTTTTTGCTTTCTTTAAATGTATTTAGCACCACAGTCTGAAAATCATCAATTCTTTGTGTTAGCCTAGTCTCCATAGGAGAAATTTTCTCTTCCTCATGTTGTGCTTTTGACTGGCCTGCCTTCTCTTGTGATTTTGTGTGCTTTATTATTTTTTTGCTTGAATTGGGGCCATTTTGTTATTTTTATTTATTTCTTTTTTACTTTAAATTTTGCATTCTGGTTTTTGTGGGAAATTTTTCTGATTGGATGCTCTGATGGCTCAGCTGCCAAGTACCTGGCTGCCAACCAAAAGGCAAGGGCCCATGCTCACCAGCTGTTTCATGGGAGAAAGATACAACAGCTCAGCTCTGCAAAAACTCACAGCCTTTGGAACCTCATGGGGCAGCTCCACTCCACCTCACAGGGTCCCTATGAGTCAGAATTGACCCAGCGGCAGTGGGTTTAATATTTTCTCCTGAGAACCACTAGAGGACACTCTTATCCTTAGGTTTTTTTCCAGTGCTGATTCAGGCATTCTGGATGTTGATCTTTGGAATTCAATACACATGTGCAGGACAGGGTGTTTAGCTGTTCACAGATGCTGACATAACCAGTGGGGCTCAACTTTCCTGTGGCAAAGGTGGGAGCTCTCTATGTGTTTCCCTCATAGGTGTCCCTGCACAGGCTCTCCCACAGTGTCCCACTGTGGGCAGAGACAGCATTTCCCTCTGTGTCACCCATTGGTCTGAAGTATTCCCCTGGCCCTACTGCCTTGCAGTTCCTCCCAGTCCTAGTGCCCATCCATCTTGGACCTCAACAACATTCAACAGTGGTCTCTCACAGTGCCACAGTCTCCCTTCATCCCCTCACAACTGGGTGACCTGCGAACCTTCATGGTCAGTTTGCTCTGCCTTAAAAAAAATTGGGCCACAGCTTCCTCTGATTAATCCCTTTTCTGTGTTCTCTGTTTGGGATGTTCCCATCCCTGTCTCAAAATGGCTGTGATGAGTGAGCGATCCAAATGTTAGTGATTAGGTTCTCTCAGCTTCTGTGCTGTCCTGCTCCTCCTTTCCCCTGCTTCTGGACTCACCTTGACTCTCCAACACCTCAGCCGCTGCCTGGAGTTCTGAGATTTCAGTCTGTGCTTGTTTTTATTTGCTGTTCAGTTGATTAATTGCTGGGGGAATAGATGAGAGCATTCATTCATTTTGCCAGCTTGTTCCACCTCCCTGGTAAGTTCTTCATACCCAGTGTGACCTGGGGACTTTATTAACCACAGAAATACTCCAAGTATCCACGCAACACCACTTGCATGAACACTTGTGATGTATATGTGTATGGTTCTGTGTGTATGAATGAATGTGTGTATTGTCTATGTGTGTATGTGTTACTGTGTGTGTATGGATGTGTGCGTGTGTACATCTGTGTGTGCATGTGCATGTGTGTGTGGAAGTGTTGTGGCGTATATGTGTGAGTGCTGAGTGTGTGTGTCTGTGTGTGTATGAGTGAACCTGTGTGGTGTTTGTGTGGATATGTGTTACTGTGCTTGCGTGAGTGTGTGTGTGTGCATCTGTGCATGCATGTGTGTAGGGGGGAGTGTGTGTATATGTGTGAGTGTTGAGTGTGTGTGTCTGCACATCTGTGTGTGCATATATGTGTGTGTGAATGTGTGTGAGTGTGTGTTGAGTGTGTGTATCTGTGCATGTGGGTGTGTGTGTGTCTCAGTAGAACTCCACACAAACTGCATTGAGGAGAACCTATTTAGTCAAGAGATGCCCAAGACAAGTCTGATTAACAGAAGAGGGAAAGAAAAAAGAGCAAAGAGAAAAAAAAAAAAATTCCCCTTCCTTTCATCTTCATTCTACTCCTAAATACAGAAGGTTTGGGATTGAGTACCATAATATAGTATTTCTTAATCTTTGTTCACTTGACACAAACCATGACTCTGTTGAGATCCTTTGGAGGAGCACCCAACTTCTCTCTCACCCATAGAGAGAGCAATAAGTTTTCACAGCCCACCCCTCAATAACTCCACCCACTTTTAATTTCTACATGCATGCACACCCAACTGCCTGTCCTCCTCTTCACCATGGTTAACAATGCCTCTTCCCTTTACTTCCCCAAGTCAAACATGGGCAAAGAATTCAAGGAAATGAATGCCTTCCCAATGAACCAAAGTTTTTCAATCCACTGTTTGAATAATCGTACCCTAACAGAATACTTGGAAATTACACAATATGCTCCTTAAACATGCTGTTGTTAGCTGCCCTGGAGCTGGCTCCAACTCATAGTGACCTTACATGTAACAGGAAGAAATGTTGCCCAGTCCTGTGCCATCATCATGATCATTGGTATGTTTGAGTCCATTGCTGTGGCTATTGTGTGAATCTATCTCATTGAAGGTTTCCTTCATTTTTGCTGATGCTGTGCTTTACCAAACATGATGTCCTTTTCTAGCAATTGGTCTCTCCTAATGATGTGTCTAAAGTAAGAGAGTTGAAGTCTTGCCATACTCACTTCTAAGGAGCATTCTTGTATTTCTTCTGAGACAGATTTGTTTGTTCTTCTGGCAGTTCATGGTATACTCACTATTCTTCACCAATACCACAATTCAAATGCATACCGATTCTCCTTTTGTATTCTTTTTTTCATTGTCCAGCTTTCACATGCATATGAGGTGACTGAAAACACATATTGGCTTGAGTCAGGTGCACCTAGTCATCAAAGTGACATCTTTGCTTTTTAACACTTTAAAGAGGTCTTTGCAATAGATTAACCTAATGCAATATGTTGTTTGATCTCTTGACTACTGCTTCTGTGGATGTTGATTACTGATCGAAATAGAAAGAAATCACTGACAACCTGGAGAAGGAATTGGAGTCTTCAACAATTTCCTTAAACATAAAACTAATAAAACCAAATATGTTGTTGTCGAGTTGATTCCGACTCATAGCAACCAGTTCATAAGCCCTTGTCATGCCTTGAGACTGACTCCCAACAAAGAGTTCCATGAGGGCAGTGGGACAGGCTGCATGCCTAGGTCCTTCATGGGAATAAGAGCTCATTTCAGAACCACATGCTACAATCTATTGAGAATATACAAGGGGCTGAATCAGGACCCCCTGACAGTGCCATCCAGAAGGGAAGCCCTGGGGCTGACTGAGGCCTAGGTGGATGCCAGTCCTCATTTCCCTTCCTTGGAACACTTTTCAACCCTCTACCCCATGCATGGGTTTGACTTCATGCTCTGAGGAGCTCTGAGACTTGTATCCTGGGGCCTTTTTTCAGGCTCCAGTACCATGAGGGGGCAGATTGATCCTGCTGGCCTATGTGATACTTCTTCTGGATTGTGTAAGATTAGGCCACCAGAGTGGGGCTGACACATTAATTTGGGTGGCTGTCATTCTTATCAAACACAGGATGAGTTCAGTGCTCTGGGCTAATGACACCCTTATCCAGCATGCCCCTAACCCATAGCATACCTACTCCCTCTGCAGAAGCCACATATCAGGAAGTCCTCCAGAGGCTGTGGAAAAGTCTCTACATGCTTTCCAACACAACTCCACATTGCCAATGGCCCTTCCAATCCAGGCACCTTGGAAGAAACACCTGGTGATCAGCCACTGAAAACCCTACGGAGCACAGTTCTACTCTGACACGCATATGGTTGCCATAGGTCAGAGTTGACTTGATGGTAACCAATGGTGTAGCAGGGAGATAAAAAGAGATGGAGAGAGAAACTAGGAATGGCTTCCTGCTGATGTGCCGGGTTAGCTTCATGAGAAAGGATGCAACTAGCAGAGTAATAATTCCATTTGAGGGTCTCATTTAATGGGGCTTTTCAACCATCCCCCAAATACAGGTTTCGTCTCCTCTTACCTAACTTCTCCTTGATCACATCTCCATCGCATCTGCAATAAATGCCTATCAAAATACAGGAAAGACTCTAAGGTCTGTCTGTCCCAATAACCTTCTCTGAAGTCACCAAAATGAAGCAATAAAAGAGATTGAGTATTCTGCCAACTTCCTTCATTCCTGTCTGTTCTGGTTTCAGAGCCTGGGTTCAATAACAAGGTCCTCACAAAAGAAACCCCCTCTCCCCTTGCAAGTGACCACTCATAGATCACAGCTAAAGAACTACCAGGAAAGAAGGTCTTCAGGAGAAGATGTGAAGGGGGAAGACTAAGGCGTTGGGTTCTCCTGGGTTTTGTCTTTGGATCCCAGTCAGAATTAGTGTGGCATTTCCACTGACACAAGTTTTTCAGACCATCAGTCATCCTCCGTCACACCAGCCCAAGAGCCTCATCATCAGGCAGTGATGATGCTCTGGGCTGGTGAGCAGCACTGGGAGCCCACCTTCACTTCAGAATGCCCGTGAGACTGCTGGGTGGGGGTGGGAGTAAAAATAATCAGTCCGGGGCACTGGAGCCCAGGCTGGACGTGAAATTGGGCCAGATCCTGCGTAGGTCTTGAGGGACCTTTCTCAAGTCCTACACCATGGTCTGAGCAAAGAAACCCACTTCTCGGCCTCAGCAACTGCCTGTCCCCCACAACCACAAGCAGCAGTTGTTTTCCGGATTCTCTCCAGGCAGCTCATTAGTGATGCTACAAAAGTGGCCCCCGCGTGTTTGTAGACAGACACCAAGAGATCAGAACAGCGGTGTAGAGAAAACAAATCCGTGTGGCTGCCCGTTCACAGGCAAGCTGGGAGTCTAGTCCTCAGCTTTCTCACCACCACCTCTGCTCTGCCAGGTAGCAAGGGGCCCTGCTCTGCCTTGAACCTAAAGTCATTTCAAAGGTCTTCAAGGTAACGTGTAAAACGCCACATGAAATCAGAAAAGGAGGAATGAAAGCCCTGCCTGTAAGGGGCCAATGAGGTGTGTCCGTAGACAAGATGACGTGGGAAGCAGAGAGGAAGGTGGGAGATGAGCGGGAGCTTGAGGGAGAAGCAAAGTTACTGGAGGATATTTTGTTTTTTAGGGAGAAGAAGACAAAACATCTCACTGGCGAGGAAAGCCCTGAATGTACAGGAGAGGAGGTGATGAGGGAGAATATGCCAGAAGAGACAGGCAGGGAGAGAGGGCAGCCTTGGGGAGAGGTGGTTGTTGTTGTGTTTGTTTTTTGCTAAGAGAAGAGAGAGAAGAAGAATGAGGGGAAGTGTGGAACACTGTTGAGGGCGGAGGGAAGGAAACTTCAGGAAGCACAGAGCAGATGGCCTTAATCTTCTGAGCGAGAAAGGAGGGAGCATCCAGCTTAGCCAGGGTGGTAGAGAGGGGGTAGGGCTGAGAGGGGGAGGCTGGAAGAGTCCCTAATTGCTACAGAGGAGTCTAGAATAGAGCAGTGTTTCCCAAGCTTGCCTCATGAGAAGAGTTCTCAGAAGGGAGTGTCAAAAATACAGCTTCCCAAACTTCTCCCCCAGACATCTTCCTTCAGTGGGACTGGGGTGGGATGAAAAAACCTATACCATTAGGGCAGCTTCAGAATATTGTCAGGAAAGTTTGGGGGAAATACAAACTGCTGAGCAGTATGGAAGGCCCATTAAAAAGAAAAAAAAAAAAAAACCTGATGCCGTCGAGTTGATTCTGACTCACAGCAACCCCATGTCTTGCAGAGTAGAACTGATCCATAGGGTTTCCTTGGCTGTAATCTTTACAGAAGCAGACTGACAAGTCTTTCTTTTGCAGCACTGCTGTGTGGGTTTGAACTGCCACTGGGTGGGTTCAAACCACTGACCTTAGGTTAGTAGTAGAGTGCAAACTGTTTTTGCCACCCAGAGACCTGGAGGGCCCCTTAGAGGTTGCAATAGGAATGTGGAGCTGAAGGGAATCAGTTAGTATCCTCTGCTCCCAGAAGCCGTAGGGAGAAAACTAGGAGTGGGGCCTGGCTAGGGTGTGGGGAGGAAGGATGAGGGGAGAGGGAGAGGTGGGCGCAGAGAGGAAGGACCAGGCAGAGTGTGAGGTGGGTGTGGGGAGGGGAGACCAGGCAGAGTAAGAGGCGGGCGTGGGGAAGGGAGACCAGGCATAGTGTGAGGTGGGAGTGGGGAGGAGGGACCAGGCTGAGTAAAAGGAGGGACCAGGCAGAGTGGGTGGTGGCCAAGCACAGTGGAAAGGCTTATCCTTGGAGCCACATTTGGCAGGGACAAAAGTAATGGTAAGAGAGGACTGACAGACAGAGAAAAGGAAAAACGTGGGGAACAGGGTCAAGATCAAGAGGCCAGCAAGGGTGAGGAGCTGGGAGAGGTCTCCGTAGGAGGGCAAATTTCAGAGTTGGACACGAGGGAGTTGTGAGTATAAGGGAGGGGCATACCCTCAAGAGTGCACCCCCAAACCAGCACGTCTTCCTCAAGTTCCAGTTTTACAGAGATGAAGGGAGGGCATCAGTTTTATATAATAAACTTATCCCACTGATTCACATGAAATAGTAAAGTAAAGGAAAAAAAGTTTCACAGGCTTTTCTCCCACTGCTACAGGCTGCAGCCCAGGGTTCGTGCTCACGCCCTGCTGTGGCTGGGGGACTTGGGTTCAAGCATTTAGAAGCACTGCTGAGGAATTGTCTCCTTTTTAAAATATAAATAAAACCCAGAAGCTCCAAGGCTGGCACTAAAAGGAAGATTTCTTGGTAGGGACAGGTGGCTGAACGTTGATCCCTTAGTCATTGGAACCTTATGAATTTGTAATATTTGACCATTTCTGACTTATAAAAACAGCTACTTCATATAATTCAGGGCGAGTGGATGTTCAGTGGTAGAATTCTCCCCTTTCCTGCAGGAGACCCGGGTTCAATTCCCGGCCAATGCACCTCAAGCACAGCCACCACCCGTCTATCAGTAGAAGCTTGTGTGCTGTGATGATGCTGAACAGGTTTCAGAGGAGCTTCTAGACTAAGGCAGACTAGGAAGAAAGACCTGGCAATCTACTTCCAAAAACCAGTCAATAAAAACCCAGTGGATGACAATGGTCCTAACCCCAACTGATCATGAGGATGGCACAGGATCAGGCAGTGTTTAGCTCTGTTGTGTATGGGGTCGCCGCCAGTCGAGGGCCAAATTGATGGTAGCTAACAACAACATATGATGCAACCTAAACCTCAGATTCTCATCCAAGGTCTCTCACCCTCACTGCCACCACCATGTGGCCTCAAGAGGGCGCTGCTCCCCCTTCTAAGCTGTCCCAACAGGCAAAGGCACTTCCCAGACTTCCTGAAGCATTAAGTCCGAGCTAGAACAAAGAAGATGGTTCAATAAGGAAGTGACCATAGGGAGAAACGCAAATGGGAATAGTGAAGCTCTTTGTCTCCCGCAGTGTGGTCCCCAGACCGGTGCAGCGGCAGCATCTGGGAGCTTGTAGACTCTCAGGCCCACCCCAGACCCAGTGAATCAGATGCAGCATTTTAACAGAGTCCCAGGTGGTTTGTGTGCACGTGACCATTTCCGAAGCACTGGTCTAGCTGGCAAGATGCTGTTTATCGGGGCGTCTAGCTCAGGCAGCCTGGGCCCGGCCTGCTTAACACTCACCCCCAGGAACACTCTTAGACTCCTCCACTCCTAAAAATCTACATCAGGACGGGGCTCGCAGTCCTGATAAACTGCTCTCTCAGGGATTGTATCAGTTTACTATTGCTGTGTAACAAATTACTCCAAAATTTAGCGGCTTAAAACAACAAGCCTTTATTATCTCATAGTTTCTATGGATTGATCAGAATCTGGATGAGGCTTAGCTGGGAGCCTCTGACACAGGGTCTCTCACAGGCTGCAATCAACGTGTCAGCAGGGGCTGCAGTCATCCCGGGGCTCAGCTAGGGGCATCTCACCTCCAAGCTCACCAAGGTAGCTGCCCTGGGGCTGTAGGTCCTTGCTGACCGCTGGCCAGAAACATGGATTCTTTGCCATGTGGGCCTCTCCATAGGCTGACTCACAAGATACCAGCTTGCTTCCCTCAGAGCGAGAGCTCTGAGAGAGAGGAGAGAAAGAGGAAGAAAACATGGAAAGAGGGAGGGAGGGGCGTGGGGCCGAGGGAGGAAGGAAGGAGAGGGAAAAGAGGAAAGAGAGAGAGATTGTAGTCTTTTTATAACCAAATCTTGGAAGTGTCATTCCATCACTTTTGTCATACACTATGAGTTAGAAGCAAGGCACCAGCTCAGCACACACCTGAGGGGTGGAATCACGCAAGAGCAGGAATATCAGGAGGTGTCAATCACTGGGCACCCTCTTCAATGCCGCCTGCCTCCAAGCATGGTCTCACAGCTAATGGAGCAATTTATCAGTATTCAATAAAATCATCTCCACATTCGTATGACATACATTCAATAATAGGTTTCCTCCCTTTAACAGTGGGTAACATTAAAAAACTACCAAGGCCCAGAACCATCAAAGATCAATTGAATCAAACTCTTCCCACCTGGGGCCCGGGCATTGAATTTTTTTTTTTTTCCTTTAATTCCCCTACTGGTTTCATTGTACGGCTGGGTGGAGAACTACTCCCTCACATGAACAGTTTCACACGTTACCACGCAGGGGCTGTGGTGAAGGTCACTGGAGCAAAAGAGGGTGTGAGACTCAGCAGCTGGAAATTCTGATGTGGGATGATGTGGAAGAGGTAGATGGGAAAAGAGGAGCCTTGGGGCAATCTCAGAGACAAGCAGCGGAGACTGAGAAAGTATGAATGTCTTTTTACGATGGCCAACCTTAGCCGAGCCCCCATCTAGTCATGATGGTAGGTGATACTTTCTGGAGTAGAAAGAGAGAACAAGAGGCAGAGAGGAAGTGAGGTGGGGAGGAGGGAGAGAGGGAAGAAAAGAAGAAGGGGGGAAAGAAAGAAGAAAGGGAAGAAGAAAGGAAGGAAGGAAAAAAGTTATTTATTCTTAAAACTTGGCCCCAACTTCAGCAGATGGTCCCGAGGTAATAGAAATAAGAAAATAAAAAATATTTAACCAATAAGTGTGGTTCACGATTCTTTATTCTACAGCCCACAGACAGACAGAAATTCAGAACTGGAGGGGCTTTGCAGATTATCTCACAAATACCCTCACTTTATGGATGAGGAAATTGAGGCCTAGAGATGTGATGTGGTGGGGGAGGCCTTCTTGGGATTGGATCTCTGGTCCACACAGCACATCACTGTCTATAGAGTGGGTTTTAATCTTTCCCTTCACACCAGTGTTAGGATGAGGCCGCATGTGCCCTCTGATCATGACACGTGGCCTTGGAGGGCACCTTTCACACTGACTTTTCCTCAGGGGTCAGCACACAGAGGTCCATGGTATACAGTCATGACTTTGTTTGATGTGAACAGGTTGATGGTTGATTACAGGCCTCCAGTCCATGGAGCTGCTCCTCAGCTTCACAGCCACCTACTGCTCTTTCCCGGAAGGAGCTTGAGTTAAGCCAGGAATCCCAAGTCTGAGCAGACCTGAGGCACCCCCTACACTGCAGTGACTTTACCTACAACTGCAGCATTGCCCCCTTCTTCAGGGGAGTCCCCCATTAGCCCTCCTTCCCTACCCTTTCTCCTGACGGATCCATAGCTGAGCCCATTGTTCTTACTCCTTTGGGACCAGGTCCCTCCATTTTATTGCCATGTCCATGAGCCTCACCCCCAACATACCAAGGCCTGCATTCCCAGAGCTTCAGCTAATGTCCAGGCAGATGCAGAGCAGTGGGGGGAATGTCCCCCCTGGGGGCTAGGCCAAGGCTCTTTCCCTGGACTCCTTGGCCCTAGGGGCTCCAGTCTCTCTGGTCTGTCCTTTTGGCTGCCCAGCTGTGAACGAGCAGCGTGGTTAGCTTCTCTCCAAGGCACTAGTGTCTTGGAAGTCTCCAAGAGAAAACTCAAATGAAGAGCTAACTAAGGCTGCTCCTAGAGCTCAGGACCTAGCTGTTTACCAAACGCTGGGTGCCTTACTAGTTACCACCAGTGCCAAGTCTTTAAGCTCTTCAGAGAGACCGTGAGGAATGTTTCCCTCAGATGCCAGGCCTGGCTGACCATTCCCAATGCTCCTGGATGCCCCTGTCCAGGACCTTGGCCCTGTGGGCTGAAATCACTTCCCCAGAGAGAAATAAAGGCAGAAGAAGTGAAGGAGCACACAGCAAAGAATGGAGATGTAATCTCCTTAAAAAAGCACCCAGAAAATCCTTCCATAACTGTGTGGCTCATCCTGGGATGGTATGTGTTGGCTCAGCGCTTACGTTCCCTGAAATTATAAAAAAGAGCGAGTATCTGAAGGTATCTTCAACGAACTCAGCACTTCCAACTGGTGTTTGTTCCTTGTGGTTGGCAGTCTGCTTCACTGTCTTCGGGGCTAAACTCTGAATCCTCAAACGGAAGAATGCACGCAGAAGCACCCTGAGTTAGAAAATAGTTGTTAGCTGCCGTCAAGTTGGCCCCCAGCCTGTGGGACCCCATGCACAGCAGAGCAAAACGAGGTCCAGTCCTGCACCATCACCATGGTTGGTTGCAGATCAGACCACTGTGATCTATAAGGTTTTCACTGGCTGATTTTCAGCAATAGATCGCCAGGCCTTTCTTCCTAGTCCATCTTAGTCTAGAAGCTCTGCTGAAACCTATTTGACATCATAACAACACCCACGACAGGTGGTGGCTGTGCATGAGGTGCACTGGCCTGGAATCGAACCCGGGTTTCTCTCATGGCAGGTGAGAATTCCACCAGTGAACCATTAACACCTCTAGAAAACAGTTCATAAATGTAAAGTGTTGTTTTTATTACACATTCCCTCCACTTGTGCTCACAAAGCGAATAATACCCACCACATTGCAATAGAAACTTACCTGGGGGCATGTGCTCACAGGTGTTCACCTCAATGAGAAGGGACTGAGGTATGGGGTAGGGGCCACTTCTGCTGAGGAAAGCACAACAGGTCCAACCACCTCCCAGTATCATTTTTGGCACCGATAACTTACCCAGAGCTGCTTTGCGGAAGGCTGCTACGTGATTGCTGAGGAGTTGCCGAAAAAGAATAGAATACTTAGATTTAGCTGCCTAGGAGAAAATAGTGTTTCATTCTTCTTTAAAAGTAATATAGAAAATTACCCTTTTCTAATAGAAGAGAATACAATCATAAGTTAATAACTTAAAATTAATGAGAATGGTGCCAAATTATGCCGTGGTTTTAATTTCTTTATAATTTTCTGTCTTATTTTGAATAGTTTATTCAGCTTACTATTTATGTTCAAGTGTGTTCATAAATATTTATGGCTTTGCTTTAAAATCGAGGAACAGTTTGTTACCTCTCACTCTGGCAAAGCAAGCAAGCCTTTGGTGTGAGCCTTGATACCCAGTCCTCATGGCCTCGCCCAAGTCACCTACACACCACTCCGGCCTCTAGCTTTTAACGACACACCGTATGAGCAAGGAGGAAAGATGCTGGACACTAACACTGAAGATGCAAATACTCAAAGTGATGGCAGCCATCACATTTCTCGTGATGAGTTCTAGCAATTGAAACTGACCCCCAATCACTTCCCTCAAACTGGTAGCAAGAGTTGGCTCCAATCCTGTGCTCCCCTGCCCCCCACCCCGCCATTCTCTTTCACCATCCTTCCCAGCACCCAACATCAGTCCACTCTATTTATTCACAATGACTCCTAATGTTTGCAAAGAATAATTATATGACCAGAATCTGGACAGATCTCAGCCTGCAAGAAGCCTAAAATACAGTCAAACACATAAAGCCTGCAATACCTTCAGAAGTTGGTGGCATTCTATTGAGATACAGTTGTCTTTGGAAAGACAAGGACGATTGAAAACTTCCTGCAGCACCACAGGCTGGCCCCTCACGCACAGGCTCAGTTTCTCCCTCTGAGCACACACTGCTACCTCTCCATGGCTCACATTCACATGCACAGCCCTCGCCTCACCCAGGTCCCCAAGAGACAGCTGCTCCAAGACCCACCCCGCAGCTGAGCAGCAAGATGAGTGATATTTTCCACTGTGAGCAGGAGAGAAGGTGGCGTGCCGGTGAATCACAAAGGCCTTAATACAGGGAGAGAGAGGACTAAAAGGGACTCCAGGCACTGAGGGGTGGCCTGCCATCTTCCAGTGAGAAGAGGGAAAACTCACGTTTCATTGTCAAGTTTCAAGTCTATTGTTAAGCTCTATGGAACCAGCAACTGCTGACTTCCAGAGCCGTAAAAGAAAAAGAAAAATTAAGGCTGCCATGATGTGGCAGTGTCTTAGGCTGGGCTCTACAGAGAAGCAAAACCAGTGAAGAGTAATATAAAGAGATTTATCTCAAGTAAATGGCTCATGCAGTTACAGAAGGTGGCAAGTCCTAAATTCGTGGGTCAGGCATCAGGTCGGAGGCTTCTCCTGACTCACGTAGTTGCAGGCGCTGACGAACCCAAATCAGCATGTGAGACAACAGGCTGCTGGCTCACAGAACTTCGGAGGCTGGCAAATCCCAAAATCAGCAGGTCAGACAGTAGGCTGCTGGTTCAAGTCCCAAGAACCAGATGTCAGATGATGACAAGCCAGATGTAGGATCCACAGCAAGGGCAAGCTTTTTCAGAGCATCCATACATATACTGGACACAGTCACACCCTTGAGGAAACTCACCTTACATCAGATACTTGAGTAAGGCAGTGACTGGAGTAAGGCTGTGACTTGAGTAAGGGTGTGACTTGACTTACTTTAGTGAAGGTGTGACTCAAGATACACTCTACACTAATCCTACCTCATTAACATATAAAAACCAAACTCCATTGTCGTCAAGTCAATTCCAACTCATAGTAACCCTATAGGACAGAGTAGAACTGTCCCATAGGGTTTCCAAGGAGCACCTGGTAGATTTGAACTGCCAACCTTTTGGTTAGCAGCTGAACTCTTAACCACTATGCCTAGAGGTTTAGGATTTACAACACATAAAATGGAGGATAATTACACAAGACCACAAAATAGAGGACAATTACACAATACCGGGAATCATGGCCTAGCCACGTTGACACATACCATTAACCACCCAGGCAAATAGCAGAGTTTGCAGTCAAATAGATGTTGATTCAGGTCTGGCTCTGTTATGTTACTAGCTCCTGGTTAAGTCACTTACCCTCTCAGAGCCTTCGCTTCTAGAACATGTTACAGCGTCTCTCATAGAATTAAGAGGCTTAAATGACAGAATGCGTGTGGAGGCAGGGACAGCACCTGGCAGTGCCTGGCATGCAGGAGGTACTTGATTCATCTCTTCTGAGTGAGTGAATATATTTCCAATATCCGTTACCTAGTAGTCACTCGGTAAGTACCTGGTAAGCCCCTTTCCCTGCCTCGGTGGGCAGCCACCACAGAGGTGTTTCAGTAGCTTTTCCTCTCAGTTAAGCCAGACACACAGTGTCTTAGGGGCAGCCAGGTCATCTGTGTGAGGCTGTGAGTGAGAGTCTGTAGACAAGTTTCCAGCCCTGGTTCTGCCACAATTAGCTGTGCAGTTTCATGCAGTGATTATAATCACCTGCTCCTTCCTTGTGAGCATCCATTTTCCCATATTTAAAATGAGAGCACTGGGCTTGATCAGTAGTTTTAAACCATTACCAAACCAAACCAAACCAAACCAAACCTAGTGCCATTCAGTTGATTCCGACTCATAGCAACCCTGTCGGACAGAGTAGAACTGCTCCATAGAATTTGCAAGGAGCTCCTGGCGGATTTGAACTGCCGACCCTTTGGTTAGCAGCCATAGCACTTAACAACTATACCACCAGGGTTTCCTTTAAACCATTAGTTAGCTTCAAAACCATTTTTTAACAAGGAATCTTATACAGAATCCCAATTATATAAAGTGACTAAGATGAGGGTATGAAGACCTAAACCCACATCTGCTCAGTTCCCAGCCCGCCCACTCTTGGAGGTCGAATGGAGGGCACCCTTCTTCTGGGTTCCTTGGGGGCCTAGTTAGAGAACTGCAGGACTAGGTTCTCTGTAATCCCATTCCTGACCTGACATTCCGCTACTCTAAGTCTTTACAGAGTGGCTAGGACACATATTTGAGCCTATCGGATGCATCAGAAAGAGCACAAGCCTCCCTCCTTGTACCCAGCTCCTCAACCTGCTGCCTAGACAAAAGCCACTTGGCAGGGAGTCCTTTGTAACTGGTTTCAGCTGGAGTCTCAGCAGCAATGACTCTGCAGCCTTGGAGGGAGGGGGAGGATGGGCGTGATATGGAAAAAAGAATCATGGAATCTTATCCTAAAGTGTGTGCTGGGACCATAAACCAATTGGAGTGACTGTAGAAATAGGACCTGCAATAAATTAACATGGACAATCAGGGGTGGGGCACAGGGGAATGAGCACTGGGCTGGGAATCAAAACACCTGGATTCTAATCTCAGCCTGACCTTGAGCAAATCACACCTGGGCCTCAGCTTCCTCCGTGGTAGGGCAAGGCTAGGTAACCACCATGGGATTTTTCTAGCAATAAACTTCTGTGGTTCTGAGAATTGTAGGCACTTAAGAATGCTGATAACAAGGTTGTCAAACTGTCAGTATTAAAAATTTTCTAACTACTTATGTCCATTACCCCTAAATATTCCTCAACCAACATTCCTAACACATCTTTGGTTATTTATTGGCAGGGTCAGGGCCCTGACTGCTCCTGGAGTCTGCATGTAAGGAAGATGGTTTTGCGTTGGTGTAAGGCCAGCCTGTACGGCATCTCCCAGGGGCCTTTGGGTTGTGATTAAAGCAATCTTAGCTGAGGTGGGCACTTACCAAATGCGGGAACATCAAAGAAACACTTGTAGGCTGGTAGAATTGTCAACTACCTGCAAGGGTTTGATGCAGCTCTATTAGTACTCTTTCCTGAGGTTCTCAAATTTACTTTTTTTTTTTTTACTAAACTGAACGATCCTGAGGTTCAGAGCATGAGAAACAACACAGAGAGGCAGTGAGATTCAGTAGTTTAGCCTACGCCTGGGTGTGACAGGACTACAACTTCTTCAGGTCACAGGCGACCCCTCCAAGGTAACCATTTGCCTAAAGAGGACAATATATGCAAGTGGCAGCATCTGTCAGGAGGTTAAACGACTTGGTGATGTCACTGTATTGAGTGGTATTCTACCTGGAATCTGATTGCAAACACTGATATCCAACTTGGTCCCCTCAGCCTTATTTAGCTTTTCAGCTCCAAAGTCTAATGAGGACTAACTAACCAAAACACCAAACCTGTTGCCATCGAGTAGATTCCAACTCTTGGCAATTCACGTGTGACAGAGCAGAACTGCCCCATAGGATTTTCTTGGCTTTAATCTTTACAGAAGCAGATTGCCAGGCCTTTCTTCTGTGGGGCCACTGAGTGAGTGTGAACCACCAACCCATAGGTTGCCAACAGCAGGGTCTGGAGACAAGTGGACAGGCAAGGAAAAGAGAGGTAAAGCAATGTGCGTTCAGTCATTGTGGACAAAGCATCCCCCTGTATGTGTTAGAATGCTTTCAACTGCAAGTAACAGAGCACCAATGAAAACAGGCTCTGAAAGTAAGGACATTCTTATCCCTGATAATAAGAAGCCAGCAAGTTCCAAGGGGATTAAAATCAGTGGTTTAATATGTCCATCAGAAACCCTCCTGAGGATATTGGTATGGCCTCAAGCAGCTCCACTTGTGGTTTCCACACCCCTGCATTGATTAAGAGCTACACAGCTGCTAACCAAAAGGTCGACAGTTCAAATTCACTACCCGCTCCTTGTAAACCCTAAGGGGCAATTCTGCTCTGTCCTATGGGGTCGTGATGAGTCGGAATCAACTCGACAGCAATGGGTTTGGTCCAGCAGTCCCAGTTTCCCATCCAGACTGGCAGTGCCACCTTCATGGGCTGAGATCTGTGCAGCTACACAGGCCCTGTGCACAGAAGGGTCTACACTTGCTTAAAAGCTCTGCTGTTGCCATCTTAAAATTCTTAGTGATTGTATCTTTGAACCTGCGTTTTGTAAGTGAAGTCCCATGAGCTCTGGGAGCAGACCCAGGAACAGAGGAGATACATACTCTGCCCTTCCCTGCTGCTCCATTTGCAGGTGGGACTACTGATGCCCCCATGAGCCCGGAAATCAGTGGACCCATGTGTCCAGCGAGACTCAGTGTGAGCACCAGGCTGGTGTGTTACATCTTCAGTGGGGTAAGCAGAAGTGCTGGCAGATCCAGGAGGCCGCTCTTTCCATTCAAACCAGAACCGGCTTTGAACACAGAATGGAGGCACCAGCATCCTAAGGACACGAACAACCGAGGAGTCCTACCCTGCCCTTTCTAACCGTGGTACCTCCCTACATTAGCCTACCTGCTCTGAAAATGACAATGTGGAAGGGAAGGTGAAGTGGTTGGCCAATACAGGCTAATACGTCTTAGTGAACTGTTCAGCCCAAAGCCTCAGAAGCCTCGGTTTCTTGCTTTGCTTCTATCTCTTGGTTTTGTTTTGTTCTTCTTTTATTAACAGAGCAGCAGGGCAGCTACCTGAGCTGTGTGCAATAGTGTCTTGCCCTTAAAATGTCTGTGCAGAATAATATTATCCCCTGGGAGCTGCCCCCTCCCCCGCCTCTGGTTGGTGATCCTTCTGTCTGTCCCTGAGCCCATGTGGTGTATAGTCCCCTAAAGCAGTGACTCTCTGCCTTCAGCCCCCCAAGAACGTGCTGATATGAAAACAAGGACTATCTACCCTAGAGCTGGGAAGAAGGCTTATTTTTCACTATACACCTTTTTAATATTTAAATTTAGTAACACATGCATGGATGACCTATCACAACAATTTAATATTCATTTTTTGAAATCACTTATTCTACTTGTTTCTGGAAGACTAAATAAATAGCAAACCACAAACCTCTTTCATGACGACAAAGGGGGGAAAAATCAGCTTCTGAAGTGACATCAGTAAGAAATATTGTAAGTAGCTATAATTTAGCCCAGGAAAAGCTTTTAGATCTTTTCAAAGAGCAACATCAAAATGTCTAAAGCCAATCATCAACTCTTCCTGGACAATCCTCCCAACCTTCTGCTCACTCTGAATCCTGCTTTGAAAGCGAGTGCCACGGATTCCTTTGGCCCAGCCCATTCTCCTGCGACCAGACCCCCTGCTGTAGCCCCCACTCCAGACCTCCTCCTCTTCCCAACAGCTGGTTCTCAGGATCACGCAGAAGAGAGGAAGTGGGTCACATAGGGAGCACATGCCAACAGTGAAGACACTTCCTGCCACCAGAGTGGACAGCACAGAGCTGGGGTAGTTTCTTCTTCCTTATTCCATTACCTTGTGTTTTGCCTTAGCAACTCTCCAAGCTGACTGGTGCATGGACTTGCTAGAGAATAAAAAAACTTACTATAGCCAGAAGGAACCGGAATATACTCTGGTTCAACTTCCTGAGGAGAGTGGCACTCCCAAAGACCCCCAGCAAGTTAGTGCCAGAGCTGGAGCTAGAATTCAGGGCTCCATACTCTGAGCCAAGTTCTCTTCCAATGACAGTAATTTCCCAGAGTCACTGTTCAGGGTTTGCCCAAGAAACAATTTTTGTCCTAGAAACATGATGAGCAGACAACTCTATTTCCACCCCACAGCTCACAACATTTAAAAACAGAACACTGATATAAGAATCAGCCACCATGATTAAAGCTAACTGGATACTTTCGTTTCTTAAATTAGATCAAAGAAGGTCGTAGAAGCAGTATAGTTGTCTTACCACTACTGACATTTTCAGTCGGATCATTTCCTGCTGTGGGGCCGCCCTGTTTAGCAGCATCCCTTGTCCCCACCCACTAGATGTCAGTAGCATCTCCTCTCTCAGTCTTGACAATCAAAAATGTCTCCAGACAATGTCAAATGTCCTCTGGGGGCAAAATTACCCTGGTTAAGAACCACTGGTCTAGAGGAAACTGCATTAATTGGTTGTCACTAGAAAAACTTATTAACAAGAAAAAAATCTGTTCACAGTGGGGCCTTGTAATAACACAGAAAGCAGAGGGAGTCTAAGCCGTCCCTCTTCGTGGGCTCAGTGCTTCCACATGGCCAGCCTGAGCAATCACACTGCCGGAGTTCTCAGTCCCCTGGCATAGCTGTGAATCAGTGGAGCAGGTCTGGTGCCCTGCAGCCTACCTGCGTTTCCTCCGCCTGGTGCTGTGCTCACAGGGAGGCAGCTGTTAGCCTCCTAGGCGCTCCCAGCTTCAGGCACTGCAGTCAACACTGGGCTCTATTTGTGTGATTTGGGGCGAGTTCCTTTTCTGTGTGTTTCTTTCTTATTGTCTTTTTTAAAAAATCAAAATATGAACAACACATACATAAACCCTTGCCATTGAGTTGAACTCAACTCATAGCGACCCTATAGGACAGAGTAGAACTGCCCCATAGAGTTTCCAAGGAGCACCTAGTGGATTCGAACTGCTGACTTTTAGGTTAGCAGCCTTAGCTTTTAACCGCTACACCATCAGGGTTTCCAACACATGCGTAGTGATTTTAAAATCTAACAGTACAGAGATATTGAGAGTACAAAGTGAAAGCCCCCCCCCATCTGGCTCCCTTCCCCTTGGATAATATCCAGTATCAGTTTGTGGTGATTTTTCCAAATTCTTTAGCATACATTTACATAGGTAGGTTAGTCTTATGTGTCAACTTGGCTAGGCTACAGTGCTCATCAATTTAACTAAATAGGCCAAAACCGAAAAACTCTTCACTGTCGAGTGAGTTCCAACTCACAATGACCTTATCGGACAGGTTAGAACTGTCCCATAGGGTTTCCAAGAAGAGGCTGGTGGATTAGAACTGCCGAATGGTTAACCACTGCACTGCTAGGGCCCCAATCTACCCAAAACCCAACCCAGTGCCCTCGAGTCGATTCCGACTCATAGCGATCCTACAGGATGGAGTAGAACTGCCCCATAGAGTCTCCAAGGAGCGCCTGGCGGATTGGAACTGCTGACCCTTTCTTTGATTAGCAGCCATAGCACTTAACCATTACGCCACCAGGCTTTCCAGGGCCCCAATTTAGATGTGGTTAATATCTTTTTTTTTTTTATCTACTATCAGTTGACTATAAGGAAAAGAGATTATCATAGATAATGTAGGTGGGCCTTATCTAACCAGTTGGAAGCCTTAAGAGCAAAACTGAACTTTCCCAGAGAAAAAGGAATTCTGTCTGCACCAAGACTGCGGAGTGATCCCCTGCCTAGGTTTCCAGCCTGCTGGTCTACCCTGGGGATTTCAGACTTGCCTGTACCCACAACCTTGTGAGCCAGTTCTTTAAAATGAATCTCTCTCTGCACGTACAAATGGGTGTGTGAGTGTGTGTGTGTGACCTTTTGGTTCCATTTCTCTGATGAACCCTAATACAATGAAGATTAAAAATTTATTATTATTAATGTAATTCTAGGCTTAGTATTCTAGCTTTATTGCTCTGTGATTATTTTAAAAGTATTTCTTAGAGTTTTTTCATGTCAGTACACAAGCCTCCTTCTTTTTATTTTTCACTTTAAATCAACTTTATTGTGGTACAATTTACATGCAATAAAATGCACCTACTTGATGAATATTCACCTGTGCGGCCACCATCACAAGCGGAGTACAGAACATCTCAATTACCCCAGAAAGTTCCCTCAAGGCCCCTTCCCGGTAGATCTTCCCACCCCTAACCCCAGGGATCTTCTTTCTGTCACTATAGATTAGATTTGTCTTTTCAAGAGTTTCAGGTAAGTGAAATAATACAGCACGTACTCTTTGTGTCTGTCTTCTTTCTCTCAGTATAATGTCTTGGCAATTCACCATATCGGTTGCATGAATCAGTAGTTTGGTCCCTTGTATTGCTAAGTAGTGACTGCGGTAGTGACATATCGCAATGTGTTTATCCACTCACCTGGTGATGGACGTTTGGGTCATTTCCAGCTTAGAGCTACTGTGAATCACGTCGTGAACAGTTGTGTTCAAGGCTCTGAGCAGATTTGTTTTTCTTTTTTTTTTGGGGGTGTACTACTGGGAGAGCAATGGCTGGGTCTTTTACTAAGTGTATGTTTAACTTTATAAAAAAATGGCAAACTATTTCCAAAGGTGGCTATACCGATTTACATTCTCCCCAGCAGTGTGTGAGGGCTCCAGGGGCTCTGTTCTTATTAACCTTTCTGAGCATCACATTCCTTATCTAAAATATGCAGACGGTTGTGGAGTCTGCCCCTCAGGGTTTGAGGAAGGATCAGATACGACTGGGCCTAGCCCAGTGCCTAGAAAATAGTAAAGCTCAATACATATTATTACAGGTTAGGGATGTCACCGTCACACTTTTTTTTAAAGGCTCTTGCTTGCCCACACTGGCCTCTCAATTAGTGTTGGGTTCTTTTCCATTCCCTCATCTTCAGACTTCTCAGAAATATAGTAAATTCTTTCTGACTTTCCTCACTAACTCACCAACCCACAGCCATCGGACACCCATTTCCACTGCTTCTCTGAAAAGGCTTTCACCAAGTCCCCAATTACGTCTATGCACGTGATCCCTAAGTCTGCGTTCTTGATCCCAAATGCTGTCCTGAATCCAGAACCCAATTCTAATTATGTGCCTGGCACTGCCACAGAAGCAATTTTATTAGCCTGCAAAACCCTTTTTCCATCTGTGCTCAACCAAAGTTCTCCAAAGGCCACCCTCTCGTATGCCTTCTCCGTCTCTTAATTCCTGACTCTCCAGAGAACCTTCTGTCTCTACCATTAGTATGGCCAAAACACATGCATAAGAACTCACAGCCATAGCTCAGACTTTAGGGAAAGGATGCTGGCAAGACGAGCTATTTAACTCTATTTTCCCCTTCTGAAAAATGGGGACAAAAATAATACCTACCTGTCATGGATGGAATTATGTCCCCCCAGAAATGTGCATATCAGTTTGGCTGGGCCATGATTTCCAGTATTGTGTGGTTGTCCTCCATTTTGTGACTATAATTTTATGTTAAAGAGGATTACAAAAATAAACACCCTTTGCCGTCGACTCAATTCCGACTCATAGTGACCCTATACGACAGAGTGTAACTGCCCCATAGAGTTTCCAAGGAGCACCTGATGGCTTCGAACTGCCAACCTTTTGGTTAGCAGCCGTAGCACTTAGCCACTAAGCCACCAGGGCTTCCAAAGAGGATTAGGGTGGGATTATAACACCCATACTAAGGTCACATCTCTGATCCAATGTAAAGGGAGTTTCCCTGGACAAGAGATAAAATGAAAGGGAAGCAAGCAGATAGTTGCAAACCTCCTACCACCAAGAAAGCAGTGCTGGGAGCAGAGCACACCCTTTGGACCTGGGGTCCCTGGGCAGAGAAGCTCCTAGTCCTGGGAAAGGTTGATGAGATGGCCAGCAGAGCAAGATAGCCTTCCCCTGGAGCTGAAACCCTGAATTTGGACTTCTAGCCTACTTTACTGTGAGGAAATAAACTTCTCTTTATTAAAGCCACCCACTTGTGGTATTTCTGTCATAGCAGCACTAGATAACTAAGACATTACCTCATTGGATTGTTAAGAGGACTGAATGAGATAATATGGATAAGGTCTTTAGAACAGTGCTAGTTTTTAATGCCAAAGCGAAAAAATTTTAAAAACCTGAGCAAGTAAGGAAATTGATTTTATTCAGGCTATTGCAATAGGACCACAGCCCAGGTTGTTATACTGTGGTAGCTTGTGTGTTGCTGTGATGCTGGAAGCTATACCACTGGTATATCAAATACTAGCAGGGTCACCATGATGGACAGGTTTCGGCAGAACTTCCAGACTAAGACAAACTAGGTAGAAAGGCCTGGCAATCTACACCTGAAAACTTTCCAAATAAACCATATGTATCACAACAGAACATTGTCTGATACAGCCCTGGAAGGTGAGCCCCCTAGGTTGGTAGACGCTATACAATAGCCGCACCATGAACTCAAAGGTGAAGATGGTGCAGGACTGGGTAACATTTTCTTCTGCTGTGCTTAAGGTTGCCATAAGTCAGAGTAGACTTGGCAGCAACTAGCAACAACAATTGTAGTAGAAAGAGCACCCCAGATCCAAAGATGGGTAGTTTTGTCTAGACTTTAATAGGGGAGAGTAGATAAATTATAGAGTCCCTGGTTGGTGCAAACAGTTAACACGCTTGGCTACTAACTGAAAGGTTCAGTGGCACCTCTGAAGAAAGGCCTGGCAATCAGCTTCAAAAAAATCAGCCATTGAAAATGCTATGAAGTGCAGTTCTACTCTAACACACATGGGGTCACCATGAGTCGGAGCCGGCTCAATGGCAACTGGTACTGATAGACAAATTATTAGGTGGTGCAGTTTTACATTTGGGCTTGTTTTTGTAATCAGAGTGAGTCAGTGAGCTGAGCAAGGAATGTTTCTCTCTGACTAGTTAGTTTCAGGAGGACAAACATTTCAGCTAGTCATTTTTGAGGCAAAGCATGAAAATTTGGAGGGTGCAGTACAGTAAATTCTTTTACATGGCCTTTCTAGCCATGCATGGTCTTGTAACTCCCACAAAATGACTAACTGGGACTATGCAAATAAGGTGTGTAAAACCCTTGCAGGGATTGGACAGTTTACTACAACCTGAACAAATAAGGTGGTTGTGGCCTACCGAAGGGATTGGTCAGTTTTGCCATCCTGCTAGGCTTTAAAGGGCTAATCCCAGAGACGTTCAAGTGGACCCCATTATCATCAAGAAGAGCCTGGAGCAGAGCTCATCCTTTGGACCAAGGGCCCAGGATTCCTGCACTGAGAACCTCCTAGACCCAGAAGAGAGAGTTAAAACTAAAGACAATGAGAGACGGTGGTGGTCGGCCTGCCTGGCCCATGGAGCAAGAGCTCAGCATTTTGGGGAAGGAGGCTTGCCAGCAGAGCTAAAAGAGCTGTAACACTTTCTTGTGGAGGGCAAGAGAGGCCTAAATGTGCCCCATTGTACATCTCCTCCTGTGGGCAGTGGGGGCCTGGATAGTGTTGTGGGAGCTGGCAGCAGAGGCTTAGAAGAGCCCGGTGGCAGAAGCTCTGGAGATCTCGTTCTGGGTCTGCCAGGGAGCTGCCAGCAAGGCCCAGTGGCAGAGCAGAAGCCTTGGGAGGCCTGTAGGCTTGCTGAGCAGCATGGTGGTAGCCAGAAGCAGCAGTGACATGAACACAGTGACTGACCTGAACCATACCACGCCTGCCCAGCCATAGAAGATGGACATGAGTAGTCTGGGAAGGGTAAGCTGTTCTCCTGTGGGAATCTGTTGTTATTATTTAATGTTTGCTTTCTATACTGTGTGTCTCATGTGTCCGGCTCAATCACAGATGAGCTTTGCACCCATAGAATGGTTGATGCCAGGGGGTATGTGTTCTCATTCTCAGCAGTCTAATGGCTGCCTGGAAGTTTGAAGCACAGCCTGCTCGCATGCGCAATGCAGATAGACAGACACATACATACAGGGGGTCAGTGTCTGGCCTTGTCAGAGGTAAACAAAGATCACCCACAAATCTTCTGGGAGTCACAAGAAAGGGTGGACAGTGTGTCTTATCTAAGTCATACATGGAAGGCCAGTTTTTTGCAGTGAGCTGTTGCCTGGAGTACAAAATGTGGGGGATTTTGGAAAACAAAGGTTGGGGGGATTAAACTTTGTAGTTTTGGGGGAGCATGGGGATCAGGTAAAGGTCAACAGAGCTGGTCTCCCCCATTGATCAAGTCAACCATAAGGCTGTGCTTGAACAAGTGGAATCAAGGCAGTGGAGGATGCCCAGATGTACACCACTGTCAGCCCAGATTTCGCCTCCTTGTGTAAATTTTTCAGCTCAAAAGCAGCCTCTAAACAAACTCAGATGAAGCAGAGTTGTTCCCAGGCCCACTGGGTCATGCTGCATTGGTGCATCATTTGTCAGGTCAATGGCTGTGTGGTAGATGTGATGGTTAAGGCTGTGTGTCAACTCGGCTGGGCCATGATTCTCAGTGGTTTGGCACCTCCGTGATAGGATCTGCTGTGAGTAGCCAATCAGTTGAAAGAGAGTTTCCTTGGGCTTATGGCCTGTATCGAATATAAGTGGACAGTCCAACAAGGCTTCTGGGCTTTTGCTCGTGTTGGATCCTGCAGCTGGCTCCTGTTAGTCTGACCTCTGGCTCTGGGGCCTTGAGCTAGCAGCTTGCCGGTGGTCTTATCTGCCGATGTTGGGATTCGTCAGTCTTCGCAGCCTGGGAGCAAAAGCCCTGGTCTCTGACCTGCCTGTCTTGGGTTTGCCAGCCTCTGCAGCTACACGAATCAGGAAAGGCTCTATTCTGACCTATGGACTTGGGACATTCCACCCTGTACAACCATGTGAGCCATTTCTTTGGTATAAATCTCTGCTTATATACACACATACGCTTTACTGGTTTTGCTTCTCTAGAGAACCCAGCCCAAGGCATCAGCATTTAAGATTCTGAACAGGATGCATGCCCTACACTTCAGTTGTCATCCACTTGTTCCACTGGTCTTGGGAAAGCTCTCTACTGCATGTTGTCGTCTGCTTCTGGGGGCTCTTGAAAGAGGCTCTCAAAAAGCCTCAATTTAAGGTCTCCTGTTGGGGAAGATTTACATTCAAATTAACTAAGGCTTGTATGTTTTTTATTGTGAAACATGAGCCCAAGGGTCTAGTCCTTGCAGTTTTGCAACAGTGTTGGTGGTTAGGAAGACAGTGGTTAGGAGAACAGTATTGGTGGTTAGGAGAACCTGGGTTCAAGATTGGTCTTTCAGTGGTGTCTTTTCCAGAATACTAAGTCTCCAATCTGAACATTGTGTAAGGGCTGCATTTGGATGTCAGGGGAAGGGAGATGACCTGTTTTTGGTAAGTATGACTGTATTGAATAAGACTTTGGCAGTTTTCAAGGATATTGGATTGGATGGGATTGGAGAGTCTCCTGAGGTCCAGAAGTAGTAAGGAATCCTCATTGGCCTACCAGTAATTATTTCATAAGAGAGTAACCAATGTTGGCTGGAGCAGAAGCATCAAAGTGTCATCAGGACCAAAGGCAAGACTTTGGGCCAAGTGAGGTTGATTTCTTCAGAGACTTTGGCTAATTTAAGAGTGCCACTGACAATTCTATTTTTCTAGAGGAATGAAGGTGGTAAGGACAGTGCAGTTTTTGTGAGAGTGGCAATACTCGTTGAATATCCTGAATAACCTTACCAGTGAAGTGAGTTCCTTTGTCACTAGAGAGGAACAAAGCGATTCCCAAGTGGGAAAAATTCTTTCTAGTAGCAGCTTAGCTACAGTGGTGGTAGGCGCCTGGTAGATTTCAGGGAAAACATTCCAGCCATCCTGAAAACATGAGGACTATGATCAGAACATATGCATACCCATGAGACTGTGGGAGATGAATAAAATCTGTTAGCCAATGGAGAAAGGGACACGGGAGCTGGCTGTCATCCTTGCCTCACCTTTGTGTTTCTGGCAGATGGAGCAACTTGAGGTTACCTGCTCAATATGAGGGCGGAATTGTCCCCACCAATATTTGTGGAGGAGACCTTTAAGATTCTCTTTGCCATGATGTGTAAACTTATCAAGACTACGAACTAAATTTTCAGGCTAGGAACTGAGAAGAGACCAACTACGTGTCTGGGCCTCCATAATCCATCTGAGTGGATAAAGCATCCAGCTTATTTCCAATTAGCTTTTTCAGCCTCAGGTGCTAGCTGTTAAGTTCTTTAAGCAGAGGTTCTGTCTCTAAAAGAGGTTAAGCAAAGGGAAGTGTGTAGGTGATTCAGGAAGAGTTTTCTTGGGAAGCGGTTATCTTAGCATGTTTGTCAGACAAGGAGTTTTCTTTAGCTTCAGGAGTCTGGTACTAGTATGAGCTTCAATTTTAAAAATTGCTAATTCCTTGGATAGTATAAAATATCTCAAAGGCTAGCTATTTTTGGTTCTATTTTTGAAAGTTGTCCCTGAAGCTGTCATGTATCTCTTTGTTTCCAGAACATAACAAAATCATGTACAACTCTAAAAGGGTATCAGCCATCTGGGTTAATGTTAACTCTCTTATCTTGTGCCAGTGTGATAGCTCCGGTAAGGGTTACAAGTTCAGCCACTTGGGCTAAATCAACCTCAGATAGGGATTTGAACTCAATCGGTTGTTGAAAATCTGTGATAACTTAAAATCCTCTATCCATATGCCTGAGGTAAGAGCCATCTACAAAGAAGGTGACATGGGGTCTATGAGAGGAGCTTCTGCAAGATCAGAGTGAGGTCAGAGTGAGGAAGAGTTAGAGGATGTGTGATGGTGAGACCATTGTGAGGTTATTCCTCAGAGGAAAGGAGAACAAAAGGAGCCTATATGAGGTTTTGAGAATGGTAGGTACTTATGTGAGAGGGGGACAGTAGTACGATTTTGTAGGAGATGAGTTAGAAGTGGAAAAGTATTGGACTTTCTCAGTGAGTAGTAAGGTCTGAGCTATGTGAGATATGTATAGGTTGCACGGATGACTCAGAACTAAATCATCAGTGGCCTGGATCAATTTTGCAACAGCATCAACAATGCACAAGCAAAGGGGAAATGCCTGAGCTGCTGGGTCTAGTGGGAGACTAGAGTACCAAAGAGGCCTTTGACTTCCTCTGTGTTTTGGGATGGAGACCGTCAAAGCATGTCCTTCCCTTTTGTGTATAAAAAGGGAAAAAGGTAATGATTCCAAAATAATGAGTCCAGAAGTAGGAGCAGAGGATAGAGACTATTTGAGGTTTAGACATACAGACATAGAAGGGGAGCTCCAACTAAGGGGTTCAGGAACAATTTTTAGTCCTGGTATACAGGGAGAGGCAATAGCAGAAAGTTAGGGATCCAGTTCCAGCAATAGTAAACTAATCCCTCAGAGTTGTCTTCTGGTCTCAGGGAGAAGGAAATTAATGAAGTGGTTAATTCATTTAGGGAATAAAAAGGAGATATCATGTCCTAGGTAATGCATCTGAGAATTGTATAATTGCATTTTGTCGTGAGAGACCTTATGTCCCTTGCGGGCAAGAGTTTGAAGCAAATATTTGATGTCAACAAGCAAGCTGTGAAAATCAGGTGAGCAGAGACGATAGTCTTCTACACATCGGGTAAGGACAGAATTTCGAGGGAAGGTTAAATCTCTCAGATTTGCATTCAGTGTCCTAGAGGAATGAGTAGGGGCCTCAGTAAACCCCTGAAGCATGACAGTTTATGTGTATTGTTCGTTTTTCCACGTGAAACCAAAAGATATTGTGATTCAGGGTGAAGTGGTACACTGAAAAAAGCAGAACATAAGTCAATGACTGTGAAGTGAGTGGTTTTGGGTAGGATAGAGGCCGGAATGGCATTGGGTGTCTTAGTCAGGGTTCTCCAAAGAAACAAAGCCAGAGATAGACAGACAGATAGATAGATAGTGTCTTAGTCATCTAGTGCTTCTATAACAGAAATACCACAAGTGGATGGTTTTAATACAGAGAAATATTTTATTCTCTCACAGTCTAGGAGGCCAGAAGTCCGAACTCAGGACGCCAGTTCCGGGGGAAGGCTTTCTCGCTTTCTCTCTCAGTTGGCTCTAGGGGAAGGTCCTTGTCATCAATCTTCCCCCGTTGAGGAGCTTCTCAACGCAGGGACCCCAGGTCCAAAGGACGACCTGTTCTCCTGGCTCTTGTTTCTTGGCGGGAGAGGTTCCCCGCCCCATGTCTCTTAGGTTCCTCCTAGTCTTGCATCTGCTGCTCAGACCGAGCCCACTGCAGCTGCAGCAGCCAGAGCTGCACATGCGGTTCAGTGATGGCCTCTCACTCTTCATGGACTGTTTGATTCAAATGATTATTCTTTATTTCCAGCTCTTCATTCTGTCTCTATAAATCTTCTAGAATGATCTACAGCCCCTTTCTGGGACCTCCCTGAAGGACGGTGGTGAAGGGAAATCCTTCCAATGGGCAGAACTTCAAGCAGTGCACCTGTTTGTTCACTTTGCTTGGAAGGAGAAATGGCCAGATGTGCTATTGTATACTGATTCATGGGCTGTGGCCAATGGTTTGGCTGGAAAGCCAGGCACTTGAAAGGAACATGATTGAAAAATTGGAGACAAGGAAGTATAAGGAAGAAGTATGTAGATAGACCTCTCTGAATGAGCCAAAGAAGTGAAGACATTTGTCTCATGTGAATGCTCAGCAAAGGGTGATCTCAGCAGAGTAGGATTTTAACAAACAAGTGGCTCGGATGATGCATTCTGTGGAAACCAGTCATCCTCTTTCCCCAGCCATTGCAGTCATTGCCCAATGGACTTGTAGACAAAGTGGCCGTGGTGGCAGGGATGGAGGTTGTGCACAGGCTGGCAACATGGACTTCCACCCACCAGGGCTGACTTGGCTGCAGCCATTACTGAGTGCCCAATCTGCCAGCAGCAGAGACCAACGCTGAGTCCCTGATAGTGATCAGTCCCTTAAGGTGATTGGTCAGCAAACTGGTGGCAAGTTGTTTACATTGGACTACTTCTATCATGGAAAGAGCAGCAGTTTGTTCTTGCTGGAATAGACACTTACTCTGGATATGGATTTGCCTTCCCTGCATGCAATGCTTCTTCCAAAACTACCATCCATGGACTTAGAGAATGCCTTATCCGCTGTCATGGTATTCCACACAGCATCACCTCAGATCAAGGGACTCACTTCACAGCAAATGAAGTGGGACAATGGGCCCATGCTCATAGAATTCACTGGTCTTACCATGTTCCCCATCATCCTGAAGGAGCTGGCTTGAAAGAATGATAGAATGACCTTCTAAAGACACAATTATAGCGCCAGTTACGTGGCATTACCTTGCAGGGTTGGGGCAATGTTCTCCAGGAGGTTGTATATGCTCTAAACCACTGTCCAATATATGCTGTTTCTCTCATAGCCAGAATTTGTGGGTCCAGGAGTCAAGGTGTGGAAATGGGAGTGGCATCACTCACTATTACCACTAGTAACCCACTCACAAAACTTTTGCTTCCTGTCCCCACGACCCTATGCTCTGCGGGTCTAGAGTTGTTAGTTTCAAGGGGAATAATGCTTCCATCTTGAGACACACCTGTGATTCCATTGAATTTGAAGTTAAGAATGCCACCCAGCCACTTTGAGCTCCTTATGCCTCTGGATCAACAGGCAAAGAAGGGAGTTACCATATTGGCTGGTATGAAATCAGACTGATATTACATAATGGAGGTAAAGATGAGTATATCTGGAATATATGAGATCCCTTAGGATGTCTCTTAGTACTACCATGCCCTGTGATTAAAGCCAGTGCGAAACTACAGCAATTCAATGTCGACAAGACTACTAATGGCCCAGACCGTTCAGGAATGAAGGTTTAGGTCACCCCACCAGGTAAAGAATCACGACCAGCTGAGGTACTTGCTGAGGGCACAGGGAATACGAAATGGGTGGTAGAAGAAGGTTGTTCATAAATACTAGTTATGTGTGACACACTAAGGTTGTATGTCAACTTGGCTGGGCCATGATTCTCAGTGGTTTGGCAGTTATGATGTAGTTTGGCAGTTATATGATAATGTGATCACTTCTCTGATGAGATTTGATATAGTGTGATCACATCCATGATGAGTAGCCAATCAGTTGAAAAGAAGTTTCCTTGGGGGTGTGGCCTGCATTGAATTTAAGTGGATTCTCTGGCAGTGTTCACAGGCTTTTGCTCAGTCTGGATTCTGCAGTTGGCTCCTGTTTGTCTGACCTCTGGTTCTTGGGACTTGAGCTAGCAGCTATCCTGTGGTCTTGCCTGCAGATCTTGGGATTCTTCAGTCTCCACAGCCTGTGAGCAAGAGCTCTGCTGTCTGACCTGCCAATCTGGCGTTTGCCAGCCCCCAAGGCTACGTGAATCAGCAGAAGCCTCCAGCCTGACGTGCAGATTTGGGACGTTCTAGCCTCTGTAACCGCAGGAGCCATTTCCTGGATATAAATATCTTTATAGAGATATTTATAAGCTTCACTGGTTTTGCTTCTCTAGAGAACCCAGCCTAAGACAGATACACATATAAATAGATGATAGATAGATAGAGATATACATACATGTATACACAAATATAGGTTTTATATGTATATAGAGAGAGAGATTTACTTCAAAAAACTGGTTCACATAATTGTTGAGTAGGGGCTGGCAAGTCCAAATTCTGTAGGTAGGTGACAGGCTGGAGACTCCTGCAAGCTCACATCCCAAAACCCATAGGTCAGGTGATAAGAACAGTGAAGAGTGGAGGAGTTCTAGTAAAATGTCTATTTATAGTCTGGATGGAGTCCCTGGGTGCTGCAAATGGTTAATGTGCTCTGCTGTTAACTGAAAGGTTGCAAGTTGGAGGCCACCCAGAGGTACCTTGGAAGGCCTGATGATCTACTTCTGAAAAATTAACCTTTGAAAATCCTATGGAGCACAGTTCCACTCTGACACAGATGTGGTCACTATGAGTCAGAATTAACTTGATGGCAATTGGTTTGATACTTTGGAGGCAGAACACACCCCAGGGAACTACTCCCTTTTTGCTTTTAATGCCTCCAACTAATTGATTGAACCCTGCCAACATTATGGAAAATAATCTGCTTTGCTGGAGGCCAACTGATGTAATCACATGTAACTACGACAGCAACTAGAATAGTGTTTGAACAAACAACTAGGCACCATAGTCTAGTCAAGTTCACACATACAATTAACCATCACATAGGTGTTGGAAACTAGAGGAAACCTGGCTTTGACTAGTTTGTTTTTGCTCACAAGTCTCAGACTAGCTAATATTCCTTACCACTAGGGTTCTTTAAGGGGAGAATGGAGCATTACAGGATGCAGACATGGAGATGAAAAGTCATGTCAAGGAGGCTTTGGAAGGTTTCTGGTTTTACTGAATATGATGGAATATCTTGGGAATGGCACAGAAAGGGTCCGTTTACTTTAAAAGGTTTGGCCTCCCAGATTCGGTTTATGTCAGTGGAATGAGCAGTTCAAAGGGAGTCAGGTACTTTAGTTAACATAGTTTGCACTTGAGGGCTTAAAGGTGGTTTGGAGGACTTGACAGGAGCAAGAAAAGTCGGATGGTCAATGAGAGCTGTTAAAGGGCAAAAGCGTAATGACCGCCCTGACAGGGAACACAACAGAAAGTACCTGATGGAGCAGGAGAATATTGTGGAGCAGAGCTCAAATTCATGTAAAAAGACCAGACTTAATGGTCTGACTGAGACTGGAGGAACCCCCAAAACTATGGCCCTCGAACACTCTGTTAACCCAGAAGTAAAACCATTCCCAAAGCCCACTCTTCAGCCAAAGATTAGACTGGACTATAAAACATAAAAAAATACTCATAAAGAGTGTGCTTCTTAGTTCAAGCAGATACACTAGACCAAGTGGTCGGCTCCTGTCCAGAAGCAAGATGGGAAGGCAGGAAGGGACAGGAGCTGGTTGGATGGACATGGGAAACCTGAGGTGAAAAGAGGGAGTGTGTTATCACATTATGGGGATTGCAACAAGTGTCACATAACAATATGTGTATAAATGTTTGTATGAGAAATTGACTTGAGCTGTAAACTTTCACCTAAAGCACAATTTAAAAAAAAAAAAAAAGAGGGCAAAGGTGTATAGGTGCAGAGTCAGGGACTTCAAGGGTGAGGCCCTCGGGTGAGCAAAGAATGGAGAGTAAATCTGTTCCCAATAGTTTACTGGAGTGGTGCAGCTAAGCCGAAAGCTGTATTGAATGGTGAGAGGTTCCAGTAAGACAGAAAGAGGTTTAGATAAAAGCAAGTCACATGGTAGTTTATCAAGTCCCACCACAAGTATGATTGTATACTCTGAGGGAAGATGGAGGGAAAAATAAGAGGTCTTAATGGTGGAATAAGAGGTTAAGTGCTTGGCTGCTAACCAAAGGGTCAGTGGTTTGAACCCTCTAGCCACTCTGTGGGAGAAAGATGTGGCAGTCTGCTTCCATAAAGCCTTGGAAACCCTATGGGGACAGTTCTACACTGTCCTATAGGGTCTCTGCAAGTCAGAATTGACTTGACAGCAATGGGTTTAGTTTTTTGGGGTTTTTTTAATGGTGGGATGTGGTGTCCTGTGCCAACTAGGAAGGTAGTGGGGTGTCCATTGATGGGGGTGATTATTTCCCCTTGTGTGTTAGTTGGAAAGTCAACGGGGAGGTGGATTTTTGGACTTTTGTTCTCTTTTGCACGCTAAGACCAGACAATCCCAAGTTCAGTATCCTTTTTTATTTACAGTATCTGCAAGTGTCTACATCTATGGGGATTTTGGATGGAGCAGATTGCCCTGGCTTGTCTCCTTGTTTATCAAGCTGTGAGTTTATGGTATGTAGATTTGACCTTTTCCGCAATGGAAGCCTCATGGTTTTGAGCTAGTGTATGTATACCAGAGGAGCATTCCACCAGTTTACATTATGTTTTTCGATAACATCTCTAATTTCTGGTCACAAGCTGTTAAGGAAGCTAGTGGCCAAGGCAGAAGCAGTGGGTCACTGAGAGTTTGACTGGAGTAGTCCTTCCAAACATCTTCTAATCTATGTCTATGGTTAGAGATGGGTTCACCTCTTTGTTGCCTGCAATATTGCATCTTTGACCAATTAGTTTGGAGGGGAAGACAGTAGGAACGGATTCTAAAAGTCTCTCACCTATGATTTTAGCCTGTATAAGCCTCTTGAAGAGTGGCCCATTTGGCTTTTTCCAACTATGAAGTGACATCTCCAGGGACCACTTGTAGCTGCATAAGTTGATATGACTCGGGGGGCCCAGGGGAATGTACCCCCGAAAGCAGTCCAAGTTGATTACTAAATTCTTTCCTTTTCTCGCGGGGTCTGGGAAGTCCTTAACAATAGCATGTAAATTTGAGTGAGTATGTTCAGGTGGGCACCCTGGTCCTTGACCTTCTGTCACAAGTGAGGAAGAGCCAATAACACCTGTTAGGATGGGGAGGTGGGGCAGGGGCATTTAATGGAGGCAGGGATGGTTAAAGAGGAGCAGTAGGACCGATGGGGAAAATGGAATCTGCAGAAGGAGGAACAGTGGATGGAGAAAGGGCTGGGTTGTGCCCGGTTTTGCTGACGGTGAAGGAGCAGAGGGTGGTGAGACAGTCCTAAGGGGCTGTACAGTTTGAGAGAATTAGGAGACATAGTTCTCCTTTCTCAGCCTTTTCTATGCAAAATAAACTGAGATGAGATCTTAATGCCCCAAAGACTTGAGAATGCCTCCTAGATTAACAAGTTTAGGGAGATTCCAAGTTCCCCAAAGGGGCCACTGGAGCTCTTCAGTAAAACTGTTTCCCATTGTTGCCCTTTTTCTAGGTAATGAACTGAATTGGCATCATGGTGCACAATATATAGTGGGGGGGAGGTAGAAAGGGGTTGAGAAGAGGATTAAGAGTTTCCTATTGTACCAAGAAGGATCCTTGGTGGCGCAGTGGTTACATACTCGGCTGCTAACCAAAATGTTGGCAATGTTTCGAACCCACCAGGTTCAGTATATCAGAATCAACTCTACAGCAACAGGAATTATACCAAGCTTCTACAAAAGCTGGTAACAAAACAAGACCAACAGAGCACTCGAACAAAGAGGCAAAATTAAATCGTTATCAGGCTACCACAGACAGGTGTCCAGAGGACAGGGACCAGCAGCCACACTCTGTGGGACCCCCAAATTGCCAGTCAGGGAAGGAGCACGCAGGCTTGAGAGGCCTCAGCACCTGGGTAGAGAAGACGTGGTTCCGGAGGAGGGCTTTCAGTCCTGTTAAAGTCATAGTACCAAACTGTCAAAGACAAAAACTCAACACCTAAGGACGTTGATTTTATTCAGGCTGTTGTGATGGGAAGAGCACCCCAGGTTGGGAAGATCCAAGTGTCTCAGCAGGGTGGTTTTGTCTAGACTTCTATAGGGAAGAATAGGCAAGTTATTAGAAAGAAAGGCCTGGTGATTTATTTCCAAAAATCAGCCAATGAAAGACCTGTGGATCACAACAGTCTGATCCACAACCAACCATGGGAATGGTGCAGGACCGGGCAGTGCTTTGTTCCATCGTGCATGGGGTCGCCATGAGTCAGGTGTTACCTTGACGGCAGGTGACAACAACAGGCAATTTATAGGTCGGGCGATTTTACAGTTGGGCTTGTTCTATAAACAAGGGGAGTCTGTCAGCTGAACAGGAATGTCTGCCTTTGTGTCTCGCTAGTTTGGGGGGACAATCAGCTCAGCTAGTCATTTATGAGACAAAGCATGGGGATGTGGAGGCCCATGCCTGGCCTTGTAGCGGGTAAACCAGGTGGCATCTGCGAGTCTTACCTGAACCAGGTGGGGAAGGGCGTTTCTTTGCAGTAAGCTCAATAAGCTGTTTCTCGGAAAACAAAAGGGTGGGAGGATTCACCTTTGCTGTTTTCCTGGAGTGTAAAGCTCAGATACAGGTCACCACTATCGGGGGGAAACCCTGGTGGCACAGTGGTTAAGTGCTATAGCTGCTAACCAAAAGGTTGCAGTTCAAATCCACCAGACCCTCTTTGGAAATCCTATGGGGCACTTCTACTCTGTTCTATAGGGTTGCTATGAGTCAGAATCGACTCAACGGCAATGGGTTTGGCTTTTTTTGGTATTGTCATGAGGAGGTCTTCTGTCTGCTCTGCCCCCCGATCAGCCTCTACTAACTGATGGGGAAACAGGTAGATGAGAACAGAAGAAACCTAGAGGGGCTCAGCCATCTATTGAAAAGAGCTCATTACTCTTCTGGGTTTGAGATAAATGTTGAAAGAGAAAGGCAAACAGGCTGGGTTTCCAACACCCAGCACCATGGCAGCCCAGATGGCTGGGACAGAGGGGCAGGGGGGGAGGGGAAGGGCACTCTCTGTGAGGTCCTGGGGCAGAGCACGGAAAAGGGGGTGCTATGGATCAAGTTGTTTTCCCCAAAATATGTGTTAGAATCCTAACCCCTGTATCTGTGGAAATATTTGGGGACAGAGTGTTCTTTGTTATGTTAATGAGGCCATATCAGTAGAGGGTGTGTCGTAAACGTCATCACTTCTGAGATACAAGGAGCAGCACAGACACAAGGCCAGGCAAGCACACACGGGGGACAGAGATGCCCGGGAAGGCCACCAAGGAACCCAAGAACAATGGAAGAGACCAGGATCTTCCTTGTGTCCAGAGCCGACACAGAAATAGAGCTCTCCTATTTTTTTTTTTCTAGAGCTGGTGCCCTGATTTGGACTTCTAGCTGCTAAACATGAGAAAATAAATTTCTGTTCTCTAAGCCACGCATCTATGGTATTTCAGTCACAGCAACACTAAATAACTGAGACAGGGTCAGGTGTTGGGGGGGGTACATCCAGCAGCCAAGGCGTCTGAATCTTGGGGCCCTAACCTCATTTTATATGCCTTCCCCAAGCAACGCCCTTGGATGGTCTGGAACAAGATAACTGCCAGGAAGAAAGATGTGGGATGAGGGCAGCCAAGCAGGACGTCAGGGAGGAAAATGTCAGCCGAGCCTCACAGCAGCCTCCTCCTTAAAGAGCACTCCTTCCTGCTGCCGCCCCTCCAGACGCCAGGCCTTGTTCTAGGGCGAAGGAAGAGGACCAGCAAGCAGTGGCCTGGAAACCGCCCCAAAAGTAGACGAAGGCCAGGCCCGATGTCTGAGTGTGTTTTCTTTCCAGGAGATGCAGCAAACGAGGATTCTGAAAGTGAGCAGTGACGCCTCAGAGCAACCTTGGCAAGCGCCAGAATTCAGCCAGCTCTCACACAGAGGGTGTCGCTGGCTGCCGCAGCACTCGGCAGTTACTACACTGCACGGAGCGGGTCTTACAGCTCTCTTTGGCTTCCCAGCTCTCAAACACAGACAAGCTGGGGATGGATGGTTTTCAGAACCATTTGTGTATCGTTAAAGCAAACTGCCTGTCTTCCTAAGGGTTGCTGAATTCCCAGCGTCTCAAACTGCAATGGAAAAAGCCCAGAAAAACAAATACAGCTAGAACATCGGGTTTTCTGTGTGCCAATGTCCTGGCTCCTGCCTCGGAAAATGACGCTTCCACAGACTCACCCTCTACCAAAGCACGGTATTGTCTCGTAAAATAAAAATAAAGCCAGCCACTCAACAACAAAAAAATAAACAAAATTGTAAAAATAAATAAATTAAAATAAAGCAGATGGAGAAGTGTAAGGTATGGCACCACTGACATTCACCTCTGCAGGCCCACTTCCAGGAGTAAGTGGCCACTGGGCACCCACTGGAGGATGCACCGGGTCCCACGGAGAGGCTGGGTCAACAACGCCCTTAAATCCATTTAATGAAGGGACCCATGATACTCATACCTGTCCAAGGATTTTAATAGGACAGGCAAATGGCATCGTTAACAGCACTCTCTGCTGTTTGGGAGAGGTTTTGCATTATCGGGTGTTACAGGTTGAATTGCATCCCGCAAAAAACATATGTTGAAGTCCTAACCTCTATAACTGTAAACTGACCCCATTTGGGAATAAAGGTTCTTCTTTTGTTACGTTAATGAGGTCATACCAGAGTAGGGGAGTCCTAAACCTGATCCCGTCTGAGTTGTGTCTTATAAAAAGGGACAACAGACATGGAGAGAGACCACACAGAAGGAAAAGACCACGTGAGGAGCCATCTACAAGATAAGGAAGGCCAAAGAACGCCCAGGGCTACTGATAAGGAGGGACCCTCTCCTAGAGATAATGCCCTGATTTGGGCTTTTAGCCTCCAGAACTGTGAGAGAGTAAATTTCTGTTCTTTGAAGTCACCCACTTGTCCTATTTTTGTTATAGCAGCTCTGTATAACTAAGACACTGGGCTCACGGTGGGCCTGGCATTTGTCGGCAGCACAGGCCATGTTGTGTAATAGCGTGCAAGGTCCCACTGCGGGAGCTGACTACCCAGGAGGGGTTCTCACACAGCTGCACAGCCGGGGAGGCCTCATCTACCTCCCACCCCGGCCCTTGCTGAGCTGCTGCAGAGACAGGCGGGCTGCAAGCCCGCTCTCCACACACCCCGCTCTCCACACACTGCGCTCACTTGTGTTCCTGCTAATTAGAGCCAGGAGGCTGTGGAGATTAAACAGTGTTCTTGAAAGCGATCTGGGGAAAGCCATTAGGCCTTCAACCAGGTCCCTAGATTCTGGACTTCATCTCATGTAAGAAAGATGTTGTATGTATATGGTTAAAGTAAATAAAATAATGAGGAGAGGAGAGAAGGGAAAAGAAAATCGTTTTCCAAAGCTGTCCTTCAATTCCCTGAGGAGAGCAACTCTTGGCGTCTAAAAAGGGCTTAGTCTGCACTTGATCAGTGGGCCAAATCGTCCCTGTGCTCAGCCAAACAGCCGTCTCTGCAGACATACCCACCACGTGAGCACCAGCAGTGGCGGCAGAGCTGGTGCTGGTGAGGGCTGAGCCTTCTGAGCTGCCCAGGACTCTGTCCTCACAGCTGGAGGCCACTAAGCAGATTGCTTCATCTCCAAGTCATGCACAGGGTACCCCTCCTCTTCGCCAGGATGAGCCTCTAGTCCTCACCTGGAAGGCACTTTCCACTTCCAAGAGCTGGGACCCCGCAGCTAACTCAAGACACCCAGTGGAGGCGAGAGACTGCTCAATCTCCTACCCAGGGCATGAGAAAAACTGGGTCCCTGGAGGGAGAAAGGTCAGGATACAAACTTGCGTCAAAGTGCTGGGAATTTGTGAGTGTCAGTCTGCCCCTTGACATCCATGTGTCTGGGGACCAGAGTTCCAGCAGTGAGCCCATGATTCTACAGAAGGGGCTGGGGTGCGACCGACATGGGAGTAATCTTCTTCCCAATCACATTTTAAAACAGCTTGAACCTCTTTTTCAACTCTGTTGTTGCTGTTAGTTGATGTCGAGTCAGCTCCAACTCATAGTAACCTTATGTATAACAGAATGAGATGTTGCCTGGTCCTGTGCTGTCCTTACCATCACTGGTGTGTTTGAGCCCATTGGTGTAGGCATTACTCTGTCCTAAACAGGTGCTAATGAGGCAGTGGTGGTTCAGTGGGAGAATTTTCACCCTCCGTGCAAGAGATCCAGCTCTGATTCCCACCTATCATCAGAGGCTTGCCTGTTGCTATGATGCTGAACAGGTTTCAGTAGAGCTTCCAGACTAAGACAGGCTAGGAAGAAAGGCCTGGAGATCCACTTCCAAAAATTAGCCAGTAAAAACCCTTGGAGCACAACAATACAATCCTCAACCAGTCATGGGGATGGCACAGGACCAGGCAGTGTTTTGTTCCATTGTGCATGAGGTTGCCATGAGTTGGGGTCCAACCTGATGGCAGTTAATTACAACAACAACAACAATGACAAAAAGGATGGCATTGCTTGAGTCCTACTTACTCACCCTCTAAGGAGTTAATGAGCAGTAAAAGCAGAAAGGTTGCAAAGTCAAGCAACAGTCTAAAGGAAACACAAATGAACGAATGAACAGTTGCATATGGTTTATCAACAAACAAGTACACCGCTGATGGAAAGCATGCTCCAGTAGTCAGGAGGGCGCCTGGTCAGCAGAAACTTGCAGCAGGGCCCCTCTCACCATGGAGACTCGACAGGCTTGAGGGCACACAGGTCACAGACTCAGGAAGTGAAGTCTGAAAAAGTCTCCGGGGCAGGGGACACAGGGAAAAGAAGCGCTGAGTCAGGAGCCCCAAGGTCAGGCCCATGGCCCAGGACCAAGACATCCAAGGAACTCTCACACCCTGACATTGTCAATGGAGAGTCAAGGCCATCCACAAACCAGAGCAGGGGTGAAGAACAGGCTCAGCAGAAGAAGAGGAAGGAGAGGAGACACAACAGCAGCAAAGGAGGCCCAGGGTCAGGAGAGAGCACCTGTGGCATTAAAAAAAAAAAAAACAGTGCTATAGCCAGATTATTTACCATTGAAATGAATCAGAAGGACAAAGGCTAATTTAATGCCTTAAGCTGTTCTCTGAAATTCATTCATTCATTCAGCCAGTCTCCTGCCCCATTATAGGAAAAAACTGCAAGTCCCATGCCTATATTCTTACTGGCAAAAAGTGAGGCATTGGTGGTTCAGTGGTAGAATTCTTGCCTTCTGAGCCAGAGACCTGGGTTCAGTTCTTGGCCAACCACCTCATGTGCAGCCAGCACCCATCCATCAGCAGAGGCCTTCGTGTTGCTATGATGCTGAACAGGTTTCAGTGGAGCTTCCAGACTAAGATAGACTAGGAGAAAGGACTGGCAATCTACTTCCAAAAACCAGCCCATGAAAACCCTCTGGCTCACATGGGTTACATCTACAACTGATCATGGAGGTGGTGCAAGACTGGGTGATGTTTCATCTTGTTGTTCATGATCATCAATTAACAACAGGAATAACAACAAGGAGAGCAAGGAAAAGAAACACCATTGGTCATTGTACTTGTAAGCTGCAGTTTTCAGTCCCTGGGAAGCACTTTTCATTCCTTGACTGGGGGGAATAAACACTGAAGTGGACATCCAGGAAACTCTTCCTGGTCCTCGTGGAGTTGAGCAGAAGCCTAACCTTGCTGGTTGATGTCCTCTGACTCAGGGCTTTGAAGGCACCATCCTGAGCTGGGAGTGTCGAGCTACAGAATTCCTGCTAGGTTCTGCATTTCCTTTGTCTCTCGGGTGAGTCCACAGGTTCTGACAAGTGTATGAATGTCCCCCAAAATTTTCGTGTGACACAAAAGAAACCTTTGTGCTGTGGCACTTCGTGGGGACTGGGTTTCTTGCCTGTGGCTTGTGTCCTGTCATTTACATTCATCTGCTGAGCTTCTCTGGAAAAAGATTGGGAACACTTGCTATAGTCATGTACGTAAAGGAGGCTCACAGGCTCCACTCGGTGCCTCATCCCACCTCTGTAAATATAAAAATATTTTTAAAAACTAGTAGATTGGTCTAGACCAGAGTTTGGGTTTCTCAACCTTGGTGCCATGGACATTTAGAGCCAGATCATTCTTTGCTGTGGCGGGTGGTCCTGTACTGACATTGTAGGACATTTAGGAGCCTCTACCCATCGATGCCAGTAGCACATCCCAAGTTGTGGGTCAAAAATGTCTTCAGACATTGCCAGTTGTCCCCTGAATCTACAGCTGCACCGTTCAATACGGTAGCCACAAGTGGTCACGGAGGACTTGAAACATGACTGGTCCAAACTGAACTGAGATGTGCTGGAAGTGTACAATATACACTGGATTTAGAATACGTAAATGAAAGGTGAAGAATGTAAGAAGATACCACATTAATATTTTTATATAAGCATTTTCTTTTCTATATTTTTACATTGATTACACATTGCAATGATAAGACTTTAATACATCGGTTTAAAAAATAAATTATAAAAGTGAATTTCGTGGCCCTAAGTTTCTGTTAGTGGTGGTGGAATAAATGGATAGTGGCGATGGTTGCGCCACGCGATGGATGGAATCAATGTCACTGAGTCGTACGTGTAAAAAACGTTGACTTGGCAAACGATGCATGACATTGATTTTTACCACAATAAAAACAAAATAAAAATTGTTAAAAAGCAGAAAAAAATTCATTTCACCTTTAAAAAAATTTTTTTAACATGGCTACTAAAAACAATAATAAATTACTTAAATGACTCGAATTGTGGCTGGCTTTAGGTTTCTGTTGGTCAGTGCTGGTCAGGTTGCTGTCCAAGCCCCCACCCCCCACACCCCCCTCAGGTAGTTCAAACTCCCGGTGAGTGGCTCGGTGCAGCAGGAGAAACAGATCGCCAGCCGGCACTATCTGCAGTTGCTATGGGCCAGCACTTGAGACCTCACCGGGAATCCTGTCAGAAAATCTCCAGTATTCCTCACAGTGCGGTGGTGCGTGAGTCTCTCTTTCCTCCAGGATAAACCGAGCAGCATCTGCAGCGTCGGGGTTTAGAGGGAAGCCCAGCTCACCCCACAAATGCCCCACCTGTCAGCACCCTGCTTTGCCACGGTGATGTGTACACCTCACACAGAAGCCTGGGGAAGTTTCCTCAGTGTGGTCATTGTCTTAGTTATCTACTGCTGCTATAACAGAAACGCCACAAGTGGGTGGCTTTGACAAACAGACATTAATCTTCTCACAGTTTAGAAGGCTGGAAGTCGGAAATCAGGATGCCAGCTCTAGGGGAAGGCTTCCTCTCTCTGTCAGCTGTGAGGGAAGGTCCTTGTGTCCTTAGCTTCTGTCTCCTGGTTCCCTGGAGATCACCATGTGCTGTGTATTGCTCTGTCTTTACCCAACTATCTTGCTAATCCTGTCTCATTAACGTAACAAAGACAACCCATGCCCACATGGGATTACAACTACTGCATTAAACAAAAAATCAAACCCATTGCCATGGAATTGATTCCCACGCATAGCATCCCTATAGGACAGAGTAGAACTGCCCCCGTAGGGTTTCCAAGGAGCACCTGGAGACCCTTTGGTTAGCAGCTGTAGTTCTTAACCACTACGCCACTAGGGTTTCCCAGCTACGGCATAGAGGTTAGGATTTACAACACATATTTGGGGGGGGACACAATTCAACCCATAACAGTCAGTTTCTGTCCCTGCTGCTCAGTAGGAGAGTGAGAATGCACCCAGGCCTGTCACTCTCCCTCCATAACCACAAGAAAGGAAAATAAAACGAACAGTTGCCATTGAATCGATTCCCACTCATGGCAACCCCATGTGTTTCAGAGTAGAACTGTGTTCTATAGGGTTTTCAATGGCTAATTTTTTGGAAGTAGATTGCCAGGTCTTTCTTCAAGGCACCTCTGTGTAGACTCGAATCAACAACCTTTCAGTTAGCAGCCAAGTGCTAATTGTTTGTACTTCCCAGGGACTCCACAAACAGAAAGGAGATCCAGGTCCTAACAGGAGTGGGCAGAAGCTTCACAATCGGCTGCTTTTCACACATATCACCTCTCCAAGGCCTGCAAGTGCGCTCCTAGCAGAACGAACACTAGGATGTCCCGTTGTATCCATGGCTAATATGCGTTCTGCTCCAGAAACTCAAGTCATAAGAAGTGTTAATTTGTTTCACCTTTATTAAACCTGACAGATTTGATCCCACTAAATCTTAGCAATTTCTGCCACTATCAGCTCCCACCCCAGCCCCTGCAGGTGTTTGAAAGGCAAAAGTCCCAGGGTCGAAGCAAAGGAGAACATTCAAGGCAGCCCCTCTGGCTTTCTGTCTCTGCCTTATCCCACCCAGTACCATGGAGGCTTCTGCACGGTCTACAGGGAGCAGCCAGCAGCCTCCCTTTCCCAGGTTTGGCATCTTCCCAGGACACTACAGCCATGACAGAAATAGCTCAGATTCCTAGGGTGCACCCAGGAGTCTCCAAACCACCAACTGGTGAAAACGCCCCCTCTTGTCTCCACTTCCAGCTTTCTTCCTTCCCTGAAAACAAAACAAGAGGCACCAGCTTCAATTGCCTCCCCCACATACACACCCCATCCTCTGGGCACTAGCTAGAATGATCTCCTAAATGACTTTAAGCTTTCAAAACAAATTCCACGAGGGTGGGTTTGAGTTCTGGCAAAGTCTGCTTTTAGTCCTGTACCACAAACCTCCCAGCAAGATAGGAACTCGGAAGCTTGGCTATCTTCTTGGAATACAGGCATGGTAAATGCAACAGACAAACCCAATTTAAGATCTTGATCAATTGCGCTGTCCTGCACCATGGGGAAATCAAGACTCTGCAGGTCAAGTGACTTGCTCAATATCACGTTTCTGGTAAGTGCCAGAGGAGGGACCCAAACCCAGGACCTCTGACTCCATCCAAATGCGGCTGCTCCCCCACTCCTCACTCCATCCAGGAGACTGTTAGACAACATGAAAGGGGCCCTGCCTGCTCTTCGTAATCCCACCCCTGATGGCCCCAGGGAAGGGGCAGCTACTCCTCGAGGCCCTTTTGTCTATTCTTGGGCAAGTCCCTTCCTCTTAAGAAACTCCTCCTATTATGTAGTCACCACACTTCAACAGACCAAGCTTGGACACATTTCCCTTATTCCCTTGATCATCCCTGGAACCAGCCTGAAACGTTTAAACCAGACCTTGTTAATGTGCAGCTAGACAATCTGGTTTATGAGACAGTTTTCTCCCTCAGCTCTCTACAAAAATTGTTCTAGAGAAGTATTCACTGAAACCCACAGGTGTTTAGGGGTTCTGCAAACATGTGATTCAAATTACATTTTTTTAATGGATGGGTGTGGATTCATGGGGGGCTCATTACAGAAGTCAGTTTAGAGGAGGTGTGGAAACGCAGGGTTGTTTCATCACATGGAGTGGTTATCAGCCGAGATCATTAAACTTGGGATCAAAGTGCTCTGTCATAAAATTCTAGAGTCGGTCTAAAACTTGGCGAGGGCCTTTGCCATACTTTAGGTCCAGTTCTCACACAACACAGGGATCTTCATTCGAGTATCTGCCACTTCAGCAAGCCAAGTCCAGGAAAACAGTAGAAATGGAAAGGGGCGGCTGCTGTCCCCACGAGGATAAGAATCACAGAACCTAACATGACCTCGGCAAGTGTGTCCATCAAGGGCTTCCGGTGAACTTTAAAGAAGGAATATACTATCCTACTCAATAGTCTTATAAAACGCTACATGGGGAAATAATAGAACTGGAAGGATCTAGCTCTTAAACAAAAATGTTTTAATAAGATATGGGAGGATATGAGACAAATCAAGTAAACGGTAACTTCTTATAACAATGGATGCCTGTTAAAAATTATATCAACAAAATTCGAATTTCACAAGTACAAAGTCAAACAAAAAAAGCCAGATACAGGAAAGTATCTACTGCATGATTCCATGTATATAAAGTTAAAAAGCAGGCAAAACTGAATTACGGTGGGAGATGGGGGCTCTAGACAGTGGGGTGAGGTGGCCCCTGAGTGCTGGCCGCATTGTTTTGTATCTAAGTGCTGGTCCCATGGTGTTTTCCATTTGTGAAAATCAATCAAGTTAGACAGTTATGATTCTGGAACCTTTCAGAATGCGTATTATAGTTTAATCAAAAGCTTAAAAAAAGTATATTAACAAAAATCAAAATCCAGCTGAACAAGAAAGGCTACAGTAATGAAAAATAACCTAAGGTCTGTAACATGAGAGAGAATAACGTTAAAGGCAACCTTACTATTAACTTCCACTCACATTTTGTTCTCTAACAGCTTCTGGCACTCTCAGATTTATAGGGCAACTTCTATTATGGCCACTCTGACTCAGAATCAACTGGACGGCGGTGGGTTTGGGTTTTTTTTTTCACAATTGTTTTCATTGTCACTTGTGTTAATAGGCAAGAGCAACCGCCAAACAATGTGCACATACACACGTCAGACTTTTTAAAACGTTCTCCCACGACTCCCTTCCCCCAAAGCGCAGCTCAGCACAACCCGTGCTGTTGGAGTGAAAACAACCTGAGTGTGTGAAGAGGCCAGAGCGAGCTTTCTGTGGATTATGTAAGTCACAGGTGCACACTTACCCACCTGAGCCAGCCCACAGCTTATTCATTAATCAGGTGCTTAACAGGCTGTTGCTCCAAGTTCCCCTCTCAGGCGGGTAGACTGGTGGTTTTGGATTGGTTCCCAGCTTTGGGGGGCTCCCCAGGTCCCCTTTTCCACTCCCAGCCAAAGCTTCTTTTTGCAGGCACCCAGGCTGTAAGCTCATCGTTCTGTCAGACTCTGTTCTCTGCTGGATCCCACCAGGAGCAGATTTACCAGGCTTCTCCTCCCTGTTTTTCTCACGTCTGCTCCCCACACTCTTCACATGGCTCAGGTTGTAAACTGAACTCCTTTCTCCAAAAGAGGCTCTGATCTCCTCGCTCTCTGCTTCCTCATCTTATTCCCAAAGCTTTGATTTCTACTTTTACACTAGGTTCCCTCCCTTCTCTGACCACAAGCCCAGATGCAGCCTTGGGCTCAGAGAAGCCAGTTAGACATTCCATTGCAGTATTTTTATTAATAATAATACTGACTTCTTACAATATGCCAAGGGCTTGACTCATATAATTTAATGCTGATAACATCCTCATTTTACCAGGAAGGAAACTGAGGCTCAAAGAAGTAACTTGCCTGTAATCCTAAATAACTGGCAAAGCTAAGATGTAAGCTCTGCCTGGATTTCACGTGCTAACCCATCATAAGAAACAAAAACAGCTGCTGTTGACCCCAACTCATGCTGACCCCATGTGTGTCAGAGTAGAATCCATAGGGTTTTCAGTGGCTGATTTTTCAAAAGTAGATTGCCAGGCATTTCTTCCCAGGTGCCTCTAGATGGACTTGAACCACCAACACTTCGGTTAGCAGCTGAGCTTGTTAAACATTTGCACCACTCAGGGACATCAACCCATCTTACTAATATGTTTGGAGGCCCATACACATTGGTTTGTTAAGGTCCTGCTGTTGAGGGCTTGAACCATTTCCCCAGGTGGGTAACACTCAGGTCATGCCCGTGCCCTCTACCCACAGAGGAAGAACAGTAAAGGGTTTGGTGGAATGTCAGGGATTTAAAGAAGTCTTAGAAGCCTCTGGTTACAACCTTTTGCTTTAAACATCACATATACGTCCAGGGCTCTCTTTTTATCTTCAGTTTTACCCAAATAAAACTAGCAAGCCTAATGATGTATACAGCTCAGCAAGAAGTCGGCTTTGGGGAAACATTTAACTCTCCGTAGATGTTACAAACGAGGAAGGGAATTACCTGCTGAAGACAGAAAAACATCCACGAAAGCAACACCACGCCATCCTTAGGCTGTGGGGTGGGGAGTGGGGTATGTCTATAAAACAAACCAAATCTTGTGGTAGAAAATATAGGTATTATTTCAAACCTGGCTGTGTTCCCTCAATGAGGGGGGCACTGAAAACTAGCTGACGTTGTTGATAGCTGCCACCGAGTCAGTCCCCAACTCATGGCGACCCCATGCACCACGAAACAAAGCACTGCCCAGTCCGGAGCTGTTCCTGTGATCAGGCACAGTTCAAACCATTGTGATCCACAGGATTTTCAATGGTTGATTTTCAGAAGCAGATCTTCAAGCCTTTCTTCCTAGTCCATCTTAGTCTGGAAGCTCCGGCGAAACCTGTTCAGCATCACAGCAACACTCAAGCCCCCACTGACAGATGGGTGGTGATTGTACATGAGGTGCATTGGCTAGGAATCGAACCCAGGTCTCCCTCATGGAAGACAAGAATTCTACCACTGAGCAACCCTGCCCCCTAAGAACTAGCTAGTGTTGCCTTTACTCACTATGCTCGTTGGCTCTGAAGCAGGGTGCAGGCTGCCTTCTGTCAGGCCTTGATAGGGTATGCACAGGGTTACAGCCTTAGAAAGCTACATCAGACATTTTGGGGCTATGTCAGCACCATGAGGCATCCAAAGGAAAACAAGACCAAATTTTCAGGTCGGTTCTGGTGAAAGAGAGGAAGCTTTTTCATTATTTTCAGAATTTGCTCAAAGTTTCCAGGAAAGGGAAAAACATTTATTCTTAAAAGATGAGTGGGGAGGGGCAAGGGAAGATTTATTTCCAAAGAACAAGTTTCTACAGAGACCCAAATAAAATAACAAATAAAAATGTTTCTTTTTTATTTCTATGAGGAGTGGCCATAAAGCAAATGAGACCAACCGCTTAAACCAAATTCATCAACTCAAATTTCCACCCCAACCTTCTCCACAGTTTGCCCTTTGTCACCCCTCCTAGGGACAAAAGAGAGAAGGCTTGCCCCCACCAAGCAGCTGCTCCAATTCTTCAGGAATTACCTCACTAATCTTTGGGACTGCCAACCCCAAATTTAAGAAAGACTGAGGAAGGCCAGCGCCACACTCTGTTTTACACGAAGTCTGTTTCCCACAAGGAGCTTCACGACATGAAGCCTTTTACACGTGTGAGTGTTAAACTTCAAGTTGTTTCCCGCCCAGTAGCAGAGCTGGTGGCTCATGCTCCAGTTTCGACAGATTTGGGCTTGGGAGGAAAAGCCAAGTTCCTCTGTTTGCTCCTTTCCATCATGTCTGGAGACAAGCTCCCCAGCTACCAAAGCACGGCGTCCCCAGGTCTTCCTCCCACACCTCTGAACTTTGTTCCTCCATTAAATCCCACATTCCCCTCTAAACAGAACTGGACTATGTCCAACCCATTTCTTCAGGTTCTTCAAATATTAACTCAGCAGATGTTCTTTCAAGAGGTTAGTGGGTTCTCCCTCCCTCTCCTTCTGGCCGGTGAGTTGTCCCCGAGGTTCCGCCTGAAGGTCTGAGGAGCAGTTTCCCCACCCCGCCACCCCTGGCTGGAAGTGTCCACAAACCACTGGCTGACGCAGACCTTCGGCACACACTCTCCATCCCTCTCCTTTGTGCAGTAAGGAGCTGAAAGGCAGGGAAAAAAAACAAAAAAAAACAAGTAGACTCCGACTCACCACGACCCCATGTGTGGCAGGGTAGAAGTGAGTTCTACAGGGTTTTCAGTGGATGATTTTTTGGAAGTAGATCGCCTGGCCTTTCTTCTGAGGCCCCTCTGGGTGGACTTGAACCTCCAACCTTTCAGTTAGCAGCATTCATCATTGGCAACAACCAGGGCCCTAAGGCAGCAGGTGGAAAAGATGAGGCATGCCTTCTGGCACAGGTAGTGTGGGCTGGTCCGAGAAGCTGTCCTGGAAGAGTGACTTGGTGTCTGGCCATGAATGTTGGACCGTTTTCTCTCCCAGTCGGCTCCCACCAAAGTTGCCTGACATTTAAAATTTTCCCCACCACAAGAGCAGTGCCGGCTCTTTGAACTGGTTGTCGGGGGAAGAGGGCCAGCCTACCTGGAAGGAAACTCCCTGGCCTCAGACCCTCCCAAAAGGCCTGGGAACTCTGTTGAGCACAAAGCTGGGACAGCCAGGGCCGGGCCGTTAGAGGGCAGCCTGGGCCTACCTCATGGCACCGAGCAGATGCGTTTTTTCAATTACAGGGTGTCTCCTAAAGCAGAAGCACTAAGGCTCCAGCGTCAGCAGAAAAACAAGTCAGAAAGACGGGGGAGGGAGGGGTGTGAAACGCTGCTCCTGGGAAAGCCGGCAGCCTGCCCCGCACATGCCAGGAATATAAACCTGTGGAGAGCCGGGCAGCTGAGACACGCGCCCCTGGCCCACTGCACCGAGTGTGAAAGGACCCCGGGGCCCTGAGCCCAGAAGCCGGTGTAAGCGCCCGGGGCCGGAGCAGAGACGGTGCGGGGACAGTCCGGGCGTGGACGCTGTGCCCTCGCATCCCTCCGCGTCTCGCCTCCTGGGACAAGAGGACAAAAGAACGCCTTGATGGCTGGCAGAAGCTGGGGGCACGGCTGGGTTTCACAAAGAAGACGAAACCCGACCCCAGCAGTCTGGATATATCATCTCCGCCTGTTGATGAGGTGGCCCACTTCGGGCACCAGCACTTGGCCCTGGCACGTACTATCCCACGCTGCTCGTTGCCCAGGCCGGCCCAGAGGTGCGAGTGTGGCATTCCTCCACAGGACAGACCCAAGCTGGCACCAGGCCTCTGCCACGGGCAGCTCTGCCTTGAAAAGAGCCCCAGGCACAAAGCCACAAGGACAGGCCTTCCTCTCCCCTCCCACAGTGCACTCTTCTTGACCCAGCGAGTGTCCCACCCACTGGGTGTCCCACCCAAAGGAGAGAGCTCGGGACAAGGAAAGAGACCTGGGTGGTGGAGCGGCCTTGCCCCAGGCCGGTTAACCAGGGGCAGGGCACAAAGGGGACCTGGGCAAACTTGTTACTTGTTCCTCCCCACAAGCTCCCCAGGACAGCCCTGATTCATCACACCATGTGCCTGGGACACTTTTAAATGAGAGTTTCTCCCCCAAAAGGCCTTGGCAGATTAAGCTGCCAGGGTAAGATGACAGGTGACTGAACTGCCAGCACTGAGTCCCCACCATGTGCTCAGGCCCCATGCTCTCCCTGCTCCTCCCACTAGGCCCACCCTGGCCTCAGGGCGGGAGGGGTTATACTCCACTCCTGCATGCATGGGCTGTCCTTAAGGCTGTCTCCATGTCCGGACGTTTCTTCCCCCGCCCCCCCCCCCAAAAAAAGGGCCCGTTGCTGTGTAGTCTATTCTGACTCATAGCAACCTGTGTGTTATAGAGTAGGGTTTCCTTGGCTGTTATCTTTACAGAAGCAGATTTCCAGGCCTTTCTTCTGTGGTCCTGCTGGGTGGGTTCAAAAAAAACCTTTGATCAAGCACAAACCATTTGTACCATCCAGGGACCTGACACTACCTTATGGAGTCATTAATCTTTATTGAGCATCATTCACAAGGATTTCATTTTCAAATGCCAGCAAGACATGGCGGGACCCTCTGACAGACTGAGCCAGGCCTATCTCCCTGCAATTCTCTACTCCTGGCCATCAGGACTGGCCTGCAGGCCTTCCTCCTCCCTTATCCTTCAGTTCCATGGTTTTAGGAGAGAGGGCAAGGGATCCTCTAAACTGGGCATGTGCTGACTACAGAAACAGAATTCACAGTCCAAAACAGAATGTTCTTAGAACTGAGTGCACAACTCCACACCGTGGAAAGGGCTCTCAGTTCCCAGCAGCGGTTGGCTAGGTATCCGGACTAAATACCCACCCCTGACAACAATTTAAAAGCTTGAGAAAATATAAAAGAATGCCAAATCTTTGTTGTAATTGTTAAATATTAACAAGAACATTGGCTACTGAAGCAGGAATAAAGAAAGGTTAGGAGTCATTTCTCTGCAATCAGATAAGCATCAGAAGCAAACTTTTGGTGCTGACATTCGCAACTCAAATTGATATTTGAAATTTTCCATGAAATTATCAAAAAATTTAAGTAGGACAAAAATTGCATTGTATTGATATAAGTATGATTTTCTTCTTCTCCTTTTTTTTTTTTTTTTTTTTTGTAAACCAATTCCACCTAAATAGAGAAGAGAGTTCTGTTACGTTCCTCCGGGATGTACTTTTTTGGTCTGTCTGATGGTTCTACCATTTCTATACAGAGATGCCAGAAGCTACCTCCCTTGGCTGTTTGCAGACACACTGGAGGAAACCATTCAACTCAGCTCCAGCCCTCCCAGTCTATTAAACAATCTCACTAGATATCCTTTTAACCTTAGCTGTTAAATTTACAGCCCCATTCACCAATGAAGCCTTATTCTTTACTGTCTGTGACCTTGGGCAGGTTCTTCATCTCTCTGAGCCAGTTTCCTCATCTCTAAAATAGCAATAGTAACAGTAACTACCTCACAGTGTTATTGTATGGATTGTAATATTAAATAAGATAATGCAGATAAAACATTTAGCATCGAATACCCAACCAATAATAAATGGTCAATTGTTAGTTATTATCATTGTTATTACTATGTTGTTGTTGTTAGTTGCCGTCGAGTCAACTCTGACTTGTGGCAACCTTATGAATAACCAAAACATTGCCAGATCCTGTGCCATCTTTGTGATTGTTAGTATGTTTGTATCTCCCAGCACTGTATCAGACAATGTTCTGTTGTGATCCATATGGTTTTCATTGGCTGGTTTTTGGAAGTAGATCACTACGTCTTTCTATCTAGTCTGTCTAAGTCTGAAAGCTCAATGAAACATGTCCATCATGGGTGACCCGGCTGGTATTTGGAATGCTGGTGGTATATTATAGCTTCAAGAATCACAGCAACAGGCAAGCCACCACAGTATGGCAAACTGACAGACAGGTGGTGATTATTACTATACTGTTGTTGCTGGGTGCCGTCGATTCCAACTCATAACAATGTGTCAGAGTAGAACTGTCCCATAGAGTTTTCTTGGCTGTAGTCTTTACAGAAAAAGATCACCAGGCCTTTCTCCTATGGTGCCTCTGGATGGGTCTGAACTGCCAACCTTCTGGCTAGTAGCCAAGCACTTAACTGTTGCGCCACCAGGACTCCTTGGTTATTACAATGTTGTTGTTGGGTGCCATCAAGTTAATTCCTTCTCATAGCGATCCTATGTATGCAAGTACTCGAGTAGTATTAGTAATACCATAGCATTGCTATCAACTGTAAAAGGTTATGATTGACATCTTATCCAGCCACATAGCCAGTGTTTGAATCTCTTTTGAAATATTCCATAGAGCACTCAGCCATTTTCCATGAGATGGAACAAGCTTCCTTGCGAGGCACCCCATTCCATCCATGGCAACGTTGACTGCCGCACAGAGCTTCCTTCTGTTCAACATGAAGTCCGCCTCCAGGGAAGCCTGTCCTTTTCCTTGGAGCCATAGTCTGATTTTTCTTCCTCACTAAATGTTTCCCATATCCGAATATAGTTTTCTCATCTGACCACTCCATCCCAACTGACCACTCCCAGTTCTTTCACGCTCTCCTGGCATGGTGTGGTTATAAAACTTCACCATCCTGCCGACTCTTGGCAAATATAGGGGGTGGGCTGTGCCCTCTGAGGTGGCGCCTGAGTGGCACAGCCCGCCTGGCTCTGTGCTTCTCTGCTGCAGCTCAACATCAGGCTCCCTCTGGGACCACCCCTGTGGGCAGCTCCTCCTTCCCCCCCCACCCAGCCATGTCTCCCCCTTCGTGGTCTAGTAAAATTCATTCGTCCACCCAAGTGAAAAAAGTGACATTTTCCCCCTTATTTTCTTATGAGATTCCATCCATCATCACAGCCTTCACAATCTTTTCAGGTCCTGATACTGGCACCATACATGTTTGCTAGTCTCCCAACATTTAGTGATTAACAAATATGGGAAAGAGTGACCTCTGTGACTTCACACAGGGAACGACTACAGTGTGAACAAGGTGTGGCTGTGGAGTGCCCCCTGCAGGTGCCCAGCCCTGATATTCAGAGCCCCCCCCCCAGTCACTTCCACCACATGTCTTCCTTCTCCCCGTCTCCGAGCCACCTCTGCCCATTCTAGGCCTTCTAGTAAGTTGCAAGGAGGAAGTCAAAAGCCTTTAGGGAAAAGGGAAGGGAAGCAGACCTGAGAGGGAGGAAAGGGAAAAAAAAAAAAAACACAAACAGGCAGGAGGAGAGGGCAGTGGTGGTTCAGTGGCAGAATCCTCCCCTTCCACGTGGGAGACCTGGGTTTGATTCCCAGCCAATGCTCTTCACGTACAGCCACCACCCATCTGTCTGTGGAGGCCCGCATGCCGCTGTGATGCTGACCAAGGTTTCAGCAGCACTTTCAGACTAAGACCACCTGGGAAAAAAGGCCTGGCAATCTACTTCTGAAAATCAGCCAGTGAGAATCCTATGGATTCCAACAGTCTGATCTTGTTATTCATGGAGCCACCGCGAGGACAGCTAGCAACAAATGGACAGGGGGACAAGAAGAAAGAGAAGAGAGCAAAAACGACAGTAGCCAGTGGCTCCATGGGAGAAAGACCTGACGATCTGCTCCCATAAATAACACAGCCTAGAAAACCCTGTGAGGCAGTTCTACTCTGTCACATGGGGGGAGGGGACACTATGAATTGAAAATCGACTCAATGACACCAAACAACAAGGAGAAGGAAAAAACAAGGTAAGACATAAATAATTAGATATCTAAGTCAAAAAAGGAAGACAAAAAGTTGGGGAGGAAGTAAACACAGATGAACAAAAGAATTAAAAAATGAAAAGCAGAGGATGGCGAAGAGATAAACATGGGCAGGGGAAAAGGCAAACACCCAGGTAATTGTTGTTAGTTGCCATTAAGTCGGTACCACAGAACAAAACGTTGCCTGGTCCTGCGCCATCTTCACCATCATTGCTATGCTCCAGCCTATTCTTGTAGCCACTGTGTATTTTGAGTGCCTTCCAATCCAGGGGGCTCATCTTCCAGCACTGTATTAGGTAATATTCTATTGTGATCCATAGGGTTTTCATTGGCTGATTTTTGGAAGTAGATCACCAGGCCTTTCCTCCTAGTCTGTCTTAACTCTGGAAGTTCTGCTGAGACCAGTCCACTATGGGTGACCCTGCTGGTATTTGAAATACTGGTGCCATAACTTCCAGGATCATAGCAACACACGAGCCACCACAGTGTAACAAACTGACAATAGGGGGTGAACCCAGCCAATAGGGGGCAAAAAAGAGGTGGGCTGCCAGGCTGTGAGGATGTTTCAGGCTGCCTCTCTGGCCATGGGGTGGTAACCAAGGGTGCAAGTTACCAGGCGAGCTGACAGTGATCTCAACCAGACAGACGGAAGAGCTTCCCAACCAAGAAGAATCTGGATTCTAAACACATTGATTTCACAGAGGATGTTTTCACTTCCTGGAATCTTTCAGCACAGGAAACACACACATCAGTCCCTGCTGGATACAACGGCCCAGAAAGGGCAAGACTGATTTAAAAGAAGCCTTGAAAACAAAGATCCTACTACATTTTTTTTAATTAATATTTTATTGTGTTTTTGGTGAGAGTTTACACAGCAGATTGTTGTTGTTAGGTGCTGTCAAGTCAGTTCCAACTCACAGTGACCCTATGTACAACAGAACCAAACACTGCCCCTCCTGCGCTGTCCTCATGATCATTGTTATGCCTGAGCCCATCATTGCAAATTAGGTTCCCATTAAATAATTTCTATACAAATTATTCAGTGACATGGGTTACATTTTTTACAATGTGTAAACCTTCTCTCTAATTCCACTCTGGTTGTTCTGTTCCCAGTAATCTAGTTTCCTTACCTCCTTACCTCTTCATCTTTGCTTTAGGGTAATTGTTGACCATCTGGTCCCATACAGGTGATTTTTTTAAAGAAGCGCAGTACTCACATGCTATGTTCTTTATTTTATAAGCCACCCTCTTATTTAGCTAAAAAGTAACCTCATGAGTAGCATCTGGGGTCTTAAAAACCTGTGAATGGCCATCTAAGATACTCCACTGGTCTGACCCCTTCGGAAATAAGGGAGAATGAAGAAAACTAAAGATACAAGGGAAAGATTAGTCCAAAGGACTAATGGACCACATCTACCACTGCCTCCACCAGACTGAGTCCAGTACCACAAGATTGTGCCCAGCTACCACCACTGACTGCTATAACAGGGATCACAATAGAGGGTCCCAGACAGAGCTGGAGAAAAATACAGAACAAAATTCTAACTTACAAAAAAAGACCAGACTTACTGGTGTGACAGAGAATGGAGAATTCCTGGGAGTATGGCCCCCAGACACCCTTGCAGCTCAGTAATAAAGCTACTCCTGAGCTTCACCCTTCAGCCAAAGATTAGACAGGCGCATAAAACAAAATGAGACTAAAGGGGCACACCAGCCCAGGGCCAAGGACTAGAAGGCAGGAGGGGACAGGAAAGCTGGTAATAGGGAACCCAAGATCAAGAAGGGAGAGGGCTGATATGTCGTGGCGTTGTTAACCAATGTCATAAAACAATACGTGCACTAACTTTAATGAGAAGGTAGTTTGTTCTGTAAGCCTTCACCTAAAAAAAAAAAAAAAACAGGAAAAAAAAAGAAGTAGCCTCAGAGGCTAGTTTCAGTTCAAGGGTTAAAGAGTATCTCAGGGCAGTAGTCACAGGATGTCTTCAGTCTCACCCAGCCCAGTAAGTCTGGACTTTGTAAGAATCTGAGTTCTGTCCCACATTTTCTCCCCATTCTCTCAGAAGATCCTACTACATTTTGAAGCTCCCACTTTACCTTACGCAACTCAGCAGAAGCCCAGCATCTCTTCTTGTCTGAGGCTCTCCAAACATTTGGGGAATGCAGCCTTTTGAAAGGTGTTTACTGAATGGACAGGTTATACCAAGAAATGAGTAGGCTGATAACGTAAACACATTTATTTCCACAGGGTTTTGAGTTGCTCTGAGGGAGAAGCAGGCCTTTTCCTTACACGTACACCACGTGTTGTACCTATTGAAGTTTCATGAGCTTGCTGTGAAAACCAACCAAAGTAAGATTGTAGCAGAGCACAAAATGGTCAGAAGAAATTTCTTAAGAGCAATGATTCCCAGAATTTTTTAGTGCAACCTACAGCAAGAAACACATTTTACATCCCTACCCAGTACACATTAACTAATTATGGATAATACTACAAAGAAAAAAAATTCCAGAACACTTAATTGTGCTCATATGGAACCTGTACATGGATCAAGAGGCAGTTGTTCAAAAGAACAAGGGGATACTTTGTGGTTTAAAATCAAGAAAGGTGTGTGCTGAGCAAATAATCCAAGAAGCTGGACTATATAAAGAAGAATGTGGCATCAGAATTGAAGGAAGACTCATTAACAACCTGTGATATGCAGATGACACAACCTTGCTTGCTGAAAGTGAAGAGGATTGAAGCACTTGCTACTGAAGATCAAAGACTATAGCCATCAATATACATCTCAACATAAAAAAAAAATCCTCACAACTGGACCAATAAGCAACATCATGATAAAAGGAGAAAAAGACTGAAGTTGTCAAGGATTTCATTTTACTTGGATCTACAACCAATGCCCATGGAAACAGCAGTCAAGAAGTCAAATGACGTATTGCATTGGGCAAATCTGCAAAAAACCTCTTTAAAGTGTTAAAAAACAAAGCTGTTACCTTGCGGACTAAGGTACACCTTACCCAAGTCATGGTATTTTCAATCGCCTCATATGCATGCAAATGCTGTATGTATGTGAAAGCTGGACAACGAATAAGGAAGACCAAAGAAGAATTGATACCTTTGAATTATGGTGTTGGCGAAGAATATTGAATATACCATGGAGTTCCAAAAGAACAAACATATCTGTCTTGGAAAAGTACGGTCAGAATGCTCCTTAGAAGGCAGGATGGTGAGATTTGGTCTCATTTACGTTGGACATGTTATCAGGAGGGACATCATGCTTGGTAAAGCAGACAGTCAGCAAAAAAGAGGAAGACCCTCAATGAGATGGACTGACACAGTGGCTGCAACAATGATCTCTAACACAGCTACAATTTTGAGGATGGCGCAGGATTGGGCAGTGCTTCATTCTGTTGTGCATGGGGTTGCTATGGGTCAGAAATGATTCAATGGCACCTAACAATAACAACCCAGTACACACACACACACACAACACACACTAGTTACCTAGTGCTGCCATAACAAAATATACCACAAGTGATACTAATTTTTACTATAACCAAAAAACAACATAATTCATTATTTTCTATTCTATTTAATTTTTAAAAATTCTGATCATAGCTTACCAACAAGTTATAAATCACAGTTTGAAAAATACTGGTTTAAAATACATGAAAAAGTAAAGATGAAAAGCCTTGGCTGGAGGGCTTCCAAATAGAGATGGCAGATAGAACATCCACATTTATCAGCTCTCCCTTCTGAGTCAGGTCCCATTAAAACAATAATAAAGCAACAAAATAGCATAAACCCACAAGGACAAAAAGCACAGAGAGAAGACATCCACAGAAAGCAGATTTCAACGAGATTTAGAAGACAGACCACCAAGTCTCCATCTCAATGAATGGTATAAACACCCACACCCATCACAGCAGACATTTTTAGTTGTCTACTCAGAAGCTCCTACCCTATTCTTCCTTGTATCAGGACGCTAGAATTTATTTAAAATTCCCATGTTTTACTCAAGGTGATGTTCTCGGGGAAGGCTAATGTCATCCCCAGCTCCATGAACTAAATTTGATGAGTCTAAGGTAATCATATTAATTTTATTCCCCTTGTCTTTAGGAAAGGGCAATTAAACCTAATAATGGCTGTAGAACTAAGATGGAAACTTGGCTGAAGATGTGGATTGACTCTGGAAGATATTCCAGTTTTAAAAAGAGTCACAGGAAGAGATAGTCTCAATTTCTGCCTCTGAAATATGAAGTGCTGCCATTTTTTGCCCATAAAGAGAGCTAGTTAATATACTCTTGAAGAACAAACAGATCTTTAAAACCTGGGTCTTTGATCACGTAATTAGCCACTGAGTTACTGAATCACAGAGCTACCTTACCTCTGGACTTCAGATTATGCAACACACTAAATCCACTTCCTGCGTGAGCCAGTTTTAGTTGAGTTTTTCTTTACTTGTAGCAAAGTTTTCAAACTGATATACCAAAGTCCATGATCATAAAATTCTACAGCACTAGGTTAAGTTCCACCACCCTTCTCTCAGTTTGTTATATTATGGTGACTTTTGTGTTGCTATGATGCTGAAAGCTATACCACTGGTATTTCAAATACCATCAGGGTTACCCATGGTGGACAGGTTTCAGTGGAACTTCCAGAATAAGACAGACTAAGGAGAAAGGCCTGATGATCTACTTCCAAAAATTAGCCAATGAAAACCTTATGGATCACAAAAGAACGTTGTCCAACTTGCTTGCTTTGGACAGGTCTTCAGGAAAGGTCCATCGCTGGAGCAGGACATCATGTTTAGTGAGGTAGACACCAACAAGGATGAGGGAGAGGCTCAGTGAGATGGATTGACACAATAGCCACAATGATGGACTGACTGAACATGCCAGTGACACTGAGGATGATGCAGGATTGGGCAACGTTTTGTTCTGTTGTACTTAAGGTTGCCCTGAGTCAGGGTCAGCTTGACACCAGCTAAGAGCAGCAACAAGCAATATCCTGAAGACCCTAAAATACCCAACCCTTACCCAAACCCACTGCTGTCGAGTTGATTCTAACTCATAGGGACCCTATAGGACAGAGTAGAACTGCCCCATAGAGTTTCCAAGGAGTGCCTTGTGGACCTGAATGGCTGACCTTTTGGTTAGCAGCCGTAGTACTTAACTGCTATGCTACCAGGGTCCCCAAAATACTCAAGGAGGGGGAAAAACTAGGTCATATGCTTAGAAACAAGAACGAAGTTGATACTGGACTAGAAGAGCAGAATTGAATGCTCAAAGACAACAATACAATCAGCTCCTTAAAAATTCTGAGAGAAAACAATTTTCTACCACCCCCACGTGTCTGTCAGTTTGCCGTACTGTGGGGGCTTGCATGTTGCTGTGATGCTGAAAGCTATGCCACCGATATTCAAATACCAGCAGAGTCACTAAGACAGACTGGAAGAAGGACCCAGCAGTCTAATTCTGAAAAGATTTAGCCAGTGAAAACCTTATGAATAGCAGTGGAACATTGTTTGATATAGTGTGGGAAGATGAGCTCCTCAGGTTGGAAGGCACTCAAAAGATGACTAGGGAAGCATTGCCTCCTCAAAGTAGAGTCGACCCTAATGATGTGCATGGAGTAAAGCTTTCAGGACCTTCATTTGCTGATGTGGCATCACTCAAAATGAGAAGAAACAGCTGCAAACATTCATTAATAATCTGAACATGGAATGTATGAAGAATGAATCTAGGAATATTGGAAGTAGTTAAAAATGAAATGGAACACATAAACATTGATATCCTAGGCATTAGTGAGCTGAAATGGACTGGTATTGGCCATTTTGAATCAGATAATCATATGGAATACTATGCCGGGAAAGAGAAGTTGAAGAGGAATGGTGTTGCATTCATTGTCAGAATGAACATTTCAAGATCTATCCTGAGCAACAAGGCTGTCAGTGATAGGATAATACCCATATGCCTACAAGGAAGACCAGTTAATACAACTATTATTCAAATTTATGCACCAACCACAAAGATGAAGAAATTGAAGATTTTTACCAACTTCTGCAGTATAAAATTGATCAAACATGCAATCAGGGTGCATTGATAATTACTGGAGATTGGAATGCAAAAGTTAGAAACAAAGAAGAAGGATCAATTGTTGGAAAATACAGCCTTGGTGATAGAAACAATGCTGGACATCGCATGATAGAATTCTGCAAGACCAATGACTTCTTAATTTCAAATACCTTTTTTCACCAACATAAACAGCAACTATACACGTGGACCTCACCAGATGGAATACACAGGGGAAGAGGCAATGGAAAAGCTCAATATCTCAGTCAGAACAAGACCAGGGGCTGACCGTGGAACAGACCATCAGTTGCTCACACAAATTCAAGTCGAAACTGAAGGAAATTAGAACAAGTCCATGAAGCCAAAGTATGACCTTGAGTATATCCCACCTGAATTTACAGACCATCTCAAGAATAGATTTGATGTGTTGAACACTAATGACTGAAGATCAGACGAGTTGTGGAATGACATCATGGATATCATACGTGAAGAAAGCAAGAGGTCATCAAAAAGAAAGAAAAGACTAAAATGGATGTCAGAAGAGACTCTGAAACATGCTCTTGAATGTTGAGTAGCTAAAGCAAGAGAAAAAAATGAAGTAAAAGAGTTGAACAGATAATTTCAAATGGCAGCTTGAGAAGACAAAGTATTGTAACAACATGTGCAACAACCTGGAGGTAGAAAACCAAACCGGAACAACACATTCTGCATTTCTCGAACCGAAGGAAAAATTCATGCCTCGAGTTGCAATACTGAAGGCTTCTATGGGGAAATATTAAATGACTCAGGAAGCATCAAAAGAAGATGGAAGGAATACACAGAGTCACTGTACCAAAAAGAATTGGTTGACATTCAACCATTTCAGGAGGCACCATATAAGCAGGAACCAGTGGTACTAAAGTAAGAAGTCCAAGCTGCACTGAAGGCACTGACAAAAACAAGGCTCCAGGAATTGACGGAATACCAATTGAGATATTTCAACAAACGGATGCAGTGCTGGAAGTACTCACTCATTTATGCCAAGAAATTTGGAAGACAGCTACCTGGCCAGCTAACTGGAAAAGATCTATATTTATGCCTATTTCCAAGAAAGGTGATCCTACCAAATGCAGGAATTATCGAACAATATCATTAATATTCACACAAGTAAAATTTTGATGAAGATCATTCAAAAGCAGCTGCAGCAGTATATCATCAGGGAACTGCCAGAAATTCAAGCCAGATTCAGAAGAGGACATGGAACCAGGGACATCATCGTTGATGTCAGATGGATCCTGGCTGAAAGCAGAGAATACCAGAAGGAATGTTTACCTGTGTTTTATTGACTACGCCAAGGCATTCAATTGTGTGGATCATAACAAATTATGGATAACATTGCAAAGCATGGGAATTCCAGAACACTTCATTGTGCTCATGAGGAATCTGTACATAGATCAGAAGGCAGTGGTTTGAACAGAACAAGGGGATACTGAATGCTTTAAAGTCAGGAAAAGTGTGCGTCAGGGTTGTATACTTCCGCCATACCTATTCAATCTGTATGCTGAGCAAATAATCTGAGAAGCTGGACTATATGAAGAAGAACGGGGCATCAGGATTGGAGGAAGACTAATAAACAACCCGTGTTAAGCAGATAACACAGCCTTGCTTGCTGAAAGTGAAGAGGACTTGAAGCACTGGCTGATGAGGATCAAAGACTACAGCCTTCAGTATGGATTACACCTCAACATAAAGAAAACAAAAATCCTTACAACTGGACCAGTAAGCAACATCATGATAAATGGAGAAAAGACTGAAGTTGTCGAGGATTTCATTTAAATTGGATCCACAATCAACACCCATGGAAGCAGCAGTCACGAAATCAAAAGACACATTGCATTGGGCAAATCTGCTGCAAAAGACCTCTTTAAAGTGTTGAAAAGCCAAGATGTCACCTTGAAGACTGAGGTGCGCCTGACCCAAGCCATGGTGTTTTCAATTGCCTATTACGCACGTGTTTTCAATTGCCTACCCACAACCATTATGCCTATTATCCTCGGAAATTCTGTGGGGCAGTTGTTGGGTAGGTTATTATGCATGTGAAAGCTGGATGATGAATAAGGAAGACTGAAGAAGAATTGACACCTTTGAATTGTGATGTTGGAGAAGAATATTAAATATACTGTGGACTACCAAAAGAATGAACAAATCTGTCTTGGAAGAAGTACAACCTGAATGCTCCTTAGAAGCAAGGATGGTGAGACTATGTCTCACATACTTCAGACATATTGTCAGGAGGGATCAGTCCCTGTAGAAGGACATCACGCTTGGCAATGTAGAGGGTCAGCGAAAATAAGGAAGACCCTCAATGAGACGGATTGACACGGTGGCTTCAGCGACGGGCTTAAGCATAACTATGATTGTGAGAATGGCACAAGGCCAGGCAGTGTTTCGATCTGTTGTACATAGAGTCGCTATGAGTCAGAACCAACTCTATGGCACCCAACAACAACAACCTAGTATTCTATAATCAACCAAGCTATCAATCAAGAATGAAAGCAGATTAAAAAATGTTTTTAGACATGCAAGGACTAAGAAAATAGGCCTCCCATGCATCTTTTCCTGGGAGCTAGTTGTTAGATTGAAAAATGAAGAACATGAAGAACAAGGGATCTCAGAACCACTGAATCCAATTGGCAGAGTGTGAAAGATGACAGTCCAGATGTCAGATGGGAGCAAGAAGATGGAGGGACCCAAGAAAGGAATACACTTTGACAGAGTAGATACTATGGCAGGTATAGTGATGAAGTGATCATCAGGAAGAAATCAAAGCTATTGTATTAATTATCTATTCCTGCATAATAAATTACCCCATGACTAGCAGAGTTAAAACAAAAAGCATTTGTTATCTCACACGGCGAGATTACCAGATAGTGGGGTGGTTCTGGCTCAGAGTCTCTCTTCAGGTTGCAGTCAAGATGCCAGCTGGGGCTACAGTCAACTGAAGGCTTGACTGGGGCTACAGCATCAGCTTCTAGGATGGTTGACTCACATGGCTATTGGCTGGAGGCCTCAGTTCCTTGCTGGCTGTTGGCAGTAGGCGTCAGTTTCTTGCCACATGGACCTGTCCATAGAGCTGCCTGAATAGCTTCACAATATGGCAGCGAGCTTCCTCCAGAACAATCCATGAGAAAGATCAAGGAGGAAGCTGTACTACCTTTTATTACCTAGTCTCAGAAGTCACACGTCCTTACTTCTGCCACATTCTATTTGTTAGAAGCAATTCACTAAGTACAGCCCACATACACGAGAACGGAAACTGGGCTCTACCTTTTGAAGGGAAGAGTATCAAAACATTTGTGGATGTATTTTTAAGCTACCGTGAATATGTACATAAAAATAGCACACACGCAATAAGTGAAGCAAATAGGTACCTGAAAGAAAAACAAAAGGCAATAGAAAAATATAATCATAATGCACTACTCGGATTTGCTGTAAACAACATCAACATAGTTTTGGTGATAAAACCAGTAATTGTCGAATTACTTAAGAATAGCGATGTAACTCTACCAGGAGAATGCAGAGGTGAAGGGGGAGTATGAAAATGCTAACTCTTCATCTATCTTCATAGGAAGTCAGCCAACATTACCTATACCTGACAGATCAAAGCTAGTGCTATCCAGGTCTACCAGGAGAGCTCTACCCCTATTCCCAGAAGACCCTGTCCATCCCCTTTGCTGTATCTTCCTCCAGTGGGATCTGGTTTCAGTGTGTGGATTACCAGGGGAAGTAAAAGGAGCCCCAAAGGCCTGCATCTGGATAAAACACAGAGAGTGAAATAAATTTGTTTTTCAAGAAAGGGAGAAGGACAAGACTCAAGCCATAACCCTCAATTCCTCTGGCCCCTTGTCCCTCTTCGATCTCACCTGTCTTCAAACTTTGAACCCTTCTCTAGTCACCCAGACACCTTCTTCCTTCCTGCATCCAGACTGCATTGCTGGAGAACAACACTGCAGACCATCTGTGCCAGGGACACCATAAAGACACGGTGTCTTAACTTCCACAGGCACTCAGGGAAGAGCCCCTTCTACCAGCCCCTGCTCAGCTCCCTCCCCACTCCTCTCAACAGCAAAAGCTCAGTTTTCTCATCGAGCCTCATCACATCCTTGTCTTCCCACACCATGTGTGACCTTACCTCCACTAAACAGGGACAGCAGAGCTCTCAGGCGTGAAACTCCCCAACCCTCCTGACCTTCGCTCACTTTGCCCTGGCCTCACTGGTATTCTTGACACCCCTGGTCTTCCCTCCTCTAGAATCCCCTCCCTGTTTGCTCAGCCTCCCCCTGTCCACTCGTCTCCTCTGTCTCATCATTAAGATTCTCTCCAGTTAAACCCAAAACAATAACAAAGACGAACCACCACAGAAACATTCTCCCAGTAATAGCAGGAGTCACACAAAACAGTTGCTTTAATGGGGCTGCAACGTCAAGCTGATTTTTATTGGGTACTGGAATGGGTGAGTTTTCCAGGTTCAAATGTTAGGCGTGGGTAGAACAGATTCACCAAGGTGCCAAGGTGAATGTGAAAAGTGTGTGGCTGTCCTGGTTCATCACTACCCCAGACTTTTTATGGCACTCATAACCTTCCTCCAGACACACCTGGAGAGGGACCAATTGTCTTCTTGACATAAATCCCGTTACAATCCCTCTGCCCCAGTGTCCAAACAAAATAAACAAAAACAGGCACGTCAAACTCCTCTTCCAGTCCCAGTACTTCCACCTCCCCCCGCCCCGCCCCAGCTTCTGCCCTTTGTCTCTCTTCTTTGCCAGATTCTCTAAATAGTAGCTTCACTTGGTGTCTTGATTTCCTCACTTTTTAACCTAGTGTAGTCTGGCTTCTGGCCCCACCACGCCTCCCAGTCAGCTAATTTCCAGACCCAATGGGCACTTTTCATTCTCATCTCAATAACCACCGTCTGTGGCATGGTGACTGACCACTGCTCCTTCTTAAAGTTCACGTCGCCCCTGGCTCCCAGAAGCCCTCTTTCCCCTGGCTCTCCTCCCACCCTCTAGCCTTCCCTTCCCAGCTGGCTTGTGAGCTCATTTTCTGCCAACTGCCTGTATCTTCCGAGAACTAGTCCTCACCCTACATACCCCACCTGGGCGATCTGACCTTCTACATCTTCTACATTGTTTCATAAGCCCTACATACCCTCATGGCTCCTAAATCTGCATTTTTGTCCCAGTTATCTGTAACAGGAATCCCTGGGTGGAGCAAGTGGTTAGTGAGCCTGGCTGCTAACCGAAAGATTGGAGGTTCGAGTCCACCCAGAGGCACCTCAGAAGGAAGGTCTACTTCTGAAAAATCAGCCATTTAAAACCCTATAGAGCACAGTTCCACTCTGACACACATGGGGTCGCCATGAGTCAGTCTACTTGACAGCAACTGGTACTGGTTTATCTGTAACAAGATTCCCAAAGGGAATGAAATACGAAAATCTAGTGCAACGAAGACTCTCAGGTACAGGCAAAGGCCAAACACTCCAGAAGAGTAAGAGGGAGCTAGAGATACCCTGTTGGGCACTTGGAGGGATGCTGTGGGCTACTTTTGTCTGTTTCAGAGAAGGAGAGACATTCTGAGTTTGGTGGGGTTCTGCAGGGGATGGCATCTCACAAGCATAGTGAGGAAGGGTCCCACCCTGCACCCATACAGAAGTAATGGTAGCCCAGGCTCTCCTGGGAGGGTAAAGAAAAATTGCCCCAGGCTTTCCTTGCAAGGGTCCATGGACTCCACATCTGAGCATAATTAACAACCAAGTGGCCAACAGGAGAACATCGAGCTGTGCCTGTGTGTATGTTCCACCTTCACACCAGCGCAGTTTTAACTCTACAAGTGTGCATCTGTTTTCAGCCTTCTTTGGGAAGGAGGCTGTTTTGAGTCATTTTATACAAAGAATCCACTGAATGGGCATTGTTACATATTTAGTTCCAACAAATCCAAACCACAAGTGCTGTATGAAACCTAAATTGGATGGCCCAACTAAGCATAAACAGAATGGTTTACTGCCACCTGCATTCTTATGTGTGTCACCGAGTAACATCCCAACCAATCCCCACAGTGATCAGGGCCACCCTGGCCACCAGCTGGTTGAGTGTCAACCTAGAAATGATTTTTAAGGCCACTTATCAGAACTCAGTAATTAAAGCATATTAGAAATTAATACGACGCTTTAAACACCATGGATCAAATGAAAAGAAAATCACTCGTGTTTAGTGTGTAATAATAAAATAATAAGGTTTTACCCACTGTAGAAATGTCTGTATGTTGGGAGATGTTAACAGAGGAGAAAATTTGAGCCAGCTGATACAAAAGACAAAAATGGAGAATGTGGCTTGTCCAGGGTCAGGGTAGGAGAGTTTTGTGCCATGTGTGACCCCCTATTAATTGCTAGGAGGCAGTGGTGGGTCAGTGGTAGACTTCTTACCTTCACACCTAATGCAGAGTCACTATCCATCAGTCAGTGGTGTCTGCAGGTTGCTATGATGCTAAACGGGTTTCAGCAGAGCTTCCAGACTAAGGCAGGCCAGGAAGAAGGCCTGGAGACCTACTTCCAAAAGCCAGCCAATGACTATCTTATGGATCACAACTGTTCCATCTACAATCGATTGTGGGGATGGCACAGGACTGGGCAGTGTTTAATTTCATCTAATTGTGCATGGGGTCACCATGAATCGGGGGCCGACTTTACGGCAGCTGACAACAGCCAGAAGAGCCACTCTGGTCACTGTAAGTCACTTTGGGCTCAGTTGAAAGAGGACCATGGATTAATGTCACCCACCAAAGACAAGAGAACAGTGATGCAGATGTCCACATGCCTGGTCTAAGGTCCCTGGCACTAGATGCTCCTCTATCCAGGGGACAGATGATGATTATGGCGACAGTGTCAATGCCATGGGGCTAGCATGGCCTGAGCAACAGCTCAGTTCCTACCTTTTTAAATGTTGTCTGTAATATAACTCCCAAATTTATATCCCAGCCCTGACCGCCCTTCATTTCTCCAGACCCATATATCCAGCCATCTGTTCAAATCATCGACATGGATGTCTATAAGCATTTCAAACCTAATATGTCCAAAACCAAACTCATCTTCTCAACAAACACGATTCTCCTCCCGTTTCCCTGTTTCAGCTGCGTCACGATCCACTTGGCCGCTCACACCACGTGCCCAGGTCAGCCTGGGTCCCTCCCACCCAACCCTGGGTCCATGTGCCACCCTGCATCCTCCCTGCTCCCACCTGACCCAAGCCTCCATCACCACAGGCCTGGGCTTAAGTAATACAGCCTCCTAGGTAGTCTCCCTGCTTCCATTCTTGCCCACTCCCATAATATCTTCTCTACACGGCAAGCCTAGGAATGATCTTAAATCACAAGCCAGATGTTTCCCTCCAGGCTCCTGAAGATGGTCTAGCGGACTCACGTGGTCCAGCCCCTGTCAACCTTATTCTCCGTGGGAGTACTTCAACCTGCCGTGAAAACACTGCCTTACGTGGGTTCCATTCCCGATTAGTTCTTTCGCATGTGCCAGTACTTTCCAAAAAGAAATCAAGTTCTTTTTCAGGCTAAAATACAAAATACGGTTTGGCTCATCTCCTAAGAAGGCCACACTCCGAGCCAACCTTGTAAAAACGTTTGCCCATTTTAAAAAATTCTTGAAAAGCTATATTGCTGAATCCCAGCCGGGCTTCCTGCCCACGTGCTCCTCACCCGTGTCCCTCTGCCCATCCGCCCTCTCCGGTCAGCACCACAGCTGGGCCCCGGCCGGTCGGAAGCTGCTGCTTCGGTGAGGGCGGTGGATTTATGGTGCAGGGTTACCCGGCGCATAAATCCGGGCCTCGGCAGTTGAGGGCTGAGACACTTTTACAGCCTCCTCCCTCAGCCCCGGCGTGGATGGGAAGCCACGGGAGGGAAGCACATCTGGTTTCACTTTTTTTTACTCACTACTACAGCTCCCATCTGACAAAACCCTCAGGCTTGCCAGGGTCCCTGACCAAATGATCCGTCGTGGTACTCTCTGCTAAAATCTTGCTTTGCTTGTCTCGTCACGGAGTAAAGAAGCCATCAGGAATAAAAAGGTCGCTACCATGGCATTGAAACAACGCACTTGCCTAGGACTGGACCTGTGTGGCAACCTGTCAGCCTGTCTGAAGATAAGGGGGGCCGTGTCTGGGGGAGGTGAGGAAGAGCCTCTCAGTCTGGAGGAGGTGAGGAAGAATCCCTCAGCCTTGGGGAGGTGATGAAGAGCTTCCCAGCCTCTCAGCAGGGGACGCGGCAATGCATGCTGGGACGGTGTGCAATGCGTGCTGGGACATGTAGTCTCTGCAGGAAAGACAGCCATCTGGTCGACAAGGACAGAGGCCACTGGTGGTACAGGGTGAGTGAGTTCTTTACTACCCCATAGCCCTACATTCTTGGGCAGGATTTACCACAGTAATGATTACCATGGCTGAAGGTCATGCTGCAAAAATGTACACTGAGCACACGTCACTTCCTTGACTCCGTGCCCCAGAGACAAGAAGCCACTCTGGTTAGGTGCTGCCTTCTGAGATGACTTCTCTCATTTCCAGCATGGGTCCCAGAGTTCCTTGCATCAGGACATGGGGCTTCTTTCAATAGGATTGAGAATGCCATGCTGAAACCAGTTTGGAAAAATGTGTTCCTTCTTGCCTGCTCAGCCAGTAGCCAACCAAAAGAAGCCAAACCCAGTGCCGTTGAGTCGATTCCGACTCATAGCGACCCTACAGGACAGGGTAGAACTGCCCCATAGAGTTCCAAGGAGTGCCTGGTGGATTTGAACTGCTAACCCTTTGGTTAGCAGCTGTAGCACTTAACCACTATGCCACCAGGGTTTCCCAGCCAGTAGCCAGACAGGGTAAATACACCAGCAGGGATGATAAGAACAATCAGAAACAGACCCCCCTGCAGAAAGCCCCTTCTGCGGGACACAGCCTTAGGTCTCCCTGTCCCTAATCCCTACGTACAGCCCCAGTCAGGTCCAGGGGTGGGAATATAATATGTCATCATTTGTGTCTAACACTACACATTGGCCCAAACAGAGCAGGAGAAAAGCAAAATGAAATCTAAATGGAACATGGCACCATGGCCCTGTGACAACAGCCAAAGTGGCCGAATCTGCCACAGTTCTCCAACCCACTTCCTCCCCAGGATTCCAAAAGTAGACTCTAAATCATCCCCAACTCAAAACCCACCTGAAGTCCTCATGGCCTCTTATATAAACTCTTCTCTAGAAATATGCTTTTACAGTCCTATCTCATTACTCTCCTGTTCATGTCCTACATTCTAGTCAACAAGGTTATTTGCTAATGCCAACAGTAAACTTTATTGAGCATTTACTCTGTGCTATGAGCTGTTCAGGAGTCCCTGGTTGGTGTGCAAAAGGCTAACGCATTCAGTTGCCAACAGAAAGAATGGAGGTTTGAGTCCACCTAGAAGAAAGACCTGGCAATCTACTTCAGAAAGATCCACCATTGAAAATTCAATGGAGCATGGTTCTACTCTGATACATGTGGGATCACCATGAGTCAGAGTCCACTAAACAGCAACTTTTTCTTTTCCAATGAGCTGTGCTATACATTTATGTTCATTACCTCATTTAATTCTACATCATTCTTATGAGGTAGGTACCGTTACGCCCATTTTTCAGACAATGAAACCTGAGGCACAGAGGTTAAGATTTTCACACCACCTACTGTTCATGAGTCGGAATCGACTCGACGGCACTGAGTAGGTTACTGTTCATGAAACCTGCAACCGAGCAGGTAGCTCTCCTGGAGATGACCACATAACCAAGCAGATAGTTACCACTGGAACTCCATGGTCACCTACCTCAGAAAACCCTGACATCACCTTCTCCCACACTCTGCTACCGTCCTTTTATCCCGGGCCCACTGACTGCCCCCACCTCCTCCCAGTTCACTCTCAGGAGTGACCCACTTCAGGGGTCCTCCACATGGCTACACTCTGGTTTTACATGGGAAACTTCCAAAAATACTGATGCCCTGAGAGGACAGCCTGGGCATAAAGGAGGTTTAAATGTCCCCCAGGTGATTCTAACGTGTGGCCAAAGCTGAGTACCACTAACACAGCCTGATACTTCATAACCAAAACTAGAAGCCACCTGAGGGAACATCAGAGCTACAGATACCCATCACCTAACCCCAACCCCATCTTCTTCCTTCCTGTTAGAAAGGAGGAAGTATCCCACCAAAGGACAAAGCAGGCTGCTCCTCCATGGCCTCACTTTACTCTTCCTCCCCTCTCTCCCTCTTCTTGAACTGTCTACTGCAGCCCTCCCATAAGAATTAAAACACATTTTTTAAAACCTCCATTTATTGCCCTTTACCACTTCTATTACAACCAATCTTCTTGAAACACATGTCAACACAGTCGATATCCACTTCCCCACCTCTCCAGTCTGACCTGCACCCACTCCACAGGAGAACGTTGGCCAGGGTCATCAGTGACTGCCATATCGCCAAACCCAAGCATCTTACAATGAGACCTTTCAGTGGTGGCAACACAGGAGCCCATCCCCTCCTCTTGGCTTCCATGAGGCCACCATTTCTGGTTTTTCTCCTATCTCCCTGATTGCCTCATTCTCAGTCTCCTTTGCCAAATGAAGGAATTCCTCCCCAGAGCTCTACCCTGTGACCTTAGCTCTTTTCCTTTTCCCCCCTTTACCTATGTTGTCTCATCTACATCCACAGCTTTCATGCCTATAACCCCCAGGTTCATCCCACCAGACAGCTCCTCTCAAACAAGCCCAGATGCACAGCTGCCTGTTTGAAATACCCATTTAACTGTAAGAAGGCATGTCATAGTTAGCATGTCCTAACCATACCCTTCCTCCTTGACAATGCAGCTCCCCTAGATGACCCCAGCTCAGACTAATTGCAATTAGTTTCTAAACTCTGTTGATTTTAGAATCTTAATATCTCTGAAATCTGCCCCCTATTCTCACTGTTTAGGGGTAGATTACATCCCTTTTCCTTTCTCATCTGGATTACAAAATAATCTTTTATGTTCAAACCACCACAGTCATGTCCACAGATCTTTGACACTCCTCCCTTCCAACGGTGGAGTCTCCTGTAGCCTTGAACATGGGCTCGGCTTAGTGACTCTCTCCCAGCAAACAGAATGTGGCTGAAGTGACAGTATGTGATTTATGAGGTGAGGTCATAAAAGGCATTGCCACCTCCACCTTGCCCTCTTGGATTACGCATTCCGAGGGAAGCCAGCTGCCATGTCACAAGGACATACAAGAAATCTGGAAAGAGGTTGACACGGTAAGGAACTGGCAATCCACCACCAACAAACACCAACTTGCCAGCCATGAAGGTTAGCCACCTTGGAAATGGGTATCCAGACCCTGTCAAGCCTCAGATGTCTGCAGAGTCAACCAGCATCTTGACTGCCACCTTCCGGGGGACTCCAAGCCAGATCCTCTCATCTAAGCAGTTCAATTCCTGGCCCAAAGAAAACTGGGTGGTTGTTTTAAGGCATTAAGCTTGAGGTAATTTATTAGTACCAATAATAACTAAGCCCTTCATCCCTTTTCCCCCTTATCACAGCCAGAATCATATACTAAAAATATAAGGCTGATTATGTCATTTCCTTATTTTAAATGCCCAAGGTTCTCCATTGCCTCCAAACTAAAAGCAAAACTCAGTCAAGACTCTTCAGGATCCAGCCCCTGTGGCCTCATCTCTCCAGAGCTTGCTTGAGGACTCTTTCCTCGGGCAGGCCAGAATTTTTCTATACCTGATGCCCCTCTGCTGGAGCTTCTCCTTGGGGAGCTAGACAACTCGGAGAGTCATGCAGGACTTCATCAACACACCCATTAACACCTCCCAGGGCATCCCCTCTAGCCCAGGAAAGACTGCCTTTTATACCTGTCACACCAGCACCACAACAGTGCCGAGCTCATGGAAAGTACCCAAGAAGCCATTTTGATAAACAAGAGGACAAAATGAATTGGAAAAAAAAAATTATGTAAGACTGTCTGATTTCCATCGCAATCACTGACCGAATCCCAGGGTGTCCACCAGACATTCTCCTTCAGCGCATCTGGATAAAGCAACCTTTTGTGGAGACTCTGATCCAGGCTGGAAGCCTGATAAACCAGCTCTGACCGTTGCTCATTTTCCCCTCGGCAAGTCTCAAGAACAGCCCTTGAGATATCTGGAGGAGTCCACGCTGACCCCTGATGGCCCTAACACCTGACACCTCCTTTCAGGAGAATGAGCCTGAACAGACACGTGTGTGCCACTTGAAACTGACCATGATGTTGGAACACTGAGATTTCAAGTTATGGGACCGATTGAGGGCTGTGTACCTATGAGAGGCGAAGGTGTGTGGGTCTGAAAGCAGGAGTCCTGGCACATTTATTCATTTATTATTAGGCTTTACCTTTTAGAGCATACAGAACTGTGCAGACAGTACAAACAGTTCCCATACACCTCCTCCCTCCGCCCCCACAGTTTTCTCTATTTATATTAACATCTTGCCTTCCTGGTACATTGGCTACAATTCATGAAGCAATATTGATACACTATTATTAACTAAAGTCCACAGTTTACACTAGGGTTCACCCTTTATGTTGCAGAGTCCTGCAGATTTGGATGAATTATAATGTCATGTGTGCACCATTGGGGTATCATGCAGGATAGTGTCACTGCCCTGAAAATGGTTGGGCTCCACCTATCCTATCCATCCCTTCCCTCTCCCCCTCGCCCCCAGCAAGCAGTAGTGGCACATTTGTCTCGAACTCCAGTGATTTAGCTGGGACCCTGCAATGTGCACAGACCTGGAGAAATGAGCAGTATTTTGTACTGTTCGTCACATATGTTAGGAAATACCAGTTTTAGTTATTCTTATAGGAAAGGTGTTTGTGAATGGCGATGCCTAGAAACAACCCAAACTCCTCATTGCGACCTACAACATGCCACAGAACTTTGTGCCACCACAGAGCAGTATGACCTCCTCCCGCCAGGCTCCCTGTCACCTGGGCCTTCTTTCCACTCCTCAGACGTGCTCGGGGACTCCGTGCCCTCCTCCTCCTCCTCCTCCAAGTCTTTGCATGGTTGGTTCCTTTCAGCCATTCTGCTCTAATTCAAACATCACCTCTCCAGAGTCATCTTTCCAAAGGAGCCTACCCGTGTGTAAGAGAGCTGGAGAAAGGAATTTGAATTAGGGTAAAGGAAATGTTGACAAGACTAGGTGAGACAGTATGAGGAATTCTCATTTCTTCACACCAAAACTCTTAGTCACCGGGCATTAGAGGTGGGAGGGGTGAGGATTACACCTACTTTTCTGATGGAGCCTCTGGGTGGTGCAAGCATTTAACACACTTGGCTGCCAACTGGAAGGTTGGAGGTTTGAGTCCATCTGGAGGCATCTTGGAAGACGGGCCTGGAGATCTGCTTCTGAAAAATCAGCCATTGAAAACCCTCTGGAGCACACTTCTACTTTGACACACATTGGGTCGTCACGAGCTGGAACCGACTCAATAGCAACTTGTTTCTTTCTGAAATGAATACTTTCAGGGTTTGCTGCACAAAGGAAACTGAAGGAAAATAATCCAAACTTTTATCGTTTCACTATAATGATAAGGGTTTATTCTATTCTCAGGCATTTGCTAACTTCCTTTAAGTTACGAAAACTGAAAGATGCTAAGGTCTTAAGCATTGGCAGTTTATAACCCTTACACAGGCCTCTCACCTTGCGGCAAGGCTTTCGTATCCTAGAATGGGAAGGGGAGGAGGGGTGGTGTGCCCTCTCCGGGCCAGGCAGTCTCCCTTCAGCCAATGGCAAGTCTCTGGAGAAGGCTGTAGGGGAAAGCTCTTGGCGATCACTGGCGGCAGCCACTGGGCACAGGAAGGGCCTCTAGGCCAGGCACCAACAGCAGCTGTACGCTATCCACGAAGGGCCTATGTACTATGGATTATTTCACATTCTCTCCCTGTCCCCAGGAGTCCCTGGGTGGCACAAAGGTTAAGCACTCCTCTACTAACTGAAAGGTTGGCAGTGTGATCCCACCCAGAGGTGCCTCGGAAGAGGGGCTTGGCGATCTACTTCCAAAAAATCAACCATTGAAAACCCCATAAAACACAGTTCTACACTAACACACGTGGGGTTACCCTGAGTCGGAATCAACTCTATGGAAACGGGTTTTTTTTTTTATAAGGGAGGGAAAAGCCATGAAAACAACCTGATTTGTAGTGTTTCGTGGTGTAAATACCCCTACCATGGCCAACCAGCCAACAAATTTTTCTGAGTACTTAATCAGCCCATGGGAGCCCCTAGGAGCAGCTCCAGCCCACCCCTGAGAAAGCCCTCCCCTCCCCATCATGCCCACCTTAGAGACCCCGCCACAACCCCTGGCTAGAGAAAATAAAAACTAGCTTCTCCTTGAACCCAAGGTTGGAAAGGAAGAGGGCTGACATGTCTTGGGGTTGTTAACCAATGTCATAGAACAATGTGTGTGCTGACTGTTTAATGAGAAACTAGTTTGTTCTGTAAACCTTCATCTAAAGTACAATAAAAAATTAAAAAAAAAACTAGCGCCTCCTCAACAAACACTGGCAGACTTTTCTCTAGAAGAAACTTGAAAGAGGAAGACAAATTCTGGATAATAGTGATATTCATGAAAAATAACCCCTCGTCACTGAGAACAAACCAATCCATTCTATGGGAAATACACCACATGGTCCTGCTTCTAGTCAGGTACTCAGTGCTGCTAAGTGGGAGAGTATCTTGGTGGCAGGGAACTTGCCTCCTGACACTCCTTTGCCCTCCAGTGTGGGGGTCAAGTGCTCAGTTCACAGAAGAAGTTCACAGTTATCTCAATAGACTGATCGCTGCCTGTACTGAAGGTGTTCACCAGGTGAAGAAACAGAGTGAGCTCCAAGGCAGAGGTGAGCCAGACCGAGGTGAGGTATGGGGCTGAGCTCCATGCATTTGACAGATGCAAACAGCCTCCATCTAGACCAAGCTGGAAGCCAAATGCTTGTGGAGCCTTCCCTGGCTTCAGCTCAGGGCTCAGCCACAAGCCTGGCTGTGTCTCAGGTAAACTGGAAATTTCAAGGTCAGGCCAGGTATGAGAGAGCTAAGACACGTGTGCCCCCCCCCCCACCCCACCCACCTATACCCTACCAACGCAAACCACATCCCATCCCAGCCAAAGGGGCCGCCAAAAAGGCAAAGCCCCCACATCTACAAGAAAGAGTTTAGCATACAGCTCTCTGGACCAGATGGCCCGGCCCTGCCAGGGAATGGCTCTGTGCTACAGCACCTCATCATCATGAAAAAAAGACAAGAGAGCAGAAGAAGTAAATGTTGCACCTGTATTTCACAGGCGGATAAAAGCAATCACTCTGTTGCTTCATGGGTTTATTGTGTGGACTCTTCCTGAGCCCTTCCCTGTGTGCCGGTAACTGCAAAGCTGGAGGTACACAAAAGAAGGCACAGTACATGTTCTCCGTCAGAATCCCTCAGCCTGGGAAGTAGGGAGTCTGTCCCTGTTTGCCTGGGGGGCTGGGAGACTAGGCTGAGCGCCTGTGTGGGTGAGAATGGCCGCAGATCATGGAGCATGGAGCTAAGACAGCAGAAGATAGAGCCCAGACGTGAAGCCAGGATTCAGCTAAACAGACAGGCCTACCAGGGAGTCAACCAAACCCCCACGCAGAGAGGCAAAAACCAGATAGAAGGCAAAAGGACTGGAGTCGAAGCCCCTAAGACAGAGCCAAGTAGGTGTGGACTAGAAAGTTGCAGACAGCTCCCAGGAGATTCCTGCAGCGATAGAAGAGGGGCCTTGGTAAGTAGGAGGCCTGTGTCTGCCCCCTGGTTAGGAAGAGAGTTATTAAAAGCCACTAACACTTTTTTTGGAGTCTCTGGTTGGTGCAAATGGTTCAAGTCCACTCAGAGACACCTCAGAAGAAAGACCTGGAGATCGACTTCCAAAAAATTAGCCGTTGAAAAGCCTCTGGAGCACAGTTCTACCCTGACACTCATGGGGTCGGCATGAGTCGGGGTCGATTCCACGCCAACTGGTTTTTGATCACTGGTTCAGGAACTCTCAGGGCTCCACGTGTAATATTTCAGTAAATCTACAGTACCATCAGTAGTACCACTATTGTGTGTGCCACCAAGAAAGAAACCCGAACAAACTAAAATGCACCTATGATTTTAAATGTATTCCAATTTCAGAAATGTTAAAATAAGGGGAAAAAAAGGTGTATCATAGAATCGATGGAACATAGTGATTGGACATATTTGATAAAATATGTGAAGAGAAGATGGATACTGAGAGTGAATTCCCAGAATACACTGAATAGCAGCACATTGTCTGGGATACACTTTATAACACTAGGAATCCTGGAAAACCATAGAGGCAGACGGGGTACAGCAAAAAGAAGGGAACAGTATAGTGGTAACTGGCTTAGCTGTCTCCAAGATAATAAAATCTATCTGGAGATCCTTATCACTCAGGTAAACCAGTAAACCAAACCAACCAACGCTGTCAGGTTGACTCCAACTCATGGCACTCCATGTGTGTCAGAGCAGAACTATGCTCCGCAGGATTTTCCACGGCTGATTTTTTGGAAGTAGATAGCCAGGGTTTTCTTCCAAGGCATCTCTGGGTGTGCTTGCATCTCTAACCTTTCACTTTGCAGCCAAGCACATTAACCATTTGCGCTACCCAGGGACTCTTCTCTCCTGAATTATATCCATGAAAAAAATGCTTTTACAAGCATCCAAACAGTCTGAGCTTTATGAAGGCTTGTAATCCATGATCCCTTTCCTCAAGTACAAATTCTGTTTCCTCTCCTGGTCTGGTTGGCTATTACTGGGTAAAAAAGGAAACAAAAAAACATAGATACACACATACATGTACAGGAACCCTTGTGGTACAGTGATTAAAGTGCTCAGCTGCTAACCAAAAGGTCAGTGGTTCAAACTCACCAGTTGCTCCATGAGAGAAAGATGTAGCAGTCTGCTTCCGCAAAGATTTACAAAGAAGAAAGAAATCCTGCTGGGGAAGTTCTATTCTGTCCTACAGGGTCGCTGAGTCAGAATCGACTCAATGACAACAGATTTGTTTTTTGTTTTCTTTTAATTACGTGTGTGTATGTGTATGTATGTTGTTAGTTGCCTTTGAGTTCATTCCAAGCAGAGTAGAAGTCCTCTGTAGGGTTTCCAAGGCTGTAACCTTTCAGAAACAGATTGCCAGGCCTGTCTTCTGAGGCATCTCTGGGTGGGTTCAAACTGCCAATCTTTCTGTGAGCACTTACCTCTTTGTACCATCCACAGACTCCTTTATAGGTATATGTGTGTGTGTATGTGTCTGTGTGTCTGTGTGAGCACACACACATGTACACAGAGAGAGAATTGATCTGGTAAAGATACATAATGATACACCCACAAACTTGGACAAGTTGCCTGGATGACTATGGGTGAGAGACATAGGCAGTAAGAAAGTAGGTCTTGTTAAAGGGAAAGGTGTGGGCAGAGCTGTAATGCAAGTGGAAAACAAAATGACCAAGTAAGACGTCTTTGATGGTGAGCCTTGAAGATACAACCTGAAGAACAATGAGGAATGGGAAGAAGGATGTCTGTAAACATGGACCGCGGCAGTACAAATAACACAATGTCTATCGTGGAAAGGCTAGGCTAAGAGCTGTCTCTTTCCCTACGTTCCCCTGGTACCAGTAACATCAGCATGGGCAGCAAATTTTCTCTCTGAGGGCTGCTCTTCCAGGCCTGAAGATTGGAGAGAAGGAGCCAGTAAGACAAAGAAGTGCTCCTCAGTGAGGCTGTGTTAGGGACTGAATCGTGTTCCAAAAAAATTTGAAGTCCTAAAGATATTATTAATTAAGTCAACATGAGGTCACACTGGAGCAGGGTTGGCCCTAACCCCATGGGAGTGCTGTCCTTATAAAAGAGGAGAACAGACACAGAGAAACACCCAGAGGAAAAAGAGACGCGTGAAGATGCATCTATACACGAAGGACACCTGTGGTTACCAGAAACTGGGAGAGACAAGGAACCTGCCCCGAGAGACTTCAGAGGGAATGTGGCCCTGCCGACAGTCTGAACGGGTACTCCCAGCCCCCATAACTGTGGAACAATGAATTTATGGTGATATAAGCTCCCACTTTGTGGCACCGCATACAGGCTGCGAGCCCTCTGAGGACAGTGCCTACCCTGTGTCCCCTTATGTGGCAGGAGAGGGGTCCTTGTGGCCCACACAGAGCAGGGACTCAAGGATTAGTTAGTTCTGTTTTTCCAGTGAAGGCTGTTTCTTCATTACAACCCTCTTCAGCAGTGATAAGCACTGGCCCTTGTGATGGAAGGCATTCCTGCTTTCGCTTAGCTGGGCAGACCAGGCCCCTGTCAAGGTTGACCCTCCCACCCAGGAACTACAGAAGTGTTCACACAGGTGCGTGAAGGAGGGTCTCACCTTCCGTGGAACAGAACAGAGGCCCCATGCTCCATTTAAGCATAGAGGTCAGAGTGGCAAAGCCCAGGAGGCCCTCATTCAGAGGACACCGAGCCCTGGAGACGGGACGTGATCTGGTAGGAAGAGGTCCCTTGTCTGACTCCCAGTCTGATGCTCTGCCACACCATGTTCTCTGCTTCCCTGATGGCTGCCTGCCGCACGTTATGAGGGTCTGGGCAGCAGCCTGATTTCCCAGGAATGAGCCAGCCTAATAGGGGCGGGAGTAGTGATAGAGCAAGAGCTAGACCCCAGCACACAAAATAGTCACAGCCTTGAGTGCGTAGAATGGCAGATCTCTGATGCAGGGTCCCTGCTGGGCAGGCTCACGATGACCAGGATTTACCACATAAAGCATGCTGTCCACTTGAAGGGTCCAGAATGAATCTCAATTGGAGGGCAGAAGAGGCCGCGTGTAGGGGATGGTGGGTCCTTGTCTGCTCCCCAGCCCCCAGCATTGCTGTCCTTGTTCATGTCACCTCCTTTGGAAAGACCTCTCTTAGTGGCTCCGTGGAACACAGTTAGCAGTCAAGGACCAACCCGTCTGGATCTGCTTCTCCTTAGCAGTTCTCTCGGGGGTCACTGGGCACCCGATGTAGAAATGCATGACGGGGACTGTCAGGAGAGTAGGGTGACTATCTTTGAGCTGGGAACAAAACAGCCCAAGCGCTGTAGAGGAGAAAGAAGCACCGAAATTGAACATGCGTGTATGTTTGTGTGTGTAACCTGGTAAACTATAAGCTCCCTGGAGGTCAGGGACAACATCGGATACACACACACACACTCACACAACACTTTCACACGCACATACATTTGTAGTACGCACAGGTTCTAGATAGTAGGCAATCAATAAAGATGTGTTGAATGATGAATGATTAAATGTGTCAGTCAATGAAATGTATGCATTTGCTTTTAAGGACGGGGTCTAAGATTTGAAATGCGGTGTAGCAGAAGCTTCACTACAAGCGTTTAAGAGGGAAATGACTGAAAACACTTGGGGGCCCTGGGTAGCTGGAAGACTCTTCAAGGAACAGCAATGCCCGGAGTGTACAATTCTCAGCCCTTACTAATGGTGAATGATTGATTACAGACAGGACCTAAAGACTTAGACAATTCAGAAGATAAAAAGGGAACTACTCAGCACACCTCTTATTAAATGCCCTTGTTTACCTGGCATGTATACAGACATGTATGGTATATCTATCTACCTATCTGTGTGTATATATACCGAAACCCAACGCTGTCGAGTCAATTCCAACTCATAGCGATGCTATAGGACAGAGTTTGACTGCCCCATAAGGTTTCCAAGGCTGTATTCTTTACAGAAGGAGACTATCACATCTTTACATCTTTCTTGCTTGGAGCAGCTGGTGCGTTCAAACTGTCAACCTTTCAATTAGCAGCCAAGCGCTTTAACCACTGTGGCACCGGGCTCCATATATATTTTTATATATATATGTATAGTTGCTCTGTGCCATCAGTTTGATTCAAACTCATAACAACTATATATAGGTAAACAAGGCCGTTTAATAAGTATACCAAGTACACTTACTATACATAATAATAATACTATATATTATATATACATATATAATATTACTATGTTATATGTAATATATACTAGATTATATGTAATATGGAAACCCTGGTGGCACAGTGGTTAAGTGCTATGTTTGCTAACTAAAAGATGGGCAGTTCAAATCCACCTTGGAAAGTCTATGGGGCAGTTCTATTCTGTCCTACAGGGTCGCTATGAGTTGGAATCGACTCCACGGCAAGGGTTTGGTTTGGTTTGGTTAAATACATAACATAGAAATATATGTAAAGGCGGTGCCTGCACTTGCTACTTCCAGATAGCCAGTATCCTGACTTAATGTGGGCCTGAAGACACTTCAGAATGACAATCACTTGAATTCTGAAAGAACATGCCAAGAATATGTCGAAAAACACTGAAAATCCCGAAGTTGGCTATCTCCCTCGTGTCAGCTTGACACTAATTCCCGGCAATAGTCCAATTAGATGCAAATCAGATTTCCCCTTCATTTCATCTGAGCAAGTAAACTCTGGTAGAAGCATCCGCCAAAGCAAAACGGGGCAAAGGGGGTGAGAAGGGCGCTATTGCAGAGAAAAGGGCACTGGGTGTGGGGACCAAAGGCGACTCCAGTCCTCCTGCCCAAACTCTTGGTGTGGCGCCGCCTTCTCTCCGGACCGCAGGCCTGCGCCCTCACGTCTGTGCCGCTGCTCCTCACTCCTCAGGCCCGGGTCTTTCTTCGGTTTCCCATTATTCCTCCCATAGTATGGATTCCTCAATGGAGGATAAACTTTCCAGCACATAGTGCACAGTTTTTATAACTGATTTTTCTGAGAACCAAATCTATCAGGTAGAGTCCTATTGACAAATTACTGTAAATATATTTGCAAAGCAGGTTCTCTTTGTCTCTCTGTATTATTTCTTTTTCTGTCTCCCTCAGTCTCCACGTCGGTGCCTCTCCCTGAAACACATGCTCACGCACGCAGGCGTGCCCACGCACATGCAGGCAGGCGCACGCACATGCAGGCCGGCACGCACCGTCCCCCAAGTGCGCGTTCTCTGCTGACTCACCCCCCGCCCCGCCACACACACCATACTTCCGGCGAAGGCTGCTCGGCCTCCTTTCAGCCTCCCTGGTCCAGCCCTCACACGCTGAGTCAGCAAAGCGGCGGTGAACCGGCGCCAGCAGCAGCAGGACGCACAGTGAGTGGACACAGGGCTCTCCCGGGGCCACAGGGCAGCCATGTCCACAGACATGCGGTCCCAGCCCCAGACACCGGGAGCTCTGGCTCAACATAAAGCGCCTAGTGCCAAAGCCTTCTTTCGGCAGCTCAAGGTCACAGTAGCAGATTGTGAAAGAGTGGAAAAGCACTGAACAAAAAATGGGTCATGGGGACTTTCCTTTGGGTGAGGACTGAGCGCACGCTGGCAAGGACGCAGCAGATCATGGGAACGCAGAGAGGGGAGGAGGACGACTTGGAGGGTGGAATCCCTGGAGGGGCCAGGTGCCGGCAGCCTTTGTTTCCACCTCTCCCCGGGGTGGGCTTTGAAAACGCGCCATGGAAACGTCCTAAAGAGGCAATGATTGGGAAATTGTTTCTATTTAAATAATTTCCATTTTACTTCAATAAATTCTGCCGTAAACATTCATTTGTTTTGCAAGAACCGAGCATTTACTAGTGGCAGCTACTTTCTTTTGTCCCTTGGTAGGACCAATGTGCTCATAAAATAAACATTCTCTTGTCTTCCAGAACCACTGATAGGAGGTATTGGTAACTCGCTGGACTTTCTATGCAATTTCTCTGTAAACCTAAAACTGCCCTAAAAAAATAAAGCCTATTAAAAAAAAAAATCTGATAAATCATCCAGGCCAATGAATCCTTCCTTCTCCTCAAATATGGGAAGGCTGGTATTCTAGAACAGCAAATATCATTGACGCCCTCAGTGGTGACATTGGTTTGCAAGGGACTGAAACAGCTGTTCTCAAAGAAAACACGTTTCTGATGAGGTAGTAACTATACTTAACGTCTTGTCTTAACACAAAATACAATCCCTTTACAAAAGGGACACTTTCTTTTTATCCAAGCCCCACTCAACGATTTGAAAAGGGTCTGAAGTTGTGACACTGTGTGTTGTTGCCGTTAGTTACTGTCAAGTCGGTCCCTGATTCATGGTGATCGCAGGCATAACAAAATCGGATGGTTGTGATCCATAGGGTTTTCATTGGCTGATTTTCTGAAGTAGATGTCCAGGCCTTTCTTCCTAGCCCATTTGAGTTTGGAGGATCGTCTGAAACCTGTTCAGCATCATAGCAACACACAGCCTCCACTGACAGGTCGGTGGTGGCTGCGGCCATGCGGTGCATTGGCTGGGAGTCAAACCCCAACCTCCCACATGGAAGGCGGGAAGTCTACCACTGAATCACCACTGGCCTCCCTGAGACTATATATAGCAAGTCATTTATAATAAAACCAGAACCACGGGAACTCTCTGCACTTGGATTTTATTCTCAGCAAAGAAGTCACCACATTATAAGATGATACCCTAGGTGCCAAATGTCTAGGGAGAGGGCCAGAAATAGAGCTAGGAATTCCCAAAACTTTCCCAGTCTCCTGTAAACTGGTAGCGGCAGTTCTGCCTGCTGCCTGCCGCAAGTGCTTCTCCTAACTGTTTCCTCCTGACATCTCCTAGTGACTGTTAGCATTTTAAACCAGTTTTACCAGTTCCTGCGCCACCAGCCGCCTTCTCAGAATGTCTGTACTCTTGGCCCCTTTCCTGGGAGCAGGCCTGCAGGGAGCAGACAGGATGTGTGCTAGAGGGCAACGGTGCAGCCTGGGAGGGGAAGTGGGGGCCAGAGAAGCCACAGACTGTCAGAGCTCCACAGAGAGGTCCCCCACTGGCCACACAGACTGCTTTACTGGGACAGCCAGGTCCTTCTTGGGACTGAAAATCCCAGCTGGTGTGTTTCAGCTCAGGTTTTCTCTCCAGGTTATCATTCCCTGCGGCGTTTCAGTTCCCCTCTCTGTGAGCCCAGTTGTTTCATTTGCCTTGCCCAGTGATTCATGCTGGAGGCAGACAGAGGACGGTCGAGAGGGCACAGAGATGGCTGTGAGTGCCTCCCTCTGCTGCAGGTCTTGGAAATGGCTGGTCTTAAGGATCCAGAGATACCAGGAACCAGGATTTCCTGGTGTGCCAAACCCAGAGTGTATGCTGCTGCCTTGCCAAGGTGCAGGGGGAGGCGGGGGGCGGAGCGGGGGAAGGCCAGAAGCAGGAGGCCAAAACCTAAACTGTCAACAAATCCAGGGTTCCTGGCTCTGCCTGACAGCTCCACAAATTCAAGTCTCTTAACAGGTGCCGTCACAGCTAAGCACTCAGCTGCTTAACTGAAAGGTCGGCAGTTCGAACCCACTCAGTGGTTTTACAGGAGAAAAGACCTGGTGATCTGCTCCCAAAAAGATTTGAGCATAAGAAACCCTATGGAGCAGTTCTACTCTGTCACATGGGGTCCCTATGAGTCAAAATTGACTCGATGGAACACAACATCCTTTTAACGAAGGAGGTGAAAAGGGAGGGGAGATGTCATGTGGAAAGCCACAGGTGAGCCGGGCTTCCTGGAACAGCCTCTGCTGGGTAAAATCAAGAATATTCAGCTCCTTTTAAAAATATGCTTATCTTTCCTTTTGAATACTTATCAATTATGAAACTGGTTCAGTGGTAGAATTCTTGCTTCCCAAGCAGAAGTCCTGAGTTTAACTCCCAGCCAGTGCATGTCATACACAGCTACCACCCATCTGTCAGCAGAGGCTTACGTGTTGCTGTGATGCTGAACAGGTTGCAGCAGAGGTTCAAGACTAACAGACTGGGAAGAAAGACTGCTGATCTACTTCTGAAAATCAGCCAGTGAATACCCTGCGGTCACAATGGTTCAATCTGCAGCCGATCCTGAGGATGGCGTAGGACCAGACATTTTGTTCTATTGTGCACTGGGCTGCCATGAATCGGGGAACAAACCAATGGCAGCTAACAACAATTTTGTAATAATCGTTGTTGTTAGGTACCATCAAGTCAGTTCTGATTCATAGTATCCCTGTGTTCAGCATAATGAAACACTGCTTGGTCCTGTGCCATCCTCACAGTCTTTGCTATGTTTAAGCCCATTGTTGCAGCCACTGTGTCAGTCCATCTCCTTGAAGGTCTTCCTCCTTTTTGCTGACCCTCAACTTTACTAAGCATGATGTTCTTCTCCAGGGACTGGTCCCTCCTGATAACGTGTCCAAAGTAAATGAAATGATGTCTCACCAGTCTCGCTTCTAAGGAGCATTCTGGCTGTACTTCTCCCAAGACAGATTTGTTTGTTCTTCTGGTAGTCCATGGCATATTCAATATTCTTCGCCAGCACCATAATTCAAAGGCATCAATTCTTCTGATGTCTTCCTTGTTCATTGTCCAGCTTTCGGGTGCATATGAGGTGATTGAAAATACCACGGCTTGGATCAGGCACACCTTAATCCTCAAAGTGATTGCTTTTCAACACTTGCAAGAGGTGTTTTGCAACAGATTTGCCCAATGCAATACATCATTAGATTTCTTGACTGCTCCTTCCGTGGATGTTGATTGTGGGTCCAAGTAAATTGAAATCATTGACAACTTCAGTATTTTCTCTGTTTATCATGATGTTGCTTATTGGTCCAGTTGTGAGGACTTTTGTTTTATTTATGTTGAGGCATAATCCATACTGAAGGCTGTAGTCTTTGATCTTCATCAGTAAGTGCTTCAAGCCTTCTTCACTTTCAGCAATATATAATAATTAATTATACAGAAATAATATAACAAAGCCCCAGATATCTACCAATCCATTTTACACCTTGCCATATTTGCTGCAGGTCTTTTTCTCTTCCAGAAAAAGATGTAACCACTCAACAAAGCACCCAGCAGCAGCACCCTGAAGGAATCCTAAACGCCTTGAGTACTTGAGCTGATGGCATGGAACGGCTCAGGAGTTCAAGTGTTCTGTGGAACGGCTCAGGAGTTAATGAACACTGTTCTGTCCTCAGAGCTCCTGCCACTGCACGTGACCACAGTGCTTTGTGGTCCCAAGTTGGTACACAGCTGTGACAACTGCATGCTGTCACATGAATTTCCTGCTTGCCCTCATGTCCTGCCTGGCGTCAAGTCCTGCCCTCCTCATAGGCTGACTGGCCACTTTGCAAATGCAGTGGCTTCAAAACCCTTGAGTGAACAGGCCCCCTTAGCCCTCCCTCTGATCCTGGCCCCCACCACCTGTCTGAGGCTATCTGCACGCACCTTTTGACTCAAGTGCCACATCCTAAGCACTTCTGTGAATATAGGCTTTGTGGGAAGTGTATTCATGTGACATTAATCCCAGGGGTAATAAAAGAAGGCCATTGTCCTTGTTCGTCTTGGATGGTAGCGGGAAGACCTGGTGCTGTGTCTGGACATCCCACCAACCAGGTTCTGGAAGCTGGAGCCTGGAGGGTGAATTCCCGCTGCTGCACACAGTGGGACTCAAGGTGCTCCTCCAGCTACTTTCCTGAAGCACCCAAGGCATTAACTCCACCTGACTCTGGTGTCCAGCCTGCACTGCAGTCTAACAAATCTCACCCAAGATCAGTCGCCTCACGTTCTTAAAAATGAAAATAATGCCAGTGAGCAAGTCTTATTTTCCAGGGGCATGGGTAGCGGGACAGGGGTGGCAGGGGTAGGGAGCTGAAAGTCCACCAAACAGAGCTGGGTGTATTTGCAATTTCAAGGCCATTCCGAATCTCTTGGCTCCAGGGTGGCAGTGTTTCAAGGAGGGGTAGATGGATGTGCAGACAGTCACACCCTTCCCAGCTCCCAGCCTTTCGTCCTTCTTCAGCTTTGAGACATACGAGCCTGTATCTGGGTCTGTTCAGCAGCCGTGTCTGGCCCCCCACTCAGCAGTAACAGGGTGGGGGTGGACTGCTGCCAGGTGGGTTCCCCTGACTTTTGAGAGGAGGAAATTGACCTTGAGGTCATAAAACTCTGATAGAAACTTAGACAGGACCACATCCTCCTCCATCCCATGTCCCGTTTATTTACAAATGTGCATGCTCACAAACACCACATGCCCACTTGATGGCCTCCATGGCACGCCTCCCCCCTGTGGAAACTGGGTCTCTTCACAAAGAGGGTGAGAAGGGAGGGAAGGGGAGAGGCCTGTTGAAAGTGCAGGACTAAGAGGCTTCCCAGAACAGCCTGCTGGATAAAATCAAGAATACCTAGTTCCTTCTTTTAAAAAGCTATCTTTCCTTAATTATGAAATAATTGGCTATTTGGAAAAGTACAGAAGTAAGAATACAAAGCCTCCTGGCCAAGCCCTGCTTACCCCCTGCTAACGATTCGAGTTTTGCATTCATGCTTCCCAGTCACGGTTTGGCTGGTGGGCGAGCTGGGTTGAGACTGAGAAAACTTCCTTTTCATCAAGTCCAGGTCTTGCAATGCTAAGTGTTGGCAACCATGCCAAATAGAAGCCTCCCTAACTGAGCCAGGGAAAACCCACCCTTTGTCTCCTCTGGACAGCCGACAAGATGGAGTCCCTCACAGGTGGACGAGGCCTTCCTGAAGCACTGGAGCTCTCAGTGCAGATTAAACTGCAGCACAGACCCTCGGCACCCCCAGTGGAGAGTCAGGAGGTCAGGAGGTTGGGGGAGGGGGTGATGGTTAGCATTCCCTACAAGCACTCTTCCAGAAGCCTGCCAGCTTCCCCACAGCAGCCAAGGTGATTATGTGAGTGACCACTGCGGCCTCAGCTTCAGCTCGTGGGGGGTGGGGGGTGGCTGCCAGATCTCTGCCGTCCTAGCACCCTAACAAACGTTCCAGAGAGAAGGGCTTGAGGGAAAGTAGGCAAGCCAGTTTTATCAGGCTTCAAAAGAGATAACAGACCTTATAGAGAGAGCCGTGAAAAGTACATGTAAAAGGCAAAAAGGGAGAGAAGAAGGAAACTGGGTTATTGACAGCTAAGCTGTCCAAGGAGTCCTGATGGTTAAGTGTTCGGCTTAACCCACCCAGGGAGAAAAGACCTGGCAATCTGCTCCTATAAAGATTATAGCCTAGGAAACCCATGGGGCGGTTCTACTCTCACATGGGGTTGCTATGAGTCAGAATTAACTAGATGGCACACAGCAACAAGAAGAAGCTGTCCAAGGGGACAGTAGAGGTTCAGTGGTAGAATTCTCACCTTTCATGCGGGAGACCCAGGTTCAGTTCCCAGCCAACACACCTTACACACAGCCACCACCCATCTGTCAGTGAAGGCTCGCCTGTTATGATGCTGAACAAGTTTCAAAGACAAACTAAGAGGAAAGGCCTGATGATCTACTTCCAAAAATCACAGAATGAAAACCCTATGGATCACAATGGTTTGATGCCAGCCAATCATGAGGATGGTGCTGGCTCAAGCATCCTTTCATTCCATTGTGTATGGTGCCACAATGAGTTGGGGGCCACCGAGATTGCAGCTAACAACAACAAGAAGCTGTCCAAGAAGAACCTATTAGGAAGTCTTTCTATTTTATGTATTTATTTTTAGAGTGATAGGAATGCCAGGAGGAGCCTGAGTGATGCAGCACATGAGGCTAGGTCTGACTCGACGGCAGTTAACAACAAGAGAAACAGAGTGATGTCAGACCTCCTGAGACTTACCCCGTCAAGCCCTATTCATCCCTAAATCAAATTCCTAGCCTTCTATGTTGCTAATTCTTAAAGACTTTATTATTTTGCTCAGATACAAGTAGACCTGACAAGATGGGCTCTGAATCTTACCTTAGCTGCTAAACCATTGGTAGGTGCGGTCGAGCTGGTTCCAACTTCCAGCGACCCTAAGAACAACAGAAGAAAACACTGCCCGGTCCTGGGCCATCCTCACAATTCTTGTTGTGCTTGAGCTCATCGTTGCAGTCCCTGTGTCAATCCACCTCCCTGAGGGTCTTCTTTTTCACTGACCCTCTACTTTACCAAGGATGATGTCCTTCTCCAGGAACTGGTCCCTTCTGATAAGACAGAGATCCCCAGGCTGAGGAAAATTCCACTGCCTCAAGCAGCTTACTTGGCACACCCCATAGCTTTACATTAGAATCCTGGTTCCTTTGCTTGGCACATCCCATAACTTTACATTAGAATTCTGGTTCCCCTCTCCTTAACTGCTGCCCCAAAACTAGAGGACATAGGCAGAAACTGGTTACGTGCCAGGATAACCTTTTAGACCTCATACATGGTTAACTTCCCCACCTCTGGGTGGCGTTTAGTGGCCATTTTCTTTTTTTAAAAATTACACTTTAGATGAAGGTTTACAGAACAAACCAGTTTCTCATTAAACAATTAGTACACGTATCGTTTTATGACATTGGTTAACAACGCTACGACATGTCAGCACTCTCCCTTCTCAACCTTGGGTTCCCTATTACTAGCTTTCCTCTTGCCTTCTAGTCCTTGCCCCAGGGCTGATGTGCCCCTTTTGTCTCGCTTTGTTTTATGGGCCTGTCCAATCTTCAGCTGAAGGGTGAATCTCAGGAGTGACCTCATTACTGAGCTAAAAGGGTATCCCAGGACCATACTCTCAGGGTTTCTCCAGTCTCTGTCAGGCCAGCAAGTCTGGTCTTTCTTTTTCAGTTAGAATTTTGTTCTACATTTTTCTCCAGTTCTGTCCGGGCCCTCTGTTGTGATCCCTATCAGAGCAGTCAGTGGTGGTAGCCAGGCACCATCTCTTTGTACTGGACTAAGTCTGGTGGAGGCCGTGGTAGATGTGGTCCATTAGTCCCTTGGACTAATCTTTCCCTTGTATCTTTAGTTTTTTGCATTCTTCCTTGCTCCCGAAGTGGTGAGACCAGTGGAGTATCCTAGATGGCCACTCACAGGCTTTTAAGACCCCAGACACTACTCACCAAAGTAGAATGTAGAACATTTTCTTTATAAACTGTGTTATACCAATTGAGCTAGATGTTCCCAGAAACCACAGTCCCCACAGCCCTCAGCCCAGCAATTCGGTCCCTCAGGGAGTTTGGATGTATCTATGGAGTTTTGCATGACCTTGCTTTGTACAAGCTGTAATGGCTTCCCCGATATTGTGTACTGTCTCACCTTTCACCAAAGTTACCACTTATCTATTGTCTATTTAGTGTTTCTCCATCCCCATCCCTCCCCTCCCTCATAACCACCAAATAATATTTCTATTTGTGTGTAAACCTTTCCATGAGTTTTTATACTAGTGGCCTCATACAATATTTGTCCTTTTGTGATTGGCTTATTTCACTCAGCTTAATGCCCTCCAGATTCATCCATGTTATGAGATGCTTCACAGATTCCTATTTGTTCTTCATCACTGCATAATACTCCATTGTGTCTATGTACCACAGTTTGTTTATCCATTCATCTGTTGATGGGCATCTAGGTTGTTTCCATTTTTTTGCTATTGTGAACAATGCTGCAATGAACATTGGTGTGCATATGTCTATTTGTGTGACAACTCCTATTTCTATAGGATATATGTCCTCATGTGTCTGTTGGCCTCTTGAATGTCTTCTTTGGTGAAGTGTCTCTTCATCTCCTTTGCCCATTTTTTAATTGGATTGTTTGTCTTTTTGTTGTAGAGGCGTTGGATTTTATTATAGATTTTAGAGATTAGACTTTTGTCTGATTTGTAATAGCCAAAAAATTTTTCCCAGTCTGTAGGCTCTCTTTTTACTCTTTTGGTGAAGCCTTTCGATGAGTGTGTTTAATTTTTAGAAGACCCCAGTTATCTAGCTTATCTTCTGGAGTTTGTGTGTTGTTGGTTGTGGTTTGTATCCTGTTAATGCTGTGTATTAGGGCCTCTAGAGTTGATCCTATTTTTTCTTCTATGGACTTCATAGTTTTTGGCTTTATATTTAGGTCTTTGATCCATTTTGAATTAGTTTTTGTATATGGTGTGAGGTATGGGCCTTGTTTTTTTTTGCAGATGGACATCCAGTTTTGCCAGCACCATTTGTTAAAAAGACTGTCTTTTCCCCATTTGATGGATTTTGGGCCCTTGTGGAAGATCAGGTGACCATAGGTGGATGGATTTACATCTGGGTTCTCAATTCTGTTCCATTGGTCAGTGTCTCTGTCATTGTACAAGTACCAGGCTGTTTTGACTACTGTAGCTGTATAGTAGGTTCTGAGGTCAGGTAGTGGGAGTCCTCCTACTTTGTTCTTCTTCTTCAGTAGTGCTTTACTTATCCAGGGCTTCTTCCCTTTCCACAGAAAGTTAATGATAATTTTTCCATTTCTTTAAAGAATATTGTTTAACCACCATTTTCTGAACATGTGATGCATGAAGTTATATGTAAACCCCATTGAGCATTCACAGTATGATTAAGAATGTTGATGATGTAACTTGTATGAACTTCCTACTTGTAAACCCCTTAAAAGTAACCTTCCCCCTCGTCCTCGCTGAGCAGTCCCAACTGTCTCCTTTCCTTGTGCAATGAAATAAAGGTACCTTTCTACTGTCCCACTTCAGTCTCTCATTTATTGCCTGAGACAAGTCATGCCAAGCAGGACCTGGGATTTCCACCCAGCAACACTAACATATCCAGAGTATGTGAGACGAAGTCTTGCCGTTCTCGCTTCAAAGGAACATTCTGGCTGTACTTCTTCCAAGACAGATTTGTTGGTTCTTCTGGCAGTCCATGGTATGTCTAATATTCTTTGCCAACGCCATAATTCAAAGGCATCAATTCTTCAATCTTCCTTATTCATTGCCCAGCTTTTGCGTGCATATGAGGTGATCTTAGTCCTTAAAGTGACATCTTTACTAAACAATACCTGAGGGCAATTGATAAGGAACAAACTCCATCCAGTCTGAGCACCTGTCACCAACACTGAATTACGCCCTACTATGCTTTTTTATGCTGTCAGCCTGGCAGAGTGGAAAGACTGGATGAGGAGCCAGGCAGTCTCCCCTCCCCCATCAGCTCCCATTTCAGAGCCCTAGGGAGTCAGGGAGCAACTGTAACCGGTCTTTGAATCCATATTCCCAGCAAATATTGTCTAAAGCAGCACCATCCAATATGGTAGCCACAAGCCACATGTGATTACTGAGCACTTGAAATGTGGCCAGCCGGCAATGTATTATAAGTGTAAAGTATACATCAAATTTCAAAGACTTACTCAAAAAAAGTTGAATGTATACTATCTCATTAATAATTTTTTAGTACTGATTACATACATACATACCGATTACATAATATTATGGTTTTATTGGATTAAATGTATTATTGAAATTATTCTCTCATGCTTACTTTTTTAATGTGGCTACTAGGAAATGTAAAATTACACATTTAACTCACATTACATTTCCATTAGACAGCACTGGTCTACAGTGAATAAAGTACAGCTGCTGTCATATGCACTGGGTTTTTTTTTTTTTTCTGGGCTGTCATATGGGAATCTGGGAATTTTTTTTTTTTTTTTTAGTTCTTTTGTTTTGTTTGCAATTCTCTTTTTTTTTTTATTCTACTTAGATGAAGGTTTACAGAACAAACTAGTTTTTCTGGGACTATTTTGACAACGAAAGGAACCTTGGTATTTAAAACATTTGGAAAACCCAATTCCGATGAATGATCTGTAACTTTCTTTCCAGCAATAAAGTTTATGATCACATTCTCTCTACTCTCACAAGTTAAACTAGAGCTTTCATTTCAAAAGGGAAGTCAGGAGTCACTCCCCCTACAGTGAGCAGGCCCCTACATATGACCGTGAAGATCCCAAGGCTCAGGGACCTTTTCCCCTCTATGAAGTGAGCAGAGCAAGCTCACTACTGTTCTCTACCTGGGGGAGGAGATGTCCATGACTAAAAACTCTCCTGATAAAATGTTTGCAGAGTCTGAAGGAAGAGCCCCTAGAGTGGGAGATAGAAAATGTGATATCCACCAAAATCTCAACATGTCTGATACCTTCTGATGGCAAAGAGATTAAGCCTATTCTATAGGATGCAAGGAAGAAGGGTCAAGTGGAAGAGTGGATAGAGTCCCTAGGTAATGCAAACAGTTAATGCACTTGGCTCCTAACCCAAAGGTTGGAGGTTTGAGTCTACCCAGAGGTACCTTGGAAGAAAGGCCTGATGGTCTACTTCTGAAAAATCAGCCACTGAAAATCCCATGGAACACAGTTCTATTCTGACACGCATAGGATCACCATGAGTTGAAACTAACTCAAGGATGACAGGTATTGGGAGAAGAGGAGAAGGGAGCCGTCAGAATCTATTCCTTTGATCCTAGGGATGGATACTGCAAGTTCGTACCACTGAAATGAATGCATTCCTTGATTATAAAAGCTACCCCACCCGCAGAGGCTGCTATTTACAGATTCCTGGGAGTTTTAAGTTGTATCTAGTGGAAGAAAACAGTCATCTCTTTCCACCATTGAATAGTAAGAAGGAAAGGATTTAAAAAAAAAAAAAAAAAAAAACTATTTTTCATAAATTCCCCGATTTTCCCTGAGGAAACAGCATGTCTAGTGCAGATTTCCTTCCTTTTATCCTTCTAAAAATCTCACCGAGGCGTAGCCCACCCACCAGGGAGAAGCTCAGTGTGCAGGTACAGGCTGCCCACAAATGCTGAAAGAAGAAAGAAAATTTGTGGGAAAAGCTAAAACTACAGAGGGGCCTGTCATCTCTTTTTTCTAATGAAGAGGAATAAACAAAGTATGCCAGCCTTGGGTAATGGTTGTTTATATGGTTTTAAATGAAAATGATGGCAATATTTTCATGCTAGATAGCAAAATGGAGACCGGGCAAGAATTTAGGAATCAAATTAAAAATAGTTGCCAATCACCCATTATGAAAAGATAAAAGAACACACTAGGTGAAAGACATTTGAATGTATTGGAGAAAAATGCCATGTAAACATAGGCTTCATAGTTTATATGTTAAATGTTTGCAGAAACAACCCAAGTGTCCATCAATAAATGAAAAGAAAAATAAAATGTGGTACATAGATTCAATGGAATATTATTAAGCTATAAAGAGAAATGAAGTTCGATAACATGGATGAACCTTGAAAACGTTGTGTGCAGTCTAGTTGATTCCAGCTTGTAGCAATCCTATAGAATAGAACTGCCCTTAGGGTTTCCTAGGCTGTAATCTTTAAGGGGTAGAAGGTCAGCAACACAGAGGAAGACTCTCAATGAGATGGATTGCACAGTAGCTGCAATAATGGGCTAAGACACAGCGAAGATTGTGAGGATGACACAGGACAGGGCGGTGTTTTGTTCTCTTGTACATAGGGTCGCTATGAGTCGGAACCAACTCCACGGCACCTAAAAAATATATATATTTTACCACAATAAATTAATTTTTTTAAAGTGAAAATACTATTAAAATAACTATTATTAGAGAAGTAAAGATAGTCCATTATGCTAGACTTCCTATCAGGGGGACTGAGAAAACATTGATCTTTCTAGAACAAAACTGAGAGCCTGTGTTGGTAGTAGTAAAGAAATTAAACACAGGGTTTCCCACTCATCCACTCCGCCAGCCTGGATCATCCTTTCAGGGTGCTTAGAGGGAAGTCGTGGTGCAGTATCAGTCATGTGGCTTATATTTACTGTACAAAATCTTGTCTTTAAAGCCAGCTGGGTAAGGGTAGGAGAGAGTTAACCAAAGAAAACAGAAAATGCTACTGCAACCGATGCTATTACGTGAAGAACGCTTCCTGCAAGCAGCAGCCAAGTTCCTGGAGAGGGGGAAAAAAGTGTGTGCATGTGCGTGTGTGTGCGTGAGTGTGAGTGTGTGTGTGTGTTTAGCTTCATATTCATAAAGCTTTTAGATGCTGTGTGCCTTTCTCCATCTTTCCTTCCAAAAAAGTCAAAGCACTCATGCCAACAGCAGCAGCCTCGGAAACCTTGCGCTTCCGCCCCAGCGCTGTCTGGATCACTAACCGCGCGCGCCTGCAGAGCCTGCGACCAGTGTGGGCGCTGCGGGCATCCTGGCCGAGCAGGGTGGCGCGGCCCGGGCTGTGCGCTCCGCGGGGTCAGGCTGGCCCACTTCTGGCCTGGGGCTCTGGGGGAATGTTTGGGTTTCATTTTCAGTAGTGTGGTGTTCAACCCTCAGCGTCGAGGCAGGCCCCTGCATGCCACCCTCCCACGCCCTTTGTTTCTTCCCGGGCCGGGGGAGCCAGGAGGGTGGAAAGGGAGAGGAAGGGGTGAGGAGCTCGTCCCAGAACCACATTTCAGGCCCGTCAAATTCCTCCCGGCTTCTCCCTTGGCGGCTGGAGGTGCCCGGCAGGAGGAGTCCAGCTTGTTTACAGGGCTCATTATGCGCGCTTTGCAGTTGCTATAGCAACCACCAGGGGTCAGTTTATAGAAGGAGAGGAAATTCACTTTGCCGAGTTCAGCCTTCCAGCTCCTGTGCGAAGCGGAGCTGAAAACAAAGACCCAGACACCCAGGGAGGAAACACATTGAGAAGTTTCCTCTGAGCCTAACCATCGTCCAGAGCAGAAAGCTTCACGGAGCGAGGCCACGTTTCTCCTTGCAGAAAGAGTGGTTCTAGATCGGAGGGGGAAAGTCTTATTAGTGCCTCTTCCCGGTTTCCACTCTCCCACCTTCCTCCAGCCCTTCCGCTTCATCTGAAGGGCCCGCAGGCATCTTTTGGGAGTTAGATAATACGGGCAGCCTCCAGTTTTCATTTAAAGCATTCACATTCATTAGTATAACTTATTAACTGGGGATCCGAAGGATCTTCATCACCTGTTACTATTCCCATCTTCCTCTTGGGGAGAGAAGCAGCACACCTCTGGAACAGAAGTCTCTCTCCAGGTCCAAGCGGACAAAATTGAGTCACCTCTACCCGTACAGAGCATGCTGGGGAAATTCCCAGGGGGCCTGTCCAGTAAGACTTCCCAGCACTAACCTAACTAGGGTTGCCAGATTTAACAAATACGGAATGCCCAATTAAATATGAATTTCAGAAAAACAATAAATACTTGTTTTGTGTACGTCTGTCCCCTATATTTGGGACAGGCATTACAGTAAGTCTGGAGTCCCTGGGAGATGCATATGGCTACTAACTGAAAAAGTGGAGCTTCGAGCCGCCCAGAGGCACCTGGGAAGAAACGCCTAGCAATCTACTTCCAAAAATTCAGCTACTGAAAACCCTATGGAGCACAGTTCTACTCTGACACATGTGGGTCTCCATGAGTCACAATCCACTGGACAGCAACTGTTTGTTTTTTTAATAGTAAGTTTGTCCAATTTCACCCAGTCCTAACTTATCATTCCTCCTTACTACTGTCTCCTCCAAAAATGTACAACAGATGAGTTCTCTCTTAAAAGCAAAGTGCCACGTACCATTAGGATCATCTGACCCTTGGACTATCCTGCTGATCATCAAAATCAGAAAGGATACCTAGGGTTATTTAATGGAGTTATTTACATATATGCAAACATATGCAGTATATGCAAATAACAAACCTGAGGCAAGTCAGCCTAGCAGCATGCAGGTGAGTTTCCAGATCCAAACACTGGCACAAGTTAAAGAGAAAGCAGCTCTGTACTGGGCTGCATGAGGTGCCTGCTTCCACTCTTTCCTTAATAGTAAAAGTCAGCTTTCTAAACTCTAATGGTTTTTAGTTCTTTTACAGAGATAAACATTTTAAATATGCATTTTGTTTTCAGTAATAAACAAGATTTGTTTCCTAGTGTAAATTTCAACCAAACAGTTTGAAGTATTACATTTGTTGTTGGTCATCGCCCTCAAGTTGGTTCCTACTCACAGCGGGAAAATTATTCTTATTGTGTGCCGTTGAGTTTGACTAATAGCAGTAGAACTGCCCCCCTTGAATTTCTTAGGCTGTCATCTTTACCAGGGATCCCTGGTGGCGCAGTGGTTAAGAGTTCGACCGCTAGCCAAAGGGTGGGCAGTTTGAATCCACCAGCTGCTCCTATGGGGCAAGTCTACTCAGTCCTGTAGGGTTGTTTTGAGTCAGGATCAACTCAATGGCAATGGGTATCTTGTTTTGTTTTTCAATCTTTACGAAGCAGGCTGCCAGGTGGGTTCCAACTGCAGTGAGCACTTAACTGTTGTGCCACCAGGGCTCCTGCAGGAAGGCTTTAGTGAAGAACAAAGCCCAGTAGAGCCTGTATCCTGACTACCTCCGTTTGGTTCTGCGTGACACACACAGACACTGGGAGAAAATGAAATTTGCATTTACCAAGGTCACACTCATCCCAGCGCATCTTGGGGTGCCTCTTCACTGAGGGAAGCCTGGCTCAATGCAAGTTTTGCTGAGTTTTGTAGAACTTGTGGAATACCTAGACCACTAGTTCCAATGCAGTAACTTGTGGCAGCTTCTGATCTGTTTTGACCCTAAACCATGAACCCAACTTAACGCAAATAAGCCAAGGAGCATAAACCGATGTGAAACAAATCAACCAGGAGAAATGACATGTCTCAGAAGTCCTGTGCCAACTCAGACTGCCAGGGTTCCCACAGCCCTAATCTGAAACAGACAATTAAAGGAAAACTGTCAAGATAAAAATCATATACAATAAAAATGTCCTCACCTGTTACTACCTCTAAAAATCTCAATACAGTTTTTACCAAGGGAAAAATAAAGTGCTGTTTTAGAAGCTGGCATTCCAAGTCTGGAGCTGTGAGTTCTAATTTCGTCTTCTGAAAGTGACCATGGGGAAATCTGTGAGCCACTCCGTGACTTAGTTTCCCCACAGGCAAAAGGCAGATGCTGAGTCATTCTGGTAAGTGCTCCAGAGGGGCATTGCGAGAACACATATCAATCACTCTGAGCTGTTCAGACGGAGGGCAGGAAGTGTAAGATGTGGTTGTACTCTTTACTTCTTAAACAAGCAACTTGACTTAGCAATTGGAATCAATTTCGCGTAGTTGGGTTTACAGCACTTTGAAAGGACTTAATTTTCAAAATCCTGTTTTCATCTATCTAAAAAGCCAATGGTTCTTTTCTTTTTTTAAAATCATTTGTTAATAAACCCTTCATTTGAAGCTCAAGCTGTCAGGCAGTGCCTCTTTAAAACCCCTCACCAGCTGTTAAATGGGATAATCACCTGTTTATCCTCCTGTCACTAATTCAAATGCTAATTGCTCTCCAGACTGGCTTATTCTCCCACCCCAGCCAGACCAGGTGCACAGCACAGCACCCGGAAAGGATGCTACAGTCTATTCATTTCCACAGGCACAGACTAGAGAGGGCAACACACACACAAAAGAATGAATGAAACAGATAAGTGGGATGGTTTAACAAAATGATCAACGTAATCAGTTTCACTAAACTCTACATGTGAAGATTGTGGAAATGGCAAATGTCTTTTTACATATATATTTACCACAATACCCCAAACCAAACCCATTGCCATTGAGTTGATTCCAACTCATAGTGACCCTATAAGACAGAGTAGAACTGCCCTATAGGGTTTCCAAGGAGCGCCCGGTGGATTCGAACTGCTGACATTTTGTTTAGCAGCCAAACTCTTAACCACTATGCCATCAGGGTTTCCATTTACCACAGTAGAAAATAAAAATTAAAAAAGAATGAATGAACATGTTGTTTATAACTGAAAAATTAGAAATTACCTAAATGTCAAATTACAGTGCAACGGTGAAATAAACCAAGCTAAACTATGGAGTGCAGTATGATGCTTCTGAAGATTGTTAAATAACATGTAAAAAATGCCTACTTATGTTACGTGAAAAAAGGTAACATCGTATGCACTATTGTATGATTACAAATGTGGAAAAAATTTTGCACAGACTATGATGAAGAATATACAATAGTCTTAGAACTAGAATTGAACAATATGTTAGAGTGGTGACTATGAGCAAGGACATTCTCAATGTGGGGATACATGTTAAGTTCCTGTTTTTGTGGAGCTTACATTCTGGAAGTAAAAGACAGGCACAGTGCAAGTAAACAAATCAATCAATAAGTATTCATAGACAATGGGTGCTGAGAAGAAAATTCACAAAGGGTTATGTGATAGACTAACTCTTTAGTTTGGGTGGAGACTGGGCAGGGAGGAGCTCCCAGAGGAAACCTAAAAAATGAGGTCTCTGAGAAAATCCTAAAATGGGAACAGGCACGGTTAAAGACCAGGCAGCAGTGTAGAGTGTATGAACAGGGGAGAGAGAGGGTGGTAGGAGACGAGTTTGGAGAGAAGGGCAGGAGCCAGGTCATGTTGGGAAGACGAGTGCAGAGTGGAAGCCGAGAGTTGTTGTTAGGTGCCGTCGACTCAGTTCTGACTGGCAGTGACCTTATGTACAACAGAAGGAAACAATGCCCTGTCCTGACCCGTCCTCACAATCATTGTTATGCTTAAGCCCACTGGTGCAGCCACTGTGTCAGTCTACTTCCTCAAGGGTCTTCCTCTCTTTTGCTGACCCTCTACTTTACCAAGCATGTTGTCCTTGGACACAGAGACCAGGTAGTAATTATTGCGGAAACCCAGGTGAGAGAGATGGTGGCATTGACTAGGTGGTAACCATGCAGATAGAAAAAGGAAATGGATTCAGGAAATATTTTGAAGGTAGAGCTGGCACAAATTGCTAATGAACCAGATTCTAAAACCAGAAGAATTTTCTATGACTCCTAAATTTTTGGCCTTAACACTGAATAGATTGTAGTACTGCTTACTGAGCTGAGAAAACCTAGTGGAGGATCGGTTTTGTGGTGGAATATTGAGAGTTGTACTTTGGCCATTTTAAGTTTTAAATGCCTATTAGATCTTCAAATGATGTGATATCAAGGAGATAGGCAAGTAGCCCCAGGGTTTGGATTTCAGGGGAGAAGTCAAGGGCTGGAGATGTCGGGTTTTTTTGGAGGTATTTGCATATTGCTTGCATTTAAAGCAATCTAGAGAGATGGTGTGGCTCCACAATCAACACCCATGGAAGCAGCAGTCAAGAAATCAAACAACATATTGCATTGAGCAAATCTGTTGCAAAAGACCTCTTTAAAGTGTTAAAATGCAAAGATGACACTTAGAGGACTAAAGCGCACTGGACCCAAGCCACGTTATTTTCAATCGCCTCATGCGCATGCAAAAGCTAGGCAATGAATAAGGAAGACAGAAGAAGAATCGATGCCTTTGAATTGTGGTGTTGGTGAAGACTATTGACTATACCATAAGAATGAATTGCCAGAAGAACGAACAAATCTGTGTTGGAAGAAGTACAGCCAGAATGCTCCTTAGAAGCAAGGATGGTAAGACTTCATTCACTTACTTTGGACGTGTTATCAGGAGTGACCAGTCCCTAGAGAAGGATTTCATGCTTGGTAAAGTAAGTAGAGGGTAAACAAAAAAGAGGAAGACCCTCAAGGAGATGGATTGACACAGTGGCTGCAACAACGGGTTCAAGCATAGCAAAGATTTTGAGGATGGCATAGGAACCAGCAGTGTTCCGTTCTGTTGTACATAGGGTGGCTATGAGTTGGAACTGACTCGGCGGCATCTAACAACGAGAGATGGTTTAGAAAAGAAAGACATCCCAAGACTGAGAGTTAGAGATTGGGCTCAGGAGGAGAAGCGAGAAGAACAGCCAGTGAGTTAGGAGGAAATTCAGGAGAGTAAGGTGTACCAAAAACCAAGAGAAAAAATTGTCTTTGAGAAAGAAAGGATTATCCACTTTACCAAGTGACTGGGAGTTTGAGAATTAGTAAAGAGAAGTAACCTCTGATTTTGAGAACAAGGTGACCCTTACAAGGTCAAAGAGTTTCAGTGGTGCCTTGATTACAGTAGATGGCAGGAGAATGGGAGATGAGGCAGGGGACTCAGTGACCACTACTACCCATTGCCGTCGAGTCGGCTCTGACTCATGGCGAACCATATGTGTCAGAGTAGGACTGTGCTCCACAGGGTTTTCCATGGAAGTAGATTGGCAGGATTTTCTTCCAAGGTGCCTCTGGTTGGACTCCAACTTCCAACCTTTCAGTTAGCAGCCAAGCACACTAACCATTTGCACCACCCAGGGACTCCTTGGTGACTACAGACAACACATTTGAGTTTCTCTTGGAAAGGAAACAGAGCTGGGGCAGAGCTGGAGCTGTGTTAGCTGGGTCCAGGAAGGGCTATTTTCAGTGAATGACTTTACAGCATATTTGAATGTTGATAAGAATGATCTAAATGAAAAGGATAAAAGAGTGGAGGAAAGAGAGACAGTAACAAAGCTACCGAAAAGCTAGAGAAGATGGAATCTGGAAAAGGACAAGTCTGACCTTTGATGGGAACAGGGGCGCTTCGTTCCTTGTAACAGGAAGAACTGATATAGATTCTGGCAGAACAGGAGATTTGGAGGGAGACCATAAGGGGGTTCCCTCCGGTTGTTTCTATTTTCTCGATGCTCCATAAGATAAGATCATCAGCTGAATGTGCTCAGCTCTGCCATTGCAGCAGGAAAGCAGCCATAGACAATACATAAATGAACAAAAACATGGCATTATTTCAATAAAACTTTATGGGCACTGACATTTGAATTTCATACAATTTTTTTACGTATCATGAAATATTCTTCTTCTTTTGTTTTTTTTTATCCAAAAATCAGAGAGCTGACAAAGGTCAAAAAAATGATTTATTTTAAGCATACTTTTAAAATTCCTCAAGCTGGTCATAGGGGGACATTAAGTTAAACTCGTTTTGGTCTTGTAATTAAATTCATCTTCATTTTCAACTATTTTTTCTTAAAGGAAATTACATTCTCTGTGATTTTCTCTCTGCTGAACTTTAGTTCTATGTGCCGTCCATTTATTTAAATCTACTCTCTCATTCTCTCTTAACAAAAAGACCGTTTAAAATGGAAAAACCATTCATAGTTCATGGGCCCTACAAAAACAAGTGGCAGGCTAGAGTTGGCCCACGGGCCATAGTTTGCTGATCCCTGTCTTAAAGGAAAGCATTCAGTTCCTGTGATAGAGTGGGGAAGCAAGCAAAGGCCTTAAACAGTGTATGCGCTCCAGACAGCTTGAGGTGGTGCGCGTGCGGGCTGCGGGGTCCCCTCAGCCGTGTGTGAAACAGTAGAGACTTCCTCTTACCTGCTGGGAGCAGAGGTGGTTTTCTTTTTCTTTCAAGTTGTTTTTTGAACTTTTCTTTAAAAACCATGTATTAATTCTAGCATTAAAAGGTCCTGTGTGTCTTGCAGCAGAGAGAAACAATCAGTCCTATTATTTTGACAGTTAACTTTCTGCTCCTTAATGGGATCCCCGCCTGTAATAGAACTGAAGCTTCTCTGAGGATTTAAGTACCTGCTTTTCACTTCCTGAGATATCTATAGGTGGCAAAGTTCATTCCACACATTACATTTCAATTTCAAAAAAAAAACAGACCAAACCCATCCCCATCAAGTCAATTCTGACTCATAGCGACCCTATAGGACAGATTAGAACTGCCCCATAGGGTTTCCAAGGAGTGCCTGGTGCATTTGAACTGCTGACATTTTGGTTAGCAGCTGTAGCACTTAACCACTACGCCACCAGGGTTTCCTTCAATTTCATGGAAGTTATTTTATTATTATTTTCTATTAAGCAACATGATACGTAGTTTATTAACTGTATTGAAAATACTGAAGTGACCAAATTACCTGGATATTCTAATTTACGCTTAGCTTTAAAAAAAAAAAAGGCTTAAACTTTTCTTAAGTCTTGTCTGTCTTTTCGTATAAGAGAGAATAGGAGACTAGATTTAAATAAATGGACAGAACCTTAAACGAGAGAAAATTTCAGAGAGAAAATCTCAGAGAATGCAATTTCATTCATGAAAAAATAGTTGATAATGAAGATAAAGTTAATTATAAGACCAAAACGAATTTAACTTAATGTCCCTCTATGACCAGTTTGGGGAATTTTAAAAGAATACTTAAAATAAATCATTTGATTTTTTTTTAACCTTTGTAAGCTCTCTGATTTTTTAAAGATAGTATTTTGTTTGTATATTTTCAGACAAGCTTCCCAGCCACTAAAGGGCTGTGAGTTGGAATTGACTCGATGGCAACAGAGTAACGAGTAAAGGTCCATGAAATGAAGTTAAATATTTCAAAGGTATCTTAATCATTAGAATGGTACAGTATTTTTTAAAATTAACGCATCTGAGCTGTACTTCTTTGGAGGAGTTAGAGATCTAGCTACCAGGAGTGTGTACTTCAGTCAAGTATCAGTCCTGGCTGATGTAGGGATTAATACCCAGAAGAAATTGCACTTCCTTATGAGGCAGCCCGAAGTCATGCCAAAAGTGTAGGCTTTGCAAAATACCCACGAGGCTGTCAATCCTGTCCACCCCACTTACTAGTTGTGTGACTTGGGATGGCTCCTTGCCTCTGTGAGCCTGGGTTTAATCCCTACGACAGGGATGATCTAATACCTAATGCTTAGCTTGGTGGGAGATTAAATGAGATAATGTAGGAGGAGCTCCTACCACAGTGCCTGGGAGACTGGGAAATTCTCACCACTCCTGGGACCCTTCTCCTAGTTCCCAAGCTAAATACAGGCAGGCTCTACCACCCTCTGTACACTGAAGAGAGAGGGACAAAGCAGAGCACTTAGCACACAGTCAGCACCCAGGAAATGTTTGGGGGTTGTCTTGGTCATCTAGTGGTGCTATAATAGAAATGCCGGAAGTAGATGGCTTTAACAAAGAGAAGTTTATTCTCTCACAGTCCAGTAGGCTAGAAGTCTAAATTCAGGGCACCAGCTCCAGGGGAAGGCTTTCTGTCTCCATCAGCTCCGGAGGAAGGTCTTTGTCATCGGTCTTCCCTTGGTCTGGGAGGGTCTCAGTTCAGGAACCTCAGGTCCAAAGGACGCGCTCTGCTCCCGGCGCTCCTTTCTTGGTGGTGTGAGGTCCCCCTGTCTTTCTGCTTGCTTCTGTCTTTTATATCTCAAAAAGATTGGCTTAAGACACTGTCTAATCTTGTATATATCAATATAACTGCCACTAATCCATCTCATTTCATCATAGTGATAGGATGTACAACACATACAGAAATCACATAAAATGGTGGACAATCACACAATACTGGGACTCATGGCCCAGCTAAGCTGACAGATATTTTGGAGGGACACAGTTCAATCCACGACAGGGGTTGCTGAGTTAATTAACAGGCTAATTAATTAATATACCCAAGGACCATCCATAAAAGAGCAGCAAGATCAAGATCACAATGCTTCATTTCTGTGGAGGTTTTCCGTCTTCCCAATGAATGAGTCATGTGCCATATATTGCACAAGGAGAAGTGGAAGCTAAACAGGGCAAGGGTTATGGCATGTGGGGAAAGATGCTTCTCTCTTTATTTTCTGCCGATTTATTCTTTCACCTAACTTGCTTTCAGCCAAAGCTCTAGACTTGTTTTATTGGCTGCTCACTGCAGTCTACAAAGCAGCTCTGCAGACCATAGAGTTCCCACCATTGTCCTTTCCTCCCTCACCCCATCACCACCACCCACAGGGTCCTGGATGACTTGGATGGAGCAAAGACTTCACAAGCTTATCAATAAGATTCTCTCTCAAAATTCTGAACTAACAGACGCCGACACAATTGGCAGATGTTGATGAACTCTGTGGCCAACAGAGGCAAAGCTAAGGTCAGTGGCACTATTGCACCGTATTCAAAAGGAGTAAACAAAGGAGTAGTCAGATGAAAGAAAAAAAAGGGAGCAGACGTGTAAGAAAAAGCAAAGACGAGAGTCCATGTAGCTCCAGAGAGAGAGAGGGAGAGACAGAAGAAGGATGAAGAGGGTAGCTGCCCAACTGTCGAAGTCATTCAAGATAGATCCTGGTATTCACGCATTCCAGGCCTTGCTCGAGAGTCCCTAAGGATTCACAGCTAGCTGCTGAGTGTCCTGTCCTTTGGCCAAGGATATCAATCTGTGACATTGCAGATTGAGTCAACAGGGCAGTCTGTACCACGAAATAGAACATTCTCTACAATGTGGAGACTTGCCACCAACCATTGTTGTGCAACAAGACAAAAGAGTATAGATAGAGATGACCTTTCAGATACTTTTTCCCAACTCATTCATATTGTCTTACTGTCAGTTAAAAGTCAGAACCCGGATGTACTCCAGAAAATGTGGCGCAGTTATGGGCCACCCTGACATCTATACAAGCCCTTACCTGGATGTGTTTTTCACACTCCCAGGTGTATAGCCATGTATTTGCTTGATTTCTTGGTGCCATCCCGCTGAAACCTGGACCAGTTGCTCATGTCATCCTTTTTTCATGACTCACTCTCCCAGTGTGCATTAATTTCTCACATTAGTTGTAGTTTTGAAAGCATATGAGTTATTCATTAAAGCACTGTGGTCCACAGTCAAAATTACCTCCCTTGGTACTTACTCAAAGAAAAGGCCAGTTGTATCCCTTTAATATAAACTTAAATCTATCTAGTCTAAAGAAAGTAAACCTTGTACATACTCTCGGAAGTCCAAGTTTGCTGGGAAAAGTGAAAATAAGACTGCAGTGACGGGTGGAAACATTACACAACCTTTTCAACCTGCCTATATCTGTCTTTACAATAAGATGCTTTTTTTTTTTTGTAAAAGATGAAACTCAGATAAGAAGAGACCATTTGGGAAAGGTACAGGACCTCCTGTTTGTGTCTCTGGGCATAGAAGGCCAGCCAAGGAAAGCCGTGGTAGAGTTAGGATCAGAGCAAGGGTAGCTCACTTTGTTCCTTAAACTCAATATTCCTCTTTCTCACACCCTGCTCCGTTCCGGTTGGGGAACAGGATGATCAGGTCTCCACCCCAGGGCCCGGGATGATCATCTTTGGCAGGGCTCAGAGAGGCACTTCCTTGTCCCTGCACTGAGAGCATTGCGCACCTGGCAGGTGTAATGAAAGGAGTTTTGTTTGAGGTGTAGTGTAAAATCCTACTTACACAAGCTTTTATTTTTCTTAATAAATAGCCCTCATCAAAATGAGCTTGAGTTTTGAAGTGGAAAATTGGAACATTTCACAGTATTCCTAAATGTAAAATTTTCAATTCCTCCTCCAAACATGTATTACCTACATATTTTTATTTTACTCTTCACTAGAAAAAAATGGATGATGCCTCTAAATAGATAATGTTTCTAAATATAAATACCTCTTTTTATAACCCAAACGTCCCCCTGGTTGTCTGGCCTCTGTCTCAGATATCTGCACAAAGACCAGCATCTCCAAGGTCCTCAGGGACCCAGGGAGGGTCTACAGTCGCCAGGCAGTGACTCCCACCACCTCTTTCTGCGATGCCCCTCCAGCCCAGCGCTCAGTGCAGGAGTCTCAGGTGTCGGGTCCCAGCTCCCACAGACTCTGCCCTCTCGCTACAACAACCAGGTAGACCAGCACCTCCCTCTCCACTGCACCCCTCAAGATGAAGTGGCACTCTGTGTGACAGAAGTTTTCCTGAAGGCTTGGTGCCACCCAGGCGTGACAGTACAGGAAGGAACCCAGTGTTGAATAGCAGCCTCTTGTTCCTAGAGGCCTCTCTCAGATACAGTCTTCCATCCCTCTCTACCTAGAGGCCCCAGCCTTGTCTCTCTGACTGCCAAGGGAAAACTCAGAATTCTTGTTACTTTACTGTGTAGAGCAATTTACCTTCTAGGCTTCAATATCTCACCTACAGTATATTTTAGATCCTGATTTTCAATACCAAAAGCCCATTAATGTGTTTTCCTAAATAAGAGACATTTGCCTTGGCAATTAAACCTTAAACCAAAACAAGAAAAAAAAAAAAATTGCCATCCAGTCAATTTCGACTCATGGTGATCCCATGTGTTACAGAGTACAACTGCTCCGTAGGGTTTTCTTGGCTGTGATCTTTATGGAACCAGATCGCCAGGCCTTTCTTCCCCAGTACCACTTGTGGGTTTAAACCGCCAACCTTTTAGGTCAGTAGTCAAGCACAAACCATCGGTGTCACTTGGAACTTTCTTAACCTTTAGCAACCAAAAATAATAATAATAATAAAAATATTTAAATTATGCTTTCATTAATTGAAAAATGCTCTTGTGACCTCCAGGCTTTGCTCAAAGGGCACCTTCTCAATAAGGCTGACAATGGTACCCTATTTCAGATTGCAATCTGCCCTTCCCCAGCTCCTACTCTTCCTACCCTGTTGCCTCAGACTGGGCCCCTTGGAACAAGACTGAGCCAGACAGTGCCCACAGGAGGTTCTTGGGGGGTACTGGGGAGCACACACTGGCAGCAAGTGAGGAAGGAATGGACAGAGGGGGAGGCTGGCACCAACAAGACCTCCACCAGCAGGAAAGGCAGCTCTAGAACTGGCATGGCCTCAGAGTGTCCCAAATTGAGGAGAGGCCCAGGCCTTTGTATCCCCAGGTCAGCCTGACATGGGTCACGGGCCACACCCCCGGAGGGCTGTCACTCTGGGCCAGGCAGTCCCCAGTTCCCTCACTGGGGGCCATCAGCAGCCGATACTCCCAGCAGCTGGGGGATGGAATGGGGGGTGGGGTCCTGCTCTGCTTTTTCTTTTTCCATGACATCTATCACCTCCTACCATACTATATATATTTAAAAAAAAAAAAAAATTTGCCATCAAGGCGATTCCGACTCACGGAAAGCTCCTGTGTGTCAGAGCGGAACCGGGCTCCCCATGGTTGGCAGTGACTGAGTGTTTGGAAGCAGGTCACCAGATCTTTCTTCTGAGGGGCCTCTGGGTGGACTCAAACCTCCAACCTTTCAGCTCTCAACTGAGCATGTTAAACATTCACACCGCCTGGGGACACCACCCCTTACTCGTGTCCCCCGGCCCATTCACCCCACCACCACCCCTACTAGAATTTAAACTACTTTTTTTTTTTTTTTTTTTGAGTGCGGGGCTCTTCACCTACTTTCCTGTAGAACGCCCCAAGAACAGAGCCCCCAGCACCGTGTGTGCGGATGAAAGGATTCACGTCTCAGGTGAAATGCTTAGCTGAGACTCAAGTTCTCCCCACAACTAAGCAGCACAGAAATGGAAGATCTGTTCTCTCTCCTCCCAGGGCAAATTTGTGTAGCTTTCCTTCCCCTTCCTATTACACACCAGTGGTTTCTATCCTCTACTGGTGACAACCAGCTGCATGTCCTTGAACAACTCCCCTGGTCTCTCAGGGGCTCACCCTCCTGATTCATAAATGAAATGGATGCCAACTCCTCTTCCTGTTTATGTAGTCTAAGAATTTATGCCTTCTAAGCCCTTATTGTTTGCCGAGCACTTCTCCTGTTATTATTTTAAATATTCCACCTTCTCAAATTCTATGAAGAAAGTGTAGTGCCACATAGAACATTCTGTTAATCCTTCCTCAACAGATAACTCTAGATCCGATTCCGAGGAAGAACCTCAGGGTCTACGTCCTGACAATTTCCTGGTAGCACATGCTAGCACTCACAGAAACACACAGTTAAAAAGTCTTCCTCTTTTCTGAATTCCTCCTGCCACAATCAGATGGTGGGCCTCCATATTTAAAAAAAAAAAAAATCATTTTTCATTAAACTCAAAATTCCTCTTAGGAAAAAAAAAAAGATATTTAATCTGGGGCCGCTCAAGTGCCTTAAATATAACAGATTGCCAATAAATGTTTGTGGAAATTAATTAATTAAAAAATCCATGCATCTCTGGGCTTGAAATCTTATCCCTCAGTGTTCTCCTTTCCCATATAAATGAAGTTGGTTAAAACAACCAGACTACACCCAGTCTCAGCCTTGCACAGCATATTTGGAAATACCTATATCCGCTTGCAGACAATGATATCTGCAACTATTCTGCTTTAAGTGTTGTTAGGTCTACAGCTACTTTTACTGAGTGGTGGGCATTCAGGTTCATGTGCATTGTCATGTTTAACGCTTGCAGCCACATATATGAACAATTAGATAACCCATTTTACTAATAAGGAAACCGAGGTACAGAGATGTCAAGTGGCTTGTGCAAGGTAATAAAACTTGGTGGAATCTGGATTCTTAACTGGTTCTGTCTCAGTGCTGGGGCTGAACCCATGATGCTGTCTCTAACAGATTGCATATTATCCATCCGAAGAAGGAATAGAAAACTAATTGGTGGGGGGAGGGGGATTAACTTACTTAGAGTGCTTCTAAAAAGTGAATAAGGAAAAGTAATATATTTACAGCTAGGATGCAATTCCTTCAGAGGCCAGGCAGGTAAACAAAAGTATCAGTGGTGGGGTGCAAGGTGGATTGGATTGAGGGCCAGGGGAGACTTTTGGCAGACTGGGGATACAGCCGTGTCCCCAGGATCCTGCATTTCAGCAGGTGTTTGTTTTGTTGTATCTTCTGATTTCTTTTACAAGAAGCTAGAAATCTGGAATTTTATTTAAATTCTTCTGATGTGTCATTGTTGGCAACTAATTCAAATGTTTTTATTTAAAAAAAAATAATAAATAAAACTACATGTGAGCCATACTAAAACCCACCAGGAGACTACCATTTTGTGACCTCTGGCCCAGAGAATGGTGCCATAGTGCTTGAGGTTGGAGGAATCTTTTAGAATGCCACCACCAAAAGGGTACACAGAACAAGTTCTTGTTTGGTGCTGTTTTCAGGCTAGTTATAAAAAAAGAAGGCAGGCTTCCTCCACTCCACCCATTTACCATGACCTGGAGCAACCATAGTCAAACCTTTACTGGAGTCTGAGTATTTATCTCCAGTTCTCTAAATTACATGCTTATTTTGCAGTGTCTTGATTTGTTCCATTTTAGGCATTAGCTATGGACTTCCCACTCTGGAAAGTGGCCATTTGACTCTTTCATACCCATACCATCAGCACACACATACACCCTTCATGTCTTCCCATTCAACCACCAACATTTTATATTACTAATTTTAATTAGATCATTATCCACTATTTGCATTATCATGACTGTGAAAATGCCATCACAGCTGAGCCACGTAGTATACTATGATTACGTTTCCTTCCCTACATAATTCTATCTCAGTCTCTCCACTAGCTGTCTAAACCTTCTCCCAATTCTTCCAGACTATTAGGCATTATATCAATTTTATCTTGAACTCTTCTGGAGGCATCTGACCATTTTAAATCAGGACAAATTGCCCTCTGTGGCACATATGAAGCCACTCTTCCAGGATCTGCTGTCACCATCACACTGGGAATTTCCTTCAACTTTCTCTGTATTGGTACCCCTTTTCCAACATTCTATGTTGTGTTCTTTTTTGTTTTACTTCCTTCTTTTGGAGGAGCCAATCCTCCAGTAGCTTCCTGAGTAATCTGAGAAGTAAATGCTTTGAGCCTTGCATGTCTGGAAAATGTCTTCATCATTCTCCCACACACTCAACTAAGAGCTTGGGTATTTGAATTTCTACGTTGAAATTTGTTTTTCTTCAGATATTTAAAGACGTTGCTCCATTATTCCTTAGATTCCAAAAGTACTGTTGAAAAACCTTTATAATTACTATTTCTTTTATGTGACCTTTCTCTCTCTCTTTGATTCTTTCTAGCAGATCAATGCTTTATTTTTATTTAGTAAATTTTAGGGAAAATATTATAAATGTGTGCATTTACTCTGCCATCTTTACTCCAAAGTCCCAGTGGCATATTTCTAATGCCACCCGTCAAAACAGAGCAAGTTAGAAGCTGCATGTGTTGAGCATTACAAAAGCCACTGGCACAGCAGCAAAACAGCTGGAGTCACTCGGGTGAGGCAAGTACCACACTATCACAACATAGAATGACACACGTAAGCCCAGACGCCAGAGCCTCACAATGTAGGGCTTTAGACTGGCTGACCTGCCTTTGCTCTTTGTGTTTCCCCTCCACAGGAGGCAGAGGCAGCCTCTTGACCTGTTTCACAAGACTTCTCAGGGTTTGCCCACTTGCTTGAACTTCTGCTTCACTGGTGTGGGTGGACGATCAGGTATGCTGGCAGGGTTCTGTTTCTTATACATTGACATTGCCAGGTTTATGTTTGTTATTACTTCATCCTTGGAACTGAATGATGATAATACTGCAATCCTAAAAGACATACAATGGTCAAGAGGTCAGCTAGATTACCCTAACTCCAGGGTCCAGTCATACTTAGTCCTAAGCCCAAATCGCAGTCCTGCTAGAATAGTAGCAGGCAGCCAGAACTGTAGACATGGATAAGATGGCGCCTGGACCCTAACTGCAAGATGGAGCAGCCAATATGCAATAGATCTACCAGAGATTCAGTCCTCAACAAACATTTACTGGGTGCCTGTTAGACTCTTTGGATACAAAGCAGCACACAAGGTGGTAAATAGATTCTCCATCAACACCACTAAACATGCGTTGTTGTGGTTAGTTGTCATCAAGTCGATTCCAACTATGGCAACAGTGTGCACAACAGGACAAACAAACAGTCCTGCACCATCTTCGTGATTATAGGACTATATCAAATAATATTCTGTTGTGATCCATAGGGTTTTCATTGGTTAATTTTTAGAAGGAGCTCTCCAGGCCTTTCTTCCTAGTCTTAGTCTAGAAGCTCTGCTGAAACCTGTCCACCATGAGTGAACCTGCTGGTATTTGAAGTACTGGTGGTATAGCTTCCAGCATCACAGCAACACGCAAGCCACCACAGTATGAAAAATTGACAGACGGGTGGTGTACCGAACACGTACACAACCACAGTTGTTCATGACTCACAGCAGAATCTCTTTACTTATAGACAGAAGATCACCTCAGTAGGTTTAATGAAAATGCAAATGCGTTTTAAAATTATTTTCAGAATGAGTAATAAGAAGTGACCTAGAAGAGAACAATGGAAGAAAGATCGTAACTTTCATAATTCAGTTTAAGAAAATGGTCTTGGGTCAGCCAAAATTGAAAAGAATTCTGGGAAGGTGTGAAAAAACCCACTGCCATCAAGTCAATTCCAACCCTACAGGAGAGAGTAGAACTGCCCCACAGGGCTTCCAAGGCTGTAGTTTTTACCAAAGCCGGCTGGTGGGTTCGAACTGCCGACCAAGCGCTTTAACCACTGTGCCACCAGGGCTCCCTGGAAAATGTGAAGTAAGGTTTAAAAAGACCAAGCTGACCCAGTTAGGAAGAGAAAGATTGAGGTAGTTAGGCTAGTCACATGCTTGAAGGCTAGTTCATGAAGACTGCTCTGAGTGAAAAGTGAATGGAAAGTGCTGGAAAACCACAGAGAGGAAAAACAACAATTAACTCAGGAAGCAGAAAGGAGCCACTGAGGGAAATCCTCCCTCCCCTTTCCCCAACACCAGATTCCAAAAGTACTTAAGCCAATTTTTTTTCAGGGCTGGATTTAAAATTGGAGCCCTAACGGCACAGTGGTTAAGAGCCACAGCTGCTAACCAAAAGGTTGGCAGTTGGAATCCACCAGCAGCTCCTTGGAAACCCTAAGGGGCAGTTCTACTCTGTCCTAAAGGGTTCCTATGAGTCAGTATCAGCTCAATGGCAATTTTTGTTTGCTTGTTTGTTTTGTTGGCTTTAAATTAAACAGGTTGGGAAAGCATCTGCTTCCCCAGCTCCACACATCCATTTTAATTTTATTTTTCCCCAACTTTTTATCAAAAAAGGAAACAGCCATAAAGTTAGAAGGCTGGTATAGTAACTATTAATGCTAGTCACTTAGATTCAACAACTTTTGACTATCTGCCACGTTTGTAGGCTGTCTCTCTGAGCCATTTAAATGTAGGTTTCAGTCATAATGACCCTTCATCCCTAAATGATTCAATATGCATTGCCTAAGAACAAAGACACTCTTCTAAATAGACACATGCAATTGTCACAGCTAAGAAAATTAACAATAATTCCCTTTGTTGTTGTTAGGTGCTGGCAAGTCAGTTCTGATTCATAGTGACCCTGTGTACAACAGAATGAAACGCTGCGCAGTCCTGCACCATCCTCATAATCATTGCTATGTTCGAGCCCATTATAATAGCCACTGTGTCAATCCATCTTGTTGAGGGTCTTCCTCTTTTTTGCTGACTGTCTACTTTACCAAGCATGATGTCCTTCTCCAGGGACTAGTCCCTTCTGATAACATGTCCAAAGTACGACAAAATGCCCAAAGTATGTTCAAAGATGAAGTCTCACCATCCTTGCTTCTAAAGAGCGTTCTGGCTGTACTTCTTCCAACACAGATTTGTTTGTTCTTCTTGTAGTCTGCGGTATGTTCAATACTCTTCACCAACACCATAATTCAAAGGTACCTATTGTTCTTCAGTCTTCCTTTTTCATTGTCCATCTTTCACATGCAAATGAGGTGATTGAAAATACCATGGCTTGGATCAGTGCACCTCAGTCCTCAAAGTGACATATTTGCTTTTTAACACCTTAAAAAGGTCTTTTGCCTAATGCAATATGCCATTTGATTCCTTGACTGCTGCTTCCATGGGCATTGATAGTTGATCCAAGTAAAATGAAATCCTTGACAACTTCAATGTTTTCTCTGTTTATTATGATGTTGCTTATTGGTCCAGTTGTGAGGATTTTTGTTTTCTTTATGTCCAGGCGTAATCCAAACTGAAGGCTATAGTCTTTGGTCATCTTCAGTAAGTGCTTCAAGTCCTCTTCACTTTCAGCTATGTTGCATCATCTGCATATGGTAGGCAGTTAATGAGTCTCCCTCCAATCCTGATGCTGCATCCTTCTTCTTATAGTCCAGCTTCTCAGATCATTTGCTCAGCATACAGATTGAATAAGCATGGTGAAAGGATATAACCCTAACACACACCTTTCCTGATTTTAAACCACACAATATCACCTTGTTCTGCTCAAAAAGTTGCCTCTGCATGAGTACAATTAAGTGTTCTGGAATCCCCATTCTTCTCAATGTTATCCATAATTTCTTACGATCCACTCGGTCAAATGTCTTTGTGTAGTCAATACACAATAGCATCCTATAGGGTCACTATGAGTTGGAATTGACTCGAGGGCACTGGGTTCAGTCAATAAAACACAGGTAAACATTTTTCTGGTATTCTCTACTTTCAGCCAATGTCCATCTTAGTCTGAACAGATATCATCAGCAATGCTATCCCTAGATCCACGTCCTCTTCTGAATTCACCTTGAATTTCTGGCAGTTTCCTGTCAATGTACTGCTACAATTCTTTTTGAATTATCTTTAGCAGTGGAAGGCACTCGAATAATTCCCTACTAACATCTGATAGCCAGTGCATATATAAATTTCCTCAATTGTCCCCAAAATGTCTCTTGTAATGATTTTTTGTTTGTTTTTTCCTGTCGTTGCTGTTGGGGTGGTGGTGGTAGTTTTTTTTTTCCTCTTCCACCTCTCTCTTCCTCCTTCTTCTCTACCTTCTCATTGCTTTGAACCAGATTCTGATTAAGGTAAGCACACTACATTTGATTGTTACTTATTAAGACTCCATATTTTAATCTGAAACCATTCCCTGCCCTTTTTGTTCATGATATTGATTTTTTGAAGATTCTAGGACATTTTTTTCTTGTAAAATTTCCCATATTCTGGTTTTGTCTGAGTGTTTCCTCATGCTGTTGTTTAACTTGTCCCTGTCGATCCCCTATATTTCCTGTAAATGGAAGTTTGGGTCTGGAGGCTTGATTAGATTTAGGTTAAACATTTTTGGCAAGAACACTTCATAGGTGATATTGTGTACTTCAGGTTACATCCCATCTGGAGACACATGAAGTCCAGTTGTCTGACTTATTGGTGCTCAACCAAGTTTAGATCGCTTGAGTAATGTGTGACTGCCACAGTTCTCCACTGTAAAGATACCTTCTCCCCATGTAATTAATCAGTAAGGAACTCTGGAGTGAGATACTGGCACATGTGAATATCCTTTCTCCCAACAACCTTTTATTCAATGGTTTGGCAACCATTGATGATTCCTGTCGATATTAATTATTGCATTAACAGTGCATTGATTATAAAATAAAACCGCTGGGTGGTGCAAACAGTTTTCAAGCGATTGCTAACCTAAAGGTTGGTAGTTTGAACCTACCCAGCAGTACTGCAGAAGATTGGCCTGGAGATCTTCTTCTGTTAAGGTTACCATCAAGGAAATCCTATGGAGTAGTTCTCTGTAACACTGGTCACCATGAGTCAGAATCAACTCGATGGCAACCACCAAAAACAATTGTAAAATGTTTAAAGGATGACTGGAAAGAAGAAAAAGGAGGATTGAGTAAAGAAAGAGAAAACAAGGTTACTAGGAAATAGAAAACTGGATACGTAGAAAACAATTTAGAAAGTTTTACTCAGGGTACTCCCTATTTACTTTCACTTGTCTCCAGAATCATGAGCCCTTTAAGCAAACGCTGGTCTGGAGCAACAAGCAAAGACAGCATCTTGCTCAGGGCTGTCTATTCAGCAAGGAGTGAATGCATCCCAGTGAGTTTGGGTGTTTGAACTGTGTTCTGAACTTCATCCCCGACCTTGGCCAAGAAAGAGCTCACCAATCAGAAGGAGGGGTACCACTATGCCTCAAATCAGGAACTCGGGACAGTGACTTCCACATGACGAGGAAGTGGTGGTGCCAGCTTGGGGAACCCTTGACCTCTTACACAGGTTTACAGAACACAGGCAACAATAGCATTTATCCTGAACTCTCAGTTACAAATCTTTAGTTCTTTAAAGCAGTACTTGTCCAAAAAAAAGGTTTTTGTTTTGTTTTTTAAAGAAACAAGGGATCACTTTGCTAACCAGTTGTATCAAAGAATTGACTCAACAGCAACTAACAACAACATGTATTTAAAGTCCTTCAGGTTATTTCAAAACACACATCTTTTTTAACCTGCCAGCCCAACATGGAAAATTCTGTTCTAATTTGGGACATAGCACTCTTCCAGTTGTGGCATTCAAAGACCCTAGCCCCCAAAAAGACCCTAACCCCCAAAACGAAAATTAACGCTTACTTTAAAAAAAAAAAAAATTTTTTTTTTTTTTTTTTAGTAAACGTAAGGAACAGAACAAAGACCCTTAAGTAAAGAGTTTAATATCGGATAGGGGAGAGAAGTCATTACAAAATCTCTAACACAAGGGAGAGTATGATCTACGCAGAAGGAACGGACCAAGCTGGGAAGGCAGCACGGAGCCCATCACCACGCTGACGGGAGGACCCAGAGAAGGTGTCTCCTGGCCAACACCCCCGCAATGGAAAGTTACTCTCAACTGGTGGGAACCGACTCCTGGGAAGCCAGCCAGTACTGATTCACCAGGTAATTATGAGGAGGCTAAAGGTATCTGCTCCAGACGAGTTACGGTCTCATCACTCCCTCGAGAGGACTATCATTACCTATTTCTAGGGGAATTTTTTTTTAATTTGTATTTTTAAAAAATGTACTTTAAAAGTGAAAATTCAAATTTACTTTAGTTTTATTTTAATGCTTGCATTATTTTTAAGATTAGGAGGAGAAGGAGTCATGTTATCAAGCAAATAGCATCAGGGTGCTTCAGCTGCTAATGGGTTGAGAATTTGGAATCAAGACTCCAGACAGCAGATGCTAGATAAATGCTGAATAGGCAAATTCTTCAGATGCTTTTTTTTTTTCTAAAGACTACAGTGTTGCTTTTTAATTTTTTAGCAATTTCACCCCCACCTCTGCCTTCTAACCTCCCAGCCCCCCACCTACCATTTTCTGCATCCTGTCGTATATGTTACCTCATTGCCAACAAACTAATTTCTCCCACTCTTCCAAGGTCCTCCTTCAGAAGTGAATACAAATGCATCAGAGAAGAGCTTTGCCGTGGCTCAGAAAAACTTCACTCAACCAAACATTCCAACTATTCAAAAGGGAGCTGACAAGAACCTTTTCGTGAAGAGCTGTACTGCCAATTACATAATATCAGTACCAGCAATGAAGTGCCTGAGGGGCTGGAAGTAAATACTGACTTTAAACATAAAATGTAGCCCGATGCTTCCAATGCACATTAAAATTGTGAGTTTTTTTTTTCTAACAGACATAACTCTAAGTATTTCTAATAATAAAGGAAAACGGCATCCTTATCTACTTTTAAAAGTTTAGCTCTGGAAAAACCTCTTATGTTGTTGTTAGTTGTTAGTTCCTGTCAAGTTGTCTCTGACTCATGGCAACCCCATGTACCTCAGAATGAAACGTTGCCTGGTCCTGCACCATCTTCATGATCATCGGTATGTTTGAGTCCATTGTCGCGGCTATTGTGTGGTGCTTTCCAACCTAGGGGGCTTATCTGCCAGCACTATATTAGACCTTGTTTTGTTGTGATCCATAATGTTCTCCTTGATTAATTTTCAGCAGTAGAGCACCAGGCCTTTCTTCCTAGTCTGTCTTAGTCTGGAAGCTCCACTGAAACCTGTCTACCACAGGTGACCCTGCTGCTATTTGTAATACCAGTAGTGGAGCTTCAAGCATCATAGAGACATGCAAGGTCCCATAGTATGACAAACTGACAGACAGGTTGGAGTCTCTATTGAGAATTCCATTTTAAGGTTCTGAGTCTTTCCCTTCAACAGTATTTCCTTTTTTCTCTTTTCTTTCATCATTAAACAAAAAGACAAGCGGTGTCTTCTCTTACCATGTATGATGTATGACTATTAAACAGCAGGACGTAGATGTCCTATTCTTGCTGCTAAAACAGAGCTACTTAAGTCAAAATATCATCTTAGTTATGGTGAGGTTCAAGTTCCAAGACGCCAAGCATAACTTCACAAATGAATGTCTTTCCTGCTCATCTCGAATCACCTTTGCCATAAAGAAGGTCATTCTCTTTTTTCTTGGCTACTGAACACAACAGGGGCTGCCTAAAGGACAGCTGCATTAGGACCCGGGACCTCCAAACCCAGGCACATCTGAATTAAGGCATTGCCCATTAAAGACATAGCACAAATCATTAGGAAAAGAACAGCCTGAGACTGTGGTCATGCTGAAAGCAGCCACCAAACCAGGGCTGCTGGCCACCCTTTGATAGTTTTCAGTTAGTTCTCTCTCGAGCAGCACCCTCCTCACTGGAGGAGGGTGGGCCCGTTGAGCTGGGTGGGCAGGCCTGTCAACATGCCCCGGGTCTGACAAAGAGGACAGATGAGTCACCATGCAACAGCTACACAAATTACCAACATTACAGTGAGCAATGCAAATGCTCAGTCCCCATCACAGGACAGAAACCGCGAGTCACTTAAAGCAAGACTTTAAAAACGCAAGCGTGCGTGCAAATACGGTGCCTTTCTCCCAGCTAAACCTGAGCTATTAAATCATTACTGTTTTGTCTCAATCTTTTTTTTTTTTGTCCTTCTTTTTGTTTCTGCCCAAAAAGAGCATCTAACTTTCTTCCTTACTCTGAAGGTTAAAATAACTCTCTGCACCTTCATTGGCTTATACCATTGGCATCAAGAAATGGCTGAGGACCAGTTTATAACACATCAGTAAGAACATTCAAGGGGGACAACACAGCCAGGCTAGTCAGCATAAAGGGTCCTAGGGCTTTAACCTCGCTCCTCCTCAGTTTCTTCATCTGTAAAATGGAGTGATTAAAAAAACTACTTCATGTGGTCGCTATATGGATTAAATTAAACAATCCAAGTGAAGTGTTTGACAGAGTACCTCATAAGCCAAAAAACCAAACCCATTGCCATTGAGTCAATTCTGACTCATAGCGACCATATAAGACAGGGTAGAACTGCCCCCATAGAGTTTCCAAGAAATACCTGGTAGATTTGAACTGCTGACCTTTTGGTTAGCAGCCATAGCACTTAACCACTGCACCACCAGGGTTTCCCAGTACCTCATAAACCAGAAAAATCAAACCCACTGCCGTCGAGTTGTTTCCGACTCATAGCAACCCTCCCTATAGGACATAGTAGAACTGCCCTGAAGAGTTTCCAAGGAGCACCTAGTGGATTCTAACTGCCGACTTTTTGGTTAGCAGCCATAGCACTTAACCACCACGCCACCAGGGTTTCCCAGTACTAACCATAAATGTTCGTTATTAGGATTGTTAACGATTATCACCATGTGACCCCAAGCAATGCTAGATAGAGCTCTGAGCAGTCGGATATTTCTCTGATTCTCTGCACAAACACAAAGGAATTTCCTCCTCCAGGAAGCTTGGACTGCAAGATAAATACTGAACGATAAACACTTAAATCACAATTAGAGAAGGATCCAGAAGTTCACACAGCATGCAGCCACGGTGCAAGACTGGCTTCTTCTAATTGATCAGAACCCCCTGGCAGTGAGCTTTGTAAAGTCACTCGCTTGCCAACCTTGTAATCAAACAGGATTCAAAAGAGAAGTCACCCAGTGGTTTCCTTAGAAAAAAAAAAAAAATTTTTTTTTTTTCCTCAGAGTCTGAATTTAATTCAGTTGAAGAAAAGGACTGAGATACTTGAGGACGAGTTGGAAAGTAGGGGACACAATTACATCAAAAATAAGTCCACAATAGTGTATGAGCCCACTTTTGTGAAATATCTAGAACTGGCAGGTGCATAGTGACAAAAGCGTAGTCGTGGTGCCAGGGACAAGGACAATGAGGGAATGGGGAGCTATTACTAAGTGGGTGATGAAATGGATAGTGTGGAAATGGATAGTGGTGATAGCAGCACAACGTGGTAAGTGTAATTAATGTCACTGATCTCTGTACTTAAAAATAGTTAAAATGACAAAATATACATATTTTATTACAAAGAAGTTTCCTTTTTTTAAAAAGCCCAGTGGTTCCACTGTTATTTGAATTCGTATGTTCCATGTACTAGATTTGTGGGGTTTTTTTGTTTGTTTGTTCTCTGCATGTGTAGATATGTGTATGTGATGAAATTATAGTTGCAGACTTTATTTTTACTTTTGCCACGGATGAAATGAAGTCTGCTTCAAGATATGATTTTCTATCTAAAGAAGCTTAACAAGTGACTATTTAGCGTTAATCAAAAGTGACACGAGAGGTGGAGTTAAAACAATTTCCAAGAAAATTGAACTACCCTATGAAATGGCAAAATCTACGACTTGCAACTGTTGGTAGAAAACCAATCTAAATGCAAATGTTCATTTCTGCAGCAATCCGAAAGCTCAGTCCAGAGTGCCCAAAAGGTTTCTGATCTTTGCAAATGCTGGTTGTTTCGTTCTCCTTCTACACACAAAAAAGTGTGAAGAATCAAGGGCGTGGGCCAGTTTAAATCGGAACCACCAAAGACCAAGCACAAAAAGGTAGACAGGACAGCCCAGGGAACTTTTGCGGTGGTACAGCATTCTTATAATTCTTCTGTAGAATTGCCTGTACAATTAGTTTTACTTATACTGTGATTCTAAGCATTAAATCTTGCTACTAATCCTTTACCTCGAAATTCCTACCACCCACCGTGAGGTAATAAAAAAGTGAACCCTGAACGCCTTCCTTGGGTTCCCAAAAGCTAATTGCTTAAAATATAAATTATTCTCAAAGGCCTAGCTTTACTCCAAGTACAAATGTGTCAGTTGCCTTGATTATTGCCTTTAGTCTGTTTATTAGTCCTTAATACTGATACATATGCTTCCCCATCATCTACTCAACGGCTTCGGAAATGAAGCTCTACGTATGTATGCTGGCTTGCTTAAGCAAGATAAAGGTGTGAAAGTGCCTTAACCAGAGGAGAATGCTACGCAGGTTAAGGTGAAATGACCAAACCAAGCCCATCCCCTCCAAAACAAAGAAAATAGTGCCAGCTGTCCTTAGAAAAACAAAGCAAAAAGTCTAAATGCATTTCCTACACTAGTGGCTTCAGACTTTCTTTATTTTAATACTAGATTTTATAGTAAGAAATATATTTTACGTCTTGACCCAGAAGCAGTCACATAAACTGAGATAAAGATTCATGAGTCAATACCGCCCCCAAGTACAGGTCATGCAATCTGGTGTTTTCTAATTCTACTTTCTTTTGTTTTTTAAATGCTCCAATGACTTGGCAAATGATTTCACTATCTCCTAATGGGTTGCAGCCCATAATTTGAAAAGCCACGCACCAGAGAATCACCTCTGGAACAGCTATAGAGCTGGGTAGTGCGACCTACTCACAAGGCAAAGACCAGCTGTCCCATCCCTACTTCAGCCACTGATTGTACGTGTTTCTCAAATGCCAGCTGTGGCCAACAAAAAGATGGAAACAGTTTTGTTGTTATTACTGAAGAGAAAAGCCCTCAGAGCAGAGACTGAGGGTATCATGCTGAACGATGATTACCTAGTAGGCTTTAGGACTTCTAACCAAACAGAGCAGTCGAAGCTCCAGAGACACCGCTAAAATAACAGCAAAGAAATTAAAAGAGAACAGAAGAGCAAAAGAACATGAATATACTGTGGACTGCCAGAAAAATGAACAAATCCGTCTTAGAGGAAAACACAACCAGAATGCCCCTTAGAAGCAAAGATGGCAAGACTTTAGCTTGCTTACTTTGGACACATCATCAGGAAAGACCAATTGCTAGAAAAGGACATCATGTTTGATAAAGTAGAGGTCAGGGAAAATGAGGGAAACCTTCGATGAGATGGATTCACACAATAGCTTCAACAATTGTTTCAAACACACCAATGATGATGAACATGGTACAGGGCTGGGCAACATTTCATTCTGTTATACATAAGGTCGCCGTGAGTTGGAGCCGACTTGATGACAACTAACAACAACAAGAGGAACATTCCTCAGCAAATGAGTGATTTCAACTGTTTTTTGGAGGATGGAAAGCAGATAGAAAAAGCCAGGGTGCCTGCCTAAGGTAGAGCGTAAGAAGTGGCCCAGTCCAATTCCAGAAGCCTGAAAGTTTTCAGCTTTGAAGGATACCAGGTGCCCAGAAAGATGGGCATGAGTATTAGGCCTGAAACAGGGCAGTAGGCTGGATGTCCGAATATGGGCACATTGGATCTTCATGTGCTCTTTCTTACCTTATGCTACCAGAAGCTACCCACCCCCCCCCCCCCAGTATACACACCTCAACACTACCATCACACACATACTACTTCATTCCCACCCCAGTCAGGGATTAGGGATTACGCTCCAGAGAAAATGTGCATGGGTTCCACAGATGTAAGGACATCAGATACAGTGTGTTGTTTTTAGGCGCCATGGAGTCAGTTCTGACCCGTAGCGACCCTATGTACAACAGAACAAAATGCTGCCCGGTCCTTTGCCATCCTCACAATCATTGCTATGTTTGAGCCCATCGTTGCAGCCATTGTGTTAATCCATCATGTTGAGGGTCTTCCTCTTTTTCGCTGAGGGTCAGATAAAGTGTAAAGAGGGACTTGGGGTAAGTACACCCAATGCAGGCTGAGACACACCAGGCAAATGCCCCTCCCAACCCTTGCTTTCCCAAGCATTTGACCAAACCAAAAAACCAAACCCACTGCTATCAAGTCGATTCCAACTCATAGCGACCAACTAGGTAAATATAAGGACATTTATTTTCTGGATAAACTAAGTGGTCCCAGAAAAAAAGAAGCCTTTAGAAAAATTTGGGAGTCCCCAACAAAAACTTCCAGCTTATCACTCACCCTACTTTGAATGCCCACCATTAAACAGCCCAGCCTTGAAAACATAGTGCTTTCAATCAGCTAAGGGTCTACGGGCATGTGAGGAAAGCCTCCAAGATGTGAGAAAGCAAAACAATACTAAAAATAGGAACCCAGAAAGAACGAGACACTGCAGGAAATAAAATTCCTACACTCCCTAGAAAAAGAGAAACCAAATCCACTGCTATTGAGTCAATTCTGACTCATAGTGACCCTACAGGACAGAGTAGAACTTCCTGATACAGTTTCCAAGGAGGGCCTGGTGGATTTGAACTGCTGACCTCTTGGTTAGCAGCCGTAGCACTTAACCACTACGCCACTAGTGTTTCCTAGAAAAAGAGAGATGATAGTAAATCTGTAAAATCAGAACAAAATGCTTTTTAAATGAAAGAATCAGAAAACAAAAATTATGATAATCAAGTTAAAATTTTAACAATTAGAAGACAAAGTCAAAGAAGTCTCCCAGAAAACAGAACCAGGGAGAGATAAAAGAAGAGACTTGGATGCTCAATCTATGAGTTTCAAGCCCCACTTATAGGAATTTCCAAGGTAAAAATATAAATTGTTGTTGTGTGCCATTGAGTTGATCCCGACTCATAGTAACCCTATAGGACAGAGTAGAACTGCCCCATACAATTTCCAAGGAGTGGCTGGTGGATTTGAACTGCCGACCTTTGATTAGCAGCCTGAGCTCTTACCCACTTTGCCACCAGGGCTCCAATATATAAATTACCAGGAAGGAAATTATACAAACACACACAACTTTCCCACAACTAAAAGCTAAGATTCTCCAAATTGTAAAAACCACAAAATAAATGAAAATCATGTATTATAAAATGCCAGGGTTAAAAAGAAACTCCTCAAGGGAACTACATCACAAACAAGAAAATAAGAATCAGATGGTTTCAGACTTCCCTCCACCAACACTGAATGTTAGTAGACAATGGAAAAATGCTTTCACATTTTGAGGGAAAATTATTTGCAATCTAAAGATTTATGTTTGTCCCAATACAAATCAAGTAACAAGTAGAATAAATACATTTTATAACAGGCAAGAACTCAAAATTTATCTTCCATACATTCTGTCCTATGAAGTTGCTAGAGGATATGCTCCAGCAAGACAAAGGAGTTAAGAAATAAGAAGGTATGAAATCCAGGAAACAAAAGTTCAGAACCGAGAGAGGCAGGGCCAAGATGGCTCACTAGGTAGATGCTACCTCAGATCCCTCTTGCAACAAAGACTTGGTAAAACAAGTGAATCAATCACATACATGACAATCTATGAACCCTGACCATCAAACACAGATCTAAAGAGTTGACCTGAGTGACAGGTGAGCGAAAAGCTGCGCCTTGAACCAGCGACTGCTTCTGGAACCTGCGACCCACTCCAGAGCCTTGAGCCCTCGCAGTTCCCTGGTGCCGAGTGGCGGGGCTGATAGTGGCTTGCTGAGGCGGGGCAGGCATGGGACACAGCCCTAACCCCTAGCCCCCTGGGGTAACCTCCGTAGAGACTCAGCCAGTGCAAGCAGGCTGCACACTGACGGGGCTAATGAGAGAATGAACGAGCAACCACGGGAAAAAGCGACTGTTTTCAAAGCCTGGAACCAGCGTCCCAGTCAGAAAACGTTGGCGCCAGGCTTTGGACTGGGTGCAGGTGAGCTGAGCACGGCATCCTGAGACGGTGCAAACACCAGATGCAGCCCTAGCCCCCAGAAGTGATCTTGGGGGAAGCCCAGCCAGTGCACACAGGCAGCGCAGCGACGCGGCTCACAGGAGAAGTCACCGGGAGGCAACAATTGGTTTTGGAGCCTGGAGTGCGGCATCCCAGCCGGGGAACCGTGGCGCTGGGCTATGGACCGGGAGCAGAGGAACTGACCATGCCTTCTGAGACAGCACATGCACAGGATGCGGACCTGACCCCCCGGGGCAATCTTGACCCAGCCAACACACAGGCTACCCGCCCCTCGGGAATCTCAGATAAAACAGTCCTCACCAATCAAGATAAGTAACTTTGTCTATATTCCTGGGTGCTACTCTCTTCTATCTATCTGATCCCTCCCCTCCCCTTCCCAGGTGGCTTCATTAACATTGGAATTTCCTGGGCCAGAGGGTGAAGTGCTCTGTGGTTTTGTTTGTTTGTTTGTCTTTTCCTAACCCATTCTCCTGGCCTGAGAGAAGCAGCTACAAAAAAACCTAGGGACCAAGAATCCTTCCCTGACTTCCCGAAATTGGACTAAAAATACAGAACCAGCTCCAGCCAAGCATATGAGATCCACAGTCTTGGGCTTTCATCCCTACAGGGAACAAGGTGGCTATTGTAATGCAAAGGCAATTCTGATAGTGATCTGACTGTAATTGTTTTAGCGGATTACCAGAAAGACAAGTTTCCCAGGTCTGATATCTCTGCATATTCAACAGAGCCCTCACTGACCCACAATGGGGAACTGAGGGCTGAAGCTCCCCCCATACCACCTAACCTCCTGCCATAGGGGTCTGAGGATAGTGACATCTACCAGTCTGTAGAGGTACATGCATTGGGTGCCTAAGCTACAGCTGCAGAGCCCACCCACCAAAGTGCTTTAGGAATAGAGACACCTCACGGGCACTTGGGGGAAGCCTGTCAGCATCATGGCCCCCCTGGAATGTGACCCCCTACTGCTACTAGAATCTGGTGCACACAACTATCACCACTACTCCTCTAAGCAAATAGGTGACAGTCTACCCCACACACTTGGTGACACAAAATCAGATTCTACTCAAGAATAGTGAACAGACTTTTAGGCTTATATTTCTGGTAATGGCCCAAACCAGCTGGCAAGAGGACATAAGTGATTCAAAGGCTACAACAATCAAGACAGCGCAATCTAGTAGCCCATCTACGTATATTGAAAGAAAACAAAAAAAGATAAGACTCAGTGAGCAAATATAAAACAAATCATTACAATATCTTATAGATGGCTTGGAGACAGCAGTCAATATCAAACCACATAAAGAAGCAGACCATGATTGCTTCTACAACTCCCCAAATTAATGAATCAAAATCTTTCCCAAATGAAGATACAACCCTGGAATTGCCAGATGCAGATTATAAAAAACTAATTTACAGAACGCTTCAAGACATCAGGGATGACCTCAAAAATGAAACGAGGCAATCTACAGAAAAAGCCAAGGAACACACTGATGAAGCAGTTGAAGAAAACAAGAAGATTATTCAAGAACATAGTGGAAAAAATAATAACCTGCAATAATCCATAGAGAGACAGCATTCAGAAATCCAAAAGATTAACAGTAAAATTACAGAATTAGACAACTTAATAGGAAGTCAGAGGAGCAGAATCGAGGAATTAGAATGCAGAGTGGGGGAGCTGAAAGATAAAGCAATTGACACCAATATAGTTGAAGAAAAATCAGAAAAAAAGAATTAAAAAAAAAAAATGAAGAAACCCTAAGAATCATGTGGGACTCTATCAAGAAGAATAACTTGCGTGTGATTGGAGTTCCAGAACAGGGAGGAATAACAGAAAATACAGAGAGAATAGTTGAAGATTTGTTGGCAGAAAACTTCCCTGACATCATGAAAGACGAAAGGATATCTATCCAAGATGCTCATCGAACCCCATATAACATTGATCCAAAAAGAAAATCACCAAGACATATTATCATCAAACTTGCCAAAACCAAAGATAAAAAGAAAATTTTAAAAGCAGCCAGGTAAAAAAGAAAGGTCTCCTACAAAGGAGAATCAATAAGAATAAGTTCAGCAGAAACCATGCAGTCAAGAAGGCAATGGGATGACATATATAGAGCACTGAAGGAGAAAAACTGCCAGCCAAGGATCCTTTATCCAGCAAAACTCTCTCTCAAATACGAAGGTGAAATTAAAACATTTACAGATAAACACAAGCTTAGAGAATTTGCAAAAACCAAACCAAAGCTACAAGAAATACTAAAGGAAATTGTTTGGTCAGAAAATCAATAACATCAGATGACAACACAACACAAGGTCACAGAACAGAACATCCTGATATCAACTCAAATAAGGAAATCACAAAAACAGATTAAGATTAATTTTAAAAAGAAAAAAATGCTCAAAGCAGGGAATCATTGAAGTCATTATGTAAAAGATCACAATAATCAAAAAGAGGGACTAAATACAGGAGGCATAGAACTGCCATATGGAAAGGAAAACAAGGCGATACAGGATGATACAAGTTAGGTTTCTACTTAGAAAAATAGGGGTAAATATTAAGGTAACCACAAAGACGTCTAACAATTCCATGACTCAAAATAAAAACCAAGAAAAACATAACGACTCCGCAAACATAAATTCAACTACTATGAAAATGAGGAAACACACGGTTTACAAAGAAAAATGTCTCAGCACAAAAAAGTAAGTGGAAAAATGAAATTGTCAACCACACACATAAAAAGGCATCAAAATGACAGCATTAAACACATACTTATCTATAACTACACTGAATGTAAATAGACTAAATGCACCAATAAAGAGACAGAGAGTCTCAGACTGGATAAAGAAACACCATCCGTCAATATGCTGCCTACAAGAGACACACCTTAGACTTAGAGACACAAACAAACTAAAACTCAAAGGATGGAAAAAAAAATATGTCAAGCAAACAAAAATTAAAAAAGAGCAGGAGTAGCAGTATTAATTTCTGACAAAACAGACTTCAAAATTAAATCCACAACAAAGCATAAAGAAGGACACTACGTAATGATTAAAGGGAAAATTGATCAGGAAGACATAACCATATCAAATATTTATGCACCCAATGACAGGGCTGCAAGATACATAAAACAAACTTTAACAGAACTGAAAAGTGAGACAAATGCCTCCACAATTATAGTAGGAGACTTCAACACACCACTTTCGGAGAAGGATAGGACTTCCAGTAAGAAGCTCAATAGAGACATGGAAGACCTAATTGCTACAATCAACCAACTTGACCGCATAGACTTATACAGAACACTCCACCCAACAGCTGCAAAGTATACTTTTTTTTCTAGTGCCCATGGAACATTCTCTAGAATAGATCACATATTAGGTCATAAAACAAACCTTTGCAAAATCCAAAACATTGAAATATTACAAAGCACCTTCTCAGACCACAAGGCCATAAAAGTGGAAATCAATAACAGAAAAATCAGGGAAAAGAAATCAAATACTTGGAAACTGAACAATACCTTGCTCAAAAAAGACTGGGTTATAGAAGACATTAAGGAGGGAATAAAGAAATTCATAGAATGCAACAAGAATGAAAACACTTCCTATCAAAACCTCTGGGACACAGCAAAAGCAGTGCTCAGAGGTCAATTTATATCGATAAATGCACATTTAACAAAAAGAAGAAAGAGCCAAAATTAGAGAACTGTCCCTACAACTTGAACAAATAGAAAGCAAGCAACAAAAGAATCCATCAGGCACCAGAAGAAAACAAATAATAAAAATTAGAGCTGAACTAAATGAATTAAAAAAAAAAAAAAAATGAATTAGAGAAAAGAAAAACAATTGAAAGAATTAACAAAACCAAAAGCTGGTTCTTTGAAAAAATTAACAAAATTGATAAACCCTTGGCCAGACTGACTAAAGAAATACAGGAAAGGAAACAATTAACCTGAATAAGAAACGAGATGGGCCACATCACAACAAACCCAACTGAAATTAAAAGAATCATATCAGATTATTATGAAAAATTGTAGTCAAAACAGCCTGGTATTGGTACAAAAACAGGCACATAGACCAATGGAACAGAATTGAGAACCCAGATATAAATCCAACCACATATGAGCAGCTGATATTTGACAAAGGACCAGTGTCAGTTAATTGGGGAAAAGATAGTCTTTTTAACAAATGGTGCTGGCATAACTGGATATCCATTTGCAAAAAAATGAAACAGGACCCATACCTCACACCATGCACAAAAACTAACTCCAAGTGGATCAAAGACCTAAACATAAAGACTAAAATGATAAAGATCATGGAAGAAAAAATAGGGACAACCTTAGGAGCCCTAATACAAGGCGTAAACAGAATACAAAACATTACTAAAAATGATGAAGAGAAACCAGATAACTGGGAGCTCCTAAAAATCAAACACCTATGCTCATCTAAAGACTTCACCAAAAGAATAAAAAGACCACCTACAGATTGGGAAAAAATTTTCAGCTATGACATCTCTGACCAGCGCCTGATCTCTAAAATCTATATGATTCTGTCAAAACTCAACCACAAAAAGACAAACAACCCAATCAAGAAGTGGGCAAAGGATATGAACACACACTTCACTAAAGAAGATATTTGGGCAGCTAACAGACACATGAGAAAATGCTCTCGATCATTAGCCATTAAAAGGATCATAGCCATTAGAGAAATGCAAATTAAAACCACGATGAGATTCCATCTCACCCCAACAAGGCTGGCATTAATCCAAAAAACACAAAATAATAAATGTTGGAGGGGCTGCGGAAAGATTGGAACTCTTATACACTGCTGGTGGGAATGTAAAATGGTACAACCGCTTTGGAAATCTATCTGGCGTTTTCTTAAAAAGTTAGAAATAGAACTACCATACAACCCAGAAATCCCACTCCTCGGAATATATCCTAGAGAAATAAGAACATTTACACGAACAGATATATGCACACCCATGTTTATTGCAGCTCTGTTTACAATAGCAAAAAGCTGGAAGCAACCAAGGTGTCCATCAATAGATGAATGGTTAAATAAATTATGGTACATTCACACAATGGAATACTGTGCTTCGATAAAGAACAGTGATGAATCTGTGAAACATTTCATAACATGGAGGAATCTGGAAGGCATTATGCTGAGTGAAATTATTCAGACGCAAAAGGACAAAAACTGTATAAGACCACTATTATAAGTTCTTGAGAAATAGTATAAACTGAGAAGAACACATTCTTTTGTGGTTACGAGAAAGGGGAGGGAGGGAGGGTGGGAGAGGGTTATTTACTGATTACTTAGTAGATAACAACTATTTATCTTATCTTATTTTAAAAAATAATAAATTAAAAAAAATTTTTTTTTTTAGTAGATAAGAACTACTTTAGGTGAAGGGAAGGACAATACTCAATACAGGGAAGGTCAGCTCAACTGGACTGGACCAAAAGCAAAGAAGTTTCCAGAATAAGCTGAATGCTTCGAAGGTCAGCGGAGCAAGGGCAGGGGTTTGGGGACTATGGCTTAAGGGGACTTCTAAGTCAATTGGCATAATAAACTCTATTATGAAAACATTCTGCATCCCACTTTGAAGTGTGGCGTCTGGGGTCTTAAATGCTAACAAGCGGCCATCTAAGATGCATCAATTGGTCTCAACCCACCTGGATCAAAGGAGAATGAAGAACACCAAGGTCACACGATAACTACGAGCCCGAGACAGAAAGGGCCACATGAACTAGAGACTTACATCATCCTCAGACCAGAAGAACTAGATGGTGCCCGGCCACAACCGATGACTGCCCTGACAGGGAGCACAACAGAGAACTCCTGAGGGAGCAGGAGAACAGTGGGATGCAGACCCCAAATTCTCATAAAAAGACCAGACTTAATGGTCTGACTGAGACTAGAAGAATCCCAGTGGTCACGGTCCCCAAACCTTTTGCTGGCCCAGGACAGGAACCATTTCCGAGGACAGCTCATCAGACATGGAAGGGACTGGACAATGGGTTGGAGAGAAATGCTGATGAAGAGTGAGCTACTTGCATCAGGTGGACACTTGAGACTGTATTGGCATCCCCTGTCTGGAGGGGAGATGGGAGGGTAGAGAGGGTTAGAAACTGGCAAAACGGTCAAGAAAGGAGAGACTGGAAGGAGGGAGCGGGCTGACTCATTAGGGGGAGAGTAAATAAGAATATGTAGTAAGGTGCATATAAGCTTATGTGTGACAGACTGACTTGATTTGTAAACTTTCACTTAAAGCACAATAAAAATTATTTAAAAAAAAAAAGTTCAGAACCGGAGGTGGCTAATAGAAATTCTGGACGATGCTGAAGGAAAATCCTGGAAGAACAGAAGGCTCCAGTGAAGGGTCTCTAGGGAATAGTTGTAAAAACCAAAACCATTGTTTCAGAATTTCAAAATAGAAACATTCTGTTTATAAGAAGTACATTCAGGAAGGGTACACTAGCCAGCCAGAAGCTGTAGCCTGCCACTTATCGTTTCTTTACCAAATAAAATCTACTGACTTTCTTTTCCACACAAGTACATCCCAAAATTGCCTCGTAGTCAGCTAGGGAGAAGGGCCTTGGGATGATTAAATATGCAAGATGAGGCCTTGTGATACTCAGCAGGCGAGGAGAAGGTAGACCCTAGAGACAAAGGTAAGCAAACTGAAAGCACGCTGTTTGAAAGGGGTGATGATAATACACATTTGAAAGAGGTCGTAATATTTATCTAGTAAAATATTTAGGATCCATAAAGTGGTCACAATATTTTCCAGTAGGAATAAAACCTTTAAGATCAAAGAAGTAGTTCTGGGGAGATAAACTACCTGTTTTCATCATTTTGTTAACTTCTTAGTTACTATTGTAATTTCACAATATCTGACACCAAGTTCTATTTGTTACCGAGGCTGACTTACTTTGCTCCCTTCCCAAAGGAAAAGATACAGAGAATTATAATGTTTGATCCTTAGGAAAGCAATATTTATAAGGCAGTTAACAGATCTGTTGAGGAACGTGGTAAGAATTAAAGACAGATATATCAAAAACTAAGGATTTTTTAAAGCAGACAATTAATCACAGTAAAAGCAAAAATTTGTTCATTAAAAGAAATGTAATCATAATTCACTACTTGATGATATAGTCAGTAATATTTATATAGTTTTAATAATGTAAATACTATACTAAATAATGATATAACTAAAATATGACATAACTGTATTGAGGGAATGCGATAAAGTGTGTGATTATATGGGGGCTTGGGGAGGCGATGGTAGCAGACTGTAATAAAGGAATTATTTACAAAGGTGTAGACACAGGGTGTAGGCAAACAAAGATAGTGCAGTCACCCAGCAGATAGCAATAGCAGCGAGTCATTGCCAAGGCTAGGCCTGAAAGCTCATGTCCAAGGGGAGGAACAACTACCAGACCTAAGAAAGTAGCTGTATGGATAGGGCTGCCTGCATGAAGAGAAGGAGGGGCCATATCCAGGAGAATATACATCCTGCCCCTTTTTACCCCTCCAATCCAGTCTCCTGCTGATGCCTCCCATTAACCAGCCTCCCTGGGCAGGGCCAGGGTAAGAAGAGTGGATCGAGAAGAAGCAGAAAACGACCTGCACAGAGTGCTGAGACTTCATCTTTAGTGACCGGAAGACAACAAAATAAACAATGTCTAAAGTTAACAATGGAAACCCTAGTAGTGTTAAGTGCTATGGCTGCTAACCAAAAGGTCGGCAGTTCAAACCACTGGGCGCTCCTTGGAAACCCTGTGGGGCAGTTCTACTCTGTCCTATAGGATCACTATGAGTTGGAATTGACACAACAGATTTAGGTTTTTTTGGTTAAAGTTAACAATGCACCTTAGAAGCACGAACGGTGAGACTACATCTCACAGACTTTGGACATGTTATCAGGAGGGACCAGTAGAACGTCAGTGAAAAAGAGGAAGACCCTCAACGAGGTGTATTGACACAGTGGCTGCAACAATGGGCTCAAGCATAACATGATTGTGAGGATGGCGCAGGACCAGGCAGTGTTTGGTTCTGTTGTACATAAGGTCCCTAGGAGTTGGAACCAACTCGACGGCACCTAACAACAACAAAGTTAACAAATGAAAAAATAGCACCGTTAGCCTACTATTTAGAATTTCTCTAAGTATACACAGAAAGAACTAGCTAACATTTGGAAGTGGTCGCTTCTGGGAAGCAGGAGGAGTTGGGAGAAGATCTGTGAGAAAACACTGTTTTTCTTCATAAGTCTTGGTACCATTTGATGCTTTAAATGCATGTGAATATTACTTGATTAGAAATAAAACATCATGAAATGTTAGGGAGAAAATGCGAAACAACAACAAAAAGTAGACACAAGAGGAAGAAAAATGCAGGAGCTTTGTCATCTACACAGACATGGATTTGGACCTCGCCAGCTGTGAGATCCTGGATAAATCACCTCAGCCCTCTGAGACTCCTCATATTATATCCTGTTGAGCATGTAGGGCCACATCCTGACCCTGAAGGTTCACCCCACACCATACACCACCTCCTCTCCAGTCACCCTCTGGAGCCCTTTTTTGTGACGATTATGAACCAGGTAACTTTACATGCACCTGTGGAATTCAACCTTGAGCTCAGGAAGGCACATTAACCCATTGCTGTTGACAGAGTAGAACTGCCTCATAGGGTTTTCTTGGCTATAAATCTTCATGGAAGCAGATTGTCACACCTTTCTCCCATGGAGCCGCTGGTGGGTTTGAACCACCAACCTTTCGGTTAGCAGCCAAGCAAATAATCACTGTGCCACCAGGCAGTGGCATCACTAGGGGGGTTTAGGCCACACTCCCTGACACTCTCAGAGGGGGTGGCACCAAAAAGACCTTATGGTTGGCAGCGGCGGGTGTGTTGGTGCTGCCGCAGGAGGGGTTACCAAGGCAGTGGTGTCACTAGGGTTATTGTCACAGGTCACCCAGTGTGGTGACCCACCCTACTGTGGTAAGCACTCATTAATATAACAAAAGAAAACTATATTTCCTAACAGGGTCAGATATGCAGGCACAGGGGTTAGGACTTTGGCATAAATTTTGAGGGGTCACAATTCAATGCATAACACTCTCTTTGTGAGAGAGGAGCAGGAGGAGGAAGCTCCTCTGGCTTCTGCTTGGGGTTCTGTGGTACACGGAGGCAGTCCTCGAGCTGCGGCCACCATCTTTGATCAGGGAATGGGATATGGCTGACCCACTGAAGATAGTTAAGGATCAAGATAGAAAGACCTGGACCCTTGGAACTATTACGGAGCCACGGAATCAACCCTGGACACAATCTCATGGTTTAAACTGAGGGTCATAAGATTTTCTGTTGCTTGCAGCTAAACCAATCCTAAATGAGGCAATGTGTGCCATTAATAGAGATCAGTTTTGGGATCAGAGTCTGTCTCAAACTGTCTGAGCAGGCATGAACACCCTTTTGTTTAAAACTCAGCTCTAAACCAGTAATCAGGACATTATTACAATGACAACCGTGATGTCTGTGGGTAAAACCAGACGACTTTCATGCCCAAAGAAATAATGGAGGCATTCATTCACACGCATTCACAGCCCAAATACTGTACCTTTTGATGGGCCACAGGGAAGATGCAAACAGCTTTCCTTCAGGGCCGCCCGCCAGGCCAGTCACCACACACTGAGCTCTTCAACTGGGAGTCACTTTGCTCTTTAAGGCGCTGAGAGAGGGCTTGTCGCAGAGGCTTTCTCAGCTGACTGCAAAGACAGGAGCAAGTCTTCCTCCCTGCCATGAGGTGCCATCTTTGGTGTGTGTTTGTAGAGAGAGGGCACCGTCTAGATTCCGTCCTTCATAAGAGGCCATGGGGGTGTCATGAGAGGCTCCAGAAAATGTGCAGCATGCTGTGGAATTGTTTTCTTCCTAATGGACCGGTAAGGGACCCCTCTTTAGTGCTCACTAGGATTCCAGAAGAGGCAGTGGTAGTTCAGTGGTGGAATCCTTGCCTTCCATACAGGAGACCCAAGTTTGAATCCTGCCAGTGCGCCTCACACGCAGCCACCACCCATCTGGCAGTGGAGGCTTCTATGTTGCTATGATGCTGAACAGGTTTCAGTGGAGCTTCGAGACTAAGAGATTAGGAAGAAGGGACTGGAGAGCTACTTCTAAAAATCAGCCAAAGAAAACCTTATGAACCACAACATTTCCATCTACAACCGATCATGGGGATGGGGCAAGAATAGACAGAGTTTCATTCCGTTGTGCATGGGGTCACCATGAGTCAGGGGCCAACTGAGTGGCAGCTGACAACAGCAACATGATTCCAGAGAGGGAGATAATTTCAGATAATGTGCCTAGCTCCCTACAGATAATGGAGACAAACCCTCAAATGCTAGTGTGCCAAGTGTCACCTAGAAAGCTTGTTTAAAATGCAAATTCTAGGCTTCAGCTCTAGGGCTTTGATTCAGTCAGTAAGTCTGGGCCCAGGCCCAAGAATCTCCTTTTTAAATCAACCCCACATGTAATTTAGCATAAAGTCATCAGATACTTAGAAAAATAGATATAAATAATTCAAATCCATAAATGATCCCAAAAATTTCATCCCTCAACTCTCTCCTCCTGGCTCCTCCCACCTCCCTGCCCCTCCCACATGCCCCTGCACCATGACACACACCCTCATACCAGAATTACTAAAAATGTAGTGGTGTGACCACCAGTCGTGAGAATTTTTTTTAGTATATCACAATTATTACCACTAAAACTCTCTACGAAGAACGAACTCTCTTCATAGATAAACCCAGCAGACATCTACTAAATAAACATTGGCCAGGAGCAAGATAACCAGTGGCGCCTCAATCCTTGGTTAGTTTACCAGCCCCTCTTCTAGTCACTCTCGCCCCCGTTTACCGTCACCATTTCAGCGGATGCATAGGGAGCACCCACACTCCTTAAGCTACCTGTCCAGTTATCCTCTGCCCAATCCAAGCCACTGTCCTGGTCTTTCTCCACTTCCGCCTTTCTCTTCCTACACTCTTCCACTCTGTGATCAGTCTGACCCCAGAGCTTCAAAGACCTCCTTTCTGTGGATAACTCCCGAATCTTTCCCTAGTCCGAAGCCTCAACACCCACCAGTTGCTGTGTATTTGTACTTCGACACTCCACTGGTGCCTCAAGTTCAACACGTTTGAATTCAACTCACCCCCCACCAGCAGCTCCTCCTAATGCTCTTGTTTTCTCTGTCTGACACCCCTGTTTTCCCTGGGCCAAGAGCTTCCAGTAGCCTTTGACACTCCTTCTTACCCCCACATTCAACCTATTCCTGAAATCTTGCTCCCTCCTTTTCTGTTTCTCTCCTAGCAGTTCTTTCCATTTATACTGACACAGTGTTAGCCGAGGATGTTTGCTTTCATCCTGACTTCTGGTCAAGGCTCTTTGGTTGCAAGAAACAAATAACCAATCAACCCAAAAGGTTATCAAAAGGCATGAGGGCATTCACTGAAACAAAGATAGAAATATAGCTTGTCCTTGTGAGAAATAAGATTAGACCTGAGACGGCATCAAGGACAAGGCAGCCTCTGCCTCCAGCTCTTTCTCCAGCTTTTTTTTTTTTTCTTTTTTTTTTCCTCTGTCTTGCCTGGACTTCTTTCTGCAGATTTGTTCCATTCTTCTGCTTTTCTCTACCTAGTTTGTTAATGTCCCAATTATGCCAACCCCAGCCCCTCATGCATGACCTTTCAGTTCACATGCTCTCTAGTCTAAATACAGTCTCTGTCACTTGGTTCAGCTCTGGAGACAGAGGTTTGATGGGTCGCTGGCCAGCCAGTAGATTGGACCAGCCTGGTCAGGAGCCCAGCTTTGATGCCAGCATCTAGAATAGGCCAGGTAAAGTCATGGGTATTAAGATAGATACCCATGGTCTGCTCCTTCAGCAGTGGCTACTGATGGAACTATTCCCAGATAAAGAGGCACTTTGAGATGTATCCCATAATATTCTTGTTTCTAAAAGCTAGGCTAGAGACTAACAACATGTCCAAAACCAAAATTTTACCTATCTATTACGAATTGAGAAAAATAACAATTTGTGTGTGTGTGTGTGTGTGTGTGTGTGTGCTTGTGTGCATTGGGAGGTGGGTCATACGTGGGTATAAGATTCCAGATGTCGTTTCTTGGGAACGATTGATCTTTACACAGATATAAGGTCCTTTCTGCTTATGGAGGAAAACATGTCTTTTCATTATGAAATGATGGTGGGATGAGATGGCTTTGGATATTTGTTAATGCCCTTATTTAGCAAAATCAAATGTTGGGATGCTGATGTTAGTCTCTTCAATGTGGGGTAAACTTGGTTTGTCCATGAAATCCAAAAGCCTTTGAAACAGTATACTACCTCTGACTAATGTAATAGCTTCTTAAACTGTCTATTTCAAGATGGCCTTTCCATCTATTTTGCACATCACTGTCCTTAATCTCTCTGATTTTATGAATTTTTAAAAAATCTTCAAAAGCTTTGCAAATGATTAGGAGATAATGTACAAAGTCCTCAACCTCCACAAACCAGCTCCAGCCTGACTTCCCAGAACTTCTCCCACTGTACCCCCCTCACCACTGCGTGCTCCAGACCAGCTTCATTCCTATTCTTCTTGCCTTGATCCTTCCCACTGCCATGCCCTCCTTTCCAGCCTGCCTAGGTGTTATGGATTGAATTGTGTCCCCAAAAATTTATGTTGAAGTCCTGACCCCTGATACCTCTGAACATGACCTTGTTTGGAAATAGGGTCTTTGAAGGCATTATCAGTAAATTTAACATGAGGCCATACTGGAGCAGGGTGGGTCCTAGTCCAATCGGAGTGGTGCCCTATAAAAAAAGAGAAGAGGCACAGAGAGACAGGCAGGAAAGATGGCCATGTGATGACTGAGTTATACTGCATCTGCGAGCCAAGGTACACCTGGGGCCACCAGAAAAACTGGAAGCCACAAGAGCCTTTAGAGAGAGGAAGGCCCTGCCGACACCCTAAATTCAGACTCCCAGCCTGCAGAACTGTGAGACAATACATTTCTGTTGTTCTAAGGCACCCAGTTTGTGGTATTTTATTACAGCAGTCCCAGGAGACTGAGACACCAGGTCAAATGGTAAACCCTCCATGAAGAGTCCTCTGATACTCTCATTTAAAATGAATCCTGCCACTGAATTCCTTTTACAAAAATAGCACAGATTCTTAGGATGCTTATTATATGCTGCATCATATTGTGTTGTTTGAGCATGTCCTACAATACCCCACTAATGTAAATCCTGAGGGCAGCAGCCCTGCCTACAGAGGCAGTGTGGTAAGGATGAGGCCACATAACATAGGACTCAAAGCATGACTCTGTTCCTGGGATTTGAAGGAGGTCTCTTGCCAGGTGTGAACCTCCATTTGTTCATCTTTAAACTGGAGGTGATAATACCAACCTCTCAGAGTCATTGTAAGAAGAATTGATGCCTTTGAATTATGGTGTTGGTGAAGAATATTGAATATACCAAGGGCTGACAGAAGAACAAACAAATCTGTCTTGGAAGAAGTACAGCCAGAATGCTCCTTAGAAGCAAGGATGGCAAGATTTCTTCTCACATACTTTGGACGTTATCAGGAGGGACCAGTCCTGGAGAAGAACATCATGCTCAGTAAAGTAGAAGGTCAGCAAAAAAGAGGAAGACCCTCAACGAGATGGACTGACACAGTGGCTGCAACAATGAGCTCAAGCATAGCAATGATTGTGAGGATGGCGCAAGACAAGGCAGCATTTCGTTGTGCTGTGCATAGGGTCACCATGAGTCAGAACTGACTGGATGGCACCTAAGAACAACAACAAGAGTCATTGTAAGGTAATGAGAGAACCCATGCTAGGTGTGGGATGTAATAATTGACCATTAAGCGATAGCGTTCTTTCTTGCCTGTGTACAACGGACACTCAGAAAATATTTGTCCATCTGAGAATCTCTTGAATAAATAAATCAAGAAGGAGGACTATTGGGGCCCAACATGGGATCTGACTATAAAATTAATATTGAGATTTTATGTGATTCGCAATTTATCTCTGAGGAGAATTCTAGCAGAAGAGAGGAAAACTGTCGGGAGCAGCACAGCACATTAGAATAAGTGCTCTGCTTTCCAGGGTGACCGCGTCAAAGGACAACAGTCATTTGGAGACATGACACCACATGTTTCATTTTTTTTTTAATGTAGTTCCTTTCCTTTGCGGCCACCTCAGAAATGAACAATTTGGTTTTCTCAACCTCTCTATTTTCTGCTCACTCTTGGTTGACTTGTCAACGATCACCTAAAAACCAAAACCAAACCCATTGCCGTCCAGTCAATTCCACCTCCTGGGTCCTGATAGGACAGAGTAGAGCTGCCCCATACGGTTTCCAAGGCTGTAATCTTTACGGAAACAGGCTGCCACATCTTTTTCCCATAGAGCAGCTGGTTTATTCAAACTACTGACCTTTCAGTTAGCAGCTGAGCTGCTTAACCACTGCGCCACCAGAGCTCCTTAATGACCACCTATAGGGTCGCTATGAGTTGGAATCGACTCGATAGCAACAGAATGACCACTTAAGTGGCTCAAATCAGGCAGAAAGACTGGAAGATTCAGAAACATCTGGATGGACCATCTACCTCTTAACTTCTCCTTAAGTAAAAATCAACAACTGTATGGGAGAAGCCATCTTTTATTACTTGCAGCTAAAAACATCTTAACTGATACAAACACAAGAAGCACTTTTACCCACTTCTTTTGTAACCAGGAATCTGGTTAAGGCTAAAGCATGTGCTTTGGGGTGTCCAAAGGGAAAGCAGGGTTAAGGAGTGATGGAAAGAGCATTTGTGACCACTGTGCTAAAGTACACAGAACTCTTGCTACATACTGGGCACTATTCTAAACACTTTCTGTGTTTAATCTCACAGACAAAAGCAAACCCATTGCCATCAAGTCAAATTCCGGCTCATACAGACCCTATAGGACACAGTAGAATTGCCCCATAAGGTTTCCAAAGCTGCAAATCTTTAGGGAAGTAGACTGCCATATCTTTCACCCACAGAGTGGCTGGTGGGTTCAAACTGCCGACCTTTCGGTTAACAGCCAAGCTCTTTAACCACTGAGCAACCAGGGCTCATGGTCCTTATAAAATTCCTGTGAGGCAAACGGACATTACAGACCTAAAGTGCAGAAGGGAGTCCCTGTTTGTTAATGCTCTTGGCTGCTAACTGAAAGGTTGGCGGTTCGATTCCACCCAGAGGTGTCTCTAAAGAAAGGCCTAGTGATCTACTTTCACAAATTAGCCATAGAAAACCATATGAAGCACAGTTCTACTCTGAGACTTGTGGGGTCTCCATGAGTCAGAATCGACTCCATGGCAACTGGAAAAAAAACACACAGAAGAGGAAAAGAAATGACAGAAGGTCACACAGCCAGCACTGTGAAGGCAGGTTTGAAGGCAAACAGCTGGGCTGTAGGGCCCGCCTGCTCTATCACTACCCCCTTTGGCCTCCGTAGTAGCAGCAGGTGCCCCGGCTGCCATCATTTTGGGGCCAGTCTGGCCCGAAAGTGTCCACACCCTTCATTTTGGTTTCAGTCTTTGAGAAAAAAATGAAGACAAGTCATAGAAGGCAGAGAATGGCCTCTCCCGTCCCTCAAGCCCACATTTTCCTCTAGTAACTGTCACGCTTCCTCTCTGCCTCTAAGCTGCATCCCTCTGACCTCCCGGGCTTCCCCCAGCCTTGCCGGGCTCCCTGTCTCTCTTCCCTCTCTGCTGCTCTATATCTCCACCTGCCTGCTTCCCTTCCTGCCCTCTGTGTGCGGGCCAGGTAGCCTCTCCCTCTGCCCAGGGCCAAGCCCACGGTGCTCTTCTAAATCCCCACTGCCAGTGTTCTTTTTGGAAATGTGTTCCACCATCAGATATCCTCTAAAGATAACGCAGATGGGTTGAGAAGAAAAATAAAAGTAACTGAACATAATTAGAAAAAGCTACCCTTACTGTATAAATAAATAAAATAATAGCAATCTTATAGACTGAATTGTGTCCCCAAAAAACATTTGTTGAAGTCCTAACCCCTGGACTTCACCCCTGTGAACATGATCTTGTTTGGAAATAGGGTCTTTGAGGGTATTATCAGTTACCACTGGGTCTTAACCCTTTTCGTGGTATCACACAGAGCCACAGAGGGAAGTCGGCCTTGTCAAGACTGAGGCAGAGATTGGAGCAGGCCACCAGAAGCCAGGAGAGAGGCATGGGGCAGATTCGCTCTCAAAGCCTTAGAAACAATCGACACACTGATATCCTGATTTTGGACCTGCAGCCTCCAGAACAATAAGGCAATAAATTTCTGCTCTTATAAACCACCCACTTTATGGTACTTTGTAACAACAGCCTTAGGAGACTAATTCATGCAACAATGCCCAATTTTTAAAAATTTATTTCAGTTTTGTACACTTATGAGGCTTATTAACACAAATATTATCACCAAGACAGATGTCCTCTTTTATTAAAAGAAATGTCCACTAATAAAGCAGTAATGGATTTAGTGTATTCCTTTCCGAGGACAGTCAAGTTAATGGCATTTGTTCTTTTTCTAGCTAACAAAAGATAGTTGCTGTACCTTGGTCACATGATTACAACTCTTTGGTGACAATACACACAGATTAGATTAGATTGCTGCCTGGTACTGGGCTTTGGCACCAGGGAAACCAAATTGGTGGATAAAACAGAATCCCCAGCAGCTCACTTGGTGTTTTTTAAGGTGATAATAAATGTCCCTGGCAAAGTCCCTCCTGATGCCAGAAGACATTTTATCAACAATTATCAGTTGAGCAAAGGTGAAGGGGGTGGGGGGGCGCTGGTCATTTAGCAGCAGCAAGCTAGAACTCAACCGGGCTGTCTACCACTCCATGACCCTTGTAGTCACTGCTTCGCTTTTTGGAACTTTCTTCTTGCTTATCTCTGTGAGTAAACTCCTATTTATCCATCAAAACAGGCACAAAGAATGCCTCCTCGACTCCCCAAGACACAGTCGCTTTCTCCGCACTTTCCATTCTGTCTCATAGAATCACTTATCATTGCCTCCTTCGTTGTGTAATCATCGGTTTGCAACTTTATAAGGCTGAGAATTCACTTTATTCATCTTTGGAATCCTCATCCTCTCCCCACCCCGACCCTCAAGACACATAACACTGCAGCTGGCAAAAGGGGACATGTGACGTCGGATGGATGGATAAAGAATGGAGAAATGCTAGGGGGTTACCATTGCTGAGAAACATTTATCCTTGGAGTGTATCACTTTGCTCACAAACATTCCGAACTTTGGTCTCCTCTCCTCCTCTCCCCTCCTCACCCAAACTGTAAAGAGACATAAAGATGGAAAGAGGCTCGTCAATGATACAACATTCTTCCTTGGAGATTGCTTTTTGGCAGAGTAAAGCTTTTCAAAAGTGGGCTTCTTGGCTTTTGTACGGCAGAACAATTTTGCAAGTACCAATTGCGGTTATAAGAAAAGATTTTGCTGAGAAGTGAAACGCCTCCCATCAGTGCCTCAGACTGGTGACAATTTCCGTGCTGCCTTGAGAAAGAAAGAGATCTCCCCTGAGCATCAAGTACAATAACCTCCAGGTCCTCTTGCTCCATCTGTGGAGAAGTGGGCATGAAGAAGGCCTTGGCCCACGTCTTAGTCATCTAGTGCTGCTATAACAGAAATACCACAAGTGGATGGCTTTAACAAAGAGAAATTAATTCTCACAGTCTAGGAGGCTAGAAGTCTGAATTCAGGGCACTGGCTCCAGGCGAAAGCTTTTTCTCTGTCAGCTGTAGAGGAAGGTCTTTCCCTAGCCCAGGAGCTTCCCAGTGCAGGGACCTCGCTCTCGGCTCCTCTTTCTTGGTGGCATGAAGTCCCTCTCCTCTCTTCTTGCTTCTCCCTTTTATATCTCAAAAGAGATTGACTCAAGATACAACCTAATCCTGTAGATTGAGTCCTGCCTCATTCTCATAACTGCCTCTAATCCTGCCTCATTAACATCATAGAGGTAGGATTTACAACACTTAGGATAATCATATCAGATCACAAAATGGTGGACAACCACACAATACTGGGAATCATGGCTTAGCCAGGTTGACACTTTTTGGGGAACACAATTCCATCTATAATAGCCCATGAACCCCAAGGCTTACATAGAGGAAAGGATGGCCATAGTTTATCTCGGCAGCTCCTGCTCCCTCTGCCCAGAATGCCCTTCCCCAATCCGTTTACCCACACCCTTAAGTCTCATCCTTACGGGAAAACACAAATTCCAAATGCTACCTCCTCTAGGAAGCCTTCTATGGGTCCTTCCAGCCAGAATGAACCACCTTCTCCATTGTTTTCCCTAAAACTCTTTGTTTATGGCCCTATTCTACCCTGAGATAGAGTCATTTGTTAGCATGTTAGGCTCCCCCATTGGACAGTAAGCCCTTGAAGTCAGTGACTGTATCTAATCATCTTTGTTCCCGCCACTCCTATTCACGCACATTCTCATTCTCTCTCTCTCACACTCCCCCGTCCTTGCATGACCCAGAACTTGGTGAAAAAGCACGCTGAGGAGCACAGGGACTCTCTTCCCAGCTTCCGTGAGTACGTGTAACTAATTTCCTCCAGTGCTCAAAGGTGAGAAGGGTTTCCAATCCTGAAACACAAATCCCGAGCTTAAGCACGCCAACCCCGTCCCTTTTTATGCCACGAGGAGACAATCCACCCTCCTGGGGACACCCCTGCATTTTTCAAATTGACTTTGAAAATAAAATACTCGCATTTACAAAAATCAGAGTAGTTTCACTTTGTGACCTTGCTTCATGACCATTTTTTTTTTGCTGACCATAATGTTTACTGGGACTCTTAGCATCATAGTATTAAAACTCCAGAGCCTCAGAGAAACGTCATCCACACCTGCCGTTTTGTAGGTGAGGAAACTGAGGCCCAGAGGGACAAGGTGACTTGCCCAAGGTCACTCAGCCAGGACTTGGGCCCAGACCCCTGATCCACAGAGCACGCTGCTCAGTGATGGGTCAAGAGTGCATTGGACAAGGATTTTTGTTTGTTTTGCTTTCAACTTCAAAAACAGAATTGAAAATTGCAAACGTTACGGCACTGTGGAGTCTCAGGAACAGACTAACAAAGTGGAAAAAAAGAAATTGAAGCAGAAGAGGCACCACTTCCCTTCAGGAGCCCCAGCGCGGTGCCCCGGGCTCAGGCTGGGTGCACAATAATGGTGTGCTCTGGTCTGTGGGGGCTCCCGCCCCAGCCCCGGCTGCCAGAAAGCGCCTGTTGCCGTCCATCCAGCTCTGTGGTTTGGACAGCTGGGCTTGCTTCTTAGGACATGTGGGAGTTTCCTGATACTCTGGGGTGGGCCAAAGGGAAGGAGCCGGTTTGATGCCTCTAATCTCGCTCTGCAGGACAGCCCAGCACCTGTGGTGAGGAGAAGCAAGGAGAAACAGAAAGAAAAGAAGATAAACTTGACAAAGGCACTTGTGTGTGTGGTTGCAGCTCTGGGCAGAGAAGCACGATAGCAAGGATGGGGTGGAGGAGGGGAGGCCGGGAGGCAGGGCCATGTGGAGATGGAGAAAAGGAAAGTGTCAGGGAGGCAGCTGGGGGCATGGCCACGTTGCTGCCACCCCTAACCAGAACCTCGAGTCGTTTATAGCTAGTAGACAGCAGGGTTGAAGAGCTTTATCCAGGTGTAAGTGAACGACAAACGGGAGAGTGACGACCCTCAGCTTCCTTCCCCACCTCCGTGGGCCTGGGATGGCTCCTGCCTCAGTTTACCCATGGAATGAGGCACATCTTCCAGCCCACATGGTGAAAGGGTGAGTGCACGGCTGTGAGGGGGCATTCTGGGGACTGGAGGCCCTCCCTGGGCCTCATTCCTCACCCCGCCTCCCCACTCTCCTGCCGGCCCTCAGTCCAATCATCCACTTCCCACCTAGCATGCTTCTCCCAAGACACACAAGGGCCGGGAGTGGCCTCACTCACTGACCTCGGCAGAGATGGCCCCTTCTGAGACCCCTTCCTCTGCACAGCCAGCTCCTCACCCCCACCTCCCGCACTAAGCCTACTTGCTGGGACCTGTGATTCTGTTCCGGACAGCTCAGGGTCTCCTCTCTGCCCCACCGAGACGGTGTTCCCATGCGTGGGTGCTGCTCTCCTCACGCAGTGGGATGTGTTTACCCCAAGGCCCCTGTGCCCTTGAACACTGCACCGGCTGCACCTGGATTAAAGAAGACACCAATACACGGCTGGCCAGCCAGCCAGTGACAGGGCAGTCACCAAGACTGGCGCACCTGGGGGGCCCGCCTAATATTTGGCCACAGACTTGTTCTTTGTTCAAATAAAAATGGAGGTATATTATTCTACCATAAAAATTAAAAGAAAAAAAAAAAAGGTCGTGGGACCGTAAAGGAGCAGGTAGAAGAGGACGGTAAGTGGAAATTAGGGTGGAGGGAGAGCTGTAATTAGGGCTGAAAGAGCAGCTGCAGCGAGAGGCCTGCTCAGACAGCCTTTGTAGGTTCAAATGGACACCCTGGAAACGGGGTGGCCGGGGGCGGCTCAGGGAGGCGGTAGGCGGCCTATCACACCAGGAGCGGAGGACCTGGGGAGGGCCAGGCCATGGTCACTGGGAGACAGTGGCGGGCCCAGGTAGCCTGTGATTCCAGACGAACCACACAGAAGGGCAGCCTGCAAGCTGCCGTGGTGGTGCACTGAGCACCAGAAAAGCCCTACAGCCCTGCCCGGTGGCGGAGCACTTTGTTCCTCTGGCGGGGAAGCTCTGTGCTCCTATTGCTTGTGGTAGATACTTCATCGAGGCTGGGCAAGTACTGGTCCGCATACAGGAGGCGCAGGCAAGCTGTCTGCCTCGAGGAGCCCATGGGGGCGGGAGACAGGTGCTTTTCAAGTGTGGTTTTGTTCCAGCCTGCCTATAACCCAATCTGGTATATATTATATCCTCATTTTACAGAACTGGAAACCAGAGCTCAGAAACGTTATCATTTGTCAAGGATGCACCGTAATTGGGGGAGCCAGGGTTTGAACCCAAGACTCCAAAGCCCCTTCTCTTCACATTGTCCAGGCTGCCCTCCAGAGAGGGGTCTGCAAGCAGCACTGCTGTGACCCAGCATCTAAAGCTGCAGCTAGAGAAAGGGGCAAAGGAAAAGCCAAAGCCACTTCCTGCTCACATGTAAGCAAGCCTCTGACCCATTCCCTCCCAGTCTCTGGTGGGGCAACCCCAACCAACTCTGAAGCCTTTCCTGGGCCAGCACACACCACATGTGTTCTGGAGTCAGGGGATGCCTCTGTCGTGACTTGGCCATGGAGGCAGAGGCAGGAGCTGCAACACACCAGGGACCAGGCTCCTCTTGGCAGAGGCTGGGGCCTAAAGGTGGAGGGACAGCCCAGCTGTCTGAGGGCACTGGATGGTTTCAGTTCACAACAGTTTGGGGAAGCACCCAGCTACTTTCAGTTCAGGATCCTAGGCAGGGAAGGAGTTTCTCTTCACATTTTTGTTGGCTGTGGCGCACACGTGAGGCTGAAGCCAGGACATCCTGGCCAAACGCTGGCTAACAAGTATCTGCCCACAGAGGCAGCCTCAGTTCCCTGGCAGGGTGGGGAAGGGAGGGGAGATGCATGGCTCAGCCTCAATGTCCTGCAGACTGGAGCCTGTTTTTCATCTCCCCAGAAACTTCTTAGACACAAGGAAGGCCGTTTCAGAAAGCAGGGAGCCACAGAAGACCCGGAGGATGATGCTAGGTTTTGGGGTGAGATGCAGACCACGCAACTCTAAAAGGAATATATCTGACCTCTTCTTCTACGGGTGGTTGGGGGACAGAGGAGGGCAGAGTATAGACAAGAGGGCAGTATCTGCCCTGGCCAGATTTTGTGGGAAGGGGCAGGGGCATATCAAGGTTAACATGAAGTCAGCGCAGCTTGGCTAGATAGCGGTTGATGAAGAGGCTGCTGCTGGCCAGGCACCCACCCTCACACTCATCCTCACCTGTTACCCATTAAAGAGTTGGTGGTTTCCATAGAAACAATATAAGCTCAGTAGAGGAGGGGTTCTCTTGTCCTCTTCCTCTTCCAGCGTTTACCCCTCGTTTTCAAGCTCCTGCTTCTCTGTCTTCCCCTGGAACATCTCCTCCACTCAACTCTCCCCACTTTCCTAACTTCTCCTCGCCCTGACCCCTGCTTCTACTTGTCTGAAATGTGAACACATTGGGTACTCTGCTGTGCTAGCTGAGGGGCTCCCAACCCTGGCAGCTATGGCAAACTGCTAGTTGGCCCCAGTATCTTATTCTACCTTTCTGCCAATTTTTAGCTGAGCATGAGACCCTCCAGAAAAAAGGCTACAATTTGCATCAAAGTGTGATCCTTTGACTAAGCTCTGGCCAGTGGGAAGTCAGCAAGTATGTCATGTGCAACTTTTAGGAAGTGACTATAAATGGGGGAGATGCACTTTTATCCTTCCTTTCCATCTTCCTTGTTAGTAGGAATGTGGACATGATGGCTGGAGCTCAATCAGCCATTTTGGCATATGAGGTGTGTGTTAGGATCACTGTATGTCCATCTTAAAAAATGTCCATCTTAGGGCTTCTTAAATCATGGTGTTGTGCTCAATGCCACAAGTGATCCTCTGAGATGATCACCTCACATCAACCACATTCTTACAGCCCACAGAAGGGGTTGATTTTTCAGAGAGAGGCTCATTGAGTTCCAAGCCATCTTGTGGAAGAGGGTCTGGTACATCACATTTCACCTACATGTCTGGGTTGGGCCCATGGTGGCATACGTTTGTGATTCCCTGTGTGACTTGCAAGTCCAACCCAACAGCATGTTGCTTCACACCTCTCATCACATGCCTCTTACCTCCTGCCCCAGAGCTTCCCTGTCACTGCTGAGGAGAGAGGTGCCCTGGGACGCACTACCCAAGCACACACACCAACTTCCAGGCCAGGCATTGGGCTGGAGGACAGTCTCCCTGCAAACAGGCGGGTGGAGAGTCCGCTGGCTCCCGCTCCATACTGGCTGGCTGCACGTGCTGTGGCTCCCACCGCAGATGCTTCCACTGATGTGTTAGCATCCGGTGCAACCTGGAAGTGTGGGGGCCTGATGTCCAACTCATAGCAACCCTATAGGATACAGTAGAACTGCCCCATAGGGCTTCCAAGGAGCCGCTGGTGGATTCGAACTGCTGACCTCTTGGCTAACAGCCGAGCTTTTAACTACTCTGGCACCAAAACCAAAAAAACCAAACCCACTGCTGTCGAGTCCATTCCGACTCATAGCGACAGAGCAGAACTGCCACATAGAGTTTCCAAGGAGTGCCTGGCGGATTTGAACTCCCAACCTCTTGGTTAGCAGCTGTAGCACTTAACCACTATGCCACCAGGGTTTCCACTCTGCCACCAGGGCTCCACATTTAAAGGGTAAGTAAAATATATCTCTTAGAGGTTATACGGTTTGCCCAAGGACAAGAGCTAATGACTGAAAATCCCTGGCTGTCTACTGTCCAGTCCATGAAACCAGACTGCACCCTGCTTTTATGCCCACCCCTTAGAGACCACACCGTTTGGGAGTCATTAGTGCCGCTGACCAAATTTCTGGTTCTTCTCCTGGGCACATGGTACAATGGCCCTGCCCTGCCCTCCTGAAGTCAGAAATGGCCCCATGTTGGCTTACACCAGAGCAACGTAAGCAGAAGTGACTTGTGTTTGAGTGGTGGCTCTAAGAATCGCTGGTGTGATTCTCCAGGCGTCTCTTTCAGCAGTCCTGGGGAGGGTGCCTGCTCTGGCAGCCTGGGTCCTGGGGTGCAGATGGTGTGGAAAAGATGGACGTGTGTGAGAACGAAAAGTCCACCTCTGGCTTTTCAGCCACTGTGAGTTGTTGTTGTTTGTTTTAAAGAACAGAAATGTATTTTTTCAGTACTTGGCTGGGGGTGGCGGTGGGAGGGTCCTTCGTTGTCCATTTCAGTTTCTAGTAGCTGCCGGCAATTCTAGGAGTTCCTGGACCTGTAGATAGATGCGCCTGCCGTATGCGTCTGTCTTCTCATGGAGTGTTTCCCTGTGTGTGTCTAGTCTGCTCTCTTGTGTGTGTGTATGGTAAATATATATGTAACAAAACATTTGACATTTCAACAATCTTCGCATGTACAGTTAGTGACATTAGTTACCTTCATCATGTTGCTCTAAGCCAGCCTCAGCCAACCCAACTTGACTAATAAATTGAACCTGCTGCCATCGAGTGCATTCCGACTCATGGTGATCCCATGTGTTTGAGAGTAGAACTGCACTCCAGAGGGTTTTCAATGGCTGTTGCCTTTCCCAAGTACATCAACAAGTCTCTCTTTTGAGATTTCTCTGGTTGAATTCGAACCACCAACCTTTCAGTTAGTAGTCAAGCACCTAACCATTACATGCAGGTTATAGTCAGAGAGTCTAGCTCATCTCAATTTGTTTTCAAAGGAGACACATTGAAGCCAATTTCTTAAAATGTCAAAGATCTTCTCAAATTCCCACCGCCCTCAGCTTCCCAGGAAGGGTGTGTCTGTGTTAGTTGAAACATTCACAGTGAGGGTTCTGACAAGCCTTCAAGATTAAAGCTGAGGGATGGGCTTTTATTTCAGAGCTCAAAGGCTGACGGCCAAAAAAGTTGTTTCCAGGTTTCTGCCATTGAATCAAACCTTTCCACGGCCCTGACTTATATATGCATGTGAAAGCTGGACAAGGAATAAGGAAGACCGAAGAATTGATGCTTTTGAAATCATCGTGTTGGTGAAGAATATTGAATATGCCATGGACTGCCAGAAGAACAAACAAGTCTGTCTTGGAAGAAGTACAACCAGAATGCTCATTAGAAGTGAGGATGGTGAGACTTCATCTCACATACTTTGAACATGTTATCAGGAGGGACCAGTCCCTGGAGAAGAACATCATGCTTGGTAAAGTAGAGGGTCAGCGAGAAAGAGGAAGACCCTCAACAAAATGGATTGACACAGTGGATGCAACAATGGGCCCAGACATAACCAAGATTGTGAGGATGACTCAGGACTTGGCAGTGTTTCATTCTGTTGTACATAGGGCCGCTGTGAGTCGGAGGAAACTCGATGGCACCCCTAACAACTTACAGTCAGGGTAGGCATCCCTTACCAAGCAAACTTAGTTTTTAAAAATCTTTTTGATGTGAAAGAAATTTAAAGTTTTATACTTAGGAAGAGACAAATAAAAACAAAGGAAATATCTCCACTTGCCATGCCTCTAGCTCCTCAAAGAAACCTCATTCCACTGAATTCCATTCTCTCCTGGGCCAGCCTACCCTTCGGGGCAAAGACGGCTAGTGGAAGACTGTGCTGGACAAAATCAGGAGAAATCAATCCACTTCTTCTTAAAATCCTTCAGCCTGCCCAGGAGCTGCCCAGTTCTGGGTGAAGGGACCCAGTTGATTTCCTTTCAGTGACCAAATGGCAACAGCCCAGGGTACTGGTGGCCATGGAGTTGACTCTGACTCCTGGTGACCCCATATTTGTCAGAGTAGAACTGTGTACCACAGGGTTTTCAAGGGCTGGTTTCTTAGAAGGGGATTGCCAAGCCTTTCTTTTGAGGTACCTCTGGGTACTCCTTTCGTTTAGCAGTCAAGCATGTTAGCTGTTTGAACCAGCCAGGGACTCTGTAGTCCAGGATGGGGAGAGAGGACTTGCCTCCATGGCAGGCAGTCTAGCCCCAGTGCAAGCATCCTTTTTCCTTGTAGAAACACGCTCAGACCAGGGCTGCACTTCCTGCCCAAACCCTTTGCCCAGGAGAATTGAACACTTCAAGAACATACATTCATCACTGGAAACTGTAAGCTTGTTGCTTAAGAAAAGGGGGTTGTGGCTCCTTTTGAGCTTGTATCCTTGTGAAATCTTCGCACACTGTGGCTCTCATTGTAGCTTACACGGTCTTTCTCGGACCCACCAGCCTTTGCTGCACTCTGCCGATTGCCAGTCCTCTTTCTCCCACCCATTCCAGCTCTGCAACCCTTCACGGCTATTCCCAGCCCGTCTCCTCCATGGAACCTGTGCCCACGGAGTTCCCTCCTGGCCATAAACTTGTACTTTATTTCAAGCCAGTAACGGAATCCCTAACACTTCATTATACAATTAATAGTCCCATATGTGTTAGCTTCCTTCGCCAACTTCATTGCAAGCCCACAGGGCAGGAATCACGCCTCGTTTCCTTCTCTTTTCATCCCATCCTCCGGACAAGTATTCGGCTGGGGGCGTGGCGGTCACTGCACAAGCCCTCTGTCTGTCTCACTTCACATGGAGGTTCAACGCAAGACTGTTTTCTATTCTTAACCTATAAAACTGGATTTGGAGGGCCAAAGCATCAGCTACCAACTCTTTGCAGATATTTGATGCTGGCACCTCTCACTGTCAAGCACCAGTACTCTAAGAATTCTAAACCCTTCTTTATTTGGAGGGCAAAATAACCCATGTTTCTGATACTTTGCTGTTTGCAAGATTATCTGGGTGTCCAAGGAAAATTAGAAGATCTTTCCAAGACTGAAAGCATCAAAATGAACTAAAATTTAGAAGATCTCTACAAGAATACCCTACACACAAGCTCCACTCCCTCTGCCCTAAGCTGCTGTGGTCTGTTAACTGAGTTTTTGTGTAATTCCTAACTCACCTCCTCCCTGCAGCGCAGCTCCTTGTTATTCACTTGGGATCAAAGGCCACTGTGATGTCTACAAAATACAAGCCTACTTGGGAAAGGCCACTCCCTAAAATCTTCCCATGCTGTCGAAATTCTTTAGCGTACTGTGTAAGACCCCACTTACTTCCTCCACTGACACGTGTGCAGCGTTGTGAGGCGTTGTTGGTTCTGTGGGAGCATGCTCGCCTTCCATGCAGGAAACTCAGGTTCGATTCCCGGGCAATGCACCTCAAGAGCAGCCACCACCCGTCTGTCAGTGGAGGTTTGCATGTTGCTGCGATGCTTAGCCTGGAGCTTCCAGACTAAGATGGACTAGGAAGAAAAGTCTGGCAATCTACTTCTGAAAATCAGCCAGTGAAAGCCCTATGGATCACACAGTTCTACACGCATGGGGCTGCCAAGAATCAGGGGCCAGCAGTTAACAACAACTTCCTCCAACCCCACTTTCACCCTCACCCCCTCAGGGACCAGGACTTATTAAAGTTCTTTCATTCCAGCATCCACCCTGAGCTTTCTTGCTTGGGATCCTTTATAAAGCCTTCCTCGGTCTGGAACGCCTTTCTCGGGTCCTCTTTTCTTACCTTGGCTAACTTCTACATTTTTTTTCCACCTCAATTTAGAAGTCAGCCCCTCATGGAAGCCTCCCTTGAGGCCTCCGGTACGGGTTCCGCACCCACCTTGATGCTCTTTTCCTCCCCCAGCTCAGCACGATTTAGCAGACTGGGTTATAGCGGGGACAGCAGATGGACAGCTCTCCCCCACGTTCACCTGGGCCATAACACCAGAAGCACCTGCACCCTGCGCCACTTTCGTTGCTGCCCCTCTCTTCTTTTGGGAGGAGCAGTGTTGGAGGAGACAGAGAAGAATAATGGGGAAACGGTTGGTTCATAACCCAGTTGCCATTGAGCTGACTCCAACTCATCGCAATCCCATGTTGGCTCATAAGTAAGGTTAATTTTAAGTTAAAAATGCAGGCGGTAAGCCGCTAGAGTATAAAAAATAGTCAGAATGGGAAAATAACCCCAACAAGTATCTTCAGTGCCCATGTAACTCATCCACCTGGGCCTGCCATAAAGAGCGTTTTCCACAGAGAGAAATAATTTAAATGGTAGCAGCAAGTCAGCCCTCCGTCCCTCCAAGGGGAGGGAAATGGGATGCACGAACCACTGTTCTCTTGCCAGTGCTTCTTCCATCGTGGTCATCCTGCCAAAGTGACAAGCAGGCAGTGAGAAGTGTAGTTTAGGGGAAACTTTGCTGTTGTTGTTGTTGTCATCATCAAGGTGGCTCTAATTCATGACAACCCCATGTACAACAGAACAAAACACTCCTGGGTCCTGAGCCATCTTCATTATCATTGATATGCTCAAGTTCATGGTCTATTTTAAGTGCCTCCCAACCTAAGGCAATCATCTTCCAGCGCTGTATCAGACAATACTCTGTTGTGATCCATAGGGTTTTCATTAGCTACTTTTCAGAAGTAGATCACTAGGCCTTTCTTCCTTTAGGAAGAAAGGGGAAACTTAAGGAGATCTATAAGATTTCTGCTTTACTTTCTGATTTTAGAGCCCAACATTGGAAACCCTAACCCTCTGTACAGAAAATACATTTGTGATATATTTCACACATGGAATTCTGCTCCCTGAAATGGTAGGCTTTGCATAGAAGAGGATAATAGAAGATCTGAGAAAAGTCACAACAGTCTTGTGGAATTGCAAAAATGTTGAGGGCAGACTTAGGCAATACTCAGGGATGGACAGCATGGAATAGCGACACCGCTGAGCAGGAATCACAGAGCATGTGGTGTTTAGGGGCCTAAGGGTGGGCCATCCTTCCCTGTAGGACTTCTCTATAGACTGCCCTTGCTCCTGGAAGGCCACCAAGAGTTCTCCTGCCCCTCAGTTGCTTGTCAATCCCAGACTCTTATGGGACATTTGAAAAACTATTGTATCCAGATTTTTAATTATTTACTTCTACTTTAACTATGTCAATCCTCTATTGAATTACACTGTACATTCAGGCCAGACCAGCATTTTCTTTTGTGTGAGGTACGGTGGATAATGAGAAGCCCCACAAGTTTAAATGGGAGAATATCAAGGATATGCATTTAAGGGAAAGGGAGATGAGGGTTGAGTGGACTTCCCATCACTGCACACATCACACTACATGGAATTGCCTGTCTACTGTATATCTTCCTCACTAAGCCTCAGGCTTGTGAGCACAGAAAGTATGTCTCTCTGGTTCCCTCTATCTCTAGATTCTAACACAGTGCCTGGGGCTACTAGATGCTCAGTAAAAATATTTTTGGTTGAATGGCTTGCTAAGTGAATGACAGAATGTGAAGGCCAATGAAAAAGCAAAGTTAAGAAGCAATAAGGGATTGAAATCCAAATAATAAAGGAAAGAGAAGGGAAGGGCTCAAAAAGAAACTAAGTTTAAGAGGAGAGTCTGTTAATGTTGTGAAAGTTCAGAACATTGGTTGTGAGACTGGAAGGAAACAGAAACTTGGGGTGACGATTGAAATTAAAAAAAATTTTAATTGCATCAAATGTCATAAGGACAAGAAAAAAATAAGGCCAAGTGCTCTAGACTTTCTCTACATCCCTATTAAGCTCTTATTATCAGAAACAAGCACGAAAACAAGAACTTCCTCTTCCAAACTGTCTTGTTCACAGAGCTACAAAGTGTTTTGTAATGAAAGAGGTGTCAGACAAGAAGTCTACGTGGATTTTCCATCTATTCTTCAAAGCCTGTGGAAGCAGTCAACACCCAGTCAGGAAAACAGGAACTGCTCTAGGTATTTCAAGCAGAGGGAATTTAATACAGGGACTTGGTTACAAAATATTGGAAGGGCAGATAGAAGGAAAAGGGAGAAAAATAAGATTATCTATAAATAACAGTAGGACTCTGCTACCACCCCTAGGACTAGAAGTCAAAAAGAAGGATTGAATTATGGAGCCCACAATGGCATACCCAGAGGCTGCTGGTGTGCCTGCTTCTGCATGGCTGCAGTGTAGGAAGCTAGGGCCTGATGCTCCTGCTGATGCCACTGGGAGCCTGGAGGAGCCACTGTTGGAGCCAGAGGTCCCAGCCACTCTTCTGCTGAGGCTGCTGCTGCAGTTGTTGGAATCCTGTTGTCTGAGCAGAGATCAAAAGGCTAAACTTTGCTGTTGCTGCTGCCGCTTCCAGGGGAAACAGGAAAAAAAGTCCATTTCATCCTTGCCTCCTTCCAATCACTGACAGTGCCTGCCATTAGCAAAAACTGATAGGCAGAAGAATGACAAAGAATCTGAAAAGGTGGTTGTCAGGCTTCTAGCTCCTTAGTTTACAGAAGAGGGCATGAAAGGGTGAGAACAGAGAAGCAAGACATACATCTGGCTGACCCATAGCGTGGGGAGGTCCATGTTTTAAGTGACCAGTTTGTGTGTTGTGTGTGTGCGTGCATGCGTGTGTGTGTGTGTAGGTAAAGGCACACACAAACACATACACACACACTTCTGTCTGAGGCAAGAGATTATTATACAATTTAAGTGTCCCAAATTCAGTCATTGTACATGTCAAAACAACAGTTTTAATTACGTTGTTGGGCTATACTATAGCATCCTAGCAGTCTAGAGAGGCTGGCTGGCTCATTCTATTGGTCATTACTCATTAGCACAAATCTCATGTACATTTTGATCCTTTGGGGTCTCCCACAGTTCATGGTAGGTTAAGCATAAGCGCTTAGTATGTTCACATTAAGTATTTAGGTAATTTGTCTCTCCCAGGTCCCACAAGGGTTTTTAGTATTAAAAACAACCTAAATGAAGGTATCATTCAAAGGAATAAAAGTTTCAATACTCTTGATCCTAGGAATATTCAGGAGATAACTTTCCTCAAGGGACTTTCAATAAATTAATTTCAAAAAAAATTCCTCTCTGGAAAGTCTTCTAGTGACAAAGATGACCTCTTGAGAATGTTTTTTGCCTTTCTGGTTTTGTTTTATTTGGTTTGGTTTGGGTCTTTTGTTTGTTTTTGTTTAACGGGGGCCTCTGTTTTGTTTTGTTTTTTTAATGCATATTTCCAAATTTACAAAAAAGTTGCAAGAACAGTATAAAGAACTACCACATCCCCTTCACCTAGATTTCCCAATTGTTAACATTTTGTCACATTCTCTCTATCTCTCTCTCTATATATATATATCCGTGTTTGTGAACGCACACACACACAGACACACACACACAGTCGATCTCTGTATCTGCAGGTTCCAAAAAGCAAAACTTGAATTTGCCGCTCACTGGTCACTAAGCTGAAGCCATGCAAATGAAGGGCTGTGCAGCATCCCCTGCTGTAGCCTCCCGCCAGCTCACAGCTCCTCAGTCTTTCTCCAGCACTTGTGGTTTGAGCATTGTTCACCTCGCATCTCGTTCATTCGTTCACTACTTGTGTTGTGTGTACCCTTCATCTCTGCGAAACAATGGCTCCTATGAAGTAACGAAGTGGTCAGACAATCCCTCAAAGGCTAAGTGTGAGAGGTTGAGAAGTGTGAGAGGTTGAGTAGAGCGAGAGGAAGGAGTTTCAGGCTAGCTAGCTAGCTCTGGAAAGCACTGCAGCCTCAAGAACTTCAAGATCAAGGGCTAATTGCATCGGTTGAGGCCCAGGCAGCATCAGCATTCCCAGAGGTGCTCCAGAAACTCATAGAAGAGAAAGGCTACCGTCCAGGGCAAGTCTTCAGTTGTGATGGAACAACTACTTACATAGTATCTACATGGTACTAGGCATTCTAAGTAATCTAGAGATGATTTGAAGTATAAGAAGGATTTGCGTAGGTTATATGCAAATACTACGCCATTGAACATAAGGGACTTGAGCATCCAAGGATTTTGGTATCCAAGGGGGTCCTGGAACCAATCCCCCATGGATACCAAGGGATGACTGCATATATCTATGTGTACATGTACATATCTGTGTGTATCCTTGTGTGTGTGTATACATCTGTATATCCTTGTGTGTGTATGCATGTATCTATATATATAAACAATATATGTATATGTGGTATGTGTGTGTAAATACATACATTTGTTTTCTGAACCCTTTGTGGGCAAGTTGCCAACATGCTGCCCCCTCACTCCTCTATATTCAATGGATATTTCCCAGAACAAAGACACTCTCATACAAAACCGCAATACAATCATGTGCATCAGGAAATCAACTTTGATACAATACTACCATCCAAACCAAAAACCCTGTTCAAAACTCTCCAACAGTCCCAACAACATCCCTTTTTCTTTCTGGCCCATAATCCAATCCAGGATCACACCTCGTTATTAGTCTCCTTCAGTGTGAGCGTTACTTGGCCTTTCTTTGTCTTGTACTTGACAATCTTAAAGAGCAAGGTCTTTCATTCTGTAGAATGACCTTCACCTGGCTCAGTCCATCTTGCCTCCTGACCAAACTCAGGCTGTACACTCTGACCTGGAATGCCTTGGAAATGCTGTACGGTACATCATCTCTGGGGTACACTAGGCCTACGTGTCCCACTTGTGGCATTGTTAACCTTGATCACCTGGTGATGTTATCTGCCAGATTTCTTCACCATAAAGGTGGTCACCATTTTCCCCTATGTTACTAAGATGTATTTTGTGAGCAATACCCTGAGATTATGCTTTGTTTTCTAGTCGCAAGGTGCCAGACCATTTCTCTCTTGCTTGTGGGACATCTTCTGCAGATATTCCCTATTAATCTATCCTAGCCAGGTCTAACTTGCCACATGCTTTAACTAATTTTTTTTTCTACCAAAAGAATGGGCAGTAAGGTAAAATAGCCAAGGGTTTAAGGATGCCTGGATACCAACCCATCTTAATTTCTCTGAGTCTCAGTTTCCAGATCCATTAAATGAGGGCTGAAACAGGACTAAATAAATTTGAGAAGGCCCTGGGTGGAAGGAACAATTAATGCACTTGGTTGCTAACTGAAAGGCTGAAGGTTTGAGTCCACCCAGAGTCCCCTTAGGAGAAAGGCCTGGCAGTCTACTTCCGAAAAATCAGCCATCGAAAACCCTATGGAGCACAGTTCTATTGTGTCATACCTGGGGTTGCCATGAGTTACACAGTCCACAGCAACTGGTGTTATGTTAAGTGTGACAGTTCCATTCAGCTCTGGCCTGGCACAATTTTAAGATCTAATTCTGCTCGGAGGTCTGTGTCTGTACTCTAATTGGCTTTTTGGCAACAGTCGTTCACTTTATTAATGGATTGGGTAGTTTGGGGGAAGACGTGTCTTCCTGAGTCCCCCAGATACAGATGGGCATGAGGAAAGAAGCAAGAGTTTTAACATTCTCTGTTGAATGGCCACAGGACCTCTCACTTCCCAATGCTCCCAAATATGGACACACCCTTACTGTGCCAACTCTTTGAAGAAGGATTCTAACATGGCACTTCATGACCTCCATGAAAATGATCATAATTTCACCACAAGAAAACAGGTTTCACCTAACTCCTTCCCCTCTCTGCTTAGTAAATTAAAACACTGACACACATACAGAGACGGAAAGTTGATTAGAGGTTGGTTATAGCTGAGGGGTGGGGGGATAAGGAAGTGACAATATGGTAGCTAAAGGTTACGAGGTTTCTTTCTGAAGTGATGAAAACCTTCTAAAATTGACTATGGTGATGTTTGCACATATCTGTGAATATACTAAAAACCAGTGAGTTATACACTTTAAATGGGTGAATTGTATGGTATGTGAAAAATATCTCAATTAAACACATTTATAAGAAAACACCATAAGAGAATACTAAGTCTTTCAGGGTTAATGGTACAGATGGGGAGAGAGATCTTCCAGATGTGGCCGTCAGCGAGGTCAGGTGAGGACATGAAGAGGTGCTGGAGAGCAGGGTAAGCACCACAGTGGGGAAAGAGGTGAGTGCAAAGGCCTGCTGATGCGGGGAGGCGGGCTGAGTGAAGAGGGCCAGTGCCCCTGCTGGCAGACGTGGCTTTGCTGGTGGAGCTCTGGGTCTTAACTGGTAGATAAGCACCAGGTTACCTCTGCCCAGATAAAGACTTCAGGGATGCAGAGATCCCTGGCAAGGAGGGGCATGGGGCTGGACCACCCTACCCAGCTCAGGGACTTCACTGTCCACCACCCGTTCACTCTCCCAGGAGCAACAGAAATAACCCCTGGGTGGCATCAACAGTTACTTGCTGGACTACTAACCAAAAGGTTGAGGGTTCTAATCTACCCAGAGGTGCCTTGGAAGACAGGCCTGGTGATCTGTTTCTGAAAAGTCACAGCCTTGAAAACCCTGTGGAACAGTTCTGTTGGGCACATATGGGGTCACCGTGAGTTGAAATCGACTTGACAACAAATAGCAAACTTTATTATTATTAACTCACTTGGCACAGTGGTTAAGAGCTTGGCTGCTAACCAAAAGGTCAGCAGTTTGAATCTACCAGCCAATCCTTGGAAACCCTATGGGGATGTTCTACCCTGTCCTATACTGTCGCTATGAGTCAGAATCCACTCAACGGCAACGGGTTTGGTCTTTTTTGGGGGGTGGGGGAGTGGGGAGGGTTTATACATAATGAAACTGGATGCCTAGAACAGAAGCGAGGTCTCCTGACACTTTTTCAGAGGTCTGTCCTGAGGCTGTAGATGACTTATACCTGTAAATTCACACTGATGCTATGTCGGTATCTGTTCCTCCATGTCATCTTTATCCTGGGCGCAAGGAGTGCTGGAACCCAACACAATCCTAACCTGTAGGAACAGAGTCAGATGAGAAACTTGGAGAGACCTGGGGTCTCATTTTACAGTACCCAACCCCTGTGAAAGGGAAACCCTTTCATGCTTGCCTAAATGTGGTTCTGAAGGTTGCAGAGGCGGCATTTCTTGCCAATTAGGGACACCCGGGAATGTGCCCCAGTGCTTCCCCTGAGCGTTCATCCTCTACTCAGGGGTTGGTGTGGACTCATTGGGGACCAATATAAATCACAGCCTTCTGATTTCCAGTGGCTCTCTGCTTCTGCAGAAAGCCAGGGAGTGCTAAGGAAAACAGGCTTGGGTTTGGAAATAAAAAGGCAAAGACACTCCTAGAAAATTTATCCAGGATGAGGAGAATGACAAGAAGGGGGCTCCCTGGTGACTGAGGCCCACAAGGGCCAGGAGGCATTGAATTCAGATGGGTCCTTGGCAGATCGAGAGCCAGGTAAGGTCAGAGGCTGAGACTCGGCTCAGCGGCCCCTCCCTGGACATGACTGACTGCCCCGTCTGGATGCATTTCCTCCAGGCTTTGTTCCAACAAGGGCTTCTTTTGAAAGAGGAGGAGCCCAGGCACCGCAGGAGGAGCCGGAGGCTGAGCAGGACCAGCCTCCGGGCCTGCGGGCTGCAGTGCTTCCAGCCTGCTTCCAGCCTGCAGGTTACCTCCTCACCTTCTTACCACAGGGGCTAGGTAAGCCTGGGATCCAGGAAAGAAGGAAAGGCCCTGGTGCAGGAGGGGTACAGGACAATGGCTCAGTTGTTGCTGGGTGAGGAATGTCCCCGTCACCACCGTCATGTCTGATTTTGAGCCAGAAATCCACCCTCAGAGACACATACAAAGCTGTGATTACCAGGAGCAGCACACACCTTGGGAAGGGAGGTCTGCTCTCCAGCTTCAAAGGAGCAGCTTTGCCCTGCACAATAGCACAGGTTTGAATAGCTCTCTGGCACATTTGTTTTTTAAAATGCTCGCATTCTGTTTTTCCACCCGATCATGTCTTCATCCGTAAGGACAAAGATCACAGCTGAGCTGCTCACGAGTGAGCTGTTGGTTTATTACATCAACGCTGTCATTAACTGTCTTTCTCTAACACACACTCATTCATACACTCGGAAAAAGAAAACAACATATACAGAAGAAACAATGTTGCCTTTCTGCATCACTATATATTTGAGGACTTTTATAGCTAACTGAGGGGACTCCCTGGGTGGCACAATTACAGTTAAGCGCTAGTCTACTAGCTAAAACATTAGAGGTTTGAACCCACCCAGAACACAGGTCAGGTGATCTGCTTCCAAAAGGTCACAGCCTTGAAAGCCCTATGGGGCAGTTCTATTCTGCACACATGGGGTCGCCATGAGCGGACTTGATAGCAACTAACAACAACATCACTGATAGTCCCGGGTGGCACAGTTAATGGTCTCAACAAAAAGGTTGATGGTTTGAGCCCATCCAGAGGTGCCTCAGAAGAAAAACCTGGCAATCTACTTAAATGAAAGACCCCAGACACTGAAAACCCTAGCCCTATGGAGCTGTTTGACTCTGACATACATAGGGTGGACATAAGTCTGAGTCAACTCGGCGGCAACTGTGGTGATAGCTGTCTGACATTCACCAGGCAGCTAGACTAGGCAAGGAAGGCCGGTGATGAGAACCCAGGCACCTGCTTCAGCCCAGCAAACCAGGAAAACAAAGCTGGAAATTACTTGAGAAAGTTTTCATCTTTTTAGCCTCCTAAGGCAAAAAAAAAAAAAAAAAAAATTTTTTTTTTTTTTTTTTTAAGGCAGGGTCCTAAGCAGGCGGTGAGTCCACATCCCGTGGGCTGATCTGTCCTGAGAAGTCTGATGCCCAAGGGAGGGATGGGTATAATGTGGTGATTACCCACGTGGGCTTTGAAATCGGTCTGACTGGTTAGAATCTGGCTCCACTACTTACCACCTCTGTGAACTTGACCAAGTCACTGACCTCTCTGAGCCTCAATTTCTTATTCCATAAAATGGGAATTGCAATTGTTCCTACTTCGCACAGTTATTACACACATTGTGTATTTAAAAGTGCTTAGCAAAAGTGAAAGAACTCAATGTTAAAGATGGATATTAGTCTAACCCCTTCATTTTAAGTTGGTGTCTTGGTTATCTAGTGCTACTGTAACAGAAAGACCACAAGTGGATGGCTTTAACAAAGAGAAATTTATTCTCTCACAGCCTAAGAGGCTAAAAGTACAAATTTAGGGTGCCAGCTCCAGGGGAAATCTTTCTCTCCCTGTCGGCTCTGGATGAAAGTCCTTGTCATCAGTCTTCTCCTGGTCTAGGAGCTTCTCAGAGCAGAAACCTCACGTCCAAAGGACACGCTGTTCCCCTGGCTCTTATTTCTTGGTGGTTATGAGGTCCCTTTGTCTTTCTGCTCACTTCTCTTTTTTATATCTAAAAAGAAACAGATTTAAAATACAACCTAATCTTGTAGATTGAGTCCTCCCTCATTAACATAACTGCCTCTAATCCAGCCTCATTAACATCATAGAGGTAGGATTTACAACACATAAGAAAATCACATAGATGACAAAATGGTCATCTATCAAAAGATACTGGCAATCATGGCCCAGTCAAGTTGACATACATTTTTGGGGGCACAGTTCAATCCATAACAGTTGGGTACACTGAAACTCAGAGAATGTGAGCTAACATAACTTATTTCAGAGTCAGGTTCAAAACCCAGACCACCTCACTCACAGTCCAGTGATTTGGAATCTTTTCTAGTTATTGTTATCAGTATACATCAGTCAAAAGGATCCTAGGTGGTATTGTCATATACTTATATGACAATTTATGTATATGACATTATATTCATGAGGAACCTGTACATAGATAAACAGGCAGTGGTTCAAACAGAACAAGGGGATACTGCATGGTTTAAAGTCAGGAAAGGTGTAAGTCCAGGGTTGTATCCTTTCACCGTACCTATTCAGTCTGTACACTGAGCAAATAATCTGAGAAGCTGGACTATATGAAGAAGAACGGGGCATCAGGATTGGAGGAATACTCATTAACAACCTGCAATATGCAGATGTCACAACTTTGCTTGCTGAGAGTGAAGAGAACTTGAAGCACTTGCTGATAAAGATCAAAGCCCATAGCTTTCATTATGGACTACACCTCAACATAAAGAAAACAAAAATCCTCACAACTGGACCAATAAGCAACATCACGATAAAAGGAGAAAAGACTGATGTTGTCAAGGACTTCATTTTACTTGCATCCACAATCAACACCCATGCAAGCAGCAGTCAAGAAATCAAAAGACGCATTGCATTGGGCAAATCTGCTGCAAAAGACCTCTTTAAAGTGTTGAAAAGCAAAGACGTCACCTTGAAGACTAAGGTGCGCCTGACCCAAGGCATGGTGTTTTCAATTGCCTCGCATGCATTCGAAAGCATCACGAGGAATAAGGAAGACTGAAGAATTAACGCCTTTGACACTTTGTTCCTTACTCGTTCAGAAAATGACTTGGTGTTGGTGAAGAATATTGAATACACCACGGACTGCCAAAAGAACAAACAATTGTGTTTTGGAAGAAGTACAAGCAGAGTGCTCCTTAGAAGCAAGGATGGCAAGACTACATCTCACATACTTTTGGACATGTTATCAGTAGGGACCAGTCCTTGCAGAAGGACATCATGCTTGGTAAAATGGTAGGTCAGCGAAAAAGAGGAAGACTCTCAACAAGATGAATTGGTACAGTGGCAGCAATAATGAACTCAAGCATAACAAGGATTGTGAGGATGGCATAAGACTGGGCAGTGTTTCGTTCTGTTGTACATAGGGTTGCTGTGAGTTGGAGCTGACTCTATGACATCTAACAATATGTGACATTATATATAGGACACTATATGTATGACAATATGTATATGGCAATATATGTATGACAACATATATATGGCTATATATGACAATATATACATATATGACTACATATATATAAGACAAGGTAAAAAAAATTTTTTTTTTTTAATATACAGGCCTTGTGGGGACTGTACCTCTAGGCTGGTAGAGGGGCTGATCTTGGAGGGATACTCAGCTCTAGAAGGCTGGGAATCCCTGGAGAAGGGGGCAGTATGGCCACAATCTAGACCCAGTCCTGGGTCCCCCCTGCCAAGGAGAAAGGAAGCTGTCCAGGCTGAGCTTAGTTCATCCTCAGGTCAGCCCTGTGGAGTCATTTCAGTCTAAGAAAGCTGAGAAACTTGCCCAAGACCTTATGATGGATGATTCGCATGGCCCTGTATGCCACAGCACCTTGGGCAGAAGGAAAGTGGGGAGGCCTGAGGAGGAAAGCCGAGGAGTAAAGGAAACTTCTATAGTTGCTGTGGTTGTTGTTAGTTGCCATCTAGTCGATTCTGACTTATGGAGACTCCATGTGTGCAGAGTGAACTGCTTTTGGAAGCAGATCACTAGGCCTGTCTTCCAGGGTGTATCTGGGTGGGTTTGAACCACCAACATTTTGGCTAGTAGTCTAGCACTTAACCATTCATACCACCCAAGGCCCCCTTCTGCGATTAGAGAAGGAAAATGTCTATTGGGCTGAGGGTTACTTGGATTTGCAAAGACTATTTTGAAAGGATCAAGCAAGTTAAATATTAGTAGCAGGCAGATATCGCTAGCTAGCACACAGGCCAGGTGTTGCCTTGCTCAGCTACTAAAAAACACCAGCCTTACTGTGGTATGAAGAATAAAAAGGAGAAATGTGAATTTTTAAAAAAAAAAAGCTGTACTAACCAGCTCTGAAAGCCTCAGTCATGGAGAGGATTCACTTACCCACATAAGAGAAGAAAAAGAAATGTGTCTGAAATTTGAAATATGAGAAAATGTGTTACACATTTGGAAAGAATTGAGAAGAAAAAGCTTTACACACCTCCTGGGTTCCGTAATAAGAAAAGAACAAAGGTAACACTTTGTTCCTTACTAGTTCAGAAAATGACTTCCTTCCTTCCTCCCTCCCCGCTTCCTTCCTCCTTTCCCCTTTTTCCTTCTTCTCTTCCTCCATTTCTCCTTCCCTTTTTCCTCTGTGCCTCTTTCCCTTCCTTCTTCCCTCTCTCCTTTCTTCCTTCATTTCTTCTCCCTTCCTGTCTCCCTTCTTTCCCTCTTTCTTCTCTCCTTTCTTCCTTCCTTCCCTCCATTCATCCCTCTCACCTTTCTCCCTCTCTTCATTCCTTCCTTGGATAAGAAGACAGAAGAGGCTGTGCCTCACAGGGCTTTCATTCTTACATTCTAGTCATATTTTGCTGAGTGCTTCCTACACAGTGCTCAATGAGAAAAACAAAGTTGCTACAATCCACTCCAGAAGCACTCCCAATTTGACAGGCATTTCTTCATTAATCCTTCACATGTTCACCAAGGTACATGAAGTCAAATGAGAAATAAAGTGATATAATTCTTGTCAGACAGTGGTCAGTGACAAATAATAATTCTAATAACAACAGCTATAACCACAAACATGGTAAGAGATCCCAAGCTCAGTTCATACATTGAATGCAAATCATTATTTAAGAAAACAAACACTGAAGTGTTCAATCTACCTCCACCCTACCTCAAGGCTGCATTTGTTCTCCAGCATAAAGTCGTACACTAAAATTGTGTTGAATTTCCATAGGTAAAACAAACACTCTAACTTTGGAAAGAGCCCAGTGATGATTCAGCAGTAAATTTTCCCCTTATCTGCAGGAGACCCAGGTTTGATTTCCTACTGGTGCACCTCATGTGCAGCCACCAGCCACCTGCCAATGAAGGTTTGTGTGTTGCTATGATGCTAAACAGGCTTCAGCAGTGCTTCTAGACTAACACGGACTAGGAAGAAAGACCTAGTGATCTACTTCTTACAGCAGCTAACAAAAACTTTGGGAAACAGTGTTACCCTTTGGTGATCCATGGACATACCACTTTTTATGCCTCTGGAGTTCTTTGGGAGTATACTTTTCCCACTGAAAGTATTTGTTGGCCTTTAGTGGGAACTTGCGAAAAGACGCAAGGTGAAAGAAACATTACTTGAAACAAAATACCCGGAGTATGAAGTTTACAAGTAAGATAGTACAACCAGGAAGTGTGATTGGCTAAAAATTTGTCTCTTTTGGCTTTTGTACCCCTAGATGAGCCTTGTAAGCATATTAACGGTTTCCTTTGTGATAGGAAGCCCTGGCAGGCTTGGTTTTGTGTGTATGTGTCATATTTGGAAAACCAGAGGTTGCTCATGTAACCTAATGGAAGAAGCCCCACCATATTTTCAACAATCAAGGTTCATTGGGACAGATAGTCACCCATTAATCAACAGGCTCAAGAACACAAAAAGCTCAGCGGTAACCATGTAGTCCCAGATAATATTTCTCAAAATCCATATTGCCGATCAAAAAATTAAACACACCCCATGACTCAGCATACTTCCATTAATGAAAACACACAGTATCAAAAAAATTCAAAGTAGAAAATAACAGAGTCACCAAAGGGTTACGTTGGAGCATGTTTGTTGGTTTTGCCTAAGAGGGACCTTACCTAGAGTGTGAGGCTAGTCACGCCAATGAGGTTCCTGCTGCCCTCCATATATTCTTGGATCATGAGAAGTCTTGGCTTTCAAAATGCTGATAGTTCAGAGGACAATAATGTTCTTTGCTGTGTGTAGCACAATAAAAAAAAAAAAAAAAATTCCACATTACTTTATAGTCACTCAACTCTATCACCTTCCACATAATTCCCTCCTCAACAACTACAGCCTCCATGGAATACAAAAATAGTCAAAGTGGGGAGGGACTTGAGAGGTCCACAGACAAGATTCCTTGGTCAAAGCTAATGTCCCCTTTTGTATATTTGCTATGTATCCGTGATAGGATTCTGTCCCTAAAAAAGATTTTTTCAAGTCCTAATCCTTGTACCTGTGAATATGACCATATTTGAAAATAGAATCTTGGAAGATACTATCAGTTAACATGAGGCCATGCTGCAATAAGGTGGCTCCTAATCCTATTTTTTTATGACTGGTGTCCTTATAAAAGAGGAGAGTTTCCGGTTAAGATGGCAGCTTAGATAGATGCACCTTAATGTCCTCCTACAACAGACTCTAGAAACCAAGTGAAACAGATACAAACAACAACCTCAGATCCCTGAACATCAAAGGGAAGTCTGGGAAGTGGACTGAGCACCAACTGGAGAGTTAGAACAAAATCAGCAGGAACACAGAGATTCTCAGAATGTCCATATCCAACCGGCCCAGCCTGGCACAATTTGGCCATTTGGAAATGGCAGCCAAAAACATCCCCAAGTGAGGAGCCCAGAAAGGTAGGTTCACAGAAAACACAGCTGAGGCAGAGACGCTGAGTAAACAAACATGGAAAGAAATGAATTAAGCTGGTCACATGCTGGGATGGAGCTAGCCCAAGAAGGAGACAGGCAGCAGTGCCATAGCATTGAAACTTGGGAAACACAGGGAAGACATAGGTGCCCAACAGAGAATTCTCTTGCGTATGTGACCCATCATATCCACCTCAAAGAAAATTACTTCCAACCAACCAGCAACATCATAGTTATACCTAGACCAATATTACAAAACAACTATAATTAATACAATACAAAAGAAGTAATAAAAAGAGAAAGGGAAGTATCTAAGGTCTAGACATATCACAACAAAAGCAAAACAATACAAAAAAGACAAGCAAAAATACAATCAATAAAGAAATATGTAAACAAATAAAATAGAACCTTAATGTCTTGAAGACAGCAGTCAATTACCAATCATATGAAGAAACAGGATAAGATAGCCCAAGCAAATGCGCAAAATAAAGGGACAGAAGACCTTTCCGAGGAAGAACTGATAATGGAACTACCTGACAAGGAATTCAAAAAACTAGTATTAGGGCCCCTCAAAGAGATAAAGAAAACATGGAAAAAAGAAGAGAAGAATTCCAGAAAACAACACAAGAACAAAATGACAAACTCAATAAAGAAATAGAAACCACACAAAACCAACAACTAGAAATTCAGAAGCTTAACAATAAAATTTCAGAAATGGCTCAATGGAAGGAAACAGAAGTAGAATTGAAACAATAGAAGAAAGAATTAGCGAAATAGAGGACAGAGCCCTTGATATGAAATTATTTGCATAAGAATCAGAAAAACAATTGAAGAAAAATGAAGAAAGCCTAAGGGTTATGTGGGACACCATTAAGAGGAATTGTATACACATATTAGAAATTCCAGAAGAGGAAAACAGAAAAAAGAATAGAGAGAGAATTGTTTAAGATATAATGGCAGAAAACTTCCCAAATATCATAAAAGACAAGAAGTTTTCATCCAGGAATCTCAACAGGATAGATCTCAAAATAAATTCACTAAGACATATCATAATCAAACTTTCCAGATCCAAAGATAAAGAATTTTGAGAGAAGCTTGTGAAGAGCAAATATCTCTTCCAAAGGGGCCTCATTAAAACTAAATGCTGATTTGTCTTCAGAAACCATGCAGGCAAGGAGGCAACAGAATGACATATACAAAGCCCTGAAAGAAAAAAAAAGCCATCAACTAAACCCTAGTGGCGTAGGGTTAAGTGCTACAGCTGCTAACCAAAGGGTCGGCAGTTCGAATCCACCAGGCGCTGCTTGGAAACTCTACAGGGCAGTTCTACTCTGTCCTATAGGGTCGCTATGAGTTGGAATTGACTGGACGGCACTGGGTACTGGGTAAGAATAATATATCCAGCAAAACTGTCTTTCAAAAATGAGGGCGTATTTATAATATACCCAGACAAGCAGAAATTAAGGGCATTTGTAACCATCGTACCAGCCCTACAAGAAATATTAAAGAGAATCCTTTGGATAGAAAACCAACAACATCAGATAAAAAGCTGAGATAAAGACACACAACGTCATCACGGAGATATCAAGTCAAGTAAAAACTTGACAAAAGTAAAATAAAGCTATAAAACTGATTACAAGGAACCAGAGATATGAAGTTGTAATTGACGACAACTTCAGAACAAAAGGGGAATGAATTGTGTGGTTATAAAACTTCCATATGGAGAGGAAGATAAGGCAATTTCAAATATAACAGATTGTTTTAAATAAAAAAAAGGGTGATAAATGTAAACTTCTGAGTAACCACAAAAAAAATTAATAAATCCACTCACAAAAATAAAAAAGACTCAGTAAACACAAAACAGCAATAACAAATGAAAAGAAAAGAAAAATCCATATACAAAAAGCACTCAGCACAGAAAGTAAACAAAGAAACAAAACCACAAAAATGTATAGCAAAATGGCAGTAGCAAATTGTTACTTACTGATAATCACACTGAATGTAAATGGATTAAATGCACCAGTCAAGAGACAGAGAGTAGCAGAATGGATTAAAAAAAAAAAAAACCCATCAGTATATTGTCTACTTGAGACACACTTTAGATACAAAGACATAAATAGGTTAAAAATCAAACGATGGAAAAAATATGTACCAAGCAAACAGTAATCAAAAGAGAGCAGAAGTGACAATATTAATGTCTGGCAAAATAGACTTTAAGTCAAAATTCATTACAAGAGACAAAGAAAGATATTACATAATGATTAAAAGGTCAATTCACCAAGAAGCCATAACAATTATAAATATTTATGCACCCAGTGCCAGAGCCCCAAAATTTGTAAAACTCTAACAGAATTGGAGAGAAACAGACAGAGCCACAATAATAGTAGGAGATTTTAACACAACATCTTCAAAGATGAGCAGAACAACTAGAAAGAAAATCAATAAAGATACAAAAGAACCAACTGAGATAAAGAGGATCATAATAGAATACTATGAAAAACTGTACTCCAAAAAATTTGAAAACCTAGAAAAAATGGACAAATTTCTAGAAACACACTACCCACCTAAATTAACACAAAGAGAAGTAGAAAACCTAAATAAACCCACTTAAAAAAAGAAGAAATTGAAGATGTCATTAAAAAACTCCCAACCAAAAAAACCAACCCTGTCTCAAATGGCTTCACTGGGGAATTTTACCAAACATTCAGAGGAGAGTTTACATCAATTCTACTCAAACTCTTCCAAAACATAGAAAAGGAAGAAAAGCCAGCGTCACCCTGATACCAAAGCCAGGTAAACCAAACCAAAATCTTTGATGTTGAGTCGATTCCAATTCATAACGACCCTATAGGACAGAGTAGAACTGCCCCATAGGGTTTCCAAGGAACAGCTGGTGGATTCAAGCTGCTGACTTTTTGGTTAACAGCTGTAGCACTTAACCACTGTGTCACCAGGGTTTTTTCAAAAAGAAAGAAAGAAAAGCACAGACCAATATCTCTCACAAATATTCATGCAAAAAATTCTCAACAAAATCCTAGCAAACAGAATCCAACAACATATTAAGAAAATCATACACTGTGATCAAGTGGAATTCATTCTAGTGTTTCAAGGGTGGTTCAGTATTAGAAAATCAATTATCATAATTTACCGCATAAATAAAACAAAGGAAAAGAATCATATAACCATCTCAATTGACGCAGGAAAAGCATTTCATAAAATCCAATACACTTTCCTGACAAAAACTCTAAGCAAAATAGGAATAAAGTGAAAAATCCTCCACATAATTAAAGCATACATGCAAAACCAATGACCAATATTATTCTCAATGGAGAAGGACTGAAAGCCTTCCCCTTGAGAACAGGAGCAAGACAGGGATGTCTTTTATCACCACTCTTACTCAGTATTGTACTGGAAGTCTTAGCCAGAGTAATAACACAAGAAAGGGAAATAAAGCGTATCTAAACTAGAAAGGAAGAAGGAAAACTATCTTTATTCACAGGTGACACGATCCTACACATAGAAAATCTCAGAGATTCCACAAGAAAGCCACTGGATCTAACAGAAGAATTCAGCAAAGTGGCAGGGTACTAGATCAACATACAAAAATCAGTTGGATTCCTCTACATTAACAAGGAAAGCTCTGAAAAGGAAATCAGGAGAACAATACCATTTACAATAACCCCCCAAATGAAAAATACCTAGGAATAAACCTAACCAGGAATGTAAAAGACCTATACAATGAAATATAAAAGGCTACTGCAAGAAACTAAAAGAGACCATTGAACACTGTGTGAGCATGCATTGGAATACTCAACATTGTGAAAATGTCAATACTACTCAAAGCAATTAATAGATATAATGTAACCCCAATCCAAATTCCGACAACACTCTTTACTGAATTGGAAAAACCGATCACAAATTTTATACGGAAATAAAAAATCCAAAAAAAAAAACCAAACCCATTGCTCATAGATACTCTATAGGATGGAGTAGAACTGCCCCACAGAGTTTCCAAGGAGTGCCTGGTGGATTCGACCTGCTGACCTTTTGGTTAGCAGCCATAGCACTTAATCACTATGCCACCATGGTTTCCACAGGAAGAAAAGTGGCCCCCAAAAGCCAAAGCAATATTAAAGACGAAGTAGGAGGACTCACACTTCCTGATCTCAAAACATACTACAGGTAGTCCCCAGTTTACAAACAAGATCCGTTTATAAGTGCAACATGAAGTCAAATTTGTAGACAAGTCAGAACAGGTGCATACAGTTCTTATTTAGCCTTACTTTAATGAAAGAAAAGTCTCAAAGCCTTTTCAATGATTTAAAAGCTGCACGTGCAGCCAACGAAGGTGAAAAAATGAAGAATTTGTTGCAAGTAGGGGTTGGTTCAGTCATTTCAAAGTGAGGGCAAATTTACATAACATTAAGGGGTAAGTATGATTAGGAAGAGGATGCGGCATGTGTGGCTAATAGCGTCCATAAACAACTGCCTCCTTTGCCATGAGACCAAAAGAACTGGATGGTGCCCAGCTACCATTACTGAACATTTTGATCAAAGATTTCATAGCAAAATCCTGATCAAAAGGGGGAAAATGCAGAACAGAATTTAAAATCTCATGGACTGAAGACTTCCTGGATCCATGGGGGCTGGATGAACCCCTGAAACTATTGCCCTAAAATAATCTTTAAACCTTAAATTGGAAATATTCCCTGAAGTCATATTAAAGCCAAACAATAGTTCAGCTTAGTTAGTAAAAAAAAAAGTCTATCTTGAGCATTATGCTTGTTTAAGACTATCTATATGGTATCAGATTGACAACAGCAACTCCAAAAATTAGATTGAAACCTTAGGGAGCAATGAGTTTATGTTAATGAGGGAGGAACAGCTCAGAAAAGGAAGCTGAGAATGGTTGCACAACTCGAAGAATGTAATTAATGTCACTAAATTGTACATGTAGAAACTGTTCAACTGGTGTATGCTTTGCTGTGTATATTCTCAACAACAACAACAACAACAAAATCAAATTTAGAAGAAAAAAAACGGGGGAGGCAAGTACAAGTTGTCTGTAAGTCAGACATGCATAACCCTGGGGACATACTATATACAGCCACGGTAATCAAAATGGCCTGGTACTAGTTCAATGACAGACACATAGACCAATGGAATAGAAATGAGAACTCAGAAATAAATCCATCCATCTGTGGGCAGCTGATTTTCGATAAGAGGTCAAAGTCCATTCAATGGGAAAGAAACAATCTCTTTAATAAATGGTGATGGCAAAACTGGATAGCCATTTGCAGAAAAATGAAATAGGATCCATACCTCACACCATACACAAAAACTAACTCAAAATGGATCAAAGACCTAAATGTTAAAGCTACAACTATAAGTTCCTGGAAGATTACATAGAGACAATGCTGTGGGACCCAATTAAAAAAAAAATTATCAAATACAACCACAAATGCATGAACAACAGGAGACAATTAGATAACCAGGACCTCCTAAAAATTAAATACTTATACTCATCAAAAGACTTTATCAAAAGAACAAAAATATAACCTACAGACTGGAAAAAATCTTCGGGAACAAAATATTTGATAAGGGTCTAACCTCTAAAATACATAGAAAACTTCAACAACTCAACAACAAAAAAATGAACAGGCCAACTAAAAAGTGGGCAAAGAACATGAACAGACACTTCACCAAAGAGCACATTCAAGCAGCCAACAAATGCATGAAACAATGCTCTAGGTCATAGCCATTAGAGAGATGCAAATGAAAACTACAGTAAGATACATGCTCACCCTTGCAAAAACAGGGTCTTAAAAAAAAAAAAAGAAAGAAAACAACAAATGCTGGTAAGAATATGGGGAGGTTGGAACACTTATTCATTGTTGGTGGGATTGTAAAATGGTACAACTCTATGGAAAACTGTATGGTGCATCCTCAAAAAGCTAAAAATAGAAATACCTTATGATCCAGCAATCCTACTCCTAGATAGAGACCCTAGAGTTCTAATAAGAGACATGGACAGACATATGCACACCTACATTCATTGCAGCATTATTCACCATAGCAAAAAGATGGAAGCAATCTAAATGCCCATGAATGGACAAATGGATAAACAAAATGTGGTATATACATACAATGGAATACTGCACAGCCATGAAGAATAACGATGAGTCCTGAGAACATCTTAAACATCTTATTCATCTATGGATGAATCTGGAAGATGTTATGCTGAGTGAAATAAGTCAATAAAAAAAGGACAAATATTGTATGATAGCACTTTTATAAGAAGCCAAAAATAGAAATATATACAGAGACCAACGCTCATTGGTGGTAATTAGGAATGGGTGGGAAGGGAGAGGGAGAAGCAACCCCAAGATAGTAGACACGTGTTACGTTTGGTGATGGGAAATGTAGCACCCATGTGAGTGAAGTGCGCACAGCTTGACCAAGGTAAATTATGTCACAAAGAAATGCACAAGAGAAAAGGAGGTTTTTGGTAAAGGATATGACAAATATAATTTTACAACAACACAAACAACAACCAAAAAAGGTGTGTAGTTACACAAATATGTAAATAGGCGTATATGTGTATGGATATGAATATGTGAGTACATATCTGTGGACAGATGTATCTACGAGCATATGTACACACAGGTGTGTGTGTGCATGCATATATATCCACATGTATAATAAACCACGTAGGGGACACAGCTGTGGATACTTCTTAGACAAACCCAAACAACTCTCAAGATTGGTTTTCTGGGTTTGAAGGCTTAGGACCATAGTCTCATGGGACAGCTCAGTTAATTGGCATAATATAGTTCATAAAATGTGTTCTACATCCCAATGTGGTGAGTAGTGTCCGGGATCTTCAAAGCTTGTAAGCAGCCATCTAAGATACAACGATTGGCCTCTGCTCCTCCGGAACAAGAGAGAAAGAAGAAAATAGTCTACAGGATTAAGAGTCTACACAAACCACAGCCTCATCTACCCTGAGACCAGAGGAACGAGATGGTGCCAACTACAACTACCAACCATTCTGATCAGGGCCACAATGGATGCATCCTTATAGAATAGGAAAAAGAATAGGGCAGAATGCGAATTCTTAAAAAGTTCGGACTTACTGGACCAGTTAAGACTACAGGACTCCCCGAGACTACCGTTCTGAGATACTTTTTAAACCTTAAACCAGAATTATCCCTTGAGGTCACCTTTTAGCTAAATCACAGGTTGGTTCATAAAATAAAGAATATCATCTGTGAGTAATGAGCTCCTTTCCAAAATCATCTATAGAAGACCAGATGATCAAAAATTACTCTACAGCAAAGATGAGAAGGTAAGGGGACAGGGAACCATCAGTACTGGAAGTGGTACAACCATAATGGAATGAGTAAGACTGATGACAAACTGTGAACAAAGTAATCAATATCGCCAAACAATTTGTGTAGAAATTGTTAAATGGAAACCTAATTTGCTGTGTAAGCTTTCACCTTAAACACAATGAAATATTATTTAAAAAAAAAAAAAAAAAGTACCAGTAATTGAAGTTGTCAATGATTTCATTCTGTTTGGATCAACACGCAATGTCCATAGAAGCAGCAGTCAAGAAATCAAACAACATGCTGCATTGGGAAAATCTGGGGCAAAAGGCCTCTTTAAAGCTTTAAAAAGCAAAGACGTCCTTTGATGGATAAGGCACACCCGACCCAAGCTGTGGTCTTATCAATGGCCTCATATGTATGTAAAAGTTGGACAATGAAAAAGGAAGACAGAAGAAGAATTGATGCATTTGAATTGTGGTGTTGGTGAAGAATACTGAATACACCGTGGACTACCAAAATGAACATCAGTTTTAGAAGAAATGCAACCAGATTGCTCCTTACAAGCTAGGATGGAGAGACTTCGACTGACTTACCTTGGACACATCGTCAGAATGACCAGTCACTAGAAAATAACATCACGTTTCATAATGTAGAGGTCAGTGAAAACAAAGGAAACCCCCAGTAAGATGAACTGACGCCTAACCACAGCCATGAACCAAACGTACCAACAACCGTGAAGATGGCACAGGACCTGGCAATATTTTGTTCCGTTATACATAAGGTCACCCCATGAGTCGGAGCTGACTGGGTGGCAACTAACAACAACAGTAACACTGATAAATGCAACAACATAGATAATCTCAAAATAATTAAAAAAAAAAAATAGGTTGCATAAAATAAGCCAGGTGAAAAAGAATACATACTTATGGTCCCACTGATACACAATCCTAGAACACAAATGAATCTGTAGGGACAGGAAGGAGACCAGTGGTTGCCTGGGGAGCGGGGAGAAAGCTGAGAAGAGTAGGCAGGAGAGAGAGGGAATTACAAAGGTCCAGGAGGAAACTTTTGAAGATGAAAAGTAAATTCGCTTTCTTGATTGTGGCGATAGGTTTGTACATATTTCAAAGCTTATTAAATTGTACACTTTAAACATACGCAGTTTAATGTATGTCAGTTATACCCCAGTAAAGCTGTTAAAATTGTCTTGGGCAAGAAAATTTTAAAATTGGGGAAGAATTTTAAGAGGAAGAATTTGATTTCTTTATAATATGATTAGGTTTACTGAAGTCTTCTGGGTTTTTTAGGTAAACATGTCGTAAACAAAAAGAAACTGAAGTAGTACCCAGGTACCACTACCGTAACTTCTGATCAGGACCACAATAGATGGAATCTGATAGAATAGGAGAAAAATGTGGAATGGAACTTCAAATTTTCAAAAAATCCAGTCTTACTGGACCCACTGAGACAGGAGAAATCCCGAGACTATTGCACTAAGAGATTCTTTAAGCCTGGAGCTGAAACTGTTCCCTAAAGTCACCTTTTAGCAAAGTAGCAGGTTAGCTCATATAGTAATGAATATCAACCTTGACTATTGCGCTCTTTTAAAAATACATCAATACGAGACCAAATGGTCAACACATACCCTAAAGCATGGATGAGAAGGTTGACGGGTTGTAAAGGGAACAGAACAACTAGGATGGAAATAATGAGAATATTGATACAATGTGAAGAATGTAACCAATGTCACTGAACAATTTGTGTAGAAATTGTTGAAAGGGAGCATGTTTTGTTGTATACTCTTCCACTGAAAATACAATAAAATTAAAAATAAGTAAAAGAGAAGGAGAGAAACAGGGAGACAGAGGACTGATACCAAGTGACCGCATAGCTGCAAGCCAAGGAAACCCTAGAGCTGCCAGAAGCTAGAAGAGAGGCATGAAACAGACTCTCCTCCAGAGCCCTCAGAAGGAACCAACATGGATGACACCCTGATATAGACCTCTAGCCTCTAGAACTGTGAAACAATCAATTTCTGCTCTTATAAGCACCCAGTTTGTGGTATTTGTTACAGCAACACTACAAAACTAATGTTGTTGTTAGCTACCACCAAGTCAGCCCCCAGCTCATGACGACACCGTGTGTAACGAAATGAAACACTGCTCAGTTCTGCCCCATCGCCATGATAGGTTGCGGATCCGACTATTGTAAACCATCGGATTTTCACTGGCTGATTTTCGGAAGCAGAGCACCAGGATTTTTTCCTAGTCCATCTGTCGTGGATTGAATTATTCACCCCAAAAATGTGTGTATCAGTTGGGCTGGGCCATGATTCCCAGTATTGCGTGATTTTCCTGCGTGTTGTAAATCCTGCCTCTGTGATGTTAATGAGGGAGGATGGGTGGCAGTTGTGTTAGTGAGGCAGGACTCAATCTACAAGCTTGGATTGTGTCTTGAGGCAATATCCTGAAATATAAAACAGAGAGAAGCAAGCAAAGAGACAGGGGGACCTCATACCACCAAGAAATCAGTGCTGGGAGCGCGTCCTTTGGACCTAAGGTCCTTGTGCAGAGAAGCTCCTAGTCCAGAGGAAGGCTGATGAGAAGGCCAACAGAAAGAGAAAGCCTACCCCTGGAGCTGACACCCTGAATTTGGACTTGTAGCCTGCTTTACTGTGAAGAAACAAATTTCTCTTTGTTAAAGCCATCGACTTGTGGTATTTCTGTTATAGCAGTACTAGATAACTAAGACGCCATCTTAGTCTGGAAGCTCCACCGAAACCTGTTCAGCATCATAGCAACACACAAGCCACCACCAACAGATGGGTGGTGGCTGCGCATGAGGTGCACTGGCCGGGAATCAAATTCTGGTCTCCCACATGGAAGTCAAAAATTCCACCGCTGAACCTCCAATACAGACCACGCATATTACTTTCTTAAATTAAACCCACTGCCATCGAATCGATTCTGACTCATGGTGACCCCATAGGGTTTCCAAGGCTGTAAATCTCTATGGAAGCAGACTGCCACATCTTTCGCCCGAGGAGCCGCTGGTGGTTTCGAACCACCATTCTTTACGTTGGCAGTCTCACTTTAACCACTGCCCCCAAAATAAAGGCTTGCAATGAAGAAGGCTGTTTAACTCTGTTTATTTCTGTTTTTCCTCTAAAACCTATTCATGTCTCTTGGATTCTATGAAACATGGTTCGCGAAAATACTGATGCAGTCCAAGCCTCTCTCTCACCTTATACAAGGCTTTCAATAAGGCATACATAAGTCACAAAATGTGCACTATAAATGCTAATTGAGTGAAAGAGTAGATCAATAAATTCATGAATTAATGACCCAGTGGAGTTACCGTAGGCCTTTACACACCTGGATGGAGGCTTTGGCAGTGGTGCACCAAGCACCAAGCCCCTCCCCCTACCATGCCGGAAATGATCAGCAAGGGCAGTCAGGAAAGGCCAAGTGGAAAAGTAGCCCACAGCTGGGGCACCCCCAGGCCCCACCCACCCGAAGGCCAGGCTGCCAGGCTGGGACTCCAGGCAGTGCAGAGGAAGCTTTGGGCTCTGGGGTTTAACATGAGATCACGTAGCCTATGAGACCGTGTCAGTGTCATGGGACTGAGGCCTGACAAGTTGGACCATTTGGTTTGGTCACATCCCTATCGTTAAAGGCATTGGATGCTTATGTAGTAAGAAAAAAAAAAAAAGTTTGTGTTCCAGGCCCACAATCATGTCCAAAACCCTTGGGGCCAGATGTGTTAAAGAATTCAGAATTATTCAGATTTTTAGAAAGAAAATATGGTGCGTACACCATAATATTATGTAATTCTCCTCTCAGCCCGGGGCACTGTCCGGTATTCAAACGTTAATGTTTCTGCCTTAAAACATGAATATTCATAAAAGTGAGATAAACCCTTTGCCTTCCAGCCCATTCCAAAGCGCAGCGACCCTATAGGACCAATTAGAACTGATTCATAAAGTTTCCAAAGCTGTAATCTTGAGGGAAGCAGACTGCTGCAACTTTCTCCCTCAGAGCAGCTAGTGGTTCCAGTTGCTGGCCTTTTGGTTAGCAGCCAGTGCTTCACCACTGCGCCACCAGGGAAGTGAAGGCTATAAATAGCCTCCAGTCAGCTCAGGTCAGATGATGCTGCGAAATGAGTTTTGCTGTCAAATTTACAAAACACTTTCAGTTTCCAGAGCTTTTTGGATTTCAAGATTGCAGATGAGGGACTATGGGTCTGTAATGGACCTTCTGCTGGAAGGATACTTGATACAGAGATTAAAAGATGGACAGTGAGTCCACACAATAAATTTAGGAACTTCTCCTTGTGGGACAATCATATCTCCAGTGCAGCAAATCACTCACATTTGGAAACAAACAAAGCTTTTCTCAGTGTTTTCTTTAGGTTCAAAGTAACTTTGGACCCTGTTTTTAGGTTATTTGCTTTGGTTTGGAATCATTATAAAAGGAATCTGTCTTAAGGATCCATTTTTGCCCTTGAAAGCTCACAAGAACTTGAAGTTATTTTAACCATAATGGCGAGTATCCCAAGAAAAAGGAGTTTCCAAAGCAAAAGGTTAAAAACAAAGGTTTAGTGAGTCTGCAAGGAATTTCTAAAGTGTTGTCACCAAAGTGCCTACCATTCTGGGTAAATTTAAGCTCAATTACATGGTTTTTAATAGCATCCGTGACAATGACACAATGTCTTGCTTCTCTCCTTATACAAGCTTCTATGAACTCAAATGTTCCCAGCTGCTAGGGAACTAGCTGTGATCACATAGCCTGTGAATGGCAGTCTTTCCGACTTCTAGCTTAATGTTCTCACAGATTCTAACCTAGAAAAACTAATTAAATGCAAACTACCTCCTGTCGTGATTCTCAAGGGACCTCCAATTCTCTTAAGTGGTCTGACAACATTCTCACAACACAATTAACTTTAATTTGCCTTAATAAATAAAATATATTGTATATGTTATGCAACAAGAGATAATTGGCCTCAAAGCTAATCAAGCAACGACAGGTGTCCCAACTGTTGAAATGGTTGTAAATATCCAATCTAGTACACTGCCGAAATACAATACTAAAGGATTAGGCCTGTAGAATCCCTATAGAATATTAACGGTTGTGCAGGCAAAGTGGTAAAACCAAGATTCTATCTTCTCCGATCAGGCCGTAGGTCCATTGAACAAATGGAAGTAGACATTTTGCAAACTCAAATGCAACAAATATTCTAAAATATATTTAGTTTTTGCCTTTACAGTGCCTAGGTCATCAGACCCATCATATTCACTCTAGTTTTCAAAGTTCTCCAGACATGACAATAATCCATTCTGGGGCCTAGTGGTCCTCAGTGTCAGTTTATAGAGATTCAATACAAGGTTTCCAGATAACAGCCCATTTGTGTTGTGTCACTGACACCCAGCCTCACCAGGTCACTGAGCCTTGTTGTTGTTGTTGTTAGGTGCTGTCGAGTCAGTTCCAACTTGTAGTGCCCTATGTACAAGAGAACGAAACACTGCCTGGTCCTGTGACATCCTTACAATTGTTGCTTGCTTGAGCCCATTGGTGCAGCCACTTTGTCAATTTACCTCCTTGAGGTTCTTCCTCTTTTTGGCTGACCCTCTACCAAGCATGACGTCCTTCTCCAGGGACTGTTCCCTCCTGATAACATGCCTGAAGTATGGAAGACCAAGTCTCGCCATCCTCACTTCTAAAGAGCATTCTGGCTGTACTTCTTCCAAGACGGATTTGTTCGATCTTCTGGTAGTCCATGGTATATTCAATATTCCTCACCAGCACCATAATTCAAAGGTACCAATTCTTCTTCAGTCTTCCTTACTCATTGCCCAGTTTTTGCAAGCGTATTAGGCAACTGAAAATACCGCAGCTTGAGTTAGGTGCAGCTTAGTCCTTAAAGTGGCATCTTCCCTTTTTAACACTGTAAAGAGGTCTTTTGCAGCAGATTTGCCCAATGCAACGTATCTTTTGATTTTTTGACTGTTGCTTCCGTGGGTGTTGATTGTGGATCCAAGGAAAATGAAATCCTTGACAACTTCAGTGTTTTCTCCTTTTATCTTGATGTTGCTTATTGGTCCAGTTGTGAGGATTTTTGTTTTCTTCATGTTGAGGTGTAATCCATATTAAAGGCTGTGGTCTTTGACCTTCATCAATAAGTGTTTCCAATCCTCTTTGCTTTCAGCAAGCAATCGCGTGTCATCTGCATATTGCAGGTTGTTAATGACTCTTCCTCCAATTCTGATAATATTCTTCATGTAGTCCAGATTCTCGAATTATTTGCTCAGCATACAGATTGGATAAGTATGGTGAAAAGACGCAACCCTGATGCACACCTTTCCTGATTTAAAACCACACGGTATCCCCTCGTTTAACTGCCTCTTTGTCTATATGGAGGTTCCAAATGAGCACAATTAAGTGTCCTGGAATTTCCATTCTTTGCAATTTTTTCTGTAATTTGTTATAATCCACACAGTTGAATGCCTTTGCATAGTCAATAAAACACAGTAAACATTTTTTTGGCATTCTCTGCTTTCAGCTAAGATCCGTCTAACATCAGCAATGATACCTCCCACTCCCCGTCTTCTTCTGAATCAGGCTAGAATTTCTGGCAGTTCTCTGTCGATGGGTACTGCTGCAACCGTTTTTTAATTATATTCAGCAAAATTTTACTTGGGTATGATATTGTTTGATAATTTTCTCATTCTGCTGGATCACCTTTCTTTGGAATGGGCACAAATACAGATCTCTTCCAGTCAGTTGGCCGTGTAGCTGTCTTTCAGATTCTTGGCATAGACGAGCAAGTGCTTCCAACGTTGCATCCATTTGCTGATCATCTCAATTGGTATTCCTTCAATTCTGGGAGTCTTGTTTTCACCAGTGCCTTCAGTGCAGCTTGGACTCCTTCCTTCAATGCCATCAGTTCTTGATCATGTACTAACTCCTGAAATGGTTGAACGTCAACCAATTCTTTTTGGTACAGTGATGCTGTCTATTCCTTCCACTTTCTTTTGATACTTTCTGTGTCGTTCAATATTTTGTAATCTTTTAATATTGCAACCCAAGGCTTGAATTTTTTCTTCAGTTCTTTCAGCTTGAGAAATGGCAAGGGGTGTTCTTCCCTTTTGTTCTAACTCCAGGCCTATGTCCATTTCATTATAATACTTTGCTCTGTCTTCTTGAACCACTCTTTGAAATCTTGTGTTCGCCTCTCTGACTTCATCATTTCTTCCATTCCCTTTAGTTGCTCTATGTTCAGGAGCAAGTTTTCAAGACTCTTCTGACATCCATTTTGGTGTTTTCTTTCTTTCCTTTCTTTTCTTTTTAATGACCCTCTGCTTTCTTCACGTATGATGTTCTTGATGTTGTCCCACAACTCGTCTGGTCTTCAGTTGTTAATGTTAACTTGTCAGACCTATTCTTGAAATGGTCTCTAAATTCAGGTGGGATATACTCAAGGTCATACTTTCACTCTCGTGGACTCGTTTTAATCTTCTTCAGCTTCAACTTGAACTTGCATATGAGCAACATATGATCTATTCCAAAGTCAGCCTGGCCTTGTTCTGACTGATGATACTGAGCTTCTCCATTGTCTCTTTCCACAGACGTATTCAATTTGATTCCTGTGTATTCCATCCAGCGAGGTTCATGTGTATAGTCTCCATTTATGTTGTTCAAAAAAAGATGTTTTGAATGAATAAGTCATTGATCTTGCAAAATTCTATTATGTGATCTCCAGCATCATTTCTATCACCTAGGGCATATTTTCCAACTACTGATCCTTCTTCTTTGTTGCCAACTTTTGCATTCCAATCACCAGTAATTATCAATGCATCTTGATCGCATGTTTGGTCGATTTCAGACTGCAAAAGTTGGTAAAAATCTTCAAATTCTTCAGCTTGGCATTAGTATTTGGTGCATAAATTTGAATAGCAGTTGTGTTAACTGGTCTTCCTCCTAGGTATATGGGTATTATCCTATCACTGACAGCGTTGTACTTCAGGATAAATCTTGAAATTGTTCTTTTTGACAATGAATGTGATGCTGCTTCTCTTCAATTTGTCATTCTGGGCATAGTATTCCGTATGATAATCTAACTCAATATTAGTCCAATTAGCCCAATATTAGTCCATTTCAGCTCACTAATGCCTAGGATATTTATCTTCATGCATTCTGTTTCATTTTTGGCAACTTTCAATATTCCTAGATTCATGCGTTGTACATTCCAAGTTCTGATTATTAATGGAAGTTTTCAGCTGTTTCTTCTCATTTTGAGTCATGCCACATCAACAAATGAAGATCCCTAAAGCTTTATTCCATCCATGTCATTAAGGTCGACTACTTTGAGGAGGCAGCCCTTCCCCAGTCATATTCTGAGTATCTTCCAACTTGAGGGGCTCCTCTTCCAGGGCTATCTCAAGGTTCTGCTGCTATTCATAAGGTTTTCACTGGCCAATTTTTTTTTTAGAAGTAGATCATCAGGTTCTTCTTTCTAATCTGTCTTAGTCTGGAACCTCTGCTGAAACCTATCCACCATGGGTGACCCTTCTGGTATTTGAAATACCGGCGGCATAGCTTCCAGCATCACAGCAACATGCAAGCCACCACAGTACACCAAAGTGACAGACAAGCGGTGCCTGTGAGACGTTGCTTCTTTTTGGGGGTGTGTGATGATTAATTTTATGCGGCAACTTGACTAGGCTATGGTTCCCAGTTTTTTGGCCAAACATAGTTTAGTTGCTGTTATAGAGTAGTTACACGTGATTTAATCAGTTGGCTTTATGTAAATCAGATTGTTTTTGTTGGTGTTGTCGAGTCAATTCTGACTCATAGCGACCCCATATGACAAAGTAGAACTGTCTCATAGAGTCTTCTAGGATGCAATTTTTAAGGGAGAGGAAGGCAGGTCACTGCGCCTTAATAACCTCAAAAATGGAATTTCTTAAATCTCACACTCAGCTGGGGATTTAAGACAATGAGTTCCTCCCTTTTTATCTTTAATTCCTGAAAATGCTGAGGGTTCCAATAACGGTCCTGTGTGTTTCTCTCCCGGTGTTCCCTGGTGAAACCCTGAGGCAGCCACAGTTCTGCAGGCAACAGTGTCAATTGTGAGCTCCCAGATAGCATTTGGTCATAGCTGCTGGAGATTTATGACGGCAACAAGGGCAATCCAAGGTCAGCACAGTGCTTGCTCGGCTCCCAAAAGCCAAAAATCAAACCAGTTGCTGTTGAGTTGATTCCAGCTCAAGCAGACCCCATGTGTTGCAGAGTAGAGCTGCACTTCATAGGGTTTTCAAGGCTGTGATCTTTCAGAGCCCTGGTGGTGCAGTGGTTAAGAGCTCAGCTGCTAACCAAAAGATCAGCAGTTCAAATCTACCAGCCACTCCCTGGAAACCCTATGGGGCTGTTCTACTCTGTTTTTTATGGTTGCTATGAGTCAGAATTGACTTGACCAGCAATGGGTTTGGTTTTTGGTTAGTTGAACTTTCTGAAGCAGATAACCAGGCCTTTCTTCTGAGACATCTCTGGGTGAGTTCAAAACACCAGCCTTTGTGGTTGGTAACCATTTGCACCACCTAGGGATTCCTCTGCAGCCATGGGGAGGGAGGACTAAAGCTGAACTGCTCAGTGACCAGAAGGCCTATGGTTCAAGTCTCTGAATAGCCAGAGACACTCCTGCTCTTGGGAGATGGTGACTCAATGGAAAGTGTGTGTGTGAAGGAGGTAAAGTGTGCCTTGGATGAGGGAGGACCCCAGTCTTAAGGCTCTCTAGAGAAATAGAATCAGTGGTATATATATATATATATACACATATACATATATACATATATATATATATATAAAGAGAGAGAGAGATTCACTTCAAGGAATTGGCTCACATGATTGTAAGGGGCTGGCAAGTTCAAAATCTGAGGTAAGGTAACAGGCTGGAGACTCCTGCAGGCTTGTATTCCAAGACCTGTAGATCAGAAAACAGGAAGAGGGACAAAGAGTTCAGACAAAACATCTATTTATAGTCTGGAGGCAGAACATACCCTAAGGAAAGTCTGTTTTTGCTCTTAAGGCCTTCAACCTTGATTGATTGCATTACATTAGATTACATCATGAAAAGAAATTACATTACAGAGCTCTGGTGGTGTAGCAGGTCAGCACTCAGCTGCTAACCAAAAGGTTGGTGGTCTGAGCCCACCAACCACTTCTCGAGAGAAAGATGTGGCAATTTGCTTCCGTAAAGATTACAGCCTTGGAAACCCTATGGGGCAGTTCTACTCTGTCCTATAGAGTGGCTATGAGTCGGAATTAACTCGATGGCACACAACAACAACACGTCACATCACGTTATGTTACATTATGTTAATCTGCTTTAAGGAGCCCTGCTGGTGCAACGGCTAAGCTTTCGGCTGCTGATCAAAACGCTGGCAGTTCAAATCCACCCACTGACTCTGCAAGAGAAAGACCTGGAGTTCTTCTCCTGTAAAGATTACAGACTAGAAAATCCTATGAGGCAGTTCTACTCTGTCATATGAGGTTGCTATGAGTCCCAATTGACTCAATGGCACCTAACAAATTGATTCACTTCAGGCCAACTGATTAAATTACATGTAACGACTTCATAGCAGTACATGTAACTACTCTATAATAGCAACGAAACTATGTTTTGCCAAACAACTGGGAACCATAGCCTAGCCAAGCTGACGTAAAATTAACCATCACATACCCTAAAGAGGAAGCAGCCTCTCACAGTCCCCATTCTGTAAACAGTTCACATAAAGCCTTTATAAAGTGCCTGGCATATAGTAGTTCTTAACAAATAAAAGTATTATTATTGCTTCCTGTCCTGCCCTTCCCAGTCACCAGGTTCTTTTGACATCCCTATCAGCTGGATCCACCTAGTTCAAGAGTTCAAGCACTTCTCCTTAGGGATAACCTCGTACAGAAATTCAACTCAGAACTTTATATTGAAATAATTCATTATGAAAAGATTGACAAAAAAGAGAGAGAGAAATTAAATCTCCATTTATGTAACAGCCTTGAAATAATGGAATTACAGAGGTGAGACTAGATTAGCAGTAACCGTGGTTAGGGTGGAGCAGGGTAAAGAGGGGTGGGTATGACCCTTGTGTGATGGAACAGGTCTGTATTTTAAATGTGGTGGTGGTTACACAAATCTACAAGTGTGATAGAACTATATACATACACAAGTGCATGTAAAACTGGTAAAAACTGTATAAGCTCTGGAATGTACTGTGCCAATTTCCTGATTTTGATACTGCTCCAGTTATGCAAGATGTTACCATTGCGGGAAACGGGATGAAGGGTAGACAGGACCTCCCTGCTCATTGTGTTGCAACTTCCTGTGACTCTTTCATTGCTTCATAATTAAAAAAAAAAAAAAAAAAACTTTAAATGACTTAATCCACGTGAATGAAGTATATACGCAGTTTGCTGAAGAAGCTTAAATTGATATAGACCAACCACAAATACTATGCACAGGTTTGTTCTAATATTAACTTTCCACATGTCCCTCATTAAGTAGTTGAGAAAACTTTTAACCAGAGTACTTACTTGCTTTGCAAAGTTGCCAGCGTTGCCCTGAGTATTGAAGTCTCTATGAACAGCACCTTCGGGGCTGTGCGACGTACAACCTGTGCAGCAATACACAGCAAGCTGCCCCTAGCCAACTACTGCAAAGGGAGCTATCTCACTTGTGGATTCTCTTCCTTCATCATCCTAGTTTCATTGATCTATTTCTGTATCCCAGACTTCTCCATCTTTCAAGCCAATCTGGATTAGAATCATCACTTTTCTCTTATCAGCACTGGTATTTTGATGGCAAAGAATTCTCAGTCTGTAATTGCCCACACTTCAGATGTATAAACAGAGTTTTGATTCATTCACTCAATAACCTCTTATTGCACACTTACTATGGACTGTGAAGATTGGTTTCTGTATTATTACCCCAACCACTGTGGATCGTAATTCACGTGTGTGTATGCGTGCTTGCGTGTGTGTGTTGTTGTTGCTGCTGTTATTAGCTTCAGTTGAGTTGGCTCCAACTCACGGCAGCCTCACAAACAACAGAAGCAAACATTGCCAGGTCCTGCCCTATCTTCACAACCCTTGGTATGCCTGAGTTCTCTGCTGCAGCCACTGTGTATTTTGAGTGCCTTCCAACCTAAGAGGCTCATCTTCCAGCACTACGTTGGACAATATTTCATTGTGATCTATAGAGTTTTCATTGGTTAATTTTTAGCTGTAAATCTCTAGACCTTTTTTCCTAGTCTGTCTTAGTCTGGAAGCTCTGCTGGAAGCTGTCCACCGTGGGTGACCCTGCTGGTATTGGAAATATTGGTGGCAAAGCTTCCAGCATCATAGCAACATGCAAGCCACCACAGTACAACAAATTGACAGACAGGTATAAAGCTGTAAGTAAAGGCACTTCAAGCTCCTCTACTAGTTGCTCTACGAAATGTTTGCTAGCTAGCAATGGCCTCTCTCTGTAGCTCTGGTATATATCTAGCTCCCTAACTTTTGGGCAGAAAGAGAACTTCCAGTATAAAAGCTGCCCAAAACATGACTCCTTACTACACAGAAGTTGTTTCTTTTCAAATTGGACTCGACAGTGGCTGGCTCTGGGCTTTCACTATTCTACCATTTCAACCTGTTAATGTGCGGGCCATTCACGACTGCGCAGTTCCTGGCAGGCAGCGTCACGGGACGAGCCCAGTGCAAACTCAGTGATGGGGAGCAGGTATGGAGAGAGGTGAGTAATGGAGGGGGATGAGGAAGGGGTGGCAGGGGTGGAGCTGGGCTGTGCCTCGGCAGTGACTCATGGGACCTCCCCTTTGTGAGAAGGGGTGGGGCAGGGCTTGGCCTTGTCCAGGGCTATGAAAGCCACACCCCAGCATGGGTTCTATCCTGATGTGTTCTCCCACCCCTGATTTCCCATCAGACACAGGTCTAAGTGGTGTATAAAGGCCAGCTTCGTGCACAGCAAACTGGGACACAGCCAACAGGTGATCTCAAGAGCTGGCACTTTCCCCGAGCTCCTGAAAAGAGACAAGGCCATGGAGGTTTTATAAAGGCCCAGAGAGTAAGAAAAAGGAGTGAAGGTGATCTTCAAGTTCTGAGATCCAAATGTTTTCCTAGAACTTTTATCTCACACACACCCCACCCCCCAGATATGTTTTGCCACTTAGCAACCACGACTCCCCCCAGCCACCCCTCTACAACAATAGGGCCTGAGGCAGTAAAGAAGCCATGTGGAGGAAGGGCTGAGTGCCCCAGGTCTGGAGCCAGGCTGCCTGGTTTGAATCCCGGTTTGACATCATTTATTTGCTATGTGGCCTTGGGCAAGTTTCTTAACCCGCCTGTGCCTAACTTTCCTACTTGTAAAATGAAGACGATGGTGATGATACAGCCAACCTCATAGGGTTTGTTGGGAGGATGAATATGTTCACATGTATGGAAGTGTAGGTGAAGATAAAACAATGAAGATAACTTACAGGTGAAGATAAATGATAAAACGATGACAAAAGATAAAATGATGCTGGGAAGATAAAAGCAATAGATACGCTGTGGGGGAACATTTAATAGGCCAACCAGCCTTCCAGTTTTGCTGAAGATGAGAAGTTCCCCAGGACGCAGCCCTTTCATTGCTAAAACTATGAGAGTCTGGGCAAACCAGGAACATTGGTCACTCCCACAATCCAGTCATCATAATACCCAGTATTACCAAAAGGTATCTGTCACTGCTATAACAACAGCTCAGAAGCCAGTGTGATAATTTTAGGAAGGTATTTAGCTTCTCTGAGTCTCAATTCCCTCATCTGTAAAATGGGCACAGCAATGGCTGCCTCTCAGAGGGTTATTGTTGTAAAACCAAGTCTGTGAAGCATCTGGCATAGTGCCTGTCTCACAATGAGCCCTTGATAAGCATTAGCATTCTTCTGTTTGCCAAGGGCCATGAAAAGCATGTAAACCAAAAAAACCAAACCCAGTGCCGTTGAGTAGATTTCAACTCATATCAACCCTATAGGACAGAGTAGAACTGCCCCATAGAGTTATCAAGGAGCACCTGATGGATTCAAACTGCCAACCCTTTGGTTAGCAGCTGTAGCACTTAACCACTACGCCACCAGGGTTTCCAAAAGCATATAGCATTCTACAAAATTGGCCTGGGATATGGCCTTGTCCACCGGCCAGCTGAGTGACCTTGGCAGCTTTCTTGACCTCTCCAAATCTCAATCCCCTCCCCTGTAACTACTGGGGAGAGTCAATGCATTGCAACAAGCTTGCCTTCCAGGCCCTGGCACAGAGCAGACCGTCAGGACATGCAGGACCCCCCACCCCCCTCCAGTAATCGTCTCATCTCCAGCCTTCAAGGAAGGCAGAGAAGCTGGCTGAAAAAGAAGAATTCGCCTAGATTCCACTGACCAGGCCTTCTGGGTAAAGAAACCCCAGTCACTCTCGTCCTTAACCATCAGACAAGGAAGCCTTGGCTGAACAATGGTGGAGCAGAGCTCCTAGGAGGGGCAGACAGAGAAGAGAGTGTTCCCAAAGGGCCATAGCTTCAGCCCAGGGGGCAGCTCTGAAATGCCTCCTTTGCTACCGGTCCCCGCGGAGTCGACTCTGACTCTTGGTGACCCTGTGTATGATACAGTAGAACTGTGACCCATAGAGTTTTCAGTGGTTGATTTTTCAGAAGTAGATCACCAGGCCTTTCTCCAAGGTGCCTCTGTGTGGACTTGAGCCTCCAACCTTTTGGTTAGCAGCCGGGCATGCTGACCATTTGCACCACTCAGGGACCCTAATTCACTGCCAGGTTAAATATTTCATCTGACACTTGTTGGCCCAAAAGAGGATAAAAACGCTTGGATAGCTGGGGTAATGAGGAGCCCTTTTTCACGGGACCAGAAAAAGTAGACAAAACCCTGGATTTGGGAATGGGTGAAGCATCCTAGCCATTCTGGCTCCATTTCATTTTACGGGAGGCTCTGTGGCTTGGCCAGTACTGGGCCACTGCCCGAGATTTGGGTGGATGCGGGTGTCCTGGCCCTATTGCTGTGTGCACACGTTTATTTTCTGCCCCTCCAGGCATGGGTGCTGGCAGGGACCGATTCTGCCCCACAGAGGAGAACCAACTGGGCAGTGGCCTCGAGAGCCCTTCGTGTGAAGGTCACTGGCTCACATGTTACTATTTTGTAACATTTACTAAATGCCAATGGCATGGTGCACCCCAGGGAAGACAGGAGAGGCAGAGAGAGGGGCATGCGCTCTGCTCCGAGATAAGCAAGGGCGTGGGATTCCAGCACTCAGAAGCTGGCCCTCCCAGAGAGGGAGGTGCATGGTCCATGCCGCCAACTTCAGGGATACTCCCAGGGGTGCCTGTTCCAGTGTTTAATGACAGCGTGAACCGGAGCCTAACGACATCTTGGTGCTGTCACTCCCACTGGGGACACTGGCATGGTCAGCCACTCCTCAAGTGACGGCTTTGGTCCCATGGCCCTTTGTCTCCCTAAGCATCAGATCCTTAAGAATAAAGAGGCCAGTGGAGGACAGAGGCTGACACACAAGGAAAAGCTCCCACTTTAGAAAGGCCCAGGGAGGTGCAGAGGGTGGGGTCTGCAGAGAAAGGAGGGGTATCCCAGGGTGTACCCTCCCAGGGTGTACCCTCCCCAGGCTGGGTGCGGTGAGCAGACCAGGCGGCCCTCAGCTCTCTGAGGTCAGCAGTAAGGGCCCTGAGTGGAGGCTGGGCTCAAGGTCCAGGTCTACCTGGACTTGGGACAAGTCACTTCTCTGGCCTCATTTCCCCACGCATGAAACAAAGGGCTTGGATTTGATGGGTCTTAACAGGTCCTGCCAGACTCCCATCATCCAGCCACCTGGGCCAAGCCCAGCCACAATGCCTGAGAGTGGGCTGCCCACTTTCAGGTGAGGGGCAGAGTTGGTGGTGGTCAGTGGTTGGTGATTCTGCCGTGAGAAACAATCGCTGGGTCTGGCCCTGAAGGCCCCACCCCTGCCTGCACTCCTGCTCACCTTGTGGGTGACTCCTGGCAACAGGGATGGTGCCTTAGAACTCACCCCTCCCTCTTCAGTCCCATTCGCCTCTCCCCAGGTGCCACTGTGGGAGCTGCGGGGCTGTCAGCAGCCCCAAGCCCAGGAGGGTTGGGTTACAGAACTGAGAGGGGATGGAAAGTGAAACAGGAGAACAGCAAGTGGGGCCAAGGCTCCCAGGGCACCATGGAAAGACAAGCCAGCCAAGCCACCACGTTTCTCGCTGGTTCTGCTGGGGAGATATACACGGTGAGGAGAAGAGCCTCTCAGTATCAAAGACAGCCTCTCCCGGGGAGTCGCAGAGCACCCCGACTCATCCGAAGGCGCTCCCAGGCTGGGGAGCCACAACATCCGTGTCAGCAGCGCAGTTATTTTTGCCTAAGTGCCTCACAGGCGGGGGAGCTCAGGGAAACAGGAATTTGTTTCATGCAGGGAGGGAAGAGCCCCAGGAGGGGCCACCCAGCAAGTTTGCGGAAAGCCAAGCGGGGTGTCAGGGGACAGGTGCTCATGCCTGGGACACAGCAAGTCTCCACCAGAGAGAGTGCCACAGACAGAGCATGCTGAGAAACATGGGAATTCCTCCGGAGCATTCCCACCCCAGGGGAGGAAGACTGGGCGCTGAGGCACGAGGCGGGGCAGGGTGAAGGCTGACTGCGCGGAAGTGACGCCTCGGGGCCGCCAGCGAAACAGCCTGCCCCTGCCCCGTTGAGGTCCAGGCAGCCTGGGAAGGGGTTGCACAGGCTTGGACCAAGTGGTCACTTTCCTGGAAGCTGGGCTTCTGGTTGCTGGGCCTGCTGATAAGGCAGAAATGTTACCCCACTTTCTTGGGAAAGCGTTTGACATTGAAGAAGAGCTGGGATGTGTCAACAGCTGAGAAACAGCAGAACAGCCCTGCTGAGTGGCTGCAGTTATGGCCAGGGACTCGGATTACTGACCGGGGTAGGGGTGACGGGTCAGAGGGTGCAGGCCTCTGAAATGTGGGGTAACCACACAGGAACATGGCTCTGTGTGCCTGGTCTTCCCAAGTGTCCCCCAGGGTGTGGCCTCCACTAGGAACAAGCGTCGGCCGGAGCCCCACTCAGGCCAAGCCAGCCCTGGGCCAGGTGGCAGACAACAGCAGCGTTGGCTATGTGTAGACAGGGAGGGGAGCCCTGGTGGTGCAGTGGCGAAGAGCTACAGCAAGCTACGGCTGCTAACCAAAAGGTCGGCAGTTCAAATCCACCAGTCACTCCCTGGAAACCCTCCAGGGCAGTTCTACTCTGTCTTGTAGGGTGACTATGAGTCAGAATCGACTGGACAGCAATGGGTTTGGGTTTTGGGAGGTTTTTTTGGTAGTCAAGGGAGGGGGTTCACGCAGAGCCTAGAACAAGCGCTATGCAGCCCAGCCTGGCAAGCCCCCATGGAGCAAACTCTGCACCAGTAGGTGCAGCCAGAGGTGTGCTCAACCAGAAGCCTCACTGTTTATGGCGCTGTGCAGGGAGCTGGTGTCACAGGCCCACCTTCAAAAGGACTTGATTTCATAACACAGTCCTTGGGTGATTCAGGAAACACAGCCCTTTGGCAGAGAGCCAGGGCTAGCCTGACTTACACTGATTTCTGCCTGACAGCAACAGCGTTGTTAACAAGGTGTCTTTAAAACTCAGTTTTTTGCTTTGTTTTTTGTTTCAGTGTGGTAAACATTGAAAACCAAACCAGTTGCTGTCAAGTCAATTTCCACGCATGATGACCCCATGTGTGCCGAGTAGAACTGTGCTCCACTGAGTTTTCAAGGCTGTGGCCTTTCAGAAGCAGGTCACTAGGCCTTTCTTCTGAGGCACCTCTGGGTGGGTTCCAACCACCAACCTTTTGGTTAGCAGCCAAGAGCTTAAATGTTTGTGCCACCCAGGGACTCCTAAAACCAAAACCCTGTTGCCATTGAGTTGAGTCTGACTCATGGTGACCTCCTATGTTACAAAGTAGAACTGCCCCGTAGGTTTTCTTGGTTGTAATCTTCACAGAAGCAGATCACCAGGCCTTTCTTTTGCAGCACACTGGTTGGGTTCAAACCACCAGGCTTTAGGTTAACAGCCAATTGAAAACCACTTGTACCACGCAGGGACTCCTAGGGAGTAAATACATATGTAACAAATCATTTGAAATTTCAACATTCATCACATGTACGATTCAACAGCATTAGTTACGTTTATCACGTTGTTCTGCCACCGCAATTTTCTGTTTCCAAATTTTTCCACCACCCTTAAGAGGAGCATAGCCCTGGTGGCACAGTGGTTAAGAACCACTGCTGCTAACCAAAAGGTCAGCAGTTCGAATCTATGGGTGGCTCTTTGGAAAACCCTATGGGGCAGTTCTACTGTGTCCTATAGGGTCACTGTGAGTCAGAATTAACTCAACAGCAACAGATACGGTTTTTTGGTTTTTTAACAGAAGCTCAGTATCTCATAAGCAGTGAGTCTCCATTTTCTCCTCCCTCCTACCCACCCCTGACAACCACTTATAAACTTTGGTTTGTATATATTTGCCTATCCGAGACATAAGGGGCATCATACACTAATTGTCCCTCTGTGACTAACTTACTACACTCGGCATAATATTTTCAAGGTTCATCCATGCTGCAGCATGCATCAGGACTTCATTTCTCTTCATGGCTGAGAAATATTCTGTTGTGTGTGTATACCACATTTTATTTATCTATTCATCTCTTGATGGACAGTTAGGCTGTAAAACTCAACTGTAAATCCACTCAGAGCTGCCCGGCCTGGAGGGGATGTATAAAGCTTAGACGCTCCGTTGGGAGATGTAAATAACCCGCCACTTTCTGCATCCCGCACAACACTGCGAATCCTCCTGCACACACTAATGACCCCAGCATTGCTCTGATACTATCTGTAGATATCTCTGAGGTCTCAGTAAGACAGGTATGAGCACTGAGCTCAGGAGGGCAGAGGAAACTGGGATAAGAGCCTCCTGCCACACTTGCCTATGAAGTCTATCCTGGGGAGCCATGATGGCCAGCTCCTGTTCTACCCTTGCCACCCTATTGTTGCTCTAACAATGGGAATGAAAAGCAGATGGGTTCCAGCTATTTCTCTGAGATTCTCTAATCGCTAGAGATACTCCCTGGAGAACTGACTGTGTTCCAGAGGGGAGTGTGCATAACAGTGGGAAGAGAGGAAGAAGAGAAAAAGAAGAGGGCAGGGCTGTGAAACCAGCCACTCAGTCAGACAAGACAGGGGAGTGGGTTGAGGAGGGAGAGCAGATGGGAATGCATTCAGAGAACAATGGACAGCTCAAGGTCAGAGAAATCTAAATTAAAAAAAAAAAAGATTTAAAAGTTAAAGTGAAAACAAACTGACCAGTTAGAAACAAGGCTACAAACTGAGATAGATTTAAAGTTTAGAGAAAGAAACAAGCAACAATATATAAATATATACACACCACACGTTGTTGTTGTTGTTAGTTGCCATTCTGTTGATTCCTACCCATGACAACCCCATGTATGCAGAGTAGAACAGCTCCATAATGTTTTCAAGGCTGTGTCTTTTGGTAGCAGATCACCAGGCCTATCTTCCTAGGCAGCTCTGGGTAGATTCGAACTACCAACATTTCAGCTAGTAGTCTAGCACTCACCAGTTTGTGCCACCCAGGGACTCTATACAAATAGAACCAATGGTACTGAGGGAAGAAATCCAAGCTGCACTGAAGGAGCTGGCAAAAAATAAGACTCCATGAATTGACCGAATACCAACCGCGATATTTCAACAAACAGATGCAACACTGGAAAAGCTCATTCATCTATGCCAGAAAATTTGGAAGACAGCTACCTGGCGAACTGGCTCAAAGAGATCCATATTTGTACCCATTTTAAAGAAAGGTGATACAATAGAATCTGGAAATTATCAAACAATATCATTAATATCACATGCACATAAAGTTATGCTGAAGATAATTCAAAATGGTTGTAGCTGTACATTGACAGGGAACTGCCAGAAATTAAAGCTGAATTCAGAAGAGAATGTAGAAAGAGGGACATCATTGCTGATGTCAGACAAGTCTTGACTGAAAGCAAGGGATACCAGAAAGATGTTTACCTGTGTTTTATTGACTGTGCAAGGGCATTTGACTGTGTGGATCATAACAAATGATGGGTAACATTTTGAAGAATGGGAATTCCGGAACACTTAATTGTGCTCATATGGAACCTATGCCTAGACCAAGAGGGAGTCATTCTAAAAGAATAAGGAGATACTGTGTGGTTTAAAATCAGGAAAGGTGTGTGTCAGGGTTGTACACTTTCACTATACTTATTCAACCTGTATGCTGAGCAAATAATCTGAGAAACTGGACTCTATGAAGAAGAACGGGGCATCAGGATTGGAGGAAGACACATTAACAACCTGCAGTTTGCATATGTCACACCTTGCTTGCTGAAAGTGAAGAAGACTTGAAGTACTTACTGATAAAGATCAAAGACTACAGCCTTCAGTATGGTTTACCTCCGAACACAAAGAAAACAAAAATCCTCACAACTGGACCAATAAGCAATTTCATGAGAAACGAAGAAAAGATTGAAGTTGTCAAGGATTTCGTTTTACTTGGACCCACAGCCAATACCCACGGAAGCACCAGTCAAGAAATCGAATGACATAATGCACTGGACAAATCTCCTGCAAAAGACCTCTTTAAGTCAAAAAGCTAAGATATCACCTTGAGGATTAAGGTGCACATGATTCAAGCCATAGTATTTGCAATAACCTCATATGAACGCAAAAGCTTGACAACAAATAAGGAAAACAGAAGACGAATTGATGCATTTGAATTATGGTGTTGGCGAAGAGTACTGAATATCCCGTGAACTGCCAGAAGAAAGCACCAATCTGTCATGGGAGATGTACAGCCAGATGCTCCTTAGAAGCAAAGGACGGCTTTGGACATGTTATGGGGGAGGAGGGCAGTCCCTGGAGAAGCACATGTTCGGTAAAGTAGAGGGTCATGGAAGAAGAGGAAGACGCTTAACAAGATGGACTGACACAGTGTCTACAACAATGGGCTCAAACATGGCAACAATTGTGAGGATGGCAAAGGACCTGGTGGTGTTTCATTCTGTTGTACGTAGGGTCTCTATGAGTCAGAACTGACTTGAAGTACCTAACAACACAACAAGATGTGTGTATGTATTTGATTATATACATATATAGTTTTTTTATGTATGTAGTTTTATATACACACACACGCACACAAACAAACCCTTTGCCTTCAAGTCAATTCTGACTCATAGCAACTCTCTAAGACACAATAGAACTGCCCCATGTGGCTTCCAAGGAATGACCGGTGGAATCTAACTGCCAGCCTTTTGGTTAGCAGCGGAGCTCTTAACCACTGCACCACCAGAACTCATATATATATATATATTTGTTGTTGTTGTTAGGTACCATCGAGTCAATTCCAACTCATAACAACCCTATGTACAACAGAACAAAACACTGCCCAGTTCTGCACCATCTTCACAATTCTTGTTACACTTGAGCCCATTCTTGCAGCCACTGTGTCAATCCATCTCATTGAGGGTCTTCCTCTTTTTCACTGACCCTCTACTTTACCAAGCATGATGTACCTCTCCAGGGACTCATACCTCCTGACAACACGTTCGAAGTGTGTGAGACGTAGTCTCACCATCCTTGCTTCTAAGGAGCATTCTGGTTGTACTTCTTCCAAAACACATTTGTTTGTTCTTTTGGTAGTCCATGGTATATTCAGTATGCTTCTCCAACACCACAATTCAAAGGCGTCAATTCTGCTGGTGCTGCTTCCATGGGTGCTGATTGTGGATCCAAGTAAAATGAAATCCTTGACAACTTCAATCTTTTTCCCATTTATCATGATGTTGCTTAGGGGTCCGGTTGTGAAGATTTTTGTTTTCTTTATGTTGAGGCGTAATCCATGCTGAAGTCTTCTTCACTTTCAGCAAGCAAGGTTGTGTCATCTGCATAATGCAGGTTGTTAATAAGTCTTCCTCCAATTCTGATGCCGTATATACACACACACACACACACATATATGAGATATATATATATAGACATATATAGACAAATACATATATATGGGTCGCTGTAAGTTGGAATTGACTCAATGGCAGCGGGTTTAGTTTTTAGAAACCATGGTGGTGTAGTGGTTAGGAATTCAAAAAGATAGGCAGTTTGAATCCACTAGGCACTCCTTGGAAACTCTATGGGGCAGTTCTACTCTGTCCTATAGGATGGTTATGAGTTGGAATCATCTTGACGGCAACAGGTTTGGTTTTATATACATATATACAGGTGCAAATATATAGATATATATACACACACACGTATATATAGTTGCCATCCGGTAGACTGACTCATGGCAACCCCATGTGCGTCAGAGTACAACTATGGCTCTATAGGGTTTTCAATGGCTGATTTTTTGGAAGTAGATCACCAGGCCTTTCTTTCAAGGCCTCTGGATGGACTCAAACCAGCAACCTTTCAGTTGGCAGCTGAACACGTTAACCGTTTGTACTACTCAGGGACTCATATATATATATATATGTATATATATACATGCACACACACACACATATTTTTATACTTACATAAATAGTGTATATATTTATAAAAATAAGCAAAAGAAACATAATATAAATTTAATTAGAGCAATAATTTTGATTCTAGAAAGCTAATAATCTTTAAAATGTAGGATTAAGCGCTTTGTAAATTTAAAGTATTCTAAATGTCAGATAACAATTATAAAAATATAATATTTATAGTATAAAGCAGTGGTCTCCAAACTTTTTTGCTAAAAAAATAAATTTCTAGCAGTACTAATATACTGATATTATTTTCTCTATAAATTTTATTCACTTGCCTCTTTGTTAATTTATCAGAAACTGTAAAAGACAAAAACTAGAAAATTTTAAAGTTAAAATAATTAATTTAAAATACTATTTTACTTATTGAACATTAAAAACTTTTATAAGTAATACCGATAGGTACTCTATGAGAACAATGTAATTGAATAAGCTTAATTATTTTTAAAAACTTGATTTAGCATTTATGATATAGCAATTTGAATATCATATTTTGATACTTTAATAAATGTTGTAAGTGAAAAAAATTCCTTACAGAGATAAGTCCAAATGGGAAAAGTACATATGGACCACCTTATTAAATCTCAGTGCTCACTTTTTAAAATTTGGCTGGTAAATATCTACTGGCTGTTATTGCAAATTGATCAGAAGTTATCGTACCTTATATTTCTAACAAATGGGTTCAAAACTCATTGAAATTTCTCCTTTGAAAAATGCAGGGGCAGAGTAGAAAATTCCTTTCCATATTTTAATGAAAGCAGGTATGAGGTTTTATAGTTAAGCCATATTTTCAGTGGAAGGAGGGAGAGAAATTTGCAAAACACTGGAAATATTCTTAAAGATCTATTTTGACATACTCTCTCCACAAAATGATTTTCCTCTGAAAACCAGTTATTCTTTCACTCGTTGTTAACATTTTCACTTTTACTTTGAAGGGATGTATTCAATGCGCTTTTAATTTTTCGAGATTATTTTCTAGGCAGCGTATAACTGAAAGCCACATATTACAGAAAAAGTCAGAAATTTTGGAACACACATTTACATTCGACAATTCTTCTTAGATTTGCTTTGAGACAACCAGTGAACCTCTATTTGGAATAAATATTTCATATTCACTTCTCATTTCGTAAAACCACACCCGCTGCCATCAAGTCAATTCTAACTCATACCAACTCTATAGAACAGAGTAGAACTGCCCCACAGGGTTTCCAAGGAGCACCTGGTAGATTCAAACTGCTGACCTTTAAAAGCATATCATAGACCAGTGTCAGTCAATTGGGGAAATAATAGTCTTTTTAACAAATGGTGCTGGCATACCTGGATATCCATTTGCAAAAGAATGAAACAGGACCCATACCTCACACCATGCACAAAAACTAACTCCAAGTGGATCAAAGACCTAAACATAAAGACTAAAACGATAAAAATCTTGGAAGAAAAAATAGGATCTACCCTAGGAGCCCTAATACAGGGCATAAACAGAATACAAAACATTACCAAAAATGATGAAGAGAAACCCGATAACTGGGAGCTTCTAAAAATCAAACACCTATGCTCATCTAAAGACTTCACCAACAGAGTAAAAAGACCACCTACAGACTGGGAAAGAATATTCAGCTATGACATCTCAGACCAGCGCCTGATCTCTAAAATCTACATGATTCTGTCAAAACTCAACCACAAAAAGACAAACAACCCAATCAAGAAGTGGGCAAAGGATATGAACACACATTTCACTAAAGAAGATATTCAGGCAGCCAACAGATACATGAGAAAATGCTCTCGATCATTAGTCATTAGAGAAATGCAAATTAAAACTACGATGAGATTCCATCTGACACCAACTAGACTGGCATTAATTCAAAAATCACAAAATAATAAATGTTGGAGAGGCTGCGGAGAGACTGGAACTCTCATACACTGCTGGTGGGATTGTAAAATGGTACAACCACTGTGGAAATCCATCTGGCGTTATCTTAAACAGTTAGAAATAGAACTACCATACAAACCAGAAATCCCACTCCTCGGAATATACCCTAAAAATACAAGACCCTTCACACAAACAGATATATGCACACCCATGTTTATTGCAGCTCTGTTTACAATAGCAAAAAGCTGGAAGCAACCAAGATGTCCATCAACGGACGAATGGGTAAATAAATTGTGGTATATTCACACAATGGAATACTACGCATCGATAAAGAACAGTGACGAATCTCTGAAACATTTCATAACATGGAGGAATCTGGAAGGCATTATGCTGAGCGAAATGAGTCAGTTGCAAAAGGACAAATATTGTATAAGACCACTATTATAAGATCTTGAGGAATAGAAAAAACGGAAAAGAACACATACTTTTGTGGTTACAAAGGGGGGAGGGAGGGAGGGAGGGAGGGAGAGGGCTTTTTATTGATCAATCTGTAGATGGGAACTGCTTTGGGTGAAGGGAAAGACAACACTCAAAACAAGGAAGGTCAGCCTAATTGGACAGGATTAAAAGTAAAGAGGTTTCCGAGATAAAATGAAAGCTTCAAAGGATAGCGAAGCAGGGGCTGGGGTCTGGGGAACTTGGTTTGAGAGGACTTCTAAATCAATGGGCAAAACAATTCTATTATGAAAACACTCTGCATCCCACTTTGAATTGTGGCACCTGGGGTCCTAAATGCCAACAAGCAGCCATCTAAAATACATTAATTGGTCTCAACCCACCGGGAGCAAAGGCAAAGGAAGAACACCAAGGTCACACGACAACTAAGAACCCAAGAGACAGAAAGGGCCACTTGAACCAGAGACCTACAATATCCTGAGACCAGAAGAACAAGTTGGTGCCCGGCCACAATCGATGTCTGCCCTGTCAGGGAGCACAAGAGACAACTCCTGAGGGAGCAGGAGACCAATGGGATACAGACCCCAAATTCTCATTAAAAGACCACACCTAATGGTATGATTGCGACTAGAGGATTCCCAGAGACAATGCTCCCCAGAACTTCTGATGGCACAGGACAGGAACCAACCCCGAAGACAAATCATCAGGCATGAAAAGGACTGGTCAGTGGGGGGGAGAGAGATACTGATGAAGAGCGAGCTAATTAAATCAGGTGGACACGGGAGAGTGTGTTGGCAACTCTTGACTGGAGGGGGGATGGGAAGATAGAGAGAGATGGAAGAAGGTAAAATTGGCACGAAACGAGAGACTGTAAGGGCTGACTCAATAGGGGGAGAGCAAGTGGGAGAAGGGAGTAAGATGTATGTAAACCTACATGTGACAGACTGATTGGAATGGTAAATGTTCACTTGAAGCTTAATAAAAATTAAAAAAAAAAAAAAAAAGCATATCATAAAAATTCTACTACTTAGAAGTCCGTTTTGTAACATAGACACATTGAAGGTATTCTCATAGCACGTTAACTACATGTAACAACTCTCTGGCAGCAAATGTGAGTGGCAGTGTCACTGTCAACCTCTCACAATGTCAGAGGCCTCTCTCTCTCCTTGCAGGTGCCTTAGGAACCATGTGCAGCAATGACCATCTGACAGACAGACTGAATGGGACTGCCAGTGCTAATCCACATATCATGTGTCAATCAAGCTTAATCTACTTCACAGATTTAGTTTAAAATAAATATAAATAGGAGTTCTAAAATTTTTCACCCATGACATCCTCAGGGAACTGTACACCTACTTCAGAAACCACCTGCATAGGGTGTAGTATATGATGAAGTGCATGGATGTTCACTCCAGAGAGCCCTCCGCCACTGCTGTGGACAAGTCCAGGCCTGGACAAGACTGTTAAGCACTCTCTGCCATGGTTTCCCCATCTATAAAAGCAAACAAACGAATGAACAAAAAAACTGGTTGTCACTGAAGCAACTCTAGCACATGGTGACCCCACGTATGTAAGTGTAGAACTGTACTTCATGGGTCTTCAGTGACTGATTTTCAGAAGTAGATTGCCAGACCTTCCTTCCAGGGCACCTCTGGGCAGACTCAAACCTCCAACCTTTCTATTAGCATCCAATCGCTTTAACCATTTGTACCACTCAGGGGCTCCCCATCTACAAAAGGGAGATAATCACAGTACCAGCTCAGGAGGTTAGCAAATGGCTAGTTAACTAATCCACGTAAAGCTCTTAGAACATTGCCTAGTAAAGAAGAGTCTCAAAAATTTTATGAGATAATTATATGCCTTTCTTTAACCTGGAAGTAAATGGAGGCTAAGAAAGCAAGGGACAATGATTGGCCAAGCCAAGGAAATGGCAGTGGGAAGGGAAACAAGAACAAGGATTTGAAAGGCATTTGAGAAGCTGAATAGATAAACTTGGCAACTGATATAATATGGGCAATGAAGAGAAAGGAAAATGCAGTTAAATGTGATCTAGAAGTTTCTAGACTGAATAGAATGATCAAGGTGTATCAACAGAAATAAGGACAGAAGTAAAGGTCAAAGTTAAGTGGAAAATCATAATTTATTGAGTGATTACTAAATGTCAGGCAGTATTCTAAGTGTTTTGCAGGTACTAGATCATTAACCCTCCTAACAACCCTATGAGATAGGTGTGCTATCCCTATTTTACAGATGATAAAACTGAGCCATACAGAGGCCATGTAACTTGCCCGTGGTTACACTAGGATTTTACCCAGGCAGCCTGGCTCCAGAGTCCACAACTTTAACAAGCCCTCATACAGCCTTTCTAAAAGACCACGAGCTTAGTTTTTTTGTTTTTTTGTTTTTTTTAGTACACATATTGTTTTATGACATTGGTTAACAATCCCACGACATGTCAACACTCTCCCTTCTCGATCTCGGGCTCCCTATTACCAGCTTTCTTATTCCCTCCTGCCTCCCAGTCCCTGCCTCTGGGCTGGTGCGCCCCTTTCTCTCATTTTGTTTCATGGGCCTGTCTAATCTTTGGCTGAAGGGTGAACCTCAGGAGTGACTTCATTACTGAGCTGAAAGGGTGTCCGGGTACAATAATCTTGGGGCCTCTCCAGCTTCTGTCAGGCCAGTAAATCTGGTCTTTTTTTGTGAGTTAGAATTTTGTTCTATATTTTTCTCCAGCTCTGTCTGGGACCCTCTGTTGTTGATTCCTGTCAGAGCAGTTAGTGGTGGTAGCCGGGCACCATCTAGCTGTACTGGATTCAGTCTGATGGAGGCTGTGGTAGATGTGGCCCATTAGTCCTTTGAACTAATCTTTCCCTTGTATTGTTAGTTTTCTTCATTCTCCCTTGCTCCCAAAGGGGTGAGACCAGTGGAGTATCTTAGAAGACCGCTCACAGGCTTTAAAGACCCCAGACACTGCTCACCAAAGTAGAATGTAGAACATTTGCTTTACAAATTATGTTATGCCGATTGAGCTAGATGTTCCCTAAGACCATGGTCCCCACAGCCCTCAGTCCAGCAATTTGGTCCCTCAGAGAGTTTGGATGTGTCTATGGAGCTTCCATGACCTTGCCTTGTAGAAGTCGTGCTCGCTTCCCCAGTATTGTGTACTGTCTTACTCTCCACCAAAGTTACCACCTACCTATACCCTCCCTCATAACCATCAAAGATTGTTTCTTTTTGTGTGTAAACCCTTTCATGAGTTTTTACAGTAGTGGTCTCATACAATATTTGTCCTTTTGTGATTGATGTATTTCTCTCAGCATAATGCCCTCCAGATGCATCCACGTTTTGAGATGCTTCACAGATTCATTGCTGTTCTTTATCATTGCGTAATACTCCATTGTGTGTATGTACCACAGTTTGTTTATCCATTCATCTGTTGATGAGCATCAAGGTTGTTTCCATCTTTTTGCTATTGTGAACAATGCTGCAATAAACATGGGTGTGCATATGTCTATTCATGTGACAACTCTTATTTCTCTAGGATATATTCCTAGGAGTGGAATTGCTGGATTATATGGTATTTCTATTTCTAAGCTTAGTTGCGTTCAAGGGGCCTCTAAGGGGATATGTTCAGTTGTTATTGTTGTTGTTGTTGTTAGGTGCTGTCAAGTCGATTCCTACTTAACAACAGAATAAAACACTGCCTTGTCCTGCACAATCTTCACAATTGTTGCTATGTTTGAGCCTGTTGTTGCAGTCACTGTGTCAGTCCATCTCCTTGAGGGTCTTCCTCTTGTTTGCTGACCATCTAGTTTACCAAGTATGATGTCCTTCTCCTAGGAGTGGTCCCTCCTGATAACATGTACAAACTACGTGAGAAGTCTCCCAGTCCTCCTTCTAAATAGTATTATGGCTGTACTTCTTCCATGACAGATTTATTCTTTCTTCTGGCAGTCCATGGTATATTCAATATTCTTTACCAACGCCATAATTAAGTCATTAATTCTTCTTTAGTCTTTCTTATTCATTCTCCAGCTTTTGCATGCATATGAGACAACTGAAAATTCTATGGCTTAGATCAGGTGTCCTCAAAGTGACATCTTTGTTTTTTAACACTTTAAAGAGGTCTTTTGCAGCAGATTTGCCCAATGCAGTATGTCATTTGATTTCTTGACTGCTGCTTTCATAGGCATTGATTGTGAATTCAAGTAACATGAAATCTTTGATAACTTCAATATTTTATCCACTTATTATGTTGTTGTTTATTGGTCCAGTTGGGAGGATTTTTGTTGTCTTTATGTTGAGGTGTATTCCACAGTGAAGGCTGTAGTATTTGATCTTCATCAGTAAGCGCTTCAAGTCCTCTTTGCTTTCAGGAAGCAAGGTTGTGTCATCTGCATATCACAGGTTATTAATGAGTCTTCCTCCAATCCTGATTCCATGTTATTCTTCGTATAGTCCAGCTTCTCAGATTATTTATTTGCTCAGCACACAGATTGAATAAATATGATGAAAGGATAGAACCCTGGTTTTTTTAAATCATGTACTATTCCCTTGTTCTATTTGAATGACTGCCTCTAGGTTCCAAATGAGCACAATTAAGTGTCCTGGAATTCCCATTCTTTGCAATGTTATCCATAATTTATTACTATCCACACAGTCGAATGCCCTTGCATAGTCAATAAAACACAAGTAAATATCTTTCCGGTATTCTTTGCTTTCAGCCAAGATCCATCTGACATCATCAATGATATCTCTCATTCCATGTCCTTCTTTGAATCCAGCTGGAATTTCTGGCTGTTCCCTGTTGATGTACTGTTACAACCATTTTTTAATTATCTTCAGCATAATTTTACTTGCATGTGACATTAATGACATTGTTTGAAAATTTCCACATTCTGTTGGATATTCTTATTTGGAATGGGCACAAATATGAATCTTTTCCAGTCAGCTGGCCAGATAATTGTCTTCCAAATTTCTTGGCATAGACAAGTGTGCCCCTCCGGCATTGCATCTGCTTGTTGAAACATCTCAATTGGTATTCCGTCAATTCCTGGAGCCTTGTTTTTGCCAATGCCTTCAATGTAGCTTGGGCTTCTTCCTTCAACACCATCAGTTCTTGATCATATGCTGCTCCCTGAAATGGTTGAATGTGGACCAATTCTTTTTGGTATAATGACTCCGTGTTTTCCTTCCATCTGCTTTAGCTGCTTCCCACATCATTCAATATTTTGCCCACAGAATCCTTCAGTATTGCACCTTGAGGCTTGAATTTTTTCTTCGGTTCTTCCAACTTGAGAAATGGCCAGCATATTCTTCCCTTTGGTTTCCTAACTACAGGTCTTTGCATATTTCATTATAATACTTTACTTTGCCTTCTTGAGCCAACCTTTGAAATCTTCCATTCAATTCTTTTGCTTCGTCATTTCTTCCATTTGCTTTAGCTACTCTACATTCAACAGCAAGTTTCAGAGTCTTTTCTGACATTCATTTTGATCCTTTCTTTATTTCCTGTCTTTCTAATGGCCTATTGCTTATATGATGTCCTTGATGTCATCCCACAGCTAATGTGGTCTTTGGTCATTAGTGTTCAATGCATCAAATCTATTCCTGAGATGATCTCTAAATTCAGGTTTGATACATTCAAGTTGTATTTTGACTCTCGTGGAGTTGTTTTAATTTTCTTAAGCTTCAACTTGAACTTGTATATGAGTAAGTGAATGTCTGTTCCACATTAGGCCCCTGGCTTGTTCCGACTGATGATATTCAGCTTCTCCATTGTCTCTTTCCATAGATGTAGTCAGTTAGATTCCTGTGTATTTCATCTGGCGAGGTTCATGTGTATAGCCACTGTTTATGTTGTTGAAAAAAATGTATTTCCAATGAATAAGTCCTTGATCTTGCAAAATTCTATCATGTAATCTCTGGCATTGTGTCTATTACCAAGGTCATATTTTTCAACTTCTAATCATTTTTTCTTTGTTTCCAACTTTCCCGTTCCAACCCCCAGTAATTATCAATGCATCTTGATTGCGTATTTGATCAATTTCAGACTGCAGAAGTTGGTAAAAATCTTCAGTATCTTCATCTTTGGCTTTAGTGGTTGGTGCATAAATTTGAATAATAATCGTATTAATGGGTCTTTCTCCAAAGCTTATGGATATTATCCTATCACTGACAGTGTTGTACTTCAGGATAGATCTTGAAATGCTCTTTTTGATGATGAATTTGATGCCATTCCTTTTCAATTTATCATTCCCAGCATAGTAGACCATATGATTATCCAATTTGAAATGGCCAATACCAGTCCATTTCAGCTCATTAATGCCTAGGATATTTATCTTCAAGTGTTTCATTTCATTTTTGACAACTGCCATTTTTCCTAGATTCATACTTCGTAATTCCACATTCTGATTGTTAGTGGATGTTTGTAGCTGTTTCGTCTCATTTCGAGTCATGCCACATCAGCAAATGAAGGTCCTGAAAGCTTTACTCCCACCACATCATTAAGGTCAACTCTACTTTGAGGAGGTAGCACTTCCACAGTCTATTTTGAGTGGCTTCCAACCAGAGGGGCTGCTCTTCCAGCACCATATCAGACAATGTTCTGCTGCTATTTATAAAGTTTTCACTAGCCAATTATTTTAGAAGTAGATTACCAGGCCCTTCTTCCTAGTCTGTCTCAGTCTGGAAGCTCTGCTGAAATCTGTCTACTATGGGTGACCCTGCTGGTATTTGAAATACTGGTGACATAGTTTGCAGCATCACAGCAACACACAAGCCATCATAGTACAACAAACTGACAGATGAGTGATGGAGTCTGAGGGGCCTCTAAGAGGATATGTTTAGTAGTTATTTGAATCTAATACTCTGGAAGTCAGAAGAAAGGCGGGAGATAGCAATGAAACTAGATATTTCAGACTCAGTGGCATAGAAGTGGGATTGCAGCCATGGAAGTGGACAAGGGGAGGAGGAGAGACTGTGCCACATGAGAAGGAGAGGGCCTGGGAGAAAACCGTGGGGACATCGTCAACTTACTGTAAGGGCTCAAGTGTTGGATGCCTTTCTTCGTAAAGGCGTACGTATCGTAATGAAACTATATCGGAGTGTGTCAGCTGCCCAGAATCTGAACCCCCTTACCATATTGGGGGAATCTGCCATTGCCTTGTGGGACTCATACCTTCCACCAGAATAACCAAAGAGCTAGATATTTGTTGTCCCTGATCCCCAGGGGCCTAGGCTGAGCAAACGCCACGTGCCTGGCAGTCTGATGCTCCCACCTGGGACACTGAGATATGAAAACCAAAGGCAGCTTAGAATCTTTCTGCCTGTTTAGGGAACTTCCTGATAGACTCCCCAACATCTCTTTCTCTGGACTCCATTTCTCTTGTCTTAGCACAGCTCTCTGACTGGTACAATATTATTCTGCCATCCCTATTTTCCCTGCAGTTACGTTATACTTCTTGAAGTTTTCCCTCAGCTTCACCTTTTATAGATCTCATGCTTAGAACAGAGCCCTGGTGGCATAGTGGTTAAGAGCTTGGCTGCTAACCCAAAAGTCGGCAGTTCAAATCCGGGTGCTCCTTGGAAACCCTATGGGGTAGTTCTACCCTGCCTTATAGGGTTGCTATGAGTCAGGATCGACTTGGCAGCACCTAACAACAGCAACGACAATGCTTAGAACACTCAATATTTTCAAATTGGAAACTTTGAAAATGGGGCCTTCTTGAATTATTGCAGAATTTAATTCCAGAGCGTACAGAAATACTAAACTGAGCCCATTTGATTCAAATGTAACAATTGAGAAACTGTTACTTGGACATCTGCAACAGTGTCATTAAAGATCAGCTTCTGCTCAGCTGCAGCACAATCAAGCAGAGCAAAGGCCAGTCACCAAACGAGACCTGTGAGGCGCTCACTGACCGTAGACATTGGGTTGATGTTAAGTGACTTATTCATGTGCTCTTGTTGTCGTTAGCTGCCATCAAGTCAGCTCCAACTCGCGGCAGCCTCATGTACAACAACAGAACAAAGCGTTGCCTGGTCCTGTGCCATCTTCATGAGCCTGGATACACTGAGCCCATTGTTGCAGGTATCATGTTGTGCCTCTCAGCCTAGGGGGCTCGTCCTCCAGCACCACATCTGACAGTATTCCGTTGTGATCCATAGGGTTTTCATTAGCTAATTTTCAAGAGTAGATCCCCAGGCCTTTCTTCCTAGTTTGTCTTAGTCTGGATTCTCTGCTGAAACCTGTCTACTACAGGTGACCCTGCTGGTATTTGAAAGACTGGTGGCATAGCTTCCATCATCATAGCAACATGCAAGCCACCACAGGAGGACACATTGACAGATGGGTGGTGGTGGACGTGTTTACTGTTTCAATAAATTCACCCTGAGATTGGATTTTGCGTACAGGCACAACGGCGCTGACACCTAAATTTCATCAATGATTTAAGGCTATCCTAATTAGCTGCACAAACCTTTTTTTTTTTTTTTTTTTTAACATTTCCCCTTAGTAGAAAAGGCAAATGTCCAGATTCTGAGGATGTCTTGGTAGGTGTGCTGACAACCTTCTGTGGGCGAGCTGAATGAATAGTGTGGATGCCTTGGACACGGTCCCCAGGGGCGTGAACCAGTCCTCAGTTTGCATTCTCTCCTTGCAAGGTTGAATGGAAGCTTCTTCAGAAAGGAGCCAGACTCCACACTCCTGTTTCCAGCAATAGCTACTGTGTGATCACTGTTATCACAAAGGAAGAAAGGCGTCAGGAGGGAGTCATGTTGTTGTTGGAGTCCACTGGCCAAGAGGTGCTGAGCACCTAGTGTACTGGGTGAGAGGCCTTTGAGAGAAGAACGTTTCCCAAGTGGAATAAGACATACAGTGGCAACTTCTCCCCTCACCAAAGCCTTGAGGGCTCCAACAGAAAGACAGATGGAATGTTCTGGAAGGATAAAGCAGGAACAAAAGTAGGGGAATCAAGAGAAGTGTCAGCCCTTTTGGGTCTCTTGTCTCTGCTTTCACTCCAGCCTTAATTTCAGGAAAAGTCTCATTTTATTCTTATACTACCAGATATATGCAATTGATTTAATCCATCATGTTTAATGAAATATTCTCCATAGTTCTTTAAAAAAAAAACAAACTGTGAGTCCCTAGTGGTGCAACCATTTAAGCGTCAGCTGCTAAGTGAAAGGTTGGCAGTTTGAGTTCACCAAGAGGTTCCTCTACTTCTGAAAAAATCAGCTGTTGAAAACCCATGGAGCACAGTTCTGCTCTGACACACCTGGGCGTTGCCATGAGTCAGAGCTGACTTGTCAGCAACTGGTTTATAGTTTCTTAGGGTAAAAATTAAATGTCTCGTTTCTAAGAGAACTGGAGTGAAGGCACCTCCTTGCACCTCCAGGAGGTTAGTTTTCAGTCTACAAGAACAGACCACTGCTGTCACTGGCACAAACTCAATTAAGCAGTTGCCTTGGGTTTCTATACCAGTTCTACTACAGTTCCCAGGTTGCAGAAATGATGGTGCCCCTGAGTCTGGGCCATTTTCACATTCTTTGGTGAGCTTCTGCCACCACTCTCCACAGGAGCCCTGACAATTTTGGCAAGAGTTTTGATTTTAATACATTGTAAACCAGAATTTTTTTAACCAATAGTTCAAATCCTACGACTTGAGTCAACTTCAATTCCATCTTCTGCTTGCTTAGTGACATATGGAAGAATTCTTTTAAGCGCTGCAGCACTTTAAGACACTTTTAAATAGTGCTTTCTGGATATGATTCAATACCAAGTTTTAATGAAATGTTAGGCAAGATAACAGGTGACAAAAACTGCCACAACAGATCCTAAACTTCCCTCTGCTGAATTTTTTTTTCTAGAATTTAATACTTGTTTACAGATTTCTCTTATTTTTTAGGTAAAATTTACATACAGAGAAATGCATAGATTTTATAGGTATATCTGGCAAGTTTTGACAAAGGCACACACCTATGTAACCCAAAAGTCCCTGGCTGGTGCAGTTTGCACTCAACTGCAAACCTAAAGTTTGGCTATTGGAACACACACAGTGGTTACACAGAAGAAAGGTCTGGCAATTTGCTTCTATAAAGACTGTAGCCAACAAAACCCCGTGGAGCAGTTCTGCTTACAGTTCGCTGGTGGAGTATAAAATGGTACGATCGCAAGACTTGTCACTGCTTAGTATCGTCAGGCAGTTGTTTTAATTTTGGCATCCCTGTGGGTATGTAGCATTGGAACAGATTTTAAACAGCATACTACTTCAAGACGGTCCTTCCTTTCACTTATACTTTTTTCCTGTGTGCTTCTCCTAATAAAGAGAGCTTCAGCCTAACCCTTGGTAGGCTGTGATTCTGCTCATAAAAGCACACCTTGAAACAGTCGTGGAAGATGCCGGGAAGCAGAATGCCTTCAGCAACCCGTATGTTTACGCAATGGTCAAATCCTAGATGAGGCGGGGTCAGTGCAAACATGTATTAGTACATGGTCCAGCCCTACAATCAAAGCATTCTTTTGTTCAGGACCCTCTACCAGGAATGTTTGAGGATAGGCTACTGTACAGGTCTTTTGACATACATAGTAAAACCTGCAGAATCTGTGTAAGGCAAAAGCCTGTCAGAGAAGGAAAACTCAAATATTTTCCACTAAAATAAGCAATAGAAAAATGGTAAGACTGCACCCTGTCAAAGGTGAAAAATGTGCAAGACCAGGAAAAAAAAGGCTGTCCCATCGAGTTCCCGCTCTCGCAGTTTTCACTGTATATCTTAGAAAGCAATTTGTCACCAAATACATTAGGGTACAAAGCAGCCACTTTTAGCAAATGATCTGTTTAAGACTCAAAGGGTAGACTGTTGGGATTTATTATAAAAGATGAAATCAGACATTGGGAAGAAAGCTGAGAGGCAAAAAGGATGGCAAACCTGTTGCCGTCAAGTGGCAACCCCATGTGTGTCAGAATAGAACTGTGCTCCATTAGGCTGTGATCTTTTAAAAGTAGATCACCAGACTTTTCTCCTGAGGCACCTCTGGGCAGACTCAAACCTCCAACCTCTGAATCAGCAGCCAACCATGTTAATCATTGGCACCACCCCAAAAAATCCAAACCCTTTGCCCCCAAGTCGATTTCAACGCATAGCGACCCTGTAGGACAGAGTAGAACTGTCCATAGCGTTTTCAAGGCTGAAATAGTTCTGGAAGTAGACTGCCACATCTTTCTCCTGCAGAGCAGCTGGTGGGTTCAACTTGCCAACCTTTCAGTTAGCAGCTGGGTGGGTGCTTTAAGCACCAAGCCATCGGGGCTCCTTTGCACCATGCCAGAACTCCTAAAAAGGATGGCACCACACGGTAAATACAGCCTCACAAGAGAAAACAAAGCCAACACAAATAATCCTGGGACTTAGGACATCCCACCAAGCCCCCTTTAGAGTATTAGACGACTGATAAGGTGGGTGAGAGGGTTTTGGTGCGTTGGGGAGCTCTGGCATGAACTCACCAAGGACAGAATGAAGGCTAAAAAGCCCTGTGCATTGGGGACGACACTTGAGACGATGTCCTTCATTAAGCTCTAGGCCCGCTCTCTGAGGATGTGTCTCATCCAACTCAGCAGCCCCTGCATCCAGGACAGTCCCTGGCAGAGGGACAATATGAAGGACATAGATTGCTTTCACTTGGCCAGCATACTTACTCTTTCTCAGGTGGTATTACCTGATTCTTCATTAAGTAACTACCCCTGTCAAACCACTGGATTAGTCTATCCAAGACTGCCAATCAACATAACCTGCTCCTAGCCAGGGCACCGCCTATGGCCCAAGCCAGGCCAATATGACCCTTCTATGACTATAATATTGAGCAGAGTAGTACAAGCTGGGCAAACCACCAAAGCTGTAAAAGAGGGCAGGGTGCTATGGCAGCTGCCTCCCTCTCAGCCCTGGAGATGGCACAGGGAGCTAGGAAGGTCTAAGAAACTGTTATGGATTGAATTGTGTCCCCCTAAAATATATGTTGGAATCCTAAACCTTATACCTTTGGATATAATCTAATGTAATATAATCACCTTCCATAATGCAATCTAGTGTAATGTAATCAATTCATTGAGGTAACCTGATGTAAGGTGGATTCTAAACCTAGTCATTTCTGAGTTATAAAAGGAGCAGAATGAATGTAAAGACTCACTCAGGCACATGGAGGGAAGCAGATGCCATAAGAGGATTGCCAAGGAACCAAGGAATGCCCAAGACTACCTACAAGGAAGGGATTGAAATGGCCAAGAGCCTGATTTTGGCTTTTGGCTTCCAGAACCATAAGAAGATAAGTTTCTGTTCTTTAAACCCATCCACTTGTGGTATTTCTGTTACATTAAAACCCCAGTGCCATCAAGTCGGACGTAACTAAGACAACGGTCAAGGGCAGGAGATGGCTGGATGCCACAGATGGGAAAATAAGACCTGTCTTAATTATGCTTCCTTCTGTCCCTCGCCTGCCCGTCAGTGTGTATCACCATCCACATTGTCACCCTTTCTGAGGTGGTGCAGATAACAGAGAAATACCAGGGCACTGCTGCAGCCCTCTGGGCTCCAGAGATTACACTGACAGTTACAATAGGGTAGACAGACCCTCCAGTCCCTGTGTGCCCCTCATTCCACTCCACCCATCACATCTCAAGGGTTAGATGGTTACAACCAAGGAAGATAGTTCTCAGAAAACAACCTCCCCAGACAGAAGTGTAAGAAAGTGAACCCCAGTGAGCATCTGTGGCTCACTCTCTCTGGTGGATTTTCTCCCGGCCCCACCCCAACATCCACCACCACTCTGTAAGTCTCACACATAGATTTCCTCTTGCTTTCTCTTTCTAGGCTCCAGGGGTGGGGCACAGACTAGGTACACTGAGACACACATTCCACCCAAGGTGCCTATACTCCAAGAAAACACAGACTAGAAGGGAAAAATATAAAGGACCACAACTGGGATAAAAGAAAACAAATTGAACGATCGATGAACTAGGGAGAAAAGGAATTTATAAATAAGCACGATAATTTCCCTCAAAGAGATAAAGGAGATTTTGATAATATAAAGCAAGAACAAGTAGTCATAAATGAGAACCAATTAGAGATATGTGGTGTTATGGATTGAATTGTGTCCCCCCAAAAATATGTGTCAACTTCGTTAGGCCATGTGTGGTTCTCTTCCATTTTATGATTTTCATACGTGTCATAAATCATAATCTCTGCCTGTGGGTAAAGAGGATTAGGGTGGGATGTAACACCCTTGCTCAGGCCACATCCCTGGAGTTTCCCTGGGGTGTGGCCTGCACCACCTTTTATCTTATGAGAGATAAAAGGAAAGGGAAGCAAGCAGAGAGGTGGCACCTCATGCCAATAAGAAAGCAGTGCCAGGAGCAGACCACATCCTTTGGACCCAGAGTTCCTGAGAGGAGAAGCAACTACTCTGGGGGAAGAATGATGAGAAAGCCGACAGAAAGAAAGCCTTTCACTGGAGCTGACTTTTGGAATTTAGACTTTTAGCCTACTTTACTGTGAGGAAATAAACTTCTCTTTGTTAAAGCCATCCACTTATGGTATTTCTGTTATAGCAGCACTAGATGACTAAGACACAGGGTATCAAAAAAGTATGAGTTGGTAAATGGGATGAGGAGAGAATGGATCAGTCCTTCAGGGAACAATTTATGGGTGCCCAGGGAAATTAAGAAGATAAATACCCTTGACCCAGCAATCCCCCTCCAGGGTATGTATTCTAGATGAGCTTTCCCCAAATGTGCCTGATAATAAGAATCACCCAGGGCCCTTGTTAAACATACTGATTCCAGGGCCCCGTTAAGACCTACTGAACTAGAATCTCCAGAGGAAGGGCCTGAGGATCTGTATGCTCAACAAGTAGCCACCCTATTCCTTCCCCAACTCCCAGTGATTCTTGGGACTTTTGTCCTAGAAAAATTCGCTCCCAGGTCAAAAGGGAACAGATATGAGACTATTCACCACAGTGCACTCTGCAGTGGGGAACTGGAGACAAGCAAGGCAAATGTCTTAGTTATCTAGTGCTGCTATAAGAGAAATACCACAAACAGAACAAACAGAGAATAAACTTCTGTTTGTTCTAGTTCAGTAGGTCTCAATGGGGCCCTGGAATCAGTATGTTTAACAAGGGCCCTGGGTGGTTCTTATTATCAGGTACATCTGGGGAAAGCTCATCTAGAATACATACCCTGGAGGGGGATTGCTGGGTCAAGGGTATTAATCTTCTTAATTTCCCTGGGCACCCATAATTTGTTCCCTGAAGGACTGATCCATTCTTTCCTCATCCCATTTACCAACTCATAATTTTTAATACCCTGTGTCTTAGTCATCTAGTGCTGCTATAACAGAAATAGGATTTACAACACGTAGGAAAATCACATTGGATGGCAAAATGGTGGACAATCGCACAATACTGGGACTCATGGCCTAGCCAAGTTGACACTCATTTTACAGGGAGACAATTCCATTCATAACAGCAACCATCCCCAGAGAAATGAATTAGAAAATATGGCAGATAATGCTATGAAATACATCATGGCAGCTTAGAATCATTGAACTAAATGTGCAAACAGCAACATGGAGAGGCCTTTAAAAACACTCTATTGCTCAAATAAGTACAAAACAGAACAATATCTATACTACAACACCAATTAGGTAAATTTAAAACACACATATATGTACATCAAAGATACTACATAATTTATATACATGTATATACATATAAATCGCAGATATAAATTCAGCACATTTAAAGTAGTCATCTATGGGGAGGAAGGGACTAGAACTTAGGGATCAAATAAGCAAAATACATAAAATAAACCAAGTCGGTGGCCTAGCACAGACCCATGATGGCCGGGCGCCATGAACTGAGGAGCTCGCTTAACTAGAAGAGCTGCATCTCTCTGAGATTTTTAAAAAGCTGAAGTTGATTCATTCTTACAGTGGCATTCTGATGACACTATCAGTTCCTTCTACCTAGACTGCCAAAACCTGCCTGGGTTTCTGTCCCTCCCAAAGCCTGGTTTATTCTGTTTCCTTAGATTCTGTGAGCTCCCCTATATCTTTCCAATAAATACTTTTTTGCCCGTAAATTAGCTGAACCAGCTTCTGTTGCTTGCCACCAAAGACTCCAATAAGTCCTCAATGAATGTGTCCTTGGGGGAATAGGGAGAGTCTTCTCAGTGAAAAGAGGTCATCTGGGTAGAGATTAAGTGGAAGGAAGGAAAGAAGGGAGGGAGGGAGGGGAAGAAGGAGAGGAGGGAGGGAGGCAGAGAGGGAGGAAAAGTTAAGCACTTGTCATAGTCCCTGAAACATTGTGGGTGCTCAGCAAACAGGAACTTTTGTTCTATATCCCCTTTTACTCCCATTTCAAAGACAGCTTTGGGGGGGTGGCGGGGCTGGTGGTATTCTGGATTTGACACCATTTTTCTCTAGGCCCTAAATCCCTTAAATCTGTTCTCAGACAACTTCTACAACTACTCGGTGCACAGGATCTTCAGAGACAAAATCTCCCTTTCTTGGCCCATATTCTAACCCAACACAAACATTCAGGAGTTGTCCTGACTTTTGATTGAATAGGAGTCCTTGGGTGAAGCAAAACGGTTAATGCAAAACGGCTGCTAACCAAAAGGCTGGCAACTTGAGTCCACCCAGAGGCACATCAGAAAAAAGGCCTGGTGATCTGCTTCTGGAAAAAAACAGCCACTGAAAACCCCGTAGAGCACAATTCTACTCCAACACACAGGGGCTTTCCATGGATTGACTCAACAGCAACTGGTACTGTGGATTCAATTATTCTTCATGCTTCCTAAGCTCATATTTCTCAGTGCTCCAAAGTTTTTCACATCTCATACCCTAGTCCCCAAAATAATCCCCATCCTAGCAGCCCACACTGCCCCACTTAGTAATTCCACAGCTCTTCTGGGTGGCAAAATGATTACGTTCTCACTTCCTGGCCTCACAGCCATCTGGAAACAAACACCAGGAAAGGACAGGTACAAGTACCTTTTGATACTGGTAGCCCAGTTCAGTAGAGGAGCAAACCTCAGGCTCTCGGCTCCCCTGAGCTGGTGGGGAGGAAGAAAACACTGTTCTCTCTAAGAGTAAACATGTCTTGGTTTTGAATTCTTACTTGGTGTTCCGGTGGATCGTATCACCTTGTCATACAAAGAGAGTCACAACATCCACCCACCTCCTGGGGGGCTTCAGGAACAATCAGGAAATTGTTATCAGTGAATGGGGCTTTTTATATTATGAATTAGCTCTTCCAAGGAAAACCAGTTAGTCTATCACAAACTGCCTCTCACAAGCAATTGAAATAGGAGGGAGTCTGTGGAGGGACAGATAAGGAAGAATTACTAAACCAGAAAAAATAAAATAAAATGATTAAGTTTGTGCCCAGTTTAATATTTCATTTATGCTCGAGCAGAGTGAAATTCAACCATTCCGAAAGATAGGAAAATCCTTGAAATAATGTGGTCTATTAGGAAATAGACAATGATGGCATTTCACTTAATAAAATTTCAAAGCGACTTTTGGTGATGAGTACATCTGACTCTGGGGTGTTATCACAGAGCTCCAGATGTTGGTACTGACGGTAGCCAAGGAACCTACCATCTGAATGGGGACGTGGCGAGATCTGGAAAGAGTTTTGCTGTTATGAGTACAATGCCTGTACCATTCAGCTTCTTTTCTGTCTGGTTAAATACCAGCAGCCATTTTTGCTGGTTAAATATGTTCTTTTAACCATGAAAGTTCAGCTGGGCCTAAGAGAAATCAAATACCAAGGCAGGTTTTTGTTGATGTTTCAGTTCCCCATACCATCTCTATGTTCTGTCCCCATTGGTGTTATATTTGGAGACATCCATAGTGTGGAAGAATTCTGAATATCCTTGCCGTGGGCAGACCTGTGTGGTATCTTACACTATGAAAATGACGCACTAAAGGAGGGTAAGCAGGGAATATGGGGCTCAGAAAAGACTAGTTTGCTATTAATATTGTTAATAATACGTACTTTGCACTTCATAATTTACAAAGTACACAAATCATTTCATTTAATTGCTTCTTTATTCTGCGGTTTTTCAAACTATTTGATCTTTATACACTATGACCCAGTATCTTTCTCTCTCTCTCTCACTCAGATATATAGCACCAGATTAAGTTTCACAAAACAGTGCTTAGGTTTACTCTGCAATGTACTGTTATTTTTATTTTATTCCATTTGATTTATTTAATGCTAGTAGCAACCCTCTAAATTGATTTCACACCCCACTAGTCTTAGTTGGGTTCTCTAAAGAAGTGAAACCAGTGAGACGTGTAGAGAGAGAGAGAGAGATTTACTCCAAGGAAGCTGGCAAGTCCCAAATCTGTAGGCCAGGCAGCAGGCTGGAGATCTCTGCTGGCTCATGGGATTGCAGGGGCTGGGAAATCTGAAATCTGCAGGTCAGGTGGCAGGCTTAAGGCTTCTGCAGGTTTACTTCCCAAGATCTGAAGGTCAGGTGATGAGAAGATTGCAAGGTCTAGAGAGAGAGACAGCAAGCTCTGCCAGAACATCCATTTATATTCTGGAGGCAGACCACACCCAGGGAAAATCCCCTTTCAACTGATTGGTTGATCACATCAGATCACGTCATGGAAAGTGATTACATCACATCACATCACATCACATCACATCACATCACATCACATCACATCACATCACATCACATCACATCACATCACATCACATCACATCACATCACATCACATCACATCACATCACATCACATCAGAACTGGCCGACCCACTGAGAATCATCACCTAGACAAGCTGACACAGAAAATTAACCATCATACCACTAAGGGTTGTAACCCACTGCTTTAAACTACCCTTTGTCCATGTGCTGAATATCGTCTCTTGGCACTGTCACTACCCCTTTCTTTAATCTTTCCTGAATTTCTAAGATTAGAAGCCTGGGAACTATACTTCCTAGATTGCCTTGCCAACACAGTTCCAATTTAGTTTCTACCAGTGTGATGCTCTTATGCAAGATTTGGAAGGCAGAAGAGAAATGAAGGGCCTTTTCCCTCCAGCATTAGCAGCAGCCAATGCACAAGCTTTGGTAAAGGTAAGCTTTGGCAGCAGCCAGTGGACTCTGCATTGCCCTGCCCTGCCACAGGGCCTGCAGTTTCTTTACCTCTGGGTAGAGGCAAATTTCTGACTCCTAAATGGACCACAGCTGTGCCAGGACACCAGCACTTCAGTGGTACTTTTTGCAAATTTTGTTCTCTCAATCTTTACTATGGTTTTCTCAAGCACCTAATTCCTTTTCTGCTTGAAATACCTAGATTGGTTGCTGTTTTCCTGACTGAGCCTCGCTTGATACACATGGAAACTACAATTTCCATTTAATTTTTGCATAAATCAAGACTCAAAGAGTTTACGTGACTCATACAAGGTCACACAATAGCAAGTGGCCAAGTCTACAACTCAATTCAAGCTTCTGATTGCAAACTCAGTTCTCTTTATACCATGCCACAGCTTTATATGTATTAAATAATGTTGTCAGTTTCTTCGTTTCTATAAAAATTATACTAAATTTTGTAATAAAACATATTAGAATTTCCTCAGTTCTGGAACCGAATTGCTGGCCTGAGGGCTATGGGGACCATGGTCTTGGGGAACATCTAGCTCAATTGGCATAGCATAGCTTATAAAGAAAATGTTCTACATTCTACTTTGGTGAGTAGTGCCCGTGGTCTTAAAAGACTGTCAGTGGCCATCTAAGATACTCCACTGGTCTCACTTCATCTGGGGTAAGGGAGAATGAAGAAAACTAAATATACAAGGGAAAGATTAGTCCAAAGGACTAATGGACCAAAACTACCACAGCCTCCACCAGACCGAGTCCAGTAAACTAAATGGTGCCTGGCTACCACCACTGACTGCTCTGACAGCGATTATAATATAGGGTCATGGACAGAGCTGGAGAAAAACGTAGAACAAAACTCTAATTACAAAAAAAAGACCAGAGTTACCTGTCTGACAGATGCTGGAGAAACCCTGAGAATATGGCTCCTCGAGGTCATTCCTGAGGATCAGCCTTCAACCAAAGATTAGACAGACCCATAAAACAAAGCAAGACTAAAGGGGCACACCAGCCCAGGGGCAAGGACTAGAAGGCAGGAGAAGACAGGAAAGCTGGTAATAGGTACCCAAGGTCGAGAAGGGAGAGTGTTGACACGTCATGGGGTTGGCAACCAATGTCATAAAACAATATGTGTACTAACTGTTTAAAGAGAAGCTAGTTTGTTGTGTAAACTTTTATCAAAAGTACAATAATAAAAAAAGAAGAAGAAATTTCCTCAGTTCTTTTCTCTTTATCTATCAAATTAATTTCATTCTTTATTGCCTACATTCAACCTACTCTGATTTTTTGTTTTTGTGAATTGCTACCTTAAAATCTTTGAATTCTGGTAAATGACATCATTATTCTCTTACTGTTTTTTGTATATAATCTTTTTTTTCTAAACTAGGTTGACGGTTCAAAACCCCCAATGGCTCCACAGGAGAAAGAACTAGTGATCTACTCTCATAAAGATGACAGAACTGTCACATGAGGTCGTTATGAGTCAAAATCAACTAGACAGCATCTAAAAACAAAAACAGGCTGTAAGAGCTTTGAAGGCAGAAACACTTCTTTAGCTTTCTTGTGGATCTGCCTATTATATTTCTTACATTTCTTTTCTATGTCAAGCAAGTGATAGATGTCCAAAAATTATGGTTGCTCAACACATTGCACAATTGCCATTTTGCCGAACTTTACATTTTATATATATATATATACATATATATTTAATATATGTACTCTCTCTCTCTATATATGTGTAAAATATATGTTCTCCCTCTTGCTCTCTCTCTCTCTATATATAAAGATCAGTCATCTCCTAGCTTCCAAATGGTTTAAGTAAGAAAACATTCTCTGCAAGGCATTTTGGAAAAAGGAGAATTTTATTCAAGGAATAAAATGAACTTCTTCCCAAGTGAAAACATGACTTAGTCAACTAATCAAAGAGAGTGAAGTCCATATAACCCTGCCAACAGAGAAGGAAAATTGTCTTTATTGGATCCCAATCATTTATACTAGGTTCTTACCTTTGTTTTTCCTTCATTTGGTTTTTTTCAACTATTTATTTTAATACTTTTACATTTGAGTACTTTTGTAAGGCAATCTTAAATTCTTTGTGAAATGAGACAGAGTTTAACTATAGAAATACTTCCATATACACTCATCCTGCAAGCATGTCAAAAAAAAAAAAAAATACCCAAACCCATTGCCGTCAAGTCATTTCCAACTCATAGCAACCCTATAGGACAGAGTAGAACTGCCCCATAGAGTCTCCAAGGAGTGCTTGGTGGATTCAAACTGCTGACTCTTGGTTAGCAGCCATAGCACTTAACCACTATGCCACCAGCGTTTCCCTATACATGTCAGAATCTAGGAGATTGTAAAAATGGCATGGCCGGGCCATCTGACCTCCTCTAACCACAAAAGGAAAGAAAATCAAGATCAACGGCCCAAGGCTGATTCCTATGAGGCAGAGGTCAGACATGCTTCCACCCTCCAACCTTTACACCAATTCTGACACCAGCCATCCCTCCCACTGCACTCTCTACTTCTCTGCTTGGTTTGACAAGTCATTGTGATGGACACATAGAACCCATAGATCATACTCATGATTATCAGGTTTATCAGGGAAGTAACTAACAGGTTACAATTCAGGATCAGGAAATGCACAGGATATGGTTCTTTGATCAGGACAGCCTCTTCTCAGCTGTGCTCTCAGCCCAGCGTCTGCCCTGCTCAGGCAAGTGTTGCAAAGATCTTTAGCTCCACCAATAAGTGCCCAGGGGCACCCGACTCTGCCATCCTCCCCAGAGGACTCAGCTTTCTCACTCTGTGGACCAACAATCCCAACATGCCAACTCTTGTTGGTCTCCTCTGGTGTTACAGCTTTCTCTCTGTCCTGGCTGTGCTGCCTCTCCTGCCTCTGCCTGTCTCTCAGTGTCTCCCTTTAAGCCCAGCGAGATGGCAAAACTGACCAATCCCCTTTTTAGGGTTCCATATACCTTATTTGCATGGTCCCATGTAAGACTGGCTTACAAAAGTACTGAAATATAAAAGTACTAAAATCAATAGCTGAAAAAAACGAATTGAAAGAAAAATAAAGGTAAGAACCTAGTATAAACAGTTGGGATCTCATTATTAGCTGCCCAATTCCCTTGGCGGATCACAAGCACCTTATTTGCATAGTCCCACTCAATCATCTGGTGGGAGTTACAAGGCCATGATGAGAAAGGCCATATAAAAGCTATGAATCGCACTGCAGAAATGCTTCCTGTCACCTGGCATTGAGCTCCCATCAGCCACCCATCTCTAAAGTAAAGGCTTCTTAGACCAGCGGTTGCCAAGTGTGGTCCCCAGAACAGCAGCATCAGCCTCATCTGGAAACTTATTTTAAAAAAAAGCAAACAAACAAAAAGTTGCCATCAATTAATTCTGACTTATGACGACCGCATGTGTCAGAGTGGAACTATGCCCCATAGGGTTTCAGAGACTGATTTTTTGGAAATAGATCACCAGGCCTTTCTTCTGAGGCACCGCAGGGTGGAACCAAACCTCTAACCTTTCAGTTAGCAGCCAAGCATATTAACGGTTTATGCCACCCATGAACTCCAGGAACTCCTCGCCATGAAGTTGATTCTGACTCATAGCAACCCCGTGTGTGCAATGTAGAACTGCTTCACAGAGTTTTTAAGGCTGTGACCTTTTGGAAGCAGATTGCCAGGTCTGCTTCCAAGGTATCCTGGGTGAACTTGTTAGAAGTGCAAATTCTCAGGCCCCATCCCAGACCCGAATTGGAATTCTGGGAGAGAGCCCAACAGGCGACTGGGGTGCATGCTAAAGTTTGAGAATCTTTGCTTTAGATGTTTGAATTGAGCTAGAAACACTTCCCCACCCAACATCCTTGGCTGTTTTATCCACCGTCCTAAAGGCTGGGTAAAGCAAGGGGACTTCAGAATTAAAGAGAGCTCAGTTCAACTCTACACTCTAACAAACAGGATGGCCTTGTGCAGGCTGGCATCTGAGCCTGAGTCTCCCTATCCACAAAGCAGAAACCATCATGTCTACTTAGCACATGGTGTCACCCAAAAACAACAGCTTAGCTGGGCTGTTGTGAGAATTAATAGATACAAAGTATCTGCCACCCTGTTGTGCTCAAGGAAGGATGGCAGTTATTCCTTTTGGATTGTAACACCACTGCCTTTTAGTAGCAATATGAAGGCATGCGTTGTTGTTAATTGTTAACTGCTATCTAGTCATCCCAACTCAAGGTGACCCCATGAACAACAGAACAAAATGCTGCCTGGTCCTCACCATCTCCATGATTGGTTGTAGATAGGACTACTGTGATGCTTAGGGTTTTCGTGGACTGATTTTTGGAAGTAGATCAACAAGACTTTCTTCCTAGTCTATCTTAGTCTAAAAGCCCTGCTGAAACCTGTTCAGCGTCACAGCAACATGTAAGCTTCCACTGACAGGTAGGTGGTAGCTATCCATGAGGTGTATTGGCAGGGAATCGAACCTGGGTCTTCCATATGGAAGGCGAGAATTCTATCCCTGAACCACCTCTGCATGTGCTGATTTCTAATTACACAGTTTGCATTTTCCCTCCATGGGTATTGTAATCAATTTCGGCTGACAAATGAATCAAGAAAAAATTGTGATATTAAGAAGCATGGAAAAGCAGTGAAGCAAGCAAAAGAATGAAAGAAAAAAAAAAGAAGAGATGAGAAGAAAGCAAGTAGTAGAAGGGCAAAGGGGGAAAGGAACAAGGGAAGTTTAGGACAAGTACTGAAGAAGAAAAAAGTGAACAGACCGTAGATGGAAAAGAGAAGGGTGAGGAGAAGAGAAAGACAAAAAGGACGAGGAGAGATAAGGCAGCAGAGGAAGGGAGAGAGAACCCTTGACAGGAGTGATGAAAACACTCAGATGCTGTCAGGAGTTAGTTTTTGGTCCCTCTCAGCCTGAGCCTCCATCTAATGACCCTGCTCCCTCCATCCTGCGTCTCTGGCTGGAAAGTGGCCTTGTGTCTGGAAAAAGCTGTAAGCATCTTACAGACATATGCTGCACCTAATCCCTTACAGTGCAGGCCTGTGTTTCCTTTGGACGGGGGCGTGGGCCTGCCAGCTGCCATGTGGCAGGGCAGGTTGTGTGGCTCCCACCCAGGCGAGCCAGAGGGGCGAGGATACACCCTTCCTCCAGACCGTGGCCAGGGGCAGGAAGACGGCTTCTTCCTTTCTGCACTTAATAGGGGCTGGAAATCAAAGTGTGTCCCGGATTCTTTATATTTCCAGTCTCCTCACATTGCTTACCACAGCTTTTCCTCCCTAAGCCAGCTTTGTCTGGATGGGCAAACATCCAATTCTTTTAAATGAAAACTGGGGGGAGGTGGGAGAGAGGGACAGAGAGATTGAGAGAGAGGAGACAGAAGGGGAAGAGAGAGAGAGAGATTTTTGCTTTGGGGCAAGAAGGACACTCACGCTAACTCTGACTTACAGCATAGTGGAAACAAAGCATTTCTCCAGGGGAATATCACCCCACAGGCAGTTTTTTTTTTTTTCACAAGTTTCTTTCTTTCTTTTTTTTTTTAACAGAGTAGGAATTAATTCAATCCAAAAGTCTCATGAGGGAAGATAACCGCCTGCCAGGAGAAGGACCGTCATGTCTGGAAATCACACGAGGAATAAGGAGAAACCACAACCCTGCCTAACTTACAGCCTGAAGTAAAACATGCCAGCACTTGGGGAAGGACAGGTGAGAAAGAAACAAAAGCCTCTGGAACCAACTCCTTCCTTTCTGCTGTCAGCCCAGGTCGGCCTTGCGCCCCACCTGCCCCACCCAGCTGACTCTGCAAAGGCCAACCTGGAGGACTCCCCACCTGTCTTCACCAGGCCCCTCCCCACACCCCCCCCCACAACCATGTGCGTGCCAGACAGCACCTCAAAATGATGGCTCTGATGATCTTACCGCCTACTTGGACTCGGAGAGAAAATTTGTCAAAGAATCAGGAAGAGGGAAAAAAGAATACAATACATACAAAGTAGATTAACAGGGCAAGCCTTAAATGAAAGGTGAGAAAGAAAAATCAGACCGCGTAACTCCATTTGGGGAGTTTATAGAATGGCTTTGTTCACTCACATTTAGTTTTGACAGCTGAAAAGACTCCAGAATCACCCTGAGGTTTAAAAATGGCCCAAGCATTTTGGAGCAGGAATAGGGTAGGATTGGCGGGGTGGGGAGGCAGTGCTAAGATTAAAAACCAAAACCAAAATGAAACCCATTGTCTTCGAGTGGATTCTGACTCATAGTGACCCTATAGGACCGAGCAGAACTGCCCCCTAGGGATTCCAAGGAGCACCTGATGAATTTGAACTGCCAACCTTTTGCTTAACAGCCATAGCACTTAACCACTAAGCCACCGTTGTTTCCAGAGCTGTACAAATGAGGTCACCCCTAATCCAGAGAAGTCTGAGTTTGAATTCCCCAAGGGTAAGACTCCCTCTGCAGCCGCTCCTCCACAGCCCCTTAGATGTTTTAGGGCCACACCTCAAATAACACTAGAATTCAGGGCACCTTCTGTTCTTCCCGAGAAGTAGAACTCAGTCACTAATGCCAAGTGCCTGAGAGACAGCCTTTCCAGGCTTCCCGTTTAAATCTCTCCAAGGAAAGGTATTTACAAATTCACTAGGCTGGTGTGAGTCACTCAAAATGCACCAAGCATTTTCAGTTCCTTTTTAAGGGCAAACAAGCACCATCCCTTTAAGAACAGCCACTGGAAAGGAGGGAAGAGTCGCCTATAGCTGTCCTGGGAATCCCAACCTGCTTAACCTGGCCCTCTATGTAAGGATCCACTCCCTCTGAGGAGAATTTCCAGCATCCCTGCCCTCCCAGGCCAGCTCTTCCATGCACCATCCCACACCCGCCTTTCCCACACACACATACGCCCTTTCCTACCTAATTCTTCAGGACACACACATACACCCTTTCCTACCTAATCCCTCAGGACTGGAGCCGTCCCAGCCTGGCCCAGCCCAGCTCTGACGCTCCAGCCTCCACCAGTGGGCAGGAGCCAGGATTCAGTTTTTCTTTAAAAATCGGCATGTCATTTTACCGCTCCTCTTCCTTAGAGAAGAAAATTCAGTTCTTAGACAACCAAAAGCTGAACAATGTAAATTATTGACTCTGTCCCAGGAAAGACAGAAAATGAAATTGCTTAAGGCCAACAGAATTCTTTAGCGTACAAAGACAGGCCCTAAAATAACGAACGTGATGGAGCTGGGCGCATTCCCTAGGTAACTAGCCCTCTGTGCCCAAATAAGGGGTAGCCTATTGGGTAGTGTAAAGCATTAATATGCTCGCCTGTTAACCATGAGGTTGGAGGTTTGAGTCCACCCAGAGGGGCATCAGAAGAAAGGACTGGAAATCTACTTCCAAAAAATCATCCATTGAAAACTCTATGGAGCACAGTCCCACTCTGACATGCATGAGGTCACCATGAGTCAGAGTTGACTCAATCAACGGCAACTTTTTTTTTTTTTTAAATTCCTTACTAGTAAATATTCAGTTGTAAAAAACTGTGTAGCTAAATGGAGATGATTCATTTCTTGGAAGCAAAGAAGCCCATTGTGGATGGTTAGAATCTACAGAGAGCTGCCTGAGATCGCCCGTATTCTGGGAGCCCTGTCTTGTTCTATCGCCTCCCGAAACCACAGATTGACCAGTCTGGCCAAAGGGCTTGGGAAAAACCCCAGGCACCAGTTTCCAAATGCTAACAATGCCCTTCTGGTGTGCACGTGTACAAAAACTTACAATGACATTTGCCTGAAGCAAAACCAGGGCTTAAAAATCATGATTGTAATTTTCTGGATTTTTTTAAATCATAGTTTTCAGTACAGTTTTAGATTTATGGAAAATTTGGGAAGATAGGACAGAGTTCCCATATACCCAGAAACACAGTTTCCCCTCTTAATAACATCTCACATCTTATTATTATCATCTTTTAAGTATGGTACACTTGATAAAATTAATGAACCAATATTGACACATTTTTATTAAAGCCCACAGTTGTTTCAGAGTTGCTACCTAATGTCCTTTTTCTGTTCCAGGATCCCATTCAGGACACCATATTACATTTAGTCTACATGTCTCCTTAGCCTCCTCTTGGCTGTGACATTTTTTTAGACTTGCCTTGTTTTTGACAACCTTGGCAGTTTTGAGGAGTGCTGGTGAGGAATTTTATAGAACGTGCCTCTATTAGAATTCGTCTGAACTGGGGTTATGTGTTTGGGGGAGGAAGACCACAGAAGGCAAAATGCTGTTGTCATATTTTCACAGCAAGGCTACATACTATCAAAGTGACGTATTGCTCTGGATGCTGCCCTTGATCACCTGGCTGAGGTTGTGGTTGTCAGGTTTCCCCCCCGTAGAGCTGCTCTCTTTTCCCCCTTTCCACACTGAGTTCTTTGGAAAGAGGTCACTATGGCAGCCCACTCCTCAGGAGTGGGAAGTTATGCACTCACTCCTTGAGGGCAGAGTATCTACATAAATTATTCCGAGTTTTTCTGCATTTGTCTCTTCTCTCCCATATATTTATTTACGCAATCATTTATTTATACCAATCTGGGCTCATAAATGTTTTTTTTATACGTTGGGCCATAATCTAATACTACTTCATTGCTCAGATTGTTCCAGCTTTGACCATTGGCTCATGTGCCTATTTGACATACCCCCATCGATGTTTTTTTTGAACTCCCTTACTTTTCTGGCACTGTAAGATATCCCAGGCTCATCTTGGATATTTCATAGCCCAGCCATAGAATCAGCCATTTCATCAAGGATCCCTGGTTCCTTTTATTCAAGAATCGTATTAGAAACCAAGATCTGGGCGTTAAGTGTGTATTTGCAGCAGGTCTAGAGCAGAGGTCTGTTGCTTTTTAGCCTGTCCAACTTCTCTCCGCCTCTCTCCTGGTAACTGTCCCCAGTTTGCCTGTAAATTATCCAGTCCTCCATCCTCAGCACATTTGCTTTGGATGGAGATCACTAGCTCTGGAGCTGAACATGTGACCTAGGTCTACGCCAACCAACCTTGCCCATAATTGTTGGTCAGGGACAGGCTCTTGGCCCGGTCGGATACCATGAGATGCAATGAGACTTAGGCTAGGAATATGGAGCCAAGGATTTTCTCTTTTTTCTGTTTATCTCAACCTGAGGACTTAGCTTAGGTAGTTGCACAGCAATGGATTTAAGAGAAACCTGGGCCCTGGTTGTATGATTTGAATTTGGAACAGAGTCATATCTGAAGCCACACCCCATCTACCCTGGACTGGTTGGTTACCTGAACCAGCAAATTCCTTTTTTCACTTAAGCCTGTTTAGATCTGGTTTCCTGTCACTTGCAACTTAAAGAATTATCACTGATACCAGGGGTGAAGTCCTTCTGAAAAGTAAGCTCTTTCCAGCCCAAGGAAAGCAGGAACCCTTAGTCTCTGACTAGGAAGACATCACATGAGAGAGACACAGGCCAGTGGCAACTTGAGTTAATTTGGAAAATTCTTTCAGAAGATTCTAGAAATTGCATCTAGGCCTCACTCGGCAAAAAAGACACTCTCCTGATGATGTAACAACTCCATCTCCTTGCTTCTTTGAGGGTGCTACAGTTTGACAAAGTGTTAAAATTGTACGTTGTAAAAGTATATATATATTATCTAAGCATAAAAAGTTAAGCAGAAATAAGGAAGAATTATGCTGGGTTGGGGATTGATGAGTCATAACAGCAGGCACAAAAAGCAGGGCATACCATCAGTAGCACTCTAAAGGAAGATAACGTATTTCAGTGAAAAAGCAAACCAACTGTAGTCGAATCATTCAAACTCACAGCAACCCTAAGTGTGTCAGAGTGGAAGTGTGCTCCATAAGGTTTTCAATGGCTGATTCTTCAGAAGTAGATTTCCAGTACTTCCTCAAAGTCTATCAGCTGAGCGGTTTAAAGCAGGGAAGGAAGGTGATTTGTGTTTTTAAATGATCTCTGGAGGAAGTGTGGAAAGTAGACTGCTGAGGCAGTCAGAGAGCAAGTGAGGAAACCAGTCAGGAGACTTTGTGTCAGTCCAGGTGAGGGTGACCTTGGTTGAACTGGGAGGTGCTGGTCGTGGTCCTGTCTGCTTGTCTTAGCTGTATCCCCAGCCCCCAAACAAAGCCTGGCTGCTACTCTTGTTGTTCGTTGCCGTCCAGACAATTCTGACTCATGGCAACCCCATATGTTTCAGAGTACAACTGCTCCACACAGATTTCTTGGCTATAATATTTACAGAAGCAGATCACCAGGCCTTTTCTTCCATGGTGCTGCTGGGTGGGTTCAAACCCCCAACGTTTAGGTTAGCAGTGGAGCATAGAGCATTTATGCCACCTAGGGACCTTGGCTGCAAAACCCAAACCCACTGCCACTGAGCTGATTCCAACTCATGGCAACCCTACAGGACGGAGTAGAACTGCCCCATAAGGTTTTCAAGGAGTGACTGGTGGATTCAAACTGCCAACCTGTTGGTGAGCAGCTGAGCTCTTAACCACTGCACCACCAGGGCTCCAACCTTGGCTTAATAAATGGTGGTTGAGGGAATGAACACAGTCTCAGCCTGAGAGAGCTTACAATGTCTCAGGGGAGGCAAATACATAAATGCATTAGCTGAGGCGCTAAAAGGGTGGTGATAAGGACGGATGTTTGGGGCAGGGTCTTCCTGGCGGAGCCAGGTAAGAAACAAGGCACAGCAGCTAGAAGGTGCAGACCTCTCTCCTGCGGCTGAACAAAGGCATGGGGAGGAAGGGGAGGCAGAGCAGAGGCCGAGGACTGAGTGCGTAGGAGGGAGCATCCACATGGCCTGATGCTGTTAGCTGTCCTGAAGTCCACTCTGATTCATGGCGACCCGTGTACAACAGGAAGACACGCTGCCCAGTCCTATGTCATCTTCACAGTTGTTGGTATACTCAAGGCCATTGTTTCGGCCGTCCTGTATTTTGGTGCCTTTCAACCTAGAGGACTTACCTTCCTGCACTATACCAGACAATATTCTGTTGTCATCTCTAGGGTTTTCACTGCCTAATTTTCAGAAGTAGATCACCAGGCCTTTCTTTGTAGACTGTCTTAGTCTGGAAGCTCTGCTGAAATCTGTCCAATATGGGTGACCCTAATGGTCTTTTAAATACCAATGGCATAGCTTCCAGCATCACAGCAACACACAATCTACCACGATACAACAAACTGACAGGCAGGTGGTGCCAAGTGGTATGCTAGCTGGCAAATTTGCACCCTGAGAGCTAACTTGCCTCGCCTTCATGAAAGGATCAGGCCCTCTACCCTGCTGGGCCTGCTGAATTCTTCCTGGCTTCTTCCAGGTGGCAGCTGTACTCAGAAATTCCTTTCAGTTCCCTTTTCTGCTGGCTTTACTTGAGGCAGGGATGGGCCAAGCACCCTCCACACCCTCTGCCTCTCCATCCGGAAGTACTGAGTCAACAGCCCTTTCCCAGAATCCACCTCAATTTCTTTCCACACCTGCAGTCCCAACCGTTCCCAGGAATGAGGTGGGGCAAGACCTGAGAGCAAGGTATGGGTATCCATTCCAGAACGTTCCAAAATCACCAAGAGGTGGAAGTAAGCTGGGATCTATAGACCAGTGCCTCTCAGACATAACCGTGTGTATGTGTCTGCTCAAGAGCTCATCAGCATGGGTTGCTGGGCCCAAGCCCTGAGCTTCTGGTTCAGGAGGACCCGGGTCGGGGTGGGACTCTGCGCTCCTCACCAGCTGGGGAGATGCTGCTACCCAGGTCCAGGGATGACCCGCTGAGGTGCAGGGCTCTATAGGAATCCAGGACGAGGTTGGCAGGGGAGAGAGAATAAATATAGCCACAACTTACTGAGTGCCAGACTCTGGGCCGAGCGCATTATGTGAATAATCTTTTAATCCTCACCCAGCCTTGTGAGTTGGCACCATTATCATGCCTATTTAACAGATGAGGCTTACAAGGAGTGGAGAACTTGCCCAAGGTCACAAAGCTTGCAGTGAGATTTGAACCCAACTGTTTCTACTCCAGTGCCCCAACTATGAAGAGTATATATATTGCAGGCTGACTGACATGTTCTGAATGACAAGCAGAGAAAAGGTCAAGAAATAAAAATCACACCCATACATACGCCCAAACATTTCGGGGCAAAGGGGAGGGTGTATATGGAGCTATAACTGGACACCTCAACTTCTGAACCAGCCAAGGTCCAAAGTAGCTATGACAAAGGAAAAAGCAAGTGTAACACAAATTTTCCTCTAAGCTTTGCATTTATCTAAAGTGTCTACATTTAATCACAAAGTCCCCAGATTAAACGGCTCTCTTTTATTTGTTTTCCTTCCATTCCTGCCCTAGGGCCCTCAGCGGTGTTCCGATCAAAATACGTAGTGAGTTCTTTTTCTAAATCACTTTTCTTTGTTTTTTCACTATTTCTGAAATGTAATAGATACGCACCTCTTGGCAATTAACCAGCATTTCTACAGCACTGGACCACATAAACAGAAGGTATGTGGCAATAGGATTGTGGCATCGTAGAATGACTTGTAGAAACAGCCTTCAGTGTTAGAGAGGGGGAAGATGCTGAACAGAATTTTTCTTGCTGGACATTTTGGATACTATAAATGAAATTATAGAGTTTAAATATTTATACCCAATAGAACTCAAGTAAAAGCAACAATCTGGCTTAAATCCTGTGCAAAAGTAGACTCGGCATTGTAGGATCTCACCTGTTGCCATCATGTGAATTCGACTCATGGCAACCCCATGTGTGTCACGGTAGAACTGCGCTCCACGGGGTTTTCAATTGCTGGGGTTTTCTACGGAAGTAGATCACTAGGCCTTTCTTCCACTACGCCAGTAAATGAATTCAAACCACCAAACTTTCAGTTAGCAGCCAAGCACTAGTGAGATACTGACCCAAACTTCTTTTCTAGGGAGAAAGCCCTGGAAGGTTACACAAGGTCAAAGCATTAGTTACAATTTCATCCCTAAACTTGACTTCCTCATTTTGTAGATTTCTAATCAGACCTCAAAGATCATTTAATTCGGTTAAATAATCTGGTGTCCAGATTAACGACTGCAAAACAAGTCTGGGGAGAGAATTTATTTTTTCCCCTAGGTTGCCCTAACTCTTAGCCTCGGGCTTCTCTGGACTCCGGTAAACATAACCCTGTGTTCTGCTGCTAATCTCGCCTTGCATAAGCGCTCAGAGGATTTATTTCACAGGCCAGGGCTCTTGGTGGGGAAACAGCCTTGAAACTGATAGGTCGTAATTCATATTCCAGTTCAGTCCTTGGTGGAGGAAAGGAGTCCGACTACAATGACTAGGCTTTGTGTTTCTTTTAGCTTTGCTTGTTTTTTTTTAAACACTTTCCCTAAACCCTGGTGAGCTCCATGCCCAACAGGACACTATATTCAGGGAATTTTATTTTCTTTATAAAACCTGATTTCAAGCACTCGCATCTGCACTTGCTATTGTAGAGCTGAGAGGTTGGTAGGGTGTCCGGGATGCCAACAGCACAACACAAACACTGCACTTTTGGGAGCAGTGCTTTTCCAGGCTCCTTTTCCTCAGAGTGGCAGAAGGGACACTAAAACTCCCATTTCTTGCTGGCAGCATAGGTCCCTCTCTCCAACTACCCCACATCCTTCTACATTTGACCTAGCCCCATTCTGCAGACAACCCACCTGCCCCCATCTCCAATGTCCTTGTATACGTGCCACTTATTATCTAAAGTTTGACCTTTTGGGGGAAAAAAAAAAAACCCAGTTTTCCAATAAAAAAATACTAGATAGATAAATTCTTTAAGGCTCCCTTGAATATAGTGGACATCCTGGTGGCGTAGTGGTTAAGTGCTACAGGTGCCAGCCAAAAGGTCAGCAGTTCAAATCCACCAGGCACTCCTTGGAAACTCTATGGGGGACGGTTCTACTTTGTCCTGTTGGGTCACTATGAGTCTGAATTGACTCGATGGCAACGGATTTGGTTTTTTTTTTTTTTTAAATATAGTATTTTGTATCTATATTTTTTTTTATATTAAATATATAAAGAGTTCATGCCTCAAAGTTTTTATAAAAAGTTGGAGGTGGACATCAGCTCCAAAGGTCTAACTCAGCCTTGCCCGATAGAAATATAATATAAGTAATGTTTGTGGTTTTATGCTTTCTAGTAGCCACATTAAAAAAGAAGTAAAAAGAGAGAGATGAAATTAATTTTAGTGACATATTCTATATTTAGTCCAAAATAACCAAAATATTATAACTTGACATGTCATCAATATTTTTAAAAAAATTATTAATGAGATATTTTATATTCTTTTTACTAAATCCTTGTAATACAACATGTATGTTACAATTTAAAAAAAAAAAAAAAAACCACTGCCATCAAGTAGATCCCAACTCACAGTGACCCTGTAGGAGAGAGTAGAACTGTCCCATAGGGTTTCCAAGGAGTGGCTGGTGGATTCGAACTGCCCACCTTTTGGTTAGCAGCCATAGCATGCTGTAGCCCTAACCATTTGCACCACCAGAGCTCCTTATAATTACAGGACATCTCAGTTTGAACTAGGCACATTCCAAGTGTTCAACAGCCACTGTGGCTACCCATTGCTAATGAGTGGATTCCAATTCATAGTGACCCTGTAGGACAGAGAAGAGCTGCTCCATAGAGTTTCTAAGGAGCGGCTGATGGATTCGAACTGCCGGCACCTTGGTTAGCAGCTGAATGCTTAACCACCGCACCACCACACGTGGCTAAGTGGGTACCATATTGAATAGCACAGGTCACCAATCACATGAGATGATGGCACAAATGGCTTGCACTCAGCTACTACCCTAAAGGAGTCCTTGGGTGGTGAAAATAGCTAAGGGCTGGACTGTTGAACGAAATGCTGGTGGTTCAAACTCAACAAGAGGGGCCTCAGAAGTAAGGCCTGGTGATCTGCTTCCAAAGGTCACAGCATTTAAAACTCTATGAAGCAGTTCTACCTTGCCCAGAGGGAGTCACCATGTGTCAGAATCAACCAGAAGACAACAGGTTTTTTGTTTTTGCTTTTTTTAGCCAATCACAGGAGTCTCTGGGTAGTGCGACTAGCGAAGACACTCAGATATTAACAGAAATGTTAAAAGTTTGAGTCCATCCCGAGGCACCTCTGGATATCTACTTCTGAAAAATCAGCTACTGAAAACCCTGTGGAGCACAGGGTCACCACAAGTCGGAGCCCACCTGACAGCAACTGGGGGAAAAAAAAATCAAAGAAGAATCTTTGAAGAGCACTATTATTTGACTGTTCCTTCAACGTTTTTTTCCTTGAAGGCAGGCCACTGGCTCTGCTGGATACCCTACTTACTAGGTACTTAATCTAATGAACAAATAAATTAACGAATGTATTTCTAATTTACTTTATGCCCCTTAAATTATTCCATCTAAAAATGTCATTTAAACCCTGAAGTCTGTCAACACTGACATGTCTTTTTTTTTTGAAATCTGAAAATAAGCTTTTTTTTCTTTAAATAAGGAGTTGCATTTGAAAAAGATGTAAGAATTTACTTGGTGAGAAATTTCAATGTAACCCTGGTACTACAGGATCTCGCAGAAAGCTAATTCTGAAAGCACATTACACTCTGACTTCAAAAGTAAGTGTGTGACTAGTGTCCATTGGTTGAAACATCCATCCAAAGCAAAGTTGTTCAGTAACAATCAGGAGAGGGGCCCTAATTCCACCAGGGCACACAAGGTGCTTACCCAGCCTCATCCTTGGAGGGAAGGAAGGAGCGTGAGTTCCTTCAGACCCAGCCCTGCACTAGTGCCTCAGCATAGACCGAGCTGTGGTGCCTTCACTCATACCCACAATAATTTAGTTGATTAATACTTTTCAGGGTACACACTGCCTCATTCTTTCTCCACACCACCTCTCAGGTCAGTGAAGGTAGATTCAGCCCTGGTCAGTGTCTCCTTCTCCATGACAGTCTTCACGAATGTCTCCTTCAACTCAGGCTCCCTTATGTCAGATAACCTCCTTAGCCAGAGACCTCCAAGGCCACAAGTCCCAGAAACGGTCCTTAAGAAGTGGTCCTGTTTGAAGCCTGACAGGTCCCTGAGGAGGAGCTCACCTTCTCCTCCTTTTTAGCTTCACCTCAGCTCCCAGCTCCAAACCTCTAGGACTATTCTCTCGGCACAAAAGTCCTGCTGTTTAAATCGTCAATTTGAACCCCTGTGTGTTGATTCTCTGTACAGTGTAGAGCTGGGTGGGGGCTTCCAGGATTTCTTTTTCTTCCTTTTTTAACATAATGACGTCCTAATCCTTGTCCTCATGGGTGAGCTGGATGACTGCTCTACTTCACACATGTTTCCTACGCTGGTCTGACTCACCCTCGTTGACATTGTACTTAGAACTCAGCCTTTGTTATCTGTGCTGCCATCACTAAAACAATCCAAATCCCTTCCAACCTGGAAAGCTGCTCCCATCTCTAAAATTAGCCATGGAGGAGCAGAATTAGGAGCACAGGTCTCTTACAGTCATGCCCAGGCCATCCAAACACAACACACAATGAACCTGGAGTCCAGTTCCCTCACTCACTCAGGCACTCACTCACTTACTCATTCTAAACTGCCATAGCGGAGTTTCCAATGCAGAAAAGGTTACAGGGAAATTAACAAGCACTGAAAGATACAGCAAGAGCAAATGCCTCGTTGAGAGATATTTTCACTGATCTCTGCTATTCAACTTTGGGAGCAGCAAAGGTGGTAAATTTTGAGGTCATTCAGTCATCCATTCATTCAGAATTATGTGTCAGACTAAAACAAACAAAACAGTGGCCATCAAGTCAACTCTGACTCATGGCGACCCAATGTGTGTCAGAGTAGAATTGTGCTCCACAGGGTTTTCAATGGCTGATTTTTTAGAAGTAGATCACCAGGCTTTTCTTCTGAGGCCCCTCTGGGTGAACTCAATCTCCCAACCTCGGTTAACAGTGGAACATGCTAACTGTTTGCATCACCCAGGGACTTCTGCCAGACAGTAAACACAATAAATAAATAAACAGAAGAGTATAGAATGTTAGATATCAGTGGGTGCTAAGGAAAGGCAAGTTAAGAAGGGGGTTATGAACGTTGGTGGGTATGTTGTGGGGATGAACCCTAGGTAATGTGGCCAGGGAAGACCTCACAGAGATAGTGACTTTTAAATGACCTTTCCAACTGGGCTCCCCAGAGCAGACCCTGAGACAGAGATTGGCCCAGTACAGAGCTAGTTAGTGAGTGCTTTTGGGGTTAGCACCTGTGAAGCTAAAGAAGCAATGCATCTCTGAGCAGAGGGAGAAGTTGGGCTGGGATGCAGGCTCACCTAGGGCCTCAGCCAACATTGTGTGGAACTCAGAAGTTAGGGTGGCTTTTTGGAATTGTCCCAGTTGGGGACAGGAGGACCAGCCTTTATACTCCTCGTCAACCAGTTACTGGATGTGGGCTATCCCCGGGGAAGGGCATGACCCTGGTGAGGGAGCCCTTTCCAGCCTAGGCAAGTCCTGAGAGGGCTGACAGTTGAAGGCTGTCCACAGACAACCTTCCAAGTCACTAGGGGAAGGGGGGTATGTGCAGCAGGGGGCTCCAGGAAGTGCAGCACAACTATGATAAAGCTGAAGGAAGTGAGGGGGCACGTGAGCGTCCAGGGAAAGAGCACCCTAAAGGAAATAGTAGCTGCAGGGCCCTGAGGTGGGAGGTGCTGCCAGAGAGTAAGCAGCCCTGTGTGGGGAGAGAAAAGGAGAGCAGGAGAAGACTCCAGCACTGGGAAGTCCTGCCTTCCCCTCTCCCCCCTTCTCAGCCTCCACCCCCTCACCTCTCCCCCTACTCCTCCCACCCCCCTCTCCCGCACTCCCTCAGCCAGCAGAGTGATTGTGAAGGGGAGGGGTGGTGCAAAGAGGCCAGGCGTGATCTCTGAAGGTACCCGAAGCTGGAGGAAGTCTCCATTCCAGTCCAAGGTCACTGTCTTAGTCTCCTGGGGCTGCTTGTAACAAAGTACCACACACAGAGTGGCTTATAAGGACAGGTGTCATGGATTGAATTATATCCCCACACAAAAAAAAGTGTATATCACCTGGGCTGGCCCATGATTCCTGGTATTGTGTGATTTTCCTATATGTTGTAAATCCTGCCTCTATGATGTTAATGAGGGAGGATGGGTGGCAGTTATGTTAGTGAGGCAGGACTCAACCTACAAGATAGGATTGCATCTTGAGGCAATCTCTTGAGATATCAAAGAAAGAAGCCAGCAGAGTGGGGGACCTCGTACTACCAAGAAAGCAGCACCAGGAGCAGAGCGTGTCCTTTGGACCTGGGGTCCCTGCGCCTGAGAAGCTCCTTGACCAGGGGAAGATTGAGGACAAGGACCTTCCTCCAGAGCTAACAGAGACAGAAAGCCTTCCCTTGGAGCTGACGCCTTGAATTTGGACTTTTAGCCTAACTTTCCTGTGAGGAAATTTCTCTTGTTAAAGCCATCCACTTGTGGTATTTCTGTTATAGCAGAACTAGATGACTAAGACAACCGACTTTTATGTCTCTGCTCTCTTAAGGCTGGGAATCTGAGCTTGGGGCATCGGTGGGGCCATGCTTTCTCTGTCCTCTCTAGAGGAAGGCCCCTCCTCATCTCTTCCAGTTTCTGGCAGCCTCAGGCATTCCTTGGCTTGTAGACGTCTTTTCACACTGGGTCTGCCCTTGTCTGTCTAAGGACTGCAGTCAGATTGCATCAGGACCCGCCCTACTCCAGTATGACCTCCTGCTAACCTGATAACAGCTCCAAAGACCCTCTTTCCAAACAAGGTCTTGTTCACCAGATCTTTTGGAGAAACAATTCAATCCATAACAGTCACCCTGAGGGTGGACTGCAAGAGGCCGGAGCTCATCTACCATATCATAGACATCTCTGTGTCTCTGTTTCCTAACATGGAGCTCAGCACATGAGAAGTCCTCAGCAATGCCTTCTTTTTGTGATGATGATTCTGAGCACAGGGAGTCAGGCTTCACAGGTAGCTAGCTCTCTGCTTTTCCAGGACTGTACCATGTGATCCTCAACAGCATATGAGTAATACTTTCATTATCCCACTGAACCATTAGGAACGTGGTCCACCAGGAAATGGAGGAGCCCAGGTTTGAGTCAAAGCAATCTTTAGCCACCACCTAGCTCTGATGGTAGGAATGCAAACTCAGCATCTCAAAGTAAAAGTTAGAAAGACACCTTTTTCACAATATTAAGTATAAAATACAATCTGAACAAATAGAGCCCACTTGCAAAATTACTACCTACTTTAGCAGGTATGTAAAAATAGAAAGAATGTAGCTCAGATGGAATTCTAGGAGGTGGGACTCAAGATTTCCTCATCTGTGAAATGCGAGTAGGGGAGAAGTTCAAAACTAAGTGCATTAGTACAGGTCTAGTTGAGACAGGATTAGACATGCAAGAGATTGGCTTTGTTTGTTTTTTAGTGAAACTGGTGAGAGAAAATGGAGTGAGAACTGGGGAAGGCTGGGAGAGCCATCAGCACAGCAGCAGACCTGACCCCTGTGGAAGAGAGAAGGAAGGGAGGAAGGAAAGGTCGTTGTGCAGGAAAAGGTTGATGCTGCAGTGCAGTTCTGGCCAAGCAAATAGAGAGCCCTCCAGCCAAAGTTGCCCATTTCCCAGATTGGCCTTGGTGTCTCTCTGGTGCTCATTCCTGGCTGGGAACAGTCCCTGGGAAGTGTGGCCTCATCCAGAACTCAGGGGTGGGTTTCACTTGGTAATGTGACCTAAACCTCACTCCTAAAGGTCCAATCCCTTGGCCCTTAGGCCCTTCTCAGGCCTGGGTTGCTACGTGTGTCTATTCACATTTACGATGGGACGGGGGAAACCAAGAGCCCCGAAGTGGACCCCCGATTTCCACAAGTGCTCCTCCCTGCCCACTCCCATTGTAAAAGCAGCCTTTCCTCCTCCTGTTCATCAGGGTCACTGCCCTGGCCAGTATGATGCCTTAACCAGTCCCTGGACACAGGCATCAGAGGTGCCTGGCATTGGCCATAACTTCCTTCAACGGTGCCTCACCATCATAGAAGTGTACCCCTTCAAAAACCAGGACCTCACATCCAGGGGAGAGCCCACAGTTGCAGAGACAGGAAGCACAATGTTCCCAGTGAGTCATTGGGAGTGAGGCCACTCTTGCTCCCACCCTTGGTCCTAGTCCCCACCAGGACCCTGAGCTTACATTGAGCTAACTCTGGAGCTCAGTGACTCCAACAATTAGATCCTGAGCTGTGTCTGCCCTTCTGCCAGCCAGAAGGCCTCGGTGGTCCCTGCTGTGCCCAGTCACTGATGGGAAGCAGTCTGTAGGAAGTGTGGCCTCTAAACGGATGACATGATGGATTTCAGAGAGTCTAGTTGGGACCCTCAGGGAGCCACACTGCCCCAGCAGAGGCTGGAGAAGGGTCTTCGTGGCTGCCTCCTTTATTCATTTCTTTGAGCTGTTGTAACAAATACCACAAAGTAGGTGGCTTAAAACAACAGAAATTTATTGTCTTATACTTCTGGAGGCCAGAAATCTGAATTCAAAGTATCAGGAAGGCACGATCTCTGGAAAGCTCTAGGGGAAGATCCTTCTTTGTGTCTCCCAGCTTCTGGGGGTTGCCACAATCCTTGGCGTACCTTGGCTTGCAGACACATCACTCCAATCTCTGCCTCCATCTTCACATGGCCTTCTTCTTCCATGTCTGTTTGTCTCTGTGTCTCTTCTTATAAGAACACCAGTTACATTGAATTTAGGGCCCACCCTATAGGGTCACTATGAGTTGGAATCAACTCGATGACAATGGGTTTGGTTTTTAGTTTTTGGCTAGTGTGGTATGGCTTCATCTTAACTAATTACATTTGCAAAGACTCTGTGATGTCAGAACCACTCAAGCAAATGCCCTTTGTTGCCAACTATATCAAACCAGTCCAGGGAAGCTGAGCTCATCCACCTCTGATGCCAAATGTGCGATGGATATTAAATCTCACTCCACACGTCAACTGAATTCTTTAGAAATCTCGGCTTCCCTTCCCTGGTCAATCTGACTCCAGCTGCTCCATGCAGCCCTTCTCTCTCTCATCCCCATTCACTTGAGGCTACGTCAGCAGGTACCGGCTCCTGCTCTGTGTCATAGGTCTGATAATCCATTGCAATGACTCACTAACTCCAGGGAAAGAGCTATCTTTAACCAAGTAGAAAAAGGATACAAACACATACGGTGAGGTCCAGGAGGGGTCTCAGTACAGAGCTTCCATATCCCCAGGGACTCACTTACCCTCCCGGGAGCTCTTACCATCCAGGTAAGTAGCTCCATTGAGCTGTCGTCTTCCAAAGCCTTTATTGGCTCCACCACGTGGCCATGACAGATTACATTATACCTCCTGAGGCTTAGTCAGCATCAGGCCCCTAGGTGTTCCCTCTTGGTCTGGTCAGCCCCTACTCATTGGCTGTAGGTGTGGTCTGGCTCTCAGGAACCAGGACCAAAGCTCAAATTGTCTACTGCAAAGTGGATTAAATTGTTTCACCCAAAAATATGTGTCAACTTGGTTAGGCCATGATTCCCAGTATTGTTTGGCTGCCCTCCATTTTGTGATTTTCCTGTGTGTTATAAATCATAATCTCTGCCTGTGGTTAAAGTAGATCAGGGTGGGATGTAACACCCTTGCTCAGGTCACATCCCTGATCCAATGTAAAAGGAGTTTCCCTGGGATGTGGCCTGCACCACCTTTTGTCTTACAAGATATGAAAGCAAAGGGAAGCAAGCAGAGAGTTGGGGACCTCATACCACTGAGAAAGCAGTGCTAGGAGCAGAACACATCCTTTGGACCCACGGTCCCTGTATGGAGAAGCTCCTAGTCTGGGGAAAGATTGATGAGAAGGCCAACAGAGAGATAAAGTCTTCCCCTGGAGCTGATGCCCTGAATTTGGCCTTTTAGCCTACTTTACTGTGAAAAAATAAATTTCTCTTTGTTAAAGCCATCCACTTGTGGTATTTCTGTTATAGCAGCAATAGATGACTGAGACAGTCAGCCTCAGGCTCCCAGGTGTTCCCTCTTGGTCTAGTCAGCCCCTACTCATTGGCCACAGGTGTGATCTGGCTCTTAGACCAAAGGACCAAAGGCCAAATTGTTTACTGTGAAGTGTAATCAAACCCTAAATAGTGGTCCTTGTCCTGGGTGCTCAGACTTGCCAACTATCTGGACATCAGTCTTTGAGAAAGAGAAAGTAACTTTATTACAATGCGCAGAGCAAGGAGCTGGGAAAAAATTCCTCAGATCTGGGGAAGCAGGGCTTACACGTGATTTGGGCAGCAAGGTGGAGCCCGAGCAGGTGTTCTAGGGAGGGAAAACACTAGAAGGCCGCCAGGAAACAGGAGGCGACACGGTTCTTGTCAGACCGCTCACTTTGAAATAGGGTCTGGGTGATGATTTTCCTTCTGATTCATTCCTCCTGTTGCTGTGTCCTCTGTTGAGATCAATCAGTGGTCATAGATGGCCCTTCTGCACATGCGGGGCAGGCCAAATCTGATTTGGGCTAGCTTAAGGATTAATGGAAATTTACTGGCATTAGTAAGGTCAGGTTACAAAAGGGGTTCTACACCTTGAATACCCTATTTCCAAATAAAGGCACAGGAGGTTCTGGGTGGACATAAATACTTAGGGACACAACTCAACCCAGTGTACCACTTAAAAGTCTGACTTGTACACTCCTTGTTGTTTCTGCAGTATTTTGGGGTATTTAAGAGCACTCTCTGGAGTGAAATGACTTCTCGACTGTGTGGCCTTACTTTTCTGAGCATTAGTTTCTTCATCTGTACAACATCAGGTTGGTGCAAGGGTTAGATGAGATGATGCATGACTTTTAAAAAGTTAGTTTAAAAGTTGATGTTCACAGCAGCACTATTCACAATAGCCAAAATATGAAGACTGCCTAAACATCCATAACAGACAAGAAGATAAACAGAATGTGGTATATCCATACACCCTAGACCAGCCCAGACAGGTAAAGATACATGTCACCATAAAGCTACAACTGGAAAACATTATACCAAGTGAAAGGAGCCAGGCAAAAGGAAAACTAGCATACGATCCCATTTATATGAAACATCAGAAGAGAAAAATCCATAGAGATAGAACACAGATTGGTTGTTGCCAAGGGCTGGGGGGTGGAGAGGTAGGAAGTGGTGAAAACGGGAGAACCTACTTCATGGGTTCATTGTGGAGTGACAGAAATATGTGAGAGCTAGGTAGAGGCGGTGTTTGCCCAAAATGGTGATGTGCTAAAATGCCACTGAATTGTTCACTTTAAAATGGTTCATTTTATATTACGTAAATTTTACCTCAATAAGTTTTTTTTAAGTAATAAAGATTTTAAAAGCTGGTAGAGCTGGTCAAAACGATCTTAAAATTCATATAGAAGAATATATTCTCAACAATTACCAAGAAGGTTTTGAAAAGGACTAGTACATGATGGGATTTTGGCCTTTTATAACTTATTATGATGTTAAGGAAGCCTGGCGGCACAATGGTTAAGTGCTAAGCTGCTAACCAAAATATCGGTAGTTCGAACCCTCCTCACAAGGAGTAAAGATCTGGCCATCTGCTCCTGTAAAGCTCACAACTAGGAAACCTATGGGGCAGCTCTACTCTGTCACATAGGGTCATTACGAATTGGAATCAACTCGATGGCACACAGCAACAACTACATGATGTTGTTATAATCAAAACAATATGGTTCTAAGATAGTAAAAATAAGGGAATTAATGGAGCAAAATAGAGAATCCAGAAATAAACCCAAGTATGTAAAAAAAAAAAAAATTTTTTTTTTAATGTATGTAAGAGCTTAACATAGAATAAATCCCATTTCGATTCAGTGGAAAAATTATAAACGAAATAGGGGTAAAAAGGGAAAATTGAGGGTGAGATTAGAAGAAAAAAAAAAGCCCTGCTTAATTCCACAAATTTCTAAGAGAAGTGGAAGAATAGTGGGTAATAGGGTCAAGACTAGGGTGAGACAAGAATGGTGCCTAAATTCATTGCCGTCAAGTTGATTCTGACTCATAGTGACCCAATAGGACAGAGTGGAACTGCCCCACAGGCTTTCCAAAAGTAACAGCTGGTGGATTCAAGCTGCTGACCTTTTGGTTAGCAGCCATAGCTCTTAACCACTGCACCCCCAGGGCTCCAAAAGGTGCCTCCCGAAAAACCAAACCCACTGTGTCATTTCCAACTCATAGCAACCCTAGATTGACAAAATTTAAGGACATGCTCACTCTCAGGGTCGTGCAAGAGCCCTAGTGTGCCTGAGATGCCTAACTTGCCTCACCCTAGACCAGCTCAGACAGGTAAAGATACATGTCAAAGGATTTCACCACAGCACGGCTGGTTATAGCAAGTGCTTGAGAGCAACCTGAATGGCCATCATTAAGGAAATGGGTGAACAAATTATGGTAAATTCAAACCATGAACTGCTACACAGCTAGTAAAAAGGATAAAGCAAAAGTGGAAATATGTCCATAATATACTGTTACGTGAAAATAAGAAGCTGCAGATCAATATGTCCGGCAGGATTAATGTTGTACACATGTATGCCCATTTACATAAGTCTGTAAAAACGGTGGAAAATACCCACAGAGTGTCACTAGTGGTTACTTTTAGGGAGTGGGGTGGGATGCAGCCTTTGTCTTCCTTCCGTAACCTCCTGAAGTGGTGGGATTTTGAGTAATTTGTTCCTTTTTGGTTTTGATTGTGTGCAATTTTTCGGGAAAATAGAATCTGGTGGCAAACCCTTCTCAGAGAGAGTATCTAGTTTAGCAAACACTCGGGATATCTCAGTTGTGGTCAGGTAGTTTCTGGGTGAAGGACTGGGGATCTAGATTGTTCTGCATAGTAGAATGGGAAGAACTGTGAGCAAGGGTGAGAGAGCCCAGAAATGAAAGGCAATGAAGGGAGAGAAAGGACCAGAACAGGGACTGAGGCCAGGCCTCTTGAAAAGGAAAGTGGGCTAGCCTGGAGTGCCCATGTCTGCAACAGCTGAGAAACTGTTAAGAAATTAATATTTAATTTTCAGTTATTTCCTATGCTGCAGTGATGTTCTCCCTATCCAGCCCACTGTCAGCCCCGAGTTACCCATTAAACTCATACACATAACTATATTTGGGGATAAGAGAAAAAGGACTCTGCTGGGTTAATATAAACCAGAAAGAAGGAACAGACACATGAAGAGAAATGTAAGTGAGAGTAAGAATTGAGTGGATTAAAAAAATGGAGCAAGAAGTAACCAGAAGAACTAGGATGGCTACAATCAAAATGGCAGATAATGATGTGTGGATGAGCAGGAGAAGAAATTGCAACTCTCACCCATTGTTGGTGGGAATGCAAAACGGTGCAGCTGCTTTGGAAAACCATCTGGCAGCCCCTAAAAAGGTTAAATGTAGAGTTACCATGTGACCCAGCAACTTCACTCCTAAGTATACACTCAAGAGAAATAAAAACAAACAAGGGCACAAAAACTTATACCCAAATATTCACAGCAGCGTTATTTATAACAGCCCAAAGGTGGAAACAATCCAAATGTGCATGAACAATGAATGGATAAACAAAACGTGGTCTATTCCTACAACGGAATATGGTTCAGCCATACGGAGAAATGCGGTTCTGATACATGCTAGGACATGGATGAACCTTGAAAAATCATGCTAAGTGGCAGAAACTAATCACAAAAAACCACATATTGTATAATTCCGCTGATATGAAATGTCCAGAATAGGCAAATCTATAGAGGCAGAGGAACCCTGGTGGCGCAGTGGTTAAGAGCTTGGCTGCTAACCAAAAGGTCAGTAGTTCGAATCCACCAGCTGCTCCTTGGAAACCCTATGGGCAGTTCTACTCTGTCCCATACAGTTACTATGAGTTGGAGTGAACTCGAAGGCAATGGGTTTAGTTTTGTTTTTTTTTTTTCCTCTTTATAGAGGCAGAAAATAGATTGGTACTTATCTAGGGCTGGGGGTATTGGTAGGAAATGAAGGCTGACTTCTAATGGGTATGAGATTTGTTTTTGTGGTGATGAAAGTGTCCGGAAATTGATCGTGGTAATGGCTGCACAAGTCTATGAATGTACTAAAAACCATTGAACTGTACACTGTAAATGGGTAGATTTGTATGGTATGTGAATTATGTTTCAATAAAGCTATTTAATACAGAAAAAAGAAGAGACAGTCACCAGAAGAGATGTAAGCCACACCCTACCCAGATATCCTAAGTCAGTGGTGACAGCAGTGCCCTCCAGAACACACAGGAGTTCTCTTTGCCTGAGGAGCCAAGCTTAATTCGAATTTAAATATTAAAGAGAAGCGTGACCTCTGGGCCTGCAGAATTTGGGTCACCAGGTAGCTGACATTGGTGACAAGTGTAAAATGTTCAGCCCAGGTCCTCCCATGCAGGAAGGACTCTGTAAAGGTCAGCTCTTCTAAAACCTCTCCTGTTTCTCTCCACCTCATCCCTAGCCAGGCTCCTTCCATCTTTCTAACTCCCTTTCATAACACATGCATGCAAAGGCCCTCTCTCTGGAAACTTAGGAATAGGCTTTCAGCTCTATATGTGGTGTGAGAAAATTTGTATCTTGTTAAAGGAATTTTGATGGAGGGGGAGGGATGTCAGGGTGTCTTCTCTTTCCCCAGCAAAAATCACTATAGCCCTAAAGCAGAATTTTCCAAGCTCAGCATTTTGGGCTGATGTTTTGGGCTAAATAATTTTGTGTGGGTGTGTGTGGAGGGTTGTTATATCCATGGAATCCCTGGGTGGTACAAATAGTTAACACGCTCTGCTGCAAACTGAAAGGTTAGAGGTTTGAGTCTATCCAGAGGCATCTCAGAAGAAAGGCCTGGTGGTCTACTTCTAAAAATCAGCCACTGAAAACATGGTGGGACACAGCTCTACTCTCACATATATGGGGTCATCATGAGTCAGAGGAGACTTGATGACAACTGGTTGGTCCCATTTATGTTTAGGATTTTAGCAGTATCCTTGGCCTCTACCCACCAGATGCTCATAGCACCCCCCCTCCATCTGTGACTACCAAATTGTCTTCAGATATTGCCAAGTGTCCCTAGGGGACAAAGTCATCCCTGGATAAGAATCATTGCCCTAATGGAAGATGGGTGTGACTGTGAACTTTCTTTTCCTTCTTTAATATCAGAAGGAAGCAGAAAGTACTCAGGTAGGCCTCATACTTAACAATGACCTCTCTCTCTCTACCTGTCTGCTGACATTCCTCCAGAGCTGACAGAGGTAGAGGACCTTCCCATGGAGCTGGTGCCCTGCATTCAGACTTGTAGCTTAGCAGACTGTGAAAGAATGGGCTTCTCTCTATTGAAGCCATCCACTTGTGGTATTTCTGTTATAGAGGCACTAGATAACCAAGGCAGAATTTGGTACCAGGAGTGGGGTGCTGCTCTAACAGACACCTAAAATGTGGAAGTGATTTTGAAGCTGTGAATGATATAGGACTCAAAAGGAAATGAGGAGAGCTGTTACATTGGAGACGACACAGATGGCAATAAGCAGCAGCAGACCAAGCAACGGCAGAGAACCAGAGTAGCAGAGAACCTACAGCAGCAGAGAAGTGGCAGCAGCTGAGAACTGGCAGCAACAGTACCAGAAGACCAGCACCAGAGAACACTGGAGTCAACCCACAGAACGAGAGCGCTGAGTGTCTTGGCAAAGGAGGCTTCCTGGCAGAGTGAGGTACCTCTGGGCACTTATCAGTGAGGCTACAGAGCTTTGGAACACTTGCTCCAGCATGGCAGATATGGACGTGAGGCCAGAGGGCAGAGAGGCCACAGGACGCTGAAGCTGAAGAGACAAGGAACACAAGAGGCAGAGCTGCCTCAGTCTCAAAAGGTATGGCCAGGACCTCTAGGGTTTTAAAGGGTGGAGCCTTGTCCTCTGGTGTTTCTAAGGGTTGAGCTGCCACTCAGATGGACTAGGAGAATTGTGCGCTTAAGCTGAGGGAGCAGAATTGCTGTCCCAGTGGGCCTGGAAAGCAGAGCTGAAGCCCAGAGCCAAGGGCCTCCACTCAGTATCTGGAGAGCGTGGCCAATACCTACAGTCTGGAAGGCAGGGCCATTTTATAAATTGTCTCAGAGAAAAGAGGATTATTTTCAAAGCCTTGAGAACTAATGTAATGTGTTCTGCCAACTTGCTTGGTGTCTGTTATCCCTTCTTTTCCTCCAGATTCTCCCATTTGTAATGGAAATGTCTAGCTTGTGCCTATTCTGCCATTGTAACTTTGGAAGCAGATAACTTGTATTCTATATTTTACAGATGAAGAGGAATTTTTGTATTTTGGACTTGGAGTTGATTTAATACTTTTGGTATGATACGATGCAGTGAATATGTTTTACATGTGCCAAAGACTTGAATTTGGGGGGGCCAAAGGGTGCAACATCATGGATTGAATTGTATCACTCAAAAATACCTGTCAACTTAGAGACTGGAGAAACCCTGAGAGTATGGCACCTGACGCCCTTTCAGCTCAGTAATGACGTCAATTCCTAAGGTTCACCCTTCAGCCAAAGACTGAATGGGCCCATTTAAAAAAAACAAGACTAAAGCGGTGCACCAGCCCTGGGGCAGAAACTGGAAGGCAGGAGGGAAGAGGAAAGCTGGTAATAGGGAACCCAGCTTTGAAAAGGGAGAATGTTGACATGTCGTGGGGTTGTTAACTGATGTCATAGAACAATGCGTGTTCTAACTGTTTGATGAGAAACAGTTTGTTCTATAAACCTTCATCTAAAGTACAATTAAAAATATGTGTATATATCTGTCAAATTAGCTAGGCCATGAGTTCTAATATTGTGTGATTGTCCACCATTTTATGTGATTTTCCTATGTGTTGTAAATCCTATCACTATGATGTAATAAGATGGATTAGCAGCAGTTATAATGATGAGATTTACACAATTAGATAGTGTCTTAAGCCAATCTCTTTTGAGATATAAAATAGAGAAGCTAGCAGAGAGATGAGGGACCTCATACCACCAAGAAAGCAGTGCCAGGAGAAGAGTGCATCATTTGGACCTGAGGTTCCTGCTCTGAGATGCTCTGAGATCAAGGGAAGACTCATGATGGGGACCTGCCTCCAGAGCTGACAGAGGGAGAGGGCCTTCCCCTGGAGCCGGTGCACTGGGTTCAGACTTGTAGCTTACTGGACTATGAGAGGATAGGCTTCTCTTTGTTGAAGCCATCCACTTGTGGCATTTCTGTTATAGCAGCACTAGATGACGAAGACACCTTAATACTCAGAATGCTTGCCACCCACCCCAAACTTTAGACATCTGAGACCTCAACGAAGGGTTAAGTTTGTGAGTGCTGTGGAGTGGAGGAGACGCTGCCCACATGACAGAAGGCTGATAGGTGGGCACATTTGGGCAGAGTCCCAGGAAGGGGAAGGAAGAGAGAACTGCTGTTTATTGAGCAGCTGTTCCGTGTATCATGTCTACACTAGCAGTTTTTCATACATGATCTCATTGAATTTTCACATTGACCTTGCAAAGTAGGTGTTTTTCCTCTTTCACAAATAAAGAGCTAAGGTCTAGAGAAGCGTGGTCAGTTGCCTGCAAACATGATCACCAAAAATTCCTCCTATCCCTGACACATACACAATTCCTCCCATCACGCGATGAAGCCTATAGCTTCTCCCTTTGATCTAGGCTGGCACTGTGTCTTACTTTGACGTAGCAGCCACACTCTGGAACTTCTGAGCCTAGGCCTTTAGGGGACTGGAAGGTTCTACTTTCTCCCTCTGGAAACCTGAGACCAACACGCTAGAAGGAAGCCCAAGCTAGCTCCATGAAAAGGTCATGTGGAGGAAAACCAAGACTCTGTGATTGACAGCTCCAGCCCTGCCAGCAGCTGAATGTAACCACATGGGTGACCCCAGATGAGCCTAGTTGGAGAATCAACCACAGAATCACAAAAGATAATAAATGTTTATTTCAAGCCAGTAAGTTTTGGGACAGCTTGTTACACAGCAAGAGATACCTGATACAGAAATGAAATAACTTGCTCAAGGTTAGGCAGCTATAAGCATAGAGGAACCAGAATTTAAACTCAAGCTTATCTATGTCAAAGCCTCTGTTCTTACATTAAGACACACTAATTTGTCCTCTAAAATGTGGGACTGTCTAGCTGGGTTGAGGTGACATGGTGTGTGAGGGCTAATTGAAGTTTCTCTTATATATATAAAAAAAAATCAGCAGTTGACAATGGTTATACCTCCTGATTTAAAAGGAAAAAAAGAATAACTTTTTATGAATTAAACACTGTCCCCCCAAAATATGTGTTGTAAATTCTAACCCTATACCTGTGGAAATCCTGGTAGCATAGTGGTTAAGAGCTACAGCTGCTAACCAAAAGATCAGCAGTTCGAATCTACCAAGCATTCCTTGGAAACCCTGCAGGGCAGGTGTGCTCTGTCCTATAGGGTTGCTATGAGCCGGAAGCGACTTGACTGCACCTAACAACAATGACAACAGGTCTTCTCCACAGCAAACCTTCAAGGAACATTCCATCTTTCCTCTATTCAAGATCAGAGTTACACAGTGAGGAAGACTAGGCCTAACTAGAGTCCCAGATGGTGTGAACAGTTAATGCACTCAGCTACTAACCAGAAGGTTGGAGGTTTGAGTCCACCCAGAAGTGCCTCAGAAGAAAGGCCTGATGATCTACTTTCGAAAAATCAGTCATTGGAAACCCTATGGAGCACATTTCTACTCTGACATACATGAGTTGCCATGAGTCTAAATCAACTCAACTGCAACCGGTAATTGGTTAGGCCTGATCGCCCCATGGCTTTGAGCTTGAACATATTGAGAGCACATGAAGGGGTCAGACTATCCCCCGGCCTCCACCATCCCTCAGCCCAAGTCACCTCACTACGTGGTCAGACTTTTATGGATAAAGTTCTTTAATACCTTTAGTAAAAAAAAAAAAAATTTAGTAGTGTGATGATAAATGTTTAATATCGTGTTCCATAACTGGTTTTCTGGGGAACAAAAGCCCTGATTTGTAACATTTGCCCATTTCTCTAGTGTAAATATTTCCACCATAGCTAATTTCAAGCTACCAGCATGACACCAACCAGCATACATTTAACAATAAATCTCACCTAAGTGGCCAGCCCCAGCACTCCCACCCCACCACCCACATGCACAATGGTATATCCATTAGGAATACGTTCAGCTACAAGTGACAGAAACTCCTAAAAGAGAGTGGCTTAATGGAGAAGTTTATTTCTCCTTATGTAAAAGAAGCCTGGAGATAGGTAATCCAGGGCTACTATGGCAAGTCCGCAACATTGTCAAGAACTTAGCCTCCATCCAAATCATGGTTTTACCATCCCTAGGAGACAGCTCTCATCTTCATGATTAGAGAGAGCTGCCAGCCCTTCCAAGTTTGAGTCAGCCGAATAGAGGAAGGACGGAAGTGCTTGTTCTCTCTTTCTTAAGGGGACTTCCTGGAAAACTCACAAAACATTTTGTTGCTGCCTCATAATTCAAAACATAATCACATGGTTATATCCAGCTGCAAGGAATTCTGGAATCATCTTCTAGTTGGGTATCAACGTTATGTTACTATGAGACAAAGAGAATGCTAAAGAGAACAACTAGCTGTCTCTACCGCCGCTAACATTTACTGAGCGGCTACTATGGCTGGGCCCTTTACCAAGCTCTTTATGCATGTTATTTAATTTTTTTGTCATAGTTCTCAAAGTTCAGTGGTACCTGAAAATTTCAAGTAAACACAGATGGCCATTTTTTTTTTTAATTTTGAGAGTTATGCATTTATTTTAATGAAAAAAAAAAAGGAGTACATCAAACCTATAGCTTCACATATCATTTTGCTAAAGGGTAGGCTAAGGTAGGTAATGCCAGTTTAAATCAAAAGGTGATAAAGTTTCCGAAAAACATGAAGTAAGCAATAGTATAGGTGATAACAGAATACAGCAAAAATTATAAAGGAAACTGAGGGTCAGGGAAGCTACATAACTTGTCCATGTTTGCACATAATTACATTGATATGCTAACCAAAATCCACTGCCATCAAGTCCATTTTGATTCACAGCGACCCTACAAGACAGAGTAGAACTGCCCCCACAGGATTTCTAAGCCTATAAATCTTTACGGAAGCAGATTGCGGCATCTTTCTCCCACGGATCAACTGGTGGGTTCAAAGAACTGACCTTCCAGTTAGCAACCGAGCACTTAACGACTGCGCCACCAGAGCACCTTAGATTTGGCAACATTGTTCCCTAATATTGCTTATTACCTTTGAGACTAATTGTAGTGCAGGTTCTAGTACTTTTGGTAAAGTCCCTTTTTATACAAATGTAACTTTTAGGTATATTTCTTTTTATATAAACATAAACAAAATATAATATAATAACTTATGTAGATACAATTAAAGGCCCAACTTACTGAAACTTTCCGGGGGTGGCTTCTGGGAACCCAATGTCTCTGCAGGTGCTGCCTCTCAACAACCATGAGTTCACAAGAGGACTCTGGGTGTCCTTCAGGGCTGGGTTTCACAGTGATCATGATATTTAGTAAGCATTTCTTAAAAATCAGAACAAATTCTGGGAAACGGAGGACAAACCAGGGAAGCTCAGTACGTTAGTAACAGCTGACCACATGGGTCTGTGCAGAAACAGTAACTTCTAGGAGTGTGGAGTGTAAGTGTGTTCTCAGGTAACTCGATTTGGAACTAGAGGCTTAGGAATTTAGTGTGCAAATTTATGCCAAAATATATGCAAATGTGGCTTCTAGGCCAAGGCTCCTAGGAGGGAAAAATGCATATAATCTTCCTTAACAGACTGTAATTCTGTTGTATGTCATGACTTTCCTGGTGTGGCCTTGCCAGGACCTCCTTCACAGAGAGCTAAAGCAATTCAAACCTCAGCACAACTCAGCATCTGAGAAACCGAAAAAGACCGCACATTGTTAGGGGTCTAAGAAATTCTGGACCCGTTCCTGCCCCGCAGTGAGGCCTTTAACCTCAGACCTGCTACAAAGCAAGGCCGCAGAGCCAGCTGTCTGTGGGCTCCTCCAGAGCAGATAGATGTCTTCTATCTGCCCAGGGTTGTGCGTGCATCATTCTGTTTGGAGAAGAGAGGAAAGAGATAAGGGTTCAAGGTCCCTTGGCATTTAAGGGTGGCTGAAGCCTCCAGATTGATCTGTTTTTCACTGGTGGGCAAGTGATCCTAGGATTGAGCTACTACGTGTATGTGCACATGTGTGCGTGTATCCGTGTGCGCGTGTGTGTGTAGGGTGATGTGGGATGAGGCAAGGGTTGAAGGGGTTAGAGTGGAGTACCTCTGTTTCTAGTTAACACTTTGTGTCTATTCTATCATTATGGGGAAAAATGCAAATGTCAAGCAGCCTAAACTCGTTAGGAGTGGAGAATATGTAAAATGATACGCGGCACTGGCCCTCCAGAGCACCCTGCTGAATTTCTACATGTGACAAGTTATAAATAAAGCCCAAACCAGAAAGCTTGAAGAAAAAGTGGGGAGGAGAAAAGCTGTTGTTCATCTCTAAATCCCAACCTCCTGCACATGCAGAACAGATGAGCTAAGAGGGACCCAGCTCAGACTCATCTATTCATGATGTAAATCTAAAAATGGTTTCCAGATGGAATCGGAGATACGTAGCTTATCATTATATCAGGGGCAGGCCTACTTGTGACCACATCCAAATGAACCACTGATCCACAAGTCTATGCCTGGGCAACTTTGGTTTTTTCAGTTTGCCTGGAACGTTCCTGGACTTGCCACTGTGGTTCCCAGGCAGCTCCTGAGCTGGTCGTGGAGGTTACACTCTCGACGATGTTCGGGGCTCATAGCAATGGCTTATCTGTTTCTGCCTCGCGTAAGTACCATCCCTCTTGTGCACTGTCTTGGTCATCTGTAGTATTTCTGCTATAACAGAAAATGGCAAGTGGATGGCTTTAACAAAGAGAAGTTTATTCTCTCACAGTCTAGTAGGCTAGAAGTCCAAATTCAGGGCGTCGGCTCCAGGGAAGGCTTTCTCTCTCTGTCAGCTCTGGAGGAAGGTCCTTTTCATCAATCTTCCCTTGGTCTGAGAGCTTCTCCGCGTGGGAACCCAGGGTCCAAAGGACACACTCTGCTCTCAGCACTGCTTTCTTGGTGGTATGAAGTCCCCAACTCTCTGCTTGCTTCCCTTTCCTTTTATTTCTTGTAACATAAAAGGTGGTGCAGGCCATATCCCAGGGAAACTCCCTTTACATTGGATCAGGGATGTGACCTGAGCAAGGGTGTTACATCTCACCCTAATCCTCTTTAACCACAGGAGAGATTATGATTTATAACACACAGGAAAATCACAAAAAGGAGGATAACGACACATGGCCTACCCAAGTTGACACATATTTTTGGGAGGACACAATTCAATCCATTACATGCACCTTTCTCATTTTATGTGCACCAGGCTTGCCAAATAGAACAGGAAATTCCATCGAAGCATCCTAATGGCATCCCCAAAGTTCTTGCTTCCTACCTTCCTATCCAACCCTGAAAGTGCAGAAAACTCTATGTGGTGGTGTTATGGAATGAAATGTGTCCCAAAAAAACATGTGCTGGCTCTAATACTTGTGGATGGGATCCTGTTTGGAAATAGGTGCTTTTTTTCTGTTACGTTATTGAGATCATACCAGTGTAGGGGACATCCTTAACCTAATCACTTCTGAGTTATAAAAAGATTGGAATAGACACACACAGGGAAGAGAGATGCCGCATAAGAGTTGTCTACCAGCCATGGAACACCCAGGGTTACCATAACAAGGAAGGAATCAACATGGCTGACACCCTGAGTTAGACTTGTAGCCTCCGGAACTGTGAGAAAATAATTTCTGTTTTTAAAGCCATCTACTTGTGATATTTCTGTTATTGCAATGCTAGCCAGCTAAGACAGGTGGTAACCTAGGCTGGTAAGGAGATCTGGAAACTTAAAACAGACTGAGAGTTGAAGACTAGGTAAATTAGGATTAGATTGGACTGCAAGTGACAGAAAGTCCAAAATGACAGTGGTTTCAGCAATATCTTGTTGCCATCGTTGTTAGGTGCCCTCAAGTAGATTCTGACTCATAGCAACCCTATGTACAACAGAGCAAAAAGATTGTCCGGTCCTGCACCATCCTCACAATCACTGCTATGTTTGAGCCTATTGTTGTAGTCACTGTGCCAATTCACCTCTGTTGAAGGTCTTCCTCTTTTTCACCGGCCATCTACTTTACAAGCCTGACGTCCTCCTCCAGAGACTGGCACCTCCTGACAACATGTCCAAAGTAGTGAGAAGAAGTCTCTCCACCCTCACTTTTAAGAAGCATTCTGGCTAGACTTCTTCCAAGACAAATCTTCCAAGACAGATTTGTTCATTCTTCTGAACAAATATTCTTTGCCAACATAATTCAAAGACATCAATTCTTCTTCAGTCTTCCTTATTCATTGTCCAGCTTTCTCATGCATATGAGGTGATTGAAAATACCATGGCTTGGGTCAAGCGTACTTGAGTCTTCAAGGTGACATCTTTGCCTTTCAATGCTTTAAAGAGGTCTTTTGCAGCAGATTTGCCCAATGCAATGTCTTTGATTTCTTGACTGCTGTTTGTAGATCGTGTTGATTGTGGGTTCACATAAAATGAAATCCTTTACAGCTTCATTATGTTATCTTTTTATCACGATGCGGCTTATTGGTCAAGTTGTGAGGATTTTTGTTTTCTGTATGTTGAGCTGTAATCCATACTGAAGGCAGCGGTCTTTGATTTTCATCAGTAAGTGCTTCAAGTCCTCTTCATTTTCAGCAAGCAAGGTTGTGTCATCTGCATATCACAGGTTGTTAATGAGTCTTCTTCCAATCCTGATGCCACATTTTTCTTCATATAGTCCAGCTTCTCAGATTATTTGCTCAGCATACAGATTGAATAAGTGTGGTTGAAAGAACACAACTCTGACTCACAGCTTTCCTGGTTTTAAACCATGCAGCATCCCCTTGTTCTATTCAAACAACTGCCGCTTTGTCTATGTACAGGTTCAACATGAGCACAATTAAGTGTTCTGGAATATGTGTTATGATCCACACAGTCAAATGCCTTCATGTAGTTAATAAAAAACAGATAAACATCTTTCTGGTATTCCCTGCTTTCAGCTTCAGCTAAGACCCATTTGATATCAGCAATGATATACCTCATTCCACGTCCTCTTCTGAATCCAGCTTGAATTTCTGGCAGTTCCCTGTGATGTACTGCTGCAACAGTTTTTGAATTATCTTCAGCAAGTTTTACTTGCATGTAATATTAATGATATTGTTCAAAATCTTCTGCATTCTGTTGGATCACCTTTCCTTGGATTCGGCACAAATATGGATTTCTTTCAGTCATTTGGCCAGGAAGCTGTCTTCTGTTTTCAGTAACTGGTTGTCTTAGGCTGCGTTCTCCAGAGAAGCAAAGCCAATAAAGCATAAAAATATATAGAGAAAAATTTCTATCAAGAAAATAGCTCATGTGATTGTAGAGGCTGGAATGTCCCAAGTCTATCGGTCAGACTGGAGGCTTCTCCTGATTCACATAGCCACAGGAACTGGTGAACCCCAGGTTGGCAAGTCAGAAAGCAGGGCTCTGGCTCATGGGCTTTGAAGACCAGTGAATCCCAAGATAGGCAGGCAAGATGGCAGGTAACCTGCTAGCTCAAGTCCCAAGAACTGGAGGTCAGATGAACAGGAGCCAGCTGCAGGATCCAGAGGGAGAGAAAGCCCACGAGTCTTGCCAGAGAGTCCACCTATACTGGATGCAGGCCATACCGCCAAGGAAACTTCCTTTCAACTAATCGGCTACTCACAGCAGATCCATCATGGAGGCGATCACATTATATCAAATCTCATCATGGGTGTGATCACATCATTATACAACTGCCAAACTACATAATAACTACCAAACCACTGAGAATCATGGCCCAGCCATATTGACACACAACCATAACAATCACAACTTCCATGGTTATATTTATTCCCAGATGTTTTATTCTCTTAGATGCTATTGTAAATGGAACTATTTCCCTAATTTCCCTTTCAGATTTCTCATTGCTGCTATATAGAAACCCAGCTGATTTTTGTTGTTGCTCTTTTCCCTGCAACTTTGCTAAATTCTTCTATTAGCTCTGGAAATTTTCTTATGGACTCATTGGGATGTTCTGTACGCAGGATCATTTCATCCACAAATAGAGATAACTTTACTTCTCCTTTTCCAATCTGGATACATTTTATTTCTTTTTCTTGTCTTGTTGCTCTGGGTAGGACTTTTAATACAATATTGAATAGAAGTGGTGAGAGCGGACACCCTTGTCTTATTTTCAATTTCAAGTATCCATTAAGTATAATGTTGGGTGTTGGCTTTTCATATATGCCTTGAATCATCCTGAGGAATTTCCCTTCTATTCCAATCTTCTTTAGCATTTTCATCAATAAAGGGTGTTAGATTTTATCAAATGCTTTTTTGGTGTCCATGTTTCTGTTGTTGTTGTTAGGTGCCATCAAGTCTGTTCTGACTTGCAGCGACCCTTTGTACAACAGAATGAAACACTTCCCAGCAGACAATGTTCCACTGCTATTAATAAGGTTTTCACTGGCCAGTTTTTTCAGAAGTAGACTGCCAGGTCATTCTTCTTAATCTGTCTTAGACTGGAAGCTCCACTGAAACCTGTCCACCAAGGGTGACCCTACTGGTATTTGAAATACTGGCGGCAAACCTTACAGTATGTCAGCAACATGCAAGCCATCACGTTACAACAAACTGACGGACACATTGTGGGCATCCATAGAGATGATCATTATGCTGACTGGACTCTGTACTAATCAGTAAAACATTTGCGTGCTAAAGTGTGGGAAATTGATTCCACAAAATTCAGGCACCTTCCACCTCAGTGAAATTTCTAGGGATTCAGTGGTGTAGAGCATGTCAAGATAATCCTTCTAAAGTGAAGGAAAAGTTATTGCATCTAGCTCTTCCCACAACTAAAAAGAAGACACAATGCCTAATGGACCTCTTTGGATTTTGAAGGCAGCATGTTCCTCATTTGGGTGCGCTACTCTATCAAGTGACTTGAAAAGCTACTAGTATTGAATGGGTCCCAGAACAAGAGATGGCTCTGCAACAGGTTCAGGCTGCTTTGCAAGCCACTCTGCCTCTTGGGCCATATGATCCAGCTGATCCAATGTTGCTTGAAGTGCCCAGGGCAGATAGTGATGCTGTTTGGAGTCTTTGGCAGGCCCCTATTGGTGAATCACAGCACAAACCCTTAGGATTTTGGAGAAAAGCTCTGCCATCCTCTGCAGATAACTACTCTTCTTTTGAGAAATAGCTTTTGGCTTGTTACTGACCTTAGTAGAGACTGAACGCTTAACCATGGTACACCAAGTCACCATGTGGCCTGAGTTGCCCCTCATGAACTGGATCTTGTCTGCCCCACAGAGTGATAAAGTTGGACATGCACAGCAGCACTCCATCATTAAATGGATGTGATATATATGAGATAGGGCTTGAGCAGGATCTGAAGGCACAGTTAAGTTGCATGAGGAAGTGGCCCAAATGCCCACGGTCTCTACTCTTGTCACGTTATCTTCCATCTCCCAGTCGGCAACTATGGTCTCATGGGGCATTCCTTATAATCAGTTGACTGAAGAAGAGAAAACTCATGCCTGGTTTACGGATGGTTCCGCACGGTTTGCAGGCACCACTCGAAAGTAGACAGCGGCAGCACTACAGCTCCTTTCTGGGACCTCCCTGAAGGATGGTGGTGAAGGAAAATTCTCCCAATATACAGAACTTTGAGCAGTGCACCTGGTTGTTCACTTTGCTTGGAAGGAGAAATGGTCAGATGTGCAATTGTATACTGATTCATGGGCTGTGGTCAATGGTTTGGCTGGATGCTCAGGGACCTGGAAGGAACATGACTGGAAAATTGGAGACAAGGATTTATGAGGAAGAGGTATGTGGATAGACCTCTCAGGATGAGCCAAAGAAGTGAAGATATTTGTGTATCATGTGAATGCTCACCAAAGGGTGACCTCAGCAAAGGAGGATTTTAACTACCAAGTGGGTAGGATGACACGTTCTGTGGAAAGCAATCATCCTCTTTCCCCCAGCTACTCTGGTCATTGCTCAATGGGCTCATGAACAAAGTGGCCATGGTGTCAGGGATGGAGGTTTCGCATGGGCCCAGGAACATGACTTCCACTCACCAAGAACAATTTGGCTATAGCCAACACTGGGTGCTCAATCTGCCAGCAACAAAGACCAACACTGAGTCCACGATATGGCACCATCCCTCAAAGTGATCAGCCAGCAATGTGGTGGCAAGTTGATTACATTGGACCACTTCCATCATGTAAAGGGCACTATTTTGTTCTTACTGGAATAGACACTTACTCTGGATATGGATTTGCCTTTCCTACACGCAATGCTTCTGCCAAAACTACCATCTGTGGTACTGAATGCCTTATCCACAGTCATGGTATTCCACACAGCATTGCCTCGGATCAGGGGAATCACTCCACAGCAAATGAAGTGCGGCAATTGGCCCATGCTCAAGAAATTCACTGGTCTTACCATGTCCCCCATCATCCTGAAGCAGCTGGCTTCACAAGACAATGGAATGTCCTTCTAAAGACACAATTACAGCACCAGCTAGGTGGCAATATCTTGCAGCATTGGGGCAATATTCTCCAGCAGGCTGTATATGCTCTAAACCAGCATTCAGTATATGGTGCTGTATTTCCCATAGCAAGGATTCGTGGATCCAGGAATCAAGGGGTAGAAATGGAAATAGTACCACTTACTATTACCCCCAGCCACACTCACAAGGTTTTTGTTTCCTGTCCCTGCAACCTTCTGCTCTGCAGGTCTACAGGTCTAAGTTCCAAAGGGAGGAATGCTCCCACCTAGAGACACATCAATGATTCCACTGAACTGAAAGCTAAGAATGCCACCCGGCCACTTTGGGCTCCTTATGCCTCTGGATCAACAGTCAGAGAGTTACCCTACTGGCTGGTGTGATTGATCATGATTACCAAGAGGAAATCAAATTGATATAACATAATGGAGGTAAAGAAAGGTATGTCTGGAGTGCAGGAGATCCCTTAGGATGTCTCTTAGTACTAGCATGCCCTGAGATTGAAGTCAATGGAAAACTACAGCAACCCAATTTCAACATGACTACTAAGGGCCCAGACCCTTCAGGAATGAAAATTTGGGTCACCCAAACATGCAAAGAACCACAACCAGCTGAGGTGCTTGCTGAGGGCAAAGGGAATACAGAATGGGTGGTAAAAAAAGGTAATTCTAAGTACCAGTTATGGGCACTGTCATGGATTGAACTTTGTCCTCCAAAAATATCCATCAACTCAGCTGGGCCATGAGTCCCAATATTGTGTGATTGTCCACCACTTTATGTGATTGCCCTATGTGTTGTAAATCCTATCACTACGATGAAATAAGATGGATTAGTGGCAATTATGTTGATGATGTCTATAAGATTAGGTAGTGTCTTAAGTCAATCTCTTTGAGATATAAAAGAGAGAAACAAGCAGAGAGACGGGGGACCTCATACCACCAAGAAAGCAGTGCTGGGAGTAGAGAGCATCCTTTGGACCTGCGGTTCCTGCACTGAGATCCTCGCAGACCAAGGGAAGACTGATGACAAGGACCTTCCTCCAGAGCCGACAGAGAAAGAAAGACTTCCCCTGGAGCCAGTGCTCTGAATTCGAACTTCTAGCTTACTGGACTGCGAGAGAATAAACTTCTCTTTGTTAAAGCCACCCACTTATGGTATTTCTGTTACAGCAGCACTAGATGACTAAGACAGGCACATAACCAGTTGCAGAAACAAGAACTGTAATTGTATGAGTATTTCTGCTTTGTACAAGTGCATCGAATATTTTTGTTTTCTTCACTTACAAAATATAAGATGTAAACAGGGCTATTCCATTTTCAGTTGTATGTGTGTTCATTGTATCATGTTAAAAAAAAAACATTTTTTTTAACATTGTATCATGTTAGGCCTGAGTATACCTATATAATTCTTTATTCAGAGATTTTCATATGGTTTAAGGAGATGTGTACAGATGCCAAGTTGACAAGGGGTAGACTGTGATGGTTAAAATTGTATGTCAACTTGGCTGGGCCATGATTCTCAGTGTTTTGGCAGTCATATAATGCTGTGATCACTTTCCTGTTGAGACCCCCATGGTGGGATCTGCTGTGAGTGGCCAATCAGTTGAAGGGGAGTTTCCTTGGGCATGTGGCCTGCATCAAGCATGCGTGGACACTGAAGCAGGGCTCTGGGGCTTTTGCTCATTCCAGATTGTGCAGCTGGCTCCTGTTCATCTGACCTTCGGTTCTTGGGGCTTAAGCTGGCAGCTTACCTGTAGTCTTGCCTGCCAATCTTGGAATTTTTTGATCTTCACAGCCTATGAGCTACAGCCCTTCTCTCTGGACTGCCGATATTGGGTTCACCAGCCCCTGCAGCTACATGAATCAGGAGAAGCCTCTTTCCTGACCTGTGGACTTCAGACGTCATAGACTCGTCATGAGCCATTTCCTTGATATATATGTAAAAACCCACGATATATATATATATATATATATATATATATATATATATATATATATATATATATATATATATATATGGAAACCCTGATGGCATAGTGGTTAAGAGCCAAAAGGTCGGCAGTTCAAATTCACCAGGCACTCCTTGAAAACTCTATGGAGCCATTCTACTCTGTCCTATAGGGCCACTATGAGTTGGAATCAACTTGATGGCAACGGGTTTGGGATTTTTTTGGAGATGTGTATATATATATATATATATATACACGTTACTGGTATTGCTTCTCTAGAGAACCCAGCCTAAGATAATGGACACGTTGGTTGTCTCTACCTTTGGCTATCGTGAATAATGCTGCTGTGAACATTGGTGTACACATATATGTCTGAATTCCTGCTTCCAAGTCTTTGGGGTTGTCTTAGTCATCTAGTGCTGCTATAACAGAAATATCACAAGTGGATGGCTTTAACAAAGAGAAGTTTATTTTCTCACAGTAAAGTTGGCTAAAAGTCCAAATTCAGAGCTTCAGCTCCAGGGGAAGGCTTTCTCTCTCTGTCGGCTCTGGAGGAACATCTCTCTTGTCAATCTTTCCCTAGACTAGGAGCTTCTCTCCACAGGAACCCCAGGTCTAAAGGATGCACTCTGCTCCTGGTGTTTCTTGGCGGTATGAGGTCCCCAACCCTCTGCTTGTTTCTCTTTTCTTTTTATCTCTTGAGAGATCAAAGGTGGTACAGGCCACACCCCAGGGAGACTCCCTTTACATTGGATCAGGGATGTGACCTGGATAAGGGTAGTGTTACAAACCCACCCTAATCCTCTCAACATAAAATTATAATCACAAAATGGAGGTCAACCACATTACTGGGAATCATGGCCTAACCAAGTTGATACACACATTTTTGGGCGGACATAATTCAATCCATGACAGGGGTGTATACCTAGGAGTGGAATTGCTAGGTCATACAGTAATCCTATGTTTAACTTTTTATCAGACTGTTTTTGCCTGCTGTGTTTTAAGGAGCCTTCCCGTGAGCTGCCACACAATACTGCTGTTTACATCTTTTTGACCATAATGAACTGTAAGGGAGGCTGGGAAATGTGGTCTTTATACTGGGCAGCCTGGTATCCAGTTATCCATGTTGTTGTGTGATGCCATGGAGTCAGTTTTGACTCATAGTGACAGTACGTACAAGAGAACGAAACACCGCCTGGTCCTGCTCCAACCTCACAATTGTGGTTATGCTTGAGCCCATTGCTGCAGCCTCTGTGTCAATCCATTTCATTGAGGGTCCTCCTCTTTTTGACTGGCCCTGTACTTTACCAAGCATGATGTCCTTCACCAGGGACTGATCACTCCTGACAACATGTCCAAAGTATGTGAGACATAGTCTCGCCATCCTTGCTTCTAAGGAACATTCTGGATGTACTTCTTCCAAGACAGATTTGTTCGTGCTTTTGGCAGTCCATGGTATATTTGATATTCTTTGCCAACACCAGAATTCAAAGGGGTCAATTCTTCTTCAGCCTTCCTTGTTCATTGTCTAGCTTTCACATGCATATGAAGCGATTGAAAACACCATGGCTTGGGTCAGGCGCACCTCAGTTTTCAAGGTGACATCTTGGCTTTTCAACACTTTAAAGAGGTCTTTGGCAGCAGATTTGCTCAATGCAATGCGTCTTTTGATTTCTTGACTGCTGCTTTCATGGATGTTGATGTGGATCCAAGTAAAATGAATTCCTTGACAATTTCTGTCTTTTCTCCATTAATCTTGATGTTGCTTTTTGATCCAGTTGTGAGGATTTTTGTTTTCTTTATGTTGAGATGTAATCCATACTGAAGGCTGTGGTCTTTGATCTTCATCAGTAAGTGCTTCAAGTCCTCTTCACCTTCAGCAAGCAAGGTTGTGTCAGCGGCATGAGGCAGGTTGTTAATGAGTCTTCCTGATGCCTGATGCCCTGTTCTTCTTCAGATAGTCCAGCTTCTCGGATTATTTGCTCAGCATACAGATTGAATAGGTATGATGAAAGGGTACAACCCCGATGTACAGCTTTCCTGATCTTAAACCACGCAGTATCCCCTTGTTCTTCTTGAACAACTGCCTCTTAATGCATATACAGGTTCCTCATCAGCACATTTAAATGTTCTGGAATTCCCATTCTTCGTGGTGTTATCCATAATTTGTTATGATCCACACAGTCGAATGCTTTTGTATAGTCAGTAAAACACGGATAAACATCTTTCTGGTATTCTCTGCTTCTATCCAAGATCCATCTGACATCAGCAATGATATTCCTGTTTCCATGTCCTGTTTTGAATCTGGCTTGAATTTCTGGCAGTTCCTTGTCAATATACTGTTGCAGCCGCTTTTGAATGATCCTCAGCAAAATTTTACTTGGGGATGATATTAATGATATTGTTTGATAATGTGACATCCATTCTGGTCTTTTCTTTCTTTCTTGTCTTTTTAATGACCTCTTGCTTCCTTCATGTATGATATCCTTGATGTCATTCCATAGCTCGTCTGATCTTTGGTCATTAGTGTTCAATACATCAAATCTATTCTTGAGATGGTCTCTAAATTCAGGTGGGATATGCATAAGGTCGTACTTTGGCCCTCGTGGACTTGTTCTAATTTTCTTCAGTTTCAACTCGAACTTGCATGTGAGCAATTGATGGTCTATTCCACACTCAGCCTGACTGATATCAATCTGACTGATGGTATCGAGCTTTTCCATTGTCTCTTTCCACAGATGTAGTAAATTTGGTTACAGTGTATTCCATCTGGAGAGGTTCACGCATATAGTTGCTGTTTATGTTGGTGAAAAAGGTATTTGCAATGAAGAAGTCATTGGTCTTGCAAAATTTTATCTTACAATCTCTGGCATCGTTTCTATCACCAAGGCCATATTTTCCAACTACCAATCCGTCTTCTTTGTCTCCAACTTCCACATTTTAATCACCAGTAATTATCAATGCATCCTGATTGCATGTTTGATCAATTTCAGACTGCAGAAGTTGGTAAAAATCTTCAGTTTCTTCATCTTTGGCCTTAGCGGTTGGTGCGTAAATGTGAATAATAGTCATATTAATTGGTCTTTCTCCTAGGTGTATGGATATTATACTATCACTGACAGCATTGTACCACAGGATAGATCTTGAAATTCTCTTTTTGATGATGAATTCAACGCCATTCCTCTTCAATTTGTCATTCCCGGCATAGCAGACCATAGGATGATCTGATTCAAAATAGCCAATGCCAGTCCATTTTAGTTCACTATGCCTAGGATATCAGTGTCTATGCATTCCATTTCTTTTTTGATGATTTCCAATTTTCCTAGATTCATACTTCATACATTCCACATTCCAAGTATTAATGAATGTTTGCAGCTGTTTCTTCTCATTTTGAGTCCTGCCACATCACCAAATGAAGGTCCCGAAAGCTTGACTCCATCCATGCCATTAAGGCCAACTCTACTTAGAGGAGGCAGCTCTTCCTCAGTCATCTTTCAAGTGCCTTCCAACCTGATGGGCTCATCTTCCAGCACTACATCAGACAATGTTTCTGCTGCTCTTCATAGGGTTTTCACTGGCTAATTCTTTCCAGAAGTAGACCATTGGGCCCTTCTTCCTAATCTGTCTTAGTCTGGAAGCTCAGCTGAAACCTGTCCTCCATGGGTGACCCTGCTGGTATTTGAATACCAGTAGCATAGCTTCCAGCACCACAGCAACATGCAAGGCCCCACAGTACAACTAACTGACAGACGTGTCGGGGAGCTATCCTCAGCATTATCAGTTACTAAGGAAGAAGGAAAGAACTGCTATCAGGGTAAACACAATAAATACATAGCAATTTCTCATGAATATCACAGATATTTTTAAGGCACAGAGGTAGCTTTAACATTTGTTTTCCTTGTAAACTCCAATTCTTCCCAGCTCAGAATAAGATAAGAAAGTAAATGCGAGCATCTTCCAAAATTATGCTGTACCCATGAACTATAAAAGCAAGCAACTAAGATTTTCCAGTCTGAGGAAGGGAGCATTAAAGGAAGACATTACTGAAGCATAAAGGTTAAGGTCATTGAGGGTGGGACCAGCCACACTCAGTGCACAATGAAAAGCACACAGGGCACTTAAGGTATTCATAAGGAGACATTTCTTGTTCTTCAGGTTGTCAGACTTTAGACGGGCCAACAGCCATATTATTGGAACCTCTGTCTTGCTTTTTAAAGCAAGGATGAATTCTCAGGTGTCTTTGATAGTTTGAATTTCATTCCACCAGATGCAAGAGAGAGTGAACTGGAAGAACTGTTATAGTTTCTTGGAATCCATTGCTTCCATGAAATTGGAAAATCCAGTTGCTGCATGTTTATGCAGGTCTATCTTGTGTCCCACACAAAACTAGGCCTTTTCAGGGAATATAAAAGAAGGATATAAAATAATGCCTGCTCTCCAAGAGCTTATGATCTACTTAGAAAAGCAATTCATGTGGCTGCTCAGTAGACAAAAAGTTTCTCACATCTGCCCACGTGCTGTTCCCACTCTCCTCCATACGATCAAGCCAGGACAACAAGTGAGACTCCCCTCTTATATGGAATCCTGCCCTCTGCACACTTCCTCTTTACTCCAGGGAACTTGGATGATCCCTAACTTGCTGGGCTCTCCTTCCCAGCAACCACAGACTTTGGGAGCATGAAAACTTTCCAGGGGACACAATTTGGACCGTCTTAGATCCTCATTTTCTACATGTGCTCTCTCCTAAAGTGATGGGCCAGAATTAACAATAACTTTTCTCCCACTTTATAAAAGGAAGCCACACCCCTCAGCCCACCTCCCAACATCTTACTAACATTCCTCATAGTGATAGGCAAACTCTAGCTGGCAAGAAAATAAAAGGAGAGACTTCTTTGAGGAATAAGAAAGGCCCCATAAACTCAAAGGACTTCAGGGATTTCCCTAGTTTATACATTTGTTTGTTTGTTTGTTCATTAAGGGAAATGCTCATTATAAAAACTGTAGCTATTTGGTCCATGTTGGCATATTCCAAATTCAATTATATGGCAGAGTGGGAAAATGGGAATAAAAACTGCTTTTTATCAACTTTTCCACTTCCTCATCTCCTTGAAGAAGGAGGAGGAGAAGAAGAAAAGAGAGAAGAAAGAGGTAAAAGAAAAGCAGCAGAAGAGGAGAAGAAGAAGAGAAACAGGAAGGGAAGATGGGAGTAGGCAGAGAGAGAGAAAGGGAAAGAAGAAAAGGCACCACTCTCAAGGGTCAGCCCTATGAGAGAAAATCAAAGCATATCTGCAAGAAATACTTAATGCTAAAGAAGACTTTCCCATACATTTTTAAAATATAGGCTGTTCTTTGCTGCTGTTCTTAAAATTCATCCCTAGGAGGTGTCATTAGCTGAGAAGTAAAGTACACTCAAACAGCTAAAGCCACGTAGGTTACAGATGATGATTATTTGAACTGTAACTGGATTGTTTCGTTGTGTTGTAGTGGCTTGCGTGTAGCTGTGATGCTAGAAGCTCTGCCACCAGTATTTCAAATACCAACAGGATCACCCATGGTGGACAGGTTTCAGCAGAGCTTCAAGGCTAAGACAGACTAGGAAGAAGGACCTAGTAATCTACTTCTCAAAAACTTGGTCTGTGAAAACCTTATGAATAGCATCAGAACACTATCTGATATAGTGCTGGAGGATGAGCCCCTCAGATTGGAAGGTGCCCAAAATACAACTGGGGAAGAGCTGCCTCCTCAAAGTGAAGTCGACTTTAATGATATGGATGGAATAAAGCTTTCAAGACCTTCATATGCTTATGTGACACGACTCAAAATGAGAAAAAAAAGTTGCAAACATCCATGAATAATCACAATGTGCAATGTATGAAGTATGAATCAAGAAAAATTTAGAAGTCATCAAAAATAAAATGGAACACATAAAGATCAGTACCCTAGGCATTAGTGAGCTGAACTGGACTGGTATTGGCCATTGTGAATTGGACAATCATATGGTCTACTATGACAGGAATGACAAAATGAAGAGGAATTATGTCAAATTCGTCATCAGAAAGAATGTATTAAGATCTATCCTGAAGTACAACACTGGTCATGATAGGGTAATATCCATGTGCCTAGAAGGAAGACCTATTAATTCAACTATTATTCAAATGTATGCACCAGCCACTAACGACAAAGATGAAGACTTTGAAGATTTTTACTAACTTTCGCAGTCTGAAATAGATCAAACATGCAATCAAGATGCATTGATAATTAGTGGTGATTGGAATGTGAAAGTTGGAAACAAACATGAAGGATCAGTAGTTGGAAAATAGGGCCTTGGTGACAGAAGCAAGGCCAGAGATCACATGATAAAATATTGCAAGACCAATGACTTATTCATTGCAAATAGCATTTTCAACAACATAAACAGTAACTATACCTGTGGACCTTGTTGGATAGAATACACAGGAATCAAATCAAGTACATCTGTGGAAAAAGACAATGGAGAAGCTCCATATCATCAGTCAGAACAAAGCCAGGGGCTAAATGAGGAACAGACCATCAACTGCTCACATACAAGTTCAAGTTGAAGCTGAAAAAAATTAAAACAAGTCCACGAGTTACTTACCTGTGTTTATTGACTATGCAAATGCATTCAAGTTGTGGAATATAACAAATCATGGATAACATTGTGAAGAATGGGAATTCCAGAACACATACTTGTGCTCATGAGGAACCTGTACTTAGAACAAGAGGCAGTTGTTCCAACAAAACAAGGGGATACTGTGTGGTTTAAAATCAGGAAAGGTGTGCATCAGGGTTGTATCCTTTCATCATACTTTTTCAATCTGTATGTTGAGCAAATAAATAATATGAGAAATTGGACTACACGAAGAAAAACACAGCATCAGGATTGAAAGAAGACTCATTAACAACCTGTGATATGTAGATGACACAAACCTTGCTTGCTGAAAGATGAAGATCGAAGACCACAACCTTCAGTATGGATTACACCTCAACAAAAAGAAAACAAACATTCTCACAAATGGATTAATAAGCAACAACATGATAAATGGAGAAAAGATTGAAGCTGTCAAGGATTTCATTTTGCTTGCATCCACAATCAATACCCACGGAAGCAGCAGTCAAGAAATCAAAAGACATATAGCATTGGAAAAATCTGCTGCAAAAGGCTTCTTTAAAGTGTGAAAAATCAAAGATGTCACTTTGAGGACTAAGGTGTACCTGACCCTAGTCGTGGTATTTTCAATTGCCTCATATGCATGGAAAAGCTGGACAATGACTAAGGAAGACCAAAGAAGAATTGATGCCTTTGAATTATGGTGTTGGCAAAGAAAATTAAATATACCATGGACTGCCTGAGAAATGAATAAATCTGTCTTGGAAGAAGCATAGCCATAATACTTCTTAGAAGTGAGGACAGTAAGACTTCATCTCATGTACTTTGGACATGTTATCAGGAGGGACCAAACCCTGGAAAAGGACATCGTGCTTGCTAAAGCAGATGGTCAGCGAAAAAGAGGAAGACTCTCAACAAGATGGATTGACACAGTGGCTGCAACAACGGGCTCAAACACAACAACAATTATGAGAATGGTGCAGGACCAGGCAGTGTTGCATTCTGTTGTACATAGTCGTAACCAACTAGACAGTACCTAACAAGAACAACAGTATTTTCAAGATACATTAACTAAGCTTCAGGGATTAAAGTTTTCTGTGATTTCTTTCAGATTCCACGTGTGCTATTAATAAGATAGTTTATTTTTACTAAAATATATCATAAACATTTTTTTCCAAATACAGTAACATTTTATCTTATTTCATTCTGCGAAGGAATTTTTTAGAAAATCTGGGTGTTTGGCATAAAGAGGGGCTTCTGCCATTTTTGCTGTTCACTGCTTGTTCTGAGCTGACCTTAGAAAGTCAGCTAGCCAGCATGCCTCAGGAAGCCTGCGAGCTCCCCTCCTCTCCTTTCCTCTCACAGCATGCTCCCAGGAAGAACATTCACTCACGGTGGCCCATAAAATATCCATAGATTAAGCTGTTGCTGTTAGATGCCATCAGATCAGTTACAATTCATAGCAACCCTATGTACAACAGGATGAAACATTGTCGGGTCCTGCACCATCCTCATAACATTGTTATGCTTGAGCCCATTGTTGCAGCCACTGTGTCAAACCATCTCCTTGAGGGTCTTCCTCTTTTTCAATGACCAATAAACTGTTAAATAACTCAAACTTCATGATTAGCACAGTAACATTTAAGGGTGGTTGCAATTATCTTATTGTTGTTGTTGTTAGATGCCGTCGAGTCAGTTCCGACTCATAGTGACCCTATGCACAACAGAACGAAACACTGCCCGGTCCTGTGCCATCCTCACAATCGTCGTTATGCTTGAGCTCATTGTTATTTATCTAGTATTTACCTAGTAATTATCTACCCACCACCCACTGCCATTGTTATCTTGTGCCTGTTAAATAAACTCATAAATGTCAACCAATCAGATTTTTTTTCCTTATAAGTTCCTGGATTTTCTGTATTTAAACTCTGAAAAATCTCTTTCTCCAGAGTACTTTGGTGACTCCTCATGACATGCTGCCCAATCTAGGCCTCTTTGTTCCTTCAGTAAACTCTTTGCTTTAATTTTAACAGAGGCTCCAGTCAGCTCTTTGACGTTTCTTGTAGTCAGATGCAGGGATTTCGAAGGTCTCTTACCTTCAGCAGCCCCAAGAGAATGAGGACCTGGAGTTCTGGCACCAAGATGAGCCTCTTCAGGAGTTACCAGGGTAAGCTCTCTTGAATTCCAAGCTCTATCTTTTTGCACTGAGCTCTTCAAGAATTATTAAAGTGTTCTAGTTTTGTTTTCTCCTTGTCTTTTTCATTTTGTCTTGTCTGTTTTCATTCTTGTCTTGCAAGAATTGTTGCCAAATTTTGCCTCCACTAGTGGTTGTAGTGTGAGGCTCTGAGCAATTTACTGTCCTGGAAATTTTCAAGTTTGTGCAATCTCAAGCTGTATAAGCTGCAAAGACATAAAGGATACAGGATGACCAGTAAATGCCAGTAGGACAGTCGCCATCCATGTAAGACAGTTAAAGGCTTCCATGACACGGTAAAATGATTCAGAGAACAGGCCAGAGGCAACAGGCTGCCTGTTAGTCACGAGACAATACCCCTGCAACAAGGCACACATTGGTATAACCAAAATACACAGCTCAAACCCCTCAGCAATCACTATCAGAATTTTTGTTGAGTCTGAGAGTTCTAAACTTTGAACTAACTCAAACCTTTGAAAATGGGAAATGCCATATCTAGGGTCAATGTGCGATTCCCTTCTGGGACTCCTGCCCAATATAAGGACAAACATTATGGCTCTGCTACCTGTTTATACCTATCTGCTTGGCATTTTCTCACTAAAGACAGTCTGGAAAATGTGTGGCCACATTTTGGTTCTTTTGAATTCTCTAAATTTCATTTTATGTGCAGTAAATTAGAAAAGAAAGCCTCCCAAAATAAACTGAAACAGTGTGGTGCTTTTTTTTTTAACTGGTTTTCTGAAGCTTCTAGAAGATCTGATGAGAGTTTTCTCTATAAGATAATGTTTCAAAATTAACTAAATAAAAAATTTTTTAAAAACTGTTGCTGTTGAGTCAATTCTGACTCATAGCAACCCTACAGGAAGAGTAGAACCACCTCGTAGGGTTTCCAAGGAGCAGCTGGTAGATTTGAACTGCCAACCCTTTGGTTAGCACCAGAGCTCTTAACCACTGTGCCACCAGGGATCCAAACAAAATAAGGAATAGCAATTTCAGATTTCTGTTCCAACTATCCGAGCTGCCCTGGGACCATTTGCTTCTTCGCCAACTGCCTCTCTTTTGTATCCTTCTTCTCTGATTCTACTAAGGATTCCTCTACTAATACTTTTCTGAACTCCCCTTTTCCCCTAAAGAATTTACTGGGAACAAAAAGCTTATTCCCAGAATGCCTTTTAAAGTCCATCTCAATGTGAATACTAAAGATCCTCCCTACATTACTTTTAATCCTTGGATGTGTTCAGAATCCTATAAAATTGCTGAAGTTTTCCAAAATTTCAGGAGGATCCTCCTTACAAGTTTGCTGAGGAATTCAGAATCCTTGTTGAGGCCTACCAGCCTGGAATCCCTGATTTGTTTCAACTAATCCACATGATAAGCGGACTTGGAGAGTCCCAATTGTGGTTAGAACAGGCTGAATGGAGAAATCCCAAAGATAGTTTAGCTCTAGACCTAAATAAAACAGACACCATTTATGTCACTTTAAGGACTAAGGTGCACCTGACCCAATCCATGGTGCTTTCAATCTCATCATATGCATGCAAAAGCTGGACAAAGAATAAAGAGGACTGAAGAAGAATTGACACCTTTGAATGGTGGTGTTGGCGAAGAATATTGAATATACAATGGACTGCCAAAAGAATGAAGAAATCTGTCATGGAAGAGGTACAAACAGAATGCTCCTTAGAAGCAAGAATGGCAAGACTTTGTCTCACATGCTTTGGACATGTTATCAGGAGGGATCAGTCCCTGGAGAAGGACATCATGCTTGGTAAAGTAGAAGGTCAGCAAAAAAGAGGAAGACTCTCAATGAGATGGATTGACACAGTGGCTACAACAATGGGCTCAAGCATACCAACTATTGTGAGGATGGTTTAGGACTGGGCAGTGTTTCTTTTTGTCGTATATGGGGTCACTATAAGTCAGAACTAACTAGACAGCACCTGACAACAACAACCAGTAAGATAAATCCAAGCTATTTAGAGGCTCTAAACCCAATACTTGCATTTATTCCAAGAAACCCTGGCACTGGAAAAAGGATTGCTGTAAGTTAAAGAAACAGTTTAAGCCAGAGACTCTTCAACCAGATACAGAAAGAAGGGGTTCTAGGGACACAATGTGGGCTTTTCCTATGGTAGCACTTAACCTGTAAGGAGAAACTACCATGTATATTAATGGAGAACATTTCAAATTTCTAAATGACACAGGTGTTAAACTCTCTGCAATTAACCCCATATGTTTACAAAAGCCCCTGCCCATGAGTACCTACACTTCAAAAGCTATGGGGGTTACAAATCAAGAACACCTTCATGAGTTCGAAACCTGTTCCTATTTCCCTTGACCCTATTGAAGATTACATCCTTTTCTGCATAGCCCTGGCACTCCTTTTAATTTGTTGGGCTGATACCTTTTGTCTAAATGGGTGTCATTTACAATTTTCAGAAAAAGGAGAAATATTACTAAGCCTACCAGACCCCCCAAAGACCTCTAACAAGGAATCTGAATCAGAACTAATTCAAAGGGAGGAAGCTTCTTCTCTTTGCAAGCATAAATCATGCAAAAGGACAATTTAACCCCTTGTAACCCATTTCTCCCTGAACCTTTCTCACTAATTCCTGAAACTTTATGGCCCACCACTTTACCAATATGGGACAAGTTTTATCAACAGAACCCATTAATGTTCAGGTGGACACCTCTAAGCCTTTAATGAGACGCCCTCAATACCCCCTTAAACAAGAAGCTAGAGGGGGATTAGTCCCTACTATTCTGAACTTCCTTTCTAGTGGTTTAATTGTTCCCTGCACCAGCCCTGAAATACACCTGTGTTGCCTATTAAGAAATCTAATAACAGAGGCTGGAGGTTTGTACAGAATTTAAGGGTTATTAACCACATCGTTATACTTAGATTTCCAGTAGTCCCAAATCCTAACTTATTGTTTTCTAATATTCCCCCCGAAAACTATACTATTTACTGTAATTAATTTTTGTAGTGCCTTTTTCAATATTCCTGTCCATCCTAAAGCCAATATTTGCTTGTCTTCTTCTGGAAAAATCTACAACCATAATGCCTCAGGGTTTTAACAGAATCTCCCAGCTATTTCACTCAAATTCTCCATGCTGATTTACAGTCCTTGATATTTAAAAATGAATCTAAATTACTGCAATGTGTTGATGGTTTACTCATATGCTCAAACTCCCAGCAAGCCTATATTGAAGACAGCATAATTTTATTAAATTTATGCCAGAGGGCATAAAGTTTCTACAGAAAAATTACAATTGGCCCAGCTTTCTGTTACGTATTTAGGCCATTTTATTTCTGCAGGAGGCATTTCTATTGACCCTAAGTAGAAAGAAGCTATTTTTGTTTTCCTATCCCCAAAACTAAGAAAAAATTACATGAGTTTCTGGGGTTTTGTGGCTACTGTAGAACTTGGATTCCTAGTTCTTCCTTGTTAGCCCAACCCCTATATAAATATTTGAAAGCCTCTGAAACCAGATCCTTTCCAATTTGCATCAAAGGATCAGGAAGCCACAATTAAGCTAAAAGAAGCTCTAGCAAGCACACCTGCACTAGGCTTTCCTATCACTTGGATTTTTCCCTGTTTATACATGAAGCCTCTGGAAACACTTAGGCATTTTAACCCAGAAGCACTGAGAACATCAGAGGCCAGTAGGCTACTACAGCCTGTAGCTTGACCCTGTAGCTAAGGGGTTCTCTCCCTGCCTCAGAGCATTTGCTGCCACAACAAAACTAGTGGAAAGCACAGTATATATACTGCTGGGAAATTTTCTAAAGGTTTATGTTCCCCATGCAATATCTGCAAGCCTTAACACTGCTTTGACCCAATATCTTTTGGCCAGTTGACTCACTTCCTATGAAGTACTCCTCCTGGCTGCTCCTAATTTTAGACTACATTCTGTGGTTTGTTTAAATTCCACCACTCTGCTTCCAGAAATTGACAATAAGGGTTATCAAACTCATGACTGATTAAATTTAACCGAACAACTTTTAACTTCCCAAAAAGATTTAAGAGAAACCACTTTGGCTAATCCTGATTTAATTCTATTTGTTGATGACCCCTATTTGAAACCTGATCCTAATACCTCTTGATATCAGGCCAGATATGACATCACAACCTCAACCTCTACCAAGGTTCACGGAAGTCAAGTCCGTCTCGAGGTCACTTCGACCCAACAAGCTGAATTAATTGCTCTTACCAGAGCCTGCAAACTTGCTAAAGGAAAATCCATCACTGTTTACATGGATTCTAAATATGCCTTCAGAGAGATTCATGATTTGGGCATTTTTGGAAACAGAGGATTTCTGATCTCTTCCAGAACTGCCATAAAAAATAGAACTTCAGTAGCAGAACTTCTAAACACTTTACTACCCTCTTCTGACATTGCCGTAATAAAAATACAGCCTCATCAACCTAAAGGTCCCTCAGACTGCAGAGATCAGAAGGAATAAGCTTGCTGACAAAGCAGCGAAACAAGCCACCTTCAAGTTATTTTAGCCCTGTTGTTGCTGTTAGGTGCTGCTGAGTTAGTTCTGATTCATGGCAACCCTATTTACAACAGAACAAAACACTGCCCAGTCCTGTGCCATCCACACAATCATTGTTATGCTATTATTAGCCCTAATAGAAACAAACAAACAAAAAAATGAGCTTGCCCTGATTTTCTCATAAATAATTATAATCTTAATGAATTAAGAAAAATCAATTTTAAAAAACAGCAATTAGCTAAAATTGAGGAAACTTGAAAATACAGAAGAGCAGATTATTCTCACTATCTCATAACCAAATTACTGTTGAGGCCTACTCTGAAGCTTGTCTTACCTAAATCATTTCATGTCCCTATGTTGAAGGATCCCATTTAGGAGGGGAAAAAAATGATTGAAATTTTAAAGAAATACTGGTGGGGAAATTTTTTTGAGGCTTTCAAGCATATTGCCTCTCATTGTTCTATTTGTTCTGGCTATAATCCAGGCAAACCTTTGAAAGCTTCACCTAGAAAATACCCATTACCTTTGGGACCTATGCTTGTATAGCAATTAGATTTTATCCAGCTCCCACCTTCAAAGGGTTACAAAAAAGTGTTGGTACTCGTTTTCAGATTTTCACATTGGGTAGAGGACTTTCCAAACCACTGTGCCACTGCAATCTTTGTAGCTAAGAAACTTCTTGAAAACATAATCCCCATTCGGGGAACACCAACGATTCTTTGCAGGGACAGTGGAGACCATTTTACTAGACAAGTAATTAAAGAAATATGTAAGGTTTTTCCTATTTATCAGAGACTTCATTGCCCTTAACATCCATAATCTTCTGGGCTAGTAGAAAGAAATAATGGTATAATAAAAACCCGATTAGCCAAGCTTTCTGAGTCCTTGAGCTTATCTGGACAAAGGTCCTTCCCTTAAAACCTAAAAAACCAAACCGTGTCATCGAGTCAATTCCAACTCATAGCAACCCTATAGGACAGAGTTGAACTACCCCATAAGGTTTCCAAGGAGCATCTGGTGGATTCGAACTGCCGACCTTTTGGTTAGCAGCTGCGCTCTTAACCACTGCGCCTCCAGGGCTCCTCCCTTACTCCTTTTAAATTTGAGGTCCACTCTGTTTGGGCCATATAAATTAACCTTGCATGAAATTATTACTAGAAGACCTATGACTCTCTCTTATTTTTCAAATTATTCTGATTCCAATTTAATTCAACTGTGGTGAGTAGCATCTGTGGTCTTAAAAGCCTGTGAGCACCCATCTAAGATACATGTACTGGCCCCCTCCCAGCTGGAGCAAAGAAGAATGAAGAAAACCAAACACACAAGGGAAAGATTAGTCCAAAGGACTAATGGGCCACAACTACCACAACCTCCACCAGACCGAACCCAGAAGAACTAGATAGTGCCCCATCACCACCACCAACTGTTCTGGCAGGGATCACAATACAAGGTCCCAGACAGAGCTGGAGAAAAAATGTCGAACAAAATTCAAAATCAAAAAAAGAAAAAGCAAGAAAGGAAAAAAAAAACACACACACAATATTGTTGTTCTAACAGAGATTGGAGAAACCCCAAGAATATGGCCTCTGGACTCCCTTTTAACTCAGTATTGAAGTCACTCTTGAGGTTCACTCTTCAGCCAAAGATTTGTTGTTGTTAGGTGCCGTCAAGTCGGTTCCAACTCATAGCAACCCTATGCACAACAGAATGAAACACTGCCCGGTCCCGAGCCATCCTTACAATCGTTGTTATGCTTGAGCTCATTGTTGCAGCCATTGTGTCGATCCACCTCGTTGAGGGTGACCCTGTACTCTGCCAAGCATGATGTCCTTCTCCAGGGACTGATCCCTCATGACAACATGTCCAAAGTATGTAAGATGCAGTCTTGCCATACTTGCCTCTAAGGAGCGTTCTGGCTGTACTTCTTCTAAGACAGATTTGTTCATTCTTTTAGCAGTCCATTATATATTCAATTTCCTCGCCAACACCACAATTCAAAGGTGTCAATTCTTCTTCAGTCTTCATTATTCATTGTCCAGCTTTCACATGCATATGATGCAATTCGAAATACTATGGCCTGGGTCAGGCACACCTTAGTCTTCAAGGTGACATCTTTGCTCTTCAACGCTTTAAAGAGGTCCTTTGCAGCAGATTTACCCAATGCAATGCGTCTTTTGATTTCTTGACTGCTGCTTCCATGGCTGTTGATTACGCATTCAAGTAAAATGAAATCCTTGACAACTTCAATCTTTTCTCCATTTATCATGATGTTCCTCATTGGTCCAGTTGTGAGGATTTTTGTTTTCTTTATGTTGAGGTGCAATTCTTACTGAAGGCTGTGGTCTTTGATCTTCATTAGTAAGTGCTTCAAGTCCTCTTCACTTTCAGCAAGGAAGGTTGTGTCATCTGCATAACACAGGTTGTTAATGAGTCTTCCTCCAATCCTGATGCCCTGTTCTTCATATAGTCCAGCTTCTCAGATTATTTGCTCGGCATACAGATTGAATAGGTATGGTGAAAGAATACAACCCTGGTGCACACCTTTCCTGACTTTAAACCAATCAGTATCCCCTTGTTCTCTCCAAACAGCTGCCTCTTAGCCTATGTAAAAGTTCCTCATGAGGACAAATAAGTGTTCTGGAATTCCCATTCTTCACAATGTTATCCATAATTCGTTATGATCCACACAGTCAAATGCCTTTGCATAGTCAATAAAACACAGGTAAGCATTCTTCTGGGATTCTCTGCTTTCAGCCAGAATCCATCTGACATCAGCAATGATATCCCTGGTTCCACGTCCTCTTCTGAAACTGGCCTGAATTTCCAGCAGTTCCCTGTTGATATACTGCTGCAGCCATTTTTGAATGATCTTCAGCAAAATTTTTCTTGAATGTGGTATCAATGATATTGTTGTATAATTTCCACATTTGGTTGGATTGCCTTTCTTGGGAATAGGCATAAATATGGATGTCTTCCAGTCAGTTGGCCAGGAAGCTGTCTTCCATATTTCTTGGCATAGATGAGTGAGCACCTCCAGCGCTGCATCTGTTTGTTGAAACATCTCAATTGATATTCCATCAATTCCTGGAGCCTTGTTTTTCACCAATGCCTTCAGAGCAGCTTGGACTTCTTCCTTCAGTACCATCAGTTCCTGATCATATGCCACCTCTCGAAATGGTTGAACATCAAATAATTCTTTTTGGTATAATGACTCTGCGTATTCCTTCCATCTTCTTTTGATGTTTTCTCTGTCATTTAATATTTTCCCCATAGAATCCTTCACTATTGCAACTCGAGCCTTGAATTTTTTCTTCAGTTCTTTCAGCTTGAGAAATATCATGCGTGTTCTTCCCTTTTGGTTTTCCATCTCCAGCTCTTTGCACGTGTCATTATAATACTTTGCTTCATCTTCTTGAGATGCCCTTTGAAATCTTCTGTTCAGTTCTTTTACTTCATCAATTCTTCCCTTTGCTTTAGCTGCTCAACGTTCGATAGCAAGTTTCAGACTCTCCTCTGACATCCATCTTGGTCTTTCCTTTCTTTTCTGTCTTTTCACTGACCTCTTGCTTTCTTCATGTGTGATATCCTTGATGTCATTTCACAACTTGGCTGGTCTTCAGTCACTAGTGTTTAATGCGTCAAATCTATTTTTGAGATGGTCTCTAAATTCAGGTGGGATGTACTCAAGGTCATATTTTGGCTCTCGTGGACTTGCTCTGATTCTTTTCAGTTTCAGCTTGAACTTGCACATGAGCAATTGATGGTCTGTTTCACAGTCGACCCCTGGCCTTGTTCTGACTGATGATATTGAGCTTTTCCATCGTGTCTTTCCACAGATGTAGTCTATTTGATTTCTGTGTGTTCCGTCTGGGAAGGTCTATGTGTATACTCACCGTTTATGTTGGTGAAAGAAGGTATTTGCATTGAAGAAGTCATTGGTCTCGCAAAATTCTATCATTCAATCTCTAGCATTGTTTCTATCACCAAGGCCATATTTTCCAACTACTGGTCCTTCTTCTTTGTTTCCAACTTTCACGTTCCCATCGCCAGTAATTATCAATGCATCTTGATTGCATGTTCGATCAATTTCAGACTGCAGCAGCTGATAAAAACCTTCTATTTCTTCATCTTTGGCCCTAGCGGTTGGTGCATAAATTTGAATAATAGTCATATTAACTGGTCTTCCTTTTAGGCGTATGGATATTATCCTATCACTGACAGTGTTGTACCTCAGGATACATCTTGAAACGTTCTTTTTGATAATGAATGCAACACCATTCCTCTTCGAGTTGTCATTCCCAACATAGTAGACTATATGATTTTCCAATTCAAAATGGCCAATACCAGTCCATTTCAGCTCACTTATGCCTAGGATATCGACATTTATGCATTCCATTTCATTTTTGACAATTTCCAATTTTCCTAGATTCATACTTCGTACATTCCAAGTTCCAATTATTAACGGATGTTTGCAGCTGTTTCTTCTCATTTTGAGTCATGCCACATCAGGGAATGAAGGTCTCGAATGCTTTACTCCATCCACGTCATTAAGGTTGACTCTACTTTGAGGAGGTAGTTCTTCCCCAGTCATCTTTTGAGTACCTTGCATGTTGCTGTGACGCTGGAAGCTATGCCACTGGTATTCAGATATCGGCAGGGTCACCCATGGAGGACAGGTTTCAGCTGAGCTTCCAGACTAAGACAGACTAGGAAGAAGGACCTGGTAGTCTACTTCTGAAAAGCATTAGCCAGTGAAGACCTTTTGAATAGCAGCAGGACATATAGCCAAAGATTAGACAGGTCTATAAGGTCAACAGTAACACACCCGAGGAACGTACTTCATAGTTCAATCATGTATACATAAGACTAATGGTCACACCAGCCCAAAAGCAAAGATGAGAAGGCAGGAAGGGACAGGAAAACTCTATGAATGGAAACAGGGAACCTGGAGTGGAGAAGGGGAGAGTGTTCACACATCACAGGGTTGGCAACCAATGTCACAAAACAATTTGTGTATTAACTGTTTAATGAAAAACGAATTTGCACTGTAAACTTTCACCTAAAGCACAATTAAAAAAAAAAATTTTTTTTTAAACAAACCCACTGCTGTCAAGTTGATTCCAACTCACAGCAACCCTGTAGGACAGAGTAGAACTGGCCATAGGGTTTCCAAGGCTGTAAATCATTACAGAAGCAGACTGCCACATCTTCTCCCATGGAGCAACTGGTGGGTTCAAACCACCAAAGTTTTGGTTGGCAGCCAAGCATTTTAACCACTGCACCACCAGGGCTCACTTAGGCACTGACTACAACCTTGTAAAATCAGCAAGGCCTGGAGACCCACTCAGCTGAAACATGCATATTGTGTTAGGTTTTATGATTGTTATGTAGCATTCCTGAGGCAAAAGAAAGCAAATATATCTTATTCTGATAAACTCTACACTATTTATTTTGGTGCTAGCTCAATCCAGAAGGAAAAAAAATGTTTTAACAATTAGTAACTTACGCAGGGAATAAATACAGCATTTCACAAGAAATGAATATAACATTTCAATCTACACATATATATTTGTTATAAATAAGCATGGGGTCAATAAAAGACTTTCAAGCATAAAAATACATTAGGATAAAAATCTGTGGAAGAAATAAAATAAAAATAGAAACTCCAGGAGAAAAAGGAAGATGAAAACATTCTGAAAGTTAGAACTAGTCATGTAATTTAAAAAAACATGACAAGTAGCAAACATTACAGTATTTGGATTCCATTTGACATATATTTTAAAGTAGCATACCATTTTTAATTTACAATGTCAACATTTTACAATATGCCAGAAATTACATCCTTTGCAACTATTTAAACTTAGAATAAAAATATTAGATGTTGACTTAAAAATGTTGAGGAGGGTTTTTCTCAAAATTCCTTTAGGAGATATGCAAGCTAAAATTCTTGAAAACTGCTATTCTGGAAAACTCACTTGTGTATTCTCTATTTAATAGGTGAAATGTGTTTTATCTGTTGTCTATTTCACATAGCCTTCTGTGGATACATGGGACATAAGTATAAGCTTATTTACATTCTTATGTATGTATATAGATTTAGGTAGGTGTGTAATTTTATTCAAAGTCCTATTTAAATGTGAAATGCTTCATTGCAAGTCAGCCACTGCTTTTTGTCTTCTTGAAGAGTGATATTTTGGTTCTTGATCTCAGGAGCCAAAGAAAAGGGAGAACATAGGGCTCCAGCTGAGAATTAGAAGAAGGTTATATAAAGAAAAGGGCTTCTACCTTCAGAAGATACTGAGATGCACATGTGGGTCTCATGTAGTCAGTCTATAGCATCAGTCAACCAATGTGCGTCACGTGCCTGGTGTCCGTAGGCTCTCTTTTAAGAGCTGAGGACCTGGTGGTGAACAAGACAAAGTTCCTACCTTAAATGAATGTATATCCCAGCATAACCAAAAAAAAAAAAAAAAAACCAAACCCAGTGCTGTCAAGTCGATTCTGACTCATAGCGACCCTATAGGACAGAGTAGAACTGCCCCATAGAGTTTCCAAGGAGCACCTGGCGGATTCTAACTGCTGACCCTTTGGTTAGCAGCCGTAGCACTTAACCACCACGCCACCAGGGTTTCCATATCCCAGCAGGTATCTGGAAATCAAATATGCTGACCATCCCAAGAAGTACAGACAATTCTGATTGCCTGGCCAGAGGAACACTAGATAACTTAGGGGGACTTTGTTCTCCAGTTTTACCTGGCTACTTGCTGTTTCATGCTTCTGAACCTCTGCACACACTGTTCTTTCTGCCGAGTGTTCTGCCCTTCTTTTATTAAGTTTCATTTAATATAATGGAATAGATAAGGAATGATTGAGAAGCCTTTCTCCCATACTGACGTGGCGCACTTCCCACCCTCTACTCCCCATCACCTGTCTGTCAATGTGTTGAATTGTGGTGGCTGCTGGAAGCTATGTCACTTGTATTTCAAATACCAGCAAGGTCACCCATGGTGGACAGTTTCAACAGAATTTCCAGACTAAGACAGAAAACGAAGAAAGGCCTGGTGATCTACTTTCAAAAATTAGCCCATGGAAACAGAATATTGTCTGACTTGCTTGCTTGGAACACGTCATCAGGAGGAATCAATCACTGGATCAGTCAGGTTTGAGAAAGACCCTCAGTGAGACAGATTGGCACCAGGGTCATAATGGTGGACTCGAACATGCTGGTGCTTGTGAAGATGACACAGGACCGGGCAATGTGTTTTTCTGTTGTATATAGGTCACAGTGATTTGGAGTTGACTTGACAGCAGCTATCTAGCTATCTACCCCTTACTCCCTATTGAGCTGTGTTATGGATTGAATTGTGTAACCCAAAAATATGTATTGTAAATCCTAACCTCTATAACTGTGGTTATAATCCCGCTTGGGAATGGATTGTCTTTGTTATGTTAGTGAGGCAGGATTAGTGAAGGGCGTGCCTTGAGTAAATCTCTGAGATATAAAAGAGATTAAACAAGCAAGGTAGGAAGTGGAGATGAAGGAAGAGAGATGCCAAGCCACATGAAGATCTCCCAGGAGCAAAAGCTCAAAGAGCCAACAAAGAGCGAAGGCCTTCCCCTACAGCTGACACCCTGAATTCAGACTTGTAGCCTCCTAAACTGTGAGAGAATAAATTTCTGTTTGTTAAAGCCATCCACCTGTGGTGTTTCTGTTATAGCAGCACTAAATAACTAAGACAAGCAGTAATCATTTTTATTATTCCTTGTTTATCTTTCCACTCTTTCTGTAAATATGAGCAAATATGATTATATACACTCTCTCCCTCCTGTTCTTATACAAAATACAGCCAACTATCTACTCTCTCTGCTCTTTGATTTTTTTCAATTAACAGTATATCCTGGAAATCTTGTGCTATCAGTCCACAAGGAGCTCCCAGTTTCTCTTTTTAATGCTGCATAGTACTCCACTGGGTGGAGGTCCATAGGTTATCCAGCCTTCCAGAGAAGGATATCTGGGTTACTTCCAGGCTTCTGCGACTACAAGCAATGCTCCCAGGAAGAACCATGAGCACACGTCCTTCTACATGCGTGCAGAGGCCTCTGGGGGAAGGTTCCTAGTAGCACCACCCCGCCTTTTCTTCATGGCTAACTCTTACCCATCCTCTGACACCTACGGCCTAAGAATCATTTCCAGAGAGAGACACATAAGAAGAAGGATGTATAGAGAGTGACAAGAAATATGTCCACCTTCTCTACTAAGCTGTGAGCAACTTGAGGGCAAGGACCCCTCCTTGTTCACCTCCATGTTCCCAGGAATAAATGAATAGATGGTGTTCAAACTTGGGTTTCTTAAGAGACGCAGAAAGACAACTCTAAGCAAAGAAGAAGTGTACTATTTCTCTAGGTTACTGATTGCTCTTTACCCACAGGCAATCTGTATTTATATACAACCTAAAAACTGATGACCAGAATACTGAAGGGACCCGGAACACATAGCAAATTCCAACGACTTATCTTCTAGCTGCAATTCATTCCTCAACCTCATGCCTTAAAGACGACTGTTTGAAGACAAAATCTTGAATATGTATGCATAGACTTCATTTTGACTATTCTTATATTGTTTCTCTCTGTCTTCTGGGACATTAGTTAAAATTATTAAATGAGTAAGCAAATATGGGAAAACACACTTAGGACAACTCTATGGATACCTCAACACATAGAGAGGCAAAGCATGACCAAAGAAAAGAATAGATTACTCCTTGGAATATATCCTAGACAAATAAGAGCCTTTACACAAACAGATATATGCACACCCATGTCCATTGCAGCACTGTTTACAATAGCAAAAATTTGGAAGCAACCAAGGTGCCCATTAACAGATGAATGGATGAATAAATTATGGTATATTCACACAATGGAATACTACGCATTGATAAAGAACAGTGAGGAATCTGTGAAACATTTCATAACATGGAGGAATCTGGAAGACATTATGCTGAGTGAAATTAGTCAGTTGCAAAAGGACACATATTGTATAAGACCACTATTATAAGAACTCAAGAAATAATTTAAACAGAGAAGAAAATATTCTTTGATGGTTATGGGCGGGGGAGGGAGTGTGGGAGAGGGTATTCACTAATTAGATAGTAGATAAGAACTATTTTAGGTGACAGGAAAGATGACATACAATACAGGGGAGGTCAGCACAACTGGACTAAACCAAAAGCAAAGAAGTTTCCAGAATAAACTGAATGCTTCGAAGGCCAGCGTAGCAGGGGCAGGGGTTTGGGGACCAGGGTTTCAGGGGACATCTAAGTCAATTGGCATAATAAAATCTGTTAAGAAAACATTCTGCATCCCACCTTGGAGAGAGGCATCTGGGGCCTTAAACGCTAGCAAGCAGCCATCTAAGATGCATCAACTGGTCTCAACTCACCTGGATCAAAGGAGAATGAAGAACACCAAGGACACAAGGTAATTACGAGCCCAAGAGACAGAAACGGCCACATAAACCAGAGACAATATCAGCCTGAGACCAGAAGAGCTAGATGGTGCCGGGCTACAACTGGTGACTGCCCTGACAGGGAACAGAACAGAGAACCCCTGAGGGAGCAAGAGAACAGTGTTACGGAGACCCAAAATTCTCATAAAAAGACCAGACTTAATGGTCTGACTGAGACTAGAAGGACCCCAGGGGTCATGGCCCCCAGACCTTCTGTTGGAACCATTCCCAAAGCCAACTCTTCAGACAGGGATTGGACTGGACAATGGGTTGGAGAGGGATGCTGGTGAGGAGTGAGCTGCTTGGATCAGGTGGACACTTGAGGCTATGTTGGCATCTCCTCCCAAGAGGGGAGATGAGAGGGTAGAGGGGTTTAGAAGCTGGCTGAATGGACACGAAAAGAGAGAGTGGAGGGAGGGAGCAAGCTGTCTCATCAGGGCGAGAGCAATTGGGAGTATGTAGCAAGGTTTAGCAAGGTGTATATAAGTTTTTGTGTGAGAGATTGACTTGATTTGTAAACTTTCACTTAAAGCACAATAAAAAATATACAAATGAATAAAAAGAAAAAAAAAAAAAGAATAGATTACTGGGCCTGTATGATAACAGCTAATGTGTACCAAATGTTTACTGTGTGTCAGGTACTAAGTCTTTAAACGTATTCATTTACTCTAAACAACAGCAACAACAACAATCACCTTTGTAGTTGCTACTATTGTTACTCCCAGTTTATAAATGTGGAAACTGAGGAAGAGAGATGTTAAGAAGTTTGCCCAAGGCCACACAGCTAGCAAGTAGTGGAACTGAGATTTGAAGCCAAGCAATCCAACTCCAGAGCTCATGCCCTTTATCTCAATGCTGCTCTTTCTCATGTGTGTACTTACATTCCATGGTATATTCCCTAGAAATGGATTCATCTATAAGTTTCAGAAAACCCAAAATATGAGTGGTTTGTCAAAACACAAGTTTATATATCTGTCACATACATAAAGAATAAAGGTTAGCAGTCTAGGCTTGCAATGGTGGTCACAATCTTAAGGAACCTCAGGCTTCTTCCCTTTATTGGTTTGCCCTTATTAACAGAGCTCCCACTTCATAGCACAAAATGGCTACCTATCTCCAGTCATCCCACCCACATTCCAACCAGCAGGAAGGAGAAATTAGGAATAAGAGTATACCCCCTCTCTTTACTACGACTTCCCAAAAGTTCAACATGATACTAGCCCATTGGCCATAATTTTGCCACCTAGCACACCTAGTTTCAAAGGAGGCGGGGGAAAGTAGCCCTTATTCTGGGAATACATGCTAAAAATGCAGGGTTTTATTGCTAAGGAAGAAGTGAAAAATGGATATCAGGGAACAACTTGTGGATTTTACCACACACAATGATGTTGTTGTTTTTAGGTTCCATCAAGTTGGTTCCTACCCACAGCAACCCTATGTACAAGAGAATGAAACACTGCCTGGTCCTGTGCCGTCCTCACAATCGTTGTTATGCTTGAGCCCCTTGTTGCAGCCACTGTGTCAGTCCACCTCATTGAGGGTCTTCCTCTTTTTCATTACTTTACCAAGCATGATGTCCTTATCCAGGGACTGATTCCCCTGATAATATGTCCAAAGTATGTGAGACGTAGTCTTGCCATCCTAGCTTCTAAGGAGCTTTCTGGTTGTACTTCTTCCAAGACAGATTTGGAATGACATCAAGGACATCATACCTGAAGAAAGCAAGAGGTCATTAAAAAGACAGAAAAGGAAGAAAAGACCAAAATGAATGTCAGAAGAGACTCTGAAACTTGGTTTGAACATGAAGTAGCTAAAGCAAAAGGAAGAAAAGACGAAGTAAAAGAGCTGAACAGAAGATTTCAAAGGGTGGCTGGAGAAGACAAAGTATTATAACGAAATGTGCAAAGACCTGGAGATAGAAAACCGAAAGGGAAGAACATGCTCAGCATTTCTCAAGTTGAAACAACTGAAGAAAAAATTCAAGCCTCAAGTTGCAATATTAAAGGACTCTATGGGCAAAATATTGAACAATGCAGAAAGCATCAAAAAAAAGATGGAAGGCATACACAGAGTCACTATACTGAAAGGAATTGGTCAACGTTCAGCCATTTTGGGAGGTAGCATATGATCAGGAACCGGTGGCACTGAAGGAAGAAGTCCAAGCCGCACTGAAGGCACTGGCAAAAAACAAGGCTCTGGGAATTGACAGAATACCAAGTGAGATGTTTCAACAAATGGATGCAGCACTGGAACTGCTCACTCTTCTATGCCAAGAAGTCTGGAATACAACTACCTGGCCAATCAACTGAAAGAGATCCATATTTATGCCTATTTCCAAGAAAGGTGATCCAACCAAATGCTGAAATTATCAAACAATATCAGTAACATCACAGGCAAGTAAAATTTTGCTGAAGATCATTCAAAAGTAGCTGCAGCAATATATCGACAGAGAACCACCAGAAATTCAAGCCAGATTCTGAAGAGAACGTGGAACCAGGGTTATCATAGTGGATGTCAGATGGATGTTAGCTGAAAGCAGAAAATACCAGATAGATGTTTACCCGTGTTTTATTGACTATGCAAAGGCATTCGACTGTGTGGATCATAACAAACTATGGATAACACTGCAAAGAATGGGAGTTCCAGAACACATGGTGATAGAGAAGCTTAAATGCATAGAACCCAGTGCGGAAAGAGGTTTTTAAATTGTCTAGTAAAAGTGCTTATCTGATGCTTAAGTTTTTTCTACAGCATTCTTGCTGAAAGGTTATCTACCCCACCCCACCCCCAGGCAACCCATCTCATTAGGACAATGCTCCCCTCAGTTGAGCTGACATCCAGTTGGCCTTATTTCAACCCCTTGAATCCATTCAGAATAACTCTCAAATCTAAGCCCCCTTCGACCTGGTAATTCAAACATTTGAAAAGAGCGATCGAGTCCCCATCCGCAGTGTTCTCTTCTCCAGGCTAATCACTCACTGTGCTTTCAAATATTCCTCTTATGTCATTGCATCCAGGACTAGATATGAAATCCTAGGAATGACCTTATACAACTAGAGGGGGGTTGATAATTGTCATCTGTTAATATAGTTCTAGAATAACTTCTCAGATTGCTTTAGGGTTTTGACAATTGCTTAACGCTTTTAACTCCTACAACGTTTGCCATCTACATATCCCCAATGGGCATTTTTGCAGCTGATATTTCGGCTTTGATACAGAACCTTCAGTTTCTCCCTATTCAACGTTACCTGTTGATAGGACTTCTTATCTAACCAAGAAAGTTAGTTTGAAATCCTGAGACTATTGATCAGCAAGTCACCGATCACTCCTGTCACTATCTGCCATTTTGATAATAACTCTGTATGGCTTCATCTATGTCATTGAGCAGAACATTGCACAGGGCGGGACCAAGGATGATGCTTGATGATATACCCTGAAATCCTCTGTCCGGATGACATGGATCCATTAAGCAGCCCTCTGTGGCAACCAGGCAAACTGGTTTGGATATGTGTTGCTGCCATAGCAATGGCCAAGCAGACAGCCAAGAGCCCCAGGGATTTGGTAGTTGGCAGCAAAGCCATGGACCCATCTTCTACCAGAGCTTTCCTTAGCCCTTCAGAGCCAGGACCTGGCTGCTGGAAAAAAAAAAAAAAAAAAAACCCAAACCCATTGCCACCGAGTTGACTCCGACTCACTGTAATGCTATAGGACAGAGTAGAACTGCCCCATAGGATTTCCAAAGAGCACCTGGTGAATTCAAACTGCTGACATTTTGGTTAGCAGCTGAGCTCTTTTTTTTTTTTTTGTACTTTAGATGAAGGTTTGCAGAACAAACTAGTGTCTCATCAAACAGTTAGCACACACATTGTCCTATGACATTGGTTAACAACTCCACACCTGTCAACACTCTCCCTTCTCAATCCTGGGTTCCCTATTACCAGCTTTCCTGTTCCCTCCTGCCTTCCAGTCCCTGCCCCAGGGCCGGTGCCCCCCTTCAGTCTTGTTTTGTTCCATGGGCCTGTTCAATCTTTGGCTGAAGGGTGAACCTCAGGAGTGGCCTCATTACTGAGCTGAAAGGGAGTCCAGGGTCCATACTTTCAGACTCTCTCCAGTCTCTGTCAGGCCAGCAAGTCTGGTCTTCCTTTTTTACTTAGAATTTTGTTCTACATTTTTCTCTAGCTCTGTCCAGGACCCTCTGGTGTGATCCCTGTCAGAGCAGTCAGTGGTGGTAGCCAGGCACCATCTAGTTGTACTGGACTCAGTCTGGTGGAGGCCATGGTAGATGTGGTCTATTAGTCCTTTGGACTAATTTTTCTCTTGTGTTTTTAGTTTTCTTCATTCTTCCTTGCTCCCGAAGGGGTGAGACCAGTAGATTATCCTAGATGGCCAGTCACAGAGCAGCCGAACTCTTAATCACTACACCACCAGGGTTTCCATAAGATTCATTTATTCATTCATTCATTCATCATTCATGTGTAAAACATATACTGAAGTCTTCTCTGAGCCACATGTGCTGTCCTGAGAATAAAGGTCAGTGAGACACAATGCCACTCTCAGGGAGCTTCTGTCCAATGGAAAGGAATATCACTGTCAGCATGACTCTTTAAAAACTGCAGTCAGGTCATGCCATGCCTCTGCTCAACACAGTGGCTCCCATCCCCCTCAGAGGAAAAGCCAAGGTCCCACCCTACCCGCATGACCCTACATGGTACTCCCACCATACCACTCCCTCCTTTCTCCTTTCCTCGTTCTCTCTCTTCAAACATACCAGGTGGGTGTGCTTCACCTGCCATGACATCTTTGTAAAGATATACTTCTGTTTCCTTTGTCTGGAATGGTCTCCCTTAAACACCTACGTGACTCCCTCCGTCCCTCCCTTCAGGCCTTCCCTGGTCTCTAAAACATCCGTGAGGCCTTCTCTGGTCATCTAAAACAGCCCCAATATTTTGTACCCTCCTCCCTCGTTTATTTTTTCTCTTATGACAGCCCCTTCTGTAATATTGTCTATTTTACTTTGAGTCTTCTTTATTTTCTATTTCCTCCACTAGAATGTAAGTCCCAGGAGAGCAACAGGGAGTTCTGGATATTTTGGTAGCCCCAGAAAAGTTAGTGATTGACATATAGAATGAATGAGTGAACGAATGAATGATAAGGCAATTTCAATATAGGGTGATACATGCTATAACGGAAGAGTTCTAGGGTGCCATGGAAGCACATAAAAAGGGCTCTTAGGAGCCCTGGTGGTGCAGTGGTTAAGTGCTCAGCTACTAATCAAAAGGGCAGTGATTTGAACTCACCAGCCAATCCACAGGAGAAAGATATGGCAGTCTGCTTCTGCGAAGACTTACAGTATTGCAAAAATCTCATAGGATTTGGTTTCTTGGTTTAGAGGTTTAGGGTCATGGTTTCATAGGACAGCCCAGTTAATTGGCTTAATAACATGTTTAGTGCTTCTGTTCTACCTCCTAGTTTGATACATAGTGCCTGGGGTCTTAAAAGTTTACAAGCAGCCATCCAAGGCACAATTGGTCTCTATTCGTCTGGAACAACAGAGAAAGAAGGAGAGTCAGAAATAGGGGAGGATATGGAATGTATGGCTAATTACCTCCCTGAACAACTGCCTCCTTTGCCATGAGACCAGAAGAACTGGGTGGTGCCTAGCTACCATCACTGAACATTTTAACCAAAGATTTATAGAAGAATCCTGATCAAAAGAGGAAAAATACAGAAGAGAATTTCATATTCTCATGGACTCCAGATTTTCTGGAGCCATGAAGGGATGATGAACCCCTGAAACTATTGCCCTGAGATAATCTTTAAACCTTAAACCAAAAATATCCCCTTAACTAGTAAAGAATGCCTGCCCTGAGCATTATGGTCTTTTAAGAACTATCTATATGAGATCAAAGTGACAACAGCAGCACAAAAGATTAGATGGAAATCTTAGGGGACAGTGAACTTATGTTAATGTGGGTGGAACAACTCAGAAAAGGAGAGTGAGGATGTTTATACAACTTGAAGAATGTAATCTATGTCAATAAATCGTACATGTAGAAACTGTTGAATTGGTGTATGTTTTGCTGTGTATATTCTCAACAACAACTACAAAATAAATAAAATTATTTAAAAAAAAAAAAAGATTTACACCCTTGGGAACCCTGTGGGGTAGTTCTAGTCTGTCCTATAGGGTCGCTGAGTTGGAATCCACTGGAAAGCAATGGGTTATTGTTGTTTCTTGGGAAGTCAGAGAGTTTCCTGAAAACTGTAGAATGAGTCAGAGTAGGCCAGGGAAGGAACAGGAGAAAGGTCATTCCAGGAAGCAGACACTGCACATGTACATGCCTGGAATTGAAGGAAGACCTCGATGCCTTGGGCAACATGGTGTGCTTAGAAGCAGCACGTAGTTGATGAGGAGGCAGGAAAGAAGGTCCAGGCAGGCACAAACAGTCTTGTAGACAGTGTTAAGGTGTTTAGAATCCATTGAAAAAGCAAGAGGAGCCAACAAAGGAAGAGACGATAGTGTGGCCACTGGGATGGAGGGTAGCAAGATGGAGCTTGGGAGACAGTTCAGAAGATGTTGCAATAACTCCATTGAAAGAGGATGATGGATGAATTAGGGTAGGGTTAGTAAAGGTCTTCTGTAAAGGGCCAGAGAGTAAATATTTTAGGTTTTGTGGAACACCCGTAGATAATAGGAATGAATATAAAACTTGACAAAAACAGGTGGCAGACCAGGTTTAGCCTGGGGGTCATAGTTTGCTAACTTCTGAATTAGGGGTACTAGAAGAGTGTTTAAGAGGTAGAACCAATAGACCTTGGTGACTAATTGGCTTTGCATAGGAGACAAAGAGGAAGGCGTCAAGGAGGACCTGCAGTGAGCCAGACGGGCACCCAGAGGGCTGAAAACTTACAGCCCATGAGGAAAGGTTGACCTTAGGTTCACCCAAGAGAATCTCTGTATCCACCTATTTCCAGGATTGAAGTACTCCAAGAAACTAGTGAACAGCTAGTTAAAATAGGAATGAGGGAGAGAAAAGGTCTCCCCCACCTCTCCTATGCCCCAACTGGGTCTAGGGCCTTGCATTATGGGTTGTTCCCACCCATTCCCTGAGGGTGAAGGAAAGCTCTCACTGGTGTTCTTCCTCCTCAGAACCAGCTCCCATTTCCAGGCAGGCTTTCAGCTTCTCAGCCCTCCCCTGATAGGCATCCCTTAGCGATGACTGGCAACATTTCCCTTTCACTTGAATCATCTCCAGGTCAGAGAAAGCTGGGAAAAGGTGGCTTGGAGAGGCCCACTGAGGATCAGAAAATAGCAGCATACAAATGGGGGGAGGGCAGTTATCAAAGAAGGAGGTGTCCCTGGAGGTAAGGGCAGTGTAAGGCACTCATTGTGGGAGAAATAGGGGACACACCTTCAGTCTTCACTGAGTCGGAGAGATGACAAGTTCTCCAACAGCTGTCCATCAGGCAACTGAGGTAAAAAATAAAACAAGAAAAGAGATTAAAAGAAATAATGAAATACAAAATAAAAACATGCCAAGCGGCTAAGCCAAGGGCTGGCCCTCTGGTCTGCCGATGGTGGTAGCCCTTAGCCACAGCGCCAGCAGAGGCCTCCCTGGGTGGGGTGGGGGTGGGCCACAGGCAGAGTGTTTGCTCCTCTTCAGCTCATTCTCCAGAAGTGGCTCCTTTTCAACAATTTCAAAGGTCATGTGTTAACATCAGAGTTGCTGAGACTACAATGAAAAAGCGCTCAGGAACCGTTGTGAAAGTGAGCTCCGGAGACTCGCAGGCCAAGGACTCTGCCTTTGTGTGGCTCCCCCCACAACCTCACCATCCCAGGCCCAGTCCTTACCCTTGGTTCCTGAGCCTTCCCGGCCCCCAGCCCGAGGGCAGAGCCTGGTCAGGAAACAAATCCCTTGTGCCATGAGATGTGCCCTGAGCAGGGCCCTGGGGAGCTGGTCCAGGCCCAACACCAACCACCACCAGCTGTGTGACTCCTCGGAGCAGGTACAGGACAGCTAAGAACTGGTTAGTGACTTTTCTTCCACAGTCAGCCCAGCCTGGGGTGACCTTTGTCGTCCAGTGAGGCCCTAGGAGAGCACCCAGCTGCTCACACAGCCAGCAGGACAGCATGTGGTCAAGCATGTTGCACCACAGATACCAGATACATAAACTCAAGGGCAAAACTGTGCTATTTGTTTGTCTTTCACTCATTTTGTGCTGATCAAGGCTCTAAGGGAATCAGATTCTACAGCTTCCATCTTGAGGGGGGAAAGCTGGGATGGTAGAGACTGTTTGCCTGAGTTCCCTCCCTCACAGAGACAGCAGAAGCCTAATGGTCTACTTCGGAAAAATCAGCCACTGAAAACCCTGAGGAGCAGTTTTACCCTGACACACAGGGGTCAGCATGAAGTCTATTCTAGTTAGCACCAAGTCGACTCTGACTCATGGCGACCCAGTGTGTGTCAGAGCAGAGCTGTGCTCCACAGGGTTTTCAGTGACTGATTTTTCAGAAGATCACCAGGCCTTTCTTCATAGGCACCTCTGGGTGGACCGAACCTCCAATCTTTGAGTTAGCAGCTGAGTGCGTTAGCTGTTTGCACCACTCTTGACGCCTATTACAAGCCCAGATATCCCAAGCCGCAGACCTCTCAGCCCACCTCTGCTCATTCTCACAACCACCTCGGCACCCTTCCTCTTCAGGGCAGAGGTCAGGTCAAGCCCAGGCCCACTTTATCTGCACTCACTCCAGGCCTGACAGCCTGAGGGCCTTCGAGGTGGACCAGCCTGTTCAGCAGGTCACTGGGTAGGATCCTGGGAAGGCTGGGGAGGTCAGGCAGGCCGGGTTCCTTCCCTAAGTCTTGGGTAATGTTGGCACACACACATTACTGCCTACTCCCACACACACAAACACAGGACCGGGACATTTCTAGTTCCGATATCAGGCACACCTCTGACCGTGTCACCCTAGTGTGGGATGGATTGATGAAGCCTGAAGACGCAGCCCTGCCGGGTCACGCAGCCTCAGAGGGCATTCACATTTTAGTCCCTGCAGGTGGCACTGCCTTAGCCCATTGCCTTGTTTTCCTTGTTCGAACTCTGTGTGCCTACTATTCACAGGTAATTCACAGAGAAGAGGACCAGAGCCAGAGGATGAGGCTGGATGAATGCCCACATCTGCCCTGCGCCCTGACAGGCTCCTGGCCCCTCCACGCAGGCGACCTTCAGAAAGGGCAGCACTCGGGAGTTGAGGAAGCTGGGGCCTCTGGGAAGTGGAGTGACCTCGGGCCGAGGCAAGAGCTGCACTGCATCCGGGTGAGCCAGGGACTGCTTCACCAGCACCAGGCCCACCTAGAAGCCCAGGCTGGCCTGAGAGCAAGCTCCAGCCTCAAAATGAGCTCCTCAGCCAGGAGGCTGCACAGCTTGGACTCCTGGGACAGACGCCTGGTCAGGCCCACCCCTCAGGGCTCCTTCTTTGGAGCCCCGCTAAGTCAGCCGCCCAGGTGGGAGAGCACAGCAGGCGTCTTAGTTTCCCAATGCTGCTGTAACACAAATACTACAAGTGGGTGGCTTTAAAGACCAGAATTTATTTTCTCATGGTTCTGGAGGTTAAAAGTCCAAATCAGTATTTCAGCCATGTCAGTTGCTTCTATGAGCCTGCCTCTTAGTTTCTGGTGTCTGCTGGCTCCTCAGCATATCTAGGGGTTCCTTGACATTTGTCTATCCTCCTCGTCCCCCACCATGTGTCTCTGTGTCCATCTGCTCTTTTTATAACTCAGAAGGATTAGATTTAGGACCTACACTAGCAGGTATGACCTAATTAACATAACAAAGAAAGCTTATTTCCAAACAGGATTATATCCACAGGTACAGGGGTTAGGATTCCAACACACTTTTTTTTTTTTTAATACCAACACACATTTTGAGGGGACACAATCCAATTCACAACAGCAGGCGAGGCTGGAGCCAGACGGCCTCAGATGGGAGGGCAGACTGGGGATCCAGCCTAAGTACAGTGTCCACCCGCTGGGCAGCAAGCTGGGCCACTTCCTTCAGATGCAGTCTGAGCGCAACATACCTTCATACCCCCAAGGCTTAAAGGCCCCACCTTCCCAAGCCTCAACAGCGCCAGATGGCCTCTATTTGAGTCAGCTGTATGACCATGTATACACCAATGAGCCTCTCTGTGCCTCAGTTCCCTTAATGGTAACCTGGATAATAAACCACTGTCCATTTCCTGCAAAGCACTAGAACAGAAACAGCCCCACAGAAGAGCCTGGTCAACACCAGTTATGGGTGTGACAACAATCGTGGCCCTAAATAAGAAAAGGCTCACAAGACCCTGGTCCAGCACCTGCCTTCTGCTCTCCTCTGAAGAGAGCACTGGTTCACATAAAAGGGGAGAAGGAAATTCTTTCCTCTCTCCTTTTTAAACCATTAAGGCCCCCTCCCCCAGTGCAGGTCGCAAACCTAGAATTTAGCTTACCCAACATGTCTCTAAACTGATGGCCTGGGAGATAATAGATAGAGTTCAGGCTTTGGCATCAGGCGGACCTGGGCCCAAATCTTAGCTTAGACACATCCTAACAGCATGGCTCGGGCAAGTTACTATTCCACCCTGAGCCTCATTTCCCCCACTTCTAAAATTTCTATCTCATGAGGTTACTATGAGTATTGAAAGTAAGACAGGAAAAGCTTCCAGTCCAGGGCTGACACTCCCTAAATGTTGTTATTATATGCTGTGGAGTTGATTCCGACTCAAAGCGACCCCATGTGACCGAGTAAAAGTGCCCCGTAGGGTTTCCCAGGCTGTAATCTTTACATTTTTTTAATCTTTACAGGAGCAAATCATCAGGTTTTGTCTCCCTTGCACTGACCTTTCAGTTAGCAGCCAAGTGCTTAACCATTGCACCACCAGGGCTCTTCCCTAAACGTTACATGCCCGTAATCTCATACCTGCAATTCTGAAATGCAAAAAGCTCCGAAAGCTGACAGCTTTCTAAACCCATTTGGTGGCAGAACGTGCCTAGGACCGATGGAAGGCTAGAGTCTTCATCCTACTTGGTGTAATTTATCCCATTCCTCTTCCACAACGTCAGTGTGCTTAATGATGAGGCACTGCCTCAGACCCCGCTGGGAGCATTGGGAATATATAGTATATACAGATCATACTATACCTACACAGGTTATCTTTTCTAAAGTCTAAAACACCCTGTATTCTCTCAGTTAGAAGGATGAGGACTCTCGTCACAGTCACGAATGTCCCATACAGGTTTCACTCTTGTCGCCTATACATACAAGTATGGAGTGTGTGACAGTGAGTGAAAATGGCATGTTTAGTTAAAAAAAGTAAAAAATGTAGAATAACATGCATACTCTGCTCCCATTTGTTTTTAAAAAGATCTAGGTGCACCTACGTGCTGGTCTCTGCGCAGTCTCGCAAGCACACTCAAGAATGGTGACCTGGTGGCCTCTGGTGAGGGGAACAGGGAAACAGACTCAAGTTGAGATTTCTTCACACCTGGATTGTCCATGCTTTAACACATTTTGACATTTCTATCCCATAGATATAAAACATTTTTTTCTCGTGCAATTATTTATCTATTTTTTTAATGTTGTTGTTGAGTGCCATCAAGTCGATTTCAACTCATTGTGACCTCATGTGACAGAGTAGAACTGCTCCATAGGGTTTTCTTGGCTCTAATCTTTATGGGAGCAGATCACCAGGTCTTTCTTCAGAGGTGCCTCCAGGTGGGTTCAAACAACCAACCTTTCGGTTAGCAGCCAAGCTTAACCATTGTGCTGGCAGGACTCTAGACTTCACTTTTTAGAGCCGTTTTAGGTTTACAGAAAAATTGTGCAGAAAGTTCAGAGAGTTTCCATATGCCCTCTCCTATTGTTATCAGCTGCCATCGAGTCGGCTCCAACTCATGGCGACCTTATCAATGACAGAATAAAACACTGCCCGGTCCTGCTCCATCGTCATGACCACTGGTATGCTCGAACCCATTGTTGCAGCCACTGTGCATCTTGAGTGCCTTCCAACCTAGGGGTTCATCTCCCAGCACTACATTGGACAATGTTCTGTTGTGATACACAGGCTTTTCAGTGGCTAATTTTGGAAGCAGATTGCCAGGCTTTTCTTTGTAGCCTACCTTAGTCTGGAAGCTCTGCTGAAACCTGTCCACCATGGGTGACCCTGCTGGTATTTGAAATACTGGTGTCGTAGCCTCCAGCTTCACACAAGCTATGACATGACAACAAACTGACACATGGGTAGTGGATTTTTCCTATCAACATCCTGCATATAATATGATTTTTAAAACATTAAAGTGAAAAGTTTCTCACATGGCACCCCCCTCTCCACCCCGCAGAGGTGCCTGTGCCTCCAGTACCGCTCAGTGACCGATGAGTAATGCATGAGTCAGAGAGCCATGGTCAGGGAAGGGCACACTCAGGCTCTGCCTGCCCGTTGCTATGCAGCACCCCTGGAAGGCAGGTTTGGGCTTAAGTCTGGCATGGACCAGGCTGGGGACATCATGGCATAAATGCAGCTGCTGGAGTTGGGGTCTCATTGTGACAAGGGCCAGGCTTCTAGTCGTGCCCCAAGAAGTCAAGGCAAGATGCTTTGGGATAGGCCATTGGGACCCCCAGCAACACACCACCCTTGTTCCAGTCCTCCCAGGGAAGGGGAGCAGGGCCTTTCTCTTCAAGAGTCAATCCCCTTGCCCAGGGCACTATGTAGGTCCTCTGTTCTTGAAGGCCTAACAGGTAAATAGAAAGGGAAAATAAGAGGACCCCCCTCTTCCTGAATACTTGGACAGCCACATTTCTCTTTTCTTCTTTTCTCTTCAGGTTGTTTTGTTTTTACCCCTTAAGTCAAAGGATGGGCCCTTCTGGCTGAGTTAGAGTATCTGGAACATTTTTGTGCATCAGCTGACAATTTCAGCTTATTTTTCTGCAGGCTCCCTTATCAATATAACGTGGCCCACCTTGGACCTCAGGCCCTCAAGTGTTCCCTGCATCACAAAGAGGCACAGCTCATGGGTACTCACATTAAAAAAAAAAAAAAACACATTAGCACTGGGGAAACCAGGCTCCAGCCACATCTCTGAATTCCGTTCCTACTGCAGGTACCCTAACTTGCCTGGGTTCCAGATTCCTCACTGGTAAAATGGACTGAGTGCTCTCAGAGGTTTTGCCCAAACATCAGATGGGAAAACAGAGCCCAGCCAGGCAGTTCGATGGAGGAAATATTATGTGGGGTGCTAGTAACAGAGCTGATGGGAGAGCTGAAAAGCCAAGAAGGAGGTGAGGCAACCCAGATATAATAACAGCAGGAAGTTTGGGGCTGTGAAGGGAATGCTATTAGAACCAGAATTCTGGGATGTCTGGTGGGGGTGGAACCACAGAGAGAGGAGCCTCCAAAAGAAACTGAAGAGCACAGAGGAGCACCTGTCAGAGAGCCTGAGAAAAGCAGAGGGACGAGAGAAATGCCCTGGTTTCTCTCTTCCTCCAGCCCTCTAACTTGTCATCATTCGTTCCTGTGGACTGAACCTCGAGGAGGCCAGGGGGCGAGGGCTGGTGGGCATGGAACCACCAGTTGCTGTTGAGTTGACATTAACTCATGGTGACCCCATGTGTGTCAGAGTAGAACTATGCCCCACAGGATTTTCAATAGCTTTTCTTCTGAGATGCCTCTGGTGGGTTCAAACCTCCAACCTTGTAGTTAGCAGTTGAGCAAGTTAACCTTTTGCACCATCCGGGAATTCCCAGGGGGCAAGTGATCCTGGGAAATGTAGTTTGAGGAAGACAGTCCCTACATACAAGGCCGCGCTGGGAATCCAGGCCAGTGACCAGCACAGGCCCCTACATGGCTCTCTGGGATCTTTCCAAGTGTATAGGGATTTTTCTTCTTCTTTTGTTCCATTTTGGCATTTCTGTTTGAGATCCCCCATATCCAAAGGAAACTGAATTAACATTCAACAGAATGGAGACATTTAACTAGCCTGTGAGAACCACACTTGGCAGTGTGTTCTTCTGAACCCCCAAATGGGTTTGGGTCCTCTGGCCTGCCGGGTATTCCCTGATGAGTGCTGAGCACCATGGTTTCTCTCAGCAAAGAGCAGGCCGCACTAGGCATTTGTGAGGCATAGACCCAACCCCAAAAGAGCTAGAGTCAACCTGGCTTCTGGGGAAGGAGGGAGCTGTGTGACAGGCCTCCACACCGCTAGAGCAGCTGCAGCATTCTTTCCTCCACCAGAGCTGGGTTTCCAGGTTTCCAGACCAGAGGTCACCGCGGCCCAGGGGGTGAGCCACAGATTAGAAACTCAATTGCTCTTTGTTTAAATTCAGCTGAGGCACCCAACCTTGTGAGACCTTGAGCCGAGCACAACCCTTAGGATACCACAGACCTTGTGAAAGGAGGAAGAGAAATGACTAAGAATGTAGGTGAAGGCCTCTCTGAAAGGTAAATGAACAATGGGGATAATGCCCAGGATTCATACTGCCCTTCCCTTGAGGAGGGTTCTTGTATACGATCTCATTTGTCCTCAGATCCCTCCTTGTGGAGGATGGGGAAGGGCTATTATCCCCATTTTACAGATAGGAACCCAGGCACTGAAATACCACTGCCAGCAGCACAGTGGCTCAAAGTGGCATTGGACTCAAGGCCACCTGAGCACCAGCCCCAACCCTGCCTCTACAGAGCTATGGAGGAACCAGTTACTTCCGCAGCCCATAGTGCACTTAAGGAATGTCTGTAATAAACACTCTTTGCCATCAGAACTAGACAGGGGAGAAGGAACAAGGGAAAAGAAGAGGGAGCAAAGGAAGAAGGGAGGGTAGAGAATCCAGAGAGAACACAGGGTGATGGGTGGGTGCTAACAGCATTGCCTGGAATTGCTCTGCTGCTGCCCCTAATTACAGAGTGTGGGAGAACCTGGCTCTACAAGCTATGCTTTGCCGGCCTGAAAGGGTTGGCTGCCTTCATCATTGCTCAGCGTGACTGCAAACTCACTCGTGTTATACCTTCAGAATAATAAAGAGCCGCACCCCTTCACTTCTAATCAGGAGTAGCTGCCATTATCAGCTGGCCTTTTTCCTCACCTCAGGGCCCAGTTTATGACACTTGAAATTGTGTTCCCTTTTCTGTAAGGCACTATTGTGTAAGATGAGAGGACAGATACTCATGTGGGTGTGTGGAAGCTCAAACATGTTTATCTCAATCTCAACAGTGGAATTTGCTCATGGGCTGCAGAGTGGTAACCCGCACCTTGCTAGAGGCTGCAAGGGTCCTCTCCTTCCCCACCCACTACAGGGCATATCCAGGCTGTCCTTGAAAACAAGCCCTTACAGAAGCTGAGCAGATGCAATTCACCGGGCGTGGCAGAGTTAGGAAAGATCCTAGCTTGTGGCTCGGTATCCTTCGCTCCTCTGACAATCAATTCCCAGCCACCCTAAAGCAGGGGAGTTGGAATGAGTCTTTTGCCAAGACAAAAGCATCAGCTCCTCTTGCTTAGACCTCCCAACACACATGAGGGAGCCCAGCAACACACACAAGTCCCACTTTCACTAATTTTCTTCACTTCAAGGGGTTTTCCAGAAAGTGGACCTTTGTAACAGAAGAGCATGCCATAATTCTGTAAACCTGTAAAGCTCATCACCCAGAATGCCCACCTTGTGTTTGCCGTCTGGATATCACTCAAGTGGCTCTCCTGCATTGTTACAGACAGATAAGCAGCAGGCTACAATTACAGAGCCCTCATAGGGTGTGTACGGAAATCGGCAATCTCTGTTTAATGTTGTCTCCCATGGTCCCCAGAGTCGGAAAACAAACAAGTTGTACTTGGAGCAACTGGCTCTGCCTCAGCATCTCCCCCACTTGACTAAGTAGCTGCCCTTGGCTGCAGCTCAGCACAGAGGCCATGGGCCCCGCTGGGATGCATGTGAAGGGCACCGTGAGCTCTCAGAGTCCGGCTACAGCTCTGTGAGGCGCTGCACTGGTCATGGGACAGATGCTCCTAACCTAGCATCGCCCACCCAGCCCCATTTCACTTTCTGTGAACCTCTCGATTTAGGAAGGAAAACCTCTGTCTCCTTGGCTTGCCTGTAAACATCTCAGTCTGAATTTGCCAAGGTGGGTTGCTAAATTTAATCACCAGTTTTCGAGCCATGTGATAGTGTACGCAACAGTCCAGCTCACCCTGCAAGTTAGTCAAGGGGTTTTAAATAAATGCTTTCTGTCGGAAAGGATGATAAAGGTTCCCGTTACACACCCGTGAGCTTCGAGAGCACATTGGTGCAGTGTTTACTCCTGAGCCACTGCAGTGTTAATCTCACCCGCTCTGTCACCACTTGCCACCAGCTAAGACAGGCTTAAGGGGCCTGTGGAAAGTGCTCCCAGCCAGGCCGTCAGGAGACCTGTGCCAGCCTGCTCTGTGACCTTGAACACCAATAGCTCTGCTGGCCAGCCTCAGCATCCCAATCTGGAAAGAGGAAGAGTTAATAATAAAAAAATAAAAAAGCCAGGGGTAGCAGCTAATGCTTGGAAATTTCAGGAAGTCTGGATGTTGTTGTTAGCAGCTGTCGCGTTGGCCCCCGACTCATGCCAATTCCGTGTACAATGAAATAAAATGCTGCCTGGTCCTGTGCCATTCCCATGATTGGTTGGGGAGGATCAGACCATTGTGATCCATAGGGTTTTCATTTGCTGATTTTCAGAAGTAGATCGTCAGGCCTTTCTTCCTAGTCTGTCTTAGTCTGGAAGCTCCACTGAAACCCGTTCAGCATCATAGGAACACACAACTTCCACTGACAGACAGGTGTTGGCTATGCTTGAGTTGCACTGGCCAGGAATCAAACCCGTGTCTCCTGCATGGAAAGTGAGAATTCTACCACTGAACCACCAATGCCTCAAGCCTGTGTTAGATAAACCAATACTTTATTGTTAGTGAAAGCATCTCCAGAACACCAGGCAACAAGCCATTCAAGGAAAGCAGCACTATTGGGGCTGATATCCTTTAAATACCAGTAGAAATAAGATGACCTGACAAAATCTGTATTTTTCATAATGATTTCCTTATGCGGTCCTCCGATCACTAAATGCTTACTCACTCTTCATTCTAAAGTTATCAAAGTGTGGCCTATGAAACAGCAGCATTAGTGTGGCCTTTAAGCTCATGAGAAATGCACTACCTCAGGCCCCACCCTACTCCACCTAGAGCAGAATGTGGTGCTTAACTCGCTCCCCAGGTGATGCACAGGTGTGTAAGCACTGATGGTCAAGCCTGAATGTGCACCGAGTCCCTGGGGTTGAGGGTTGTTAAAGTACACACTGCTGGGCTACACCCCCAGAGTTTCTGCTTCAGTGTCTCTGTGTTGGGACCTGACAATCTGCATTTCTAGTAAGTTCCCAGGTGATGACAAGACTGCCAGTCCGGGGCCATGCTTTGAGAACCGCTGGTAAGTATTCCTCACTGCAACTGTTTGATGGTCATTCCCAGATCATGGGTGGTCCACAATATCTCTTCTTTCCAATCACCTAATATGTACATGAAAGCCAGGCAATGAATAAGCGAAGAATATTGAACATGCCATGGACTGCCAAAAGAAAGAATGAATTTGTCTTGGAGTAAGTACAACCAGAATACCCCTTAGAAGTATGGATGGCGAGACTACGTCTCACATGCTTTGGAAATGTTATCAGGAGGGACCAATCCCTGGAGAAGGACATCATACTTGGTAAAGTAGAGGGTCAGTGAAGGAGAGGAAGACCCTCAACAAGACGGATTGATACAGTGGCTGCAACAATGGGCTCAAGTATAATGAGAGCTGTGAGGATGGTGTAGGACCAGGCAGTTTTTTGTTCTGTTGCACACAGGGTCGCAATGAGTCGGAATTGACTCAATGGCACCTAACGACAATGCAACTATAATTACGATTTTTAATAGCACAAGCTATACAGTGACACATTTAATTAAACCAATCAACACCAAACAATACCTCTTTAAAAGTAAAGGTCAATCTTTGCATCTCCACCCTAGTGGTTCCCTATTCCACTCTCCTCCCCAAAGCTAATGAATATGTCAGTCTGGTGTCTAGACTTTGTGCCTTTTTCCGTGCACATATATGTATGTATGTTGATATGTATAAATGTATCATTTTGGGTTTTTTAAGGAAAAAATAGCATCATACCATAAGTACTGTTCTCTAACTTCCTTTAATTAATTAACAGTATTTCTTGGAGATCCTTTAAAATCAACAAATAGGCTCCACTTCATTCTTTTTAAAGCTTTAGAGCTGTATCCTATAATGTGGATATAAAAAGAAAAAAAAAAAAATTTTTTTTTCTTTTATACCATAGGTTATTTAAGCAGTCCCCTATTGATGGACATGTATGTTGCTTCCAATATTTTGCTGTTACCAACAACGTTAAATTAGTATTCTCCTGAGACTGCTACTGAGAAGTTGGCCTCAAAAATGTTGTATCAATTTACTTTCTCCCCAACCACATTTGAAAGTGCCTGTTTCTAACTTTTCACTGGTGCTGGCTGTTATGTCTTTTACATTTTAATAATACATTGGCGATATCTAATTATATAAATTTGGATTTACCTGATTACTGTTTGAGACTAACCATCATTTCATAAGCTTATCAGCCATTTTATTTCCTTTTCTGCATTCATATTTTCTGTCCTTTTTCTATTGGGTTGTTGGGGTTTTGTTTGTTTTCCTTTTGGTATAAATAATAGCCTGGATATTAATCTTTGGTCTATTATGAAAGTTGTTCATATCTCAACCAAGTCTGTCATTTGACTTTGAATAACGTTGTTTATGTTGTCCTTTGTCATATAATTTTTATATAATCTATACAGTACAATTTCCATCGAATCCATGTGTTTCTAGAAATTTAACTTTTCTAATCTGAATTATTCAAAGGGGAAGGGGTATCTTGGACATGAATACTAAAAACCGAGTAGAATTCCATGTACAACTCAGTGGGGAAATGAAGGAGTCATGCAGCCCCCACCCTCCCTCTCTTTGTTTGACATGGAATTTTGGCGTGTTGGGTGGGGGATTTAGGAGATTTGCAAATGTGTGTGGAAGAGTTGAGATGAAGTCAAAGGGAGTTGTTGGGACCAATTCTCAAGGGGTCTCTGGCATTTCTGGGTAGACTACAAGCAAAGCACTGCCTGCCTTTGTTCCAGACTCTCTTGTCAAAGATGTTTGTATGGTGAACAGCCTTGGAAAATAGGGAGAGCGTCTCCCTCTGGGGCAAATGGCAGGACTGTTTGCTGTCCTGTGTAATAAAGATAGTGTCTTCCTCCAGGCAAAGGTTGGGCAGGTTTGCTTACAGCACATTATAAAAGATTAGGGTTTCCTAAAGATTAGGGTTCCTCTCCTGCAACATAGCCCACTGTGCGTACAGGTGTCACCTGGCCCTATTTGCCTGCCCTGAGGGAATCTGGGCTTGGGGGAGCTGCACAAGGAAAATTGCTACTGTTCTAATAGGCTGTCCTTTGTCTCTAATCCAGGAGTCTTGTGTGTTTTGTCAGCATCCGTGAAACTATGGCAAGCTAACTTGTTAACTTTGCAAGTAGGGTAAAGTCCTGGGCCTTCAAAGTTCTTGACAGTTGCCAAGTAATGGAATATTTATGAAGTCCTCTAATCAACATTTAAACTCAACTCTTGCTCCAGTCAGACTCATCCCCTGCCTGCAATACACAAGTCACCCACTCAAATCTGTAAACGGATAAGGAGCTGAGAAATCAGTTGTAGAGCATTCTTACATCTTGTATATAATTGCTACAACGCTAATATTCAAAGGGTGTTCATGTGGGTGAAAGAAATCTATTCTGTGTTGTTGTTAGCACCATCAAGTCAGCTCTGACTCATGGCGGCCTTATGTAGAGCTAAACGAAACTTTGCCCAGTCCTGCACCATCTTTGTGATCATTAGCATGTTTGAGACGATGGTTGCAGCTGTTGTGTCAATCCAGCTCACAGAAGGTTTCCCTCATTTTGGTTGGCCCTCTCCTTCACCAAACATGATGTCTTTTTTCTAGAGATTGGTCTTTTCTGATGATACATCCAAGGTGAGTCGAAGTCTCACCATCCTCACTTCTAACAGCATTCTAGTTGTTCCTTCTAAGACTAATTTGTTCTTTTCTCTGGCAGTAGACAGAATATTCACTATTCTTTGCCAACACCACAGTTTGAATACATCAGCTCTAAAGAAATGAACTTACAGGCAGAAAGAGACCAGCATCATATATAAGGAAAAGCAAATTTTAACAATTAGCACTATCCCAAAGTGAACAAATTTTGAGATGATATGCCTGTTGCTGGCTGAGATGACCACTTATGAGAGATGTTCAAGAAAAGGATTTGTACATGGAGGAAGTCGGTTGGACTAGAGCGTTACAAACCCAAACCAAATACCCATTGCCATCGAATCAATCCTGACTCATAATGACCCTACAGGACAGAGTAGAACTGCTCCATAGAGCTTCCAAGGAGTGCCTGGTGGATTTGAACTGCTGACCTTTTGGTTAGCAGCTGTAGCTCTTAACTACTATGCCACCAGGGTTTTCAGATCATTACAAAGATCCCTTAAACCTAAGATGCTATTAGTGAAGAATGTGGTTAACTAGTCAGGTGTATTTTCATGCCACGTAATGGAGAAGGTAAGCTGTTGGCTCCAGGCGGGGACTCTCATTGACATAATCACCATGAGTTCACAATCTAGTACTTAGTCTTGCAGAAACTCAGTCAAGCCTAGCTTACCCAAGAGTGAGTTGGCACTGGAGAATCGATTCATCCTAACCAAATTCACCAAGATCCTGATTTACAAACTAGAGAGGTAACGCCTTAATTTTAGAGCAAAAGACAAGCTTTTCCAATGATATAATGTTCTTGTCCAATATCCAGGGTATTCTACCCCTTCCCCCAGATACCCCTCCCCAGGGCCCTGGTGGCACAGTGGTTAAGCTCTTGGCTTCTAACTGAAAAGTTGGCAGTTTGAACACACGAGCAGCTCTTCCGGAGAAAGATGTAGCAGTCTGCTTCCGCAAAGATTACAGCCTTGGAAACCCTGTGGGGTAGATCTTCTCTGTTCTATAGGGTCGCTATGAGTCGGAATCAACTCCAGGGCAACAGGTTTTGTTTTGGTTTTGGTTTTTTGGTTTTCTACTCCTTCCCAGGTAAAAGTTACTAAAGAAACAATAACCAATGTTTGTCTGGTACACCAAACCAAAGCAAAAGGAATTGAATGAGCCTGAAGCCTGCATTCAAGGGCTGACAAAATATCTCTTTCTCAATAAAACTTTTTTAAAGACCAGAATGTTCTTGTTCACCAAACACATCGTCTTTCTCTTTTCAACAGCACTGGAAATACTCAATTGTTCTTAGCTTCATCCTCCCTTTCCAGACAGCAAGAGCCTCATCACCATTCTATCTACACTTAGTAACAGGTTTGCCCACTGTAACAAATGTACACATTTTTTGTTGTCGATTCCCTTTTAGATTGTTTGCTTCCTAAAGATATCTAAGGAAATCCCTTAATTTTATCAGTAATAAAAGTGCATGATGCGTCCTAGCCTTGGTGTCCAAGTTCCAGCTCTACCACTTACTAGCTGGGTGTCCTTGTACAGAATCACTTCACTTCTATACGTCTCAGTTTCCTCATCTGTAAAAGAGGGTTACAACACCTACCTATAGTTAGAGATCAATGATCATGTACATAAAAACCTTTATTAAAGCTAAATATGCACAAAAATTGTAAAGTATTAATCACACACAACAGATGAAAACGCTGCTTGGTCCTGCATATCCCCGTGATCCACTGGTGATCAGACCATTATGATCCATAGGGTTTTCATTGGCTGATTTTCAAAAGTAGATCTCCGGGCCTTCTTTTCTAGAATAATCATAATAAAACAAACAAACAAACAAAAAAACCCCAAACCTGTTGCTGTCAAGTCGATTCCAACTCATGGCGACCCTATAGCCATGGATAATAAGAGCGTATAGGCCATGCTGTGGCCTTTCCTTCTTAAGCTCATCCTATGCAGGGTAAAATGAGAGCCTTATTAGCTTCAATTTCAGAACATGCTTTTTTTTTTTTTTAATCTTGCCCTACATTCTGGTTCCGGTCTTGCTTTTGAGACCCATGGCGGTCTCTGTAATGGTAACGCATTGAAAGATATTTTTTCTACACTGCAAAAGGCAAGTTGTATGAAGAATTATGCACAGAGGGTTGCTGTCAACAAAGCATGCTACGCTGGGAGGAACCTGGTGTCATCAGTGGGGTTTTGCATGGGTTCTTCCTGGACCTTTCATGGTGAGCAGGATGTTTTGTCTGAGATGGACAAGGAGGAAACAGTGAGGTTACCAAGAATTATGCCAGCAGGAAAACCACGTAGGGACTAAGGCAAGTGGCTATGAAGCAAAGACTGTTGAGTTTAGCACCATAGACAAGACCAGCATTTCAGATCCCAGACGGGGCATTTCCCAACTACTCTAGAAAGACAACCACCTCACTGTCACTACAGGTGGCATTTTCCGTATTGATCCAGGCACCCTGGTTGAAGCAAGAGGACACAAAATGCATCAGGAAAGAGAAGTGAGCTAAGTTCTTAAAATTTTTTAAATTAAAAAGAACATTTAATTCAAAGGAAGGTAAGGATGACTTTCTCAAAGCTACTGCCAGTCCTACACTCTAATCCACATACTGCAGCCGACACCTGAGGTGCACAAAGTTCTGTGTTGACAAAGATTTACATCAGCTGCTGCTGCGAAACAGCGTGTAAAAACTTGTAGTTTAATTTTAGCTTTGTGATAAGTAAGTGCTTTCCGAAGCCCACTCCGGCACGAAGGCTGTCACTAGGGGTTCAGGTGTGTTCTGAAATCAGACACTACCAAGGGGTCTATGGGGCTAAAATGTGCAAGAGGCCAGGACTATACAATCCATCTTTTTTTATGGTTTTATGAGCTGTCTTAACAAGTGTGGAAGTGTCCTACAGGTTCCAGTGTGCATGTGTAAAGCCAGTGAGTGTGTGTGTGTGTGTCTGTATATGTGTCTGTGTGTGTCTGCACATCTGTGTCTGTGCGTATGTCTCTGTGTGTATGTCTCTGTGTGTCTGCATATGTGTCTGTGCATGTGTATCTGTATATATGTCTGTGTGTGTGTATCTGTGTGTGTCTGTACATGTCTGTGTGTGTCTGTATATGTGTCTGTGCATGTCTGTGTCTATGTGTGTCTGTGCTTGTGTCTGTGTGTAGGTCTGTGTGTGAGAGAGAACGTGTGCGTGTGTATGTGTGTACACAGGAGTGTGTATGTACATGTGTACGTGTGTACACGTGTATATGTGTACACGCAAACATGTGTATTCTATTTTAAAAGATATTAGGAAAAGAGTGATAATGACGCAAGGTGGTAAAGTGCAGAAGACTGCCATTAAGTTAGCTTAGGAGCAATTAAAAGGTATTAGCTTATTCATCCTGTTGTCATGTGTTCCAGCTGTGGTGCTGGTGAAGAATATCAAATATACCATGGGCTGCCAAAAGAACAAACCAGTGTTACATAAATACAAGTAAAATGTTCTTCAGAAGTGAGGATGGCAAGACTTCAACTCACTTTGGACGTGTTGTCAGGAAAAGCCAGTCACTAGAAAAGGACCTGACGGTTGGTAAAGTAGAGGGTCAGCAAAAATGAGGGAAACCTTCAATGAGATGGACTAACACAATGGCCACAACAGCAGACTTAAACATACCAACTGTGATGAAGATGGTGCAGGACCAGGCAACGTTTCGTTCTGTTGTACATAAGTTCACCAAGAGTCAAAGCTGACTCAATGGCAACTAACAACAGCAGCTTATTCATTCCACCAGCCACATTTACTATCTTCTCCCATGTCCCAGGCACTGTGCTGGGTCCCAGGGGAGACACAGAGGTGACTGAGGCACAAAGCCGCTCTCAGAAAACTCCCAGTCTAATTAATACACAAGTGTTGGTGACTCCTAGCAGAAGAGCCACGAAGCAGGGCAGCCGAAGTGCTTTGGGAGCTCTGTGGAAGACAATTATTGCCATGTGTCATCTTCCAGGGGCCCTGGCCATCCTAGAAGGGCTTGTTGAGCAAGTCTTTCTTCCAGGGGTGAAGGCTGTTGAGTCTCTTGTGGCAAAGAAATATAAAGTATACAAAAATAAATAAATAAAAGGTTTATAGATGAATTTGGAAAATGTGAGGAGAAGGAAAATATCATATCTATGTAAAGAATGGAGCCCTGGTGGCGTCGTGGTTAAGAGCTCAACTGCTAACAAGTTCTACTCTGTGACTCGCTACGAGTCAAAATCGATTCAATGGCAACAGGTTTTGGTTTTTTGTAAAGAATATATAAAGCCTTTTCTAATTTTTAATTATGAAACTTATAATGTCAAATTAAACACTGCCCTTTTGAATGTGAAAAATATATAAGGCAGGAAAGGGCCCTATGTTTCTTTTTCAACTGGCATTAGACACAAATACCACCATCCTAAGAGGGAACTCTCTTGGAAATACCATTTTTTCTAGGCCTCTCCTTTTTGGTGACTTTAGGCACAACCTCATCAGTTAAAACTGTTGGAGACTGGAGGTAAATTAGACAACTGAAGTGTCCACCTGCCCAGCTGCTGAACTTTGAGTTAAGAGATTGCTTCTTCCAGAAAACTTCCCTGAATCAGACTCATCCCATTTATTACTGAGCACTGCAATGGTGGTTCAGTGGTAGAATTCTCACCTTCCACTCAGGAGACCCGGGTTCAGTTCCAGCCCATGCCACTCAAATGTAACCACCACCCATCTTTCAGCAGAAGCTTATATGCTGCTATGATGCTGAACAGGTTTCAGTGGAGCTTCCAGACTAAAACAGACTAGGAAGGAAGGCCTAGCAATGTACCTCCAAAACCAGCAAGGAAAATTCTATGCATCACAATGGTCCAATCCACAGCCAGTCGTGAGGCTGGCACAGGACAAGGCAGTGTTTTGTTCCTTGTGCATGGAATCGTCATGAGTCAAGGGCTAACTTGACAGCAACCAGCAATAACAACTGTGTGCCAAGCACCGTGGTAGAGGGCGGCTGATGGTCAGGGTTAAGGGAGACATAGCCAGGCTAACACTGAGTTGCCAGCCTTTTGCATCGCACTGCTGAGCCCTCACCACGCTCTTCTCTGGTGGTTGGGTTGCTTGTCTGAATCCTCTGCTAATCTGTGAAGTCCTTGGACAGGGACCATGGCTTTTCTCTTTCTATTCCCAATGCCCGGCACAGGCAACTGGAAAAGCAGCTTACTTTATAGACCTTCCTGCTTATGTTTTTAAGACCTTTATTTATTTGAATGCAAAAAAGTAAAAAAAAAAATAAAATAAAACACGTGGCTCATTGCAAGCGCTCTTTTAAAATGTATAACATTATTTTTTCATTTCTTTTTAGGTTAATATTTCTCAATTTCTTTTTGTGTTTGAATATACTTAAATCTTCTCTCACATCTGCCTTGCCTGAAAAGCCCCAGGCTGGAATTTTCTGGCTCTCTTGTGCACTCAGAGGGCCTTTCAGGGATGAGAGTAGGCTGGGCACTATTTTTACAAAAGGGGCAGTGGTGGTTCAATGGTAGAATTCTCCCCTTCCACGTGGGAGATCCAGGTTTGATTCCCAGTCAATATACCTCATGCACAGCCACCACCCATCTATAGATGGGAGCTTGCATGTTGCTATGATGCTGAATAGATATTAGTGGAGCTTCTAGACTAAGTTTTCTAGACTAAGATGGACGAGGAAGAAAGGCCTGGTGATCTACTTCTGATAATTGGCTAGTGAAAACAGCTGATTACAGTCCAATCTACAACTGATCATTAGGATGGTGTACGAAGGAGAAGCATTCAATTCTGTTGTGCATGGGGTAGCCAAGAGCCAAGAGCCAACTTGAGGGCAGCTAACAACAACAGAAGACCTCTTTAAAGTGTAGAAAAGTGAAGATGTCACCTTGAAGGCTAAGGTGCCCCTGAGACAAGCCATGGTGTTTTCAATCACCTCATATGCATGGGAAAGCTGGACAGTGAATAAGGAAGGCTGAAAAAGAACTGATGACTTTGAATAGTGATGTTGGTGAAAAATACTGAATATACCACGGACTGCCAAAAGAACGAAAAAATCTGTCTTGGAAGAAGTACAACCAGAATGTTCCTTAGGAGAAAGGACTGCAAGACTACGTCTCACGTGCTTTGGACATGTTGTCAGGAGAGATCAGTTCCTGGAGAAGGATATCATGGTTGGTGTCACGGATTGAATTGTGTCCCCCAAAAAATGTGTGTATCAACTTGGCTGGGCCATGATTTCCAGCATTGCATGGTTGTCCTCCATTTTGCGATTGTAATTTTATGTTTAAAAAGATTACGGTGGGATTGTAACACCACCCTTATTCAGGTCACATCCCTGATCCAATCTAAAGGGAGTGTCCCTGGGGTGTGGCCTGCACTGCCTTTTATCTCTCAAGAGATAAGGAAAGGGAAGCGAGCAGAGAGTTGGGGACCTCATACCACCAAGAAAGCAGCACCACGGGCAGAGCATGTCCTTTAGACCCAAGGTCTCTGCCCCTGAGAATCTCCTCGACCAGGGGAATATTGAGGACAAGGACCTTCTTCCAGAGCTGACAGAGAGAGAAAGGCTTCCCCTGGAGCTGACACCTTGCATTTGGACTTTTAGCCTACTTTACCATGAGGAAATGAATTTCTCTTTGTTAAAGCCATCCACTTGTGGTATCTCTGTTATGGCAGCACTAGATAACTAAGACACTTGGTAAAGTAGAGGCTCATTGAAAAAGAGGAAGACCCTCAACGAAATGGACTGACACAGGGGCTGCAACAATGGGCTCAAGCATAACTACGATTGTGAGGATGGCACAGGACTGGGCAATGTTTTGTTCTGTCGTACACAGGGTCAGACCCAACTCAATGCCACCTAACAACAACAACAACATTTTTACAAAAGCAAATACGTCTCTGTGAAGCCAAAGGCCTTTGCAGTTTGAGGAGAAGCAAGAGGAAGAAGACCAGATGGACACCACAGAATTGCCAAAGCTGAGGGCCAGGGTGGTCAGGGCAGCATGCTGTCTTCTCTCTGAATCCACAAGCTCCCCATCTCTCCTCTTCCCTCTTCCCTCTCCCTTTCCTTCTGGGATCTTGAGTGGTTTCGCTTCAAAACATCCCCCACCCTCTCTAAACAGGTTAAGCATCGTTTTACACCAACACCAGAGTTGTCTTGCTCTTTAATGGGCAAACTAAACACAGCTTCTAAGTTATGGTTTTACTCCTTTTCTTAGTTATCTAGTGCTGCTATAGCAGAAATACCACAAGTGAATGGCTTTAACAAACTGAGTATATTCTCTCACAATCTAGTAGGCTAGAAGTCTGAATTCAGGGCTTCAGCTCCAGGGTAAGGCTTTCTCTCTCTGTGGGCTCGGGGGCAAGGTCCCTGTCATCAATCTTCCTTTGGTCTAGGACCTTCCCCCGGTCTAGTGCAGGGACCCTGGATCCAAAGGACACGCTGCTCCTGGCTCTTCTTGCTTCGTGGTATGATGTCCCTTTCCTCTCTGCCTGATTTACTCTTTTATATCTCAAAAGAGATTGACTCAAGATACAACCTAATCTGGCAGATGGAGTCCTGCCTCATTACCATAACTGCCACTAATCCTGCTTCATTAACATCACGGAGGTTAGGATTTACAACCCCGTATAATCACATCAGATCACAAAACGTGGACAACCACACAATACTGGGAATCATGGCCTAGCCACGTTGACACACATTTTGGGAGGACACAATTCAATCCATAACACCCCTTAATTGGAACACAAGAGAGGCCATCTTCTCCCTCTGCTCAGTTCTCTGTTAGTCTCTGGGCCCAAGGGAGGTTACTAATGGCAGAGACTAAGGATCTTCACAGACAATTTTCCACATAACTAAAGTTTATCTATTTACAAGCCAACTCTTGACACACACATACACCCTGTGGGTGGATATTTCTCTGAAATAGCAAGCATACTTTCCATATACTCTTATAGGTAGAGGGAGTTGTCACTCTGAACACCATCAGCCTTGGCATAAAAAGAATGGGGTTAAACTCCAGTTTGCCAGGTATGAGCTGGATTAACTTGGACAGTCGTCACCTCTCAGAGTCTCCACTTCTTCCTCCTCTAAGGTGGAGTAAGTCCACCTGCCTCAGAGGATGGCCACGAGCTTTAGATGAGAATGATGCATGCAACAGTGTGTGTTAGGTATCCAATAAATGCTTATTGACTTTCTTTCCTACACAAAACACAAAACATAAATTTAACATTTTCTTGGTAGCTCAGTGTTGTTGTTGTGTGTGGTCTAGATGACTCCAACTCATAGCAACCCTATAGGACAGAGTAAAACTGCATATATGGTTTCCAAGGCTATAAATCTTTATGGAAGCAGACTGCCACACCTTTCTCCCAAGGAGTGGTTGATGGGTTCAAACCACTGACCTTTTGGTTAGCAGCCAAGCACTTTAAACACTGTGTCACGAGGGCTCTTTTCAGTGTCATTAGACCCAAAACCTGTTGCCATCAAGTCGATTCTGATTCATAGCAACCCTATAGGACAGAGTAGAACTGCCCCATAGAGTTTCCAAGTAGCAGCTGGTGGATTCAAACTGCCAACCTTTTGGTTAGCAGTCAAGCCCTTAACCACTGTGCCACCAGGGCTCCAGAGATTTCAGTGTCATTAAAAAAAAAAAAAATTTTTTTTTTTACTGGGCATTAATTACTGGGTATGCTATAATACAGTGCCACCTTTAGGGTTCATTGAGAGGGAAAAGGTATTTCAGACTGGCCCTAAATAGCCTCAGAGTGCTACACTCCCTTGGTTTGCATAATGCCTCCTCTGTTCTTTGTTTCTCTGACTGCCATCAGACTGTCCATGGAATCTTCTGTTGTCATTACTGTCCTTGCCTTCAGCAGGGTCATCTCCCACTCTAACATTCTCGTTAGGATTGTGTCTAAAATAATAGCAACTAGGATCTGTGTAGAGTCCCTGGGTGGTGCAAATGATAACCTGCTTGATTGTTAACTGCAAGGTTGGTGGTTCGAACCCACCCAGAGGTGCCTCAGAAGAAAGGTCTGATGATCTATTTCCAAAGAAATCAGCCACTGAAAATCCTATGGAGTACAGTTCTACTCTGACATACATGGGGTCGCCATGAGTCAGAATGGACTCGGCAGCAACTGGTTAGGATCTGAGTGAAGCCTAAACGGCCCTCCCGTGTGCAAACCAATGGCTATTAATACTCCATCCACATAATGTCTGTTTTCAATATCAGATGCCCTCTGTGCTCTGTTTTCTGTGTGCCAGGGGCTCGAGTTGCTGGGTGATGAGGAAGAAAGCTATCCCTTCTGAGCACTTACTGTGTGCCAGGCACTGATCTACTACCTTTCTTGCTCATTTGATCCTAAGATCGACCCTGTGAGGGAGATGCAATTATATCCACATTTCATAAGGAAACTGGTGCACTCAGAGGTCAAGCACCCTGCCCAAGGTCAAACAACTCATAAGTGGCTGAAACTCAAACCTAGCAATCTTGGCTCCAGCCCATGCTTTATCCTCTACACTCTCCTGCATCTATGGCTTGTATGGAATGGATGAAAAATTGCTGTACTCGGGGCCAGGTATGTAATTTGCAGGGCCCAGTGCAAAATGAAAATGCAAGGGCCCTTGTTCAAAGAGCAAGAAAAAAGTACCTTTAAAGGTACTAAAATGTAAACGTATTAGTTCTCTATTGCTGCATAACAAGTCAAAACAACACCCAGTGGTGATCTCACAGTTTTCCTGGGGCAGGATTCTGGGCAGGGCAGGGCCAGGTCCTCTGCTCAGGGTCTCACCAGGCTGAAATCCAGGTGTCAGCCAGGTGCGTTCTCATCCGGACCTCGGGGTCCTCTTCCATGCTCCCTGGTTGTTGGCAGAAAACGGTTCCTTATGGTTATAGGACTGACTCAAAGCTCCCGGAAGGGGTGGCTCTCAGGTCCTTGCCACATGCTCCCCTCAGTCTTCAAACCAGCAATAGCATGTTGAATCCTGCTCAAGCTTCGAATCTCTGGCCTCCTTGTCTACTCCAGCCGGAGAAAACTCCCTGCTTTTAAAGGACTCCTGTGATTAGGTTGCCCCTCCCAGGTAGTCTCCCTTCCTTAAAGTCAGCTATGCCTCAACTAACCTGATAGTGGAGGTGATATTTCATGATGTCCCTAGGTCACCCTCACACTCAAGGAGCAGGGGCAATACAAGAACATGGCTCCTTGGGGGTCGTATTAGAATTCTGCCGTCCTTCTCCATCTCTCTCTGGGCTTGTCGTAACCAGTTGCTGCTGAGTCAATTCCAACTCATGCATGGCACAGTAAGAACTGTTCATAGACTTACAATGGCTGATTTTTCAGAAGTAGACCGCCAGGCCTTTCTTCTAAGGCGCCTCTGGGTACACTCAAACCTCCAGCTTTTCACTTAGAAGCTAAAGGTGTTAATTATTTGCATCACCCAAGGACCGGTGTTTTTTTAATTTAAATAGGATCTTTTAAATTTTAAATTATGAGCATGAATTTTAACACTAATCTTTATATTGTACAATGTACAATTTAAATGCAAAAATAAGAGTACTTATTTAGTATGCAGAATCACCAAAATTATAAAATTTGTATTTAGTAGCTCACATATGCATCTGTATCTCATTCTTACTCAAGCAGTGGAATCGCTGCACAAAACTAACTACCCTGGTCTTATTTCACATCTTGATGCTCGCACATTCCACCATCACTCTCTACCTTCAGCTACTGATGAATACGGATGACCTGAAAGAAAAAGGAACTAGGAGTTGCCCTGGCTTTTCCTTTCCTTCTCTGTCATCATTTTCAGCATTCCGTGGCTGACAAATACAGGGAAATAACGTTAGTGAGAAAGCATATGACAGGGATCTTGGTTGCTCATGTTTACTACAACACCCCTGCTCTCCTTCTAGATTTGATGCAGGTTCCGGTTCTAATGGAGATCTTGGCCTCTTGGGGCTGCCGGTGCCCCCATTTACTCTGTTGTAGGTTATCACACTAACTTTCTACTCCCTTTGAGTCTCCCCGGACTCCCACACAACAGGATCCTCTGGAATTCCGAGTGCGTAGAGCATCACAAAACTATATGCAAATGGTGCAGCAAGGGTGGGCACCCATTCTGCGTGTATCACTTCTGCTCACATTACCTATCAGACTTCATTTAGAAAGCACAAGTTCAAAGATGAAATTATTAAGAATTTCAAGATGGCGACAGCTGAGCATTAAATAAAGCACGGTGCCCATCAGAGTGCTAGGCTTTGTGTGGTTTCACAGGTTGACTGCCCATAAAACTGGCCCTGGCTGTACTGGATGGTCACAACCAGTTGGATCCCATTTTTGAGCAACAGCTGGATTGAAAATAGCTAGATGTGAAAACCTTGTAGGTTCAAGACCATAACAATAAAGAACATCACTATTGCAACTCAAATGAGCTGGAAGTATTACAGTGTGACTTTAAGAGCCATCACGCATAACTCTGACATTCTGTTTAATTCCAGAGATGTTGATTGAACTCAGCACTGTCCAAAAAGCCCAGCAGGATGGGATGGGAGAGTATTTCTTCAATGAATAGACACAGCCCCTGATCTCAAGTCTAGTAGCGAAGACAGATCATAGAGAACCGCACACCAGGCAGATTACGGCAGCTGCCGCGACAGCAAAAATGAAGTGCAGGTGGAAGGAGGACTGGGCTCTGACTAGGGAGACAGAGGCTTTATGAACTCTAAGTGACATTTGAACTGGTCCTTAAAAGGTGAGTAGAATGTTGATAAAGAATGGAGAAAGGATGTTTGTCTTAACTGGATCCCCCAGAAAGTAGAGCCTAAGACAAGGGTTTGCATGCAGGTAGTTTAATTTGGGAGATGTTCCCAGGAAACAAAAATGAAGGGACTGCCGAGAGTAAACCAAGGGAAAAGGGACACCAATCCAAAGGTGTAGTGCTCAGCTACTTAATATTTTGGGCAAGTGGGGCTCCATTCCACTGGGACCCTCTGAGGAGCCAAGTGGACTGCACTTCCACCCCAAGATCAAGGGGTTGCTATTTACTCACTGGCTTACAGCCTCCATTGGTCCAGGGTTGCCCAGGGCTATTAATTAACTCCTAAGCATTCCCAGGTTTGCACATGCCCAGAAGCAGCTGAGCAGGCTCCCCCAGTTATCCAACACCTTGGTAGCAGAGAAGCCCAGGGGCAGAATGGAGAGCTGTAATGCAGCTGAGGTGAGGTGTGGTCAGGCTACACCTGTGCACAGGTGGTTGTCAGAGCAACACCTGGAACAAACAGGTGTGGTGTGAGAGAAGAAACATTGGAGATGCTCTACACAACAGGTAGTCCTCAAACTTGAGCATGCATTAGACTCACATGGAGGCCCCCAACCCCAGGGTTTCTGGTTCAGTAGGTCTGGGGCAAGGGCTGAGAATGAGCATTTCTAACAAGTCTCCAGGTGATGCTTATGCTGCTGGTCCAGGGACCACACTTTGAGACAAACCACGCTCACAGCCAAGGAAACAACACAATATGTGCGTGAAAGTTAGAAAAGAGGAAATAGGGAACACCAATTAGTCTTGAAGTGAGTGAAGCATACAGGGTGAAAGAGAAACTGATGAGGAGATGGAAGAGTACATCAAAATCCAGGTCAGACCCAGAAAGCCTAAGTGGTTCTTTGTATGGGCATTGAAGCTTTTAAAGACAGCTGTCTGCTCTATACTAAGGCGCAAGGTTGGAGGAGAAAGAGAAGTTTCCTAAAATGAAAAAACACACGCGTATCTCCAACAAGAGCATACAGTTGATTTCGCTATAACAAGAATATAGTTGGCATGCAGTCATGTCAGCCCGTCACCACTGATAACCTACTGAGAATCACTCATCTATTGATAATCTAACAAGAATGTCAATAGCCAAGTGTGAAGAAGAGGTTGGTGTTGGTTATTCTGTTTGTGCCTTATCAACACCTTGATCAGACCCATTCGCTGCCTTTATCTGTGCTGGTGAGGCTGATCTCTTTGGGTTAGATTCTCCAGATTGGCCAATGGGAGGCACCATCAGTAAACCAAAGTGGGGGAGAGAAGAGAAGTGAGGGCATTTCTTCTCCCTGCTGCCTCCCAGCCTCTCAGGGTTCTGCTGGGGCCCCTCCTCTCTGGTCACACTCCTGAGGGAGGATCCTCTTGGACAGAACATCTCTTGTTGACAACCTTCTTCTCCCCTCACCTGTGTTGTCCCTCAGCTCTCCGGGGCTGATGACTCCTCAGCTTTTGCTAGCCCCACGTGCCTCACCATCCCACGCTGGTTCTATTAAACCCGCCCAACGTGCCTTCATTAACATAATTTTCTCTTAAACCACCTTCTTTCTACCAGGATCCTAACTAATTCTGGTGGCTCAGGGAAAAAAATTTAGGGATAGGTAAAACCACGTGGATAGATCAGTGTTTCTGAGCCTTTGGGCATGAAGAATAGCCCTGATAACACTCAAGTTGATACTGAACTATAAGACTTAAGTACAACACAATATGAAATATAAAGTTAAAAAATAGATGAGGAGTACGTAAAAATAAACCAAGGCCTTGAAATGATGGCAGAGATTAAAGGAATAGCAAAAAAGCAAAGAGAACTTAACAGAGACAGGGTTTTCTTTCAAACCCTAACGAATTTGCTATAGGCAAGGGAGAGGTCCTGAAGCGCTAAATTGTGCCATATAAAACTTGTCGCCATCTACACACACTCTGGAAACACGAAATACTGGCAGGAGAAAAGAAAGCCTGAGTGAGGCTGTGGACATGAAACTCTTCAGGACCATCTTGGGAAATATAAGATCAGATTAGATCAGAGATTAAATAACCAGACAGCACACTGATAAGGCAATCTGTTTAAAGTTCACATCTTGCTTGATTTATGCACGCCTAATAAATTGATCAAAAAGTGACAACCCTTCAGACAGTGTAATTCTATTCAGTGGCATCCCTTAGCTGCAGATCTTACCCCAGCCTCTGCTTACGTCTCTCATCCAAGATATTGGAGAACACAGAGATGATTCTACCTCTGCCTTCAAGGATACCAGTACAGTTGCTATCAAGCTGACTCCTACATATGGTGGCCCACATGTATCAGAGTAGGACCATGCTCCACAGGGTTTTCAAGGGCTGAGTTTTTGGAATTTGATCACCAGGCTTCTCTTCTGAGGCACCTCTGTGTAGACTCAAACCTACAACTTTTGGATTAGCAGCCAAGCGCATTAACCCAGGAACTCCTCTTCAGGGAAAAAGGAAAAGTTAAAGAGAGGCAAGAAGGAGCTGCTATGATCTTCAGCAAGGATGGCCGGTTAGTGCAGATGGGCAGGGGCTTTCTCCTCAGCCAGTATCCTCAGTGAGGCCCTTAAGTGAGACAATGGCTTTTTATGGAGAGGGAGGTTTTTATTTTAGCCTTACAGCTCTTCTAAAAGACCCTCTGTTCTTTTCTCTTACTCTGTTTACACTGTGCCCTGTTGTTTTCCAGATTCCCAAGGTTAAAGCCTGCATGCCTATTAAAGCTGGCTGAGTCTGTCAGAATTTCTAGAGCTTCTCTGCTAATCTGGTGTGTGTAGTGCTTTTCTTCCAGCTGGGCACAAATGTAGAGTGAATCGATGCTTTCTTCCACTACAGCACAATCTTTCCCCACATGGTGATCTAAAATGTGGTCTGTGTCTGTAATCTTCTTCTCCATGCATCCTTCCAGGTTATTGGTAACAGCATTTCCCCTCAGGTGAGAGGATGTCATCACCATAAAATAGCTAGTGTTTATTGAGCACTTACTATGTGCTAGATGTAGTTAAGCATTTCATGAGGTATCCCCATGTTTTAGATATGAAGAAAAGGAGCTCAACAGAGACTAAGAGATTTATCCAAGGTCATGGAGCTAGGAGCTGGCCGAGCTGGGATCTGAGTCCACCTTTAGCTTAACACAGATATTCTCAACCAGGGGTGATTTTGCCCCCCAGGGGACATTTGGCAATGTCTGGAGACATTTTTGGTTGTCACCACTGTCATGCTACTAGAATCTAGTGGGTAGAGGCCAGGGATGCTGCTAAACATCTTACAATGCACAGGACAGACCTCAAAACAAAGAATTGTCCTCCCCAAGATGTCAATAGTGTGAGATTGAGGAACCTTTATCTAATCACTATTAAAACACAAAAACAAAAACCAAACCCATTGCTGTCGAGTCGATTCTGACCCATAGTGACCCTACAGGACAAAGTAGAACTGCCCCATATGGTTTCCAAGCAGCACCTGGTGGATTCGAACTGCCAACCCCTTGGTTAGCAGCCATAGCCCTTAACCACTACGCCACCAGGGTTTCCACCGATCACCATACTATATTACATTCTAATCCTTTTTTGTTTATTTGTGTGTTTTAATTTATTTTATTTGTCAGCTATCTTGGTTGTAATAGGTTCTAACATTATCTCTTCAGATTTATGCTTGATCTGTAGGGTAAGAAGGCAATGTTCTTCCACACGACACCTTTGTCTCTGTTCTGGTCCCTGTGTTGGAATGGAGGGCCCCACTAGCTGCTGGCAGAGTGTTCGTTCTGTGAGAACAGGCCGTCAGAAGTTCTGTGGGGAGATACTCGGTGTAGGGGTTGACTTGTTAAGACACACCCAAGCAGTTTTATAGGGTTTTGGTTTTTCTTTTTCCTTCTTTTTTTTTTTTTTTTTTTTAAATTATCATAGGAGTTGAAACAAGAACAGAATTCTCTTATGATTTCCCTAGCTTTTCCTATGCTTTGAAATATCATACCAATTCTAAAGTAGTTTTTAAAAATGCAGGGCAGGGCTGCAAGCTCTGGTTTCAGCTTTTACAAAAGTCTTTGATGCCTAGAAAGGCTCGTTTATTTGGGCGATGCGACCTTGAACCTGTGTGCATGTGCTTTTGGGTGTGTGCCAGTGAAAAGCAGTGCCCGGATGTCAGGATCTTCTCCCCAGATCTGCTGTCTTGGGGCGCTGCTGGAGCCTAGTGGGCTAACACATCCTGGGGCTGTACTTCTTGGAGGTTAATACGTCCTGGAAGAGAAGAACAGCTGTCTTCCTTTACGAATGGAAATGAGTAGTAGATGCTCCTGTCAGAGTGTAGGCAAATTGAAGAACTTTTTGAAAAGGAAAGAAAAAAGAGAGAGGGAGACAGAACAGAAACAAGTTTGGAAACTTCTAGAAAGCGTAGAGTTGAGAAACATTGGAAAACAAAGGTCATAAATGAGTTGCTAATGTAACATGGAGCTCTGGTGGCACCGTGGTTAAGAGGTATGGCTGCTAACCAAAAAAGGCTGGCAGTTCAAGACCACTAGCTGCTCCTACGAGGCAGTTCTCCTCTGTCCTATAGGGTCACTATGAGTTGGAATCAACTCAATGGTTGGATTTTCTGGTAATGTAACGTAGGAGAAAGCCTGATAGGACAGAAAACCACAGAGACAGCTTCTAAGTTCCCATGGTGTCGGGCTGGACATAGAATCTGATAACGATGATTTTTAAGCACTAGATGAGCAGAAACATCTTGAAACATGTCTGTGTCCTGACTGGTGAGCACAAATACCCCAATTAAGAAAAGCGTGGGAGATGGATATGGATGAGTAATCGGGATGGTGACAGGTAGCCAGGCCTGTGGAGGAGCAGGGGGTCAACAGCCCTTCAGCATTTCACCCGAGCTCCCCTCAGCCCTAAGTTCCTGCTCTTCTTACTCATTGAGCTCATCTGCCTGGCAACAGAATGAGGGAGACGGTAACATCTGTAAGAGAAAAACTCGGAACCTAAACATGCAATGTATTCCAGGCTTTAATGGTCTTCATCTCATTGTGGGGGGCAGCGGTAATTTAGTGGTAGAATTCTCACCTTCCAAGCAGGAGGCCCGGGTTTGATTCTCGGCCAATGCACCTCAAGTGCAGCCACCACAGGTCTGTCAGTAGAGGCGTGTGTTGCTATGATGCTGAACAGGTTTCAGTGAAGCTTCCAGACTAAGATGGAATACCAGCCCATGAAAACCCTATGGAGCATAATATTCCAATCCACAACCGATCCTGGGGATGGCACAGGACAGTGCACCATTTCACTCTGTTGTGCATGGGGTCACCATGAGTCAGGAGCTGACTTGAGGGCAACTAACAAGCTCGTTGTGCAAACCAGTCACCTGGGGTTCTTATTAAATTCAGATTCTGAGCTAGGGCCTGAAATTCTGCGTTCCCGACAGACTCCCAGGTGGCATGGATGCTGCTGGTCCTCACACCAGCAAGGACCTAAGTGGATGTGAAAAGGACTTCAAACTGCTTGCTGAGCTCCTTGCTTTTCCCAGTTCTAGTACTGGTTACGGACTGCCGTGAAGCCAGAGAAATCTTCTGAGCCTCCACATCTGATCACGTTTCACCCCTGCTCACTGCGTGGAGTGAAGCTCAAACTCCCAGCTTGGCAGTTCAGGATGCTGGGCAGCCTGGTCCAGCTCCCCTACCCAGCCATCACCCTTTGCCCCACCTGCTCCAGCCACACTGGACTTCTCACAACACCTGAGCCCCTAAGCTTCATGCTCATCCACCATCCACACCTCCTGGCTTTCCTCAGTGCCCTGCCCTCCTCCTGCCTGGTCCTCCCTCCCTCCCCACCTACTGCTTCCTCGCTTTTGATACCCCACTCTCAAAGCCTTCCACCAGCACGGGTGGTTGCTTCCCATGGCACATGTGACATCGTATTGTGATGTTGTACTTAAGTCTTAGGTCTCCCACTCACCTGTGAATTCTCAGGAGTAGAAACTATGCTGTATTTATTGAGGTAACTCCACTTCCTCACACAGTATCTGGAACACAGAAACCAATAGTATATAAAAAAAAAAAAAAATGCCATTGAGTCAATTCCTACTCACAGCAAGCCTATAGGACAGAGTAGAACTGCCCCATAAGGTTTCCAAGGAGCAGCTGGTGGATTTGAACTGCCAACCTTTTGGTTAGCAGCCTGAGCTCTTAACCACTGCACCACCAGGGCTCCAAGGATAACAGTATATATTGGTTAAATAAATGAAAGAACTGAAATGTCACACCCACTTCCATCTTTCCCCTTCCCTCATATCCCCCTTTCTTCTGCAAATGTCTCTAAGGTTTTAAACCTTTGGGCTTATACATTTTAAGTGGTTTAAAAATAATCATAACTTTCATAACAGCCCACTTTGATAGAATGCTTACTGTGTGCCAGACATTGTTCTAAGCCCATTAGTCTTAAGTCATTTAATCTTCAGAACAATTTTCATAACCCTATGAAGTTATCATTGTCATTATTGTTCCCAGTTTAAATGAGGAAACTGCAGCATAGAGAAGGTAAGTAACTTGACCAAAGTTACACAACTAGAAAGTGCTTGTGCCAGGATTTGAACCCAAGCAGTGTGGTATTTAAAACAAGGATGAGTCTTTGGCAGTACCCAGTACTAAGACAAATGAACCACAACTCTGTTAGGTCCTCCTTGTCCTTCTTCAGCACTATCCTACTTACAAAGCAAGCATCCTTCAGTCCAGAGTTTTCTTTGTAGTGGACTCACACTGGAGCTGCTACTCAGGCCTCCTTATGGGTCATTGGAAATGCCAAGTATGACAACCTGTTCAATTGTTCAACCAAGAGGACACAGGAAGGGAAACATGGAATTCCAGAGTATGTGCTCATCCAAGCAGAGGGGTGTGTGGGTGCTGACTTCCACCCTCATTGACAAGCTCACCCTTAGGGTATTAGCAGCAGCCCACAGTCAACTTCAAATAGATAATTACAGCAACATCTACCCATAATGAGTAGGCTTATAGATTTCACAAGGTGGGTCTCCTGACCATAACGGGGTCTTGGTCTAGGAGTAACACCTGTGTTCACTATAACTACAGAGTTAATAGGAGCCAACCCTGCACTGGAGGCCACTAAGAACTTTAAGCAGATTAGAGGGCCCAGAGGGGCTGGCGTTCCAAACATGCCTCTTCCAGACAGCTTCCGGTGACCATCAAAGCCAGGAGATGGTAAGGCTCCCCACTGGGTTGGCGGAATCTGTATTGAGCCTGTGTTGCAGTTCAATATTTTTCTTCTGCCCAATCCTGCTTCTTCCCCTTCCCTTCACTGGCATTGATCTCTAATAGATATCTTGCACCCAAACTCCATCACAGTATCTGGAGAACACATCCCACAACATCCTAGCATTGGAGTAAGAAGCTTCCTTCCGTTTTCTCTTCTCTCTTCTTTCTCATATACTTTAGAGTACCCTAACCACACAAAACTACTGTTTGTGCCTGCACCTCAGAAGAAAGCCCTGATGATCTATTTCCAAAAAATCAACCATTGAAAACCCTGTGGAAGAAACATCCTAGACATAACCAAACACCTCATGGGACTGAGTTACTGGGCTTGAAGGCTAAGGACCATAATCTTAGGGGACATCTAGGTCAACTGGCATAACATAGTTCATAAAGACAACGTTCTACATCCTACTTTGGGGAGTAGCAACTGGGGTCTTAAAAGCTTGTGAGCGGCCATTTAAGATACAACTATTGGTCTCTTTCCATCCAGAGCAAATGAGAGTGAAGAAAATCAAAGACTCAAGAAAACAATTAGTCCAAAGGACTAATGGACGACAGGAACCACAGCCTCTACAAGCCTGAGACAAAACTAGATGGTGCCAGGCTACCACTACTGACTGCTTTGACCAGTATCACAATAGTAGGTCCCAGATAGAGTGGGAAAAAAGTGTAGAACGAAAATCAAATTCATAAAAAAAGACCAGACTTAGAGGTCCAAGAGAGATTGGAGGAACCCCTGAGACTATGGCCCTTAGACGCTCTTCTAACTTGGAACGGAAACCATTCCTGGAGATCACCTATTAGCCAAATTACAAACAGGCCTATAAAACAAACAGTAACACCTGTGAGGAATGTGGTCCCTAGAACAATCATCTATATAAGACCAAAAGGGTAACATCTGCTCAAAAGCAAAGATGAGAAGCCAGGAAGAGGCAGGAAAACTGGACCAATGGAAATAGGGAACTCAGGGTGGCAATGGGGAGAGTGCTGACACATTGCAGGGACTGCAACCAATGTCACAGAACAATTTGTGTATTAGCTATTGAATGGGAAAACTAATTTGCTCTGTAAACCTTCACCTAAAGCACAATTTAAAAGAAAGAAAGAAAACCCTATGGAACACAGTTCTACTCTGACACATATGGGGTAGCCATGAGAGAAAATCAACTCCATGGCAACTAGTTTGGTTATCTCCCATCCCACCACAAAGGGTCCAGAATGGTACAGACGTGACGGATACATTGACAGTAATCTTGACCACACACACACACACACCTGCTTCTTCTCCCTGCTTATGAGTTGGAATCAGGAGTAAAAGTTCAGAAACTAGCCTCCCACCAGCACCACCACCACACCACACACTTACAAAGCAGAAGGAGGTGCTCCTGAAACCCGAAGACTGTGCTTGGGTCAGGATTTCCAGGTGAAGCAATCAGAGGGTGAGCCTCTAGTGTATGTGGGGGTGGCTCCCTTCTTCCTCTTCCATTTGTGAGGGGGGAGCTGGGGCCATCTCCTTCCTTTGTTTGAACACGTTGCTTTCCACATAACAGCTTAGCTTTGAGCTACTACCACACATCTATTTTTCTCTTGGACTTTTTGGAGGCCAAAACTGGCTGGGTCAAAGCAGAGAACACACTTAGAAGCTCTGCAACAGATGACTCATATAGACATATGGAGAAGCTTCAGGAATGTGTGTGCAGGGGTGGATATTAGGGGATGGCAAGAGAGAGGACAAGGAAAGACCAAAGGAGGGTTATAATAACTGGCTCATTCCTTGAAAAGAAGATTTAGAGGTGTTTACAGTTGAATGTACACACTAGGAGAGCTATGGCGTTAGGCTCATGAGATACACACCTAGAACCAAGACGATAGCAATTCATTCAATGAACATTTGTTAAGTACTTACAATGTGTCAGGCACCCTCTAGGTATGACCAAACCAAACCCAGTGTCATCAAGTCGATTCTGACTCATAGTGACCCTATAGGACAGAGTAGAACTGCGCCATAGAGTTTCCAAGGAGCGCCTGGCAGATTCGAACTGCCGGCTCCTTGGTTAGCAGTCGTAGCCCTTAACCGCTACACCACCAGGGTTTCCCCTCTAGGTATCAAATCAAAAACCAAACCCAATGCTGTCAAGTCGATTCCGACTCATAGCGACCCTATAGGACAGAGTAGAACTGCCCCATAGAGTTTCCAAGGAGCGCCTGGTGGATTCGAACTGCTGACCCTTTGGTTGGCAGCCGTAGCCCTTAACCACTACACCACCAGGGTTTCCCTCTAGGTATAGAACAGATAGAAACCCAGTCATATTGGAGCTTATGGGGCGGGGAGGATGGGACCCATTTTGGCCCAGGGAGGTGGTGGTGTTGTTAGTTGCCATCAAGCTTGTTCTGACTCATGGCAACCATAAGTCCAACAACGTGAAACGCTGCCTGGTCCTGCGCCATCTTCAGGATCATTAGTATGTTAGAGTCCATTGTTGAGGCTATTATGTCAATCCATCTCAATAATGGTTTCCTTCATTTTCGCTGACCCTTCACTTTACCAACCGTGATGTCCTTTTCTAGCAATTGGTCTTTCCTAATGATGTGTCCAAAGTAAGGGAGCTGAAGTCTCACCATTCTCGCTTCTAAGGAACTTCTGGTTGTATTTCTTCTAAGACTGATTTAAACAGTCAATAAATGATGTAGCATTTGATAAAACACCAGCTCAGCACCCAAAAATACATTTAGACCTTTACTGTTGTTTCTCATAAAACACTAAAGAGGGGCATACTTTCATTATACACAGCACACTGTTTAAATCCTCTTTCCTGCCTCTCCCATCCACCACCTCTCTGCTCCCCACCCCAAGCTCTCAGCTCCCCACAGCCAGACTCAGCCCCTCCCTTAACACAAAAGCAAAAGGCTGAGAGGAAAAAAATAAATATATCATTATCTAAAGTTTTCTCCCAAGTCAGGAAGGGAGCTACTAGAATCCAGGATCCAAAAACAAGGAGCCCCACCAGTCATCATGCTTTTTCAAAAAAAGCAAAATAAATCCTTAGGAGGCCACCAGCTTGATCCTACATCATGGCTGCGAGCAGCCTCCTGGCTGAAAGCTAACTCCAGATGGTGTTTATCAGCAAAGACGGTGAGCGAGAGCAGCATGTTTATTGTGAGAATGTAAAAGATCCTCTGTCATTGTTTATTGACCATTCCTGACACATCCAGTAACTAGTTTGTACTTAATCACTTTACTGGATACGTATCAGAGTAAAAAAAAAAAAAAAAAAAAAAATCGCTCAACTGCTGAAGAACTCCCTCCTACCCAAGAGTATTATAAAAACTAAACCAGTTGCCGTCAAGTCGATTCCAACTCATGGCAACCTCACATATGCCGAGTAGAACTGCTCCATGGCGTTTTATGGCCTTTCATAAGCAAATTGCCAGGCCTTTCTTCTCGGCACCTCTGGGTGGGTTTAAACTGCCAATCTTTCAATTAGTAGCCGGAGGCTTAGCTGTTTGTGCCACCCAGGGACTCCCAAGAGCACTATAAAACCAAATCAAACCTGTTGTTGTCGAGTCGATTCCAACTCAACCACCCTGTAGGACAGAGTAGAACTGCCCTGTAGGGTTCCCAAGGAGCAGCTGGTGGATTCAAACTGCCAACATTTTGCTTAGCAGCTGAGCTCTTAACCACTGCACCAACAGGGCTCCAAGAGCACTATAGGAAGATCTAATATTGATGATAAATTTTGCCAGACTTGCTCATCCCTTGTACCCAGCGAGCTAGACAGACTGACCAACGCTCACCACTTGACCTGGGATTTGCCGGAAATATTGCTGCTGTTCTGTTAAGGGTGACAGGACTAATATGGAAACAGATAGCAGTCATGGTGGAACAATGTGATAAACACAGTTAGTGTCACTGAAGTGTACATACAAAGAATGTTGACATGAAATGTCAAATGTTTTGTAACATATATATTTACCACAATAAGAAATACATATATAGAGAGAGATAGGCTCTTTCTGGTTTTCACCTACCTCACCATGCATAATGATAAGGGGAACGGACATTTATTAAAAGGGTGCTACGTGCCAGGCACTGTGCTTAGCCCTTTTCCCATGGATTGTCTCATTTACGGTCCACAGATATATGAAGTAAGTACTATTATTATCCCCTTCTGAAGATGAGCAAGTTGGGGCTCAGAAGGATTAAGTGCCTTGCTTAGGACCCCACAGCTGGTACATCACCAACCCAGGAGTCTGATGGCAGAGCTTGAGTTCTCAGCCTCCACTGAACAGGAAAGAACAGCGTTTTTACTAGAATATACCAAAGAGACTGATGGCTGAGCTGATCTAGAAGCTTCCTAGACAGTCACTAGTAGAAAAGAGGATTAGAAATCCAACTCCGGCCGTTTCTAGATTATTCTGAGCCTCCAAACTTCTCATGGAAAATTTCGATCCTTTTGCATTTTGCCAAAACTGAAGCTAACTCAAAAAACCCGTTGCCATCAAGTCAAATCCGACTCATAGCGACCCTATGGGACAGAGTAGAACTGCTCCATAGAGTTTCCAAGGAGTGCCTGGTGGGTTTGAACTGCTGGCCTTCTGGTTAGCAGCCATAGCACTTAACCACTATGCCACCAGGGTTTCCAAACTAACTCAACCCCTTTTAAAATGTTCATTTATTTTCCAACTTTCTGAGTAAGTTAAATTTTAGACAATTAGAATTTTGCTTTTCTCGTTAAACACACAAGTGAAGGAGGAAGTATGTAACTGGTAACAGGTGATTCTAATATAATTGTAAGCAAAACCATAAATTATGGCTATTCTAATTTCTCTAAAATTATGTTTTGTTTCAACATTTGACCCTTTATATCTTTCGGTGGTTTAGGGCAGAGTGTTGCCTGTAGACAACTTAGCATGGAATATACAGACAACTCAATCTCATCTATTATATTTCAATGTTCACTTAGGAAATAAAAATCCTTTTTAAAACGTTAGTATTGAAATAAGGTTTTGAGGGTTATGGTCCCTTTTCTTACACTTGTTGTAAAAACAGAATTATAACCATAGCTAATTAAGGCTATAAAAAATCATCTAGAATCACACCAGTCTAGCACGTAAAAAAAAAGCTCTTTTTATTTTCTCTTCCAGATGCACACATAATTTCTCATATCTGCAATCCTGTCCTATACCTTTTCCACCCTGCTGAATAAAAATGCAACTTGTTCTGGTACGTGTTATTCATAAAGGTTCACTTCTTCTCAAATCCAGCAGCACCTAGGAGCTGGGTGTTCACGCACATGCTACCGCTTCTCAATAGTAAACGAATTAGGAATATTTACATAGTGCTCTTCACTTTCTCAAAATGCTTTTACATCCCTTATCTCATTTAATTCTTACAGTAATCCAGTGAGACATTATTGTTTTCATAAATGCAGGAAATAATACGTATTGTACTGTGGTGAGCAGTGGCCAGCACACTTTTTCTGTAGCGGGCCAGACAGTGACCATTTCTGACTGTGAGGGCCATGTGGGCTCTGTGGCAATCACTTGATTCTGGCACTGAAGCGTAAAAGTAGCCCTAGATAATACGTCAATGAATGAGAGGCTGGGTTTCAATAAAACTTTATTTGTTGGACATCAAAATTTGAAGTTCGTTTCATTTTCAGGTGTCACAAAATATTATTCCTCTTTTGATTGTTTTCAACCATTTAAAAATATAAAAACCATTCTTAGCTCATGGGCTGTGCATACACTGGTGCAGCCTGGCTTTGGCCCATGGGCCATAGTTTGCCAGCCCCTGGTACAGAACATAGACTCTTGGAATTGAGGGGGACCTTTTGACTTAACTGCTTCTTCTCTGCTGGTGAAGAGTCTGATGTCTACAGAAGGTAGGTGGCCTGGCAGGGTTAGAACCCAGGGGTTCTGACACCCGTTAAGTGCTCTTTCCACCAAATGGCAATGCTTAAAATAAAAACAAATCAGAGGTCAATTGAAGAGATAACTGTAAGATCAGCTCAGCATTACACCCAAAGACAAGTACACCCCGTGCTGGCTGCTCAGCCTGAGTCTACTTACGCAGACAGCTTTTGGCAGGCTTTCCAGAGGTTTGAGAAACTGTAACTGGTTGGGCAGAAATCATTCCAAGAAAGAGCCCAGTGACTTTTGCTCTGTTACTTTTTAGTGCTACTACAATTTAACTCCTCTTCTGCCTTCGTTGTGAAATCCTTACAATAAGGAAATTGATACTTGCCACTTTAACTTTTATCATCATTTCACTCCTGGTGCCAGGTTGACCAGCCCAAAAATAGGATGAAACCCTGAGGCAGGGCAGGATTTTTCCAGGTAAGTGAGAGCAAAGTGCTGGGTTGCATAACTACCACAACAAAACAGTCACAGCCCTTTCCCTTCCTTCTCTTCACTTGAACTCCAGGTTTTCATTGCCTTTTGTTCATTTTCTTTCCTCTGCTAAGCAGGAACAAAAGTTCTCCACTAGAGGTGCCAGGGGCAGCTGCCCAGAAGCACAGTGGAGATAGGAAGAGCAAGCTCAGCCCATGTTCCCATCTTACTGCCCCCGAATAAGACATCCTGAAAGCTGGAGTGTGTGTGTACGTGTGTATGTGTTTATGTGTGTGTGTGACTAAGTACGTGTGTATATCTGTGTGCATGTGTGTATGTGCATGTGCACACATGTGTATCTGTGTCTCTGCAGGCACATGTGTATGTGTGTTCAAGTTCACATGCATGTATGTGTGCACATGTGTGTATGTGTGCGTGTGTGTGCATGTGCTTACATGCCTGTGTATGTGCAGAGAAAATGGAGACAGGGTTAAACCCTTCGGAGGAAGGGCCTGGGCCAGGCAGAGCCAGCACTATGGGGTAGCAGGCTGCCTGGCCATGTTTCACGTTGCCAGGTGGGAAGAGGAAAGCAATTCTGTGTATTCTTTCCTCTTCTCAGAATCATTTCCCCATCAGCCTCCTCCTTGTCTCCACACTGGCCATCGCTGTCTCTCTTGCCTGGCTGCCCTGAGTTACCCAGTCTGGACAAAAAGTCCTGGGGACCAAGTCCCAGCTCGTGCCCTAGCCCACTCCCTCCTCTGTTCTCCTGGGCACCTTGGCCTGCCTCCATGACAGATCTTTCCACCTGCACAGACATCAGGTGTGTGCAGATGTGTGAGTTCATTGGTCTACCTCCCCGCCTGATCCAGGAGCCCTGGAGACCAGGGGCCATGTTCGCTCTATCAAGGGCTGCAGGCCAGCAGCTAGCACAGTGCCTGACACAGAGCAGAAACTCTGTGGTACCTGTTGCCGAGAAAATAAACCCAGCTCTGGGAAGAAAAGAAAAACAAACTCAAAAAAATATGAACCTGGGTTTTTCAATGCAAATTTTTCACTGGCCACTTACACACCTGCTGAGAAAGCTGGACTGAGCTCCAAGGCCCACGGAAATAGCTAGAGCTGCAAGATTCATGTAACAAAAGCACCCCTGACCTGGCGGGGCTGGGGGTCGTGAGGGTTTATTGACTATTTGCCCACATTCAGCATGAGAGGATGTGCTCAGCTGGTGAGAGCACTTGCCTTTCCCAAGACTTCTTCTACAGGGGGTCAGCAACAAATACCGTGGTGTCTACCAAGACTTCTAGAGCAGGTCAGCAATAACTTACCTGGAGTCCTGGGTGGCACAGATGGTTAAGCACCCAGCTACTAGCTGAAAGATTGACAGTTCGAACCAACCCAGAGACACCTCAGAAGACAGGCCTGGCGATCTTCTTCCAAAAACCATTGATCTACTTCCACAGCTGTTGAAAACCCTATGGAGCAGTTCTACTCTGCACACACAGAGTCATTATGAGTTGTAATTGACTTGACGGCAACTGGTTTGGTTTTGGTTTTTACCAAATTCACCAACTTAAGTGGCAAACTTGAAAGTTGAAGAGTTGTGAGATCTGTATCTATATATACAATGCAAACTCTGTTCTTCAGGGTCTTCAATCCTAAAATTGGCAAGGTTACCATCTTACTCCCTAACTTGGAAAGATTTCTAGAAAATGTTGTATTGCTGCTTTATTTGGATTTTTTTTACATTACCATTTTTAACAAATATTTAACTTTTTTTTTTTTTTTTTAATGTGGCAGGCCCTGAGCTAAATTCTATGGAGAAAAAAAAGAAAAATTCCTGCCCCCCAAAAAGAGTGTGGTTAAATGGTGATATTGAGTTATTCATTTATATTCAATAAATTTTATTAAGCATCTCTTAAATGCCAGGCACAACAATGTAGTTGCTTAAATGAATTAATTAGGCCTATAATCCAGCGGGAAACCCTGGTGGCATAGTGTTAAGAGCTACGGCTGCTAACCAAAAGGTCGGCAGTTCGAATCCACCAGGTGCTCCTTGGAAACTCTATGGGGCAGTTCTACTCCGTCCTATAGGGTTTGTATGAGTTGGAATTGACTCAACGGCATTGGGTTTGGTTTTTGGTTTGGATAATCCAGAGAAAAAGATATGGAAATGTACAAATAACTATACTACCATATAAGTGCTACAGCACGGGTGTAATAAATGGGGGGGGCGGTGGGCCACAAAAACTTCATTTGTATGGAGATCAAGGAAGCTGTCACAATATGAGCTTTTAATTCCACCTTGAAAAATGAATAGAAGTCCATGGAACACGGGGGGGAGGGGGTGGACGCATTGCAGGAAAGGGGGAATTAGGAAGGAAAGACCTTTGGACCAAATGTGTTGTGTTGTTATTGTTATCATTGTTGTTAGCTGCCCTTGAGATGGCCCCTGATTCATGGCAATCCCATATCCAATGAAAAAAAGAGTTGCCTGGTCCTGCATCATCCCCATGATCAGTTACAGATCAGATCATTCTGATTCATCGGGTTTTCGTTGGCTTATTTTTGAAATTGGATCACCAGGTCTTTCTTCCTACTCTGTATTAGCCTAGAAGCTCCTCTAAAATCTGTTCAGCATCACAGCAACACACAAGTCTCCACTGACAGCCATGTGATGGCTGTACAGGAGGCGCACTGTCTGGGAACTGAACCTTGGCCTCCCACACGGAAGGTGAGAATTCTACCACTGAACCGTCACTGCCCCTGGACCAAATGTACAGACTGGGTCAGGACCTGTGCCTAAAATACTATTATTTAGAGAACAGCAAGTGCGAATGGGGTTAGGGTGAAGCCGGCAGAAAGAAAGGAAGCGTTGCCATGCTAAAAATATCATTGAAAATATGCCCCATAAACGATGAAAGATCGTGAAAAGCTCTTGAGCCAACAAATTTAACTACCACATTTGGGTTTAAGAAGGATGACTAGTGATTGAGGGAAGAGTAGAAAGACAGGACAAGTGAACGTTCAAGCTAAAATTCCAACGCCGATGTTCTGATTCCCATTCAAGTGCTCTTTCTATCTTCCAAGTCAAGCAGGATAAAGCCCAAAAAGAGGCCACCAAGCTTTGAAAATTAGAAGGTGGCTGGGGCATTCTGAGGGAGCAGCACCAGGAAGAGAACCCCATTTGCAGGGGATAAAAGGATATACAAGAGGAGAGACAGGGGTTCAGCAAGGTTGAAAGTGATGTAGGTCTCCAGACATTCTCGAAGGCAAGGGCTGTCTTTTTGATCCCTGCAGTCCCTGAGTGGTACAAACAGTTGAGCACTTGCCTACTAAACAAAGGTTGGCAGTTTGAACCCACCCAGAGGCACCTCAGAACAAAAACCTGACAACCTGCTTCCAAAAGATCACAGCCATGAGAACCTGTGGAGCCCAGTTCTGCTCTGCACACTTGTGGCCACTATGAATCAGAATCAACTCCATGGCAAGAGGGTGGCATGAAGGGATGAAGAGGGAGGGAAGCTCCTGGGAAGGCTCATGCTGTAATCTTCCAGCAAAGGAGCAAACACAAGCATGAGAAGCAACACGTACAGCGGGTTTGGGTTGAGGCATCACCCACCACATTTGTCTTTTACACGGGGCAGCCAAGACCTTTTTGTCACCACCATCTGCATGATAACACTTTGCAGTTCTCAGAACACCGTCCCCCATTCTCTCCAGCGTAACTGGCTTTTGGAGCGGATCTTGATGGTGAAGTCCTGCTGAGATGACTGATATCCAGTTCACTGGAAAGAGAACCCCTGCTAGAAGCTAAAATCAGGCAAAATGACATCGCAGCAGCTCAGGACAGAGAGGACCAATCATGGCTGACAGGTGTGTGACCTTTCAACTCGGAGGTTTATTAACGACTTAGCCCCTGAGCATTCCTACTTGCCTGTCGAATAAAAATCTAAAAACCAATGAATTCCTCAAGTCTTATCAGATATACACAGGTACACACACAGGCTGTGGTTATGAAGATCCACATTTTACATTTAGTCCTCCTTAATTTCTTACCGTCGCTGTTATATGCCTGGTGGCGCGTCTATTTTGTGAAGCTGCTCTACAGTAAAGCACAGGCTACGAGCGTTAAATAATAAAGTCATGCAAATACTGTGTCACTGAGCATTCATCCAACAGCACTAACTGTTAAATACCTTGGTCAAAATATTACAATGTAACTGAAACCCTGGAATATACTACAACCAAACCAAAGCCGCCGCTTTCAAGTAGATTCTGACTCACAGTGACCCTTATAGGACAGAGTGGAAGTGCCCCATAGCGTTTCCAAGGCTGTGAATCTTGACAGAAGCCGACTGCCACATCTTTCTCCTGCAGAGCGGCTGGTGGGTTCGAACCGCCAGCTTTTCGGTTAGCAGCCGAGCACTTAACCACTGCACCACCAGGACTCCTGGAATATATATTTAAAAGAAAAAAAAAAAACACTGCCATCAAGTCAATCCCGGCTCATAGTGACCCAATAGGACAGAGTAGAACCGCCCCACAGGGTTTCCAAGTCTGTAAATCTTTACAGGAACAGACTGTCACGTCTTTATTCTACTGAGCAGCTGGTGAGGTCTTTCAATTAGCAACCAAGTGCCTTAACCATTGTGCCATAAGGAATATAATATCCTATACTGAATATAAATTATTAATATAACTTTAAGCATTTGCTAAACACTAAAACTAATTGCCGTTGAGTCAGCTCCGACTCAGGGTGACCCCATGTGTGTCAGAGTAGAACTGTGTTCCATAGGGTTTTCAATGCTGATTTTCAGAAGTAGATCACCAGGCCTTTCCTCTGAGGCACGCCTAGTTGGACTCAAACCTCCAACCTTTCGGTTAGCAGCAGAGTGCATTAACTGTTCACACCACCCAGTGACATCAAAGGCTTACTAAAGTGCTTTATAAGCCAAACAATCTCGTGGCATAAATTTGACTCACGTAAAAGCAAGCTGGTAAAATATTGTAAGATACAGTAAGGAATAATTTTGTTTCAGCTTTGGGAACACGAGTACTCAATCCATAACTGAACTGCAGGTTTTTTGTTGGTGCTTGTTTGCTTTACTCTATGTAGTCAAAAAAAGAAAAATCAAATCAAAAACACAATTCTTGCTATCTGTTCAGAAATATTTTCTAGACCGCTCATTACTCCTTCCGTCTTAATACTTCTGTATTCCCACTACCAATATTTGTTCCTCAATAAATACACTGCCACTTTACCACAACTATCCCCCCATGGCGGGGAATTCCATCCAAGCACTCCCAAACAAGCATCTGAAACAACTCCAAACCTTCTAATTCAGACTGAGCATGCTCTGAGCTGCCTGGCAAAGGGTCACTCTGACACAGGCCTGGGATCCCTCTTATTCCAGAATCACTGACCTCTGAGAAAACAAGGTGTGTGCGCGTGTGTGTGTGTATGCGTGTGTGTCCCTCTCTAACTCTGCCTCCTCCATCAATCACGATATTCTGACACCCCAGAGTTAACTCCTTCTTGCCTTTAATATGGCTCTGTCCTACCCCCACCCCAATGCTTCTGTGACGCCAGCTACCTGTCTCCCTGGCGTGGGATGGGGAACTTAATCTCTTACCCTGCTGGCTGTCCCCAGCCCTAACCATCACCCACCTCATCTACCTCACCAACTCCTGACCTCCCCATCACCTCCTTCCAACTGCCTTTACTATTTGTCCTACGTATTGTGGGCCAGCCACCCCCCACCCCCTTCCTCTGCTCTAATCGAACCCTGGCTCTCCCTGGAAAATACATCTTCTACCTCTTGCCTTCCTCACTCCCCACAATTCAGGGCTAAGGTGGGTGCAGGTGGCCTTCTGTTTGAACCTCTATGCCGCTTCTGGGCAATGAAATGGCCCTTTCTCCATGCCATTATTTATATGGCACTAATCAGTATTTCTACATCAGAGCCAGGATGACCATAGCCCACACCTGACATACATCTAACCCAGCACCCACTCCCCTGTCTCCAGTCACAACCTCTTCAAGGCCCCCTCTCCTGGCCACCTCTGTCCCCTGGAGCCTCCAAACCCCTGATCTTTGTTCTCACCAGGACCTTCAGTGACTCAGCTCCTCTATCACCGGGATTCCCTCTAAGCCCCTCCTGTCTACACTGCCTCCCCATCCTTTCCAGGATGCAGTCAGTTCTACATGCTGTCCTTTTCAGAACCTTGTATTTTTATATCAGCCCCAGTATTCAGCCAGTGAGGACAGGCCCAGCTAGACCACTGTTGGTGGCCAGTGTCCGTTCTGACCCGTTTTGATTTGCCGGTGCCCGTGCCAGGCTCTCATTCTGCAAATATCTAGTTACAAGTGCCTTACCAAACCACTTGCCTTGGAGCCTAACTCATGTATGTCAGAGTAGAACTGTGCTCCACAGAGTTTTCAATGGCTGATTTTTCGGAACTAGTCATCAGGCCTTTCTTCCAAGGTGCTTTGTGGTGGACTTGAACCTTTCAATTAGCAGCCAAGTGTGTTACCCATGTGCACCACCCAGGGACTCCCAGAGCACCTGCCTTAAGAACTCCTAATGGAGTCAGATGTGTTAGCAGGCACTGTGCATCTGAGCTGTACGACTATGCTCAGCAGGAGCCCGCTAGGCACCATGGACCCCGAATCTAGATGTGGGCCCATGGGACAGGACAGAGGCCCTGCAGAGACTCAGCCTGCAGAGAAAGAACAATGAAGCAGACGTGCTGACGAGGTAAGCTGTGGTGGCTGGGGTGAGGCCTGCGACGATTGTCCAGTTCCCATGATGTCAGCCTCGACTTCCTTCCATTGGGCTTCCCGAGATCCCCTGACACCCTACAACAAATCCTCTTGACTGAGCTGAGTAGGCTTTTTTTTCTTGCCACCAAGCCACCCTTGACGAAGACACCTTTCAACACAGCTGCAGGATGGTCTCCGCCACCCACTCTCTCATTCTTTTCTTCTCCAGAAATCTGTGTGCCTTTGCTGGTAACACAGGCGCCCACACACACACAGCCTCCTTTCTACCTTAACAAATGCAGCCTGGCCACATCCCAGAGGGAGCAAGCAGCAGCCCCATAACTTAATCACACGACAGGTGAGCCGGCCTGTGCCAGCATCAACACCAGCTCGTCCCAGACCTGCCAGAATCCTTCACTGCTCGGGTTTCCTAACGACAGTCCTGACTACTGGGACTGGTTTGTGGAATATCTAAAAGTTTGCACCACCTGTGGCCCACAGCAGGGGAGGGGGGCGGTGTGCAGCCCAGCTGCTCAGGCAGGGGCATGTGGAGGAAGAGGGGCCTGGGGCAAATCAAGTGTGTTCAAGTGAACATTCATCATCTCAGATCACTAATCAGCAATGAGTTTAATGGTTTCCAAGGCAACTGATCACCCCCCTCCCCCCCCAGGTCCCGGAAGACTAGCTTTCTCAGTACTCAGGACAAGGCTGCCCCCTGAAATACCAAATTCTGCCACACACCAAATTTGTCCCTAAGGCTTTGGTCAAAAGAAAACTTTCCCTTACCCATGTTAAGGCTTTGAAGGAATATCCTATTCCCTTCTGAAGGAAATCCACTTTCTTTTTTTCTTTTTATTATTGTGATTTTATTGAAGTAAGATACGTATTAAAAAACTTGGCTATCTTAACCATTTTTAAGTGTACACTTCAGTGATCACTTACTTTCACTGGGTTGTGAATGTCCAACCGTCACCACTATTTCCAAAACTTTTCCATCTCCCCAAACAGCAACTCCATACCCATTAAGTAATAATTCCCCATTTTCCCCACCCCAGCCCCTGGTACTACTAATAAACACTTGTCTCTATGAGTTTGCCTATTGTAGATATTTCATGGAGTCCCTGGGTGGTGCAAAGAGTTAATGTGCTCAGCTGCTAAGCCAAAGGTTACAGGTTTGATTCTACCCAGAGGTGACTTGGAAGAAACGCCTGGTGACCTACTTCCAAAAAATCAGCCATTGAAAACCCTGTGGAGCACAGGTCTACTCTGATTACACGGGGTCCCCATGAGTTGGGATCAATTACGCGGCAACTGGTTTTTTGGTTTTGTTTTGTTTAAGGTATTTCATATAAGCGGGATCATATGACATTTGTTCTTTTGTGTCTGACTTATTTTACTTCTTGGTGGTTTTTTGATTCTTCACTGTTCTGTTATTCCTAAAAATCGGAAATCCCTACACCTTCTCTGGAATTTTTCTGTCAGATGTTACAGTTTTGGGCTATGGAAGAAGATTGTTTCAATCTGTTCCATTTGTTTTTGTTCATTTTCTCTTCCAGAGACAGTCTTCTCCAGCCCTCATTCAGTTGCTCACTTCAGGTGAGACACTAGATGTCTTATGGTATGTGGATTGGAATGGCATCCGTTCAGTGGCCCTTTCACGAGAAAGGGACATACTCTGGCAAGCGTGCAGTTCTAATGAATGGCAGGTACTTTTCCCCACCTGACAATGCATGCAGCTATGGAACCACAGCCCACGTTACACGGTGACATCATTGCATGCACTTCCCTGCAGCCTGTTTTTGAAGGGACCACTATTTGAAATTAAGATGGCACTCCACATTAGAAAGGGAAAAAATCTTCATCCTTTTATTTTTATTTATGGTGAGTCACAGAGGTAATGGTGACTGTAAAAACCAAAGACCCAAGCCCACTGCCATTGAGCCAACTCTGACCCATGGAGACCAGGTGTTACAGAGAAGAGCTGCTCCATATGATTTTCTTGGCTGTAATCTTCATGAAAGCAGAACACCAGGCCCTTCTTTCGTGTACTGCTGGTGAGGCTTGAACCACCAAACTTTAAATTAGCAGTCAAGTGCAAACCATTTGTGCACTCAGGGACGGTAGTGACAGTATGTATAGGTATACCTCTCATGCACATGTTTTCATGACATGAAAAAGAAATAAGAAAACACAGTTTGCATTACACAAATTGTGCTTAGTTTTAACGTGATGACAATCACGTGCCAGCACCACATAAGTGACAAAGCTGCTTGGGTGTCATAGGCACACATAGTGGTGGTTTAGGTGACCTGTCACCCAGGTGCCATCTTGTTCCTCTAATTACCATTGGTCATAACTGTGCAACAATCCATTGTCCTGGTTTATAAACACATGGCATTTATTTTCAGTCTTATATGACTGACAGGCTTTCCTCTGTGATATTTAGGTTTCCTTTTTTTTTTTAACCAGTTCATAGTATTAAGTTTTTGATGACAAGATATATCCATAAAACACCTTGGTTATTGAAATTCTTGAGGAAGAGTAATTTAATTATAGTGAATGTGAGTGTTTCTAGCCCCAACCATCTTTTTTTTTTTTTAACCACTAAAGCAATTACTTTTTAATTTGATTTTTGATAGCTTGAGGTTTCTTAAGAATGCAACTATGGCCTTATTACAAAACCCACTGCACCTTGAAATCCAGTTAACCAGGATGGTGTTTTCTGGTTAAACAAGCATTCAATGAGCTATATATAAACAGAGAACCAGGCTAGGAGTCAGAACATCTCACCATCTATCAGGGCACTACTGCCTGATGGAAACATTCCTTGCAAATTCTCTCTTCCTTCTGTTCTGACTCTCTGTACCCAGTGGCCACCTGCTCTGCCCTCTACCATGGCCCCTCAGGGTCAGCTAAGTAGAAGGAAGGGCTTTGGGCAAACGACTGACCTTGACTTTCCAACCCTGTTCCTTTGGCAAAAAATCATTCATTTCACTTACACAGAGATACATGACCACTATCTTATTAACAAAAATATCAGCTTGGCAAACAGTAAACACCCAGTATTGGATCAGGGAAGGAGGTGGGGTGGCAAGGGTAGGTGCAGGCGGAAAGCACAAGGAAGCTGTTACAACACCGGAGATGATGACGGCTTGGACCAAGGCACTGAAGGTGGAGACAAGTAGACAAATTAATAGAATTGTGATTAGTCTGATAACAGTCATAGAGATTTTAAGGTCGATTAGACTAAAAACCGTATCTGGGCTCACATGTACCTCCGCTTCACCGGCTAGAGACTGGATTTTAACCACTGTCGCATAAGAGGGAGTGGCTGATTTGTTGTATCAGTCAGGGTAGGCTTGGTTATGTACAGAACAAACAGGCCCAACACCTCTTGCTGTGAATTCAACAGCAAGCTTATTTCTCTCCCACTCGACCACCCAGCGCCGTCAGCTCATCATGGTTACTCAGAGCCCAGGCTGATGGAGGCTCCATCTCATCTCATGCTTCCACAGTCACCACCACAGTGGAAGGACACTTGGTGGATTGCATCATTTCTGCTCACATTTAATTGGCAATGCAATCAGTTTGGTTAACATGAGTCAGTCCTAGAACAAAACCATTTCTGCTGAGTCAGTTCTAACTCATGGCAACCCTGTGTGTGTCAGAGTAGAACTGTGCTCCACAGGGCTTTCAGTGGCTGTGATCTTTTGGAATTAGATTGCCAGGGCTTTCCTCTAAGGTGGCTCTAGGTGGGTTAGAACTGCCAACCTTTTGGTTAGTAGCCAAGTACTTAACAGTGCACGCCACAGGGACTCCAGTCAGTCCCTGATAACATTTAACTGGTAAAATTCATTTCAGGATCAAAGAATTTGATGATTCCATTAAGAAAGTGCCCCCAGGAAGGCCCTGCCTGGAGTAGAGGACAGATTTGTTCCTTTAGAAGATTGAGTCAAAATGTTCATGACCCCTGTATGTACCCTGTGGGAGAGCTTTCTGAATAAATGTTTCACTGAGGGAGCCCTGGCGGTGCAGTGGTTAAGAACTCAGCTGCTTACCAAAAGGTCAGCAGTCGGAATCCACCAGCCGCTCCTTGGAACCCCTATGGGGCAGTTCTACCTTGTTCTATAGGGTCACTATGAGTTGGAATTGGCGAAAGCAATGGGTTTCGAGGTAGAGTTGAGTTACAAAAAGGAACTTGGGCTTTGAAATCAGACCGAAACCAAAAACCAAACCCATTGCCTTCGAGTCAATTCCAACTCATAGTGACCCTATAGGACAGGATACAACTGCCCCATAGGGATTCCAAACAGCACCTGGTGGATTCAAATTGCTGACCTTTTGGTTAGCAGCCGAACTCTTAACCACTATGCCACCACGGTTTCCTTGAAATCAGACAGGCTTGCCTTATTAGCTCAGTGACCAGGCAGGATGTTATCTGCCTCTCAACCTGTGTGTCCTCTAAGTGTCCAAATGTAAAATAGACACACATCTGCCACATGGCTGTTGTAAAATAAAAACCCAAAAACCAAGTCCTCTACCATAGATTCAATTTCAATGAATAGCAGCTCTATAAGACAGACTAGAACTGCCCCACAGGGTTTCCAAGGAGCACCCAGTGTGTTCGAACTGCTGACCTTTTGGTTAGTGGCTGAGTTCTTAACCACTGCGCCACCAGGGCTCCATCCCCTTACTACACAGGTACTAATACACTGTGAAAAACAGGTTTTTTTGAGCCCAGTGACACTCTGTAGGACTCTATCATGGAGAAAAGTATATCGGCTTTCTCCTTTTTGTTCCGTCAATAGACAGGTTTAATCTGTAGACTATGGGGTTACTTCCTCACAGAACAACCATCTAGACGTCACTTCACCTCTCTGAGCTTCCAATTCGTCACCTATAAATCGAGGCAAGCAACAGCTATCCCGTGTATCATACACAGACGTTGTGAGAATCAAATCAAATGAAATTGAAAACGAATGTGAAATGGTGGGGTGAACGGTCAGACCTGACCCAGATGTTAGCAGTATTATTTAGGCTTGAAACAGGCAGTCAGCCTCAGGTGACTTTTCAGCCAAATTTGCTACAAATGTAGAAAAGATCTATTTGAGGGTTTTTGTTTGTTTGTTTGTTTTCTGTATAAGGTGAAGAGAATTAAAGGATGGGGGTCACAAGATTCTTTCATTTGCAATCTGCCTGTCCAGGAACCAGAAACCTGATTTTGAAAGCTTTACTGTAAGTGTACCTCACACCCTCCCACCCTCTGCTCTTCCTCTCCGCAGAGCTCCACCTGTCCTCACCCAACAAGCCGAGACACAGACTTCCCTCGTTCTCTGTTTTCCCCTCCTCTCTGGTGGCACAGTGGTTAAGAGCTATGGCTGCTAACCAAAAGGTCGGCAGTTCAAATCCACCAGCAGCTCCTTGGAAACCCTATGGGACAGTTCTGCTCTGTCCTACAGGGTTGCTATGAGTTGGAACCAACTCGACGGCAACTGGTTTGGTTTAACAGGTTGCAGTGAGTCTCTAACCTCTTCCCACACACCTAGACCTAGAAGGTGAATTGAAGTCAATTTCTCCTGCTTCTGGCAGGAGGTCCATGACTGAGGAAGACAGCTAGTAGGAGAGAAGAAAGTGATTCAGAGAGAGAAAGAGAGCTGCTGTCGCGTCAAGTCTGACTCATGGTGACCTTACAGACAACAGAACGGAATTTTGCCAGGTGCTTTGTGTCATCCTCATAATCGCCAGCATATTCAAGTCCATGTTGCAGCTATTGTGTAAATCCACCTCACCAAGAGACTCTCATGCTCTCGTTGGCCCTGAACTTCACCAGACATGATGTCCTCCTCCAGCAACGGGTCCCTCCTGATGATGTGTCCAAAGCAAGCAAGTCAGACAATATTCTGTTATGGTCCATAAGGTTTTATTGGCTAATTTTTGGAATTAGGTCACCAGGCTTTCTTCTCCCAAAATTGCCATGGCACAACTGGAAACAGTTGCCCACGTCCCCTTTTATCCATGGTCCCCAGATGGCTGTCTTACAACTTCCCTGTCCTCAAATCTAGACACTGCATGTAACTGCCCATTGGTGGGGCATGTGGGCTGGCTGGTGGGGCAGAGGCAGGGAGCACACGACACAGATGGCCTCCTCGCTCATCTGTCATCCATGCTGTCATCCTCCAGGTCCTGGGAGAACCCAGGCCCTCACCAGGAGGACAAGTCCACGTGGCTGCGCTGCTCCTCAGCCAAGAAAAACACTCCTGGTAAGAAATACTGGCGTTCTCAACTCCACCCACTTCTGCTGGCATGGGGCACAGACGGGAGTCAGACCCAGCCACCCACTGTAACTGTCCAGAACCAGTGTCAGTTCCCCAAGGTTGAGCTCAGCTGAAGGGATAGACCCAATGTTCTGAGACAACAGCCCTGGCAAGGGATAAAGCTATACACAGAGACCATGACACATAAAATGAGTCCCTGCCCAGAAGAGCTTACACCCTAATACGTATACGGGCAGGAGCAAAACATGTTTCTCCCATACGGCATGTTGATGAGATCTTGCTCTTAATTGTATAAATCTTTGCAAATCCTCCAGCTTGAAAGATGAATTGGGGGAAGCTAGTGCGTAGAGCAGGAAGTATCTCAGGCTGCTGTGGATAATGTGACAAGCCCAGAGACTCGTGACCGGAGAGGCTTGTGTTTGGAGGGTCCTGCCAGGAGGGGCAGGTGCTGCTACTGCTACTGCTGCTGCTGCTACTGCTGCTACAGACAGTCCTCCACATTGTCCCCTGCGATAGCCACCAAGCCCAGGCTACTGCCTAGCCCACCCATGGTCCCCTCCATGCATCTGCCCTTCCCAATAGCAGCATGCCCCATGCCCACTGAGGCTCTATGACAACGGGCACCTACCACCAGGCACCACATAGTCCCTGCCCAATACTTACTATAAGGACGAACAGGTTAATTAATGCAAAAAAGAGCCCTGCGAAAAGGGATCTCACTACAAGATAAGCATGAGATGTGTACTTGGTCACTTTCATAAATGAGGGTCTTGATGATGCCACACACAAAGCACATGATCTTTGAGTCATAGTTTGTTGAAGCTGGAAGGAATCTTAGATATTGAGTAGTCGGGCTATTTCCTTTTGCACATGACAAATTTTCTCTATTGCACCAAACAGGGAATATCTTAATTATTTGCCAAAATAGGGTCTTAGTAAACTGAAGGCAAATAATTGCCACAAGGTAACATATACCCATTGATAACAAGTCAATTCCAACTCATAGGCACCCTGTAGGACAGAGTAGAACTGCCCCATAGGGTTTCCAAGAAGCGGCTGCTGGATTTGAACTGCCGATCTTTTGGTTCGCAGTCAAGCTCTTAACCACTGTGCCACCAGGGCCCCACACAAGTTAACGTAAGGACCACAAAAATCTGGCTAGCCTTGTTGATGGTCTTTATTAAGAGGTCTTTTAAAATCTTTACCTTGTAAATCCCTATTTCATTGCAAATTCTACAAGGTTAGGGCGTATATTCATGGGTGAGAAAGAGATCAGCTTTTTTTTTTAAGATTGTGAAGATATACAGAGCTGTAAGCATTGCTTTGAAAGTTAACAGCATTTACTGAGTAGTTGTTCCATAGGAGACCCTGCAATAGGCACTTAAATTCAATGACCCTGACCCCAGATGCTCTCAATTCCAGGAGAGGCCAGAAAAATATGCACAAATGATCCTGATACAGGGTAGACTACGACACCGTGAGAACAGAGAAACAAGTCTCCAAGGAAAAACAAACTGGAGGGACTTGGACCCAGAAGGTAGAGGGGAAAGAATGGACAAAGGTAGAAAGGTAGATGGAGACAGGAAAGGTGTATCAGATGGAGGGATTAGCATCGGCTAAAGCAAGGGATGGAGCCCTAGTGGTACAGTGGATTAGGGCTCAGCTGCTAACCAAAAGGTCAGCAGTTTGAATCCACCAGCTGCTCCTTGGAAACTCTATGGGGCAGTTCTACTCTGTCCTATAGGGCTGCTATGAGTCGCAATCAACTAGACGGCAATGGATTTGGCTTGGGTTTAAAGCAAGGGATGGAAGGATTTTTTTTTTTTTTTTTTTTGCACCGACTGTATGTTAGGCCCACCACCTGTCCATCTGCTATAGTATGGTGGCTTGCATGTCGCTGTGATGCTGGAAGTTGTGTCACTGGTATTTCAAATACCAGCAGGGACAACCATGGTGGACAGGTTTTAGCAGAGTTTACAGACAAAGACAGACTCGGAAAGAAGGTGTGGGAATCTGTTTCTGAAAATCGGCTAATGAAAACCCTATGGATCAGATCAGACCATTGTCTGATATAGTGCTGGAAGATTTGCCCCTAGTTAGAAGACACTCAAAATACACAGTGCCTGCAACAATGGGCTCGAGCATACCAGTGATCACGAAGATGGCACAAAACATTCTGTTGTACATGGGGTCGCCATGAGTCAGAGCTGATGGCAACTATCGACAACAGCAATGTCTTAGGCACTTAACAGGTGTAATCTCACTGAATACTCACAACAACCTCTGAAATAGGCACCATTGCTTCCATTTTTCAGAGGAGGAAACTGAGCCTTGGGAAGATTAAACTACATGCCCAGCTCATGTAACATATGCAGGGAGGAGAAAGCCAGGCTTTAAACCCTGTTTTGTGGCTGACTCCAGAGGCAGTGCTTTTTCCACTTCACTAGGCTGCCTTCCAGGGGGAATGGAGACTGCAGCATATTTCAGGAACGTTAGCTCAGTGTGGCTAGTTCATGGGGCAGAGAGGAGAAGAGTGGGACCTGGACTGCAAGAGGTTAAGAGAATGAGGAAGTGGCGTTCCAGGAAAATTCTAGAGAAAGGAGGGAGGGAGGAAAAAGGCAAAGTAAGGGTTTTGTTGTTGGTTGTTTTCGAAGATAAAGGAAATTACAGTAAGTCTCAAGATTCAGGGGCCGGGGGATGGAAGGTTGGAGATGAGGAGCAAATACTATTGGGGGGAGATGGCAGTGGAAAGGAAGTGATGGATTCAGGAGCACAGGTGGATGGGGTGGCCTCAGAAAGAAGGAGGAACCTTTCTTCCCCCAAAAGAGGATGAAAAGAAAAGAGAACCAGAGATCGTCCATACTTGTTTTTTAAAGCTCAGCAGCATGGAGCCTGGATCTCGTAGCCAGCTCAGTAAGCAGCTCTGCCATGGAGAGAGGAGGCAGGCAGGGTCAGCTAGGGCTTGTGGATAGTGGAAAAGGTTTGGAGCAGCTGTCAGTGGAAACCTGATAGGGAGCTAAAAATGGAGTTTAATGCAGATGGCTGTGGGGTGCTCTGAGCCCGGTGCAGGAACAGGCAGTGGGTCCAGTTACCCCTGTTACATGGACCTCATCAACAGAATCCAGCGGTTTGGGATTAGGAGTGGATGACAGGGTTGGCCAGGGAGACACAGCGGAAGGTTAGGAGAGCAAGGAATGGAGGTGCCTTTGATGACTTTGCTAAAACAGCTCACCAAGGAATCCAAACTGGAGAGGGAGGAAGGGAACAGATACAGCTGTGATGGGCCCGAGATGCTAGACCAGTAGGGAGGGGCTCCTGGGGCCACAGGGAAGGCAAAGAAAAAGCCAAGTGGGAAGGAGGGAGGGATAGGAGGAAGGAGGAGATGTGTTGTCGGCCACAGAGGAGCATACGAGATAGCCATCAATGGGGAAGGGGGAGCCTCCTGCAGGGTGGTCAGGTCCGGGGTGTGGCCGTGCAGCAGGGACTGAGATGCAGATGACAAGGAGATGACTGGGGTTCAGGGGGGGTCAGTGAGTGAGGGGCACTTATGACCAAGGGATTGCTGGCCTGTGGCTAAGGCAGGGAAGGATGGCAGGGATAGGCAGGAGGGAGAGCCGTGCTGAAGCCATCCACCAAACTAAGTCTGAGCTGCCTAAATGCAGAAAGGCCAAAGAGAGCTGACTTATGAAAAGGGAAGTTCAGCTCTATTTCTAGTGAAACAGTGTCACAACCAGTGCCGTTCCCCACCCCACCCCTAAAAAGAAAAAGCAACTAAAATAGGAGGCTGCATAGAGTTCAACCAAACTAGATAACCATAGGAGGAAACGCTCAGAGAGAGAAGAGAGGGGAGGGGAGTAAGGAGGGGCAACAGAGAGGAATTGTGCCGAGGTGTTGTGTGGGGTTGCCAAGGCTGAGAACTGAGAACCTCAGGTTTAGAAAGTGTCCCCTCTGACCCAACGCCTTAAACAATGCCAAACTTTGTTAAAAGACATCTGAGCACCCCAACTCCTATTCACAGCAGACACCCCAGAACCCACCCCTGTGTCTGGTCTCTTTCTTAACACCTGTTCCATGCCAGCACTGGCCAGACTCCAATTCCTGGCCCCAGCTTCACCCTCTTTGACTAGAAAACAGGCTTGACTCAACCTAGTTTGACCTTGGTCCTTGGATACCATTTTAGACTCACCTATGGCCTCCGCTGCCAAGTCCTGCCAGTCCTTGCCTACTTCAAGAGAGCACTTAATTATGGTATACGTGCAATTGGGCTTAGTACGTACCAGGCATGGGCTACAGAAGGCCTGAGAGGTCACTCAGGTCCATATGTATTCCTTCTGTAACATTTCCACCAAGAGTTGTCCAACTTCTGCTTGGGAGCTTACTCCCTGTGATGCAGTTCCTCTCATTGTTGAATGGCTCTGTTGGAAACTTTCCACCCCTGAATCCTTTTTCTGTCCGTCACAGTCTTGCAGACCAGCTACATTCCTTTTCCATATGATAGGAATCTGAAGACCATCAGAGCTCAACAGAGCCTTCTCCTTTCCAGGAGAAATATCTCCACTGTTTACACCTCTTCTCATGAGACACATGCTCAGGTTCCTTCACCACCCTGCCTGTCCTTTCTACTTGTCAAGGTCCCTCTTAAAATGTGCCCCCAGGATAATAAATGGCAAACACACAGTGCTACCTATGAGCCAGCCACTTCCTATGCCTTCACACACATTAACTCATCTAATCCTCACACCATACTATGCACTACTCTTGGTGCCATTATTATTCTATTTTATAAATGAGGAAACAGAAACAGAGTGGTAAGTACATTGCACAAGGCTAGGACCAGCAACAGAACCAAGGGTCAAGTCCAGGCAATCTGGACTGTGATCATAACCCCCATGTCAGCAGCTCTAAAGCTTGTCTACACATTGGAATCACCTCAGGGAACTATAAATACTGCTGAGCCTGGGCCCCACCTCCAGAGATTGGGATATTATTGGGTTGGGGTGTCATCTGGGCATCCAAATATTTAAAAGATATCCGGGTGATTCTAATGTGCCGCCAAGGTTAAGAACTACCGCTCTATATTTTAGGAATGCGACACTTGAAGGGAGCTGTGGGAATTTCCCTTGTAGAGAATAACACAGGGACAGGCCCAGACATGGGTGACCAGAGCCAGGCTGGCAGGAAAGTCAAGTAAACAGTTACTCAGGTAGTATGAGTTTAGAGGCACTGGGATGACCCCCGGAAACCCTGGTGGCATAGTAGTTAAGAGCTATGGCTGCTAACCAAAAGGTCAGCAGTTCAAATCCACCAGGCACTCCTTGGAAATCGTACGGGGCAGTTCTACTCTGTCCTATAGGGTCGCTATGAGTCAGAATCGACTCGATGGCAATGGGTTACAGATTGGGAGGACCCCCCAAGAAGCTCTGGTGGCACAACGGTTAAAGCGATCCAGAGCTAACTGAAAGGTCGGCAGTTTGAAACCAGCAGCCATTCCAAGGGAGAAAGACGTTAGTGGTCTGCTTCCATAGAGATTTACAGCCTTGGAAACCCTGTGGGGTCTCTATGAGTCAGAATCAACTTGATGACAGTGGGTTTTGGTTTGGGGGAGGACACCCATTCTCAAAAAGGAGGAGGAGGAAGAAGAGGAGATGGAGGGAAAGGAAGAGAAGAAAAAGGAAGAAGGGAGAGGAGGAGGAAGAAAGAAAAGAAAAATTACGCACAAAAATCTCTCCTCACAGGGCACTTCGCTTCACGAGCTATCTCAGGGAAAGACTACCACCCACCTTGGACACAGAGCAATCATTTCCCTAGACTAGCAGCTCCCACCAGGGCCACCAACAGCACAGCCTCCAGACCTGCCTTCAAAAGCTGGAGGTGGATGGAGTGAAGAAGCTGCCCTCCCCGCCCCTAGATCTTTTCACTGGTTTCTTGAATGAGCACAAGAAAGGACGGGGCTGCAGGCTCCACAGGCCTAAGGAAAAGGGTCTCTCCATCCCCAGTAGAGCACATTCTCCACCTCCTGCCTCCAAGGGGGGCTCACAGAACATTTCCAATTGGTCAGCTGTTTGCTCTCGGGCCCTGCTGTTCCTCTGCTGGTGTTCCCTGTTGAACCTAAACTCAGGTTACCTCCTTCACATCATGAGGTTGTTTCATTGACTAAAGAGTGCCATCAGATATTCTTTGCCTGTTGCTGAAAACTTCCTCATCTTTCAGTTCCTTGAGCTTGCTCTTAGCAGTCTGGGCCACAGCGCCAGAGCCCAGGGCAAGGATCGGAGCCCTTAGCTGCTCAAGGGGTAGGGTAACCCTCTCCTCCCTTTTGTTTCCCACCTCCCCCGCAGAGCCAACCCTGCAAGCCCCAGATGCCCAGGAACCTGAGTGCAAATAAGAGAGAACCTACCCTCTCCTCCATGCCCTATTAATATTTCATGCAAACATCTGAATGCAAATCGGCTTCACTTTTGTTTCATTCCCCGTTCAAAACTATGCCTCTCTGATGCACAATGCCTTTCCTACAAGGCACCAGCAGGCCTTCCCTCCGCTGCAAGTAGGGGGCAGAGGCTAGGCTCCTAACCCTGAGAGCAAGCTCGGAGAGGGCCTGTGTATGGCCGGAGGCACATCCTACAACTCCAAACTCTATGTTTTCAGGATATTTCCAAACGAGAGTGTGTCTGAAGGGCATTTGCTCTCTGTGGAGGTCACGGAGACTTGCCAGGAGCACCAAACCTGTGAGAGGAATTTTGCCAACAGGGACAGAATAGAAGCAGCCTGGAAGCCCTGAGAAAATAATCTTCTCCCAACCCTGGATATCCTCTTTTTCTACCGATAAAAAAAAAACAAGATGGTTCAACTGACAGCTTTGTCCCTGTCCCTCCACAGCCTATGAACCTGGCTACTTCCTGGTCTCTGCTGCACAACTGAGGCTCAGAGGGTTAAAGACAAGGGAGGACTGAATGTTAAAAGGAGGGCAAGAAAAGCAAAGGACCATGTAAAAATATCTCATGCTTGGGAAGGTGAAGGACTGGGTAAGTGCTTGAGGAACAAGGAAATTGCACCAATCTAGGATATTTATTAATGAGTTAATAAATTCCTGATAAGAATTTAAAGCTGGTATAGAGTTCGCTCACTAGAAGCATACGGTAAGTAGAGGTACCGGCCAGTGCCTTATATTTTTGTAGGGAAGAGGGTGATGATAAAGAAGCAGTTCTGGCCATGTTGACTTACTGTTGGTTACATTTCATTTTTGGCTTCTCTGTAAGTGTTTATACGGACGCACACACGCAAACCTAGGAGCTGAGAGAGTCGTTCCTCTCTCACCTGACGCATAGGCTTATGCTTAAACAATGTAAGAAACTAGGGCTTCCTAAATGCTCACAAAACATCTGTCAGGATAAAGGTGCCATAATTCCTTGAGAATTGTTTTCTAGATTTAAGAGGGATGGGAATAGTCCTGAGAAAAGAGATAAAAGACCCAAAAGGGCTAACTGGTATACCAGTTCACACAATCCATCAGGCAAACAAAGACCTCCCACCTGCCCCCGACTCCTCATGCCTAGCTGAACCACTCCGCTTATTTATTTCAAAGTGTTTACCCATATGACAGCACAAACTGTCACAAGTTGGTGATTCACTGATGTAACCCTAGAATCATGATGCAGGACATTACTCTGCAACCGACCATCAAAACAGTTCAATAGCAACATCAGGCGAGGAGAAGAAGAAGCAGTGAAGAGGAAGAAGGCAGGGAGATCAAAAATAAGGCAGAATTACACAGGTTACTTTCAGATCACTGGGTCTAGAAATTAACTTTTAAAAACCCACCTAGAGAGTATAAAACCAAAACACCAAACCCATTGCTGTGAAGACGATTTCAACTCATAGTGACCCTATAGGGCAGCGTAGAACTGTCCCACAGGGTTTCCAAGGAGTGGCTGGTGGATTCGAACTGCTGACCTTTTGATTAGCAGTCATAGTTCTTAACCACTACGCCACCAGGGCTCCACCCCAAAAAAAAAACCATTGCCGTAGAGTTGATTCCGACTCATAGTGACATTATAGGACAGAGTAGAACTGCCTCATAGAGTTTCCAAGGACTAGCTAGTGAATTCCAACTACCAACCTTTTGGTTAGCAGTCAAATGCTTAACCACTGCACCACCAGGACCCCATACTAGAGAGAGAATTAGTAACAAAGACTACCTAGGCAAACAGAAAATTAACATTCTCGTTGTTTTTTTTTAAACGGGAAGTGAGGGAAAGAGAATAAAACCCAAAACATCTTCACCTATAATCATAATAGAAATGTGTTCATTGTCAACATGTGCAAAATAAAGGTATTTCAGTGGAAACGAAATGATGCCTGAAAATGGAAGATGTATAACGCCACTAACAAGGGCGGATAATTCCTTCTAAGGGAGGCCATTTGCTCAGTCAACAGTAAAACTCAGCTAAATTGGTACTGACCCAACTTTTGAGATCCATGAATACAAAGACCAAGTGTTGACATTTTATAAGGACCTTTTTCCTCTATGGAAACCCTGGTAGAATAGTGGTTAAGTGCTATGGCTGCCAACCAAAAGGTTAGCAGTTCAAATCCACCAGGCACTCCTTGGAAACTGTGGAGCAGTTCTACTCTGTCCTATAGGGTTGCTATGTGTCAGAAACAACTTGATGGCAACGGGTTTGGTTTTGTTTTTCTCTATGGTTTTAGTTGCATTACGCTAGGTCACTAGATACTATTTCAAATTCTACATTATCAAAGACTTGTATCTCCTTCATAGGACTGTTGTGAGGAATTCACAAGGTTGAAAGGATTCATGAATAATCTTAAGTTTCTCACATGGAAATAGAGTGGGAAATACAAGATGATGATCATAAAAATAGCTGTGGCTGGAGGAAAAGGATGGGAACCATAGTCAAGAGAAAACGTGTAGATTGAAAAAGCCTACTCACCATTAGCATATTTATGTGAGGAATGCGGAAGTTATTGTTTCTGCAATATAAACTATGAAGACTAAAAGTCAACCAGAGCTTGTTGGCTGGTAGAAAGGCCCAGAAAATATTGGAATTCTCAGCTAGAAGACAAGCCACTCTACCAGAGGCCTATCAGACTCTGGAGGTGAAGGGTGACGAAGGAGGTACAAGTTGTATGTTGATCAGCAACAGACATAAGTTCTAAAAGGTAGAAAAACAAACAGACAAAACTCCCCACTGATGTAAAGCCTCACCACTCAAACTGTCCACCAGCATCAGTCAGTTTGTCATGCTGTGGTGGCTTGTGTGTGGCTGTGATGCTGGAAGCTGTGCCACCAGTATTCAAATACCAGCAGGGTCACCCACGGTGGACAGGTTTCAGCAGAGCTTCCAGACTAAGACAGACTAGGAAGAAAAGCCTGGCAATCTGCTTCTGAAAATCAGCCGATGAAAACCCTAAGGATGGCAACAGAATATTGGCCGATACAGTGCTGGAAGATGAGCTCTCTAGGTTGGAAGGCACTCAAAATACACAATAGCTGCTACAATGGACTCAAGCATACCGATGATCGGGGAGATGGTGCAGGACCAGACAACGTTTGATTCTGTTGTACATGGGGTTGCCGTGAGTCAGAGCTGACTTGATGTCAACTAGTAACCAGGACAACTCAGATTGTAGTCAGGAACCAGCAGGACCTGCACATTGCCCCCCACCCCCTCCAAACCTCCTGAATCAGAATTTGCATCTTATCAAGGTCCCCATAGATTCATATGCACACTCAAGTTTGAGAAACCTTGAAGAACCTTTGCTGTGTGTAAGCAAACAATTTCACCCCAAGCCCACCACAAGGTATTGGAAAAGGAGTTTCAAATTCCGTGAGAGTATTGAAGGAGGGTAGTTGAAAAAAGCGAAGTAGTTTTTCCCAGTATTTTCTTCTTAGATAAGCAATCCTCTCCCTTTTTTATATTGTGCACAGTCCTAAAAATGCTGACTACTTTGCATTAAATGTCTGTGACAAATTCTATCAAAATCTGCTACTTTCTCTTAAATCACAGAATTTAACATTTCATCAGTTATGAACATTGGAGTTCCCCCGGGTGGTGAAGACAGTTAACATGCTTGGCTAGTCACAGCAAGGTTGAAGGCTCCAGTCCACGCCTGGTGACCTACAACTAAAAAAAAAAACCAGCCATTGAAAACCCTGTAGAGCACCATTCTACCCTGACACCCAAGGGGTGTCAGAGTCATCTCGATGGCAACTGCTAATTATGAACATATATAGGATACGTCTATACAGCTTGACGATTGTATAATCAGTGTGATTTGCTGTTGTCATTCATTAAAGCGTACCCCATCTGCATGTGTTAACAGAATCCACATAAGACTCTTTTTATGGCTGTAGAAAGAACATCCTGACTAGCTCTTTGGGCTCCTTCCCTATTTGAGGGCAATTGTAATTCTCCAGTATTACACATAGAGGTGTCGTGAATATGACTGTACAAGTCACTGATTTTCCCCCTTTCAAGTTACCTCCTGGGGGTACTTTCCCCAAAGAGATCAGGCAGAATTCCTTACTTCAAGGATCTTTCATGTGTGGGGGGGAGAACAAGATGGCGGCACACCAGTCATACAGTGGGTGGGGGGCTGGATAGCCTTGGTCTGTCCTTCAGGGGGACTCTTCTCCCCTCTCCACTCTGCCGCCGGCCCCAGGAGGCTGGCCTTCATGAACTATACCAAAGGGCCCCCTTGACCCTGGTATCCCATAGGGTTGACCAGCAGAAGGCTCCAGAAGGATATTGGAGACTGGGTGGAAAGTAAGGGGGACTCCATCTCTGACAGGCCTCTCTACTATCAGGAGTCTTCTCTGGGTTCTAGAAACCCTACCTTTCCTTGCCCTTCAGGCTTATAGCTGGCCAGGGTGTCCCTGATGCCAGCTGCCATGGATTGAATTGTATACCCCCAAAAATATGTGTCAACTTGGCTAGGCCATGATTCCCAATATTGTGTGATTGTCTACCATTTTGTCATCTGATGTGATTTTCCTGTGTTATAAATACTACCTCTCTGACATTAATGAGCCAGGATTAGAGGCAGTTATGTTAACGAGGCAGGACTCAATATATAAGATTAGTTGTGTCTTACGCCAATCTCTTTTAAGATATAAAAAAGATACAACAGAGAGACAAGGGGACCTCATACCACTAAGGAACAAGAGCCAAGAGAATAGCACGTCCTTTGGACCCAGGGTCCCTGCACTGAGAAGCTCCTTGACCAGAGAAGATTGATGACAAGGACCTTCCCCTAGAGCTGACAAAGATAGAAAGCCTTCCCCTGGAGATGGTGCCCTGAATTCAGACTTTTAGCCTCCTCAACTGTGAGAGAATAAACTTCTGTTTGTTAAAGCCATCCACTTGTGGTATTCTGTTATAGCAGCACTCGATGACTAAGACCCCCACCCAGGTGGTCTCCCGCCCCTGCTGGTTTTCCATAACCCTGCCCTCACATTGGTAAGTAGTCCATCATTACAGTCTCCTCAAGAACCTGCCAGGAGCCTGTATGAAGTGCCAGCATGCTGAGAGACTACTCCCAAGGGGCTCTAACCATTGAGGGCGGGGCCATGGAAGTCCTGCCAGAAGTGCCTGCTGAGCTGGAACATAAAAGGCAAAAAAAAGTCAGTCTAGGGTGGAGGGAGGAGGAAGCATCAAGGACGAAAGGGGGCAGGCGAGAGGAGGACTGGTGCACTGAAGAACTTCTAGAGATTCAGGGCAGCTGCGTCTTGGGAAGGGAGGAAGCTGGAGAGGAAAGGAGACAAAGCCTCAAATAATTATGAAGTCCAGGCATGTCCATAAGAGGAAGTTTATGCATCTATTGAAAGTTATAGTCACAGAAACTTTTTAATGACTTAGTCCATTCATTCAGAGGGCATTGGCGGTTCAATGGTAGAGTGCTTGCTTTTCACAAAGGAGACCCAGTTCTGTTCCCAGCCAATGCACCTCAGATGCAGATACCACCCATCTGACAGTGGAGACTTGCATGTTGCTATGAGGCTGAACAGGTTTCAGCAGAGCTTCCAGACTAAAACAGACTAGAAAGAAAGGCCTGGCGATCTACTTTTTTGAAAATTAGTCAGTGAAAACCATACGGATCACAATGGTCTGATCCCCAGCTGATCATGGGGATCTTGCCGAATCGAGGAGCATTTGCTTCCACTGTGTGTGGGGTCCCCATGAGCTATGGGCCAATTCAACAGCAGCTAACAACATCAAAAACAACAACATTCATTCAACAAATAAGCTCCTCATGTACATACCAGTCATTGCACAAGGCCCTGGGGGTAGAACATGGACAGAGACCCAACTCCTGTACACCTTAGTAACCCTAGCAAATGCTGATATAATAACAGTGAAGAAGGCAAAAAGAATGGTTTGTTTGTACTGATCTCAAATCATAGGAAAAAACCTGGAAGAAAACACACTTAGAAGTCAATTAAAGTTGTCAATAAGTGAAAGAATTATTAGTGGTTTTTATTTTTTCTTTATATTTAGAAAACCATTTAGAAATAAAAAAGAAAACCCATTGTCATCAAGTTGATTCTGACTCATAGCGACCATATAGGACAGAGTAGAACTGCCCCATAGAGCTTCCAAGGAGAACGTGGCAGATTCAAACTGCTGACCTTTTGGTTAGCAACCATAGCACTTAACCACTATGCCACCAGGGTTTCCATTTAGAAATACACATTAGAAATACTACTAAAATACGGAAGTATTTTCCAGAACAAAATTTTTGGTCAATATTTTATTTTTATAAGAAAAGACAGTGCTATTTTAATTTTTTCTGTTGTTAAGATATCCCTCCTTCACAGAGGATGACGGCACTGACAGTAACTGGAAACACTGCTGTGCATCTCGTTTGACATCTTACATCCAGCATTCAACTCACAGAGGCTGATCAAACTCTGTCTTCAAGACAAGCCAAAAGAAGACAGAGAAGCAAGTTCTCAGGCCTTTAACCAGGAGCCCTGAGTGACAGGGTTTAAATGAGACCACCCACGCCTTCTCCTTGAGTTCCATTGCTTACTGCCTTATTCACCTGGGCTGGCTCATGACCTGGGCTGCTGTTCAGATCCCTACTCTGGTATGGGCCCCACAGGTTTCTGGTGTTTTCTCCCCAACACTTGGTGCAGGATCTCCCTTGGCTTCCACCCTGCACCCCACCCTTGCCTGGCAGGCTCACTTTGACAGTTTGATTGATGATAGCTGGTAATCAGCACTCGTCACCCTACCCTCGCTTCCTGGACTCTACTGAGTGTTCCCTCTGCTCCTTCAGAAGGGACACCCTCACCTCCACCCCTTATTGTGAGGCTCTGGTTTCTGTCCTGCTGTACCTTGCTATAAATGACATCTTCAAACTGACAGCCTCTGGTAACTTGATAGGGTACATAAAAGTGACACCCATTGCCAGCTGGGAAATTTTTATTACCAGCTGATAGCAACAATTTTTTAAATTAGGAAAGACTTATTAGAACAGAGAGAAATGATATTAATATTGAAGAAAATCAGGCATTTGTTCTTGTGCAAGATTCAATCGTAATTTTTTTAAAAAAAAGCTATCTAAAATACAATTTAAAAAAAAATCAAAAGCCAACAACAAACATTACATTAAACAATAAAATACTAAAGCTATTGCCATTAAATATATGAATAAACATGTGCATACCTATGTTCATTGCAGTATTACTCGCCATAGCAAGAAGATGGAAACAACCTAAGTGCCCATCGACAGGTGAATGGATAAACAAACAATGGTATATACACTCACTGGAATACTACGCAATGATAAAGAACAGTGATGAATCCATGCAACATCTCACAACATGGATGAACCTAGAGGGCATTATGCTGAGTGAAATAAGTCAATCACAAAAGGAAAAATATTGTATAAGAACACAATTATAAAAAGTCAAGAAAAGGTTTCCACATGGAAAGAAACATTCCTTGATGGTTACCAGGGATGGGAGGAGGAGGGAGGGAAATCACTAACTAGGTAGTAGACACGTATTAACTTGGATGAAGGGAAAGGCAATACACAATAAGGGGGTGTCAGCACAACATGACCAAAGCAAAGGAAGGCACTGGCAGGTATGCAAGAGTAAAAGGCAACAATGGTAAATACTATTACATACACTATCCTGCAATAAATAATTTACAAGTGGACATGTAGGTAGATATGTAAGTTGAACAGGTGTGGGATGGCCTATAGGAGTACACCCACACACATATATAAAAAATATATATATAGGTTTGGATATTTATATATGCTGCAAAATATCTGTGTTTACAGTAGACCCACAAGGGGCAAAGTTATGAAAACTCCTTAGCAATAAGCAGACACCTTGGGGGACTGAGCCACTGGGCTTGAGGGCTTAGGACCATAGTCTCAGGGGACCTCTAGGTCAATAGGCATAGCATAGTCCATAAAGACAATGTTCTACATCCTATTTTGGCAAGTAGCAACTGGGGTCTTAAAAGTTTGCAAGCAGCCATTTGAGATACACTATTGGTCTCTTCCTGTCTGGAGCAAAGAAGAGTGAAGAAAATCAAAGACTCAAGGAAACAATGAGTCCAAAGGACTAATGGACCACACAACCACAGTCTTGCTACCCTGAGACCAGAAGAACTAGATGGTGCCCACCAACCATTACTGACTGCCCAGATTGGGAACACAATACAGTTAGAGAAAAATGTAGAACAAAATTCACATTCACGAAAAAGACCACACTTACTGGCCTGATAGAGATTTGTCGAACCCCCAAGACTATGGCCCTTAGACACCTTTTGAAACTTGAACTGAACACACTCCCGGAGATTACTTTCCAGCCAAACAATGGACAGGCCTATAAAGTGAACAATAACACCCGTGAGGAACGTGCTCCTCAGAACAATCAACCATACGAGACCAAAAGGGCAGGATTTGCCCAAAAACAAAGTTCAGAAGGCAGAAAGGGGCAGGAAATAAGGGCGAATGGAAACGAGGAGCCCAGGGAGGAAGTGGGTTGAATGCTATCACATTATAGAGATTGCAACTAATGTCACAAAACAAAATGTGTACAAATTGTTGAATGGGAAACTAATTTCCTTTGTAAACATTCACCCAAATAAAAAAAAAATGTTAAAAAAAAAAAAATCGAAAGCCCACAACAAATTACATTAAACAATAAAATACTAAAGCTGTTACCATTAAGACTGAAGAAAAATTGACGCATTTGAATTATGGTGTTGGCAAAGAATATTGAATATACCATATATTGCCAGAAGAACAAACAAGTCTGTCTTGGAAGAAGTACAGCCGGAATGCCTCTTAGAAGCAAGGATGTGAGACTTCATCTCACATACTTTGGACATGTTATCAAGAGGGACCAGTCCCTGGAGAAGGACATCACCCTTGGTAAAGCAGAGAGTCAGTAAAAAAGAGGAAGACCCTCAATGAGATGGATTGACACAGTGGCTGCAACAATGGGCTCAAACATGGCAACAACTGTGAGGATAGCACAGGACCGGGCAGCATTTTGTTCTGCTGTACATACGTTCATGTATGTACTATGAGTCAGAACCAACTTGATGGAACCTAGAAACAACAATAACAATTGCCATTAAAATCTGGACAAAGACATGGATACTTCCCTCACTAAAATTACTCAGCCTACTTTTACAAGCGCACGCTAACACAATACGACAAGAAAATTAAATAAGGAGTGTAAACATTAGAAGAAATATCACTGCAGCTATACACATACGTGTACATATGTAAAAGGTGACTGTACACCCAGAAAAACAAAACATTTGATTCTTAAAGAAAACTATTACAAGTACTAAGAGAATTTGGTGATGTAGTTACATTTAATAAATGTACAAGAATTAAAAGTTCTTATACTAGTAATAATCAATTAAAAAAGGAAACAGAATAGTAATCTTTTTCACAACTGAGAGAAAAACACGTAAAATATCTATGAATAAATGTAACAAGAAATTCGTTGAACTCATATAAAGTAAGCCATAGAATTTTATTAAGAGACATAAAATGCTCCTGAATGGGAAGACTTAATGAAATAATCTATGTCTTCCAAAATTAATATAATAATTTAATAAGTATTCTAATTAGAATCTCAGGAAAATGTTTACACTCTGGATAAAATATGTCTGAAAATTGCCAAAAATTTTTAAGAGAAAAATAGTAGGGGAGCTTGCCCTTCCATATACTAAAACTAACGGTTAAAGGCACATTGTAAGCACCATGGAATTGACAAAGAAACAGATGAACACATCAATAAAAGAGACTAGAGAGTCCAGAAACAGATCCCAAGGTATATGGGAACTTACTATGTGATAGTGAAGGCCTTGATGTTTCAGCAGTAGAATTCTCACCTTCCAAGCAGGAGGCCGGGGTTCGATTCCCAGCCAATGTACCTCACGCACAGCCACCACCAGTCTATCAGTGGAAGCTTGTGGGTGGCTATGATGTTGAACAGGTTTCAGTGGAGCTTTTTTTTTCCAGACTAGGATGGACTAGGAAGAAAGGCCTGGTGATCTATTTCTGAAAATCAGCCAGTGAAAACCTTATGGATCACAACGGCCCCATCCACAGCCGATCACAGGGATGGCGCACAACTGGGCAGCGTTTCCTTCCACTGTAACTGAGGTCACCATCAGTCAGGGGCCAACCCAACGGCACCTAACAACGGCACAATAAGGGAAGCACCTGAGTTCAAATGGTGAAAAATGGAAGACTTCATAAACAATGCTGACATAACTAGAAAGCACCTAGAAAAAATTAATTAGACACCCCTTTCCTTACACCATATTAAAACTACATTTCAAGAGAGACCAAGAATTTTAACATCAAAAATAAACAATAATAGTTTTAGAAGAAAGTACAGGGGAAAAAGTTTGCTTGGAATAGAGAAGGTCTCAAGCAAAACAACAATCTCAGAACCGAAAAGGGAAAGAGTGAGAGACCCGACTATCAGACAATTTTGTCATGGCGTCATCGTCTGCACGACAAAAGACACCACAGAGTCAAAACATGAACAACAGACTGGAATATTTGTATCATTATGGTAGCCTTAGGAAAATATCACTGGTGTTCTTTAATCCTATAAATTAATAATGAAAAGAGAAACAACCCAAAAGAAATATGGAAAATAATGTACACACGGGTCATCCACGTAAGAGAAAATGGCAGTGACCAATGGGCTTATAAAAAGTGCTCACTCACAAGTCATCAGGAAAATAGAAATTAGAACAACCATGAAATGTCCTGACAAAAAGGTAAAAGGTTAGCAGCATCGAGCCTTTGTGTGGATGTAGGGAGATGGGCTCTCTCATAGACTGCTGGGTGTGAATGTGTGCATTCCTCCATTTTTTTCAGAAATTAAACTGTTGACATCTGTTAACAATTAAAATTGAGCATACCCAGTAATCGCAGTTCGAGATTTCTACTCGACAGAAATCAAAGCATCAGTACTTACATGCATAGGATTTCTCTTGCAGTGAATTGTTTAAAATACTGAAAAAGAAAAACTAGAAACCAGTTGAAAATCAACATGAGAATGGCTGAGTAGATTAAATTTTCACATATGATAGTACGCTGATCTTTGAAGATATCCATGGTATATTGTTACATGAAAAACAAGTTGTACCTCATCTATTGCTCGTGGAAATGTAAAATGGTACAGCCACCATGGAAAAGTCTGGCAAAAGTTCCTCCAAGAGGTGAACATGGAACTACCATAAAAAAACCCAGCAATCCCAAACCTAAGTATATGTTCAGAAGAAGTGAAGGCAGGAACGAAACAGAAAGCTGTACACCAATGTTCACCGCAGCACTTCTCACAATTGCCGAAAGAGGGAAACCAAAATGTTCATCAACAGACGGATATACAAAAGGAGCCCTGGTGGCGCAGTAGTAAGTTTGTCTGCTAACCAAAAGGTTAGCAGTTGGAATCCACCACTCGCTCCTTGAAAACCCTATGGGGCAGTTCTACTCTGGCCTATAGAGTTGCTACGAGTTGGAATCGACTTGACGACAATGGGTTTTTGGTTTGGTATATACCACAATGGGATATGACTCAGCCATAAATGAGGAATGATGTCCTGGTACAGGCCACAATATGTATGAACCTTGAAAACATCATGCTGAGTGAAATAAGTCAGTCTCGAAATGACAAATACTGTCTGCTGTCACTTCTATGAATTAAGAAACACATAGAAACCAAAGATTACTGGTGATTACCAGGGGAGAAAGGGGGGGTTTTGCTTAGAGGGCATTGAGATTATGTTAATGGTGGTGGAATGATCTGGAAAAGAATGGTTGCACAGCTGGAGGAATGTAACCAGTGTTCCTGAATTGTTCAGGGAAAAACTGCTGAGATGATGTACGTTTTGTTATATATGAGGAGCCTTGATGATGCAATGGTTAAAGTGCTCGGCTGCTAACCGAAACGTCAGCGGTTAGAACCCACTTCAGCCTAAGAACCCTATGGGACAGTTCACTATGTGCTAGAATCGCTCCAGGGAACACAACAACAACGTTTTGTTATGTATATTTTCACCACAATTTTAGAAATTGTAAATCAATATGCGTAATATGACTCCACATCCTCAATACATCTTCAATAGGGAAATAATCTGAGATAGGATCTATGTTTATATAAAACAGAGCACATGCAAGAATTCACAGCCAGCTCCTTGTGAGGGTGGCCTGGAGGAGAGAAAGGGGAAGCTTACAGTTTTTTCTTTAGGTTGCTCTTATTTAAACTGTTTCAGAGATTTTATGAAACTGTTTCATAAAATCAAAAAATAATGATAAGAGGCTGTCATGGATTGAATTATGTCCTCCCAAAAATGTGTGCATCAATTGGTCTGGGCCATGCTTCCCAGTATTGTGTCATTTTCCTATATGTTGTAAAACCTGCCTCTATGATGTTAATGAGGGAGGATGAGCAGCAGTTGTGTTAGTGAGGCAGGACTCAACCTACAGGATTAGATTGTGTCTTGAAGCAATCTCTTGAGATATAAAAGAGAGAAGTGAGCAGAGGGACAGGGGGACCTCATACCACCAAGAAAGCAGTGCCAGGAGCTGAGCATGTCCTTTGGACCTGCGGTTCCTGCGCACAGAGAGGTTCCTAGGCCAGGGGAAGATTGATGATCTGGGGGAAGAAAGCCTTACCCTGGAGCTGACACCTTGAATTTGGATTTTAGCCTACTTTACCATAAAGAAACAAATTTCTCTTTATTAAAACCACCCACTTCTGGTATTTCTGTTACAGCAGCACTAGGTAACTAAGATAGGGGCTGAGAAAAGTGTGCTCCAGGTAGAAAGGAGGCTCATGTTTTATATCCATGACCCAAAGTAGCACCACAGGCCGAGGGGGAGACGGGACCAGCTGCCCTGTAAGGACAGGACGGAACAAAAGCCTTTGGGTTGCTGCTCCGCTCCAGAGGACAGTGGGGAACTTACATTCCACATGGTATCATTAATCAGTGTTGTGTGGGTGTCGCAAGCACCAGGCAGCCAGCCCAGAAGCACTACCAGCACCTCCCTGGGTCTGTGAGACAGGAACGAGCCACAGGGAACAGCATCTCAAGGTCGAGCTCCTCAATCCCAAGGTCATACTGTGAGACCCCATGCCTTTTGCCTCTAGGTCTACCATCCCTTAGCTTTCTTCTTTAAAAAAAATTTTTTTTTTTTTTTAATCCTAGTACCCTCGAACTCATATTACGAAATTCCTTTTAGGAAATAAATAATTAAAACGTTCAGACTTGGTGGCATTTTGCTTACTCAAAGCTGTTGTGTTGGATAATGGCCTTCTGCAGATCCTTGACTCCACTTCCTGAGGAATAACCCCTTAACCCTTACAGCCCTGGCTGGTCATCAACTGAGGACGGGGGTCAGAAGCCCGAGCAGCCTTCACTTTCTTAATATTAATTGTTGTGTCACAGTTTATCCTGTCCATTTGATTACTCGTTCCCTGGACTTAAATTGAACGGAAATTTGAGACTCGCACAAGGAGAGGAGCCTTTTATGGAGACTTTCATCTGGGAAACAGATTTATGAGGCCTTTTGAGTCTGAGAATAACCGACCTGTGATGAAGCCTGGGGCAGGCCTGCGTCCCACCCTAGCCCCCCCTCAACCGTGTGTGCACCCACATGGCGGAGACTGAGGTGCAGAGAGACGCCCAGACCAGAGGGCTCACTGGGCATCCCAGTGGGGACTGTGAGTTAAGCAGGACTGAGCTCTTTTTTTAAGTGCTGATCTTCTTTTAATGACTCCTCAGCCAGGCCGCTGCTGTGGACTTGGAAAGCTCACTTTGAGATACAGAGCCGGATGTGACAAAGGGTGATGGAGCAGGACAGCTGCCCGACTCCAGGGAGCATGTGTCGAATGTTACAAAGGAGCAGGAGAGCCCGGAGCCCCAGCATCCGTGCCTGGGGGCCGCCCCACCCCTCCATAGCCTCCCCTACAAGACACGTGTTGGCAAGCAAACATAAAAATCAACTGTTCCACACGCCCTGCAATGGAATTAAAAAAAAGCGGGCAATTCAATAGCAAGATTCAAAGCAGGAACCAAAGGAGCTTTCCAAGAAGCATTCTGTCAGAAACATCTTTCCAGTCTTTTTCTGTTTTGCTTTAGAATACGGTATGAAAAGAGGACCCCACATGCTATTCTGGGGGACTGGAAAGAGTATTAACTCTCCACGCTAGCAATGACATCGGAGATAAAAATAAGCACGCAAGGCCACGTTTTCCATTAGTTCAACAAGCGCTTCTCGGGCATCTATTCCGTGTGAAGCGCATTCCCGCAAGTGAAGCCACCCACTGAGAAAGCAGGATTAGCCATCCGATTCAGGTTTTGCTCACACGCTGCCAAGTATCTCAATGAAAACCAAAGGCAGTGAGGACGCTCGATTATTTAAACATCTCTGTCCCAAAATTTGGAGTCCTGAAGATAGAATCTGTATTCCAAGATTCTGATTTTGCTTCTGTGCTGATTTAATTTGTTGACTCATCGTCTTTGCCTGTGACCAAAAATAGGTTTGCAAATAATTCAAGTGTTTTCAGGGTAGCAAGAGCCTTCTGTATTAAACGTAACCTTGACCCCAAGCACCTTCGGAAGACACTGAGCCCTACTTCAGTCTGAGAGGTGGGTCCAGGGATGATGGACTTCCTTCAAGTCAGAGACAAAAAAGCAAGAGACTAAGAAAACAAGAGTCACTGAGGGTGACAGAGTAAACAACAATAAATCCTGTTCTGTTTATGTGTCACAGTCCCTGGGTGGTACAAACCAAAAGGTTGGTAGTTCGAGGCCTCCCGGAAGCACCTCAGAAGAAAGCCTGACGATCTACTTCCAAAAAATCTGCCATTGAAGACTCAGTGGAGCATAGTTCTACTCCGACACACATGGGATCACCATGAGTCAGTGTCGACTCAATAGCAGCTGGTAGTTCCACCCCCATCAACTGAAAGGAACGTGGGCAGAGCCTCCCTGAATCCAGAACTGAGCTTAGGCTCCAGAGGAGTACAAACATGAAGAACTCGGGGAGTCAATTTAGCATAGTGGTAACACGCATAAGCACAAATGTTGGTTGTTGTTGTCACTGAGTTGGTTTTGACACATGGAGACCTTACATTTAGCAGAATGAAACGTTGCCTGGACCTACGTCATTCTCCATCACTATACTGGACAGTGTTTCGTTGTGATCCACAGGGTTTTCACTGACCAATCTTCAGAAGTAGATCTCCAGCCCTTTCTTCCTAGTCTCAGTCTGGGAAGCTCCACTGAAACCTGTCCACCATGGATGACCCTGTTGGTATTTAAGATACTGGTGGCATAGCTTCTGGTATCACAGCAACACACAAGCCACCACAGTATGACAACTGACAGGTAAGTGGTAGAAGCAAAAATGTTACAAGATGTGAATTTAAATATTGACTGTTTCACTTAACACCAAAATGACTTCAGTTAAGGAGCTTAACCTTTCTAAGTCTGTTTCCTCATTCATAAAATAGAAAAAATAATAGTGTCTACCTCGTAGGGTTTTATGAAGATGAACTGAGCAAAGCACATGGCGCACAGCAATTGCTCAGTAAATAAGGCTAACACGTGTGGGGTGTGAAAGCACCTTTTCCATATAGATGGACTTGGTGTTCTTGGTTTGCTGCACAGGGGTCTGTCTCATCTGCCTACCCACCCTTGGTCAGTCTCTCACTGTTCCTGGCCCCCTCCTCCCCTCACAGCTGGCGTCTGCTGACCCTCCCTGCAAGCCCAGCCCAGCTTTCGTATCCAGGATCAGGACCAACCTCAGGCAGTGGGTTTATGGGCCGTCCCCTAACCCTCTGACACAGCATCAGCCCTGCTAACACCCCACCCCAGTTCTGGTCACCCGTGTCGTTCCAGGAGCCAAAGCCCTATCCTGCATTTCAGCACTGGAAACTGAAATCTCATCTCATCCCCATTGCCTGGAAATTTCTGGAAATCTGCTTTACATCCCAATCCTTCTATAATCACCCCTAGAACAGGGGTCCTGCTTTGTTTTTGCTAGGGCATGGGGCATGGCACTCCAGGGCCTGCTTTGCACATATCACTTTGCCATCTTGGCCTCCGCTTATTGGACCAGGTATCAGACTTTACCCAAAAGTAGCCACCTATAGGCTAGCCCGAGAGGTGACTGTGACCTGCCCCACCCCAAATAGACCTTCATTCTTAGGGGTTTTTAAAATAATACACACAGGAAGAATCAACAGATAGTAGGCTCGTACACTGGACTTAGAGAGCTTTGCAGGTAAGGGCAGTCAGCAGAAGCCCTGAGGATGGGAGAGAATCTGAAGCAGCAGGAGGAGAAACAGAGGCAGAGAGCTGAGGACCACCATGGTGGGGAGTTAGTGGAGGGAGCTGGGCCCTACCCCACGAGCAAGGGAGAAAGAGCAGGTGCTGGAGTGACACTAGACCCTGGACAATCCCTCCGTCCTCCGTGAGCCTACAGAAATACTTTCCAGCCTCCTTCCTTCTCCAGACCTCCCTCCACCAAACCCCTATCACCTGGCGACCTGCCTGGCCGCTGCTCTTTGCCACCTGAAACAGCGTAATTCCTCTCAGGCCCAGCCTTCCCCCGCCCCCCACAGTGCTCACTGAGCCACGCCCAGGCCTGTACTGGGGCATCCCAGCCTGCACCCTCACCAACTCCCCCAAATAGCACTGGTCTCAGAACAGGAAGGCCAGGGCCCTGCAGCCCTCCCAGCATCTCTGGACAAGTCGCATCACTTCCTCTGATTCATGTCCTTATCCATTAGCTGAGCGTGATAATACCTGCTCCACACCCCCACAGGGATGCTGGGAGGATCCAGTGAGGGCATGGAGGTGCACACTGCCTGAAAACCAGCAGCTACATGCACGTGGAAGGTACATTACCTTTGAAATAAATGACTATCTACCTGTCAGTGCACCTGGTACACCTGGGCTTGCCTCACTCTCCCCTTGAGTGTTCTTCCAGCCTTGTTCTGCCCCACCCCAGCTTCCTCCTCCCTGCCCTGACAACCACAGGCCACACCCAGCCAGCCCTGCTGGGTCCAAGCCCCTCCTCCTTGGCTTCCATTGAGGGTAATCCTTTATTTAACTCCTGTTCCATCAGGGCCCAACTCCCCAAGCCTTGCTTCTCACTTCATCCCTCTCTTCCTGCACCTTTGCAGGAGCTGACCTTCCCCCAAAGAGTCTAATTCCTTGGAGTCATGCCCCTGAGGAACAAGGGGGCCTGGAGTGAGACCTTGCCAACCTGCACCACTTCTGGTCCAGCAAACTGTCTCCCTTCCTCTCCTTCAAGCTTGCCACGCCTTGGGCTTCATCATGAAAAGGCGCTTGGGTAAAAAGCCCACTCTGGCTCAACTGAGCTCATTTTCCTTCAAGGGGTCCGTGGCCTGGCACTATGCCACGGTTTTCAAAGTGAGGTCTCCGGACCAGCAGCATCAACATTGCCCAGGAGCTTGTTAGAAATGCCCGTTCTCAGGCCACACCTCAGACCTCCCAGGTCAGAAACCCGGGGGGTAGGTCTGGCAATATGGTTTAGCAAGACCTGGGGGAAGGATGGGGGGATTCTGATGCATCCCCTAAACTTCTTCCTCTCCCTGACTCTCTATGTATGTGTCTTCTTGGCTCCTGTCCAGCTGCAGAGCACAGGTGGGGAAACCCCTTTAGCAGAGCAGGAGAACCAGATTCACATCAGAGCTGTGAAGTCCAGCAAGTTGGTTCTACCCGCTGCTCAGCCTCCACAGAACTCCTTTCCCTGCCCTTGGCTGACTTCCCATAATGGCTTCCCCAGCCACCCTTCTTTCTGACTGAGCGCCCTCCTCTTCGCCCTCCCCCCTCCCCAATAACACTGTCCTCCTGGTACTTAGAAGGCTGCTGCTGTTGAAAGAACCTCACTGCACTCAACATCAGAAGGTCTAGGCTCTGCCACTTACTGGCTGTGTGATTTTAGGAACATTGGTGAAATAAGGGGCCGGCACCAAGAAATCATCAAACATGGCTTCCCAGAGCCATTCTCTGCTCCTTCTCCCTTCTCTGAGCCTCGGTTTCCTCATCTGTAAAATCAAGGTGGTAAGACCTATCTCATATGTCATATGCAAAACAAGATGGCAGACATGAAAAAAATTGGAAACTCAGCCTTGCTAATCAAAGTGGGTAGACATGGCATCACCTGGGAGCTTGTTAAAAGTGCAGAATCTCAGCCCCACCTAGATCTACAGGATCATAATCTGCATTTTAACAAGACCCCAGGGGATTCATCTGTAATTCAAAGCTTGAGAGGCACTGATGAAAAGAACTAGAAAAACAGTAAGGCATTGTACAAGTATCATTTGTCTTTAAGTGTTTCCATCATCTCTGCCTTCGCTCCCTCCCCCAGTAGAAACAGGATTCCCCTTCCTATGTCTGGAGTCCCTGAGGGGCACAGTTTGAGGCTGACTACTCTATAAGTCGAAATCGACTCGATGGCACTGGGGTACTAACCTAAAGGTTGGCAGTTCAAATCCAGCCAGCAATGCTGTGAAAGAAAGATTACAGCCAAGAAAACCTCATGGAGCAGTTCTACTCCGTAACACATGGGGTTACCATGGGTCGGAATCAACCTGATGGCAATAGGTTTGGCTTTTTGGTTCCTACATCATTCTTGGAGCCCTGGTGGTGCGTGGTTGAGAGCTTGGCTGCTAACCAAAAGGTCAGCAGTTCGAATCCACCAGCCGCCCCTTGGAAACCCTATGGGGCAGTTCTGTTCTGTCCTATAGGGTCGCTATGAATCAGATCAGTCTTAACCCAGCTGGCACATTGGAATCACCTGGACCAATCCCTAGGCCAAGCCTCAGGTCAATTAAATTAGAATATCTAGGGAAAGGGTCCAATGTGAGTACATTTTTTAAATTACCCAGGAGATCCTAATGTGATCCAGGGTTGAGGACCCCTACAAGCAAACCACAATGTGGTTCCATAACATTGATTCTATCATCTCCTGAGGCACTTTGCTCCCACCCTTTTTGCCTCTTCCCTCTCTCTTTCCAGAGCTGTACCTCTCTGCCTCACCACTCCTCCCCCTTTACCCACCAAGTCCTCCCTACTGCACATCCCCACCCCCCAGTTTCCTTTTCCCTTCAGCTCCTATCATTGTGCCCTGAGGCTTTCACTTGATCAGAGTTCAATAAGCATTCATTGATAAGGACAAAACTCTCCACCTGCACATGAAATCTTCACTTGATCTTGTCCTCCTTCATTAGACAATCCCACAAACAAGTGAATCCTGCCTGCAGTGCCTCCTCAAGAGTGGGATACCCTACTCTCTCGATGTTAAAGGACCCAGCCACCTCTGTGAGCAGTGACACCACAGCCCTGCAGCCATGCTCACTTCTGGAGAGCCTTGTTAAGAGTCCATTGCTATTGGGTGAGCAAGGGAGAGGGTTCATCCAGGGCTGTTCTAGTATCCATGAAACAGTAGATCAAAGAGGAGCCCAAATAAGCCAAGGGAGGCCAAACCCACCTACCCCGGGAGATGCCCACCCTAGACTGGGGACCTAAAGGAACTGTGGAGTTCCTGGGTGATGCAAGCTGTTAACACACTCAGCTGCTAACCAAAAGGTTGATGGTTCGAGCCCACCCACAGGTACCTCAGAAGAAAGGCCTGGAGATCTAGTTCCAAAAAATCAGTCATTGAAAACCCTATGGAGCACTGTCCTACTCAGTTCTACACTTGGGGTCACCATGAGTCAGAGTCGACTTGACAACAACTGGACTGGAAAAGGATCTTTACCCTCAAGTGATATTGAGCTGGAAAGGAGCTCAGCCTGCACCTGGAGCAGAAGCCCGGGAGAACCAGAAGCATAATCATGCTTCTTAAAGAACCATAAAGAAAAGCCTAGAAGCTGGACCCTGTAGCTGAACAAAGGAACCAGGAACCCCTTGCTCTAAGACCAAATAAAAAAAACCAAACCTGTTGCAATCAAGCCAATTCCGACTCATAGCGATCCTATAGGACAGAGTAGAACAGCCCCGTAGGGTTTCCAAGGAGTGGCTGGTGGATGTGAACTGCTGACCGTTAGGTTACAAGTCAAGTTCTTAACCACTGTACCACCAGGGCTCCTTTGCTCTAAGAGTGATTGCCAAAACTGGCTGATGCTGTATCAACAACTGCTGCCCTGTGTTGGCACCTGCACATGATCAGAACTGCAGTCGATAGATGTTGTTGGATTCTAGAAGCCAGACTTGAAAATAAACTGTTGCCCACTACTTCTTCTTCAATCATTCGTTCATCAAATATGTTATCGAAATATCAATATTTTATCAATCTATGCAAGGCAATAGAAAGACACCCACAGTCATGACGCAGCCCTGACCTTGAGGAGCCCAAGGTCTAGTGGGGGAGAGCAAAACCTAAACAAACTACAAAGCGATTTTTGTGATTTAAGCAGCCAGTGTTATGGGAACACAGGGGAGGGATCCACCTGTGGGGCCAGGGAGATAAGGGTGAAGTTTGTGGTTAGAGGCCAGCAGAGCTCCAAAGTGTGAAAGCAGGGACTCTCAGGTACTCCCACCTGAAGAAATATGGTCCCTTTCACCTCTTTTCCTGTTCCCCAGGTAGTTAACTTCACTGAATGAGAGAATCAAAGCACACCATTGGTAAGGCTTCTGATCAGCATGTCCAAACAGTTGTCTAGAATGACTGTACTGATTCCGCCTGTGTATAAGAATGTCCATTTCCCTAAATCCATAAAAACCCTGGCTGTTCTCATTGAGGTAATGAGAATGTCACTCTGACAGGTGAGAATGGATTTAACAGTTATGTTCATTTGCATTTCTTAGATTGCTGGTAAAATTAAACTTTTCAGAGTCCCTGGGTGCTGCAAATGGTTATTGCACTCTGTTGCTAACTGAAAGTTTGGAGGTTTGAGTCCATCTAGAGGCACCACAGAAACCCTGGTGGTGTAGTGGTTAAGTACTACAGCTGCCAACCAAGAGGTTGGGAGTTCGAATCTGCCAGGCGCTCCTTGGAAACTCTATCAGGCAGTTCTACTCTGTCCTGTAGGGGTCGCTATGAGTCGGAGTCGACTCAACGGCAGTGGGTTTGGTTTTTTGGTTTTAGAGGCACCATGGAAGGATGTCCTGTAGATCTACTTCAAAAAATGAGCCATTGAAAGCCCTACGGAGCACACCTCTTCTCTGACACACACAGGGTGCCAAGAGTCGGAGTCAACTCAATGGGAACTGGTAAATGGCACACCAAGTGGTGCGTGGAATTGGTACAAAGAATGCAAACATTAAAAAGCAGACGATTTAACTGACGACCTGCAGAGGAGCAAAAATTGAACACGTCTTCACAATTCCCCATTGCTGTCGAGTCAATTCTGACTCAGAACTGCCCCCATAGGGTTTCCAAGGAGCGCCTGGTGAATTCGAACTGTCGACCTTTCGTTTAGCAGCCATAGCTCTTAACCACTATGGCACCAGGGCTTCCATCTTCACAATTAATGGCATGGAATTCGTCTTTAATTTGCTTCTTTCGTCTAGTCCCCCACTCCAAGGTAACATTTTTTCTCTTGACTTTGATGCTCCGTCCTTGATGTCCCCAAACCAGTTCAAGCCCACATCACTGCTCCCCTGTTCTATGGGCCTATCTTGTCTCCCTGCCTCTAGCCTTCCCTCCTCCAGCCTACTCCAGGCTTCTGGTTTATCTTGCTAATGCATAGCTTTTACCAGGTCTCTTCCTCCTTAGAAAGCTCAGAAGCTCCTGGTTGCCCAAAGGATTGAGTCCTCTGCTAGATTTCTAGGCTTTCCACAAGGGCCCTTCCTGTGCTGCTAAAACCCTACAACACCCACCCATCTCAGACCGCCTCTCTTCCTGACCCTGCCTCCCAGCCAGTGCTGAACTTCCTTTAAGACATTGAACTTCTGAGCTCCTTTTCCTAGCTTGTTGTCATTGCTAGCTGCCATTCAGCTCTATTTACAATAGAACTAAACATTGCCCAGTCCTGGGCCATCTTCACCTTGTTGGTATCCTTGAGTCCACTGATGCAGCCACTGTGTATTTTGAGTACCTTCCAACCTAGGGAGGCTCATTTTCCAGCACTATATCAGACAATGTTCTGTTGTGATCCATACGGTTTTTTTGGTTAATTCTCAGAAGTAGATCGATCACCAGGCCTTTCTTCCTAGTCTGTCTTAGTGTGGAATCTCTGCTGAAACCTGCTATCATGTATAATAACTCTATTGGTTTTTGAAGTACTGATGGCATAGTTTCCAGCCTCATAGCAACATACAAGCCACCACAATATGACAGACAGATTTCCTAGCTCCTAGACAGGAAATCTGCCACTTGTTTCTCTACTCTGCAATGCAAGTTAGCCGTTTGGGATGAAGAACCCATCCTCCCACAGAAATACATTAAATGTCACTAGGCTGTCTCACAAAAAAATAGGTTAAGCCCAGAGCAGAGCTGAGCCACAGTGCTTATGACCCCTGCCCGCATTCAGGGCCTGGGCTGGGGGTACATGTGGAGGCAGCATGTCTCACAAAAATCCCTGTAAAATCCTTGCTCTCCCACCCACTAGAGTGGGGCCTTGGGAAGGTTAGCTAACTTTCCAAACTTGAGTTTCCTTGGTGTTGCAAGTTGAGGCTTGCAGGACATTTATTAGGAATCAGCACCTGCAGAAGGGAGGGGGGAAGGGGGGTGGGCAGAGGGAGACACTGGGCTGCAAGGTGGGCCTGAGAACACCGCATGGTGGACACGCGGTCCACCAGAGCTGGCCCCTGTCGGCCAGGATGGCTGGGCCTTTATACCCCTGCCTGTATCAATCATCAGGTGTAACATCCCAGAATATGCATGGCATCCAACAAGGCAGTGCTCTGCAGCCCAGGTGGACCCTGAACAGGCTGCCTACGGAGGCCATCAGCTCACTGGACTCTGAGCAACTGGGGCTAGAAGCGCTTCTGGAAGGAGGATCTTGGGTGAGGGGCACACCTCCCTGCCCCCCACACTTGTTTGTAGGAGCAAGGTGACAACAACAGGACCCACCTCACAGAATTGTTGTGACAGTAAGATAAGCTGAGCAGGTAGCACATGGCATATCTGCCACAGGGTAGGAATTGAGTCAATGTTTGCTACTATTCTCACCACAAGCTGAGGAAGGGTAGGGGGATAGCTCTCTCCTTCCTTTAAACCATTCGACTCATAACTATTGACTTCCCATGTGCTAGGCACCATTCTAGGCTCTTGAGCAAAACGAAGACCCCTCCCCGATGGAGCTCGCAATCTAGCAGAGGAGGGTAACTGAAAATAAGTAATAAATATGCTAAATAAGTAAAATTAGATAGCGTGTTAAGAGGTGACCGTGCATGGGGGAAAAAGAAACTGACAGGTGGGTTAGAAGGATGTGGAGTGCTGGTATGAGGATATGCATACTCAGTGGGTGGTCAAGTGACATCCGGGGGAAGAATGTGCCTGACACAGGCCACAGCCAGTGCAAAGGCCCTACGGAGGGAAGGTGGCCAGTATGTTCAAGGCCAGCGGGGCTGAAACAGAGTAAGCTAGAGGGCCTACGCTGGGAAGTAAGGTCAGAGAGGCCACTTCCCAGGTGGGGTTGTGGACCAAAACATCAAACTCAACCTGATCAGGTCTCACCACCAACTTACAGGCACAGAATACAGGTGGCAGAGCAACCTGGGTAGATACTCAGCAAAATTAGGACTAAGGGCAACTCCACAGGAAAAATGGCCTAACCTTTTCAACAACCAAAAACAGAAAAATTGTAAGAAAAAAAATGAAGGAGAATCTGTAAATTAAAAAAGGCTTGAGCATATCAACCAGTCACACTATAGAAGCCTTATTTGGATTCTGAGTCCAACAAATGGTCTTTTAATTAATAATTGTCCTATAAGACAATTGAGGAAATGTAAATACTGACTGGATACTTAATGATAATAAGAAGCTACTGTGATTCTTAGGCATCATAATAAAATTGAGGCTATATGTATACTTTTTTTTTTTTTAATTATAGATGACGTTTATTTTTTACAATAGGCTGGGAAGTGAGCTATGTTTTGAGGACAAAACTTTCTATTTCCCTGACCTTACAATTTAGGCTGACCAGTTATTTCTCTCTCTCTCTTTTTTTTTTAATTGTACTTTAGATGAAGGTTTACAGAATAAACTAGTTTCTCATCAAACAGTTAGTACACACATTGTTGTATGACATTGGTTAACAACCCCACAACATGTCAACACTCTCCCTTCTCAACCCTGGGTTCCCTATTACCAGCTTTCCTGTTCCCTCCTGCCTTCCAGTCCCTGCCCCAGGGCTGGTGTACCCTTTCAGTCACGTTTTGTTCCTTGGGCCTGTTCAATCTTTGGCTGAAGGGTAAACCTCAGGAGTGGCCTCATTACTGAGCTCAAAGAGTGTCCGGGGGCCATACTCTCAGGATTTCTCCAGTCTGTATCAGACCAGCAAGTCTGGTCTTTCTTTTTGACTTAGAATTTTGTTCTACATTTTTCTCCAGTTCTGTCTGGGACCCTCTATTGTGATTCCTGTCAGAGCACTCAGTGGCGTAGCTAGGCGCCATCTAGTTGTACTGGACTCAGTCTGGTGGAGGCCATGGTAGATGTGGTCCATTAGTCCTTCGGACTAATCTTTCCCTTGTGTCTTCAGTTTTCTTCATTCTTCTTGCTCCCAAAGGGATGAGACCAGTGAAGTGTCCTAAATGGCCGCTTACAGGCTTTTAAGACTCCAGATGCTACTCACCAAAGTCGAATGTAGAACATATTCTTATGCCAATTGAGGTAGATGTTCCCCGAGATCATGGTCCCCACAGCCCTCAGCCCAGCAATTCAGTCCCTCAGGGAGTATGGATGTGCCTATGGAGCTACTGTGACCTTGCCTTGTACAGGTTGTCCTGGCTTCCCCAGAAGGAGTCTTTATTTTTCAGAGGAAAATAACTGAAATCTTTATGGATGAAATGACACGATGCTTGAGTTTTGTTTTTACATATCAAGAATTTTAATTATTTGTTTTATTATAACATATTTTTCTCAATTTTGATATTATAATTTTGCTTATATTCTCTAAGAAGCAGGGATCTTCTATGTAGACTAATCTATCCAGTTTCCTTTTTTTCTATTTTTACCTTGTTATTATACTGAGAAAGTCGCTCCTATTCAGAAGGCAGATTCCTGTTCATATTTTCCTTCATTTTATGGCTTGTTTTTCTGTATGCTTCATGCTTTCTCATTATTGTTATATGGTTTACATTTAACTGTTTAAACCATCTGGCTTCTATTCTGATATATGGCATGAGGTTAAATTTTAAATTTGTCTGCCCTTATAGCTAACCAGTTGTCACAGCATCACTGCAGAACAAGTCTTTCTTTGCCCAGTGATTTGTGATGCCTCATTTAGGAGGAATTGAATCTTATCCAAATAGTTTTTATTTCTCTGCTTCTTAATCTATTCCAGTGATCTGCGTGGTGTTTGCAGTAGCCTTATGTTTTGATAGATCCACTGCTTTGCTTTTATTTCTTTTATATTATTATCTGTTCACACTTACATAGGAACTTTAGAATATTTTGTCAGAATAAATAAAAAATCCCCTTTAGATTTTGACTGTAATTGTGTTAATACTACCACTAATTGGGAAGAAAAGACATTTCTGCAACATTCATTCCTCTTGAAAATACTATCTCTTTAAACAGCTTATTTATCTTAGTAAAGTTTACATTTTTCCTCACGTAGCTCCTGCACATTGCTTTTTTTTCTAAGAATTTTAATTGTTCTATACAAAGAAGCCCTGGTGGTACAGTGGTTACGAGTTCAGCTGCTAACCAAAAGGTCATCAGGCCGAATCTACTAATCGCTCCTTGTAAGCCCTATGGAGCAGTTCTACTCTGTCCTATAGGGTCGCTATGAGTCGGAATTGAATAAATAGCAACAGGTTTGGTTTTTTGGTTTGGGTAGACATTGACCAGGTTTTCTGTAAATTTCTTTGCCACACTGGAAGCTTTACGAGGTCAAACCTATATCGACCCTATAGGGCAGAGTAGAACTGCCCCATAGGGTTCCCAGGGAGTGGCTGGTGGATTCGAACTGCTGATCTTTTGGTTAACAGCTGAGCTCTTAACCACTGTGCCACCAGGGCTCCTCATGAGGACAGGGACCATACATATCTCACCAAGCCCTGTATCTCCAATGACTGTTAAGTTGCCTAGTAAGTTGTGTTGTTGTTTGTAGTTGCCATTGAGTCAGCTCTGACTCATCGTGACCCCCTGTATAACAGAATGAAACGCTGCCTTGGCCTGTGCCATCTCCTGATCACTGGTACGTTTGAGGCCATTGTTGCAGCCTTTGTGTCAATCCATCTCATGGAGAGTTTCCCTAGGCTCACTGGCCCTCCATTCTGCCAAACAAGACGCCTTTCTCCAGTGATCAGATCATCCAGATGATGCATCCAAAATAAGTGAGTTGACGTCTCAGACAATACTCTGTGGTCCATAGAGTTTGTTTGTTTGTTTTAACTTATCATTTATTTTGTTGTTGTTGTTGTTGAGAATACACACAGCAAAACACCCACCAATTCAACAGTTTCTACATGTACAATTCAGTAACAACCATAACATTCTTTGAACTGTGCAACCATTCTCACCTTCCTTTTCTGAGTTGTTCCTCCCGCATTAACATAAACTCATTGCCCCCTAAGGTTCCTATCTGATCTTTTGAGTTCGTGTTGACAACTTGATCCCATATAGATAGTTCTTAAGAGAGCATAATGCTCAAGGCAGACATTCTTCACTAGTTAAGCTAAACTATGGTTTGGCTTTAAAAGATTTCAGGGGATATCTTTGGTTTAAGGTTTAAAGATTATCTCAGGGCAATAGTTTTGGGGGTTCATCCAGCCTTCATGGCTCCAGAAATTCTGGATTCCATGAGAATATGACATTCTGTTCTGCACTTTCCTCCCATTGATCAGGACTCCTCTATAGAATCTTTGATCAAAATGTTCAGTAATGGTAGCTGGGCACCGTCCACTTCTTATGATCTCATGGCAAAGGAGACAAATATTCATGGAGCAATCATCCACACATTCCATTTCCTGCTCCCATTACTGACTCTTCTTTTTCTCTGTTGCTCCAGGCAAATAGAGTCCAACTGTTGTTCCTTGTATGGCCACCTGCTAGCTTTTAAGACCCCAGGCACCTTGCAATGAATGAGGAGGTAGAATAGGATCACTAAACATGTTATTAGGCCAATTAACTGGGCTGTCCCATGAAACCATGACCCTAAACCTCTAAATCAAGGAACCAAATTCCATGAGGTGACTGGCTATACATTAGCAGCCTCAGCAGCTACATTTGTTTTTTTATCCTTGTATGATGGTTGAGATTTGCTTCAGAACTAATCACGGGGTGGGGGAAGTAGGTGGGAGTATAGGTGAAGAAGAGCGGCCTTAAGTAGATAATTGCTGAAGTTGAATGATGGGAATGTGAAGGTTTTTTATCACCTACTACTCTATTTTTGTACCTGTTTGCAATTTTCCATAATAAAAGGTTAAGAATACACACCTAAATGATTCTGAAGTGTCGCTTCAGACAACTCCAGGACACTCCCTCCCCGATTACCAAGTTGACTGGAATTCATGCCACACCCCACCCCTGAATCTCTGTCATCCTTAGACCTCTGGAATCACTGAATGGAATGCTGATCCTCTCTACAGTCTAAAGAAACAGCAGGTTGTCTCAGGCCCACCTGACACCCCAGGACTTGAGGGATCCTGACCAAAATGCCTGACGATGGATGCCAGACAGCCTTGGGCTCATGGTTCCTAAGGGTATAGAGTCAAAAAACACTGCTCACAGCTGCTTTATTCCTAACCACCAAAACTGGAAACCACCAAATATCCATCAGCAGTGTGGTTGTTCTTGTTGTTGTTAGGTGCCAAACGCTTGTTCCGACTCATAGTGACCCTATGCACGACACAACGAAACACTGCCCGGTCCTGCACCATCCTCGCAACCATCGTTATGTTTGAGCCCAGTTTGCAGCCACTGTGTCACTCCATCTTGTTGAGGGCCTTCCTCTTTTTCACTGACCCTCTATGTTACCAAGCACGATATCCTTCTCCAGGGACTGGCCTCTCCTGATAATATGTCCCAAGTAAGTTAGATGAAGTCTCAACATCCTCACTTCCAAGGAACATTCAGGCTGTATTTCTTCCAAGACAGATTTGTTCAATGTTCTTCTCCAACACCAAACTCAAAGGCATCAATTCTTCTTTGGTCTTCCTTGTTCATTGTCCAGCTTTCATATCCATATGTGGTGACTGAAAATACAGTGGCTTGGGTCAGGGGCACTTTAGTCTTCAAAGTGACATCTTTGCTTTTCAATACTTTAAAGAGGTCTTTTGCAGCAGATTTGCCCAATGTAATATGTCATTTGATTTCTTGGCTGCTGCTCCTCTGGACGTTAATTGTGGATCCAAGTAAAATGAAATCCTTGACATGATGTTGCTTTTTGGTCCAGTTGTGAGAATTTTTGTTTTCTCTATGTTGAGGTGTAATCGATACTGAAGGCTGTGGTCTTTGATCTTCATCAGTAAGTGCTTCAAGTCCTCTTCTCTATCAGAAAAGGTCATGTCATCTACATAATACAGGTTGTTAATAAGTCTTCCTCCAATCCTGCTGCCATGTTCTTCTTCATACAGTCCAGCTTCTCTGATTATTTGCTCAGCATACAGAATGAATAAGTATGATGAAAGGATACAACCTGGACCCAAAACTTTCCTGATTTTAAGTCATACGCTGTCCCTTTGTTCTGTTCAAACAACTGCCTCTTGGTCTATGTACGGGTTCCCCATGAGCACAATTAAGCGTCCTGGAATTCCCTTTCTTTGTTAGGATCCACACAGTAGATGCCTTTGCATAGTCAAGAAAACACAGGTAAACATCCTTACGATAATCTCTGCTTTCACCCAACACCCATCTGACATCAGCAATGATATTCCTTGTTCCACATCCTCTTCTGAATTTAGCTTGAATTTCTGGCAGTCCCCGGTCAATGTACTGCTCTGACTGCTTTTGAATGATCTTCACCAAAATTTTACTTTTAGGTGATGATATAATGATATTGTTCGATAATTTCTGTATTCTTTTGGGTCACCTTTCTTTGGAATGGACAAAAATACGGATCTCTTCCGGTCAGTTGGCCAGGTAGCTGTCCTCCGAATTTCTGGGCATAGAGGAGTGAGTACCTCCAGCGATGCATCCGTTTGTTGAAACATTTCAATGGGTATTCCATCAAGTCCTGGAGCCTTGTTTTTTGCCAATGCCTTCAGTGCAGCCTAGACTCCATCCTTCTATACCATCAGTTCTTGATCATATGCTACCTCCTGAAATGGTTGAATATCATCAATTCTTTTTGGTACAGTGACCCTGCATTCCTTCCATCTTCTTTTGATGCTTCCTGAGTCATTCAATATTTAGCCCATAGAATCCTTCAAAATTGCAACTCAAGGCTTGAATTTTTTTTTTTTTTTAATTTACTTGGGAAAATAAATTATGGTATAGCCCTGCCACGGTAGTCAAAACAGCCTGGTACTGGTATAACAACAGATACATGGACCAATGGAACAGAACTGAGAATCCAGACATAAATCCATCCACATATGAGCAGTTGATAATTGACAAAGGCCTCAAAACAGTTAAATAGGGAAAAGACAGTTTTTTTAACAAATGGTGCTGACATAACTGGATATCCATCTGCAAAAAAATGGAACAAGACCCATACCTCACTCCATGCACAAAAACTAACTCAAAATGGATCAAAGACCTAAATATAAAATCTAAAACGATAAAGATCATGGAAGAAAAAATAGGGACAATGTTAGGAGCCCTAATACATGGCATAAACAGTATATAAAACATTATAACGAATGTAAAAGAAAAACTAGATAACTGGGAGCTCCTAAAAATCAAACACCTATGCTTATCCAAAGACTTCACCAAAAAAGTAAGAAGATTACCTACAGACTGGGAAAAAGTTTTTAGCTATGACATTTCTGATCAGCGCCTGATCTCTAAAATCTACATGATGCTGCAAAAACTCAACTGCAGAAAGACAAATAACCCAATTAAAAAGTGGGCAAAAGATATGAATAGACACTTCACTAAAGAAGACATTCAGGTAGCTAACAGATATATGAGGAAATGTTCATGATCATTAGCCATTAGAGAAATGCAGATCAAAACTACAATGAGATTTCATCTCACTCCAACAAGGCTGGCCTTAATCCAAAAAACATAAAATAATAAATGTTGGAGAGGCTGTGGAGAGATTGGAACACTTCTACACTGCTGGTGGGAATGTCAAATGGTACAACCACTTTGGAAATCGATTTGGCGCTTCCTTAAAAAGCTAGAAATAGAACTACCATACTATCCAGCAATCCCACTCCTTGGAATGTATCCTAGAGAAATAAGAGCCTTTACAGGAACAGATATACGCACACCCACGTTTATCGCAGCAATGTTTACAACAGCAAAAAGATGGCAGCAACCAAGGTGCCCATCAACGGATGAATGGATAAATAAATTATGGTATATTCACACAACACTATGCATCGATAAAGAACAGTGAGGAATCTGCGAAACAGTTCATAACATGGAAGAACCTGGAAGGCATTATGCTGAGTGAAATTAGTCAGTTGCAAAAGGACACATATTGTATAAGACCACTATTATAAGAACTTGAGAAATAGTTTAAACTGAGAAGAAAACATTCTTTTGTGGTTACGGGGGGTGGGGTGGGAGAGGGTCATTCACTAATTAGATAGTAGATAAGAACTACTTTAGGTGAAGGGAAAGACAGCACACAATACAGGGGAGGTCAGCACAATTGGACTAAACCAAAAGCAAAGAAGTTTCCTGAATAAACTGAATGCTTCGAAGGCCAGCATAGCAGGGGCAGGGGCCTGGGGACCATGGTTTCAGGGGACATCTAAGTCAATTGGCATAATAAAATCTATTAACAAAACATTCTGCATCCCACTTTGAAGAGTGGCATCTGGGGTCTTAAATGCTAGCAAGCAGCCATCTAAGATGCATCAATTGGTCTCAACCCACCTGGATCAAAGGAGAATGAAGAACACCAAGGACACAAGGTGATTACAAGCCCAAGAGACAGAAAGGGCCACATGAACCAGACACTACATCATCCTGAGACCAAAAGAACTAGATAGTGCCCAGCTACAACCGATGACTGCCCTGACAGGGAACACAACAGAGAATCCCTGAGGGAGCAGGAGAGCAGTGGGATGCAGACCCCAAATTCTCATAAGACCAGACTTAATGGTCTGACTGAGACTAGAAGGACCCCGGTGGTCATGGCCCCCAGACCTTCTGTTGGCCCAGGACAGAAACCATTCCTGAAGCCAACTCTTCAGACAGGGATTGGACTGGACAATGGGCTGGAGAGGGATGCTGGTGAGGAGTGAGCTTCTTGGATCAGGTGCACACTTGAGACTATTTTGGCATCTCCTGCCTAGAGGGGAGATGAGAGGGTGGAAGGGGTTAGAAGTTGGCAAAATGAACATGAAAAGAGAGAGTGGAAGGAGAGAGCAGACTGTCTCATTCGGGGGAGAGTAATTGGGAGTGTGTAGCAAGGTGTATATGGGTTTTTGTGTGAGAGACTGACTTGATTTGTAAACTTTCACTTAAAGCACAATAAAAATTATTTTTAAAAAATTATGGTATAGCCATATAATGGAATACTATACAGCACGAAAAGGACAGTGGTGGTTCAGTGGTAGACTGCTCACCTCCCATGCAGGAGACCCAGTTCAATTCCCAACCTATGTATCTCGTGCACTGCCACTACCCGTCTGTCAGTGGAGGCTTGTCTGTTGCTATAATGCTGAACAGGTTGCAGCAGAGCTTCCAGACTAAGACAGACTAGGAAGAAAGACCTGGCAATCTACTTCCAAAAAAATCACACAATGAAAACCCTATGGATCACAACACTCCTATCCTGTTGTAGATAGGGGGTCGCCATGAGTTGGGGGCCAACTCAACAGCAGCTAATGACAATACACAGCAATGAAAAAGATCAAACTTCTGACACATGCCACAACATAGATGAATTTCACAAACATAATACTGAGTGACAGAAGTCAGACACAAAAATACATACTGCCTGATTACATCCATATGAAGCCAAACCTGATGGGGGCAGTGGGGGGTGCTACTTACTGGAAAAGGGGGAACATAAGGGTGTTTTGGGATGCTGGAAATGTCCTATATCTTGTGGTTACATGAACATATATATATGTTAAAATTCATCAAGTTGTACACTTGAGATTTGTGCACTTTATTGTAACTATACCTCAAGTGTATTTTAATTAAGGATAAAAAAAAGGGTTCCTAACTGAGACGCATGGGTCAGGTAATCATGTGATCTATTGTTCGGCTCTGCAGGGGTTTGAGGGTAAGAGGACGCAGTGTTAAGAAATGCCTGAGGGCAGCAGGATCAGCCAGGGTGCATGGTCACCCTGCTGCAGTCGACTTTGATTTCTGTGGTCCCTGTGGCTGTCGGCACAATCCCTGGGTGGTGCAAAGGGTTAATATGCTCAGCTGCTAACTGAAAGGTTGGAGGTTTGAGTTTACCGAGAGGTGCCTCAGAAGAAAGACCTGGTGGTCTGCTTCCAAAAAATCAGCCATTGAAAACCCTGTGGAGCACAGTCCTACTCTGACACTTGTGAGGTCGTCATGAGTCGGAGTGGACTCGGCCACAACTGGTTTTTCTCGGCTGTTCTTTGGGTGCAGCTCTCTTCTCACCTGGGCCAGTGCTTCTCCTCCACCTTCTGCACATCCTGACCACTGCTGGAGCTTTCAAAAATGCCCTGCGTGGGGATTCTGGTTGGCTGGGTGGAGAGTAGGTTCTGCTTGTCCACCTGTTTTTCTTTTAACCTCTCCAGGTAATTTGAACGTGCAGCCAAAATAGACAGCCGCTGCCCAGCCGCTGGACCATGCTACCCCACCAGGAAAGGCTCAGCCACTCCCAGTGCCAGCTGATTTTTTTAAAAAGGCTGTGTGGAGAAGATCAAGGGGCATTGTTCGGCCATGCACGAGTGTGTACTTATTTGGGAGGAAAAAATGCCTAGCTGTGTACGTACTTGTACTTCAGGGTTCACTGTTATTTCAAAGGTAAGTGCCCTGGCGGCTCATTCTTGTCTGCTGTCGTTCACATACGTTTGGTGTTGCTGACTCTTGGTTACACCAATAATCTAACAGGACTTGGTTATCCACCTAAGGTGACCAACGCTCCTGACTTGCCCGGAACAGTCTTGATTTTATCACCGACAATCTCAGGAAACCCCTAAGTGCCAGGGAAGAAGGGACAGTTGGTCATACCTGGTAAAGCGCATTACTCAAGACAGCCAGGAGCTCAAGGTTCCTAAGGGGTATAGAGCCAAGCAACAGTGCTTATAAAAGAAACACTGCTTATAAAAGCTCTAAGCCTAATCACCAAAGCTGGCAACAAGCTAATGTCCATCAGCAGTACCCAGGTAAACACAGTATGGTACAGTCATATAACAGAATACGAGGCAGCAATAAAGAAGGCCGCCGTGGCTCAGTGGGAGAATTCTCACCTTCCACGCAGGAGACCCAGGTTCAATTCTTGGCCAATGCACCTCATGTCATGTGCAGCTACCACCCATCTGTGGTGGCCACATGATGGAGGGAAGGGAGACTGTGGATCTGGAAACCCGTGAGAGTTCCCAGCCCTGCAGACAAGTATTTAGATAATAACTGTTTCACTTGCCCAGGTTCCTGCCTAATGTGTGTGGAAGTGCGGCCCCAGACTACACGGGTCAGCACGCTGGGTCCATATTGCCTCCCTTCATAACACCACGTGAGAATGGAGAAAACTCGTCCACCCCTAATTCCAACCTTGCCCACAACGGAAAACGCAGCATAGTCTCTCTCTGCTTTGGACACACCCCGTAGTCTCCCTCTGCCTGGAACACACCCATCTTCTTCCTCAGCTCAGCTCCCAAATCTGCGAGTTCACAAGTGCTCTGGCCTCTAACCTGACTTCAAGACTTTCTCCAGACCCTTAGTAATTTTTGTTTTCCTTGACAAAAGGTTCACATTCCGTTCTTCTTTGCAAGTCAAATACTTTGCATATCTGAAGGAACACCCGTAGATGACCTTGGGGTTTTCAGTAAAGCCTTGCAGGAAGGAGGTTTCGGACTTAGGTGATTTCGGTACTTTATTATAGATTCTGAAAGGATTGGAAAACAAAACGCACAGTCATTGTAAGCTTCGCATGTGGGCAGGGGTCTATGAGCAGCCTTTTTCCTAATAAGGAAAAACCTCTAAGCTCCGATCCTTAACTACCTGTGCTTCCCGGTTTCCCTCATCCGCCTCTGAGGCCCCGCCCCCACAAAACCTCCTCATTTCACCCTTTCAGTATCTCTAAGAAACTCAAGAAACTCAGCTTCGCTTTTCACCTAGTCCTAGAGCTCTGGAGAGCCATTTCTATGTGGCTGATAAAGCTTACCCTCTCTCCTTTATAGGCAGATTTGCATTACTTTTTGTTAAATTAATGAAGATTTACTGCTAAGACCCAGTACCCGGAAAAGAATAATTAATGGTGAGGCATCGGTGGTTCAGTGGTAGAATTCTCACCTTCCATATGGAAGAACCGGGTTTGATTCCTGACCTGCACAGCCACCACCCTCTGTCAATGGAGGCTTGCATGTTAGGATGATGCTGAACAGGTTTCAGCAGAGCTTCCAGGCTAAGGCAGACTAGGAAGAAAGGCCAGGTGATCTACTTCCAAAAATCAGTCAATGAAAACCATATGGATCACAAAGGCCCAACCCCATGTACATGGGGTCACCATGAGGCAGGGGCCAACTCAATGGTAGCTAACAATAATTCTTTTTTTTGATTCTGCTTTAGGTGAAAGTTTACAGCTCAAGTTAGTTTCTCAAAAAAAAATTTACACACATATTGTTATGCAACCCTAGCTGCTATCCCTATAATGTGACAGTACACTCCCCCCTTCCACCCCAGATTTCTCGTGTCCATTCAACTAGCTCCTGTCCCTTTTTGCCTTCTCATCTGGCCTTCCGACATGAGCTGTCTATTTCGTCTCCAAAAAAAAAAAAGTTTTTTTTTTTTTTTTTCTATCTACTTGTAGCTAAGAAGCACACTCTTCACGAGTTTCATTTTTTGTCTTATAGTCCAGTCTAATCTTTGTCTGAAGAGCTGGCTTTGGGGATGGTTTTAGTTCTGGGTTAAGAGGGGCCCTGTCTTCTGGTGTTCCTCTAGTCTCAGTCAGACCAATTAAGTCTGATCTTTTTACGTGAATTTGAGTTCTGCATCCCACTTTTCTCCTACTCCATCAGGGACTCTCTGTTGTGATCCCTGTCAGAGTAGTCATTGGTGGTAGCCAGGCACCATCTAGTTCCTCTGGCCACATGCTGATGGAGTCTCTGGTTTATATGGCCCATTTTGTCTCCTGGGCTAAAATTTTCCTTGTGTCTTTTGTGTTCTTCATTCTCCTTTGCTCTAGGTGGGTTGGGACCAACTCATGCATCCTAGATGGCCACCCGCTAGCTTTTAAGACCCCAGACACCACTCACCAAATTGGGATGGAGAACATTTTCTTAATAAACTTTATAACAATCATTCTTCATAAACACTGTTTAATGGAGGCAGGAAAAAATACTTGAGCTAGAATCAATTTTCAGAACTGCCACTAGCCAGCTGTGAGGCCTCTTTTGCCTCTTGAGACCTTGATTTTCTCATCTGTAAAATAAGACATTTAGACAGAATTATCTCTGTGACCCCTTTCAGCCCTAAAATGCTATGATTTTTCTAATTTAGTACGTGATCTCCGTCTCATCCTTCCTCCTTTACTTCTAATGCATAGTTAACAGGGATTGGATGTATGTTGATAACAAAATAAGGTGATAAATGATGTCTCAGTCATCTAGTGCTGCTATAACAGAAATACCAGAAGTGGATGGCTTTAACAAAGAGAAGTTTATTTTCTCACGGTAAAGTAGGCTAAGAGTTCAACGTCAGCTCCAGGAGAAGGCTTTCTCTCTCTTTCAGCCTTCTCATCAATCTTCCCCCAGACTACAATCTTCTCTGTGCAGGGACCCCACGTCCAAAGGAAGCGCTCTGCTCCCAGTGCTGCTTTCTTGGTGGTATGAGGTCCCCAACTCTCTGCTAGCTTCCCTTTCATCTCTTGAGAGATAAAAGGTGGCACAGGCCACACCCCAGGGAAACTCCCTTTACATTGGATCAGGGATGTGGCCTGGGTAAATGCGTTACAATCCCACCCTAATCCTTTTAACATAAAATTACAATCACAAAATGGAGCACAATCACATAATACTAGGAATCATGGCCTAACCAAGTTAAAGCACATGTTTGGCTGGGGGGGGGGGGAGGTGCATAATTCAATCCATGACAAATGGCTACAGTGGAAAAGCTAAAATGAGTCAATTAACAACTACAAAGGGTAAATACACTTCACAGAAGAAACACAAATGGCTAATAAATATATGGAAAGATGTTCAACCTTACCAATAATCAAGAAAATGAAAATGTAACAAGATGCCATTTTTCCTCCACCAAACTGGTAAAAATGTAGAAGACTAACAAATATCCACCGTTGGCAAGGAGGTAGGGACAAAAAAAAAGGGACAGCAGAGTGTAAATTCACACAACCTTTTGGGGGTCTATTTTGTATTGTCTACCAAAATGCAAAAGCTCAGTGCTCTTTGACCTGGACCTACAGCCTGTACTACAGAATATTCACAAAGATTGCACCACCATATGTAAAAAAGAACTGGACACAAAGTCAACGTCTTTCTACAGGAGAATGGTTAAACAGAGTAAGGTGCGACCGTACTGTAGAATAATCATTCAGCCACTAGAAAGAGCAAGGTGAATTCATATAAACTCTTAGGAAATACTATCCAATGCACATTGTTAAGGGAATAAAAGCAAGTGGCCAAAGAGTAGGTAAAGTATGGTCCCATTTCTATAAACCTCCTATTCATTCTCTCATATATAGAAATATGTGTGTAGATATATACGGCAAATATATATTTACTTATGCACATACACATGTGTATAAATACATGGATAGAAACAGATCTGGCCCCCTCCCAGGAGAGAAGGGAGTGGAGGAGGCATGAAGAGGCAGAGGGTTCCATGTGGCTTCATAGACGGGGCACTGGCATTCATACCATAGACCTCCTGGATTGGCATATTTATTGTCATACAAGTTTCTGGCAGACAGCCCTTTTCTAATTCAAACAAATGTACGGTATGGGCTAGTAGTGGCCCTTTGAAGGGGAGCTCTATGCTTTATACTTTCTATGTTTCTTTCACATCAAGCATGCATCACTTCTATAATTGAAATAATTAGAAAATTGAACCCTGTCCTTGCCTTCGATAAGCTAACAATCTAATGAGAAACTAAAAAAGAAAAGGACCAAAGTCAGACCAAAGTTTTCTAGCCTCATCACTCTTAGCGATCAGCCTTGAAGACACCTGCAGCTTGATCCCCTGGAAATCTTCTCTTAGGGTTCTAGTAATTAGTGTGATTTTCTAAAACTACAAAAATCAGACAGCTCCTTCATGAAATTCAACAAATTCTCACAGTACTCCCAAATCTCCAAACACTCACTGTCCTCATCTCAAACTCTTTTTCCATTGCTCTCGCCACCTAGGGGCTCACCAGTCCATATTCCTCCGTCTTTGACAATGCCTCTATCTTAGTCATCTAGTGCTGCTGTAACAGAAATACCACAAGTGGATGGCTTTAACAAAGAGTTTATTCTCTCACAGTCCAGTAGGCTGGAAGTCTGAACTCAGGGCAGCAGCTCCAGGGGAAGGCTTTCTCTCTCTGTCGGCTCTGGAGGAAGGTACTTGTCATCAGTCTTCTCTTGGTCTGGGAGCATCTCAGCGCAGGAACTTCTGGTCCAAAGTATGTGCTCTGCTCCTGGCACTGCTTTCTTGATGGTATGAGGTCCCCAACTCTCTGCTGGATTCCCTGTCCTTTTTATCTCTTGAGAGATAAAAGGTGGTACAGGCCCCACCCCAGGGAAACTCCCTTTACACTGGATCAGGGATGTGACCTGGGTAAGTGTGTTACAATCCCACACTAATCCTCTTTAACATAGAATTACAATCATGAAATAGAGGACAACCACACAATCTGGGAATCAGGGCCTAACCAAGTCAACATATATTTTTGGGGACACAATTCAATCCATGACAGCTTCCTTGAAAGGACACAGAGCCAGCCAAATCCTGGACCAGGCAGCAGCCTATGTGAACCAGTACACTCCTCTCTCTTTCTCTTTTTTTTTTCCTGTTTGTTAGTTGTGTATGTGTGTATGTGTGATGGATATAGATAACAAAACATTTGCCACTTCAACCATTTTTATGTGTACAATTCTGTGACATAACTACATCCACCATGTTGTAACCATCACCATTATCTGTTTCCAAAATTTTTCACCACGCTTCACAGAAACTCAGTGCCTCCTGAGCAGTTAACTCCTCTCCCCTCCCTACCCCCACCATCCAACACTTCTTAAAAAGTTGCTTGGCTGCCATGCCATAGGCACCCCCCTGCCTTCTTTCGTGCCTCCCCCACGCCATCCCATTCATTAATTCAACACAAAATTATTGATCATCCACTCTGAACCAGACCCAAGGCTCTGGGGACTCAGAGTCGAATTGGCTCCGTTTGAATCTCAAGCCTCTCACAGTCCAGTAGGTCACATAGAGCAGAGCTAGAGAATTGTGCGTTAAGGTGAGAAGTGCTATAATGCAGGCGTGGTGTTGCTTGGAAGGAGGGAGCGTCACAGAGAAGAGGCTACTAGGGCTGGGTGCTGATGGATAAGCAGAGATGGCAGGGGAGGGGACTCTTGGCAAGTGTGACCAGAGCAGTGGACATTGGGCAAGAGTGGTGGGAGTTTCCTAACAGGTTAAGGAGTCTGGCATCAATTCATGAGATTCTGCGAAGCCACTGAAGGATATTAAGCAGGGGAGAACACAATAGGCTGGGTTTTGTTTGTTTCTTTGTTTGTTTTGGTTTGTTTTTTTGGAAATATAGCCATGGTTTTTTTTAGTGGTTGGTAGGATGACCTAGAGGGAGTGGGACTAGAGTCAAGGGGATCAGTTAGGAGGCTGGTCCTCCAGTCTGGGCACAATGCCTTTAAAAACCAATGGGCTTGAAACAGGAAATGATACTTCCAAGATGAGCCTACCTCATAGAGTCCAAAATAAATTGTGTTACACTGAACTTCCAATGTTCTTCCATTGGAAGCCAAGTTTGGATTTTAAGAGAACACAGAAACTTATACCTCTGGCTCCAACTACACATCCTTGAGACATCCACCAGAAGAACAGGAGTTGGCTTGGATAGGCTTCACCCAAAGGCTGATTAAAGGCACTTCACTTCCCTTTAGGAATCTGTGAGTTGAACTTTGGGATTTAAGGGGGGAAAAGTGAGGTTAACTATTTTCTCAGCCAGGAACTATAATTTGCTTTTGGCTTCAGACACTTAGAATTAGTAGCTTCCCTCTTTTCTTGCATCAAGCACATTTATCACGTTTTAAGGTAGAAGTTCATTCCTCTACCTCTCATGCCATTCTTCAAAACGGGAAAGAGAAATGGGAAGGAAATCAACCGTGCAAAAGGAGAAATCTCATGGAAAAACTCCCCGACTCTCGGGATGAGAGTTTCTCTCGTGTCTGCAAGGCTGTGAGTCAGCCTGCAAAACAGAATGTCCTGAGCTATTACAGAATTCCGCAGGTCTCCCTGCAGGTTACTTCAGTCTGATCTTAACTGTTTCTTAGGGTCGAAAAAGGCAAAGTGGAAGGGGAGAAAATCCAGGTCAGCTGTAACAAGAGGAAGCCCAGACAAAAAAACAAGCCCATCAGCATAGAGTGAGTGATTCCGCGTCTTCAAGTTTAAACAAGACCCAGGACCTTCAAAGCGGGTGCTGCCTGATGAAGAAAGCAGCAGGATATACCTTGGAATCTTAATCATTAAAGGAAGGAGTATTTCAAAATGGAATGTGAAGGATCCAAAGAGTTCTGGAGACTATACACCCTTCTCACACAAACACAAAGTTTTAGCTGGAAGTTTGCAGCTTTCCCAAGGACGTTAAAAGTTAACGAAAAAAAAGGTTAATTGTGTTCAACAACCCATTCACTTGATATTTGGGAAGTTTTATTAACATGAAGCTTTTGAACATACTCTGTATAATTAATAGAGAAGTAAATCTATATTTTAAAAAAGATATAGAAAGTATTTTTATGGACATAAATAAGATACTGATTCTAGCTGAATAGTTTTACCAAACTCAGTTGGCCACTGAGTCAGTTCGGACTCACGGTGACCCCATGTGTGTCAGAGCAGAACTGTGCTCCGTAGGGTTTTCAATGGCTGCTTTTTTGGGTAGTAGATCGCCAGGCCTTTCTTCTGAGCTGCCTCTGGGCAGGTTCAAACTGCTGACTTCCTGTTGGTAGCCTAGCACTTAACCGTTTGTACACCCAGGCAGCCGGGCTAAATAGTTAACCATGGAATTAGACTCATACGGTAAGCGGTGACTGCTGCCACACCAGCAGCTAGATGCCTTTACCCAGCAGCATCCTGGGAATCTGAACTCTTCCTCCAGAAGCCTGGTGTTTTCAACGACACCATCTCATCTCTACACACGCCCTTCCCAGGATATTCCGAGAGGCAGAGGCTGTCCCCACTTTATGATTATGAAAAGTGAGGTTCCAAAAGGCAAACTGACTTGCTAGAGGCTAGAGAGGCGCTAGGTAATAGTCACTGATCAGGGCCTGCGTGCTAGGCCTGCAGATAGGGTCTGCAGGAGACCATCTCTGCCTCCCTGGTGTCAAAGTCATCGATACTAGAATTATATTTGAGCATTTCAACAGCCCTTTGGACACGATGTTTCCCCAAACCACACTGTAATAAGAGTTGTCATTTTTGGTCCAAGAATGCTTTTTGATGGTGAAGAGTTCAGCAAGCCTTTTCCTTGATCCAAAGCAGTTTACCCAGACCTCGGAGCTCAATAGGTGGAAGTGAGGATCTGGGAACCAGGACCAGCAAACAGAGCCAGCTCAAAACAGAACCCAGTCGTCACCCAGCAAAGCTCCCCAGCCTTGGACCTTAGATCAGTTCTCGTTCTGGGCATACATCGGAACCTTCCCCCTCAGTGCAAGCAGCAGCCAACCCATGAAATCCTGAGATGCACTCTTACCAGTTGCCGCCAACTCGATTCCAACTCATGGCAACCCCGTGCGGTTCAGAGCAGAACTGTGCTCCATGGGGTTTTCCATGGCTGTGACCTTTTGGAAGTAGATCACCAGGACTTTCTTCCAAGGCACCTCTAGGCGGATTCAAACCTCCAACTTTTCGGTAAGTGAATGTAGGGTAATGCTAGTCAGCTATACGCATCCCCTCCTAATGGAATCAGCTTTGCTCTTCCCCAAAGCATGCTGGGGATGAATTCGGGATGGACTGAGGCTAAGGTATAATGCTGGGAGTGGCATGACCGGGCCAGCGACCAAGGCCGAGGAATGCCTTAGCAACAAGAAGGAAAACATCTGGGCCTGGACGTGAAGTCCCTGGGAACACTGCCCAAGGAAGTGAGAGAAAAACAATGAGCCTTGGTCCCAGCTGGAATGGTATATAAGCTTGTGTCTCTTGCTAGGGGGTTGCGGAGTGCTAAACTGGTCCAGCCACCGCCCTGGGCTACGGTCCTGTAAGTAAGCTTCCCAAATAAACCATATGTCATGATCACTGGTTCCGGACTCTTTCTTCAGTCTCTTGGAGATGCAGCTGACCTTGGGTTCAGGTTCCACTGGGTTGTTACCCAACAACAGACGAACACATTAACTGTTTGCTCCACCCAGGAAGTCCAGACTATTTTCTTACTGTTCCTTATATTTGACTGCCTATTCACCCATGCAAGGCCCTTCAGGATCTAGTCCTGGATCTTCGCCCCAGTTGTCCTGAACTGCTACCAGTCAGAGAATGCACCATCCTCCCTCACACCCTGGGCCTTGGCTTACGAGTGTCTCTATCTGAGAAATTCTGCTTGGCCCCTAGTCTGCACCCCTGCTTAGCTACTTGCCCCATCTTCTTCCAAAGTCTTCTGACCTCCCTAGGTTACATGTTTCCAATGCACCCTGTACTTGCCTTATCATAGAATTTAAGATAAGGATAATCACCTATTAACTTGTCTGCATGCCCATTAGACCAAAAACTCCCTGAGGGCAGGTCTGTCTCCTTTGCCATTGTATCTCCAGCACCGAACAGCATCTGGTGGTGAATGAATGAACACGTGAATGAAGGGTTGAACGAGTATTTAAACCAACAAGCATTGGTGCCTTGCCATTGTGTGTCAGCATGCTGCTCAAGACACTGGGCATAGAAAGATGAAGGAATGCCCTCTGACCTCAGATACCTGACAATCCGCTAATCTGCAATGATGTTTATACTTATTTCATGTACAGAGAGATTTTTACAAAAATGCAACTACCCAGTGGCTAACTGTTGAGAAGGGGGCACTGGAGCTGTTACAATAAGACAAGAATGTCCCTCTCTGTGGTATCAGTGATGTTTCTGAAACCTTCAGACTCAGATCTGACCTTTAAGCTATTGCTTCATGAGAATAAACAGAGTTGAGAATACTTTGGACCACAAATTACCACTGAGCCTGCTGTGATAAGGCTGACTAGATGGCCAGCTCCCTATACCAAAGAGATTCCAAAAAACTAGTCTGAATGGGGACACCAGTAGAGTGAGATGAGAGAAGCTCTGTTCTCCTTTTCTTTGTGTCTGTCCTTCCCACTGAGGAGAGCTGCAAAGTAACAGCCTCCATCCCTTCTACCTCCAGTCCACTAAAAATAGGTAAGGTCCTCAAGTCCTTGACTTAATCTTCTTGAGCTCCGTTCCTAAACTAGCCCAGCCTCTGCTCTTGATACCATTACCCTAGTCAGTGGTTCCCTACAGGTGGCCCCAGGGACCAGCAGCATCAGCATTACCTGGGAACTCAGTAGAAATGTAGATTCTCCTGCCCCGCCCCAGACCCTGAATCAGAAATTCTGGGTGGGGCCCAGCAATCTGTGTTTTATCAAGCTCTCCAGGTAGATATGATGCACCCTGAAGTTTGAAAACCAGCACCTAGTTTTTTTTTTTTTTTTATCATCACAGCTTTTACTGCTTGCTGACCTATTTGGTTTACTTATTTAAATGCCTTGTTTAAACTCCCCCTCTGAAAGCTTGAGCTTTGTCTACCTTGCTCAGAGCAGCACCCTCTGTTGCTAGGATGGGTGTGTCACATAGTAGGTACTCAATAAATAATCTGTTAAATAAACCAGCGAGTCTTCCCGTTTTTACCTGTTTTCTCCAAATTCCCAGGAACTGGCCATGAACAGTCCTGGAAGGAGTTAAGCCTTCCTCTGAGTCATCTGGCCAGGAGGCTGGTTATCTATCAGGGGACAGACGATAAGGCTCCAAGGACAGGAGATGCGACAAGGTCTAATTTCATCTCCCTCTTTAGGGTTGTTATGAGTCGGAATTGACTCGATGGCAATGGGTTTGTTTTTTTGTACCCAAATCGGAGGCTGGGGTGCTCACTTAATTCCTTTGAACTCACCTTTCCAAATCACCATCTCAGGTACACGAATGGGTCCAGGGTCACTCAGGAAATTGGCTTTCAAGGTGAACCAGTTCTTTGCAGCGCACCCCCACCTTGCTGAGCCGGTGCAGCCAGCACACACCTGATGGTGGTCTTCCCCACCTGTGTACTCTCACACTCCCTTCCTCCCACCCAGAGACCCAGAAATCAGCTGCTTATTACCACGCATGAAATCCCCCCCTCCAGGTGTCACAGCACTGAGCCACTGTCCCCTTTGCTGGTGGAGAAGCCCGGAGAGCTGGCTCTAGGGGAAAGAGGCGACAGAAGTAGCCCCGAATCGGGAGAAAGAGGATAACACACTTCCTGCTCACACGTTATCTCACTTAATCCTCACAGCCGGCCCAAAACATACATGTGATTAGTTCTGTTTTCCTCAGACAAGGAAACCAAGGCTCAGAGAATAACTCTTCCGAGGTCAAGCAGCCATAAAGAGTGGACCCTGACCTCTAACCCAGCTCTGACTTCTAACCCTTAACCCCTAAGCAGCAATGGTCACACTGCCACCCTCAGCCCTTCTCCTATGTGGGACAAGCTGGTTCTGTCTCTCACCCACATCCCTGGGTGTAGGGAAGGAAGATGAGTTTTCAAGGAGGGGAGAAGCTGGGTGATTTGAAGGGCCTAGTTAGATGACTCTCAGCTTCCTGGCCTTCCTGCCCAACCCACCCTGCCTTGGGGATGCCCCACCTCTTTGATTGGGCCTTTGGGGACAGTTAATATTAACCCAAGGCCAGTGAGCACCTAGCCAGGTTCCCACAGCCTCCTGGAAAGGCAGGATGCTGACTCACCAACTATGTGGTGCTGCTTGTTTCCACGGCTCCAGGTTGGGGCAGCTAGGACTGGCCCCTATAGTTACCAGCCGAGGCCCTCGCATTGGGCAAGGACCAGAGGAGAAAGGGTAGAAGACATGACAGCAATGGAAGGAGAAGGAAGTTCCAGGCAGCTTAGTAAAGAGCTCCCAAGGGTTAGCACCCCTCTGCTCTCATGGACCTCGCTCCTGCCTTTACATCTCCAAAGGGTTGAGCCATCTTTACCCCATCTCACCAGTCAGCACGCAAGGAGAGGCTGGGTTCTGGGCAGTGGAGACTTATGAAAGAAACACTGACAGAGACAAAACCCAGAACAAAACCAGTTGTCGAATCGACTCTGACTCATGGCGACCCCTGTGTGTCAGAATAGAACTGTGTTCCATAGTTTCTAGAAGTAAATTGCCAGGCCTTTTTTCCAAGGTGCCTTTGGGTGGACTCAGACCTCTAGGTTTTTGGTTAGCAGCTGAGTGTATTAACCATTTGCAACACCAGGGACTATGACACAGACATGGAAGGAGTTAAGCATCACCCCTAACTGCCTGCATGATGCTTAGGCCCTCTAGCAAGCTCCTAGGATTATAGAAGCCAAGGCCCCCACAGGGTCCTCCTGCCTCTCTGCTCAGCTCCCACCTCTTGTCAAAATCTCCCTCTACCCTGGAGACTGATGCCTGAGGCTCTCATCCACCTAGAGCACCTTCCCAAATCTCTAGGTCAAATAGAAAACCCAGGCTGAGGCCACACTTCCTCCTGACCTCCTCCCAACCTCCTCCCCAGAATAAAATGCAAAAGTTATGTGCAGTTGTGTTGTGGAAACCGACAATTACAAGCTTGCTAAACACAGAGACATGCATAAAAATCACAAGAGAGAGACCAGGACCTACACATTTTACATTTTACAATTATATTATTCTGAATGGAAGTGCTTGGGCCTTGAGGATGTTTGCCCTGAATCATCCCTTGATGGCTTTAAGTCTGAAAAACACTGCCATGACGAAGCAGATTTGGGTATGTTGGCGTGGGCACCTCCACCACTCAACTCAAGAGGGGTGGAAACCTCAGTAAGTTCAAAGAAAGCCAGCTTCACTCCTGAGCTCTGGCACTGGAGGGAGGCAGGCAGGCAGGCCCAAGGCAGAGGGTATGGAAAGGGAGAGAACAGAATGCTCCACAGCAGCAGAGAAAGCTGGACACAGCACCAGTGAGCCCAGCCCTCAGCCAGATCCTGCAAAAGAGCCCTGACCTTCAGGGTACTGGAACTTAGCAGCTCCCTTTGTGCTGAAACCTGCCTCCCAGCTGCATGCTTGCGGGTGCTAGTTAGTCACCCTTCTGATTCACACCCTCATTAAACAGACAACTTGGGAAAGAAGCTAGATTACTGGGGCCCAGAACTCTGGGCAACAGTTGAACACGGTGCCAACTCAGAACACACAGAGGCTGAGAAACACATGGGTGTGCACATATCTCTCCAGAGAAACAGGAACCCTGGAGCCAGAAGCCACTCTCTTGGGACCACAGGCACTTCTGTAGTGGCTCACACCCTGTCTGAGCAGACCAGGACCAGGCCAGGGCACTACCATCACTGCAGCATGCTGGGCGTGCAGGCTGGAGTACAGGGCTGGCTGCGGCCCCGTGGGGCTGGCTGTATGGAGGCCACAGCTCGAGCTCATGCACATGACCCAGTTGCAACAGTGGGTTAAAGTTCAGAGAGACCAGGTGAAAACAGCCACGGTGATAAGCTGTGCCTTTCCTGGAAGATAACCCCTCAGGAGAGAAAACATTTTATAATACCTCTGAGCCCTCTTCCAGTAGGTTCGCCCATCAAGGCCTCTAACCAGTCTTTCTGGCACTAATCACCAATTACAACTAGATTAACAGAATTTGAATATTTTTTCCAAAGTAAACAATGATTCCAGTGCTTTATTCTCCAACACACTGCTTCTGCATCTAGTTTTTTTTTTTTTTGGTAAAATAAACCACCAGTCTTCCAAGGGGTGTTTTCAGAGGTAAGGCATGGAGTTTTTTCCTCCTTTCAGGCTGCTCATGGCATCAGGGCTTGGGATGCACTGAGCAGACCCCAGAAACACTGTTTGAACAAGTTGGCCCTGACCACCAGGTGCTGGCAGGATGGTGATGGGGCTACAGCTCTTCCAAGGGGACCTGAACTTTGTCCTCTGTTAAAATGTACAACTGAACCCAGCATTTTCAACTGAGGCTTACATGGCTTAGCCATAAAAACAGGAGGAGGCAGAACTGTTACCAGGTATGACTGATTTAACATAAGGAGAGATACAAAGATGGGGTCCCAATCTTAATGAGCTTCCGTTAGTGTTGGGAAGCCAAGACCAAAATGGAACAGTAACAGAAATACAGGTGATGAACACAAAACATCTCCAATATGGTAATAATTTGTACTTAGATTTACAAAAGGAGGAGTACTTAGAAGACAGGGAGGCTTCTCAAGAGAAACGACTTGAGTAGGATTTGAATTGGAGTGGAAAACAGCTGTGTTCCTCAGGGGTCCATCCTACTCTCCTCACTTTCTCTTTCCACACGTTCTCCTGGGCAATCTCACCAACAGCTTCAACCACCACCTCAGTACTAATGACTCACAAGTCTTCATCTTTTGTCTGGCCGTTTTTCCTCAACACCAGATTCCAATGGCCTGTGAGGTAACTTCCTCAGGCTGTCCTGGCTAATGCTCCAAATGACCACCTTTTTTCTCACCCCTGCACCTGCTTTGGCTCTTGTATCTTCCCTCTCTGAGGTCTGACCAAAGGGAGATGTCCAAAGGGACAACTCAGGCTCATCCTGGACTCTCCTCCCCACTCACCTTGCACCATGTCCCATCAAGCACCACGTCCAGCCAATTATACCTTCTAAAGGTCTTACAAACCAACCCCTCCTCTCTACTCTATGTCCATTTCCTCTTAGTTTCAGGTCCTCATCATTTCTTATCGAGATAACTTTGCTTGCCTTCTACATGGTCTCCCAAGCTCTGATCTAGGAGTCCTCTGATTTTTCATAGCAGGTTGATCTTTCTGAAACAGCTTTCTGTTAAACTCTTCCTTGCTGGTTCTTGCCGAGTTCACCATGGAACCCTCTCGCCAAAGCATGGCCATAAACAAGTGACTTAGGTTTTGCCCCAAGGCACCAAACTTTACAGGGAGCACCATTTTAAATCAGCTATTTAAAAAGCTTAGCACCTCCTTAGCATGACTGATTAGTTGAAATAGGAAGCTGCCAGATGGTGCATATTGCTAACAACACCCATCTGTACGACAGGACACACAATAACTAATGCCCCTAGTTGATCTGGCCTTGCTGTCCCTTGTTGCTTGCTCCTGCACCAAAGTGGTTATTTTTGGCTGCATATGAGACGCTCAAGACCAGGCCCACCTACCTTCCAACCTTCTTGTATCCTGAGTTCCACCCAGCACCGAAGCACTCGCAGTGTGCAAATGGGTCATGCTGTCTCTCACCTCTTTGCCTGTACACAAAGTGGTCCCCTCTGCACAAAATGTTCTCTTCCTCTCTGATTTCTCTGGTGACTCGGGGTTTCTCGACCCGGAGCAATTTTGCCTTCCAGGAGACATCTTTGATTGTCAAGACTTGGGGAGGGGTACTTGCTATCAGTGGCATCTCGTGGGTAGAAGACTGGTATGATGATAAACATCCTATGATGCACAGGACAGATCCCACAACAAAGGATTATGCAGCTCGAGATGTCAATAGTGCCGAGGTTGAGACGCGCTGGTTTAGATTCAGCTACACCCTCACCTACCCCCCATTTCCCCAAGCTCTCCTCTACCCCACTATACAGGAGAGAGGCTGTCTCTCCAGGGAGCCCCCAGCATCAGGTCCAAACCTATGCTACAAAGAGTACATGTGATTATTTACTTGTAGGTCTCTTTCCCGCTCCTTGAGGGCAAGGAATCTGTCTTACTCATCTCTGTATGCCACTGTACATGCGCCATAGTGGGGTCTCGGTGACTGACAAAGATGTAACTTACAAGCAAAGAAAAAAATAACTTAGTCTGATCAAGGCCAGAAAGATAAGGATGCTATACATTTGAGAATAATGTCTATCCACCCTTAAATTCACAAAATTTATTATTCACACTACCACTAGTGGCATTTGGAGCCCTGGTGGGTGACGTACTGGTTAAGAAGCCGGCTGCTAACCAAAAAGTCAGCAGTTCGAATCCACCAGCCACTCCTTGGAAACCCTATGGGGCAGTTCTACTCTGTCCTATAGGGTCGCTATGAGTTGAAATCGACTTGATGGCAAGGGGTTTTTTTGTAGTGGCATTTAACATATAGAGACTACAATGTGCTGAGTTTCACAGAGAACATAAATTTTAAACATGGATTATTTTTAGCTTCAGCTTACACAATGAAATTAGCTGGTGAGCCAGTTCATCAAGTTCAAAAGAGTATTTCCAATACCAACAATTGCTCTTAGCCGACCGCATAATACTTACACACTTGCAGTGCGCGTGCCTGCCCTGCAAGGAGAGAGGAAATGGAGGAAGGACATCAGTCAGAAAAACAAATCCCTCAGGACACTGGACAAAGGAAGAGCCCTCAGAACCCCAAGCGTCAGCACCCTCTCCTCAGAGGACACAGCCACAAAGCAGGGGAACTTTAGGAATACAAATCGTGAAAGGAGAAAGTCAAAGCAGCCCTGAAAACAAAGCCTCCTCCAGTAGCTAATTCATCCACTTGGTTATAGACAGCTAACCTGAGTCAGTTGGTAGAGAAGCAAATGCATGAAAAGGTGAAAAGTAAGAAAACTGTAAAATGAATCTGCTTGGTCCCCCATCCCACCTCCACCCCCGGCTCAGCTAAGTGTGTTCTCAAGGCCACTAAAAATGATGCTGACCATGCACATACCCTCACTGCACACAATGTCGGTCCCTGAATGGCTTATATTTCAAGAGATGAGACCAAAAATTCAGCCAACCAGAGAAATGGAACTCAAGATATGGAAGTACAGACCCTATGATCCCAGTGTGAAGTGAACCAGCAGAAGGAAAAAGAAAAACAAACCCAACACCAAAGAAGCTAGTGAGAGACAACGGCCAGCCCTTCCACCATAGATGGATTTTGTATTTGGTTTTCAAGGGATCAGAATCCCTGGATGGTGCAAATGGGTGAAGAGCTCAGCTACTAACTGAAAGGTTGGAGGTTCAAGTCCACCCAGAGGTGCCTCAGAAGAAAGGCCTGACAATCTACTTGTGAAAAATCAGCCATTGACAACCCTATGAAGCACATGGAATCACCATGAGAATTGGTTCAACTCAACTGGCCTGGTTTGGGTTTTTTTGGCTCAAAGAGAGCAAGCACAGAGACACATACCCACCAAGGGTGAAGTAGGTATATAAGAGCTTCGATCTTCTTTCAGGTCTTTGACTCCCAAGTCCTCACCTCCTTCCCGACAGTTACCTTACTCTTTCAGTCACTGCTCTCTTCTCTTTCAAACCAGCCCTTGACAGTGAAGGGGCAGTGGGGTGCAGAGTGAAAGCATATTTCATCAGAATTCATAAGTGCCCTGCATTGTATGTGGGAGTTCTGAGTTCAGTCCTCACAAGAATGACAAACTGTAATATGCTGAGGAATATGAGTTATAATTATTTTCTCTGAATCCTTAGAACCTAACACAGTTAGGTGTTGTTAGTTACCGTCAATTAAGTTTGACTCATGGTGACCCCGTGTACAAAGAACTAAATGTTATTTGGTCTTGAGCATCGTCACGATCATTGGAATGCTCAAGTCCGTCATTGTGGCCACTGTGTATTTTGAGTGCCTTCCAACGTAGGGGCTCATCTTCCAGCACTATCTCAGACAGTATTCTGAGTATTCATAAGGTTTTCATTGGCTAATTTTTGGAAGTAGATTACCAGGCCTCTCTTCCTAGTCTGTCTTAGAGTGTGGTGTGCTGAAACCTGTCCACCATGGGTGACCTGCTGGTATTTGAAATACCAGGGGCATAGCTTCCAACATCATAACAACACTCAAGCCACCACAGTATGACAAACTGACAGATGGGTAATGGAACACAGTTCATATTAGGTAGCTAATACATGTTTGTTGAATAAACGAATGAATGTTCACTCACCTAAAAACTATTACTACAGAAATTTACAAGGCTGCCTCTCCTGGTTTCTCCTAATTCACACTCGCAACTTCCTTCTTCCTCTTTACTTCTTACTATTTGGAATTTAGACATAATATCTCGAGGCACAGCAGCCATCTGGTGACTGTGAAGTTGCAAATAATATGATAAAAGCCAATGTGCTAAGGATGGTAAACCAAAAAAACAGAAAGACTCCAGCCCCTTGTGAACAGTTTTACCAGCTCTGGACTTCCCCTTCCATACTTCTGGTTATGCAAGAAAAATAAATTTGCTTAAGCAACTAGAGTTGACTTTCTCTGTTACTTGCACCCAAATGCATTCCCAACTGATAGATTGCTCTTTCAGAACACAGACGCAGCTAGACAGAGTGGAAAATATATCGGGGGTATAGTGAGGAGACATGTAATTGTTTGAAGGGATCAGAGAAAAGACAACAATGAGATTTAATGGTTCAGCCTCTGCTTTTCATACCTCTTAGCTCCAAACCCAGTTAGTGTAAGAAGGTTGAATGTTGAGCACCAGCAAAAAGACAAAACACAAAGCCAAAGGAGATTTAACAACAAGTTCTTAAACCTAAAAATCCTTTCTGGGAGACTGGCTTAGTGCATGTTGTGCAAAGTTGATGCCCACAGCCTGCTGACCAAAAGGACAGATGTGCCTACGGTTCTGATGGTCAAGTTCATGAACTTACTCTCCATAATTTTTTATCAGAATTAGGATGCTCAGCAGTAATCCTGAGATACAACCTCTGTGAGTAATGGAACTAACTGTAATAATCTCTTCTAGCTCCAATTTGTTGATTCTGTCTTGGACCAGGTTTCATGGGGTAGATGTAGAGTTGCAAAGGGACCTACCACCCTGGTTTTTTAGTCTCCAAATCAGCCTAAACCTGACCTCCTTGGCTGGCTTCTCAAGTTCCATTATCAAAGCAGGAAATAAGAAATCTCAGCCTGAAGGCAGATTTGCCAATGTGGCCAAAGTCATCATCTGAAGTGGCATTTGACTGTTCCCCTCCCCCATCCAGCATGCAACTGAGGAGGAAGGAGAGGAAGGTTGATGCCCCTCTCAGAATCAACTACATCATACGGTCAGTCCAAGTGGAAGAACCGGAGCTTTAAGAAATTAGGAGCAGTAAGTCCCCAGACCTTTCCGTATCCCTCTGCAAGAGCATCCGGCATTCTGGTTTCACCACTATCATTAGAGAAACGTAATGCACACGGCCCTTTGCAGTTTACAAAGGGCTTTCTTGTGCATCATCAGGTTTTGCCTTGATGCTCTTGGCCTACCTCTGAGGTGGGAAGGCAGGGACAATCAGTCCCTTTTTGTAGGTGAGGGAGCTTGCATGTTCCCAACCATTTAGCTCTCTGCTTCATGGTCCGTATTCCAAAAAGAGTTACGGGACAAGTATGGCATAAACGACAGTCACTGGACCCAGTGTAGGACTGAATGGGTACTTGGAGACAAGGCAGTCCAGCATTTCTCAGTCTTCCATCACTGCATCCCACCTTCACAATATTGACCTTACCCATTTCCATCTGTGCCATTATTTACTTAGAGTGTTTCTATATTCATTCTAAGTAGTAATATCACAAGTAGGGTCTATGTTAATTATATGTTTTTCTAATATCTACCACCTAAGTTCATCTCTCTACCACTGGTGGTAAACATACCTCAAGTTGGCAACCCCTGATTTAATCCAATCCTCTTACTTAAGAGATGAGAAAACTGAGCCCCAGAGAGGTGAAATGTGATTTGTCCTGGGACCCAGTACGTTACTCTTTCTCTCAAAGCTCTTTGTGTCTCAAGCCCAAGATCAGCCTGCTTCCAGTAGAACTTCATAAGGACTGGTCCCAAAAGTTCTAGACTGAGCCGACTTCCAGACCCACCTCAGGTTGATTTAAATAACCCCTAGCCCCTTCCTGAGTAAGGATCCCAAAGGCTGACCTTAACTGAGTTGGTAATGATCATGTTTGGGCACAAAGCTAGAGTGTTTGTCCATGAAGTTCTTTCATTGAAGGGAAGGTGGCTTCCAATAGAGTAGAACACAGCTACCCATCAAAAAGGGCAGAGGCCCAACAGTGCCCCCACATCACACAAGAGTGGCCTTGGGAGCCTCGTGCCCTTCCTCCAGACTGTACAGTACCCACTTTCTAGAGAAACCTACCTGCCTGCCCATGTATTGGGGCAGTTTCAGACACCTACAAGCCCAGGCTGGACAATATCCACCAGGTTACAGGTTACAAGATAGAATTTACAGATGCAGTTACCAAGTCATCCTACCAGGGCTGGGCATAGCAGATGTGGCATTGGGAAACTAGGGGCTTCTTCTCGGTTCTTACTTTCCAAAAGATGCAGATCACAGTGCCGAGCCCTGGGTGTTCTCTAAAATTATCTCATTGATTATGATCTGACTGGGGAAAGGCTAGTATGTCCTTTATCATCATCATTACTTATATTATTGATAATCATCCAATACTAGTGTAACTTCCTTTGGGGATCCCAAAAGGCACACCAGACCCAGACAGCTCTTCTCCCTGGAGCTGGAAGGGAAAGCAAAGAGGGGTTTGGTTTCTCTTCAATTAAATATTTTTATGTCTTAAATCTCAGACTGACTCCCAAGTGCAAAGTATTACATGCTCTCTGGTTGGATGGGAAGAGATGAAGAAACTATATTTTTGTATGGTGTACAGAGGCCCATGCGCCACTGACCATTTTTGAATGTGTGGCTGTTATTTGTTTATAACTTTAACTGAGCATCTGAAGGTGTCCAGCAAATCACCACACACATTGAAAAGGTGCCTACAGTGAGGATAGTCCTTCCATCAAGACCAGCCCTCCAAACCCTTCATGTCTGTGGCCACACTCGTCCTGATCCCTTCTATGCAGAGCTTAGGAACAGTCACCATCATCCAGAAGATGATGGGTAGAAGCTCAAAGACTTTAGGGGATGGGAATTTGCCTAGCTGGGCAATATCAACACATTTTATGGAGGAAAAATAAAAAACTGGAAGAAGTTTCATTTTCCATCACTGAGTTAGTAACCCAAACTGTGTCAACATAAGTCAGTATTGAGTCCCTAGTACATATTGCTGACGGGACGAAAGTGATGCTTTCTTTCTAGCTTTCCAAGGCCCTTCTGGATTAAGGTAACATGAGATGATCCCTCTTGACTCCAGCTGCCTGCAGTACTTAGAGAAATTAAGAGGGAAGAAGAGTGTTAGCGTGGGGGTGGGAGCAGGAGAGGAACGGAGTTAGTCCAGAGCCAAGAGAAGGGGAGGGAAAGCAGGTAGTGTCACGTAAACCACTGGAAACCACAAACTAGAATACAGCCTAGCAATTTTGTCCGTGACTTACCAACCCAAGAAGTCAGGATTGAGCCAAAGAAGGAGGGAATTCGTGTTTCTCAGAATTCTTTTCCCCAAATTGCAGCCTCTTTTCTTGAACCAGCATTGCACACCACTTATTACAGCTGCAAAAAAACAATTATATCAGCCCTGGAAGTACTAACAACATACGGGGGTAGGGGGGATATTCAGGGTAAAAAGGGAGAGAAGTTTCCTCCAAAGAATACCAGTTGTTAGGTGCTTTTAGCAGCCCTATTGGATTGTCGAACATTTCCACCTGCTTTACAGAACACAAACCAGCAGGAAGACAACATAAAAACCCATTCTCAGTAGCCTCAGAATGCAGAAAATGCATACACTTAAGTAAAACAAATTTCTGCTTGCTGCTTGGTAGTATTTTGTTACCCTTTCAACAACAACTCATAGTCAGAATCGACTTGATGGCAATGGCTTTGGTTGTTTTATTTATTCTTTTTTTTACAACAACAACAATAATAAAGAAGGCATTCTGCAAGTTTCAAATTGCCGTGTAAACACTGGTTTTCTCACTACTCTGTCTCCATAGAGATCGACAGTTTTCAAACACTCTCATGTCATTCTTATTTTTTATCGTTACTACCAATCTAGAGATAGAAAAAGCAGGTGGTACTCCCATGGTACAGAGGGGCACCCTGAGGGTTGGGGTTCCCCAACTTGCCCAGGGCACAAAGATGGTAAGTGGTGAAGCTAGAATTCAAATCCAGGCTATCTGACTCCAGTGTCCTTAACAAAAATAAAGAATTTCACTGGTTCCATTTAAAACATACATATTTAATGGGTTGGGGAAGTACAAAAATGAAAGGCCACCCCACGGAGTGAAAAGCACGTGGCCTTGTGTGTGTGCGTATGTGTGTGTCCAGGACACACCCCACTCCCCTGCCCTTTCCTCCCTTCTTGTACCCCTTTTCCTTCTGAACCTCAAATCATTTCCTGCCTAGAGACTGACCTGCTCCCCTAACCTCAAGCTACTGCCACCTGTATATGAGTCAGGTGAATTCTGCAGCTCACTCTACAGCTCCAGACTTGCATTTAAAAGCTTTCTCTGAATTTCAGCTATCTGCTGAGAAGAAATTGTTTTATTGATAACAGCCTAAATCTCAGTGACATGACCATGTCCTTCTCCCAAGGTTGAAAAAACACCAGAAAAAGAGCCCATAAATCCTGGCCAACTGCAAAGCGGATACCAGATCCTCTATTGTCCTGGCACATGCTCCTAAATGAGAAGTCTTTAGAGCATCCATTTTCTTTGTTTTTGCTCTCTTCTAAGAGATTTTCCAAAATAAGGAGTTCTGCAAGCTGGCACTTCCTGTGCTCGGGGAGTTGGAGTAAACGTCCCCTCCCAGAGTGAAGAATTGGGTTATTATATGCATTCTAGGAACGCAGTGTCTGACGCTTTAGTGCTTCCACAATGTGTTAAATTCCAGACATAAACATGTGACTAACTGGACTCTCCTGGGAGGTAAATCCTTGGAGCTTGCTCTCAAACCCAGCCTCTACCAAACCCTTAAGCACTGCAAACAGCAGGCACACAGATGAAAAGCACATAGGTGGACATGCTCTTTAAAAGTCAGATTTGTCTCCTCTGAGTTAATAAATGCACTTGGAGGTTATAATACCATTCCTTCATCTGGTAAACTAAATGCAAGACGTTCTTCCAATTAAAAACAGGTTGTGTTTTCAAAGTTGTCTTTAAGTTTTGGGTTCCCCAAGTCCCGGATTTACCCACTTGGCAGAGGGGTTTCCCAGGATGCAGGACTTTCAGCGTTAAAACCGAGAGAGTCCCAGGCAAACCGGGACAGCTGGTTGACCTATTAAATGATGTGAAACTTGGAGCCTGTTGGAGAATGCGGGACCACCGGGAAGGGGGGCTCTTCCTGGTTAAGGCATTTCATTTTTTGTATTTTTTCCTACTTTGACGCAGAAACAGGGACAACATCACTAGGCCCATAGTTCTGTAGTGCAGGGTAAAGTATTTCATCCGTGCAAGCTTGCAGTGCCAGGTAGTGGGCAGGTATGAGGAATGAGGGCAATTGGCCATTCCTGGAGCCCATAACTGGTTACTAGTGTTGAGTCTCACTCTTAAAGGGGCCTGTGCCCAGAAGGCATGAGAAAAAGTGAGTCATGAGAGCAAAGCTGAGGTCAGGGTCTGGGACACCACACTGTGCTCAGGGACACAGGCAAGTTTCAATATGGAAGCATGAGCCTGGGGTTCATGTTGAGAATCCTGGGAGAGAGCGTCATAGGAAGTACATGGAGGGTATACAGGCTGGGGCCAGTCAATGGAGAGAGACGCAAGCCAGGCAGGGGCACAGAGGACTTGTGGTCAGAGTAGAGAGGAAGCTGGAGCTCAGAGGCCCCAGCTGTGCTGAAAGGCGCAATACAGGAGCAACTTCAACCAACTGGAACATGGCTGAGGAACAGAAATATGAAAGGGGAAAAAGACCTCAGAGCAGCCCCAATCATCGTCACAGTTCTCTTAAAAGAGCCCTCCTCCGACCACTCCTCAAAGTCTGCTGTTATTTTTTACATGATTCTAAGACATTTGGTTATCTGGGCTCCACTGAAGCACAGAAGGCAAAAATTAGGAAAAGAAATTTCGTAAGCAGGCACGCTGTGAGCAGAAAGCATACCAGCCATCAGGCTAACAGCAACACAGAAAACAAAAGCAATTAAAACCAAAGAACAAAAAAAACAGGTCAGTCTGAGGCCACTGACTATCAGTAACCCCTAGGTCTTGAGGGCCCATGATGACAATCAAGTGGACTGTCCCCTGCTCTCACTGATGCCATCCCCAAGTGCCCAGGGTGGTCTATGCCCATCAGATCATCAAGATCCCCCACTCACTAACTCAGACAACAACTACTTAGAGAATGGATCAGTGAACTGTGGTATATTCAGACAATGGGATACTACTCAGCAGGAAAAAGGAATGAACTGTTTCTAAGCAGAACAATCTCAACAACATTATAGTATGGAGGGAGAAAAAATCCAGATACAAAAGAGTTCATGTGTATGATTCCCTTCATGTGAAATTTTAACCAAAATACCTTGTAATGATAGAAACCAGAAAGTGGTTCACTCTTGGGGGCAGAGAGGGATTGACCAGAAAGGGGGTATGGAGGAACTTTCTGTGGTGATACAAATGTTGCCTATCTCGTTTTGGGTGGTGGTAACACAGATGTATACAATTGTCCAAACTTATCAAACTGAACACTTTAAGACCTGTGGATAACATTGTATATTAATTACATACCATTTTAAAATTATTTTTAAAAATACATTTATTGGTGGTACTTTTTTGGACTCAAAAGTAATGTTTGTCATGTCAATTTGCTTAAAAATACAAAAATCAAGATAGGTTAAAAATATGTAATCACTCAAAATTTTATACACATACATGTTGTTCTTGTTGTGTGCTGTCTAGCAGATTCCAACTCATAGTGACCCTATAGGACAGGGTAGAACTGCCCCATAGGGTTTCCAAGGCAGTCATCTTTATAGAAGCAGATTGCCACATCTTTCTCCCACAGAGTGACTGGTGGGTTTGAACCACCAACTTTCAGTTAGCAGCTGAGTACTTAACCACTGCATCACCAGGGCTCCTTATACATACATATACATGCACGCAGAGCACATATACACACACATACATACACACTAGCCCCTCATACCTGCCTGGCATTGTGTTAGTCACTGGAAATATAAAGATGAAAAACCCTAACCACTGCCCTCCTGCCCCTGACAAATGGATACATGACCAAATGCTTACAACACAGTATGATAAGGTGTGGGAAAGAAGAGGACCGGATCAGGAAGGGGGGTACATGGGTTCTAAGAGGACTTCCTAGCACTGGTGATGCTTGAACTGTGTTTTGGAGAAGCACTTAGAGGATGGGAAGTGGAGAGAGGTCCTGATGGAGAATCTCAGGCAGAAATGGCATATGTGGAGGGCCAGAGGCCAAAAGTATGCTTTTACTGGGGACCCCTAGAGAACAGAAGAGAAAGAAGGTGAAGGTGAAGCTGAGAGGACAGGATGGGCTTGACGCTGACAGGTATTTGGATTTTATCCTGTGGCCAGCAGAGAGCCTGTACAGGTTTATGGAGGTTTTAAGCAAGGGAAAGAGTGATCAGAATTGTTTTATCAATAGATAACTCTGTGGTAATGGGGAGGATGGCCTGGAAGGGGGAGATGCGAGGGCAAAGAGAACAGTTAGGATGGCTGTAAAAGCCAGCAAAGAGAGAAAAAAGGAGGACACTCAGGCAGTGGTTGAGGAGACCAGGCTTTCTGAGAAAGAACCCATTGGATTCAGTGACCTTTAGTGATGTTGAGAGCAAAAGAAAGAGTTGAAGATGACTTTAGGATATTTAGCTTGGGCGTCTGACCTAGAAGTGACTCTTTTACCTGAAGTAATGGCTGTGGGAAGAAACACCAGACACAAGAAAGCTGATGATTTGCTCAAGATGCCTGTGGAATTTCCAAGTGAACATAGCCAGTCTGTGGCTGGAAATAAAAGCCTAGAGTACAGAAGGAGTTCTGGGCTGGAGACAGAAGTGTGAGAGACATCCTCTCAAGTTCACACAGGTCCAGTCAGAAAAAAATATATATATATTAATGTGGGTGGTTTGAATCTGGGCTAACCAAAGAGTTACTAAAACGATTGAAATGAAGAGGCATGGCTGTCCACACATAGAGTAAGCAAGAAGAGTGTGGGCTTTGGAATCAGGAGGTCTGGATTCCAATTCCAGCACTCTATCAGGTGTATGGTAAGGGTGGGCAGAAGTTGGGAGGAGGGGAAGAACAGGTGGAAAGAAAGAGATATTAGACAGGAATGAGGTAAAACTAGCATCTGTAGGAGGGCATTGTCTTAGGGTTATCTAGAGAAACAGAACCAGTGAGATTCATGTATCTAGAGACAGAGAGAGGAAACCCTGGTAGCATAGTGGTTAAGTGTTATGGCTGCTAACCAAAAGGGTCAGCAGTTCAAATCTGCCAGGCGCTCCTTGGAAACTCTATGGGGCAGTTCTACTCTGTCCTATAGGGTCACTATGAGTCAAAATCGACTCGATGGCACTGGCTTTGGGTCTGGGAGAGACAGAGAGATATTCACTTCAAGGAACTGGCTCACACAATTGTGGGGACTGGCAAGTCCAAAATCTGTAGGTTAGGCAGCAGGCTGGAGACTCCTCTAGGCTTGCATCCCAATATCCATAGGTCAGGTGACAGAGAGAGTGCAGAGCAAAGAGAGAGAGAAATAGAGTTCTGCAAAAATATCTATTTACAGTCTGGAGGCAGAACATACCCTAAGGAAACTTCCTTTTCAACTAATTGATTGATCACATTATATTGCATGACATGACGTGACAGGATAGCAGCTAGACTAGGGTTTGACCAAACCACTGGGAATCATAGCTGTAAATTTGGAGATAATTGTACTGTTCATGACATTCTTGGGAGAAGTAAATGCAAAACGTGTGTATAAGATGAGTCTAACTTCAAGTAGGTGCTCAATACCTTTTAGGATTTTTTGTGCCACTGTTCAGGTCTGCCTGCCCTAGGAATCAATGTTGTTGAGTCAGCCCTTTGACTAATGGCAACTCCATGCACAAGGGAAGGAAACACTGCCTAGTCCTGCACCATCCCCATCATCCACTGGACCATTGTAATCCAAAGGATTTTCATTCTGATTTTCAGAAGTAGATAGCCAGACCTTTCTTTCTAGTCCATCTTAGCCTGGAAGCTCTGCTGAAACCTGTTCAGCGTTCTTACAGATTGAATGGCATCCCCCAAAAATATGTGTTGTATCCTAGCCCCTATACCTGTGGATGTAATCCCATTTGGGAATACGGTTTTCTTTGTTATGTTAACAGGTCATATTAGTGTGTGATATGTCTTAAACCTACTCTATTGGAAATATAAAAAAGAGCAGATCAGGCACAGAGAAGCAAGCACAAACAGAAGGCAAGATACGCGCCACCAAGGGATGCTGGGTCCACAGGAACTGAAAGAGATCTTCCCCTAGAGACAACAAAGAGAGAGTATTCCTCTAGAGCCAGTGCCCTGAATGCACACTCCGAGCCCACTAAATTGTGAGAAAATAAATTTCTGTTCATTTAAGCCACCCACTTGTTGTATTTCTGTTAACAGCACTAAGAAACTAAGACAAGCATCACAGCAACATGCAAGCCTCCATTGACAAACTGGTAGTGGTGCAGCTGAGGTGCATTGGCTGGGAATTGAACCCAGGTCTTCTTCATGGAAGGTGAGAATTCTACCACAGAACCACCACTGCCCGCTCTCAGAATCAATAGCAGTCTCTAATCAACAAGCCCTCAGCTTCATTTAGCCAACATCTCCTTAGAAAATAGTCAGTGGTAGTCCTGGATTGTCTGGGTAAAAAGTTTTCAGACTTGGCACTCAAGAAATGACATACTTCAGATAGTCTTAGTAAATATAGCAGTAAAAACAGGAAATAAAGCAATGTTAAAGGAAGCTTCCCTCCCCCAGGAGTCAATTTCCATTTGTCATGTTTCATTGCCCACACTATTGCTATGCACATGTATGTGGTGCTATAAATTACATGTTCTACTAGAAACTTTGCCTGGTGCATAAATTAGGGTCCATTTACTGAAAGAAATTAGATGGATGTACTACATTGCATATTTGTCAATTCTCTCTGCTTTGGATGCTTATTGAATCCCTATTCAACTTGGGTCTTCTTGTGTGCTTTAACTAACAGGCAGATATGTAAAGATTTTAAAGTCATCCCCCATCCACACCCCCTAAATGTTGACTCCCAAGGCATGCTAGGACCTCTGTGGCAGATCAGTAGAGAAGTTGTGATGTGCCATGAAAAGGGCCAACAAAAATTAGTTGAAATATAGTACATACAGAGCCCTGATGGAGCAGTGGTTAAGAGCTTGGCTGCTAACCAAAAGGTGGCAGTTCAAATCCAACAGCTGCTCCTTGGAAATCCCATGGGGCAGTTCTACTTTGTCCTGCAGGGTCGCTATGAATGGGAATCAACTCAACAGCAATGGATTTGATTTTTTGGTTTGTAGTACATACGTACCACATACCAGTTACCGTCGAGCTAACTTTGAGCCATGGCGGCCCCATATGTGTTAGAGTAGAACTGTGCTCCATAGGGTTTTCCATGGCTGATTTTTGGGAAGTAGACCACCAAAACTTTCTTCCGAGGTTCCTTTGAGTGGACTCAAATCGCCAACCTTCCAGTTAGTAGCCAAGCACATTAACCATTTGTGCTACCCAGAAAAAGATGTTCTAGCCCAGAAAAAGATAAGCAGCAGTACAATAGGGCCGTAAGAGAGGTGGCAGACTCTGCCTTGTCCTCAGTTCATAGAAATACCCAAACAGGCACAAGATAAGCTTCTGTTAATTTCTAGAGTCAAAAACTATGTTTATACCCACAGCCAGTTTACGAAGATCAAGTCAATCAAAAATAAGATTATTCAAACAACTGGTTGGTGAGATGAACTAGCTAGCTCCCCAGCCTTCTATTAGCCAATCAGATGAACTGACCTACACCTCCTAAATACCATAATTTCATCATTAAAATGAAATTTGGAGCTTTTAGTAGACAATGTCTTTATCCTAGGAGCAACTCTAATGCCCCTAATTTCTGACACGTCAGTATGAGAAATGTTTTAGGCAGTAAAGGTTGCCAAGTCCTACTTTTGCCCTTACAAGGCCTTTCAAATGACATCGCAAACCCATCAACCTGGTTTATCTGTATGAAAGATAAGCCTTAGCATGTAGATCCATAGTTGATATATTTCACGTATTTTCAATACCCTTCCTATCTTAAAAAACCTGCTGCTATCAAGTCAATTCCAGCTCACAGCTACACTATAGGACAGAGTGAAACTGCCCCATAATGTTTCCAATGGATTCGAAATGCTGACCTTTTTGGTTAGCAGCTGTAACTATTAACCACTGTGCCAGTGGGGCTCCCTTTGTATGTTGGGGCATTTCAAATCTTATAAGTCCCACTTTCCCCAGGTGGAAGCCAGAAACTACCTTCCCATCCTCCTCTGTAACCAGGGCAAAGACATGTGATCGAACCTCAACCAATTAAATACAGCAGCATGAGATTGTTTTCAGTTGTGTTATGAAAAGTCTCTAATAGGGATATAAGTAGAGGGAATTCTAGGAAGATGGAGACAATGGCATAGTTTTTTTAACGTCTCTGAATCCTCCACATGAGAAGAGATTAAACAACTAGATAGCAAAACCAAATAACCACGGCCAACATTTACAACAAACCTAGATGACATTTCCCTCACAAACTCCAAAATACAAGTGTATGAGGACACACCACCAAGAGTCACACAGTCTGTGTGGTATCAGCATCTGTGTGGAAGAAAACAGAGAAGCAACAAAGTGTCTGATGGACCCAAGAACAGAAGAATCCAAGATTAGCCAACAGGTAATTACAGGAGAACTCAGTGGGACACTTTGAGAACAGCAGCTGAAACTGGAAAAGCTTTTTGCCCAATTCACTGGTGGATGAGTGTAAGAGGCTTGCAGTAAGGACTAATGGGGCTGGAGCACTCTAGTTCCTCGAATTCTTGAGCCTGACAAGACGGGGCTCCCCTTCAGGATTGGACCCCACATTGAGAAGGAGCTTCTGAAAGTGAAACCAAAACTGAGATGATCAGGTTAAAAGTGAGGGAGAAAAACAGAGTTGGGAATCTCAAGAGGTCGAGCCACCATATTAAGAGTAATCTCAACCACAACTCCTTCTAAAAGTTTAGGGGAATTAATTTTTTTAATGAGCAACATGAAATTGAAGTTGTGAAGTATTTCATTTTACTTGGATCCACAATCAACACCCACAGAAGCAGCAGTCAAGTATTCAAACAACACATTGCACTGGGCAAATTTGCTGCAAAGGACCTCTTTAAAGTATTAAAAAGCAAAGATGTCACCTTGAAGACTAAGGTACTCCTGACTCTAGCCATAGTGTTTTCAATCACCTCATATGCATATGAAAGCTGGACATTGAATAAGGAAGATGAAGAAAAATTGACACCTTTGAATTGTGGTGTTGGCAAAGAATACTGAATATACCATGGACTTCCAAAAGAATGAACAAATCTGTCCTGGAAAAAGTACAGCCAGAATGCTCCTTAGAAGCAAGGATGCCAAGACTCATCTTATATACTTTGGACATGTTATCAGGAAGGATCAGTCCCTGGAGAAGGACATCATGCTTGGTAAAGCAGAGAGTCAGCAAAAAAGAGGAAGACCTTCAACAAGAGGAATTGACACAGTGGCTACAACAACGGGCTCAAGCATAACAATAATCATAAGGATGGTGCAGGACTGGACAGTGTTTCATTCTGTTGTACATAGGGTCACTATGAATCTGAAGCACCTCAATGGCACCTAACAACAGCAACATGAAATTACCAAGATCAAATCCCATATAAAGTTATTTAAGTAAAAAGAAAATAAGGAGCTGGAAAACATCTCTATAGATAATGAAAATGCCTACAGAATGGATTAAAACAGTAAGCTTATACTTCCAAAAAAAAAAAAAATCAGAACTAAGAAATGAGGTGAAAGAACTCAGGAAATAATTTTATATAAAATGCCATTTCAAAAATGGAGACAAAACTGGAACGAATAAATACAATAAATAATGTCTAAAGAAAAACATAAAGTAAAAAGAAAAAAAAAATTTCAGTCAAAAAAAGAAGAAAAATAAAAATAATAAAAGAAAGTGACAAATTTTGAAGACAGGCAAAGAAGCTCCAACACCTAAAATAATAGGAGTCCTAAAGAAGAAAACCAAAATAAGGAAGATGAACAAATACTAAAAGCTATATTCCAAAAAAATTTTTTCTAGAAAAAGAAAAAAGTATTTGAAACTACATATTGAAAGAGAACAGAGGATACCTAAAAATACCAACCTAGAGTGGCCAACACCAAAATACATCCCAGTAAAAATTACTGGATTTTGAAGAAGGATTTAAAAAAAAAAAAAAACTTTTTGTACATCTAGGCAAAAACCAGTCATGGCTTTTTAACGTCACATTTTCTTTATTAAATCTATATATCCTTTCTTTCACATTAAAAATCCTGATTCTCAAGAATAAGGATATTCTAATTATATAATTGCTTATATTCTTGAGAATCAGGATTTTAGTGAGGAAGAAAGGATATATAGATTTAACATAGGAAATGTTGTTAAAAAATCTAGTCATGGATTTGAATCAGAAGTACCAGTATAAATATTTTATATTTAAAAATATATAATTTTTCATATTTTAAATATTATATGTGTGCGTGTATTTGTGTGTATTTCCTAACTGTGTCCACTGAAGAAGTCTAGAATCAATGACCAACTCAGTAGCAACAAACATTGTTAGTGCCAATTCGTGGTCTTGAAATACCATTTTCCACTAAAAGAAATCAGGGTTTCTTGGAGAAATAGTTGATTGTAGGTCTGGGACAGGAAATGTACAAAATTAGTCTGAAAGTTCTCCTCATACCTGATAGTGAAGAAGCTGTTAAAGACCAAAAGAGTCATATCAAAAGGATTCAGGAGTTAACAATTTGAGTTTCAAAAATGATAACTGCAATTGATTGAAACCCATCAAGTGTGTTTTAATCTATGAAGTCATGATGATACATTTTTTAGAAGACTAACTGGTCATCCTTAGAGAAAGATAGGACAATAAGGAACCAATTCATCATCTTGAAAAGCGATAAACAAAAGCATTCAACATTTATCCTGCCTTTCCATTATGACCTGAACAACTGGGTAACCAAAAAGTAGATAACAGATGAGTATCTTTTTTTAAATTGTCCCAACTAAAATTTTTAAAAGAAATGGTAAAATGAGAATATCACCATTTTGCAACCTCCGTTGGATTAATGGGTCTAGCCAATGGTTATCAATAGTGGCTACCATCACAAAAATAAGCACAAGCAGACATTCTGTGTCTCCTGGTGAAAGAGCAATTCATAGCAGATGCTGTGTATGTCCTAATCCATCACACCAGGAAGCACGTTAAGTCAGGTTTTCTTTCTATTAGGGATGCTAAATCTGATCACTTGGTTAAGGTGACAGCACATGTGAAATTTCAATTTAGAAGAGATTATTTAAAAAAAAAAAAAAAAAAAGGGAGAAAATCACCTAGAATCCACTCAGCAAAGTGGCGGAGCACAGAAAAGGGAGGTGCCTAGCTTGGCCAAGGTTCTGGTAACAGTACCTCACACCCAGTGGTGGCAACAGTCAAGTCTCTGATGTAACTGATGTAAGTGAGCCATTGTTTCTAAGGGCAAAGCTCTCCTGGAAGTTTCCTGAACTACCTAGTTGCCATTACTAAATTGTTTCTTCCTGGAGTGGTTTCTGTTGCTTGTAACTAAGAACCCTGACTCATAAGGATCCACAGTGTTGACAACTGTGCGTGTGTGTGTGTGTGTGTGTGTGTTTGAATTAGTGAGTCTCCAAAATGCCATTAATTTCTCCAAGTTCATTTTAAAAGCCTAGGTTGACTGACAAAAAGGAGTTATTTGCTTTGATCGGTGTTTGCTTCTGAAAGCACTGAAGAAGATAAACAGAAAGCTTGGCTTTCATGGAACTTCGTGTATCTGAAAACTGTTCGGAGTGTGAATAGAGTAATCTTTGGTTTTATATAAACCTCAGAAGAGAGACAATGACAAGCTTTTCTCAGAAAATTCTTAAGGAATCATTTACTCTGGAAACAATTAGGTCTGAAGATATACTCAATGTTAATGTTTATTTGATGTTTACATGTATTTTCTGTAGCGCGTTTTCTTATATTTCCTGTGGGTTATTTTGCATATCCAGTGTAGTAAACTGCAATGGTATTCAAAAATATGCATGCCTCTGCCTCGGAGAGGGTTGTGTCTTCCTTCCCAGTCTGTCAGGCTTGGCCAGATCACTTGACGTGGTCAGTAGAAGATGAGGAGAAACCATATGTGTCACTTCAGCTCTAAGAGCCAGCTTGAGCTCTCCCAAGCACCCTTTCTCCTCTCCCCTGCTGTTCTCTGTCAGCCTGAGTCCCAAGGGAAGGTGTCTTTGAAGCAGAACCACAGCTGACCCCCAATGGACATAGTGCATAAATGAGAAATGGTAAGCCACTGAGATTTGGGGTTCTTTTTTGCCACGGTGTATCTAGCCTACCCTGATGCAAGTATAAATCACTTATTATCAACAATAACTACTATCTCTTTAGCACTTTTTTATCAACCAGTGCATAGCTACCTCTTGGCTCTCTTTGTTCTGAAAGGTTTCATGACAGGAATGATTACTGAATTCTAGTTTTGGAAGGATCCTCAAGGAAAAGAAAAAGGAACTAACATTTAGGGAGCACCTTCTGCATGTCAGAAACATTACGTAAATTATCTCTAATCCTCATCCAACTCTATAAGGTTTGAAGTTTAAGGATTATCGGTCTTGCCCAAGGTGACACAGCTAGCAAGTGACAAAAGCCATTCAGATCCTCATCTGTCTAACCCAAAGTTCAGACTCCTTCCACTCGATCAGGAGGTGGCAAACTGCAGCCCACAAGCCAAGTCTGACCCACCACCTTCTTTTGTACCATCTGTGAGCCAAGAATGCTTTTAACATTTCTAAATAGTTGGGGGAAAAAAATCAAAACAAGAGTAGTAGGTTGTAACATGTGAAAATGATACACAATTCACATGTCATTGTTTATAAGTAAAGTTTTATTGAAACACAGTTCTGCTCACTTGTTTGCATATTGTCTATGGCTGCTTTTGCACTTACAATGGCAGAGTTTAGAAGTTTCAATGCAGATTGTATGGCCAGCTGTTATTTACTGAATTGTGTCCCCAAAAATGTGTACCGATTTGGCTAGGCCATGATTCCCAGTATTGTGTGATTGTCCACCATTTTGTCATCGGATGTGATTTTCCTATGTGTTGTAAATCCTATCTCTAGGACGTTAATGAGGCACAATTAGAGACAGTTATGTTAATGAGGCAGGACTCAATCTACAAGATTAGGTTGTATCTTGGGTCAATCTCTTGAGATATAAAAGAAAAGTGAACAAAGAGGCAAGAGGACCCCATACCACCAAGAAAGTAGTTCCAGGAGCAGATTTAGTCTTTTGGACCCAGGGTCCCTACACTGAGGAGCTCCTAGACCAGGGGAAGATTGCTGACAAGGGCCTTCCTCCAGAGCCGGCAGAGAAAAAAAGCCTTCCCCTGGAGTTAATACCCTGAATTCAGACTTTCAGCCTCCTAGACTGTGAGAAAATAAATTTCTGTTTGTTAAAACCATCCACTTGTCATATTTCTGTTATAGCAGTACTAGATAACTAAGATACCTTCCCAGCCTAAAATATTTACTATTGGGACCTTTGCAGTAAAGGTTGCCAAGTCCTGCTTTAGACCGTATAGCCTCATAGGCAATCTGGCCGTCACCTTTTACAGATGACAGAACAGAAGTCCATGAAGATTTAATAGCTGTGCTCCAATTTAAACAATATCAGGAGAGGCAGGGGTCTGGCCAAAGAGAAATTCTAAGTGATAAAAATGGAAGGTTGAGAAGGAGCCCAGAGATTGGTCAGCAGGGATGCCTGCCTGCCTGCCTGCCTATGAGAGAGAAATGGAGCAGGCTGGAGGGGAGAAGTAGAGAAGCCCAGCCCAGCTGACAGTGTAGACCCTGGTGGAGGTCCATCAAATCAACCTGAGAAAATGTAATGACAGAGAGGCAGGGTATTGAGGGAAGATGACCTCATTTGCAGCACAGAAGCTGGATTAAAGGGAGCAGCCTCAGGTGTGTCACCACACAGGGACGAGTTAGTCATCCTCAGAACTTGAAATGTTTCACTTAGTGAAATGAATGAAAATCAAGTGGTAATAAATGAAAATTAAATTATAGCCACAGAATTGTGTCCCTAAGATATGAAGTAGAAAAGCTCTGTCATATTTTTTTTTTTTAAGATATTAAAAAATATAGGTTGTTGTTGCTATTGTCAGCTGCCATCTCATCTGGCTCATGGTCATCCCACGTACAACAAGATGAAGTGCTGACTGGTCTGTGCCACCTCTAGGATCGGTTGCAAATTGGATCATTGTGATCCATAGAGTTTTCACTGGCTGATTTTTGGAAGTAGATTGCCAGGCCCTTCTTACTAGTTTGTCTTAGTCTAGAAGCACCACCGAAACCTGTTCAGCATTACAGCAACATGCAAGTCTCTGCTGTCAGACAAGCGGTGGCCATGCACACAGTGCATTGGCCAGGAATCGAACCTGGGTCTCCTGCGTGGAAGGCAGGAGAGTTCTACCACTGAACCATCAACATGTGCATATGTCCACAGAAAAAGCAAAGAGAGATTTACATCAAATTAACACTGCCTACTTTACAAAGCGAGAGAGAAGGAAAGACGGAAGCTTTCACACTCTATACATGACTGTATCCTTTGAATTTTTATCAAGAATACAATATTTGTAAAAACTAAGTGAAAGTAAGATGAAAGATCTATCATGTATTTAAAAAACAGAGCTGAAAAGATTGTTAAATGTATCGCTATGGAAGTAACCAGGGGGTAGTCCAAAAAACTATTGGGTTAGTTAAATCCAAATAAAGTTTTAGACTAGTTAATTGCATGCTACCAACGTCAATTTCTTGGTTTTGATAGTGTGCCATATTATGTAAGATTCCACCATTAGAGGAAGTTGGTGATGAGTACATGGGACCAACCTCTCTGTACTATTCTGGCAACTTCTTATGAGTCTATAATTAATTTAAAATGAAAAGCTAAAAGGAATATATTGAGCCACATTAAGTTTCCAATATTGGTCTGTGTTTGACCCACAAAAATGGCCATTTCGTATGGTCCAGCTATATAGTTAATCTAAAGGAAAGCTATAGCCTAATCAATTGAATTTTAACCTGTCTAGAAGAGCTATGGCGGCAGACAGAGGGTGGTCTGCATGGAGTATGACACTTCTAATCCAGAGTAGACCAGGAAGGGCAGCAAGTGTTCTCACTACTTAATGGTTTTACGGGACAAGTGTGGTCCTCAGGCACTGGCCCCTGTGCTCTGAGTCCACCCTCAGCGTGTTGGTGGCTACAAGCGTGGGCGCCACACCCCAGGAACAACATGCAATTCTTGACATTGAGCTTGACACACCACACTCTTAGGAGTGTCATTAGCATAAAGCAGTTGGATCAATTCTGGGTGTGGACAAAATTAAGTTGCAGGCCCCACAAAGCCAAGGATGATCACACATAGAAGTATGATAGCCACACCCCAGTCCTGCCACCCATGATGACACAGCTGCCAAGAGGCAGTCCCACTCTCTGGGACATGGTTTATGAGTGGCCAGAGCAGTCCAGAGACACAGCTGAGACAGTGGACTGCAGAGACCTGCAACAAGAAACTGGGTCCTATAGCCGCTGCTCTGCAGAGGAACCGGGGGCCCGTGGCAGCGCTCTGGCATGGTAGGACGTGTGGGGAGTATTCAGGCCAAAGGAGAGGCACGCATTCTCTGCTTGGTGGAGTCGGACACAAACCTCGCAGGCTGTATAAACTCTGTAGTCTAAGGGATAAATGACCTTAGGTTATTAGCTTGAACAGAAGAATGTTAGTAAAGTTCCTGAGAAAATTGGACAAATAAATTGCTTTAGAAAGGGTTTTTTTCTTTTCAACATCAAAAAATTATTAAAAATTAAATATGAACTTACTTTTTCCTTACCTTTTCTTTTTTTCCTGTTACTAAGTTCTTTCCAGTATTAAGAATATACTTCGTTGTTGTTAGGTGCCATCACACTGGCCCTGACTTATGGCACCTCTTATACAGGAGAATGAAACACTGCCAGGGTCTGCATCATCGCCGTGACCTTTTGGTATGTTTGAGTCCATTGTTTTGCTATAACGTCAATCCATCTCATTGAGGATTTCCCTCTTTTTCACTAACCCTCTACTTTTATCAATCATGACGTCCTTTTCTAGCAATTAGGAGTTCCTGATGACATTTCCAAAGTAAGCAAGCTGAAGTCTTGCCATCCTCAGTTCAAAGGAACATCCTGGCTGTATTCCTTCTAAGACTGATCAGCTCATTCTCCGGCAGGCCATGGTATGTTCAAAATTCTTTGTCAACACCACAGTTTGAATGCTTCGATTATTCTTCCATCTTTTTTTCTTTTGCATTGTCCAGCTTTCACATGCATATGAGGTGATTGAGACTACCATGGTGTGGGTCAGGTGCACCTTAGTCATCAAAATAACATCTTTGCAGATTTCCCCAATGCAATACATTGTTTGCTTTCTTGACTGCTGCTTTCATGGACATTGATTATTGATCCAAGTCAGATGAGATGAAACCTACCTTAGAGAGCATTAAATATTTGGGTGAGAGAAAAAGCTGAAGAAAACAATATCATGGACAACCACCCGTGTGCTACCCATCTAAGAAGAGCATTACCTAAGGCTTCATTCAGTGCTGAAACCAGCCAAACACTTTCTCTTGTGGTCACCCTTTTTGAGGTGGTCCTCAATTACACATCTTTTATTAATATGCAATACATTAAAGGTAGAATATCTGAAGCACCAGGAATGCTGCCGAGGGGGTGCAGAAAATGTGATGGAGAATCAGTGGACTTAAATGATGTAAGCGTCAAGGAGTAGAAGGTGTTCTGGACTGGGCCTCAGGGTATGTGAGTTCTAGTCCTGGTTCTGTCTCGCCTTAGCTGGCGAAATTTGATCAGGTCACTTCATATTGCTGAGCTGCAGATTCCCTCTGGGTAAAATGGAGGGGCTGAGCAAGCTGGCTGGCCTTCCCAACTCCCCTTCACAAATGAGCCAGCAGAGGCTCAGAGAGGATCAGGAAGTCTTCCTCCTGGCATTAGCAGAACCAGGACTAGAGCCCAGACCTCTTGTAGTCTAATGCTTTCTCCACTTTATCTAACCTGTTGCCGTTGAGTCGATTCTGACTCATAGCGACCCCACAGGACAGATTAGAACTGCCCCCATAGAGTTTCCAAGGAGCGGCTGGTGAATTTGAACTGCTGACCTTTTCGGTTAGCAGACAAATGCTTAACCGCTGTGCCACTAGGACTCCGAATTTTAAACTATACTCTTTGAATCTAACCTTTCCTCACCACCCCGACCCACCTGAAGATCTGTAAGTAGTAAGTCACCCCATAATTTTTTGAGAAGCTCTGGTGGCTGGGCAGCCTATAATTTCCTAGAGAGTATAGAACTGTTCACGAGGTGACGATTGCTGGTATTTAGTAGATTATGAATTGGCTTGTGTCCACAGCTGGCGTCCATGGCCACAGGTCACAGAATGCTGCCTGGCCATCTCACACTGAAACCACGTTTGGGCAGTATTACAACTTGGCATAAAATCAGACCCAGCACAGCAAAGTTTGCTTACTCCCGCTGCTATGTCCAGCAAGGATTTCCATAGGGCTTCCACTCATCTGAAAATGGAAAAAGCACTAAAACCTTAACCTTTTACCTGTTCACTGAATTTCTGCCACTTTCCACCCACAAATAACATAAGAAGCCCGTTTTCATCCTCCCCGAGAGAGCAGTCTGGAAATGGTTAACAAAGATTACTGGTTAGCATTAACCACACCGAGGGAAAATGTAAGATATTAATGTCACACTTTTATAAGGCAGTATGAGTGTTTAAGGGTAATAATAAACTCTTATTTGCAAGGTCAAACACCACAATATGTACATATCCCTAAAGTGGGTTTGAAAAATAGGCAATAACTGCTCTAAATAGACTGCCTTGGAATGGCTAATAAATAATAAGCCTCTTGCCTTTAAAATTAACAACAAAAAGCATATTATTTTGGGTACCGCAGTAAGAAGTAGCATTCAGTAAGCAGCTGATGTGAGCAGGCTGACACTGGGAAGGCAGTGGGGGTGCAACAGATTATTCAGGACTGGGTTCTTGTCCTCAAGTTACTTCCAGCACAGCCAGGAGGCAAGGCCACATAAAGTAGTGGCAAGGGCAAGGTCTAAAACTAAGCACTGCCTAAGGAGGCAATGTCACAGAAATCCAGAGTTCTAGATCTGGAAAGAGGCCTTCATATCCCTTGAACTCCAGGTTGCCTTGTCCTCTATTTGCAGTAACTCACTCAAGGGCATGAAGGACATTAGTGGTTCAGCGGTAGAATTCACGTCTTCCGTGCTGGAGACCCGGGTTCAGTTCCTAGCCAATGTACCTCATACTCAGCCACCACCCATCTGTCAGTGGAGGACTGCACATAGCTATGATGCTGAAGGGGCCCTGGTGGCTTAGCGGTTTAAGAACTCAGCTGCTAACCAAAATACCGGCAGTTCGAATCTACCAACCACTCCTTGGGAACCCTATGGAGGCAGTTCTTCTCTGCCGTACAGGGTCACTACAAGGTGGAATCCACTCGATGGCAGTGGGTGGGCTAGGATGCTGAACAGGTTTCAGTGGAGCTTCCAGACTAAGATGGACTTGGAAGAAGAGCCTGGTGATCTACTATGGAAAATCAGCCAAGGAAAATCATATGGATCACAACAGTCCAATCCTATTGTACACGAAGTCACCATGTGTCAGGGGCTGACTCAGTGACACATAACAACAGCTCAAGGTCACACAAGGTGAAAGAGGAAAGGCCCATGGGAATCTTCCTGGGGTAAGACATTTATGATTCTGGGAGTTCGTATAGATCACAATGGCCTTGAACTAAAAAATCATGTATTTCATTTCCGTTTCTGGTGATGAAGAAGTTTTAGGAAGAGATGGTAGTGACGGCTGCATGACACAGTAAATGTAATTAACATCACTGAACTGTACACTTAAAATAGTTAAAATGGAATTTTACACTATATGCATTTTGCCACAATAAAATAAAAATTCTTAAAAGGGCTGTGTTTCAGCCCCACCTTTGCTGCTGTGTGACCTGGGATAAAACACTTACCCTCATGAGGCATCATTTTCATCCTCTTTAAAATAAAAGGAAACCCTAGTGGCATAGTGGTTAAGAGATACAGCTTCTAACCAAAAGGTCAGTGGTTCAAATCCACCAGGCGCCCCTTGGGAACTCTATGGGGGCAGTTCTAATCTGTCCTATAGGGTCGCTATGAGTCGGAATCAACTCGACGGCAGTGGGTTTTTTGTTTGTTTGTTTTAAAATAAAAGTAACAGCATCTACTTCATGGTGCAGTTGTAGGAGTATAACGGATGCAGAGTTTTATAAATTCAAACTGATATTAAATGAAATGCATCAAGCAATATGATTAAGAAATGCTATATTTTCAAGCAATATTGTTACGATATCATAAAAGTCTGAGAAAGCCAATTGCTTTCAAAGTTGATAAATGCTTCTACCATTGCAGCACTAAATAATTGTCCTTGAGTAAAAAACAAACAGACAAAAAACAGTTGCCATCAAGTCAACTCCAACTTAGGTGACCCCACGCGTGTCAGAGTAGAACTGTGCTCCATGGGGTTTTCAGCTCCTGATTTTTTAGAAGTAGATCTCGAGGCCTTTGTTCCAAGGCGCATCTAGGTGGACTTAAACCTCCAGCCTTTCAGTCAGCCGCCAACCACCTTAACTGTTCATACCACTCAGGTTACCAAGTGGCTTTAATACAGCCATCTGAATTGATTCTCACTGAGGAGACACATGAAGAAAGCAAAAACCCAGTGATTTCCCCAAGGTCACAGAATTAATGAGCAGCCGGGCTAGGACTTCCAATGCTAAATTAGGTGCATTTGAAAACCTTACATCGCCTCTGGAGAGACACTGCCAATCCTGGGCTGACTGTGTCAGACTGGTTTTATGTTGTTGGCAGATTCATCAGGACCACCCGTGGGCCTGTGTGAAACACCACATGGATGAGTAGCCATGAGTGGGACTATGCGCCTACCCTCCAGGCTGCCCAGGCTCATACCAATCATTCAAGTGGGAGGCACTCCAGGGGGCACCTCATTTCAGTCTCACTCTTAGGGAGAGCAGGACATGAGGACACATGCAACCCAGGTAATGTCTCAAATCTCACCTCCTTATTCCTGTTGTCATTACCTCATGCAGATCAATACAAATACATAAACTCCTGAGCCCTTTCCAGTCCCTCATCCAAAACCCCAAGGGGACCTGCACACAGAAGCAATAATCCCATCCCCAAATGAAAAGAAGTGTTCCAGAGACCATGTCTCTGGTAGAATGTGGGGGGAGGGAATCCACCAAGTATCGAGATATTTTATTTGTGTGGTACCAATAATATGCACATATGAACCTACTCAGCTAAGGGTGGAAGTTCAGCTCTTATGAGGATATTTTTCACTGTAAAGATAGCCCTAAAGACACAAAGGAAACTTCTCTGCTCCTCAGTTTTCTTGTGTTAAAATCATAGTTCTTTCTGGAAGTCATTTTGGCAATATCCATCATGTGCTTTAAAAATGGCCATATCAACAACCTAAGTGCCCATCAACAAACGAATGGATAAACAAATTATGGTACGTACACACAATGGAGTAGCACACAGTGATAAAGAACAATGACGAATCCACAAAACATCTCACAATATGGATGAATCTGGAGGGCATTATGCTGAGTGAAATAAGTCAATCACAAAAGGACAAATACTGTATGAGACCACTATTATAAAAACTCAAGAAAAAGTTAACACACAGAAAGAAACAATCTTGGGTGGTTAAGAGGAAGAGGAGACGTGGGGAGGGAAAAACACTAACTAGATAGTAGATAAGTGGTAAGTCTGGTGAAAAGTTAAGACAGTACACAATAATCAAGAAGTCAGCACAACTTGGCCAGGGCAAAATCATAGAAGCTTCACAGACACACACAAACTCCCTGAGGGACCGAGTTACTGGGCTAAGGGCTAGGGACCATTGTCTCAGAGGACATCTAACTCAATTAGCATAACATAGTCTGTAAAGAAAATGTTCTACATCCTACTGTGGTAAGTAGTGTCTGGGGTCTTAAAAGCCTGCAAGTGTCCATCTAAGATGCATCTACTGGTCCCATCATGGCTGCAGCAAAGGAGAATGAAGAAAACCAGACACTGGGGTCTTAAAAGCTAGACAGCAGCCTTCTAAGATGCATCAATTGGTCCCAGCCCACCTGGAGCAAAGGAGAATGAAGGACATCAAAGACACAAGGAATATATTAGCCTAAGAGACAGAAAGAGCCACATAAACCAGAGACTCCATCAGCCTGAGACCAGAAGAACTGGATGGTGCCCAGCTACCACCAATGACTGCCGTGACAGGGAACACAACAGACACTCCCTGACAGAGCAGAAGAAAAGTGGGGTGCAGAACTCAAATTTTAGTAAAAAGACCAGATTTAATGGTCTGAGACTGGAGGAACCCCAGAAGACATGACCCCTGGACTCTCTATTAACCTAGAACTAGAACCATTTCTGAAGCCAACACTTCAGACAAAAATTAGACTGGACTATAAGACATACAATGATATTCATGAAGAGTGTGCTTCTTAGTTCAAGTAGATACATGACACTAAATGAGCAGCTTCTGTCTGGAGGTGAGATGAGAAGGCAGAAAGGGACAAGAGCTGGTTGAATGGACACAGGAAATCCAGGGTGGAAAGGAGGAGTATGCTGTCACATTATAGAGAGAGCAACTAGGGTCACATAGCAATGCGTGTATAAATTTTTGTAAAAGAAACTAACTTGAGCTGTAAACTTTCACTTAAAGTACAATAAAAAACTAAAAAAAAAGAAACAAAAACCAGACACAAGGGAAAGACTAAGGACTAATAAACCACAACTACCACACCTTCCACCAAACTGAGCCCAGGACAACTAGATGGTGCCAGGCTATCATCACCAACTGCTGTGACAGGGATCGCAATAGAGGGTCCTAGACAGAGCAAGAGAAAAGTGTAGAACAAAATTCAAATTCACAAAAAAAAGACCAGACTTGCTGGTCTGAAAGAGGTTGGAGAAACCCCAAGAATATGACCCCGGATACCCTTTTAACTCAGTACTGAAGTCACTCCTGAGGTTTACCTTCAGACAAAGATTAGGTAGGTCTACAGGGCAAACGGTATGAGTAGGAATCGACTCGATGGCAACGTATTTTGTTTGGTTTATAGGGCAAACAACACATGTGAGGAACGTGCTTTGTGGTTCAATCATGTACATGGCGGCGAATGGGCATACCAGCCCAAAAGCAAAGATAAGAAGGGACAGGAAAAGTGGACAAATGGAAACAAGAAAACTGGGATGGAGAAGGGGAGAGTGTTGACACATCATGGAGTTGGCAACCAATGTCACAAAATGAGTTGTGTATTAATTGTTTAATGAGAAACTAATTTGCTCTGCAGACTTTCACCTAAAACACAATTCAAAAAAAAAAAAAAACTGAAGGCAAAAAAACCAATTTCCTCAAAAAAAAAAAAAAAAAGTCCATGTCAACTGACACAGTGACCTCTTTTCTAAGCATCATGATCAGAAATTCAGGCACAGGTATTTGCCTAAAGATATCGATCACCTATCATTGTGAAGAGCTGGCCATCAGAAGGAAACACGCAGAAACGTGGACCATGATTGCCTCTAGGCAATGAGATTATGACAGAATTTATCTGCTTTTTCTTTACATGTTTCTGTATTTTCCAGATTTATATATAATTAGTATGTGTTTTACTCTGATGCTGGAAAAAAGAAAATAAAATTAAGGAAAAAATAAATTCAGATCTTGACTTTCTCTCCCTCCACTCCAACTTCCCAAGCCTTGACCCCATGCTTACCAGTCACCATCAGCATAAACGTGCTGGGCACTCCAAGACTGAGCTAACGAGGGGTCTCCAGACTCAGAACTCACATACATGTGGAGGCTTTTATGTCGGCAGGTAGAAAAGAATTAGGTCTAATTGTTTCCTTTTACTAAGATGTTTTATGTTTTATGCTAAGTATTTATTTTTAAAAAGAATTCCAAATTTAAACTCAGTGCTTTGGGGGTGCAAAATGTTTCCTTAGTTTTTTGTTTTTTATAATCCTAAGAAAGAGAAGGATGGAGTTCTATCACCTATGAATTTCCTGACTTATGTCACATTTGTTCCATTTAAATTAGTGATAACACTTGGCAAAATATACCCCACGCCTTCCTGTTTGATGATCTGTAAAACAAATCACCAAAAAAAACCCATCCAAGTGTAGGAACAAACTCATGAATTTGCTGTAAAACAAAGATGCAGCAAATTCATGAGTTTGTTCCTACACTTGCATGTTCAAATCAACCATGGCTAGATGAACTGTTGTTATAAAAGCAACTCAAGAGTTGTGCTAACGAAGTTCAACTACTTCACAGGTTCAAACCAGTAAGGTAAAATAAGACAATTACCAATTAAGATATTTAAGTACTGAATGCTTCAAGTCCAAGAAAGTTGTTTTCTTTTTTTATTGTGGTAAATATATATGTAACAAAACATTTGCCATTTCAACATTCTTCATATGTGCAATTCAGTGACATTAATTATATTTACCATGTTGTTCAACCATCACCATGATCCATTTCCAAATTTTTCCATCATCCTTAACCAAAGCCTGTGTTTCTTAAGCAACGAGTCACCCTTTTTCCCTCCCTCCTGCCCACCCCTGGTAACCACTAATAAACTTTGGTCTCTATACACTTGCTCCAAGGCAAATTTTAAGAACTGGTAAGCTATACTGTCCAGGAAAACAAAGTAGGTTACCTCTGTCTCACCTGTGCCAAGAAATCATTTCTTTGTGGAATCTGAAGATGACAGGAAAAGATTACAGAATCACCACCTCTATTTATTTATAGATGAGGAAATTGAGGTAAAGTGGCTTCACTAGGATGTAGGGAGGAGGGGGTGTTGGGAAAGGACCCCTCTCCCAGATAAAAATCTCCACCCGATTCACCATGCCACATGCCAAGACTCCCATCACTGGAGATTCATGTGCCGAGATGAAGGCACTGGAGCTTTTACCAGGAATCTCCTAGTAAAATAAAAATAGCTCTGAGAGAAAGTCATTATTGACCACAACCCCTTATCTTGAAAGATTGGTTTGCCACCAAACAGTAAGCTTAGAGTAGGGTTCTTAGGGAAAAAAGTCTGTCGGAGAAAGCTTCAGTGAGGAGGCAGGAGGGGGTGTCAGGAGAAACTTTGAGTGCTGGACTCCACAGGGAGGCAAGCACCTCTTGAGGAGCTCCAGGCATCCAGGGATAGTCAATGCTGCTTGGCAACATTACAGCTTTCTCTCTAGCCAGCGTATTATTATATACCGTGCTCCGTGTCTATAAGTGACTTGGGGCCATGGTTCAGTTCTGAATGTTAATGATATGTTTTGCTGGACTTTTTCATCCAAATAAGGAAAGATTTATTCCCCCCCCCACCCCTTTAGCAAAAATGGAAAATGCCCAAATGTTATCATCAACGACTGAGGAAATCATTTTGTTTCAACAGGTTTCAGTCTCTCAAGCCACCAAGTCTGCTTCGCGGTGGAGCTGAAGTAGCTATGTCATTAAAATGTCATATTCTAAGCCTAGGAGCCCCATTATAACTCCACTCGTTATCACAGCACCTGAATATTCCTCAGGTCAGACACTGCTTTCTACAAACACAGTCACCAGTCTGGCTCTGTAATAACAAGGTTGATTCCTAAGGGGGGTGTTATTTCCACCTCGGATTTCAACCTTGTGGAATTAGTCTACTATGCCTATGGAAGAGCCATGAGGTCTGAGAAGTGGGTTACAGTAGCCCAGTAAAAGCACGCACCTTCAAATATATTTGACAATAACCACAAATGATGTATATGGAGTCCTTTGCAATCCCCAAAATCAAGGTCGATGAGACCAGAAACTCTTCTATTTGTTAAAATAATAATAACAATTACAACAATAATTAATTAGGCAATAAGACATGAGATTTACCATTATGTCTGCAGAAAAATCAAGAGGATATTGAAATTGAGTAATTAAAACAAAGCCAGAAAGTACAGTGATTAAGGCAGTTAATACTCATTAGCCATATAATTATAAAACTAGGAATCTATAACGTTCTGGTGAAAATGCAAAAGACAGAATTTCCGGGCTCTTGCCATCTCGCCAGTAGATGTCAGGTATTTTTATGATGCCTTTGTAAGTATTTGATAATTAGAGTCCATAGCAACAAAAGAAGTTCACACCAAATTAACCTGAAAAATAAAAACAAAATGGTAACACTAATCCAATTCCCATTGTTGTAGTGTTTGGTTTAATTCACTGGCAAGTTAATTGAGTCAACATCTGTTTTAATCCTCTCCACATTTCCCAGTAGGCAAGTTCACATTACCTATTAAAACCCTCCCGAGAGATCTTCTTATCCTCAGTCTCATATAGCCTATGGAGGCACACTGGACAGTTTTAAGCTAACCCCTAACAGACAGAGCCCACAGTACGACCCTCCTTAATGGAGCCTATCCAGTGTTGATAACCTCCTGGAGCTGGGTTGGAATTGTCAGACAATGGTTGTACTCCTAGCACATGAAGGCTGAGTTTTATTCTTCTATTAAAAACAATTATTTACATGAAATGGGTTAGTGCATTCTTGTTCTAAAAAACGAGAGTGTAGCAGAGAAACCGCTTCTATCAGTTTGGTATACGTTCCCCCGACACCTTTTCTAAGCATTTACACACACGTCTCATGAACTGTTCTGTAAGTACTGTTTTCACCTAACAAACACGCTCAGAGCCTAGGTCTTCTGTAGGTCGGCTGTAGCTTTTTAGCAGAGATGCGAGAGGGGCTTTGGCCTCCATGGACTGCTTCAGAGTCTGTCCTTTCAGCCTGCTTTCTCAAGCTGGCCAGTGACACCAGTAAAAGTGACAGGAGCAAAGGGAGAGCAAGCGTCATTTCTAGAGGCATATTTACTCTCCCTAGGCTGTCAATATCCTTTAATTTAAGAAATATTTTTAAAACACCTACTGTTTCTGGTAGGAGCTAGATGGCCCCTTCTCAGAGGGTGTCACACAGAAGAGTCATGACACACACAAGAGACAACCAGGCGTCCTCTAAAGCTCTTCCTAGCCCTGAGAATGTACGTGCAGCACTGTGCCACTAGATGTTACTGGGGCAACAACATTGAGTAAGACACAGTCCCTAACCTTGAAAAAGAACACAAGGACATAGACCCAGGATATTACACAATACATGCCCCTAGAGACACGCACAAACAAGAGGCCACTGGTCTGAAAACGAGCAAGAGCTCACCTCCAGTTTGGGGACAGAGGTTAAGGAAGGCTTTCTGGAGGAATAGGTATCTTAAGCATGTGTAGAATTTCATTAGAGGCATGACTCCCTTTGCAAGAGCCAAGTAGAAATGCCCCTGGAGGGTGACAGCTGTAGGTCCTAAAAGAGGTGAAAAATTGACTCAGTGGCTTCTCACCTGAGACAATGAGAAAAAAAGGGATGACCAGCCCAGAAGCCATGGTGGAGATCAGAATTTCCAGCAAAGGGAGGCAGGAAGTGAGAGGACCAAGTTAGGAGGGCCAGGGAGGTGCGGTATAGAGTCAGAGTGCGGAGCCAAGGGCTCAGAACCAGAAGGAGAAGGAGATGGCAGACAAACATACCCAGCAGGGACATGCTGTGTGGGCTGGCCAGCTGGATTTGAAGAGTTCAAGAAGGGACAGACCAGAGCACAGGCCACTGGGCACTGCGAGACAGGACAATAGAGCCAAGCAGGAAAGTGAGGAAGGAAGAAGACAGATTCGGGAGAGGATCTACTAGACTTGTCAACCAGTGGACTCTCGGGGAAGGGAGCCCATGAGGAGTCACACCCGACTCAGAGGTCCAGCTGCCCAACGGGGAAGACGCAGTGCAGTTATCAGAAATAGGAAAGGCAGGGCCCAAGTTTGGAAGGTTGGTTAAGATGACCACATTGCACGGGGAAGAGAAGGTGTATTTTTTCCTTTTGGTTCCTTTTCCCGCCCAGACATTATTTCACTAAAGTGAGCCCAGGGCATCTGAGTGAGAACGTAGGTTATTGATTCCTCCCTAAGCAGCCTCATTCTACCCTTTTTTGGGTTATTATCCTTGCTGACATTTTCTAATGCCCTGTTGGACTATAAGGAGTTCCTGAATCGTGCCAAAGGTTAAGTGCTCAGCTGCTAACTGGAAGATTAGCAGTTCAAAACTACCTAGAAGCACCTAGGAAGAAAAGCCTGATGATCTGCTCCCAAAAGGTCATAGCCATTAAAACCCCCTGGTGCATAGCTCTACTCTGACACACATGGGGTCACCACCATGAATCAGAACTGACTCGATGGCCACTGGTTTTTTGGACTTGGGCTATATATTCCCTAAGGGAAGTCCATCAGTCTTTGTTACCCCTGTAACACTTTCTAGGGAATTCAAAGGAAATTTCAAGTTTGGGAAAACAGCCAGCTCCATCTTTCATATCAAAGTTAGGGTTTCAGCTAAAGTTGTGGTCAGAACAGCTGAGGTTCTGAAGCTAACCCCAGCTTTCCAAGGGCCATCCACTCAGCAGAGGCAAGCTGCAGGCTGCTAAGAGAAGTCTCTAGCCATGATCAGAGTGGTAGAATCTGTCCAGGACATCCTGGTAACAGACCAACCACAGAAGGAGGAGGGAACAAGAGAAGAAGGACAAGGAAAGGCCATCTACAAGAGACGAGAATGAGAAATTCTGAGGCTTCTTCAAGGAAAGCCCTTACAGAAATGCAGGTGGAACATATGGCTTCAAGGAGAAAAGAAATGAAAAACAAAATCCCCAAAGCTTTGCAGTTTTAGAAGCTGCATAAAAACATGTGGAAACATCATGACTCTTTTCTGGCACAGGAGCAAATATGAAAGTTGATAAATTAGGATCTTGAGTGGTACAAGGCAGCCTCCACTCTGGAAAAGCCTCCATGGTGTCCTGGAGAAACCCGCGCTGAGGTTGGTCAGAAAGTCCATTTGACCAGTGGGACTGATCTATTGGCAAAGGGCTGCAGAGACATCCATTTTGGCCCAGGCCCAGTACTATACAGGTGAGGGATCAAGATGGAGAAGAGATGCTTGTCCCAGAAAAAGCAGGCTCTGTCAGGGACAGGGATTAGGGCTTCTAAAGACATTTCATCTCACCCCAATCTACCCAAAAAATAACAGACATAAAGGGGAAAGGAATTGCAAGTGCTTTACAATGTAAAAATAATAATAAAATCATTCTGGCTGCCTACACTTTTGGAAAAGTGTTTTGGGGGTGGACAAAGGAAGGGCTGGCTCCCATGGGGCTGCAGCGCCAACAACCGAGTTGGGTGTCTTCCTGATCCCTAGGACGCCACGTTACCCAGCATCCCTGCAAGTGCTGCGGTGGGAGGAGCTTGGGAGTCTGTCTCTAGACAGTGGTTTGGTATATACAATCCTGTAGAAATCATAAATCTACCTTATTTCATTGTTTTCTTTCTCAAGGCTCCATTCTGTCACAAACTTTTTTCCCTTTTCTTTCGTCACAGTCAAGTTTGCAACCTGAATTCCAGTTGGCTGAGGCAACTGGGTCGCTATGAGTTGGCTTCGACTTAACAGCAACGGATTTGGTTTTAGAAACAATGCCTATGGCTCTCATTCTGAACAAGAAAGTGTGACTTGGAATCAAATTGTTCTTGAGGGGTGGTGGGGAGGAGAGGGGAGCAGAACAATCACCAAAGAGACAGGAAGGGCAATGTAATGAGAAAGGCAAAAAGATGTTCGTTTCACTGGCTCACTTTTCTTAATCTTCTGTTTCCGTGTGCTCTATTAAACTGTATTTCTCAGTAGCAAGAACCAAATATCTTCTACCCACATTATTCAGTCAATTACACACCACCTCAATTTTAGCACCATAGTTGTAAAAAGGTATTGGGGTTAATAAAGAGCCCTGGTAGCTCAATGGTTAAGTGCTCAGCTGCTAACTGAGGTCAGCGGTTTGAAACCCTCCAGCAGCTCTGCAGGTGAAAAGACCTGGCCACCTGCTCCCATATCTAGGCAATCAGCCTAGAAAACCCTACGGGGCAGTCCTACTCTGGCCTCTAGGGCCACTGTGAGTCGGAATTGACTCAAGAGTACACACCAACACAACTTTGGGGTTAATACCTAAGGGTGACATTTTTTCTAAACCAGTAAGCGAATTTAGAAGGTAAATCTTGGCCACATTAATTCTTAAACAATACTTGGCACCTAAATCCAGATGTTTAATTTTTACAGGTTTCATAATTACTTTACAATGTCAGGCTGAGTGACAACTACTTTTGCCTAAAATAGTTTTCAGACACTGACTGTTCTGCAGTTGCATTTTGCACCATACCCCTTCAGGGAAAGGCAGATTGATAACAATCAGCCAGACCAGTCTCTGGACTTTACCCTGTCCCCCAGACAGCAAGCCTCCCGGGTAATCTGTACCCTCTGGCCTAGGACACTCTGATGACCTGGCTCTCCCAGGACCCTCACTGGCCTTTGTCTGAACCAGAGAAATCAAGGAAATGACTTAGCGGGGTGCAGCCTCAGACCATCACTTGGGGGTAACAGCTGCCTCCTGCTTCTGCCAGGAGGAGGTGCTGAGGGAACCCGCACATTTTCCTGGGTCACTGGTGGAAACACTGTTGACTGTGGGGAGAGGAGATTCCTCTCTCTCCCTCTCTCTCTCTCAGAGCTGCTCTCCCCTCCCCCTTCTTCATTCCCTCCATTGGCTACAGGCTTGTGCTGGGCAAGGCACTCTGTCAGGCTCTGGGGGCAGAGCCTAAACCAGGCTAGGTGTTGAGCAGCTGGAGTCAGGAAAGACTGCCTGGAAGCAGTGCCCTTAGCACCTGCATCCATTCAGCTTAGAGTAATTGAGAATTTATCACGTGCCTGACTGCTCTGAGTGCTGAGATAGAGCCAGACAGGGGCCTCCTCCCTAGAAACTCACATTCCAGTGGGGAGAGACCAGCTGAAGGGCAGGAGGAACGTGATGGAGGGGAGGCCTAGGAAGGCCTGAGGAGGTGACCTTTAAACTGAGATTTTAATGATAAGAAGGAGGGAAGCACTTTTCAAGCAGAGGAAATGGTCTGAGTTTAGGACTAGCTTTGCTTGCCAACAGGAGAAAAAAAGACCAGGGTGGCTAGAATTTGGTGGGAAAAGGGCAAAGTGAAGGAGCTGGGGCCAGAGAAATAAGCAAAAACCAGATCACAGAAGGCTTTATGGATGATGGTTACAAGTTTGGGTTTTGTTGCATGCTTGCTGGGACATCACTAAATACTTTAAATCAGAGAGTGACATGATCGGATTTGTTTTAAAGTGATCACCCCAGCTGCTCGGGCAGGCCAGGGAGTAGGGAGGTGAGAGAAGCAGCACCTGAGAGTGCAGAGTCCCAGATGGGATGGAGACAGGCGTGGGCCAGGCCAGACCACCAAGGTTGTCATGGGCCGTAGGCCAGCACAATGGGCTTCATGGAGACTGTGGGAAGCCACTGGAGGCCTCCAATCAGAACTGTAGTAATTAAGATTACTACCAGCTCACTAATGCCTTTAGACTGGGGGAGTATTGGGAGCAATGGAATCCCTGGGGGGTGCAAATGGGTAATCCACTCGGCTGATAATTTACGGTTTGGAGAGTCAAGCCCACTCAGAGTTACCTCAGAAGAAAGGCCTGGTGAACTACCTCCAAAAATTCAGCCACTGAAAACCCTATCAAGCAGCTCCACTCTAACACACAGGGGGTCACCATGCACTGAAACCAGTCAAAGGTATCTGTTTTTGTTTTCTTTTGGTATTACCATATTTTGTGCAAATAACGCGCACCTTCTGTGTTTGTTTGCCAACCGCGCCCTCCCCCACAAGGTATTTTCATAAGTGCTGTTATGCCAATTTTTTTTTACATATTGCTGTAAAAAAATTAGCATAGCTTCCTTACGAAAATACCTGGTAGGGGGAAAGTGCACTTGGCCAACAAATGTAGAAAGCACACGTTATTTGTGTAAAACTACAGTAGGTTTGAACTTTCTCAGCCCCCAGGCCCCTCAGCTTCCGCCCTCCTTTCTCGTCTCCTTTTTCAGTGAGTCCTGCATCTCTACTCCAGATTCTGACCCTCTTCTCTTTACTCCAGATTCCATTCTCTCTCATCTCTGAAACTTGGCTCCATCTTCTCTCGCCGATCTATCTTCAGCCTCTCCCTATTGCCTCCTTTCCCTCAGGTTATAAACGTGCCCAAATCTTTTCCAGTTTTTAAAAAAGCCTGCCTTAAAACTGTGCCTCTCTGTAGTGACATGGTGGATGTAATTAATGTCACTGAATTATATATGTAAAATAGGTTAAAATGGCAAATGTTTCGTTATGTGTATTTTACCACAATAAAAAAAATTTTTTAAAGCCCGTGTCTCTCTGTATCTTCCATTCTGAGCCCTAGCTGTCTCACAGCGGCTCTCATCAATGAGCTGTCTATTCTGTCTCCTCTTTCTCCCCTTTCAGCCGTGCTGAGATCCAGAAAGCACCAACCTATCGCCGTCAAGTCGATTCCAACTCATAGCAGAAAGCACCAACACCCCACTGATCTCCTAATTGCCAAGGCAGTCCGCAGCTTCAGATCTAACCTATTTGACCTCTTAGACCATTTAACAATGTCTTCTCCTCCTCCTTGAAATTCCTCCCTTGGCCTCTAGGACACCAAATTCTCTGGGTTCCCTTTGACCTGTATGATTCTCCCTTTCCAAACTCATTTCTGGGCTACACTTAACTGGATGACCCTTGGTGTACCCCAGGGTATTATCCTAACCAAGCCTTTTATTCATACTGTGTGCATTTTCCCCAAAGTGGTGGCCTATATACCCTAATGGTGGACCAGAAGCAACAAGAATCTCTGAAAGATGTGAAGCAGATGGGATCAGCTCAGTAGTGACACCCCACAGAACAGGGAAGCCACCATCCCATACCAGGAGGAAGCGAGGCTCTCTAAGCAAGAGCACTTCCCAAGCCAAAAAGCAGGGCTTGAAGGAAGCAGGGCTGTGCAGCGAAGGTGCTTCCACACAGGGATGCTCTGAGTCAGGGTAAAAACAATGGAAACTCCTGACGAGGGACTGAGGGTAAGGTAGCCATTTGAAAAAAAAAAAGAAGCCAGTTGCTGTGGACTCAATTCTGATTCACGGCAACCCTATGTGTGTCAGAATAGAACTGTGCTCCACAGCACTGACAATGGCTGACTTTTTGGAAGTAGATCGCCAGGTCTTTCTCCTGGGGCAACTTTGGAATGGACTCAAACCTCCAAATTTTTTATTAGCAGCCAATCGTATTAACATTGTACTACCTAGCGACTCCAATGCAGCAGTCTGGGGCTCTGGTAAACCAACACTCTACAGGTAGGATGAGGAACCTCTGCATCAAGAAAAGAAGTCACAAACGCTGTACGAAGACTTGCCCCCACACCTTCCCATTCCCACATATAACAGGAGGGTTCTGATTCCTGTGGTCCAGATCTGTGCTCATGGCCATAAGCAAAGCATTCTCACTAGGGCTGAGAAAATATGCGCCAGCTACCAATGCCAAATAGTCTCTAGACCTTCATCTAAGATGTAAAAGATAACCAAGAATCGCCACACACGGCAGCATGAAAGACAAAAACCAAACTCAGTACCACATTTTTACACAAATAACACGCGCCTTCCATGTTTGCTTGTCAGCCACACTCTCACCCCTCTGCGAGGTATTTTCATAAGCACTACTATGCCAACTTGTTTTACATGTTTCTTACAAAAATACCTCAAGGGATGGAGGATGTGGTTGGCAAACATATGTAGAAGGCATTTGTTATTTGTGTAAAAATAGGGTAATCTGAAGGAATTAGGTCTTTTTTTTTTCACTTTTTTTTTTATTAAACTTTAGATGAAGGTTTACAGAACTAGTTTCTCATTAAACAGTTAGTACACACATTGCTGTATGACATTGGTTAACAACCCCACAACATGTCAACGCTCTCCCTTCTCAGCCCTAGGTTCCCTATTACCAGCTTTCCTGTTCCCACCTAATTTCCAGTCTCTGCCCCAGGTCTGGTGCACCCCTTTAGCCCTGTTTTGTTCTGTGGGCCTGTTCAATCTTTGGCTGAAAGGTGAACCTGGGGAGTGGAGTCATTACTGAGCTAAAAGGCTGTCCAAGGACCATACTCTCAAGGTTTCTCCAGTCTCTGTCAGGCCAGCAAGTCTGGTCTGTCTTTTTTGAGTTAGAATTTTGTTCTACATTTCTCTCCACCTCTGTCTGGGGCCCTCTGTTGTGATCCCTGTCAGAGCACTCAGTGGTGGTAGCTGGGCACCATCTCCTTGTACTGGACTCAGTTTGGTGAAGGTCGTGGCAGATGTGTTCCATTAGTCCTTTGGGCTAACCTTTCCCTTGTGTCTTTAGTTTTCTTCATTCTTCCGTGCTCCCAAAGGGATGAGACCAGTGGAGTATCCTAGATGGCCCCTCACAAGCCTTTAAGACCCCAGACGCTACTCACCAAAGTAGAATGTAGACCTTTTTTAAAAACTGTTATGTCTATTGAGCTAGACATTCCCTGAGACCATGGTCCCCACAGCCCTCAGCCCAGCAATTCAGTCAGTCCCTCAGGTAGTTTGGGTGTGTCTATGTAGCTACCATGGCCATGCCTTGTACAGGCTGTGCTGGCTTCCCCAGTATTGTGTACTGTCTTACCCTTCACCAAAGTTACCACTTATCTATTGTCTATTAAGTGTTTTTCCATCCCCACCATTCCCTTCCATCTTAACCATCAAAGATTGTTTCTTTTTGTGTGTAAGCCTTTTCATGAGTTTTTACAGTGGTGGTCTCATACAATATTTGTCCTTTTGTGATTGACTTATTTCACTCAGCATAATGGCCTCCAGATGTATCCATGGTATGCGATGCTTCACAGATTCATCGTTGTTCTTTAGCATTGCATAATACTCCATTGTGTGTGTGTACCACAGTTTGTTTATCCATTCATCTGTTGATGGGCAACTAGGTTGTTTCCATCTTTTTGCTAGTGTGAACAATGCTGCAATGAACATGAGTGTACATAAATCTATTCATGTGACAACTCTTATTTCTCTAGGATGTATTCTGAGCAGTGGGATTGCTGGATCATATGGTATTTCTATTTCTAGCTTTCTAAGGAAGCACCATATCATTTTCCAAAACAGTTGTATCATTCTGCATTCCCACCAGCAGTGCATAAAAGTTTCAATATCCCCGCAGCCTCTCCAACATTTGTTATTTTCTGTTTTATTGATTCGTGTCAGTAATGCTGGGGTGAGATGGTACCTCATTGTGGTTTTGATGTGCATTGCTCTGATGGCTAGAGATCGTGAACATTTCCTCACGTGTCTGTTGGCTGGTTGGATGTCTTCTTTGGTGAAGTGTCTGTGCATATACTTTGCCCATTTTTTAACTGGATTATTTGTCTTTTTGTGTAGAGGTGTTGGATTTTCTTGTAGATTTTAGAGATTAGAACTTTGCCTGATTTGTAATAGTCAAAAATTTTTTCCCAGCCTGTAGGTTCTCTTTTTACTCTGATTGAGCATAAGTGTTTAATTTCTAAAAGATCCCAGTTATCTAGCTTATCCTCTAGAGCTTGTGTGTTGTTGGTTATGATTTGTATCCTGTTGATGCCATGTATTAAGGCCTTTAGCATTGGTACCGTTTTTTCTTCTATGAACTTCATAGTTTTGGGGTATATATTTAGGTCTTTGATCCATTTTGAGTTAGTTTTTGTATGTGTTTTTTTTTTTTTTTTTTATGAGGTATGGGTCCTGTTTCATTTTTTTTACAGATGGACATCTAGTTTTCCCAGAACCATTTGTTAAAAAGACTATCTTTTACCCATTTGATGGACTTTGGGCACTTGTCTGCATTGATTGAGATGATCATGTGATTATTTTATTTTATTTATGTGGTGGATTACATTGACTGATTTTCTAATGTTGAAACCATCCTTGGATACCTGGTATGAATACTACTTGGTCATGGTGTGTTATTTTTTTGATATGATGCTGAATTCTATTGGCTAGAATTTTGTTGAGAATTTTTGCATCTGTATTCATGAGAGATATTGGTCCGTAATTTTCTTTTTTCATGGTATCTTTGCCTGGTTTTGGTATCAGGATTATGTTGGCTTCATAGGATGAATTTGGACGTATCACTTCCTTTTCTATGTTCTGAAATAGTTTGAGTAGTACTGGTGTAATCTCTTCTCTGAATGTTTGGTAGAATTCTCCAGTGAAGCCATCTGGGCCAGGGTTTCTTGGTTGGGAGTTTTTTTATTACCCTTTCAATCTCCTCTCTTGTTATGGGTCTGTTCAGATTTTCAATGACATTTTGTGTTAGTTTGGATAGATAGTGTGTCTCTAGAAATTTATCCATTTCCTCTAGGATTTCAAATTTGTTGGAGTTTTTCATTATACTCTGTCATGATTCTTTTTAATTCAGTTGCTTCTGTTGTAACGCCCCCCATTTGATTTCTTGTTTGGGTTATTTGCATTCTCTCCTGTTTTTTCTTTTGTCAGTTTGGCCAGTATTTTGTCAATTTTGTTGATCCTTTCAAAGAACCAACTTTTGGTTTTTTTTTATTTTTCTATTCTCTATTTCATTTATTTCTGCTCTGATCTTTCTTTTTTCTTTTTTTTCTAGTGGCTGTAGGCTTCTTTTGCTGTTCTCTTTCTATTTGTTCAAGTTGTGTAACTAATGTTTTGATTTTGTCCCTTTCTTCTTTTTTGATGTGTGCACCTAGTGCTATAAATTGACCTCTGAAGACTGCCTTTGCTGTGTCCCAAAAGTTTTGGTGTGATGTGTTTTCATTCTCATTTGATTCTAAGAACTTTTTGATTCCATTTTTGATTTCTTCTATTACCCAGTGGTTTTTAAACACGGTGTTATCCAGTTTCCATGTAATTGATTTTTTTTTCCTTGCTCTTCCTGTTGTTAATTTCTACTTTGATGGCATCCTGGTCAGGGAAGATACTTTGTATTATCTCAATACTTTGGATTTTGTTGAAGGTTGCTCTGTGGCCTAATATGTGGTCTACTCTGGAGAACGTTCCATTTGCACTGGAAAAGAATGTGTACTTTGCAGCTGTTGGGTGGAGTGTTCTATATATGTGTATGAGGTCAAGTTGGCTGATTGTGCTCTTTAGCTCTTTTGTATAATTGCTGAGTTTCTTTCTAGATTCGATGGCACTGGGTTTGGTTTGGTTTTATTTTTGGTTTTCTAGATGTTCTGTCCTTTACTGAGAGTGGTGTGTTGAAGTCTCCTATTATTGTGGAACTGTCAATTTCTGTTTTCAATGTTGTTAAGAGTTTGTTTTATGTATTTTGGAGCATTGTCATTGGGTGTGTACATGCTTATTATGGTTAAGTCTTCATGATGGATCATCCTTTTAATTATTATACAGTGCCCTTCTTTGTCTTTTATGATGGATTTTATTTTGAAATCTATCTTATCTGAGATTAGTATTGCCACTCCTGCTCATTTTTGGTAGTTATTTGCTTAATATATTTTTTCCATCCTTTGATTTTTAATAAATTTGCATCTTTGTTTCTAAGGTATGCCTCTTGTAGACAGCATATTGATGGATCCTTTTTTTTATCCGTTCTGTCACTCTGCATCTCTTTATGGGTGCATTTAGGCCATTTACATTCAGTGTAATTATTGATAGGTGTGAGTTTATTGCTGTCATTTTGCAGTACATTTTTTGTGGTGCCAACAATTTCTTTGTTCCTCTTACTCTCCTGTGCTGAGTTCCTTTTGTTTGTGGATATCTTTTTCATTTCTTTTGTTTTTGTAGATTTTGTTTTCATTGAGACTTTATGTTTTTCTTCTTTATTTTTGATGAGTAGGTTTGTTAGCTTTCTTTGTGGTTACCTTGAAATTTACCCTTATCTTCCTAGGTTTGAACCAGTCTATTATTACTTGGTATCGTCTTGCCTTCCTCTCCATTAAAGAGTTCTATACCTATAATCTTTTATTGTTCTGACGATGTTGTCATTTACAGATTAACATCTCCAGTTCCCTTTTGCAATTCTTTTGGTTTTGGATAGTCCTCGAGAGTTCATTTCCTAGGTTGGTATCTTGCTGGTACAATCTTGCCTCCTAGATTCAGGCTGTGGTCTGATGTTGTTTGTTCTCAGACCAAAGGACACCCTTTAATAATTCTTGTAAGTTTGGTTTGGTTTTTACATATTCCCTTAATTTCTGTTTATCTGGAAACTTCCTAATTTCACCATCATACTCAAATGAAACTTTTGCAGGGTGTATTATTCTTGGTTGGCAATTTTTTCTTTCAAGATTTGATATATGTCATCCCATTGCCTTCTTGCCTGCATGGTTTCTACTGAATAATCAGAATTTACTCTTATTGTTTCTCTTTTGTATGTGATTTTTTGCTTTTCTCAAGCTGCTTGCAGAATTTTTTCTTTGTCTTTGGTTTTAGCGAGAGTGATTATGATATGACTTAGTGTTTTTCTTTTGGTTCTATCCTATATGGAGTTTGTTGAGCTTCTTGGATTGTCAGCTCTTCATCATTCATTACATTAGGGAAATTTTCTGTCAGCAATTTTTCAGTGATCTTCTCTGCATTTTCCATTTTCTCTCCCTGTTCTGGAACTCCGATCACTTGCAGATTTTTGCTTTTGATTGTATCTTACATAATTCTCAGGGTTTCTTCATTTTCCTACATTCTTTTTTCTGATTTTTCCTCAAACAGAGTTGTATCCAAGTTTTTGTCTTCAATTTCACTGATTCTGTCTTCCATCATTTCAAACCTGCTCCTCAGCCCTTCTATAACATTGTCCATTTCTGAAATCTTGTTGTTTATCCTTTGGATTTCTATTTATTTTTGTATGATTTCTAGTTGTGAGTTTATTTTTGGCATTTTGTTCCTGTATTCTTTTCCTGAATTATTCCATTTTTTTGTCTATAATTTCCATGAACTTGTCTGCCTTTTCCATAAATTTTGTCTATTTTTTCCTCATTTTTGTCTGCTTTTTGCTTCAACTTTTGGATTGCTCTGAATATTAGAGATTTGAATTCCCTGTCAGGTAGTTCTATTGCCTTTTCTTCTACTGGAAAGTCACTTGGTGTTTTATTTTGGGCACTGACTAGAACCATCCTGTCCTGTTTTTATATGTTTTGATATTGTCTGCTGTCATCGGACATTCAGTAGTTATTTTCTTCATTTCTTGATTGTAGATTTGTTTGTTTTGTCCTGCTTTTTTGTTTTATTTGGTTATGACTGAGCAGGCAGGCTGTGTGTTCTTTGTTGTTTGTTCTTCTGTAGTCACAATACTTTTCACCTCCTTGTCCAATAGGCAGGGCCAGTCAATCAATTTATGGTGCAGCAGGATGGGTCCAGCTGAAGGGGAGGGGCTGGGATGGGTTGTTTGTGGCACAAACTAGCACCAACAGGGTGGGCCAGTAATCAGTGCTGGGCAGGTTCCAGTAGGCTGTGCCCATGCTGCTCAGGGTTGTGATGTTCAATGTACGGTGCAGATAGGCAGGAAAGAAGGGGGAAGTTGTGATGCGTGGAGCCGGTACGGGTATGGGAAAGAGAAAAGAGAGAAACAGCAGCTAAAAATAAACAAGCAAAGAAAGAAAGAAAAAAAAGAGTACTAAGGGAGCTGCTGTTGCAGTGGAGAGAAAAGAAACCAAGAAATGGAGAAAAGCAAAAGGAAAAAAGAAAGAAAAAAAAACTAGATAAAAATTTGGAAAAGAAAAGAAAATCCCCTTGGAGTCCCAGAGTCCCACCCATGGGGCTGCTAAGACTGGGGAAGTGGCTCCCAGGCTGCACGGTATAGCCTGGCTAGAGGGAATATAGACTTCACACAGCACCAGGGATTCAGGAGACAGGAAAAGAAGGTAAGTGTAGAGAGACCAGAACGGAGAAATGAGGAAAGACAGAAAGGGGAAAAGAGAGAGAAAAGAAAGAAATGCTCCCAGGGATCCCACCTACATGGCTGCGCAAATTAGGGGAGTAGCTCCTAAGCTGTGCAGTGCAGCCCAGCTAGAAGGGGCTTCCAAGCTGCAAAAAGAAAAAGAAAACAAACAAAACAAAACAGAACAAAGAAAAAGAAGGCAAAAAAAAAAAAGTCCCCAAGGATCCCACCAGCATGGTGTGGGCAGGGGGAGTGGTTGTAGATGAAAGTATAGATGGCACACAGAACCAGGTGTTCCAGAGAAAGGAGGGGGAGGTGGTAGGAGGCAAAAGAGACAGAAAGAACCAACACCAGCTCACAGTCCCAGCCAGTGTGGGCCGGGCAAATCCAAGCAGCCTGAAGCCAAAGCAGTTGCCTCCCAGATAAGAGACTGTGGCTGGCATGAAGCAGAGGAGTCCAAAGCAGGGAGGAAGAAGGAGAGGGTTAGGGAAGTGTATATAGCTCATTACTGGGTACTCTGTCTCCTGCTGGGGACTTCGTGAAGCTACTTTCTCGTACTTTCTGTCTGCTGATCTCTGACGTGGGTGGGGCGATCCAAGCGGGACAGACGCTGTACATCTCAGCTGGCAGAGCCACTGCAGCCAGCCAGCAAGCTCGGAGGTAGAACAGTGAGGAGAGAATGGGGGATGGGAAAGCGTGTATCGCTGGTTACAGGGTGCTCTGTCTCCTGGTGGGAGTTCCACAAAGCTGCCTTCCTGTGCTTCGTGTCTGCCAATCCCCGACGGGAGTCCAAGATGGCAGATCCATGCTGCCTTAGCAATGGGGCCCTCGGCAGGTCTCTCTCCTTGCTTTCTGTCCTCTGTCAGCTTCTTATTCCATTTGGTGCTTGGCTGAGTTCTTTATCTGTTCACTTGATACTTCAGGTTCCAGGAATGACGTTTGTCTCTGTTTTACTTATTTTTTCCCGTCTTTGCTGTAGAGGGATGGCACAGTGCTTCTGCCTATGACGCCATGTTGGTTGGAGGTCCCAGGAATTAGGTCTTGAGGAAATAAGTAATACAGACAAGAAACAGAATTTTAAGTAGAAAGAGTATCCCAAAAGAGATGTGAAAAGAATCCATATCTATGAATGATTGGCTGCTACAAAAAACCCAAACCCGTTGCTGTTGAGTCAATTCTGACTCATAGCAACCCTACAGCAGAGAGTAGAACTGCCTCGTAGGATTTCCAAGGAGTGGCTGGTGGATTCACACTGCGACCCTCTGGTTAGCAGCCTAGCTCTTAACCACTGCACCACCAGGACTCCCCACACTATGAAAAAAGAGTGGGAATTATTGGAAATTAAGACACATCTCCCAATGTGAAAAACTCACTTCATGAAATAAACTGCTGAGTGGCTCCATGAAGATTGAATTTGTTAAATAGAAGATTGAGCTAAGAGATTTTCCAAGAATAAAGTTAAAAACAATCAGAGAGATTTAAAATGTGAGATAAAAATTAAAAGACATGGAAGATAGTTCCAGTTCCTGTCTTACAGGAATTCCAGGAGGATAGGGCAGAGAGGACTCAGAAGAAGCACAAAGGCATTAGAAAAGAATACTTACTAGTGCTGAAGATTTGAGGTTTTTAGACTTAAATGGTTCCATAAATAATGTACAAAAATAATGAAAAGGTCACTTTAAATATGAGGTAAAAGTTTGAAACTCCAAAAATAAAGGAAATATTTTTTAAACATTCAGAAAAAAGAAGAAATTGTCTTCAAAGCAATGAAAAACAGATTTGCGTTAAATGGCTCATTAACAATACAAGATGCTGCAAGACAGTGGAGGAATGTCTTACAAACTCTAAGGTAAATTAGTTTTAAGTTGGAACTCTGTATGCAGGCAAATTAGCATTGAAGTGGCACAGGTGAAATAAACACACTTTGACACGTGCGAAAACTTCGAAAATATACCATTTCAAATACTTTTCAGAAAGAATTATCTGATGATATACTTCAGCAAAAGAAAATATGAAACCAACAGAGAAAAAAATGTGGAATACAAGAAACAATGGCAAGCAAAACAATAGTAAAATCTATGGAAAATCTAAATATGTACTGTCCAATACAGTAGACACTAGCCACATGTGGCTATTGAGCACTTGAAATATGGTTAATCTCAATTGAGTTGTGCTATAAATGTAAAAGATACCTTAAAAGATTTTGTACAAGAAATAAGAATGTAAATAATTTTTATATGATATGATACTATTCTGGATATGCTATGAAGGTGAAAAAGACTCAGAATAATTAATACCCAATCATTTTCCGCTACAATAGTGCTCAAACTGTCATTCATTCTAATTAATGTCATTTGTTAATTAGATATTAATCTCTAATTTCTGTTTTGTTCTCTCTTTGATCCAAGAATATATGGATATGTGTTTTATAAAACTCCAAATAGTTTTTTCATTTGTTCTAGGTGGGAGAGTAAAGGATGCAATCTGTTCCGTATAACTGCTATTTTATTAAGCTATGCACACAGAATGTGGCCTGTATATGATTCTATTCTTTTTAATATTTTGAGGGTTCCTTGAAGGCCAAATTTGGAAATGCCCCATGACCTTTTGAAAGCAATGTACATTTTCTGTTGCATATGATGTTTCATATAATCTAATAAATCAAGTTTGTTCATTGTATTATTCTAATTCTCTATATCTTTATTTATATTTGTCTTCCTGTTTGTCATTTTATGAGAGGGAGGTAATATCTTCTACTAGGATTGTGGATTTGTCCATTTCTTTCCTTCTTTTTTTTTTAAAAACAATTCTTGCTTTCTACATTTTGATGTTTTACTGTAAGATTTACAAAATTTCTTTAGTTTTATATTCTTGGTGAATTATAACTTTTACCAATATTAAATAGTTCTCTTTGTCTAGGAACCTGGAGTTAATAATGCCATTGGCATTAATTTCAGTTTTCCCTGACATTGATATTGGCTAATGTTTACCCGATATGTCTTTGTCCATGTTTTACGTGTAATTGTTTTCTATTCATTTTGTGTGTGTGTCTTTTAAATAACGTATAACTACATTTAGTGAGTTTTTAAAACCCAGCCATAAAAAATCTGTCTTTTTAATAGGGAAATTTAACTCATTTATGTTTATTGTGACAAGAATATATTTGATTTTGTTCCTGCCATCAGTTTTATGTATGCTTTCTTTCTTTTTTCTTTTATCTTTCTTTTCTACAGTTATTGATAAAATTTTCTTTGTTCTTCATTCTCTTCAATTATTTAGGAGTTTTATGTCTTAAAATTTTCTGTTAATATGGAAAATGCAACCTTTTAGTTTTTGCCACTGACCAAAACAAGGCTTTCCAACATACTTTCACTTCTCCATCTGCCTCTCAACTTCTCGCATTTTGTCGATATCTGGGATTTTTAGTTAGGATTGTAATTGTATTTTTATATAATTCCATTGCTTTCTTTAAAAAAAAAAAAGTTTTATTGAGATAATTTACATGCCATACAATTCACTCCTTGCAAGTGTACCATTCAATGATTCTTGGTATATTCACAGGATTGTGCAACCATCACCACAATCAGTTTTAGAATATTTTCATCACCCCCCCCAAAAAAAACCCTGTACTCATTAACAATCACTTCCTGTTTCTCTTCATCCTTCTCTAGCCCTAAATCAAAACCAAACACATTGCCATCAAGTCGATTTTGACTCATAGCAGCCCTACAGAACAGAGTAGAGCTGCCCCATAGGGTTTCCAAGGAGCAACTGATGGATTTGAACTCCCGATCTTCTGGTTAGCAGACAAACTCTTTACCCATTGTGCCACCAGGGCTCCCCTCTAGCCCTAGCCCTAGGCAACCACTAGTCTAGTTTCTTTTTATAGATTTGCCTATTCTGGACATTTCGTATAAACAGAATCATAAATATGTGGTCTTCTGTGTATGACTTCTTTCACTTAGCATATTTTCAAGGTTCATCCATGTTGTAGCACATATCAGTGCTTCATTTTTTTATTGCTCAATAACTATCCCATTGCATAGATATACTACGTTTTCTTAATCTGATCATCAATTGATGGATATTTGGTTGTTTCTACTTTTTCGCTATTAAAAATAATGTTGCTACTAACACTCACGTGCAAGTTCTTGCATGGATATGTGCTTTCATTATCTTGAGCATATACCTACATATAGCCCTGGTGGTGTTACGGTTAGGGGTTTGGCTGCTACTCAAAAGGTTGGCAGTTCAAATCCACCAGCCACTCCTTGGAAACCCTATGGGGCAGTTCTACTCTGTCCTATAGGGTGGCTATGAGTCGAAATTGACTCGACTTGGCAAGTTTTTTTTTTTTTTTTTGGAAACCATGGTGGCACAGTGGTTAAGAGCTACAGCTGCTAACCAAAAGCTCAGCAGTTCAAATCCACCAGGCATTCCTTGGAAACCATGCGAGGCAGTTCTACTCTGTCATATAGGGTCACTATGAGTAGGAATCCAATCGACGGCAACGGGTTTGGTTTTTTACATACTTAGGAGTGGAATTGCTGGGGCATATGGTAACTTTGGAAACACTGGTGGAGTATTGGTTAAGAGCTGTGCCTGCTAACCAAAAGGTCAGCAGTTCAGTCTTGTGCATAAAATATGCACGTCTATACTATGGAAAATTAGGCAGAGCTGTTGAGTTGAATGAGACAGATCAACATAACATGCTGAGTACAAGAGGGAAGTTGCAGAATAATATATACAGTGTGATCCCATGTAGGTATAGATAAAGAAATGCTGTCTTCCTGCCTCCTATCTTGTCCCCTGTCCCTTTCCCCCTCCCCTGTCCATAGTCCTCTATTCTGCTGCCCAACAGACCTTTTCAAAATTCAAATCTGATCATTGTCACCAGCCCTGTGTCTACCTCACCACTAGTTTAAAACTCAACCTTAGATTGCCATCATTCTTAGAATAAAGCCTAACACATCTCTGTGCTGGCCTGCTGGGCTGTAGCCTTACTCTGGTCAGTGCTAGGCTGAGCTCCAGCCCGTTCCTGAATGCACCACATTCTCGCTACCACTAAGCCCTCACCAGCACTGCCTCTGTGTCCAAAATGTTCTGTAGTAGCTCCTTTTCACCTGATTAACTCTAATTCATTCTTCCAATCTCAATTCAAATGACAGTCTCCTTTCCCAACTCCCTCCATGGCCCCCCAGACCACCCAGGTCTCCTGTTCAAACTCTTGCCACTCTGTGGACTCTCCTTTATCATATTTCCCCCCATTTGTAAATATCCATTTATTTCTGTACCTATGTGATTGATACCTGTCTCCCCTAATAAACAATAAACGCTATTAGGGCAGGAACCTTACCTGGTTTTGCTCAGGATTGCTTCCCCAGGACCAGGCACAGGGTAGGGGTTCAGTAAATAGTCACGTAAGGAGACAGCAAATGCATTCCCTTCTCAGCCTTCCAGGCTCGCCTTCTCAGGGCAGCTGTGCCTCTCCGTGTCAGTCAGACGCCTTCCCCTGTGTTCTCACAACACCTTGCCAGGCTCTCTCTAGTAGTATGCAGCCTCCTATTTCGGTTGTCTGTTCACACCCTGCACCTCCCCACCAGCCTATGGGCTCCTCCCCATGGACCAGCCCAGCCCTTGACACAGGCACCAAAGACTTCAGCAAATGGGCCATAAGTAAATGAGGGAGCACTCAATCTGCCTTTCTCCCCTTGTCTCCAAAGGCTCCTCTGCAAAGTCCTGCTGGGTGTGGGTTGGGCAGATGAGGCTAACTGTGGCAGGCTGAAACTTTCCAGCACCAAGGGATGGAGCAGGCTCTGGAAGAGGCAGGCCAGCTGCAGCTGCTGGGAGGGAGTCCCCTTTAGAGGAGGAACGATGGTATCTGTCAAGCCTAGGTACAGTGATAAGAAGTGTCCTCAGCACCAAGGAGGCCCACTGCAGGGAATGTGGTGTCTCACTGGGAAGGGGAAGTCAAGGGACCCCAAAGAATAGACCCTGTTCTGAGCGGTCTGAGAGGGAATCCCACATGCCTGCACCAGAACCCTGCACTGTGGCTGAGGAGAACTACGGACCATATCCCAATATCCCCACACCCACCCACTTTTGCATGTTGCTCTTTCCACCTAAAATGGAACCCTCCTTCACTCCTACATACCCAAATGGGTGGCCTTGAGGAAGGGACTCTGGAGTCACATCCAGCCACGAGCTGTGTTTTCCAAAGACAGTGCAGAGGGAGGAGGAGTCTGAGTCAGCGAGGGGAAAGGCAAGGTCAATGCCCACATGGCTGAATGTCCAGTTCAAGGGCGAGACTGAAATGTTGAGGGTCAAAAGGAAGAGAAAAGGGAGCCAGCAGCTCAGAGCACAGCCTGCATACGTAGAAAGACTGCCGGAGTTCCTGATACTAAGACAAGTAGCTACTTACAGTTCTGCCACATTGCACAGCTGCTCCTCCAGAGAGCCTTTCCCGATCCCCAGATAGAAGAATGTCCCTCCTCTCTCCTACTACAGGCTGAACCATAAGAAATTGCTGGCACTCTGCCACTTTTGACCTACATAAACAGCAACTTCACATGGTTCAACATACTAGCCTTTGACAGCAGAGTCACTGTTGCTTTCCTCTGTTTGTCCACAAGTGCTGCCACGTAGCAGATGAACAAAGGAAATTATTGGTTTTATAAATTTATTTTTACTTTGCCAAATAAATTACGAGTAGTTTCTTACAGAGTTACTCTAAAGTCCTTGAATAAAAATCAGTTTGTGCACAACTTTGCAAGAACCCTTTATTATGTAAAGAGGGGCACACTTGCAGTCAAGAAACAGCAGATACAAAGAGAAAGGGAACTGATATTAGCTAAGAATCTATTGGGTGCTATTACGGATTGAAATGTATCCCCCAAAATATATGTTGGAATTCTAACCTCTATACCTGTGGGTGCAATCATCTAATGTAATGCAATCCATCTCCATAATGCAATCTAATGCAATATAATCCATCTCTTGAGGTCATACCGGTATAGGGTGGATCCTAAACCTAATCACTCCTGAGTTATATTAAGAGCAGTGTAGCCACAGAGACATGCAGGCACATGTGGGGAAAGGCAGATGCCACATGAGGACCACTAAGGAGCCAAGGAATGCCTGGAGATATCAGCAAGGAAGGGATCAACATGGCCAAGACCCTGATTTGGACTTTCAGCCTCCGGAGCTGTAAGAAAATAAATTGCCATTCTTTAAGGCCAGCCATTTGTGGCATTTGTGTGACAGTGGCACTAGGAGACTAAGACAGGCACTATTCACTGTATTTCATATTTGCTCTTTCATTGACTCAACAGGACAATCCAAAAAGGAAGAAATTGTTGTATGTATCCATTTCAAAAATTAGGGACCTAAGTTTCCCAGAGGTTATGAAATGTATCAAACATCACATAGCTGGAATAAGTGGTAGAGTTCTAATTCAGGTCTAGATAGACCTAAGACCCATGATCTTTCAACCCCACCACTAAGGTGATTTTCTTGCAAAGTATTTCATTCTTACCTAGTGAATGAAGACACCTCGAAAAAGATCAGTCCTCCGGGGAAAAGCATAAACACGAACGCAAAGTATACAAAGAAGAAATCATTGAAAAATAAGCAAGAGTTCTCTTTCATGATTCTTACAGTATTACAGTTCCTGTGTTTCTGTAAAAATATCCCATTCTGGTGTAAAGTGTAAAATTATATAAAGGTGTCATTGCTGTATATTTGTCCTGGGTGTTCATAATCCATTTTGCAAGCTCTTCCTTATCATTCTCTGGGATTTGGGAACTACAGGTTTGTCACATTTCTTGGAAGGAGGTAACTTTCAAGGAAACAGAGTCAAATCCACCATGTAGATTAAGATGCTTTAAACAATGTTGATGAATTTACACACCCAAGGCATTATTTCTGAGGCACACCACATTTTTGTATATAATAATTTTGTAATATATTCCCCCCATGGAGCCTTGATGTCGCCTGTCAAGGAAGGACAAGAACGCAATGTCTTAAGTTTCCTAGTGCTATTGTAACAGAAATACCACAAGAGGGTGGCTTTAAAGAACAGATATTTATTTTCTCACAGTTCTGGAGGCTACAAGTCCAAATTGGAGTCTCAACCATGCTGATTCTTTCCTTGCCTGTAGCTCTGTGTATTCCTTGGTTCTTGGGAGAGCCTCACATTGCATCTCTCTTGCCCCATGTGTTTGTGTGTCTGTGTCTAATCTTCCCTTTACGTAACTCAGGAGTGATTAGATTTAGAACCATCTACACTGGTATGACCTCAAAGGATTGATTGATTACATTACGTTACATTGCATTATTGAGAGTGATTGCATTAGATTATGTCCACAGGTGTAGAGGTCAGGATTCCAACACATATTCTGGAGGGATATAATTCAGTCCATAACATGGAACCTTGACCTGGAATTCTAAGACTTCAAGGCCAATATTATCTAAGCAGTTTCCCCCTACTCTTCCGTGGCTCTGTGGGCTCTTCCTCCTTGTCTGCCCACTTCTGAAAAAGGAAGAGCTGCTACAGGAAGCAAAAGGAAAGTGGTCAAGTACAGAGTAGAAAAACCAAGAAATGAAAACCTTAGGGATATAAAATGAAAACATACCTGGTGAAATGTTGAGACAGGTATACTCTAGTTAGGAGAGGCAAGTCATGTGCAGTTACACGTGTGAGAGTTTGGGAACATCTTCATGCCCAGGTCACCCCACTTATTAGGCACTGCGATGGTTGTGTGTCAACTTGGCTGGACCATGATTCTCAGTAGTTTGGCAGTTATGTAATCATGTAATCACATCCATGATGAGATCTGCTATGAGCAAGAAATCAGTTGAAAGGGAGTTACCTTGGAGGGTGTGGCTTGCATCCAATATATACAGACTTTCCAGCAAAGCTTGGTGGCTTTTTCTCACTCTAGATCCTGAATCCAGCTAGTCATGATCTGACCTTTGGTTCTTGGTACTTGAGCTAGCAGCTTACCTGCCAATCTTGGGATTCATCAGCCTCCACAGCCCCTGCGCCAGCAGCCAGTGGTCTCATTTGCCAACCTTGGGTTCATCAGAACCTGCAGCTACATAAGTCAGGAGAACCCTCCAGCCTAATGCCTAACTCCCAGACTTGGGATTTGTCAGCTTCTACAAATGCGTAAGCCATTTCCTTGAGATAAAACTCTCTGTCTCTGTCTCTCTCCATCTATATATGGAACCCTGAGGGAACAGTGGTTAAAGCGATTGACTACTAACTGAAAGGTCGGCAGTTTGAAACCACTAGCAGCTCTGTGGGAGATAGATGTGGCAGTCTGCTTCCGTAGAGATTTACGGCCTTGGAAACCCTATGGAGATGCTATGAGTTGGAATTGACTTGATGGTAGTGAGTTTGATTTTTGGTACACACACACACACACACACACACACACACACACACTTCACTGGTTTTGCTTCTCTAGAGAATCCAGCCTAAGAAAGACACCAAGTGGAGGTTCTCAGCCCAAGTACTAGGCACTGAACCATTCTGGTCCTCTCTTAACACTCATTATTCTCCATTATGCATTCACTGAGATTTCTAGAACCTAGACCCAGAATTTAAAAAAAGAAAAGAAAGCGCAAACTAGGAACACACAACTAAAGTTAATAAAAGGAATTTTCAAAATAAAAGCTACTTCATAACAAGCACATTAGGGTTCTGAGGAGCATTAGGCTTTGCCTTTACCGTCAGTCCTTCATTTGACAGAAAGGTCTGTACAGCACACATCAAGAGGAATTACAGGCATCAGGAATACACTGAATGGAACTGCCAAGTGATAAAGGGGAAGGAGGGGGTGGGCGAAGCATTTCAGCACTTCAGAAGCAGAAAAACAAATCATTGTCCCCACCCTCCTCTCTCCCTTTACTAAATTTCCAAAATGATGTTGGAATTGGGGTTAAATAAAGCCATCCCAGTTGCTCTCCCTATTAAATTTATGTCACAAATAATCCATTTGCTGTCTTGGACATTGTCTGAAGTTTTTGTCTTAAGCAATCTAAATGAGGATAAGAGAGTCAAAGGAAATTTAAGCTACATGTTGAAGCTATGTGGGTTATGTAGAAAGTTGGACTCCATTCGTGCAAAATAAAGTAGCTATGGGAATATTCTATGGGAAATTTCCCTTTGGATGAGTTAAAAGAAAAAAAGCCACCAATGCTTTGGAAAATAATGACATACAAGAAAGGGCATGAGGATGGTAACATAACAGAAGTGAGTCAGCATGAACGACTACCTCGGTCACGCGTGAGACACTCTAGCACCTGGAAGAGGGCGACCCAGTGACTCGAGACCTGACTCAAATAAATCCCATGATTTCAGCCATCACTAGGGAATCTTGCTGTAGTTAATTCTCAAGTAAAATTATTGTTCATTGACTTTAATTTTTAAAAAATATTGGCAGAGGTGGGAAGTCATTAAATCAAACACAAAACAACATGACAACGAAAATTTAAAATGTTTGGGAATCACCGGCTCACTGGGTGATTCCTTCTTTAGATGTTGCTACCCACCTAAAAAACTAGTCCTTTCTCTCCTTATCCAAATTGCTGAGAACATGTCCTGTACTTTCACCCTCCATGACTCATGCATCAAACATCCAATCTCTGTCCCTGACAAAGTTTTTGCCCACGTCGGGAAAAATCTAGAAGAATCAATCTGGCTTTCTTTTGCTCTCTCTCTCTATTGTGCTCTGTATCTCTCTCTAGAATGGGAATCTCAAGTCAGTTGATCATAGTGGAGTAGCTTCACTAACACAGTCTCATAGGCAAAGGTTCACACCATGGAACTTTCTGTAAAATGTCAAGTAAATTATGAACACACCACACACACACACACACACACAAACCTCCTTCATCTTAAACTGTCAGAACTGCTTACAACAAGTTTTCTACTTAAGGTAAACAAAAGTATGTGTATATATATATATTTGGGTTTCTGATTTAAGATACAAATAGGTAGAAATGTAGATACTCAGCTGGCCTGGGATAATAAGGAATCTTTACTATTTGTGTTCCCTCCCATAAAATCTAGGCAAGGATGGCATAATAATTGCTCATATTTATTGAGCATTGATCATATGCCAAACTCTGCATGAATTATCTCCTTTAGCCCTCACAACAATCCTATGAACTATGTGCTATGTTATTCCTATTTTACAAATAAGGAACTAAGGCTTAAAGAGTCTAACAAGTGGCAGAACCAAGCTGTGAATCCATTCTTACTGCAGGGTCTGTATTCTTTTTTTATTGTGCTTTAAGTGAAAGTTTACAATTCAAGTCAGTTTCTCACACAAAAAGTTATACACACATTGTTATGTGACCCTAGTTGCTCTCCCTACAATGTGACAGCACACTCCTCAATTCCGCTCTGTATATCCCTTGGTGTCCATTCAACCAGTTCCTGTCCCCTTCTGCCTTCTTATCTTGCCTCTGGTTGGAAGCTGCCCATTTAGTCTCATGTATCTTTCTGGGATCTACTTGAGCCAAGAAGCACTCTCTTCACCAGTATCATTTTGTGTCTTATAGTCCAGTCTCTGTTTGAAGAGTTGGTTTCAGGAACAGTTTTAGTTTTAGTCTAACAGAGAGTCTGGGGTCCATGTCTTCTGGGGTCCCTCCCATCTCAGGAAGACCATAAAGTCTGGTCTTTTTATAAGAATTTCAGTTCTGCATCCCACTTTTCTCCCACTCCATCAGGGCCTCTCTGTTGTGTTCCCTGTCAGGGCGATCCTTGGTGGTAGCCAGGCACCATTTAGTTCTTCCAGTCAATGACCATATTCTTAACTACTAAGGTTGACTGCCTCCCTACAGAATATTATAGACAGAGCACAGCAGCAGGAATTGGCAGAGTGCCCTGGCTTCAAGTCCTACTTCTGTTACTTTCCACTAGGTTGTTTTAGGACACTAAGTAAAATGAAAGAACAGAGAAAAAAATGTTTGACCAAACAATGCCCTAGCTATTTTCTAGCTCTTCTGTTCTGATTTTCCAGAAACCACAAGTCTGTCTTCCTTGAGTCTAAGTGATTGTTCAGTATGGTGGTAGGGGACAATCCTTGCAAAGGAGCTTTATAAACTGGAAAGGGCTGTGCTGGTGTTGGCAACCTGGCAACCTATCAAAGAGTGAAGTCAAGGTTCTAACCTATCCCCTGGGCCTGTGGGACAGGAGTGGGGATGAGAGAATAGCTACATATTTGTCCCCAGCTTTCCAAGCAATAATAGCAGCAGCAGACCCCTGTGCAGTACAAACCAAAAACTGTTAAGTGCACACATTTGCCTACATGGTAGACTGCATTTACACAGCCTATTAACATTTATTCAGTGACCAAGGTATGTAAAACTCTATTCTAAACATAATACATTTCAGCCTTGTCTTTCAAGAATGATGATTTGAGGAAGAAATGTGTGACAAATAATCGCTTACTAGAAAGCTGAATCAAGAAAAAGTTGTTATTAAAAGTATAGAGATCAACCAAAAGAAAATCACCAAGGCATATCATAATCACAACTCACTAAAATCAAAGACAAAGAAAGAATCCTGAGAGCAGCTCGAGAAAAACAAAAAGTCACATACAGAGGGGAAATAACAAATCTCTGATTACTTAGCAGAAACCATGCAGGCAAGAAGGCAATGGAATGACATAAATACAACTGTGAAAAAAAATTGCCCACCAAGAATAACATATCCTCCAAAACTCTTGCTCAAGTATAATGGTGAAATTACGGTATTTCCAGATGAATAGAAATTAAGGGAATATGTAAAAACCAAACCAAATTTACCAGAATATTAAAGGGAGTCCTTCAGTTTGAGAATAAATAATATCAGACAGCAGCCTGAATCTAGGACGAAAGACTGTGTCAGTCAGACACCAACCTAAGTAACGATCTCTCAAGGATTAATCAAAACTAAAAGATTTACAACAGAGAGCCAGAGAGGTTAATCCATAAATGACAACAACGTCGGAACAATAAAAGAGGGAATAAATGATATAGGTATAGAACTTTCAAATGGAGAAGAGACAAGGTGATACTAAGCAATAAAAGACTCATTCGAGCTTAGGAAGATAAGGGTAAATTTCAAAGTAAGAACAAAGAAAGTTATCAAACCTACTCAACAAAATACAGAAGAAAAACATAAAGTCCAGTAAACACAAAATCTATAAAAACAAAAGAAATGGAAAAAAAATTCAAAACTTAAAGAAAATGTTCTACATTCTACTTTAGTGAGTAGCATCTGGGGTCTTAAAAGCCTGTGAGCGGCTATCTAAGATACTTTACTGGTCTCACACCATCAGGAACAAGGGAGAATTAAAAAAACTAAAGGTACAAAGGAAAAATTAGTCTGAAGGACTAATGGACCGCAACTACCATGGCTTCTACCAGACTGAGTCTGGCATGATTAGATGTTGCCTGGCTACCACCACTGACTGTTCTGACAGGGATCATAATAAACAGTCCCGGACAGAGCTGGAGAAAAATATGTAACAAATTTCTAACTCACAAAAAAAGACCAGACTTACTGGCCTGACAGAGACTGGAGAAATCCCAAGAGTATGGCTCCTGGACACTCTTTTAGCTCAGTAATGAAGTCACTCCTGAGGTTCACCCTTCAGCCAAAGATTAGACAGGCCCATAAAATAAAACAAGACTGAAGAGGCACAGCAGCCCAGGGGCAAGAACTAGAAGGCAAGAGGGGACAGGAAAGTTGGTAAAAGGGAACCCAAGGTCGAGAAGGAAGAGTGTTGATATGTCATGGAGCTGTTAACCAGTGTCATAAAACAGTATGTGTACTACTGAATGAGAAGCTAGTTTGTTCCATAAACCTTAATCTAAAGTTCAACAATAAAAAAAAATTTACAAACAAAAGGAATCAGCACAGGAGAGTAAGAGAAAAAAAGAAAACTGCAGCACCACAAAATGACAGCAATAAACTCACACCTATTAATAATTACACTAAACATAAATGGCCTAAATGCATCCATAAACAGACAGAGTGACAGAATGGATTAAAAAAAATAGGATCCATCAATATGCTGTCTACAAGACACATACCTTAGAAACAAAGACGTAAAATTATTAAAAATCAAAGGATGAGACAAAATATATCAAGCAGCTACCAAAAAAGAGCAGGGGTGGCCACACTAGTCTCAGATAAAATAGACTTTAAAACAAAATTCACCATAAAAGACAAAGAAGGGCACTATATAATGATCAAAGGGACTATCCATCATAAAAAAAAAAAAAAAGTTTTCTTTTTTTATCCATCATGAAGATGTAACCCTAATAAATATCTACACACCCAATGATGGGGCTCCAAAATACATAAAACAAACTCTAACTGCACTGAAAACAGAAATTGACAGTTCCACAATGATGGGAGACTTCAACACACCATTCTTGGTAAAGGACAGAACATCTAGAAAAAAACTCAACAAAGATACAGAAGATCTAAAGGACACAATCAGCCAACTTGACCTCATAGACATATATAGAACACTCCACACAACAGCTGCAAAGTACATATTTTCCTCTAACACACATGGAACTTTCTCCAAATAGACCACATCTTAGGCCATGAAGCAATCCTCAACAGAATCCAAAACACTGAGGTAATACAAGGTATCTTCTCTGATCACAACACCATCAAAGTAGAAATTAACAACAGGAAGAGGAAGAAAAATAAATCAATTACTTGGAAACCAAATACCACCCTGCTTAAAAACCTCTGGGTAATAGAAGAAACCAAAGAGGGAATAAAAAAATTCCTAGAATCCAACAAAAATGAAAACACATCATACCAAAACCTTTGGGACACAGCAAAGACAGAGATGATAGGTCAATTTATAGCAATAGATGCACACCTCAAAAAAAGAAGGGACAAAATCAAAACATTAGCTACACAACTTGAAAAATGCAAAGAGAACAGCAAAAGAACCCCATAGCCACCAGAAGAAAGGAAACAATAAAGATCAGAGCATAAATAAATGAAACAGAGAATACAAAAACAGTAGAATCAATAAAACCAAAAGTTGGTTCTTTGAAAGGATCAACAAAATTGACAAAGCACTGACCAAACTGACAAAAGAAAGACAGGAGAGGGTGCAAATAACCCAAATAAGAAATGAAATGGGAGACATTACAAAAGACCCAACTGAAATAAAAAGGATCATAACAGTACTACGAAAAACTATACTCCAAAGAATTGGAAAACCTAGTGGAAGTGGACAAATTTCTAGAAGCACACTACCTACCCAAACGAACACAAAATGTTGAAAATCTGAACAGACCCATAACAGGAGAATAGGTTGAAAAGGTAAAAAAAAAAAAACTCCCAACAAAAAAAAAAGACCTGGCCCAGACGGCTTCACTCGAGAATTCTACCAAATATTCAAAGAAGAGCTTACACCAGTACTACTCAAACTATTCTAGAACACAGAAAATGAAGGGATACTTCCAAATTCTTTCCATGAAGCGAGCATAACCCTGATACCAAAACCAGGCAAAGACACCACACACACACACACACACACACACACACAAATTACATACCAATATCTCTCATGAATATAGATGCTAAAATTCTCAACAAAATTCTAGCCAATATAATTCAGCATCATATCAAAAAAATAATACACCACAACCAAGTGGGATTCATATCAGGCATACAAGAATGGTTCAACATTAGAAAATCAATCAACATAATCCACCACATAAATAAAAGAATCACATGATCATCTCAATCAATACAGAAAAGGCAATCAACAAAATCCAACACCCATTCCTGAAAGAAATTCTCAATAACATAGGTATAGAAGAGAAATTCCTCAACATAAAGGGCATCTATGCAAAACACACCACCAATATCATTCTTACCAGAGAGAGGCTGAAAATATACCCCCTGAGAACAGGAACAATGCAAGGATGGCCTTTTTAACATTCCTATTTAACATTGTGCTAGAAGTCCTGGCTAGAGCAATAAGGTAAGAAAAGGAAATAAAGGGCATCCAAATTGGTAATGAAGAAGTCAAACTGTCCCTATTTGCTGATGATATGATACTAAACATAGGAAACCCAAAGGACTCCATGAGAAAACTACTGGAACTAATAGAAAGATTCAGCAGAGTAGCAAGATACAAGATAAACATACAAAGATCAGTTGGATTCTGATACACTAATAAAGAGAATGATGAAAAGGAAATCAGAAAAACAATACTATTTATAATAACCCCTAAAAAAATAAAACACCCACTGCCGTTGAGTCAATTCCGACTCATAGCAACCCTATAGGACAGAGTAGAACTGCCCCATAGAGTTTCCAAGGAGCACCTGGCAGATGTGAACTGCCAGCCTCTTGGTTAGCAGCCATAGCACTTAACCACTACACCAGCAGGGTTTCCAAAATACTTAGGAATAAATCTAACCAGGGATGTAAAAGACCTATACAAAGAAAACTACAAAACACTACTGCAAGAAACAAAAAGAGATATGCATAAATAGAAAAACATACTATACTTATGAATGGGTAGACTCAACGTTGTGAAAATGTCAATTCTACCCAAAGCAATCTACAAATACAATGCATTCCTAATCCAAATACCAACACCATTCTTTAAAGAGATGGAAAAACTAATCATTAACTTTATATGAAAAGGGAAGAGGCCCCAGATAAGTAAAGCACTATCGAAAAAGAATAAAGTAGGAGGACTCTCATTACCTGATCTCAGAACCTACTATACAGCTATGGTAGTCAAAACAGCCTGGTACTGGTACAACAACGGATACATTGACCAATGGAACAGAATTGAGAACCCAGATGTAAATCCATCCACCTATGGTCACCTAACCTTCGACAAGGGCCTAAATTCCATTAGATGGGGAAAAGATACTTTTTTAACAAATGGCCCTGGCAAAACTGGATGTCCACCTGCAAGAAAATGAAACAGGACCCATACCTCATACCATATACAAAAACTAACTCAAAATGAATGAAAGACATAAATTTATACGTCTTTATGTCTAAATATGTTTATACGCCAAATATAAAACCAAAAACTATAAAGATCAGAGAAGAAAAAATGGGATCAATGCTAGAGACCCTAATACATGACAGTAACAGGTATAAACCATAAGTAACAAAACACAAACTCCAGAAGATAAGCTAGATATCTGGGATCTTCTAAAAATTAAACACTTATGCTCATCAAAAAATTTCACCAAAAGAGTAAAATGAGAACCTACAGACTGGGAAAAAAAATTTTGGTTATGACAAACCCAACAAAGGTCTAATCTCTAAAATCTACAGGAAAATCCAACACCTCTACAACAAAAAGACAAATAATCCAATTAAAAATTGGGCAAAGGTAATGAACAGACCCTTCACCAAAGAAGACATCCAGGCAGCTAACAGACACATGAGGAAATGCTCACCTTCACCAGCCATTAGAGAAATGCAAATCAAAGCCACAATGAGATACCATCTCACCCCAGCATTACTGACGCGAATCAAAAAAACAGAAAATAACAAATGTTGGAGAGGCTGGGGGGAGATTGGAACTCTTATGCACGGCTGGTGGGAATGCAAAATGATATAACCATTTTGGAAAATGATATGGTGCTTCCTTTGAAAGCCAGAAATAGAAGTATCATACTATCTTGCAGTCCCACACCTAGGAATACATACTAGAGATAAAAGAGCCGTCACATGAGCACACCCATGTTTATTGCAGCATTGTTCACAATAGCAAAAAGATGGAAACAACCTAGATGCCCATCAACAGATGAATGGATAAACAAACTATGGTACGTACATACAATGGGGTACTACACAACGATAAAGAACAATGATGAATCTGCAAAGCATCTCACAGCATGGATGAATCTGGAGGGCATTATGCTGAATGAAATAAGTCAGTCACTAAAAGACAAGTATTGTCTGAGACCACTCTACTATAAAAATTCATGAAAAGATTTACACACAAAAAGAAACATTCTTTGATGTTTACGATAGAAGGGAGGGGTGGGGGTGGAAAAACACTAAATAGACAATAGATAAGTGGTAACTTTGGTGAAGGGTAAAACAGTACACAATACTGGGAAAGCCAGCACAACTTGTCCAAGGCAAGGTCATAGAAGCTCCACAGACGCATCCAAACTCCCTGAGGGAGCGAATTACTGGGCTGAGGGGTGTGGGGACCACGGTCTTGGGGAACGTCTAGCTCAACTGGTGTAACAGTTTATAAAGAAAATCTTCTACATTCTACTTTGGTGAGCAGTGTCTGGGGCCTTAAAAGCTTGTGAGTGGCCATCTAAGATACTCCACTGGTCTCACCCCTCTGGAGCAAGGGAGAATGAAGAAAACCAAAGACACAAGGGAAAGATTAGTCCAAAGGACTGACGGACCACAACTACCACAGCCTTCACCAGACTGCGTCCAGCACAACTACATGGTGCCCAGCTACCACCACTGACTGCTCTGACAAGGATCACAACAGAGAGTCCCAGTCAGAGCTGGAAAAAAATGTAGAACGAATTTCTAACTCACCAAAAAAACCAGACTTACTTGCCTGACAGAGACTGAAGAAACCCCAAGACTATGGCCCCCAGACACATTTTTAGCTCAGTAATGAAGTCACTTCTGAGGTTCACCCTTCAGGCAAAGATGAGACAGGCCCATAAAATAAAATGAGACTAAAGGGGTACACCAGCCCTGGGTCAAGTTCTAGAAGGCAGGAGAGAACAGGAAAGCTGGTAATAGGGAATCCAAGGTTGAGAAAGGAGAGTGTTGACATGTCGTGGGGTTGGTAATCAATGTCACAAAACAATGTGTGTACTAATTGTTTGATGAGAAGCTGGTTTGTTCTGTAAACCTTCATCTAAAGTAGAAAAAAAAAAAGTATAGAGGTCAAAACCACAGTAAGGTATTATTTCACATTCACCAAGACAGCAATGATGAAAAAAGAAGAAAAAAAAGAGGAAACAACAGGTGTTGGTGAGAACGTGGAGAAATTGGAACGATGGTCTATTGCTGGCAGGAATGCAAAATGATACAGCTGCTGTGGAAAACAGTCCGTTCCTCAAAAAAGAAAACAATAGAATTACTATATGATCCAGCAATTCTACTCCTAAGTATATACTTAAAAGAATTGAAAGCAGGAATGCCAACAGATACTTGGATATCGATGTTCACAATAGCCAAAAGGTGGAAACAGCCAAAATGCCCATCAAGAGAGGAATGGATAAACAAAATGTGGTACCTCCATACAATGGAATATTACTCAGCCAAGAAGAGAAATGAAGTCCTGATGCATGCTTTAATATGGATGAACCTTGAAAACATTTATGCTGGGTGAAATAAGTCAGTCACAAAAGGACAGATATTATGGGATCCCACTTATAAGAAATATCCAGAATAGGTAAGAGTACAGATATCAAAGTTTATTAGTGGCTACAAGGGGCAGGAGGGAGGCAGGGGGAAAGGAGATTTAGTGCTTAGAGGGCACTGAGCTTCTGTTAAGAGTGACGAAAAAAATTGGAAACAGATAATGGTGATGGTTGGTGGACATGATAAACATAACTAATATCACTAAACTGTACATGTGATGAATGTTGAAATGGCAAATGCTTTGTTATATACAAATATTTACCAGATTTTTTTTTTTTTAAAGGAGAAACTGAAAACAAAAAAATAGCCTAGGGTAAGAGGATAGGAACAAACAATAGAGGTAGGTGAAATTAGGACAGGAATTGGGGTGTCTTGAGGCAGCAATGGCAGGCTACTGGGACACAGTGGCTCTGTGGTCTTTGTCCCTCATGCGTTTGGGAGACGAAGCACTGGTGCCCCTCTACTCTGATATTTTCCAGTCTCCCAGAGGAATTTTCAACCTTCTTCCACATAGGGGAAATCCTTTTTCCACATAGGGGAAATCCTGAGTAGGGGCTCAGTAAATATCTTCCTGGATCAATGCACAGGGAGTCTTACGTTGATTCGTTAGTTCAACACGTTTTATTCAATAAGCCCAGTGATAATTTTTAAATGTCTACAAATTCTTTGATAGTCCTCTCTTCAAAAGGTGGAGTCTAATTTCCCTCCCCTTAAGTATGACCTGTATCTAGTGGCTTGTTTTTCTAAAGAATACAATGTGTCCAATGTGCCTGAAAATATGATCCACCTGAGATCAGAGCATAAAAGGGATAGCAGTTTCCTCCTTGCTCTTTCTCTTGAGTCACCCTTTCTTGGGGAGGAATCAGCTGCCGTGTTGTAAGGACACTCACGTAGACATATGCAGAGGACCACGTGGCAGGGGCACTGTGGTTCAGTGGTAGAATTCTCACCTTCCATGCCAGAGACCCAGGCTCGATTCCCCACCCCTGAGAGTATCTCCCTGAGATACCCTTTGAACTTGGAACTGAAACCACTCCTGGTGGTCACATTTCATCCAAATACTAGATTGACTTATAAAATAAACAATATCACCCATGAGCACTGTGCTCCCTTAAATAATCAACTGTGTGAGACCAAAGGTCAACATTTACCCTAAAACAAAGAAGAGAAACTAAGGAGGGGCAGGGAAGCTAGATTAATGGAAACAGAATGGAAATAATGAAAATGTTGACACATTGTAGAAAATGTCACAGAAGAATTTGTATAAAAATTGGCAGCCCTGCATTTGTGAAGGTGCTTGGGAACCAGCCTGCCTGAGTTTGAAATCAGTTAAGAATCCTGCCCTCATTACCTAATGTACCCAAGTCTCCATTCCCGCCTCTATGAAATAAGGATGATGATAGAACTCAACACAAAAGGCTGCATGAGGCTAAAATGAAATTATTTAGCACAGTGCAAGAGCTCGAGGAAATGTTTTTTGTTATTATTAATAGTAACACCCTACTATGAATATTATGCCAACAACCACCTGTCAGTTAGTCCTACTGTGGTTGCTTGCATGTTGCTATATACTAGAAGCTATGACACGAATATTTCAAATACCAGCAGGGTCATCCAGGGTGGACAAGTTTCACTGGAGGTTCCAGACTAAGATAGACTAGGAAGAAAGGCCCGGTGATCTACTTCCAAAAAATTAGTCAATTAAAACCTAATGGGTCGCAACAAAATATTGTCTAATTCACATGCTTTGGACATGTCATCAGGAGGGATCAATCTCTAGGAGAGGACATCACATTTGGTGAAGTAGAGGGCCAGAGAGGGTAAGGGAGACCTTCAGTGGGATGGACTGGCACAACAGACACAATGATGGACTCAAACATGCTGGTGATCATGAGGATGATGTAGGGCAGGGCAATGTTTTGTTCTGTTGTAGAGTTGCCATGAGCAGTAATCAGCTCGATGGCAGCTATCTATCTACGAGTATCGTGAAGAATATTACTACTAGTTCCAGATATCATCAGAAATCTTTCTGTTTTCATTGCTGATTTATGTGTATATGGATCTTTCTTAACCTTCCCCATCACCACCTGCACCTCTACCACCCCTGCCCTGCCCACGACACAGTTCTTCGAGAGCAGGAACTAAGTCTCATTATTCACATTGCACACCCAGTGTCCAATGCAGTACCTGGCACATGGCAGTAAGTAAATAATGCTTGTGGAGTAAGTTAATAAATTCCAAGGGCAATTACCAAAATGTGCTTCTTAAAAAAAAATTTTTTTTTTTCCTTCTTAGGGCAGAGAAATGTTGCTTGCAGGAATGGAGAAGGTCATCTGTTAGGGGCCACGGGAAGGTTGGTAAGTCTGAAGAGGAAGAGACTTGAGGCTTGCCCTGTGTTCAAGGCTGAGAGGTATGGGGACCCACTCTTAGATGAAGTCCTGCCAGATCATGAGCAAAGCAGCAGAGCGACCTGCCTGCACGGCGAGAAGCGATAAGCCCAGAGTGGGGTTCTGTTGTTTTTTTGCCCTTGCAGGAGAGCTCCCTTTACTGCTTGCAGAATGAGGCGGCAGTTGAAGACTAAGGCATATCTCTTGGTAAATGCTGAGGGCTACAAATTTCTATCACATCACTGAGCAGGAGGCAGAACTGGCTTCCTGATCCTGGTTCTGGTGACTGGTGATGATCTGGGGACACCAAAAACAAACCAGCCCCAAGCATAATATAGCAAAACCCAACAAATTACATGACATTTCAGACCCAGCAGGAGACAAAACACAGACCCTCAAAGAGGAAGTGATGTATTCGGCCTAGCCAAACAATGAAGTCAACACTTTGAAGGTGGAGAGAAAATCAAGTACAAAGGGACAGCTTAAATTCCTTCAGGGACCACGCAGGTTTGGTCTTCACAGGCTGCAGCCAGCAGCCTCCCCTGCCTTCCCTCTCAGACCTCTGACCCCCGTGGCAGACATGTACATGCTGCCCAGTAGCTGGGCTCAGGAATGGGCAAGGGAAATGAAATTCTCCTCCACTGAAAACAAAACCTGGTGCAAATGACATAACTTGATGTCCCTGTGGAAAAGCATAAAAGGAGAGGAGAGAGGATGTCACGAAGTGGCTAGTGGAAAGATGACCCCTGAGACCTTGAATGTCATTTATTCAGCCGGTGCTTCAGTGCTTCACCTGGAGTTGACTATAAAGATATAATCTTCCTGGTAATGATGCTTTGCAATGGACCTCTTAATCCCAGTTATCTCAAAGATACATAAACATTAATTAGGTGTTCCTAAAGCCTCTAGGGGAATTCCATTGCCATCCTTCATTTAACCGAGAAACTGAGGTACAAAGAACTGAAGGAAATTGTCTAAGGGATTACAGGGTGAGTCAGCGACCCCACCAGGAAGCCCAGGCTCCCCACTTCCTGGTTTCCTCGATAAATGTTAGAGTGCATTCCCTTCCTCCTGGAGAGGCTCTGTCCCCGAAATCCTCCAGGAGGAGAGAAGACTCAGAGACGTAGGTCATTCTGGGGTGGGGCCAGGTACCTGACAGCACGCACGCTGGTCAGTAGAGACCCTGAAGTTGCTTCCAAATGGGGGTTTCCCCGTGTTTCACCAGCCTTACTCAGCCTGGAAAATCACCGTATCCTCACGCCCAGTCTTCCTGCCCGTTAAATGAATGCCCTCCCCGCTCGCACATTCTTTATAAAGCAGCAGGCGCACAAATTAGCAGCGCGCTTTGTCCCGGAACTCCAGAACTGCGCGCCCGTGTGTGCCCTGCATTGTAAAATGCTGGCACGTGCTGCCGAAAAGAACTTGCCCCTGCTTAACGGTCACGAGAAAGTTTGTTTGGCGATCTGTCCCTCCAGAGGAAAAAAGGAGAAGAAAGAAAAGAAAAGGCTGTGAGCCGTTTTACTGCTTCCAAAGCCGAGTGGAAGTTTCACCAGCTTCAAGGAAAGCACACACAAACCAAACCCCCAACTGTTTGAGGACTTTACAGTTTTTGATGCATGGAGCAAAGGGCAACGGCGATTATTCTGGAGGTTATGTCATAGATGGTGTAACATTGCATACTGGCCGCTGGGAGCTTATCAGCCATGCGCGCCTGTACTATTTTGAGACCCATCTGAGCTTGCTACCTGGGACATGTGTAGTGTTAACAAATCAACGCACAGCAGCAGAAGTTTAACCCAGTCAGGAACAACCAGCCAGAGCAAACTGTCTCTCCGCAGCTGAGTTCCTGATGGGAAGTCCTGCTTTTTCTTTAACGTGAAATTCAGAAGCACCCTGTAGACTCTGCCACGATAACCCAAATAAACCAACTAGGGAAAACACACCCATACCTTTTTACTTGGCTTTCTTTGTTATTCAGACAAGAGGACAAACAGTATTAAAAAGCGGAGCTCTTTGGAAAAGGCAAGGCTGAGAGCCGGCATCCCTAGCGGGCCCTACGGGCCTCAGACATGCAAAGGCACCGTTGTCCTAGTCTTACCGGGACCCTGGTTTCTCTCTCCCAACATTGGCCGGCAGGCAATTCTCAGGGCCCAACTTCATGTTGTAGTTTTTAGCTACTTCCACAAAGTATGCAGCCTCTCTGACAGAGTGCGGCTCAGCTGATCCAAGAGGCAGGACTCTGGTGTTCCTACTGCCCCCGCTTCAAACCAGCCTTCGGAGAGAAATGCATCCCCCTCAAGCCTTGCCCAGAGGCCAGCTGGAGGGTTTGCTACCAAGCACATCATCATATTTCCCTGCGGGGACTGCCACCCAACTTCCTCAGACCCCAAAACCACTGTTTCTGGCTTTGCTGAGACACCGCCCCTTCCTCCCAACTCCCGAATATATGTGGTTTTCTTCTTATTTCTGTACCAAGCGAGTGGTGACGATTTACGCAGTGCATGGGAGATATTATGCAATATCAGACTAGCCCACAACCTACATTTGGTTTTTATTTTCCTAAAAAGAGAGGGAAGGGTTTATTTTTGGCAGAGGATCCTATTGGCTTTAAAGTATGGACGATTAGAAAGGCTTAATCTCCATCCATCTCGAAATGAGAGGTATAATTAGGACAATGAGCAGTTAAAGTCTTCAACTGATCTTAAAATGGTTTGGGGCCCTGCAAAGGGTATGAGAGGTGAGGGGGACTTCAGCAAGAAAGTACTCCAGAGGGACTGAGAAGTCAAACCAAGAAGATGCCCTCCCCCCTTTATTTTTAAATTGTGCTTTAGGTGAAAGTTTACAGCTCATGTTAACTTCTCATACAAAAATTTATACACATATTGTTATGTGACCCTAGTTGCAATCCCTGTAATGTGACAGCACACTCACCCTTTCCACCCTGGGTTTCCCGCGACCGTCCAACCAGCTCCTGTCCCTTTCTGCCTTCCTATTCTGCCTCTGGACAGCAGCCACCCATTTGGTATCACATATCTGCTTGAACTAAGAAGCGCACTCTTCATGAGTATTATTTTGTTTTATAGCCCAGTCTAACCTTTATCTGAAGAGTGGGCTTCGCAAATGGTTTTGGTTCTGGGTTAACAAAGCATCCAGGGGCCATGCCTTCGAAGGTTCCTCCAGTCTCGGTCAGACCATTAAGTCTAGTCTTCTTATGTGACTTTGAATTCTGCACCCCACTTTTCTACTGCTCCATCAGGGACTCTCTGTTGTGTTCCCTGTCAGGGCAGTCACTGGTGGTAGCTGGGCACCATCTAGTTCTTCTGGTCTCTGCTTTATGTGGCCCTTTCTGTCTCTTGGGCTCATATTTTCCTTGTGTCTTTGGTGGTCTTCATTTTCCTTTGCTCCAGGTGGGTTGGGACCAATTGATGCATCTCACCTGGCCACTTTGCAAACTTTTAAGACCTCAGATGACACTCACCAAAGTGGGATGCAGAACATTTTCTTAATAAACTTTGTTATGCCAATTGACCTAGATGTCACCTGAAACTGTGGTCCCCAAACCCTAGGCCCTGTTACTCTGTCCCTCAAAGTGTTTGGTTATATTCAGGAAACTTCTTAGCTTTTGGTTTAGTCCAGTTGTGCTGACTTCCCCTGTATTGTGTGTTGTCCTTCCCTTCACCTAATTCTTGTTTTTTTTATCTAGTTAGCGAATTCCCCTCTCCCTCTCTCCTCACCCTCACAACCATCAAAGAATTTTTTTTCTGTGTTTAAACCTTTTCTTGAGTTCTTATAATAGTGGTCTCATACAATATTTGTCCTTTTGTGATTGACTAATTTCACTCAGCATAATGCCTTCTAGGCTCATCCATGTTATGACATGTTTCAAGGATTCATCATTATTCTTTATTGTTGTGTAGTATTCCATTGTGTGAATATACTATAATTTGTTTATCCATTCGTCTATTGATGGGCACCTTGGTTGTTTCTATCTTTTTGCTATTTTGAAGAGTGCTGGAAAGAACATGGATGTGCAAATATCTATTCATGTGAGGGCTCCAAAGAGTGGGATTGCTGGATCGTATGGTAGTTGTATTTCTAGCTTTTTAAGGAAGCACCAAATCAATTTCCAAAGTGGTTGTACCATTTTCCATTCCCACCAGCAGTGCATGAGTGTTCCAGTCTCTCCACAATCTCTCCAACACTTATTATTTTGTGTTTTTTGGATTAATGCTAGCCTTGTTGGGATGAGGTGGTATTTCATGGTAGTTTTGATTTGCATTCCTCAAATGGCTAATGATCGTAAGCATTTCTTCATTTTTTAACTGCCTGAATGTCTTCTTTGGTGAAGTACCTGTTCAGATCCTTTGCCCATTTTTAATTGGGTTATTGGTCTTTTTGTTGTTCAGGTTATGCAGAATCTTATAGATTTTAGAGGTTAGACCATGATTGCATATGTCATAGCCAAAATTTTTTTCCCAGTCTGTAGGTTGTGTTTTTACTCTTTTGGTGAAGTATTTTGATAAGCATAAGCGTTCGATTTTTAGGAGCTCCCAGTTATCTAGTTTCTCCTCTGGTATTTCTACATTGTTAGTTATGGTTTGTATTCTGTTTATGCTATGTATTAGGGCTCCTAGCATTGTCTCTATTTTTTCTTCCATGATCTTTATTGTTTTAGATTTTATATTTAGGTCTTTGATCCATTTTGAGTTAGTTTTTCTACATGGTGTGAGGTATGGGTCTTGTTTCATTTTTTTGCAAATGGATATCCAGTTATGCCAGCATCATTTGTTAAAAGGACTGTCATTTCCCCATTTAACAGACTTTGGATGCCCCATTTTTTGAGCCACCATCTGTGTCGAATCACAGGGTCTTTCAGTTTCCACATGTCATTTATTGGCTTACTAACTATTGTGTGCAATATCCTCTTAATTAACTTCTACTCAATTAATAAATAAATAATCCTCTTGTGTTCTACAGCAAAGTTAGGAACACATTTATCTCAAATATGATTTTCCTCTTCTTTGAGGTAGACCTAAGTAACTATTTCCAAGTCACCCGCTTTTTGAGGACTATTTCTAGAAGTGAAAGCTAGAGAGGCCAGAATAATTAGGTTAAGTCACAACTAGCCCAGTGCCATCTGTGCATAGAATATGTGGATGATGGCTAAGCCACTTACTAACCTACTATTGTCTTGGAAGCGATGAAGGAAGAGTGACTAACGATGGATGTCCCAAGGAAACAACTGCCATTATTTTGGTTTATAGCACTTTTTTCTTTTCCAATGACGAAAATAGGCTGGTGCCAAAAGCATAGACCTAAGAGCTAAGAGGAGACCCCACATAAGTGCAAACTCCTCTCTGAGCAGGCATGAGTCGTCTGCACTGGTTAAAGGCTTTAGAGTCACAGACCTGGGTTCAAATCCCAATTCTATCACTTATTGGCTGTATGACATTAGATAAGCTACTTAACCTCTTTAGGTTTCAAAATCCTCATCTGTAAAATGGAATAATAATGGTATTTGTCTCATTGGGTTGTTGTAAAGATTAACATAACCTGCCAAGCACAGAGTAAGTGACAAATGAAGGTTTGTTAATAAACAAGAATTCCACAAACTAATCCCACCTCCAATTAGGACCTGGAAGCTCAGCCCAGTTCAGCAATGATGCCATCTGCTTGCTTGTTTGCTGTAATAATCCAAGACTAAAGTCCCTAAGAGAAAAAAAAAAAAAAAGATACCCTGCTCATGGGAAAAGGTATAATGAGCAAGTGGAGAGGTTTAGACAATAAAAATCCACTCTGTGATAACAGCATTCTGAGACATTCTCAATAACATTTGGGTTTCCGACAAGGACCACCCAATTTATAAGTTTCCATTACTGTAAAAAGCTCCAACAGAGATCTATACTGTGGGTAATTCAGGTCTGATAGTATGTCTAGATTGTGAAAACTTTTCTTGGCTTGAGGCACTAAAGTGGGTATATTAGGTAAGTATAGAGACGTGGCAAAGAAGGTATGCCTAGAACTTCCAGCTCTGACAGCCAAATAATAAAACAAATCTGATGAATGTGTAGAGTTATCCCTGGTACCATTTAATCTTTTATGTCATATATCAAACAGTAAGACCAAAAATATTATGACATGTAATACAGAATGAGGCTATACATAAAGAGAGGTTTACCAAATTGATGAAGAAAAGCCTCACCTGAAGTGTTGGTTCCCCTTTGCTTGCCCTCCCGCCCATTTACAACAGTACTTTCAGTATTCATTGATTTACATAATACATAAGAAGAAAGTGAAAATGTAAATTTAAAAAGGCGTTTAAATAAATTTGTGGTTTATTAATTAATGCCAAGCATACATTTGGACAGAGTACATTTATATGCCAATCACGTTATTATACAGTTTGCACAAAGTGCTTGACGCACATAAAGCATTACCGAGCCTTTGCAGTCCCTGAAGAGAACACTGACTTAGAGCAGAAACGTGATGCAAAACATGAAGGATGCTTAAAGCATCCTTAAAGTGTTTTCTGTAATTGAAATACGGTGAGATAAAATGTTGTTGTTGTTCAGTGTTGTCAAGTAGGCCCCAACTCATGGATACCCCATGCACCAAAGAACAAAACCCCCATGAATGGCTGCAGATCAGACTGTTGTGATCCACAGAGTTTTCACTGGCTGATTTCTGGAAGTAGATAGCTAGGCTTTTCTTCCTAGCACATCTTAGTCTGGAAGCCCCGCTGAAACCTGTTCAGTATCACAGTACCAGACAAGCCTCCACTGACAGATGAGTGGGAGCTGTCCATGAGATACACTGGCAGTAAATCAAACCCAGGTCTCCTGCATGGAAAGCGAGAGTTCTACCACTGAACCACCACTGCCCCGTGAGATAAAAATACTTTCCATTAAACATCTGAGCACATGAAGTTAGTCTCATCTTGAAATTAATTTCATTTCTATGTGCTTGGAAATCTCACCATGTTACAGTTTTTCAGCTCACCACAAAACAATAAGTATTGTCATTATAATGTCAGTGATCTTGGGTATAACCTCAGTGTTGTCTATGCCTTTAATTAACCACATTCATTGTGTTGTCTTGGTGACATTGTGATGGTTTCCAGATGCAGGTATATTTTATATGAATACTGTAGAAAGGGGGAAAAACCCAAAGTCACTCAAAATAGAATCAGAACCATAGCTACCACATGTGTTTTAAATATATTACACATACAATTAAGAATACAGTATTGTAAACCGGTTCTATATAAAAACAGTAACACGCCAATTCTTTTTAGCCACAAAGTGGCCCTAATAATACTATAGATTCTGTGATGATGTGCCTTTGGGATTGACTTAATACTCCATAGGAAGAATTTTAGCTGGCTGAATAAATAAGAGCACTCCCTTTCTATGTAACTAACATGAAGAGAAAAAAAATCCTCTTGTAAGGGAGAAGCAGCTCAGCATGGGCCTGGCCTTCAATATTCCTGGAAATTCTGTGGACTTTTACTACCATATATAAGTGCTAAGGAAATTTAATTCTCAAACAGGGCTTCAAGCATTATTCTGCAGGGAACACAACTGAAATCCTGTGCCTTCAACTCCAGACCTAAACTAATTAGGAGAGTGGGGAAAGATCTGTGTTGATGTGAATACAGTTATGTAAACTACAAGACGCTTGTTGTTGATAGTTGCCTTCAAGTTCGCTCTGACTCAAGGCAACCCCTTGTACAACAGAATGAAACACTGCCTGGTCCTGTGTCACCCTCAGGATTGCTGGTATGTTCGAGTCCATTGTTGCAATTATTGTGTCAATCCGTCTCACTGAGGGTCTTTCGTTTTCACTGACCCTCTATTTTACCAAACATGATGTCCTTTTCTAGTGACTATTCTCTCCTGGTGACGTGCCCAAAGTAAGCAAGTGAAAGTCTTGCCATCTTCTAAGGAACATTCTGAATGAAAATTAAAAAATTTCTAGAATCAAATGAGAAAGATAACACAACAAAAGCAGTGCTCAGAAATCAATTCATAGCAACAACGCACACATCAAAAGAGAAGAGCTAAAATCAATACCTTCGCCCTACAAATCTAACAAACAGAAAAGAGCAGCAAAACAAGTCCATAGTCACCAGAAGAAAGGAAATAATAAATATCAGAACAGAAATAAATGAAACAGAAAAACAGTAGAAAGAATCAACAAGATTAGAAGTTGGTTCTTTAAAAGAATCAATAAAATCAACAAACCACTAGCCAAATTGACAAAGGAAAAGAGAAGATACAAATAACACAAATAAGAAATGCGATGTGTGCTATTATAACAGAATCAACTGAAATTAAAAGGATCATAACAATACTATGAAGAACTGTACTTTGACAAATTTGAAAACCTAGAAGAAATTGACAAATGTCTAGAAACACATTACCTACCTAAACTAACACAAACTGAAGTGGAAAATTTGAACAGACCCGTAAGAAAAGAAGAAATTAAAGAGGTCATAAACAAATTCCCAGCAACAAAAAAAAAAAGCCCAGGCCCAGACGACTTCCCTGGAGAACGCTACCAAACATTCAGAGAAGAGCTGACACCAGTTCTACTTAAACAATTCCATAACGTAGAAAATGATGGAATACTCCTGAATTTATTCTATGAACCCAGCATAACCCTGATACCAAAACCAGGCAAAGACAGCACTAAAAAACAAAATTATAGACCAATATCCCTTATGAATTAAGAAGCAAAAATTCTCAAGAAAATCCTAGCCAACAGAATCTAACAGCATATCAAAAAAATAATATACCACGAACAAGTGGGATTCACGCCAGGTAAGCAAGGATAGTTCAACATTAGAAAATCAATCAAAGTAATTCACCACATAAATAAAACAAAGGAAAAGAACCACATGATAATATCAATTGACATAGAAAAGGCATTTGATAAAGTCCACCACCCATTCCTGATAAAAGCTCTCAACAAAATTGGAATAGAAGGGAAATTCCTCAACATAATTAAGGGCATATATATAAAACCAACAGCCAACATTATTCTCAATGGACAGAGACTAAAAGCATTCCCCTTGAGAACGGGAACTAGACAAGGATGCCCTTTATCACCACGCTTATTTAATATTGCACTAGAAGTTCTAGCTAGAGCAATAAGGCAGGAAAAGGAAATAAAAGGCATCCAAATTGGTAAGGAAGAAATAAAATTATCCCTATTTGCAGATGCTATTGATCCTATACATAGGAAATCCCAGAGATTCTTTAAGAAAGCCACTAGAACTAATAAAAGGATTCAGAAAAGTGGCAAGGTACAAGATAATATACAAAAATCAGTTGGGTTCCTCTACACTAACAATGAGAACTCCAAAAAGGAAATCAAGAAAACAATATCATTTACAAGCCCCCCCAAAATAAAATACTTAGGAATAAATCTAACCAGGGATGTAAAAGATTTATACATGGAAAACTACAAAACACTACTGCAAGAAACCAAAAGAGACCTACACAAATGGAAAAACACACCATGTTCATGGATTGGAAGAATTAACATTATAAAAATGTCAATACTACCAAAGCAATCTACAGATACAATGCAATCCTGATCTAAATCCCAATAATATTCTTAAATGAGATGGAAAACTAATCACCAACTTTATATGGATAGGAATGAGGCCCTGGATAAGCAAACCATTGCTGAAAAAGAACAACAAAGTAGGAGGCCTCCCACTTCCCAATTTTAAAATCTACGATTCAGCCACGATAGTCAAAACAGCCTGGTACTGGTACAACAGACACCTAGACCAATGGAACAGAATTGAGAACCCAGAAATAAATCCATCCATTTATGGACGGTTGATCTTCGATTAAAGATCAAAACCCATTAAATGAGGAAGAGATACTCTCTTTAACAAATGGTGCTGGCAAAACTAAGTAACCATTTGCAGAAAAACGAAACAGGATCTCTACCTCGCACCATACACAAAAACTAACTCAAGACATATCAACGATCTAAATGTAAAATCTAAGACTATACAAGATAATGGAAGAAAAAATAGAGGTAAACCTAGTGGCACTACTTTAGAGGATAAATAGACTATCAAATGTAACTAAAAATGCAGATAGAAGACGATAAACTAGACAAGTGGCAGCTCCTAAAAATTGAATACTTACGTGCATCGAAAGACTTTGCCAATAGAGTAAAAAGAGAACCCGAAGACTGGGAAAAATTTTTTGCAATGACATATCTGATAAAGGACTAATCTCTAAAGTTATGGAAAACTTCAACAACTCAACAACAAAAAGACAAACAATCCAATTTTAAAAAAATTGGCAAAGGACATGAACAGACACTTCACCAAAAAAGACATTTAGGTGGCCAAACAAATACATGAAGAGATGCTTGTGATCATTAGCCATTAAAACCATTAAAAAAAAAAAAACAAAACATTAGAGAGGTGCAAATCAAAACTACAATGAGATACCATCTTACCCTGGTAATAACAGCAATGATTTAAAACAGAAAACAAATGCTGGTGAAGTTGTGGGGAAATCAGAACTCGTACACTGCTGGTGGGACTATAAAATGGTACAACCACTGTGGAAAATGGTATGGTGCTTCCCTAAAAAGCTAGAAATACCATATGGTCCAGCAATCCCACTCCTAGGTATATATCCTAGAGAAATAAGAGTCATGATACAAATAGACATGTGCACACCCATGTTCACTACAGCACTGCTCACAAGTGCAGAAAGACAGAAACAACCTAAGTGCCCATCAGTGGATGAATGGATGAACAAACTGTGGTACACGCACACAATGGACTACTACACAACATTAAAGAATAACAATCGATCCACAAAACATCTCACGACGTGGGTGAACCTGGAGGTCATTATGCTGAGTGAAATAAGTCAATCACAAAAGGGCAAATATTGCAGAAGACTACTATTATAAAAAGGCAGGGATGGGGATGGGCGGGGGGGGGAGGGGAAACAAACAAACAAAAATCCACTGCTGTGGAGTGGATTCTGATTCATAACAACCCTACAGGACAGAGCAGAACTGCCCCATACAGTTTCCAAGGAGTGCCTGGTGGATTCGAACTGCCGACCTTTTGGTTAGCAGCCATTGCTCTTAACCACTATGCCACCGAGGAAAAGAAAATCACTAACTAGAGAGTAGAATTTCATGGTAACTACAAAGAAAGTTAACAAATCTATTCACCAAAATAAAGAAGAAAATCATAAAGACTCAGTTAACACAAAATCAACAGCAATGAAAGAAATGAAAAGAAAATCCATAAACAATAAGAACTCAGCACAGAAAAGTACACACAACAAAGAAACCATCAACACAACAACCAAAAAAAGCACAACAAAATGACAGCAGTAAATTCATATCTATTGATAATCACACTGAATGTAAGTGGATTAAATGCACCAATCAAGAGACAGAAGGTCGCAGAATGGAGGAAAAAACATGATCCGTTAATATGCTGCCTACAAGAGACACACCTTAAACACACAGGTAAAAATAAACTAAAAAGCAAAGAATGGAAAAAATGTCTCATGCAGACAATAATCAAAAAAGAAGTTAATAATCAAAAAAAGAGCAGCCATGGCAATATTAATCTCTGATAAAATAGATTCTAAGGCAAAACCAGCATAAGAGACAAGGAAGAGCATTATATAACAATTAAGTGGTCACTCCACCAAGAGGACGTAACTATAATAAATATCTAAGCACCCAATGACAGAGCACCAAAATACATAAAACAAACTCTAACGGAATTGAAGAGAGAAGTAGACAACTCCACAAGACTAGTAGGACCCTTTAACACTCCACTTTCAATGAACGACGAAACAACTAGAAACTCAACAAAGACACAGAAGATCTAAACAACACAATCAACCAACTTGATCTCACAGACATATACAGAACATTCCACCCAACAACAGCACGATACACATCCTTTTCCAGTGCACATGGATCATTCTCCAGAATAGATCATACACTAGGCCACAAAGCAAGCCTCAATAAATGCAAGAACATCGAAATAATACAAAGCATCTCCTCTGATGACAAAGCTATAAAATTAAAAATCAATAACAGGGAGAACAAGGGGAAAAAATCAAATACACGAAAACTATCGAATAAGGCCCTGCATAAAAACCAGCGCATCAATTCTTCTTCTGTCTTCCTTTGTCACTGTTCAGCATTTGTATGCATATGAAGTGACAGAAGAGACCATGGCTTGGAACAGTTGTACCTTAGTCATCAAAGTGGTATTTTTGCCTTTTAAAACTGTAGTCTTATGCAGCAGATTTGCGAATGCAATGGAAGATGCTAGTCCATGCGAATGTCAGTAATTAATACCACTGGTATGCCCCTTCTTGGAAACCTTGGGGGCGCAGTGGTTTAGTGCTACGGCTGCTAACCAAAGGGCTGGCAGTTCAAATCTGCCAGGCGCTCCTTGGAAACTCTATGGGGCAGTTCTACTCTCTCCTATCGGAAACCCTGGTGGTGCAGTGGTTAAGTGCTATGGCTGCTAACCAAAGGGTCAGTAGTTTGAATCCATCAGGTGCTCCTTGGAAACTCTATGGGGCAGTTCTACTCTGTCCTATACGGTTGCTATGAGTCGGAACCGAATTGACGGCACTGGGTATGAGTCGGAATCAACTCACCGGCACTGGGTTTGGTTTGGTTTTTTTTTGGTATGCCCCTTCTCAACCTCACCTCAACTGTTAGGGATAATAACTTTGATATTTCTGATATTTCAACATTATGACAGCATTTTCTTTTTGTGGGTAGGGGTGAGCAGCAGTAATAAAATTTTTATAGAAAAAAACTTAAATATGGAAATTTGCAAAGATACACAAAAGTAGAGATAATAGTATAATGAACTCTCCGGTACCTCTCACCCTTTTGTAGCATGTGGCCCATCGTATTTCATTTGTATTCTTCTATTCCTCAACCCACCCCGCCCGAAAAAGCTTGCATATTTTAAGTAAATACCAGACATCATACCATTTCATGCAAATATTTCATATGTCTAAGACATGAGGTCTCCTCTTAAAAAAAACACAGTCACAATATCACTCATACTTAAACCAGTAATAATTCCTTAATATTCCTTCATATGTAGGCAATGTTCAAATTTCCCCAAATGTCCCACATTTATCTTTTATCAAATATGGCTTTAACTTTTAAGGATAGTAGCTATTTTTTGAGGAACTCACATAGCTTACAGTTCCTCTTTGAAATATTTCTTTAAATAAGTGCTTAGTCATAGGCATTTTATCTCTAGTCAACAATCACTCTAGGCTTTTATTGAGATGGACCTGCACCCTGTAAAACAGCGAAACAGTTTATTGAGGCTTTTTCTCACTATCTCTTACACCACGTCAGTGCCTTATAGTGCAAAGAGCTGAAAGTCAGGACACCTGAGTCTAGTCTTAATTCCATCATTATATCACTATAAAACCTTGGGCGAATCCATTTTCATCTCTGTGTCTGTTTCTAGGCCTGTGGATTAGCCTGTGTAATCTCTAAATTTCTTCCTGGCTCTTAAGGTTCAATGTGTTTGATTTTATTTTTAGTTAACTTCAAATAGTACACCTGCATGATGTTATTTGCAAAGATGAGAACACTTACTCCAGGAACAGAACAGAATATCTGCAGTCACAGGGTCAGTGAAATCCTGACTCTGGTTCCCTTGGGTAAGTCACTAACCTTTCTAAGCCTCCAGGTCACCCTGTATGAAATTATTTATTTTACAGATCGATTTCTCCCATCAGACACAAACTTTTAGACAACCAGGATTTTCTCATATTCATCTCTTATCAGCCTAGTATAGTGTCCGGAGCCTATGGGTGAAATGAGCAAACGTATGTAAATGTGCATTAAATACTATTAAATAATGCAAACTATAATTATTTGTATTTGAAACATTCCAAGTAAAATATTTTATTCACTTTTAAAATCCTACTTTCCTCTAACCTAACCTATGATAACGGATGAATAATGGGCACTTTTTTCTTTCCTATGCCAAATTTTACCTCTTGGCAACATTTTGTAGGTCCTTTTCTTGCTTTTTCTGTTTTATTTTTCATTAGAAGTACACTTCCACGAACCCACCACTGCTCTTTAATATTCCATAACTATCTTTGGGGGAAATTTTTTGAAGTAACTTGGTTATGCAGGAGGCAGGGTAACAGCAACTGTATGGCTCAGATACATGAATTTTCTTATATAATAATAAATGTTCACTGGAGCCAGTCCCCTAAAGAAGATCCTGACTCAGTTTCCACCACAGCAGAATGTGAACCATGCTGCCTTTGAATATTTCCTGAAATAGTCATTCTCTCTTTTTAATGACATCTAAACTGTTTCACTGAATGATTCCCAATCACACTCGGATACCATTTCGAAGGGGGAACATTTCCCTTAACTGTGTTCAAATCTGGCATAACCCTAAAGCAGCATTTCCCAAAAGGAATACTAGTCCAAAACAATAATCCTCACAAACCCCAGTGACTGAACAAGCACATTTAGGAACGTCTACGTATTATAACCTCTTCCTGGAGATTCACAAACACATGGAAGACGTTGAAAGGCCTTGCTGTAAATAATTTGTATATACAAGTTATTTGTTGTATAACACACAAATAGATTTGATTTAACTTGTTTAACTCAGCATTTCTCAAACTTCCTTATTTTATGAACCACTAAGAAAGAAAAACATTGCCAATTAAACTATGACTCAAAGCTAAGGTCGCCATCAAATAAATACAAGGCATCAGAGACGGTAAAATTAAAAAATATGTGCGGCTTGGAATTGACGAAATGTGGAATATGGCCACAGAAACCTTTTTTAGAGTAACATCTACACCCTGAAGTCCTAATGCTCTTTAGAACAACATTCCCCGGAAAGCTTTGCTCTAGCCTGGATCTTTCACAATTGTCTCAGAGAAAGAGGGTGGAGGGTTATTTTTTCCTAGTAAGTAATAAAACCAATACTTTTTTAAATAATAATAATAATAAAAGGACCCATCACCCTTTTTTGGTGTGAAATATATTGGCCTTGTCCAATTAAAAGCTAATTTCCAGGTACACCTCAGAACATAACTGCCCAGCTATCCTCAACGGGCATGTGGTGCTCTTTAAATTAACACGGCATGTAATTAAACCATTAGACGGCTGACAGGCTTCTCTTGCAGGTAATTTGCTTTCTCTTGAAATAACCCCTTTGCATCTTAAGATTCCACACCCTGGAGTGACTCAACTTCATAACACCACCGTTTAAGTCTCCAGCACTTTACGGGCAATATACTTGGGTGTATAGGCTCTGTAACTCTAGTGAGTCAGATGCAGTGAGCTTTGGGGGAAGCTTGGAGGATTAGATCTGCTTCCAGGGAACCCGCAAGGTTAATGGCGTGGGCTCTTCAAGCTCTTTGTGCATGAGTCCACGGGCCTAGCACCCGATTCCATCCTTCTTCCACCTTGCCGATCCGACTCCCCAGGATGTGAGAATGACTTTGGGGACATAGAGTCCAGCCAGGTTCTCCTGCCGGCGCACCCTCATAAAATTAGGCCTGGGTTTATTCTCTTAACATTTCTGAAAATCGGAACTAGACGGATCCATCTTCCTGGATGTTATCTCGGGGTTTTTCCAGGCTCTCCAGGCTGGTGGATCCGGCCAGGGCCTCGTGCAGTCCACTGGGCCAGGAAATGCCCGATGACCCGCGAGGCCGGGGTCACCCCTACAGTCGCTTCTGCCCCACACTCGGAACCATCTCCGCCCTCCAGCGGGGGTAGGTCTTACACAACTGGCCTCCTCCCCGGCCAGGTCCGGCCCCTCTCGCAGCCTCGGGGCCGGGAAGGAGTCCCCCGAGGGCAGCCGCGTGCAGGAGGGCGGGGAGGCCGTCGGAGCCCTCTTCCCGGCCCGGGTTGTGGGGCGGGAGGGGTGCAGCCGCCGGTGGCTCGGACAGAACAACTTGTGCGAACTCAGCCGCGCTTCCCGAGGGCGACGCATCCGCCCAGAGATGCTGGCAGCCTGGGAACGGCCCCGCGCGCGGCCCTCTTCTTATTTATCCACAGCAGTTTCCATGGCTCCGCCGCCATCCTCCCCGCCCCTTTCCTCGCGCTCAGCCCGGCTAGGGGGCCGCGAGGGGCGGGCAGGGCGCCCTGCCACACCCGAGCGCGTGGGGGCGCGCCCCCGGGCCTCTCCAGGCCTCCGGGCCCCCTCCCCGCGGCCGCAGGCGCCGGTCCTCCCCCAGCGCCGCCGAGCGCAGCCCCAGGCCCGGCCGGGATGGCGCGGGGGAGGGGCGGCGCCGCAAAGTTGCTGAGTTGCTCTGCACGTTCCGAAGTTGCAGCTGCGACGGCCGCCTCCCTCCCCCTTCCTGGACCCGGAGGCCCTGCACACACCCCCGCCGTCCGCGCCCCGCTACCTGCCCTCGCCCCTGGGCCCCGGCCCGCTGGTCGGCCCCGATTCAGCAGCATCCTACCCGGCGCCCCAGCCCGCGCGTCGCGGGCGAGCAGGACGAGCCCAGGTTTCCAGAGGCGCCGACTGGGGAGGGGGGCGGCGGGGTCCCTCCACCTAGTCGCCACCAGTCCCCCCGCCCCTCCCCGAGAAAAGCGGGGTGTGCAGGACTTGGCCGGGTCGCGGGTTGCATCCCCTCCCGGGGGGTGGGGGCTTCGCTGATGGGCGACTGAGGGGACTGAGGGCGCCAACAGGTGCTCACGAGTCCATGTGACGCGGAGGGGCCGCGCAGGACAGCTCCGGGGCGGGCGGGCCCGCCGCCCGTGCGCCCCGCCCGCGGCGGAGAAGGGGGTGCTGGCCCTCGCCGCAGGCCGGGAGGAGGAGGAGGAAGAGCAGGGGGAGGAGGGATGCGAAAGTGGGTCAGGAATGTAACTGGACGCTGCGCACCCCCCACACACGCCCCACACCCACTGTCTCCGGGCCAAGCGGCCAGCTCCAGCCTTGGAAAGCGAGTGGTTTTCTGTTGTGGTTCGCCGGCATTATCGGTGGACGGTTACCAGGGCATCCCGAGGGATGTGTTTCCCTGTGACCCTCTGGGAAGAAAAACTTAGTTGCCTCAGTAACCGAGTTTAGCTTGGATGCAGTGATGCGGCGAATGTTCTAGGTGAGCTTGGCCGCGGAGGAGGTCGCAGTTGTGCTAGGAGGTGGATTAACTTTTCTCATCACTGAATCCACATGTGAAAGGAAAGATAAGGTGGATTTTCCCTCTGGTTGCGTTTGTGTTTTACCATTTCAGAGAATATAAACATTTTGCTTTAGGGTTTGAGTCTTCCAAACGCAGGCCTGGGCTGCTATGAATTTACCAAAGTTCTTAACAAACGCTGACTTAGTTGGTACAAAGGTTTGAAGTTGATATCCTAGAGTTGGAAGGAGCAGGGGACAGTGACAGTTTTGTATTTGGGGAATGCCTGGACAGCAGGCATGAAAAGGCTTTTATTAAGAAGAAGAAGTCAGCCTTCCTCAAAGCAAAAGGGAGACTGGCTCAGTTCCCTCCTGAGTACAGTGGCACCGCACACCCTAAGCACGTGATTAGGAAAGGGCGGATTCGGGATTGAAAAGTGATGGGACTTGTGTTTGAATGCTGGTGAGACGAAGTAAAAACAAACAGAAGATGTGCCTGCAGAGGAAAAGCTTAGGCTTGTTGAGTTTGTAGCCAAAACTCTTGTTGAGCACCCTTCTTGGCTTTTGTCCTTTTTTCCTTCTGCCAGGGTTTCCACCAGGAAACCCTGGTGGTACAGTGGTTAGGAGCTATGGCTGCTAACCAAATGGTCAGCAGTTTGAATCCACCAGGCGCTCCTTGGAAACTATGGGGCAGTTCTACTCTGTCCTATAGGGTCACTATGAGTCGGAATCCACTTGATGGGAACGGGTGTGTGTGTGTTTCTTCGGCCTGGTTCTGGGCAGTGGAACCTGGTCCCAGGGTGCTGGGCAGGGCGGTCAAAACAAGGCTCCAAGAGCAGTGAAGCCACAAACTCAGGAGAAATGAACAACGGTTGTGGTTGTATTCAGAAGCAAAAATAAGTGTGCTGTCCTTAAAGACATCTTAAGGTTGTCTGAAAAACTGCTGTGGGAATTAAGGTAAATTTCTGTTTCCAAGGCACCCTGGATAAAGAAACCTAAATTAAGATGGCGTTTTCCTTTAAAAGTATATATTCCTAGGAGGTAAAAACTGATAAATTGCAGTTTTATTAATTGAATCACGTTCCAAATATATAAAAGAGGTTATTTTGTTGTGAAAACTTCTTAAAGACCTAATCATCCCTTGGAGCCCTCGTGGTGCACCAGTTAAGAGCTCAGCTGCTAACCAAAAGGTCAGCAGTTTGAATCCACCAGGCACTCCCTGGAAGCCCTGTGAGGCAGTTCTCCTCTGTCCTAGAGGATTGCTGTGAGTCTACTGGAAAGCAACAGATACAGACATTCCCAGTTCACGTTTTTTTGGCAACAATAGGCGGGCTCTGCAGAGTTGTCTCATTCATAAAATGGGAATAACAGTAATGCTTACTCTTCTGGGACAGTAGACAGGACCTTTTGACCTTACCTTCTAGATCCAGGATCCTCACTACAACTGTCAAGAGCCCCACTCCCTCCTCCGGCCCCTCCCCCTGTATCTCTCCCCCCCATTTTATGCCATTTGCATAAACTGTAATACAGCTATAGTTGGGAGTTGACAAACTCCTTGAGTTGAAGAGTGTTGCATTCTGAATGAAAATGGCAGAGTTATACACAAGTTTTCTGGAAACTTGAAAAAAAATTAACACATTCATGGTCTTAGATTTTGTCACATTGCTGAGGAACATAGATTCCTTTTTTGTGAGATAATTTGACTTTAAAATTTTGGTTCAGACTACAGTCATTGCTGTGTAAATTAATTGAAATTTTAAGTAAAATGAAGTAGCAAACTTCCTTTTCTTTCCACAGCTTCTCCCCTCCCCTAAATCTCATCTCAGGATTAAATATTTAACTATAGAGTGATCTGCACTGTAGAGATAAATCAGGTTTATAAAGCAAATTAAGGAATGGATATCCATTTAGAAAGGATTAATAAAGTTTAAGTTCTTAAACTTGTGAAGTGTTTTTGTATATTTAAAATGTTTGACATGTAAAAATTTTTCAGCACTTTTCAAGAAACCATGTATGCGTAGCGAGTTTTCACGTAGTTTGTTTTAGACAGTGCATTTGTAGCCATTTACTGGCACCCTGAAAATGTTTTTTGAATGAACGTGTGTTTTAAACATCGTAGCCACGTACTCTGTGTGCAGAGCCTTGCTGGAGCAGTGGTTAAGAGAGCTCAGCTGCTAACCAAAAGGTCAGCGGTTCAAATCCACCAGGCACTCCTTGGAAACCCTATGGGACAGTTCTTCTCTCCCTATAGGGTTGCTATGAGTTAGACTCAACTCTATAGCAGTGGGTACTCTGTGTGCAGAAATGTGTTAAGCACTGTGGAAATTACAGTCAAATCTAATATGGTCTCTTTGAGGGGAGAACTAGATGAAAAGTGTAAGAAGTTTAATTGTTCAGGAGTTAAATAAAAACACAAGTAAAAATACGTGCTATATGCGTAAGAAAAGATGATGGATTTGTGTATAAGAGCTACAATGAGATAAGGAATGGAATAATGAGTTTTTTTTTTTTTTTTGGCTTTAATAAGGAGAAATTTATTTTCTCACAGTCTAGTAGGCTGGAAGTCCAAATTCAGGGTGTCAGCTCCAGGGGAGGGCTTTCTGTCTCTGTCAGCTCTGGAGGAAGGTCCTTGTCCTCAATCTTGCCCTGGACTAGGAGCTTCTCCACAAAGGAACCCCAGGTCCAAAGGATGCTCTCTGGTCAGAGCACTGTTTTCTTGGTGGTATGAGGTCTCTACTCTGTGCTTGCTTCCCTTTCCTTTTATCTCTTGAAAGATAAAAGGTGATGCAGGCCACACTCCAGGGAAACTTCCTTTACATTCTATCAGGAGTGTGACCTTAGTAAGGTGTTACAATCCCACCCTAATCCTCTTTAACATAAAATTAAAATCACAAAATGGACAACCACACAAAACTGGGAATCATGGCCTAACCAAGTTGATGTGTATTTTGGGAGGACACAATTAAATCCACGACAGTCATGCTGGAGGCTTTTCCTGATGCGCATAGTTGCAGGGGCTGGTGAATCCAAGATCAGGAGGTCAGACAGCAGGGCTCTTGTTCATAGGCTCCAAAGACTGACAGATCCCAAGATTGGCAGGCAAGATGGCAGGTAAGAGATTTTTTAAAACATTTTTCCTTTTGCTTCTATTTATTCTCCAAAATATTAGCAACAAGCCTGTGTTGCTTCTATATAAGAATAAAAGGTGTGCTTTTTTTAGGGAGCTGTAGCCAGGCAGCCAACGTATGACTGACCATCAAGGACATAAAGTGTCCCAGGAACTCACAGAAGTGGTGAAGAGCAAAGGAGGCTGGGCCTCAAGGGCTCTCTGGAGTGTCAGGAACTGAGGTCAGCTCTGCAAGGGGTGAGAAAAGAAGGTATGAGAAAAGGTGAAGGGGAAGGTTGTTGTAAGTTCTGGGAGGGTGGCTGTCAGGTGGCAGCCATCAGGAAGTGCCACAGAGGGAGTGAGTAGGATGCGAACTTAGGTCATCAGGGGTGTCCAGGGTTATTGTAGCTGGAGAGTGCACCGCATTCCTGGTGGTTGAAGTAATATAAGCGAAGAGGCAGGAATTATAGGGCACATTTGGGGACGTTGAGTAGGTGAGCTTTGGATCAAAATTGGTTATTTGAATGATGGGTTAGGGTCAGACCCATCAGGGACCATGAATGTCTGCAAAGATGTTAGGACGTTATCTGTAGGTAATGGGGAACAATGAAAGGGTTTCAAGCAGGGGAAAATGACTTGCCAAAGTTGAATTTGGGGAGGCACCTCAGAAGAAAGGCCTGGCAACCTAATTCTAAAAAATCAGCCATTGAAAACCCTAGAGAGCACAGTTCTACACTGACACACACGGGGTCGCCACGAGTCAGAGTTGACTTAATAGCAACTGGTTTAATGTTATAGATGAGATTGAAATAGTAATTTAGGGACCATGAGTGGCTATTGCAGAGACCCAAGAGGGTCTGGACCAGGGTCATATCAATGGGAGTTGGTTGGAAGGTAACGTTTTGTGAATTGTTTAAAAGAAAAATTGACAATATTTTATAGCGTTTATACAAGGAAAGCACGGACTTGAAGATCTAAGATGCCTGAGGTTTGAAGTCTAAATGATTTGTGAGGTCGGACTATTAAAAGATGGAACCTTGGTGGCACAGTGGTTTAAGTGCTTTGCTGCTAACTGAGAGGTCGCAGTTCGAACCCACGCTCCTCGGGAGAAAGATGTGGCAGTCTGCTTCTGTAAAGATTACAGCTTTGGAAACCCTATTGGGCAGTTCTACTCTGTCCTATTGGGTTGCTATGAGTCGAAATCGACTTGATGCCAATGGGTCTATTAAAAGAAAGGAGCCCTGCTAGCACAGTGCTTGGCTGCTAACCGAAAGGTTGGCAGTTCGAATCCCACCAGCCGTACCACAGGAGAAAGATGTGGCAGTCTGCTTCCGTAAAGATTACATCCTCGGAAACCCTATGGGACAGTTCTGTGTCCTGTATGGTCCCTGCAATTCTGAATTGACTCAAAGGCACACAGCAACAAGAGCAGCACTATTAACAGAAATCGGAACAGGCAGCCAGTCTTCAAGGAATGTTGAAAAGTTGATTTGAAAAACAGAATTTGAAGCTGTGATGGGCAGCTAGCTGTCCTTAGGTAGTGTGGGGAGATGGATGGGTTGGGGCTGGAAGCAGAGATGTGAACCATCTACACAGAGGTGATCTTTGGTCAGAGGTGGGAGCGAGTGCCTCATTTTGAACTTGGTGGCAAAGTAGTTGTAAGGAGCATTCACAATTAGAATTTGTCTTAAAATGTCATTTTCAAAATTCTTCCCCTTCTTCATAGAGCATAGACTAGTCATTCCTGGTGTTTTAGTTGGGGCAGAGTTGCTGAGTCAGCCCAGTTCTCACAAAAGTGCCTTAACCCAGTGGCTCCCTAACCTGGCTCATCAGATTAGGGGGCCCCACCCCATAGGCACTGAATCAGAATTTCCTGGGCTGGCAGTCCATATTTTTAATAAACTCTACAGTTTACTTTGGTATGGAGTCACTTTGGGGAACCAGTACCTTAGCCAATTTGTTGGGTACTCTAAGCCCTCTCTCCGAGGCCTCCCATATTTCTCATAGGGAGAGTGATAGAATTCTTCCTTTGCATACCAGGTTAAATTCAACCTGGCTTTTTTTTTTTTTTTCTTTAACTTTTGTATCTGATGGACAGTCGTGGATAGGCAGTGCTTGAAGTTGTTTTTATCCAAATGACTGCTGCTTTCCAAATTTAGCATTGGTTAGGAAGAGTGCCTGGATGTGTCAGGAGTCATCTGCCCTGCTAGGTGGGAAGGAGACTGGGGTTTAAAGAGCAGAGCGTGGTGCTAAGTGACTCAAACTCTGTATGCCAGAGCATATTGAGGGTGATGCAATTGCCTGGGCTCTGGGCAGACCACTTCCTGTACCTTTGGATACTCAGGCCCAGGGTGTGGAACTTGGCTGTGTTCTCGAGGGCAGACTATTTGTCCAATCCTCTTCAAAGGAGCTGAGTAGGTAAGGCAAGGCAAAGTCAGGTCCAACAACACACTCTTCTAGTTTGGAGAAAAGGGGATGGCCAGAAACTTGGGGTTGGATTTCTGAAAGGTGACAACTGTTAGCACCTTTTTCAAGGAGTAGCTTATCTATATATTTATGCCCCCTTCATCAGAACACACCGGCCTGTCCTGTTGAGTGGCAGCCATTCATTTTGTCACAGCCAACTTTCGATTAGCCTCCTGCCAATTATCTGGCTACAAATGATCATTTGCTCTTCTTTTCCCCTTCTTGTTTATAAACTTTAAAAAGACGAATTCACATGTCCGTATTATTACATGTCTGGTGGGCTAGAAGGCAGAAACTAATGTTTAAAATTGATGGTGGAGGCTGTGGCAGCAGCTTCTCCGCTCCCCTCTACACACCCATAATGAACCTAAACTGTCTATTTTTCTAGGTCTCTAACACTTGAAGGCAGGGGTAGGTTATTTTGTCATTGAGTCTCCCCCCGCCCTCCACCAAACAGTGGAAGGTGATAGAAGCTAGGATTCTCTGTTCATTTAGAATATAAGGGAATATTCTGAAAATGTCAGAAAATGAAACCCAGGCTATACGAAAAACTGTAAATTAAAGACAATGGTATTAAGTGCAAACACCTACAGCATTCATATTTTCTCCTGAGGGAAAGCAGACAGCTCTCTGTAGGACGGGCTTCCTGAGTATATGCTTTCATGATAGTTAATAGTGAGTTAATCAGTCCAGAGGAAAAAGGCCATTTTTTGCTTGAAGTTTCTTTAACAGGCCAGAGAATCTTAAAGTTTTCTCGAAGCTGTGAGTATAAAATGCACTCGATCAAGTGTGAATTTACAGAATTTAATTTGTGCAATTTCCTAGAGTTTCTGGAGTTTGTTTTCCTGTGCTATATGAAAAAATTATTTTGATGCACACTGAGGGGTAGGGAATATTCACTGCTGTTATCCTAGTTTTCCTAGTAAAACACATTATTATTTATGAAAATAATGTGTATCAACAGTCAAAAATTGTAAATTCCTTTTTTTTTTTTTTTATCATGTAAACGATCCCCAAATCTATTCACAGTTCACTTTTTTTTTTTGGTACATTAGAAAACTTATTTTCACAATCATTTTCTGTTTGCACTCAGTCATTCATAATACCCACAGAACAGGTTTGGAGGTAGTCAGTCCAACAGGATGTCAGCTACACTCCCATAGGGGTTGTGGGTTCCTGTTTGACCAAAGGAGAGGTTCCTTCACTTACCTGTCCTGGCTTTGGAATTCGATAGCTGACTTAACAACCTTCCATTAATAGTGCTGCTGAATTTGAGAAAACTTAAAGAGTAGTTCTGCCTTTATCTTATTTAAAACTGCCTTAGTAAACTTTCGCTTATCAGTCTTGAAAAGATGTGTTAAAACCTGTCTGGCAACTTTTATATCCACCACCACCCATTGCCCATCAAGTTGATTTCAACTCATAGTGACCCTATAGGACAGAGTAGAACTGCCCCATAGGGTTTCCAAGGCTGTAATCTTTATGGAAGCAGACTGCCCCATCCTTCTCCTGAGGAACCGTTGCAGGGTTCAAACCACTGACCTGTTGTTTAGCAGCCGAGTGCTTTAACCACTGTACCGCCAGGGCTCCTATATATATGTGGATAATGTTCAGGGCCTTGAGAAAAGAGTTTTGAAAGAGTGTCAGTGTTGGAACTAAAATGAATGCTTTTAAGCAGGAATATCCATAGTACACATTTCTCTGTGTTTGGTAGGCTTCATTGTTTAAAGTCAGGATCTCATTATAGGACTTAATGGCGAATGGAAGCTTTCCCACCATGGAGCCACACCAGGCACAGGCCGTTCAGAGTTTCTCAAAGAACTCGGGGAGCGGGGTTGGATAGTTTATCCTGTGTGAATATTTGCAATCCTGCCCTTGCTCACCACCCCCCCCCCAATATTGTTTCCTGGTTTCTGTTGAGAAGCAGACTTTATGTAGATTTTGCGTGCTTTGTATTGTCATAATGTTGAAATATAGTATTTCAGATGAGCGCTCTCTCTGAAGGATTAATTTGGGAGTCAAAGAGTTATTTTGAGTAAGATACAGTCCCTGTAGTGATTTGAAGGGTGTGAATCCTCTCTTTTATGTTGCAGTTCCAGAATATGTCTGTCCTTCCCAGTGTAGGATAGTTGTGAGCTTTGACTGGATGGCCAATGAAATGGGCAGGTGAGTCATATTCCTTCACCACAATGATGGAAAATACAGGCAGCAGTGGTCCTGGAAGTCTCACATACCTTAACTTGAGCTTTAATTTTAAAGTTCTGCTCTTACATGTTACTAGAAAAATATACCAGCTTTTAAGATCCAACAATCTGGCAGTCCACACGAGCCTATTTTTTTGGTGAACCTCTGTGATAATGAAATTAGGGAACTTCGGTATGGCATGTTAGTACAGAAATACATTGTGCTCTAGCTGTGCCCCTTTGCTTTGTAATTCCTGCATTTAACAGGACCTTTTGCCTCCTGAAATGTCAGCTTAGCCCTCGAACTCATGTGTGTTTTACTTTGATTACCTTGGGGCTCAGCCAGCCTCCCATTTGACACTCTCGGCAGAGGTAGCCAGGTGCTCCTTGATGTGGAGCTGTTAATCTTTTTATGATTTCCTGTCACTTTTCCCTAGAATTGATGCTCTTGAGCCTGGGGGCGGTGGGGGGGTTGTGACGAAAACAACTTTGAAAACAGCTTTGAAAAGGAGTATTTTAAGTTGGACTTGTGTCTTACCTGAGGCCATAAAACGAATGAAAACACAGTCTGTTTGTTAAGGCACCACACAAAAGCTCTGGCAACCACCGACCGAACGAGCAGGTTGTAGAGAACGCCTGTGTTCGGGTGGTTCAGCTCTCCAGCTCTGCGTGTGTGAGACAGGGCCAGAACGGAACAGGTGATGGGTATTTAGCATTTTGGGAAAGCAGTAGAAAGGGCTCCTCTTTCCTTTGGAATTAAAAATAAACATTCTTTTGAGTTGTAGGCATGACCAAAACTAAGGCCCTGCTACCACCTCAATACTCCTCCCCCACATCCACTTCACCGTTCCTGGTCTGGCTCCTGCATGCCTGAGGCCTCAGAAGCCAGAGAAGGAAGGAGAAGGGAGCGAGGTGCATTCAGCCATGGCAGCGTTCAGGGCAATCCACGGGAACGTGGGGAGAAAATAATAGAACCTCTGTTTGTATTTTTACTTTGTCCTTTGGCGTTGTCTATTTTTGCATATATTTTATAATGCATAGTTGTTGTTTGTTGTTGTTGGGTGCTGTGGAGTCAATTCTGACTCACTCTGGCCCCATGTGACAGAGTAGAACTGCCCCATAGGGTTTTCTTGGCTGTAATCTTTATGGAAGCAGATTGCCAGGTCTTTCTCCTGCGGAGCTACTGGGTGGATTCCAGTGGTTAGCCTTTCAGTTACCAGGCAGGCACTTAACCGTTGCACCACCAGGGCTCCTTATAATGTATAGTAAACCTGTTGCCATCAAGTCGATTCTGACTCTTAGTGACCCTATAGGACAGAGTAGAACTGCCCCGTAGGGTTTCCAGGGAGCTCCTGGTGAATTCGAACTGCCGACCTTTTGGTTAGCAGCTCCTGACCACTACACCACCAGGGTTTCCATGATGTATAATAGTATTGTATAACTTATAAATAAAAATGTGCGTAATCTTGGGTATATACCCAATGTTTTTTAAAGATGGGGTGATGCTCTTTTAAAAAGTTTGGAGACCTTTACTGTGACTCGTTACTATGAGCCATTTTATTCTCTAGAGCCTAACATTAAAAAAAAAAGCAGGAAACTATTGATGAAGATTCTTAAACTTTATCCAAGGGAACCTGATTTGGTCAAATACTGTGTGTTTACTGGAGCCTCCATATGAAGCTAACCACAGAGTCCCAAGGTTATCTTTTATGAAGTTTCCTTTTGGTAATTAAGAAAGTAAGTCTTCTTAGATGGATTTCTAGTTAGATTTGCCTTATGCTGACTCCAATTTTATGGTTAATAGTGTTATCTTAGTAAGATTTAGAAATAGTTTTTCATGCCGTTGTCACCTGTGCGAAGCTAGAAGGCATGGAATAAGTCTAAGGGGAGAGGCTTGGCTCTAAAGTAAATTATTCTTATTACTATAAGAATGTCATTTATGAAACTTGTTTGATTATATAATTAGCTTTGGGAGAACAGAACTGACCTGTTTAATGAGCCCATAAGAGCATTTTATTTATTCTCAGTAAGGAGTCCCTGGGTGTCACAAATGTTTAAGAGCTTAACTACTAACTGAAAGTTTGGTAGTCCGAACTCATCAGAGGTGCCTTAGAAGAAAGGGGATCTGCATCCAAAAGATCATACCTTTGAAAACGTTATGGAGTACAGTTCCACCTGACATATGTGGGCTAACCACGAGGAAGAATTGACTTGATGGCAACAGGTTTTTCAGTTTTTGTAAAGAGCATTGTAGGCCTTGGGGGGTTGATTTTTTTCACAGTTTTGTTTTCCCATTGTTCTGTTCTCTGAAAGTAAACTTCACGAAGTTACCCTAAAATGCCAGCTCCCATCAAGGGTGTGACATCACCTCCCTAGTACACCCTGGTGTGTTTCTTGGAAAGTGTCCACACTGGCAGGCGTTTTCCAAATAAAACATTTGTTTCAGTAAACAAGTGTTTTATCCAGCAGCCCAAGCGGAGAATTTTAAAACCAGTATTTGTTTTGCCAGCAAACATTTTGTTTCAATCCTTGCAGCTAAACAAGTGGGTGAGATTTAAGTGGCTTCCTAGTAAAAACAAATGCAGAACCATTTTCAGAAACCTCCAGCAGGGCAGAAATCTATCTGCTGTCAGAGAGCGTGAGTTTACACATTTGGGGAAACAATTTGTAGTTTCTGTTTTAGTTCTATACTCAGGTACAGTCAGAGTAGAAAGTCTCAGGTTTGGGTAAGGACCCTTCATTCTTTTTTTAAGGCAAAATATGAAGAAATCTAAAATAACTATTAAATATAAAGTATTATTGTATATACTATCTTTACATTTTACAGCCTATTTTTAAAAGTACAACTTAAAGATGATCATGGATGTATTTTCTCTGTTCTGAATTTCTTATTTCTCTCCTAATTTTTTTATGGTAATTCTTCTGATGTACAGTGTACCCCAAAAGTATGTCTTCTTTTAATTACCAGCCTTCATCTTTTAACTTTTATAAAAGGTGATAGTAAAGTCCAGTTTTGGTAAGCAGTTGTTGCTTTTATTTGGACTCCTTGTCGTAATTGATGCAGTGGGTTTTGGGTTTTGTCGTAATTGAACAGATTCTTGTTGTCTTTGATGGGTTAGCTTCTGAAACATGTCTTTGAATTTGTAAATTTGAAAATTTGATTGTGCTGTGCTTTCCTTTTTGAACACTGAGCTTTGAACTGTACATGCAAAGATTGTTGAAATGGCAAATATTTTATTACCAATATATTTACCACAATAAAAAATACATATATGTTTTTAAAAAGTAGGCCTCTTTCCTATTTAGGACAACGGCATTGTAGTTTCTTAAAAGAGTAATCAGAGATTATGGATTATAGCATACTTACAGAAGAGTATATAAAATAGATATATACAGTTTCAAGAATAATGAGCAAATGGACCCTCATGTAACCTCCACCCAGAGTAAGAAGTAAAGCGTTACCCTAGAACCTTCGAGAGCACCCCCGGCCTGTCCCTTTTCTTTCTATAGTGAGTTCAGGTATGTGTCCTTAAATGATATCATTTTGTTTTGCAAGCATTTGAACTGTATAAACAGAACTGTATCTATTATTATTGTTTCTTTTTTCAACAGTGTGATTGTGAGACTCAGCCATGTTGCTGCCTGTGGTGATGTTCTGTTCGTTTTTTTTTTGTTGTTGTTGTTTAGTATTCCTATGTATGGATGTACTACAAGTCTCCTGGTATATATGTGCAAAAGCTTCTCTAGGGTGTATCTGGGAAGTGGATTGTTGGGTCATAGGGTATGTCTATGTTTAACTTTACGCTATAATTCCTAACTGCTTTCCAAAGTGGCTGTACCAGTTTGTACTCCCTCTAACGGTCTGTGAGGGCCCTGATTGTTCCCCATCTCACCAAAACTTGACACTGTCAGACTTTTTAATTTTTGCCAGTCTGAATATGAAATGATGTTTCGTTTGGTTTTAATTTGCTATTCCCCAATTACTAGTAAGGTTTATTAGTCATTTGGATATCCTTTTGTTACGTGTTTATTCAGTGTTTCCCCAGTTTTCTATTGGATTTCTCACTGATTTGTTACTGATTGCCAGGAGGTCTTTATATGCTCTCCTGTGAGTATTTCGTGGATTATACGTGTTGCAAATATCTTCTCTCAATTTGTGATTTGTCTTTCTACTCTGTTTAAGTTTTTAACTGTAATATTGTCGAAATTATCAATCTTTTTGTTTAATACTTTTGTATCTTGTTTAAGACATTCCTCCCTGCCCCAGGTTCATGAAAATATTCTGTGTTCTTCTGTAGAAGCTTTCTAGTTTTGCCTTTTGTATTTTGGTCTTTTATTCTCCTGGAACTGATATTTGTGAAGGGTGTAAGGCAGGGATAATTTCATTTTTTGTTTAAATAGATATCTGGTTTTCCAGGCACTCGTTGAAATGGCTGTCTTTCCCATATAATCTGGACCCATCCCTGTGTCACAGATCAAGTGTCCGTGTGTCCTCTGTCTGTTTCTCAGCTCTCTGTTCTGTTCCATTGCTCTGCTTGCCAATTCCTGCTACAACTGTTGTTGTTGTTGTTAGTTGCCAAGAAGTCTATTCTGATTCATGGCGACTCCACGTGTTCAGAGTAGAACTGCTCCATAGAGTTTTCAAGGCTGTGACCTTTTGGAAGCAGATCACCAGGCCTGTCTTCTAAGGCACCGCTGGGCAGGTTCGAACTGCCAGCCTTTCAGTTAGTAGTTAAGCTCTTAACCATTCCTGTCACCCAGGGACTCCAATCCAACCCTACACTGTAATTATTACAGCTTTAAAGTAAGTAGGGCATATTCATCCACCTGGTTCTTCAAGAATGTCTTGATGGTCTTGGATGTTTATCTTTCTTTTTTTCTTTTTGTCCTGGTGGCCTAGGGGGTAAGAGCTTGACCACTCATCAAAAGATTAGCAGTTCGAATCCACCAGCTGCTTCTTGGAAACCCCATCGGGTTGCTGTGAGTTGGAATTGTCTTGACAGCAGCAAGTATTTTTTTTTTAATATATATATTTGTGAGGAGCCCCAGTGGCGCAGTGATTAAGCACTCGGCTGGTATATATATATATTACCTCCCTTAGAACCTTAAAACTTGATGCTATCGTTAATTTTTTTTTAATTGTGGTACAAACGTATATAACAAAACCTTTGCCGATACCGTGATTTCTCTGCGTATAACTCAGTGACACTGATTACATTCTTCATGTTGTCCAGCCATGATCACTCTCCTTTTCCAGATGATTCCACCACCATTAACCTAAACTCTGTGCCCTCAACAGTAACCCCCCTTCCCCTCCCTCCCATCTCCAGTGATCACTGACAAGCTTGGTTTCTGTGTATTTGTTTATTTCATAGGAGTGGATCATACAGCATTTGTCCTTCTGTGTCTGCCTTATTTCACTCAACTTGATGTTTTCAAGGTTCATCCATGTGGTAGCATGTATCAGGACTTCATTTCTCTTTATGGTTGAATAATACTCCGTTGTGCAGTGTGCATTTTGTTGATCCATTCCTCTGTTAATGGACATTTCAGTTGTTTCCATCTTGTAAAAATGGCATGGGGCTGGCATATGACCTCTAATTTCATAATGGGGAAGGAGAATCAAAATCAACAGTCCAAGGCTGATTCCTAGGAAGTGAGGGTCAGGCATGCCTTCTCTCTCTGCCATCTTTATCAGTTCTGACACCAACCGTCCCTCCCATGGCCCTCTCTACTACTCTGCTGGGCTGGATAATTCGTTGCAATGGCCACATAGAACTCGCAGACCATACTCATGATTATGGGGTTTATTAGGGAAGTAACAGGTTACAGTTCATGCTCTGAAACACTCAAGGATACAGTTCTTCCATCAGGACAGCCTCTTCCCAGCTGTGCTCACAGGCATGCCTCTCCCTGGCCCTAGGCCTCTGCTAAGAGGCACTCAGCTTTCTCTCTCTGTGGGCCGGGAACCCCACAGTTCTGTCTTCTGCTGTTGGGTGTCTACTGCCACTACTTCTTACTGTTTTCAGGGTTACAGCTCACTCTCTCATTCTCCTGCTTCCAGGAACTTCTCAACAAAGGGATCTCAGATCCAAAGAATCTGCTGGCTCCTGGCTGTTCTTCGTTGGTAGTAGGCTTTTGCCACCTCTGAGTTGGCTCATTTCAGGCCCAGCAAGATGGCAAAACTGACACATCCCTTTGGTGGGCCACAATTACCCTATCACTTGATGGGCAGTTACAAAACCACGGCTAGAAAGACCACACAAAAGTGATCCATCACAGTGCACACCTATTGGCTGCTGTGAAAAGTGCTGCCATAAAGATTGCTGTACAGGTTTTTGTTTGAGTTGCTGCTTTCAAATCTTTTGGGCATGTATCTAGGATTTATAGATGCTATTTTTAAAGTACTTTTTGGGGGTGTGCAGTGTCATTGTGTTTTTGTTTAGTATGACTTGTGAGCTGGTTATGCTAATCCCAATTAACACTTATTAAGTAGTTGTGTTGCATTAGATACTGCTCAGAACAGGCAGGAAATATGGACATGTCTACCTGGGTGGTTGTCCATCGTGATCATGGCTCTGCTCTCAGGGTGTTAAACACTTTACCCATTTTGCATGGTTTCAAACCCATCCCCCAGAATAAGGTTTGTACCCCATAGAATTCCTGAGAGTTTTGACAGCATGGTTCATTTTATTGTGTGTATCAGGCTGCCTCAGCTCATTCTATCTTTTTAATTTATGTGGCATAGTGGTTAAGAGCTTGGCTGCCAACCCAAAGATTGGCAGTTCAAATCCACCAGATGCTCCTTGGAAACCCTATGGGGCAGTTCTACTCTGTACTGTAGGGTTGCTATGAGTCAGAATTGACTCAGTGGCCGTGAGTTTGGTTTTAGGTTTGGTATTAGGCTACCTCAGCTCGTTATTTCTTTTTAATTTATGAGATCATTGTACTTTAAGATTTACTACCCACAGTGTGCATGAGCCCCTTTGAAGTTTCATTTCAGGTTTCTTATTTTCCCTAAGTTCTGGACTGAAGGTGCTGGGCCCTTTGAGTTCCGTTATGACCACGTGTGGTAGGCGAGCTCTCTCTAGGTGAACATCTGCCTTGTACTTTTTCTACTTGTCACGTGTTTCACACGTCTCTCTGGAGTGAGGATTCTTTCCAAAAAGAAGGAAAGGAAAATTGTGTTCTCTGTGGGTTTGCCCTTCCTCGTCTCTCCCTCGGTTTCGGTTCTTCAGCTCTCACGTTGTCAGGGGCGCTCCTCCTCACATGGACAGCGAAGACTAAAGCTGCGAGGCTCTTGATGGTTTTGCTTTGTATTGCAGGAGACAGAAACTCAAACTGAAACCAATGAAAAAACCAAAGTGTGCTTAATGGTTTTTACCCAAACCATAAATCCCTCTCTTGGAGGGAGAGGGGAATCACCCAGAACATGGCCCATGTCTTCAACGTGCAGCTCAGTAACAGCCTGCACCAGACTCACTCAGAAGTGCAGTTAGAATGCAGGTTCCTGGGCCCGACCTAGACACAGGTACCCTGGTGATACGACAGTCAGACAGGACTTGCTGACAGTGCAGGAGGTGATGGAGACTGGATTTTCGCTGATCACTACATGTCCCTTAATGGAACATTTCACGAGGGGTTTAAAATAATACAGCTGAACACTGTCGTATATCAGGTACGGCTGTAAGCACTTCACATGTAAACCAATGAGTAGGCTTCTGTTATTTGTTCCATTTTACAGGAGAGGAAACTGGGGCACAAAGAGGTTAAATAACTTGCCCAGAGTCAGCCGACTTGTACAGAATTGTCCTTTTCTTTGTCTCAAAGTAAAATCTGCCAAACGCTTTCTTGATGTTTGTTAATTATAAAATAAATGACTCTCCGGCAGAAATGGGCTCCTTGGATCTACTTGGTTCTACTTGGATCAAAGCCATGCTTTATATTGTGCTGTGGCCTTATAAATTATTCATTCCTTTACCAGGTCCTTCCTGAACATCGGAGTCCCCATGGCTTGGAAATCCACAAAAGGGAGACATATGGTCCCTTCCCTGTAGGAAATTATAGTCCCTCAGACAAACTAGAAACTTCTTAGTGGATGCCTCTGCAGAGATGAGAGAGCTTCAGGGTGGGAAAACTACCGTCCATTGAGCTGTTACCTTGTACCAGGTTCTGTGCTAAGTGTTTTAAATACTTTTTTCCCATTTATTCCTCACAAGAATGCTCGTTGTTGTATTAATAATCCACTGAACAGGAAACTAAGGCTTCTTCGTGTGGTTGTGGTGCAAAGCTAATGCGAGCCTCTCTGTAGGACCTAGCTTCTATCCACCGTATTTTCTACTTTTGACTATGCAATCAAATGGAATTTTCTGTTTTCTAGAGGAGAGTTGCTTTCTCTCCATCTGATAGTGATCCACACAGCCTTGTTGCAAAGATCGCTCTGGGGTTTATAGATCTTGTCAATGGCTTACAAAGTCAGTCATCATTTTCTTGGCCTGCACGTTTTGACCCTGTTCCTGGTGCCCCAGGCCAGGTAAGGATCCTTCAGAGCTAACGTTATCATGGTCACGTTCATGGCCTGTAACGAGCTTGACAGTTTTGTGGGGGCTGGAGGTGGCCTGAACTGTTTTCTGAAGGAAGGCGTTCTATGTCTGGTATTGTGCCATAGTCGGGTGAGAATTCAATATAATACTTTTTGAACCACTTCCAAGTTGTAGGGTGTCAGGTTGTGAAGAAACTTTAGATATCGTCTAGCTCCATTTCTTTGTTTTACTGAAAAGGGAAAGAAAACCTACATGCATTGAATGACGTGTTCAAAATAACACAGCACGTTAGTGGAAGGACTAGAACCCAGCTCCTGGCACCCAGAGCAGTATCTCCCTTTCATCTGATTTCATGCTGCCACTGCATGAAGCTGATCAAGCTGAATCACGTCATGGATACGCCATAAGCCATTTTTCACTTCAAAATGATTCATACGGCAAGGCTGTCTTTTTTGAGGTCAACTTACCTTCCTAATGATGTATCGTTTAGGCTATTGATAATATTATTTTGCACTTCCCAGTATGGCATGATAAATGAAAGATATGCTCTCTTAAAATATTATCAAGCCTGCGTGAGAGCTTTAATGATCATCAAAGTAGAAGATCCGCTTCTGGATATTCCATTTGCTTATCCATGTTTTTCATGGAGAAAAAGAAAACCAAACAAAAATACGATAAAGCAAGAAGTATTACATATTGTTTTTATTATCATTTCAAAATCTGCTCTGGGCCTCCTCCTGTATTGTTGAGGCCTCAGCCACACAGGCATGAGACACAACGGTGACTTAGGATATTCCTGTGGTCGAACGTCCTCGGAGAATGGGTGTGGAAGTGGGAGAGACCTAATATAGGATCCAGCCATTACATTTACTGTTTCACCCATTCATTACAAATAATCCTGTCAGTGTTGAATAGCTAAGGCAGCAATATCAGGGCCCATGCCTATAACGCATTACTCTGTCCCCATATTACTAATTTTTACACATTGATTTCAAACTGATATAGAAGAGCCCCATGGGTTTGGATTTTTTTTTATTCTAGTATAATATTCACATAGAAAAATGCACATAAATTCACAGCTCCTTGAATTTTCACAAAATGAACACACTCCCATGAGCTTTGGGGTCCCACAGACCTGGTTTTAAATTCTGACATTGCTATTTACCAGCTGTGTGACCTTGGACAAATGATGTAACCTTTTTGAGCCTCAGTTTCCTCATCTGCCAAATGGGGAAGAAATAATGGCCTACATGTCGTAAGTATTTGTGAGGAGGAAAAGGTGCTACATATCATTTACCTGGTATTTTTTTCTCTTTTCCTCTAATCCCAGGAGAGGTTCTGCAAATGAACATCCTTAAATTGTATTAAATGTGTGGTAGCTGTAATGTTTGCAATGTTAACAGCTCACATGTATCTAGAAATGGAGTTAATAGTATGGATTGTGGAAAATAAATGGCCAAAGAGTCCCCTACTTCTTACTTTTGCCACATTCACCTCAGAGGCTCTTCTGAGAAAGTTGAAGTAGGTTAAAGATTCTCCCCACTTTGTTGTTGTCCTGAGGTGCCCTCCAATTGGTTCCGACTTATAGCGACACTATGTACAACAGAACAAAACACTGTCTGGTCCCTGCGCCGTCTTCATAATCGCTGTTATGCGTAAGCCCACTGTTGCAGCCACTGTGTCAGTCCATCTCTTTGAGGGTCTTCCTCTTTGTCGCTGACCTTTTATTTTATCAAGCATGACGACATTCTCCAGCGACTGATACCTCCTGATAACATGTCCAAAGTTATCACTTACTTATTCACAGACACCTTGCCTCATCTCCAAAAGAGATTGCAGAAATGCATATATTACAACAATATTTAAAATAAGTTTAAGTGGGAAAATTGGGGTTAAAGTAGAAATGTAAATCTTGGGGTAAAGTTAGTACACAAAATAACCAATAACCAAAACCAAACCAGTCGCCATAGAGTCGTTTCTGGCTCATGGCGAGCCCCATGTGTGTCAGAGTAGCACTGTGCTCCATAGGGTTTTCAGTGGCTGATTTTTCACCAAGTAGATCACCAGGCCTTTAAAATGGGTGTTGTAAACTCCAGCTCATCTGCTAGATGTGGCTTTGAGTTTCCTAGCTCTCAAAGCAAAAGGGCAAACAATTAGTAATGAGATTCACAAGGCCCTCATAATATAAAAAAACAGACAAGGAGAAACTTTTTTTTTTTCTTGCACCAAGATGTCCTTTCCAGGGGATATCACAAAGAACATTAATGTAAAACAGTGAATTAAATTATCCCACTCATAAATAAAATGATCTGATTTTCAGTGCTGTATCTTGCTGTGAGACAGGTGACACACAGCCTTAAGTAAATGCAGTTCTGTAAATCACCATAAAATAGATTAAATTGTTCTCTCATTTATTAAGTGATACAAGGGAAATTAATAAGGCTAGTTATGTGAGCCAGAGTTGACAGCAGCTGGTACTGGTACTGCTTATGTGTAGCCTGCAGTAAATTTATTTATTAAGTTCTAAACCTACCAAGCAGTGGAGTGGTAAACAGGAATTCTATATTTGGGCTGGGGGGAAGAAAAGAATTTTTAATACCCTTCTGAAGAAGACTCCAAGGACAAAGTATGATTTTTAGGAGTGCTTGGGAAAAAGAGGCTACGGGACTTTGAGGAGGAGGGGCCTTTCAAGGTGTAAACTACAGTCTCAGAGATGTTGCAGACCTGTGCCATGAGGGACCCAAGGCTTTACTCTGGGGAAGGGAAAATATACCCTATTAAAAATTTAACAGATGATAGTTAGTACCTTCACAGGTATGGAAGTAGGACAAGGAGCTCCATTTTAGATGTGAGGGGTTTGAATTCCCCCCTGCATGGGAAGTTCTATTATCTATATGTGATACAGTGATCCTGGAAGTTAGTCACCATCTGGCTGGTTCCAGCCGAATGGGGGCATTCGCATAGAGGCAAATGATTGGAAATAAGAGTCAGTTTTGAATTTGAAGTTCAGATGTTTGTAAAATAAAACCAACCTTAGTTTTAACAGCAAATAGGCTTTTCACTGCCGTCATTGGTAAAGCAGTGGTTCTAAAGGTCTGGTTCCAGGACCCTTGGGAATCTCTGGTCCCCTTTCAAGGGGTCCATGAGGTCAAAACTATTTTCGTAAAAATAGTAAGATATTATTTGCTTTTTTTACTCTCTTTCTCTCCGGACTTTGTCAGAGGACAGATGATGTATGACACTGTGACAGATTGAATGCAGGAGCAGATGCAAGAATCTGGTCCTCTTAGGCCAGATGTGGAAAGAGATTTACAGAGATGTAAAGCAGTGCCACCCTTCTCATTAAAATTTGTTCTGGAAAACATCTTCCATAAAAATACACTATTTATGTTAACACGTGCTAGGTTTGGAAACCCTGGTGGCACAGTGGTTAAGCGCTGCGTCTGCTAGCCAAGAGGTCGCCATTTCAAATCCGTCAAGCGCTCCTTGGAAACTCTGCCAGGCAGTTCTACTCTGTCCTATAGGGTCGACTGTGAGTCAGAGTCGACTTGACAGAAGTGAGTTTGGTTTTTTGGTTTTGGTGCTAGGTTTATTTTTGTTATTTTTAAATGAGGTAATACATTAAAAAAAAAACTTTTAAATTTAGTTTTAATTTCTAACATGGTGAATATCAGTAGATAGAACCTACATGAACAAGAGCTTATTGGGGTTGTCAGTAATTTTAAGCATAAAAAGGAGTTCTGAAACCAAAAAGTTTGAGAACCCCTGAGTTACAAGTGTTTTGGTACCTTACACTACTTGTGATACATAAAACAACTGTGGTTCTTAAGAAATGCTGATATATATCACTGATCTAAAACAGTGGACACATACGTACAAATACATATAATTGTTCAAAATAGTGTTAATCTTTGTTTATTCATGTTTTCATACAACAAATAGTTATTTAGCACTGAGATTATGGCAGTTAATAAAACAGAGAAGGTCTCTGTCCCCATGGCACTTATATTCTTATAAAAGTGCATCTAGAAATCAGAGTTTTTAAGCATGTACAGTATATAAAAGATGAACAGATACAGTTGGTATTAGTGAACCTGGAACTGATGGAAAGCGACCCTCTGAGAGTGCTGAGCGCTCATTATTTAATTTGTTCAGCAATCCTATAGAAAACAGAATATTTTTATATAATTTATAGGTAAAGAAATAGAAACTCAGAGTTACATAATTTGTCCAAGTTGTTGGTTAATAAGCAGTACCAGCATGTGCGTGTTTTTATGGCATCCTTGCTTTAAAGCCAGATGCCATGGCATGAACTCCAACTTATGACAGCCCTATGTGTGTCAGAGTAGAACTGCATTTCCTAGGGTTTTCAATGGCTAATTTTTTGGAAGTAGATCACCAGGCCTTTCTTCTGAGACACCTCTGGCTGGACTCAATCCGCCAACCTTTTGAGTGCTTAACTGTTTGCACTACCCAGGGGGCTCCATCTTTGCTTCAGGTGGTCTACGTTTTAAAGGAAACAATAGACTGTGCCTTTAAGAATCCCCATATCCATTTTAGAGAAGGGGAAAGGCTGTGCCATTCTCATCTACGGCAATGTCTCTTTTGGGTTATGTTCTTGAACGGGGCAGAGAGCACTGGGGAGGAAGCCTTCAAATCCAGGTTGGGACTCTTCCACCACAAAAGCACCAGTTGAATCTGACTGACATTATCGACAAAGGAAATTGCCTAAACTCTGAACACATGCAAGAGCGGGATGGCGATGGTGAGGAGCCTGATTCCCCAGGAGCAGCCTTCTACAGGGTCAGTAATGTGGTAGTAGACTCCAGTGCTATTTGCGGTTGAGTTGGCTTTGCCTCGTGGTGACCCTGTGTATAACAGAACTGAATGTCGTGCGTGATTCTGTGCCGTCTTCGTGATTGTTGATATGTCTGAGTCCGTTTCTGGACCTGTAGCTGGTTTTAATTTGGTCTTGGAGCACCTTTGTATTCAATGTCAGTGAGTTTCAGCTGCTTGGGTCCCCTAGGAGCCACTTCTGAGCTGCCTAATGTACCACGGCTCAACCTCCTTTTGCCTTCTCAGAGAACTTTCTTCATCCTCCGCCAGAAAGACATTGGGATCTGTAGTCATGGCTGAGCGTGGTAACTGCCTACTGAATTGACCCCACCAGAAAATAGTCTAAAATCTGGGAACCTGCCCCTTCCAATCTTTTGGAAGTCTAAGGAACGGGAAATAAGTCTCTTTTAAATGGAGAGCTCACACATATACACACCTAAAAACAATCTTCGTTTCAGGATGGATAAGGGCCTCTGCTTGCCAGATTTTTGAATTATCCATTGACTCATACTATTCTGTGTTTTGAAACACCCATGATAAAAACCAAAAACCAAACTCGCCATTGAATCGATTCCGACTCATAGCGACCCTGTGATAAGTAGCAAATGATGCATAAAGAGGTAGCTGTTAGTGGTAGAACACGCAGAAGAGAATGACGGTTTATCATATATCTGAGTTCCAAAAGCTCTGTTTTACCGGTTTCCTCTGGATGGTTTCTCCTGTTGAAAAATGACTTCATATGCTCAGCTTGCCCACTAAGCCCTCTCACCATACGTATAGTGTTCTTCCCACATTCCTTTCCTTTCCTAGGGCGTCTCTTCATAGCTTTTAAATAGCCACAGCTGCCTCAGCTGCAGTATCTTGCCCAACTTATCAGCCCTCCTTAACCTTTGTCCTGTTAGCTCTGTGAAGCTTTGTCCCTTCAGCAGGGCAGGCAGAAAACAATCCGTCCAAGCTGGAGAACGGTTTTCCCCCTTTTGCCCCACAGTTATCCTTACCACTTGTGACTCTTTCGACCACGGTTTAAATAAGAACTTTTTTCCACCTCTTTCAAAGCTGTCGTCTTGGTTTGCACTTGGGGAAAAGAGGAATTGCAGTCTCAGTCAGGTATTTACAGCTCAGTCCGTTTTCAGCTGGCAGGGGGTAGTCGTGCCTTTGGTCTCCTTTTTCCATCTCTGAAGTTCTGTTGCGGCATCTCCCTTCAGCCTGGTATTGGGCAGCCCGTCTCCCTCCCCTCCTGGACGCACGCTGACAGGGAGGATGGCAGTCAGCAGACTGGGGCAGTTCGGAGTTGTCTGAACAAGGCTCCTGTCCACAAGACAAAGCAAGTTAGAGTTGTTTGTTTTAACCACAGCCCCTTTTAAGGGAGTCCGAATCATTATTTTAAATAGGGGCCAGGTCTGTGTGAGGGCTCCGTCATTGGTGTGATTTCTGAACTCTGGTAAACAGTACTGCAGTCACTTCACAGCCCTCGGCAGTGGTGGTAAAGCTCAGGGACTTTGGAGTGAGGCAGGACTTACTCTGAGTTTGGACCATTTACTTAACCTCTCTTCTGCAAAATGGGGATCATACCCCGAGCCTTGAAGGGTCCATTGCGAGGATTAAATTAGATAATACAGGCAAAGCACTTGGCTCAGAATTGAGTCAGGGCTCAGCAGCTATAACTTTTATTTTTATCCAACTTCATGACCCAAATTTGTTTATAGTGAAGTTTTTTGTTGCTCTAAAACCCAGTTTTATCAGTTACTGACATGTGTGTCAGAGAAGATCACCAGGCCTTTCTTCCAAGGCGCCTCTAGGTAGACTTGAACCTCCAACCTTTGGGTTAGCAGCAGAGCACCCATTAACCGTTTACACCACCCAGAGACTCCTACAGTTAGCATTACAGTATTTTAACACAAATAACATACCCCTTCTGTGTTTGTTTGCCAGCCGTGCCCTCCCCCCGTGAGGTACTTTCGTGAGAGCCATTATACCAATTTTTTTTAACATGTTGCTGTAAAAAAAAATTATAACGTGATTCTTGGGGGAGGGCGTGATTGGCAAAGGTGTGCCTTGTTTACATAAAAATACAGTAATAAAGCCAACGAGACCATCTCTATATGCACCCTTAGCTGAAAGTCAAAGGGAAAGAGAGCAAGTGGTTCAGACAACTTGAGGTAAATTGGGAGCTCCTGGAGAGAAAGGCCAGAGGCAGGTGAAAGACAAGCTGGGAAGGCTGCTGGGGCGTTTGACAGCCTTGTGTGCTGGCTTTTAGGGCGTGTTCCCCTCTGTCCCTGACTTCTTTTACCACTGAACAGCCTGGAACTGGAGAGTTTGGGAGGATTACCAGAGGCTGTAACCACGCCCACCTCCTGATGACAGGGCTGGCACTGGAGATGTTAGTACCCAGCCGATTCTCACAGATGCTAGCACCCAGGGAACATTGTCAGATTTCAGGTCACGGAGGGACGCCTTAACTCTGGCAGTCAGGAGGCCTGAGTTCAAGTCCTAGCTTTGCCACTTTGAGTAGCTTTGAACCCTCACCAGATTGTCACCTCTCTGAATCCCAGTCTCCTCATCTGTAAAAGGAGACTCTTGGACCCTCAGATCCTTTGCAGGTTGACATTTACGGATTTGAGATCATCCCTCCAGGACGTCTCCTTAGAGGCAGTACCTGAGGTAAAAAAAAAAAAAAAAAAAAAAAATTTTTTTTTTTTTAATTACCAGCACCTCTCAAACCCTGACCATTTTTCCAGATTTGTAGTTTTTGGCCTCTGTGATTCACAACTATGACCAAAGTTGCTCTAGCAACTTGGTTCCAGTTTCCATCCTGCTTGGCAGGCCGGGTGCACTCTGTGAGCCTGGCTCAGGCAGCTCTGCTCAGCCTTACCTCGGAACCTGGTGCCCTAACGCTGCACGCTGGTTTGAGAGCTTGAAACTCATTCTCGATGAATCTTTCACTTTCGGTGTGTTCTTCCTGAATGAGTCGTAACTTCCACTCTTCTCACTTGGCTCTGTGGTCTCAAGGGCCACATCTAACAGAACCGTCATGCTTTAGAAGAGAGGTGTTTCTTCAACATCTCTTTCACTATTAATCAAAAGGACTTCGGTTGAAATTAAATGCCTTACACATGACTCATTTAGGAGACTAGAGCTGTTTGTCAGAAAATGAAAGTGGCCGATAATCTTTTTTTTGTACGTTCAGATGTTGGCAACTCATTTAAACCTTCCTCCTTTTTTTCCACCCCAACCCCCCGTAACTTAGAAAAAATAAGCAAAGGCACCTGAATTTTGTCACCTTTTGTTTTTCCCTCCATTTGCCCAGAATAAAGATGTCATGTAACTTTTATGTTCCACCAGAACCAAAAAAACCAGACCTATTGCCATGGAGACAATTCAGACTCATAGGGACCCTATAGGACAAGGTAGAACTGGCCCATAGGGTTTCCAAATCTGTAAATCTTTACAGAAGTGGACTGCCACAGCATCCTCCTGCTGTGGAGCAGCTCGTGGGTTAGAACAGCAGACCCTCTCAGTTGGCAGTCGAGCGCTTTAACCACTGCGCCACCAGGGCTCCCTTTATGTTCCACACCGGTGCTGAACTCTAGGTAGGAGAAATAATTAGCTTCTTCCTTGAGAGGAGGGTAGTAACAGACTGCCTCTGACTATTCTCTTACAAATCCCACGGGTACTAAATAATAAAGCCTGTCTAGCTTCTTATCCACACCTCTTCTGACGTTCCTGTGAACAAGGGCGGCAAGTTGCTCGTTTTCTGCCCAGCTCTGGCGCTGACAGCTCCGGTAGGTGGCCAGAGAGACTTTAGAAGACTAGAGGCAGCTTCCCAGTGCTATTAGACCTGGTTTTAAAAGAAAAGGGTGCTTGTATCTTTGTAAGCAGACAGTGCTGGGAGTGGGGGGTTGAAACTTCAGGACCCCAACTTAGGGGCTAGTGACTTGTTTAGGCAAGTTACAGATGGACGTTTTTTACTATTGGTAAATTAAGTTCTCAAAATATTCCCTGACAGAGGAGCTCAGATGGTTGAAGCAACTATTCAGACTGGATCCCCGATTTGTGACAAACAAAGCATCATACTTGGTGACTGCACAGCAGAGCCCCTCAAGAGTTCTCTAAGGCACCGTGTAAGCCAGTCCCTAGGAGCTTCAGGGCTGAGTACTTGGCCCTTTGTAAATTACTTTTGTAAAAACTCCTAAACTGAGGAGGTGGTGATAAGGAAATGGCTGTGAGCTGCTTTATGACTCCAGGATTCTGTTTCCTGCCTTGTCCTGTGTTTGATTCCTGTCATAAGAAGCCTGAGAAGCAAATATGACCCTGATGTCAGATATTGCTGTAGCAAGTTGCCATCGAGTCTGCTCTGACTTGTGGCGACCCCTGTGTGCAGAGTAGAACTCCTCCATAGAGTTTTCAGGGCTGTGACCTTTTGAAACCAAATTGTTAGGCCTCTGCGTGGGTTCAAACCGCCAACCTTTCAGCTAGTAGTCGAGCGCTTAACAAGTGTTTGCACTACCCACAGATTCAATCACCTGGCACTGGCTACGGCTGAGCATACATCCCATTTACCCAACCACAGGTGTGTACTGGGTAGCATTTGGCATCTTCAAATAGAATATTCATCGGGTGGGACTGGAGCTTTCAGTGTCCATATGACCATGGGCTCTTTAACGTTGCTGTTTTGTGGCATGTGGTGCCAGGCTTCCCGGTGTGTTCATGGGTGGTGGAATAAGGAACCAGGAGAGGGGTCCTTAACTTTTATTGCTGCCTGGATAGAGCCCAGAGATCTACGGACGCACCCTGGTCTGCTCTAGCTAAGCTCCAAGACTCTTTTGGTAACTACAGATAGGAGACAGGAGCTCAAGATTTGCTCTTAGCTCCATCCTGGAGAAAAGAGGTCATAGCAGTGGGTTGGAATCTCTTAAGAAAGATCCTTCTCCCAAGTCCATGGGCAGGGTCAGGGACGCTTTATTTTGACAAGTACGAGTTCATTGGGAAGCTAACTCACTACTGACAAGTTTTGTTTTGTTTTGTTTTTTTAGTTTTTTCCATACCAGAAGAAAATTTTTTAAACTGCTTCTTAAGAACCACCCACATGCCACAAAAGCATTATTTATCCAGGGCAAATGGGAAAATGCAAGACCTATTTAACACATTTTTATGTTTTAAGTATGATTGCTTTTTAGATGATTTTGAAAGTTGTGCTACTCCCAGATTTCCAGTTTTATAAAATGCATTGGAATTCTGTAATACAAGCAGATAACATATAAACTTCAATATGTGTAAGAATAAGACATTCTTGGTAAAATAGAGGGAGAGTGAAAAAGAGGAAGACCCTCAGTGAGATGGACTGACACGGTGGCTGCAACAATGGGCTCAAATATAGGAACAATTGTGAGGATGGTGCAGGACCAGGCAGTGTTTCGTTCTGTTGTACACAGGGCTGCTATGAGTCAGAACTGACTGCACGGCACCTAACAACAGGAACAAGATTAGTAATATAATAAATTAATGTAATTACATAAAATTTGGAAAGCAGAAAAAATATGATACTTTCTCATCATCACTTTGATATTATTTCTCATTTTGGTAAATTTCCAGTTCTTTTTAAAAATATACATGTAGTTGTAATAATATATATATAAAGTTCATATATAAAACTTGTGCTTTACTCAGTATCATAATACATCCTTTTGTGTTTCTGTATTCTCCATACACATCATTTTTAATTGCATAATGTGCATCTAATTCGCTCGTGTTTTTAGTGATGCTACTGTGGATGTGTTAATAAATAATCACCTTTTCTATCTGTAGAATTATTTTCCTAGGAGCCAAGAAGTGAAATTACTGGGTCAAAGTTTAGGAAAATTTTAAATCAGATAAATATTTACTTATTTTTCTTCTGTTTCTCTTATAATTTCATATTTTGCATTTAATTCTTTAGTCTGTCTGAAATATGTTTTAGTGTTTGGTGAACACTTGGTGAGAAGTTGTCATTTGGTATCAATTTTTTTGTTTCTCAAATTGTTCCAACTGTTTTACTAATCTCCTTTCTTCCCACTAATTTGAAATTCCATCTTTTTCACATACCAAATACTGCGGGTTTTCTGTTTGATTCCCCTGACCCATCTATTACTGCATTGGCACTATACGGTGGTACACAGCATATGTACAGTGTTTTTAATTGTTCCAGCTATATTACATGTTTAATGTCTGGAAGCACTTTTTCCCTGTTCTCCACACCCCCTTTTTTCAAAACTGCAGGTTTGTTTCTGTGTCTAACTAAAGTCTTGGATTACAACCTGATCAAGATTTAAAATTTTCTGACATTCCATACAGTGCAGTAGAAGGAACGTGGCTCAGGACTCAGAAAGACTTGGATTCATGATCCTGATTCCACCGCTTACTAGCTGTGTGACTTGGATGAATTACTTACTTTTGGTGGGCCTCAGGCTGGCTTTTGAAATAACCATATGAACATCCGTACTTGTTCCAAATTCGTTTGCAGTAATGGACCAGTGACTGATCATAGTGTCACTTAACACAGGTCTGTATCTTTCTATAAAATAAGGCCATTGCTTTAATGACTGTAGGAAACTTGTAACTCAGTATATTAGTAGGCTTCTCCAGAGAAAGAAAACCAAAAGGATATGTATTTATTATGTATACATAGAGAGAGATTGATTTTAAGGAATTGGCTCATGGGATTGTTGGGGCTGGCAACTCCAAAACCCATGGGCTAGGCAGCAGGCTGAGAGGCAGTATGTCTGTGTTACAGTCTGGAGGCAGAATTCCTTCTCTGAAGCCTCAGTTTTTCCTTATAATGCCTTCAACTGATTGGATAAGGCCCACCCACATTATCGAAGGTATCTGCTTTACTTAGAGTGGATTGATTGTAAATGTTAATCACATCTACAAAATGCCTTCACAGCAACTTCTGGACTAGTGTTTGACCAAACAGCTGGGCCCCGTAGCCTAACCAAGTGGACATATAAAATTAACCATCACATTCAGTATTTTGGTTATAACTGTTTTATCTTATTGTCACCATAACCTAATTAATAACCTTAAGAAAGATTACGAGCAACATTATAAGTACCTTATACACGTAGACACATATATAAATCCACCTCTATAAACATACCCGTAAATTAATAATTACCATGTAATTTTTTTTTTTTTTTTATGTAGCAGTTATGAAATAATGTCCTTGATGTGGCACTATTCTGTTTTATTTTTTTAATGTAAGATTACCTGGGGATTTTGATGTATCCTTAATACTTTTTTGGATTAAGATATGTGTTGACTGAAAAATGCAAACATTAAACATCTCATTTTTAAGATATAAGAATTAAAGTTTATTGAGCAGCCACCGAAGGCCAGATGCCTTTTTTGAATGCTTGATGTGTGTAGCCTCTTTTACTCAGGACAGTGCCGCAGGTGGTCATTGCTTCTGTTTATAGGAACTGAAGTCTACAGGCATTACACATCTGGTATTAGTGATACAGCGGTAAGTGGCATCACCGGGACTAGACCCCAGGGCTGTCTCAGTTCCCAGCTGATGATCTTGCCACTGTCATCTGCCACTTCCAGGTGTATTTACAGTGCCCACTTTGATATAATTCAATTCCTGAGAAATTGGAGAAGAAAGAACTCTTCTTTTAGCTGAGACCTGAAACTTTGATTTCAGTTTAGGAATAAGACATGACATGATATATGAGGTATATCGGGTAGCCCACAGGAAATACGAAGAAAAGAACTGATGCAGTTATAGTGTAAAGATAAGTCACAGAAAAGGGTGGACTTGCTCTGGAGAGAACCACGGGTTTTGAAAATGTGAATTACCTGTATGTCTGTGTGCCTAGCACATCCTCTAGGTAATTGCTTCAGGTATCCTTAACTTTGACAGAGATATTTATGACTTTGAAGGTGGTCGCTTGATTTTTGTCCATATAAAAAACTATTACATGTTTATTCTAGAAAAATCAGAAAATACTGATAATGAGAAAGAAGATAAAATTCCTTATAACCCCACTGCTTGGAAATAACCACTCTTTAACATTGTGGTGTCTTTGTTTTCTGTCTTTTTATACTCATATGCAAGTATAGCTGTTTTTGTTTGTTTATGAAAATGGTATTATGCGTTTTCAGTCAGCTTTTTTCACTTAATTATATCATGAATGTTTTAAATGAAATTAAGTGTTCTTCTGTGGGATCATTTTAATAAATATAAAGTATTCATTTGATGGATGTTGACAGTAGCTAATTTCAGATTCTTGAACAACTAGGTTGCTTCTAATTGACTTTACTTTTTGGATGATCACAAATTATTTATCTGTTTTACCATCATATCACATAATACTGACTTATTCCTTAAGGACTTCTCATACCATTGCATCTCAGGTAAATACCTACACATAGGAGCTTACATCCCTAAGCCCGAAGTCCTAGTTTATGGTTTTGATGAAATTGTTCTAGTTTACAGAATATTCCCTATACTTGGGCAAATAAACTTTAGGCTTCAAGGCATACACTGGTTTCGTTTTAAAAGGTTCAGCTGAGAAGGCAACTTGTAGTGTAGCTTTTAAAGCTTTTGTGACGTTTATTGTTCCAAACATGTAACACATCACTAGCCTGTGAGAGCCACTGCAGCAGGGGTCTTGTCTGCCTTGTTCACTGTGGTAGATAGAGCCTAGAACATCATCTTTGCTTATCAGTTCCTGGCTGAATGAATGAACGACAAACGCCAAGTTTCCTTAGTAACACAAAGACTTGTTTTTAATGTCTTAGTTTCTTAGTGCTGCTATTACAGAAATACAAGTAGGTGGCTTTAATGGAGGCTAGAAGTCTGAATTCAGGGTGCTGGCTCCAGGGGAAGGCTGTCTCTCTCTGCTCTTGGGGAAAATCCTTGTCTCAGCTTCTAGTAGCTGGCAACCCTTGGAGTTCCCTGGGTGGTAGACTGCTCTGCCTCTGTAGTCTTCAGATAGTGCTGGTCTGTCCCTTAGGTGTGTCTTCTGTGCCTCAGCTGATTTTTTACATCTCAGAAGTTACTGGTTTAAGACACAGCCTACACCAGTAATGGCCTCATTAGCATAACAAAGAAAACTCAATTCCCAAATGGGATTACGTTCCTAGGAATAAAAAACAAACAAAAAAACCCAAACCCACTGCCCTGTAGTCAATTCTGATTCATACCAACCCTATATTCGTAGGAATAAAAAAAAAAAAAAAAACCCAGTGCCGTGGGGGTTAGGATTTATAACGCATATTTGGGGGGACACACTTCAATCCATAACAGTGCCCTTCTATAAACTTTAAAACATCTTATGGACACATACCACCATTAGTTACATTGCATCCTGAGGTGTACGTATTTCAGGCATAAATTGCCTGAAATTGTTAAGTCTGTTGCCTCAGAAGCCAGGAGCATTGGGTAAAATCATCCCAGTGCCCTGTTTTTCAATGTGAAATGACACACAGGCACTAGATATGACTTTATTTCTTGCCGAGAGAGAGTTTTCTGTCCAGTAAAATACACACATTTTTATTTTCAGTGTTTGCAAATAGTTTTTCCTGGGTAGCTGCTCACGTGATGTACCGCAACTTCTTCAGCCTGTTTAGAGTTGAAAACTCTGGTCTGATCCTTTGACCTGGGGACATGGGGACCTGTTGTGTGAGCAGGATGACTGGCAGGCAGCCAGGCAGTGTGGGTGGAGCCACTGGGAACCTGAGAGCACTGTTAGTGGCCCCCATGAGCGAGGTCCCTTTGGTCTTCTGAAACTGCAGACGTTTAACTTGGGTCTGTGCGTTTCTCAGCACAGTACACAGACGCGCTACTGACACAAGTATTAATTTCACTTATTTGTACCCTGGTTCATGAATAAGGAGCCTCGTCCTACAGAGAAACAAATACTCAATTATAAGTCTCATCCAATGAGTAGAGGGATTTTTTTCCCTGATTTCTGTTGTCTTGTATGAACACAGAGGAGGAATACAGAGCCTCTCACTGTCTCCCAATGTTATACAATTTTAAAATCCTGTCAAGAAATAAACATGTCATGGAGACAAGGCTGGCATAGAGGTGTTAACCCCCCCCCCCCCGAGGATTCTGAATATTTCTATCTTTGAAACAACTTTTATAGTTTAGAAGCATGGGAACAACTCATTAATCAAAAACCCAGCTGAGAATCAAGAAATAAGCCAAAGAGCAAGCAGAGATGCCAGTTGGTCCTCAGGCTTGTTTTAGTCACGTTTCTAACCATCTTGATTATCCAGTTTCCTAACCACTGCCTACTAGAAATGACCAATTAGAAAGGGAAGGGGAGGTTGCTATTGGCAGGCATGCCAAGTTTAGAAAGAAGTGGCAGAGGACAGCCAGATAGTGAGAGAGGAGAAAGAAAGAAAGAGACAAAAACACAAGTTGGAAATGACCGGGAAGCCACATGGTGTGTCCACAGGTAGCTACTACACACTTCAAGGATGAGTAGTTTCTTGAAGACATGACCATTTTATAGCTCATTATAAATATTGTTCATAAAAAGTCATTGTATGATAGTCCAATATAACACTTGAAGTTTATGATAGTACCATTTTGTTCATATATTAACTTTCTGATTTTCAGAGAAGGAGAAAAAAGGGAGGCAGTGCATAATACATTTTAAAACAAATTTTTATCCGAAGCATCGACCATTTAAAGGGAAAAGCCCATTGTCACCAGAAGTAACGCATCCCTTAAGTTATCAGGATAACTGAGGAAATAATGTATTTAGAGTAACAGAGCTTGTGTTAGGTGTGCTAGGAAGCCCGTCCCTACAACTTTCTACTTCCTCTGTGAGAGGGAGAGTTTAATTGGCAGCATTACTAAGAGGATTTTGAAATTCCAAATGACATCTCACAGTCTGCCTCCCAGCCTCTGCCGCCTCTAGGCAGACCCCTTCCTCCAGCCACTTCCTCTTTGCCCCAACCTTTCCAGTTCCTTCCCACTCCTCCTCCCCACCAGTTCCACCTCTGCACACTTCAAAACAGCCTTTCTAAGTAAGAACCTGTACTTCATAGTGCTGGGACACAGAAGTCATTAACCCAGACAAATCCCTACCTTCAAGAGATTTCTCATCTAGTAAACCTCTTCCATTGAGGCTGTGGGACCCATAAACCCGTTGCCCTTGAGTTGATTCTGACTCATAGAGACCCTATAGGACAGAGTAGAACTGACCCATATGGTTTCCAAGGAGCGCCTGGTGGATTTGAACTGGCAGCCTTTTGATTAGTAGCTGTAGCTCTTAACCACTGCGGCACCAGTGTTTCAGTGGGACCCGTAGTTCTAAGAAACTCTAATCCTCAGCTTTTCTGGCAGCACTTCCTCTGCTTTTGAACCCTGTTGAACACCTGATTTCTCCTTAGAGAGAGCGCTTGCCTCAAAAGTCTTTGCTAAAGAAGACCAGGTCACCCAGGTCACAGGTGAGGAGATGGAGTCTGTGAGCATGTCCCTTCCATGCCTTGGGTCACTGTCCTCCCTCTGGTCCTTGTGTCTCTGATGTGAGTGCCATTTGTTTATGCCTGGTCTTCTACTTGTACCCCGGTCATTGCCTCACCTTCGCAATGGCCTAAACAACATCTTCCTTCACGTTTTCCCTCCCCACCCTACCCCTTCCTCATTTTTGGTAACAGTACCATCCATGCACAAGACCAGTCTCTGGTCTTCATCTTTTTTTCCATTTCCTCAACCCAGTGATTAGATTTCTGCTCCATTTCACAGGAATCGTTGGGTCTTTCTCCTCAGAGGTCTCTAGCCCTGCGCCTCTCTCCCTCAGCCCTCCTTTTCTCCCTCCCACTGTGCCTCACCCTCCCAGCACTGAACCTACTTTTTCTCCTCCTCTTCAGGTCCCTTGACCTCAGTTGCAGCCCCTGGGGTCCGTTTGAGCCTAGTTACCTATTTCACTTCTGCCCCCACCACCTCCCAATGAGGCCTGGACCCTGCTATTTCTGTGTCTGCCTTGCTCCTTTATATTTCCAACTGTCCACGATCCCACTGTATGTTTTCCCTCCTCTGTGGCTCTGTGGCACTTGGCAGGAAGGTAAAATGGAGCCGAATTTCTCCACCACCAGTTCCCCATGTCTTCTCCCTCTGAGCCTCAGCCTCACACTGCGCCCTGTGCTCCTGCCCTACCTTGTCCAAGGCCGTCAGATATCGACTCCCACAACTTGCCTTTTCCCACTAATACTTCCCAGTACAGTATGCTCCTCCTATGCTTTTTCCCTCCTCCCATCTTAGAATGGGAATTAGCCCTCCTGTTTCCCTGTCGTGTGCACGCGGACGCACACACACACACACATAGCCCTTCCTTCAAAAGTTATGTTCTCCTTCCTATATCTGTATCCTCTCCTTCCCTAGATCTACATTCCTTTCCTGTTGACCTAAACGTCCGGGTAGTTTAGCCATTCCAAGCCCCCTTCTTGGCTGGACTCATATTCCAAGAGATCATTTTTGAGACACTGCAGAGCAAGGTTTCTCAGTCTTGGCATTGTTGACACGGGACTGGATAACCCTTTGTTGTAGGGGGATGTCCAGTGCCTCGTAGGATCTTTAGCAGCATCCCTGGCTTCTACCTGAAAAATGTCAGTAGTACCCTCTTCCCCAACTTGTGACAACCCAAAAATATCTCTAGACATTGCCAAATGTCCCCTTGGAGGCGGGGAGGTGAGAATCACTCCAGTTTAGAGGTTGAGTGTGGGCCTGCTAACTCTTCTCTAAACTCTGTGCACTAAGCACTTTGGAATCCATAAAATATCCAGCTACAGCTTCAGAATTTATTCTGCACATGTGGAAAGTAATACTTGGAGAACAAAAAGAGGCTTGAGCCTTCTGTTTATGTGAAGGATGGGGTAATTAGCAATACTTAAAAAGTAAAAAGTGCATTCACTTATCTTTCCAATCAAGTCCTTGTTGAACAACACAGACAATAGCGGCCCTTCTGCAAAACACTGGTCAAGAGCCTCTTAACTGAGGTTAGTTAAGACAATCAAGTAGGCATTTTTTGAGTAAATGATTTAACTCTTAATGTGCTACCAGCGATGACGATGACACAGTAAGAGTATGGACTCTGAGGTCAGGCCACCTGGTTTATATCCCAGCTCCACCACTTACTGGCTATGTGCTGTTGCACTTGACTTAACCTCTGTGCTTCAGTTTCATCAGCTGTAAAATAGAGACGACTAAAAAAAAACAAAAACGAAAAAAATAAAACCAGTTACTGTTGAGTCAGTTCTGACTCGTGGCAACCCCATGTTTCAGAGTAGGGTTTTCAGTGGCTGTGACCTTTTGGAAGTAGATCTCCAGGCCTTTCTTCCAAGGTACCTCTGTGTGGATTCAAACTGCCAACCTTTGGGTCAGTAGTGGAGCACTTAACTGTCTACGCCACCCAGGAACAATAGACCTGCCTAATCTGGAGTGTGGAGAGAATTAAATGAGATAATACGTGGAAGGTACTTAGAAAAGTGCCTGGCACGTACTAAGTGCTCAGTAAATGCTAGCTGCTGCAATTGTTGCTGCTCTTGTTTTCCTTTCTTCCTTTTATCACCAGACTTCTCAACAGAGCAATGGCCTTCACTTCCATGTCTTCCAGACACTCTTTTAACCCCTTGGTACCTGGCCTCTGCCTTCCACACTCAAATCAGTTCATTTTCTCCGCTCTTACCTTCTTTTCAGCTCCTTGACTTAACTTCTCTGTATTTGACACTAGTGATCACCTTTTCCCTTGGAGCATCTACTTCCTCGGCTCCTTGGATGTTTTGCTTCTTCAGAAGAGCACTTGCTACTCTCTTGTTTTCATCCACCTCGTTTCAGGCATTTCTCTGGGCTCAGCCTTTAGCCTTTTGCTGTCCATTTTCTCTCTCTCTTAGATGTCTCTCTCCAGACCTTTTTCCTGGGTCCAAGCTTCTCTCATCTTCTCTGTGTCCCTCCACCCCCATGGCTCATAGCACTGTGAATAGGGCTGTTGTTCATCTAGTTACCTGGGTTTGTTTCCTAGGGCTGTCCTCACAAAGTGCCACACACTGGCTATCTTATAAGAAATTTATTATCTCACAGTTCTGGAGGTTAGTAGTCTGAATGAAATCAGGGTGTCAGCCATGTTGACTCCTCTTGAGGGCTCTAAGGGAGAATCTGCCCCACGTCTCTCTTCTGGCTTCTGGTGACAGCTGGCTGTCTATCACTCCAGCCTCTCCTCTGTCTTCACCTGGCTGTCTTCTTCCTGTATCTGTGTCTCTTCTCTTTTTATAGGGACACCACTCAGATGGCATCAGGACCCACCCTACTCTAGTGTGAAAAAAAAAAAAAACACCCCGTGTTAATTTAACCGATCACATCTTAAGAGACACTGTTTCCAAACCAGGTCACTTTCACAGGTACTGGGGTTAGAACTTCAATATATCTTTCCGAGGGACACAATTTAATCTGTGACATTTTCCAAGCCAAAAATCTGGGAATTATCCCTCTTTAACTCCCCCTCCTTCTCACCCCACAACCAGCTGGACCACATCCATTTCTTACATCTGGTCCCTCCTATCTAGCCTACTGCTTTTGCTTGAATTCTCACGCTGTCCCCGTCCCTGTTCCACTGCTGCAGTGGTTTCCCTGCCTTCTGTGTCACCACCCTGCCCCTTAGTCAGTGCTCCAGAGGGACTTTTTTCTTTCTCCCATATTCGGTTTGTCAGGTTCTGTGGATTCTGTGCTAATATGTCTCAAGTCAGTCCCCTCCACCTTGACTGCCAGTGCCCTACCAGTTCTTATTTCTTAGATGAACTATTCCATTCACTCCTAACTGGCCTCCCTGCCTCATGTCTTGTCTTCCAGACCACTCTCCACAGTACCACGGAGGTGACTCTTCTGTCTGCCCTCCTCAAGCCCTTCCATCACCTCACCACTTGGATAAAGGCCAAGTCATCTGTGAGGTACACAGGGCTCTTCACAGTCTGGCCCAGCAGCTGGCTCTCCTGCCCCGTCTCTGGCTACCTCCCCTCCTCCCTCAGCTCAAGCCACAGAGTGAGGTATTTGCAGTTCAGGAAGCTGGCCTTGTGGTTTTACGCCTCTGTACCCTTGTGCTCACGGCTCCCTCCATCTGGAATGCCCTGCCCCCTCCTATCTGCCCGGGGACACCTACACATCTTTGGGCTTCAGTGGAGTGTATCCTCATCCAGGCTACCACTTCATGTCCACATCCTTCTTCTGTGTGATTCCCCACAGGCCATAGCTATGTGTTCTGTTTCTTTCTACCTCAAGCTCGGGATCACCCACTGTGTCACCTTCCACTCAAATGGGCTGCCCACCTTGGCTTCTCGTTGTCATTATTCTCCCAGCCGCCCTAATACACGGACATCATCTTGGCCTTTACTCCTTCCCTGTCGATTCTCCACCCCCACCAGCAGCTATCCCATCTGTTCTTCCTGTGACATGGTCCCTGATCTTCTTCATTTCCTTTGCCCCCATCCTAGTTCAGGCCTTCAGAATTCTTTGTGCCCTAGCCTCAGCTTCTTTAACTTTGAGCCTCATTACCTGTATATTAGAGTATACATTATAATCCAGCCGCACTAGAATCCATACTGACCTCTGAACAGGTGGCATGATCTGCTATGATTATGCCTTTGTGTCTGACATTTTTATCCCAATTAATAAATTTCTAGCCATTCTTTTTGGCTCAACTCCAGTGCTTTCTTTTCCGTGGAGTGTTCACTGATTACTCTTATTAGAAGCGATTACTCTTCTTAAAACACCTAAATTCTGTACCTATTTTATGGTTATTATTATATGTTGATTTGCATGATTACTTGTGGATGCAGAGATTAGATTACAAACATTTATAAGGTGGGGATTATAAAGTACCCGCTTTCTGTCACATCTCCACTGTAGAACCTAGCATGTTACCATAAAACCCGTAAACCCGTTGCCATCAAGTCGGAATATGTATGTATATACCTATGTGTGTAGGTCGGCTTTATTGAGATATAATTCACATACCACACCATTCACCCATTTAAAGTACATAATTCAGTGGTCTTTAGTATATTTAGAGTTGCACAACCATCACCACAATCAATTTTAGAACACGTTTTACACCCCAAAAAGGAACCCCATATCTGTTAGCAGTCAATCCCATTTTCCTCTATACCTTTAGCCCTAGGCAACCACAAATCTTCCTGTCTATGTTTATGTATTCTGGACATTTCATATAAATGGAATCATACAATACTGGCCTTTCATGACTGGCTTCTTTCACATAGTATAAAGTTTTCAAGGTTCATCCATATTGTAGCATGTTATACTTTATTCCTTTTTATAGCCAAATAATATTCCATTGTATGGATATACCACATTTTGTTGAGCCATTCATCAGTCAATGGACATTTGGGTTATTTCCATTTTTGGCTAGAATGAATAATGCAGCAGTGAACATTCATGTCTAAGGTTTTGTGTGGACATATGTTTTCATGGTTTTTTTTTTTAAGGTAACTCTGTTTAACATCTTGAGGACTATCAGACTGTTTTCCAAAGCGGATGCACCATTTACATTCCCACCAGCAGAGTATAAGAGTTCCACTTTCTCCACACCTTGCCAACATTTGCTATTATCTATCTTTTTTATTGTAGACATCCTAATGGATATGAAGTGGAATCTCATTGTGTGTGTGTGTTTTTAATTGTGGTAAAATATATGTGACAAAATATTTGCCACTTCAGCCATTTTCATGTATTGACATTAATTATGCCCACTGTGTTGTGTAACCATTACCACTGTTTCCAAATTTTACCATCACTCTTAACAGAAACTTCATTGTGGTTTTGATAGTACAACTCTTATTAACTATTAGATGTTCAATAATTTTTTGTGTTTGTGCTTTAGGTGAAAGTTTACAGCTCAAGTTAGTTCCTAATTTAAAAATTTATACATATTGTTTTATGACATTGGTTGCATCCCCACAATATGACAGCACTCTCCCCTTTTCCACCCTGGGTTCTGTGTCTATTCGTCCAGTTTTCCTGTCCTTTCCTGCTTTCTTGTCTTGCTTTTGGGCAGGAGTTGCCCATTTGGTCTCATGTATTTGATTGAACTAAGAAGCACGTTCCTCATGTGTGCTATCATTTGTTTTGTAGGCCTGTCTAATCTTTGTCTGAAAAGTGAGCTTCAGGAGTGGTTTCAGTTCTGAGTTAGCAGAGTGTCCAGGGGCCATAGTCTCAGGGATTCCTCCAGTCTTTGTCAGACCAGTAAGTCTGGTCTTTTTTTGTGAATTTGAATTTTGTTCTACATTTTTCTCCCGCTCTGTCAGGGACTCTCTGTTGTGCTCCCTGTTAGAGCAGCAGGTGGTGGTAGCTGGGCACTATCTAGTTCCTTTAGTCCTTTTGATTAATATTTTCCTTGTGTCTTTGGTTTTCTTCATTCCCCTTTGCTCCAGATGGGATGGGACCAATAGATGTATCTTAAATGCTCGCTCACAGGCTTTTAAGATCCCTGACGCCACTCATTGAAGCAGGATGCAGAACATTTTTATGAACTGTGTTATGCCTAGATGTATCCTGAGACTATAGCCCCAGCCTAGTCCCCCAAGGTGTTTGGATGTGTCTAGGAAATTTCTATGCCTTTGCCGTGGTGAAGTTGTGCTGTCTTCCTATAATACGTCCTTCCTTTCACCCAAGTTGATTCTTGTCTACTATCTAGTTAGTGAATTCCCCTTCCTGTCCCTCCGTACCCTCGTAATCATCAAAGAATGTTTTTTTCTGTGTGTAAACCTTTTTTTGAGTTATTATAATAGTGGTCTCATACGATATTTGTCCTTTTGTGATTGACTTATTTCACTCAGCATAATGCCTTCCAGATTCATCCATGTTGTGAGATGTTTTGAGGATTCATCGTTGTTCTTTATCATTGTGTAGTGTTCCATTGTATATACCAAAATTTGTTCATCCATTTATCTGTTGATGGGCACTTATGTTGTTTCCATCTTTTTGCTATTGTGAATAGTGCTGCAGTGAAGATACATGTGCGTATGTCTATTCGTGTGGTGGATCTTATTTCTCTAGGATGTATTCCTAGGACTGGGATTGCGGGATCATATGGTATTTCTATTTCTAGTTTAAGGAAGTACCATAGTTTTCCAAAGTGGTTGTACTATTTTACATTCCCACCAGCAATGAATAAAGAGTTCTAATCTCCCTGCAACCTCTCCAACATTTGTTATTTTCATTTTTTTGTTAGTGCCAGTATTGTCAGGTTGAGATGGTGTCTTATTGTAGTTTTGATTTGTCAATAATTATTTTCTGGATAAATGATGTTTATATGCAATATAAACAAGCAAGTCATTTGAACAGGTTTGGTTGACATCTAAGTGTATTCATTAGCTAGATATGAGGAAGACATGATTCAGTATCATTAGAATCCAATTTTTAAAGGTAACCTTTTCCCTAAGCTTTGGCACCAAAAAAAGTAACTTAATAAAACCACATTCTGTTTTTAGTTGACAATATTATCTAGGTGGCATAATAAAAAGGTGGTGATTTGTCATGAAATTCATGTAGCTTTGCATTTTTTAATGTATTTCATAGTATAAACTAAATTACAAGCAAAATTCCAGCTTTGATGTTGTTCCTACTCAAAATCTATCACCAAAAGGCTCACTAATGAAGCAGAGGTAGATCAAGGAAATAAAGTAACATTCCCCCACCAAGCCCTCCCATTGCCCCCTCACTGGAACAGTGACAACTTGGGCACGCAAGACACCAATTTCTATGGTGACTGTGTGTGAGACCTTCCCATTTCCTCCATGACAGGCCTGTCTTCAAAAAAGCATTTGATAATACACGAGGGAGGAAGGGCGGCTTAGAAAAATGTAACTGCTAAAGTTTGTCTGGGTAGAGTTTTCGTCAGCAAATAGTAGACCCTGGGAAACATAACAGGTTCTGAAAACTTAATTTTCGTGACTCTGGAAGTCAGAGAAACAGCCAGCTCAATCAGTCCCTCTTGGGCAGTGGCTTAGCCTACTTATCTCAAGTCCGAGGTAATGGTGGAACTGATTTTGATTGGTTCTAGAGAGTTCTATCTTGGTGAACATCCATACATTTAGTCCATCTTTGGACAGACACTTCTTTCTGCAGCCCTTAAAACCAGAGTCCTATTGAAGGCCCTTAATTAAAGGCCTATGATTTGGCTTACCACTTTGTATGGTGTGCAAGTGACCAGGAAAGGAGCTCACATGGTGGAGCCAGAGTCAAAGTTCACGGTCAAAGGTCATGATGGAGAGTAGCCAGAGGCTCTGTTCATCTTACCTGACTAGTTTCAAACGCATAATTCTATAGTAGTATTACCTGCCGAGCCCTGACAATGGGCTTGGTTTTTTTTGTTCATTATCTGCAGCTACTTAAGAGGTACTTTTGTCTTTGGAATTGGGGGGCGGTATTTTTAACAACCATAATCCTTGTCTTAAGATGTTTCCAAAGGCCGAGAACAGGCCCCTTGCAAAGCCTCAGTGGACCAGTCCTAATAGTGGAAAACATGGAGGAAGCACTGCGAGGCCTGGTTTCTCTGGGCCCCGTGATAACTTCTGCAGTACAGCTCGGGTGAATCGTGGTGAACATGGAGTACTGCTCCGAGGGCCCCTGCTTTTCACAGCGTTGAAACAGGAGCCCTCTGAGAGAAGGAGATATTGCGTGTGGCTTCCCGATGCTTCGGAGGGCGACAGGGATGACACAGCATCAGCCGTTCCACCACGGGGTGGGGACATAAGGGCGGTCGGGCCTCCGCCATCCTTGGGGCGCAGGCAGCCCCCGCTCAGCATCATTTGTGGGGTGTGGGGAAGGTAGGGCGACCAACAAGTGTAGGACAGGGAGCTCAATGGGGCAGCAGCCCCCAGCGAAAGGGGCGAGGCCGGGGGAGGGAAGCCGCCTGAGTTGGGGGCGGAGTAAAGCTTGTTCTCTAATCTCCGGGCCCATCACCGACTCGCCCCACCTGGATGCGGAGAGCGAGGACCGCGTGGAGAGGCACGCGCGGGAGGGGCTCCCCCTCTCCAAATGTCTCCGACACTGAGAAGGGGGCGCAGAGCAGGGCACCCCGACTCTCACTTCGCCCCCCTTGTGCCTCCGGTGGCCTCGCCGCCTCTTCCCGTCTTCCGTTAAAATAATGAAACAAACCGTGGGCTGAAGTGATGAAAAGCCGGGGCGGGAGGCCCTCAGTGAGGGGTCGGGGAGGAAGGGGCGCGGTGGCGGGCCGAGGTGGCCGGCTAGCGAGCGCCGGGCTGATTGCGATCGCGCTCAGATGCGGTCGCCGCGACCCTTCCCCTCGGGCGGGTCCTCCCCTGGCCCGGGGCCCTCCCGGAGGAAGTGGGGCCACCCTGGGGCTGTGGTGGGGGTGGGGGGCGCCACCTCTTTCGGTTCTGGGATGCAAAGTACGACCACTCGGCCAAAATCGGGGTGGGGGAGGCGGGGGCCCGGCGGGTACCGCTCCCCCCCCCGCCCGGGCCGCCGCCGCCGCCGCTCAGTAACACGTCCCCAGGAGACTAGCAGGAGCAACACGTGATGTGTCTACTTATCAGGGTGAGCAAGGGAGAGCGAGGAGGCGAGCGTGCGGCAGGAGAGGGCCGGGGGCCGAGGCGGGGGGCCGGACCGCGGCTCGGGGCGCCGGGGGTCGCCAGCTGCGAGCCCACCTCCCTCCTGCGGGGAGCAGAGGAGGAGGGGAAGTGACTGCGGAGTTGATGAACTTTGCACATCCAGAAACGCCATTTTGATTCCTTTTCCGGAACAAGTTTGCATCTCTTCTCTCTCTCTCGCCCCGCAGCCCCCGGACGCCCCTCCATCATGCTCCGGAGCACACCGCCCTGGGCGGCCGTAAGTACGCGCTCCGGGTTTGGCTCGCTTTCGTCGGATCGCCGTGGAATGTCCGGGTCTGAGCGGGAGCGCCCTTTTCAAGAACTTTTGGGATGGGCAGGGTGCACTCTGCACAGCCGGTTGCACTTTTTAAACTCTGCCTTCCACGGGGCAAGGGGGCCCACGCGCGCTCCCCGCCGCGTCGCTTGCGCCTCGGGGCTGGCGGGGATGAGCGGGCCGCCTCTCCCCTCGGGCTGCCCGAGGGGCCGGCCGCCGCTCCTCCTCCTCCTCCCTCCCCTTCCTCTGCTCCTTTCCCCTTCCCGAGCTGCTGACTCGACCCGTCCGCTCCCGCGAGCGCCCGCCGCTGCTCGCAGGACCTGATGTGCATCCACACTTGCGCGTCGCAGCGCTGGGCCCCGGCCGGCTCCCAGCCGTCCCCGGCAGCAGCAAAGTTTATTTTTAACTAGCGCCGGCCAGAACTCGGATGGTGCGCGGACCGCGGGCCAGAGACATCTTCCCAGCGCCGCGCTCCATCTTCCGCCCTCCTCCCCCGACATCCCTCCCCCCCCTGTGGGAGGGGAAACTCTGCTCCTGCATACTTTCGAGTCACTCCCGGGGCCGCGAGCGCGGGGATGACGGCACCCGCTGCAAGGTAGCCGGGGCCGCGGGGCTCGTGGCGGACCGGCTGGGCTGCCCAGCAGCTCGGCTGGAGCATCGCCTGCGCATTCTCTCGGACTTAGTCTCGGCGCTCGGCGGGTACTCCGGCCCGCTGGCGGGGATGAGGTTTGGCCCCAGCTCCGGGGTGACTTGGGGGGGTGTCGGCCAGAGCCACATCGGGACGTATTGTTCGGTTGTCCTTGCCGCTGGCGTGGCGCGTACGTGTCTCGCCGGGAGCCCGGGGATGGGTGCGCGGCGGGGCGCTAGGGGTACCGCGGCGCCCGCGGCCGTCCCAGCCCGGGAGGGGCCGGAGCATCCGAGCGGGGCCGCGGGCCGCTGCGGGAGCTTGTGCAGAACTTTTGTCCGGCGCCCGCTGGACCAGTTCTCCGCGACTTCTGGCCTCAGGTCCTCCTCCATCCCGGCTGCGACGCGGGGCGGGGGCGGGCGGCAGGCGGCGGGCGGGGCCCAGACCCCCAGGCTCGGGCCGCCCCCAGCCTCCGCCCCGCTCGCGGTCTCTTAGGAAACTGCGACCTTAATGGTTGCTAAGGAGCAGGGGAGGTCCTTCCCCGGGCCGGCCCCCTCCCTGGGCAGCAGCGTTTTCCTGGATGGGGCTGGAGAGTCGCGTCGAGGATGTGGTGACTCGGCTCCCGGGCGCGGCGCGTGAGTACCGGGCGCGGGGCCGCGGGCCGGGTCACTCTGGACCGAGTGACTTTTTTCTCTAAGCGGGGGTGCGGCGCGCAGGGGCTCCGGGCGAGCGCCGGGCTGCGGCGGGTCGCGGGGCGTCGCCGAGAGCCCACTTTGTCGCCGGGCAGAGGAGGGTGGTGAGGGGCGCCGATGCCCCGCGATCAGCGGCACTCGGGCCGCAGGAGGGGTGGTTGACAGGCGCCGCGTGCAGTTTCCTCCAGCGACTGGACACTGCGCGATGCATCCGTGATGGATTATAAAAGAGGAGGAAAGTAGTTTTCCTTGCTCAGCAGATTTGCCTTCCCTCGCTCCTTACTGGTTAGGAGATAGAACGTGAGCCCAGATCCGGACGAGCAGTTCACATTCCATTACGAAATTCTACACGGCTTCAGAGCCAGCCCAGCAAACATTCGGGCACTTTGGAGGGTTTTTTTTTTTTTTTTTTTGATGTTGTTATTTTACTTTATTAGGGGTAGTAGTGGAGAGATAGAAGGGTGAATTATAAACATAAGTTTTAGGTATGCTGAAAAACCTGTCCGGGAATTTTCATAAATAGAGAAATTAACCTTCGTTGTTGCTCTAGAGTTCGGGTTTACGTTTAGCCCTTTATAAGCTAAGGGAAATAAAAGTTTGCCTCTTGGATAGGGATACTAGAAATAGCGTGATATTTCTGTCCTGAAGAGGAGACTCGAAATGGTTTCTGTAAAGGGTTAGTTGCTACTGTGCATCACTGTGTTTCTGAGATCTCTTTCTTTTAGCCAGGCAGTGGCCTGCGCCTGTGCAGCGAGTTTAATCTGGGAAAATTTTAACTGAAGTGAAAGGTGGAGAAAAGGGAACTGCAAATAATTATTTTTTTCACACCCGTTAAAAGCATCCTTTAGACTTGGTGCTTTTATAAGTAGTACTCAGGTATGGTTCTAAGACATGATTGGATCCGGAAGTCTAAAACTTTCTTTTTAAAACGTTGAGTTCTATGTTTTTTTCAAGAGTTCCACAGAACTTTTCAAGGGATGGGTTTGAGATTACTCTTCAAATAACTTATGCAAAGGTGGGCCACTAATTTTAGTTTAGTTTTTTTTTTTTTTAAACCCCATCTCTTTGGAGGGAGCCTTCTGGGTACCCTCTGATGGGTCCTGCTTTGATGTGTTTTTGAGCTTTGGTCACACTGAAGAATTAAACATTTGAATGGCTTTAATCAAGTTTTAAATGTGTGAAAAAAAAAAAAAAACACCTTCCCCCTCTTTTACAAAAGAAAGGGAGAGACTCCTTTGATTATTTGTTTAGCTTTTGCTCCATTTTAGGTTGTTAATTGAACTTGTACTTTGTACTGTCTTATCATTCTTAAAATACTGCTAAACTGGTGGCATTTTAGGATGTTTTGCTTTAAAAGAGGATTTGCTGGAAAATGTGATAGTGTTAGGAAATGCTGCTAATGTTTGGTCTTGTATGGCATATCACCACCTGGATTTTTCTAGATAGCATTTTAGTTTTCATCAGAAATACAGAGCAGAAGCCCTTTGGCAGACAAGTGTTAGTTGTGTGATGGGGAATATGAGGCTGACTCAGCTGGCACAGGTGATACATTCATTCCTAACTATTTACATCACCCAGTGAGTGACCTTTTGATCGAAGGGTCTTTTATGTTAGATATCTTCAGGCTCACTCCTGAGACCTGATTTGCATCCAGTCCAGGTACAGACTGTTGAAGGAGGAAAATAAACCTAACCTTATCTGTCCTGCGTTTATTTGATCCACAGCTGTTTATCAAACGTTACAAAAAAAAAAAAATTTTTTTTTTTTTTTACCTGCTGTACCCAGGCACTAGTTTAGAAGTCTTTTGCTTGCCATCATATGCTCACTTGTCAACATTATTTATTACTTTTCAATTAGGGAGATTTCCCAGTTACTGAAGTAAAAATTTTTGCATGGCATAGTTAGTATAGACTTAACTCCTACAAAAATTGGTGAAATGTGCTCTCTACAAACAAGTGAATCCTTTTGATGTTTCTATTCATTATCCTTCTGAAAAGTAGGTGGTGCTTCGAAGGTCATAGGATAAGGGTTGCTAAGCAGCTAAACAGAAGGATGCTAAAATTAACCAGAGCATTTTTGAAAGGGAGTCCTCCTCTGTTTTACATTATTTACTAGGTTTAATTAATTTTTGAATCCTCTGTGTCCTTTGACCTAAACAGGTAGGACATTAAGTTTGTTTTGTATGGGTTTTTTGTTACTATACTTAAATAATCACTTTTTTTTTTTTGGTAAATGTCTTTAATTGAAGTTCGGTGCTGTTTGACCAGCAAATGGTGTCAAACGGCAGGTCTGGGCAGAGGTCTTACCAGTGTGTTTAGGTTGAACCTTTCCCAGGATGTGTATGTGTCACATCACCTTATTTCATGTATTAGTAACAGACTTTTTTGGGTCTGTTTTGGAAATTCTACATAGTCGTTAAAGGAATGTCTTACTTTTTTTCTTTTATTAAATAAGATTTGCATTGAAAAGGTAGAAAATGCAATGTAGTATACATAGGAAGTATGCAATACAGTCTGTCCTGATAAGGTGACAGTAGTTTTCGTCCCGGTTACTGAGTTTATCATTCCTTAGATGAGGTCTTGACAGGACTCCTCAGTTAATTCAGCCCGGTTCTTAGATATCCTTTCAAAATAATTATATTAGGTTTGTAGTATCTTTGGAAACACTGACCAAATGTTAGAGAAAAAAAATGGTGATTTGTATTGTAATTCAGCTATAACTATGTTTAAAGGCATTGAAGTTTTCGGTGAGGTAAAATGGTTGAAATTTGAGTGGAGGCTAGGTTGGTAGCCCTGGTGTCTTGGTTGAAAGCAGGCCTACTGTTAGGTCAGATGTTGCCCTGCCTCAAGGTTATTTGTGTATATCTGACCTACTGAACAGGTAAAGTTGAGTAATACCTTTTACATCCAAATATGATTAAGAAATTGGGTGGGCTCTTTTTTTCCAGGGGGAAGGTAGATATGTTTTCTTTTTTAAACATCTATTAAAGAGATTTTTTTCAGTAGAAATAGCTGTGACCCTCTTCCAAAAGCAGGGGTCAGATTTTGATTTCCAGGCTCTGGGGGGCCTCCCCATAAATCAGAGGTAAAAGTTGTACCATATGAAACACGGAGGGAGGCATGCGATGTGCTTTCTGAAATGCATCACTTATTTTTAATTTCCCCCACTCCCATGGAAGGCAGAATACAGAAAGGAGAGGCGTCTGTTTTCATTCTTACTGAGGTAGGGGAATCAGGAGGGTGGGGAGTGAGGGAGACAGCCTTTTTTTCCGTCTATGTTGGCAGTCTGTCATCGACTGTGGCCTCGTCATTTTCTCTTGTCACTTAAGGAGAAAACCTGGAGTCACGTTCCTGGGGTAGTTGATGCTGATATGAGGTGAAGCAGAGTTAGCCTGCGATGGCTCTGGATGTTGGCGGAAGAAGGGGTGGAGTAAAGGGGGAGGGGAAGGGATCTGGAAGCAGCAACTGGCGCATCTTGTTTTTGATGGTACTTCAGGGTACAGGTTAGCCAGTCTGCCCATCATTAAAGGTGGCTGGCTGAATAGGTGCTTCAGACAAAAGAAGTGGGAGAGGGTGGAGACTGTTTGTTCAGTGTGATTCAAACAAGTAATGCTAAGAGAATTTGAAAGCCTGTGTAAAGTCACCAGGCTGGGTAGCTGAATGCTTCTACCTGGATTCACCCGAGGACCTTCAGACTCTGAGGGTGGGTGGTACTGACAGCGTGGAAAAAGCAGAATGAACCCCCCCCCGCCCCCGCCACCTGGCATTGTCCGAGGTGGAGAAAAAGTCTTGGAGGGGTAATGAGAAAAAGCTTTTCAGTGGCTCTGTTTGTTTTCCCTATAGGGTCACTATGTTGTGAGTTGACTTGATGGCATTGGCTTGATTTTTTGTCTGGTTTTGCTTGGTATTTCATTAGTTTTGCCCCCTTTTCAGAGACCGTGGGGGTAGGACTGTTATAAGAAAAAGTTTGTTACTTGGAGGCTGTAATTACGTCTAAAATTTTTTTTCTAAAGATGTACTTTGGATAAAGTTATTTTTGCACTGCTTCGGGGAAGACCTTTCACAAAGATTTTTATCTTCAGAGCAACACTCTGAGGGTTCGGTGAGTCTGTTAGCCCATTTTACAGATGTGCCAGGATCTACCCGGTGGTTGCTAATGAATCAAGCCTATGACCCAGAACTCCTGTCTCCAGCCTAGCTCAGTAGATACTTGCGCTTTAAAGTGTCCGTGTGGCCTCAGAGGACTTAGCATCAAATACACAGCGTGTGTGTTTGAATGAGACCAGATCCTTTTCAAAATAATTCTGTGGTTGAATTTGAAGATGTCAGGTAATTAAAAAAAAAAATTTTTTTTTAATTAAAAAAGAAATATTAGCCTGTGCCAGCATTTCTGTTGATGAATGCGATTATACATGTGTTTTTAGTAGGTTCTCTACCTCATGGGTTGTCGTAAGGATAAAATAAATGTTCCAGAAAGGAAAAAATCTATATATGGAAGAAAGTGGTATATTTTGAGCACAGGAAGCTTTGTGGGTATCCACTCTGGATTTCCTTCCCAGCGTTTTGCACAACTCCATTACCTTAGGCAGAATTTGCCTGGGAGGAGCTTATGTTCAAATTGGGGAAATGCGGCACTTTCTTGTTGCTCTCAGTGCTGGGAGGCAAAGAGAACTGGCAGATTCTTTTTAAGGAGGTTCACTTAGGTATGTAATTTAAGGACAGGCAGGTCACAAGCCTCAGACTTACCCTTTAAAGCAGTGGTTCTCCACCAGGTGACTTTGTCTCCCTGGGACATTTAGCAATGCCGGAAGGCACATTTTGCCTGTCACACCTCGGGGAGGGGTGCTACAGGCATCTGGTGGGTAGAGGCTAGGGATGCTAAACATCCTACAGAGCGCAGCACAGCTTCTCCCCCCAATGAAGGATTGTATGGTCCAAAATGTCAGTGGTACTAGGGCTGAGAAACCCTGCTTACAAGTACAGAAGACCTTTGTGGGTACAGGTAGCCTGGTGTGCTCCTTGTCTCGGATGTGATGCACGTGGAGATCTGGCATTTCATAAAGTAAGCTGTCCTTGCATGCCTGTCAGGGGCCGAGGCTGGCAAGGCCAGGGCTCCACAGACAATTTGGGTTTGGGAAAAACATCAGGTGGCATTAAACATATTTAAAAACCCAGCAGTAAAATGAAAGTCGTGGAACCCCTCTACATCTAAAATAAACTAGGTTGACTGGTGTTGTGAGGTTGAGTTGGTGGGATGGCTCAGCCTTCTGAACAACTTTAGGATGTAGGAAACTTGCTGTGGGTGCTGTCATGTGCCAGTTCACCCTCCTGGTTTAAGTTCTGTGGAGTTTACCTTTTTTTTTTTTTAAGTGTTTGAACTAGCCCTTACTTGCTTGACAGTTAATGTTTTGCACCTGTAGTTTCCCTTATTTTGTTTTCTCGAGTTTTTCAAAGTTCTTACTTAACTATTTGCCCTTTTTAAAAGGCAGTGTTTTGAGTCTGGTCTTCTGTCCCTATATGTCCTATTGGGGGTAGATGGCATACAGCTGGGTGGACCCTGCACCGTAGTTAGGAGTTTAGAAGGGGTAGAGAGAGAATGATGGGAAGGAGACAGTGATTACAATGGTCTTGAGATTCTTGAACTGCCAATATATGAAAAGGTGGTTGATTAAAAAAAAAAAAGATATGTAAACTTAAAACCCAGTTTCCTCAGACCAGAAGTGTCTCGTGTAGTGACAAGAGAGATCTTGACTGAAACCCTTGTCCTGGGTCTCTGACAGAGGTAGGAGGCAAAGAGTAAATCATGGAGCAGGAGAAGGAGACAGGAAGAGAGGGCAGTGGGAGGTCAAGAAAAGGAAGGGCAGTATGTAGGGAGAGGTAGTTGCCTCAAAATGGCACCTTCATGGATGAGCTCCAAGGACTGGGTGCTCCCACTTAGTGTAGAAAGGTGAAGGTTGCTTTTTTACATCGTAACACAGTGGACAACTGTAAGCTTCCTGCTCACATCCATACTGACCTCACTCAGAAGGCACATTTGCAGTCCCATACCTGGTCGTTAAGAGCCGAGTTCCTGCATCCCTGTGGAGTCAGGTACTTTCGCGCCCTCTACTATGACCTGTGGAAACGCTGGTGGCATAGTGGTTAAGTGCTACAGCTGCTAACCAAAGGTCGGCAGTTCGAATCTACCAGACGCTCCTTGAAAACCCTCTGGAGCAGCTCTACTCTGTCCTATAGGGCTGCTGTGAGTCTGAATCGACTCAACAACGATGGGTACTATGACCTGTAAACCCACAACTCCCAGCTCTCTTTCTCTGTTGATAACTTCTCCTAAGCTCCAGCCTTTTGCCGTGAGGATCACCCTGCAAGTACCCGAAAGTTCACTTGTAAAAATGAAAGTCATCTCCCAGGCTTCTGAAAGTTGATCCGAAATGCCACCATCCATCCAGTCTTCGAAGCCAGAAACCTTGTTGCCACCCTTGACTTCGTGTTTCTCTCTCGGCCCTCAGGTTCAGTCAGTCTCCAAACCCTCCCAGAACCTCTCCCCACATCAGCTCCGACATTGAACCTTGCCGTCTCCCCGCCTTGCTATCACCCCTGACCCTAAGGCCCTCATATCACAAAAGCCTCCTCCATTAATTTCCTGTCACCAGTCTCTCCCTACTCCAGTTCATCCTTCGCTTTGCTGCCTCAGAAACTGAAGCTGCTCATGCTGTTTACTTGCTTAAAAACATCTCGACTCCCTATTGTCTACGGGAGAAATCCTGGGCATACAACGACCTTTGTCCCTGCTTCTAAACTGTCTAGTCTCAGCTCTGGCCACTTTCTCTCTACACCACTGCCACAGTGAAAACTTTCTGACTGCCCTGCTTTTGCGTGGATTGTTGATTTTAGTTGTGTCTCTCGTTCCCTTCCCCCAGCAAACAACAGTTCTTACTGTTTGTTCAAGACCCATCTCCAGTACCAATCCTTCAAGGGAGGATTTGGAATAACTCACCCCATCCGTCCTGTCTGTCATCCTTTCATCTATGTTCTGTCTTTCCACCTCCCCTGGAATAGAGCCTCTCATCCATATTTTTCATCTCCTGTATCTAGCACAACGCCGGCATAGCTGGTGCTCACGCCATCACGTCTGTTGATTGAATCAATTTTCTAATGCAAAAATGAGTGGCTTTGAGAAGGCACAGGTTATTTTTGGAGTGGAGCCATGTGTGATTTGGAAGCAGAGGCCTAAATCAAAAGAAATAAGAGAAGAAAACAGAAGTCAACACACGTTTATGCGCACCCATTATGCAGAGTTTTGGGGCTAGGTGCACACTGTTGGCGGAGAGGTGTTGAATTACAGAAATTTTAAAATAAGACATTTGCTGAGCTTAATTTACTCAAAAATTACTGAGAAAAATCCCTGTTAATGCCTGGTTGCTCTGAAAGCCGTCACACCAGGACCTTTCCTAATTATAACCACTTTTCTTGGCTCTTGGTTTGAAGTTTACATTAAATAAGAGAGATGGGCACGCAGATCAAAGACCAAAACCATTTCAGAGCTCCAGTGTGTGGGCCCATTTTCTCTGCTTAGTTAAATTTTTATTTCATTAGTGGCATGAGTTAATAGGAGTGTTGGTCTGTGTATAATTTGACTTCTCTTTTTTTCCCGCTTTACTCCTTGGATTTAAAACAAAATATCAAACTCAAAACCTACAGGTTTAGAGCTTGCTTTATTTGTATACGTGGGCAACATAGGTACTTGACAAAAGTTGATCATAGATCATGTTTGTAAAAAGAATCATTTGCACTGTTTTCGGGGAGCTTCCTTTATGCTGAGACTTTATCTAACAAACAAGATCATCTTAAAATTTTTTTTTCACTTCCTTTTGATAGAGGTACGTGTATATGTAGCAATAGGGGTACTGGGAAGGGACTTGGGTAGCTGGAGGATGAAGTTTTGGGAGGATTTTCACATAGACCCATATGTACCTTCACGTTTTCAACCCTGTGAGTGCGTTTCCTTTTCAGACTAGTTTCCTTTTAAATTAACAACAACAACAAACTGGATGGTGGGAGGTCTTGGCACACTTTAACATGAAATGCTAGTTGAGGAAAAATAACGTCACTAGCTTGAAATATTCTTTAATAAATGCTTACTTGTTATCTAGTGCATAGGTTCAAACCTGCCGGATATGTTTATATGATATTCTAACTTAGTTGTATTTCTAAGTACCTTATATATTTCCCCCCCGATGTGGAAAACCGATTTTTTAAAAGCCGTTTTCTCTTCTGCTTTAGTACTTTTAATTGTTGTTTTGGGGGATAATTATATAACTGATTAGTGAACATCTCAAATGGATTTCCCAATCTATATGTGTTTGATTAAGCTGTTCTACGTCAGATCTTAAACCAAGTATAATTTAAAGGAGACTTAATTTGCATGTTTCTGAATTTAATCTGTATTTCAATCATGAAAATAAGGTTTCTGAGAACTGTTTAAGAGTTTAGTAGGCTTCGTAACCCTCCTTTCTCTAAAATATTATATCAAGTGTGATTTGTTATCGATTCAGTCTCTAGTTTTCCACCACCAAATTTGCCCATCCCTGTGGTTTATTTTTTTTACCTTTACAGATATTTATTTATTGATTTTTACTTATTCAATGAACATATGAGTATCTCCTATGTGAGGGCACTGTGATAAGCACCAAAGGTGCTGATAATGGCCGAGATAAACAGTGCTAGTCCATAGAGTATATATTGCATTGGAAAAAACATGGTAAACAACCAGCTGGTTAGTTGTGTGTAGCTCAACTGTGGTAGCGCTACAAGCGAAGAGTGACGAGAACGTGTGAAATGAGGTTTGGCCTCTGTGTGTGAGGGGAGTGGAGGATGCTGGGAGTTAGGTCAAGGAAGGCATCTCCTATGGAAGTAACATTTGAGCTGATGTCTGAAGGATGGTGAAAGGAAGGAAGGAGAGCTTCAGAGAATAGCACGTACAAAGGTCCTGGGATTGGAGGGGAGGGGTGTAGCTAAGGAAGCAGCGTGCATGAAGGTAGAGAAAGATGAAAGAAGTGAATGACACATGGTGAGATAGGTAGGGACGAGATCATGCTTCTTAAAAAAAAAAAAACCCGGTGCTGTTGAGTCGATTCTGAGTCACAGCGACCTTATAGGACAGAATAGAACTTGCCTATAGAGTTTCCAGGGAGCATCTGGGGAATTCGGACTGCCGACCTTTTGGTTAGCAGCCTTAGCTCTTAACAACTACACCACCAGAGTTTCCAAGGTATTTGAAACTTTGTCTTATAACTCTGGGAAGCTGTGAAGTGTTTTAGGCCAAGGGGTAGCATGATGAGATTTTCATTTTTAAAGATTACTCCTGCTCAGAGTATAGACTAGGCTAGAAGGAGGCAGCTGTTACACGTTCTATTTGCAAGAAGTTAAAAGGCTATTTTTTGAAAACCAGAGGTGGCTTGGAGTATGGTGCCAGTAGAGATGGGGAGCCTGGATGGATTTGATAGAGACTTATGAGGTAAGAAGGACTTAGGGGAAGAGAGGGAGGCATAGGGATGACTCCTGGATCTCTGGCTTTTGTAGCTGGTTGGATGAATGGTGGTGTCTTTCTCTGAGATTGGGAACACTGGATAAAGTAAGGCTTATAAGCAAGGTATGTTACCTAGCCTTAAAAGAGTTACATTTTTATGTTTTGAATTTTTCTACTTATATTATGTTTTAGTTGGTTGAATATTATATACCTGGCATAGATAAAGTATATTCTCACTTACATAAAAGTGAGAAACAGGTTATATTCTTACCTATGGAAAGAAATGAATGGCTTCTTCCTTCTCTCCCCTCCTCCCCTTTCCTTCCTTCCTGTAGATGACTTGAGCTTTTGAATGATTTTCATATGAGATGCACAACTAAATCTTAAGGGCTTTTAAATTTTGTTTGTTTTTATAATGCTTTATCTGTTCCACTTGTGAGTATAGGCTCAGGGCAAGAGCCTTTGGGTATGAACCAGGATAGGAATGTTCTCCGAATTGGCTATAGTTAGGAGTATCAGAAACCCTTTCTTGACCAGATATTCCAACCTATTTCTTAACTGGAACGACCAAAAGGACCTCACTGGTCATCTGACCCTCTTAATGTCTTAGAACTACATCAGTATTTGCTTGACCAGTAATCTATGTGAAAACAAAGTCCATTCAGTAAACAGAAATGTGTCATGTCTCTGTCGTGTGTTGGATTCCATACTAGACTGGTGAGTACCAAATGGAAAGAGTAGCCCTTTCTGTGAGCAGTGGAGCTTGTCCCCACTGATTATCTAGCCCGTCTTTGAACAACTTTACCTTTGGTGATATGCAGATGACACAACCTTGCTTGCTGAAAGTGAAGAGGACTTGAAGCACTTACTGATGAAGATCAAAGGCCACAAACTTCAGTATGGATTATGCCTAAACATAAAGAAAACAAAAATCCTCACAACTGGACCAGTAAGCAACATCGTGATAAATGGAGAAAAGATTGAAGTTGTCAAGGATTTCATTTTACTTGTATCCACAATCAATGCCTATGGAAGCAGCAATCAAGAAATCAAATGATGTATTGCGTTGGACAAGTCTGCTGCAAGAGACCTCCAGAAAGCAAAGATGTCACTTTGAGGACTAAGGTACACCTCACCTAAGCCATGGTATTTTCCGTTGTCCCATATGCATGCGAAAGCTAGACAATGAATGAGGAAGATCAAAGAAGAATTGATGCCTTTGAATTGTGATGTTGGCAAAGAATATTGCATATACCATGGACTACCAGAAGAACAAACAAATCTGTCTTGGAAGAAGTACAGCCAGAGTGCTCCTTGGAATCAAAGATGGAGGGACTTTGTCTCTTGTACTTTGGACATACTATCAGGAGGGACCAGTCCCTGGAGAAGGACATCATGCTTGGTAAGTTGAGGGTCAGTAGGGTCAGTGAAAGAGAGGAAAACCCTCAATAAGATGGATTGACATCGGCTGCAACAGTGGGCTCAAACATAGCAATAATTGTGAGGATGGCGCAGGAGTGGGCAGTGTTTTGCTCTGTTGTGCTTAGGGTCACTTCTTATGAGCCAGAACTGACTCGAGGGCACCTGCTAGTATAACAGCAACCTCTGAAGGTGGCAGACTTACTACCCCCAGGATGCTCTTGGGTTTTTATTGTTTTAATTAACTTTTTTTCCATTACAAACAAAATCTTTGTGGAACAAGATAGAAAGTGACATGCTTTCTCCTGAGTTGATAAAGACTAGATTTTTTTTTTTTAGAAACTGTAGCTCAGGCATGTTGCCTTGTGCTTTATCCTACTAAGGGAAAACGTGTGGAATCTACTCTCAGAGAGTTCCATTAATGTTCTGGGCTACTTAACCACCCTCAGTTGCTTTCTGCTGTGTTAGAATTGGAAACCCTGGTGGCCTAGTAGTTAAGAGCTACAGCTGCTAACTAAAAGGTTGGCAGTTCAAATCCACCAGGTGCTTCTTGGAAACCCTACTGGGGCAGTTCTACTCTGTTCTATTAGGGTCATTATGAGGTGGAATCGACTCAATGACAATGGGTTTGGTTTTTTGGTTTTGGTGTTAGAATTACTGCTTTCCGAATGAGGATGTCTCCTCACTTGTCTGCAAACTCAACACCTTGTATATGAGTTGGGGACACGATAATTTAAGATGACCTCACAAGAAAGTCTTATCATAGCTCCTGGATTTAGGTAGTGCTTTCCCCTTAAATCATTCAGTGACTCATCATTGCATCTATGGTATCAGTCCTGACTGGTGTAAACCAGGACTTCCTCTTGGTCCCTAGACGCATTGGTCATTTGTCCTCATTGGGGAGAACATGAGTTTTCATCTCCCGCTTACTTGCATAGATGCTTCCACACCTGTCATCACAATTTATTCCAGCCCTGTATTTGAGACGATGAACTGGATAGAGGGAAAAAATTCAGGAAAGACCTTTTCTCCTTTTACTTTTTCTAATTGAAATCGCTTGGTGAGGAGATGCTGCGAAGAGAACTTTTAAAACCAAATTTAAGCATATTTTCCGAAAATTTAAATCTTAAGATACTAAGTAAGCTACTCGAATCCTTCACGTCGCTGTGATCCAAGCAGATATAAGTCGTTACAAACATTGTTATAAATATAATTTACTGAGAGTTGCTTTGTTCTGATTATCCAAAACTGGTGTCAATAATACCCTTAGTAACCAGTTTCTGGTGACAAATGTCTATAAGCTTACTTTTGGGTATACCATCCATAGTTGGTTGTTTAGGCTGGTGCTAGAAAGTGGTGATGATGGACTCAATCTGTTGAGTATTTTTCCTTAAACGTTTGTGTATCTTGCACCACTCATAGTATCACTGCTTAACTGGTGGTGTTAAGTTCTCCAGGACTTAGGGTATCGGAATGTCTTCATGTAACTATATTTTAGCTATGTTAGACCATCTGTGTTTTACGATTCAGAGAATGAAAGTTGCATTTTTAGCCTCTGAGGAGACTAATGAAATAAATTAATAAAATAAAGTAATAAATGCTTCGGAATTCTAGTGAGCTTTGTTCGGGTGAGTGCAAAGTGATATCAGTTAAGCCAGGTCATGTGATACTTAAAGGTGTCCATGATCTGTCCCCTTCTTTTTGTACCCAGAGCGCACAGCACTAAAAGAAGTGAAACCGTGGCATTGGACTACATGCGGTAGAAGTTTCCCTTTCCCTCAGAGGAGTGGGTCTTCTACCTTAGAATGAGCGAGCGCTGGGATACTTAGTCATGGGAAGACAGTCAGTGCTGAGAACAGGGATGGCTACCGCTAGTCTTGGTCTTTTGTTGTTGCTTTTATTTCTTTTCAAAAACATGCTGATGTAGATGTGGGTGAATAACGTGGCATGTGTGCTTAGAAGCTTGCTTTGTGTCTTTCTCACTCCATTCTGTACACAAGAAAATGGTGAATGGTCAGGTGTCCATTTTCTGGTGTCCTTAAAAAAGAGGGTATGGCAAGTGTTGGTGTGTTGAGTTAGCATTGATCAAATTATTATATTTAAGACTGTGATTCAGAATGGCCCAGCAGATTGATTTCATTGCTGTCTTGATGGTGAATGGCATTTTGGATGGGCTCGTTTGGCTGGCTTGTCTTTGGGCACGAATCACAGTAGGACTCTCACAGTTGATGAGGGTTTTAGTTAGGAGTGTCAGAAATACTTTCATGACTGGATTTGCAACTTATTTCTTAATTGGAACCACTTAAAGGACCCGAGTGGTCATCTGACAGTCTTACAGTCTTAAAACTACATCAATATTCGGGAGTCTTTTGTGTACTCAGAAAATGGAAATACACAAAAATCTAGTCCTAAACGGCAGAAACTAGGTTGTAATTATTCATATTACAAAGAAATTTACCTAGGGCACATTTAAGTAAGTTCAGCAGGATAGCATTTGAGTTATAGAGCACCTTTGGAGAAAAACATCATTAGGCAAGGCCCGCCAGTATTTGCTTTAAATCAGATAAACTAGAAGTTAAATATTTCAGTTTCCCTTCTGTCCTTGCTAGACTTAATTCATGTGACTCAAGTCTGGCAAGCCAAAAATCTAAAAGTTTTTCCACCTTAATTTTCACCCTTTTTTGATTAGGCTTTTCAAGTAGGAAAAAACTCAGCATGGTAGAAGTAGGAGCAGCAGTTACAAGATCGTTCTTTGATTGAGCCCTGAACCATTGTCCTAGATTCTTTACGTGTGTCATCTTGGTCATTTCTCACAACTTTCTGATCCTATGATGTAGGTACAGCTATTATCTCCATTAGTCAGATGAGGAAATTGACACCCAGAGAGGCAACCAACTAGCAGGATTCAAACCAGTAAACTCTGACTCCAGAGCCTGTGCTTCCAACCACTCCCTCCCCTGAGAACATGATGTGTTCACCAAGTAACTATTCACTGAAAACCTGCCTTGTACAGAGCCCTCTGAGACACATCAGGGGGAAAGATGGGCGAGAAGGAATGTGTGACTAGGTTTCTGGCTTCCAGAAATGGTGACTAAAACATCCATGAAATAGCTTCTTTGACCTTGTATTTAGCCATCACTTCTGGGGAAGGTCAGAAGGGGAGGTCAGATGTCCTGGAGAAGAGAGGCTTGCAGGGGTAGCGTCATCACACTGAGAGAAGAGGTCAGCAAGACCCTAAAGAGAGCATTTGGAACCTGCGTGATGGGAGAGACCTGTTGAAAAGGTGGGGTTAAGTCCTCAGCAAATTCAGCTGGATGATGAAATTTTCACCAAGCTCCATTAGAAAGGTCAGAGCTTATGAACTCTTACTGGAAAGGAGGCTGGTCTTTCTCATGGTAGGGAGATGCCCTGGAAATGGAAGAGGGTGGGTCTTGGACTCTGGGCTTTTGCGGGTCGTCTCTGTGGTAGGTAGTTGGGGCTCTCCTGTCCCTTAAAGCCTTTGTTGTGGCCCAGTCCCCTTCTAACATCGATTGGTAAAAGACCTGGCGAGACTTCAGCCGCTTACTTTGGACATGTCATCAGGAAAGACCATTTGCTAGAAATGGACATCATTGTTTGTACAGGGTCAGTGAAAATGAGGGAGACCCTCAGTGAGATGGATTGATGCCTAGCCAAAACAATGGACTCACACATACCAACCCTCATGAAGATGGCACAGGACCGGGCAACATGTTGTACATGAGGTCGTCATGAGTTAGAACAACTAGACAGCAACCAACGACAGCAACAAAAGTGCCTGTGTTCTGCTTCAAAGTAGGAATCGTATGTTGGTCAGTTTTGAAGACACTTTCTGGAAACTGTAAGCTCTGTCAGCATTTAGGGGATCTAGTTTTGTTTTGGATTTCTGTGGCGCCAATGCCTTGAAAATAGGCCTGTTGTTATTTCTATTAAGATAGGTTATTTTTAACATATAAACTTGAGATTTTGCCTCAGTTGGTATGGGGGGATCAGGATTGATGATCTAAGAGGACCAATGACCTATGACAAGTGAAACCCAGGCAGCAGTTAAACATTGGATCTAATATCTATCCCAATCCTCAATTTTGTTTAAATTCAAGGGAGCTAGACTTAGGAGGTATTGTTTCTGCCTTTTAAAAAGTTGGAGCCTCATGGACTGACTGGAGGATGGATGAATTCAGGACATTCACCCAGAGGCACCTTGGGAGAAAGGCCTGGTGATTGACTTCCAAAAAATCAGCCATTGAGAATCCTGTGGAGCACAGTTCTACCCAGACACACATGGGGTTGCCATGAGTTAGCGTTGACTGGATGGGAGCTGTTTGTTTTTTTTACCTCAAAGAGTTCTGGGATGGGGTTGCCATTGTGCCTTGTCCCCACCACTTTTGGGAGAGTGGGGTCTGAAGCAAGTCATGAAGGGGTAGGTCTTGAATTGCAATGAGCACTTAATTTTCTGCTTCCCGTTTCTTTCTGATGGGTCTCTGGGGAAGGGTGGTTTTGAAATTAGTAGCAAATAGAGAATTTCAGCCATTGTGCCACCAGCTCAATTATAACTGACCTATCTTCTCTGTTTAACCCGTTGCCGTCAAGTTGATCCCAACTCATAGCGACCCTATAGGACAGAATAGAACTGCCCCATAGGGTTTCCAGGGAGCAACTGGTGGATTCAAACTGATAACTTTTGGTTAGCAGCCGAGCTCTTAACCACTGCACCACCAGGGCTCCTCTTCTCTGTTTAGTACTGTTATTATTTTGGTCGCGTCAGCACAGTCGCTTCAGCAGACGAATAGTGAAAAGGAATCTGGATTAGGAGGCCTGAATCCTGCGTCCTTTTGTCTCACTTTTCAAGCACGCCAGCAGGAACTGTCCTTGACACCTGCAAGGAACCAGGCTCCGATTGGAATGCCAGGATGTGTACAACCTGGGCCCAACTCTAACACCAGTCCTCAGAGCAAGGAGACAGCATCTGCTAGATTGTAAGGACGTGCATAGGACCTGGGAGTGGGAAGTGGTTGGGAAAGGGGAAGTGAGGTCTTAAAATGTGAAGGGTCTGCCACGTGGAGAAGGGTGTGGGGAGAGGTAAAAACGACTTCTAGGCAAAAGAACAGTAACGACAGGCCCTGGAGTATGAAAGCATGAGGCTTATTTGGGGACAGGGTATGGCAAGAAGTCCAGTGCGACTAGAGCATAGGGCTTGGGGGAGGTGTTGGGTGTCCAGTTGTGAGGAGTGTGGACATGTGACTCTTTTTAACAGCCTGGGTCTAGATTGTGTAGACAGTGGGGGCCGTCAGGTGCTTTTAAGCAGGACATGATGCAAGCGGCACTGTGCTACAGAAAGACAGCACAGCTAACCCTTTAGAAAAAGGAGGCCGGGAAGAGACAGTGTGCTCAGTGAAATGCAGAACGAACTTAGAATTTGGTACCATATTTAACAAAATAGTTTCTTCCGTTCCCCCGCCCAAGAGATTTTAAGCCCAGGACATGTGGGCTGCCTTCTGAAGAGTTGTTAAATGATCGTTGAAGGGTGGGGATATTTATCTCCAGCAAATAGACTTCAGTCCAACAATGTTTAAACTTCCTTCATTGTCTCATACTAATTGGTACTTATTTAAACTCATCATTTTCCAGAACTGTTTAGTGGACAGACTGTTTTCTTTTCCCTCAAAGATACTGAGGTGGACCTGGGAGTCGACTTGAGGTGTACTTAGTAAAATGCGATTTATTCATTAGAATCGCCGTTTTGCTAGCTGGGAGTCATGTGGGTGGGCTAGGTGGGAACAGCAGAGGGCTAGCTTACTTACAGTGTTGGATGAAGGCTCCTTGGGCTGAAGGCCTCTCTCTGGTGGTGATAGAATCCATTCATAAAGATGGCGCTGATGCTTACCTGAATAGCATTTGCACCCCATCCCTGTAACCTCCGCCTCATAGATGTTCCCACCCTGATCCTACCTCCCTCACTACAGATGAAGTCAGCCCTGAGAAGAAGAAGCACTCTGCCCAAGACTTACAAAACCTGGGTGCTTGGAAGGAAGTTGGGTAGCAGGCCCAAAAGACAATTGTTGTTAGCTGCTGTTGAGTCAGCTCCGACTCATGGCGACCCCACATAAACATAAGGAAACATTGCCTGGTCCTGTGCCATCTTCACAGTCATTGCGATGCTCAAGTCCATTGTTGCAGCTACTGTGTATCTTGAGTGCCTTCTAGTCTAGGGGCTCATTTTCCAGCACTATATCGGACAGTATTCTGTTGTGAGCCATAAGGTTTTTCATTGGCTAATATTTGACAGTAAATTGCCAGGCCTTTCTTTGTAGTCTGTCTTAAAAAAAATTTTTTTTTTTTTTTCTCCCTAGTCTGTCTTAGCCTGGAAGCTCCACTGAAACCTGTTCATCATGGGTGACCCTGCTTCCAGCATCACAGGAACACACAAACCACCACAGTACAACAAACTGACAGGCGGGTGGTAGAAAAGACAGGGGGTTATTAATTGTTGTAGAGCCATGATGCTGTCTTTTAGGTTTTCAGAAGCCTCTGGCCATTGGGGAGGTGATATTAAATTTTTTATAGGTCTGACTTTATAAATTTCAATGCCTGTACTCACTGACGAAGGGGGGGCCTATCTGTAAAAACTTGGGCATGGCTGAGAGGGTTGTGAAAACTGGACAGGCCCCCTGTAAATTTGGTAGGTTGGGCAGGATCTATACCTTAAAGTTAAAAATTTCATCACCTAAAATGGATTTATGTATTTTATGATTGCAACTGCCTACACCAGAAATCAAGACAATTTGTTGGCAGCCTTTTTTTGTGTAGTTTTGTTTTTTGGGTTGTGCTCTCATTTGAGCTAGAATCATGCCAGAGGAAGTGGGATGCTGGTAAACTGTAGCAGGGCTTTGTGTGGCCAGCAGGGGAGTCAGGGTGGGAAATGGGGCCTCTGGAAGTACTGCTGAGTGCATTCCTTTTGCCTCTGTGACCGGTCGGGGCACACTAGTCGGGAAAGCAAAGCACCGTAATGTTCAGGGCACCGTGCTGGGCGGTTGCTCGTTACTCCGTGTATGTAATCGGCAGCACCACCTTATGAGGTATAGGAATTACTCTCTCATTTTCAAAGACAGGAAACTGAGGCTGAGACGTGAACGCTTGTGAGTTCATACAGCTACCAGGAAGCTTTACAGCTCATCCTTTGTCATAGATAATCTGACCACCCCTGGAATCTGGAGAGTTCTTAACTGAGCAGCTCTGAGCTGCTTGACTCAGTTCATTTGCCTTGATTCTTCTCAACACTTTGCTTAGATTTGAGCGGAACACATTATTCGAATGCTTCAGAATTCATTTGAAATAACCTTAGTTGAGTAGCTACTACGTTTAAAAGGTCACTAGGTCTAGACGTGGTGAAGCCTGGTGGGTCTTGCCTTTGGGCCATTTGCATTATGACCAGGATTTCCAGTGAGTGAGGATCCTGAGCTGAGTGCCCACAGCAAGGCCTAGGGAGCCTATAGGAGTCGTGCCCGCGCTTCCTGGAGGAGCTGACAGCCTAGTGGGAAAGTGCAGGGTTGGTTTGGAGTTTAGGGTGTAATTTGGTGTTGAGGATGGTGTACTAGAAGATGATAGGGTTGGAGGGTACGTGGGGCCAGGGCAGGGGGCCGAATTTGAACTTTCCTTCTGTAAAAAGGAGGGAGTTGCGTAAGAGTTTTTGAGCAGAGAAGGGACAGGTTGACTTGTTGGCCCTGGAGACAGCCTCAGAAGGGGACCTGCTCAAAAGGGAAGCCATGGCTGCATCTGCGCCGTCCGTGGCTGCAGTGGAGCACTTCAGTGTTTATTTCTGGCCTGAGGCAGGGAGCGCATCCCACGTCAGCTGGGACAGGATGGACTGAGCCACGCTCAGGAGCTCTGAATTGCCTTAAGCCACTGGAGTGATGTCTACATGGGGGGAAACTTTATTTCTGTACATCCGTAGACTTGTTTGAAGACTGAATCACATACTCTGGCTGCTTAATATTTGACTTCTTAGTTACCAACTCCAGGTGAGCACCCCAAGAGGGTGATGTGTTTCAGGAAGGGTGTGACAGACCTGCCTTCAGCGTAGCCTCCACCATAGGTTTTGGTTGGGATCCCTTTTGCCTGGTTGCCCCTTTTGGGTGCTTGTTCACTTACACGACATATTGTGTTTACAGTGTTGGTACAGTATGTAGGTTATGTATTTAATATCACTGGTTTACTGAAGGCATTGTTTTCCATTAGGGACTCAAAAGCTTGCCCAGCACATCTTTGTCCTTGGATGTTGTGTATTGAGTCAGGAGAACACGTGGAGCCTGTGGGCTCACCTGGCTCACCTGCTCGAGGCCTCAGGTATTGGTAGCTGTGGGGCTTGAGCCCAGTCTCCCAACTCCCCCCGTCCTCACTCTCCATTTGTGAATCACGCTGGCTGGGTCGTTGGCTGTTGGTATTCCTGGTGGTGACAGATAAGCTGCCATTCTCTGCCCCAGCCCAAAAGGAGAGAAGGGCAACATTGGGTCTGGATGTATGACTTTGACTGATAATTCCTCCAAGTCATTTTTACCCTCCACAGCCAAAACCCTGCAAAGTAGAAACCTCCTTTCCATTCCTGTCCTGTGCTCTTTCAACCTTCTGATGAAGCCACATGTGCCTAGAAGAGAGGCAGCAGAGCCAGGGCTGACATAACCCACACACTTCAGCCATCACCCCGTGACTCAGATTCAGTGGTGTTGTCTTTTCACAACCACCACAAGCCCATTGGGGTCTCTGCTCAGCGCCTGGTATCGAGAGCCTCTAACTCACTGTGCTTATGCCGCCTCCTGTTTCAAATGCTAGCTGTGGGCCCCACTAGTGAAGGATGCCTTCCTTGCCCTCTCCCCATTCACTTTGGTTAACAGTAATTTTCAAAAGGCCGAGATGGCCCCATCATGTGGCCACCATGTTAAATGCTTTGTGTGCCTTGTCTCTGTTAGTCCACAGAGTGGGCCTGTCCAGTTGGTGTAACTATCCTTATTCTGCAGTTGTAAGAAAGATGGGATTTGGAGAGATCATCCTGATCAAGTCAGATACTCTTTATATGTAGGAGGCACTGGATCCCCACTTTCTGTACTTGATCTCATTGAATCCGTGCATCAACCTTTTGAGGTCATTGCTATCTCCATCTTACAGATGGGGAAGCTGAGATTCAGCGTTTCATTAACTTGCTCAAGGTCAGTCCAGCTAATAAGTCACAAAGCCAGAATTTGAACTCAGACCAGAGTACTCTAGTACAAGTGCTCCTAATCTTCTCTGGTTTGCTTTTGCTTGTTAAGTAATAATTTCTAGTTTGGGATGATGTAAGGTTGATGACCTTTACTGAATTTGTTTCTAATGCTTTTTGCATTTTAGGAGGGGGAAGAGAGAGAGCTAACATTCATCAGGCCCTCATTAAGTTTCAGGCACGTATTGTGTTCATCCCACCAGAGTGTGAGCTCCATGAGGGCTTGTTCTTTCTGTCTGTTTTGTTCCTGGTGCAGCCTAGGCATTTACAGTAGTGCCTGGCACATACCGGTGCTCAATAAATATTGGCTGAATGAATGAATGAGGCAGGGGTTATTTTACCCGTTTTACAGGTGGAGACAGATTAGTTGGGTAACTTGCCCGTAGGCACACACCGTGGTTGGAAACTGCTTTTGCTTTTCACACCACGGGTCCTTCTTTTTTTCTTTATTTTATTAAACAGACCTCCTTTATGCATAAATGGGGGTAATCAGATCTATGTCGTCATGGATTGTGGAGTATTATATAAATAACACTGTAAATACTTGGCCTGTGTCTGGCATCGTGTAAGCTTCTGATAGGTGGTGGTGTGTGTGCTGTGTTTGAAGCTTCTCTCCTGAATTTGCCTTCATTTTGGACAGGGTTGCCACACAGATGAGTAAAGCTGAAAATGTGCTAGCTACTGAAACTCTTAAAAAATGTTTTATCAATCTGACATTCCTATCTTTGCTCTGCTGTCTGTCGGGCGACACGTGTAGTAAAATGGGTGAAGTCAGTTTAACAGCACCCTGGGCAAGTGGACAAGTAGCTGCTCCGGGATTGGTTTGATGAAACGGTATTTGCATCTTCTCTGCTTACAATCCTGCACTCTCGCCCTGGGAGGAACTGCAGGGATCACACTCCAGTTACACCCCCTTAATTGACAGGTGAGGAGAATGAGGCCCGGAGAGATGCAATGGGTGGGCTGGAAATGGAACCTCGTCTCCTGCGGTAGATGCTCTGAGGTATCAGGGCACACCTGCCCCATCCAGCCTGCATTTCTGTCCTCAGTGGGCTTGTCTGAGCGCTTCTCTAGAGCCACAGGTGTTACTGCTGATGCACTTATTGACAGGTGTTGTCAGTGTTCCACCAAGAGCCAGTCAGTCAAAACCACACTACTATCTAAACATTTTTCCTCATTAGAAAGTGTTCACATTCACTCTAGGTAATACCAGGGGGTATGAAGAAGATAGACGACCCATTATCCTGTCGCTCAGATTACAAAGGAAATATTCCTAAGTATTAAAAATTGTTCTTCCCGTTAGATGTTTGTTTTTTATTGTGCATATAATTCATGTTCATTGTAGAAAAACTGTTTAAGTGAACAAAAAGGAAAGAAATCCTAATAAAACAAAAAAGATTAGAAAATGAAATTATTTTCTCCCATGATTCAGAGATACACACACCATTGATAATGTACTATATATCCTGCTACATGGTCTTCTATGGGTATATACACATATATAAAAATGGCATTTATTGCATTTGCAGACAATAGAATACAAAAATCCCACTTTGCACTTGTCTTTAAGATAATTATGCCACATGTATTAAAAATTTAATATGATAAATATTTTCTGACTATTAAATATTCTTTGACATGAAAATCACATTATTTTGATGTGGCATAATACTTTTTTTTTTTTTTTTAAATCATGGATTGGTGTTTAAGGGATTCTTCCTGGTTAAATGAACGACCTAGGATTAAAATTTCTACTGTACATGTTAAATACATAGTTAATCAGAAATTGATTTATTCTAAAGGGGAACATACTGAACAGACAGAATGTATTTTTTGGAAAGGGTATGATCCGTCATGCTATTACCTTGAACAGCTGAGAGTCACCGATTAAAAACAAATTGAGCAATTCAAAAAATCTAAAGGATCACATTCTCTTAAGAGGAAGATGTTTTACCTCTTACATGGGACATTGTGCTGCAGAGATTCCAAACGATACGATACTTACCTGTGGTTGTAGATTTATGCTTTAATCAATGTCATGTTATTTGGACATTCTAGCACAGTTTTTCCCAATCTTTTCAGGTATAAGGCTGTCTTTTAATGTTAAAAAAAAATTTTAAGCCCATGCATGATTTTAATTATATTTTTAGAATCTGTTGGGGAAGCTGTATTGACAAAAAGTTCTTTTAAAATAACATTTTTAGTGGGCTGTATCTTTATGACAACAGCATCTTCATACATTTGTAAAATAGGGGTACAATATGGAAGATTGACTTGATGAGCATATGAATAAGTGTATCCCTTGAAATAACTCCCTAGAGGACCCCTGCCCCATAGGAAGACAGATACTAACAGATACTACAAATGAATAATTCTAAGGTCTAAGTCATGAAAGTAACTATTAAGTCAACTCTGAACTGCAAGTAGAATTCTTTAACTCCACGAGCTGTTGTGTAGGTGGAGAAGGGAAGGCAAACAGATCTGAAGTCCATTGTGTCACAAATCATGAAGATGCGTTTTGTTTCCTACCTGTTCATCTCCTGAACAGTGTCTAGAGCTGCCCTTAACATCACCTTGATCTCATCGTTTCAAAGGAAAGAATGTTAAGACAGATGAATTGAATCAGCCAGATTGTCAGAGATTTCAACATACCTCGTGACATGTCTCACTTGGCTCTCTTAATTAATCTAATATGACCTGTTAGAGAAAGAACTGGATGTGTTAGCCAGGAGACTAGCTTGATTATGGTTAATGAAAAGATAATAAAACCTTGTGCCTCAGTTTTTCCATCTGCAAAATGGGCAAAATATCTTCCCTTGATCATGGCCTTAGGGGGTGACATAATGACACCCTTATGCAGTATTTTCTTTCTTTTTAGTCAGTAAAAGCAAACAGAAAAACCTTTGTGAGGAAAGAAACTATTGTACTTTCATATAAAGGAAAAGTGCCATCACTCTAAGGGGAATTCTGAACATCCTGAAAGCTTTACAGCAAAGGAACAGCCAGAAGACCAGTCAGTGGAATGAGACCCCCTCAAAAACCTTATCTCCACTCCTTTCCTCTCTTTAAAATGAGGGTGCTAGTAACTTAGTTATTACTCAGCAGTGATGCTTCCCATGAAGGCTGTCCTTGGGTTCTGACAACAAAGTTCTTATACTGTTTAGCCCCCTTAAAATGGACGAGGGGCCTCATCTCTTGAGATTTCTTTTATTATCTGAATGAAACGCACCCCAGTGTTGCATCTTTTTTCTAGAAATCCGGGCTGGTAGTAGGTGTTCTGTTTAAGTTTTATGCAGTGTCTGTGTATTTTCAACATGTTTCATGTGATATTTGGCTTTGATGGGCTTTTCAGGAAGTCTTCAGCAGTGTCTTAGCAAAATGGGGTGCACAATAAGTACATATTAACTTAGAGCGAAGAGTGAGGTATGGGAATCCAGGACACCAAAAACACCCTGTTGTTTGGGTTTCTTACAAGTAATAAAACTGGCTTTTACAGAACAGGGAAAACTACTTTTATGAAGAGGTCGACATGTGACCGGAGAGGCAGCAGACCTGGGTAAAGGGCTCTGCTCTCTAGTACATGGAGTGTGGCTGTTGCCATCTGTGCAGTGGGACCCATACCTCCTCTGACCACTGGTGCCCTCTGTGGTGAGGCCCCTGGGTACTAGGCCATCAAAGGCAACAGTTACTTTTGTTGGATACTGACCTCACAAAGGTTTCTGGGGAAAGAACCCTCCAAACATAACGTCAGGAATTCCAAAGCACTTTTACAATTCCGATTCCAGTAGAGGTTGGATTAGAAAGGGGACTCTGTCAGCACCCTCTCTTCTGCCTTTGTTTTGTAGATGTTAGTTATTATTATTTTTTTAATAGAAATGAGTTATCAGTTTTATCTTAAGGATTTGGGGTTTGCTTTGTTTTGAAAAATTATTTAATGAGGGCTTTTTTTTTTTTTCAACTTCGGTAGCTTTCTTCAGGTCCCAATGACTAGGCAACATAGAGATATAGTAAATAAGCTCTTAGTAAGAGATATTATTTGAAGAGGGGGCCTATGAATACATAATAAATTTATGAATACGTAAGTGAAGTTTGCTCTGAATCTACCTTATTTTTTGAGCAGGAGAAAAGATGATTTTTAAGGCCTGTTCGTGCACAAAGTAGTGAGTAACAAGTCTCAAAAAGCCATTTAGATCTATCTATAAACAAAGCGTAAATATCTTTCTTCAAAATGAATTGAGTTCTGAACTTTGATGCTTTCAAGAGTGCTTTATTATCAGGTGGCTTGTAAGAGCATGTCGTTAATCAGATGTGTGTGTTTCCCTTAGAATTTCATTAAAAAGGTATGCATCAGTTCACATCCCCTACATGAGGGGGCAGCGAAAACAGAAACTTGATAGAAATATTGAGGAGGGGAAAAGATAAAGCCACCAGTGGCACCTGGGCCTCCTTTCACTTCCTTTCCCAGCCCGGCCCCCTTGAGGGGTTTTTGTGTTCTTCAAGAAGATGGAGGAAGCTGCTGCAGTTGGGGTGATCACTCCAGGTCTTAGGGTTTCACTGGATCTGTGAACAGAGCAGAGAGGAAGGGAGTGGCTCAGGACTGGAAGTTCCTTCTCCAAAGCCTTGCTGACTCTTCACAGTCCTATCCCGAGGCAGTCCTCATCTGGGAGGGGAAGCAAAGACTGTGCTCTCTGGGTTCATCCTGAGCCTTGCCCCGGGCCACCCAGGGAAGGACCTGTCTTCTGGAAAGCCTGCTGGGAGGGGAACAGGGAGTTGGGATTGGGGGGGCAGGCTGCTGTAGTTACTGCCATTGTTTGAGTACAGACTGAGCTATGGCTCAGAAGTTGTTTGTTTCTTGGCTTTTTTCTCCAGATTTTGACATTAAATGAATGCATTCAGTAGATTTGTGGTTTGCTAATATGGGCATAATATACATCTACATATTTGGGTGCTGAATATATATATAGGCAAATAAAACCAAGAAGTTAGATGCTAAACTAGTTGTTGTTTTACTGATTAACTGAAACTAGCCTAACTGGCCGAACTGTTGGAGCCAAACTACTCCAGGTGGTAATTTTTGTTTGATCTACTAAAAAAGTTCCTGGGAAAGGTGAAGTGTTAAATCAAGGAGAGGAAGGCTAGTTCTCCATAAATTCTGTGTTGGCCCGCCCTCTGTGGTGCTGGAAGGGAAGGATGGGTGAACGAGTCACTTCACGGCCGCCTGACTCCTCCTCTTCCTCTCACTGCCTGGGGCTGCAGCTTCACTTTTCAGAGCATTGCTCTGCTGTAGGCCAGGGTTGTATGTTAAGAGTATTTTTCAGTATTATCACTTATCACTCTGAGACTTTCCTTGCATATTCAGGAGTAACTAGTGTAACCCTTTAGTTCTTTTCAGAAGCCCTCATCACTTACTTATGCCCAGTCAGGAAGATGAATAATGTTAACTGATTTACTGTCACTGCAAAAAAAGCATTAGTTAATTAGACTTTTATACCTCAGTCAGATGGCATTAGACACCCTTTGTGCACTTTAACTCAAGGATGTTAAAGACCTAAATCTTTGAGAAAAAAGAAGAGAAAGAAAAAGGACAGGCACTTTTCCAGTTTAAGCTGCCTGTTGGTCCATGTTAATTAGGCATTTGTCCCCTAGGCTGGAGGTGATAGAAAGTGCCAGTTACTGTGGTATTTAACTGACAGCAGACTATCGTCCAAGTGATTGAGTTGGGCCCAGAATTTTCTCTTAATTGGTGGGAAGGAAAACTTAGGCACACACCCAGAATAAGGAAGAAACTTACATTTCACATTTAAAAATTGTATAGGATCTGGAGAACACTTGTGTATTTTTCTTTTTTATTGGTTAAAATATACAGATTAAAAACTAACAACAGAGTCTCCTCCAAATCTTGAGCTACCCAAAATGATTAGCTTTGTAAGCCTTCAGTAAATGAAAGTTTAGTAGTAATTGTTATCCAAGGTCAAAAAGTTGTTCTTGTTATGCAAGGCTTTTATACATGTACTTGTCTGTCTATTTGACACTATTTTAAAAATGTTCTAGAAATTGACACTTAATTTTCCATCTTACAGTCAGATTTCTTTGTTGATACCAGAAATTCTAAAGTGGATTAAAGCATCAAACCGTATATACATTTTAAACCAATATATGGTGGCATACTAAAAGAAAACCGTTGTAATGGTTTCATGGGAGTAATTAGATGAAGTGTCCTTGTAAAAAAAAAAAAAAAAGATTTAAGCAGCTTCTTCCTAGTTGCTGGAGAAGGTAATCCTCAGTGGCAAGAGTGTAGTTTACTTTATTCATGAGGTATGTAAAACAATCCCAAAAATAATGAGAAGATTTTTTCAAACTCGGGGTAGCCTTATTTGACTTTAAATCTTACTCATTTTGTCTGTGGTTTCTAGCCAAGGGTTCACACTTGGGAGAACACATCATTTTTAGTACTGAACTACTTTTTCGTGCACTGAATGAATGCAATATGTTAACACTCCTGTATGGCCCAGAATTGCTTGGCTGCCCCTTGCCCTGCCTGCCTGGTACTGGCTGAAAAGGTACCATTGTTTGTTCTGCAAACACTGGGTGATGTTTGTTTCCAAGGTGACTGGTTCTATTGCTGCCCTTTAAGCTAGGGGGGATGGGGGAAGAGAGAAAGTTGGCTTTAAACACCTGAGAGCATCTTGTTCTGGATACAGTCTGTGTGTGTGTATGTGTGTAAGTTGAAATTTTCTTTTAACTGAGGTAATTGGAGAACAAAGGAATAGTGTAGAAATGGGAGGAAGAGACTATTAGTGAATTAAGAATATCAGTAAGTTTTGATATTTAACTCAATATGCTTAGAGTGAATACAATAAGAAAAGTTAGAATTAAAGATCTGATTAGACTGAAATTAACTGTGTTTACATTTGGAAAACTAAAGGGTTAAGGGAAGAAAATATTTTAGCTGATTACTGTTGAAATGTTGTATTTATTTTTGTATAAATTAGTTCCTCAGAAACCTATAAGCAGGTATTTAAATGAATAAATGTTTAAGAGTATAATTAAAATAGGTTATTGATCTGGTAGTTGGGTCTTCTATAAGAATTGTGAAAGAACATGAGATATAAACAGATTTGTTGCAGTTTTAAGTTCTGTGAAGAAAAGAAAGAAAAATCTGTTAAATAATTGAAGTATATTTGTGCCAAAACTTTTCTAAAAAGATAACAAAAATGCAGAAAAATAATAGCATCTTTTCATATTGGTGATGAATATTGACATTCATTAGACTGGAAATTTGTTATTTCATCAGTTAAAATTTTAGGTTCAAAAATAGGAAAAAAAAAAATCTTTCTTGGTCTGGTCCTCCACCTCCCTCCCCTTTTTATTGGACATGGATGCTGTTAACAGAACTTTGCCTTTCGCTCCTATCGGGTTTAGTACAGTTCACGCGCAGGTTTCAGTAAACATTAACTACTTTTATCAGGGCTTGCAGTGTGCTGAATGGTTAGCAAAGAGTGTGTACTGCAAGGGACAGATGAAAATGAGAGATTCCAAGGTCATATGGATGGTAGAATTTTTAAAAATTATTGAGAATTTAGGGAAAAGACAACACGTTTCATGCTTTAGGATAAATATCCCCTCTTTGAAAATTATTGAGAATTTAGGTTAAAGACAACACGTTTCACACTTTAGGATAAATATCCCCTCTTTAGTTATGTGGGCCTAAGACAAGGCTACTTTGCCTAGCATTTTTATGTACTGAGGCTAAAACAGATTTGTTCAGATGCTCCATCTGAGTGGTGAGGAAAGTGATTTTAGAACATTGTTTTTTCTTTCCTATTTTTTTTTCTATGTTCATTAAAAAGAAATAGATTTACTCAGGGCTGACTTCTAGGATGAAAAGTTCTCAATGTAACATTTAATTATGGTGATTCTGAAAGATCTTTTTCAATTTTTTAGGGATTTCCCTTTCTCCAGGATTACTGGGGATTGTCCTCTGATAATCAGTTTGATTTCCGGAGTTGGCACAATAAGTCATAAACCAAGTGGTAGAATGAAATATTGCTAAGTATAAACAAAATATAGGGTAAAACATGCGTGTTTCAAAAATCGTATTCTAAAACATTTGCCTCTATCCTAGAAAATAGTAATTTGTATTTATTTTTGACTTAAAATGACACGTAAGTTTTAAGGTTACTTAGAATAAAAATTATTCTCCACCTGCCCTTCCATGCAGCGTGTATCGTAGCACTAGGAGTTTGCCACTGGGCATCCTTTAAGTCCCTTAGCTGGACAGTCGTTTACAGGTCTGTTGAAACGATTATGGCAAACAAGTCTGCAGGTTTAGAGTTGTGAAGAGAAAACGAATGCCCTTTAGGATTTTGAAGCGTTGACTCGCCCCTGGAAGATGGACTTTCCTGTCCTCTTCTGGCCCAGGTTTGTAAGCGTTAGGAATGCGGGTGGTTGGATTGGTTAGGTTTAAATATAGCTCAGGGAGTGAAGTATTCAGTGGAAAGATCTGCTGGGCGCCGCCGGGCACCGTCCACCCCGTAGCTGTTCTTGGGGAGGTGAACCTGGGCAGGCAGGACCCTTCCCGAGGAGGAAGGAGAAGGCCAGCCCGCCACGGGCTCCATGCAGCGGACCCCGTGTAAAGCGAGCTCCACCTAAGGGAAACGAAAGTTTTCATACAACTACGCGCGGGAGCCGCCGTCTCGGGAAACTCGAGTTCGTTTCCCTTCTCCCAGGAGGGCGGCGAATGGCCGGCCGGGGTCTCTGGAACCGACCATCCGGCTCCGGCCGCCCGCCCTCTCTCGGCTCCCGCCTTGGGTGACACCTTGTGCAGGGAAGGAGCCCGTCAGTCAGGGCGGCGGGCGCCGATTGGCTCGCCGGGCGGCGGGGCGGGGCCTGTGGGGGGGTGGAGCCTGGCCCCTCGGACTTTGGCCCGCGGCTTCCTGCGGCGAGCGGCGCGGACCGGCGGGCGCGGGCGGGTGGCGAGGAGGCGGTGTTTGGAGCCAGCTTTCTGCTGTGAGGGAGCGTCTGCATCTCGCAGGAGACCTTGACGTGCTCGGCACCGCCACGGGCAGAGCTGCATCTGACTGCTGAAGTAACCATTTAATGAACAACCAAAGATCCTCAAAGAGCCCGTTAAAGGTTGAGGTTGTTAAAAAAAAAAAAAGAATTCCTCCCTAGGGGGTATGAGGAAATGTGGACGCTCTGAGGGAGTCGCTCTTTTTCTTTTTTTTTTTTTATTATAAATTTGCCCATTTAGTCTATGGTCTTTTTTTTTTTTTTTCCAGACGTTTTGCGTAAGCATGAGCTACACCACATTTTGTACTTATTTCCCAGTATCGGTCTACTTTAAAACATTTTGTTTACCTGATGGCTGTTTTTAAATGAAAAGTTATTAATTAGAAAATTATCCACTAAGTGCCCCCCCCCTTTTTTTTAAGAGGAGGGGTGGCAGAGATTACCAGCAGTTAATTTGGAACCGGAGGGAATAGGAATTGGTGTAGGAGAAAGTAGAGGGGAACCGCTGGTGTGTAATTAGACCAGGAAAATGTCAGCAATAGGTCTACTGAGCTGGAAGCCGGACAGCTTCTGCCACCGGCTGCTTCTGGCCCCTTCTGCAGAGTTATTAAGCAACGTTTTCCCCTTTCTAAAATGATTTGCCTTCTGAAGATGAAGCCAGAGGGGCGAAACAGCCTGTTTAACCCACAGCTGCTTCACGTGTTCAGTCCTCAGCTGGGAGTTCAGTCTGACTCATTTCACAGCCATGCTGGAGTTAGAACCCGGTGCCCCTGTCATTTTGCACCCTGCCTCTTCAGTCACCCCTCCTGAAAGTGGAGTGCCCCTGTCATCTCCCCATTTGGTGATCTACCTCAACAGTCTCTATGGCCAGAATCGGTTTGATAATAGTAATAACCTGTTCAGCTGTGATGCAGTTTCTTAGTGTTCAGTATTTAAAGGACCTAACCAGTGAGTACAGCAGATGCTTGTTTGGTAACGATCAGCGTTAGGACTGATGGCTAAAGGCCACCTGCCACGGCGGCACCTTGCTGAGTGTGATCTTTCTTCCTCCGAGACAGTCCGTGTGGTCAGGCCTCACCGCTGGGCAGGCCCACTCTGTGACTGAGACACCTGTGGATGTAGCACGTGGCTCCTGCTGCTCCACTCTGCAGCCATGTGACTGGCAAAACCACCCAGCAGCCAGCTTTCTGAACCAGGGGCACTACCATCTGCACCCGGAGGCTGTGCCCCTGCTCTGTGAGCAGGATATGAATGTAGAACAATTTCAGTGGCTTACATTGTACCACCTTTTTGACTTGTCTCATTTTCTGTATGCCTTATTTTTATGCCACTTCCCCCTGGGCTGAAGCATATAAAACAGTGATTCTTAACCAGGGAAAACTTTTCCACAATACACATGCCAGGGCCCCACCCCAGGAGATTCTGATTCAGTAGGTCTGGCTTAAGGCTAGGGCATGTCCATTTTGAAAAAGTTTCCCAGGTGATTCTAATAAATACCTCTAATCAGGCTTCGATAACTGTGTTATAAACAGGTTATTTTTACACATGTGTTTGAAACTTGTGTTGAGATGAATGAATACATTTGAGCCACTGGGACTTTTTAAAAAAATATTTATTAAAGAGTTGTTGTGTACCGTCGAGTTGATTCTGACTCATAGTGGCCCTACAGGACCACTGTTCCACAGGATTTCCTAGTATGTAATCTTTACGAGAGCAGATTGCCAGGTCTTCCACGGACTACTGGTGGGTTCAGACCCTTCAGTTAGCAGCTGAGCACTTAACCATTGGGCCACCAGGGCTCCATGCTGAAAGAGTTAGGAGATGGTAAATAAACCTAGAAATTCTTCTGTATGTTGCTTGCTTGTTGCAAACCTGAGTTTCCTATTAAATGAGGTGTCGTGGTACCTGTGCTAGCACCCTGACAGGCCGCCTGCCTGGTAGGTGTAAATGCCACTAATTAATTTTTTAAGAAGTTGGAGCTCTGACAGAATTACCAGGGATGCTGAGTAGCTGGTACCAGATGTTTCTTTTGTTAGGGACATGGAGAGTCAGTGTCACAGCAATAAGGCTGTGGATGTTAACCCCATGAACTGGGGCTATGGATTTTGGGGATGTTGAATATTTTCTTAAAACCAGAAAGGGTGAGGAAGGCTTCAGATTCTGGTTTCTACTCAGGCCTTTTCCCTCGAGAGGATCCTTGCAATACTGTATTGTCTTCTGTAGAGGTGTTTAGTCAGTTATCATTAGGCCCAGCTCTTGTTGGAAAAGGGTAAGTGGTACTCGGGGCCTCTTTATCTAGACCTCTAGCTCACCGTTTTGCCACAGCTGCAGTGACAGCCTGCCTTTCTAACTGAATTCAGTTCTCTCTCCACTCCTTTTTTGTGGAACAACAGGAAAGTCAGCCGCTCATCATTTCGTTTGCAGACTTTATAGCCTCTGAACAGCCTCTGGGTTTGCAGTTTATGAATGCACCATTTGTTGTTTTGAGCACAACTGTTAGATACAACTGGCGGGCCAGCCCACTCTGCCTGAGACCAGCGGGCATCACTGTGGCCTTTTTTTTTTTAAACTTTTTTTGTGTGCATAGGCCTCATTTTTGCTTTAAATACCACCATTTTGTTTACATTAGAGTTTCTTTGACCCAGGTTACATTTTTCAAATGTAAGTTTTAGAAATAAAGACTTAATTTGCTTAAACTGTTAGTGTAGAGTTCTGAATAAATGCAAGTATTTAACTTTTTAAAGGAGGAGATTATTTTTGTTGCTTGATTTTGCCTGCGTGCCTTTTGATAACCTCAAACTGTGTGGCTTTGTGATTTTATTTTAAATTGGGTTGAAATGAGAAAGTTTTATTTTCCTTGGTCATTTTATTTCTTTTTAATCTTTGCATGCCATCTGTGTTGTCAAGTACTCTCTCCAGTTCTGAATTTAAGGGAAACGGTCAAAACCAAACTCTACAATGTGGCTTTCTAGAGTATTCGAATATCACCATTTGAATAACTTAAATTTATCATTCTTCTCTCCTTTTAAAACAAGGCCTTATCCAAAAGTGTTAGCATTGATGTTAAAATTTTCACTTCTGTTTTGTTTTTCTCACGTGTATGTTCTGCTGCCCTGTAATTGTACATGTACATGCATATATTGACATTATTTCTTCTTTACATTATATTTAACTGTATTTTAGTTAAGAGAATGTATTAATATGTTTTTCTGGTGCACTTTCTGTATTCAGCTACTGAGTCTGTTAGTTCTGTTTTGGGGCCTTGTTTTGGCTACAGAGAGTAATTTCTGTTAAAAAAAAAAAAAAAAAACAGTAAACATCCTAGCATTCGAGCATCCTGGAGCTTCCAAAAAAACAAAACAGTTGTTTGCTGAAAATGAGGGAGCTTTCTGTAGTTGCAATTTAAAGTGGATATTTAAATTTCAAGGAATGTATTGATTTGTTGTTATTTCAGGCAGATTATAGAGACCTTTTGGGTTGCATTTGCGTTTTTGCTAAAATTGAGACAAACAAACATGTTGAAGGAAAAAATTATATAATCTCTTGTAAAATTCCTGCTTTCCTGTTCGTCACACCATGGGGGGAGTCTGTCTGAGAAGGATTTAAAAAAATCTACTACCACCTGAGAAGTCTTTGAGATAGCTGTAAAGGCTAAGCAGCTATAAACAAGACGCTAGGGGAACGTGAACTCACAAAGAGCAGTTTTCTGAACCCTGAAGTCGTCTTTGGCTTTTAGAGACATTTTATATATGTGGTACCTTGTATCAATGCTTTGGTTTTGAGTTGAACCTCACAGCTGAGCAAGTCTCGTTTTGGGAGTTTTCTCCTTTTTACCGTAGTTTTTTTACTGCTCTTCTCCTGTGATTGTTGCTTAAAAATGGCAACTGAAACATCATCACCAGGTATTTTCACCAGGTAGAAACTGTTTTTCCTGTGTCAAAACAACCCCTGTGGCTTAGTTGATGCTTCTGTTGCTAAGCAGGGAAATTTCTGGTCGGCAGGCTGTCCATTAACCCTGTAAATGCTAATGTCAAACAAAACAAAGCAAAACAACTTTATAACTTTCTGATATAGTACATTGTTCAAGTGCCTGAAAACTGGACCAAGGTAATGTTTTTCTTTCTGAAAAGACAAACCCCAACTTTGATTTGCTTGTTCTAGAGGTGGGGTGAGGAGAGTTAGAGAAGTTAGTAGCATCCAGGGAGATGACAGCCTCAGGCAGCTGATAGTAAAGGTCTCATGCCATATAGTAAAAATTATGGATTAGTCTCTTTGTGCCTTTTCTCCACAAGTCTGCCTTGGTACAGTTGTGGGGAAAAGGAGGAACAAGAGGGGCAGCTGCTTGCATCCATTTGCCAGAAAGGAGTTAACAGAACATACCGTAGAACAGGTTGGGCAAGACTGTTAAAGCCAGTGATGAAGCCTTTCTCCCCACGTCTCTCTGTCTGCCCCCTCCCCCTCTGTCCCCCCCTCCTTTCCTCCTCCAGGACTTTAAAACATCTTCAGACTTCAGTGTCTGGCTTCCCCTCTTCTGTGCAGAACCCTTTACATTATGAAAACACTCCGTGGAGATGCGGAGCCTGTGCGAGGCAGGCCTCGGCCTGGCCAGCTGTTTCTCGAGAAATCGGTGGAGTGCTGGTGCGGGCCCTGGGTCCTGTAACATAGGCCCCATTCAGCAGAGACATTCTTCGGCGTGCATTTCTGCCTCTGTGGGACCGCTGTGGATGACCGGCGAGGGGGAAAGTGGGCGGTGGGGAGGGGAGGAGCCGATGGAGAAGGAAGTGTGTGTGCACGCAGCCTTGGAGGGCAGTGAGATGGAGTCACTGCAATTAAGAGTGCCAGTAAGTCATGAGACTTTTCTTCTTGAAGCATCTGCAGTTAGTTTTGACTTTGGGGATATCTTGTGGACATAAATGCAGCACAACCAGCTCTTTCAAAGCAAGTTCTGGTCTCGTATAAGTTCTGCATTGTTTGTGTCTAACCACTCCGTAAACATACCATATATAGTAATGCTTGGACTCCCTATAACACACATTGCGAGGGAATCTCTCTTGTGATGCACAGACCCTTTGGCGCTTAGAAACAGACTCACATAAGCTATTTCTGGTGTGTCCTGGCTTCTTTTCTTCCCTTTTTTGGGGTGGGAGGGGGTTCTTTTTCATTCCATCTTTACTCTGGGTGAAACATGTTTCTGATCCTCATTTGTCTGGCACTCTGAAAGCTAAAGGACTGTACTATCACGTGAGGCGAAACTGAATTCTCTTTGCGCATCTGTTTCAGAGCACAAACCTTGTATTTCTTAGCATCTTGAACGTCGCACATGCTTTGTGTTTTATGGTTCCTGGTCTTCCACAGTTTGTTTTCAGAGCTCCTGTTAACTTTGTGAGGGCGAACTCTCCCCTGTACCGGGGACTGATCTGTGGCCAGTGTACCCCCTCCTGATTTCTCCACGGGTCCTCCCAGAGCTGTCCTATGTGTTTACACCGCCTCTCCCTGAGATTGCCAGCACACAGGATGCAGCTCTCTGCAGACTGATGGCAACCGTTTCCCACTTGGCAGAGCTGGGTCTGTGGAGGAGAGAGGAGGTGGTAATACGAAAGAAATGCAGTTGTTTTTTTCCCTTTGGAATACCTAGGATACAGCATTTCAGCTTGTTGGAGTGAACGGTGTGAGGCGTTTGTAGTTCAGAGAAGAAATGTCTTCATTTTTTCTCCTCTTTTCCTTCCTCCTCCTTTTTCCCCGTACCCCTCCTCAAATAAAGGCTATTGCCCTTCCTCTCAGGCCACGTGTATAGATGACCCTTGAGGAAAAGGTGGTTTGTAGCACTGGAATATTTAGGTGTTATGTAAATAGATAAGGTGGGCACTTTGTCTTTGCCTTGTTTTCTTTCACTGGCCTCATCAGTGTGAGTTATATTTTACTGTGTGACAGTTAATTTTACCATCCTTCCCGTTTCCTAAGCTGATAAGCCCCTCTCTGTCTGCCCTGATCAAGCCTCTTTGTTTGAGAAGTTCCTAATGCTGTTGAAGAACAGAGTGACAGTTTTCTTATTTACTGAAGTCTCTGAAGCACAATCATAACGCTCTTTATCGTATCTTTTTTACAACTTTATTCGTTTAACTAAATAATTGAATTGTTCCAAGGAGTGCAAGTGACTGATAAGTTAAAGGCTTCCTCAAAAACGGCAATGAGGTCAGGGAGGAAAAAAAACTTAAAATTTTTAAGGCTATGTGTATTCATTTCAAACTATTAGCAGCATTTGGTAGATGATATCAGAGTGAGACATTGGGCACTGCCCAGAATACCAATTACCAGTATGGAAGCAGCAAGTGATTAGCTAATACCCACCCAGGTGACTTAAAAGTAATACATCACTTAGGTGGAGGGTGCTTATTTGACACGGTAGGTCCAGAACATCCAGCTGATGTGCCTGTGAGTGAGAGAGAGCCATCGGGGTAGGGAGGTGGCGAATATAAAATAAAGCTTTCAAAAGCCCACATAGGTGTTGGGAGATCCTGATGCTAAAAGTCCTGCCCTTCTTGATTCATGATAATCCTTTAGGCCCTCTCTTTACCACCACCTTGTCTCTCCCATTTTCCAGTCAACAGATTAGAACCAGAGTTGGGGCTGGGGTGGAGAAAAGCCATCAGAAGGTGATACCCTGGGAGCAGTAAGAAAGGGTGGCAGGTGATAAGTAAGAATTCAGAAAGTGCCCGTTACCATTGGGGAAATGGATAAGAGTTATAGTGGGTTTTTCTGTGTTACTTCTTAGAATTGTATGTGAACCTACACTAACCTCAATAAAAGTTTTGATGAAAAAACATGGCCAACTGAGGCCATATGGTATAGGGGGAAAAGTCAACGAGGGATAGACAGTACAGTAGTTTCTGAAGGCAGCGTTGTATAACAGTTGTTCGTTATGATGACCCTTAGTCATCTTCCCCCAAAAGATTAATCATATATTGATTCACTGCACTCTGCTTAAGGAGATGGGGAAGTTTGGAATATACTTTGGAATGATTTATACCCAGGAGTTTTATATGGAAAATTATTTTGCTGAGATTTATAGAAGGAAATTACTCATTAACAGGGTCAAATGGAATTCACATAACATCGCCAGGTTGTTTGTCTGTGTTCCTCATGTGAATAATTCTTTTGCATTTATAACTAAAACCCAAAACCAAACCCATTGCTGTTGAGTCGATTATAAATATATAAAGTGTCATGAATTTTTAAAGGCAGATGATAAAGAAGACTCTTGGGTACCCGAGAGATCATAGGTAGCTTGGAAGATACAGTCTCTGTAGAAAAAGAATCCAAAATTTAACCACTCATAAAACTTAAGTATTTAAATCACGTTAACCTTAAACCAGCAAATGATCAACTTTAGAGCTGGAAAGGACTTTAGAGGTCCCTTGACCTCTATCTATGAGTCTTTGTTATGCTCAATGTTCTTCTGTAGTTCAAGTCTGAGCAAAGACTTGCTTGGAAATTCTCCTGATGGCTGGAAATAAATTGGGTCATTCGGGTTTCAAAAGCTCGGTACGGAGGGTCCCAGACCATACCTGTTAGTGCCCAGAATTGAACAAGGCATCAGCATGGCACTTTTGTCCAGGAGAGGGTAATCCTAACTTTGAAAAGTAACGTTTGCTCACTTGGCAGAGATTATTCTATTTTTCAGGTTGTTTGCAAATTTTATTCTTTTCAGTAGCTCCATTTTACAACTGGAGATTTGGCGATGTTGCACCAAATCTCTCCCTCTCTCTCTTTCTCTCGCTCCATGGTTAAGTATTTATGGACGTGGAAATCCCCAGAATAGCTGATACATGCTGATGGTTCACAAGCATTTTGGGTTTTATCTGCTTTACTTAGAGAGTATTTATACATTTTAAACACTCATTTATCAATTTTCAATAGTATTAAAACTTGCTTAAAGTTCCTTTATGCACTTAGATTTGCTGTCACACATAGTTAACATATGAATGAGCTTGGTATAAGCCATTCTGTTCCTGAATCAAGTTGGGTTTTTTTTGTTTCTTTTTTTAATAAAAGAAATTGTTCTCTTTGAAATGTAATTAATTTTGACATTCAGTCTTCTAGTAGCATGAAAACCATACCTCCTGATTGCCAGTGCTGATGGTGGATTTATTGTCTTACGGGTAGATGATTGAGACACTGTCGAGGGAAGGAAATGTGTATGAATTGCATAAAAGAAATAGAAATTAGTTCTCTGAATGCTAGAAGCTCAGAGCAGATTGGAAAAGTAATAAAAACCATTACTTCCCAAGACCCAAGAAGCAAGTCGTAGGTCCGTGTCTCTGGGGTGGGGACAGCACATGGAGGCCTTGCTGGGGGGTGTGTCTGAGGTGGAAGGGCTTGGGCTCCCGCTCTCTGTGATAGCTGTGGACTGGCCCTGCAGCTGGCTGGAGGGATGTGCGGACATCTGCTGGCTGGGTGGGACCTTGAGAACAACTGTTGAGAGGTTGGGGGTGGTGGAGATAGAGGTGAAGGGAGGGAGACATGCAGACATGGATTTGAACAGTTGCTGGCTGCCTGGAGACCAGCCTCCACGAACCAGAGGCCCAGTGACCTCCTCTGGGCCTGGAGGCCGAGGGTGGAGGAGGAAGGGAAGGAGTGCTCCTTCACCTCATACTAGATGCCCCTTGAGCACTTGAAGGACATGACAGAAATTTGTTGGGCAGTTATTAGCATCTCGGCGCATAACATCCATTATTTATCTTAAAAGCTTTTTCCTCTTCATGTAATTCTTTTATTTAAATTCAGTGCTGTTGGCCTGCTTGAAACACTGACCAAAATTGCTTTCACTGGCTATAGTGTTATTTATAAGTGCATGTGTGTGGGGTGTGGGGGTGGGGGTGGGAGTTGAGACAGAAAGAATTTCAACAATTAATTTAAGGTTGTTGGAGGTTTGAAATGTTACTTGATTGCTGGTCTTAGCCAGGATGTCAGCAGTAGTCATGTGGTCTGTGAGCCAGGCCTCACTCAGGAGCAGCAAGCCCTGGCAGCCTCTGGGCTGAGAAGGAACCTCCAAGTGGGTGGGATGTGCTGATTTGGGAGTCACTTAGCCAAGGACTGGTTTTGGTCATACCCTTATGTCTCCATAAAGATTGCACAGCTCAGGGGCGTGACACAAGAGTGGCCCGAGATTTATCTGGGTATAAGTTGGTGGTACTTACAGAGTCCACAGTGGTGAGGCCAGAGGGGAACAGCTGATCAGCATGTTCAGGTCCTGTGACCCTGAGGAGAAGGTGGCCCAGCCAGGTTGGGACTAGGGAACACAGAGAATCATCCTGTTAAGCTCTTGAAAATAAATTAGTGACATGTGGACAATCGGTAGGAGTCTGAACGCACAAACCTCTTTGGACATGAGTAAATGAAAAGGGAATTTTGACTGCATAAGGCTTAAGATGTACAAATTCCCAGGAATTTACTTGTGGCTTGATTTTCTCTTATGGTCATGAATATGGGAGAAGTAAACTGAGGAAGTTAGATTGCAAAAATTATATGAAATTGCTTATATATGGCTTTCATTTTCTACACGTGTATTTTCCTCCCATGTTTCTCTTACAGATAAACCCAAGGACTCTGATTTGAAGATACGTTATGAGTGTTATAAGCTCTCAAATAGTAGGGAGTTCGTGGGCCTTATGAAAGAGTAGGAGCGAGACGTGGTGCTGAGTTCCCTTTAGCTTTGTGTTTATTGATAAACCTACTTATTATTTACTTGCAGATCATTCCCATTTTATCTAGTGTCATAAGAGAACATGCCCCAGTGTTAATTCCTTAATGAAAAAGAAAGACATAATCCCATTTTAAGATACATATTAGTCTCCCTAAAATCTAAATGTTATAAGTACGAGGTCATGTGACTTTCTCATAGCTCTTGAAAGACATGAAAAAGAGGGGAGGGAGCCACTTACCAAAAACGCAGCAGTTGCTAACCAACAGTTGCCATCAAGTCAGTTTTGACTCACGGCGACCGCCTGTGTGTTGGCACAGAATTGTGCTCCATAGGGTTTTCAGTGGCTGATTTTTTTTTGGAGTAGATCACCAGGCCTTTCTTCTGAGGTACCACTGGGTGGGACTGAACATCCAACCTTTCTGTTAGCAGCCAAGCGCATTAACCGTACCACTTGGGGATTCTAAAACAGTTGCTCAAAAGCGATAAGAATATTAGAGAAATTCAACTTTTAGCATTGGGGCCTTTATTGTTTTTAACTGTGGTTTTACAGCTGAGTTATGTGACCAAATGTATTACATGAGTGTTTACCTTTTTTTTTTTTCCACATGGAAGTACCTAAAGAGATGGAATGTGACACACCCAGGGAATGAGCTGCTCAAGGAGCTGTGTGCTTGAGGGTGAGAGCAGCAGGGCCCCTTCCTCTCATCGCTCCTATTAGCCAGTGCTGAGTGGAGATCAGAGGGCCACTGAGCCTCTCAGTGGATGAGTGTAAAATGTGTCCGTGTGGATCTGCAAAGGAGTTGTTCTCTTGCTCTCTGTGGAAGAGCCAGGTAGAATTCCAGCGAGAAATTCTCCAACCTTTGGGATTAGTTGTTGGTCCCACTAGAAGTCCTCCTCATAGGTAGCCCTCCACATAAGTGTTGTGTTGCTCTACAGACCAGGAAGGCCCTCTGTGATTCTATTCTGTTCTTTTATTCTCTCTTCCCAGCTCCCTTCTAATTGTGTGTGTTTCTTAAATATTCTGATTAAGTTGTTGAGGTGTTCTGGATGGCTGTTTGTTTTAGCTGTGTGTGTGTCTGTGTCTGCATGGTGTTAACTTTTGGGAGAGGAGACCCGTTTATTATGTTTAATTCCGCATAGTCTGGTAGGTGGTATCCAGTGGACAGCAAACTTTTCCTAGGATAGCTAGAGACTATGTTTTTTGGTTTTTGTTTTTTAAGCAGCTTTGTGGCTAAGTGCTGATGTTTTTACCTTATAGAGATCCCCTTTCTCCCATTTGGGCGAAATACATTATCGATTCATAAACGATTGACTAAATAAAGTTGAAACCTTTTACTCCTGGCCTGCCCTGCAGGGGCGGGATTGGAGTCAGGATTCTAGTAATGGGGTCTGTATGCTCTGCTTCACGGGACTCTTGATCCGAATCTTTCAGTGTGTTTGTTTTTCACATTTTCAATATGTCTTAGCATACTTAGCTCAGTTTTAAGCCACTGTTACATAATTACGAGGGATTTTAACAGACCCCAAAATAGGTTAAAAAAAAAATTATCTATTTCGGTGGATAAAGTAAATGAGAGTAGGGTAGAATTCCTTCTAGCTGATTTTGTTATAAAACACCTCATATCTGTGTTTACTAGCTTGGACCCACTCAGGCTGATCGTTCAAATGTCCTTTCAGTGATAGTAATGGGAACTGTTTTATTCAGGTTAAGCTAAGCTATGTTGAAGTATCACATAAACATTGACATCTCAGTGGTCAAACCATAAAATGTCATTACTTGTTCAGGTGAAACCTCTGTAGGTTTAGCAGCTCTCTAGTATGGTTAGTATAGCCCTCTTCCAAACAGTGACCCCAGGATCCAGGCAGCGTTTACCATAGAACTACCTCTTCCATTCTGCATGGCTTCTGGGGTGCCACAGTAAGGGGACAGAGATGGAGGGTCACAGGCCAGCTTTTAAAAGCTTCAGTCTGGAAGCAATGCCGGTCACCTTTGCTCACAGCCCATTGGCCGGAACTTCTAGTCACGCGGCCTGCCCGACTGCAGAGGTGCTAGGGAATATCTGTGAGCCCACAGATGTTCTCTGAGCAGGCAACGTCTTTGCCACAAGTGTTTTTGCCACCCTCCTTTCTCATTTCATCTCCTGTGGCTCAGATAAATCAACTAGAAAAGGCGTACGCCTGGGGCATAAAACATGACTTAGCTGTTCCATGGAGCAGTGCATCCATCACACAGTGCAGTGCAGCACCCAGACCAGCAGCAGCAGCAGCAGCAGCAGCAGCAGCACCTGAAACCTTGTTAGAAATGCAAATTCTCAGGCCCCACCCCAGGCCTATGGAATCAGAAACCCTGGCAGTGGGGCCCAGCAATCCTTGTTTTAACAAGCCCTCCAGGTGCATGCTCAGGTTTGAGAACCACTGCTCCAGATGAATGGAATGTCTTTAGCACCTCTTGACCTGACGATGTGTGAGTTAACCCAGAAGAGCAGGTACCCACTTGCTAGTGTGTGTGAACAGTAAGCCTGGGTTAGCTGTGAACACATGCGTGATGATAGCAAGCACTTTGGTAGTTTGCACCGTGTCCCAGACAGTGTTTACATACTTAACTCACCTGTGTCGCACAATGAACAAATGAAGTAGGTATTGTTATCATCTCCATCTTACAAATGAGGAAACTGAGGCACAGAGAGGTTAGTAAATGCCTAAGGGAATGCCCCTTACCACAGAGGGTAAGTGGTAAAGCCTGGACTTGAACCCAGGTGATGTAGTTCCAGAATCCATTCCTTAGCTTAATCCTCAATGCGATTCTGCCTAAGTGATTTCAGGGTGCTAATCCAGCAGGCCCTGTGGTAGCTCTTTACTTTTTCTTGAATAGAGACAGTATGTCAGAACTAGCAGGAAGTGCAGTGTGTCGGTGTCATTTCACATAAAACATGAAGCTCCCTCATCACGCGCTTCATTCGTTGGTGGTTTGTGTATGTGGTATGGGCTGCTGACACAGATTGGCCAATCCTTGAGACGCGTGGCCAGGGAGCAGTTGCCCAGTCATTTACAACTGAACAATAAATAGAACGAAGGAGGTAGTGGGAAGTGGTTTCTCAGAGGGAGGCAGTTCGTTTGTACCAGAAGAACATTTTCTTCGGTTAACGTGTGTGTAACTTTCAGGCTCTCCTGCCTCCTCGCCTTCCCTTTTGAGTCTTATCTGGTCTTTCATTTTCCGTGGTACCGTGTTCTCAGTCTCAGGGATGCATGGTTCCACGAGGTGGTCTGAAGAAGGTGTGTGTTGAGTCTCTACGAGCTGGACTTTCATCTTAGTAGGAGAAAACATGTTTTTCCTTCCAAGAAACTTGGTAAAAGGGTTGCTCTCCTCCCAGCGGGAATATTCAGATAGAATTAGGCTGCGTTTGACAACCTAACCTTTTGCATTTTGAACGGATTGAAAAGGACTTTCTAAATGACTTTGAGAACCACCTTTCAAGCAATTCTGTTTCACTGTGTCCGTTCACAATTTTAAATTATTAACTGCATTTTCTTTCTTCCAGGTGGGCCTGGTATTTGTTGTTTGGTTGCACTTTGCTGGCCCCATGCATTCCCTTGCTTCCTTTGTCTGTTCTGCTCAGCAGACTAGAACTGAAAATGCTCTCTGGCAGCTCTGCCCAGGACAGTACCAGCTTTGACTCTAGGTTAGGAGGTAGAGGATAAAGATAGAATCTCCCCTTTCGGTTTTCATATTGGCTGGGAACAGCTGTGAAACTTTGTGTAGCTATGAACATGACATTTCATTCCAGAGTTGCTGAAATTTTTCATTTTCTGCAAGCCAGGGCTTAACCACAGGGTTTTCACACTCAGAGTCCAGAGTCTTCCTTTGAGAAGCAGTTAGCTTGTCTTGGATTTTCGTAGTTTAAGAGGGCAGAGATAGTCCAAAGGGTAGGGCTGGGGTGGGGGAGGGGCTGTTTGCATAAGTCGTTTTGAAGACCCAGCCACTTCATTTCCCTTCCTCACTTTAAATGATTTAATTTGCTTAGGTACTCTAACAGAAGTAGAGATAATTGAAGTAAGTTTTGAGTCAAATCTAAACAAAAGAAGAAAGAACTCACCTGAAAAAGAGCCCCCTAACTCACACTAACTGAATCGTTTACCCAGGCCAGCCTAACCTGCGAAAAGAGCCGGGGAACGCAGCTGGGGGTGCGGAAGGGGTAGTTTGCACCCCTGGACTCCAGTGAGTTCCATGCAGATAGCCCAGCGACATTCTGCATCAAGGCACCGCTGGGTTGGAATGACCAAGTTCAGCCTGGAAGAGATTTTAAAGCCATTTTGGGTTGGCTTTTGGGAAATGTTTTCTCTTCTCATGTAGACTGAGTACCCAAAATATATGCTTATGGAATCTGCTTTTTTACTGTCTGGGCAAGCAGCACGTGAATTGGGCATCTGTATGTGCAGAGGAGAGTGGGGAGTAACAGGCTTGCCTCTGACAACAGGAATAAAAGATGCAGCTATTTGAGAGAACACGATTTCCCCTCTTCCCTTTAACCAGCCGTCAGAAACAGGGTTGTACTCACTGTCAGGAGCAGGAGAGAGGAGGCCCACTCTTATTCAGGAGCACCTGGAGAGCATGTGGTTCTGAATGCCTAAGCTAACTGACAGGGTTCCGTCTGTACACGGCACCAGTCCCTGGCCACTGGGGAGGTCTTTGTCCTTCTCTGACTTGCGCTGGGGTCCTGCGGTCCTTAAGCCATCAGTTCCCCTGTTCTCTTCTTCCCACTCAACAGCATATGGCCTCACTTCCTCTTTTCTTGAGATTTCTCATTGTTAGCTGCTGTCGAGTAGGCTCTGGGCTTATGGCAACCCTGTGCACAACGGAATACAACACTGCCTGGTCCCACGCCATCCCCATGCGTGACTGGTTGCAGATCAGACCATTTGATCCGTAGGGTTTTCATTGGCTCATTTTTGGAAGTAGATGGCCAGGCTTTTCTTCTTACTTCATTTTAGTCTGGAAATTGTTCTGAAACCTTTTTGTCATCATAGCAACCCACAAGCCTCTGCTGCGGACAGGTAGGATCTGCACATGAGGTGCATTGGCTGGAGTTGAATCCAGGTCTTCTGTATGAAAGGCAAGAATTCTACCACTGGGATTGTTACTAACCAAAAAACCAAACCCAACCCACTGCCGTCGAGTTGATTCCAACTCATAGCGACCCTATAGAACAAAGTAAAACTGCCCCGTGGAGTTTCCAAGGAGCGCCTGGCGGATTTGAACTGCCGACCTTTTGGTTAGCAGCCGTAGCACTTAACCACTACGCCACCAGGGTTTCCTGGGATTGTTACTACTCAGTCAGATACTCAAGTGCCTGCTGCGTGCCCAAGATTAAGGCCCTTCAACTTGAGCTTCCTCATGTACCCCTCTAATGTTCCTCTCTGTTCCCTTTTATCCTCCCAGGCTCAGGAGGAGGTTCGTGGCCACTTGTTGCTAATGCTTTCACTGTTCCAGACACCACGTTCTCCCCTCCTTTCACCTCATTTCTGCTATTCCTTCTGTCCTTTGGCTCTGTGTTCAGCCAGTATCTCTTCCTCACTATCTGTTTCTGTCTCTGTTCTTGTGCCCCTCTCCGTCTCTACCTCTCTCCCTCCCTTATCTCCCTTTCCAGACCCCTTTCCTTTTCACAGATGCCTTTTCTTTAGCCTTCCTGTATGTTCAGGTCTTCTTTTCAAAAGGATTCATAGACTTTGCTGCTCTACCTTCTAGTTACCATTTTTTAGCCTTCCTTTGTCTTTTTTTGGTGGCAGAGTGTTTCTCAGTATTTGTGCTTCCACTTGGTGTCCACCTGTCAAACCTTACCACCTGGGTTCTGCTTCTGTTGGAGTGAAGCTTTGCTCTCTCAGTGACGATATCCTTGCTGAGTTAAATAATTTTTCTCCATTTTTATTTCTTTTTGACGTCTTTTGGAGTTTTAATAATGTTCAATTCAACCGATATTAGATATATTTTTGCCCTGAGCAAAGCAATGGACTGGTTGCAATGGAAGATAGAAAGATGAATAAAACACGTGGTTCCTGACCTGTGGGAGTTAACATTCTAATGGGCAGGATATCCCCCCCCAACACACACGCACACGCACATGCACGCGTGCACACGAGATGCCCAGGGAAGCAAGAACCAGAAAATATTTCTCCGAAATAGTGGAGAATGAGCATCTTTACAGGCAGAGGAAGAAACGATCAGAGAGGGAATGATTACAGATATAAGGCTGGTGGACAGGAGATAGTGCTGGAGGCTGTCCTGGAGGCTGTAGGAATGGGCCAGTAAGGTGGAGGGGGTGGTAAGAGAATGAGGAATAAGGTGCAGAGGCAAGGGAGCAGAAATAGGTAACAGATGAGGCAAGGCTGCCTGCCAAGAGGAGGGCAGGCCAGGCGCCATGACAGCTTGAGGGCGTGACTGTCTTTTCTGGAAACTTCTCTCCTTAACTCTGTCTTTCTTCCCCATTCCTTTACTCAGTAAATACCTATTGAATGCCTCTGTGTGCCTAGCCTATGAGGGTAAAATAATGAGAAATAGAGTCTCTACCTGGGTATTCCTATCTGGAGCTTCATCCCGGAGCTGGTCCCATGGCTACCTGCCTTTCCTCCTCTTCCTGTGACCTAAGGTGAGTGCTCCTCATGTTCCCTCCTTGACGTCCTCATCTCAGGCTAACAGCTCACCTGGATTCAGGTCTCAACTGTGTGTGGAGGGGTCCATCCAATACCCACTCTTCAGCCCCGCTTTCTCACCTGTATACTCATCCCACAGTACCTAGACATTCTCCCAGATTCACCTCGTTCTTCACTTCCAGTGTCTTTAAAAAGGAATTCAGCCCATCCCCCCTAACAATCTAAAACTTCTTGCCAGTTTCCATTCTCGTGCCCTAGGGATTCCAGCCTGTGGCCCTCGAGATGATTCCTTTCCTTCATCTGCTCTTTCCACCCCGTGTCCTGTCTGTCTTCAGGTCTTCGTTTCTTCTGGAAGGTGTTGAGGTTTACCTTTCCTTGTGTGTTCCCTTTGTTCCCGTCTCTAGTCAGGCCTCCCTCCCCTGAAGCCCCACACCATGTTCCAACAGGTTTTCTAAAGCTCTCTTACGTCATCTTTCTTCTGCCTCCACCAAGCACCCCTCCTGTCCCAGACCCGCTGCCCTTTCCCAGCCTCCATCTTCTGTAACAGAGCCCCCGCCCTGCAGCCCCCGGCTTCTCCCAGTCCTTTCTGGGTTCAGGACTCCTTCCAGCCTCTCTTCCACCTCAGATGCTCCTCCGCTTCCTGGACTCAGAATTAGTGTTCCATAGACAAGACAGCACTTAATTCTCATATCCTCTTGTGTTTTCTGCCTTTTTTCTCTCACCTGGGTGGTAAGCTGAAGGCAGACACTTCTACTTTTGCCTAGCTAGTCTTGTATTGGGTCAATAGTTAACTAATTGCATTAGCTGAAAAAATGCATTTTTATCGTTATGAAATATTTGAGGGCCATTGGTAGTGTATTTCTCCCAAAATCTTTTGAGGGGAGATGTTAGGTCCTGTTTGTTTCTTTTTTCAGGTGGTTTATTTTTTAATTTCTGACAGCTTGAAGGTCAGAAAAACATTGGTCAGTTTTCACCTTCAAAGGACTGATGAAGAAACAAAGATTCAGCCAGCCCACCCCCCAAACGCCTTTTAATGAGTCACTTTCCCACTCTCCCTGGTTGAGACTGTCTTGAATTTTATAATTTATTTAATCCTGCCTTTTAACTTGTTCGTTTTGTCTGTGTATTGGAATCTGAGAACAACCGTTGAGTGCATAGGGGGACCGATGGTTTTAATTATTGCCTTCTGTTTAAAAGACTCACTGAGGAAATGCTTGTTACCTTTTGTTAATTGCAAAACAAACATCCTTCAGGAGAGCACAGTCTATTCTGGGACCCCTTTGAGATTCCCCAGAATGGATAGGGCTTGGGCCATGTTTACGCCCATACGTGGAACTCTTACAGAAAACCTCCTCGGGGCCCTTGCAGAGTTTACGGTTTAGAGATGGTGACAGGATGTACAGATGTACAGAAAAACCCTGTTACTAAAAAGTGGCTCGAAGTCTGGGGCAAGCTGCTGAATGTAAGGAACTTGATATTTCAACATCAAACAGCCAAAGAATACTGGGGGAAGAATGCCATAGACCCGTTCTGACTAATATAATAGCCACCAGCCACCCGGGGCTAAATAAATTTAAATTGAAGGTAAAATTGATCACCTCAGTCACACTAGCCACATTGCAGGTGCTCAGTTGTCACCTGTGGCTAGTAGCTGCTGTATTGGGCAGTGTGGATAGAGAACAGTCCCACTATTCCAGAAAATTCTGTCAGCCAGTGCTGTGCTAGAGCGTACCAATACAATGTTTTATCTAGTCTCATCCCACAGTACCTAGACATTCTCCCAGATTCACCTCAAATTTTTTTTTTTTTTTTTAACATATTGGTTTCATATGGTAGGCTCTTTGAAAGAGGGAGGGCAGATATGGGTTTTTCTTTTGAGTTCAATTCTTGGTGAAGTTTTGTGTAGACTTGTGACCTTCTGTAAGCTGAGGTTGTTGGAGCACTTGCCATCACGTCAGCAGTTTATTGTGGTCCGTTGTCATTAGTGAGGTCCAGTTGGCAATGAATATGTGTGTCTGTACGGATAAGTGTTGTGTGTTAGGTTTTAACCACAAGCCTTTCATCTGCCACTGCTTGGGAGCCCTCCTTTCCCTGTTTTCCCGCCCCTTCTGGATCTTCCCCTCTTCCCCTTTCCCCATCTGCTGCTTTCTGGCTCTGGACATTCTTAGGTTTTCTTATCTTTAGAACAAAACTCCTCTGTTAACCCTGCTCCCTGATAACCAGTCCCATCCTGCTATAGCCTCTCATACTGGTATTCTTCCCCTTCCTCTCAGCTAACTGCCTTGTCGCCCACCGCTGCCCAACCCAGGAAGCCCGGCATCCTTTCTATCTCTCCCTCACCTCACCCTCACCTCACCCCTCACTGCAGGTTGGCCTCTGTGTCCTTTCAGTTCTGCCTCAGTGATACGTGCCCATCCCTCCCTGACCTCATTTCTGTCTCTCAGACCAGTGTATAGCCTCCTACCTGGGTTGCGTGCCTCTAATCTCCTAAAACCATCAAATCCAGTTTTTAAAACTGCCAAAGCTTTTTAGAAATATGGATGTGATTATTTCATTCCATGGCTAAGAAAGGGGGGGCCCTGTGGCCTACAGGATAAAGCTTCACCCCTCTAAGTGGAACTCTGACCTCCACATAACTTTGCCAGCCGCATTTTCTGCCATTTCCCGCACTCCTGTCCCTCCTTTCACACAGGCGGTGGTGTGGTCTGACGGGTCCCCAGGGTTTTGTTTTCACAGGCCAGAAAGTAACAAAACTTTTGCAGTTAGACATGGGCTTGCCATTTTTTTTTTCTTTTGCCAAGGAAGGGCATTAAAAAATAACCTCAACCATCTACTATCTTTATTTGATTTTAAATGGTGGCGTTTTAACCTAAATAATAAATTCAGTATTCTAAGAAACTGAATGAAGTGTCTGGTTTTTCTCATTTCACTGAAGAAGGATAAAAGCGCTGGCATATAGGAGCTAATGCTTTAGCCACACTGTTCTCCAGATGTGCCCTTTGGGTCTCTTTGCCATTCCCCATGCGTTTCCTTCTGGCTGGAATGCCGTTTCTTCCTACGTAGACATGAGCCGCAGCCTGTTCCAAACTGAGGTTTGCTTTCACTCTCCTTCCTCACACTCCGAGCTTACCTCTGGTGTGCCCTGCAGCTCCAACATGCTTGGCTCAGGAACATCTTAAGCAACTAATTTTAACACCTTGCAGATAGCACAGGTTTTCCTGTGCATGCTAAGGCTTTGGCCTGGGCATATCTGAAAATGGTTACTGATGGGCCTGGAACTTAAATTGCAGGAAGCTGAGAAGACGAGTTTTTTTAATGACACATATGTTTGGTAGTAGAAGCCAGTGCGATGGTGAGTGTAAAGAAGTGAAACATTTTCAAGCCTGGGAACTTGGACAGGTTAATGTGTCCCTTTTTCTCTTTCTACGTCTAAAAAAAAAAAAACTTAAGGGTGCATTTGCCTGATACTAGGTTGTGCAGAATATATGATTAGAACCAATAGCGTGGTGCTTCCAACATCTCCATGTAAGATAGGTGTAACTAGAATTATTTTGCATATCCATCTTGCAAATTCTAGTCTCTTTAGTGGGGTGAAAAAAAAGTCTTCACAATTAGTTTTTTTGTGGGGAGAGTCTTGAAAGCATTCTTACTTCGACTTAAGCAAAAAGATGTAAGTGAGCCTGAAAAAGAAGTTCTCTTTCTTAAAAGCATCAAGGAGTCCTTGGGTGGCACAAACCGTAAGCGCTAGGCTACCAAAAAGGTCATCCCTGTGAGCCCACCCAGAGATGCCTCAGAAGAAAGGCCTGGTGATCTTCCAAAAGGGCACCGTTATGAAAACCCTGTGGAGCACAATTCTGCTCCGAAACACATGGGATCTCCATGAGTCAAAATCAACTCGACAGTAACTGGTTTGGTTTTCTTGGGTGGTACAAACAGCTACTAACGGAAAGGTTGGAGGTTCAAACCCATCTAGAGGTTCTCAGAAGAAAGATCTGGCTCCAAAAAATCAGCCAATGAAAACCCTGTGAAGCACAGTTCTACTCTGACACACGCGGAGTCTCCAGGAGTTGAAATTATCTTGACAGCAAATGTTTTTTGTTTTGTTTTTACAAGAAATAAAAAGATGTTGGGTTTTTTTTTTTCTCTTACATGCTTGTCTTTCCTGCAAACAGTGTGTTCACTGTGGCCAGGTAACAGATTGTTATATAATCTGTTAGACCTTTTTTTTCCCCCCTTTAGGAAAAATCTCTTTCCAGATTGGGAGCGTGCCAAGATGCCCCTGGCCTTTAATGTAGTTTATGGGAAGATGTTTGTTATAATTTAAAATCTGTTAAGTAAGTGAGGCCATTCTCTTGGATTATATTTATTTTAACTTCTGCATTTTAGTTGTAGGGCCGGCAGAGCATGAGACGGGGTTTGTGTGAACATGTATGTGCCTGGGTGCAGTGGACTGCATTTTCTTTCCAGAATTGTAATGAAGCATCTTAAGGCTTTGAGAAAGTTTCCTCGGGCATATTCAGCAAGTGTGGTAGATGCCGTTGTTTCGCAAGTTGTCTGTTTTCTTTGTCTGTACAGGTTGTTCCTAACTTCATGGCTGGGAGGAAGTTGGGGATGCTGAAGAGTGCTCACCTTGTGGCTGGTGGGGCTGAACCTGTTATCTGGCTCCTGTTCTCAGAACCCCGCCTCCCATTCCCTGCCCCCCAGGTCTGAGTGTCACCCTGTGGCTATAGGAGAGGAGTTGAAAAGAATGCAGGCTTCAGGATTTTGCTTGGGAAGGACTTAATTCTTCTGGTCTCTGCAGACCCTGTTCTATCTTGTCTGCTTTCTAAAAACCAAACCTGTCGGCATCCAGTCGATGATTCCGATTCGTAGCGACCCTATATGACAGCGTTGAACTGCCCCATCCAAGGAGCGACTGGTGGTTTCCAACTGCCGACCTTTTGGTTAGGAACCAAGCTCTTAACCACTGTACCACCAGGGCTCTGCCTGTTATCTAGCCCCACAAAAAAAAAAAAAGATCCTAAAAATACTGGCTCCATTTTGAATATTGGTGTAGAAATTGATATTGTAGCCTGAATCTGTAACCTCGCTTCTAGAAGTCACTCATTTCCCTCCATTTTCTCGTGGTCTTGTGCACCCTTATGCCCAGTCCCTGTCTCCAGTCTCCCATCCAGCCCTTTCACCTCTGAGGTTGTGAGGTGTTAAAGAACGTTCAGGCAAGAATGTTTTTCTGTAGTTGATTTTGGAAAGATTACGTATGCCCCAGAAAGGAACTCTGGGGGAATGTTTTGAACATCTAATTTGATCGTCATGTGGACCCATTGACCTCATGCATGCTGATGTGGTGCTGAGAAGATGGAACTCCTGTCCTTTAGTGGAAGGGAGTTAGGATCCTCTGTCCCCTGATGTATGAATCCCATTTGGTCGTCCCAGCCAGTAAGTGACATGCTCTGTCTGACAACCACCATCATGCACAAAAAAAGTAGGTTTCGCTATTCAGAGTCAGTAGATGCTCAGCAGGAAAGAAAGAAGGTGCATTCGAGACCCGACCTTATAAATGCACAGACACCTTATAAATGCACAGACACGGCAACAGAAGCTTGTCAGGTGCGGAGTTAGGGCTGAGGGACGTCCAAAGCACCGTGGCTTGCCCTCCCGGTACAGATGAGAATACTAGTGATTTCTCGGCCTTTGGCTTGTGCATGGAGGTACATGCTGTACTGGTCTGAGTTTCAGTGGGTTAAGGAAGTTATTAAATGCTACTGAATCATTTTAATAGTAGTATAAACTCAGTTTAACTTGAGCTACTGTAACTGACTTCTGGGGTTTCTGGGATTTCTAAGGCTAATTCTTGTGTTTGTCACATATGGGGAGCAAATAGAGCCTGAAAGAGAAGTTTTTTTTCTGAAAAGCATCAAGCCTCTCCCACTTGGAGGCGCAGGGAGTGCTGGTAGGTTGGACTTCGAGACTTTTAAAGTTGGAACTGAAATGGATGCCGGGTAGGTGTTGCTCAGGCATTGTTCCAAGGTACTAGAGGCAAGTAATATTTTAAACAAGGCAAACAGCCCCTCTAGGCAAGCAGCAGGAAATTCAGCCCTTGGCTTCACGTTGTTGTGAGGTCAGCGGAAGATAAAAGTGTGGACTGTTGGAGGCGAGGCCCCTCCTATCGCTGGATGGCGAACTGTTAAGGGGAGATAAAGGGAAAGAGTAGGGATGTTCTTTTTGAACAAAAACATGAAGGTGCCTTTATCACATGCTCTGCACTAAAATAAAGGGGTGAGCAAGAGATGGCTGAGTCGTAGGATACTTGAAGAGTGCTCTTTGAGAAGCTGGATTTGACTTCACAAATACACTGAAGCACTTTTGTGTCATGAGAACAGTGGTCCAGGTCGGTCCTTTTGCAACCCAGATAGTCCACTTGGTTGGGAATTTTTGCATTAGTTATTTCTTAAATTTAACAAGTGTTAACTTGGGTTTCCAAATGTTCGTGCTACCGAGATTTTCACTTTTGAGGCACGTGACCCCCAGGGACCTTGATGGAAGCGTTAGGCTGTCCTTGGGCTGAGCAGAAGGCCCCACACAGAGCCGGTATACGCTGTGTGGGCATCTGCAGGGCTGTCTTTAGGGGTGGTGAGTGCATGCCAGGCCTCTCATTGCCTTGGTTTCTCAGCAGTGTCTCCATCTCTTCTTAGGTTTACTTCTGAGGCCGGCTGAGCTATTGTGAAGGTGTGGGAGGGTTTTAAGGAAGGGACCTGTCCAACTGGTGTTTATCTCTCCTTTTTAGACTTCCCTTCGTATTCTTTGTAACACTTGGGGAAAGCTTAAAGGTTTGCAAGGAGTCCCTGGTCTGCTGATAACTGAAAGACTAGAGGTTTGAGTCCACCCAGAGGCACCTGAGAAGCAAGGCCTGGGAATCTACTTCCGAAAAAATCAGCCACTGAAAATCCTATGGTGCACAGCTCTGTTTTGACATACATGGGGTTGCTGTGAGTCAGAGTTGACTCCGTGGCAACTGGTTTGGTTCATAGGTGGTTCGCAAAGAGGCTGTCTGTTTCCCCGAGTGGGATCTCGCAGGCTTATAAAGGGGGAACCCACGCTCAGGAGCCGGGGTATTTTCAGTGCTCTGGGTGAGCACAGCCAGACACAAATGAACACATGTGCTTTTCACTTATGGAGATTGTCTCTGAACCTACTGGCTTGGGGCCTCTGCTCCGTGTGGTGAAGCCCCAGCGCACTTAGACACCCCAGGGAGTGCAGTTGTGAGCTAACGACATTGCATTGGGGGCAGTGCAGCCAAGGAGGTCAGTGCCTGGCACTCCTTCAGCACTGTGCTAATCCCCAGGACACTACCCGCCTTCTGAGGAGCGCCTCTGCTGTGAAAGCTCGTTAGTGTCCTTGGAGGGCAAGCACGGCCATTCTTGCCACTTCTGCTTCCAGCTGTCTGGACCAAGCCGGTAGACAACCGAGTCTGTAGACGGACACCAAGCAGTGTCCCATTCTGCCTGCAGTAGCTTTTCCTTTGCTCAATTTAAGAAAAACCATTTGCTCGCCAGTGTCTTGGGTTTGTTGGCTTGTGATAAACACTTACCAACCACTGTGTCTCAGGGTGTTTGTTTTTCTTCGTATGTGCAGTGGTGAATCATTTTTTTTGTGGTAAAATAGGGAGAAAGGTCATCCACCACACCGCGTAGAGGGCCATTTATCCAGCTCCTGGCGGCTGGGCACAGTGAATCCTCAGGTTGTCATTTTCAGCTGATGGTTTGTCATGTCTGATCACCCACGTGACATGTTGACCACAGCTGGCCACTTTTCCAGTGGAGAGGGAAGATTTGACCTTCTCCTTCCATCACTTGGCAGGTCAGAGGAATGCTTTCTCAAAGCTGTTGGGGGAGAGCATTTTGAACAACCTTTTATCTTCACAGAGTAGTTTTAGTTTTATAAGGGGGCCAGCATCCTGAAACTGCCCTGAGTTATGGGAATTGGAACCCCAGCCCCTAGGTTAGCCACCTGCCCTGGGGTTGTTTCACTAGCAGGCAGCTTCCCAAGGGGAAAGTGGAGAATCTTGTTTCTGCTGTGGCCGACCCTTTACCCAAGCAGGAGCCTCGGGGCCTGTGACATAGTTGCAGGATATTGCCCAAAACTGTCTGCAAACTGCTCCTCAACTTTACCCCAGCTTCTTCCAGAAAGCTGCAAATGTGACTGGGGGTACTCATATCCACTTCTTAGGAGGTCACAGAACGATCCAGTTACTAAAGCTCCGCCTGGAAGTCTGAGGCAAGTTGCTGGGCGTAAGCTACACACATCCATATTCCAGAGTTAGGAGCAGAGAGGTGCTGGTGAATTTGGGGAAGGAAGAGCCACACTGGCGTATGAGCCCGAAGTGCTCGCTTCTGTGATAAAGCAAATATGAAGAAGGATTTGTTGGAGTGGCAAACTGAAACCAGAGGAGTTTTATTTCCTGCTGGCCATGCAGCCTGGCGGGCGTGTCAGCAGCTGTTCTCATCGTTACTGGCAGCGGGATTGCATTCGTGATAAGACACATAATTTTTATATTTAATTTTTAAATTCAAGGGGCGGGGCGGATGTTTTTAATAGATGGCAAATCTGGGCCCCTGCCCTCAGCACATGGCCACTGTGGTCAGTGAGGCCGCGGTGTGGGTCAGGGAGCTGGGGGGCCAGCCTAGGTGCTCACTGGGAATGTTGGGAGGTGGACAGCCTAGAATGTGGATAGCCCATCATATCCCATCTGTGAAGCGCCCTGGTACATGCTCCTTTGGCTGATTTCTATACTGTAAGGTATGGAGCGTGGGTATTATTAGCTTAACTTTTCAGGTGAGGAAACCGAGGCTCTGAGAATTCAGTGGCTCCCTTGGTGGCAAGCTAGGCTTCCCGGCCAGGATTTAAGACTCCACTGTGGGTGCTCTCTAAGTTAAACCTTGCTGGGTCATTCTCCTGTGGGTGCTTCTGGATCTTACCGGATTGTAAAAAGGGGACTATCCTCGCAGAAGTGCAGGATCTGGGAGTCAGAAGTATTACCTTAACCTGGCCTCCTGCCTGCTGTAGGACTTAGGTTTTTTATTTTCTCGTGATAAAATATGTATAACAAAGCATTCGCCATCTTAACCATTCTTAAGCGTGTGATTCAGTGACATTAACTGCACTTAGCATGTTGTACAGCCGTCACCCCTGCCCACGTCCAGAAGTTTTTCATTGCCCCACACAGAAACTCAACACCCCTTAAGCAGTAAATCTCCACTCCCACCCGAGCACCTGGTAACTACCAATAAATTTTGGTCTCTATGCATGTGCCAGTTCTAGATACCAGATACCTCATAGAAGTGAGATAACACAGTGTTTGTCCTTCAGTGTCTGACTTAACATAACGCTGCGTAACATGTACAGAACGTTGTTTCTCTTATGGCTGAATCCTATTTGGTTTATCCATTCACCTGTTGATGGACACTTGGGTTGGTTCCACTTTTTGGCTACGGTGAATAATGCTGTTATGAAGATTGGTGTACAAGTCTCTGTTTGTATCCTTTCTCAGTTTTTTGTGCACACGTATGGGTATGTATGCATACATATACACATGCCTAGAGGTGGAATTGCTGGAGGACTTTCTTTTACAATATCAATTGCTAGTGGTTTTTTTAATGGTTGAATACTCCCAGGAACAGCAGGCTCACTGCTGTATCAGGCATCAGTCCATTTGTGGACAGCATTAGCTGTTCAGAGTTCTAATATAAAGAACTATGGAGTCTCAGACATGCTTCCCATATCCTCTCCCATCTGTACCTAATTCCTGTCCCTGGTGGACGCTCCCTCCGCACACCTGCCCTTCTGACGTTGGCAGCTAGCTCTTCAGTGCCTTCAGTTCTTTCTCCTCAGTGGGCTGGGCATCTGCAGTTCCTTCAGCCATTTCTTGTTTCCCAATCCTTTGGTTGGCTAGTCATCCTTCTCTGAATGGTTTTTTGTGACCCTCTTTGTGATGCAGTGGAAAGTACAAGAATTTTGGAGTCTGGGCTAGAATCCTGGCCCTGCCCCTGCCCCATAAGGCTTTATAAATATCCAGCAAATAACCATTACCTTGGAAGCTTTTAGGAAGGAGTAAACAGTATAATACATGTAAAGCCCCTCACACATCTTATGGCAGTCTGTCACAAATGTATGCCCCTAGTCACTCAGTCAGGAAGGGAGAGTCGTAGTTGGACAGACATGTGGACTAGACTTCTGCTACTTTGAGTTAAATTGTGCTATTACTTAGAGCAACATCCTTTTTTGATTTTTAAATTCCTCAGCTAAGGTATACCGTGGAGACCTCTCTCCACCCTTTCCTGTACCTGTGTCTGCCTGATAAGCCAGCAGAGCAGATCTTAGGGTTTGCTGGCCATGGGGCTCCCAAACTGAATCCCCTCCAGGTCTCTCCTGTTGGTGCATCTTGGGTCTTTCTTGCCCCCACACTGTAGGTGTAGGTGGGAGTGCATGCCCTCCCGCCTTTGCCTCCTCTGCCTGGTATGAGGGCTTCCATGTTTAGACACAGGTCACCTTGGTGGCTCCTTCCCCACCAGCTTCCTCGGACACAGTGCAGAACATACAGGCTTCTGGTAAGTTGGGCAAGAAGGTGATGAAATACCAGGTCTCGGTGGCCAGGCAGGAAAACAAGTTTAGGAAAGGACCAGCTTGCCCAGGAGGGAGCGGGCTTGGACTTTGCTCTCCCACAGCTGGTCGTCCCTGCCTCCCACAAGAGCTTGGGGCTTTGTAACAAATGGCTGCCAAGTGGCAGCTGTTTCTTAGCCTCGAGAATCTGGCAGTCATTAAATTCTGTCCGTGAGACATGCTCCCGGGAGAGGAGCCGTGCTCCCGGGAGAGGAGCCGTGCTCCCGGGAGAGGAGCCGTGCTCCCGGGAGAGGAGCCGTGCTCCCGGGAGAGGAGCCGTGCTCCCGGGAGAGGAGCCGTGCTCCCGGGAGAGGAGCCGTGCTCCCGGGAGAGGAGCCTCACGGAGTGGAGTAAACCTAGTCGTCTTCATTTACAGACAGAAAGGCTTCTAATCAGGACTTTGCCCCACTTCCTTCCTCTGAAGATGCACCGGGCAAGCCCAGAGGGCCAGGAAGGAGAGCGGTGTATCACAGGATGGCTTTATCTGGCACGGACCGAAGACCCTTCCATTCTGTAGCAGTTTGTATTCCAAATACTAAATTTAATCTCACTTGTTCAGATACATTTGGGAGCCCAGGCCTCTGTCTTGGAAGTTCAACAAATGCCTCTCTGCTGAAATTGTATTTACTCTGACAATTAAAATGTCCAAGTCATTTTTAAGAGGGAAACTGCCTACCAAATGGGACCGGTCACCACTCCCCTGAGCCACTCCTCACACCCCCACACTTTACCAAATATTAAAGAAACATTCCTTTTGAAAAGTGGCATCAGCAGCTTGTCCTTCCTGGTAAAGTGCTCTGGGGCTGAGGCCCCTGGGCCATCTGCAGTGTCATCAGAGCCTGGGACCCACCCTGCCCTGGAGGGAAGATCTCCATGTTTCTCTCCATCCTCGGTCACACTAAGAGACAGGCTGCAGTAGATCAGGAGCCATTTTTAAGGCTGATGGGGAGCCTTTTGGTTGCTTTCCCTCCGGATTATCCTTTCTGAGTTCTTCCTTCCTTCCCCACTCCTGGTTACACAGTTCCTGTCCCTCAGGAGCCAGCGGGAGTGAAGACTTGAAGGAGGGTAGGGTGTCCAGGGCCCCCAGAAATCCTGGCTGAGCAGCCCAACTGTTCGATAGTACCCTCGAGGGAGCGTTCAGATGTGGCGAAAGCCTGTGGGTGGCTGAAGGGCCCGGCCTGAGAGCCACACGGAGGCCGGCCCAGGGCTTGGCTTCCTGTGAGCGCTGCAGGCCGGCCTCCCTTCTCTTGCTCACATCCGACTCCCCCTGTTCCTGAGGAAGCTAGAAATGGGCCTTGCTGCAGAGACAAGTCCCTTTCCCCCTCTTTTTTGAAACCAGAGTGAGCACTGGGTTTTCCTTTGGGTGTGTGGCTCACACAGCCACTCCTTCCAGGTCCTCCAAGGGAGGCCTTGATTCTGTGTCACATCTGCATAAAGGCTCCAAGGCTGGTTCTCTAGCTCAGATCAGAATCCCCTGGAGGCTGCACACCCTGCCCCGCCCTCTCTGAGGTGGGGCCCAAGAATTTGCATTTCTAACAACGGGTGGGGACCACGTGTGGAGAATCACAAAGTTGAAGGTTAAGTGGTGTTCAACTAACGAGAGGAGACTGGGTTTTCCTTCTTATTGTATTTGCGTAAGTTTTGATCTATGCAGTTCTGGTTTTTACTGGCCACTCTCCTCCCCAGCCCCACCACTTCCTGAGCACACACCTTGCTGGCCTGGAGTTTCCACCCCATGCCTCAGGCTTCTTCTTGCTCCGGTTGGGGCTGCAGCTCCTCTGCTGCAGAAGCTGCCAGGACACTGGTAGTTTTTGAGCTCACGCTTCTCCTTGGAGGATCAGCTGGGCCAGGACTTGGCTGGTGGGGGTTTGGAGCAGGGCCTCGTGGGGACCTGGAGTCTCCCAGCCTGGCTGTTCATAGAGCACAGGGTTAGACCCCGAATTCCACCCATCCCTCCTCACAGCACGGACAGTGGCTCCAAACCACCATCATCCTATGTAAGAGCCTTTGCCAGCCTGAGGTGGGGTCCCGTCCTGCTTCCTGTTCAGAGAGGTGAAGATGGCCATGGTGGGAGGGCTCCTTTTTCCTTCCTAGAAACATGGGGAAATGGAAGGCCGAGGCTGAGCAGTCTGGAGGGCAGAGAGAACTCGGAGTAAGTTAGAAATCAGAGATTGTGACAGAGTGAGCACATCTGTTGCCTCAAGCCCTATGCCAGAGTCACAGATTTTGCCCAAATGAAACTTACAGGGTTTAGAAACTGGATTCACTTTGCTCTACCATGGAACGGCCCTATGACCTTTGAGACAAGTTACCTAACCACCTCTGTGCCTTGGTTTCCCCATCTGGACAGTGGAGTTGTCCTCATAGGGTTGGTGTGAGGTTAAATGAGATAACGCACTTAGCCTGTGCCACACAGTGCTGTAAAATCTCTAGCTACTGTGATTACTAGGACAGAGATAGAGGTAGAGTGGGCCCTGAACCCAGAGCCTTGGGTCAGTGGGAGTGGGGGAGGCTTCACATGGAAAGTGGCACGTGAGAGGTCGCGCGGGGGTCTAACGTTCTGCGGAAGAGGGGCTGAGCAGAGACATTCGGGTTTGGATAATACATGGAGACTAGGGGAAGGGAGACCAGGAGGTAAGTTGGGGCCAGAGCATGGAGAGCCTTGAATGGTAGGTTCAAGGGTGACCGTTTCCTGTCATCTTGAGGGGAAGGAAGTGGGGGCTGTTTTGAAGGCAGAGCTCAGAAGAAAACCAAAGAGGGAGGCCTACATCAGTCTGGTGTCCTGAGTTGGCGCTTATACCTTCACCCCATGCTTTGCTGTCCTGAACAAGCGGTGCACCCCCATCTCTTCTCTGCAGCCCCTCCTCATCCACGGGAGGGGCTCCAGAAGTGGCTAGAGCAGCTCCCGGGGCCTAATTGCTGGGAAGCCCTACGGGACACTCCAAAGCTCGGTTTTACCAAAGCCTGTGCCAGCACGGGGTTGGGGGGGCGTGGGGGTGACTTTCACGGGCTGCCGCCCTATCCAGGGCAAAGACTGAACTGAAAGCCAAGAAACACATCAGCTTCCTGGAACTCGGCGCCATCATCACAGCTGTCTTAGCCTTCAGAGCACATGGGAGCAGCCTGGGGAGAAGAGACCTCTTCCCCCGAGGTTTATGGGCGGGGAGAGCAGCATGGCTGCAGCGGAGCATCAGATCTTCACCAATCTGTCCCCAGCCCAGCCTGCCTGAGCCTGTCCTTTGCTGCTTGTTCCCCTACGTAGTAACTCAAAGGCTGTTGGCCCATCCTGAGTCAGGCTGAACTGGTCGACTGTTATCAGTGGATCAACCATCCCAAGTATTTGGGGACATTTTCTCTGCTCAGCACTGTGGCCATCCTGGTTAAGTGTTGTAAAGCCCACTATTATATTGTCTGTGGGAACATTTTTTCCAGCCCTGTACCATCATCCTAGGCATATAAACTGACTCCATATTTCCTGGGGGCCTTAGGAAAGACTTCAGGTCTCACTTCAAGAATTCTTGGGTTTTTCAGAAGCTAGGACTCAGCCCTTTGTTTTCTACCATCCTGCCTTTTATCTTTCATCTCTCCATTGCTGTCTCCGGGATCTGGAGACGGGTCTCCTTAATCTTTTCTTTCTGGCTTTACATATCATTGTGCCTTATCTCCTCTGGGGCTGAGGGCTAACCCTCCCCCTACTCTTCATTTTCCCAGCTGGGACTCTGCCCTCTCCAGGTTATCCTTTTTCAGTTGGATTTGGGAAGATCTTGTGTAGGCAGATCAAGAAATGCGTCCTTGTCAGCACCCAGGAGACCCACCCCTTCATGCCTTCCACCCTGTGTCTTGTCACTCGCAGGATTCATCTTTGCTCATCACAGTGGAGGTGCGGGGTACCTGGAGGTTTCTTCTAAGAACCGTCTTGTAATTTTCCACTCTCCGAGTTTTGTGAAAGGTCCCTGGTTTGAGCTTGACTGCTGCTCTAAAAGTTGGCAGTTTGAATCCACTGGGGAAGAAAGTCCTGGCATTGGGCTTCCATAAAGATCACAGACCTGAAAAACCTATGGAATAGTTCTACTTTGTAATACTTTTGGTCGCTGTGAGTCGGAATCGACTTGACGGCAACAGGTTTGGTTTGGTTTGGTTTTGGGGTCCTGTGAACCTCTCAGGCATAGTGGAACCCAAAACAGAGTAGGTAACTCTTGTTACTTGGCTTAACAGAGTCGACTGAGACACTACAGAGTGTTCTTAATTGATGATGTATAGAGAGATTTACTTGGTCAGAGATCTTGAAAGTTTCTAGAAAATTCCATGGAGCAACTCTGCCATCTTCCTTCGCCACCCTGCCTCTCCAGACTTTTTCTTCCTAATAAAATTTGCTATTTTTAAATGAATAATAAAGGGAAGCTTTACTTGTTTTTTAATGGATATTTAGTTTCACCTCAGGCACCTTTAAGTGTGAATGGGTAGGGATGATCTGAAAGGAAATTTTGTTCATTTTGAGAACTATATGGGAATTTTAAGAAAACTGACTTGATTTATAGTTTAGAGGAGGGCGGGTTATATATCAAGTAAAACAAGGATTTTTATCCTGGTGCCCTTAGATGGGTTAATGGGACCCCAACCCTCCTGGTACTGAGCGCAAAATGTTGGGTGTACGGTAGGGTGCATTTTTCTGTGGGAAGGTCTGTAGTTTTCATCATTCTCAAGGGTCTTGATCCAAGAAACATTGAGAACTATTGGAGTCCTAAGTGTGCTTGGAGACTTAAAGGCTCCTTGCCCCACTTACAGGGGCACTATGAGTCAGAATTAACTGGACAGCAACAGGTTTGGTTTTGGTTTCTTGTCCCCTTTTAGGGGCTGTCTCTAGGGGGCACTCCTTGTCTCCTAATACTTTTAAAATCCAAAACACTTCTCAAAAGAGAAACACTCAGAGAAAAAGATGGAGAGTTTGAAGCACTCAGGTGTAAAAAGAGAAACTGGGGAGAATCATGGTATCAGACATGCTGGGGAGCTGCCTCTGATAGGAGGAGTTGGTAGTGTTTTTCTCACCCAGCAGCCCAGTCTAGCCTGGAGCTTGCCTGCTGCAGTTGCTCGGTAACTGTTTGTGGACCAAGTGAGTAATTCAGGATAACCACATGACCTGACTGGGGCAGGTCTTGTCTGCATGGTGGTTTGTTTTTCCTCTCCAGTTTTCTCCTGAGGAGCCCCTGTGGCACAGTGGTTAAGCTGTCGGCTACTAACTGAAAGGTTGGAGGTTTGAACCCACCAGCCGCTTTGTGGAAGAAGGATGCGGAAGTCTGCTTCCGTAAAGATTACAGCCTTGGAAACCCTATGGGACAGTTCTACTCTGTCCTATAGGGTCGCTATGAGTCAGAATCGACTTGACAGCAGTGGGTTAGGTTTGGTTTTAGTCTTCCAGTTTTAGACTCTTCAGCTTAGCTTAGGGATGCTGCAGTCAGAGACGAAGAGATGTGGCTGAATGTTTTTAGTTGCCATCGAGTTGGCTGCGACTCGTGGCACCCCGCGTACAGTAGAACGAAATGTTGCCCAGTCCGTCCTGCGCCATCTTCATGATTGTTGGTATTTTATTGCAGCCACTGTGTATTCCGAGCACCTTCCACCCTAGGGGGCCTATCTTCCAGCACTGTATCCGACAGTGTTCTCTTGTGATCCACAGAGTTTTCATTTTCTGGTTTTTGGAAGTAGATCGCCAAGCTTTTCTTGCTCATCTGTCCACTGAAACCTGTCCACCATGGGTGACCCTGCTGGCATTTGATAGCTTCCAGCACCATAGCAACCTGCAGACCACCACAGTACAACTGACAGATGGGTGGCGGGCTGAGTGCTTTAGCCTTGGAGAATCCTACTTTCAGTCTCTAACTTTTTAGAGGGCTGTAGTTTTCTCTGGGTGTTTGATGCCCTTGATACCATAGAGGAGACCTTCTCAAACTCCTGAATGGCATGTGTCATTTAAAAGATGTTTTCTACATCTTCCCTACAGAGAGGGTGTGTTATGGAGACTTCCCCCATCCGTCAGGAAAACGTGTAACAATCTCTTCGTTACTTCAGAGGGACTGTTTATTTCTGATTTTTTTTTTTCTTTCTTCAGCTCTTTTCTTTTTTCCTTCCAATTTTGATAGCACTTTTCGTTATAAGCTGGTGGTCCATAGGCATCTACCTCTGAAGTGCTAAAAGTTGCACCTGAAGCCAGTAGTTCAAGCCATTCTCCAGTGGTACAAATGGTTAACATGCTCAGCTGCTAACCAAAAGGTTCGAGTTTTGAGTCCGCCCAGAGGTGCCTCAGGGAAAAGGCCTGGTGACCTACTGCTGAAAAATCAGCCATTGAATACCCTGTGGAGCACAGTTGTACACTGACACACATGGTGTTTCCATGAGTCAGAGTTGATTTGACGGCAGCTGGTCTGTTCAAGACTCACTGGACTCCTGTCACCCTTGTTTGGATGCTATTTGAAGTCTGGGTGGAATGTGAACTAGAAGCTTGTTGTGAGCACGGGCAGGAGGTGGGAAATACTCTGCTGCCTGTAATTTGTGTCCCTGGGTGGTTCCGATTACTAAGGTTGGTGGTTCAAAGCCACCCAGTGGTGTCACAGAAGAAAGGCCTGGCTATCTACTTTCATAAAGAATATAGCCAAGAGAACCCTATGGAGCTCAGTTCTACTCTGTAACATAGAGGGTTGCCATGAGTTGGATTCGGCTTGAAAGCAACGGGCTTGGGTTTAATTATCCAAAGACAGGCTCATTTCTGGTCTTTTGCCCCTTTTAATGTTGTCTCTTCTTGTTCTCATAGGTTGCTCCACATCTGTGCTCCAGAGGTGGTGGCTTTGAGGTGTGACTCTGCCCACGTTTGGGCCCAGGCCGTGCCAGCTCCTCAGTAAGGAGGGCCGGCCTGATAAAACAAAGAAAACAGGTCAGTTGAACATTGTTGACTTTCCTCGAGTCACAATAACTGAATGTTGCGTCTCCCCATACCCACCCCCCCACCCTTCCTCTGTTCACTTTGAATTGCCCTTCCCTCCCCCCCTTTTCCAGAGCCTCCAGGAGCTTTGATGCAAAGCCATGTTGAAATTGCAATTGAATTGCCAGTTCTTCTTGATGTAATGGGGCTGTGGTGTGGGATAAGAAACCCCAGAAGGGTGCCGACTGTTGGCCTTGAAGGAAGCAACACTTCAGACACCCCATTTCTTTCTTCTCCCACTTCACGCCTCTCCCCACCCCAAACCCAGATTGTCTGTGTGAAAAACCAGCACCCAGGCCAGCCTGCATGGTGATTTCAACAAAGAGAATAATTTCTTTTCAGAGCTGTGGTGTGTGACCGTCATCTAGGTGCGTGGTCCTCCCTGAGTCCAGCTGGAGAGGGTCGAATTAGAAAGGGCCCGTGGTGCTTGTTTGGGTTATTCTTGGTGGGTGGGTGGGTGGGTGGGTGGGTGGGTGTGTGTGTGTGTTTTCACAGTGGTGGGCTGATGTGTGGGATGGTGTCAGGGAGAGGAAGGGATACAGAGGGAGAGCGAGCGTATTAGGTCTGTAAATATCCGTAAAGAAAAATGTGCTTTGTCCGTGAACCTTAAACTGTTCAAATTCTGTTCAGATTCCCAGGGCAGAGTCCCTGATGTTGACAGTCCAAAGGTTTAAGTTTGTTAGTTTGGGTTATTGCTCTTATAACAATCCAGAGGGTGAGGGTAGGAAGAATAGACTCATTCTGGCCACCTTGCTTCTAATTAGTGTATTAAAAAAAAAAAACAAACCCAGTGCTGTCGAGTCGATTCCGACTCATAGCGACCCTATAGGACAGAGTAGAACTGCCACATAGAGTTTCCAAGGAGCACCTGGCAGATTCGAACTGCTGACCCTTTGGTTAGCAGCCATAGCACTTAACCAGTATGCCACTAGGGTTTCCAGGATTAGTGTACAGACGATCCTTGATGCTGAGGTGAATTTTTTTCTTCTCCGTAGAACAGTGAACTGAGCCACACTGTGCTTACACTAGGCTCTTTCCCTTCTTCCCTGCTCCGTGAACCCAAAGAGAATGCCCAGATATAAGACACAAGAGCCAACTGGAGTAAAGTCTTGTAACAGCTCCGAGACGCTTGTTGTTAACTGCTTCTGAAGCAACTTCTCCTTTCTGTAACAGTGCGGCGGCCAGTCTCATTTTGTCAATTGCACTGTCAGATCAGAGATGAGAAGCTTTTCTATTAAAAAAAAAATTGCTACTTATTTACATGCAAAGTAGGAAGAGAGTAGGTGATCTTGGCGTCATCAGTTTGCAGCATCATGCTTTACACTTGATCTCAAAGAGGGAAATAAACTTAGCAAATGTCTTCCTGTTCAGATAGAATGGGAAACAGCAAGTTCGTATGGTGTGTCCCTTTTCCAGTTTGGATAAGCCCTTGGAACAGCCAGCCCCTCTGTTGGCGAGCTGTAGCTACTTGCCTGTTGTTGTTGTGTGCTGTAGAGTCAATTCTGACTCATTGCAAGCCTATGGGACAGGGTACAGCTGCCCCATAGGGTTTCCTAGGCTGTAATCTTTACAGAAGCAAATTGCCAAGTCTTTTCTCCCATGGAGCGGCTGGTGGGTTTGAACTGCTGACCTTTTCAGTTAGCAGCTGAGCGCTTTAACCATTGTGTCACCAGGGCTCCTTAGTGACTTCCTAGGCATTGACACTTAAGTAAATTGCAAGAATGTATTGCTAATGTTACCAGTGACTGAGAAAAATTCTTAACCTGCAGTGTGGCTCTGTGTAGTTACATTTTTTGTTATTTCCCTCCTCGCCATTTTCTTTCCCTACTGAGTGAGAGAATTAGAACATATATATAGACATACACACACATTCACATTGTTACCCTCCCCATAGCTGATTTTTCGGGAGGTAGATCACCAGTTCTTTTCTTTCGAGGCACCTCTGGGTGGACTCGTAGAGTATATATTCAATACCTTACAATTTTACTTTTAGTCCAAAAGGTATGCATACTTACTTGTTTTCAGATTTGAGTACACTCTGCCATATTTTTTCTTTTGAATGTAGTGATAGACCAAAAGCAAGGTCATCTTCAGAGCCCTTAGCACCCCTGGGTGGAAGAGTCAGTTTTATTTTTACGGACATCACAATTACAGCATAGTCATTTTATAATTTGCTGAGGATTAAAAATTATGTATTTAAAAGAGTGAGATGAATTTGGTATTGAAAATATCCATTTATTTGAATCAGATAATTACATGCTAATCCACTGTAAGAATTTTAGGGAACTGCTGATCCGTTTGGTAGAAATCCATTAAGAAAGAAAAGCGGTGTGTGTACATGCACACGTGTGCCCGTGTGTATGTGTGTATCTCCCAGATAAACTTTCAAAGACAGTTAAGAGCAGGAAGTTTGGTACACAACTTTAAATAAGTTGAAACGTCTTCAGGCATGGGGAAACTTAATGGAAGGCCAGCAGTTTGTTGGTGCTTTGATTCTGGCCATAGCCTTCCTCTCTCCATGGGGAAGGATGGTGGGGTAGGGTGAGTCAGTACTAAATTGTATGTTTCTGTCGTTAGTCCCTGTTCCTACCATTTGGAAAACCATTAGATTCAAAATGTCTGTTAACAAGGAAAGTACATTTTGTCTCTTGACAAGGAAAGCACTGTCCCTGAAGGTTCTCCTCTGGTAGGATTTTGAGGCTGCAGCTGATTGCATACAGCACTTAATAAAGTTCTAGCTCCGGACTTTCCCTGCTACACTGCTAGAAAGCTGAGCGTTCGTAGAGGCTCTGGGTGTAACTATTTGTCAGATCCTCGTTTGCATCCCCTGACATTTGAGGAGACACCACAGAAAATCATGTCCTTTCTCATGTCATTTCTAAGCATAAGCCCTTGCTTCACCAGCTGAGATAATGAGCTTGAATCTTTACAGCTGGTTTGGACTTTCAGGACTTAGAAACTCATACCTTGGGATAAGGGGATATGTGCCTTACTGGCAGGGTTTCAGCTCTAGACTATCTTCCCAGATAAAAGGAGGGAAATAGTTTGCCTGTAGACAGATTTCTGGCCATAGCTATAGCCATAGGACTTCTCCTTGCAAGGAATCCCTGAAGAAGGAAACTATGATGTGGCTGTGGCTCAGAGCTCTCCCTTCGGTCATTCTGCTCATCTTTCCAGGCTTAAGTCTGACTCAATACCTTCTAGACTGTGGATTTCTTAACGACCTTGTTTTTGGTCAGTTTTAGGTAGAAGCACGAGGTGGGTCAGGTGGAATTTGAGAATCCTTAGGGTAGGGGAGGGCAGGAGGTACAGAATGAAAGACAATTCCGTGTATGTGTGTGTGAACATCAGAAAGTAAAATACCACAGAATCAGCTGTGGAGTGAGTGTGGCGGCACTGTAGGAGGCATCAGTTAAGGTTGAAAAACAACCATAGAATCTAGTTTTGGAAGAAACAGAAGATACAGAAACTGCCTTTCATTTGTGCTGTTTGTATTTCCGTGACTGTAGAGTCTGAGATTATGGGAAATGAGAGGGTTCAGTCTTTTCTTCACTAAAGTGACAAGACACTCACCAAACCTTTATACCTCTGCTTCCCTTCCAGGGCCAACCAGTGGCAGCAAGAGAAGAAAAGAGCAAGCAAGCGCAGACTCGTTTCCTGCTGCGTGGAGGACAGCTATAGCAGGGAAAATTCTGTAGTGTATCAGTTGGGGCAGAAAATGGAGGTAATTGGCAGTGGGGGGCAGGTTTTTCTTCTTCGCGTTTTCTCAACTCGTCCAGGTGTATTACTTATTTGTATTTTTAAAGTAACAGGCTTTCCTGTGTTGATTTGAAACTTGGCTGCAATTCTGATAGGGGTGATCTCTCAGTTGTCTTAGGTAATTTGAGCTCCCCCTTAAAATCACTGTATTGTGGCAGTAGGGTTAAGGGAATCCTCACCCTTAGTGTTTAGGTATGGGGCATTCATGTAGTAGTAAATGACTGTCCCTTCTTAGGAGGGTGCTGGCCAAATGGCAGCTCCCTGGGTTACCTAACTGTTGGTTCAGCCTTTCCCAGTTCTGCTCAGTAGAAGATTAGGAAAGGCAAAGAACCCTGCCTCAGATGACTTGTTGAGTCCTTTGGTGGCAGAAACTCAGAAAGAAGCAAGATCACCAGTTAGCCTCTGCTATGCCAGACCTTCATTTAATTGAAGGCTTGAATCATTACAGACATGAGTCCTGGTTTAAGCTGTAGAAAGCAGGCTTTAGGCTTTTTGACTTGACTTGCAGTAACCCAGGCCATTGTCACCTGGCCATTATCTCACCTGAACTTGACAGTGATCAATCACATCAGCAATTTCTGATTTTCAGTTCTACAACAGAGGCTTCTTAGAAGTTTAAACCCTTGTCCCAATGACGTCAAGCTCACCTGTTGGCTTGGAAGGTTCAGACTTATCGTCCATCAACACCATGATGTCAGCCGTAATGAGTGTAGGGAAGATCGCTGAGAATGGCGGGAGCTCGCAGGTCAAGTGCCCCACAAAGCCCCCAGGACCAAACCGGATCGGCAGGAGGAACCAGGTAAGCTTTTGCAGACTCGGCCCTGAAGCCTGGTGGGTTTAGTCATTGAGAACATTGGAAGAAAGATGTTCCCTTGAGACCCAGCTTTCTAAGACAAAACCTTGGCTTTGTTTGGAATTAAATAGACATACCCAGAGGCCTTAATAACGTTTCCAGAACAAATTTTTCAGAGCTTGTGTCAGTTTCCTTTCACGGAGAAAATTTTCTTTGCTGTGGTGTAAATGTTGGTGAAAGCACCCTTATTCTCTGCCTGTAATTTGATTTGAATGCGAGCTTTCTTCATGTGATGACCAAGACAGAGAACTCGACTTACTCTTTTGCAGTAATGTGGTTTGTTTCCTTATTCACACAACTGGTTAAAGGGATTTTCAAAGCCACTGGCTTGGTTTTTTTAGTGTCTTTAGATTAGGTAGCAAATAAGTAGTGTTTATACTGGGACTACTAGTCAGCCTTCCATCCTTGGAAGAACAGAATTTGGCTCCAGAGAATTCCAGTTAAGTTGCTGTTTAGGCCTCCTGAATTTTCTGGGGACGTTAGGTCAGGAGAAGCGGGAACGAGTAACTGGGCAGGGGTTGGGAGGCTGAATCACGTTATAAAAGTCTGCTTCCCCAAAGTCCATTGGGAAATAACATGAACCTTTTAATTAATGTACAGGTGGGCACTTATAAAAAGCTGTTGGCACTATGCTCTACTGACAGGTTAAGGAGTAAGCGGGGCAGAGGGTGAAGAGATTCATTTCTTCTCTGAATCCGTACAATACGAGTTGCCTGCTTAACTCCATGTTTCATTTCTTGTTTCTCTGAATTAATGGGGTTATACCAGACCCTCAGGGAGATGTTCTTCTGGGTTTATCTAGGTACCAGGGGTGGATAGGAAAGTAAACCTGTTGGATTTTGTGAATTGATCTTCTTTTTCATTAATAATCCTACCATGACTTTCCCTACGCAGAGATCTCTGAGCACATTTCTGATGCTTGTCTATAAATTCTTAGAAGTACACCATTAAGGCTTTGGATGCAGCACACCCTCCAGAAGAAGCGGCACCAGCTGACAGCCCCACCAGCTGTGTGTGAGAATGTCCGTCTCTTACCCCTTTCTCAAGGCCGAAGCTTGACAGTCACGTGATGCTTTAGGGTCACGGCATTGATCTCTTTTCTCTCTTTTTTCCTTTTTCTGCACATGCCTCTCTTCCTATGGGTACCTGAGAAAATACTCAGCCTGTGTGGCTGTGGCCTGAGCAAGAAGGAGAGCTAGCTCTGTGAAGAAAAGGTTTACTTCCACTCCCACATGATTGTCCGTCCATCCATCCATCCATCCATCCGTCCATCCGTCCATCCATCAATTCATTTAACAAAGTGTACCCAGTTCCTACTGCCAGTCAGGCCCTGGCCAGGAGCCCCACATCTCGTGATGAATGAGACACCCAAGGTCGATGCCCACTTCCTGCTGCTCCACCAGGGAACTGTGGCGTGGGAGAGGTGGCCCCTGCAGAGGCCAAGTTGGCGCAAGTCCAGGCTCTGGTCTGTAGCCAGTTGTTCAGAGATGGCAGTTACAGCCATTGCAGGAGCCCACCACACACACCTCACGTCCCACGTTAGTGGAGATTGACCTTGCCGTGGGGAGGAGCAGCTGGCGCAGGAGCTATGGGGCCATTGTCACCCACCTCCTCTTCTCCTTCACTGACTTGGCTTTTGAGAGGGAGATCCAGGCCAGAGGTTGCACGGCATATTCAGTGAATTTTTAAAAAACAAAACCCAGTGGGAAGAGTGCCAGAAGAATGAAGCATCTCTCTTACCTGTGAGCTGGACGGGAAGGGTGGAAAGAGGGAGGAGCCTCGTCAGGGCTACCAAAGAGCTCCAGAACAGATTAGCCCTGGCGGATTCCTGACAAGGCTGCCAGATTGTTTCATTATGGGATGGTTAGTTATCACATTAGCTGATAATTTTATCTGTCAGCTCAGGAAATGTGCTCCTTTCACCAGCAGGGCTGTCATAGCTGGATCTAACGTCCCCAGAGAGCCTCGGCAAGAGCCACAACACTCTCCTTTCTGTTGGGCTTGTTTTTGAAAATTAAGTCTGAGTCAACAGACCTCCTTCTCCCAAACCACCTTGGGCTTTGTCGCCCTGCCCTGTATGCCAACCTCAGAGAAAGCTTGGTTCCAGTTAATGATAAACCCCAGAGTCAATACCAGCCAGCTCCAAGGTGAACTCAAATGGTTTTGTTTTTCTTTTTAGATTTGTCTCCTCAGGAGGCTAGCTGGCCACTTAACAGGCCTGACTTTGCAACGTTTACAAGCATGCTACTAGCAAATCTTTCTTATAAATATATATATATGTATGTATGTATATTTTGTATGTATATGTATATTTGTGTGTGGGTCTAAACGTGTGTGCAAGTGGGTGCATATACACACACACGTGTGTCTATGCACAGTATATGTGTGTATTATATTTGTACACATCTATCTATATGGATAGGTGATGTCCTTGGGTGTTGCAACTGGTTAATATGCTCAGCTGCTAACCAAAAAAAGTTTGGAGGTTCAAGTCCACCCAGAGGTGTCTCAGAAGAAAGGCCTGGTGATATACTTCTGAAAAATCAGCTGTGGAAAACCCTATGGAGTACAGTTCTGCTCTGAAACATGTAGTGTCATCCTGAGTCGGAATCCACTCAACAGAAGCTGGTGTGCATGTGTGTCTGTGTGTGTGTGTGTCTGTGTGTGTGTACATATATATTTATAAATTATTGATAATAATTTTGCAAAAGTACCCCAGATTGAACTCAACCCTGATGTTTGGCCCAGCTGTGAAACACCCCTCGTTATCTGGCAGGTGTTCTTATCGTCTGATGATCTGGGCCAGCTCCGTTCTGACTGTAGTTTTAGAACTGGGCTGAAAAGCTATGGTCCCCCCACCCCTGTACGCATACATTGTAACTATGGAAGGAGTGGAAGTTTATGGAGAACTAGATGACACTGGGAATCTTTTTGACCATCTCTGAGTGATCCAGTTTTTAGAATTCACATCCTTAAAAGCATGTCAGTTTGAGAGTGAGAAGATGTTTAATGTGCCTCCTTCAGAGGCCCAGTTCCTTAAATTAGGAGATGATTTGTATTGCTTAACATGAGGCCGAGAGTCTGAAGAGGAGCGAGAGAGACCGCTTAGACGACACACACAGGCCTCCTGCATGCCCTCCCCCCATCTGCTCGGTCGGGCCATCCGTGTTCATAGTCTCCGGGTAACTTTGATTTCCATCATCGCTCATGAGCAACCACAAGGGTGTTTCCTGTCTGTGCCTCGCTGGGGCTTTGTCCTTCTTTCTTGGTCAGACTCGCATGGCACTGTGGTTTAAGGCGTGGGCTGTGGAGGCAGCTGCCTGAGTTTTAATCCATGTCTGCTACTTAGTAGTTCCCTGATGTGGGGCAAGTTGCATGCCTCTGTACCCCTGTTTCCTCATTCAGAAAATGGGATCTATAATGGTGCCTGTCTCTCAGCAATTGGGAAAAAACCAACATTTCTGTACATACAGAGTTTAGCACATAGTAAGTGCTCACTAAATGGCATTATTATTACTATTACTTGCAGGCAACACAAATGCGTTCAGGCTAGTTCAAGTATAAAGGGGTCTGCTGATGCACAACCTGGCCCTAAGGGTCTGGCTGAGGAGACAACTTTCCCTCCCTCCCTCTCGGATAACCTGCCTTCCCACTTTGGTCAGCACTGACATGGTCCCGAACTGCTTTCTAGTGGCTTTGGCTTGCCACGGTGCTGAGTCCAACCCCTTCTGTACGTGAACTTTCAATTCAAGTGCTCATGATCACTTAACAAAGTTATTCCCAAACCTGGGCACATGTCAGGATCTCCTGGGCAGTTTGTGATTGTGACACAAATGGATTTCTGGGGTTCAGCACCCCCCACAATTCTGACTCACCATGTGGAGAGGTTGGTCTAGAAAGCCACATTTCACAGAGCTCCCCAGGGGGTTCTGCTGACTTGTGGAAACCTACTTACCTGCTTTAATCTCTCGGCATCCCAGGTCTAAGTTCCTGGGACGGGTGTCGAATCCTTGATCCAGTTAGTTTTGAGGATGGAGATGAGGACAGGGACCTATAGTGCTTAGGGACTGTGGGGACGAGGAGGCAGCTCTCTGTGATTTATAAAGTGTTTGGGGGCATTCTGTTTGGAAGGAGGAGCTATAATGTGTGGTGAGTAAAGGAGGTTGCCCTTTTCTTTAAAAGGCTAAAATATATTGCTTTAAGGAAGCATAAAACGAGCCTCCTAAAAACTAGTGATGTATTAATAGAGCTGGCTCTTCTGTAACCATTTATAACGGCTGTCTTCCCCATCAAAGTTTGGACAGGTGCAGCATTCTTCCCTTCGAGCAGGGTCAGGCAGGTGCCAACAGGAGGTGAAGGGGCCATGTTGACACCCATTGGGTGCACGCTGGGCACGCTGGGTATGGAGGGCTTCTCACCATTGGTAGGGTGGCTTTGTCAGATGAGAGCTTCATGCCCTTCCATGTGTCCTGGGGGCCTCAGAAACCAGGCAGAAAATAGTGAGAGGAACCTGGATCAGACTTGAGAGACGTATTCCTTTTCCAGCTCTGCGGTGGCTTGAGTCTTAATGTGCAGCCATCACGTATTCATGACATGTTACTATCTACACTGAGTGACTGTGACAGTTAATTAAATGGTGTCAGTGTAACAAAAGCGCTACTGTTTATTGAGTGTTTACTCTGTACCAGGCACTGTTGTGGTGGTTTATGTGTGTTCATTGACTGCATCCCCACCACAGTGAGTGGGTGCTGTTATTGTTCCCATTTACCAACGAGGAAACTGAGGGCAGACTTGCCGAGCTCAGCGCAGCAGGCTCCAGAGCCCATGCCCCTGGCCATGTTGATAGAGCCTCTGAGACACAGGTGCTAATTCTAGAAATGAAACATACTGTTTGACTGTGACTTGAAATCCATTCTCCCTTCTAATACCCTTTTTATTTTTTCCCCCCTTTCTTTCTTTTAGGAAACAAAAGAGGAGAAGTCTTCCTATAACTGTCCCCTGTGTGAAAAGATTTGCACTACACAGCACCAGCTAACTATGCACATCCGTCAGGTTTGCCACCTTCTTTTGCATTTGTGCTTTCAATGGTTCTTAGCAGAGGGCAGGGGCCTTCATTTTAATTGGCTGTGTTTAATTTAGATTTAATGTTTGGGAAGTAAGTGCTGAATGATCATTCTTGTGTAATTGCTAGAGTCTCGGGTCAACAGAGTACCTTTTAAGATTTTTTAAGAACATCTAGTTAGTTGAATATTATTTACATACATGCGTGTATGCATATATGTAGAAGCAAAGACTTTTCATTGTACAGGGCTTGTCAGTGTGAACAAACCCCCTTTCAGTATAATGAGATGGTAGATGTAGACCTCTCTGTTCACACTGGTGTGAATCTTAGTCCTGCAGCAGGGAGTTTACTCAGTTTGGAGTCTTTTTTGGTTTTCTCCTGTATTATGAGGCTTATTCTCCTCCCTCTCCTGTTATGGCAGACTTGTGAGAGCATTGATGAGTCTGGAACTATGAAGGACATGGTACTAACAGTAAAATAGGAATGTGGGTTTAGATAGAAATACTCTCCTTCTTATTCTATTCCAGAGGCAAAACCCATCTAATATCTGCAGGTTTGGGTTCTCCTCTGACAGCACGGGTGGGCCATGGAGCTTGAAGAGGGGCTGTTGACTTGTAATATTTCACGTATCTGCTTCATAGCTGAGAATCCTTATACTCATAGGAGTTAGTATCTGTAGTCAGTTCACCTATCTGTGTTTCATAGAAAGTCTTGCAAAGACCCCTGAGCCTTCTAGTAGAAGTATTTTCCAGACTGCAACATGGAGGTGGAAGAAGGTCATACCAAATAGTTATTTGCCTGTATTCCTGATAAATGTCGATGTTACAGACGATGTCTTCATCTCGTAGGGCCGCCATAACAGTACCACAAAGAGGGTGGCTTTAAAGAACCGACATTGTCTCCTGGTTCTGGAGGCTAGGAGTCTGAAATTAGGGCAATGGCAGGGCTGTGCTGTCTCTGTGTAGGGGGAGATGCTCCTTTGTTCTTTCAGTTTCTGACAGCCCTGAGCATTTCTTGGCATTCCTTGACTTGTAGATGATATCCTCACATAATGTCTTCTCTCCGTGTGCGACACTGTCTGTGTCTGTTCTCCCCTTTGTAAGACATCACTCAGAAGGGAATAGCAGTATGACTTACCTGAGGACATCTTCAACTAAAGTCCCCATTCCCCCAAATGAGATCACATTCACAGGTACAGGGGTTAGGACTTCAACATACCTTTTAAGGGGGCACGATTCTGTCCATAACAGAAGATACTTAAAACGGAAAAAAAAAAAAAAAGTAGCCAAGAAACCACACTGATTGTTTTAACCAGGCTCTGAATTTGCATTTGGTAGTAGCTGAGTGGCAACCCTCGTGGCGTAGAGGTTAAGTGCTACAGCTGCTAACCAAAGGGTCGGCAGTTCAAATCCACCAGGCACTCCTTGGAAACTCTATGAGGCAGTTCTACTCTGTCCTATAGGGTCGCTATGAGTCGGAATTGACTCGACGGCACTGGGTTTGGTGTTTCGGTTTGTAGTAGCTGAGCTTCCGGTCCTTCTTCTTAAGTCATCATTGAGATTCTTGCTTCCACCAGCACAACACGGACACTGGAGGAACAGACCATTCCTGCAGCATCTGTGGGAAGTCACTGAGCTCCGCCAGCTCCCTGGACCGCCACATGCTGGTGCACTCAGGAGAGCGGCCGTACAAGTGTACCGTGTGTGGCCAGTCCTTCACCACCAACGGAAACATGCACAGGTAGGTGACGGCTCCTTCACCTAGGGAGCTGGCTGGACCTGGAGGTAGGCAGAAAGCATAGTGGCCTGAGCTATTAAATGACTGGCCAAAAGGCACAGAGAATTCTTGAGTTGTGCTCACTGCATTGAACAGCCAGAAATGGGAATTGTTTACCTGTGTGCCCTGTCTCTAGGGTATTATGGACATCTGATCTTGGGAAACAAAGTGCTGAGCACAGTCTTTGGTTCTCACTAAGAATCTGTCCCACTCTGCCAATTGGAGTTTCTTGGTTTGGGTGCAGAGGTGGGCAGCTTCATGCAGAGTAACCCTCAGCAGCCATATAACCCTGCTCGTTCAGAAATTCTGCCATATGCCTGCCAGATCACTCACAGTCCTTTTCCTTGCGAGAAATTTCTGGAGCCTTTTAATAAATGGCTTGGTCCTGGAGATTTGGTATAGGATTAGGGCAAGAGGAAGAAAAAGAATATCTGATAAATGTCAGGAAATGACTTCCTGAGAGAAGGGAGTTAGATTGCCCCTCAGAAGTGGGAGGAGAGCACACAGTGGTGGGCACGCACAGATATTGTGGGCAGACCAATGGGAAGTGTACTCTAGAGAAGCTTGCCTCTATTGTGAGGGGTTAGGACAGAAAGCCCTTTTTTAGATGCTTAACTTTTGTTTTCACAGACACTTTAGGAACATTGTTACTCTACGAAAAGAAATCAAGGAATTCAAAATTTCACCTTCCCAGAAAATCAGGCTATTTTTATTTCTTCATATGCTCCTGTTATTATCCTGCTTTCTCTTTAAAACTTGACTTTTTATGTATATTATTTTAAAATAAAACTTGATGTAACTATTGTTATATAATAGCTATATTTACCAAATATAATTGTTTTACTTTAGTTTTTATCAGCACACAGATTGTATTTTTGTGAGTGTATAGCAAAAATGAAAAATGGTCTGATTTAGTCCACCTAGAAAACCATTTTATGAATACCAGTGGTCTGTACTGTGGGGCACACTGGTGTTGTGGTAATTTTACGGATTTTGGAATTAGGCACCTGAATTCAAATCTCAGCTCTGCCACTTGTAAATTTTTTGCTCTTGGGCAAGTTACTTAACCTCTTTGTGCCTCAGTTTCCTTACCTGTAAAATGATTATTAATAGTATTTACTGTAAGTATCTACTTCATCTGTGCTTGAGCACCTTGAGGACTAAAGTGCCCTGACCCAAGCCCTGGTGTTTTCAATCACCTCATATGCACGTGAAAGCCGGACAATGAATAATGAAGACCGAAGAAGAATCGATGCCTTTGAATGGTAGTCTTGGTAAAGAATATTGAATATACCATGGACTGCCAGAAGAACAAACAAATCTTTACTGGAAGAAGTGCAGCCAGAATGCTCCTTAGAAGCCAAGATGGAGAGACTTTGTCTTACATACCTTGGATGTGTTATCAGGAGGGACCAGTCCCTGGAGAAGGACATCATGCTTGGTAAAGTAGAGGGATCAGTGAAAAAGAGGAAGACCCTCAGTGAAATGGATTGACACAGTGGCTGCAGCAGTGGGCTCAAACGTAGCAACGATTGTGAGGATGGCGAAGGACCAGGCAGCGTTGCGTTCTGTTGTACATGGGGGTCACTGTGAGTTGGATCCGACTCCACAGCACCTAACAGCACTAACGATTTCACTGGATTAACGTGAGGATTAGGAGATAATGAGTTTAGCGCACGGTTCCCGGTACATGGTAAGCCCTCAGTAAATACTACCTTCTAGTATTATTATTTGCATTTCTAAGTAATGGTGCAATACTTTAAAGCCTATGGATTTCTCAGTCTAAACTCCTAGAAGGTATAATATGATTTCCTGAAAGGTATGAATATTTTTAAAGAATTTTTCTAAAATGTTTTGCCTTTTTTTTCTCCTCCATATAAATTTCAGTCCTGATGGGTCGTTCCCTTTACCTCTCTTCTCTTCCCCAGAGTGTTTTCTGGGTTCAGAAAGGAATTGAATAGTGTCACCGTTTCATACTATATTTTACGTTTTAGCTTTTTGTTAGTCTCCTGTTTAGACCTGCCTTTTGTTTAGACCTCCTTTTCCTGCTCCCAAGCTCTACCCTCCTCTGCCCCTCCCCAAAATCCTTTTTCCTTTACGTATCTGCCCTTCTCAAAGTCTGGTCCTAGAGGTACTGCCTTTTCCTTCTTGGGTGGTTTCCCCACTTTCTTCTTCCAGCCACCTGCTCCACTGACCTCACTCTGGGCCAACTCTGAGTGACAAGAGGGCAGGGAGGTATTGATGAGAAACACCCTTCTCGCGGCTGTGTAACCCTGACTACTTCCTGCTTATGGTCCCTGTGAAACCTCTCTGGCCTTAGGCCCAACCACCCCTGCTTGGGAAAGCTTCCATTGTGGCACAGTGTCTGTGATTGAACATAGAACATGTTAAACTCACCTATAAGGCAAAGTCACTGTCTTCTCCAGGGATGCCTCCGGGAATGCATTTTAAAAATAATCACAGCCAAAGTTGGGTTTTTAAAGCTGTGGCACACTGTGTGTTAGACACTCGGCTAAGCACTTTGCATTTATTTTGTTTTTTACATTTTTACTTAGATCTAATTCACGTACCACACGTTTCACCGTGTGGTATGGGAATTAGAGCACACAATTCAGTGGCATTTAATATATTCAGAATTGTGCAGCCATCACCGCAACCAATTGTAGAACATTTTCTTCGCCCAAAAAGAACCCCTGTGCCCACTGGCAGTCACTCCTCATTTACTGCCAGCCTTGTCCCTCAGCCCCTGGCAGACACTGATCTTTCTGTATAGATTTCCCTGTTCTGGACATTTCACATAAAGGGAATTACACAATATGTGGTCTTTTGTGGCCTGACTTCTTTCCCTTAGCATAATGTTTTCAACATTCATCCATGTGTAGCATGAACCAGTACGTCACTCCTTTTTACTGCTAAATAATACTCTATTGTATGGCTGTTTTGTGATTTATCAGTCCTTAGTTGATGGAGAGAGATTTGGGTAGCTTCCACTTTTTGCTATTATAAATAATACTGCTGGGAACATTCATGTATGTATTTCTGTGTGGACATATGTTTTCATTTCTCTTGTGTGTATACTGAGATATAGATTTGCTTGGGTCATGTAGTAACTTCATGTTAACATTTTTGGGGAATTGCAAAAGTGTTTCCCATTTTACATTTCATCAGCAATGTACGAGGGTTCCAATTCCTCTACATCCTTGCCAACGCTTATTATCTGTGGTTTTGAGTATACCCATCCTAGTGGTTGTAAAGTGATATCTCATAGTACTTTTTTTTTGTTGTTGTTCTTTAAGTGAAAGTTTACAAATGAAGTCAGTCTCTCATACAAAAATTTATATACACCTTGCTGTATTCTCCTAATTGCTCTCCTCCTAGTGAGACAGCACACTCCTTCCCTCTACTCTGTCTTTTCGTGTCCATTCAGCCAGCTTCTGACCCCCTCTGCCCTCTCATCTCCCCTCCAGACAGGAGATGCCAACATAGTCTCCTGTGTCTACTTGATCCAAGAAGCTCACTCTTCACCAGTATCATTTTCTATCCCATTGTCCGGTCCAATCCCTGTCTCAAGAGTTGGCTTTGGGCATGGTTCCTGTCTTGGGCTAACAGAAGGTCTGGGGACCATGACCACTGGGGTCCTTCTAGTCTCAGACCATTAAGTCTGGTCTTTTTATGAGAATTTGGGGTCTGCATCCCACTGTTCTCTTGCTCCCTCGGGTTCTCTGTTGTGTTCCCTGTCAGAGCAGTTATCTGTTGTAGCCGGGCACCATCTACTTCTTCTGGTCTCAGGATGATGTAGTCTCTGGTTTACGTGGCCCTTTCTGTCTCTTGGGCTCATAATTACCTTGTGTCTTTGGTGTTCTTCATTCTCCTTTGCTCCAGGTGGGTTGAGACCAATTGATGCATCTTAGATGGCCGCTTGCTAGCGTTTAAGACCCCAGACACCACTCTTCAAAGTGGGATGCAGAATGTTTTGTTAATAGATTTTATTATGCCAATTGACTTAGATGTCCCCTGAAACCATAGTCCCCAAACCCCTGCCCCTCCTAGCTGGCCTTTGAAGTGTTCAGTTTATTCAGGAAACTGCTTTGCTTTTGGTTTAGTCGAGTTGTGCTGACCTCTCCTGTATTGTGTGTTGTCTTTCCCTTCACCTAAAATAGTTTTTATATACTGTCTAAATTAGTGAAAACCCCTCTCCCACCCTCCTTCCCCACTCTTGTAACCATCAAAGAATATTTTCTTCTCTGTTTAAACCATTTCTTGAGTTCTTATAATAGTCGTCTTATACAATATTTGTCCTTCTGCACCTAACTAATTTCACTCAGCAGAATGTCTTCCAGATTCCTCCATGTTATGAGATGATTCACAGTTTCGTCGTTGTTCTTTATCGATGCATAGTATTCCATTGTGTGAATATACCATAATTTATTTATCCATTCATCCGTTGATGGACACGTTGGTTGCATCCATCTTTTTTGCTGTTGTAAATAGTGCTGCAGTGAACATGGGTGTGCATATATCTGTTCGTGTAAAGGCACTTATTTCTCTAGGGTATATTGCAAGGAGTGGGATTGCTGGATTGTATGGTAGTTGTATTTCTAGCTTTTTAAGGAAGCGCCAAATCGATTTCCAAAGTGGTTGTACCATTTTACATTTGCACCAGCAGTGTGTAAGTGTTCCAGTCTCTCCACAACCTCTCCAACATTTATTATTTTGTTTTTTGGATTAATGCCAGCCTTGCTGGAGTGAGATGGAATCTCATTGTGTTTTTGATTTGCATTTCTCTAATAGCTAATGACTGTGAGCATTTCCTCATGTATCTGTTAGCTTCCTGAATGTCTTCTTTAGTGAAGCGCCTGTTCATGTCTTTTGCCCGTTTTTTAATTGGGTTATTTGTCTTTTTGTAGTTGAGTTTTTACAGGATCATGTAGATTTTAGAGATCAGGCTGATTGGAAATGTCATAACTGAAAACTTTTTCCCCAGACTGTAGGTAATCTTTTTACTGTTTCGGTGAAGTCTTTGGATGAGCACAGGTGTTTGATTTTTAGGAGCTCCCAGTTATCTAGTTTCTCTTCTGCATTGTTAGTAATGTTTTATATACTGTTTATGCCATGTACTGGGGCTCCTAGCATTGTCCTATTTTTTGTTCGATGATCTTTATCATTTTAGATTTTATATTTAGGTCTTTGATCCAGTTTGAGTTCATTTTTGTGCATGGTGTGAGGTATGGGTCTTGTCTCATTTTTTTGCAGATGGATATCCAGTTATGCCAGCCTCGTAGTACTTTTGACCTATCTTTTCCTGATGGCCAATGATGTTGAACTTCTTTTCATGTGCTTATTTGCCACTTGTACATCTTTGGGAAAGTATCTACTTAGACCTTCGCCTAATTTTTAGTTCAGTTATTTGTCTTTTTATTGTTGAGTTTTAAATTCTTTATTCTGGATGCAAGCTCTTTATCAGGTAGATGATTTGTGAATGTTTTCTCCCGTTGTGTGGATTGTCTTCTTTTTCTCAGTGGCATAATTTGCAACACAAAAGTTTTAAAATTTGATTTTTCTTTTGTCACTTCTGCTTTTGGTGTCATATATAAGAAGGCTTTGCCTAATCCAAGGTCACTTTGTATTTTCCCCTAAAAGTCATATAGTTTTAGCTCTTATGTTTATGTCTGTGACCCTCTTTGGGTGACTGTTTATCTGTGGTGTGAGGATGTGGTCCAGTTTCATTCGTTTGCAGGTGGGTGTCCAGTTGTTCCAGCACCATTTGTTGAAAAGACTATTCTCAACCCATTGAATTGTCTTGGTGCCCGTATCCAAAGTCAGCTGACCATAAATGTACGGACTAATTAATGGACTCTCAATTCTGTTCCACTGATGTGTATGTCTGTCCTTATGTCAGTGCCACTTTGTCTTTATTACAGCAGCTTTGTAGTAAATTTTGAGATTAGGATGTATGAGTCCTTCAACTTAGTTCTCTTTCAAGATTGTTTGAGCTATTCTGAGTTGATCGCATTTCCATATGAATTTTGGGATCAGCTTGTCAATTTCTGCAAAAAAAAAGGGGGTTTGCTAGGAATTGCATTGAATCTATAGATCCATTTGTAGAGTATTGCCACCTTAACAATATTAAATCTTGTGGTCTATGGACATGGAATATCTTTCCATTTATTTAGCCTTCGTGGGTTTCTTTCAAAAGTATCTTAGAGTTTTCAGAGTACAAGTTTTATGTTGTTGTTAGTTGCCATTGAGTTGACTCCGACTCGTGGTGACCCCGTATGTACAGAGTTAAGCTGCTCCATATGGTTCTCAAGGCTGTGGCCTTTCATAAGCAAACCACTAGGCCAGTCCCCTGAGGGGTCTCTGAGTGGGTTCAAACCACTAACTTTTCAGCTAATAGTTGAGTGCTTAACTGTTTGCATCACCCACAATGGAATTGTTTTCTAATTTCAGTTTTGGATTGTTCATTGCTTATTGTTGTTGGTGTGCCATGGAATCGATGTTCAACCCCTAGTGCCCCCGTGTGACACAGTAGAAATGCTCATAGGGTTTTCTAGGCTGTAATCTTTATAGGAAAAGATTGCCAGGTCTTTCTCCTGCAGAGTCACTGGATGGGTTCAAACCACCAGTCTTTTGGTTAGCAGCCAAGTGCTTAACCATTGTTTGGCACCTTTGTTCTTTGCTGATCTTGTATCCTGCAACCTTCCTGAACTCGATTATTCGTTTGAATGGTTTTTTAGTGGATTCCTTAGGATTTTCTATAAACAAGATTATGTGACCTTCAAATAGTGATAATTGCTTTCCAATCTGGATGCATTTTATTTCATTTTCTTGCCTAAATGCCCTGGCTAGAACCTTCAGTACAGTGTCGAATAGAAGTGGGGAGAGCATATATCCTTGTCTTGTTCCTGACCTTAGAGGGAAAGCATCCATTTTTTCACCATTAAATATGTTAGATGCGGGTTTTTCGTTGGTACTGTTTAACAGTTTGAGGAAGTTTTTTTTCTATTCCTAGTTTGTTGAGAGTGTTATTATAAAAGGATGTTGGATTTTTTTCAAACACTTTTCTGCAACAATTGTGTTGTCCTTTGTTCTATTAATATTGTGTGTTACATTTTCAGGTATTAAACCAGCCTTATATTATGGGAGAAACTCCACTTGGTCATGGTGTATAATCATTTTTATATGTTGAAGGATTTGATTTGCTAGTATTTTGTTAAAGGTTTTTTTACATCTATTTTCATTTTTTTTTTTATTTTCATAAGAAATATTGGTCTGTAGTTTTCTTATGATTTCTTTGTCTGATTTTGGTTTCAGGGTAATACCTTGTAGAATGAGTTGAAAAGTTCCCTCTGTTTTTTTATAAGGGTTTGTTTTTGCTCTCACCACGTCTATTCAACATTCTTTTAAATGTTTGGTAGAATTCACCAGTGAAGGCATCTGGGCTTGTTTTATTTGGGGTAAGTTTTAAAATTAGTAATCAATCTATTTGCTTAGTGTAGATCTATTCATATTTCCTATTTCATCTTGAGTCAGTTTGAGTAGGGTTTTTTTTTTTTCTTTCTTTCTAAGAATTTGTCCATTTCATGTAGATTATCTAATCAGTTGGCATGTAGATTTTCTTAGTGTTCCTTTATAATCTTTTTATTTCTGTTTACCTCTTTCATTCTTGATTTTAGTAATTTGAGTCTTTTTTGTCAGTCTAGCTAAAGTAAAGATTTACCAATTTGTTGATCTTTCTAAAGAACCAACTTTTGTTTTCATTGATTTTCTCTATTATTTTTCTCTTCTCTGTTAACTTCCACTCTAATCTTTAAGATATCCCTCCTTCTGCTTGTTTTAAGTTTCAGTTGCTTTTCTTTTTCCAGTGTCTTCATGTGGAAGAGTGGGTTATTGATTCGAGATCTTTTTTTTCACGCAGGTAGTTACAGCTATAAATTTCCCTCTAAGCACTGTTTTAGCTGCATCCCATAAGTTTTGGTATGTTATGTTTTCGTTTTCATTCATCACAAAGTATTTTATAATTTCGCTTGTCGTTTTTTCTTTGACCCACTGGTTATTTAGGCATGTGTTGTTTAATCCCCACATATTTTTTTGAGTTTTTTTTTTTTTTAGTTATTGCTTTCTACTTTAATTGTAGTCAGAGAACTTGCTTGGTATTGCTTTCAATTCTTTTAAATGTATTGAGGCCTGTTTTATGGCCTAACACGTGGCTGATCCTGGAGAACGTTCTGTGTGCACTTAAGAAGAATGTGTATTCTACTGTTGTTGGGTGGAGTATTCTATAGGTGTTTGTTAGGTCTCGTTGGTTTATAGTGTTGTTCAAGTTTTCTGTATCAGTGTTGTTCTCCACTTACATTTATGTACTCTGCCATGTATGGTTTATATAATTATTATCCTGTTTTGCAGATGAGGAAACTTGCCCAAGATCAAAGTAACTCGCAGAACTGAGATTTTGAACATAGGCTGACTGGCTTTAGAGGCTGAAAGAAATAACTAATTTGGCTTTTGTGTCACTTTGCATATTAGAAAAATGCATGCTTTCACTCTGTCCCCACTCTGAGAACAATTCTATGTTGTCTGAGAGCTTTACTTTCAACACAAAACAACCTCAGACACTATACTAGCCTAGTCCACGCCATGTGGCGAGCATGAAATAGCTTTGAAGACAACCACTGTAACTTGAATTTTATTACTCCGTGTTGTTTGAGCATACATACATGGGCTAAAAAAATGACCTTGAGTGTTATAAAAGCACAGCTCCTGATGTTATCCTAAGGTACATTTCTCATTTACAAATACTGTGTATTGGAGCTATTTGTAAATTATTGCCCGTAACGCCTTAGTGATGTGTGCGTGTGCTCCTTTTTAGTTTTGCACTCATGGTTTTTACTTTGAGGAAGCTTGGTTCAAAGGGGAGGACTAAGTTGGAGACTGAGTTCTAGTTCTAATTCAGCAAAACTGTAGGGAAGTCTCAACTCTGGAGACTCTCGTTGAAAACTTGGACTCAAATAAATGGCCCAAGGGGAACCCTTGTGAAAGGATTCTGAAGGTTTACAGTGCTCTCTGGAACTATCCAGGAGCACTGGTGGTTCAGTGGTTAAGCGCTTGACTGCTTACCAAAAGGTCAGCAGCTCGAATTCACCAGCTGCTTCTTAGAAACCCTGTGGGGCAGTTCTACTCTGTCATGTAGGGTCACTATGAGTCAGAATCGACTCGACGGCAACATGTTTGGTTTGGTTTTTGGTGGAACTATCCAGGTGGGGATGTTTCCGAGTTTGTATTATTAGAGCTAAACCTACCTCGTGGGGACATTGTGAGGATTGATGAGCTAGTACTTGCAAGCACTTAGAAGGTGGTGGTTGATGTTAGTGGCTCCATGCCCAACGGAACTGGACCATTGTGATCCACAGGGTTTTCACTGGCTGCTTTTCGGAAGTAGATCATTAGGCCTTTCTTCCTAGCCTGTCCTAGTCTGGAAGCTCTGCTAAAACCTGTTCAGCATCATAGCAACACCTGTGTCTCCACTGCACATGAGGTACATTGGCCGAGAGTCAAACCCAGGTCTCCCTCATGGTAGGCGAGAATTCGATCATTGAACCATCACTGCCTTAGGATAAACTAAAAAAAAAAAAAATGCTTGTTAAACAGAGATTATAAGTTAGTAGTCGTTAGTAATAATGATGACATTATTATAGGTGCCATAGAAGGACGGTATACTGGATAAACATTCCTGTAATGCCAGAAAATAAGTTCAGAGGGTTTTGTTATTTTTGTTTTGCCTTCTGCTATACTGTATCTGTAGTTTAAATACCAGAAGTTTATTTGGAATACTAGAGGTTACCACATCATATTCGTTTATATTTATTTTGTCTTCTCTGCAGAGAATGGGTTAGAAGAAGATTTGGCTTTTGGTAATCAGTCACAGTAAAGTCGTTACCGCTTTGATTTGTTGGCAAAACTGTACTTTTGAAAAAAAATTGTAAAAAATAATCACAAAAATGTACCAAAGCATGGAGTTAGATTTATTTGCCCGGTGGATCGGTCTAGACCCTGAGACTCAGTGGCAAGCTACGATCTTCCCCAAGCTCATACCAGGGGCCAGAGCTGCCCTGGTACCTGTGTGCAGGAATTAAAAAGAATCTTCAGAACCTAGGTTTTGAATTGCTATATACCTGGTTGATTTTCAAAGCACGGAAGGATGTGAGTCGGCTGTGAGAGTTGGCTGCTTGAGACCAGAGTTCTTTTTCCTATTTCCCACCCGCCACCACCGCTGGTGCTCCCCGAGGTCAGTGGGTACCATCTGGAGCTGAAGCAGAGCCCAGAGCTCACTGAGGCGCAGCTGGCTCTGAAGCCTGGTGCTGAACTGGCGCACAGTGAGCCTGCAGCCCCCGTGGCACAGCTGGCTGTGAAGCCTGGTGCTGAGCCGACACCCAACGAACCTGCGGTCCCCGCAACCACAGTCGACACCCAGGGTATGTGCAGCCTGTCCTGTTTGTAACCCACACCTTGGCCTCTCCTGCTTGCGTGCCAGTCTCATCGGACGGAGCTATGTTCGCTGACTTGGGTTCTCCCCGGCTCTGCCGTGACTCCCTGTGACGTGAGTTTCTCTGTCTATGTCTGTGAAGGCTTCATTTCCCTAGGCGGCTCTAGAACACGGTCTCGTTCATTACACCTACCCTCCCCTCTGTGTTATTCTCATGTCGCCTGTCACGAAGGTCATCTGTGCATGTGTGTGTACACGTGTGTGTGTGCACACCTTTTTAGAGATAAGCCTGGCCTCCCAGGGTCTGCTGTAGACCAGTGACTTGTAGAAGGCAGACCCGGGCTCCCCACCCCCAATTTCTGTTGCTGCTGCACCCCAAGGGCCTCCAAACATCTCCCAACACAGATTCCAAGGACCAGTGCTTTTTGGGTTTCAGGTTAGGTTATTCTTAGCTGACATTGAGGTACTCGTTAGAGCCTCCCGCTTTATGGAGCAGCTCATTCTGTTTCCTTCAGCCACTAGTCATTTTGTGAATATAGGTTAGCTGTCCTCATTTATGAAGCCCTGGTGGCACAGTGCTTAAGAGCTATGGCTGCTAACCAAAAGGTGGACAGTTTGCTCCTTGGAAATCCTATGGGGCAGTTCTACTCTGTCCTATAGGGTCGTTATGAGTCAGAATTGACTTGATGGCAACAGGTTTGGTTTTTGGTTCTTATTTATAAGACTTGTCGGTCTTCTTTGTAGTGTTTCCTTTATCTTAGTTTCATGAGAGGACCCTTGGCACATAATGAAATCAGTAGAGTGAAAAAACTAAGTAAATTAATAAATATTAGTGAGAAAAACTTCACAGAAAGAGCTGGCACATTGAATCATGTTCTGTGCAGACCTGTGGACAGTTGGTTTGTAGCACTGATAAAGCACATCATTTACTATAACTGTAGTAAGGAAATTTAAATGGTATTTTTTAAAAAAGGAATTATGTCTGATAAGTAGGAGATGAGAGTGATGCTAACGGCCACACCTTTTGAGAAGGGTCGGAAGGGAGAGCGTCTCAATTTGTTACCATATCTGGCACCATTTTGATAGTTACCACCTTCCTGTGTGTGGATTCTCGTATTTTTGAAGTTTGGAGATCCTTCATCCCAAACCTTTCTAACCACAGCTTAGTTCCTGAGCAGAATAATAGGCTGCCATCAAGTGCAAAACACGGATCATGGAAACATCACAGGGCTCCAGCTTTTCGTTTCCCAGAACTCTTTATCAGTTGCTCCCACGTTGAAAATTGGGATTGAGTGGTGCTTGTCTTCCAAAACAAACTTGGGAAACTGAGCCAGAGCACGCCCTCTGGGAGGGCTTGATATAGGAAAAAGGGCATAGAGCTTTGCAGTTTGGAACACTTTCCAGAAAGTGCTGGAATGAAGAGCTACCAAGAAGCAATAATGGAAAGAGAGGATTGAAATGGACCTCTTTTGGAATAAATCCAGTGTCTGAAATGGGTATTTTTCTTTTGCAGATCATAATTGCCTTGGGAAAAGAGGAAGTTAATTTCCACTGGTTCTGCGTTTTACAAACTAAAGTTTTAAGCGAACGTGAAGAGTTGTGGCATATGTGTTGTATTTAAGGACCTGCTGCTGGCGGTGACATGCTGTCGTGACTCTCTGCTCCGTTTATTCTCTGAGGAGCGGGGGAGAGGGCATTGTCATCTCAGCTGTACCATTGGAGGGCTGAAGATGAAGGGAAACCCTTCAAACGTCATCTAGTGATTTTATTGTTGGCTCTCTTTCCAACTGCCATGGGCATGGTTTTCTCTGTTGCTAAGTATAGGAGATAGATCCTGAGGAAGCCGCAGGATAACGAATAGTTTTCAGGAACAGGGACTTATGTGTTCCCATTATGCTTGGGGAATATATTAGCTGCCCAGAAATGTGACCTAGCCCATGACAGAGTGGGGCCGTGGAGGCTCAGGATTTAGCACACGGACTCTCAGATGCTCAGGCTGAGCCAGCCTTGGCATGTGTAGCCTGATTGGGTATGTCTGCGACAGGTGTCAACAGCCCACGACAGGACTCTTGGCGGGCAGGGCCAGAGAGAGGACAGTGTCTCAGAGGAAGGGAACAGTCACTTCTCTACCCCCCACGCCCATCAAGAGGAAGCGCCCTGTGGACCTCTGCTTGGTCACATTGCGCTTCTGAGGACACCCTGTGAGACGTTCTGGAATTTGCTGTCTCAGGGTGGAGGCGACCACTCAGAGGCGCGGTCAGTCCCATCTTGAAACAAGTCGTTAATTATCAGGTACCAGTCCCCGTTGACATGTCCTCCAAGGGAAGGTATCAGGCCCCATCCACAAGGGAAGAAGTTATCTTTATGATAAAAATCTGCGGAACACCCTACGCAGGACTGTTTGACAGTTGTTTCCCTTGAGATATTTCTATAAAAGACAAGAAGAAAATGCTTATACAACAACATTTCGGTTATCTAGTGTTAAATAGGTAGCCTGGTGGTACAGTGGTTAGGTGCTCAGCTGGTAACTGAAAGGTCAGCGGTTTGAAGCCACCAGCCACTCTGTGGGAGAAAGATTTGACAGTCTGCTCCTGTAAAGATTTCAGCCTTGGAAGCTCTGTAGGCGGCAGTTCTACCCTGTCCCGTAGGATCACTATGAGTCAAAATCGGTTTGAGGGCAATGGTTTGGGTTTGGTTTGGTTTTTAGTATCAAGTGTCTTTTCCCCTTTGTTTCATTTTGATGAGAAGACAAATCAGAAGAAAATACAGCTCAGGGGTGCTCAGACATCTCAACTGTGTAACTCCATCTGTTCTTAGTTGCTGTGGCGTCGGCTCCGACTCCTGGTGACCTTAAGTACAACAGAACGAAACGTCGCCTGATCCTGCACCATCTTTGTGATCATTGGTGTGCTTGAGTCCATTGTGGCCACTGTATTTTGAATGCCTTCCAACCTAGGAGCTCATCTTCCAGCACTACATTGGAGAATATTCTGTGCTCCATAGGGTTTTCATTGGCTAATTTTTGAAAGTAGATCACCAGGCCTTTCTTCCTAGTCTGTCTTAGTCTGGAAGCTCTGCTGAAACCTGTCCACCGTGGGTGACCCTGCTGGTATGTGAAATACCGGTGGTATACCTTCCAGCATCACAGCGACACGCAAGCCCAGCACAGTACCGCAGACTTGACAGACGAGTGGTGGTGACTCCACCTAGATCATAAATGTTGTGACTGCACATACAGCTCTCTACAAGGATGGTTGAGGAGGTCGTTTAAATGATATTTTATGGTACATACACAGAACATGGCCACATGAACTATGCTGGACATAACCCGTTGCTGTCAGGTTGATTCTGACACATGGCGACCCCATGTTTTAAAGAGTAAAACTGCTCCCTAGGGTTTTCTTGGCTGTAATCTTTATGGAAGCAGATTGCCAGGCCTTCCTTCCTTGGCACTACTGGGTGGGTTCAAAGTGCCATCCTTTAGGTTAGTAGTCAAGCACAAACTGTTTATACCACCCGGGGATCTGTGCTGGATGTAAGACCCTTATATATGTTGGGTATTCCGTGAATATTTGCTAGTTTTATGATGGCGGTACTTGGGTATCAATGTAATATTTTTAGTGTATTTAGTACTCTGTATACTGAAATAAGGAGCTCTGTGGTCCAGTGGTTAGAGCTAGGCCGCTAACCTAAGGTCAGCAGTTCACATCCACCAGCCGCTCCTTGGAAACACTCTGGGGCAGTTCTTCTCTGTCCTGTAGGGTTGCTGTGATTTGGAATCGACTCAACAGCAATGGGTTTTTTTAGGTACTGAAATAAGCAAGCAGTAATCTTTATTAGAAGCTATACTTCTGCTATAGTTTATGAAGTGTTTCTTTAACAGGGGTTCAAACTCTTGTTTTTAATCAGAGGAGAAAAATTGTAATCACTGCTGTCAATATTCAGGCACTCTCTTGAGAATCCACGTCACTGAGAGGCTCATGATTTTCCCCCGGAAAGAAAAATTTTGAAATTTCAATCACAACAAAATGTTAGAGTTACAGGTTTTCTCCAATAGCATTGTTAAGCTTTTGCCAAATAATTTCCTATTTAATTATATCTAAAAGCTTTGGTTCTTTTTTTACATCTCATTGGCTGACATTGAAACTTGTCAGCTTGTTATCTTAACTTTGATAGCAGCTTAAATAAAGGCAGCGTCTTGTGGGATGCTTCTGAGTCTGTAGTAGCTCTGTCTTCCTTTCTGGCTGGAGTTGACAAAGGATGCTCCATAGAGCAGTGGGAAGAGCCCCGCTTTCTGCATCTTCGGTGGGGCTGATATTTTACTCACAAAGTTTGTGGTGAGAATTTAGTGATACACCCAAGCCTCTGATTCACACGAGGTGCCATACAAATTTTAGTTCCCTTCCTTTCCCTTCTCCCTTAAGAAATTAAACCCACAAAACCAAGAAAATAGACTCTGTGCCTTAACGACGTGGTGTACTGAGGCATATGTCACAGCTACTCTATAAAACACCGTATGGAACTCTCAGAACCAAAGTCCATACGGTGTTTTATAGAGCAGCTGTGACATACGCCTCAGTTTGCTTTTCTGAGTTGTGCAGATTCGCATGGTTACTTTTTAAATTTGTTTTATTGTGGTAAAAATGTATATAACAAAACATTTGCCATTTCAACTTTTTTTACACGTACAGTCCAGTATCATTACTTACATTCCTCTTGCGGTGCAGACATCACCACTACCCTTTCCCACAGAGCTCTACCACCGTCAGCAGAAACTCAGTACCCTCTAGGCAGAGACTCCCCCTTTCACCCACCCTGCTAACTGCTAATGAGCTTTGGTTTCTATACATTTCTCTACTCTAGATATTTCATATTAGTGGGATCATACACTGTTTGTTCTCCTGGGATGACTTATTTCACTTACCATGTTTTCAAGGTTCATCCACGTGGCAACATGTATCAGAACTTCATTTCTTCTTGTGGCTAAGTTATATTCCATTGTATGTATGGACCACATGTTGCTTCTCCATTCATCTGTTGATAGACATTTAGATTGTTTCCACTTTTTGGCTATTGTGAATAGTGCTGCAATTTTAATGCCTCATTATTATTTGAATACTTTTTATTTTTCTTTTTTGTCTTGCTGGTTCTGTGGGCGTTTTTATTTTTTGCATGTGAATTTGCATTTATGCTCTTATATGAGGTTCTGTAGTCCTTTTTCAGAATTCTTAGTTTGCATCTAGAAACCCGCAAATAGTAGAAAGCTACCACTCTTCTCTGAGCAAAAGGGTAAGTAAGAGTGATTTGTCACAATCTGGTATTTCAAATAAGAATAAAGTATAAGAAACTATCAAAGCTCAAAAGTCGATGGATTTTAATTATTCGATAGTCCCTTTTGCTTTGTGTTTTTTCTTCTTTTCTAATACCCTTTAACAATCAGCATGGCTTATTTTGTTTTTTCCAAAGAATGTTTGGAAAATGTACTTGCGACTGCTGCTTTCTTTTTAATTTGAATTTCTCTCTTAAGGACCGGTTAAAGTTCATTTATGCCAAAGAAGGAGTTCACATCTAGAACTGCCACAGCCCTTTTTCTTCTGTCACTGTTCCTCAGGTTTATGTTCTGGTTCATAATTAAGTACTTTCTTATCATTTGGCCTGTTGGACGCTAACGTTTATAACTTAGGTGTTCTTCCGTGGTTTTTTTTGGAGGCGGTGTTTGCTAGTTTGTTTTTGGAGAACACCCAGATGCAAAAGAAATTGTCTCTTTATTTGAAGTATTTCAGAAGCTCAGTTCTACCAGGTAAAACTGGTGAGTGGCATCAAAATCTGGAGCATTCATGCTTGCCCACACTTGAACAGCCAGGCAATTGTGAGAGTTAGAAATGAGGTCACGGACGGGAAGGGAAGGTATGTGTCTGCTGGGGGTAGGATGAGGCAGAGAGCGCAGGCCCCACTCCGAGCACCGTCCACCCTGTTTTCTCCCGCTGTTCCAGTGTCTGATGACCCGAGGTTCTGAGCAGATCCTGAATGTGTGTCCAGTTCAGTTTTAGGAGAGGAACAAAGCAAAGAGGAGGGACAAGAACCTGACTTCCAGTGTTAGATCGCACACCCAAACCCTGCAGGATACTGGCTCCATCTCTCCCCACCCCCCGCTCCCCCCTCCCCGCACATGGCGGGCTTTATAACGTGCATTTTTCCACCTTTGTTTAAATATCCAACCTGTCCAACCTGTTTGGGCTGAGCAAGCTGGTGCTAGCAAACATCTAAACGTACCCACTCACTGTCAGCTTTTTCCTGATTTGCTAAGGAAGGTGATTAGCAGCAGAATCTGCTTCCCCCACTCCCTATTAATGAGTGGACGAGAAGCATGTGGATTTATGGCGTTGGATCTCCACCTGACCCCCTGTCACGCTTGCACCGTGGGCCTCTCTCCTGGTTCTTTCCGAGCTCCAGGATCCTTACTGGAGAGTTGTTGGCCTTCGGTGCAGAGAGACTTTTGTTTCTTTAAGCCGAAGATCCAGTTGCATAATGGATTCATTGGCGTGTTGGCCCTTAGTTCTTATTCTTCATGCTTATATAACATCACTCACTCAGGAGGAGTCGGACTGTGGCTCCAGCATTATAGGCAGGAAAACCGAGGTCTGAGATGTATGGGATTTGGCCAGGATCTTAAGCACGTCACCAATCGTCATCCATCCGTCCTGCCAGCTCCTGCCTTTCCCTCTCAGTTCCTGTTGATAGAGCAGAGTGGTGCTCCTCCCTTGCATCAGATCATGCTGACTGTACCTGTCACCTCTGGCTGTACCTGTCACCTCTGGCTGTACCTGTCATCTCTGGAAGCGGGCATTGGTGGTTCAATGGTAGGAGTCTCACCTTTCATGTGGGAGACCTGGGTTTGATTCCCGGTCAGTGCACCTCATGTGCAGCCACCACCTGCCTGTCAGTGGAGACTTGGGTGTCGCTATGATGATTCTATGATGATGAACAGGTTTCAGCAGAGCTTCCAGACTAAGATGGACTAGGAAGAAAGGTCTGGTGATCTACTTCTGAAAATCAACCAAAGAAAACCCGGTAGACCTTAGTGGTCCAATCTGGAACCAATCGTGGGGCTGGCTCAGGGATGGGCAGTGTTTCAGTCTTTTGTGCACGTGGTCACCATGTGTCAGAGCCGACTTGAAGGCAGCTAACATCATCTCTGGAGCCCTGGCGGTGCAGTGGTTAAGAGCTATGGCTGCTGACCAAAAAGCTGGCAGTCCGAATCTACCAGGCGCTCCTTGGAAACCCTGCGGGGCAGCTCTCCTCTGTCCTGTGGGTCACTGTGAGTTGGAATTGACTCTGTGCCAACGGGCTTGGTTTGTTTTTTGGAACTTTGTTTCCGAAAAGCAGAGCTCCTGTGGGCATCGTGCTCATCCCATAGACCAATGTACTCCTAGGGAAGGGGCTGTGTTGCCAAGTTGGTTTTGGCAGGTGAGACTTCTCTCTCAAGTCGGGACAACCTGATCTGGTCTCCTTCCTTCTCAGTTATTGTTCACTGGCCCATAAGTAATAGACAGTGGTGTCCCCAAAATGGTGGAGATTTCTTCCCCGCAGTCCCTCACTGTGCATTCCATCTTCCTCTTTGACGTCTTGAATGGTGCCCTAAGCATGTCTTGTTTCTTTTTTGGAAAAGGCTAAACAGTAGCAAACATAGACTTAGCACCACCTCGTTGTGAAGATATGTCACCTCTTCCTCCTCTGCAAAAAGAAGAATGTGAATGTCTAAGTTCTGCAGTCCTTAAGAAACCTAAAGTTAACTCCCCTGCAGGCTGACCTGAGAATTGGTCTTGGTGACGTGAATGCTTCCTTTCTACCAGGAAACATGTAAGTTTTAGGGTAGGCTTGTCTATGTTATTTCCGTCATTGCCATGATGTCTTAGTCATCTAGTGCTGCTATAACAGAAATACCACAAGTGGATGACTTTAACAAACAGAAGGTTATTCTCACAGTCTAGGAGGCTGGAAGTCTGAATTCAGGGTGCCAGCTCCAGGGGAAGGGTTTCTGTCTCTGTTAGCTCTGGAGGAAGGTCCTTGTCATCAGTTTTCCCTTGGTCTGGGAGCATCTCAGCACAGGAACCTCAGGTCCAAAGGACGTGCTCTGCTCCCAGCGCTGCTTTTGTGGTGGTATGAGGTACCCATGTCTCTCTGTTCACTTCTCTTTATATTTCAAAAGTGATTGGCTGAAGACACAACCCAATCTTGTAGATTGAGTCCTGCCTCATTAACATAACTGCCACTAATCCCACGTCATCAACATCATAGAGATAGGATTTACAACACATAGGAAAATCACATCAGATGACAAAATGGTGGATAATCACTCAATACTGGGAATCGTGGCCTAGCCAAGTTGACAGATATTTTTGGGGGACACAATTCAATCCATGACATATGGAAAGGTGTTCTCTGTGATGGAGTGGTGATTCCTTCTCTCAGAGGTGATAACTCTGGGTGTTGAGCCCACTTTGGCAACGTCAGCTTCAATTGGGTCTCTACTACCTCTGACCATAGATACAGGGGTCCCTCCTGGGATAGGGCCAGCTGTGAGTATGGGATTTGGAACTTGGGCTCTGTGGCAAAGTTGAAAAAATAGAGGAATTTTAGCCTGGGCATGGGGCGATTACAACGTGGCAGCTTCCCTGTAATACTCAAGCATTTCCCTATTGGGAAAACAGTAACCTCATACATATTGTTTCTCTGGATTAGGGCAGGAAGGCAGATCTCAGCTCAGCCCAAGTGATCAGGCTTTTTGGGTGAGAGAGAAGTCAACTCATCCAACCTCTGCGGTTCTTGTTTTTTTTTTAAGGTCCTGTCATTTTATGTGGAAATACGTACTACGAGTCTTTGTGGATATTTATAAACAGGTACCAAACAGCCTGATAATGTATGAGAATGTTGTAACAAATGAAAAATTATTTTAGGAAAACAAGGGCAGGCAAAAATAGAAGTACAAGAAAGTTTAGGGCATGCTGATTCAAAACATGGTGGTTAGGAATGGTGTCTAGAATTCAGATTTTTAAGAGGTTGGTATTTATCAACATGGGTTGACTCTCTGCTCCCCCGCCACTGTGTTTGAAAGTTAGAAGAGTCAGAAGGAGCTTTAGAATCAGCAGTGAAGGGCCGTCTGTTTTCTAAAAAAAAACCGCTTGCCGTTGAGTCAATTCCAACTCATGGCAACTGCATGTTTTTCATAGTGGAACTGTACTCCATAGGATTTTCAATGGCTGATTTTTCAGAAGCAGAGCACCAGGCCTTTCTTCTGCCTTTGGGTAAACTCGAACTTCCAACCTTTCAGTTAGCAGCTGAACACGTTAACGGTTCTTACCACTAAGGACTCCGTTTTCTAAATAGGAAGTCAGTAACTAGAGAATGTTGTACCTCAACTCTGCTCTAAAGTCAGTAGCTTCTAGTACCTGTGTGGAGGAAGGAAAAGGGGATGCAGCAACCCAGAGGTTTTCAAACTTCTCCTGCCTGAAGGGTCGCTGGGAGATACGGGGCATTGAACAAAAATAATTCTGTAGGCATCACAGTCCCAGCTCAGTCATCAGTGGGGAAGTGTTTGTACCAAGACTTAACCAGAACCCGGAAAAGTTTTACCCAGGACCAGGGTGGAAAATGGACCGCCTTTTCCAAACTCCGCAAAGGCCCTTGGAGACGGGGGAGGGTAGGAGGAAGAGCGGAAACAGTGGTCCAGCCAGAACTGTAGCCCCTAGGGCTAGAGAGGAGATCTGTGAGCTGAAGGGCAGCAGAGATAGAGAGGCACCCGAAAGCAGTTGTTAATGAGCAACGTGAAACTGACCCCCCAGTACATCCTACTTTGAATTAAGGTTCCTTTAACTTTTAATAAGGAGTCCCTGGGTGGCACAAATGGTAAAGTGCTCGCTACTGACTGAAAGACTGGCAATTTAAGTCTCCTCAGAGGCCCCTCAGAAGAAAGGCCTGATGATCTACTTCTGAAAAACCAGCAATTGAAAACCCTGTGGAGCACAATTGTACTCTGAAACACATAGGGTGGCCATGAGTCAGAATCGACTTGACAGCAATTGGTGATGGTTTTGGTAGCTTTCAGGAAAACGTAGATGTGTCCTGACGGAGAGCCAGCAGAGTGCTCCCCTACCCTATGGAGGACAGCGGTTCTCTGCTCCCTGGACGTGTCTCCCTGACACCTCGGGAAGAGGCGTTTGTGGAGGAAACTGCTGCGTTGGATGTGGTCTTCAGAAACCCCTCCTTCATCTTTTGCCCTTGAGCAGAGTTCGTATGAGTAAACTTGAGTGTTAGGACTCAAGTGCACAGCTTCGCTTTGCCAGTCACGTTTGTCATATTCACCTGTCAGGGAAGATGGCATCTTGTTAGCCCATGGTGGAGTGTCTGCCCAGTGGCACCCCCAGAGCCCTGGGAGCAGACTGGTGAGAGCATTCCCACAGAGACCTGCAGACAGCGGGAAATGCCTTCCTGAGGTTTGCAGCCCCACAGTAGGCTGACTTCTAGACTTTTTTGAGAGTGCTGGCTCTTGGGTCAGCCCAGCTGCTACGCCATCATCAACCCTCCCCACACTCCCTGGCACAGCTGGCGTGACCAGCCTCCTGGATAAACATGACTGAACTAGAACAACACCCGAATTACTAGAAGGTGCTTTTGAGCACGTAGGTGGGGCCACCCTGGGAATGGATGCGTTGCCAGCCACCTCAGCCCCTCTTCACCTCAGCCTTCCTCCCCATCCCCCAGCTGATCACTCTGGACTTCACTGAAATTGCCATCTCCCCACCCTCAAACTTCTCTCCTAAACGTTTGTTAAGAAAATATAGGCCGGCTCTTTCTGGATACTTGCTTTTCTTTGGCCAATTATGTAGGTTGTCAGTGTTTCTTCTTTTCATCTTACTCCCTCTTTGGTTATCACAAGGCTTTTTTGGAAAAGAAATGCGAACACCAGGTAGAGATGGGGACATGTTAGCAGGCAGGTTGCAAAAGCCTGTTGGAAGCTGTCGACTGCAGTCCTGCAGGTCCCGAAGCAGTGCTGAGTGCCACTGTGTATAGCCTGTGTCCTGTGCACTGAAAGCATGGCCCTCCTTATTGCGATGCCACCTGCTCAGGGAATCAGATGGTGCACCTCCTCTTGAGGAAAGCCTGTGCAGAAATTAAGATTTAAAGTTAGCACGTCCTGGAAGAGTCTGGTTTCCACCTGACCTGTAACCTTCAGATGTTAGTCAGGTAGATAAGACCTTGAAGATTTCAGACCAGCCAGGAGGACAGCTGCTACTGGTTACTTGCTGGTTTGGGTCTCAGTTAATTTTTTTTTTAATTTCCCAAAGGATATTGTCCCCAAATTAATTTTAATAATGTAAAGCTTCCCAACTTGTTTCGTTATGGAAACTGACGAGTGACCACTGGTATGTTGAGAGATGGGTCCAGGAGAGGTTTAGTGGTTGCACTGGAAAAATGTTGTCATCCTGGTCAGCCAGTTACCCCAGTCCACGTACAGCGCAAAGATTTGAAGAATTTCACTGTGCTCCAGTGTTCCCAGACTTGAGCGGGCATCAGTCTCCCCCAGAGGGCTTGTGAGAACAAAGATTGCTGGTCCCACCCTGGAGTCTCCGAACCTGCAGGTCTCAGGTGGGACCTGAGAATTTGCAGTTGAAACCGGCTCCCAGGGAATGCTAATGGTGCTGGTCCAAAGAGTAGTTTGAAAATCAGGGCTCTCAGAGAGTGGGCAGCATTATATCCATTGCACAGGTGGGGACACGGAAGCTGAGGTATCCGGAGTAACTGTGGAGTTTCCACAGTTGCCCAGTTACAGAACCAGGACGACGATGGTGGCGGTGTTAGTTGTCGTCGGGTCTGACCCCCAACTCATGGCGGCCTTATGCACAGTAGAAAGAAATGCTGCCCAATCCTATGCCATCGGGACTTGTGGGTCAAGCTGTTAAGATCCATAGGGTTTTCACTGGCTGATTTTTGGAAGTAGACTGCCAGGCCTTTCTTCCTAAGAACCAGTTTACAACGTCTCAAAAGGTTCATGGCTCCAAGACTCCTGTAAAGCCAGCCGAAAACTGCATTGCTGTTCCATGATTTCTGTCTGTCTACTACAGACTGTCTTCCAGATTTGCTTTTCAACCTACCCCAGTTTCCCTTACTACAGACTGTCTTCCAGATTTGCTTTTCAACCTACCCCAGTTTCCCTGCTTGCTTCTCAGAGCAAGCCAGTGTTTGAATGGTTAAGAACTTCCCAAATGTAAATGTCAGCAAAAAGTTCCTTACTTGGAACTAGAAATGAGGATGGTCAGGGAGGTAGGGAAGGGTGTGTTCGAGGAATTTTTTTTTTTTTTTTTTTTCTCCTCTGAATTCCTAGACTGCATTCAGTGTTGTCCAGGGTAAATTTGGTTTACCTCTGATAAATTCAGTGTTGTCTTGATAGCCCAACCCTGGGTAAAGTGGATCTTTTCAAATTTTAGAATAGAAATGATTAAATTTCCAGGAAGAAAACTTGAAATTGAAAATCAACTTTCACCCCAAAATTCAAAGTAGTCTCCTATCAGTGCTAAAAAAGTACTCAGATTTAGATTTCTAGTAATACCTTCCTAGTTTTAAGAAAATGTGTAATGTTCATCACTGTGAAAGCCCCTCGAGTGTTATAAACGAGGGAAAGACTTCTTCACTCAACTGGTAAAGGAGTTCTGATAAAATTCCTCCTTTAGACCACGATGTGGCAGGATTTCCACTGTTGAAGTGTCACGCCTCAAAAGAAAAAGTCAAGAATTCTGTGCAAAAGCAGAAGCGTCATTTGGCTTCACGTTAACTCCCGTCTGCTGTGACTGCAGTATTGTTTTGTCCAGTGTGAACGCAGGCGAACTGCAGTAAGGAAAGAATTGGTACGTCATCTCAGTTTGCGTTGTTGGAGTGTTTTTGGATAAAGACCCTTCGGAATAGCCCTACTTAGTTTTCTGCATTAAATCCTAGTAAGAAAACTGTAAGGTGTCTGGGAAGTTGAGTCCATTTGTTGTGGTGATACCCTGTAACAGATTTTCTCTAGTCCTTGGTTCATTTATTTAGTCATTTGGCAAGTGTGTATTGACCACCTGCTGTGTGCCAACAGGGGCTAGTGCAGAGGACCAGGGAGACAGGATTCCTGCTGTAATGGAACCTAAATTAGATGACGGTGAAGAAACAAGCAAATACACGGACGAGATACTTTAGTTACTGCTGTGTGCCTTGAAGAAATTAAGACAGGGTTTTTTTTTTTTTTTCTTTAATGGGCTTGAGAGCATCTGCATCGTGCGGTATGGGGCCTCAGGGAAGGCCTCTAGAGAGGCGGTGCTTGAGCTAAACCTTGTGTGGTGGGGGGCCAGCAGTCATGGGGTGATCTGGGGCAGAGAGGCAGCAAGGGCACTGACTCTAACACAGCCAAGAGTTTGATGAGTTTGAGAAGCCTAAACAAAACTTGTTAGTGGCCATCGTATGGCTCTGACTCACAGCTACGCTACATACGACAGAACAAACCATTGCCCGGTCCTGCACCATCTTCATAGTCGTTGGTATGCTTAAGTCCATTATTGTGGCCACTGTGTAGTTTGAGTGCCGTCCAACCTAGGGGGCTCATCGTCCAGCACTGCAGTGGACGATATTCTGTTGTGATCCGTGAAGTTTTCATTGGGTGGTTTTCGGAAGTACAGTCTTCCTAGTCTCTCTTAGTCTGTAAACTCTGCTGAAGCCTGTCCTCCATGAGTGACCCTGCTGGTATTTGAAATACTGGTGGCCTAGCTTCCAGCATCACAGCAACATGCAAGCCACCACAGTACGACAAAGTGACAGACAACGGTAGAGTTTGCAAATATCCTTCATGAAATGTTGGAGCCATAACAGAACACCAGTTTGTATGTGGGCTGGGAGCAAAGGGCTCAAGGCTGGGGCTACCACCTCCAGCGGTCATATAAATGGAGCCTGGGTTTTCTCATGCGAGTTTGTATCACATTAAACTCCCAGTTCCTGCCGAGGTTGTTGTCACCTGAAATCCTCCTTACTTCTTCATTCAAGTTGCTGTTCAGCCATGTCTTCTCCATCCAGCAGTTAATTTCTTTTCACTTTCCTGACTACAGGGATTAGAAAGTCTGACAATATGCAATATTGGCGTGGTACAGAAAACTGGTGCTTTCACCCATAGCTGGCAGGAGTGAAAATTTGTAGCAGTCTTTCTGGAAGGCAGCTGAATGCCTGATCGGGCAACATTTAGTTCTCTTGTGCCTTAAGTCGCCATGAGTCGGAGCTGACTCGACAGCAACTAACAACATAACATTTACAAACTGGAGAGTGTTTCAAGGCTAGGAGTGACCAGTATCATTCAACAAACTTGAGAGCAAAATGTTCAGGGGGGCTGGAGCGGTTTGATTTTGGGGAGGAAGAACTCAGGAGAAGTGCAGTAGTAATCTTGGACTGTTTGAAGAGCTGCCATGTGGAAAGAAAGTAGACTGATCGTGTATTGCCCCTGAGGATAGATAGACATTTGAAGGAAGAATGGAATTTTTGACTCAATATAGGGAAGATGGTTTTAACAATTAAAGCTGATGAAAATGGAGAACTCCTTGTATTCAGAGTATTTGAACAGAACTAAAGGACAATCCCTCAGTATGCCATGGAGGGGATTTCCATGCTGAGTCGGGGGTTGGTTAGCTTCTCAGGTTGCTTCCGCGTCTGAGGCACATTGTAATTTATTGATTCTGTGGTACACAAAAGTTAGATGAATTTTCCCTTGCAATAAAACCCAAGAGAAAAGCAAACCTGAACCTTCTAAAGAAGAGAAATATAGTTGTCTGCCCCCAACCCCTTTTCTATTTTGGCCACACTCAGAGGCGAAGGAGCCATCATTGGCCCATTCTGGTGCCTGGCCCACTTCCTGTGAGCATTTGGGGAGGAAATGTGGCCACTTCTGCTGTTGGAGGCCGGGGAGAAGAGAAGGGGCCAAGACAGGGAAGGCACCGAATCACAGATCACCCCAGCTTCAGAAATGGCTGTACTTCCCAGGCTCTGGCTGTTCAGTTGTTGACTGAATTGAGTTCTTCAGTGAGCTTGCTTCTGTTGCTTACCACGTGGCTGAATGGATTTGTCCCTCCTGTGTTTTAACCAACACCCAGAGGTTTAGTCCTAGACTAGAGCACTGCTTATCCTTAGAACCTGGAGCTCCAGCTGGGCTCAGTCAGGGAACTGGAGCAGGTTGACACATTCAGCAACTTTGTACTCGACAACAAAGCCCATTAGATTGCTTTGACCTCATTTTTTCTCCCTCTCTCTCTAGCAGCAGTGCAGTCCCAAGGCAACCCAAGTTCCTCAGACAGGACAGAGGCTCTAGTCCTTGTGCAGGACTAGACATCCGAACTGTTCTATGCCCCTGACCTGCAGGCTCCTCCCCACCTTTGTTTTCCTACTGAAATTTGGGTAGACTTTGGTGGCCAACTGGTCAACCTCAGGGCGCAGTCACTCACATAGGGCAGAGAGGAAGTGTTCAGGGTCAGGTGGATGCCCCAAGATCCCAGCATGTGATTCAGAATGGAGCCCACTGACTTGGCCGGTGGAGTGGTTTGGTGTAGGGCAAAGAGCCGACAGACCTGGGTTCTTTCTAGGCTGTGTTACCTATTAGTTGTGAAGCCTGGGCAGGCCAGCCTCCGGGTCTCCATCGCCTCATCTGCAAAATGAAAAGCCGTCTGTGTGAAGTACCCAATCCATACACTCCCTCAGTGCTGTTCCCTCTCCCTGTTCCTCCCCCACTTGGGGAAACAGCTTCTCTCAAATCCCAAGAACTAAATCATAAAAGCAACATTTTGTATTTTTGTAAATATTTGTATCATATAATTGAAAAGATGTAGCTTGAAATGTACTAGTGAATTGTTTACAAATATCAGTCTCTAATTTCTAATACTCTCATAGATTCTCATAGCCACATGTTCATCTGCACAAATGAAGTTATGAGAATGGTGTTAATTTTTTAGATTAATTCTAATTTATTGAAAGGGTGGGTTTCATTTTAATGTGGCTGATAATTTTGATACTAATTTATAGCCCTTAATATTATCATGAAGCCCTGATGGTACAGTGGTTAAGCACTCAGCTTCTAACCAAAAGATTGCTAGTTCAGATCTACTAGCTGCTCCTTGGATACTCTATGGGGCAGTTATACTCTGTCCTATAGGGTCTCCATGAGTTGGAGCCTGGGTGGCGCAGGTATTTTGTAATGGGCTGCTAACTCAAAGCTGACCATTCGAACCCACCCAGCAGCTCCATAGAAGGCCTGGTGAACTGCTTCCATAAAGATTACAGCCAAGAAAACCCAATGGAACAGCTGTACTCTGGAACACGTGGGGTCACCGTGAGTCTGGGACCAGCTTGATAGCAGCTAACAACAGATACCATACTTTCTCAATTTTTGAATTTTTTTTTTTAATAACATTTCTAAGACTGGGTTGTACCATATAATACATTTCTAAAACTCACCACCTTTTCTGTTTTTCTTCCAAAAGCTGACATTCAGTGAAGGTCTGTCTTAGGTAACAGTCATCTTGGAAGGGAGGAAGTACTTAGAACAAGCCTGTTTGTTTCTGTCAACTTTCTCGAGCCTTACATGACCAAGAACTAAGCAATAAAGCACCCTTCCCTAATAATCTACACAAGGAATTGTTTGGACGTAGACAATGATGGTTGTCTGTGATTACTTTGCACTTCTTCCCACTGGATCTTCCAGCTCAAGTACCCTGGTTCCCCTTGAGAGGACCAAGGCTCAGCCTGGGCCTCATTTCCTGACTCCCATGTCCTCAGAGGTTCGGGCACACCTGTAGCAGTTCTAGCTGGACTGGTTATAGGGCTGTTGTTTAGGTAGGGGGGTAGTATTGGAGGGGTCACTAATGTGGGGACCCATCTACCTTCTAGACTTTGTAGAAGCAGAACAAAAGAGGTTGTGTGGTAGTCTCCAGCACCTTATATCCACAAAGTCATAGAAAAGTCGAGTCCCAAATATCGTAGGGGTCATGTGTGGGAAAGGTGTTACTGTAGCCATCTCATTAAAGGATTGTCCTGAGCAGCAGAGGCATGTTGCTGCCCATGGTTCACAAGCATTTTCATTCTCGGCTCATCTCCCGGGTCCTCTGAAGAAGGCACAGTAAAAAGTGAGCTGAACTTCCTTCTGTGAACAAAAGTGTGGCAGGGTGGGTTATGAAAACAGCTCTTGTTTCCCTTTCCCAAGAAATTTGCAAGTGTGACAGTCGTATGAAATGGGTGTATATGAAAAGCTTCAGCTCCATCTGGTAGAGGTGACTGAGAATCTGATGACGATGGTGGTGATGGTGATTGTCTTAGGAACGCTAAACCATTTAGACATCACAAAGTCAGGACATCGAGACTGACGATCTTTTTGTAATGTCCTTCTTTCTTTTCCTGTATATCTTGGGACTTGTTTTTAGAATGTTTGTTTTAGGACTTGATAAAGTCATTTAAATCAGGCCACTCACAAAACTGTCTTTTTAGAACAGGTGTATGCACACTATGTGTAGACTTTCTTACTCTATGTATATTCATAGTCCTATAGATACCAGAGTTGCAGCATTTAATTTACTCATTACATTGTAGGCTACTTTCAGGATCTGTAAATCCGCCTCATACTGCAAACAGAATGAAAAGACTTTCAGGACATCTCTCTGTCAGCACTTCTCAAATGTGACCCCAAATTTAACTCCAGTGGTGGACAAGAGAGAACACACACCAGAAGATGGGGGTGAATTCTGGAGCAAACACAGACCTTTGCTTGGTTTATGAACTAGGAGAACAGCTTTGGTCCTGGGAATTCTATATTCTGTGGAATTATGCTATACTTTTTTTTTTTTTTTTTAAATATTATGTTTTGCCAGAGTCAGTAGAACAAATGGGTCGTCAGATGGTTTGGTTTCATCTCATTAACGCCAGTTAAGTTTATAAATATCTGTCAACAGACAGCAGAGCGTTGAGCAACATTTTTGGATAGTACTTGCAAGAGCTTTAGGAGAGATTCAAGGAGATTGCGATGTTTTAAAAGAGAGAAGAAACTGTGAATTACAGTTCTCTGTCTCTTAACTGGGTTAAGGAAAATTCAGTGCCAGTGCCTGAATCTAAAATATAAAAAATGTGAAAGATAAATAGATGAACTACTTAAGAGATTTTCGTTAAAACACATTGTGTGTGTGTGTATGCCTGTTCTTTTCAGACATATGAAGATTCACGAGAAGGACCCCAACGGTGCCACATCTGCAGCCCCTCCGTCCCCTCTAAAGCGCAGGCGGCTGGCCTCCAAGAGGAAGCTGAGTCACGATGCTGAGTCTGAGAAGGAAGACCCCTCGCCTGCTAAAAAGGTTCTGTCTGCTCCCAGCACCAGCAAGCCTCGTCACGAGACTTTTGGCAGAATTACCTCTAATCTGTATTTTCATAGTTTGGGGACTTGGCAAAAGTCCACCCTAAGCTTTTAACCTACTTTCCCATACTGTTCTGTGAAATGTCCATGGAGAAAGAGTACCAGTGTGTGCTTCCTCTTTGAGTTACCTCCCTGAGCCCAGTGATGAAGTGAAGAGCTTTTTAAAATTTTCCATGCCTTTTAAGTTGCTTCTTGGACTAGAATGTAAGCTTCGTAAGAGTTAGGAACTCTTTTGCCCTCACTCTTGTACCCCCAATGCCGAGCACATAGTAAACACCAGTTGTCATTGAGTCGACACTGACTCCTGGCCACCCCGTGTGTGTCAGAGTAGAACTGTGTTCCATAGGGTTTTCAATGGCTGATTTTTCAAAAGTAGATCACCAGGCCCTTCTTCCGAGGCACCTCTGCGTGGACTCAAACCGCCAACCTTTCAGTTACCAGCTGAGCACGTTAACCGTTTGCACGGCACATAGTAGGTGCTCCGTAAATCTTTGCTGAACGGGTGAGGGGGTTGAAGGGTGGATGGTCGATAGTGTTCAATGAGTATTTGTTATGTGAATGAGTGACTGGTCGGTAGTGTTCTTAACACCAAGGGGTGAGAAGCACCCTTTCCTTTCTGGTAATGTCTGGACTTAGTGTTGATTTCACTTCTGAAGCAAACCCACGTGGGAGGCCTCCCTGTGACTTTATCTTTTCTTTTCCCTAAGATGGTAGAAGATGGGCAGTCAGGTGACTTGGAGAAGAAGGCTGATGAAGTTTTTCATTGCCCAGTGTGTTTCAAGGAGTTTGTTTGCAAGTATGGGCTGGAGACCCACATGGAGACCCATTCAGACAACCCTCTAAGGTAGGAGAATTCCTGCTTCTTCTGGCTCATGTGTGATATATTCTTATTTTCCATTTCTCTAAACTGGAAATGATCTAACTTTTATATGATGGCATTAAACCAAAAACCAGTTACTGTTGAGTCGATTCTGATTCATGGCAATCCCGTGTGTGTCAAAGTAGAATCATGCTCCATTGGATTTTCAGTAGCTAGTTTTTGAGAAGTAGATTGCCAGACCTTTCTTCCAAGGAGCCTCTGGGTGGACTTGAACTGTCAGCCTTTCAGTTAGCAGCTGAACGCATTAATCATTTGCACCACCCAGGGACTCCTACAGTGAGTCATGGTGGTTTGGTGGTGGAATTCTTACCTTCCACGCGGGAGACTCAGGTTCGATTCCTGGTCAGCACACCGCATGTGCAGCCACTGCCTGTCTGTCAGTGAAGGCACGCGTGTTGCTGATGCTGAGCAGGTTTCAGCAGAGCTTCCAGACCAGGATTAGGAGGGAAGTCCTAGTGATCTACTTCCAAGAATGAGCCAGTGAAAACCCTGTGGATCACGATGGTTTAGTCTGCAGCCAACTCTGAGGATGGTGCAGGACCAGGCAGCGTGTCATTCCGTCGTACATGGGGTCACCGTGTGTTGGGGACTGACTCCATGGCAGCTGACAGTACTGACAATGTGAACTGATCAAGAGAGGAAGGTCTTGTTCTGACCAGGGCGCCAATAAGTGGTCCTGGAGCGAATGGGAGAGAAATGCAGAACAAAACTCAGATTCCTAAAACAGGCCAGACTTATTGGACCAGCAGAGATTAGATGAACCCCTGAGACTACTGCTCTGAGATACTGTTTGAATTTGGAGCTCAACCCACTCCCAGAGGTGACCTTTCAGCCAAATGACAGATTGGCCCATAAAATAAATACTATCACCTGTGACTCTTATGCTCCTCAAAATTATCATCTAGATGAAACCAAATGGTTAACATTTACCCTACACCAAAGGTGAGAAGGCTAGCGGGGACAGGGACGCTAGATTAATGGAAACAGAACAACCAAAATGGAAATAACAAGAATGCTGATACATTGTGAAGAATATAACCAATGTCACTGAACAATACGTACAGAAATTGTTAAATGAGAACCTAATTTCCTATGTAAACTTCCACCAAAAACACATATTTTTTTAAAGCAAATAAATGTACATTTATATATTTTAAGTTAAAATTAAAAAATTGAAACAAAAAAAACAAGAGAGGAAGGTCCTATTTAAGCCAATGACATTAGTAAGGCGTTAAGAATAGTGCACGGTGGGAGCCTGAGAAGTGTCAGAGAGGCGGCTGTGTTCTCAGGGCATTGTTAGGCAGTCCGCTCTGCTTGCGCTTGGCCCTGTGAGGTACCTGAATAGATCGCCAGTGGGCCCTGTGTGCTGCAGGTTCCCTGTCACAAGTGCTTTTGTATAGCAGTCAGGTTTTCTTCCCATAGCTGTGTGTGAGGGTGTGGTAAGGGCTGCCTGTCCCACACCAGGCACAGTGCTGGCACATGGTAAATGTGCTCGTGAGTGTTTGAACTGAGCTGGACTGGGAGCAGAGAGACCTCAGAACACTTAGAGGGAAAAGAGACATCCAGTGGTCTCAGTGCAGCAGTGGTAGCTGGTTGGCTTACCGCTCCAGGTTCAGCGTCCAGTCTGTTCTGGTTCCAGCTGCTGACCCTAGCCTCACCAGGCAGAAGACAAAGATGCCAGTTAACTATTTTCCAGCCCAGTTTAGGGAATCTCATCATTATTTCTCTACCTTCTCCTAGAACTTTTTCATCAGGCAAAAAGTTCTGTGTTCTTAATGAACAGATGGATTTAGAGCCTTTTCTTAGGGAATTGCTACTTGTTAAAATGTTACTACCATACTTTTAAAGAGTTGAGAAGAACGAAGAACGTCTGAGAGACTTCAAAGTAGCATACCGTGAAAGTCACAGCTTAGGGCTCATTAAAGAGCAGAGGTGAGTATATGTATGTAGTTGTAGCTTTGTGTTTTAGAAGGCAGCTTGGGAGTGTAAGAATTTGGGCATCTGTTGGCCTGAATCCCCAGATTTCATTCTTCAGGACGTGTGTTTAGTTGTGACTTAGGCGTAAGAAGGCCTGAGCAAACTGAAGACTTTTTTGTTGGTGGAGGGAAGCCTAGTTGTATAGTAATTCAAAACCATGTCACATATCCTCAATCACATTAGCTTGACATTCTTCAATTGGGGAAGCAATTTATGAAGAGTCTAAACCACCGAGTGAGTGAAGTGCTATAAAGTGTCTTTATGTAACTCCCTAGTCTCAGGAAATTGCACCATGTGCTGGTTGTCAGGACACCAGGGTCCTAATAGTTCTCTAGGCAGAGGACCTGAGCAAGCAGAGGCGACACTCCAGATGAGCCTCACATAGGGAACTGTGGGCAGAGGCAGGGACAGCCCATGAGACCCCAACTCCTTTCCATACAGCGCCGTCACCCAGAATGGTAGGCACACCCCTTGTCTCTCTCCTTCACCAGGTATTTTATCTCATTTGTTACTTTATTTTGTGATCAGAAGTCATCCTAGGAATGACCCACTTGCCCCCTTCTAAAGAATCCTTTTTTCACAGGAAAAACCTGGCTGTCATGAGAGATTTCTGGGCAGCTCCAGCCTGCAGAGCACAGTGCATAACAGTGATAGGAGAGGTGTGTCCTCCGTAATGCTGGTTTGGTCAAGGGTGTGGTTTCTCCTGGGCCTTCCTGACCGGAGCCCTGCTCCAGGGAAAGGTGATGCAATAAAGTGCTCAGCTATTAACTGAAAGGTTGGCAGTTTGAGTCTACCCAGAGGTTCCTCAGAAGAAAAGCCTGGCAGTCTACTTGGGGGAAAATCTGTGGAGCACAGGTCTACTGTGACACACATAGGGTCACCATGATTCAGAGTCTGCTGGAAGGGAGAGGCAGGGGTTTCCTAATCTGAGAGGAGGAAGGTAGGAACGCATCTGGACGCTGTCTCCCATGCACACGCAGAGCAGCCCCAGCGGATAAGTAATTCACTGCATTGGGTTTGTGATGTTGAACCTCAAGCTCTGCCTGTCCTGCTAACAGGGTAGAGCATTGTTGTTACCTAGTCAATAATAACACCCTTTGTTTGGTCAGGGATGAATGGAGAAGTTTTGTAGCCTTTCCGGGAGCCAACTCCTCTGGGCAGCCGTTCATTCCCGTGACCTCCCTGGACACCCCGAGTGCCCGGCGGTGCCACGTATAGAAGCAGGTCACCTCACGTGTGGGATGGGATGGAAGGCCATCCATCCACCCTGCTTTGTCTGGTAACCCTAGCTGGGTGGGGTGGGGCTTAGGCCTGGAGACCAAAAGGAGCTGATTACAGAACAGAGTTAATTCCTCTTTCCCCTAACTGCCCACATAATACCCTGCTTTAAGAGGATGCCTTGGGGGCAGGCAGGAGCCAGGAGGACCTAACCAGGCAGTGAACTGTGACAGAAGCTGGTCGGGAGAGAGAGACTGCTAACCCAGAGCTAAAATAGGCACCAACTCCATTTTCAAACCCCAGAAGGCATCAGAACCATGGAGGGATGCTACCAGCTCAGACAGAAAGTTTATAACTCAAAACAGCTGTTGGTTTCTCGCTCTCCTCCCCTACCCCACTCCCCAAGTTGGCAAGGTGCCCATTGTGCCTTCGTGAAAGCGCTGGGAGCCCAAACTCATCAAAATGCCGAGTCGATTTTCCTCCACTTCCCGTGTGTTTCACATGAACCAAGTGTTCGTGTAGAACCAAAAGGAAGACCCGGAGCCACTTGTAACCATTCTGGCCCTCGGTGTTGATTATGGCTGGTGCCCAGCCATGACCAGCAATAAATCCTCATTCTGTCCAGCACCCCCAGCAGAGAGAAGAGAAGGCAGCAAGGAGAGAGACCAGAGCTTGCTGGGAGCTGGCATTTGGAATCTGAGGCTAGCGGACAAAGTGTTCAGGGAGCAAGGGGATGGAAAGAGGACACCCCTGTGTGAGGATGCTGCATGGTGTTGGATATCTTGCTCGGTTATAAGAATAGAACAGAGTGACAGTTTGTAGCTTCTGTGAAGAAGTTAGATGGGAGGGAAGTCCAGGTCAGCGGTGCCCAATGGAAATAGAATGTGAGCCACAGGTATTATTTTAAAAAGAAACAGGTGACATTAATAATAATTTATTGACTGTATCAGTATACCCCCAAGTAGAATTTCAACATGTCAATATAAAAATTACTAATGGTATATTTTATATTCTTCTGCTAAGTCTGAGAACCGGAGTGTGTGTAAGAATTACAGGACATCTCAATTCAAACCAGTCACATTACGAGTGCTCATAGCCACCCGGTGCAGGCCTAGGACAAGCCCACCCATGTCTGGGAGAGCCCAGCTGTGAAACAGGAGGTGCCTGGCCTCCTGTTGGAAAGACTTGCCTCAGGCTGACCTAGGGGTGGGTCAGAAGATGGTCTGGGGGCTGACCCCTGAGGTCTCCCTGTGTCTCTGTGGCTGCTGCTGAGGGTGGCATTTGGCAAAAGTAGATTTTTCAGAAGTAAAGTGAATTTTGGTATAATTTTAAATGGCTTCTTGATTAAAGGAGGTCAGGTAAATAATTTTTAAAATCATTCCAGTCAAGATGTATTCAGCAGATCGTTGGGTGCTTATTGTGTGTTGGGCACTTTACCAGACTTGAGAACAGTGTTCAAGAGAGGCCCCCCCTCAGGGAGCTACAGGCTAGTCAGAAAACAGAGGGAAAGAGGTAAATTCAGGGTGGGAGAGTAGACCTTTGTCCTCTTGTCCAGGGAGAGAGAGCTTGTTATCTGGTCGGGGTAAAGCTTTTCTTGTGGTGTTTTGCCTCAGATGGTGTAGCACTTCCCTGTGCTTCCCCTGGATTGAGACCTTCCTCAAACTCTTGATCTTGGTTGTCTCTGAGGGGCTTTAAAGCGATGTCCTAAATCTAGCTCAGGATTAGCATGCGGGGAACCCCAGGGAGGCTCTGACAGGCACACAGGCCTGGGGGAGGGCATTGTCTCAGGAGGGTCTGAGAGCAGTCCCCCAGGTTGGAGGTGCCTTGACCATCTCTTCAGGATTCTCCAGCGTTCCGAGGAACGTTCAGTGCCCTTCACTGCTACCCGCCCCCCACACACACACCCATCACCTGCAGAGACCTAGGACCGATGAACGTGGCATCGGTCTCACACGTGTTAAATGCTGTCCTAAAAATTGAAAAAATGTGTCACACAGTATCCTCCAGCCTCTTGTATTTGTGAGTCCTGGGGGCTGAGGGGGGAGGGGAAGGTATGGACATTGGAGGTGTCCTCTACGCTGCCCAAGGGCAAGGACTGGCTGGCCCGGGCTCTGCACACGCCCCGCGTCAGCCCTCTGAGAAGTCAGCCCAGCTTTTGCCCGGCATTTCAGTCCAGGCTGGTTTGGTTGAACAGCCTGAGGAGGGTGGTGGGACTCAGTGTACAGCCTGGGTGGATTCCTGTGCTCTGGGGAGGGGCGGCGCCGCCTGCCCGAGAAGCCAGGGAGCTGTCACTGTGCCCTCGCTGTTTCTCCCAGCAACTGGGAGAGATTAGTGCAGCTGTTTGATGTCAGTTCTCAGGCCTGGGATGGGTAAGGGAGAGGGCTGGGGGAGGGGAGGAATGTCTGAGCCCGGGTGGGGCTCCCTGCAGGAGAAGCTGTTTGCTCTCACTCCTCCTTGCCTCTGGAGACAGAGAAGGAAAAAAGGAAGCGTGAAATCCCTTTTAAAAAGGAATGTCAGTCTCTACATTAAAAAACTGTAAGGAGCAAGAAATTAAGTGTCCCCAGGAAGTGGCCAGGGCATGCTGCAGCTGTGTCCCAAGGTGGGGGCATTTTCTGAGGACAGGGCAGGGAGCCTGGGCCAGAGCTTTAGGAAGTGCTCTCAGTGCAGCCACCTTCTGTTCAGGCTTTAAGAACATGACCTGGTGCTTGGAGGAGTAGGGGTATCTGCAAATAAGTGTCCTCCCAACTTCTTGGCCCTAAGCCATCCCAGACCTGGCTCCTGGTATCTCCTAGGCCTCAGGCGAGTTGAGGTTTTCTTATCTGCAGAGTAGACTTTAGGACTGTTGTGAGGATTAAGAAATCCCTGGGTGGGCTCTTGGATACTAACCAAAAGGTTGGTCTTGGAACCCACCCAGAGATGCCTCAGAAGAAAGGCCTGGCAGTCTGCTTCCAAAAGGTCACAGCCGCTGACACACAACCCTGTGGAGCAGCTCTGCTCTGACATACACACAGTCGCCATGAGTGGTGAGGATTGAGGAAGAAAATCCACAGACTGATACCACAATCCTTGGTCTATAATAAATAGCACGTGAACAGTTACTTCCAGTGCTGCTGTTTAGAAAGTGTGTCTTTTTTTTAAAGTTTGAAAGCTTCCAATATTTACAGTTCTGGTTTTGTGCCACTGCTGGAGTGTCCCATTCCAGTGAAGTTGAGAAGGAGTCAAATTCCAGGATTTCCCTGCAGGAACAGAGGAACTATCAAAACTATCAGCTGGACAGAAAACATGAAAGCAATTTGTCCTTTATTCCTTATTGTTATTTTAAAGAGTCTACTTTTGCTTTTATAAAGGTTGGGAAACTGAGCAGCTATTTAAATTTGGTTTGAGTCCTACCTACCAGATTTTATAATCCAGCTGCATTGAAAGCCAGGTGTTTAGACACTTTAAGGGACCCGGCACCTTGAAATGAGTACAGCTGCACGATATTTTCCTTACATTGTTGGCGGAACCTGAGAGTCTAAAGAAAGGAGTTTCCTGAAGTTCGAAATTTGCCAGTTTACCCAGCAGTCTTTCAAAAATCTACCCAACATGGTAAACAGAATTTAACCCTGTCTGGATGATGGGGGTGGGGTCCTGTCTCCTCCCTAACTGCCAAGATAATAGACTCAGTAGAATTACATACAAGTAAAAGTTAAGAGGCCAAAGTAAGCACCTGAATGGCTTATCTCTGACTGTTCTTAAGCCTTTTTGTTGACTTCAGGATTTTCATCTTGCTCTGGAGAGTTAAGGTCACCAGGTGAATAAGATATTTATTCTATAGCAAGCACTGGGGGGAGCTAATCCCCAAATTGTTTAGCTGCTATTTAAAAAAAAAAAAAAAATCCACTTCTGCAGCCTTGTGTTCCATTTTTGGATGTGACTTGCTAATAAATCTACCTTAGGTTTGACTCTAGTCTGGGGTCTGTGCACGCCCCCCTCCTGTTTTGGGCCCCTCTTGATGGTTCCAGCTAAATAGTTACAGGTTCAGTCTTTGAGGGCTGATTCCTTTAATGGCAGTAGTTATTCCTGATTAGTAATGGTTAGCCCTACTGTAAGGAGCCCTGGTGGCACAGTGGTCAAGTGCTGCTGCTAACTGAGAGGTCCGTGATTTGAACCCACCAGCTGCTCCATGGGAGAAAGATGTGGCAACCTGCTTGCATAAAGATTACAGCCTTGGAAACCCTATGGGGCAGTTCTGCTCTGTCCTTTAGAGTCACCATGAGTTGAAATCAGCTTGACGGCACTGGATTTTTTTTTTATTGGCGCCCTACTGTGAGCCATCAAAAGTAGAAAAACAAACTAGTTGCTGTCAAGTGGACTCCAACTCATGGCAACACCATGTATGTCAGAGCAGAGCTGTGTTGTGTAGGGTTTTCAGTGGCTGTGACCTTTCAGAAGTAGATTGCCAGGCCTTTCTTCCCTCGCACCTCTGGGTAGATTCCAAAAGGTTAGTATCCGAGTGCTTAACCGTTTGCGCCACCCAGGGACCCCCTGGATCTACTTAGGGCCGGCATCGTCACTCTTTCCCCACACAGGGTGGCTGTACTAACACGTTCATCACACTACGTTTTTACCCCAGCCCAGAGTTATTCTGCTTTCTTTTTTTAAAATTTAACAAAAGCAAGAGATGTAGTGTTGTCTCACATGGCCAAGCGCATTTGTTGTCAAAAGAACGGATACCTGGTGCCCTGCCTAATGAGGTGTGCTGTGTGACATGTCAGTTTTCAATTCAATAACTTTTTTTTTTTAACTTTTCTTTTGTTGTAAAGACTATTAGTAGATTTGAGTATGAAATAGAACATTATTCTGTTGCATTCAAGTCCTTTGAGAATTGTGAAGTACAATTGTTAGTTGCCGTCAAATCAGCTCGGATTCACGGAGACCCCATGCACAGCCAAACGAAACATTACCTGGTCCTGTTCCATCATCATGATCATTGGTATGTTGAAGTCCATTGTTGTGGCCACTGTGTATTTTGAGTGCCTTCCAACCTAGGGGACTCGTCTTCCAGCACTGTGTCAGACAGTATTCTCTTGTGATCCACGGGGTTTTCACTGGCTGATTTTTGGAAGTAGATCACCAGGCCTTTCTTCCTAGTCTTAGTCTGGAAGCTCTGCTGAAACCTGTCCACCATGGGTGACCCTGCTGGTGTTTGAAATACCAGTGGTATAACTCTCAGCATCACAGCAACACACAGGCCACCACAGTATGACAGACTAACAGATGCCTATTTAACGGGAGTCTTTCCTGACCTATGGGAGCTGGTTCCTTCTAGGCCATGGGTCCCCAGGGGACTTGGGATCAGGGTGTGGTTAGAGCTGGCTAATAGACCATATTAGCATCTCGTTCTTTTTGGCCCTGAAAAAGTCCCAGCTGATGTGCTGTGGGATTCTGTTTGGTTGATTTCAGTTTTATTTGTTGGAGGAAAAGGGACAGAGTATAGAGTGCAGAACTCATGCTTACTGTGACAGCGCCTGCCTGCACACTGTCCACTCTGTAAGCACGTGTGGATGCTCCCCTAGCCCCCAGTTGCCGTGGCCCTCATACTGCCATCTGTTCTTTTCCAACTGGTGGCCACCTTGAAACTCAGCTGACCTACCCTGCATGCTGCTGTGAGGCCCCCCGACCTGCTTGCACTGCCTGGGACCCCCACCCCACCCTCCTATCTGTGCTTCACACCATCCAGCACCCCTTCAATGGCATCACAAGTGGTGCTAAGAGGAGATGAAGTGTGGCAGTGGCTTTCCCTTCTCTGCCATTACCCAGACCCTGGCTCCGTACCCAGACCCACCCATCCCTAGCAACATGGGCTAGAGCTCTTGTACCCACTCACAGGCTCCTTCACCATGGGACAGCCTGTGGGAGGCAGGACCCCAGAGTGTGGGAGCTGGGATGTGATAAAAATCTATTCCTGGCATTCTAAATTTAAATTTCATATTCTCTTATACAGACATTTGCTAGACTGCAGATACAGGTGAAACAGGCTCTTGAAGACTGCTTGTGAGTACAGAAACACTGAGGAAATAGTTTGGAGTTCACATAGCTGAGTGGAGTCCCTGGGTGGTGCAAGCGGTTAACACGCTCGGCTGCTGATGGAAAGGCTGGGGGTTGGAGTCTACTAGAGACACCTCAGAAGAAAGGTCTAGCAATCCATTCCTGAAAAATCAGCCGTTGGAAACCCTACGAGCACAGTTCTGCTCTGACACACGTGGGGGCTCCATGAGCTGGAGTCAACTCAGCAGTGACTGGCTTAGTAGTTGAGCAGCCCTTTTGCCCCGTAAGTTGGGGTTCTGCTGGATGTCCGTCCTCATCATCCCTGTGGCTCAGATGTAATTTCACCTTTCCTGAAACTGTCCCGCAGAGCTCTTTCCTGAGAGTAAGCTATTCCAGTAGAGAATGGGGCTCTGTTAGCTTCCTAAAACGCTACGAACAGATACACTTTCCCCCAAATCCACTTTCATTTGGAAAAGTTGCCCTCAGATTCCAACAGATGACCCTCCCTGTTGCCAGGAAGTCAAGAAGGGCGGCCGCTCAGGTCTGTAGAATTTCCCTTTGGCACATTGTTAGGATCACTTGCAAAGTGACATAGTCTTACAACCCTGCCTCTCTGGCAACTCTTAAGTACAGTTTTACCCCATCTCATTATTTTGCAATGGTGCCCTTCGCTGTTTCTGGTCCCGTGGAGATGTCCCACACGGTGGCATGAGTGGAGTCCTATGTCTGTGCAACTTAACTGTTTGCACCTTAATGAAGACTGACATGCCAGCGGGAGGCCTGTGAGAAGCCTGAGAGCGGAGCCTGCCGCTGCCTCTGCAGGCTTGTCCCCACAGTCACAATGACCCCATTGTCCTTGAAGAGCTGCTCTGAAACAAGGCTGCAGGCTTGTTGAACTGGAGTGCCTGGGGCTGATAAAGGCCTATCGGCATGTTTGTGGGTGGTGGCTTTGCACACTGGTCCTATTTAAGTCTATCAGGTGCTGAGTGTGAGAGGGAGGGGGACAGTGTTGGCTGGCATTTCTCTCCTCCCCCTTCACGAGCCTTGCAGTATGCTTCTGGCTTCAGAGTAGATTTTCCTCCTGTACCACTTTTGAGCAGCTTGTTTGTGGGACAGCTACCACCACCACCACCTGGCGCCAAGGGAGCGCTAACTCATGGCAGCCGCATGTGTGTCAGTGTGCTCCATAGGCCTTTCAATGGCTGGGACTTTTCAGAAGTAGATCACCAGGTCTTTCTTCTGGGGCACCTCTGGGTAGACTCAAACTGCCAACCTCTGGGTTAGCACCTGAGCATGCTAACCATTTGTACCACCCAGGGACTGCTGTGGGGTGACATTTTCTATCTGTCCAGAATTGAGATAGGAACACCCTAGTGGAAAAAAAGACCTCTTTAAAGTGTTAAAAAGTGAAGGTGTCACTTTTGGGACTAAGGTGCACCTAATCCAAGCCATGATATTTTCAGTTGCCTCATATGCATGCAAAAGCTGGACAATGAATAAGGAAGACCAAAGAAGAGTTGATGCCTTTGAATTATGGCGTTGGCAAAGAATATCGAACATAATGTGGACTGCCAGAAAAAGGAACAAATCTGTCATGGAAGAAGTATGGCCAGAATGCTCCTTAGAAACCAGAATGGCAAAACTTCATCTCACACACTTTAGACATGTTATCAGGAGGGACCAGTCTCTGGAGAAGGACATCATGCTTGGTAAAGTCAGAGCGTCAGTGAAAAAGAGAAAGACCCTCAATGAGCGGTTTGACACGGTGTCTGCAACGGTGGGCTCAAACGCAGCAGTGATTGTGAGGATGGCATGGGACTGGGCCGTGTTTTGTCCTGTTGCACTTAGGGTTGCTGTGCGTTGGAACCAACTCGACATAACAACAGCAGTTGAGAAGGGTGGATCTAGAATTTTCTTAGAGGTGATTAGAAGGTTCTGGAGCTTGGGTGCAGGTGGAGATTTTTTGCACTTCTCTTCATAAGCTGTGGTTCTTAGAGGGGCAGGCGGCTGATGGGGAAGTGCAAAGTAGGTGTATAGGAAAGGGGGTGCCCAGGAAGGACCCCCATTTCTCTCTTTAAGCCTCAAGAGTCAACAGAGAAGTAGTTAAGATTGTTTTTGTTCTGGAGTTACAGGTTGAAGTTCAGTGGAAAGAGGGAACACATTCTTTTGAAATTAAAATTCAGTTTTTCCTGCATTTTCATGTACTTGATAAAATGGCCAAGAAATGAGTTCTTCCTGATATATGTTTTCTTTTTTTTAACTAACAAGATAAAATGGTTACAGTTGGAATAGCACCTTGTGGTTTTCAAAGCATCTTGCTGTCTGTTATTCGCAGTGACTCCTAAGATCTTCAAAGATCTGTCCTGAGAATACAGGCTTAGAGTAGGACGGGGCAGAGGATACCAAGATGTGGGGGAAATCTCACAGGCTTGTAGCTTAAGGTGTTTCTAGATTCTAGAGTCTCAATTAATCCTCACTGGAGTGTTTTCCAAATTGCCTAATTGTGAGAGTCACCTGGTGTGCTTGTTTATGTACAGGTTCCCATCCTCTGCTTACTCTGATTTTAGAATATCTGGAGTGGGACCCAGGAATCTGCCTTTCTTTCAGGGCCACAAAGCCCAGACCTGTTGCTGTCAAGTCAATTCCGACTCATAGCAACCCTATAGGGCAGAGCAGAACTGCCCCATAGGGTTTCCAGGGAGTGGCTGGTAAATTTGAACTGCTGACCTTTGGTAGCAGCCGAGCTCTTAACCACCGTGCCACGAGGGATCCATGCTTCACTAGAGGATCCTTATCTCTGATGTATTGGAGAAACAGTAACTGTCATGTATTGAATTATATCCCCTCCCAAAATGTGTGTATCAGTTTGGCTGAGCCAGGATTCCCAGTATTGTGTGGTTGTCCTCCATTTTGTGATTGTAATTTTACGTTAAAGGGGATTAGGGTGGGATTGTAAAACCCTTACTAAAGTCACACCCCTGACCCAGTGTAAAGGGAATTTCCCTGGGGTGTGGCCTGCACCACCTTTTATCTTACAAGAAATAAAAAGAAAGGGAAGCAAGCAGAGAGTTGGGGACCTCATACCACCAAGAAAGAACTGGGAGCAGAGCGCATCCTTTGGACCTGGGGTTCCTGCGCAGAGAAGCTCTTAGTCCAGGGGAAGATTGACGAAAAGGACTTTTTCTAGAGCCAACTGAGAGAGAAAGCCTTCCCCTGGACTTTGGCCCTTTAGCCTACTTTACTGTGAAGAAATACGTTTCTCTTTGTTAAAGCCATCCACTTGCGGTATTCCTGTTCTAGCAGCACTAGATGACTAAGACAGTAACCAATGAAGTAGGGGTGTGGTCCTTTTACAGAGCAGGCCATGGAAACACTGATGAGAGCCTGAATCTGAACATCCCCCCATTCCCCGTGTCTCTGCTCCCAGCGTCCACTACAGCCCTCCCACTGCTCCAGAGCTGCCTTCCCCCAGGGATTCAGAGCTGGTGGTCAGGTCCCAATAGTTCTGTCCTGCAGGAGATGCTGTCCCTGGGTGGTACAAACAGTTGACACACTCAGCTCCTAAGTGAAAGGTTAGAGGTTCGAGTCAACTAAGAGGCACCTTGGAAGAAAGGTCTGGTGATCTGCTTCTGAAAAATCAGCCATTGAAAACCCTGTAGAGCACAGTTCTACTGTGACACACATGTGGTTGCATGAGTCAGGTGGTCTGTGGGAAGCTGTGCTCTAGATGCCAGAAGCAGAGGGGTTTGAAGGTGAATAAAAGGATGGAAAAAAAAAATTTTTTTTTTTTTTTTAGAGGATGGAAGGGGAGGTAGACACGAAGCCATTAGTGATAGAAACTCAGTGCTATTAAAAATGCATTGTTGCAATAGAACCAAGCCAGACCCACTGCTGTCGAGTCAATGCCAACTCATAGCGACCCTGTAGGACAGAGTAGAGCTGCTCTATAGGGTTCCCAAGGCTGTAAATCTTTATGGAAGCAGGCTGCCCATCTTTCTCCCACGGAGTAGCTGGTGGGCTTGAACTGCTTACTTTTGGATAGGAGCCAAGCTCTTTAACCACTGTGCCACCAGGACTCCTCTGTTACAGTAAAGGTACCAAAACCAAAAACCCAAACCCGTTCCATCGAGTCGATTCCGATTCATAGTGACCCTATAGGACAGAGTAGAACTGAGTAGAGTACGTTGAGGCACTCTCCATTCCCTGTATAACACTTTCATGTTGGTGCCCTCACACTGAGTACAGCTAGATGATAGGCTGGGCACTGGTACCATGGTCTCAGGTGTGGAGGAGGCATTCATGAAGGTCTCTGGGACACAGGGAAAAAAAATAAGAGAGCTTTTGTATCATCCTTTTAAAATTTTCTGGTTTTATATTTTATAGTATGCTTAGCATATTGTGTCCACATACATAAACACATTTAAAAATAAACACCCATTGCCATTGTCAGTTCTGACTCATGGCAACCCCATGTGTAACAGAGTAGAACTGCTCCATAGGCTTTCCTTGGCTGTGATCTTTATGGCAACAGATCGCCAGGACTTCTTCCATGGTGCTTCTGGGTGGGTTCGAACTGCCAACCTTTAGATCAGCAGATAAGTGCAAACTGTACCACTGAGGGATTGTAAATACCTACACATATAAATATGTGTGCATACACATACATGTATACGTTCAACACACCTTTACACAAAATTATATGCATGCATATAGGCACGTGCATAGCTATATACATATGTACAGACATATACATGCATGCATAACTATATACGTATACACACATGCAGAGCTATATACATATGTACACACATGCATAGCTATACACGTATATACATATGCACACATTTCTCGGTTAATAAACAACAAGTCTGTGTGGAATAAATGTTCAAGTTTTTTTTTTTTTTTACTGATAAGGGGTTGCCCACTTCAAAAAGTTGGAGACTGTTTCGCAGGCCCTCCTCCTCCCTTCTGCTGGTAACTGGCGTGCTTACCGAGAGTCAGTATATTTTCTTCCCAAGCCTGCGTATGTCAGCAATACTAACCATCATTTGCAATAATTATTAAATTTTATATAAGCCAATGAAATGTTGTCTTAAAAATGAGTAGTGTCTGTGGAAACTAAGTTGGAAAGACTTGTTTACAGCCCAAATTGGACAGTATTTAGGGTGGGCAAGAATACTGTGAAGAGTTGCAAGAAATAATCATAAAAATCTAGGACTCAGCCTTAGCTTGGTCTGCAGAAATCCAAGTTCTTGCTCTACTGTAACTAGAAATCAGAGATGATGCGTTCGGAGTGTGATTTATGCAGAAAAGACCACACAAAAGTTCAGTCAGAGGAACCCGACTCAAAGGAAAATCCTCTATGCCGCATGTATGTATTCTAAGCTAAATCACATATTTCAGGTGTTTCTGAATTATTGTGAGCCCTACCTTTAACTGACTTTGATTAACTGACCAGTTCCCAGCCTGTCTGCAAAGCGTACGCCTGGCTGTCTGCACAGGAGAGGTGTTCCAGGGACATGTACTCGACCGGTCACATTGCTTCTTTGTGTGTATGTGTCAATGGAACTTTATCTGGTACATTGTAGACACTTGGGTTTGCTTGGGTGAACAAGAGACAAATCAATGACGTCTTTCCACTTACTCCCTTGATGTTCTATTATGAGGTCCAGCTTTGTCTACCTCAGTTTATAGTCAGATATGTGGAGTGGTATTGTGGGATGGTGAAATGATTACTCAGAATGTCCTCACCCTGTCTTTGTCCCTTAATACATTGAAAGCCCAGGTCTGTAATACTTTAGAACATTTCTAATCCACAACCAATCATGGTGGTGGTGCAGGACCCAGTAGCATTCCTTCTGTTGTGCACGGGGTCGCCATGATCGAAGTCGGCTCGAGAGTAACAACAGAACACTTCAGAGAATCCATGCGTCTACTGACTTTTTTAAAAATAATATTCAACTGAGTTTTTGGTGAAAGTTTACACAGCAAGTTGGGTTCCCTTTTGACAGTTTCCACATAAATTGTTCAGTGACGTTAGTTACATTTATCACAGCGTGTCAGCATTCTCTTTAATTGTATTCAGTTTGGTCCGTCTCTAGTACTCTGGTTTCCCTGCCTCCTTATTTTCTCATCTTTGCTTTTGAGAAATTGTCAACCTTTTGGTCTCATACTGATGGTTTTTAAGTAGGGCACCAATCTTACGGGTAGTATCCTTTATTTTGTGTGTGTGCCACTCTGCTGTTTCGCCAAAAGGTGATCTCAGGAGATAGGCACGGGTCTAGGTTTAAAGAGTATCAGGGCGATAGTCTCAGGGAGCCTCTCTTCTCTACTGCTCCAGTGTGTCTTTTTTTTTTTTTAATAAGAATTTGAGTCCAGTCACATTGTTTCTTGCTAAAGCCACTATCTCCCTGGGTTGTTAGAGTGACGTGAGCTTAGGTGTCTGTTGCAATGTCCCAGCATCCAGGATACTACCCAAACTAGTGAAAATTAATGTAAAGTACTCTGCAAATATTTCACACAGAGTATATACCAAAACCAACCAAAGTGGATTCTGACTCATAGCGACCCCAGAGGCTCTTCAAGGCTGTACATCTTCACAGAAGCAGACTGCCACATCTTTCTCCCGTGGAGCCTGTGGTGGCCTGGCACCACCAACCTTTCAGTTGAGCAGTCAGTTGTTTTAACCACTGTGCTACCAGGGCTCCTTACAGAGTGTATAGTAAATGCTAATTGTTATTTCAGGAAGAATGGGGTATTGTTGACTTCTGTTGAAAAATGCCCATAAGACCTTCTGAGTGACAGGTTTCTACTCTCTTCACACTCGTTTTCCCTTTTTCTCACTTTTCAGGCAAGGCACAGCCCAGCTTTCCTTTCCCCAGCTCTCTGATCCTCACCTTAGTTCACAGTTCTGACAGGACAGGGGAGGGATGGTCACTCTGATGACGTCAGGATTGCCAGGGACCAGGGCCGGGGAGAGGGAGGAGGTGTGTGGACAGGGCTGTAAGAACTTCAGCCCTTACGGTGTTTTGTTGTTGTTACTGTTAGCTGCCGCCCAGTCTGCCCCAGCTCATGGCAACCAGTGCACAGTGGAACAAAACACTACCAGGCCCTGTGCCATCCCGTGATGGGTCACAGATCAGACCGTTGTGATCTATAGGCTGATTTTCAGAAGTTGATCACCAGGCTTTTCCTCCTCATCTGTCTTAGTCTAGAAACTCCACTGAAACCTGTTCAGCATCGTAGCAACACACAAGCCCCCACTGACAGGTGGGTGGTGGCTACACATGAGGTGCATTAGCTGGGAATCGAACCCAGGCCTCCCACATGGAAGGCGAGAATTCTACCACTGAACCACCTCCACCCTCCTTGAGGTGCTCTGGGTTATCTGATCCACCCCTTACCCGAAGTTTTTATCCTAGTTGGTGAGCTAAGCAGAGTTCCCTAAAAGGAGTTAGAATGGCTTGTGGGCACTGGTATTCTAAATTTAATTGGATGATGACAGGAATTTTGACAAGGAGATGCTAACAGTGGAGATAGATGGGTTGATACACAGCAGGACAGCACTGTGCTATGTCCTGCCCTGAAGAGACCAGGAAAGTCGTGGTGAGCGTTCCTGGCACCTATTGCTTTCAGCGCATAATGAAAACAAGCTCAGTGACTTCATGGGTGATGTCTTTATCTCTTGATTTCCAGAGAATTCCAAAGCAAAAAAGTTTCCATTAAGGTTTATGCAGCACAAACTTAGGCAGGTGACTTTGGACCTCCGTGCTTCAGATTCTGTATCTGTGAAACAATAGTACTAGTTACCTATGGTGGAGGGTTTCATGGGGTCAGATGCGTCTATACAGGTAAATACTAGGGATGATACTGAGCACACAGCAAGCTCTCAGTAGCTGGTTCATGAGTCCAGGTAAAGCCAATAGAACTTTCCGTGATGACAAGAATATTCTGTATCTACGCTGCCTGGCACGCTTTCGAGCCCTTGAAACCAGGCTAGTGTGACAGGAATTTTAATTCATTTAAATTTAATAGCCACATGTAGCTCATGGCTGCTATGCTCAGTGCAGGTCTAGAGCTATCATAATTATGTCGTTTTTTAACAGAGTTCTCAGAGCCCCTGGAGAGTGTCAGTGGTTAATATACTTGGCTGCTAACAGGAAGGTTGGCAGACTGAGTCCACCCAGAGGCTCCTCAGAAGAAAGCCTGGCGATCTACTTCCCAAAATCAGCCATCAAAAACCCTATGGAGTCCAGTTCTACTCTGACACACGTGGGGTCATCCTGAGTTGGAATTAACTCAACAGCAGCTGGTTTAATGTGGTTCTCAGTAAAGTCATACAGAAAGACCCTGGTATCGCAAGTGGTGACAGCATTATAAACGATGTGTGTTATGGGTCTGTATAACAACATTTCAGGTGTAGAAGGTAGCATATAAAGTGAAGCATAGTGATCTTTAAATGGACTGCCATTTGCAAGAGTCTCTCAAGGAGGAGAGACAGCCTTATGGTAGGTGTGGGCAGGAGTATGACTAGAAGTCCATCAGTCCTGGTCTCAGTTGTCTTTGCATCTCACTGGCTATGTGACCTCGGTCATCTCATTTAACAGTTTGAGCCTCAGCGTTTTCATCTGTAGCATGGGAGTCACGCTGCTGTCTGCCTGCCTGCCAGGACTGGCGTGTAGGCTGCAGAGGGCCTTATGGCTCGTCCATGTTTGATAAATGGAAGTTCCTATGACTTTCCAGATAAGGATGGTGGTAATGTCAGGATTCCATACTTAGGCACTATCACTTGCTACTAATTCAGTTGGAGAATTTAATTATCATTTTACCCTCTTCTGATACTGGAGACGCTGACCTGATTGCTGTAGATGTTGGTACTTGTATGCCTTTTTGACTTTTAACCGTTTAAACTAATTAGGCTCCATTGGGCTGAGGGTGGGGGAAGACAAACAATCACTGTGTGTTGTGTGGCTTGGGCAAGAACAGGACGGTCTGCAGCAGGGGCTTCCAGTTCTCGTCCCTTCACGTGCAAACACACACTTTGGACATTCAGGCCATATTTACATATTACGCTTTCGGCAAAGATTTTGTATCCAGAAGTTGGTAAGATATCATTTTTTATTTTAAAAGGAAAGAGGTGAGTTTTTTGGTACTGACCATGAGCAAACTGGCTTCTGGGTGTTCTACCATCCTTATTTTTCTCAGTTGAAAATAAAGTGACAAAGTCTAATGAAGCTCTGGCTTAGGTACCGCCTTCTGTCTTGTCTCTTTCCTCTCCTAGATGTGACATTTGCTGTGTCACCTTTCGAACACATCGAGGATTGCTACGCCACAACGCATTTGTCCACAAGCAGCTGCCAAGAGACGCAATGGGGAGGCCGTTCATACAGAACAACCCTTTAATTTCCGCGGGCTTCCATGACTTGGGGTTCACTGACTTCTCCTGTCGGAAGTTTCCCCGCATTTCTCAGGTATTCTGAGCCCTCGACAAGTCCCCCCATCCACACCCTTGCGCTGAACTTTCTCTCCCCAAGGGCTTCTTTTCCTTAAAAGGTCCGCTCTGTTTTGTGTTTTCTCTTTCAATTCCACTTTGCCCTTCCAGCCTTCATTTGGTCATTGGGTTCAGAGGGGAGGGTGGTTTTTTATTTTGTGTTGAATCTCACGTCAGTGTGAGTCTGGATCACCAAAGCTTTTTGCACATCTTTGGGGAATTTGGATTTAAATTTGTAAATTGTTCACCACGATTACCCCAGCCCTATCTTAGCTTGAATTTGTCATTTTTAAATCCTTTCCTTAATGCCTGCATTCAAAAAAACCAACAAAAACAAAAAAGACCATTACTGTCAAGTCATTTCCAACTCACCACGGCCTCATGTGTTACAGAGTAGAGAGAGCTGCTCCATAGAATTTTCTCGACTGTAATCTTCACAGAAGCAGTTGGCCAGGCCTTCCTTCCTTGGTGCTTCTGTGTGCTTTTGAACTGCCAGTCTTTCAGCTAGTAGCTGAGTGTAACCATTTGCATCACCCAGGGACCTTAATATTTGTATTACAGCTAGATATTTCCAGCACTGTAGTTTCTATTAAAAATGATTCAGGTCATCATTGACCTGAACAAGAAGAGAGCTGTGTTTGTTCTCTGTTTATAAAGCAACTGCTAAAGCTGCTTTGAAGCAAAAGGTATCGATAGTAAATTCCCAGCACCTGGAAGGCTCCCAGGTGCCCCTTTCTGGGCACTTCTCTCTCCACGACCACAGAGGTCTCTGTCCATCTGATCTCTGTCACCATCAGTTAGTTTTGCAAGGTACTCATTTTTAAAAAGAAAGTTGATTCCACCTCCATGCAGTTGTTACCTAGCTGTGGTGCAGTGCTTCCTTGGAGAGAGTCCCTGGGAATCGATATTATTCGTCAAACAAATGTGATTTTTTTTTTTTTAGTTGTGGTAAAAATACCTAGAACAAAACATTTGCCAATCCAGCCTCTTTTATGCGTACAGTTTGGTGACATTGATTACTTTCTCTGTGTTGCACATCCATCGCCACTGCCTGCTTCCACGTTTTTCCCTCACCCTTAACAGAAACTCGTGTCACCTAAGCAGTAACTCCCGTCCTCATCCTGCCCGCCCTGGTGCCCACTCATCAGCTTTGGTTTCTGTATACTTCCCTGTGCTAGATTTCATTTAGTGGCATCATAAAATGTCCTTTGTGGCTGACTTACGGAGCCCTGGTGGCGTGGTGGTTAAGAGCTACGGTAAGCTATGGCTGCTAACCAAAAGGTCAGCAGTTCGAATGCACTGGCCGCTCCTTGGAAACTCTATGGAGCAGTTCTACTCTGTCCTATAGGGTCGCTGAGTTGGAATTGACAGCAACAGGTTTGGTTTTTGTTTTAACTCAGCGTAACCAAATGTGATTTTTTAAATGTAGCCTTACGTACTCCATCCAGAGGTCAGCAAGCAGGGGTTATGAGAGAGGTTGGATGCTGGGAAAGTGGTGAGATACTTTCTGCACCTCGGTTTCATGATTTTTAACATTCTCCTTTACCCCGGTGTCTGGTGCAGGCCTGGTGTGAAGCAAACCTGCGGCGGTGTATCAGCGAACAACACCGCTTCGTCTGCGAGACCTGCGACAAGGCATTCCCCATGTCCTCCTCACTTGCCCTGCACCGGCAGATCCATGGCGCCGGAGACCCGGGGCAGGAGAAGCCACAGGCTGACCCCCTGGCTGGGGATGTACTCGACCAGAAGGTCTTCCTGGCCTTGCTGGGCCTGCAGCACACCAAAGATGCGAAGCCCAGCCACGCCGAGGAGCCGCCGCTGGACGACAACCAAGCCATCCAGCTCGAGACACTCAGGTGCCAGCTACCTCAGGAGCCCGCCTGCACCAGCCTGCTGAGTCTGTCCCCATTTGAGGCCACCTCCCTGGGTGGCCCACTCGCTGTCCTCCCAGCCACCAAGGAGAGCATGAAGCATCTGTCCCTGCAGCCCTTCCAGAGGGGTTTCATCATCCAGCCCGACAGCAGTATTGTGGTCAAGCCCATCTCCAGTGAGTCAGCCATCGAGCTGGCCGACATCCAGCAGATCCTGAAGATGGCCTCTTCAGCACCCCCCCAGATCAGTCTTCCATCACTTTCCAAGGCCCCAGCCACCCCCATGCAGGCCATCTTCAAGCACATGCCCCCACTGAAGCCAAAGCCCCTGGTCACGCCACGCACGGTGGTGGCCACCTCCACGCCCCCGCCCCTCGTCAGTGCCCAGCAGGCCTCCCCGGGCTGCATCAGTCCCAGCCTACCCCCTCCGCCACTCAAGCTGCTCAAGGGCTCGGTGGAGGCCACCTCCAATGCCCACCTGCAGTCCAAGTCCGGGGCCCAGCCCAACGCCTCCACGCAGCTCTTCCTGCAGCCTCGGGCAGAGCTGCTAGGCCAGCCTGAGATGAAGACGCAGCTGGAGCAGGACAGCATCATCGAGGCGCTGCTGCCCCTGAGCATGGAGGCCAAGATCAAGCAGGAGATCACAGAAGGTGACCTCAAGGCCCTCATGGCAGGGCCTGCCGGCAAGAAGACGCCTGCCATGCGCAAGGTCCTGTACCCCTGCCGCTTCTGCAACCAGGTGTTCGCCTTCTCAGGGGTGCTGCGCGCCCACGTGCGCTCCCACCTAGGCATCTCCCCATACCAGTGCAACATCTGCGACTATATCGCCGCCGACAAGGCCGCCCTCATCCGCCACCTGCGCACGCACAGCGGGGAGCGGCCCTACATCTGCAAGATCTGCCACTACCCCTTCACCGTGAAGGCCAACTGTGAGCGGCACCTGCGCAAGAAGCACCTCAAGGCCACCCGCAAGGACATCGAGAAGAACATCGAGTACGTGACCAGCAGCGCCGCCGAGATGGTGGATGCCTTCTGCACCCCGGACACGGTGTGCCGGCTCTGCGGCGAGGACCTGAAGCACTACCGGGCGCTGCGTATCCACATGCGGGCCCACTGTGGCCGCAGCCTGGGCGGCTGCCAGAAGGCCCGCAAGCCGTTCGAGTGCAAGGAGTGCAGCTCGGCCTTCACGGCCAAGCGCAACTGCGTCCACCACATCCTGAAGCAGCACCTGCACGTGCCCGAGCACGAGATCGAGAGCTACGTCCTGGCCGCCGATGGCGCCGGGGGCCCTGCTGACGGGCCGGCCACAGAGGCCGCCGGCACGGCGGAGGAGGGCAGCGGCGGCGCCTCGGCGGACCGGAAGCCCATCGCAGCCTTCCTGGAGGCCCAGAACGGCTTCCTGCACGGAGGCCCTGCCGCAGCCCCCCACGTCTCCGTCAAGCTGGAGCCCACCAGCAGCTTTGCGGCAGACTTCAACGAGCCCCTTGACTTCTCCCAGAAAGGCCTGGCCCTGGTCCACGTGAAGCAGGAGGGCGCTGCCTCCTTCCTTGGCCCCTCTGCCCTGGCGCCCTACGACTGCTCCATGGAGCCCATTGACCTCTCCATCCCCAAGAATCCCAGGAGAGGAGACAAGGACACGGCTGCTCCTGGTGAGGCCGGGAAGCCTGAACAGGAGCCCCAAGACAGCGAGCAGCCCCTGGCCTGCCCGCCCCCATGCCCCACCCTGCCAGGGGTGTTTGGGCCCAGTGGGAGCCTGGACAAGCCCGCAACCCCAGGGCTGGCCGCCTCGACAGCACCCCTCCGGGAGGCCCCCACTCAGGCCCTGCAGGGCCCCCTGCAGCTTGCTGTCCCCATCTACTCTTCAGCCCTCGTGAATAGCTCACCCCTCCTGGGCAACCCCACCCTCCTCAGCGGCCCAGCCCTGCTGCGGCCGCTGCGCCCCAAGCCACCCCTGCTCTTGCCAAAGCCCCCTGTGACAGAGGAACTGCCTCCGCTGGCCTCCATTGCCCAGATCATCTCCTCCGTGTCCTCAGCCCCCACGCTGCTGAAGACCAAGGGGGCCGAGCCAGGGCCTGCCAGCGCCAGCATCGGCCCCGCAGTCCCTGAGACCGGGGGGGGCACCATACCCAAAGCTGCCCCCACCCCCACTGACACCACCAGCCTACACGAGTCCGGGGACCCGCCCCCGACAGCCACCAGCCCTGAGGCCACCTCTCCCACCGAACAGGGGCCAGCTGGCACATCTAAGAAGAGGGGCCGGAAGAAAGGTGCGAGGAGCCGGCCCAGGGTCAGCGGCGGCAGCAATGTGGACCTGGACTCCAGTGGGGAGTTTGCCAGCATTGAGAAGATGCTGGCCACCACTGACACCAACAAGTTCAGTCCGTTCCTGCAGAGTGCCGAGGACGACGTGCAGGAGGAGGGGGCCACAGCCTCGGCTGATCCCCATGGGCCCAGCGACGAGGAGCAGGCCAGCCCCCCTGAGGACAAGGGGCTGAGGGCCAGGCGGAACTCCTACGCCAACTGCCTGCAGAAGATCAGCTGCCCCCACTGCCCCCGGGTCTTTCCATGGGCCAGCTCCCTGCAGAGACACATGCTCACGCACACAGGTAAGAGGCCGCTTCCCAGCAGGGCACCACACAGTGGGGGCGGGAGACTCGGCGGTGGGGGGCCTTTTCCCACAGCCTGTCCCCATCTTCTCTCTGCCTGGTCTCAGAAGCAGAGGGCTTGCCTGGCGATGCTCTGATGGTCCCTGTGTACTCTTAGTAACCAGAATGACCATTTTGACCAGGTCGTTGACCAGAATGGCCTTCTGTCCTGTGTCTGAGCCCTCCATGGACAACTGTTGTTGCAGTGAGATGTTCAGGTGTGTTAGTGAAAGTGAGCATAGGCTGGGCAGAATCCCTCGCTTCCATTGGCCTTGTGCTCTCTCCCCAGAAGGGCTGAGCCCAGGCAGCAGCCAGGAGGAGGAGGGGACTTTACGTTAATGTGATGGAGCATAATGGGCTCTGGGCTGCTCACTGAGGCAGCCGCACTTTCTCGCTCCTTATGGAAACCGGGGGCAGATGGTGTTGGGGCTTTATTGAATTATATTTATGCAGAAATTGTCAGCTGCTCCAGGGATAAATAATAGTCTAAGCACCGGGCTTAAACAGCCAGAGAGATAGCCCACAGGTGGAAACGCTCTCAGGAGGCTCTGAGAAGCCCAGGGGAGACTGTCTCCACTGAATGAGGTAGAACAGTGTAAGGAAGGTCCTGGGCTGTCCTTGGGAGCAGGAATGTGCCCAGAGGAGACTGGAAGGGAAGAGCCCCTGTTGAGTCGTGGGTAGGAGGGTTGGGGGTTTCCCAAAGTTGCACCAGCCATAGGATTGCTCTGTGGATGCCAGCCTTCCTTGCTAGTGGGGTGGGGCCTGGAACCCAGGAATCAAGTGGTAGAAGGCAGGATCGAGTCAGCAGTGCCAGTCAACAGAGAGATCCTTTAACTGGAGTCAGAGTTTCTAGATTCATGAAGCATAGGCTGTGTTTGCAGGCCGCCGTTCTCCTTCCTGTTGAAATCACTTGAACCTAAGAGAGTAGAATAGTAATTTTAATGGTAGGAAGACAGGGTTCAAAGAGAAGGTGCCCCACACAGCGGTCTCTTCTTCTTCCCTTTTGGGTGACATCTGTGTGTCCCAGCAGAGCGTCTGTGGAGAAGTTAGTATTTCTGCAGATGGCCTGGATCTAATTATCAGCCTGGCTCTTGCCCTCCGTCACCGCTCTCCTCGCTCCCTGCTGAGCCAGCCTCCCTGTCCACCCATCTTCAGCTCAGCCCTGGGTCCCCATCCACCCGTCTTCAGCTCGGCCCCGGATCCCCGTCCACCCGTCTTCAACTCAGCCCTGGGCTGGGCAGATGGTGTGCGCAGGTCCCTTGGATGAGGGCGTTTATCCTTGGACATTCTCCTGACCATCCCTAAGCCAAGGGAGTGGCCAGTGTTTCCTCTCGAGAGCTGTGCCCATGTCTTTGCTGATGCCCCGTGTAAGTTCCTACACACAAACCAGCCGTTGTGATTGTCTGGCGTTTGAATGCTAAAATGTCATGGTCAGTTTAAATTTGGCAGGGTTGGAAACAGAGCAAGGAGGAAGGAGGTTTGCTGAGGAAGGCAGTGATACTGTGGGGTAGGGTGGACGTAAGTATGGAGACACTGCGTCGTCTCCTTCAAAGTCATGGTAACGTAAGAGACGTGTCGGCTTGGGCCCAGCTCACATATGTTCTTGTGCCTGGGACTGTGGGCCTTGACCTAGACAAGGGGAGCATTCAGGGTTGGCAGAGAAGCCTTTTAGAGCTAGTCTGTGAGGGTGATGTTGTCCCCATTTTGCCAGGAAGAAGTTGAGGCTTGCAGAGGCTAAGTCACTTGCCCAAGTCCTATGGGGAATAAGAGGTGGAACTAGAAGTCAAAGGCAGAACCAAGTTCTCTGCAGCTGTGCCCGTGGTCAGGGTGCATGTGGCCTGCGGAGCCTCTGTCAAGGTATAGAGAGAGTCCTGTCATCTTTTCACCTAGGTCCTGACACATCCTGCATGCAACAGACTTGGAAGTGGTTTGAGATGCGCGTAAAACACAGATCTAAAGGAGAATATTAAAGACCTAATACGGACATTTCTGTTAATTACAGGCCTAGAAACCGTGTAAGGGTTTGCACCCACGAGGCTGTGTACACTTGCTCTGTGTGTTTGGATGTCACTGCTTTCGTTCCAAGAACAATCTCACTGACATCTTTGTTAAATCTTGTTATAAAGCACTTAGTCCCTGGGTGGTGCAAACAGATAATGCACTCAGCTGCTAACCAAAAGGTTGGCAGCTTGAGTCCACCCAGTGGCACCTAGGAAGAAAGGTGATCTTCCAAAAAATCAGCCACTGAAAACCCAGTGGAGCACAGTTCTACTCTGAAACACATGGGGTCACCACAAGTCAGTGTCAGCTCGTCACCAACTACTACAAAGCACTTGGCGATGTTTGGTTCTGTGTTAAGACATTTTCATTCATCAAGCGTTAGGGCTGGAAGGAACCCAGGAAATCAGCTAATCCAGTCCGCTCTGCACAGACCTACCATTTTCCTGGTGGAACGTTCTGCTGTTGGAGAATCTCAGAGCGGAGTTTTCCTCCCACCTAATTCTCTGTGAGAGATGCTGCCTACAGAATCTTTGAAAGAAGACTTAAGGTGTTCAAAACCAAATCATTGCCACAGAGTGATTCCAATTTGTGGCAACCCCATGTGTTACAGAGTAGAACTGCTCCATAGGGTTTTCTTGGCTGTAATCTTTACGGAAGCAAATAGCCAGGTGTCACTGGGTGGGTTTGAACCTCCAACCTTGAGGTTAGTAGTTGAGCACAAACCGTGTGCCCCACCCAGGGGCCATAGGCGTACGTTTAAGAGGACAGAAATTAAACATTGACTTTGAATCTGCCCTGTCAACAAAGGTGTCATATAGGGAAGAGGAGGTATTTTTAATTGTAGTATTAAAGTCTAGCTGGGTTTTGGCCAGGTTCAGATTGCACTGAAGTTAGAAGTCTGCATCTTGAGAGGGGCCTTCTCCTGGCCTCTCGGCCAGTGCAAGGACTCATTGTGACGTCTGTGCTTTGTCTCACAGACGTGCTGTCCCCATACCCCCCCCCAGAACAGGTAGCGGTAGGTAGACCAGGTGTTAAGCAGGATTCACCAGCTTGCTGAGGGCCTGGAGTAGACAGCGGCAGCCATCTCTGAGGCTCAGGTTCCAGGAATTGTGTTTAAATGAGGAAGCTGGCGGTCTGTGTCATTTTCATATCCCCAGCTGCTCTCTGCTCACACAGCTGAATTTCCTCCTTCCATTCCCTGCCTGCACCGCCTCCTCACCCATGGCTTCCTGTCAAGCAGGAACAGTTCCTGGTTCCTCACCTCTTTGCCTGAACCGTGTCAACACTTCAGGAGAGAGCCCTGCACTGTTCTTTCTCCCCCTCCTCAGCACCTCATGGGTTTGTAAGGGCATGGGTGGAGGAGAGAGTGCCAGAGAACAGGGCCAGTGCCTCTCAGCCTCTGCTCTTTGCTTCCTCCTTCCCCTTCCTCCTCTTCACAAGATGAAGTGTTTGGGACTGTGATGGCGGAGATTGCCAGTTGCCACATCCTGGGCTCCCCAGCCTCCCTCAGGTTTCTCACAGTTTTATTCCCTTCTCTTTGCCAGCTTGGGGTTCTCTCCACCCACCAAGCATCAGAGTGAAAATCAGTAAGATTTCCAAATGTTGGTGTGGAAAGCACTTCTGGTACCACTTGTACTTGGCCACTGTCACGCAGGCCCACGCATGCGCCTCTCCCAGGCACAGAAAGAGCCGACTGCAAGGGGGGACGATGGAGAGAGAGAGGTCTGAGGGGCGGAAGCCGCCTCATCTCATTTTTAGAAGGCACCTGTAAGGTTTGCCTCTGTAATGTTGACCCACTCTTCTTACCCTGATTCTCCTTGGAAAATGAGCAAAACTTTAAAAATGCGGTCACTCCTGTTTTTCTGATCGTCTGATGGAGAGCTCATTACCTAATCATCAGACTTGTGTGTGTGTGTGTACGCTCTTCATCTTTTATTATGGTAAAAATGTGTATAACAAAATTTACCATTTTAACCACTTCTGGATGTACAGTTCAGTGGCGTTAAGTGCGTTTAGTGTTAGGCAACCATCACCACTATCTGTTTCGAGATCTTTTCCATCACCCCAAATAGAAACTCAGTGCCCCTTAGACAGTAACTCTTGTTCTCACCTCCAGCTCCTGGTGATCTGTAATCTACTTCCTGTCTATCCATTTGCCTATTCTAGGTATTTCATACAGTATTTGTCCTGTTGTATATTTTGCTGAGCATAGAGTCTTCAGGGTTCACCAAGCTTATTCCTACTATTCACTTTCTGACCCAGTGCCTGCCAGATGGTACAGCTGAGTATAAAACTCTGTCTTCATTTTTTGTCTGTTCTGTGAGAGTCAGAATTGGCTGGCTGGTGCTTTTAATGTCCCCAGTGGGGCAGGTCATAGGTTTTTGGAGCAAAGGTACTGTGGTTGCAGGTACTTTTAAAAACACCCCTGCCAAGGCAGGAGTTGGTGGCAGTCATCAAATAAATAAAATTATTTGTTTCTTTACATATAGTTTAGCCATCGACAAGGTTTTTTTTAAGCCTGTAATGTTACAAAAAGGCTAATGTGTTCCTACGTACTGGGAACCCAGTGAGCACAATACTAGCTACAGAACAAGGCCTGCACGGTGACATGGGGACTTTTAATGACTCTGTGTTAGCTGTTGCTTTGGGGACCTCCATAACTGATACATTGTGTGGCTGTCGTTGAATTGTTTTCTGAATTTAGCATTATTAATCTTCCTCATAGGGCCCTGGAGGCAAAACAACTAAGCACTTGGCTGCTAACAAAGGTTGGTGGTTTGAACCCACCCAGCAGCTTCGCAGAAAACAGACCTGGCGATCTGCTCCCATAAAGATTCCAAACCAAAACCTGTTGCCGTTGTGTCGATTCTGACTCATAGCGACCCTATAGATTAGAGCTTAGGAAACCCTGTGGGGTAGTTCTGCTCTGTCACATGGGGTCACTAGGAGTCCGAACCAACTCAGCGGCACCTAATCACAGCAGTCTTCATTACGGAACATCAGTCTGTCCAGACCAACTGTAAAAGCAAAGCACTTAGCAGTGTGAAAATTACCGGGAAACTGTGTAATCCATGGAAGCGGGGAAGCAGTCACTTTCTTTGAAATCAAGAATCCTCTCTACCTGACTCTGTCCCTCTCTATCTTGCGTTACATGAAGAAGCTCTGATGTTGCCTTTTGAGGATAAACTGTTAAAAGGAAAAGCATTTTTTTCTTACTTAAACTGGGGCCAAATGGTCATTAAATATTGGGTACAATTTTTAGTGGAAAGCCGGAATTTGAAGGTTGCACAGTAAAGGTTAAAATCCTTGACTGCTAGCTTTCATGCAGAAGCGTGATGATTTTTTTAAATTCACGCTAAATTTTTAAATTACAGAAATTTAAAGAAATAATTATAGCAGAAAGCCCCTACTGAGCTTTGTGAAAGAAAACCTGGCGGGGTGGGGTGGGGTGGGTTCTCAGGCGCCAGGGTGCTTTAGCGTCTGTCAGGTAGCTTCTTCAAAGTCCTGGTGCCAGACGCCCCTTGTGGTTCCCTGAGTCTCTGCTCGCTGCTTGTTCCTGACATCCGTATTTTTAAAAAAGCCCCACTGATGACTGGGGAGTAAACGCCCCTTTCTTTTAAGACCTGATGGCAGGACTTGGCGGTGCTGTTGGTTGTTCGGGGTGCTGTGTTGCACGCTGATTGCACTCTGTGAATGATGCCCACTGGACTTGTGCAGTGTGCTTACTCCTGCCCCCAGAAAATAACGCGGCCCCTCGGCTAACTCGGGCAAGAGGCCAGCTCTGTCCCCTGGCGAGGGCTCTCTGGCTCCTGCCTGCAGGGCAGTCCACACGACTCTAAGGTAAGGCTGATGTATGTTTGAAGGGAGCCACGCTGCAGCACTTGGCCGCCAGCCTTTGATGAGGGCGATGCCAAGGTTGCCATATGGAAGCACAGGGCTGCAGTGTGAAAGTCCTGTGTGTTATTAATATACCAAACCTTTCTCCTGCAGAATCAGAAAGGAGAACCTTAGAATCCAGTGATGGGTTGGGGAGGGAGAGAAGAATCTGGTGACACAGTAAACAGTTACCCACCACCTTCTCTCCTGAAGCCCCCAGTCTCTAGCGTCCACCCCCTTCCTTCCTCTCCACACTCTAACCCCCTCTGCCCTTACCCTTTCCTCTCCCTCGTGCCCATCCAGGTAGACAAATTGAAGGGGAGTCTTGCATTCTGAAACATCATGTTATAGTACAGAAAGAATCCAAATAAGAAAGGAGCATAAACAAAACAAGCCAGAGAAAGGGGAGGGGAGAGGGGAGGGATCGTTTCCTCTGGGTTTGCCCCATTTGTAGAGTTGGGAGGACAGTAAGAGAATGGGGTGGGCAAGGCCAGGGCAGGACTTGGACCCCGTTGGTTCCCAGAGGAGTGCTTGTGAGCTAGTGCAGCCCCGGATCTTCACTGGTGACTTAGTTACTACCCAGCAGGAGCTCAGTGCAAGGGAACAAAGAACCTTTAATGCTGCGAGGAGCGCTCCTCCTCCAGACTGGGTAGGACCACAGTAACCTAGGGCAGGTGTCACTGGCGGATGAGTCAGGCCTCAGCAGCCCTGGGAAGTCGGAGCTCACAGCTTCTAGTGGGTGTGTGGAGTGACCAGAGCCACCCAGCCCCTGGGGAGCCAGAGCTCAGCTCCCCCGGCTGCCTGACTTCTCCCAAGGGAAATGATACCCAGGAGCTAAATATTCCTCCCAGAGGGCGGAGTTCTCAAAATTGTTAATAAGCATCTTTTACTTTTGATACAGTATAGGTGTTTTTTAGCCAGGCTCCAAAATCCCTTCACTTGTACTTGCGTTCTCTGTTGTCGTTATTTACATCTTTAATTGTAATGCCATTGTATGTCATTTGTATAAACATGTATGTCTCAGTTTCATTGTTAAATTTCTTTCAGTACTTTGAGGACAGAAACTCATTCCGTTCCACTCAGGATAAGGAAAATGATCACTTTAGTCATCGGTGTTCTCAGTATTTTTTTTTAATGTAATTTGTTTATTTTCTTATAAGGAAGGGGCGGGGGAGGGAACAAATGTCGATAATCCCAGGAAAGTAAATCAAAAGCAACTTTTACTTTTCATTTCATTAGAAAGCCAGATAAATATATATTTTTTTCCTGTTCAGGTCAGAAGCCCTTCCCTTGTCAAAAATGCGATGCCTTCTTTTCTACCAAATCTAACTGTGAACGTCACCAGTTACGCAAACACGGAGTTACCAACTGTTCCCTGAGAAGAAACGGGCTTTTCCCCCAGTCCAGAGAGAGAGATGGTGGAGCTCATGATAGCACAGGTAGTGCCTCCAGGTTGTGGAGAACGGAGAGAGAGGGAGAGAGACGAGGGCCCTTGGTGTGCTGAGAGTTACAGAAATCTCCCCTGTCCAGGTCGCGGTGGGCGAGGTTTCCAACGTCTGGGTCGGATTTAGAATCCAGAAAGGTGGACCCTGCTGGGGATTGGAGTGTGACCCCAGGTCGGGTCTGCCGAGACATCACAGCAGGACTGACTGTTTAGCCAGAATCCCAGGGGGTTCAGGACTCAGCGCTGGTGCCCCTGAGACTGTGTCCTACGTGCCAGGGCCGCGTTGCCTCCCCCGCAGCAGGCGCCTTTGTGTGTGGTTTGGGCACCTCTGGGAGGTGGGGGTGAGGGAGGGCTTGATTTCAGCTAATTGGTATGAACACATCTAAATGTATATGAAACGTGAAAGGCTTGGGGTTTTGGTTTTTCAACCCCGCCATGAAGAGCAGGGGCGGGCTCCCGTGGATCTCAGCATGTTGCTTGTCAGAATCTCGGAATCACAGTAGATGGGCCCCCACAGGCCGAGTGATGCTGAGGGGAAAGGCAAGGGGCCGTTTTCAGGAACTCTCTCCCCAGTCAGGATGGGACTGCCCCAGTGTTTGCAAGAGCACCCTGCATGTCCTTTCCGTAATCACACCTCTGCCTGGCCTGCATCGGGTATTACTCTGATATGCTGGTTTGTGCTTCTTCCTCCAGCCCCCTGCAGAGCAATTAACAGCTGCCCAGACTTCTGCCACCTTTTTTGCTCCTTTTAACTTCCAAACATTCCACCATCTCCAACTGCTGGCGTTCTCCGCCCCCATCCCACCCCCAAAACACCAAAACAGAATAGGCAGCTGCAGGTTACGTAGACATGACACCTTGGCTCTTGGTTAGTAACAGGATTACAGGCAAATCCTACAAACCCTCCTGGTTCCCCATTGCTCGGGAGCCTAGGAGAGCCCCATGACTGTATCCTGTGGCTTCTTCCTCGACTGGGGTGGGGGTGGGGTGCTGTGTTGGTCTGGGAGGTGCCGCAGGCGGGGCGGTGGCGGGGGTGGTCAGTGTGGACTGGAGCTGCGGCATTGGGGTGTGCCGTCTCACACATGGGGGATTCCAGCCTACCCCCCCGGACACCTTGCCCTTATCTTGGGATGGGGGCTGGGGCATCTCCATGGGTAGCATTTCCAGGTCCCTTGTAGGAGAAAAGTGGCAGCTTGGTAGTGCATGGTTAATTGCTTGACTGTAAACTGAAAAGTGGTTTGAACCCACTAGCCAGTCTATAGAAGAAAGATGTGGCAGTCCGCTTGTGTACAGATTACAGCTTGGAAATCCTGTGGGGCAGTTCTACTCTGTCCTGTAGGGTCACTATGAATCGGAATTGACTAAACAGCAGTGGGTTTGGGTTTTTTGGTTATAGCTCTAAAACTAAGGGCAGTGGTGGCTCAGTGGTCGAATTCTCACCTTCCACGCAGAGACCTGGTTTGAGTTCCGGCCAGTGCACCTCATATGTAGCCACCACCTGTCTGTCATTGGAGGCTTGTGTGTTGCTATGATGCTGAACAAGTTTCAGTGGAGCTTCCAGACTAAGACAAACTAGGAAGAAAGGCCTGGTGATCTACTTCCAAAAGTCAGCCATTGAAAGCCCAGTGGGCACAGTGGTTCAATCCAAAACCAAATAATGTGGATGGCGTCCGACCAGGCAGTGTCCTATGCGTGAGGGTTGTCATGAGTCAGGGGCCAACTGGAAGGCAGCTAACAAGAACAAGAGTCTAAAATTATAAAAATTGTAGTTGGATTTGCTCTCATGACCCCCTCCTCCAGCTTCCATTTCCACATACTTTGCCAGGCATTCTTGAGTAAAGCAAGTGGTAGATGAAGACTGACAGACCCTGCCGTGTCCTGGTTCCCTGGGAGCCAGGAATCACTGGATTCGTCCGCTGCCCGATGTACAGGGAGCCCACAGTGAGCTTCAGAGCACACACCGGGGGCAGACGATCGGTCGATCGCTGTTGGTGTTCAGTAGTCGCCAGTACCTTACCTGTTGGCCCATAGTGCTTTACCCACAGCACTTCTGAAGGCGGGAAAGCCACTGGTCACTGAGATATTTGAAGGCAGCGTGGTTTCCCATGTCTGGAAAAATCTTAAAAATGTAATGGCCCTGTGTTGGCTGCATATTTTGCATTCACCATCCTGATCATACAGAAAGAACATAAAAACTTCTGCCACCATCTGCCTGGGCACCTCTACAGAAGCCTGTAGACACAGAGTTAAGTCGGAACCCAGAGCCTTAGCTTCAGTGCCGGACCAGGTTCGACCCTGTGGAGTATTTAGCTCTGCAGCTACAAGTTTTGTTTCTCCAAATCCAGCCCAAGCCCTTCCCTACCTCCACTCTTCCCTGGAAGTTGTATAGGTTTTCTTTAAGGGACACAACTTCTGGAAAAGAAAATTCACTAAAAGTTGTAATGCAAAACCAACAGAGAGAAAATACATGTTTGGTTAACTGTGTAACAATCCGTGGTAAGACGAGGACTAAGATTTCAGAGGCAGAGAGGGAGGAGACCAGGAGGCTGCCTTCAGTGACTTCCAGGAAGCTTTTAGGACCAGGTGAGCATAATGGGGGCTGGAGCCTTCACAGGGGCTCCCTCCCTTGAAGTTAATAGTGAGCCTCTGGGGGAAGACCATTAAGAAGCAAAGGCAGGAAATGACCAAGGAGCTTCTTGCAGGGTTTTCTAGCTTTGTACGTTTAGGTTACATTTTCTTAAAATCCCTCAGCATATGTTGCAGAGCGGGAGTCTGCCATTTTTAGTCACACAAAGGGCCTCCCCAAATCTGGAACCTAGATTTACCCCTAAGAAATGCTGCAGTGGGGGGAATGCTAGCTAGTGGGACGTACTGAATATTAAGAGGTAAACTGGAGCTCCTAACTCCTCTCATGTGGGCGGAGAGTGCAGTGGGCCATTCTGTCCTCGTACCAGCATCGTGTGGCAGTGGGCACGTACATTGTGGACTTCTAGAATCAATAGAAAGTCTGTCAACACTGTCCCCTACCAGCCTGGGAGCCCCCCTCCAGCGTGGATGGTGCTGCAGGAGATGCCCCAGGCACCAGGGCAAAGCACAGGCAGAACACACCCACTCCGTGCGCCGCCATTGCCCAGTCAGATCCGTGATTTCAACTGGTGGGTTGTCAGGTTGATTTCTAGGAAGCAATAGCTCTTCTGCTGGGATGACTGGGAACATCTCCCCTTCCCTGAAGGAGCAGCTGCAGGTTGTTATCGACAAGGCTGTCATGATTTGTATTGAGGGTGGAGACCAAAATAGGACCTGGCATTACATGTTGGATATTCTTGATATGTGAAGAGGTTCAGGCTATTGTTCAAGAAACTCACCAATCAGCTGGAGTTGCTTAAAATGTGAAGGGCAGGGGTTACCCTGCTCAAACACTCCCCCTAGCGGAAGTTGGGTAGAGTGTAACCAAGCTTCCTTTTATTCCCCAGAGGACGTTAAGTAAGAGAGTGAAGGCACCATTTTCTATACAAGACTGAGTTGAAGGAGTTTCTGGTGACTCCTCTGCTGAGAAAAAGTTAATAATTAAGAGAGACAGCCGAGAATATACTGAGACAGAGCGAAAGACACCAGAGATTACGCCTTTTTTTTTTTCCCTTTTTAACGTAACTGCCCACAGAGTCAGCGCGTAAGAGACTGAGCATTCTGTGTCTTTATTATCAGAGCTGATACCAGAATTCATTCAATAGATGTTCTGTACTGAAATGACTCGAGAAAGCATCTCGTCTTTCCTCAGAACATGCCCTAGACGTTGGTGTGTATTTCTCAAGATAAACTATTCCCTAAGCTTTTGGATAATTTCCAAAAATTGCTTCTTTTCAAAAGTTTTACATTCACACCACAGTTACTTGCTTCCTAGCATATATCTATGCATAAAAAAACAAACACTTCCAGGTACACGAAACATCTTTAACATAGTAAGGCAATAATGTTTTGATGCACATCGCAAAGTAGCACCCGTTTATTCTTACAAACCAGGGTATGTACCTTGAATTTTTAATATAATAGGCTTTACAGGGGTTGGGTCATAACTCAGGACCCAGGAACTGCCTGTAAAGATAAATTAAATGAAATAAAGTATGGGGAGGATTCCTGGTGGCGCGTTGCTTAAGAGCTCAGCTGCTGACCCAGAAGGTCAGCACTTTGAATCCACCAACCGCTCCTTGGAAACCTCGTGGGGGCAGTTCTACTCTGTCCTGTAGTGTCACTATGAGTCAGAATCGACTCCACGGCAACAGTTTTGTTTTTTTTTGTGAAATGAAGTACGTGGAAGTGCTGTGCAAACGGCTGTTGGTAAGCCGGCAAGCGCCCACACAGGCAGTGAAGAGTAGGTGCTGGTCCCTTCAGTCCACGGGGTGGGGGAACTAACTCCTTTACCCTACCCTGTGACCCACTTGATGGCAGATAACCAAGTGTGTGAAGCTGAGGAAGAACAGTGAATATGGGTTGACATTTTGGTCCAGCTAGTTGAAAAAGTGGGACCCAGTTTCAACGTAGTGATCCTTTGCTGGCCGAGACCTTAATCGCAGACCTGAGACACTGAGAAATTTGTATCTTATGTTTGTGCCCTGACTCAATGCACTGAGTCAGCCTGATTATCGGCAGAATTAACTGGCCTCTGGATCTACAGCCAAAGAGCAGGCGCCAGCAAGCTTCACCTTCATAGTCCTAGAACCAGAACTTTTAAAAGGCATTAAGTTCTCATTCACCTTAATAAGAAGCACAGTGTGTGCCCGACAGTACCGTCACCTGTTTGGTGTGGCTTATGTTTCATACTGCCATCCCTTCAGGAGGTCGCTACAAACTGGGGGGAGTGAACAGAGACACAGCCAAGGGACGTGAATCAAAGTCTGCAGGATCCCCCATCTCCCCGCACCCTCCCACCCTCCACAGCCTCCTGTACTTCTCTGGGTGCTCCGACTGTACCTGGCATAGATGGGGGACCTTCTCTTTGACATGCATCTACTGTCACTGGGTACTAACCACAGCCAGGGAAGGCACAGGTGTGCACGAGTCTCCTTTTGCTTCTGACTTCTCTACGTGGAAGTTAGGCAGGTGTGTGTACCATATACACAGGACATTTGCTGTGCAATTCTCATCAGACGCTGTGTTTTGGACTGTTGGCGGGGGGGTGGTGTGTGTTGCATGTTTGAGTAATCTCTTTGCACTGGAAAAATAACTTTTACACCTTGGCTTCCTCCTCCTCCATAGTGCTGTGAGTCTCTGGAATGCAGCCAGCTCTGCTCCCTCTAAGCTCCCTCTCTGCACTGCCCTGGGCCACTCACCTTCTTGGGTAGTGGGGGTCAGGGTGGGCAGCTCATGGGTGGCAGGGCAGGACTTTTGAGGCACAGTCAGCCCTGTACACCCAACCTACATATAAGTGGAGGCCGTTCCTGCCTTTCTTAGATCTCCCAAATTCACCTTGGTCCTTCACGGGGTGGAAGGAGTAGCAAGAATTTGGGACAAGAGAGATCCTTTGGGATATGGGCCGCTGGGGGTGGGTTCATCTGGAAGGGGGCTTTTCGGTAGGTGTCCCATCTCAGGCCCTTCTCCCTCTGTGCTTGCTCACAGATAGCCAGTCAGACACAGAGACATCGGCGGCAGGAAGTGAGGTGCTGGACCTGACCTCACGAGAGAAGGAGCAGCAGGCACCAGAGGGGGCCCCTGAGCCTGGCCCGGTTGAAGAAGACCCCCCTGCAGAGGAGGGCAGGGAAGGAACGACCTCCCCTGCCAATGGGGTGGAGAAGGCAGAGGAGGAGGATGGGGAGCAAGGCGAGACCCGAGCCGCAGAGGAGAGAGACGAGGAGGCTGAGGGCCTAGAGGAGGACACCGTCAGCAACAAGAGCCTGGATCTCAACCTTGCCAGCAAGTTGATGGACTTCAAGCTGGCTGAGGGTGCCACGGGCGGCGGGGGCTCCCCCCAGCAGGAGCTGAAGCACGCCTGCAACGTCTGTGGAAAGAACTTCAAGTTCCTGGGAACCCTGAGCCGCCACAAGAAGGTCCACAGCCGCGAGGAGCAGAAGGAGGGAGGCAGGCATGGAGGGGCTGAGGGGCCACCTCCCACCCCTGCAGCCAGTCCTGCCCCTGAGCCCGAGGAGATGCCTGCAGGCCCTGCAGCTGTGGAGCCGGGTGCTGGGGAAGCCTTGGCGGAGAAGCCACAGGAGGAGGTGGAGGGCATCTCCGAGGGGGAGGGCATGGCTGAGAAGAAGGCCTCGGAGAAGAGCGACGATGACAAGAAGCCAAAGACAGAGTCCCTGAAGAGCGTGGCCAGCAAGGCCGACAAGAGGAAGAAGGTGTGCAGTGTGTGTAACAAGAGGTTTTGGTCGCTGCAGGACCTGACTCGGCACATGAGGTCACACACAGGTAAGGGGCCGGATGAGCCGTGGCATGGGGACGGGCTAACGTATGCCCTCGCCACAGGGCACAAGACACCCCAGAAAGGGGGCGCCTGCTCACAGGAGCTGAGCTCTGCCCTGCCTCTCTCAGGCTGCCATGCTCAGACAAGGATCAGACCCCTAGGAGCCTTCGTGAGTAGTGGTAGAGACAGGACCACAGACAGAGTGTACTTGGAACAGCACCTGTGCCCTTCTCGCCTGGGTGAGACGGATTTCACCAGCTGTCGTAGTCATTGGGCACATGCAGGCTTCCTGCTAGCAGCGCTCTCAGGAGCACTGTAGACTAAATAGACCTGTGGCTTTCTGAGCCCCCTTCTCCCCATCTGTGGAATACGGGTAGGTGGCTGCCCCAGCTGTCTCACAGGAGGGCAGGAGTAACCACAGGCACTTTGTGTATTGGGCATTGGGGCCTGGGGAGAAGTTGTGGGATTTGGCCTGGGCAGCAGCAGCAGTGCCCCAGACCTCTGCTGGGAAGCCCTCATGTTGCCATCAGTCAGCAGTGAGACAGGAAGCTTGCTGCAGACCTGCAGCATCATAGGGACTTTTACCTTTGCTTCAGCCAGGCTGCCGAGACTGTACCAGGACCCTCACCTGGCTGCCATGCCAGCACAGGGGACAGGGTGTCCTGGGTGAGCACTAGCCTTGTTCCTCCTGGAGCCCACCACCTAGGAGGTGGGGTCAGACCCAAAGCAGAGCGACCTTGATGCACAAATGAAGCTACACGACACAAACATCCTTCCTCTGCCACAGGAGCCGCAGGCCTGCTCACTCGGTCTCTCTTCCATTCCCCCAGTGATGCGTCCCCACAACATGGACCCTCATCTGCACACTCATGCCCACTTACACCTACACTCACACACCTGCATTCACACACATGCTTGCCCCTGCACTCGTGCTCACCCCAGTGCTCACACACACACACACACACTCAGGCTCACCCAGTGCTCACACACACACTCAGGCTCACCCCAGTGCTCACACACACACTCAGGCTCACCTAGTGCTCACACAGTCTCACTCCAGTGCGCACACACACACTCAGGCTCACCCAGTGCTCACACACACACACTCAGGCTCACACACGCTCACTCAGCCTGTACATATTCAGCCTGGCCCAGGCCATGGCCCTTAGGGAGATTAGCAGGCCTGTGGTGTTTGGTTCTGACAAGAGGGATATTCTTGGGATCCCGACAAGTGTTGTCCTCAGCTGCTCAGTGTTTTGAGCAGGAGGGAAGCCACAGCTGCTCTGTGTCATAGTTCAGGGTGTGCCTCTGCCCTGACTGGGGCAGGGCCGCTATCCTGCCATCCTGCTGCCCTATGAGAGGGCCCTCCTGTCGCATCCCAGGCCCTGACCCAAGCCAGCCTGGATCGCCTGAGGCTTCTACTTTTACATCCTTGATCAGAATATAAAATCACAGGCTGGGAGGCTACTGGGGGAGAGAACGTGCCCCTTTGATGTCTGCTCCCCAGGTGGCCAGTTCAGACAGATAGGGGTTCCCCAGGTAGGAGGGAGGCCTAGGCCCCCCACCAGGTCCCCATGCGCCTTGGCTCACTCGTCAGCCTTACGGATACTGCCTTTCTGTCCCATCGCTGCAGGGGAAAGGCCGTACAAGTGCCAGACCTGTGAGCGCACCTTCACACTGAAGCACAGCCTGGTCCGCCATCAGCGCATCCACCAGAAGGCCCGGCACCACGGGAAGGACGGTGACCAGGACGAGAAGGGTGAGGAGGACAGTGAGAATGAGTCCACCCACAGTGGCAACAACCCCATCTCAGAGAGTGAGGCTGAGGCCACGCTGACCACCAGCAACCACATGGCCATAACACGGAGCCGCAAGGAGAGCTTGGCCAAGGAGGCCAGTCGCAAGGAAGAGAAGGCGGCAGGTCGGACGGCTGCTGCCTGCCAGGCTGACTCCAGCAAGAGTGCACCCAGGGCCACCCCTGGGGCCGGCCTCAAGGAGCAGGCGTCTCAGGGTATGGCTGACCAGGAGGCCCCGGCGGCCGAGGTGCAGGACCTGCTGGAGCTGCCTGGGAGGAGGCCAGCCCAGCCCATCCTGGCTGCTGCCGAGGGCTCCACTCAGCTCCTGGGCATGGAATGAAGCGTGTCCTTTCCCCCCGTGCACAGAGCCAGCAGAGCAAAGCGCCCCAACTCTGCACTCTCGAGGCTTCATCAGCGCCCTTCTGCGGATGGAGAGCGTGAGCATGCACGCGAGAGCTGAGCAAGAGCGAGGCAGACGCGCCTCCGTGCCATAGCCTTGTGGCCCCACCAGCACCACACAACACACAGACAGATCCAGTGCCTTAACTACTTTACCCCAGACCCTTTGGTATCAGAGTTTTTGTTTTGTTTTTCCAAAATGACTTAAAAAAAAAAAAAAGGCAAAACAAATCTTTTAATGAATTATTTGGAGAGGACTTTTTCATTTAAGCATTAATGTTACTTTTCGTATTCGTGTGTGTGAGCTTGTTCTTGTGAATCTGTGATAGTACTCTTTGTTCTGTGAGCAGGAAACAGAAGAAAAAAGATGCCCGTGGATACAATAACTGGAATAAAATGATGTGAATTTCATGTAAATTACCAGAGGAAATATGGATAAAATGCTAATTTCTCAAATAGACCTTTTTTTTTTTCCTGTTTGCTACATGGTAGAGCTGAATCTTGTCCCTGGTGTTAAAGGAGGTGGCTGATGAAAGTTTCCGGTTTGGTTCAAGCCCAAACCAGGCAAGATTCCAGCCTCCACCACACGCTGTTCCCACTCCCGCAGCAGCAGAGACGGTCGTAACTGTCTCGAGACATTGGTTCTTGCCTTACAGAGAAGAGTTACCCTGGCAACGTAACCTATGGAAATATTGTGCACAGCTGTCATAGATTTTATTCCCCCCTTTCAATATATGTATTATTAATATTATTGTTATTATTATATTATTATTTGTAATTCATCAGTCTGCGAGTCTCTGCATTCAGCAGAAACAAATGGGCAATATTTGTCCCGTGAGCCCGGTGTCGCTGCCGGGGCCCCGCTTTTGTGTCTGGCCACAGCGGGGCCGGCACCCTTGTGGTAGCTCTTCTACTGTACTTAGACCAGCCTTCTTCCACAACTGGAGAACCCACGGGAAGCAGTGAGTGTCCTCTGGAACCACAGGGGAGTGTGTCCCCCCCAAAAGCATGCACGGCGCACGGGGACCGCTCAAGACGCCAGGTAGTGGTGAGCAAGGTCTTCTCAGTCTTCCTGTTAAACGCAGCCCCAGCCTTACCCCGCTGCGTCACTGCCATTTGGAAAGCAAGGAAATACTACTACTGGTAATAAAGCTACACATGCGAGGTTAAGAAAAAAAATAGATGTGTAATTACCTTCCTTGAGTTCAGGGTTGGTGCTTGAAGATGAAACTTGCTGTTTGTAGTTTCTTAAATAGCCTGGGCGCCCCTGGGTGCAAAAAGGCAGGCTTTTTCCCCGTGAGCACCCTGTGCCGGCACTAGAATTCCCTGGCTGCAGCCACCAGCAGTGGAAAGAGAGATTCTACTGTAGCTGAGCTCCTGTTCAGCATCTGCCCTCTGCGAGACCTCCGGGACGCCCGGCAGTCGAGCTGCCCATGGCTCCCTGTACTGTCCGCCACTTGAACCCTCTTGCCTCACCCTGCAGGAGGAGCCCCTTCCCAGGGCCCTGCCCTTGGTGTCCCCTGTGCCCCTTCTGTGCTTACTCTGCCCTCGTGCACATGGAGATGCACAGACCTGTGTTTCTCCACTTCCTCCCCTGTCTCTGGTGGCTGCAACCCAACTGCCCGACGCCGACGGAAGACGGAAGACGCATGCATGCTCTTGAGAGAATGGCGAGTGATACTGTTGCAGATGACAGGAAGAAGGCTGAGGTATCTATGACTTCTAACTGTTTGAGGGATGTATGAACCAGCTTAAAAATGAGATTTTATTGAGTCTAGGTGAATGCAAATCAGAACCAATGCCTAACTTTACTGTGTGGTCTACTTGTGAACACCAGTTCATACAGCCCTTGATTTTTTTTTTTTATTACTATTGTTGTTGTTATTATTTGGGGTTTCTTGTGTTTTTGTTCTTCTTTTGCAACTCCCCACACTAAAACTTGCAATATTGTGCGGGAGAAGCCGTGACTAAACTCTACGCTGCGGTGAGATGTAGGGTGAGGAGCTCCCAGCAATGTAGCCGGGACTGCAGCTGGCAATAATCACTATTGATTTAAAGCTTTATTTAGCCTTTATCTATACCCTCATAGTCGATAAGGTCTTGCCACATTTTATTAGTGAGGTTGAGAAATGTATTATTTGTTTGTTGTTGCCCCACCGCCCCAATATTAAACTGTGAAATTTGTGATTTCTTTAAACTCTGGGTGAATCATAGCTTAGTTTGCATGTCAGCTAATTTGTTTCTATACATTTTGTTTGATTCTCTTTTTCCTTCTCTCAGGGCTTTTACAAAAAAATATATATATATGGATCTTCTGAAAAGTTTTTTGAGGTGCAAGTTTTTCTCTTTGTTTTTCTCGTTGATTAAGAACATAATGCTGAGATTCAATCACTACATTAAACACGTGACTGTGAAAGCGAAACAAAGTGCCCCCAAATGGCTGTTTTCCAGATCGCTCTGGGGAAGCTACGCGACAGTCAGATGCCAGTTTCAGAAAGATCTCCTGACCCTCTGCTGGTCTCTCTCCTCTCTTCCCTTTCTTCCAGAAGGAAGTTAATCCTAGTGATTTCAGCCCACGCATTAAACAGGAAACAATAATAAATGTGTAGAATCCATATTTTTCTAAAGGGAACTGAAAAACTGCTGCTACATGTAATGTACAAAACTGGTTTATGCCACATGAACAGAGAATCACACGTTTGGTTTTGGTACTTTTGTTCCTCTTTGTGTTCGATTGTATAGTACTTCCAAATTCAGAATGAAAGAAAAACTGTTCTGTATCAAACCATCTAAGCAATAAAATGGTGTATTTTAAAAATTGCAGCTTGCCCGTCACATGGTTGTCCTGTGATTTGCTGTAATACTGTTGTTTTGCCCCATCCCAGGCTTGCAGCCCGTTCACTGACAGGTAATCTGTGTGACCTGCTGGCTGACAGGTAGTCTTATGTTAACCTACCGGCTTACAGGTAGTCTGTTGCCTGCCGGCTGACAAGTAGTCTGTGTTACCTGCTGGCTGACAGGTAGTGTGAGTTAACCTACCGGCTGACAGGTAGTCTGTGTTAACCTGCTGGCTGACAGTCTGTGTGACCTGCTGGCTGACAGGTAGTCTGTGTGACCTGCTGGCTGACAGGTAGTCTGTGTTACCTACTGGCCAACAGATAGTCTGTGTTGACCTGCTGGCCAAGAGGTAGTCAGTGTTACCTGCTGGCTGACAGCTAATCTGTGTTACTGCTGGCTGGTAGATTAACTGTTAGACGTTACTGGGGGAATAGCCAGGCCCATTTCTACCAGCACGGGCAGCTGGAGTGGCTCGGGAACCTGGGCAGAATCCTATTTAAGCAAGCCTCTTGCACTTGGCTGCCTCTGCAGCGACTGCCTGGAACAGAGTGGAAAGTTACCAAAGTACATGACCATTGTCGGAGCCTTGGAACGGGAAACTTTGCGGAGCTTGCAATACAGGGCTGGTCTCTTCCAAGGCCAGCGGAGCGGGACCTGAGGGCATGAGGGGCCAAGGTGGGTCGTGGTAATTCTCAGTCCGTTTTTAGCAATGGCGGAAGCTGAGCGTTATCTGCAAACAACTCCTAAGAAGTCCACTTTGCCTTTTCCTCCTCCCCAACCAGTTAGAAGAGATTGGGTTACTCAGATGGCAGTGGGGGCTTGACAGGGCAGTGACCCTCCCCCCAGGCGGGAGGAGGAGGGCAGGGAGGTGGCAAGTCCCCTGTTCAGGGGAATCTGTTCCTTGTAAAGCAATGAATGGGCAAAGCCCTGTGTCCCCTGAATAGGGAATGGTTCTCAAAGAGCAGCACTGGAAAAAGTTGGTCTCAGGGGAGGGGATAATGCTTAAAATGTGATGATTGTACAGTGCCTCCAGAGTCAGGTTACAGCAAGGGGAGAGCATTGGTGTCCTGGCCAGAAGCCTTCCCAGGCTGCTCTGTTGGGGCCCACTGTCTGCTCCTCCCCAGCCCCAACCAGCTGCCATTGAGGTGACACCAGCTCATGGTGACCCCGTGTGTGTCACAATAGAACTATGCCTCATAGGGTTTTCAGTGGCTGATTTTTCAGAAGTAGATTGCCAGGCTTTTCTTCTGAGGAACCTCTGGGTGGACTCAAACATCCAAACTCTGTTAGCAGCCACAAAGATATTAACTGTTTGTACTACCCAGGGGCTTCTTCCCAACCTCAGGAGACTGGTTTCGATGAGATACCAATGAGGGGTCCTGATGTATTGAATAAGATATCCAAGAAATTCAGAGATGATTGTAATTAAACAAGCACCTCAGAAGAGACCAGACCTCAAGTCTCCTGTCACCAGCCAAATGGATGGTACCGTTTTCCTGACTGGAACTTGTGTCTGATCAATGGAGAGCAAGAGACAGCCCCTTTGGGGGTGGTGACAGGAAAGACACGGGGTCCAAACTCTCTACACTCCCTCCAACCAACCCAAAGCACAGGCCCCTAGGCCAGGGTATCTTGGGAGGTGTCGAGGCCATGAAAGATGGAATTCATAAAAAAAGTGCTACCTGTTATATTAAACAAGTCAGATGGGGAGCCAGTGCAGACCTAGCTGCCATGTGGTAGATCAGAGGAGCCTTGGATGTATAAACTGCCCCAGGACCATGGTTCTGTGCAGACTCTCACCCTGAGGGCGTCCATTCCCTCCGCCCCAGGCCCAGCCAGGCTTATGCTCCAGCTCCCACCTGACAGGCACCTTTGTGCTGGGTCCCATGCTGGCTGGGCCTGGGGACAGAGCCTCTGGGTGGTGGGCAGGCCTTGGCTCTGCACAGATGATAGAGAAGTCCAGCTCTTGGGTTGTGTCCAGTTGTCCTGGAACAGGGAGCCTGGCACATGCAGAGTGGACTTTTTTTTTTGCAGGATTTATTTTGAAGCTCCAATAGTTTTTTTTTTTTTTTTATGAGCCTCATCATTAAAACTAATCATTTATAGTTGCACAACACAGTGAATGTAATTAATGTCACTGAATCATACATGTAAAAAATGACTTGGATGGCAAATGTTACGTATGTATTTTACCACAATTAAATTTTAAAAGAAAAATCTGAACAACAACAAAATGGCAAGCATTAAAATCTAAATAAAGTTTAACTTGTCTTCAAGAAAGAACAAAAAGAGAAAAAAGGAAGAATCTGTTTCTTAGCTAAAAGTCTGGTTTGGGTTTTCTCTTGTCATGCAATCAACAAAGCACAGCTAAGCCCAGGTAACCCTCCTATTGGAGCAAGATGCGAATGGTTAACAGGCTTGGCTGCTGCTAACTGGAAGGTTGTAGATACGAGTCCACCCACATGCACCTTGGAGGAAAGGCCTGGTGGTCTGCTTCCAAAAAATCAGCCACTGAAAACCCTCTGGAGCACAGTTCACCTCTGAAGCACATGGGGTCACCATGAGGTGGGTAGGTGAACTTCCTTCAGACCCTCCATGTTTACTTTTCCCATTAGGAGATCAGAAAAACAAAGCGATTACATTTTAAACTCAGCTTTACTTTCGTAGTTCTCAAACGGTAGGTCTTGCCACATTTTATTAGTGATGGAATTGAGCTTGTGGGGTGTTTTAGTTGTCCATTTCCTCCCAGGGTCCAGTTAACCCCGATCGTCTATTTATTCAGCACAACGTTTCCTGGGCCTCTCCTGTGTGCCAGGTGCTGCCTGGGCACCAAGGCCATAGCGCTGAACAAACAGATGACTTCCTTCCCCGTGGAACTTGGAGTCCAGAAGTGGTAGGCAGACAGCAAACAGAAGACGTGAGCAAAATACAGAACGTGTCCTGGTCAGCGCCAAGGAGAAAAGTAAAGCCAGGGGTGGGGACAGCGTGCAGCGTGGCCAGGAGAACCAGAGACCCTGCAGCAAGCAGTAGGAGTGCCCCATGGGTTTCTGGGAACGACAGCCATGAGAGAGGGCCCGCGAGTGGGGTCATCCCGGCAACTTAGCGACGCAGCGTGTCTGGAGTGGACAGGGGACAGGCAGGGCGGGGTGGAGGGGACCGTGTCGCAGTCACCCAGGGAGGTATGGCTGTGGCAGGGGCAGAGTGACAAAAGGTGGAGAGAGAAGGTTGGACTTCGGGGACGTTCTCAAGGAAAGCCAGCAGGGTGTGACCAATAAGGCCCTTTGGGGATCACCCAGAACACTGACTCAGAGCTCAGCTGGGACTTCGGGTGTTCGGAATTATCTTTGAAAAGAAGGCACTTTTCTGAAAAATAACCTTGGTAGAGGCTGTGTTGCCAAGGTGGCAGCTGCTTAAAAATAAATTATGCGCATAGAGTCCTCAAGCCTTTCCCTCTGCCCCCAGCAGCTCGCCACCTCTTGGAAGTGGCTACTGACGTCCGTGATCCCTGCAGACAGGCTCTCCCTATGCATCTGTGGCGGGTCACAGAGAAACACCAACCTCCCTCTCCCCTCGGTGGGGTCTGTGCCTACCCACCAGCTCATCCTTACTCAGGGCCCACCTGAGCCAGTCCTGCCTGCCTGCTCTCCAGCAGACGATGTGCCCGCAGAGGCTGCGGGAACAGCTGTGGTGGCTGGCAGTGGGACCCCTCCCTGAGAATTACTGTGGGAGGGAGCAAAAAGGCAGAGCCCCGACACCTGGTCCTTGACTAGGACGGTCCTCAAGAGAGCTAAAGCGTCGGGACTTCAGGGTGCCTGAACAAGAGCAGCTTCGACGAGTCTAATGGCCACCAAGTGGCCCTGCCTTTTTTTTTATGTAATTGTGGTAAAATATATATGACGAAGCATGTGCCATTTTAACCCTTTAAGTGTACGGTTCAGTGACGTAATTTACATTCACCATCATGCAGCCATCACCACTATTAATTTCCAGCTTCCCAAACAGAAACCCCCTAAGCAGTTACTCCCTTCCCCTCCCCATCCCTGGTCACCACTAAGCACCTTTTGTCTGCATGCATTTGCCTGCTCTAGACCTGCCCTTCATCTTTGTTGGCTGTTCCCCAGGGTGGTGAAGTGCGGTACAGAATGACATTAAACTCTGATTCTAACGTATCGATTGCCTCTTCATGCTGATAACTCCCATATAAGTTATGTGATTTGACCCTCATAGTAGTCCTGAAGTAAAGGTCATCAGTTCACTGATTTAATGATGATAAACTGAGACGCAGGAAACTCCTGACCTGCCAAAGGAAACATAGCTACTATGTGGTGATGCTGGGCTAGACCTGGAGCTACGTGACTCCAAGACCAGTGCTCTTTTACCCAAGAGGCAGCAGTCACCACCTCTGGGCTTTGAGCTAAACTGAGGCCCAAGCAAAGCTATTGGGGTCTGTCGTTTAGGCACTGCCTGCCTCCTCCCCCACCACCAACCTTCAGGAAATAACTTTAAGGTATAGCTATCACCACTGGTCTGAAGTTAGAACATCCCCATATTTGAATGGAGAACTTCAATTGAGAAGCATGCATTGAAGGATGTGCCCTCATGGGAACTTGTCCAGTTGGCAGCTTCTTGGAGGCTTACCACCGCTGGGTAAAGGGACTCCAAGCCTTTAGGCCATGGTCCACCCCACCCATCAGTCAGTGCCCCCACCCCTATTAGAGAGGTGCGGTAGGGAAACAGCCAGAGCGGGGTCTCAGGAAACCAACTGCAGCATTCAAGTCTCGGGTCTGGTGATGGTCTTGGTTCAGTCCCTCAATTTCCCCATCCATAAGGAGGGATAATAACAGCACCTACCTCACAGAATCATGAGCATTAGATGAGGTGATATGCACAAGGTGCTCTGAACAGCACCAGCCACAGAACTGGCACGACCTGAGTGTCAGAGGTGCCATGACGGCAGTCTCTGCAGAGCCGTCCCTGTAGGAATGCTGCCTCCAGTGCCCTGCCAGCCAAGTGTGCAGGGCTCCCACTAGAAACATTCATTCAACAGGTGGTGGGGATGGGCTCACGTGCAGATGGGTTCATGAAAGCGGGAAGGGGCTCGTGGGGTATCACCTTCTCCTCCCCCACAAGACATCTTCAAGGAAAGACTATTGAAACTGGATGGGCTTTTTTTTTTTTTTTTGGTTTAAAGACAATGCCAGCCTGGTTGGCTCACAGCAAAACCAGAGAGCCCCTGCTGGACAGAAGGGACAAGCAGGGACTTGAAGGTTACCGGGTCGGGGAAAACAAAAAAGACCCATTGCCGTCTAGTGATTCTGATTCATAGTGACCCTATAGGACAGAGTAGAACTGTCCCATAGGGTTCCCAAGGTTGTAATCTTTATGGAAGCAGATTGCCATATCTTTCTCCACAGAGCAGCAGCTGGTGGGTTTGAACCACTGACCTTTCAGTTGGCAGCCCAGTGCTTTAACCACTGCACTGCCAGGCCTTCTTTAGGTCAAGGAAGAAGCTCTCCAAAGGGAAGGCCCATACCCCTGACTAGCTCCCAGGCAGCACACTAGATCCACTAGAAAACAAACCAAACCAAACTAGTTGCCTTTGAGTCGATTCCAACTCATAGCAACCCTATAGGTCAGAGTTGAACCTCCCCACAGAGTTTCCAAGGAGCTCTTGAAAACTGATAGATTCGAACTGCCCAACCTTTTGGTTAGCAGCCAAGCTCTTAACCACTGTGCTACCTGGGTTCCAGATCCCCTACAGGGCCCAAAATGCCCCAGGTATTTTCCCCAGCCCCTTACCTGGCATGGGGGAGAGAAAGGAGGAAGAAGGAGCCCTGAAGACAAGCCCCCTGGGCCCAGCCTGCTCTGCATTTCCCTCTCAGGCTGGGGAAGGGTGGGATTCCAGCAGACACAGCCAGCCCAACAGCACCCTGCAAGGGAGGAGGGTACCAGAGAGCAGGCCCTTGCCTCTTCAGTCACGCCTTCCACTCAACACTGGCTTCATTGTATCCATGAGGATTCACTCCATTTGGACCTTGATCCTAATTACACTCCTTGCCCTGGGAGGTGTTGGGAGGGGACGCACTTTGAGCTCTCACACTTTCTCCATGCCAGGCGGTCATCTTAGGAAGGGTCCTCACCAGAGCCTGCTCCCTGCAGAGAAGTCTCCACGAAGGCATGGGGATGGGAAGGGCTGCCCAGCACAGACCTTACACCCCTGGGTGCAGACTAGCCCCTGCTCACTCAGCATGCTGTGCAGGGCAGCAACCTGGAGCCTGATAGATACGCAAGGTCCCCAGCCAACCTGCACTTACTTTGACAAGATCCCAGGGGTTTCAGAGTGTCAAAGAGCCAGAACACATACTCCGTCAAAGTAAAAACAAGGCGATTTATTGGAGGCCAAGAGATAGCTCAAACCAGGAAAAATGATCAGCTCACAAAGTGAAACTGGAATGCTCCAAAGAATTGCAGAGGTACAGGCATATTTACATAGTAAAATGAGGAATTTACAATATAATTTTTCTGACTGGTTTTCAAGCATTTCAGGAAGTAAGAGATGGGACAACTCAGACTGGGGATCTTAATATGATTGGTTTGAAACATACACATGTTCTTTTAGATACCAGGAGTATGTGACAAAAAAAGGGGGAGGCTCAGAGGGTGGTGCCAAACAATCGCAAAGACATTCCTAAGAACATTCTGTTAAAATAGTATCTTTAGCAAACATCTCCTGAGTGTTGCTAATGCAGGGGATTTTTGATAAACTACCTGCATCAAGACACCTTCAAAACTGCACTTTTGACACCCTTTCTTTAGCTTAACTACAGAGAATAACAATTCCTGAGTCACATGAGAAAATTTTGTTCAGCAGGATACAGTGGAAAGTTACAAAGGTCAGTAGCTGCATTCTTAAAGAGAAATCAAGCTCATAGTAAAAAAAAAAAAAAAATGGAGTCTGGACCCAGACCCCGGTCAGTCATTTTATTAGGGTCAAGTGCCTCAATTTTGGGACTGTAATACATTCCCTCCTTTTGATCAAGGATTTCTATGGAAATTTGCTGATCACAATTGTAAGAGTGCCTTCTTCTGCATGGGCTTACTTGCTTTCCTTATGAAAGATTTTTAATTAATGATTACCTTTGTTGGATGGCTGCCTATTTTCTAACAGGGTTTTAAGACCCCAGATGGTATCCTGGAGAGGTAGCTGGGCCCCATTATTTTGACTTAGCCATGCCACAGCTTGGGGTTCTACTTCTGCGATCTGTAATTTAGCAGTTTTATGGAGCAAAGTCACATTAGAGGAACAGCTTGACCATTTCAAATTACTAATCTAGGGTGTGGGGTCCCTCTGTCTTGTCACAGATGTGGATTTCATCTGTGGACATAATTCTTTCCATGGGCATGAAATTAGTTCTTTGAGTTAAAACATTGGAAATAACTTTCATACAGCTATTGATTATTCCAATAATAATTACAATAACAATAAACACCATTAACCGATTTAACAATATGGATCTAATCCAGGATCCTATTCTGGAAAGTAACCAACTAAAAATATCTAGAAAGGGGGAGCTATGCATAGGAGGTACTTGAAGCCAGGTAACCTTTTTTTTTTTAACCTTTTGGTGGATTTGTCTGATGTCATGTTCTACTTCTCCAGATGAATTTATCCAAGTACAATGGAAGTATTAGCAACAGTACATACTCTTCCTTGCTGGGCTAAAATAAAGTCAAGGATAATTCTATGGTCTAATACAAATTTGGCAAGAGAGATTAAGAATTTTTGTTAAGTTCTATGCTACCAGAAAGCTCATGTGTTATTTGTAACACAGTAGCAGCCAAACTGAAAATACATTTCTCAAGTTCAGGGATACCAACAAGGGGAAAAAGATCTCAAAGGAACACCCAGCCATTATGGAATTTTCATTAGATTCTATAGCATAATCTCTTCTATGTTGGGTTAGAATGTCTAGTCCATTGGTCCAATGCAAACTCTCATTATAAGAAAAAATATCAGAGTGGAGGTTTAATGGGACTCCAAGAGTTTCCAGGGTGCATTGGCCACTTATGCTCCAAATAGCTAAGCAAGGCAAAGCCCAAGAGAAAGATATAATACCATATTTTCTCAAATAGGCTGTTTCTCCACATAAAAAAAATACATACCCAGGGGGTGCACAATTTACTCCTACTCCTGTCTGGCCATTTGGGAAAGGAATAGTCTGATTTGCTTCTTTAAGCCATCTTTCGGTAAGGGAGTCATTGTAAATGGACAGTTCTCCTAATTCTGATTGCTTTCTAAGATGAGGGCAAATTGGAGATTTTTGATTGCTTGCATTGCCAAAGTCTACTAGGGATGTATAATATCTTATCAGTAAAAGGAATGGAGTGTCCATTGGCATAAGTAATCTTAGAACCTGTCCAGACATGAGTGAGATAAAAGCAAGACCCTAAAGGATAAGTATGGGAGCCAGGTGGTTGCCATAGTTTAACATGAATGCCTTGTTTAGCAATGGCACTGATATTGACAGTGGCACTGGGTATGAGACTGTAGTTAAAAATGGGTAATACTAGTGGATTAGAATTGTCATGTCCAGATTTTGGAATCTGATGGCAAATCCAGCAATCTGTCAGATTACTTGCACTAGCTCCTGATTGGGCTAATCTAACTAAAAGCACTTTCATGCCATGCATTAGGTGGTTTCATGATACAAAGTAAGAGAGTACTTAAGAAAATCTTCACAGTGTAAGAATACAAACAAAAGTACTATAATAGGGCATATATCATAAAAATGGCTATGATAAAACAAATTTCTCCTTCAATTAATTGCATAAGAAAAAGAGGATGTTAAAGCTGGGGGTGACACTAACAGTGTGTAGTACAGCAGTTAACATAGGAATAGCAATGAGTATGAAACAAACAGCAAACATATCAATAGCCTACATATATGTTTTCATTAGGGGTAATACAAGCCTAGCAACAGTGATCCAAAAAGTAATAAAAGGAAAGATATTAAAATGCAGCAAAACACTATAGCAATAGCATGCATGAGAACAAATTTCTACCAATTGATGAACGCAAAATGGCAAAATAAGGCTACCTCAAGGGTGTTAAGTATCAAAGTCCAGCAATTTCAAGAGCTTGTGTTAGGTAGAGTCGATATGGTGTCTTGTTCTGTGGTCTTGGGAGAGCTATCTGCCTCCGGTGTTGTCAGCTTCTGGCCATCTGGGTGTTTAAATTTCAGCTTTAGTTCTTCTGTGGTTTCAACAGTCCAAGGGGAATCAATGGTGGCATTCTTTAACTGAGATAGGTGTATCCAAGGTTTGATGCCCTGTAATTTGGCAACACAAGGACCGAAAGGGGCCCTTCCAACAAGGTTCAAGAGAATCTTTTAATTGATGCCTCTTCCAACAAACATAATCTCCAAATAAAATGGAAGGCAATTTAGACATGTCTGAATTTTGATTATCAAAATCTTCCTTTATCAGTGAAGCATTTTCTTTGGACTATTCAATTAAAGCTTGGCAATATTTTAACAAACTGTCTTGAATCAAATTAGAATCAGTCCAAGCTGACTAATAAGGGAGGACCACAGGTTGTCCAGTGATGATCTCATGTGGAGTCAATTTATGAGCCCCAAATGATGTAGATCTTAAATTTTAAAAGTCAAGAAGGAGCACTTGGACCCAAGACAAATGTAAAGAACCTGAAAGCTTGGCCAGCTGGTTCTTTATAATGCCATAACAGACAAGTGTGGGAGCCAAAGTATTTGTTCATATAAGCAGCTGGAATGCCAGAAGGTGGCTCTGCCAAATCTTTGGACGTAGTATTCCCATTGCAGCGGTTAAGGCTGTGTCAACTTGGCTGGGCCACGATTCTCAGTGGTTCGGCAGTTATGTAATAATGTAGTTTGGCAGTTATTTAATGATGTAGTCATTCTCCATGATGTGATCTGATATAATTAACCAATCAGTTGTAAGGGAAGTTTCCTTGGAGGTATGGCCTTCATCCAATATATATATGTGGATGTTCTGGCAAAGTTCACTCTCTTGCTCTGGATCCTGCATCCAGCTTGTCATCATCTGGCCTTCAGTCCTTGGAACTTGAGCCTGCCTTATTGCCTGCTGATCTTGGGATTCGTTGGCTTTCACAGCCTGTGAGCCAGCAGCCTACCGTTTTACCTCCCAATCTTGGATTCATTAGCCTCCACAATCCATGAGCCAATGGCCTGCCATCTGACCTGCTGATCTTGGATTTGTCAACCCTGGTAGCTACATGAGTCAGGAGAAGCCTCCAGCCTGATACCTGACCTACAAACTTGGGACTTGCCAGCCATTACAACTATCTGAGTCATTTCCTTGAGGTAAATATATATATCCTTCACTGGTTTTGCTTCTCTAAAGAACCCAGGTAAAATACTCATTTTAGTAAAACAGTAAACTGCACTGCCAGCAAACCTGAAATGTGCACTGGACCTTAATGTGCACTGCACCTTTAATGCACACTTGAATTCTAAATGTGCACTTTAATAGGAAGTAAAAGAAGGAATCCAAACCTAATGGGCTTGATTCTCCAAGATCTGCTAAAATCCTAACAGGGATTCATCACAAGATGGGCTGGTGTATCACTTTTACTAATGTGCCTTTTGGTGTGCGAGCGTTTGCTTGTGGCTGGCAGGCAACCTAATGCTGTGGCCAGCATTGCATCTGGTTTATCGTAACAGAGGAGAGTTTAACCATTTAGTGGGGAGCCCACTAATGGCCAGCAACCACCCTATTGGCTTTTAAGAGGTTGACCTGTGCCTGTATTTTGTTTGGTGCCTTATTAGACCTGGGAGAATCATGGCAATAGTCCTATCAGGCTTCATTTAAGAAGAAAAAAGGTAAGTCCAAACTTCATAAGCTGAAACTTCTAGCTTTCCCTGTGATCAGATTGGAGTCTTACCAGGGATTTGCCACTACGTATCAGCCTTGCCAAACCTAATTTGGCAATGAACTCCTCAAAAAAATGTTCAGAGAGTGAACTGAAAATGAAAGTATACAGTACAGCAGGAAAGAAAGACAGCAATAAATCCCTAGGAACTCAACACAAACAGAGTGGAATTTAATTGGAGAGGCTACTCATCTGTCTGCGGTCCCCCAAAATCCATTTAAGCAGAGAGTTCTAGGGGCTTGAACTGGAGCAGGGCCCAGTTCCTTGATCCTCTGGAGGCCACCACTGGTGGTGCGCCTTCAAATCCCACTTCTGACACCACAAAATGTCAAAGAGCCAGAACACATGCTGTGTCAAAGTAAAAACAAAGAGATTTTTTGTAGGCCAAGAAACAGTTCAAACCGGAGAAAACATTCAGTTCACAAAGGGAAACTGGAATGCTCCAAAGAATTACAGAGGCACAGGCATATTTATACAGAAAAATCAGGAATTTACAATACAATTTTTCTGATTGGTTTTTAAGTATTTAGGGAAGTAAGAGGTGGGACAACTCAGAGTGGCGATCTTAATATGATTGGTTTGAAACATATGTGTGCTTCTCAGAGAGATACATAGCATAACTGTAGGAGTACGTGACTGAAAAAAAAGATTCTCAGGGTGGTGCAAAACAATCACAGGACATTCCTTTCCTGAGAACTTTCTGTTAAAATAGTATCTTTAGCAAACATCTTCTGAGAGTTGCTGGTGTAGGGGATTTTCAATAGCCGCCTGTATCGAGACCCCTCAAAAATGCTCTTTCAACGTCCTTTCTGAGCTTAACTACAGAGAAAAACATTTCCTGAGTCACATGAGAAAATCTTCTTTAGGAGGATACGGTGGAAAGTTACAAAGGTCAGCAGCTGCATCCTTAACTCTTTGGTGACCCAATTATTTTCTGCTTTGAATTTTTGTTGATACCATGTGTTTTCATGAATGGAAGCAAGCTGAATCATTGAGTGTGTCTGGAGTTTTGGTAGGTAGTATGAACTTATTTTTCTTGCTCCCTCCCCCAAGCCTACCCTAAGTGTTTAGTGATACATATGCAGTACCACTAATTATACTCCAGAGACCCAGCTGGAGTCTATTGGTACCTATGTGTAACAAATAAAAAATTTCTATTTTTCCTACCGAAAATTCAGACACTTCTTACAATACCCTATAAAAACAGTAATTTGCAGGACACGCCCATTCCTCAGTTTCAAACAGTCATGAATGCCCTTGCCTTGTGGAAAGACGCACTGTCAGTTGTACAGCAGCTTCTCAACGAACCCCAGAGGCTGAAAAAGTCAAGGTCACTGTATGTACCGCCAGACATGAAAGGGTTAAAACAGAAATCAAGGTCTTAATTTAAAAAAAAAAAAATGAAGTCTAGACCCAGACCCTGGTCAGTCATTTTATTAGGGTCAAGCGCCTCAATTTTAGGGCTCGCGTACAAAAGGCGCATTCAAGTTTCAGACGCTTTGGCCTAGAGCACAAAGCTTGATTCTGTAGTCTCCTCTCCAGAGGGAAAATCCTCTCAGGAGAAGGGGGCAAAGCCCAGGGAAGTTTCTAGAGCCACAGATCAGGCCCTGCTAGGGGGTGCCCTCCACAGAGCACCTCCTCTGGCCCACCACCAGTCAACTGCAGCCTAATGCACAAATCTTCTCAAATTTCTGTTTGAACTTTCTGTCTTTTTACCATACTTATTAATTCCAAAGACTGCTTACAAGCATTTTCCTTGAAGGGGCCAAGTAGAGAGAGGGACGCCCTGGCATGCCCTCACCAGTGCCAGCTGCCTTTGCTTCTCAGACCTGAGACGGCTTGCCAGCCTTTTTCACTACCAACTCCTGCCTGAGGGAGGCCAGGAGCTGGGGAGGATCACTGTGCTTATTTTAAACTTCAAATTGAAGGTTGCCCTTTAACAACAACGAAAACAGCCCCCTCTGACTCCAGGCTGCCAAACCCAGCGTCTAAATAAGAAACAAGTGGTCACTCCTTTCCCGTTTTACTTTTAGGGGAAGGAAGGCCACAGCCAAATGTGGAAGTGATAGCCCTGGCGCGGGCTGCTGTTCACTTGGCTCCAGCCTCGCCTGGCTGCCCCAGGATGAATTAATGCACAGCGGGGGTGCCTGGTTCTTCCAGGCAAAGGGAGCCAGTGCTTTGTTGCAGCTGTTCTCTGGCCCCACCTTCCTCAAGGGTTGAGGTACAGCACTTCCATGGGAAATTTAAACAAAAAGCGAGTCCCTGCATGGTCAAAACAGTTAGGAATTGTCTGCTAAAAGAAAGGTTGGAGGTTCAAGTTCATCCAGAGGCATTTTGGAAGAAAGGCCTGGCAATCTACTTTTGGTGAAAAATCAGCCATTGAAAACCCTATGGAACCCAGTTCTACTCTGACACACATGGGGTCCCCATGAATGGGAACTGACTCAATGGCAACTTTTTTTTTTTTTTTTTAAATAAAAAGCATATCTACTCAGTTTAAGAAAATTTAGGAGCTACAGGAAAATATAAAGAAAAAAATTAGGCATTGCACTTCCAGGACACTGTATTTATTTTTAATATAGCTGTTCTCGTTAGGCCCAACTTTTCCCTTCCTCATTCTTGGATGTGTTTACGTAGCACTTTGTTCATTGCAGAGAGTTTTCCTGTGGTTTGTTTCTTGTCTTTGCTGGACTCCAGTGAGCTGAGAAGAAAAAAATTCTTATCCCTCCAGAGCAGGGAGGAGGGCTAAAAGGATTTTCCCAGGTCAGTCAGCTAATGAGTGGCCTTATTAGGATGAAATTGCTCACCGGAAAAATTATTAAAACCAAAGGCCCAGAATGTGGATACTGTGGAGTGTCCAAAATTGTGCGTATCATCCCACTGAAAGGACAATTACTAAAACTAGCAGACATGGCTTCTGTAAAATGTAGATGCAGATGTGATTTGGACTCTATCCATATATTCCCAAGGTCACTTAGTGAATCTCCAACTGTCCCAGTTCTTTTTTGCTGTATAACACATGACACCAAAACTTAGGTCATGATTCAGCAACTTGGGCAGGTCTCTAAGGGACAGCTTGTCTCTGTGCCACGTGGCATCTGCTGCGGCAGAACATCCAAGACCCTTTCTTCACTCTCCTATCAGGTACCTCAGTGTGGCCTGTGGAAAACCCACCCACACATCCACCTACTAAAAAAGAATTGCCTGCACGTGACCCAGCAATCCCAATCCTAGATATATATCCAAAAGAACTGAAAGCAGGGAACACAAACAGAAACCTGTACGCCAATGTTTATTGCAGCACTATTCACAATAGTCAAAAGGTTGGAAATAACCTAGATGCCCACCAACAGATGAATGAATAAACAAAATGTACCTTATACATACAATGGAATATTACTCTCATAAAGAGAAATGAAGTCCAGATGCATGCCATAACATGGATGAACCTTGAAAACATTATGCTGGGTGAAATAAAAATAAAAAAAACCAAACCCATTGCCGTTGAGTCGATTCCAACTCATAGTGACCCTAAAGGACAGAGTAGAACTGCCCCATAGAGTTTCAAAGGAGCGCCTAGAGGATTCGAACTGCTGACCTTTTGGTTAGCAGCTGTAGCTCTTAACCACTACACCACCAGGCTTTCCCAAGTGAAATAAGTCAGTCACAAAAGGACAAATGTTGTATGATCCCACTCATATGAAACAGGCAAATATATAGAGGCCAAAGCTTATCAGTGGTTACCAGGGGTAGGAGGGAAGGGGCAAGGCGGACTTGTTGCTCAAGGGTTATTGAGTTTCTGTTAATGTGGTAGAATAATTTGGAAAAAGATAATGGTAATGGTTGTACAACATGGTGAACATAATCAGTGTCACTGAATTATACATACGAAAACTTATGAATTGGGAAATGTTAAATATATTTTTACCACAATAAAAAAAATAATTGCCTGGGTTTCTTGTTAAAAATTCAATTTCACACCTACTGATTCAGAATCTCAGAGATGAGGCCCAGCCATATACATTTTTAGCAAATTCCCAGGGAATTCTGAACTCCAGGAAAGTTTGAAAACCACTGCCCCTCCAGTTGCGCCTCAGGCTAACCCTAAGGCAAAACTGTCTGCAAACGCTCACCTCAGGGCCACTGTTTTGCCTGGGATAATGTCTGTGAAGAATATTGAATATACCATGGAGTGCCAAAAGAATGAACAAATCTGTCTTGGAAAAAGCACAACGAGAATGCTCTTTAGAAGCAAGGATGGCAAGACTGCATCTTACATATGTTGAACATGTTGTCAGGAGGGATCAGTCCCTGGAGAAGGGCATCATGCTTGGCAAAGTACAGGGTCAGCAGAAAAGAGGAAGACCCTCAAAGAGGTCGATTGACACAGTGGCTGCAACAATGAGCTCAAGCATAACAAGGATTGTAAGGATGGCGCAGGACTGGGCAGTGTTTCTTTCTGTTGTGCATGGGGGTCACTATGAGTCAGAACCGACTCAATAGCACGTAACAACAATGTCTGTGAGGTCTAGGAAATGTGCCAGAACCTTCCTTTAAGCCCTACTTTCTGGCCTCTTTCCCAACCACTCAACTACCTGTATCTTACAGGGGGCCCCACCACACCCTGGGAACATGGCCTACCCTACAAGGTGGGTGAGACCTTGGCACAGCATTATGGAAGCTGAGTCCTTTACCTGACTTGTCTTCCTGGAACTCTGGGCCACTCTGTCTTCTTATATCTGTTTGTCTGTTTCCCAGGACTGGCTACATAATTTGTGGGACTCAGGGCAAAATGAAAATGTGAGCCCCTTGTTCAAAAGGCAGGGATATTGACTCCCAGCTCGACAGCATAAAGAGCTATGCAGGGCTGCTTCCCCGGGAAGCCAGTGTAGGTTATAAAAAAATGAAAACACCATTTAAAGCCTCTGGAGATTGTCCTAAAGGAATTCAGCAAATGGAAAAACACCTATTAAAAAAAACCTACTAACATTTGGTAACATGACAACTGAGAGACTCTGGTATTTGAACCCTCCCTCATTCCTCCCAGCTCAGTAAGGCAGACTCCACTGCCGACTGTTGCACCAAGAACACAGGGCTCCGTCTCCCCCAGCTCCAAGCCAGAGGGCTTCCTTCAGGGAGGAGCAGGACTTCAGTGTGTCTCATCCTGCCCCTAACTACCTGTTGCTGAGACTGATTTCCGGGCAAGTGTGGTCATAAGGTGGGGGCTCCCATCTTTCACTCAGCCCCTACTCATGGTAAGGAGTCTCTAAGTTGGATGTGGTGTGCTGAGAACACTGGGGCCCTGATCACCATGCCCTGATCACCGTTTCCTTGTAAGGCAGCAGTTCCACTGGTGTCTACCCCCTCCACCAAGCATTCAGTTCCTAAAGTGGGGGTGTCACACAGAGAGAAATGTGCCATTGTCCCCACTGTACCAACTCCACAGCTCTGGCTCAGAGATTTTACCTGGGGGGAGAAGTAGGCTGTAACATAAACCAAAAACCAAACCCGTTGCTGTCAAATTGATTATGACTCTATAGGACAGAGTAGTACTGCTTCATAGGTTTTCCAGCTTGCAGCTGGTGGATTTGAACTGCTGGTCTTTTGAGTAGCAGCCGATCTCTTAACCACTGCGCCACTAGGACTCCATGCCATAATGTAGATAGCTTTTAATCTCTTTCCAAAGGAACTGACTTCATTTTCAACAGAGCACGGAGAAGTTTAAGGTTAAGGGTGCTCTCAAAAACAGTGGAGGTTGTGGTGAAAGGCAATTGGGAGGAGATTGGTATATTCATTGAACACATGTTGGCTAGTTTGGTGGAGATAACCTGGTAAGGAGGCATCTGGGAAGAGTCCTCCTAGGGTGAGAACAAACATCAAAAACTGACCTCTGGAACTGTTTCTTCAAAGGAACCTGAATTTCACTGGATTAGTCTGTAGAACAATTTATGCCCCAGGGCATTGCCCAAAACAATAGAGCAATTAGCCAATAATTAGTACAATTTAACAGCTGGGTGTGGTCAGGAAAAGAGACAAAGAGATCCCTGTCCAAGACCACTGTCATCCGAGGGTGACTGTGGGCACACACCCAAGACTGTGTCCCAGAGGAGCAACATCAGAGGCTTAACACTATTGAGGTAGGGTGGGAAGTGGTGCCAGCGGCACTATTGAGGTAGGGTGGGAAGTAGACTTCACTAAAATAATCCAGCCAGTCACTAAAGAAGTAAATAACGACTACAAGCCCCAAGGAAGGGGCTGGTGGTGGGGGTGGGGGGGGGGGTGTAGTCAATACTCAGAGTTGTTAAAATTTCTGGTTTCCAACACAGAAATTACAAGAAATGCAAAGAAACAGAACAATATGACCCATACTCCAGAAAAAAGAAAAAAGCAGACAACAGAAACTATCTGAGAGTGCCCAGATGTTGGGTTTAACAGAAATAGAGTTTAAATTAACCATTACAAATATGTTCAAAGAACTAAAGAAAACTATGATTAAAGAAGTAAACAGAGGTATGATGACAATACCTCATCAAACAGAGAATATCAATTTTTTTTTTAAAGAAAACTATGATTAAAGAAGTAAACAGAGGTATGATGACAATACCTCATCAAACAGAGAATATCAATAAAGAGATTAAAATTATTAAAAAGAATCAAATGGAAATTCTGGAGTTGATAAGTACAATGACTGAAATGAAAAATGTACCAAAGGGATTCCTCAGTAGATTTGACCTGGCAAAAAGAAAGGATTAGTAAACTTGAAGATAGAACAACAGAGATTATGTGGTCTGAAGAAGAGAGAGAGAAAACAATGAGCAAAGTCTTAGAAAATTATTAAGCACACCAACATACATGGAATAGGAGTACCAGGAGAGGAGAGTAAAAGGAGCAGAAAAAATATTCAATGAAATAATTCCTGAAAACTTCCCAAATTTATTGAGAAAAATAATCTACACATTCAGAAAACGCAATAAACTCCATGTAGGATACACACAAAGAGATCTTCAAGCAGACACATCATGGTAAAAATGCTGAAAGTCAAAGAAAAGGAGAACATCTTGAAAGCAGCGAGAGAAAAATGACTCATCACAACTGAACCCCAATAGGACTAATAACTGGCGTCTCAGTGGAAACAATGGAAGCCAGAATGCAGTGGGATAACATGTTCAAAGTGCTCAAATTAAAAAAAAACTGTCAACCAAGAATCCTATGCCCAGCAGTTATCTTTTAAAAATGAAGGTGAAACAAAGACATTCCCAGAAAAACAAGAACTGCAAGAATCCACTGTCAGCAGATCCACCCTAAAATAAACACTAAAGGATATTCTTCAGGCTGAAAGTAAGTGATCCAAGAGGTTAATTTTAATCCACACAAAAAAGTCAAGAGCACCAGTAAAGGTAATATATTTAATACATATAATATAAATAATATAAAAGAGAATATAAATTTATATTTTTTCCTTTCTTCTGTTAACTGATTTAAAAAGCAGTTGTATAAAATAACATATATATAATGTATTGTTGAGTCTACAACATATTGAAGTGTAATATACTTGCCAATAACAACACAAAGGAGGTGGTGGGAGCAACATTATATTGGCCTAAGGAAATGACAACAGGTGGTAAAATAATAATTACAGAAATGTATTGTTTGTAAAATGGGCTTGTAACATTAACAGATGGAATATGTATAACAACAATACCACAAAAAGGGAAAGAGAATAGAGCTATATAGGAGTAGTGTTTCTACATCTCACTGGAATTAAGCTAATATATATCTGAAGCTGATTCTGATAAATTAAGGTGTATATGGTAAACTCTAGAGCCACTACTAAAAATCACTAAAAAATATGTGAAGATAAATTAAACTATTAAATTATCATTATTAAACTATTTACTTGCCCCAAAAACCCAGTGCCATCGAGAAAAAAACTATTTACTTAGTGCAAAACAAATAAATGAAGGAGAAATAGAGAAACAAGGCATGATATACATAAAAAAAATAAATAGAAAACAAAAAATAAATGACAGGCATAAATCCAACTATATAATAACATTAAAGGTGAATAGACTGAACAATTCACTAAAAAGGCAGAGATTGTCAGACTGGATAAAAACAAGAGATTCAGCTATATGTTGTCTATAGGAAATACATTTTATATTAAAAAATAAAAATAGATTGAGAAGATATACACACAGAAATCACAAGAGAGCTGGAGTGGATATGCTAATTTCAGACAAAATACACTTTAAAATAAAAAATGTTACTATAGACATAAAGAGGGACATTTTACAATTATAAAAAGAATCATTCTACCAGAAGATATAAAAATTATAAGCATATATGCTCTTAATAACAGAGTACCAAGGTACATGAAGCAAAAACTAACTGAAATGAAGGGAGAAATAGACAATTCAACAATAATAGTTGGAGATTTCAATACCAGCTATTTCAGTAATGGATAGAACTCTTTCAATAATGGATAGAACAACTAGACAGAAAATCAACAAGAAAAAAGACTTGAACAACACTATAATTCAACTAGACCTGACCATATCTATAGAACACTCCACCCAACAGTGGCAAAATATACATTCTTCTCAAGTGCACATGGAACATTCTCCATGATAGGTCATATGCTAGACAATAAAACAAACCTCAATAAACTTAAAAGTATAGAAATAATATAAAATATGGTCTCTGACCACAATGGGGTGAAATTAGAAACGTATATATAAAAAAAAAGTAGGAAACTCAAAAATATGTGGAAATTAAACAGCACATTCCTAAAAAACCAATGGGCCAAAGAGGAAATCAGAAGATACTTTGAGATCAATGAAAATTAAGACACAACATGCTAAAATTATGAGATCCAGCTAACATGGTTCTTATAGGGAAATGTATAGGTGTAAGAATATCAAATCCATAGCTTTTTTATTTTATTTTATTGAGAATATACACAGCAAAACATACACCAATTCAACAGTTTCTACATGTACAATTCAATCACATTGATTATTCTCCTCAAGTTGTGCAACGATTTACATCCTCTTTTTCTGAATTTTACTTCCCCTATTAATATAAACTCACTGCCCCTAAAGTTCTTATCTAATCTTTTGAGTTGTGGTCAATTTGATTCTATATAGATAGTTCTTAAAAAGAGCATAATGCTCAAGGTAGACATTTTTTACTAGTTAAGTTAAACTATTGTTTGGTTTTAAGAAGAATTCAGGGTATATTTTTGGTTTAATATTAGAAGGTTATCTCAGGGCAATAGTTTTGGCGTTCATCCAACTCCCATGGGCCAAGGAAATCTGGATTCCTTAGAATTTAATATTCTGTTCTACATTTTCCCCCTTTTGATCAGAATTCTTCTACAGAATTTTTTATTAAAACTGTCAGTAATGGTTGCTGTGCACCACCCAGTTCTTCTGGGTCTCTTGGCAAAGGAGGCAGTTGTTCATGGAGGCAATTAGCCACACATCCATTTCCTATCCCTGACTCTCCTTCCTCTGTTGCTCCAGGCAAATAAAGACCAATTATTGTGTCTGCTCAAATATTTTGTCTACTTTTTATTCATTCCTTCTTATTGAGTTTTTAAAAAAAATATTTTATTGTGTTTAAGGTGAAGTTTACACAGCAAATTAGGCTCCCATATGACAATTTCTACACAAATTATTTAGTGATATTGGTTACATTTTTTACAATGTGTCATTATTCTTATTCATTCCATTCTTGTTGTACCCTTTCCAGTACTCTAGTTTCCCTGCCCCCTTACCTTCTCATCTTTGCTTTAGAGTAAGTTTTGGCCATTTGGTTCCTATAGTTTTTGTTTGTTTTTTTAAAGAAGCTTATTACTCATACAAACACAAACTGCATGGGTGATATCAATAGCCTAACTTTCTAATTTAAAACACTGGAAAAGAAGAGCAAACTAAATCTAAAACAAGCAGAATAAAGTAAATAATAAAGATTAGAATGAATTAAAGAACAGAAAAACAATAGAGTAAATCAATGAATCCAAAAGCTGATTCTTTGAAAAGATTAACAAAATAGACAAAGCTTTAGTTAGATTGACCAAGAAAAAAACATACAAGACTCACATTACTAGAATTAGAAATGAAAGAGGGGACATTACAATCAACTTTACAGAAATAATAAAGATTATGAAAGAATGCTATGAATAATTATACACCAAAAAATTAGATAAATTCAATTAAATGGACAATTTCCTAGAAAGATACAAGCTGCCAAAGCTGACTCAAGAAGAAATAGACAATCTGCTTAGGCCTATAACAAGTGAAGAGATTAAAGAAGTAATCAAAAAGCTATCCACAAAGAAAATTCCAGGCTCAGATGGCTTCATCACTGAATTCTACTATTTAAAGAAATAAAACTAATTATTAATAAACTCTTAGAAAATGGAAAAGGAGTGAGCACTTCTTAATACATCATATGAAGCCAGTGTTACCCGATACCAAAACCAGACAAAAGCATCACAAGAAATCTACAAAAAAACACAAGAAATCTACAGACCAATATCTCTTATGAATATGGATGCAAAAATTTTCAAAAAAATACTAGCAAACTGAATCCAGCAACATATTAAAAGAATTATACACCATGACCATGGGATACACCATGGGATTTATCTCAGGAATTCAAGTTTGGTTTAAAGTCCAAAAATTAGTTAATGTAATACACTATATAAATAGAATAAAAAACAAAAATTACATGATCGTCTTGACACAGCGAAACTCGATGGGACTGCCTTGTTTTTCCAGGTCTTGCAAGTTTTCTGCCTGTGACAAGGCGTAGTCTTACCACTTTGCCATTGTTTTAGTGGAAAATATTTGAGTTTTCTTCTTTGACAGTGCTCGCTTTGGCAGCACATATACTAAAATTGGAACAGTACAATGAAGATTAGCATGGCCCTGCACAAGGATGACATGCAAATTAGTGAAGTGTTCCATATATTTGGAAACCCTGGTGGCATAGTAGTTAAGTGTTATGTCTACTAACCAAAAGGTCAGCAGTTCAAATCCACCAGGCACTCCTCGAAAACTCTGTGGGGCAGTTCTACTCTGCCCGATGGGGTTGCTGTGAGTCAGAATCAACTCAACAGCAGCAGGTTTGGTTTTTTGGTTATCTCTGACAGGTTTCTACCTTACACAGTTTCCAGCTTTTTCAGAATTTACTGTAGATGCAGAAAATCTTTGACAAAATCCAACACCCTTTCATGATAAAAACACTCAACAAACTAAGAATAGAACTTTTTCAACCTGATAAAGGGCACCTACAAAAACCCCCACCATGTGTCTGTCAGTTTGTCATACTCTGGTGGCTTGCATGTTGCTGTGAATTTAGAGACCATCTCAATAATAGACTTGATGCATTGAACACTATGACCAAAGACCAAATGAGTTGTGGAATGACATCAGGTCATCATACATGAAGAAAGCAAGGATCATTAAATAGACAGGAAAGAAAGATAAGACCAAAATGGATGTCAGAAGAGACTCTGCAAGTTGCTCTTGTACACAAAGTAGCTAAAGCGAAAGGAATAAATGATGAAGTAAAAGAGCTGAACAGAAAACTTCAAAGGGTGGCTCAAGAAGACAAAGTAAATCATTATAGTAAAATGTGCGAAGACCTGGAGATAGAAAACCAAAAGGGAAAAATATACTCAGCATTTCTCAAGCTGAAAGAACTAAAGAAAACATTCAATCCTTGAGTTGCAATATTGCAGGATTCGTCAGGGAAAATATTAAACAATGCAGGAAGCATCAAAACAAGATGGAAAGGATACACAGAGTCACTGTACCAAAAAGAATTGGATGACATTCAACCAATTCAGGAGGTAGCATATGACCAAGCACCAATGATACTGCGGGAAGAAGTCCAAGCTGCACTGGCGAAAAACAAGGCTCCAGTAACTGACAGAATACCAACCGAGACGTCTCACAAAATGGATGCAGCACCGGAAGCACTCACTTGTCTATGCCGAGAAATTTGGAAGACAGCTACCTGGTCAGTAGACTGGAAGAGATCCATATTTGTACCCATTCCAAAGAAAGGTGATCCAACAGAATGTGGAAATTATCGAACAGTATCATTAATATTACACGCAAGTAAAATTTTGCTGTTGATCATTCAAAAGCTGTTGCAGCAGTTCATTGACAGGGAATTGCCAGAAGTTTAAGTTGGATTCAGAAGAGGATGTGGAATGAGAGATATCATTGCTGATGTCAGATGGATCTTGGCTGAAAGCAGAGAATACCAGAAAGATGTTTACCTTTGTTTTATTGACTATACAAAGGTGTTGGACTGTGTGGATCAAAATAAATTACAGATAACATTGTGAAGAGTGGGAATTCCAGAACACTTTATTGTGCTCATGAGGAACCTATACTTAGAACAAGAGGCAGTCATTCCAACACAAAAATGGGGCACTACGTGATTTAAAACCAAGAAAGGTGTGCATCAGGGTTATATCCTGTCACCATACTTATTCAACGTGTATGCTGAGCAAATAACCTGAGAAGCTGGGCTGTATGAAGAAGAATGGGGCATTAGGATTAGAGGAAGACTCATTAACAACCTGTGATATGCAGATGACACAACCCTGCTTGCTGAAAGTGAAGAGGACTTGAAGTGCTTTTTGATGAAGATCAAAGACTACAGCCTTCAGTGTGGATTACACCTCAACCTAAAGGAAACAAAAATCCTCACAACTGGACCAATAAGCAACATCATGATAAATGGAGAAAGACTGAAGTTGTAAAGGATTTCATTTTGCTGGGATCCACAATCAACGCCTATGGAAGCAGCAATCAAGAAGTGAAACAACGTATTGCATTGGGTAAATCTGCTGCAAAAGATCTCTTTAAGGTGTAAAAAGCAAAAATGTCACTTTAAGGACTAAGACGGGCCTGACCCAAGCTGTAGTGTTTTCAATTGACTCATATGCATGTGAAAGCTGGACAATGAATAAAGAAGACCAAAAAAGAATTGATGCCTTTGAATTCAGGTGTTGGTGAAGAATATTGACAATGCCATGACAGCCAGAAGAGGGAAAAAATCTGTCTTGGAAGAAGTACAGCCGGAATGCTCCTTAGAAGCAAGAATGACAAGACTTCGTCTTTTATACTTGGACATGTTATCAAGAGGGACCAGTCCTTGGAGAAGGACATCATGCTTGATAAATTACACTTGCTAAAGTAGAGGGTTAGCAAAAAAGCAGAAGGCACTCAACGAGATGGCTGCAACAATAATTTCAAGCATAACAAGGATTGTGAGGATGGTGCAAGACCGGGCAGTATTTCATTCTGTTGTACATAGGGTCACTATGAGTTGGAATCAACTTGACAGCACCTAACAACAACAACACAAAAACTCAGGTTAACATCATATTTAATGGTGAAAGATTGGGTATCTCCCCCCTAAGATCAGGAACAAGACAAGGATGTCTGTTCTTGCTACTTCTATACATTATACTGGGAACTCTAGCCAGAGAAATTGGGCAAGAAAAGGAAATAAAAGGCATTCCGATAGAAAAGGAAGAAGTTAAACTATCTATATTCACAGATGGTATATCTTGCATGTAGAAAATTTTACAAAATCCACTGAAAAAACTATTAGAACTAAAAAATGAGTAAACTTGCAGTATACAAGATCATGTGCAAAAATTAATTGTATTTCAATACATTTGCAAGGAACAATTGAAATGAAGTTAAGAAAACAATTCTATTTACAAGTATTAAAAAATACCTAGTAATAAATTTAACGAAAAAAGTGCGAAGCTTATACGCTGAAAACTACAAAACATTGTTGAAAAACTTAAAAGAAGGTATAAATAAATGGAAAAACTTCCCATGTGCATGGATTAGAAAACTTAATATTATTAAGATGGCAATAACCACCCCCCCCACACACTGATCTACAGTTTCAACACAATCCCTACCAGAATCTTAGCTGCCTTTTTTGTAGAAATAGATAAGCTGAGTCTAAAATTCATATGGACTTCCAAGGGCACCCCAATAACCAAAACAATTTTCAAAAAGAAGAACAAGGTACAAGGACTCACACTTCCCAATTCAAAACTTAATACAAAGAAAGCTACAGTAACCAAAACAGTATGGTACTGGCATAAGGTTAGACATATAAATTACAATGGATTAGAACTGAGAGTCCAGAAATAAAACCATGCATCTATGGTCATGGTGCCAAGACCATTCAATGGGGAAAGAATAGTCTTTTCAACAAATGGTGCTGGGACAACTGGATAGTCACATGCAAAAAAATGAAGTTGGATCCTTACCTCACACCATATACAAAAATTAACTCAAAATGGATTAAAGACCTAAATATAAGAGCTAAAACTTTAAAACTCTTAGAAGAAAACACAGGGGTAAATCTTCATGACCTTGGATTTGGCAAAGGACTCTTGGATATGACACCAAAAGCAGCAACACAAGAAAAAATAGATAACTTGGACTTCATCAAATTAAAAACTTTTGTGCTTCAAAAAACACCATCAAGATAGTGAAAAATCCCACAGAATGGAAAAAAATATTTTCACATCATATGTTTGGACTTGTATCCAAAATACATAAAGAACTATCACAACTCAATTTTTAAAAGACAAATATAATTTAAAAATGGACAAAGGATCTGAGTAAGCATTTCTCCAGTGAAGATATACATATGGCCAATAAGCACATGAAAAGATGCTGGACGTCAGTCATCCGGGAAGTGTGAATCAAAACCACAATGAGATACCACTTCACACCTACTAGAATGGCTCCACAAGTCAGAGAGTAACGAGTGTTGGTGAGGATGTAGAGAGACTGGCATTGTCCTACACTGCTGGTGGGAATGTAAAATGGTACAGCCACTTTGGAAAACAGTCTGGCAGTTCCTCAAATGATTAAGCATAGAGTAACCACATGACGCAATAATTTCACTCCTAGGTATATATCCAAGAGAAATAAAAACATATGTTCACACAAAAACTTGTATATGAATGTTTATAGCATCACTTTTCACAGTGGCCAAAAGGTGGAAACAACCCAAATGTCTATCAGAAGATGAATGGATAAACAAAATGTGTTATATCAATACAATAGAGTATTTTTCAGCCATAAAAAGGAATGAAGTACTGATACATGCCGCAACATGATGAACCTTGAAAACATGATGCTGAGTGAAATGAGCCAGACACAAAAGGACAAACATTGTATGATTCAATTTACATGCAATGTCCAGAATAGGCAAAGCTATAGAGACATAAAATAGACGAGTGGTTGCTTAGGGTTGGGATGGGGTTAGGGGGCTGGGGGGTACACACCTAAGTGGGACGGGGTTTCCTTTTGAGGTGATGAAATATTTTTAAATTGACTGTGGTGATGGTTGCACATATATGTGAATATACCAAAAACCAGTAAACTATACCCTTTTAAATGGATGAATTTTGTGGTATGTGAATTATATCTCAATAGAACTGTTATTTTAAAAAGGAAAAAAGTTTTTCCTTTCTTCCCTGGTCTCCCTCTTTGTGGTCATGGTGTTTTAATTTGCTATTTAGTGTTGCAGTCCCTCGGGTGTGGGGATATTTGTGGGGCAAGTGCTCATGGCACCTGAGGCCCACAGCCCGGCCTATGGAGATGTACCCCACCCTCCCTGCTTCAGCACCCAGGTCTCCACCAGGGGCGGAGGGAGTGGCAATTGCCTGTCTACGGTAGGGGAGCAGACAGCCACGGTCACATCCCCAGAAGCCGGGAGCTGGCAGAAGACAGGACCATATGGGAACTGAGGCTGCAAGCCCTCAGGCCCCTGCACCTGCTCTACTGTCCTATCAAACTTCCCTTACAAGACACAACTTACAGATACAGTTGTTAAAAATTTCAAGACGCCGCCCTGAGAGCATTAAACCCCCAATACAGGCCCCCCTCAGAGCACAGGGCCCTATGTGACTGCACAGGTTGTGCACCATGGAGCTGGCCCTGCCCTCAGCCCAGAACTTTCCTTCTGAAGTTCCTGTTGTTGTTAGGTCTGTCCGTTTGTCGTACTGTGGTGGCTTTCGTGTTGCTGTGATGCTGGAAGTTGTGCTGCTAGTATTTCAAATACCAGCAGGGTCACCCACGGTGGACAGGTTTCAGCAGAGCTGCCAGACTAAGACAGATGAGGAAGAAGGACCTGGCAAGCTACTTCTGAAAATACTGGCCAGTAAAAACCTTGTGAATAGCAGTGGAAGTTCGGAAGCCCTGCCTAATTCTCCCTGCTGATAATTTACCATGGCTTGATTCCTACCTCTCTGAGGTCCTCACTTGCCCAGAATCCAGAACTACTTGTTTGCATGCCAGGGTTGACTCTCTGGGCTGCTTCTGGAAGTTCAGCCACAACCCCAAGGCCCAGCGTCCCTTTCTGTATCTCAGGCTGGACCACTAGATTCCTTGGGGGATGCAATCCTTTCACTGACCTCAAGCATACAGCTTATTTATTCTCTGTGAGTCTGGATACATTCCCTAGTCTCCTGATAGTGTTAGCTAGTTTCATGATCAGGATTGGTTAGGTTCAGCCAAGCTGGCACTGATGGCTGGGTTGGCCTTCCATATTAGCTTCCCAGTGCTGCTGTGAACTACCACAAGGTGGCTGGCTTAAAACAAGAGAACTTTATTCTCTCATTTCACAGTTCTGGAGTCCAGATGTCCAAAATCAGGGTGCCAGCAGGGCCACAGTCCCTAGGAATGCTCCAAGGGAAGAGCTTTGTCTCTTCCAGTTTCTGGTGGTCCCAGGTGTTCCTTGGCTGCCTGTTGTCATCTAGCTGTCTTCCCTTGGTGTCTCTGTGTCCCTTCTCTTTTATAAGGAGACCAGTCATATTGGATTAGGGCCCACTCCACTCCAGTACGACCTCACCTGACCTTAACTAATTACATCTGCAAAGACCATATTTCCAAACACAATCACATCCACAGGTGCCGAAGGTTAGGACTTCCACACATCTTTCTGGGAAACACAATTCAATCCCTAACACCTTCCATCAAACTTCGCCGCAGAGCCCCCTAGCGGAGCCCTACCACAAGCGCTTGCTGAATGCTAGGACCGCGCAGGGCTTGACGCCTATGGCCGGTGCTGGGCGCTCGCTCACTGTCTGGCCGTCCAGTGCCCTGTGCCCACACTCCTCCAGGACTGTCCTTCCTCCCGGCTCCGGACCCTGGCGGTCGCATGCAGAGATGCAGAGGGGACGCCCTCAGCCTCCCGACGGGGGCGGCTTAGCCAGAGACAGTAAGGGGACGGGGATCAGAGCGCCGCTGGGGGTGTGTGTGTGTGTGTGTGTGTGTGTGTGTGTGTGTGTGCCCTCAGCCTCCCGACGGGGGCGGCTTAGCCAGAGACAGTAAGGGGACGGGGATCAGAGCGCCGCTGGGTGTGTGTGTGTGTGTGTGTGTGTGTGTGTGTGTGTGTGTGTGTGTGAGAGAGAGAGAGAGACAGACAGACAGACAGCCCAAACCCAGAGAAGGATCTGCGTAGAGGTGTGTGTGGGCAGAGGGAGGGAGACGGGTGGGGGGGGCGTGGGCAATAAAAACGAAAAGAGAAACTCTTAGAAAGTTACTATTGAAACTACATTACATCATGCTGATTCTTCCTGCTACGCATTCTTTTTTTTCTTTTTTAATTGTTTAATGGAGGGGGGTGCAAAAACCGTGTTTGCTGATCAGCTTCTGGAGGTGAGCTTTGCATTGATTTCTGCAGGAACGGGTTGGGGGGGGTGCCTGGCCGGGCACAGCTGGGTCTTCCTGGTGGGATCTGGGAGGAGCCCGGGTCAGAGAGGAGAGTGGCAGGCTGGGGTCCGCTAGGATCCAGAGGCATCGCGCTCAAGCAGGCCCACGTCCTCTTTTATTCAGCGGGTTTTGCTGAGCACTCGCTCCGTGCGGTGCACCGAGCGGGGCATCGTAGGAAATATGCAGATGAGTGGGGCCGGTTTCCGGTCTCCAGGTGTTTCAGAGAGGATAGGTGTGCGCAAGCCTTCACAATTCAGTTGACCTTGTTGAGTGGTGCACGTACACGTGGGCGCTCCGAGGGCACAGGACACCACGCTGACTGCTCCGAAGAGCTGAGTTGAGGCATTTCAGCAGGTGGAATCGTCTGCCGGAGGGGGCACCTGGGGCAGAAGTGTGAACTAGGCTGCGGCCAGGACAGCTTGGGGTGGGTGCAGGACACAGGCTCAGAGAGTGGTGTGGGCTGTGGCTGGAAGGGTCGATGGGGACAGTGCCTGGCACAGTGGACGTGAATAAGCGCATGAACATGTAAGCTAACAAAGGGAGGGGAGCTTTGGATACTAGGCTGAGGTGCTTAGTCCTGAACTAGTTTCTAGTCAGAGGGGAGGTCGTGGGAGGTTCTTGACAGGCGGCTGGTTGTCATATGAGCTCTGGAATTAATCTTCACAGCTAAGTGTAGGGTAGATTGGGGCCAGGAAGCCAATTAGGAAATCATTAGAAAGGTTTAGGCAGAATGTGATTCAAGTTGTAAGTGGGATGGGGCCAGAAAACAGAGAAGAGAGATGTAGAAATAAAACTTGGCACTGCTTGGTTATGGAGGATTAAAGAGAGGGAGAAATCAACACTTTAAATTTTTAGCTTGGTGACTGGGAGCATGTGGGGACATTAATGAAACCAAGGAGGCCGGATTGAGAAGCTGGTTTGAAGGATCAGGGAGAGCATGAATTCAGTCTTGTCCAAGGTGTCTGTAGGAGGCCTTTGATAGCCAATGAAAAACTCCAAGTCACACCAGCTGATATAAAAATTTGTGTACCATCCTACACAACTGGGAAGTCCAGGAGTAGTGGCTCTAAGCAGAACTGGATCCAGACACTCAAGTGAGAGTGTCAGAAATCCCTGCCTCTCATCTCCCAGCTCTGCTTTCTTCGCATTGCTTTCATTCTCAGGTACCCTCCCTCACCACACACGGTAGCAAGGGTGGTGCCCAGCATATCACCCTGATATATTTAACCTACTTAGCAAACCCAGCTGCTAGTTCTAACAAGAGACTCAGGACTGATAGTTTTGGCTGATCTGAGCCATATACTCATCTCTGGGTGACATGCCATTCTTGGAGCAGACATACCTGAACTAGGTGGACTGAATGGGAGAGGGTGGTTCCCCAGAGGAGAACTGGGGTGCTATCACCAGGAGGAGGAGGAACGTTTGCTGGTCAGAATGCAACCAGGTGCCCAGACATCCAGTGGGGACGGTAAGCAGGGGTTAAAAATGAGAGCCTGTAGCTTAGGAGGCAGGTAAGAACTGCTCTCTGGTAGCCGAAACCCTTGGAGTGAATGAGATTGCAAATGGGGAGAATGGAAGGAGAGATTGAGAGCAAGACCTAGAGACCTAGGGAACAGACATGACCCCCTTGGGAAGAAGGAACCAGAGAATAAGAAGCTTAGAGAAGAAGTGAGAGAGAACAGTATTGCCTCAGAAGAGGGAGGCCATGGTTAATGCACCAAGATGGAGGAGGGTGAGGATGAAGGCAGGCTCTTGGATTTGGAGACTAGCAGGTTGTTGCTGACTTTCAGGAGGGTGGTGGAAGTAGAAGCCAGACGGAAGGAGTGGGGAAGTGAGTGGGAGGTGAAACAGTGAAGACAGTGAATTTGGCTAAGAAGGGAAGGCAAGAGAGAAGGCTGGGACCTGAAGGGATTGTGGGGTCCTGGGAAGACTTTGAAGGATGAAGGAGATGAGCATGTGTTCTGGCTAAGGAAGATGAGCCCTGGGAGAGGAAATGATAAGGCAAGAAAGAAAGGGAACACTTGTTGACTAAGGTCCTGGAGGAGGGGCAAAGGATGGGATTAAAAACACAGGCAGGTGGGCACAAGGGGGGAGGGCTCTTTGCTTTAGAGGACACTGAGCTTCTGTTAAGGGTGATGGGGAAATGTGGAAATTGATAGTGGTGACTGATGGTCACACAACATGATAAACACAACTCATGTCACTGAATTGTACATGTGAAGAATGTTGAAATGACATTTTGTTACGTATATATTCACTACAATGAAAAGAAAAACGAAACACAGGCAGGAGGGAAGGCCTAGATCTGACAAACAGGTACCTGCCTCTTCTGAGATGGGAGCTAAGGAGGAGGAGAGGAAGGATGCAGGACCTGACCTCCTGGGGGGAGAGGAGGAGAGAAGTTGAGGAATTCAGAATCGATGGCCTCCATTTTTCAGTGAAGTAGGGGATTATCTGCAAAGAGCAAGGTGGAGGGCAGGGATGGTTTGAGAACCTGAGGCTAGTGACCTGCACATAAGCCTCAGTGGAGACCAAGTGATGGGGGAGCAATGCAGGTGAGCAAAATGAGGTAGGACCAGTCTGAAAAAAACCCATACTATAGGATTCCAACTACAGGACATTCTGGAAAAGGCAAAACTATAGGACAGTGAAAAAAAAAAAAGAGTAGCTTTGGAGTGGGGAAGAATGAGTAGGGATAAAAAAAATAGCATAGGATATTTTAAGGGCAGTGAAACTACTCTGCATAATACTGTAATGGCGGTCACATGACATGCATTTGTCAAAACCCGTAGGACTGTAGGACACAAAGACAGAACCCTAATGTAGACTGTAGACTTCGTTAATGACAGTGTATCAGTATTCGTTCATCAACTGTAAGCAATGTACCACACTAATGCCAAAAAGACAAAACAAACCCAAACCTATTGCCATGGAGTCCATTCCAACTCATTAGTGACCCTGTTGGACAGGGTGGAACTGCACCACAAGGTTCCCAAGGAACAGCTGGTGGATTCGAACTGCCAACCTTTTGGTTAGCAGCCTGAGCTCTTAACCACTGCGCTACCAGGGTTCCACACTAATTCAAGATGTTAATATTAGGAGACACTGTGTGCAGGGGCAAGGTGTATACAGGAACTCTCTGTACTTTCTGCACTTTTTTTTATAAACCTAAAACCCAAAAAAACCAAACCCACTGCCGACTCATAGCAACCCTATAGTATAGGACAGAGTAGAACTACCCTATAGAGTTTCCAAGGAGCGCCGGGCGGATTTGAACTGCTGACCCGTTGGTTAGCAGCCGTAGCACCTAACCACTTCGCCATCAGGGTTTCCTTATAAATCTAAAACTGCTCTAAAAAATAAAACTACTAACACTCCCCCCCCCCCCAAAAAAAGTGATGTAGCGGAGCACTGAGGACCCAGCTGGGTCATAGCTTAGCTTTATAAAACAAAATGTGGCCCAGTTCAAGACAGTGTCACAGGCCTGTTGGGATATTTTAGCGACGGGGTTGGGAGCTGGTGGGGAGGGGCTGAGGGTCGGGCTAGAAGGGAGGTCCTTCAGGCAGCTGGAATGCGGGGCGGAGCGGGGCGGGGAGGTTAGTGAGCCCGAAAGAGAGATGGGGGTTGGCAGAACAGGGAGAGGCTGAGGGTTAGGCTCGGTGTAGTGGTTGAAGCTCTTCTGAATGAAAAACAACAGAAACACTCTGGCTAGCCTAAGTTAAAAAAAAAAAAAAAGGGCGGGGGGGTTGCTTCAGGGTCCTTCCCGGTCCTTCTTCCTCCGCGCTGCCCTGGCTGTGACTCAGCCCGCTCCAGCTGTCTCCCCACCACCTCGTGAATTCTCTGGCAGGAGCATCTGCGTGGTCCAGGCGGGTCAGTGGTGACCTAGACCTGGTAACCAGCAGTGGCAGGGGTTCATACCACACGCGGACGGGGCCAACCCAGGGTATTCGGGATATCTCCACGGAGAGCCTCATGGGGAGAAAATCAGCTGCCTCAAGCGGGGTCTGCCACCCTGGAGAGGGGGAGGGCCACGGGAGAAGGGTTTCTGAGCTCCGGCAGCTAGCTAGCTAGAGGGGGCGTCCAGGGGGCGGCCCTGCGGGGCCAGAGGCCAGCACCAGGAGGCGCCAGCGCGGGCGTGGGAACCGCCGCTGCGCCGCTCCCCGCTCCCAGCCCCGCCCTCAGGTGGAGAAGGGTGGGTAGAAGGAGCTCTAACTGGGTCTCCCTCGGGCAGAGACGCCACAGAGCCGCAGGAGCTGCACATCCTTGTCTGTGGACAGTTAAGCAGCTTTGCGCCCAGCCGGGTGAGGGCTGCGGGGTTCTGGGAGGCTTTGCAAACGCCGCCGTCCTCACCTCCTCGGTGTCCACCCGTCCCTCTGGGCAATGGCTGCTGAAGGTCCTACCTACGGGTGGGGACCCGACGACAAACTGACGCTGGCACATGTCTGCTAAGTCTCCCTGCTCGCCCCTCCAATGGCTCTAATGTAATGAAGTCCAAACTCGGGCTCCGGAGCCCAGCCTACTGACTCTGATGGGCCATCCCTTAACGCCCTCAGCTCCAGCCACAGTGGCCTGGCGGGGCTCGGCACACCCGTCTCCCTGCCTCCGCAGGATTTCACCTGCCCCCGAGAGCCCTCCTGTCCTTCTGAGTGCAGCTCTGGGGCGCCTGGCTAACCACCTCCTGGAAGCCTTCCCTGATTGCCCCAGCTCCTCTGAATATTGCTCACTTGGTTCTTATCATACGTTCGGAGTATTTTTGTCCTTTTTATTTAGCTTAGCTGTGTCTCCTCAGACTGTCCAATCCTGAAGGGCAGGACAGGGACAATTATTTCTTGTGTCCCCTCCAAAGCAGCCTGGTTCACTGCACACTTAACTGCTAGGGTTCTATGTATTTCCAGAGGCTGGAACAAGGCCGTGAGGCACAGACTCTGCTCTGGCCACATGTGGTCTGGGCAGTGGGCAGGACACCACGTTTTGGCCTCATCGCTCCATGCAGGCCAGTGCCAGGAACTGGGATGGCTGCCAAGGCCAAATTGATATGTAAGTTTTCTATCAATGACTTCTCGCTCACTTCACAGCACGCACATTTTGTAGCTTCGATTTTCCCAATGCTTTTCACCATGGGCACAGCCTTGGCTGCTCACTAGAATCCCCTGGGGGTCAGTTAGCAATCCTGAGACGGGGACTCACCCCGGGCCAGTTTAATCGGGCCTCTGGGGAGGGGCTCCGCATGGGGATTTGTGAAAGGTCCCTGCAAAAGCCACCAGAGCTGGGCTCGCTGATGGAAGGGGACGCTGGAGTCTGACGTAGTTGGAAGTGAATGGCATTTGGAGCCAGACAGACTGGGTTCAAATGACAACTCCATATGTGTGTGTGATTCCATCTCCAAGATGGGTATAAAACGCCCATTTCACAGAATGTAAAGTGCTTTTTTTTTTTAAAGTGCTTACAGAGTTTCAAATAAGTAAAAAAAATAAATAATAATAAGTAGGAGCCCCCAAAATGATAGTGTTTAAGTCTCTGAGTGTGGAAGCCATCAGTTCTTGTCTGCATGAAACCCTCAGTGTTCTACTTCCAGGGGGCATATGGGGACACGGAGCCCTTTCAAAAGAGTTAACGTAACTTAGACAACATCAACCACAGTCATTTTACAGCGCTGGGAAAAGAAAAGCCTTAATTGTACTTCTGATTATAGGGAGGATTCATAGTCTCCTAACTTGGCCTATTTATTTATTTAATAATTTTTATTGAGCTTTAAGTGAACGTTTACAAATCAAGTCAGTCTGTCACGTATAAGCTGATATACACCTTACTCCATACTCCCATTTACTCTCCCCCTAATGAGTCAGCCCTTCCGGTCTCTCCTTTCGTAACAATTTTGCCAGTTTCTAACCCTCTCTACCCTCCCATCTCCCCTCCAGACAGGAGATGCCAACACAGTCTCAAGTGTCCACCTGATACAAGTAGCTCACTCTTCATCAACATCTCTCTCCAACCCATTGTCCAGTCCCTTCCATGTCTGATGAGTTGTCTTCGGGAATGGTTCCTGTCCTGGGCCAACAGAAGGTTTGGGGACCATGACCGCCGGGATTCTTCTAGTCTCAGTCAGACCATTAAGTATGGTCTTTTTATGAGAATTTGGGGTCTGCATCCCACTGATCTCCTGCTCCCTCAGGGGTTCTCTGTTGTGCTCCCTGTCAGGGCAGTCATCAGTTGTGGCCAGACACCATCTAGTTCTTCTGGTCTCAGGATGATATAAGTCTCTGGTTCATGTGGCCCTTTCTGTCTCTTGGGCTCATAGTTGTCGTGTGACCTTGGTGTTCTTCATTCTCCTTTGATCCAGGTGGGTTGAGACCAATTGATGCATCTTAGATGGCCGCTTGTTAGCATTTAAGACCCCAGATGGCACATTTCAAAGTAGGATGCAGAATGTTTTCATAATAGTATTATTTTGCCAATTGACTTAGAAGTCCTCTTAAGCCATAGTCCCCAAACCCCCGCCCTTGCTCCGCTGACCTTTGAAGCATTCAGTTTATCCCGGAAACTTCTTTGCTTTTGGTCCAGTCCATTTGAGCTGACCTTCTGTGTATTGAGTATTGTCCTTCCCTTCACCTAAAGTAGTTCTTATCTACTAACTAATCAGTAAAAAACCCTCTCCCACCCTCCCTCCCTCCCCCACTCGTAACCACAAAAGTATGTGTTCTTCTCAGTTTATACTATTTCTCAAGATCTTGTAATAGTGGTCTTCTACAATATTTGTCCTTTTGCCTCTGACTAATTTCGCTCAGCATAATGCCTTCCAGGTTCCTCCATGTTATGAAATGTTTCACAGATTTGTCACTGTTCTTTATCGATGCGTAGTATTCCATTGTGTGAATATACCACAATTTATTTAACCATTCATCTGTTGATGGACACCTTGGTTGCTTCCAGCTTTTTGCTATTGTAAACAGTGCCACAATAAACATGGGTGTGCATATATCTGTTTGTGTGAAGGCTCTTATTTCTCTAGGGTATATTCCGAGGAGTGGGATTTCTGGGTTGTATGGTAGTTCTATTTCTAACTGTTTAAGATAACGCCAGATAGATTTCCAAAGTGGTTGTACCATTTTACATTCCCACCAGCAGAGTATAAGAGTTCCAATCTCTCCGCAGCCTCTCCAACATTTATTATTTTGTGTTTTTTGGATTAATGCCACCCTTGTTGGAGTGAGATGGAATCTCATTGTGGTTTTAATTTGCATTTCTCTAATGGCTAATGATCGAGAGCATTTTCTCATGTATCTGTTAGCTGCCTGAATATCTTCTTTAGTGAAGTGTGTGTTCATATCCTTTGCCCACTTCTTGATTGGGTTGTTTGTCTTTTTGTGGTTGAGTTTTGACAGAATCATATAGATTTTAGAGATCAGGCGCTGGTCGGAGATGTCGTAGCTGAAAATTCTTTCCCAGTCTGTAGGTGGTCTTTTTACTCTTTTGGTGAAGTCTTTAGATGAGCATAGGTGTTTGATTTTTAGGAGCTCCCAGTTATCGGGTTTCTCTTCGTCATTTTTGGTAATGTTTTGTATTCTGTTTATGCCTTGTATTAGGGCTCCTAAGGTTGTCCCTATTTTTTCTTCCATGATCTTTATCGTTTTAGTCTTTATGTTTAGGTCTTTGATCCACTTGGAGTTAGTTTTTGTGCATGGTGTGAGGTATGGGTCCTGTTTCATTTTTTGGCAAATGGATATCCAGTTATGCCAGCACCATTTGTTAAAAAGACTATCTTTTCCCCAATTAACTGACACTGGGCCTTTGTCAAATATCAGCTGCTCATATGTGGATGGATTTATATCTGGGTTCTCAATTCTGTTCCACTGGTCTATGTGTCTGTTGTTGTACCAGTACCAGGCTGTTTTGACTACTGTGGCTGTATAATAGGTTCTGAAATCAGGTAGAGTGAGGCCTCCCACTTTCTTCTTCTTTTTCAGTAATGCTTTGCTTATCCGAGGCTTCTTTCCCTTCCATATGAAGTTGGTGATTTGTTTCTCTATCACCTTAAAAAATGACATTGGAATTTGGATCAGAAGTGTATTGTATGTATAGATGGCTTTTGGTAGAAGAGACATTTTTACTCTGTTAAGTCTTCCTATCCATGAGCAAGGTATGTTTTTCCACTTAAGTATGTCCTTTTTAATTTCTTGTAGTAGAGCTTTGTAGTTTTCTTTGTATAGGTCTTTTACATCCTTGGTAAGATTTATTCCTAAGTATTTTATCTTCTTGGGGGCTACTGTGAATGGTATTGATTTGGTTATTTCCTCTTCGATGTTCTTTTTGTTGATGTAGAGGAATCCAAGTGATTTTTGTATGTTTATCTTATAACCTGAGACTGCCAAACTCTTCTATTAGTTTCAGTAGCTTTCTGGAGGATTCGTTGGGGTTTTCTGTGTATAAGATCATGTCATCTGCAAATAGAGATAATTTTACTTCCTCTTTGCCAATCCGGATGCCCTTTATTTCTTTGTCTAGCCTAATTGCTCTGGCTAGGACTTCTAGCACAATGTTGAATAAGAGCGGTGATAAAGGGCATCCTTGTCTGGTTCCCGTTCTCAAGGGAAATGCTTTCAGGTTCTCTCCATTTAGAGTGATGTTGGCTGTTGGCTTTGCATAGATGCCCTTTATTATGTTGAGGAATTTTCCTTCAATTCCTATTTTGGTGAGAGTTTTTATCATAAATGGGTGTTGGACTTTGTCAAATGCCTTTTCTGCATCAATTGATAAGATCATGTGGTTTTTGTCTTTTGTTTTATTAATATGGTGGATTACATTAATGTTTTTTCTAATATTAAACCAGCCTTGCATACCTGGTATAAATCCCACTTGATCGTGGTGAATTATTTTTTTGATATCTTGTTGAATTCTCTTGGCTAGAATTTTGTTGAGGATTTTTGCATCTATGTTCATGAGGGATATAGGTCTGTAATTTTCTTTTTTTGTGATGTCTTTACCTGGTTTTGGTATCAGGGAGATGGTGGCTTCATAGAATGAGTTGGGTAGTATTCCATCATTTTTTATGCTTTGAAGTTCCTTTAGCAGTAGTGGTGTTAACTCTTCTCTGAAAGTTTGGTAGAACTCTACAGTGAAGCCGTCCGGGCCAGGGCTTTTTTTTGTTGGGAGTTTTTTGATTACCTTTTCAATCTTTTTTTTGTTATGGGTCTATTTAGTTGTTCTACTTCTGAATGTGTTAGTTTAGGTAGGTAGTGTTTTTCCAGGAATTCATCCATTTCTTCTAGGTTTGCAAATTTGTTAGAGTACAATTTTTCATAATAATCTGATATGATTCTTTTAATTTCAGTTGGGTCTGTTGTGATGTGGCCCTTCTCGTTTCTTATTCGGGTTGTTTCCTTTCCTGTATTTCTTTAGTCAGTCTATAACTTGGCCTATTTAAATGCTTCACCACGTTATACAAAATTATCGTCTGCCAGGGCTACCTGTCAGGTGTGAAGTTTTCATTCTCTCCGAGGCAACAGCAGAAAACCAGAAGTAGGGAATGCTGTACTGCAGTTTGGGGGTGTGGGCAAGCTTACTGTAAGGTCTGGTGCTGGGTCTCTCTGTCGGTGGCTTCTGGTATTGGTCCCTGTCCAGCCTCTAAGAATTGGTCACTGACTCCTGAGGGAATACTCCTTCACCTCTACTTCTTTACCTCTACGTTAGGTAATATAAGCGCTTCTTCTTCCCACGTCAGAACTGTCAGTGGGAGTCAAGAAATTCCTCACACCCAGTGCGTGTGCAAGGAACACTTGTTGATGAGAATCGTCAGTCCGTTTTAAGTCCCAAAGTTGTTAAACAAGAGTCTTCTACACGTCATCATACTACAACATTGGTGATGGCTGGGAAATTCTGGCCCCTGAGTTCCATTTTTTATTGATACTGGAATGAGGCTCACCAAGAATAAAATTCTAAAAAACAAAGGGGATTCACATACTTTTCAAGAGCTCAAAGGCTGCAAATATTACATATTTATCTGAAGAGAAAATTAACGGGATCATGAGGTATTAAGCCGTTCCTCTAAGAAAGTGTAGGCTAAACTTGGGAGATGATTCTTAGATCATTCAGAGCCCTTAACCACGTCTATATTCTAAGCTAACAGTGAAGGAAATACTGCCCTGGTTTGATATTCTGTGTGTACCTGATCCACTAACTGACAAGCTAATTTACTGTAGTGATAGTGGAAAAGAATATAGCCACAACAATGGACACAAACATACCAACAATCAAGATGGCGCAGGACCAAGCAATGTTTCGTTCTGTTATACACAAGGTTGCCGTGAATCGGAGGTGACTCAATGGCAATTAACAACATAAAAAGTGGAAAAGAAAGAATATCTCATGAACTTCTGCTTGTCAAGTACATAGCAGTGTTGGGTTCACAGGAAGCTCTGAATACAGGCTAGTTAGGGACTGTTACTATCATTACTATGAAGACGGTTATCTTCATATTCACAAGAGGAAAACGCAGTAGTTCCCAGGTCTGTGCCAGGTGATGTTATAAATCAAGTCAACAAATATTTCCTGGGCCCCTACAATGTCAAGTGGGGTATATACAAGGCTGCACTGCTCACACTGCCTTTTCTTAGCATCTAAAATGTTTTTATAGAACCCAAAGTATTTTTTTGGAAGGCAGAAAATTTCCCGGGGCAAGAACACCACCCCGTGACTTAAGTTCTCTTTGGATGGGAATGTTCATTAATTTAAGCAAAATTTTTCAACCTTGGTCTGGGTGCCTATCTGTAAAATGGATGCTACTGGTCTTGCCCGCTTTTATGGCAAAAGCCCTGTGAAGGACAGAGTGAGGCAGTAGAGAGAGCAGGGTTTAGATGTCCTTCTCTCCACCCCATAATTGTCAGTAGCCGTATGGCCTTGGTCAAGTCATTCAGTGCTCTTAAGTCCCCTTTCAATTCCAGTCCTGTGATCAAAGAATAGGTTTGAGAAACCCCTAATCCTGGACTCTTCTCTCAAGAACCAAATCAGATCTGAGGATTGTACCATTTATCAATTTAGTGCTGCTCAGCTCCAAATTTACCCTTCATTGCCTGCTCTGTGAAAACTGATCTGGGCCCTTTAAGTATTTTTCCTTTGTCGGCTGTCGTGTCAAATGTTGTCAGCAGATGGCGCTAGAGAGACACTGCACGAGGAAGAGGTTTTCCTTCCTGCTTCCTGTGTGCTCACTTGGCTGACTCTTGCCGTGCAGGCAGCTTCCCCAGCATCAGGTTCAGGCTCCTGCAGTCCACAGGGGTTAGCAGCAACCAGCAGCTTCCTCCGATACTCCCTCTTATCCAGTTTATAGTGGAGTTCCTCCAGGAAGACGCTTCCCTGTGAACAGCTTACCCTGGCAAGCCACAGTGCAGCCCACAGCAACGTCTCAGCCCTCAGCGGACACAGCAGTGCTCTCTCAAGCGAGGCCTGGACCTCAGCCCTGGTGGGAGGGACGGGAGGGAGAACTCTTCCTTGAGTGTGCTGTTTCAGAGGGTAGCGGCTGCTCCTTCTATCTGTCATATTTAGAGTTCTCTTTACTTCTTACTGGAGCCCTGGTGATGCAGCGGTTAAGAGCTCGGCTGCTAACCAAAAGATCAGCAAATTTGAATCCACCAGCAGTTCCTTGTAAACCCCATGGGGCAATTCTACTCTGTCCTATAGGGTCACTGTGAATCAGAATCGACTCAACGGCAACTCGGGTTTGGTTATAGTTTTACTTCTTACTAGCCAATCCCTCATTATTCTAATCTCATTGTAGTTATATCACACTTCCCTTGTTCAAATTAATGTGTGATTTCCTCTCTACTGATTGGACCTTGCCTGATATAGAACTGATGCCATGAACAGTCCCAGGAGACGGAGCTGCAAGTTGGGACTTGGGAATTGGCATGGTCGTTGTCTTTGGGCTTAAGCACAGTGCTCAGCTCTTTACTCACGGGAGACAGCCAAATAGTAAGAAAAGACTTGTAATTTCAAGTGGAGCCTTACTTCAATTATGTTGTCATTGTCAGGTGCCGTTGAGTGAATTTCAATTCATAGCAACCCCAAGCAATGGCGCAGAACTGCCCCATCAGGTTTTCTATGCTGAAATCTTTACGGGAGCAGACTACCAGTCTTTCTCCCATGGAGCCACTGAGTGGGTTTGAAACACCAACCTTTCACTTAGCAGCTGAGTGCTTAGCCATTGTGCCACCAGGGCTCCTTTCAATTCAGTACAGGCTGCTAATAAAACCCTCCAGACCCAGGGGATGGCAGGCATAGCCCTTGGTTGCAGGAATCTAGGCAGTGCCATGGATCCCTGGAAATGTTTCCATGTGGCCTCGGGAGTCTGCTACATGGACCTCTGCAAGGGCCTGCCTGGTGGATTCGAGAACCCCACAAGGCCCTGGCTGGGCCCGCTGGGCAGCTTGGCTCAGGCTTGGTCCGCTTAGCTCAGCGAGCACGGGACAGGGACCACACGCCCAGGGCACCATACTCCTGTCTCAGACAGTTCGAACCCAGGGTGCGGGTACAGATAAGAAAGGGGTATCTGGTCAGATCTGAGTGCTCTGAATAGCATGACTGTCCTGGTTCCTCAGTGGCAAAGAGCCAGTGGGGCTTTCTTCAGTCTGGTTGGAGTCCTCAAAATCTCCCATCAGTCTCCTCAGAATCACCTGTACCAGCAGCATCACCTGTCTGGGAGCTTATTAGCAATGCAGATTCTCAGGTCCTACTGGGACCCACTGAATCACAATCTCTGGGCGTGGGGCTCAGAAGCCTGTGGTTTAACAAGTCCTCCTGGTGGTTCTGCTGTGCATGGAAGTGTGAGAATCACGCACTCCCCACCTGAAAAATCATTCAGTGGCTCCATGCTATTCCAACGGTGGGTCTCACACATTGAATTCACCTGTAGGGGCTGTTTTAAAATGCATATTCTTGGGCACACGCCTTGCAATTCTGATTCAGTGGATGGCGGAGCGGTCCCGGGTGAATCTGCTGTGTGGCTCTCAGGCCCATTCTGAGCTGCCCTCTGTCACATGTGACTGTGAGGCTACACGTCACCCCTTTCATCTGTCAGCCAGGTATCTGTGATCTGCTTCATCGCCTTCTCTATTCCTCAAACATGTATATCTTTGTGCCTGCCACTTCCTGGGTCTATAACGTCCTTCTTGACTTTACCTCTCTCTCTCAAATCCCTATTCCATACTTCGAGGCTCAGCTCAGAGATCACCTCCTCTTGAAGCCTCTCTTTTCTTTCCTCCCCATTCCCGCCCTGCCAAGCTCACATTTGTTTTTGCTCAAGTCCACAATATTATAGTCAATTGTTGCTACCTGCCATCAAGTTGGCCTGGAGATCCCACACCACAGAACAAAAATCTACCCCAACCTGTGCCATTCCTGTGATCCATTGTAGGTTGACGTTGTGATCCATAGGGTTCTCACTCAGAAGCAGATCACCAGGCCCTTGTCCCTAGTCCACCTGTCTGGAAACTCTGCTGAAACCTGCTTAACAGCACAGCAACATGCAAGCCTCATGGTGGTGGCTGTGCTGGCTGGGCATCGAACTCGGGTCTCCCGCATAGAAGGCAAGAAATCTACCACTGAACCACCACTACCCTGCACCCACCTCCCCCCGCCCAAGTCGTAGGCCCAGCTATTGTGAAGACAGGGACTGTCCTATGCATCTCTGGTTCTCCAGGGCCTGGAACTCAGCAAGAGATTAGTCCTTGTTTGTAGGCATTTCAATTTATTTCAATTCAACTCAATTCATGTCAGCACAGGAAAGAGCCCTGTGGAGCCCCCCATGAACACCAATACACAGAAACTCAGCCTCAGGAGAGCCCTGTGTGGAGGGCGCCCACTCACCTACAAAGCATGATAACTTGTGTTCACACGAAGCATTACTCAGCTTGGGCCCCAAGCTCGGCCTCCACCTAGGTTTCCGGTGATTGTTTCCTCTGCCCCGCCCTTTGGAGGCCCCTCCCTGCCCAGCCCCCAAGGACACTCATCTCTGAACATTGCCCCAAGATGGAAGTGGAACCTGCTCTGGTGAGTATGGTAACCGACACGTCACAGGGTTAGCTAGCTTCCTTCACACTGAGCCCTTTGTCTCCCAGCCTCCCTCATGACTGATGTAACGGGCTAAGAGCAAGCTGAACCGAATGGGCCTACAGCATGGGTCACCCAGTCCACCGGGACTCACTGGCAGGCACCCACAGGCACAGACTACTGACTGGCTAAGTCTCCATGCAGAAACAGCACAGGAGCTGTTAGTCACAAGCCTGGACGCCCTGGGTACAAAGCCACTCCCAGCAGTGACGTTACAGTGACCCAGGTGAGGATCCAGTCAAGTGGGCCTGGGCTGTCCTGTGTGTCACAAATAGCAAAATGGTGCAGAAAGATGGCTGAGTCTCCACAAACCGCAAGTCCAGGGTGCTTCCTGTAGTGCCTGTGGCTGGAAGGTGCAGTCCCTGCACCTGGAGACTTTAAGCTGGCAGAGCCACGGGAGAGGTCTGCAAGCAGCCTCAGTGTGCCTCCCTCCTCCTGCTGCGTCTGAAAAACAAAGGAGACAGTGATCCTTCAGGACCTCTGAGTCGGTTCCCCACCAGGGTGTGGAGGGCACAGCTGGACAGAGGCCGCAGGGCTGAGGGCCCAGTTGCCTTCAAACTGACTCTAATGGTGACCCCATGGTGTCGAGTAGAACTGTGCTTCACAAGGTTCTCAATGGCTCATTTTTTTGGAATTGGGAGCCAGGTCTTTCTTCCAAGGTCTTATTATAAAGGACTCTTTATGCTACTCTTTTGAGTACAAATATTTCATACTATAAAAGACCCAGAGAATCCCCCTTCACTTTCTCCCACAGAGAAACAAATGGAAAAGTCTAGGATTGGGGTTCAAAGTTTGTAATATTGGTCCATTCTGTGCTTCCCAAAGGAAAGACAGCTTCTGCGCCTCCGTATTGGGATTTAGTCAGACCTTCAGGCTTTTGGTGAGAATCTGGCTTAAGAAGAAATGCAAAAAACTAGTCATGCTCCATGAAAAAAAGCAGAGAAATCAAAGACAAAGATTCATCTGCAAAGAATTGGAGGTATTTGCTTTGTAATTGAATCAGCTTCCCCATATTCTCATTCATTCTTTCATTCACTCAACTAATATTTATTAAGTGCCAACTGTGTGCCATGACTTTGACTGGGAGCTGTGGCTCCCAGGGTGAGCATGATGTCGTCCTTGTTCTCATGGAACGTACAGAGGAGTAGGGGAGGAAAAGCCCAGTCCCGCTGATGATACCAGTGGAATGAAGCACTCTACGGGGGTATTCTTGGAATAAAGACACCTGACCTAGCCTGTAGACACCTTGGAATCTGAGAGCGCTTGCAAGGCTTAAAAAATAAATAAGGGGGGGATGGGAGGATAGAGAGAGAGGGAAGCCGGCAAAATTGTCAAGAAAGGAGAGACTGAAAGGGCTGACTCAAGACGGGGAGAGTAAGTGGGAGTAGGGAGTGAGATGTATGTAAACTTATATGTGACAGACTGATTGGATTTGTAAACGTTCACTTGAAGCTTAATAAAAGTTATTATAAAAAAAAAAAAAAAACACAGGTTAAAAAAATAAATAAATAAATAAATAAGGCCACACCTTTACCAAGTAATGGAAACCCTGGTGGCATAGTGGTCAAGAGCTATGGCTGCTAACCAGGAGGTCTGCAGTTCAAATTCACCAGGCATTCCTTGGAAACCTTATGAGGCAGTTTTACTCTGTCCTATATTGGATCGCTATGAGTCAGAATCGATTCAATGGCAGTGGGTTTTTTTTTTTTTTTTTTTTTACTAGGGTTGCTATGAGTCGGAATCGACTCGACGGCAACGGATTTTTGGTTTTACTGAGTAACAGAAGTGAACATCACCAGTAATGGGACAAACCAACAGCATGTGACTCTCGAGATGAGGCACTAGGAAGGGCAGTGTCCCTTCTGTGCCTGTCCTGCCCAAAGGACATGAGCTGAACGTGATCAGGAGGAAAGAGCACATAAGAGCCAATCAGGAGACAGCCTGAAAAACAGCCAGCCTGCACTCTTCAAGAGGAGGTGTTTCAGACAAAAGGAGACTAAACACAGACGTGTTGGCTAAACACAATGAATGATACCGGACTGAATCCTGGACCAGGGTCTCCATCTAGGGAGAGACAGAGGTGCAGAGGGAACCAGCATGGCATGTGCAGGGAACATGCAGTGCACCTGGAGGAGGGCTAGGGAGAGCTCAGGCCAAAAAGAGGCAAAGATTCCAGGTTCTGGTCTCATCCTGCAGGCTGTGGGAACCGCTGACATGATCACCGAGCGAGGACACCAGGCTCAGAACCCCACTTCGCAAGGATCCCAGCAGCAGTCGTGGATGGTGGGCTTGAAGGGACTAGAATGGCAGCTGCGAGACTCAGTCAGTTGTTGTGGCACTTCAGGCAACACCAGTCCGTGGTGACAACTGGCAGTTGTCAATGCTTAAACATGCCAGGAACTGAGCTCACAGCTTGCTTACATTCACGATGAGGTCCAGCAGTAGGGCAGGGGCAACAGGGCTGGAAAAGACTACACGGAAGAAATGGTTCAGAGGATGATGGTTCCCTGTGGGCAGTGATGGCACTGAGACAGAAATGCTGAAGGAGAAGGTGGTTTAGGAAACTGATAATTCACATGTTGGGTCTCAGGTGCCTTTGGGACATCAGGGTGAAGATGCCCGTGGGGGGTTTGGCTGGATGGCTTGGTGCTCCGGGAGAGATCCAGGGCTTACAGTAGAGCAGATGAGCATGAGCCCTGGAGTCAAGCTGCCTGGATCCAAATTCTGGGGCTTTCTCTTACTAGCTGGGTGACCTTGGGCAAGGTACTTCTACTTTCTATACCTCAGTTTCCTTAACTATAAAATGATATTGAAACCTATCTAGAATAGGGTTGGTTGCCCTGAGAACTAAATGAGTTAATGTAAGTAAAATGTGTCAAGTGCCTGGATCAGGAAAAGGGCATCAGTTTCAGCCGTGGGCCCCTCGGGCATGGGACAATAGGGGAAGAAATAGAAGGCAGGGGACACGTGACACAGTCCCACATCTGGACAAGGAAAAGGAGGCCTGCTGGGAGCCAGCGGGCCACTGTGTCCCCACACGCGCTGGCGAGGGCCCCCTGGGTGTCAGCAGTGCAGACTGCTTCCTTATCGTTCTGTCACGCAGCGCCTCAGGTGGGACCCCTTTCCCCCCAGTAATGACTGCAGTGTGGCTGTGGAAACACTTGTGAGGCTTCTAAAAATGCAGATTCCTGAGCCCCACCTTAGAGCTAGTCAGAATCTCAGGGGTGACGCCCGGAACTCTGCACTGTAAGCCAGCCCCTCCCCTCCTAAACCCTACGGGCCGTGAAGCTTGAGAATGCTGCCTGAGAGCAAGAAATCACTGTTGAAGCAGGGCAGTCTGGAGGGAGAAAACGGCAATTATTTTCATTTATCTCTAGTCGTCATTGTGGCTCCTTTAATTTATATAACCCAATCAAGTGTGTAAGGTTTTAAATGGCCAGACAATGCCCATCATCCCATCAGTTTTTCCTCGAGGTGGTTATTACTGCTTTTTACCTTAACCTGGATAAAGAACTTTTGACAACGAAATGACAGCTCTCTTCAAATACACAAAGATTTAATTTTTACCTAAGAATATCTGAGAGCAGAACTAGGGCAAAGACAAGAAGGAAGTAGATCTGGGTTCAAGAAAGGAGCAAACTAATAGTGGAGCTGTGCAGAGGATGGGCCCCTGGCCAGGTGGAGATGGCCCACAGGGGCTTACATGGCAGGTCCTGTGTGGCCTGAAAAGCTGGACCGGATGACTCTTAGGATTTTTACGAGTGCTATGGTTGTGAACCAAAGGGTTGGCAGTTCAAATCCGCCAGGTGCTCCTTGGAAATTCTATGGGGCAGTTCTAATCTGTCCTTTAGGGGTGTTATGAGTTGGAATTGACTCGACAGCACTGGGTTTGGTTTTTTGTTTGGACGAGACTCCATTAAGTAAGGAAAAAAAATGAGGGCACCTTTTAAACAGAATTTCACAGTTCTGGAAAAAAGGTCGCTGCTGGTGGTGTTTTGTAGGTTGACAAATGAACACTGTATGTAATGAGGAAAATTAAACATTCTTTGTGATGAAAATTCAAAGACTTTTCTGGGCTAGGCACTGGAATTCGCTTTTTTAAAATGTAGTATCTTAAAAATACAACAAAACGCCTGACCCACAGTGATGGCTATGAGTTAGCTAATAAATCCAGTCACTATCACATTAACGCCATTTTACAGATGAAGAAGCTGGCTGAGAAACGTTAGGTGACTTGTTCAAGGTTATCCAATCATTAGGTGGGTGAATCTTGATTCAAACAAGGCTGACCTCAACAGCTCCTAACCACTATGCTGCGCTGATGTCCCGTGAGTGAAGGTACTAGCCCAACGTAAACCCTCAAGGACATCTGGGTGGACCCTTCGTAGGGAAGGTGGAGTGGCTGGCTGGCTTTCCTCTCAGACGGTTTCTCTTTTGGGAGACAAGATGCATCTAGAGAGCACATTCTGAGCGTGGTCGGCTACCTCTCCATGGACCCAGAGGGTGTCTTACACCGTGAATCCTTCTACTGACATAAACCATCAGACTAACTAAAAAAAAACAAAAAGCCAAGATTATTCCATTGACGTTTTGTGAAAAGCACCATTTTTCACCTTTTTTGACAGGAGGTGGAGCAGAGGCATTCAGAAGCTGGTTAGTAGCTTTGGCTGGAGCTGGCAGTTTACTTTAGGAGGCAGCAATTCTGAGCTCACCACCCTCTTCCTCTTCTCACCCCTTCTCCACCTTTCAGCAATGCCAAGCAGCGGCTCTGGGAATGGCGTGTTGTCACTGCTGTACCACCCACAGAGCAGCAGAGGGCAGCAAAACACACTCATGCAGACAAGTATTAAGGAAGTCGACTCGACTGCAGTTGTGTTTTGGTCGGGGACACTGCACAAGGCGCAGTGGGTAAGTGCTCAGCTGCTAGCGGAAAGGCTGGTGGTTTGAACCCGCGGGATAACGGTGTGGCAGTCTGCTTCCATAAAGATTACAGCCCTGGAAACGCTGTGAGGCCGGTCTACTCTGTACTATAGGGTCACTGTGAGTTGGAATCGACTTGCTGCCCATGGGTTTGGTTTGGGGCTTTGGGGGACACTGGTTATGCTTTAAAATGTTTTTATATCATTTGGAGAATTCTTGCAGAAAAGGAGTATTACTGATTTAAAATTATGAAACCAAGGACACGGAAGAAAGTACAAATTATTACCTTAAAAGAAACTTAGTAATAATTTTTTTTTTAATTCCTAATGACACCAATGACACCAGTCTCCTGACTTTAAACACTACTTTGAGGGGGGTTTGAACTTGTATAGCTTTCCTTGGTCTTTTTCCTCCTGGTGTTCTTGTGGGCAGCTCGTGTGCCTGCGATGGTCTATTTAGTTGTTCCAACTTGGTATAATCTGGAAGCTTGTCATAAATTTCAGGGGAAAACACTGAAGGTTAAGATTCACTCACAATTTAGGAACTTTTCAAGCTGAAGCTACAGCTGTGATGGCCCTCCCATTTCACTTCACCTAAGTCCTGTGCACTCGGCTGCCAGTTTCTTTGGCTTTTGTTTGGTAAATGCTTCCTGGTCTACCTGCAGTTTGCACCCTCTCATTCTTCTATAGAACCCTCACGGAGCAGTCTGCCCCGGAAGCCTGGAAGCTCCCCACCGGAGGCTCCTGTTTGTGAAACCCCAGCAGGGCGATCCAAGCGTTTGCCCCTGGTTTTCAGTGAATGGTGATCAGGAGACCGACCTGGAGAATCCCCATGTTAGGATAGTGGCAACCTAACCACAGCAGGCTCTGGAAACAAACAGAAGGCGCGATCTGAACCTCAGCTTGGCCACTTAACAGCTGAGTGGGTTTGACCATGTTATTCATCATCTTTGTATTCAATTTCCTCATATGCACAGTGGGGATGGCCTACTTCACCATATGGTCGTGCTGATAATCCTATTCATTAAACACCTACCATGTGCCAGGCGCTGTGTTAAGACTTGGTGATATGGTGACTGAAACGCAAGTCTTGCTGTTGTGAAGCTTACATTACAAAAGGGGTGACAGGTGATGGAACAGGGTCATTTCAGGTCCTGGTGGTGCAGCAGGCAGCTCAGGATGAGGTGAACAGGTCGGAAAGGCTCAAATTGCAGCCCAGGGGCTGTGGGTGGTGGGCGGAGGGAGCTGCTGCAGAGGTCCTGATGCTGAAAGGCACTGGCAGGCTGGGGCATCAGCAAGGTGGCTGGGTGGGTGAGGGAAGGCCAGGAGGTCAGTGCAAGGACAAAGGGCAAGAGGCAGGTGAGGGCAGATTCTGAGGGCCACATAGGCAGTCTCAATTCTCACCTGAGTGCAGTCAGAAGCCAGAAGAAGTAAGGCATGATTGATTTATGTTTAAAATGAATCATGGGGCTGCTGTGTGGATAAGGACCAGGAGCATACAATACGCTCAACACCGGCCTCCCATCAACCACACAGTAGATACAGGAAGTTCACTACTTTCATAACAACAAACAGGGAGTTTGTGCTCCTTTAAAGGAAAAATACTTTTAAGCGTTTTCTATTACAGTAAAGCCTGTGAAAGCCGGAACCTATGTAAGGTAGAAGCCTGTCAAAGGAGAACACAGGTATTTTCCACAAAATAGAGAGCAACAGGAAAGTGGTGACCATACCTTGTCAAAGATGGAACACTTTTGAGGCTGGGGAAAACAAAGTCACTTCGAGTTCTGGCCCAAAGGCTTCGCTGTCATCATCTGTGTTGACTTTAAGTATGTAGAGGGACGATACACCTAAGTCTTAAAAAAACTGGCTCATTCTCTTCCTGGGCTACAGAAAAGCTATCTCGCCACTGTGATTATTATGCTCATTGTAGGAGTCTCAGGTAAATTTAACACTTGCATTTATTTCTTTCATTATAAAAGTAATGTAAGCACATTACAAACATTTTGAAAAGGGAAAAATAAAAATTCCACCACCCTAGCATAAAAACTGCTTCAGCATTTTAGCATTTCCATTTAGACTTCAGATGAATCTGAAATTTACTTAACACTGAGAGTCTGAAGCACTGTAGAGAAGAAATGAAAACACTGGTTCTTACTGCATTAGATATTGTTTTGATTCTTCAAAGCATTTTTTCCTTTCAGCCAAAAAAATTGAAAACATTACATAGTCACAAAGATTAAATCTCCCAAGTTTGCACAGCCTTTAACCAAAAGTTACTTGATAGAACACATTTAATTCTGCCGCTCAAAATAAAACCCTAAAGAGAAGAAAGCTCCAGCTGTGACTGACTCATTGAGTGAAGACCAAGGAAGTGAAATCGAAGAGCCATCTCTGCTTGCTTAAAGCAGTGTAAGCTTTCAGGTTATCCAGTCTACGCCACCACTGGAAACCCAAACTCTCCACAGGCTGTGTGTTTGCAGGGAAGGAGAGGTGTCTTATGACCATTATCTGAAAAGTAAACTAGCTAACTGCCAGACATGCAAAATTTGTCTTAAATTGCCTTTATTTTAAAACACACTTCAAAATTTGAATTGTCCAAATTTTATATGCAGAAAAAATGTCTGAACTTCTTTCCAACTTCCAGGGGCAATTAAGATCAAAATTGTGGCTTTTCATTTTTCCTTTTCTTGTTTATCCACTTAATTTTTTATATTCACTTTACGGTTCTCATCTTCAAGACCTAGCAGTAATATGGCACTGGCACTTTAGCGAACATTTCATATCACATGTAAGTACTTTCAAGATCAGCTGTAATTAAGGCATACATAAGATGGATCTGCCAGGACAGCAAGTGTCCTGGACCAGTTTAAGCGGTAGGTCAGATGATGGAAACAACCGAGGAAGAAAAGTGCTCACGTACACCTTGGGTTCACCATACTGGATACTCACAGAGTGGGGACATTCTTCACAGCTGCACAGGGGTTTTATGAATTCACTACCCCGACGCTCATTAGTCAACCCCAAGACAGCCAAATAGCATTATCATAGTCACCAGATAAAATCTCACACTGCAGAAAAAAGTTTCGTCGTTAACGAACGTGACTGAAACCCATGGCCGGAAATCACACTTCCACTGTGCAGGCACCAGAATTAAAACAGCAAACCCAAATTTCTCTGCAGTCAATTAGGGAAAAGAAAAATATTTTGAACCAGAGGTATTTTGCCCCTACCACACTCACCCCTAATTACCTCCTGCACGAGAAATCCGATTTTGTCAAGGTTCTGTAAATTCTCAGATTTTGATGTGAGGAGTGGAGAGAAGTGAACCGTCATTCACGGCAGAGCTAGAATCAGTAAGTGCTCATCAAATACCTCCGCGCAGAGCGCTGTTCCAGGGGCCCTTCAGGATTCAATCGTGGACAAACGGGAGTCATGTTACTCAGCAGCAACAGGAAGTTAGATGGGGGAGCTTTATGGAGGGAAACAAACATCTTAGATGCTGAGTTTGGGGTTACAATAAAAAGGAGAAGTGAAGATGAACCACAGGCCGTTAGAATGACACTAAGATTACTTCTTCTCCCAAGTCTTCAGAGAGGAGCAATGAGTCAGGAGCCTCATGAGTGTGGGGCTTGTTAACAAGAGACAAGCAGGTAAGAACAGGGTCTGAGAAGCACAGAGGGATTTCAGGCTGGTGGTCAAGCGTGTTAAATGTACAGGGCCTGGGCACCAACACTGAAGGCGGCTCTGGCAAGTCTATACTGAGCCACTGGATCCTGGGAGAGCAGGCTTTTGGAGACAGAAGCTAAACTGAAGAAAATTTAAAAGATCGAAAGCCTGGTAAAGAAAAGGAAGCCATAGCACAGCAGCTATTTTGACAAAGGAAAAACAAGCAAACACAGGAACACAGCTAGAGGCAAAAGGATCCTGCAGAAGATTCAAACAGGAAGGTTTCTTACAGGTGAGCACCAACAGAAAGAACCAGAGAGGGAGAGGACGATGGGAAAGGAGGTACAAATCTGGAGAGAAGTCTCTCAGGAATCTGAAAGAGGCAGGAACTGGTGACAGCGAATGAGAGGGTCAACCACAAAGACAGCCACAGCGCTGAGCTCCTGGGCCAGACCACAGTCAGCACAGCATACCTCTCACTGTGCAGACGCGACCAAGAGCCCCACACGCAGGGTTAGTCCTGGAAACCAGACCTATTAGGCCATCGTAGTCATCAGTGGGTGACAGTTTCTTACTGATGCATCCTGCAATCAGGGCACTTCTAGGCAGGGGCCTTTAGTTTATGCTGGGTATGTATTTTTTCAGGTGGAATTCAAGTAAGGAAAAAGTCAAGATAAAACATGCCCGTTTATCTGCAGACTGCTTAAGAGCTTATGTTCCACTGAACAGAGACTATAAAGAGTGCCATCAGACTGTAGGGCCAAACTTGAAACACATGCAACTCTAATGAGTAACTACTTGGCAGCAGAGTTCAAGGGGGATGAAATCTTGTTCTCTTATGTACTGAGGACCCAACTGCTTTAACCCAGGTGTCCTCTTGAAAGAGCCATTATCCAGGGTGAGCTTGACTTCTGACTGCATTAAAGAAATATGCAGAGCACCAGGATATAAAATACCAGGCAACCCCTAAGTGCTGTGATTGTATTTTGAGTATAAATGTGAAGGTGCTCCCTGTCAGAGCACTTAATAGACCTTATTCCAATAGAGCTGGAAATAGCAAGGGACCCAATCTGAGGAGTCAGGTGACTCTGGGCTCCCCGAGGCTGCTTCATTACTGACAACGGGGTGGTGCAGGGCAGCTGTCAGGACCCAGTGAGACTGTATGTGAAAGAGCACAGAGCAGACGCCTGACACAAATCTGCTGAGTCCGACACTACTCTAGACTGAAGCATTTCTCAAACTCCTTTTCTCCTTAAGCACCTATTTTGACAAATGTGACCAAGATGGGTGATCAGACTGGTACGATTTCTCAAAAAAAAAACCTAACTATGCAGAAATAGGACCAATTTGCCTTGGGTTGCTCATGGTCTGGTGCTAAAATTCTGAGGTGAGTTTCAAAAACGCTGTGGGCAGCAATGGCGTCATTGGGAAATGAGTGGCCTTGTCAAGTGTCCTGAAAGACTGTTCCCAACTGGGTGTGCAGGCTCTAACAGGTTTCTTACAAAAATGACCCTGCTGGCCTGATGACTCTGGTCACACTTCATTATTAAATCCAGTGCCAGCCATCTTACATACCCATCTTAAAACTTGTATTCTTTAGTTAAAAAAACACTACTTAGCTTGCATATTCAGTAGAATTCAACTACTTTTCCACAATGAAGTCCCAAAAGGACCATATACACTCCTCCCCCTTATGCTCCATGGGATAACAAGCAGCATGTTATCACATTCATGTTCTTACACTATGGTACTTTACCACAGTAACAGCAACCACTTGCTGTGTGCAGGCAACGTTCTGAGCACATTACACATACTAAATCCTAACAATCCTATGCCCCATGGGGCAGTTCTACTCTGTCCTACAGGGTCACTGAGTTGGAATCGACTCGACAGAATGGGTAACAACCCTGTGAAGCAGGCCCCCAAACCGAAGCACGGTTAGGTCATGTAACTTGCCTCCAACTAAGAGGGAGCTGGGATTTGAAGACACCAGAGTCCACGCTATCCCTTAGTTGTTTCCTTTTGCTATGTAAACAATTAGATTTGAAAGGAAGAATCAGTAACACTTTATTAAGGGTGTGCAGGTAACAAAATTGGACAATTTAGGACTGACATCTCCACTATCACTCAATTTACAAACAACACACAAAGACTGGAGATTAGCTGCCTTCCAAAGGTCACTGTCAGTAGTGCCCAGAGGTCTCCAGACTTCCAGGCTAGCATGCTAGACTACTGTCCAACCTCACAGGCTTACAAACTGGGCAGGGCAGAGTGCCAACAACACTGGGTTAGCACCAGGAATATTTCTGAACCACACCAATCACATGGAATAATGGCAAATGAAAACCTGCCCACATTTCTTTTCTTTCTTTAAAAAACAGCAATGGGTTTCCACATTACGATCATGTACTGTAAGCTGGGGATAAAAGACATAGAGCTCCCAGGCTAGCAGAGGGAGACAGACATGTCTACAAGGTGTCAGATTGTCACAACTGCCATGACAGAAATCAGCATAAGGGACACTAGGGGGACAATGGGAGGCACGGTCAAATCATCTTTGTGATTTATGGACTTTGTTTTCTAGGGGTACTGAATTTTCTCAGGCCCCATTATGCCTGAGAGAAAGCCATATTTGAATGGATGTCTAGTCTTCCTGAGAGCTAGACATCCATTCAAATATGAAGACGAGACAGAAGACTTACCTGTAATCCCAGCTCTACCACTATGGGCTTATATAATCCAAGGGCGAACACTCATCTCTGACATACAGACGAATCCTTCAACTCTTTAAAAACTCAAAAACCTAATTAACCTATTAAATCTACCTTGAAGAAAATGTTTTTAAAGACCGTGATTCTATTAGTCAATGGGACATATAAAGAACTGTCATTAATAGAGATTAAACAGTGTACTATGGATAACTGAATAATCACGTAACAAAAACAAAACATCAAATGTCAAATAACTAAATATTCATACCATAAACATTAACACACAAATCAATTTATGGTAGTTCAATAATGGGGTTTGATAGTGTTGTGGAGTTAACTGAAAGAACCCTGGTGGTGCAGTGGTTAAAGCGCTTGGCTGCGAACCAGAAGGTTGGTGGTTCAAACCCACCAGCTGCTCCATGGGAGAACGATGTGGCAGCCTTCTTCTGTAAAGATTTACAGCCTTGGACACGCTATGGGGCAGTTCTACTCTGACCTACAGAATTGACTCGATGGCAGTGGGCTTGGTTTGGGTGGGTGGGGGTAAACTGGTATTTATATGCTACTGTACAGTAAATGAAAACCCTGGTGGCGTAGTGGTTAAGTGCTACGGCTGCTAACCAAAGGGTTGGCAGTGCTCAACAGCACTGGGTTTGGTTTGGGTTTGGTAGAGTAAACATGCAGTACATTCAGTACTGAGGTTATCTGAGCTTTCCGGTTGCTGGATTCTGGAACAGAAAGTATTAATGAACTGCTCAAATGCTTAATTCTATAAAACTTCCACCTGAAACACGGTGCAGGGGAAAGAACATGTGAGTTTCAGAATAAGCCCTGACTCCATATTTGATGTGTCACCTTGAGCAAGCGCCTGAAACTCAGCAGGTTTTGTTATCCATCTATAAAAGAAGAACCGTATCACCTTCCTTCAGTGGGTTGTTGTGAAGGTTTATGGGATAATGAATGGAAAGGGCCATGACACAGAGCACACAAAGCTGATGTTTAATAAATGAGTTCCCTTCTCACTGCTTTCTAAGAGCAGTTCAATGGTACCCAAACCTAAGAGCTATATTCCTGAAGAATTCTAAAATCTAAAAAAGAAAAAATCAGCCCCTGAAATTAAGATGATGTAATTACTGTAAAGTCCACGCTTTTGTGTAAATGAAAAACACACAAATACTATTAAAGTTCATTAAAAAGTCCTCAAGAACTTATTACCCACATGTTTTTAAGCTAGTTCTTAAGTTTTGTTTGTCCTTCCTAATATCCTCTAAGGATGATGTTCTTATAGACACACAGACCACCCTAGCAGCCAAACCTAATCTTCCACTTGTTCTAGTAACAGGGGTCTTATTTGTGCCAGGCTGCTCTTCACTACACCAGGGACAGTGGTTCAAAGCAGGGTTTTATTCAATAAAAGTAGAGCAAATACACTGATTTTAGCTCTACAGGTATAAATGATGCCACCCAAAGCTGTGGTAAATTACTTAAATTATTTCACTATTCAAACGCACTAACCAGGAACATTTTCCTTTATACCAAGGGTATGGAGATCACTGTACTAGAAAAGATGAACGCTATAAGGGGCCTTACATATTATTACATTCATTTACTGTGCCACTAAAATAACACAAACCACTTAAAGGCTTCAGTGCACATCACTGTCCCTCCTTTCCCCAAGAGCCAAAATACAATTTCAGTTTACTTCACTGCAAATAGGCCTTTTAGGCACCTGCTTTTAAATATTTTCTGTAAGGATTAAATTTGCCTTTCCCTCCTATCAAAGTCATTATTTTCTGAATTTAAGATAGAAGATCTCATTAAAGTCAATTTAATGTTCCTTTCCTTCTGATTTCTACGTTTCCTTAGGTTTCTAAGTTTGAGGTCCCATTTTTTCCCATTCCCCCTCCTGAGACAGTACGAGGGGGCAGGACCAGTCTTAAAAGCCACTTGCTGTGTAAGACCGACCACCGTGAGTAATGAAGCTACACAACCAGGACAGATCCATGCTTTATGAAAACATTATCCTCACATATCAGAGAAACACGTATGATACACAAGATCCTTAGGTTCATTTTACAGATTATGAAACCAACCCGCTCAAAAGATGAATTCTGAAACCATGGTGGTATAGCAGAAGAATATATCAAAACAAACAAAAAATTCATTCAAATATTTACATTTTAAAAAGTCATTAAAAAACAGGCTACTTATAAGTGTGCTTGAACAAACCATGTGTGGAACTAAATTCCATTCATTATGGAGTTAGTTTCTGCTAACTACTTATTGATGCTACAGTAGACTCCCGGCATCTGTAGATTTAAGAGTTTTCAACTGTTCCCAATCTATACTTAAAAAAAAAAAAAAAAAAGAGAATGAGAGAGGTGATAAATTCTACATGTCTGAGGCACTGGTCTGAGCCTCAGAGGTGGAAGGGCTGCCACGTAAGGCTCACAGAGGAGAGGGGCTGGTGGCTGTAACTCAGTGTGGCTTGGCCATTGCCTGCTTGCTACCAGGTAGTCAATAAAACTCTCTAGAGGCCATTTACATTTTGTAATTATATACGTCTCTGCATCACATCCTAGTAGTTTCACCAATTTGGACATCTACAAAAATATTTTAGAATACATTCCTTGAGAAAGTGGAGGGTCTCACATTGCATTAAACAAGCCATGCAATTTCTTACAGCTCAAAAAGCTTTTTCAAAATGAACCACTGATCACAGAGCCCAGTTAAAAACTCAAACACTTCATATACGGGTATAGACAGTTAACAGTCTAGCAATGTCAATATAGGTAATTTGACGTCTCAGCCCCTCCTTGCAAAGTGATTAAGAACCATGGAATAATTTCTATTCTATCGTCATTGGCTCTGGCTCAGATAGGTGGGGATTACAGGGAGAAGGAGAATAAACAGGTCAGGAATTCAACAGACACATTTCCTTAAAAATATATGTGAGAGAATATGGCTTAAAGACAGAGGGTTTTTCCCTCTTCTTTGTTCTTACTATTTTACTTAATCCTTTATTCAGAGTAAACAATTTACCACCCACAGCAAGAGTATAACTCTAAGAGGATTTTATGGAGTTCAATTTAATTCTGATTCTGAGGATCTTAAGTGCTTACATTTTTAGAATTTTTCAGATGAACTAAAAAAAGTTCATGCCACACCTGAAATACCCAAAGGATTAGATAAAAACAATTAGTTAACAACAACAACAAAAAAAATCAAAGTCATTGCCTTTCTAGATTAGAATTAGTTGGAATATATCTTTAGCCTTGTAACTTGACATTCTGCTTAGTCTGTAGACCACTGCGATTTTTTAAAAGCAAGGTTTCTAACAGGGAGAGAAAACTTGTCTCTTTAAAAAAACACTACGTAGGTCTGCCATCATTTCAGAGCTATCCTCTGGGTCAAAACCAGAACAACGATGGACAACACCACTCAGTCTGCACAGGTACTATTTTCCTTTTGTTAAAAAAGGAGGGTGGGGTTGAGTTTTAGATATCAAAGTCAGCTGAATTTTCATGTTTCACAATTTTGTTGCTAAAGGTCCCCAAATTCCTTGAGCTCATTTGCGACGTTTTCTGAATGTGCGCATTATAGTAAACAGCAGCAAAATACCAAAACAACCCTATTGCTAAAAAGTAGCTACTCCTGCCTGCGCCTTTAGAATACTACTTGTGAAACAGCCACAATGACAACAGAATGCTATCTGGTGCCATCAATGGGGATGTGAACTATTCTGAAGAAGAAATACATTATTTTCTTTAAAACAGTCTAAAGAATGACATCTATGATCATACTGGGCAAATAGTCACTGAGTTTGGTGGGGAGGGAATATCAGAAAATGTCAATAAGGACGAGACAACAGCATTATGCTGAGTATTCTAAAGGCATTCAAGGAGTTCAACAACGATTCTGGTTAAGACCAACTGCTCACATACATTCACACGCACACACATAGATTTTAATGGTTTTAAAAAAACCAAATTTGTTACTTCAGAAAAATGAATGCAGTGCACTTTCAGCAATATTATCGCCACAGACTCTGATTGCTCAGTCCACACAGAAGTAGCAGGTGCCTTCTGTGGTGATATGGCTTCGCTGCACTAATTCCCATCAGGCCGAAAAACATTAGGGCAGGTTAAGTAAAGACTGAACGGTCGCACAAAGGAACATTTACTCATCAGATCCCACCGATCTCTTCTGTGCCCGCTTCCTGGGCAACCTTCTTGGTGATGCTTTATCTGAAAGAAATGAAAAAGTTTTAAGCTTGCCTGACTATTGTATACATGTTGGACTTAAAAGATATTTAAAAAGTATTTTCTTCAACTTCTAAGTTAAACATACACATGCAAGAATACCACCTAATAATAAATGCTTCTTACCTAGCTATAAGTTTTTAAAATAACCTTTCAAGAAGTAACTCCCATTAAAATGAAACATTTTTGTAACAGGAAGGAAAAGATCTAATTCTGGTTACTGTAATGTTGAAGACACCATGCAAAAACTTCAATTCTATAATTTAATGTTTATACTTGCATAAGTAAACACTTTTAGGAATAGTTTAAAAGGTATAAAATTTGCAGCTCAAAACTTTTATGTTGGTTGCAAATTAAAGACTCAATATTTACAAACACAATCATGCAGTTTTCTTAATTTTTTGCAATTTTACAAATTTACCTGGAATAAGCAGGATAAAGGAAATGAGACAATATTTCTATACTAAGACCATCCTACATATACAAGCACTGTCTTTTTACCTCTCTCCCTTTATCTCCTATGCTGAATTCTTACTGGCGTCTATTGACCAGAAACCATCAGTTCTACTTTTATCCAATATGAGGAGCCATCTGTAAGTTTCATTAAAAAGTGAAGGACTGAAAAAAGATGTTTACACCGAATTTTGGGGGCTCATGGAAACCCTGGTGGCGTAGTGGTTAAGTGCTACAGCTGCTAACCAAAGGGCTGGCAGTTCAAATTCACCAGGTGCTCCTTGGAAACCCTATGGGGCAGTTCTACTCCATCCTATAGGGTCGCTATGAGTCGGAATCAACTCAATGGCAATGGGTCAATGGGTGGATGGGGTTCATTTGTAAGCATTTCCTGAATAATGATAGGAAAGATAAAAAAGCTACCCAAAACATCTTTATTTCTATTTTTCAAACACTATACCTATATTTAAAATATATATAGTAAATGTTTATCAAAAAAGAATAAAAATTCTGCTTAAACGAATAGTCTGCTTAAGAGTTAGTTAAGACTGAGTCCATAAATCACATGAAAATTGACCTCAATACTCTATTAAACAGATTAGTAATAGGTGGGCTACAGGGGGTTTTTGAACTTGACTAAAACCAAGTTCAAAAGTCTGAGCATGGATGCATTCCTATAATGAAGAAAGTCTCCAACTTTCATCAGATTTTCAAAAAGGTACTTAAAAAAGGCTAAGAACCGCTGCCCTTACACAATTAACCAATCACACACACACACAAAAATAACCAGTATGCTGAATATAATCTCACCTCTGAGGGTTAAAAAAAAAGTACTTCAAAAAGTACTCTAGAATCAAACAGCAATCTGTATGAACATCAACTGTGAACAAGTAGATGTAGAGTGGTGATTACTGACTTCCAACAATTTCAATCACCTGCACATGGAAGTGGGCCTCTGAGGCCCTGCAGCATCCTTTTCAAACACACAGTTAAGGCAGCCAATTCAGCTTACCCTAACAGCGAGTTTAAAAACCTCAATTATCTGGTGTCTAGCACATCAGAGTTTGGAAGCAGACAAATGAGAAACAGAGTAAGGTAGCATTTTGGGGTCATTTAGCTTTTGGGAAAATGGCTCCAAATACCAAACGGTTAAAAAGTGGCACTTTATTTCAGCAAAGGTCAATAACTGATGTGTGTAATGATGCTTCTCAGCTAACAAAAAACAATTCCCTACCTAACACTTCCCCCTAAAACTAAAAAACTGAAAGGAAAAATAAAAATCCAACAAAATATTCAGGACCAAAATATTTTAGCTTTTAAAAGGAAAGCTTAAACTACACAGGAAAACAATCAGTTAAGCACAAGGAAACACGTTGCTCCCAAGATACTGAATAACGGGGTCGACCTGAAGCCTCCGCTCTGCCCACTGAAAGAAGGTTTTCGACATCCACCTACTTCATTACAGTAAAAGCTTAAGTCACTACAACTTTCTCCATTTTTAGAACAAAGGAAACATTTTTAGCAAAACTTAAATTCACTTACATCCTTGTTCTTAGACTGCACAGCCAGTCTAACTTTCTATCCCACCTAGGGAGCAGTACTATATAAATAACTTTTATTAAAGAGATTTAAGTCACAAGTTTTCTAATTAGCCCAAGTTAACAAGAAACTCAAATTATACAAAAGACTTCCTTTTTACAGCTTCTGATTAGGGTTTCCCTATGCACAGATCCCATGCTTTTCTATTAAAATCAGCTAACCTGTCACAGTTAAAGACTTCCAATTGTATGTATTTGCTTTAACTTCCCTAACTTCAGGGATGCTCAGGCACCCTAATGTGAAATGCCAAAGGTATTAGGAAAAAAAATGCTTAGTAATAGGCTCAAACTGTTTCAAACCACCCCTCCTTCCCTTATATTCTGATAAGTGAGATGGAGATGAGAAAGTTCTTGCTATATTAAATGTTGTTGCTAGGTGCCATTGAGTTGGTTCTGACTCATAGCGACCCTACGTGTAACAGAAGGAAATACTACCTGGTCCTGCACTATCCTCACAATTGTTGTTATGCTTGAGCCCCCTGTTGCAGCCACTGTGTTAATCCAACTTATAAAGGGTCTTCCTCTTTTTTGCTGACCCTCTACTTTACCAAGCATGATGTCCTCCTCCAGGGACTGACCCCTCCTGTGTCTTTTGAGTGTCTTTCAATCTGAGGGGCTCATCTTCAGGCACTGTATCATGCAATGCTCTGCTGCTATTCATAAGCTTTTCACTGGCTAACTCCTTTCAGAAGTAGACTGCCAGTTGTTTTTTCCTAGTCGGTCTTAGCCCGGAAGTTCAGTTGAAATCTGTCCACAATGGGTAACCCTGCTAGTATCTGTATGCCGATGGCACAGCTTCCAGCATCACAGCCAACACACAAGCCCCCCCAGTATGACAAAGTGACATTAAGCCTTTTAAACACACTAGTTATTATGCCAGCCCTCTCCAAAGCTAAGTTCACCAAACTTGGAGCCTCCAGAAGCCCTGGTGGCGCAGTGGTGAAGAACCTGGCTGCTAACCAAGAGGTTGGCAGTTCAAATCCACCAGCCACTCCTTGGAAACTCTATGGGGCAGTTCTACTCTGTCCTATAGGGTCACTTTGAGTCAGAATCGACTTCGCAGCAACAGGTTGGAGCCTCTGCTTCCATGCACACCTCCTGCTCCATGATCTTCAAAATTCCCTTGGTTTTCTTCACTCCGCCCTCAAATATGCAAAGTACATGTCCTGTCTTCCAAAGACAATGACTACTTCTTCCTAAGTCACTAGCAACCTGACTCAACTCCTTTAAGAAAGCCACGTTCTAACAAAAAAGGTTTTCAAAGTGTATGTAGTCCATGCAAATTCTTGGGTCCCACCCTAGACCTACTGAATCTGAACCTCTGGAGGTGGGGCCCAGCAATCTGTGTTCAACAAGGCTTCCAGGTGATTCTGATGCATATTAAAGTTTAAGAACCACTGCTCTAAAAAATCAAGCGTAAGAGAAACAATATACAAAAACACACAAAATTAAGCAAAAATATTAATGTTTGTTACATGGGGTCACCATGATTCAATATCAACTCAGCAGCACCTAACAACAATCTGACTCCCTTTTACCTAGAAGGTAAGTCAACTGTCCTTAGCCTAGCACACAAAACCTTGAAAACTCCTTATCGCCAAGCTTTCGGGACATGAACTCCTCCTGTGAATGCCTTCCAAGCTCTCCTGGAGGGACAAGGTCCCTCCTATGGTCTCGTTACTCTGCAGCCAGTTGTAATAAAGCGCCTACCATACTGTAATTATGTTTCAATACCAAGAGCCCACAGGAAGCATTAAAAAAAGATTCAATTTTTTAAACTGGAAAGGACTTGAACAGCCAATTCCCAGGAAATGAAATACTAAATGGTCAGTACATTTAAGTGTGAGGAAGTCCAACCTCATGAGATGCTATTTCCCATTTAACACACTGACAGACTACAACATTTGATAACACTTGAGAATGATTAGCGAGGGTGGAGGAGAAGCAAGCAATATTGTACGCTGTTAAAAACAGAAACTGGTCCTATCTTTTGGAGGGAAGTGTTGACACTTCCCATAAAAACTTAAATATATACAACCTTCGACCTAACTTCCACTTTTAAGAATGTATCCTACAAATTTATACATAAAAATATTAATTACTGTATTTGTAATAGTGAAAAACTGAAAATGACTTAAATATCCTTCCACCTAAAAGAGGTTTACCCTATTAGAACACACATATGTAGGAATACCACGTAGTTATTAAGAGAATGAAGTAAAGGAACATGTCATTAACATAAGGATATCCAGGGCATGAAAAATCAAGTGTGTACAGTAGGATCTCATTTCTGCAAAACACTCACACAGAAACCACAGACATACATGCTTATATACGTATAGAAAATACCTAGAATAATACACAAACTTAACACCAAAGTGGGATTAGTGGAGCCAGGAGACGATCTTAGCTTTTTCACTTCTAGACCGTTTAGTTTTTTACAGTAAGCTCATATGCCTTTTGTAACTTTTTTTAGAAGTTCTTCTACAATTAGAAAAAAAATCCTTTCTACAGATTAATATTTTAGCTAACTGCATATGTAACAGAACTGAAATATATCCGTTAGGTATTAATTTCATGTTTATTCTTTCAAGCTGTAGTGACTAGTTTTTCCAGTAAGCACAATACTAGAAAACCATTCCATCACTCATTAAACTTGATGTATTCACATGCTATAGACAAGAGCCCCCAATACTACTGCAAACACCATTAAAAAAAATTAATTGCCTCACCTCTTCTACTCTGCACTGATGCAACAGGAAAGAAGAGAGACAGGAAAAAGATTAGGAATATAGAGAATTCACACATTTGTAAATAAACCGCAGGATTGGAAGCATTTCTAAATTAAAGTATAAAAAAAAATCACATTGACTAAGTCTTTGAAAGTCTTCATAATCATTGTACTAGATTCTATAGAAGTAACGGAGAGATGAATTTTAAATGGTATCAAGCAAGCATTTTTTGCTAAATCTAAGATATTAAGACAAAAACTTCCTAGCAAAGTCTTTAAAGCACTTACTGATCTGATTCAAAGTTTCCTGAGGAATCCAACTCATATCAACATCATTCTGACTTGACGTACCCATTTCTACTTTCTGTATGGGTCTCTTGCGCTAAAAGAACACAGAAACATATTTAAAAGGTACTTTAGAGATAAGTATTTTTCTTTTCCAGGTTTAAAATATATTCTTACTAAAAAATAATAATAATAATAATAATTAGAAGGGAAAAATTGTTATCTAGCAAATCCCCACAGTAATTATTTATTCTCAGGCTACAGAGGGATCTTTTCCTTTGCCATAAAGCTTCATATACTACACGACTGGTGAACCAAATGAGAAATTCTATTTATACAATAGTTTTCTTCCCCTTTGAGAATCAAATTTAATGAAAAATAAATTTATTTTCATATTCAACAAAATTCAGGATAATTACTGAATTGCTGCAGGAATGCAGTTTCTGAACTGTTAGCTGAATACACTGAAAAAAATGACACAGAAAAAACAAGAACATAAAAACTCATTTAAGCTGTAACCTCAAACTTTCTCCTGAGAGTATTTGTAGCAGAATGGCTAGGAAGTAGAAAAGTGATTCAATTCCATTCTTTAGTCCCCTTCCCCCTAAAAACAAATACCCGCAAGGCTACCTATGTAAGAGACAGAGTATTAAGTATACCGTGTACAAATTAGATTCTGAATACACAGAAACAATTAAAAGATGGTTTCATTCAAATGGAAAAAAAGGTGATATACCCAATACTTACAGTTATAGCAAAAATGCTGACTATTACAAAATGCAGCAAAGAAAGTTACGTAAATTAACATTTCTGTTTTAAAAAGAAAATGCATATTAATAACACTGCTAATTTTAATACAGATTTGATGGAAATAAATAGCACTATACTTTTCCACGGAGAGGAATAGTGTGTTTTTGGGGTTTTGTTTGTTTTGTGGGGGCTGGGAGTAGTGGATGAAGCAAAAGGGGAAGAGAAGTGAAATGAGGACACAGTGGAAGAAACAGTGACAAAGTCCAGAGTGAGAAATCATGGTTACAACAGATACTCTGATGTTACCATTTTACTATTCTAACAAAAAACGCCCACCTGTAGAACAAATACAGCCAAACCCTTTTTCAAATGAAACCAACCAAAAACCAACCCCTTTGCTGTTAAGTTGATTCTGACTCATAGTGACCCTACAGGACAGAGTAGAACCGCTCCACAGGGTTTTCAAGGAGTGGTTGGTGGATTCGAACTGTTGACCTTTTGGTTTGCAGCTGAGCTCTTAACCACTGTGCCACCAGGGCTCCTTTTCAAACGAAAAACGAAAGGCCCTCTTTAATTGCTTAAAACTTATCTCTCCGGTTTAAATTATCTCTTCTGTATTAAAGGAAATATACTGAAAGCTGAGCTGCTTACGTATAAAATAACATATCCATGAAAAAAATGTAACAAATGAAAAAATTAAATCTGAATTTGAGTCTCATCTTCAGGTTTTCTTTTAAAAAGGCACAACACACCTGGCAGTACACAAGCCCAGAGCACTCATCTATAATTACCTTTCTAGATTCTAGGAGTTGATGAAGGCCAACAACAACCAGCAGCCCAAGACCAGCAAGGAACATGTACATAAATATTCTGATATAACAAAAAAATATATAAATTTGCTTTAATTAATTGGAAATACCACAGCTAATTACAACTATAATTCTAACACATGATATAAAAGCTTTCCAAATAACTCAAGGGAAAAAAAAAGGATAAAAAGTATTTTTAAGTTCAACTTAGATTCAGGTTTACTTTAGCTTTAACAGTAACTAGTCAATAAAAAAAAATCCATTCTATGATCTAAGATGAATTACTTATAAAATATGTTATAAATACATCATTACTTATAAGCTATGTTAAATTCAAGGCTCAGTTTAAAACAGACACATTAGGTGTTGTCTCCTTCAAATATTATTTTCTACACTTTAACAACCACTTTAGATATAAGTATACAGTAAGTGATGGCTCATTATTCGTAATATAAACCTCTGTAAAGAACACTAATAGTTTTCAAGATAAAACCTCATTTGTTTTCAATAGCAATTCTAGAGGCATGCAACTTAGCTTAAGCTGATGGGCAGTTTGAGAGCCTGGGGTGGAAAAGAATTCAGAAAGAGTGACAGAGCCAGTTACTTAAAAAAAATTTGTCTGTTTTAACTATCTTTCCTAGCTTGGCATTAATAGTTGTAAGAATCATCAAAAGTACGGACTGCGTAGTCAGGGTTTCACTAAATCTACACAGCCTAAACAATTTTTACCAATTAAAAAATTTGACAGGAGCAAGCCTTCTAATCCTGGTTTACAAAATCAAGATCTACGTAATATTGCAACCTTCACTTACGTTTCTCCATCTAACCCATCCTCTCTTTCAATGATTGTAACTGTTTGATTGAAGACAGCATCTTGGAATACATTGCCCTGTTTAAAAGACCAAAAAAAAAAAAAAAACTGAAATGTACTGAAAAAATGAAAACTGACAAGATTTCTTAAAAACCATTCCGTAATGATAGACATATAGTTTTCTCATCACTTAGATGGTCAGTAAGACTCAACAAAATGAATAGATAACTGCATTACTCAACATCAGGGACTCAACGTTATCACTTTACCTTCTCCTACAAAACGTCTCCCACTTTACTGAAGCTGTGCCCTACTTTCTTTTTGGGAAGGTGGTGTGAGAAAGCAGGAAATAAAAACGAGAAACCCCAGCTCCTGCTGCTTCCCAATAAAGGAAAACATGAAAATGCTACAGCAGATTATTCTAAGAACTCGAACTGAAGAAAAGTTAAATTCATGTTCTCAACTGACAATGGCCTGAAAACTAATTTCTTTGTAATAAATGGACTGGCGAATTTCAGCATCTACCAAATATCTTTCTGTTGTGATCTTTTATCAATCAGAAAGAATTTTGTTAGTTCAAAACCATTTCACTTTTCAATCACTGGGACTATACATAGATAGCTGTTCTGAGCGTTTGATGCTTCATGCAAAAGTAGTACTTTTTCAAAATTGTCATCTATTGTTAAACTCTAAGTTTCACTTCAAGATCTTTCAAGTTGCATTCCTCTACTTGGACAATTCCAGGAATCAGAACACACCAATGAAAGTAACAGCCAAAATCGAACTGAAACTATATATATGCCTGTTGGGTTAACTTTTTAAAAAATATTTTGTTGTGTTTTAGTTGAAAGTGTACATAGCAAATTAAGTTCCCATTGGACAATCTTTATACAACTTGTTTCATGACAATGTGTCTACATTTTCATTATCTCCACTTTTTGTCCTGTTTCCATTAATCTAGTTGTCTTGCCCCTCCCTGGCATCTCATCTTTGTTTTAGGGTAAATGCTGACTGTTTGATCTCATACAGCTGATTATTTAAGGAAGCACAGTATTCATGAGCGATCCTGTTTATTTTATATGCCAATCTATTATTTAGATGAAAGGTGACCATTCAGAGTGGCTTCAGTTCCAGGTTACAAGGGTATCTTAGGGTGGTAGTTCTAGGGGTTCCTCGAGTCTGTAATGGTACAGTAAGTCTGGCCTTTTTTAGGAATTTGAGTTTTTTTTCCTACATTTTTCTCCCTTTCTATCCAGGACCTTTTATTCTGTCCCTGGTTAAAGCCATCGGTAGTGGTAGCTAGGCACCATCTAGTTTTTCTGGTCTCAGGCTAGATGAAGCCGTGGCTCATGTGGGCTATTAGTCCTCTGGACTAGATTCTTCTTTGAAGCTTTGGTTTCCTTCATTCTTTTGTTCCAGACAAATAGAGACCAATAGTTGTTTGTTAGATGACCACTTGCAAGTTTTTAAGACCCCAGACAATACTCACCAAACCAGGATGTAGAACATTATGAACTTTGTTATGCCAATTGAGTTTCCCCATAAGACCAGCCTGTTGGATTAGCTTTCATTTTACTTAAAAGCAAGATGAAATAAGTAATTCTTCCCGCTATTTAACTATAAAGCTGAGGAAGCTTAATACATTATTTTGAAGACAGAAGGATGAAAAACCCTTCTTCCCCTCTTCTAAGGACAAAAAGAAAACTTAACGGCAGTAAGAGAAATTTAACTCAGACATAAGGGAGACATGTTGACACTGGGGTGATGAAAACATTGAGTAAGCTTCCAAAAGAGGATGAATTTTTCTTCTCTGAAAAAATTTTGAAAAAGAAATGGTTTAAATGTGCTCTCATTTGAAGGAGGCTAGAATAGTTGGCATCAAGAGGTCAACTTCCAGCAGTAAAATTCTGGTGAGTTTCTTTCATTCATTCACTGGATATGTAATATACATAGCAAACATCATTGGAATGACATCAGAGCTTGGATTAGGCTATCTGGTTCCCATAAATCAAAACAATAAACTGTGCTGTTAAAACTACCTTAAAAATATTTGGTTATATTTTATCCACGAATATATAAAATGATGGAACAGTTCCAGCAAGTCCTTAAAACTTACAAATACCAAAACAAGGACCCATTGCCATTGAAGTCAATTCTGACTCACAATAACCTTACGATACAGAGTAGAACTGCCCCATAGGGTTTCTAAGGCTGTAATCTTTACGGAAGCATACTGCCACATCTTTTTCCTGTGAAGTGGCTGGTGGGTTCGAACCACTGACCTTTTGGTTAGCGGGTGAGTGCTTAACCACTGAGACACCAGGGTTCTGAACTTAAAAACAGAAGCAGTAAAACGGGCAAAAATGCAAGCAACAAAAGGAAGTACAAAGCAAATCACTTAACATGCATTCACATCTGAATAAGGAGTGTACTCTACTGGGTGGCTTACAGCTTCTTTTCTTTCTGAGACACAGCTGAAGTCATAGTACAGCAGGGCACACCTATCTCTAGCCTATATCGCTTTTCACTCTGCTCTGCAATAGTGCCTGTTTATGGATTTACAAACCTGGAGACAGATATGCAATTTATTTTTGCCTCCCTAAGTCGGCAGTTCGAATCCACCAGGCGCTCCTGGAAAACTCTATGGGGCAGTTCTACTCTGTCCTATAGGGTCGCTATGAATCAGAATTGACTCAAAGGCAGTAGGTTTTTTTTTTTTTAGCGTCTTATCACAGTTTCAACCACAAAACAGGAACTTCAATGAACAAATACAGAAATATTTATAAGGCAATGTCAGTTTTCCGAATCCCTCTCTTTAAATAAATGAAGGTTTAGAGGGCCTTACAGTCAAATCTTTGTAGTTCAGATTGATGACCAGACCAAAGGGTCGTCCACCCATGGGCTCTGCAGGAATGAAGGAGTACTCAAAGGTTGCCTGTCTCTGGGGTGGCACGACAGTGTTCAGAGGAAGAGCTGTGAAATTCTGGATATAAAACTGGTAGTCCTGAGGATAGCGGAACGAGGCATCTAGAGATTCAACCACAAAGTCCTCTGTACCCTTGTTTGTAAAGCCTACCAGGAACTTCACAATGTTATTTGCTGGAAAATCTAAGACACAAAATAGAGACAGAAAAATTAGAAAACACTCAAAAAGAACAAAATAAAAAGTAGGCATTACTAGTGGATTCTGGCACTTTTTCCTGCTGAGCGTGGACTCTATTTTCAGAACCCTTTTCAAAAGAACACTCCAGTCAACCACCAGCTAGTAATGGACTGCAGCTGATTCCAAGCTGAAACCTTTTTGTCTATAAAGCTATTTAATATCCCAACTTAAGAATGCAACTGAGCATCTCAATTTCAGACCGGATCACATCCAAATCATGTGATCTCAGGAGCTGTGTACTTCTGGTAGTAAGATTATCACCGTGGGGCTACATGGCTTAGTGAAGTCATCTTCCCCTCCAGCTCACTATCTGGTATCTGTGCACAGAGAACGGTAGAGCAGAAAGACAGAAAGATAGTCTATTAAGAGGTTCACTGAATCTACCTGAAATTGTAATATTCACTGTGTCATACAAAGTCAATCAGGCAGTAACTATGCACTTTAAGTAATTAGTCAAAATGCGTTTTGAAGCTAAAACCTAAGTAAGCAGCTACAGAAACAGAAAAAAAATCTTTTAATCAAATTATACTTTTTGTAGGTGTATGGCTAGAAAGTACACTGAAATAAAACAGAAAATTGAGAAGATGAAGAAAATTCTCAACTTCCAATATGAAGTCCTCAGTTAACTGTATTGTACTTGACAGAGCTGAGATTCACCCAGCGTCTCACAGGTTTTGGGGTTAGACAAATTTGGGTCTGCATCCTGTCTCCACAAACTATTTACTAACTGGGTAACTCCGGACAACTTTCATGGCCTCGCTAAACCCCAGTTTCCTTATCTGTAAGATGGGAATAATGACAGTGACAACATTCACAGGACTATTTTTAAGATTAAATAATACATGCCAGATATTGAGAACAATACCTGCCATAAAGCTCTCAATAGATATAAGCCATTTTATTTATTTTCTTTTAATGAACCCGAGGCTCTAACTAAGGCCTAAATATTTCACTAATGTTTAATGTTCAAACTACGATAGTTACTTTGCTGTGGCAGTTTAAAAAACACTTAAAAACAATCTTGTTGAAAGAGACAATTTCTAGTTAAAAGGGGCATTATTTATTTTTCCCCTTAAATGCCACAAATACTACCTCACAGCTATGGATATTCATACATAAAATTTTTTTTCATAAAAACCATCTGTTTATGATATACTTATTACGTTAAAGAAGAACACGAATAAAGACCTTATTATGCATTACCAATACTTCCCAAAAAGTGAGTTTGTCACTTTCAATTCTGATATCTTACTTAAAACTAGTATTTTTATATTACCTTCTCCTTTTACAAATAAGATAGTTGTATCTGCACTTGGTGAAGCTTCAGGTTCGCCAGATAAATCTTCTTCCTCTTTATCTTCTGCCTAAGAAAAACAAGATTAAAAAGGAATTACCATTGGAAAAATACAACAGCATTTAAAAATAAAAAGTATACTAGACTTGGGAGAAAACAGTGCCTCTCTGGAACTCTGTTGGAATTAGCAGTGGTCTCAATTTCCTACTCCTCATCACTGAGCACACCTCAAACTCTAAGGTGCACACCAATCCCAGGGGGCCTTTGCTGATCTGACTCAGGTCTAGGATGAAGCCTGAAATCCTTTATTTCTAACAAGTACCCAGGAATCACTGATGCTGCCGGTACTCGGACCATGCTTTGAGCTATAAGGTTCTAGGGCATAGGGTCACAAGCTTTGTCTGTAAAGGGCCAGATGGTAAATAGTTTAGGCTTTTCAGGCCATAGGTCCCTGTTGCAGCTACTATATTCTGCTGCTGTAACATGTAAGCAGCCACAGAAAATGTGTGAAAGAATGGTCATGACCAGATTTGGCCCAAGACCACATCTTGCTGACCCCTGCTCTAGAGCACCTTGTTACCTATGAAGGTGTCCATTATGATTAACAGAATTTTCCCATGAGAATTAGTCACACAATTTGGAAGAAATGACTGAAGTGTACACTTAACATACTTGAATTTTACGCTACATAAATTACACCTCAAAAAAGTTGATAAAAGTTTGACCAAATTTTCTATTTATTACTTTAAAGATCAATGCTGCATCACTTATCCAGGGACCAATAAGGATTACAGAGATGTTCATGTTGTTGTTGTTGTTAAATGCTGTGGAGTCGGTTCCGTCTCATAGCGACCCTATGCACAACAGAACGAAACACTGCCCGGTCCTGAGCCATCTTTCCAATCGTTGTTATGCTTGAGCTCATTGTTGCAGCCACTGTGTCAATCCAGCTCGTTGAGGGACTTCCTCTTTTCCGCTGACCCTGTACTCTGCCAAGCATGATGTCCTTCTCCAGGGACTGATCCCTCCTGACAACATGTCCAAAGTATGTAAGATGCAGTCTCACCAACCTTGCCTCTAAGGAGCATTTTGGCCGCGCTTCTTCCAAGACGGGGTTGTTCATTCTTTTGGCAGTCCATGGTATGTTCAATATCCTTCGCCAACACCACAATTCAAAGGCGTCAACTCTCCTTCCGTCTTCCTTATTCATTGTCCAGCTTTCACATGCATATGTGATTGAAAATACCATGGCTTGGGTCAGGCGCACCTTAGTCTTCAGGGTGACATCTTTGCTCTTTAACACTTTGAAGAGGTCCTTTGCAGCAGATTTACCCAATGCAATGCGTCTTTTGATTTCTTGACTGCTGCTTCCATGGCTGTTGACTGTGGATCCAAGTAAAATGAAATCCTCGACAACTTCAATCTTTTCTCCGTTTATCATGATGTTGTTCATTAGTCCGGCTGTGAGGATTTTTGTTTTCTTGATGTTGAGGTGTAATCCATACTGAAGGCTGTGGTCTTTGATCTTCATTAATAAGTGCTTCAAGTCCTCTTTACTTTGAGCAGGTTGTTAATGAATCTTCCTCCAATCATGATGCCCCATTCTTCTTCATATAGTCCAGCTTCTCGGATTATTTGTTCAGCATACAGATTAAATAGGTATGGTGAAAGAATACAACCCTGATGCACATCTTTCCTGACTTTAAACCAATCAGTATCCCCTTGTTCTGTCCGAACAACTGCCTCTTGATCTATGTAAAGGTTCCTCTAGAGCACAATTAAGTATTCTGGAATTCCCACTCTTCGCAGTGTTATCCATAGTTTGTTATGATCCACACAGTTGAATGCCTTTGCATAGTCAAGAAAACACAGGTAAACATCCTTCTGGTATTCTCTGCTTTCAGCCAGGATCCATCTGACATCAATGATATCCCTGGTTCCATGTCCTCTTCTGAAACCAGCCTGAATTTCTGGCAGTTCCCTGTCGATATACTGCTGCAGCCGTTTTTGAAGGATCTTCAGCAAAATTTTGCTTGTGTGTGGTATTAATGATATTGTTCTATAATCTCCACATTCGGTTGGATCACCTTTCTTGGGACTAGGCATAAATATGGATCTCTTCCAGTCAGTTGGCCAGGAAGCTGTCTTCCATATTTCTTGGCATAGACAAGTGAGCACCTCCAGCGCTGCATCTGTTTGTTGAAACATCTCAATTGATATTCCATCAATTCCTGGAGCCTTGTTTTTCACCAGTGCCTTCAGAGCACCTTGGACTTCTTCCTTCAGTACCATCGGTTCCTGATCATATGCCACCTCTTGAAATGGTTGAATATTGACTAATTCTTTTTGGTATAATGACTCTGTGTATTCCTTCCATCTTCTTTTGATGCTTCCTGCGTCGTTTAATGTTTTCCCCATGGAATCCTTCACTATTGAAACTCGAGGCTTGAATTTTTTTCTTCAGTTCTTTCAGCTTGAGAAACGCCGAGCGTGTCCTTCCCTTTTGGTTTTCCATCTACAGCTCTTTGCACATGTCATTATAATATTTTACTTTGTCTTCTCGAGAGGCCCTTTGAAATCTTCTGTTCAGTTCTTTTACTTCACCAATTCGTCCTTTTGCTTTAGCTGCTCAATGCTCAAGAGCAAGTTTCAGAGTCTCTTCTAAGATCCATCTTGGTTTTTTCTTCCTTTCCTGTCTTTTCAGTGACCTCTCACTTTCTTCATGGATGATGTCCTTGATGTCATTCCACAACTCGTCTGGTCTTTGGTCACTAGTGTTCAATGCGTCAAATCTATCCTTCAGATGGTCTCTAAATTCAGGTGGGATATACTCAAGGTCACATCCTGGCTCTCGTGGACTTGCTCTGATTTTCTTCAGTTTCAGCTTCAACTTGCATATGAGCAATTGATGGTCTGTCCCACAGTCGGCCCCTGGCCTTGTTCTGACTGATGATATTGAGCTTTTCCATCGTCTCTTTCCACAGATGTAGTCAGTTTGATTTCTGTGTGTTCCATCTGGCGAGGTCCAAGTGTATACGCAAAAAACCCATGTGTATAGTCACCGTTTATGTTGGTGAAAGAAGGTATTTGCAATGAAGAAGCCGTTGGTCTTGCAAAATTCTATCACTCAATCTCCAGCATTGTTTTTATCACCAAGGCCATATTTTCCAACTACTGATCCTTCTTTGTTTCCAACTTTCATATTCCAATCGCCAGTAATTATCAATGCATCTTGACTTGAAATTATCAATTTCAGACTGCAGCAACTGATAAAAATCTTCTATCTCTTCATCTTTGGCCCCAGTGGTTGGTGCGTAAATTTGAATAACAGTCGCATTAACTGGTCTTTCTTGTAGGCGTATGGGTATTATCCCATCACTGACAGCGTTGTACTTCAGGATATATCTTGAAATGTTCTTTTTGACGATGAATGCAACACCATTCCTCTTCGAGTTGTCATTTCCAGCATAGTAGACTATATGATTGTCTGATTCAAAATGGTCAATACCAGTCCATTTCAGCTCACTAATGCCTAGAATATCGATGTTTATGCGTTCCATTTCATTTTTGATGATTTCCAACTTTCCTAGATTCATACTTCGTAAATTCCAGGTTCCAATTATTAATGGATGTTTGCAGCTGTTTCTTCTCATTTTGAGTCGTGCCACATCAGCAAATGAAGGTCCCGAAAGCTTTACTCCATCCACGTCATTAAGGTCGACTCTACTTTGAGGAGGCAGCTCTTCCCCAGTCATCTTTTGAGTGCCTTCCAACCTGGGGGGCTCATCTTCCAGCACTATATCAGACAATGTTCCACTGCTATTCATGAGGTTTTCACTGGCTAATGCTTTTCAGAAGTAGACTGCTGGGTCCTTCTTCCTACTCTGTCTTAGTCTGGAAGCTAGCTCAGCTGAAACCTGTCCTCCATGGGTGACCCTGCTGGTATCTGAACACCGGTGGCATAGCTTCTAGCATCACAGCAACACACAAGCCCCCACAGCAGGACAAACTGACAGACACGTGGGGGAAAATGTTCATATACTTATGTAAAATACTCTTTCCCCCAACAGACAGATTTCTCAAGGACGAAGACTGTCTCACGCCTTAAAGACTCTATTCCCAGTTGGAGCTTGGTAAGTTAAGTGGGTAGATACAAAGAGACCTAAAAGTTATCAGTACAAAGTGGAAGTGGTTGAAACCACAGGCCCTGGTGAGGAAGGAAAACAACAACGGCAGGACTACAAGAAATACCAACATTAAGGGGGCCAGCAGAGGGAAGAAAAGGTAGTAGAGAGAGAAGCCAAGAAACAGCAGTGGAGCAGGAAAAACTAAGAGAGGGGGTACCACAGAAAATAGCTCAAACAGGATTACAATGGAAAACAGGCCAGATATCTGGCAATTAGATTGCTAGGAAGAAGAGTTTTACCGGATATATGAGAATGAAAGTGAAGCGAGCAGGAGAGAAAAGCTGTACATACTACTCTTTCAGAAGAGCGCTGGTAAGGGGAAGAAAACGAGTAGCAATTTAAGGTTGAGGACAGAATATAAACATGTGTGGCTTAATGGAAACAACTCACTGAGAAGAACCAACGCAGGAAGTCACAGAAGGAAAGAGTAATCTACTAAGATCCCAAATGAGGAGATGGGATCAGGAGCACAGGCTGTAGAGCCAGCTTTAGAAGAAAGTAAGGAATACTCATTCTTAACGATAAAATGTAGGAATAATGGTGAATCACATTTAGAAGTAGTAGAAAGTATAGAGAAATTCACACTCGATGGCCTTCACTTTCTGAAATCGAAGGCAATGTTGTTGTTAAGACTGAACAGGAATGAAAGACGTACTAAACGTTTCCTAAAGGAAGGGAATTAGGAAAGTACAATAATTAGTAGGGGCACTACTCTGACACAGCTGGGGTCACCATAAGTTGGAGCTGACTCGATGGCACCTGGTTTTTATTCTGTTCAGATTAAACACTATGTGAAGATGCATGAAAACAGTAACTCAAAAATTACATCATTACAATAGCAAGATTCGGTTAGTTGGAGGCATACTCCATAAAAATGTGGGTAAGTTGAAAGAGGAGGAAACCTTCACACAGGGTAAATGTTTTCATATTATCATAACAGGAAAATGGCGATTTGGTGCTTTAATCTTAAAGTGACAAAATCAAAAATCACTAAAAGTTGCAGGTTCAAGGGTGACACATGGAAGAGGAAAAAAGAAGTAAAATCTTGTAGGACAGATTTAGCAGCCCAAGACAGACAGGATTCACTAGAAGCATGCTGCAGCAATCCCGATTCCAGCCCAGCATTTCTACTGTCAGAGGACGATTTTACAAAGAAAATGTCAGAGCTGGAAGAATCTAACACATCTGCTCTTACCTCCTTATTACTCTTCAGAGGACATAGTTTATTGTCTGCCCCTCGCCCCCTGCCACCAAAACACACACACATCGGAAAACTGCACAAGGACAGAGGAAAGGATTTTTTTGTTCATACCTGCACCCAGAAAAGTGCCTGACGCTTAGTAGGCACTCAATAAATACTTGCTTATTGAATGAATGAATGAAAGGAGGCAAGTGAGACCCAGAGATGAAAACTGCCCAGTCAGACAGCTAAATGGATGAATCCCGAATCTCTCAACTCATGCCCAGTGCTCTTCCCAGAACATGACCTTCACTCATGTCCAAATGGTTGTGACTGGTTCTCTGTTCCACGTCTCCTTCTGTTTCAGAAAACATTTACGCTGTACCCTCAAGGAACTGGCCCCTATTCTCCCAACTTCAATCCACTTTGATCAATCATAGTAACAAACCTTAAAAGCATGAATTTTAATACCAATTGTTTCTATTAAAAAGAAATTCCAGATGTATTATATTCATTCTAAACCAAAACCACACCCATTGTCGAGTTGATTCCAACTATTAGTGACCCTACAGGACAGAGCAGAGCTGCGTCACAGGGTTTCCAAGGAGCAGATGATGGATTTGAACTGCCAGCCTCTTGGTTAGCAGCTGAGCTCTTAACCACTGCACCACCAGACCTCCAGATATACATACACTCTATACATACTACATAGTATGTAACACTGACCAAATCTGTGGGTTCATCTTCTTCCACCTCAGCTTCATCATCTTCATCTTCGATTACTGAATCTTCTACTGTTTCCTCATCCTCTGTAAGATCTTGAGCCACTGCTAATGAGCCTAATGAAGTATAAAACAAGCAGTTAACCTTTCCCCTGGGAATACGTTTTTTAATACCAAATATAGGCAACAAGCTTTCCCCTTAAGAGTAATTTAACATCCCAGTTTACCTGAATGATGCCAGATTATAATGCATCTAATAATACTCAAAAGATTTCACTTCTAGTATTAAAGGCAAATGCTGTTTAATTTTAAAAAGCACTTTAACAGTTTGAAAAATGAATTACAGAAACTAAAAATGCCCTTAAGTCCAAAGAAAACACTTAGTAACGTCAAGTAATCTTGTTAAGCAAATTAAAGAGAATAAGTTTGTTCTAAAAGTAAGAAGCTCCAAAATTAAAACCCTGCCACTAAAACAAAAAGCTCAAGTGTTAAAGAAAAAAGCATTCTCGATTAAAGAAAACAGCATTCTCGATATCCAGGTAAGAAACAGTGTTAATATTGTTGACTACACCTAGAACTATCTAAATTTAATAGCATGTAATTCTAAGCACTACACCCACGGTAAAAACTAGCTTAAATGAAACACAGTTCAGCAAACTCCACAGTTGACAGCAGAGAAAGAATGCATTTATTTTTGCATATGGCTTCAAACCTTAACATTTTTTTTTACTCCCCCCACACTTAAAAACACAAAGTGAAAGTTGAGCAAGCACAGTCTGTAACATCAAGAAACTATAAATTGTAATTTTATGCTCAAAAGTACTCTAAATAAATAAGTCACATTAAATCCTCAAAAGGATTTCAAAGTTTTAGTGAGCCCTCCAACACTTTTCAGAAATGATGATGATGTGGCAGTTCAGGGGAGGAGAGAAAAACATGGGAAGCAGAAAAGGAAGCAAGTGCATATGCTGCAATACCCAGCAAAACGGTGTATGGTCAGGACCATGCCCTTGAGGGCTATTCCGCTTCCCTGGGTTCTCATTGGCTAAGGTTTCTGCACAAATATTAAAGAACATCCAACCACACATTATGAAAGGGGGAGGGGGAGCACCAGACAGACAGCTTCTACTGCTTATCAAAATCATTTCCAAAAACCAGTAAGAAAAATATCCATGTCTGACATAAAACAATTTTAAAACTGTACTTCGTGAAATCTGAGCACTTCTGAATATATATAATGACTGCACTCTATATTTCATTGGACATTAAACTATTTTATTTGTTTTAATGTTAACCAATAAGAATTTGGAAACCCTGGTGGCACAGTGGCTGGGAGCTACAGCTGCTAACCAAAAGGTTGGCAGTTCAAATCTACCAGCCACTCCTTGGAAACTATGGAGCAGTTCTACTCTGCCCTATACGGCCACTACGAGTCAGAACCGACTTGACAGCAACAGGTTTGATTTTTTTTTTAATAAGTATTTTGTGCCTACAAAGTCTAACAATTTTCAATTGGAAAAACTGAGAGAAGACATCTTTAGAAAAACTATTCCTCACAAAAAATGTTTACAAAATATTAGGTTCAGTTTAGATATTGAACTGATGTTTCTTTAAAAAGTTTTTTAAACCTGAAAAGAGATAGTCTAGATTCTAATACAAGCAGAATTGTCAAATTTTCTTTAGAAAGCCACACGAGAACAAACCAGCAAGCAGGTCCTAAAGAAAAAGAATTTCTCTTTAAATCTGCAAATGAATTCATTAGCAGTTGTGGTTTATTTCTCACTTGGTTTTCTACCCACGAAAGAAAAGTCAGTAATTTCACTTTTCTTGACAACATAATTCGCGAATACATGTCACTATCATTCACTTTTGCCACACAGCTGGCTTAAACTGGTAAGAGTGGAAAGGAATTCTAGGGATCATTTAGTCAGACATTCTCTCATTTCACAGATCAGTAAATTGAACTCATTGACAACGAGAGCAAGATGCCATGACTCTGGATATTCTAAGAGCATCTAAGAATTACTTTCACACCGGGTTAAGTGTTGGGAAGAATAAGGCTACATAAATAATCCTACACAAAACAAACTTAAATCTCGAAGTAAGATTTTTTTTTCAGCATCACACGATGTTTCCACAAACAAAAGACAATTGGAGAAAAAAAAGGGGGCAGAGTAACAGAAAGACATTCCACCGGGGTGGGAGGAGAACAGACGTGGGGTGAGGATGGGGAGTCTTTCTGGAATTGAGACTCCAGGTAACACACAGGGATTGGGTGCTGATAAGCGGCACAGACGACCGGAATAAAACACTCGGCTTTAACGGTTTAGGTGGGCTTCAGTCAATGAATGAACGAGGACTGCCAGCGCGCTCTCTAACGACACGTCAGCCTTGAGGCTGAGAGCATCGGGGTGGAGCGCCCGGGCGGCGGCCACAAGTGCTGAAACCGGCTGCCCGCGCTCCGCTCCGCGCCGCCCCTCGCCCCCTGCGCAAGCCCAGGGTCACCATTCCGGCCACACCTGCGGGCACCGTGGGCCCCAGGGGCAAGGTCGCCAGACGCTGCCGGCCGCACTCCGCGTGGCAGCGAGCGCAGACGCCCGCCGGGACTCACCCGGCGCACTGGGGCCCCTGAACGAGCCGGGGGTGGGGGTGAGAAGGCGGACAGAGGCCGGGAACTGGACGCCGGACCCCGGGAGCCGTGGCAGCCCCCAACTTCAAAGTTGCCGTCGCTGGCGTCTCCCTCCCGGCCAAGCCCCGCCAACCACTGCCCTCGCCTCACCTCCAGGGCCGCCTCTGAGTACGAAAGTGGCGGGGAACACGAGCAGGAGAACCAGAAGAAGGCGAGGGAGGAGTCTCATGGTGCAGCCGACCACTGTCCACTAGCCGTCCGCGAGCGCTCTCAGGCTCCGGCGGTAATGGCGTTACTCTTCATCCGGGCCCTGGGTGGGAGGGCGGGGCACGCACTACGCTCGGTCCTCGCTGCGGTCCCGCCCCTGACCGAGCGGCTCCGCCAACGTGGCTCCTCCGCTTCGAGGAACGGGAGCTGGGCGGGGCGAGGGGGTCACGTGGTCGGCGGCCGGGGCCTCTGGATTCCCGCGAGAGCCTGACTCTCGCCGGGGTTGCTGGCGGCGGGCTACTCTGTGGCCCCGCCCCGCCCCTTCCCGAAGGCCCACCAGCGCCTGCCGAGCCGCCCAATCAGAGTCTTCGGTGGAGACAATTTGAATGACGGGCCGCTGTACCTGGCGTGACAGTCTTTTATAAGTTTAAATAACAGTGATGGAAGGACAGGGGAGAGCCCTGGTGGCACAGTGGTTAAGAGTTTGGCTGCTGATCAAAAGGTCAAGAGTTGCAGTCCATCAGCTGCTCCTTGGACACCCTATGGGGCATTTCCACACTGGTCGCTGTGAGCGGAATCCACTCGACTGCAACGGGTTTGGTTCTGGTTAAAGCCAAGGACTACAGATGGCATTTAAAAGCAGAGAATTTTTTTTTTTTATATAATATTGTTTTTAAAAAATCCCAGAAAGCATAAAGAAAATACGGTGGAAAAAACCTTTCTCCCCTCTCTGCCCACACCCTCCTTCTTAGCTAAATAATCACGGTTTTTAATTTCTTATATGACATTCCGAGTTATATGTTGGATGAAATGCCTTGACACATGTAATCAGCTAGGACAGCGCTTGGCATGTAGGATGCATTAATATATAACGCCGGCAGCAATCCTCTTAAAATTTCCTTAGCTCCTTCTCGGCTATTTTGGATTTTGTCTGGGTTGCCACCACTAATCTGGTATCTGATGCAGTTAAACAATCTGAATGTTAGGTGGTGTTGGACTGGATCGGCGTGAAACGTCACAGAATTCTCTGACGTGACATGATGCCGCACGGGACTCCCTGAGGGGCGTCCTCCACTCCAGCTGTCGCCTCTGCTCCTGGGCCTTGCTACCAAAGCTGCCACACTGGGCTAGGGACTCTGCTTTGACGTGGCCGAACCTTGCCTAGTTCTCCACTGACACGGAAGACTCTTCCTAACTTTGAGGCCCTTTCTGTTTCATGAGTTTCAACCAGAGCTGCCTTAAGCTGCTGATGTGACAGAATTTTTGACAAACGCCTTCTGCTGTAACTTGGCAGCTCTCTCCTAGAACCAGAAAGAAACCGATGGGAACCAGAAAAGAAGATAATCTAAGTTAAGGACATCATGTTGCTGCTAGGTGTCCTCCAGTCAGCTGCAACTATGCTCAAAATCACTCCCCTCTTCACTGAGGAATTGTCATCAGCGCAACACTTCTCACTGACTCTCTTTTTCCTTGAAAAACAAACAAACAAAGCGACCCAAACTCACTATTGACAAGTCGATTCCGACTGGTAGTGACCCTGTAGGATAGAGAACTGCCTATGGAGTTTTCAAGGCTATAAATCTTTACAGAAGCAGACTGCCACATCTTTCTCCTGTGGAGCAGCTGGTGGATTTGAACCACCCATCTTTTGGTTAGCAGCTGAGCACTTTAACCACTGTACCACCAGGGCTGATTTCCTGGGGAGGGGGTAGGGGGGTCTCCGTTCCTTATGTAAAGAGATTCCTAGCAGGTCTGTCTCACCAGTTTCTAGGACATGTTTAGACATAACCCAAATTTGTAAGGATAATCTAGTTTAGACTTAAAGTGGGACTTCCACTCCAGTTCTATCACCAAATGATTACTAAAACAAAACAAAACAAAAAACAAACCCATTTCCATCAAGTTGATTCCATTAAGTCAATGCCAACTCATTGCACTCTATAGAACGGAGTAGAACTGCTCCATGGAGTTTCCAAAGAGTGGCTGATGGATTCGAACTGCTGACATTTTTGATTAGCAGCCATAATTCACTGTAGCTCTTAACCACTGTGCCACCAGGGCTTCAAATGATTACTAGAGGATTTTATTTGGGACTTGAATTTTAGACAACCAGCTACTGAAGCTGCATCCAGGCCACTAAAGTATGTCTGCTTTGGATGTTACTGATGTGATGAGCTTAAAAAAAAGAAAAGAAAACAATACAGAGAAAATAGAAAGACCTACAACTGTCCAATTAGTACAAAAAGCAGGAGCCTATGGAATCCCAGAAGTAAGACACTCCCCTGTCTAAGTGCTCACCAGTTCTCCCATAATATGCAGCTTTCTTCAGTGCCCACCCAGAGCTCTCCCCTTAGTTGCTTCCAATCCTTAATTTATGGGATTAAGAATTCTTTAGTTTAGGAGTCCCTGGGTGGCAAAAATGGTTAAGTGCTCAACTATTAACTGAAAGATTGGTGGTTCAAACCCATTCAGAAGTGCAGCAGAAGAAAGGGCTTGCGATCTGCTTTCGAAAGGTCACAGCCTTGAAAATCCTATGGAGCAGTTTTATTCTGCACACATGGGGTTGCCATAAGTCAGAATCGACTTGACGGCAACAACAACGTTATTTTAGGCCCTCCCAAATATTTTCCCATGTTCTCTCCCTGTGACTTCTGCCACCTATCTGTTTGAAGATACTTGTTTTCCAGGAATGGACCACATCCCAGTTATTCTCATTCGCACAGCCCAGGGAAAAATTCTCAGTTAACTCTCCATGTTTGTTACTTTATTCTCTTAGAATTATAAGAGCAGAGCCTTCTTTCCCTTCGGATACTTATGATTTCCCTCAGCACCATTAGCAAATGTGTTTATTGTATTCCTCCAGAGAACTACATGGCCAACTCATCCTTCATCTCCCTTACGCCTTTGCTCAGCCATCGCCTTCTCAATGAGGCTTACCCTGACCACCTGACTGAAAATTACAGCTCCACTCTCCTGATTCCCCTCTCTATTTACCTTTTCTTCATAGCGCTTATGACTTTTTTTTTAATTGTTGAAAATACACACAGCAAAACATACACCAATTCAACAATTTCTACATGTACAATTCAGTGACACTGATTACATTCTTCGAGTTGGGCAACCATCTGCATCCTCCTTTTCAAACTGTTGACATAATCCCCGTGAACATAATCTCACTGTCCCCTAAACTCCCTATTTAACCTTTCCCTTTTAATTGCTGTTGACAACTGGAGCCCATATAGATAGTTCTTTAAAAGAGCACAATCTTGCACTTAAGACTTTCTACCACAACATATAGGTTATCCTGTCTCCTGTCTGTAACATCCTGGGTATCTTCATAGATTAGTGATACAGAACAGTGCTACACCCAGTTGGACCTCAGTAAATATCTGTTGAATGAACGAAGGTCCAATATTGTTACATCTTTCCTGCACATATCTGCAACCCAAGTTTGACTGCAGGCATAATAAGGAATGAAAAAGTACCAAGCAAAAAAGAGTTATATTTATTATATGCAAGCAAAGACTTAAGAGCTTCTTCACCTTCCAAGGACTCAAGAAGAATTAGGTTTTTTGTACTATACTTTACCTCTAAGGAAAACAAAACAAAGCAAATTAGTTTTCTGATCCTTAGTAAAAAGAGGCACAATGGGGAAGAGGAAACAGAAAATCGGGAAGACTTTAAAAGGAGTCCTGGCTCTCCAGCCCCACCCAGTCCTCATTTACGAGGGCCTGCGCTCACTCTGGAAACCCTGGTGGCATAGTGGTTAAGTGCTACAGCTGCTAACCAAAAGGTCGGCAGTTCAAATCCACCAGGTGTTCCTTGGAAACTCTATGGGGCAGTTCTACTCTGCCCTGTAGGGTCACTATGAGTTGGAATTGACTCTACGGCAATGGGTTTGATTTGGTTTTGGCACTCACTCCCCCTCCCAGAGGTTGGCTTTCTTCACAGTGCACTGCCTCCTCCTCCACATTGCCCCTGCTCAGACTGCTGAAAAGAACAGACAGAATCACAGCCACTTAGTCTCTCAGCACAAAACCCGCCAGCTTCCCTGCATTTGTACACTCACTTCTGTTAAAATAAAACGGAAGGTTTACAGGCCTTCCAAAGGCCGTCCCCACCACTCGTGGATTGAATCCCATCTGCTCAAGGACTCGTGATTCTGGAAAGAGCCCTCTCTTCTCTGCTTTGTAAGAAATTTCTACCTCTCTAACTCATCACTTCCATCAACGTACAAATAGGCTGTACTCCTGCCCATCTTAGAAAACAAAGCCTCCCTTGTTCCTGTTCCCCTTCAGCACCAGCCTCCTTTCTCTGCTTTCTGACACGGGAAAACTTCACTATCTCATGTCTTGATTTTCTCCTCAGCCTGTTCTAACTGGGTTTTTATTTTTACCATTCCACTAAAACATCTCCATCCTGCTAAATCCAGTGGTCCTCATCTGAGCCCTTCTCTTCTTGAACACTTGTTTCTCTGGGCTCAGCGACAACCATACTCACCTGGGTTCCCTCCACCTCAGCAGCCCCTCCTTCTCCTCTGCCTGGCCTATAAGTGTAGGCCTGCTAGAAGGGATGCACTACAGAAGACTGGAAACCCCCAGCTGTGGTCCATGAGAGGGCTCACCGGGACACACACTGCTTACCAAAGCAATAATGGACGCACCGGTCAGAGCGGCTCCAGCTCCAGCATCGCTGAGATTGGTGGAAGACTGTCCTCCGTAGGCCAACACTAAGGGTAAGACGGTGTTGTGGAGCTGGGCTAATAGAACAGGGATGAGAGGAAGATTATGGAGGCCAGGGGAGTCACTTAACTGTCAGGAACAAGGTGGGCACAATGATTACAAGGAGCTGCACGGTGGTCAGAAGCAGGAACAGGTGAAGAGGCATGGTCAGGGGAGCAACGTGCAGAGAGACGTGGCGGTGGTCAATAAAACACATCCCTAGAGACAAGATAGACGGACACCCAACAAAGGTACTGCTTAATTTATACAATGAAATAAATCAAGGAAAATAAGGAGGCTGAGGGAAGTCAGCCCAATAAAAAGCCCAATAAAAAATCCAATCCCTTTCTCAGCTGGACCTGAGGCAGTTCTCAACCCTGGAACCCAGTAACTGATGCAGAAGGTTCCTAAGATGAAGATCCCTGAAACACCACAATGGCTATTCAGTAGTCAATACCTGTCATTCCTCAGAGGGCCCTATGTCCATTCACTCACAGTAATCATGCACTGAGGAAAAAGGGGAACACTAAGACCTTTTGAGAATTGTTGGACACAAAGCCTGAGTGCCAATTTAGCCCCCTTTTACAGTAAACTTATATACCACCCCATTGCTGTTGAGTCAGTTCTGAGTCGTAGCAACCCTACAGAACAGAGTAGAAATGCCCCATGGGGTTTCCGAGGAGCAGTTGGTGGATTCAAACTGCCAACCTTTTGATTAGTAGCCAAGCTCTTAACCTCTCTGCCACCAGAGCTCAAAGTATACACAGGAGTCAGTAATAAGCGGAGTCCTAGCCCAGGCTCAGTTGACAGTGGGTCCTTTGAGTCATCAGACCCACACATACCTTGTCCCTGAAAGTAAACATAAAATGGACAAACTTGGTAGTTGAAATAACCCCGTTATTGGTTCCTTGACCTTTGGTGTAAGAGCTATTAGAGTAGAAAAGGCCAAGTAGAAGCTTCTGAAACAGCTCACCACCACTCCCCTCCCCAGCCAAGGTAGTAAATTTGCATCCCAGGAGACTGGCAGAGATATGTGCCATCCTCAAAGACTAAAGAGTGCAGGGGTGGTGGTCTTGTCAAATCCCAATTTAATTTGCCAGTTTGGCCCCTACAAAACTAGATAGATCATGGCAGATGACAGCGGAATACCAAAACTTAAACAAGGGTAGCTCCAATGCCTCCAAGTCAAATGCTGCTGTTGATCATAGTTCCTCCTGCTAATCCTCTTACAAGTTCCCCAGGAAACACGACTGGCCAGAGTCCTGAATACATTGGAGGTGGAGGCAGTGGTTGATGGTAAACAGGCTCAAGCAAAATTTTGGAGGTGAAGGAAACATCCTAAAATTAGATTGTGGTGATTTCTGCATGACTCTTATCAATTTACTAAATATTACTGAGTTGTATACTTACAGTAACACACCAGCCACTCCATGGAAGGAAGATGTGGCAGTCTGCTTCCATAAAGATTTACAGCCTTGGAAACCCTATGGGACAGTTCTACTCCATCCTACAGGGTCACTATGAGTCAGAATCGACTTGATGGCAGTGCATTTGGGTTTTGGTTTGGATACTTACAGTAGGTGAATTTTATGGTATGAAATAATATCTCAATAAAGCTGTTTTTAAAAAGAGAAAGGTATATGAAAAATATACTAGTTGTAATAACTCCTCGTGTACTCATATACTATAGTTTTTATACCTATTCTTCCAGTTACCAAAGTTCTTAGATTAGAGATGCCCGAATCCCCCAGTCCAAACTGAAGTGCATCAGTGGAGTAGTTGTAATGTGAAATCTTGGAAATTCTCTTCTCATAACATCTTCCTTGGCTCTTTGCCTCTTTTAGTATAAACATCTCCAAGTGTATTGCAGTGTTGTTGAATGTTCACTGTACTGTGCATACTAGCACTTTAAAAAATATACATTCTATAAAGTGAATGCTTCGAAGGTTAGCGAAGTAGGGGCAGGGGTTTGGGGACCATGGCTTCAGGGGACATCTAAGTCAATTGGCATAATAAATTCTAATAAGAAAAATTCTGCACCCCACTTTAAAGAGTGGCATCTGGGGTCTTAAGGGCTAGCAAGCGGCCATCTAAGATGCATCAGTGAGTCTCAACCCACCTGGATCAAAGGAGAATGAAGAACACCAAGGACACCAGGCAATTACGAGCCCAAGAGACAGAAAGGGCCACATGAACCAGAGACTTACACCATCCTGAGACCAGAAGAACTAGATGGTGCCCAGCCACAACCGATGACTGCCCTGACAAGGAACACAACAGAGAACCCCTGAGGGAGCAGGAGAACAGTGGGATGCAGACCCCAAATTCTCATAAAAAGACCAGACTTAATAGTCTGACTGAGACTAGAAGGACCCTGGTGGTCATGGTCCCCAAACCTTCTGTTGGCCCAGGACAGGAACCATTCCAGAAGTCAGCTCATCGGACATGGATTGGACTGGACAATGTGTAGGAGAGGGATGCTGGTGAGGAGTGAGCTTCTTGGATCAGGTGGGCACTTGAGACTATGTTGGCACCTCTCGCCTGGAGGGGAGATGGGAGGGTAGAGGGGCTTAGAAGCTGGCGAAATGGACATGAAAAGAGAGAGTGGTAGGAGGGAGCGGGCTGTCTCATTGAGGGGAGAGTAACTGGGAGTATGTAGCAAGCTGTATATAAGTTTTTATGTGAGAGACTGACTTGATTTGTAAACTTTCACTTAAAAAGCACAATAAAAATTATTAAAAAAAAATATATATATATATACATTCTAGTTGTTCTTCATCCAAGCGTGGTGTGCTGGTTAAGGTTATGTGTCAACTTGGCTAGGCCATGATTCTCAGTTGCTTGGCAGATATTACGTAATCATCTTCTATTTTGTGATCTGATGTGAGCAGCCAATCTGTTGAAAGGGGAGTTTCCTTGGGAGTGTGGTCTCAATCTCATATATATGTACGTTCCAGAAAAGTTTGCCCTCTCTGGATCCTGCATCTGACTCTTCATCCTCTGACCTCTGGTTCTTGGGACGTGAGCCAGCAACAACATGTCGTCTCACCTGCCGATTTGGGGCTTGTCCGTCCCTGCAACCATGTGAGTCAGGAGAAGCCTCCAGCCTGACATCTGAGCCACGTATTTGGGACTTGCCAACCTCTACAGCTGCATGAGCCGTTTCATATATACACGCTTCACTGTTTTACTCCTCTTGATAACGCAGCCTAAGAATTCTGCTGAGAAGCATGGGTCCTGCTCTAACAAATACCTACAATGTGGAAGTGGTTTTGGAATTGGGTGATGGGTGATGGAAGCAGATAGTTCTAAATACCAGCTATGACCACATGGTCAACTGCAGAAACGAGGACTGTAATTGTTTCTAGTATTTCTTCCTTGTTTTGTTATACGTGTACGAGTGCATATATGTCTGTGCGTGTGTGTATATAGCAAATATCTTTGTTTTCTTCCCTTTCTTATGCCATTACGTATTATAAAATACACCTACTCCTCATTTATTGACTATCTCATTATCCAACATTTCTCATTTACAATAGTAAAAAATCTATTGTCCAACTATTTTGCACATTAATAAGTTAGGTCTGGCAGTAACAAATGTCAAGGTGTGAGGTGACAGTAACGCTGGCTGTGATGGTTATGTGTCACCTTGGCTGGGCATGATTCTCTGAGTCTCAGTGGTCTGGCAGTTATGTAATGATGTAATTTGGCAGTTATGTAATGATGTAGTCATCCTCCATTTTGGGATCTGATGTGGTCATCCTTCATTTTCACATAATGCAGATTTTTGCATAACGACCTGGTCTTTGGAACCTAACCAACCACGTCAAAAGTGAGGAGTGGGCGTATAAGATGGAAACAGAGCTCATGCATTCTTGGTTGTACTCATGTCAGTTGTATCATGTTAGGTCCAAGTATGACTTTATAATTTTATTTAGACATTACGTATGATTTAAGGAGATATGTACCCATGCATCTATCAGTTTGTCATACTGTGGTGGTTTGCATGTTGCTGTGAGCTTGGAAGCTATGCCACTGGAATTTCAAATACCAGCAGGGTCACCCATGGTGGACAGGTCTCAGAGGAGCTTCCAGACTAAGACAGGCTAGGAAGAAAAGTTATGTATCAGGGTTGTATCCTTTCACCATATTTATTCAATCTGTATGCTAAGCAAATAATCTGAGAAGTTGGACTACTTGAAGAAGAATGGGGCATCAGGATTGGAGGAAGGGTCGTTAACAACCTGCGTTATGCAGCTGACACAACTAAGAGTTCTAGTCAAGAGAAGGGACATGTAAGCAGAGAATTATTGTGAAATAAGTGCTATTGTAACAAAGGGTGTGGTATGGGCATCTAGGACAAAGCAAGTCAGTTTCATCTGGGAGAATGTTTGAAGCAGCAAAGGCTTCATACAAGAGATGAAGCTTGACCTGGCAGGTGTTGGTGAGGTGGGAACTGACATAAGGGGAGAAAAGGAGTTGAAGAACATTCTAGGCAGGGGAGGTTACATGAGCAATAACAGGAAGGCATAAAAATAACATACCATGTTCAGAAAATTGCAAGTGGTCACATATGGTTGATGTGAATGATGGGAAAGTGAAAGCATGCATGATAAGGCTGGATGGGAAGGTGTGAGCTTAGCCACAGAGGGCCTTATATGCTGCAATAAGGAGCCAGGATTTGATCCTGAAAGCCACTGGAAACCACTGAAAGCTTTTATGTAGGGGAGAGACATGATCACATTTTGCTTTCGAAAGATCACTCTGCCTATTCTGTGGAGGATGGAATGAAAGGGAGCAGAACTGGAGGCAGAAAACCAATTACGAAATGATTGTAATAGTCCAGGTGAAAAGTGAAGATGGTTTGAGATGAAGCAGTAGCAGTGGGGATGGAGTTAAGGGGGCCAGTAGAAGAGAAGCTTCAGAGGAGGGGCTTCTAGTTACAGGACCAACTATGATAGGAGGCAGAAGAGGTCCTTGTACTGGGGGAAATACACTGAAATATAAACCAGATATTATTGAACTGTAACTACAGGAGCTCATATTTAATGTTATTTTCAAATTACATGGAAATATAATATTCTTTAAAATGATCTTCAAGATGACCTACCATGGTCATGGACTTTGGCTGATTTTCTAATCTTCTTGGTCTGCAGGAAATAAAAAATAAACAAAATAAATAAATAAGGGGTGGGGGGAGGGCTCAAATAGTAAACGTAGTGAGCAAGCGTGTCATTATAACATATTTTCCCTTCACTTTCCAAGATAAACTGTCATCTAGGATAGAACTATGAGATTCAAAAAAGGCTAAGATAAAGCTCAGTGTATAATATATGAATCATTCTTACTGCAATTAAATCAAAATATTAAGCCATAGCCTTATTACATTTTAAAATTCTCCTAGATTTACTTAGGATACTATTCTGGCTATGTCTGGAAAACCTAACAAATTTCCCTGAAAGTGATGAGGAACTAGAGGCAAAAATAAGACATTGGAGACTGTTAAAGGTTCATTTTTATATCCCTAAAAGCCCCCTAAATTCACTACTGAGGACAACTGGCTAAAGCAGCACTGTAATTTTATGATGATGAAGAAGTAGTTTAAAGTTTGTTCATCTGCTGAATTTACTGAGGTAAACTGGATATTCCAGGGACAGTGGAGGCTGAAGTCTGATGGAGGCCTCTCTGGAAAGGCCTTGCAAGCTCTTCGTCCCACCCTTCTTTACCCCTCTAGCTTCAGCTTCAAGGCCAGTCTAAATCTATACAAAAGGGTCTCAAGTCATTTGTGAAAATAGGCCAAATAAAGTAAACAAATACTTGAACTGGTGAAAAACATGTAAATTTATATGCAGATTTTATTTTAAAATAATTGTAGAAAAATTATTCCACAATTCTCAGCAACTAAGATTCACATTCAGTTTAAATTAGCATTTCCTGGGCATCTACAATACGCCAGGCATCAGATTACACTCTTTCATGTTAGAAAAAAAATCACAGTTATCCTATCTTATCGCAAACACTACTATAAACCTGCTCAGGAGTTCCCCACCCCTGCCCCTCAATTAATAATTGCTTTATTATTTTTTTATTGTTGTAAAAATATAGGTAACACAACCTCTGCTATGTCAACATTTTTTGCGGGTAGAATTCAGTGACACCAATGACATTAGTCATGTTGTGCAACCATCAGCGATATCCGTTGCCAAATTATCCATCACCATAAACAGAAACTCAATGCTAAGGAGCTTTGATTTTCAAAGCCGAGCTGAAATTGCAAACTGTATGTTGGACAAATCTGACTCATGACAAAACCAAAACGCAGCTTAAAATTTTGTTTCCCACTTCTACTTTCAGCTTCCTTCACTCAGGGAAACCTTCCCTTGACCATTGGATGAATATGCAGCAGGCCCAGTTGTTGTTTTGCTCACTGTGAGGTAATAATCCATCCTCTCTGTGAAGAGTAAACACAGTCTCAATTCAGTAAATAGCAAGTTTAGTCCTAAATAGTAATCGATGCTTTAATCTTCATTCCAAAGTAAGATTTCTGCCCGTGTCAGTTAAGGCCCATGGTTGGTGGACACCCTGTCTTTGGAGGTCAGTTTCTGCTCTCTCTTCACTCATCAGCTCCTCTATTTGCAGAAGTAAGGCCACAGGACAGTTTTTACTTGGCTGGTGGCTTCAGGGTCTCTGGCCTTGGCAAGTGGCAAAAGCTGGTTCTTTGTTTGGAATTTCCCACTACTAGCCTCTCACCTGCAGTTCTCCAAACTACGCTGATACTTGGAGCTTCTGGGTGGTCACCCGATAGACTTGATATTCGACTAGCTCCTAAAAATCTGGCATTCTCCAGCTTCTTTTTGCTGTATCCCTCAGTCCTCTAGGCAGCCTTGGCCAGATCCCAAATAACTTGTATCACCTGCATGGTTCTGAAGACACTATCACTTTTTTTTTTTTTTTTAAACATTTTATTGTGCATTAGGTGAAAGTCTCTACAGCAATTTAGCTTTCCAGTCAATAATTCAAGCATGAATTGTTCTGTGACATTGGTTGCAATCCACGCAATGTGTCAGCACTCTCTCCATTTCCACCCTGGGTTCCGTTTCCATTTGTCTGGTTCCCCTGCCTCTCCCTGCCTTCTCATCTTTGCTTTTGGGCAGATGTTGCCCTTTTGGTCTCGTATAGTTGATTGTTCTAAGGAGCATATTCCTCATGGATGCTATTGTTTATTTTATAGGCCAGTCTATTATTTGGCTGAAAGGTGGCCTCTGGGAGTGGCTTCAGTTCCAAGTCTCAAGGGTGTTTTAGAGCAATAGTCTCAGGGGTTCCTCCAGTTTCTCTCAGACCAGTAAATCTGGTCTTTTTTATGAATTTGAATTTTGTTCTACAGTTTTCATTCATTCTAACTGAGACCTTCTGTTGTGTTCCAGGTCAGAGCAGTCAGTAGTGGTAGCTGGGCACCATCTCGTTCTTCTGGTCTTGGGCTAGAGGAGGCTGTGGTTCATGTGGGCCATTTGTCCTTTAGGCTAATTGCTTTCTTGACTCTGGTTTTCTTCATTCTCTTTTGCTGCAGACAGGAAGAGACCAATAGTTGTACCTTAGATGGCCACTTGCAAGCTTTTAAGACCCCAGATGCTACTCACTGACCTAGGATGTAGAACATTATCTTTATGAACTGCGTTGTGCCAACTGACCTAGATAATCCCTAAGACTATGGTCCTTAGCCTTCAGGCCCAGGAGCTCAGTGCCGTGAGGTGTTTGGTTATATCTAAGAAGTTTCCATATCTGTGTCCCCTATATGCTCTGTTATACATATAAATATACATGCAGCACATGCAAATACATATGTAGAAATACCCACAATCATATATGTACTCAAGTGTACTGCCACATGACCTCCCATGTCTGTTTAGCATACATATCTACCTATGCATCCAGTCAAAAAGTATTGTTTGTGTCATGGATTGACTTATGTCCCCCCAAAAATATGTATATCTATTGGGTTGGGCCATGATTGCTAGCATTGTGTGATTTTCCTATATGTTGTAAATCCCGCCTCTATGATGTTAATGAGGGAGAATGGGTGGCAGTTGTGTTAGTGAGGCAGTAATCAATCTACAAGATTGGATTGTGTCTTGAGATATAAAAGAAAGCAAGCAGAGAGACAGGGCGACCTCATACCACCGAGAAAGAAGTGCCAGGAGCAGAGCGCATCCTTTGGACTCGGGGTCCCTGCGCGGAGAAGCTCCAAGTCTGGGGGAAGATTGATGAGAATGCCGACAGAGAGAGAAAACCTTCCCCTGGAGCTGACACCCTGAATTTGGACTTTAAGCCTGCTTCACCGTGAGAAAATAAACTTCTCTTTGTTAAAGCCATCCACTTGTGGTATTTCTGTTATAGCAGCAGTAGATGACTAAAACAGTTTGTTATTACTATTTAGTGATTCTCCCTCGTATGCCCTCCCATCCCTGGTAACACTCAAAGGATGTTTCTTTCTGTGTGTAAACCTATTTTTGGCTTTTTTTTAAATTAGTGGTCTCAAAATATTTGTTCTTTTGTGATTGATTTATTTCACTTAGCATAATATCCTCCAGATTCATCCATGTTGTGAGATGTTTCACGGATTCGTCATTACTCTTTATCATTGTGTATTATTCCATTGTATCTATGTACCACGATTTGTTTATCCGTTCATCTGTTATTGGACATTTAGGTTGTTTCCATCTTTTTGCTATTGTTGAATAATGCTATCATGAACATGGGTGTGCACATGTCTATTTGTATCATGGCTCTTATTTCTCTAGAATGTATACCTAGGAATGGGAATGCTTGATCATATACTATTTCTATTTCTAGCATTTTAAAGGAAGCACTATACCATTTTCCATAGTGGTTGTACCATTTTACAGTTCCACTAGCAGTGTATAAGAGTTCCAATCTCTCCACGACCTTGCCAGCATTTGTTGTTTTCTGTGTTTTTGATCAGTATGTGCCATTATTGACAGGATAAGATGGTATTGCATTGTAGTTATGATTTGCATCTCTCTGATGGCTAATGAATGCAAGCATTTCTTCATGTTTGTTAGCCAACTGAATGTCTTCTTCGGTGAAGTGTCTGTTCATGTCCTTTGCCCACATTTTGATTGGATTGTTGATCTTTGTGTTGTTGAAGTGTTAAATTTTTCTAAATATTTTAGAGATCAGACCCTTGTCAGATACATCGTTGCCAAATTTTTTTTCCCAGTCTGTAGGTTCTTTTTACTCCTTTGCTGAAGTCTTTTGATGAGCATAAGTATTTCATTTTTAGGAGTTTCCAGTTGTCTAGTTTATCTTCTGCTGTTTGTGCATTTTCATTTATGTTTGATAGTCTATTTATGCCATAACTTAGGGCACCTACCTTTGTCCCTATGTTTCTTTCATAAACTTTATAGTTTTGGGTTTAACATTTACGTCTTTGATCCACTTTGAGTTAGTTTTTGTGTATGATGTGAGGTATGAATCCTGTTTCATTTTTCTGCAAATGAATATCCAGTTTTGCCAGAACTGTGTATTAAAGAGAGTATCTCTCTCCCATTTAATGGAATTTGACCTTATAATGGATTGAATTGTGTCCCCTCAAAATGTGCATCAGCTTGGCTAGGCCATTTTTCCCAGTATTGTGTGGTTGTCCTCCATTTTGTGATCTGGTGTGATTATCCTATGTGTTGTAAATCCTAACCTTTTTGATCTTAATGAGTCAGATTAGAGGCAGTTCCATTAATAAGGAGGACTCAATCTACAGGATTAGGTTGTATCTTGGGTCAATCTCTTTTGAGATATAAGAAAGAGAATCCAGCAGAAAGGAGAAGGACCTTATACCACGAAGAAACAAGAGCCAGGAGCGTGTATTCTTTGGACCACGGTCCCTGGGCTGAGAAGCTCCTAGACCAGGGGAAGATTGATGACAATGGCCTTCACCCAGAGCTGACAGAGAAAGAAAGCCTTGTCCTGGAGCTGGCACCCTGAATATGGACTTCTAGGCTTCTAAACTGTGAGAGAACAAATTTGTTTGTTAAAGCCATCCACTTGTGGTATTTCTGTTATAGCAGCACTAGACAACTAAGAGGAAACCCTGGTAGCGTAGTGGTTAAAACCTACAGTTGCTAACCAAAAGGGCGGCAGTTCAAATCTACCAGGCGCTCCTTGGAAACCCTGTGGGGCAGTTCTACTCTGTCCTGTAGGGTTGCTATGAGTCGGAATTGACTCTATGGCAGTGGGTTATATAACTAAGACAGACCTTTTTGTCCAAGATCAGTTGTCCACAGCAGGATGAATTTATTTCTGGATTCTCAATTCTGTTCCATTGGTCTATGTGTCTGTCATTGTATCAGTACCAGGTTGTTTTGACTACTATGGCTGTATAGCAGGTTCTGAGATCAGGAAGTGTGAGCCCTCCTACTTTGTTCTTCTTCAATAATGCTTTAGCTATCTGGGGCCTCTTTCCTTTCCACATGAAGTTGGAGATTAGATTTTCCATTTTATCAAAGAATGTAGTTGGAATTTGGATCGGGACTGCATTATATCTATAGTTCACTTTGGGTAATTTGGGTAGCATTGGCATTTTCACAATGTTAAGCCTGCCAATCCATGAGTGTGGTATGTTTTTTCTATTTATGTAGGTCTCTTTGGTTTCTTGCAGTAGTGTTTTGTAGTTTTCCTTGTGTAAGTCTTTTACATTCCTAGTTAGACTTATTTTTAAGGTTTTTTTTTTTTAACCTTTGGGGGATTTTTTTTTTTAACCTTTGGGGGATATTGATTTCTTGATTTCTTTTTTGGAGTTGTCTTTGTTAGTATAGAAAAATCCAACTGATTTTTGTTATGTCGAGCTTGTATCCTATCACTTTGCTGAATCCCTCTACTAGTTCCACTAACTTTCTTATGGAATCTTTGGGATTTTCTATGTATAGGATCATGTCATTTGCAAACAGGGATAGTTTTACTTCTTCCTTAACAATCTTACCAATATTGCCCTTTCTTGCCATATTACTCTAGCTATGACTTCCAGTACAATACTGAATAAGAGTGGTAATAAAGGGGTCCCTCATCTGCTTCCCATTCTCAAGGGGAATGTTTTCAGTCTCTCTCTGTTGACAACAATGTTGGCTGTTGGTTTTCTACATATGCCCTTTATTATGCTGAGCAGTTTCCCTTCTATTCCTACTTTGCTGAGAGTTTTTATAAGGAAAGGGTATTGATTTTATCAAATGCCTTTTCTGCATCTGTTGAAATGATCATGTGATTCTTTTCCTTTGTTTTATTTATGTGGTGAATTATGTTGATTGATTATCTAATGTTTAACCATCTTGCAAACCTCGTATGAATTGCAATTGATCATGATATATTATTTTTTGACATGCTGTTGAATTCTGTTGGTTAGAATTTTGTTGAGAATTATTTTGTCTATATTCACGAGGGAAATTGGTCTGTAGTTTGCTATTTTTGTGGCTTTTTTTTTTTTTTTTTTTTGCCTGGCTTTGGAATCAGGGTTATGCTGGCTTCACAGAATGAGTTAGGGGGTATTCTTTTCTTTCTATGTTCAGGAATAGTTTGAATAGATTTGGTGTCAACTCTTCCCTGAACGTTTTGTAGAATTCTCCAGTGCAACCGTCTGGACCAGGGTTTTTTTTGTTGTTTGGAAGATTTTTTTTTTTTAAATTATCTCTTCAATTTCTTCTTTTGTTACCAGTCTATCCAAATTTTCTACCCCCATTTGTGTTAATTTAGGTTGGTAGTGTGTTTCTAGAGCTTTGTCCATTTCTTCTAGGTTTTCAAATTTGTTGGAGTACAGTTTTTCATAATATTCTGTTATGATTCTTTTAATTTCGGCTAGTTCTGTTGTAATGTCACCTATCTCATTTCTTATTTTGGTTATTGGCAGCTTCTTTTTTGTTATGGATTGAATTGTGTCCCCCCAAAATATGTGTCAACTTCCCTAGGCCATGATTCCCAGTATTGGGTGGTTGTCCTCCATTTTGTTGTCTGATGTAATTTTCCTATGTCTTGTAAATCCTAACCTGTATGTTTTTATGATGTTAATGAGGCAGGATTATGGGCAGTTAGGCTAGTAAAGCAGGACGCAATCTACAGGATTAGGTTGTATCTTGAGTCAATCTCTTTTGAGATATAAAAGAGAGACTCAAGCAGAGAGGAGAAGGACCTCATTACCACCAAGCAAGTGCCAGGAATTGTGTATGTCCTTTGGACCTGGATTCCCTGCACTGAGAAGCTACTAGACCAGGGGAAGATTGATGACAATGATGTTCCCCCAAAACTGATAGAGAAAGAAAGCCTCCCCCTGGAGCTGGTGCACTGAATTTGGACTTCTAGCCTCCTAAAATGTAAGAGAATACATTTCTGCTTGTTAAAGCCAATCACTTTTAGTATTTCTGTTGTAACAGCACTAGAGAACTAAGACATTATTTTTTCCTTTGTCAAACTGCTAAGTGGTTTGTCAATTGTATTGATCCTCTTGAAGAACCAACTTCTAGTCTTATTGATTCTTTCTATTATTTTCTCTTTCATTTCTTCCTTTTTTTGTGCTTTATGTAACGTTTACAGCTCGAGTTAATTTCTCTTCAAAAATTTATACACATATTATTTTGTGTCTTCAGTTGCAATCTCCACAATGTGACAGCATGCTGCCCCTTTTTACTCAGGTTCCCTGTGTCCATTGTCCAGTTCCTGTCCCTTCCTAACTTCTTGTCTTGCTTTTTTGACAGGAGTTGATCATTTGGTCTGGTATTTTGATTGAACTAAGAAGCTCATTCTAAAGCCTGTCTAATCTTTGTCTGAAAAGCGGACTTCAGGAATGGTTTCAGTTCTGGGTTACCACAGTGACCAGGGGCCATAGTTTTGGAGGCTCCTCCAGTCTCTGTCAGACCAGTAAATCTGGTCTTTTTTTGTGAATTTGAATTCTGTTCTACATTTTCCTCCCACTCTGTCCAGGACTCTCTGTTATGATCCCTGTCAGAGCAGTTCCTGGTGGTAGCTGGGCACCATCTAGTTCTTCTGGTCTCAGGCTGGTGGAGTCTCTGATTCATGTGGTCCCTTAGTCCTTTGGGCTGATATTTTCCTTGTGTCTTTACTTTTCTTCACTCTCCTTTGCTCCGTATGAGATGGGAATAATAGATGTACCTTAGATGGCCACTCACAAGCTTTTAAGACCCCAGATACTACTCACCAAAGTGGGATGTAGAACATTTTCTTTATGAACTGTGTTATGCCAATTGACCTATGTGTCCTGTAAGACTATGGTCCCCAGGCCCCAGCCCCAGCTACTTGCTCCCACAAAGTGTGATGTGTCTAGGAAACTTCTATGCTTTTGTTTTCTTCCACTTGTGCTGACTTCCCCTATATTGTGTGTTGTCCTTCCCTTTACCAAAGTTGATACTTGTCTACTATCTAGTTAGTGATACCCCCTCCCCCTAACTCCCCACCCTCGTTATATTCAAAGAATGCATTTTTTCTATATGAAAACCTTTTCTTGAATTCTTATAATAGTGCTCTCATACAATATTGGTCCTTTTGTGACTGACTTATTTCACTCAGCATAATGCCCTTCAGATTCATCCATGTTGTAAGATGTTTCATGCAGTCATCATTGTTCTTTATTGTTGCATAGTATTCTCTTGTGTGTACGCACCGTAATTTTTTTTATCAGTTCATCTGTTAATGCACATTTAGGTTGTTTCCATCTTTTTGCTATTATGAATACTGCTGCAGTGAACATGGGTAGGCATATGTCCACTCATGTGACAGCTCTTATTTCTCTAGGGTACATTCCTAGGAGTGGGTTTGTGGATCATATGATATTTCTGTTTCTAGCTTTTTAAGGAAGCACCATATCATTTTCCAAAGCGGTCGTATCATTTTACATTTCCACCAACAGTGCGTAAGAGTTCCAATCTCCCCATAACCTCTCCAACATTTGTTATTTTGTGTTTTTTGGATTAGTGCCAGTATTGTCAGATTAAGATGCTATTTCTAATGATTTGCATTTCTCTAATGGCTAATGATCCTGAGCATTTTATCACATGTCTATTAGCTGCCTGAATGTCTTTTTTGGTGAAGTGTCTATTCATATACTTTGCCAATTTTTTAATTGGATTATTTGTCTTTTTGCTGTTGAGGTGTTACAGCACCTTATAGATTTTAGAGATTAGACCCTGATCGGATATGTTGTAGCCAAAATTTTTCCCAGTCTGTAGGTTCTCTTTTTACTCTTTTGGTGAAGTCTTTTGCTGAGCATAGCATTTAATTTTTAGGAGCTCGCAGTTGTCTAGTTTCTCTTCTGGTGTTTGTGCATTGTAAGTTATAGTTTGTATCCTATTTATGCTATGTATCAGGGCCCCTAGTGTTGTTTCTATTTTTTCTTCCATGATCGTTATCCTTTTAGATTTTATATCTGGGTCTTGGATCCATTTCGAGTTAATTTTTGTGTATGGTGTGAGGTATGGGTTCTGTTTCATTTTTTTACAGATGGATATCCAGTTATGCCACCACCATTTGTTAAAGAGACTGTCTTTTCCCCCATTTAATGGATCTGGCCCTTTGTCAAATAGCTGCTCATAAATGGATGGATTTACATCTGAGTTCTCAATTCTGTTCCATTGGTCTATATGCCTGTTGTACCAATATCAGGCTGTTTGACTACCGTGGCTGTATAATAGGTTCTCAAATCAGGTAGTGAGAGGCCTCCCACTTTGTTCTTCTTCAGTAATGCTTTACTTATCTGGAGCCTCTTTCCTTTCCATATAAAGTTGGTGATTTTTTTCTTCAACTTATTAAAAAATGCTGTTGATACTTGGATCAGGATTGTATTGTATCTGTAAATTGCTTTGGGTAGAATTGACATTTTCACAGTGTTGAGTCTTCCTATCCATGAGCATGGTATGTTTTTCCACTTACGTAGGTCTCTTGGTTTCTTTCAGTAGTGTTTATAGTTTTTTTGTTTGTTTGTTTTTAAATAGGTCTTTTATGTCCCTGGTTAGATTTTTTCCTAAGTACTTTATCTTCTTGTAAAACTTCTTGTAGGCTATTGTAAATGGTATTGATTTAGTGATTTCCTTTTTGAAGTTCTCTTTGTTGGTGTACAGGAATCTAACTGATTTTTGTATGCTTGTCTTGTATCCTAATTTGCTGCAATCCTCTATTAGTTCCAGTAGCTTTCTTGTGTATTCTTTGGGGTTTTCTGTGCATAAGATCATATCATCTGCAAATAGGATAGTTTTATCTATTCCTTACCAATTTGGATGCCCTTTATTTCTTTTTCTTGCTTTATTGCTCTAACTAGGACCTCCAGCACAATGTTGAATAAGAGTGATAAAGGGCACCCTTGTCTGATTCCTGTTCTCAAGGGGAATGCTTTCAGTCTCTCTCCATTTAGAATGATATTGGCTGTTGGCTTTGTATAAATGCCCCTTATTATGTTGAGGAATTTCCCTTCTATTCCTATTTTGCTGAGAGTTTTTATCAAGAATCGGTGTTGGACTTCATCAAATGCCTTTCCTGCATCAATTGATAAAATCATATGGTTCTTTTCTTTTATTTCTGGGGTGGATTGATTTTCTAATGTTGAACCATCCCTGCATGGATAATATGAATCTCACTTGGTCATGATGTATTACTCTTTTTTTTGATATGCTGTTGAATTCATTTGGCCAGAATTTCATTGAGAATTTTTGCATCTACATTGATGAGGGATATTGGTCTGTAGTTTTCTTTTTTTGTGGTGTCTTTGTCTGGTTTTTGTATCAGGGTTAAGCTAGCTTCATAGAATAAGTTCAGGAGCATTCCTTCCTTTTTTATGCTGTGAAATAGCCTGAATAGTATTGGTGATATCTCTTCTATGAAAGTTTGGTCAAATTCTCCAGTGAAGACGTCTGGGCCAGAGTTTTTTTTGTTGGGTGATTTTTTTTTTTTTTTAATTTTGTAAAATGACCTCTTCACTTTCTTCTTTTATTATGGGTCTGTTCAGTTTTTCTATCTCAGTTTGTATTAGTTTAGGTAGGTAGTGTGTTTCTAAAAATTTGTCCATTTCCTTTAGGTTTTCTAAATTGTTGGAGTACAATTTTTCATAGTATTCTGTTATGATCCTTTTAATTTCAGTTGGGTCTGTTGTGGTATCACCTGTCTCATTTCTTATACATGTTATTTGCTTCCTCTTCTGCTTTTCTTTTGTCAGTTTGGCCTATGGTTTGTAGATTTTATTGATCTTTTCAAAGAGCCAAATTTTGGTCTTGTTGATTGTTTCAGTTGTTTTTCTATTCTCTATTTCATTGATTTCTGCACTAATTTTTATTATTTCCTTTCTCCTGGTGCCTCAGGGCTTCTTTTGCTGCTCTCTATTTGTTAAAGTTGTAGGGTTAATATTTTGATTTTGGCCCTTCTTTTTGGATGTATGCATCTATTGCTATAAATTGACCTCTGAGCACTGCCTTTGCTGTGTCCCAAAGGTTTGGTAAGATATGTTTTCATTCTCATTTCATTCTATGAATTCTTTTTTATTCAATCCTTAATTTCTTCTATTACCCAGTAGTTTTTAAGCAAGGTCTTGCTCAGTTTCCACGTATTTGATTTTTTATCCTTGCTATTTCTTTATTGATTTCTACTTTCATGGCATTATGACCAGAGTAGATGCTTTGTATGATTTTGATGTTTTGGGTTTTGTTAAGGCTTGCTTTATGGCCTAAAATGTTGTCTATTCTGGAGAATATTCCATGTGTGTTGTTAAAGAATGTATGCTTGGCTGCTGTTGGGTGGAGTGTTCCATATATGTCTATGAGGTTGAATTGATTGATTGTGGCATTTAGATCTTCTGTATCTTTGAGTTTCTTTCTAGATGTTTTGTCCTTCACTGAAAGCGGTGTGTTGAAGTCTCCTACTATTATTGTAGAGCTGTCTAGCTGTGTTTTCAATGCTGTTAGAGTTTGTTTTATGTATTTTGGAGCCCTGTCATTGGGTGTGTAGATATTTATTATGGTTGTGTCCTCCTGATGTATTGACCCTTTAATCATTATATAGTGTTCTTCCTTATTCTTTATGGTGGATTTTGCTTTAAAGTATATTTTGTCAGAGATTAATATTGCCACTCCTGCTCTTTTTTGGTTATTGTTTGATTGATGTATTTTTTTCCATCCTTTCAATTTTAGTTTGTTTATGTCTCTGTGTCTAAGGTGTGTCTCTTGCAGACAGCATATAGATGGATCATGTTTTTTCAGCCATTCTGCCACTCTGTGTCTCTTTACTGGTACATTTAGGCCATTTACATTCACTGTAATGATTGACAGGTATGAGTTTAGTGCTGTCATTTTGATGTATTTTGTGTGCCTGCGTAGTGTTGACAATTTCTTTGTTCCGCTTAACTTTCTGTGCTGAATTTTTTTAATGTATTTTCTTTTCATCTCTTTCATTATTGTTTCTTTTATGTTCACTGAGTCTTCATGTTTTTTTTCTTTTTTATTTTGATGGGTAGGTTTGTTAGCTTTCTACGTGGTTACCTTGACATTTACCTTTATTGTTCTAAGTTTAAACCAATCTTTCATTTCTTGATATTGTCTTGACTTCCTCTCCATATGGAAGTTCTATGATTGCACCACTTATTCCTTCTTTTTTGTTTTCATGTTGTTGTCATTTACATATCGACATCTCTTGTTCCCTATTTTTAGTCTTTTAACTGTGATTTGTTTTTGTGAATTCCCTAACTGGGCTGATACCTGGTTGATCTGTCCTGTGTCCTAGTCTTGGATTGATGTCTGATGTTGTTGGATCTCTAACCAGAGGACTCCCTTTAATATTTCTTGTAATTTTGGTCTGATTTTTACAAATTTCCTCAGTTTCTGTTTACCTGGAAATATCTAATTTCACCACTGAATTTGAGAAAAAATTTTGCTGGATATATAATTCTTGGCTGGCAATTTTTTTCCTTCAAGGCTTTATATATGTCATCCCATTGACTTCTTGCCTGCATGATTTCTTCTGAGTAATCTTATTGGTTCTCCTGTGTAGGTAACTTTTTGTTTATCCCTAGCCCCTTTCAGGATTCTTTTTTTGTCTTTTGTTTTGGCAAATCTGATTATGATATGTGTTGGTGATTTTCTTTTGGGGTCTATCTTGTATGAGGTTTGTTGAGATTCTTGGATAGATATCTTCTCGTCTTTCAGGATATTCAGGGAGTTTTCTGCCAGCAAATCTTTAACAATTCTTTCTGTGTTTTCCATTATTTGCCTCTGTGCTGGTACTCTGATCACTTGTAGGTTTTTCCTCTTGATAGTATTTCATATAATTCTCAGGCTTTCTTTCTTTCTTTTTTTTAATTCTTTTTTCTGATTTTTCCTCAAACAAACTGGTGTAAACGGTTTTATCTTCAATCTCACTAATTCTGGCTTCCATTGTCTCAATTCTGTTCCTATGACCTTCTATTGAGTTGTCTAATTCTGAAGTTTGTTATTAATATTTTGGATTTCTAGTTGCTGTTTCTATATGGTTTCTAGCAGCCTGTTTATTCTGTCATATTGTTCTTGTATTGTTTCCCTGAATTCTTCTATTGCTTTGTCTGTGTGTTCCTTGGTTTGATCTAACTTTTACCTGATCTCCTTCCTGATCTTTCGGAACCCAAATCTTTTGGAAAGCTCTGTATATTAAGTCTTTTGAATTCTTTATCAGGTAATTCCATTGTCTTATCTTCCTCTGGAGGGTTTTCTGGTTTCTTTATTTTGGTTGCTTGCTGGAGCCATCTTGTACTGTTTCTTTATGTGACTTGATATTGATTGTTGTCTTTTGAGGCATCAATAACTTATTATATTTATTTATTGTACTTTTGTTTGCTGCATTTTGTATTTTTGTTTTCTTTTCATATGTCCAAGTAGCCTGGGTGTGTGTGCTACCCTGGTTGTTGGCATCATAGAAACTCTCACCTCCTGTCTCCAGGTGGTCAGATCAGCTACTAGTGTGAGAGCCCAGGGGTCTGTTCATTGTTTTTATGGGGGTGCGGTTGTTCAGGGTACAGGTGTCCGGGTTGTTGGTCACCAAGTGTGTGGTACGGAGACTTTCACCTACAGTCCTAGGCAGGCAGGGATGCGTGGGGGTGTTTAGACCAGGCACAAGTCTCTGTTTGCAGTGTGGGGGGGGGGCTATGTATGGGTCAAGGCAGGGGCTGTTGGCTGCCCCCAGGTGCCCAGTTGGAGGGTATGTCCCTTCAGCTGACCATTGGGCGCCTGGTGATCTTAGCTGGAGGGATTGGGAGGCACCACTAATTCTCAGGCCCCTGCTGTGGGCGGCTAGATGGAGTGGGTAGTACTGCTGGCCCTCAGGACCCTGGTGTGGGTGCCTGAGTCTCCTTCTCAGGGGGTGAGGCATTGTTGAATGTCACAAATCTGCAGCTCCTACTTGGCTGCTGCAGGTGAAAATAGGCTTTAGGTGGATGCCCTCCCATTTTGTGCTAATGAGTGCGTGCTATCTTGGAATGGCCTGTAAGGCACTAGGGTGCTGCAAGCCCATGGATCCCCTACACCAGTGGCTGGGCAAAGGGGTAGGTACCTCTGGACCTGTTGTAAGTTCCCAGCTTAGGGGACATGGCATTGTTGAATGCCGTTGGACTGGTGTTGGAGTGCGATGGGGGATGAATGAGGGGAAGGGAATGCTTCTTGGCTGTGGAGCTCTGGTGGGGGGAAAGATTATGGTACCAGCGCACACCGTGGGTTGGGAGTTTGCACTTAACTTTCACAGGTCTGGTGTTGCTCCTTTTTGTTTCTGGAGGTGTGTACAGATTCACTGCTACTTGGCTGCTCCAGATGGTGTGACTTTCGGCTTGGAATGTTGCTGCTTGCCTCAGCCTGTGTGCGCTGTGCAGATTCAGCTAGCAGGACAGTGGCAATTCCGTAATCTGTAGTTCCCCATTTCCACTGTTTTTGAATTGTCTCTCCTTCCACCTGCTGCTCAGTTCGATTCTTTAGCAGTGAATTTGGTGATTACAATTCCTAGATTTTCATATATATTTGATTCACTTGTTTTTTCAGGTCTTTGTTGTAAGAGGGACGACACGAAACATCTGACTATTCCGCCATCTTGGTCCCACCTCCTCTTCCATTTATTTCTGCTCTAATCTTTATTATTTCCTTTCTTCTGGTGACTGTGCTGGACTTCTTTCACTGCTCTTTTTCTATTTGTTCAAGTTGTAGGGTTAAGCTATTAATTTTGGCCCTTTCTTCTTTGTTGATGTTAGCATTCATTGCTATAAATTCTCCTGAGTAGTGGTTTTGCCGTGTCCCAAAGGTTTTGGTATGTTGTGTTTTCATTCTCATTTGATACTAGGAATTTTTAATTTTTAAATTTCACCTGTTACCCAGCAAGGTGTTATTCAGTTTCCATGCATTTGATTTTTTTCCTTGTTCTTCCTGTTACTGATTTCTAGTTTTATAGTGTTATGATTAGAGAAGGTGCTCTGTATTATTTTGATGTTTTTGAATTTATTGAGGCTTACTTTAAGGCCTAAAATATGGTCTATTCTAGAGAATGTTCCATGTGTGTTGGAGAAGAATGTGTACTGTGCTGCTGTGGGGTGCAGTGTTCTGTACATATCTATGAAATCAAGTTGGTTGTATTATTTAGATCTCCTGTATCTTTGCTGAGTTTCTTTCTAGTCGTTCTGTCCTTCATTGAAAATGGTGTGTTAAAGTCTCCTACTATTATTGTGGAGTTGTCTTTCTCTTTTCAATTCTGTTACAGTTTGTTTTATGTATTTTGGAGTTCTGTCATCGGGTGTGTTGATATTTATTACAGTTATATCCACATGGTGAATTGACCATATAATCATTATATAATGCCCTTTCTTATCTCTTATGATGGATTTTGACTTAAAGTCTACCTTCTTAGAGATTAATATCACCACCGCCATTCTTTTTTGGTTACTGTTTGATATATTTTTCCATCCTCTGATTTTTAACCTATTTATGCCTTTAATCTAAGGTGTCTCTCTTGTAGGCAACATATTGATGGGTGTCTTAGGCTGGGTTCTCTAGAGAAGCAAAGCCAGTAAAGTGTATGTACAAAGATAGAGATTTATATCAAGAAAATGGCTCACATGGTTTTTAGAGGCTCTAAGTCCTAAGTTGGTGAGGCAGGAAAGAAAATTCTCCTGACTCACTTAGTCACAGGGGCTGGTAAACCCAAGACTGGTAGGCCAGACAGCAGTGCTGCCATAGGTTGTGAAGATCGACAATCAGCAGGCAAGACCACCAGCAAGCTGCTATCCCAAGTCCCAAGAACCAGAGGCCAGACGAACAGGAGCCAGCTGCAGGATCCAAAACAAGCAAAAGCCCTGGCAAGGCGAGCAGGAAAGAGGTAGGCAGACGAGAGCGGGGAGATGAAGGCTGAGGGGGTGGTGAGCCACCACAGGCTCCGCCCGCACCAGTATCACTCAGCAAATTCCATCAAGGGCGTGACTACATATCAAATTTCAGCAGGGAAGTGATCGCAACATTATACAACTGCCAAATCACTGAGAATCATGGCCTAGCCAAGGTGACATACAATCTTAACCATGACAATAGATCATGCTTTTTTCCATCTATTCTGACACTCTCTGTCTCATGACTGGTGCAGTTAAACCATTTACATTCAGTGTGTATTATCGATAAGTATGAATTTACTGCTATCATTTTGTTATCCCTTTTTTTTGTGGTGTTGATGGTTCCTTTGTTCTGCTTAATTTTCTGCGCTGAGTTCCTTTTGTTTGTGGATTTTCTTTTCATTTCCTTCATTGTTCTTGATTTTGTGTTTACTGAATGCTTACGATTTTCTTCTTTTTTATTTTGGTGAGTAGGTTTATTAACTTTCTTTGTGGCTACTCTGAACTTCTCCTTTATTTTCCTAAATTAAAACAGTCTCTTATTTCTTGATATCGCCTGACTTCCTCTCCTACGGAAGTTCTATAACTACACCATTTATTCCCCCTTTTTTGTTTAGTAGTTGTAGTCGTTTACAAATTGACATCTCTGGTTCCCTGTTTTCAGGTTTGTGGCTTTATTTAACTTTTGGGATTTCTTTAACTGGATTGGTATCTGGGTGGTGGTGTTGTGTGTCTTAATCTCAGGTTGTTGTCTGATGCCATTGGTTCTCTGCCTGAAGGACTCCCTTCAATATTGATTATAAGTCTGGTTTGGTTTTTATGAAGTCCCTTAATTTCTGTTTATCTGGAATGTCCTAGCTTCACCATGGTACTTGAGAGACAATTTTGCTGGATTTTTGGTAGGCAATTCTTTTATTTCAGGGTTTCATATATGTCATTCCATTGCCTTCCTGCCTGCATGGTTTCTACTGAAAAACCAGAGCTTAGTCTCATTTGTGCTGCTTTGTAGGGGATATTTCATTTTTCCCAAGCTGATCTCAGAATTCTTTCTTTGCCTTTGTTTTGAAAAGTTTGATTATGATATGTCTCGGTGACTTTCTTTTGGGGTCTATCCTGTATGAGGTTTGTTGAGCTTCTTGGATGGTAACCTTCTCATCTTTCATGACATCAGGGAAGTTTTCTGCTACCAAATCTTCAAAAATTCTCTCTGTGCCTTTTTTTTTTTTTTGTCTTCTCCTGTTCTGGAACTGCAATCATGCATAAATTATTCCTCTTGATAGTCACACATATTTTTTGTAGTGACAACCTTGGAGTGAACAGGCCACCCCAACACCACCCCTCTGTTGAGCTGCCACAGCTTGCCTTAGCTTTTTCAGGCATGATTGAGTCACTGATTCCCTGTTTTCCCAACTTTTAGGAGACACATTTCAAAGCCCTGTAGATGATCCCCTGGAAGCTCCCCTCACAAGGCTTTAGGTGAAAGAGGTAAAATCAGTGTGTATGGGGGGCAGTGATGGGAGCTCACAACGTGACAGATTCAAAGAAATTTCTTCTCCAATCTCCACACTTTAACATCGTGGATCTGGCCAATGGATATGAGTCATGAAACAAGTTCTTTAAAATATTCTTAGTAAATTATGCATATGGGATAACTCACTCTCACTCTGGGAATGGATAATTGTTTTATTAGCACCACAGGAATTAAGCCAGGAAGGTTCTCATTTTAACATCCTATTATGTTCTTAAATCAACTCCATAGGTACATACCTTATAGTATCAAATACTTAGAGTCTTCTAAAATAACAGTTTATAAGATTTAACGTTAGCATTAAAAAATCCTGGTCATAAAACATATAGCAGGGTAATCAATTTTGTTGTAGACAAAAATCTTTTGTTGTAGCTCAGAATCTTTGTCATACCTTCCTTAAAGGTGATCCTAAGTTCCATGAGGTCAGGGAATCTGGTTCCCAGTTTAGATTCTACAAAGAATATTTATTAAGCAACTATTTTATGCCAGGCAAAATATCAAGCATTTTCATATAATTTATGTCATTTATATTAAATAGGAAGCCCTGGTGGCACAATGGTTAAGAGCTCAGTTACAAACCAAAAGTCAGCAGTTCAAATCCACCAGTCTCTGCTTGGAAACCCTATGGGGCAGTTCTACTCTGTCCCATAGGGTCGCTTTGAGTCAGAATCAACTTGATGACAATGGATTATGTTAAATCGAGACAAAGAAAAAAAGTTTAAATTTATTACTTACACACACACATATGCACACATATAATTAAAGACACTATTATTTAGAAGGAAACCCTGGTACACAGTGGTTAAGTGTTATGGCTGCTAACCAAAAGGTCAGCAGTTCAAATCCACCAGGCACGCCTTGGAAACTCTATGGGGCAGTTCTATTCTGTCCTATCGGGTCACGATGAGTCGGGATCAACTCAACAACGATGGGTTTGGGTATTGTTTAGAAAAAGAAAAACTTACCTCACTCTCCTAGTTCTCTCTCTGGGTCTCCTAATTAAATCTTCCAAATTTTTATTTCTCTCTTCTAAACTGAAAGAAAAATAAATTTTATGATTAAAATTGGTATGTTTAGACTAATACTCTGTTAGACTCATGGAGAATTTGAATAGATAAATGCAAATGGTAGTCTAGCTCTCTATACATTATCCATCCTTCTCACCATTTAAGAACTTGAAATTCTATCCAAGCAACTCAGATTATTTGGTCTGTTTCTCCCTTTATAGGTTTCAGTGGTAAAGAAAGAAGGTAGATACTAATAATATATAAAAGTGATGTTTAGATGTTCTTCTATTTATTTACTTTGTAGTTAGAGAACTGATCCTCTATGTGGATAAACTATAACATGATCTTGAGGTTAACATGATAAAAATAAAATCTCTGATCCAACTATATGCTGTCTTCAAAAACCATTTTAGATCCAAAGACACAAATAGGATGAAAGTGAAAGCATGGAAGAAAATATTCCATGTAAATAGTAACTCACAACTTATTTCTGCAGCAGCCTTACCCTCATACCAAAGCCAGATAAAGACACCACAACTGACATCAAAAGAAAACTGGGGTAACTATATTAATATCTCGCAAACGACTTTAAGTAAAAACTGTTACATGAGACAAAAATGGGGACTTATATAATTATAAAAGAGTCAATTCAACAAGAAGATATAAGAATTATAAATATATATGCACCTAACAACAGGGCCCCAAAATACATATACAAACATGGGCGGAATTCAAGAGAGAAACAGACAGTTGTACAATAATACTTGTAGACTTCACTATATACCACTTGCAATAATGCCTAGAACATCTAAAGAGAGATCAATAAGGAAGCAGAGGGCTGAACAACACTATAATCCAACTAGATCAAACAGACATAAATAAACACTCCACCCAACAACAGCAAAATATACATTCTTCTCCAGTGCACATGGATAATTCTCCAGAATAGACTAATATTAGGTCACAAAGCAAGTCCCAAGGGATTTAAAACGACTGAAATCATACAAAGTATCTATACAGACCACAATGGAATGAAACAAGGAGTCAACACCAGAAGGAAAACTGGAAAATTCACAAATACATAGAAATTAAACAACACACCATTAAATAGCCAATGGGTCAAAGAAGACATCAAAAGGAAAATTAGAAAATACTTAGAAATGAGTACAGATGAAAACACAACAAACCAAAACTTAAGGAATGCAGCAAAGTCAGTGCTCAGTGGGAAATTTATAGCTGTGAATACATATTAAAAAAGAAGAAAGGTCTCAAATCACTACCCTAACTTCACAATTTAAGGAACTAGAAAAAGAAGAGCAAACTAAACCCAAACCTAGCACAAGGAAGGAAATAATAAATATTAAGCAAAGATAAATAAGTCAATAAAAAAACAATAGAACAACCAAACCAAAAATTGATTCTCTGAAAAGATCAATAACATCAAAAAAATCTTTAGCTAGATTGGCAGAGAAAAAAGAGAGAAGACGCAAATAACTAAAATTAGAAATGAATTTGGGGACATTACTACTGATCATACAGAAATAAAAAGGATCGTAAGAGAATACTCTGAGCAATTTATATGCCAACAAATTAGATAATCTAGATGAAATGGACAAATTCCTAGAAACTCACTACCTAAATTGACTCAAGAAGAAAAAGATGATCTCAATAGGTCTACAACAGTAGAGACACTGAATCAGTAATCAAAAAAAAAAAAAACTTCCCAATAAACAAAAATCCAGAACCAGATGGTGTCACTGGTGAATTCTACCAAACATTTAAAGATGAATTAATGCCAATCCTTTTCAAACTCTTCCAAAAAATGGGAGAGAACACTTACTCATTTTTGAGGCCAGGCTTACCCTGATACTGGAGCCAGATAAAGACACCACAAGAAAAGAAAATTACAGACCAACATCCCTTATGAATTTAGGTGCGGGTATCCTCAGCAAAAGGAGCTGTGGTGGTGTAGTGGTTAAGCGCTTGGCTGCTCACTACAAGTTCGGCGGTCTGAACCCTCTAGCTACTCTGTGGAAGAAAGATGTGGCAGTCTGCTTCCATAAAGATTACAGCCTTGGAAACCCTATGGGGCAGTTCTACTCCATCCTATAGGGTCGCTATCAGTTGGAATCAACTCAACAGCAATGGGTTTGGTTTGGTATCCTCAAAAAAATACCAGCAAACTGAATCCAACAGCATATTAAAAGTATTATATACCATGATCAAGTAGAATTTATCCCAGGAATGCATGGGTGGTTCAGCATACGAAAATCAATTGATACCCTGATAACAAAAGCCACATTAACACAACAAAGGAAAAAATCACATGATCATCTCAATGGAAGCATAAAAGGCATTTGACAAAATCCAACACCCTTTCATGATAAAAGATACTCCACAAACTAGAAATAGAAGGTAAATTCCTCAAATGATTAGAGGCTATATATGAAAAATCCACAGCTAACATAAATAACGGTGAAAAACTAGAAGTTTTCCCCCTAACATCAGGAACAAGACATGGACGCCTGCTTTTACCACTGGTACTCAACATTGTATTGTAAGGTTTAGCAAGAGCAATTAGGTAAGACAACAAAATAAAAGGAATCCGTATTGGAAAGAAAGAAGTAAAACTATCTCTATTTACAGATGACATGATTCTATATATAGAAAATTCCAAAGATTCTATAAGAAAGCTACTAGAGCTAATGAATTCAGCAAAGTTGTAGGGTACAAGATCCACACATGAATATCAGTTTGTTTCTATACGCTAATGAACATTTCTGGAGGTCAAAATCCAAAATCAGTTTCGCTGGGCTGAAGTCAAGATGTTGGCAGGGCTGTGCTCCCTCAAGATGCTCTAAGGAAGAATTCCTTTCCTTGTCTTTTCAGCTTCTGGAGGCTGTCCTCACTCTTTGGTTTACGTGCTCCAATTGCATTGCCTTTTCTCTCCATCTGATGATCACACTGCCTTTATCATACTGCCTTCTGTCATCAAATCTCTCTCTGCCTCTCCCTCTTGGAAAGACACTTGTGACTGCATTGAGGGCCCACTAGGATAAGACCGGAGCCCTGGTGGTGCAGTGCCTAAGAGCTTGGCTGCTAACCAAAAGGTTGGCAGTTTGTATCCACTAGCATCTCCTTGGAAACCCTATGAGACACTTCTACTCTGTGCTATAGGGTCGCTATGAGTCATAGCAATGGGTGGGTGGTGGCGGATAAAGCAGTAGGACAGACAACTCATCTGTCAGTTTGTCGTACAGTGGTGGTTTGCATGTTGCTGTGATGCTGGAAGCTATGCCACTGGTATTTCAAATACCAGCAGGGTCACCCATGGTGAACAGGATTCACCAGACCTTCCAGACTAAGACAGACTAGGAAGAAGGACCTGGCAGGCTACTTCTGAAAAAACTGGCCAGTGAAAACCTTATAAATAGCAGCGGAACAGTGTCTGATATAGCACCAGAAGATGAGCCCCTCAGGTTGGAAGGCACTCAAAATACTACTAGGGAAGAGCTGCCTCCTCAAAGTAGGTCAACATTAATGACACGATTGGAATAAAGCTTTCGGGACCTACATTTGCTGATGTGGCACAAACCAAAAGGAGAAGAAACAGCTGCAAACATTCATTAATAATTGGAACATGGAATGTACGAATTATGCATCAGGAAAATTGGAAGTCGTCAAAAATGAAATGGACCACATGAAGATTGCTATCCTAGGCATTGGTGAGCTGAAATGGTCTGGTATTGGCCATTTGAATGGGATAATCATATGGTCTACTATGCTGGGAATGATAAAATTGAAGAGGAATGGTGTTGCGTTTGTTGTAAAAAAAAAAAAAATTCAAGATGTATCCTGAAGTACAATGCTGTCAGTGATAGGATAATATTCACATGCCTACAAGGAAGACTAGTTAACACAACTATTATTCAAATTTACGCACCAATCACTAATGCCAAAGATGAAGAAACTGAAGATTTTTACCAACTTCTGCAGTCTGAAATGGATCAAACATGTAATCAAAATACATTGGTAATTGCTGGAGATTAGAATGGGAAACTTAATAACAGAGAAAAAGGATCAGTAGTTGGAAAATATGACCCTGGTGACAGAAATGACAGTGGACATCCCACAATAAACTTTTGCAAAAACAATGACTTATTCATGGCAAATACTTTTTTCAACATAAACGGTGACTATACACGTGGACCTTACCTAAAAGTGATGGAAGATGACCCAGTGCTTTAAGTTTAAAAATGGCATGATGAGATTTCTGAAAGACCACTCTGACTGGCATGTACAAAATGGACTTCACCAAGTACTTTCAGTCTTTTATAGCAACCAGCGTGTTTAAAATCTAAGACATCTGAATTGAAAAATTACAGTATAGCCTGTGAACGTATCTGAAGAAAAATACCTCAAACATCGCTAAATTTTAGCAGAATCAATAGACTAATACCAATTTAAAGAACACTGCTCTGATGCTGTGCACATTTGATGTTTTTGAAGCAATACATACCTTTTAATAAGGCCAAAGCTAATTCAATATAATTAAACAAAAATGTGGTTCTTCATGATTAAAACTGGCTATATTTGATAAGGAGAAATCAAAATATGCATTGCATTGGGTAAATCAGCTGCAAAGGACCTCTTCAAAGTATTGAAGAGGAAAGATGTCTCCCTGAAGACTAAGGTGTGCCTGACCCAGGCCGTGGTATTTTCAATCGCATCTTATGCATGTGAAAGCTGGACAATGAATAAAGAAGACCGAAGAAGAGTTGACACCTTTGCATTGTGGTGCTGGCGAAGAATATTGAATATACCGTGGACTGCGAAAAGAACGAACAAATCTGTCTTAGAAGAAGTACAGCCAGCATGCTCCTCAGAGGCAAGGATGGTGAGACTGTGTCTTACATACTTTGGACATGTTGTCAGGAGGGGTCAGTCCCTGGAGAAGGACATCATGCTTGGCAGAGTACAGGGTCAGCGGAAAAGAGGAAGACCCTCAACGAAGTGGATTGACACAGTGGCTGCAACAATGAACTCAAGCATAACAATGATTGTAAGGATGGCTCAGGACCGGGCAGTGTTTCGTTCTGATGTGCATAGGGTCGCTATGAGTCGGAACCGACTCGACGGCACCTAACAACAACAACAACAATATTTGATAAGAAATAAATCACAACCCTGATCACTTACAGCAAATCAACTCACATAATATCTGGCTCGCAGTGGTTCTCAACCCTGTTTAGACATTAGAATCATCTGGACATCTTCTGAAATATACTAATCCTCAGGCCCCACCTGGCATTTTAGTGTTATTATCTGGGACTAGGGCCTGGGCATTGGTATTTTTAAAAAAGCATCCAAAGTAATTCCAATAAGCAACCACAGTTGACAACCTTTTTAATAAAGCTTAAAGAACTCAAATGCTGGGATCTATTCTTGAACACAGTTGAAATATGTTTAAATTTTAAAAATAACTGGGGTGCAGTGTTCATAAGAGCCAAAAGTTGGGAACAACCTAAATGCACATCAACAGATGAATGGATAAATAAACTGAGGTTATGTACGTATAATGGAATATTGTTGTTGTTAGGTGCCATCGAGTTGCTTCTGACTCATAACGACCCTATGCACAACAGAATGAAACACTGTCTGGTCCTGCGCCATCCTTACAATCATTGTTATGCTTGAGCTCATTGTTGCAGCCACTGTGTCAATCCACTTCGTTGAGGGTCTTCCTCTTTTCCGCTGACCCTGTACTCTGCCAAGCATGATGTCCTTCTCCAGGGACTGATCCCTCCTGACAACATGTCCAAAGTATGTAAGATGCAGTCTCGCCAACGTTGCCTCTAAGGAGCATTCTGGCTGCGCTTCTTCCAAAACGGGGTTGTTCGTTCTTTTGGCAGTCCGTGGTACATTCAATATTCTTCGCCAACACCACAACTCAAAGGAATCAACTCTTCTTCGGTCTTCCTTATTCACTGTACAGCTTTCACATGCATATGATGTGACTGAAAATACCACGGCTTGGGTCAGGCGCACCTTAGTCTTCAGGGTGACATCTTTGCTCTTCAACACTTTGAAGAGGTCCTTTGCAGCAGATTTGCCCAATGCAATGCATCTTTTGATTTCTTGACTGCTCCTTCCATGGGTGTTGGTTGTGGATCCAAGTAAAATGAAATCCTTGACAACTTCAATCTTTTCTCCGTTTATCATGATGTTGCTCATTGGTCCAGTTGTGAGGATTTTTGTTTTCTTTATGTTGAGGTGTAATCCATACTGAAGGCTGTCGTCTTTGATCTTCATTAGTAAGTGCTTCAAGTCCTCTTCACTTTCAGCAAGCAAGGTTGTGTCATCTGCATAACGCAGGTTTTTAATGAGTCTTCCTCCAATCCTGATGCTCCGTTCCTCTTCATATAGTCCAGCTTCTTGTATTATTTGTTCAGCATACAGATTAAATAGGTTTGCTGAAAGAATACAACCGTGACTTCAAACCAATCAGTATCCTCTTGTTCTGTCCGAACGACTGCCTCTTGATGTATGTAAAGGTTCCTCAAGGGCACAATTAAGTGTTCTGGAATTCCCACTCTTCGCAGTGTTATCCATAGTTTGTTATGATCCACGCAGTTGAATGCCCTTGCATAATCAATAAAACACAGGTAAACATCCTTCTGGTATTCTCTGCTTTCAGCCAGGATCCATCTGACATCAGCAATGATATCCCTGGTTCCACGTCCTCTTCTGAAACCGGCCTGAATTTCTGGCAGTTCCCTGTCGATATACTGCTGCAGCTGTTTTTGAATGATCTTCAGCAAAATTTTGCTTGTGTGTGATATTAATGATATTGTTCTATAATCTCCACATTCGGTTGGATCACCTTTCTTGGGACTAGGCATAACTATGGATCTCTTCCAGTCAGTTGGCCAGGAAGCTGTCTTCCATATTTATTGGCATAGACAAGTGAGCACTTCCAGCGCTGCATCTGTTTGTTGAAACATCTCAATTGATATTCCATCAATTCCTGGAGCCTTGTTTTTCACCAATGCCTTCAGAGCACCTTGGACTTCTTCCTTCAGTACCATCGGTTCCTGATCATATGCCACCTCTTGAAATGGTTGAATATTGACTAATTCTTTTTGGTATAATGACTCTGTGTATTCCTTCCACCTTCTTTTGATGCTTCCTGCGTCGTTTAATGTTTTCCCCATGGAATCCTTCACTATTGCAACTCAAGGCGTGAATTTTTTTCCTCAGTTCTTTCAGCTTGAGAAACGCCGAGCGTGTCCTTCCCTTTTGGTTTTCCATCTACAGCTCTTTGCACGTCATAATACTTTACTTTGTCTTCTCAAGAGGCCCTTTGAAATCTTCTGTTCAGTTCTTTTACTTCACCAATTCGTCCTTTTGCTTTAGCTGCTCAATGCTCAAGGGCACGTTTCAGAGTCTCCTCTGACGTCCATCTTGGTCTTTTCTTTCTTTCCTGTCTTTTCAGTGACCTCTTGCTTTCTTCATGGATGATGTCCTTGATGTCATTCCACAACTCGTCTGGTCTTCGGTCATTAGCGTTCAATGCATCAAATCTATTCTTCAGATGGTCTCTAAATTCAGGTGGGATATACTCAAGGTCATATTTTGGCTCTCGTGGACTTGCTCTGATTTTCTTCAGTTTCAGCTTGAACTTGCATATGAGCAATTGATGGTCTGTTCTACAGTCAGCCCCTGGCCTTGTTCTGACTGATGATATTGAGCTTTTCCATCGTCTCTTTCCACAGATGTAGTCAATTTGATTTCTGTGTGTTCCATCTGGTGAGGTCCATGTGTATAAGTTGCTGTTTATGTTGGTGAAAGAAGGTATTTGCAATGAAGAAGTCGTTGGTCTTGCAAAATTCTATCATTCAATCTCCGGCATTGTTTCTATCACCAAGGCCATATTTTCCAACTACTGATCCTTCTTCTTTGTTTCCCACTTTCACATTCCAATCACCAGTAATTATCAATGCATCTTGACTGCATGTTCGATCAATTTCAGACTGTAGCAGCTGATAAAAATCTTCTATTTCTTCATCTTTGGCCCCAATGGTTGGTGCATAAATTTGAATAATAGTCACATTAACTGGTCTTCCTTGTAGGCGTATGGATATTATCCTATCACTGACAGTGATGTACTTCAGGATAGATCCTTCAGGATAGATCTTGAAACGTTCTTTTTAACGATGAATGCAACACCATTCCTCTTCGAGTTGTCATTCCCAACATAGTAGACTATATGATTGTCTGATTCAAAATGGTCAATACCAGTCCACTTCAGCTCACTAATGCCTAGGATATCAATATTTATGCGTTCCATTTCATTTTTGACAATTTCCAACTTTCCTAGATTCATACTTCGTAAATTCCAGGTTCCGATTATTAATGGATGTTTGCAGCTGTTTCTTCTCATTTTGAGTCGTGCCACATCAGCAAATGTAGGTCCCGAAAGCTTTACTCCATCCACGTCATTAAGGTCGACTCTACTTTGAGGAGGCAGCTCTTCCCCAGTCATCTTTTGAGTGCCTTCCAACCTGGGGGGCTCATCTTCCAGCACTATATCAGACAATGTTCCACTGCTATTCATAAGGTTTTCACTGGCTAATGCTTTTCAGAAGTAGACTGCCAGGTCTTTCTTCCTAGTCTGTCTTAGTCTGGAAGCTCAGCTGAAACCTGTCCTCCATGGGTGACCCTGCTGGTGTCTGAATACCGGTGGCATAGCTTCCAGCATCACAGCAACACACAAGCCCCCACAGTACAACAAACTGACAGACATGTGGGGGATAATGGAATATTACTCAGCCATAAAGAGAAATGAATTCCTGATACACGCCACAACACGGATGAACCTTGACAACATCATGCAGAGTAAAATCAGTCAGTCACAAAAGGACAAATATTGTATGATCCCACTTATTTGAAATAGGCAAATGCATAGAGAATAAAGCTTATTAGCGGTTACCAGGGGTGAGTGGGAAAAGGAGAGGGGAGTCGTTGTTTAGGGGACACTGAGTTTCTGTTGATTGTGGTGGAATAATATGGAAAAGGATAGCGGTGATGGCTGCACAACGTGATCAGTGTAATCAGTGTCAGTGAATTGTACATGGAAACACTTGAATTGGCCAATTTTTGTTATATATTTTTTAATTTTTTTTTTACCACAATTAAAAAAGATAACCAGGGCAAATCAATATGGTCAAAGTGATGGTTTGATACTGTCTTTTAAAACATTAGTTAATTTTTTATTTTGACATTTCACGAGCCTGTGATCACTAAACACTGTCCGAACTTTCTTAGTTATCAGCTGGAGAGGAATCTAATCTTATTTCTCTTAAGTGTATAACAACAAGCTCCTCCCCTCCAAGTTTAAAACTCGCCTGCATCAGTCCGAAAAATGTGAAAATTGCTTTACTTTTCATTCTACTTAGAAATAATGGTGAAAAACAAACGCAAACTTTTCTAAGCTACAGATACTCAGGCTGTATTTCAGTTATCTTGTGGTGAGTCGGCCCTATACCAAAAAAACCAAACCCACTGCCATCAAGTTGATTCCAACTTATAGTGACCCTATAGGACAGAGTAGAACTGTCCCAAAGGGTTTCTGAGGCTGTGATCCTTACGGACACAGACTGCCAGATCTTTCTTCTGTGGAGCGGCTGGTGGGTTCGAACTGCTGACCTCCCGGTTAGCAGCCAAGTGCTTAACCAGTGTGCCACCAAGCCTCCTTCAGTTGGCCCTATAGACAGTTCATACTTTGAGAAGGGCTTTTTATTTAAGAGCAGATGTTTTGCTTAAGCTCTAATGATAGCCAATACAGTATAAATGAAATTGGAAAAAGGAAGAAGCATACTAAAAATAAAGATAATAAATAGAAAAACTTAAGAATTTAAGAACACCAATTTTAGAGAGTTTCAAACTGAATCTCATTCTGATGAGAAAAGTTATTTGGTACTTGATATCTATAGGATTGCTATGAGTCGGAACTGACTCAACAACACTTAACAACAACAACATATATATGGACATGTTTCATTTGGAGCCTGGTGGTGCAATGGTTAAGAACTCAGCTGCGAGCCAAAGATTGGCAGTTTGAATTCACCAGTCACTCCTTGGAAACCCTATGGAGCAGTTCTACTCTGTCTTATAGGGTTGCTATGAGTCTGAATCGACTCCACGGCAATGGGTACAGTACGTTACATTTAATTAGGTGTGCATTCGATAACTTTCTGTGAATAAATTCTAAGCATTGCGAGCCTATCTTACTTAAACCGCCAGCTGCCTTCGAGTCAATTCCGACTCATAGTGATCCCGTGTGTATCAGAGTAGCACTGTGCTCCATGGGGTTTTCAATGACCAATTTTTGGAAGTAGATCACAAGGACATTCTTCCAAGGTGCCTTTGGGTGGACTCAAACCTCAAACCTTTTGGGTGTTAGCCAAGTGCATTAACAACTGTTTGCACCACCCAGGGACTCCTATATTACTTGGATACCATGATAATAACCTCTAAAATTTTTGGATGATTCTCGCTAATTCCTTCTCCACCCTTTGAAATCAAAAAGGGTCTCTGAGAAAGGAAGAGGACAATCTGGATGTTCAACTCAGTTCAAGCAGCCCAGACATTAAGCAGACTAGCCTAGTTAATGAAGAATGATCTTAATTTATAAAACTACAGATTCTCCCTCTTTTCAAGGAGTCTGAGAAAATGAACTTAGCAAGCTAAAGAGCGAAATAAAGTATTAGTAAATGTTTACAAAATTGACGATTATTTTAAGCTTTTTCAACTTACTGTGCAATCTGGGAGTGTGATATCTCAAGTCTTTGGTCAGCACATTTGATAATTTCTTCATATGATGTAACCTTCGGGAAAAATAAGCTAAAGAAATGATTCTCTGATAAAGTCTAAAATTTTTCTTTAATCGTGTTTATTTTTTGCTTTTTATAAAAATCTCTACAAGTAATTCAATTCTGACTTGCATCAATTAAAGTTTTATTAAAAGCAAAATATCTTATATTTTGAGGTCAGGAATATGAGTAAAAATAGAATTATAACGTGCCTGTTCATCATGAAGAAAAGTGAAGTGCCAAGAAATAAATAACCGTAGCGAGTCAACTATATATAATCCAGTTGTCTTCCACACACAAAAATGTAATGCTTATGAAATGCCATTTTAATATTAAAAAGAAATGGATTAGTCTATTTGGTTAAAATTAATACAGTTTTTAAAAAGCAACTAGAAGGTTAAGTTGGCAAGATTTACAATTACCCTGAAAGTTAGGTAGTAATATGAAAACTTTAAACTGTTCACTGCAGAATGGACACACAATGTTCTTTGCTAGGTTTCAACTGCAAGGCTAGTGGAGAATTTTATAATGTCATTATGAAGTAAAAGCAATCAATATAAATGTGCTTCATCTTTCCTCAGATCCTTTTTAGCTCCAGTTCTATTACTTTAATATTTGGCACACTTCTTAAAAGACAAATATTTTTGTAAGAAAATTTGTACCTTATCTAGTAAGTTGCCTAAATGTGTTTGATACTTGTCATTTTCTTCAATGAGTCTGTTGCAGTGGTCTTCTTTTGACTCTAGGAGATTTCCGAGTTTTGCAATCTATGGAAACAACAGTAAAAACACTAACTGGGAAAATGCCACAAGAGCCGTGTTTGGATGCTAAAAACAAACAAGAGCAGTGAACTCTCCTTCATTCTAGGAGTCTCATAAACTGAGATGTGCCGTGGTGACTTATGAGATGCTATGAACCAGATCCTGGTCAGACAGCACGTAGGAACAGGTAAGTAGCAACTATAATGCTGTTTTATCCTCTCTCCTATTTTATGCCAGGAGACAGCTTTGCAAATCATTGAACACCGCTTCGTGCATACAAATGCTTGTCAGCCCCAATCTCTACTCCCTCCTTTCCGATGTATACAAATATTTGATTCTCCGTAAAGTAAAGCACTGATGCTATCCTTGATGATGCATTTTCAGGTGTGATAAATGCTCCCACTTGCATACATGACTGCAAGGTTAGTAGTCCAACAAGGGTCTCACTAAGCTAAAATGAAGGTGTCAGCAGGGCTGCGTTCCTTTTTGGAGGTTCTTGGAGGGAATCCATTTCCTTGAATTTTCCACCTCCTAAAAGCTACCCACATTCCTTGACTCATAGCCCCCTCCTGCCATTTTCAAAGCCAGCAATGTTGCATCTCTCTGACCATGCCTCCATAGTCATATAGCCTGCTAACACAGCTGAGAAAGGTTCTTCTCTTTTAAGGACTCCTGTGGTTAGACTGGATCCTCCGGGATTATCTCCCCATCTCAAGGCTCTTAACCTAATCACAGCTGCAAAGTTCTTTTTGCCATAATTGCCTAGATTCCTTATTTTATTAAGGAACACAAAGTCCCTTTTGCCATGTTGTGGGGATTAGGGTTTGGGTATCTTTGGTAGGGGCCATTATTCTGCCTACCACGCTGCATGGTAAGGGTCAGCACGAATCAAACCCTCAAAACGTGGAGACTGATCCAGTCCCCACTTTCCCACTTCTTCATCCTTGCTGCTAGCTGCTTCTCCCTGCCCTACTCCACTCTCAATATTCTCTCTCTCTCTCTCTGACCCTAGCGTCCCAGACCTAGGTCAGAGCTCACAAGTTAAAAGGACAGTGTCCTTCAGACCAAATAGGCAGACACCAGCTGCAAGTTTGGGGAGTCCACAGGGCACCTCAACCTTCTGACCTGCTGACCACAAATTCAAGGCTGACTTCTCAGTACCCCTTCAGGATGCCAGCTGCAAGCTCAGGAGTCTACACGACACCCTTACTTTCTGACCTGCTAGCTTCCACTGCCCTTTTGATTCGATAATTTACTGGAACGACTCACAGAACTCATGGAGGGTGCACTATACTTATGGCTACAGATTTATTACAGCCAAAAAAAGACAAATATGAAGAGGTGCATAGGGTGAGGTCTGGGAGGGTTCCTAACTCAAAGCTTCCATGTCCCAAGGGATGTGCTACCCTCTTGAGAGCAGATGTTATCATCAGGTAGGAAGCTCTCTGAGCCTCTGTGCTAAGGGCTTTTACCAGCCTGCATGATAAGCTAAACCATGACTCTTGAGGCTAGTTGATATCAGCCTTCCAGGTGAGTCTTACATGTCAACTTAGTTAGGCCATGATTCCCAGTATTGTGTGTTCGTCCTCCATTTTATAATTTTCCTATGTGTTACAAATCATATCTCTGCCCATGGTTAATGAGGATTAGGGTGGGAGGTAGCACCCTTGCTCAGGTCACATCCCTGATCCAGTGTAAAGGGAGTTTCCCTGGGGTGTGGCCTGTACCACTTTTTATCTTACAAGAGATAAAAGGAAAGGGAAGCAAGCAGAGAGTTGGGGACCTCTTACTACCAAGAAAGCAGTGCCAGGAGCAGAGGGCGCCCTTTGGACCCGGGGTTCCTGTGCAGAGAAGCTCCTACTCCAGGGGAAAATAGATGAAAAGGCCGACAGAGCCTTCCCCTGGAGCTGACATCCTGAATTTGGACTTTTAGCCTGCTTTACTGTGAGGAAATAAACTTCTTTTGTTAAAACATCCACTTGTGGTATTTCTGTTATAGCAGCAGTAGATGACTAAGACAGAATTTGGTACCGAGAGAGTGGGGTGCTGCTCTAACAGATACCTAAAATGTGGACGTGGTTTTGAAATTGTGAATGGAAAGAAGACTCAGAAGAAGTGAGGAGAATGTAGATGGTGGAAACAGCAGCAGAGGACAGGCAGGAGCAAACTGGAAGCAACAGAACCAGAAGACCAGCACCAGACAGTGCTGGAGCCAATCCATGGAGCGAGAGAGCTGAGTGTCTGTGCATAGAAGGTTCCTGGCAGAGCTGGGTGCTTCCAGGCACTTACTGGTGGAGCTACTGAACTTTGGAACACTTGCACCGGCAGGGCAGATGTAGGCTTAAGGCCCAAGGGCTGAGAGGCCAAGGAACACGGGAAACCAAGCTGCTTCAGTCTCAAAAGGTATGGCCACCTCTGGGGTTTCAAAGGGTGGAGCCATGGCCTCTGGTGTTTCTAAGGATGCAGTCGCCACTCAGATAGACTAGGAGAATGGTACGCTGAAGGCCGAGGGAGCAGAGCTGCCACCCCAGTGGGCCTGAAAGGCAGAGCTGAAGCCCAGAGCCAAGGGGCCTCCACTCAGAGTGTGGCCAATACCTAGAGTCTGGAGGGGAGGGCCACTGTGTAAATGGTCTCAGAACAGAGGATTATTTTCAAGCCTTGAGGGCTAATGAATGTGTTCTGCTGACTTCCTTGGTGCCTGTTATGCCTTCTTTCCCTCCAATTTCTCTCATTTATAATAGAAATGTCTAGCTTGTGCCTATTCTGCCATTGTACTTTAGAAGCAGATAACTTGTATTCTAGATTTCACAGATGAAGAAGAATCTTTGGATTTTGGACTTGGAATTGATTTAAGACTTTTGCTATGATATGATGGGGCAAATGTGTCTTACATGTAGCAAGGGCATGAATTTTGGGGGGTCAAAGAGTGGAGTGTCATGGATTGAATTGTGTCCTCCAAAAATATGCGTCAACTTGTTTAGGCCATGATTCCCAATATTGTGCGGTTGTCCTCCATTTTGTGATTTTCCTATGTGTTATAAATCATAATCTCCGACAATGGTTAAAGAGGATTAGGGTGGGATGTAGCACCCTTGCTCAGGTCACATCCCTAATCCAAAGACAGATGCATAGGATGAGGTCTGGGAGAGTTCCTAACTCAAAGCTTCCATGTCCCAAGGGATGTGCTCCCCTCCTGAGAGCAGATGTTACTGTCAACCAGGAAGCTCTCTGAGCCTCTGTGCTCAGGGCTTTTACCAGCCAGGCCTGCATGATAAGCTAAACCATGCCTCTTAAGGCTAGTTGACATTGACCTCTCAGGTGGGTCTTTTCTAATCTGGCCAGCCCCCACTTGTCAGCACAAATTCTCAGGTGTGGCCCAGACCAAGGCACCTCAATTACTCCAAGGGTTACTTCTCTGGAGCCAAAGACAAAGCCACCTTACTTAGGGTAAAACTAGGTCCTTTACCCACACAAACACATCTGTAAGACGATCACCGAGGTCCCCTATGACTTGAGGTGCAAGTGGCATGGACAGGTCGTCAGGGTATTTAGCTCTCTCTAGGTGAAAATTCCAGGTTTCCCAAGTGGCTTTTACTAGCGCTAACACATTTTCCTCATAGGGGGTTGTCTTACACTTTGCCAGTGTCATTTCAGAGAAAGTGGGCCAAAGTAGAAATAACTTTCGTCATGAGAGCAGATGGATCAATCATCACTATAAACAGGCCCTGCAGAGCATGACCTATGAAGATTATTTCCCAATTCTTTACACAAAGGTTTTGATATCACATGCACATAATAAAATATAAACAAAAAACAAAACATTAAACCAGAATGCATAGAACAGGCGAAGAGCAACATGCAGGTATAGAAACAGTTAAGACTGACACTACAGTGCCATGTATTTGGAGGTGAACTTCCTAGAAGCTAAAGCAAATGGACAAAGATGTTTCCTGGGATTATTCACTGAATAAAAGATGTGGGCATAATACCAAAGCACACTTAGTAAAGCAGTTCTGTAGGGCCTGAGATAATGTGGTCCAAGCAGCAGCTTTCTGATAATATACATGATCCAGGTTGTGATGTTTTATTAAGTAGTGAGATGAATTTAGTGTACCATGCATAATAGAAAAAAAAAAAAAAAGGAATAGAACGAAATAAAATTAAAAAAAAAAACCAACCAACCAACCAAAAACTCAACGTTTCAGCTGTAAGTGTGTGTGCATCCATGGATTAGGCCATAATGTAACATGTATTCTTCAGTGTGGATTACCACTAGAGCAATGAAAGGATTGCACAGATAATCATTTGTTTAGAAATACAACAGCTCTAAAACAAACATTTGTTAAGAGCTGGTTGGCAGATAAATTGATGTTATATCCTCTGACAAGGTTCTGCAGTATAAATAGTTTCTTTTGCTGGCTTTACAACAGGACTTAGGGAAATCAAAGTCAGGAAGGTGAAGAACAGGGTTAGAGTTCTCAGGAGAACCACTGTTAAATACCCAGGATGGCTGAGAGAACAAAGAAAGAGATGGTAGGGCTGACATCGTTCTATGGCAACTGAGGAGCTAAGATTCCACCTGTGTGACCTGAGTTCCAGTGAGCCCTAGAGCTCTTCTTCAGAGCTTCGATCAGTGCCAGAGAGGCCAACAAACTATAAAGTATACCTAAGGTAATAACCAAAAACCAAACCCATTGTCAATGAGTTGATTCCAACTCAGAGAGACCCTATATGACAGAGTAGAACTGCCCCAAAGGGTTTCCAAGGCTGCAGTCTTTACGGAAGCCCACTGCCACATCTTTCTCCCTCAGAATGGCTGGCGTGTTTGAACTGCCAACCTTCCAGTTAGCAGCTGAGTGCTTCACCACTGTGCTACCAGGGCTCCTCACCTAAGGTAACAGTACACACAAAACCCAGGAACTGGTGGGTATCTTCCATAGGTTGGGGGACTGTGAGACACTCAGTTTTTGTTTTTTTTCTTTATTCCTCTTTTCCTCAAGCAATAATACTCTGCATAGTATTTGTTCTTTTCTATGACTATAGGAGATGAATATGAAAATGAAAAGAATATACTACCTTCTGAGTGCTTTATCTTTACAATATAACAAACTTTCAATTTTAAAAGCTACCAAAATAAAAAAATTAGGTGAATGTTTTATGTAATATACAGATTACATGCTGAAGTGGTATGTTTTAGGTTAGCATTTCAGATTTTAATCTTTAAATATTCTATAATACTGGTTAAAGAAGATCTAATTTTTTTATTGTGCTTTAGGTGAAAGTTTACTAAAAAAAATTTTTTTATTGTGCTTTAGGTGAAAGTTTACAGCTCAAGTTAATTCTCATACAAAAATTTAGACACATATTGTTATGTGACACTAGTTGCAATTCCTATAACGTGACAGCACACCCCTCTTTCCACTCCGGATTTCCTGTGTCCATTCAATCAGCTCCTGCCCTTTCCTGCCTTCTCATCTCGCCTTTGGACAGGACCTGTCCATTTAGTTTCAGGTATCTACTTGAACTAAGAAGCACACTCTTCACGAGTTATTATTTTATGTTTTATAGTCCAGTCTAATCTTTGTCTGAAGAGTGCGCTTTGGGGATGGTTTTAGTTCTGGGTTAACAGAACGTCTGAGGGCCGTGTCTTCTGGGGTTCCTCCAGTCTCAGTCAGACCATTAAGTCTGGTCTTTTTACGGGAATTTGAGTTCTGCACCCCACTTTTCTCCCACTCTGTGAGGGCCTCCCTGCTGTATTCCCTGTCGGGGAGGTCATTGGTGGTAGCTGGGCACTATCTTGTTCTTCTGGTCTCAGGCTGATGGCCCTTTTGCTTCTTGGGCTAATATTTTCCTTGTGTCGTTGCTGTTCTTCATTCTCCTTTGCTCAGGTGGGTTGGGACCAATTGATGCATCTTAGATGGCCGCTCGCCAGCTTTTAAGACCCCAGGCACCACTCACCAAAGTGGGATGCGGAACATTTTCTTAATAAACTTCGTTAAGCCAATTGACCTAGATGTCCCCTGAAACCACCACAGTCTCCCCTCAAGCCCCTACCCCTGCTAGTCTGTCCCTCAAAGTGTTTGGTTGTGTTCAGGAAACTTCTTAGCTTTTGGTTTAGTCCATTTGTGCTGACTTCGCCTGTACTGTGTTGTCCTTCCTTTTACCTAAGATAATTCTTGTCTACGGTTATCTAGTTAGTGAATTCTCCTCTCCCTCCCTTGCCACCCTCACAACCATCAAAGAATGTTTTGTTTGTTTATACCTTTTCTTGAGTTCTTATAAAAGCAGTCTCATACAATATTTGTCCTTTTACAACTAATTTCATTCAGCATAATGCTTCCAGACTCATCCATGTTGTGAGATGTTTTGCAAATTCATCATTGTTCTTTATCATTTCATAGTATTCTATTGTGTGTATGCACCATAATTTGTTTATCCATTCATCTACTAATGGGCACCTAGGTTGTTTCCATCTTTTTGCTATTTTAAACAGTGCTGCAATGAACATGGGTGTGCATTTATCTATTCCTGTGACAGCTCTTATTTCTCTAGGATCTATTTCAAGAAGTGGGATTGCTGGATCGTATGGTACTTCTATTTCTAGTTTCTTAAGGGAACCCAGAATCTATTTCCAAAGTGGTTGTACCATTTTACATTCCCATCAGCAGTGTTTAAGTGTTCCAGTCTCTCCACAACCTCTCAACATTTATTATTCTGTGTTTTTTGGATTAGTGCTAGCCTTGTGACGGTGAGATGATATCTCATTGTAGTTTTGATTTGCGTTTCTCTAATGGCTAATGACTGTGAGCACTTCCTCATGTCTGAATGTCTTCTTTGGTGAAGTGTCTGTTCACATCTTTCACCCATTTTTTAACTGGGTTATTTTTCTTTTTGTTGTTGAGGTTTTTACAGTTTTTTTTTTTTTTTTGTAGATTTTAGAGATTAGACATTTATTGGATTTGCTGCAGCCCCCAAATTTTTCCCTGTCTGCTGGTTGTCTTTTTACTCTTTTGGTGAAGTCTTTGGATGAGCGTGTTTGATTTTTAGGAGCTCCCAGTTACCTAGTTTCTGTTCTGGTGTTTGTGCATTGTTAGTTATGGTTTGTATATTGTTTATGCCACGTATTAGGGCTCCTAGCATTGTTTCTATCTTTTCTTCCATGATCTTTATCATTTTAGATTTTATATTTAGGTCTCTGATCCATTTTGAGTTAGTTTTTGTGCATGGTGTGAAGTATGGGTCTTGCTTCATTTTTTTGCAGATGGATATCAAATTATGCCAGCACCATTTGTTAAAGAGACTGTATTTTCCACAATTAATGGACTTTGGGCCTTTGTCAAATATCAACTGCTCATAGGAGGATGAATTTACGTCTGGATTCTCAATTCTGTTCCATTGGTCTATGTATCTGTTGTTGTACCAGTAACAGGGTGTTTTGACTACTGTGGCGGTATAATAGGTTCTAAAATCACGTAGTGTGAGGCCTTCCATTTTGTTCTTCTTCTTCAGTAATGCTTTACTTATCCAGGGTCTCTTCCCTTTCCATATGAAGTTGGTGATTTGGTTCTCCATTTCATTAAAAAATGTTGTTGGAATTTGGTTTGGGATTGCATTGTATCTATAGATTGCTTTGGGTAGAACAGACATTTTCACAATGTTGAGTCTTCCTATCCACAGGTGAGGTATGTTTTTCCACTTATGTAGGTCTCTTTTGGTTTCTTGCAGTAGTGTCTTGTAGTTTTCTTTATATAGGTCTTTTCCATCTCTAGTTAGATTTATTCCTAAGTATTTTATCTTCTTGGGGGCTATTGAAATGGTATTGATTTGGTGGTTTCCTCTTCCAAGCTCTCTTTGCTGGTGTAGAGGAATCCAACTGATTTTTGTACATTTATCTCGTATCCTGATGCTTTGCTGAAATCTTCTATTAGTTTCAGTGCTTTTTTTGTGGATTCTTTGAGATTTTCTGTGTATAAGATCATATCTTCTGCAAATAGGGGTACTTTTACTTCTTCCTTACCAATTTGGGCACCCTTTATTTCTTTTTCTTGCCTTACTGCTCTGGCTAGGACCTCCAGCACAACGTTGAGTAAGAGTGGTGATTAAGGGCATCCTTGTCTGATTCCCATTCTCAAGGGGAATAATTTCAGACTCCCTCCATTTCGGATGATGTTGGCTGTTGGCTTTATATAAATGCCCTTTATTATGTTGAAGAATTACACTTCTATTCCTATTTTGCTAAGAGTTTTATCATGAATGGGTGTTGGACTTTATCAAATGCCTTTTCTATATCAATTGATAAGATCTGGTGGTTCTTATCTTTTGCTTTGTTTATGTGATGGATTACATTGATTGTTTTTCTAATGTTGAACCGTCCCTGCATACCTGGTATGAATCCCACTTGGTCATGGTGAATTATTTTTTTGATATGTTGTTGAATTCTGTTGGCTAGAATTTTGTTGAGGATTTTTGTGTCTGTGTTCATAAAGAATATTTGTCTGTAATTTTCTTTTTTTGTGGTGTCTTTACCTTTTACCTGGTTTTGGTATCAGGGATATGCTGGCTTCATAGAATGAGTTTGGAAGTATTCCATCCTTTTCTATGCTCTGAAATATCTTTAATAGTAGTGGTGCTAACTATTCTCTGAAAGTATGGTAGAATTCTCCAGTGAAGCTGTCACAGCCAGGGCTTTTTTGTTGTTGTTGTTGGGAGTTTTTTAATTATGCTTCAATCTCTTCTTTTGTTATAGGTTTATTTAGTTTTTCTACCTCGGTTTCTGTTAGTTTAGGTAGGTAGTGTGTTTGTAGAAATGTGTCCATTTCCATTAGGTTTTGTAATTTGTAGGATTCAATTTTTCATAGTATTCTGTTATGATTCTTTTAATTTCGGTTGGGTCTGTTGTGATATCACCCATCTTGTTTCTTATTTGGGCTATTTGCTTCCTCTCCTGTTTTTCTTTTGTCAGTTTGGCCAATGGTTTATTGATTTTGTTGATATTTTCAAAAGAACCAGCTTTTGGTCTTGTTAATTCTTTCAATTGTTTTTCTATCCATTATTTCATTTATTTCTGCTCTAGGTTTTATTATTTTCTTTCTTCTGGTGCTCTCTTTCTATTTGTTCCAGTTGTAGAGTTAATGTTTTCATTTTGGCCCTTTCTTCTTTTTGGATGTATGTATTTATTGCTATAAACTGACCTCTGAGCACTGCTTTTGCTCTGTCCCAAAGGTTCTGATAGGATGTGTTCTCATTCTCATTTGATTCAATGAATTTATTCTGTCCTTGATTTCTTCTATCACCTAGTAGTTTTTGAACAAGGCGTTGTTCAATTTCCATGTATGTGATTTTTTTTCCTTGCTTTTTCTGTTAGTGATTTCTCCTTTTATGGCTTTGTGGTCAGAAAAGATGCTTTGTAATACTTCAATGTTTCTGGATTCTGTTAAGGTTTGCTTTGTGGCCTAATATTGGTCTATTCTGGAGGATGTTCCATGTGCATTGGAAAAGAAAGTATACTCGGGTGCTGTTGGATGGAGTGTTCTGTATATGTCTATGAGATCTGGTTGGTTGACTGTGGCATTTAGATCTTCCGTGTCTTTACTGAGCTGATGTTCTGTCCTTCACCAAAAGTGGTGTGTTGAAATCTCATACTATTATTGTGGAGCTATTTCTCTTTTCAATGCTGTTAGAGTTTGTTTTATGTATTTTGAAGTCGTGTCACGGGGTGCATAAATATTTATTATGGTCATGCTCTCCTGGTATATTGACCCTTTAATCATTAGTGTCCTTCCTTATCCTTTGTGGTGGATTTTATGTCAAAATCTATTTTGTCAAAGGTTAATATTGCCATTCCTGCTCTTTTTTGTTGTTTGCTTGATATATATTTGTTTCCATCCTTTGAGTTTTAGTTTGTTTGTGTCTTTGCGTTTAAGGTGTGTCTCTTGTAGGCAGCATATAGACGGATTGTGTTTTTTCATCCATTCAGCCACTCTCTGTTTATCGGTGCATTTAGTTCATTTATATTTATTGTATTTATTGATAGGTTTTTTTTATGAGTTTAGTACTGTCATTTTGATGTATTTTGTGTGTGTGTGTTGACAGTTTCTTTGTTCCACTTAGTCTTCTGTGCTGAGTTGTTTTTCATTGTTGTTGATTTTGTATTTGCTGAGTCTTTATGTTTTTCTTCTTTTTTTTATTTTGATGCGTAGGGTTGTTAGTTTCCTTTGTAGTTACCTTAAAATTTACCTCTATTTTTCTAAGTTTAAACCAATCTTTTATTTCTTGATATTGCTTTAACTTTCTCTTCATACTAAAGTTCTATGATTACATTACTTAGTCCCTCTTTTGTTTTAATGTTGTTATCTTTTACATATTGACATCTGTTTCCCTATTTTTAGTGTTTTAGCTTTGACTTATTTTTGTGATTCCCTTATTTTTATCTAGGCTGACATCTGGTTGTTATGTCCTGTGTTCTAGTCTTGGGTTGTTATCTAATATTATTGATTCTCTAACCAGAGGACTCCCTTAAGTATTTCTTGTAATTTTGGTTTGGTTTTTACAAATTTCCTTAACTTCTATTTATCTGGAAATGCCCTAATTTTACCTTTATATTTGAAAGAAATTTTTGCTGGATATATAATTCTTGGTTGGCAATTTTTTTTTTCCTTCAGGGCTTTATGTATGTCATTCCATTGCCTTCTTGGCTGCCTGGTTTTTGCTGAGTAGTCAGAGTTTAGTTTTACTGACTCTCCTTTTAGATGACTTCTTATTTATCTCTAGCTACTCTTCAATTTCTCTCTTTATCTTTGGTTTTGGCAAGTTTGATTATGATATGTCTTGGTGACTTTCTTTTCGGATCTACCCTGTGTGAGATTCAATGAGCTTCTTGGGTAGATATCTTCTCGTCCTTCATGGTATCAGTGAAGTTTTCTGCCAACAAATCTTCAACAATTCTATTTTTTGTAATTCCTTCCCCCCACCCCCACCCCGGTTTGGTACTCCAATCACTCATAGGCTATTCCTCTTGGTAGAGTCTGACATAATTCTTAGGGTTTCTTCATTTTATAAGATTCTTTTATCTGATTTTTCCTCAACTAAATTGGTGTCAAGTGCTTTATCTTCAATCTCACTAATTCTGACTTCCATTGCCTCAGTTTTGCTCCTATGACTTTCCATTGAATTGTCTAATTCTGAAATTTTATTGTTAATTTTTTGGATTTCTATTTGCTGTCTCTCTATGGATTCTTGCAGCCGGTTAAATTTGTCATTTTGTTCTTGTATAACCTTCTTAATTTCCTCTAGTGCTTTGTCTGTATGTTCCCTGGCTTGGTCTGCATTTTGCCTGATCTCCCTCCTCATCTCTTAAAGAGCTCTGTATGTTAATCTCTTGAATTCTACCTCCAGTAATTCCAAGACCTTCTCTTCTTCTGAAAGGTTTCCTGGCTCTTTATTTTGGTCACTTGCTACAGACCATCATGGTCTGCCTCTTCATGTGATTTGATATTGACTGTTGTCTTTGAGCCATCAATAAGTTATTACATATATTTTATGTTTGCTTACTGTGTCCTGGCTTTTTGTTTTGTTTCGTTTTAATATGCCCAAATAGGCTGGTCATGTGAACTACTTTGATTATTGGCATCTTTGAAGTTCTCATGTCCTGTCACCAGATGGTTAGAGCTGCTACTAAATATGTGAGCCTGGGAGTCCATTTACTTTTCTTGTGTAGGTTCAGTCGGTCACCGAGTTGTGGTGCGAGTTCTCACCTACAGTTCTAGATGGGCAGGGCTACATAGGGGTGATTTGGAGCAGGCACAGGTATCTGGCTGGGAATAGGGAGTTATGTGTTGAGCAAGGTAGTGGGCTGATGGCTGTCCCTGAGTGTCTGGATAGAAGGCATGTCCCTGTTCCCTAGAGTGTGTAGGCGGGTGGATTTTGCAGTTGGACTTTGGGCACCCAATGCTATTGGCTGTAAGGACTGGGAGGCACTACTTAGTCTCGGACCTCTGTTGTAGGTGGCTAGGTGGAGTAGGTGGAGCCACCAGTCCTCAGGCCCCTGATGAGGGTAGGCAATGACCCTGCTTAATGGGCAGAATGGTGTCAAATATCATGAATCTGCTGCTCCTCTTTAGCTGTTGCATTTGAAAATAGGCTTTAGGCATATACCCTGTTGTACTATGCTAAAGAGGGCCTACACTGTTGAAATGGGCCCACACAGGTCTAGAGAAGAGTGAAAGCCATTCAAAGTCCATGTACCCCTTATGCCTGTGCCTAGGCAAAGGGGCTGTGCCTACCCTGAGGTCTTGGCTTAGGGGAGCTGGCAGGTTATCTTTCTTGTTTGTTATTTGTTTTTTAATTTTTCCCCTCTGGGAGAATGGCTCAGGGCACATGACAGGTCCCACTTTCAGGCTATGGGGCATGGCTATCGCTGCAGCCAGACCAGGACAGAAGCAGAGCGGAGAGGGGGTGGGTGAAAGGAAGGGAAGTACTTCCCAGAGTTATTTTGATTTCACTTGGTAGGGAAGATGCTTGCACTTATCTTTTGCAGATCCAGTGACACCTCCCCCTGGCTCTGGAGGCTTGTGCAGACTCTCCGCCGCTTGGTTTCTCCCAATGTGTAAAATGCATCCTGAGTGCTACTGCTTGCCTCAGCCCATGCACGCCAGCCTATCCAGCCTGCAGAATGCCAGCCAGGTCAGGTCCGGCAAATCTTCTCTGCTTTTAAACTGTCTCTTCCTTCCCCTGCCGCTCAGTCTGACTCCTCAGCTTTGTCTTTGATGTTCCCGGCTCCTAGATTGTCCTATATAATCAATTCGCTTGGATTTTTTTTTGGGGGGGGGGTCTTTCTTGTAAGGCAGTCCACAGGAAGTGTCTGACTACTCTGTCATCTTGGCCCCTCCATAAGATCTAATTTTTATGGAAAGGTTTCTATTTAATTGGAGATGGGATTTTAAGGAAGGAATTGAGGGATTATTGCTACTATCCCAAATTGAACCTTGAGCATCAGTACTGTTAACTGAACAGAAACTCCTGTTCCCTCTGACCTAATACCTGACTTTGGTGTTCCTTATGATTTTCTTCTAAGACCAAGAGACACTTTGCACTTGACAGTGTAACACCCAGGAAGCTAAAGCCAGTCTGAAGGCAATCTGAAGTCAAGGACCCTGTCTCAGGATGTAGGAGGTCAGAGGGTGAGTGAAACAGACAGGAGGATCGGAATTGTGAAGAAGGACCAATGGCAAAGGATCAGAAGGACCATGGGAGAAGCACATGACAAAGCATCAGGGAAGGTATGATTCACTCCCAACTTAACTCTAGTAAACCAAGTCTTAGAGAATGGGGAGGAGACTTCTGAAGCACATTTCTACATTTAAAAGAAAAAAAAATTATTTTTATTTTTGGAAATTTTCAAACACATACAAAAGTACAGAAAATAAGTACAGTGAACCGCCAAGGACTCACAACCTAACAAATATCAACATTTTTCTATCACTCCATCCTTCCTCCTCCACTTTTTTTTTTTTCCTGGAGTATTTTAATGCAAACCTAGTCATCGTATTATTTCACTTATAAATACAGATAAGAGCTTTTAGTTCTATTAAAAGTCACAATAATTTCTTGGTATTATCTTAGACTGTGTTCAGTTTTCTACTCTTATCTCACAATTATCTTTATAGTTGGTTTGTTCAAATCAGGATCTACACGTTTCACATTTTGCATTTCACTGATTTCTCTCTTACAACGTTGAGTCTCTTTTTTCATACCACTTATTTATTGAAAAACTGGGACATTTGTTCTAAAAATTTCCCCCATTATGGATTTGTTATTCTGGTGTCGTAAGTTTTTTTTTTTTTTTGGATCCACTATATTTCCTGTAAACTGGTAGTTAGTTCTAGAAGCTTCTTTTAAGATTCACTGTGTTGGTGAGAATACTTGGTGGATGGTGTTGTGTGCTTCCTCTTGCATCACACCAGGAGGCACGGTGTCTGATTGTCTCCCCTGTGGTGCTGTTAGATTGATCAGTGGGTTCAGGAATTTTCAGTCTGATCCATCATTAAAATTTCCCTATCAACCGCTAAAGGTTTTAGCAGCCATTATGACAATTACCTAGACTCCTTATTTTATTCCTTGCAGAATTGTTTAAATGTCCCTTTTCTTCCTTAATGAAGAACTTTCCCTCATCAATTATTTGGTTTCTCTGAGGAACCAAATTTCTCAGGAAAGACTGCAGGTCATTTTAAAGGTGATGTGGTGTATCTGATGCTCTTCCAAGTGTGTCCTCGTTTTCCTCCCAGCTTTGTGTTGCCTCCAGACCAAAGCTCATTCTAATCATCTTGTATCCACAGGGCCTGACACACAGAAGCTGCTAATGAACGACAGACTTTTATTGAATGCTCTCGTCTTATCTCCCTATGAGTCAATTTTAACTAGTCCTCAAGGCCCAACTGCCATCTCCTTCATGAGCCTTCCCTGGTTCTCCCACATGGAAGGCATCTCTTCCTCCTCTAAACTTCATTCGTTCAGGAGTGTTTACTTGTGTCCGGTAGATGCCAGTCACTGTATTTCTTTTAAAAACTTCCTTTATTCCTTGTACAAGTTATTTACCTATTTTATCTTCTTCTCTAGATTCCACAGATGTAGGGTTTATATTTCCTTAGTGACTAGCATTGCTTTACATTTCATGGCAAGTCAATAATTATTTATTGAATGAAAAAAAAATTAATAAATTAGAAAAGAGGAAACCTTTGAACCCTCACAGCATTGGGCCTTTTTTTTCCCCTCTTAAAGGTGAATGGGCAAGTGTTGTGAAATGAGTTTATGTGGCCTTTTGCCTTGGTTCTTTGAAAAAACAGCTTGAGAGATTTTTCCTCTAAACCCTAATGAGTTACCTTTTCCGCTAGTTTTCTGCCTCAGAGGGTTTGTTACTTTTGTTCCGGTTGATTGACATTTCCTGGGTAAGGTGTAAACAACTTGATGGTTTGATACTTCCTGTCTGGCCCTTGGCCAGAGCCTGCCCTGTCATTGGTATGTACCTTGCAGGGATAGGGCAATACACTACGCAAATGAAGATATCAGAGACTATGCAAATGACGTAGCTATAGCCTACTTTGCAAATGAAGTGACTGTGGCCTACTGAGGGGATTGGTCAGTTTGTGGTCCTGGTGGGAGGGCCATGCCTTAAAATTGACAAAGACTTTGCTTATACATGCGGCCGCCCCCACAGAGGTGGCAGAAGGAAGAATGAAGAAATAAGGAAAGGAGAAAAGGCAAGATGGGCAAGAAGAAAGAAGCAGAGTAGATGAGGAACCTCCTAAAAGAGCTGTAACACAGTTGAATGGCTGTAAAACCAAAGAGAGCGAGAGGCCCGGAAGGGGCTCTGCAGTGACAGGCCCGTAAGGGGCACAGCATAGAGTCAGTGGTGACAGCAGAAACCTGCTAGGAATGTGGCTAAGAGAGCTGAACAAAACTGCTACACTGGCTATGAGCTAGGTCAGTTAGACGTGGAAAGACTGATGGCGAGGTAGATGAAGGCAGAGAGGCCTGTCTTAAAGGGGCCAAGAGAAGGTCAAGAGAAAGCCAGTCCTGAGAGGGATGAGAGAGGGCACGCACGGCAGAGAGAAGGGTCTGCTTGCTTGCACGGCGAAGAGGAGCTGAGAGAGCTGTTCTGCACTGAAGAAGGGAGGGATATGCTCTCTACTTCAGGGGAGACTTCCAGACTTTGCCTACAAGCTTCCTGATGCTGATCCTGAGTTGTAGTCTGTTGGATCCTGATCCCAAGTTGTACCCTATTACTTTCTTAATAAGCTAGTTAATTTTAAGTATGGTCTAAGAGTTCTACGTGACCATTGCAACAGATTATTGAACCCAGCAGAGAAGTAGAGAGTGCCATGAAAAGGACGGGTGGTGTCAGAACTGGTAAAAAGTTCAGAGAGAGGAAGTATCTCTGACGTCTACCTCATATGGATCAGCTTTGGGCTGACCCTGGTTTTTATCACTAAGGAATCTAGACAAGTTCTTATACTACTCCTAGATTAAAGCATGTAATGAATTTAGTACAGAATGCTGCTTCTTAATCATTTAAAAATACAATGATAGACTTCTCTACTTAACTGCTATTAAAAAATCAGTTATGTTATTTAGTCTCTTTTTCATTATGGTGAGATCCAACTAGATTGTTAAATTACTCTGTAACTAGTTCAATACCAAGATCATATTTTCATTTTCTTCTAATATATTTTTTTGTTATATCCGCTTTTATCTTTAGCTACCATCTAAATTAAACCATGAGTACTACTTCCCAAGGCACCCCTTAATCCTGGTTGTTGTAAACAGATGTTGCTGGAAAAATGGTGGTAGTGCATGCAACAATATAAATGTGCTTTGTCCTATAGGGTCGCTGAGTCGGAATCGACTTGGCGGCAGTATGTTTCTTTTTTTTTTTTTGTCCACTATGAAAATAGCACATATTTGTTTACTTATACACTTTGAAAAAATAAATCTCAATAGTTTAAACATAAATCAGGTGGGGTGATAACTAAAATGTCTAAACTGAAAATGCAAACTTCAATTTTGCACTTTTGTGGGCCAATAATGGCCAATAATACTGTTGGAATGCCACTGGGTGACCATTTTAATGAGCAAATTTTTTGAAGGTTGGTAATTTCTTAAACTTAGTAAAATGGCATAGAAATTACAGCAAAGCAATTAAAACTCTTTCTTACCAAGAAATCAAGCTCCTCATTTAGGTTGTGGTACTTATCCAGTTTGGCTCCCAATAAGAGAGGTACATCATTGACATTCTCGGTTTCATTTGAATCAAAGTCTGTGACCTGAGATTAAATATATTTGTGCTCAATTTTAATGCTTTCACACTCCTAGGGACATCTGACAATAAATATTTTATTAGTCTAAAAAATCAAAGAGTTCATCAGTGGCTAAAATCATCAAAGTGCAGGGCTTAGGGTTAGAAGAACAAATCACCTGGTCTCTGTCTCCAGGTAGGTAAGTCACTAGTAGACTCATTTTACCAATAAGATGTACAGGTGACAGGCTTCCAAAGGTTACAAACCTACGGTCTCCAATTAGCCAAATAAGATCTTCATATATATTTACAATTTGGAAATTATCTATATGGATTTTATATTTATTTCTATAGAAGCAATATCCTGTATTTCAAGGTATCTAAATGAACAAATAACAAATTTTCTCCTGAATCAAAGCTCCATAAAATACCAAAAAAGACAAAGGTAATCCTAATGACAACACAAGAATTTAAAATTCAACAAATGAGGTTTACTTTATGTATGTTTTACTACCCCTTAAGAATACAACTCCTTTAAAAGTAATAGATTATGAACAGCAGAGTTGTTCCCAGATCTTTCTCTAGGAAAAAAAATGTGCAAATGCATGACAAATCATGATTTCTATATTCCATGATTAAAGTATTTTCAAGATTTAGAAGTTATTCTAAGACCTTCCTGTGAAACTTAAATAATCCTCTTTTATATTTTTGGGTTTTTATGATTCATATGAACATAAGTAAAAACTGTTGATAAATAAAACATGCAAACATATAAACACATATATGTTTTTATGTTTGCATTTTACCATACGTACAAGTGTGTGTGTATATATATTTATACACACACACACATATATACACACACACACACACAAATATATATAGCAGCCCTGGTGATGCAGTGGTTAAGAGCTCGGCAGCTAACCAAAAGTTCAGCAGTTCAAATCCACCAGCCACTCCTTGGAAACCGCATGGGGCAGTTCTGCGCATATATATATATATATATACACACACACACACACACACACACACGGTTTGTAAACATTTATTACTTTATATAATGATCAAAAGGTTAAACTACAGGACAAATATTATATGAGACCATTACTATAAAAACTCATGAAAAGGTTTACACACAAAAATAAACAATCTTTGATGGTTACCAGGGATGGGAGGGGTGGGGATGGAAAACGCTAAATAGACAGTAGATAAGTGGTAACTCTGGTGAAGGATAAGACAGTACACAGTACTGGGGAAGCCAGTACAACTTGTCCAAGGCAAGGTCATGGAAGGTCCATAGACATATCCAAACTCCCTGAGGGACCAAATTACTAGGCTGAGGGCTATGGGAACTGTGGTCTCGGGAAACATCTCGTTCAATTGGCATAACATAGTTTATAAAGAAAATGTTCTATATTCTACTTTGGTGAGTAGTGTCTGGAGTCTTAAAAGCTAGTGAACAGCCATCTAAGATACTCCACTGGTCTCACCCCGTCCAGAGCAAGAGAGAATGAAGAAAACCAAAGACACAAGGGAAAGATTAGTCCAAAGGACTAACGGACCACATCTACCACAGCCTCCACCAGTCTGAGTCCAGTACAACTAGATGGTGCTTGGCTACCACCATTGACTGCTATGACAGGGATCACAAGAGGGTCCCAGACAGAGGTGGAGAAAAATGTAGAACAAAATTCTAACTTACAAAAAAAGACCAGACTTACTGGCTTGACAGATACTGAAGAAACCCTAAGAGTATGGCCCTCACATACACTTCTGGCTCAGTAATGAAGTCACTCCTGAGGTTCACCCTTCAGCCAAAGATTGGACAGGCCCATAAAACAAAACGAGACTAAAGGGGCGCACCAGCCCTGGGGCAAGGACTAGAAGGCAGGAGGGTACAGGAAAGCTGGTAATAGGGAACCCAAGGTCAAGAAGGGAGAGTGTTGACATGTCATGGGGTTGGTAACCAATGTCACAAAACAATATGTATACAAATTGTTTAATGAGAAACTAGTTTGTTCTGTAAGCCTTCATCTAAAGTACAATAATTAAAAAAAAAAAAAGGTTTAACTACAGCTGTGCTGTATGTATTCCCATGCCTGACAACTTCATATATGTTATCATTCTGTACAATTACAGAGCATACATTCAAGCCCATCACTGAAAGAGTTGCCAGGTCTTACCGTCTAGAACAAGGGCATGGTTTAGATGATCCCAAATGAAGACCATTCATCTTTAATTTTAACTTTTGTGTCAAGTTTCCATGCTCTGATCTGCAATTCAGTTATAAACTCATCCAACCATTACATAAATATTTAAAAAATTAAGAACTGAAGTGAGACTGTAAAATGCAAATCTATACACAGGAAAGTAAAAAAGTTGAAAGACTACCATCCAGTTGTTTAAGTCATCCAAAGCCACATCGCATTCCACCTAACAAGGCCCAGCTAAACCACATGATGCAGAAATAGGCCCATGCATATCTTCTTCATATGATTTATCATCCTAACATTGTAAACAGGAGAAGGAGTTTATACAAGGCTGTTGTTGTTGTTGGGTTTGTGGGTCAGGGCCAGAAAAGAGAGGACTGTCTCATCTCTTAGTAATAAGTTTTGTTGCAAAGTTATCTGAATTTTCACTTTCCTTGTTTTTGTTACAACTGTCATCCAGAAGCTGGGAGGGAATAGTCTATCTACAGTCAAGATTACAGGTCTAATTTACTCCTTTTTCCTGAAGAATGCCACTGAAATTTAATTGCTCGGTGATTAAATTTTGTTGTAAATGAGTTATTGGTTTTATAATTATCTTCTAGGATGAAGTTTAAGAAATACAGTCCCGAAAGGGGCAATCTGGGAAGTTCATCTCAACATCACTTCAGTATCAGATAATTTAAACCAATTTCCCAATGCTAAGATGGCTTTTTTTTAATCTAGGTTTTTTGCAGAGTACATAGTCCCAGCTGACAGCGATGGTCCTACTTAGAGTGATAGTCCCAGATTAAAAAAAAAAAAAAAAGTCCCAGTTAGGTAGGTTTAATCAGTGGAAACCTCTGATCAAAATCTGGATTTGCCAATGGAGTGTCTATAGACCTTGATTCATTTGCTTCCTCCTGTACCCTCCGGAGTCACTCCATATTCAATGCACACTGAATATAGATTTGACTGCCAAATGATTATGATGCTAAAAAAGAAGGACCTCTTATACTTCCAACAGCCACACAAACACAAAAGTGTCTTGTCCTGACAAAGAAATCAAGAAACTAATAGTTCAAGAAAACTAGCAGGCAATTTTCTCTAAAAAACTTATCAGTGGCCCTCAATTCTGCCCCATGAGAATCAGCCAGGAAACTCTGATTATATTATTTCATAAAACACCAGGATTTGAAAAACCTATGTCTTTATTGGTTATGTGTTTAAGCGGATTCATAACAAAATTAAACGTTGACAATCTTTTGACAAAGAGCAAGAAAGTGTCTTTATGTTAAGGATAAACCAAAACCAAACCAAACCTGTTGCTGTCAAGTTGATTCTGACCCACAGCAACCCCACAGGACAGAGCAGAACTACCCCCATAGGGTTTCCAAGGAGCACTTCAAGGATTTGAACTGCCAACCTTTTGTTTAGCAGCTGTGGCTCTTAACCACTGCACCACCAGGGTTTCCATATATTAAGGATGGCACACAGTAAATGTTAGACTCACCTTAATAACCTGATCTTGAAATGCTTTTTCATTAGCAATTAACTCTCTAATGGTTGTGATTCTAGCTTTATGTTTCAGTAGCTAAGAAAAAAAAAGTTTTATATTTCAGAAAAGGAGACAAAAAACACATCCTATAAAATTTATAATAAAATCATCAAAACATGCACAGTTCAATCCCCCGTCTTCAAAAGATAAACTTTTTTTATACCCCTTGTGCAGAAAACGAGGCCTGAGACTGTCATCCTCAGACAGACCTGCTATCAAGGTTGCCCCCTGGCTAGTATCGGGGCACCTGGGTTTCAGAAGGATTTTCACCATTCTCTAGTAAGAATGACTCACAGTGCCTAAAGTGTGTACTAATATGGTTTATGCTGAACACCTGCTTTCTTTCTGAGAGTCTGGAATTTTGGTACGTGCCAACCACAGCATGCCTATGTGAACAGCCCCCATTAAAAACCCTTGTCACACAAGTGTATCTTGTGTGACTCCACTGGGAGACAACTCTTGGAAGCTTGTGTCTGGTTTCCATTAGTCTTCACCCCACATGACTTTTCCCTTTGCTGATTTTTCTTTGTATCCTTCTGCTGTAATAGATAAATTTATAGTGAATTTATTTATAGTGAATCACCAAACCTAGGGGTGGTCTTGAGGTCTTCAGGGAGCTTATCCTAATATCCAATTGTTATTACAGTCAGGCTATTATAATTCTTCTAAAAATTACAATTTGTTAAAAAAAAAATCTAGCCAACTTCACTTGGATGCAATTTATAATAATTTCTTACTTGTTCATTTATAATAATTTCTTCATTATAATAATAAAGAACCTTAATTTTCAAGGTCCCTGGGTGGCGCAAACAGTTTGTACCTGGCTGGTGACTGAAAAGTTTATGGTTCAAACCCAGCTAGAGGGGTTTAAACTAGGAAGGAAAGGCCTAGCAATCTGCTTTCGTAAAAGATTATAGCCAAGAAAACCCTATGGAGCAGTTCTACTCTCCGTCTTATATACTTTGGACATGTTGTCAGGAGGGATCAATCTCTGGAGAAGGACATCATGCTTGGCAAAGTATAGGGTTGCGGAAAAGAGGAAGACCCTCAACAAGGTGGACTGACACCGTGGCTGCAACAATGGGCTCAAGCATAACAATGATTGTGAGGATGGCGCAGGACCAGGCAGTGTTTCGTTCTGTCGTGCACAGGGTCGCTAGGAGTCGGAGCCAACTCAACAGCACCTAACAACAACACATGGGGTTGCCTGGAGTTGTAATCGATTCAATGGTATGAGAAAACATCAATATTCAATATTCAAGCTTCCCCACTGAGGTAAAGTGTGCTGCACAAAATATTTTTTTACTTTTTATTATGAAAAGTTTCTAATAAAAAAAGAGAGAAAACTTATGAACGCCCTGTAAGTGCCATCCAGCTTCAACAATTAATAGCTAATGGCCAGTCTTGTATCATTTATATCCCAACCATTCCCCTCCTCCCTCGATTCCCCTTAACTGAGTAAAATTACACACATTGTATCATTTTGTATGTCAATATTTCAGTAACTACACAGAAATTTACTAAAGGAACATTACAAAAACGGTATGGCAGTGGAGTCATCTGACCTCTTCTAACTTCACAGGGGGAAGGAGAATCAAGATCAACAGTCCCAGGCTGATTCCTATGAGGCAGAGGTCAGACATACCTCCTGTCTCTGCCATCTTTACTAATTCTGACCACAGCTGTCCCTTCTGTGGCACTCTCTACTTCTCTGCTGAGTTTGATGATTCATTGCAATGGCCACAGAGAACTCACAGACAGTGCTCACTATTATGAGGTTTATTAGGGAAGTAACAGGTTACAATTCAGGTTCAGGAATGCTCAGGATATAGTTCTTCCACCAGGACAGCCTCTTCCCAGCCATGTCCACTGGCATGCTTCTCTCTGGCCCTCATCCTCTTCCCTCCTGGGGCAAGTGTTACAAAGCTCTTTTAGCCCTACTGATAAGTGCCCAGAGGCACCTCACTCCATCAGTAAGTCTTGACTCAAAGGGCTCAGCTCTAGCACTGTGGGTTGGCAAATCCAGCTCCACCAAGTGCCCAGAATTACCCTACTCCATCAACCAGCCTCCTGCCTGAAGGCACTCAGCTTTCTCACTTCATGGACTGGGAAGCCCCCCATGCCATCTCCTGCCGGTCTCTCCTGCTGCCATTTCTCTGCCACTGCTTCTTGACGTCTTCAGTGTTACAGCTCTCTTCCTCTCAGTCTCCTGGTTCCAGGAGCTTCTCTGCGCAGGGATCCCAGGTCCAAATGACACACTGTGCTCCTGGCTTTTCCTCCTTGGTGGTGGTAAGATCCTCCTTTTGCTCTAGAATTGGCTCTCTTTTAAGTGTAGCAGCATGGCAAAACTGGCCAATCCCCTCTTTAGGGTTCCATACACCTTATTTACATAGTGCCACCCAATCACATGAGAGGGAGTTACAAGACCATGGCAAGAAAGGCCACACAAAAGTGATCCATCGAAGTGCAAACATAAATATCTAAAAGTGTATCTTTATAACAGTCTACTCTGACCCCCAAATGAGCTTATTTTTGAAGGCTGGTTTATAGATGTAGATGTCGGTAGCTTCACTGCTTGTTTGCTTCTTCCTCGAGTCCTTTTCTCCGCAGATTAGCCCCGAGACAAAGCTTCCTCAGAAAACTCACAGTGTATTCTTTATGCAATTCAGTTCTGAGAAGTATTTTCTTGATAGTATAGGACTGAATTTGTTATGATCCAAGATTCCAGACTGAAGTATGAGTATTTATTCTTTTTGTAAAGTTGTCACTTCTGAATTCCTCTCGGATTAAAAATAGCATGATTTAACACCCTGTCATCACCTGCCCTATTGAACTTAGTAATTAATTCTCTTAATTTTATCCCTAAATTTTGTACCACCACATGAAAAAAAAGAATAATTGAAGAAATTCCAGGAACCTCTCTCTACCCTTCTCCACCTGAGAAGTAAAATGATTTATTCTAAATGTTTCTATGATTCTAAGTAATGAAGTTTGAAATCACTATGTTGTTGTCGTTGTGTGCCGTCAAGTCGATTCTGACTCATAGCAACCCTATAGGACAGGGCAGGACTGGTGGGTTTGAAACACTGACCTTTCAATTTTTTCTTTGACTATTTTTTTACTTTCACTAAAAATGGTATTATTTTTAGAATGAAGAATAAATACAGTACCTCTTCATCCAAAGTTTTCTTTTTAAGATGTAAGCACTTCAATTTTCGTAGCATTATATCACTAATTTTCTCACTGTCTTTGAAATGTTCAGCACCAGGATTGGTGATGTCCTACGGGTAACAGTGTAAGAATCTTAGATTAAAAGTCTTCAATACAGCTCAAAGGAATAAGAATAAAACAAATTTCCCTTCCATAATAAGTAACCAAACCAAAGGAGGTAAAATAATATTGAACTCAATTCTTCAATTATTTCTCACATTTAATAAAGGGTTGCTGGGGAATGACTTCTGATAGATTCATTTGTATATAAATTGATACTGGGACAGATTAGTATAATTGCTGAAATGTTAATACTCATCTATAGTAACTATCATGCTTACAGATTCTGATGTATACCTACCCTCTTAGCCTAGTCAGTCTACAAATCCACGTTTTAGACAAACTATCTAAAATAAAATTTGTTCTGAGACCAGAACTATCCGATATCCTCAACAATACTGAAACTCTATGGTAATTTCAAAGGTACCTAAAATGCAAAGTCCCTGTTGTTGTTGTTAGGTGCCATCGAGTGGCCTCTGACTCATAGCGACCCTATGCACAACAGAAAGAAACACTGCCCCATCCTGTGCCATCCTCACAATCATTGCTATGCTTGAGCTCATTGTTGCAGCCACTGTCTCAATCCACCTTGCTGAGGGTCTTCCTCTTTTCTGCTGACCCTGTACTTTGCCAAGCATGATGTCCTTCTCCAGGGACTGATCTCTCCTGACAATATGTCCAAAGTATCTAAGACAAAGTCTCACCACCCTTGCTTCTAAGTAGCATTCTGATTATACTTCTTCTAAGACAGATTTGTTTGTTCTTTTGGCCCACACCACTGCCGTTCTTTTGGCAGTCCATGGTATATTCAATATTCTTTGCCAACACCACAATTCAAAGGTGTCAATTCTTCTTCGGTCTTCCTTACTCATTGTCCAGCTTTCACATGCATATGATGTGATTGAAAATACCATGGCTTGGGTTACGCACACCTTAATCTTTAAGATGACATTTTTGCTTTTCAACATTTTAAAGAGATCCTTTGCAGCAGATTTACCCAAGGCAATACATCGTTTGACTGCTGCTTCCATGGGTGTTGATTGTGGATCCAAGTAAAATGAAATCCTTGACAACTTCAATCTTTTCTCTGTTTATCATGACGTTGCTCATTGGCCCAATTGGGAGGATTTTTGTTTCCTTTATGTTGAGGTGTAATCCATACTGAAGGCTATGGTCTTTGATCTTCATTAGTAAGTGCTTCAGGTCCTCTTCACTTTCAGCAAGCAAGGTTGTGTCATCTGCATAACGCAGGTTTTTAATGAGTCTTCCTCCAATCCTGATGCCCCATTCTTCTTCATATAGTCCAGCTTCTCGGATTATTTGCTTGGCATACAGATTAAATAGATATGGTGAAAGGATACAACCCTGATGCACATCTTTCCTGACTTTAAACCAATCAGTATCCCCTTGTTCTGTCCAAACAATTGCCTCTTGATCTTTGTAAACGTTCCTCAATTAAGTGTTCTGGAATTCCCATTCTTTGCAATGTTATCCATAATTTGTTATGATCCACACAGTCAAACGCCTTTGCATAGTCAATAAAACACAGGTAAACATTCTTCTGGGATTCTCTGCTTTCAGCCAGGATCCATCTGACATCAGCAATGATATCCCTGGTTCCACGTCCTCTTCTGAAACCAGCCTGAATTTCTGGCAGTTCCCTGTCGATATACTGCTGCAGCCGTTTTTGAAGGATCTTCAGCAAAATTTTGTTTGTGTGTGATATTAATGATATTGGTCTGTAATTTCCACGTTAGGTTGGATCACCTGTCTTGGAACTAGGCATAACTATGGATCTCTTCCAGTCAGTTGGCCAGGAAGCTGTCTTCCATATTTCTTGGCGTAGACGAGTGAGCACCTCCAGCGCTGCAACCATTTGTTGAAACATCTCAATTGATATTCTGTCAATTCCTGGAGCCTTGTTTTTCACCAGTGCCTTCAGAGTAGGTTGGACTTCTTCCTTCAGTACCATTGGTTCCTGATTATATGCTATCTCTTGAAATGGTTGAACATCGGCTAATTCTTTTTGGTATAATGACCATGTGTATTCCTTTCATCTTCTTGTGATGCTTCCTGCATTGTTTAATATTTTCCACATAGAATCCTTCACTATTGCAACTTGAGGCTTGAGTTTTTTTCCTCAGTTCTTTCAGCTTGAGAAATGTTGAGTGTGTTCTTCCCTTTTGGTTTTCTATCTCCAGCTCTTTGCACATGTCATTATCATCTTTTACTTTGTCTTCTGGAGCCACCCTTTGAAATCTTCTGTTCAGTTCTTTTACTTCACCATTTCTTCCTCTTGCTTTAGCTGCTCGACGTTTGTGAGCAAGTTTTAGAGTCTTCTCTGACATCCATCTTGGTCTTTTCTTTCTTTCCCGTCTTTTCAAAGACTTCTTGCTTTCTCCATGTATGATGTCCTTGATGCCATTCCACGACTCGTCTGGTGTTCATTCACTAGTGTTCAATTCGTCAAATCTATTCTTCAGGTGGTCTCTAAATTCAGGTGGGATATACTCAAGGTCATATTTTGGTTCTTGTGGACTTGCTCTGATTTTCTTCAATTTCAGTTTGAACTTGCTTATGAGCAATTGATGGTTTGTTTCACAGTTGGCCCCTGGCCTTGTTCTGACTGATGATATTGAGCTTTGCCATCGTCTCTTTCCACAGATGTGGTCAAATTGATTCCTGTGTGTTCCATCTGGCGAAGTCAATGTGTATAGTCACTATTTATGTTGGTGACAGAAGGTATTTACAGTGAAGAAGTAGTTGGTCTTACAAAATTCTATCATTCAATCTCTGCCATTATTTCTATCACCAATGCCGTATTTTCCAACTACCGATCCTTCTTCTTTATTTCCAGCTTTCACATTCCAATCACCAGTAATTATCAATGCATGCTGATTGCATGTTCAATCAATTTCGGACTGCAGCCCCTGATAAAAACCTTCTATTTCTTCATCTTTGGCCTTAGTGGTTGGTCCATAAATTTGAATAATAGTCACATTAACTGGTCTTCCTTGTAGGCGTATGGATATTATCCTAATGCTGACAGCACTGTACTTCAGGATAGATCCTGAAATGTTCTTTTTGACGATGAATGCAAGACCATTCCTCTTCAAGTTGTAATTCCCAGCATAGTAGACTAAATGATTGCCTGATTCAAAATGGCCAATACCAGTCCATTTCAGCTCGCTAATGCCTAGGATATCGATATTTATGCATTCCATTTCATTTTTGATCATTTCTAATTTTCCTAGATTCATACTTCGTACATTCCAGGTTCTGATCATTAATGGGTATTTGCAGCTATTTCTTCTCATTTTGAAAAGTCCCTGGGTGGTGTAAATGGTTTGTACTCAAGTATTTACCTAAAGGTTGGCAGTCTGAACTCACCTAGCAGTGCTGTGGAAAAAAGGCCTGACGATATGCTTCCATAAAGATCACAGCCAAGAAAACCCTATGAGTTCTACCCTGCAACACATGGGGTTGCCATGAGTCAGAATCAATTGGCCAGCAACAGGTTTACCTAGCATGAAGGTACTTGTATCACTATAACCTAGGGGCTAAAGTGCACACACTGAGGTCAGGCTGCCTGGATTCGTATCTGAGTTCTGCCTCTTAATCATATGTGAGATTTTGGATAAGTAACTCAACCATTCTAAGCCTTGGTTTATTCTTCTATATTAAAAAAAAGTCTTATAATATAAAGGATGATACAAAAATTAAATGAGTTAATTCATGAAAAGCAGTGACTAAAAATTCAAATGCTTTGAAGGACAGGACAATCAGTAAATTTTTATCAAGTGCCTATCATAAGCTGAGCCCTGCATTAGATTCTGGTACTGGGCACACTGCAGTTAACAGGGCATACCTCTGATCTTGAAGGCAGATGTTCCAGTGGAGGTGGGAGACACAGAACATGCAGGCAAATAAGACTTGTTTGGGATGGCATGAGATCTATTAAGACCAACTGTACCATTGAGAGGTTTGGTAGAGAAGCAGCAGCCATCAAATAATACTGAGAAAGAACAGAAGCCACCAGCGAGACAGGAGAAAACCAGGCAAATACACCTATCTCCCTATTTACCAGCTATCTCATTACCTGACATTTCACATTTATGGCAATTGTAAAAAAAAAATCTACTATCTATTTTGTACATTGATGTACATCTGGCAGTAACAAAATGCCAGGGCATGAGGCAAGAGTAACATTGGCTATGATGGTTAAAGTTATGTGTCAATTGTCTGGGCCATGATTTTCAGTGGTTTGGCAGTTACGTAATGAATTTGGCACTTACGTAACTTGGCAGTTACATAATGATGTAGTTATCCTCCATTTTGTGATCTGATGTGGTCATCCTCCACTTTCATACAATGCTGATTTTCACATAATGATCTGGTCTGTGGAACCTGACCATGTCAATAATTGAGGAGTGGACATATGGTGAATAAGTAAATGTTTGGAGAGGCAAGATGGAGCGGAAAAGTCTGCAGCAAAGGAAAGTCTGTGCCCATTCAAATTCAAATATTTAAAAATAAACTTCAGGTGGACACAGCCTGTGGATGATACTGTGTGCTGTATGTGGGAGCTGCTCAGCTCCATTTCTGGCATTCAGTAAATGCTAGCGTTCAATGAATTGTAGCTAAAACAAAACAGAAATAGGGTTTGTGCTGGTTCAGGAACATCATAAACCCAGGTCCCCAAATTTCAGCTCTGGTGAGTGCGTGTAAGAATAAAGAAATACACAGCACTAGAAGAGGAAGAAACGGTGAATCTGAGGACCTAGAAAGTGTCATGCCCTTCAATATGTTCTCACACCAAATGCAGTACTTGTAATCTCCTTGGACAGCATGTATCATTTCCCGTATTTAAGATGAGGAAACTAACGCCGAGAAAGTTTGTTACTTGACCAAGTTCACAGCTAGGAAGTGGTGAAGCCAGCATTTAAACTCATACAACACTAACATCACTTTTATTCTATTGTGCACAGCTGCATACTCCCTCCCGCCCAAAAGCTGTATTTTAGATTAGATAAACAACTCATTCAGAGTGAACAATAATTAATTACTAGGAGTAGACTGACCTAAGGTACAAGAACTATTGTTTTCCTGAAATTTGGGAAGCACTAAAAGAAGGATGGAGTCTGTGGGTGGTGCAAACAGTTAAGGTGAAGAACAGTTGGAGCTTTGAGTACACCCAGAGGTGCCTTGAAAGAAAGGCCTGGTGATCTACTTCCAAAAATCAGCCATGGAAAACTCCATGGAGCATAGTGCTACTCTGACACACATGGGATTGCCATGAGTCAGAGTCGGCTCCACAGCAACTGGTAAAAAAAAATGAAAGGTTTTGCTTGATGTCTGTATTTTTTATTTTATCTATATTACTGTAGCCTTGTGGGATTTAAGTGGTGAAGAAAGATAAACAGAAAGAAGCAGTAGGAGGGAGGAAAGGCTGGATGGTTGATTTAGGGGCCTGTATTTCTTTCTTCCAAGACTAATTCTGCCATCTTTTATTGTCTCTCCATTGGTTTAGTTCAACCCTGGTATTTTTCCCCCGTTACATATTGTAAAAAAAAAAAAAAAAATTTTTTTTTTTCATATATTGAATGTGTCCCCAAATATATGTGTTATAAATCCTAACCCCTGTAGTGGTTATAACCCCATTTGGGAATGGGTTTTCTTTGTTATGTTAATGAGACAGTATTAGCACAGTAGGGTCTGTTTTAAATCACTCTGTTGAGATATGAAGAGATTAAACAAGCAAGCAAAAAGCAGAGATGGGGGAAGACAGGAACCAAGGAGCAAGGACCTTCCTCCAGAACCAATAGAGGGAGAAAGCTCCCCTTAGGGTTGGTGCCCTGAATTTAGACTTACAGCCTCCTAAACTGTGAGAAAATAAACGTCTGTTTTTTAAAGCTACCCACTTGTGGTATTTCTGTTACAGCAGCACTAGACAGCTAACTAAAAAAAAAAGCCCATTGACATCAAGTTGATTTTGACTCATAGCAGGCTGTCCCATAGGGTTTCCAAGGAGTAGCTGGTGGATTTGAACTGCTGACCTTTTGGTTTGCAGCCAAGCTCTTAACCACCACACCACCAGGGCTCCAGATAGCTAAGACACCTCCTAATAAAAAAAATCCGAATTTTCTTATTACCTGGCATGTGAGAAGTCCTACCATCAGAGTTAGCAGACTGTGAATTTTGGAGGCCAGCTGAGTTCTCTTCTCATCTGGAGGACTCAGGCTCTTTTCTTCACAACGTGGGCAATTCAGGAAGAAATCAGAATGTGTCATCTTTGCATCCTACATGCACACGTAACAGATTTGTTACTATAAAGACTAAAAACCGAGATGACCTTTTAAGTAAAATGTTGAATAAAAAATCTAAACCCTTAAAAACCTTGAGAAGTAGTTGTCAAACTTTTTGATTTCAGGATCCCTTTATATTCTTAAAAATTACTGAAGACCTCCAAAATCTTTTGTTTATTGGGTTATATCTACTGATATTTATTGTATTAGAAATTACAATTGAAAAAATTAAAAAAATCTTTATTTTCTAACTGGTTTAAATAACAATATTAAATGTATTATATTTAATTGACCTCATTTTACATTTTTACAAATATTTTTAATTCCGGCTTAAGTAAAGGAGCTGAATGTTCACATTTTGCTTCACACATTTCATTAGCATGAGAGCAATTACATTATCATATGTCACATAGCTTCTGGAAAACTGCACTGTACATTTGTGAAAGAAAGAGTGAAAAGGCAAATAACATCTTAATATTATTATGGGAATAGTTTTGACCTCACATATAAAACAGGCCACACTTTGAGAATGCTAACCTAGAGTTAATGAAAAGCAGAACTAAAAGCAGAGTAGGTATGGTTTTGGGGGTATTAAATGAATTGATTAGTCAAGATAAGAAAAAAAAACTTTACTTTTTTTAAAAGAAAAAGACTGTGCTAAACTTTTGTACAGTAAAACCAATTCTGTCAGAACTCACCAATTCAAAATTTCTCATGATGTGATTAGGAGCTAAACTTAAGGTCATCTTTGCTTAATCAGTGGTTCTCAATGTGTTGTCCTTGTCAAGTAGCATCAGCATTACCTAGGAACTTGTTAGGAATTCTCAGGACCCACCCCAGACCTACTGAATCAGACACTCTGGGGATAGGGTACAGCAATCTGTTTTAACAAGCCCCCCAGGGGATTCTGATGCACCTTCAAGTTTGAGAAGCACTGGTTTAGGTAATCTGTTCTTTCTGGAGAAAAAAATCATACAGATAATTTTTTAAACAGAAGAGAACAACAGAACCTTATCTATATTACTAAGAATTCTTAAATAATAGATTTATTTACTTATAAACAATACTTATGCCAATCACAGACTGATAAAGTAGGCCCACTAAAGACATCTTCAAGGCAATATATCAGCTAAATACAAGTTATTACAACAAAACTGAAACAAAAAAATTCCACAGTTGTCTACTTCAGAGTCAATAAGATCTTACTATACATATGAGTCGGAATCAACTCTACGGCACTGGGTTTGGTTTTTTATACATATGACGGAAACCTAGTGGTGTAGTGGTTAAGAGTTCGGCTGCTAATTAAAGGTCGGCAGTTCAAATCCTACCAGTTGCTCCTTGGAAACACTATGGGGCCTATTTTGTCATATAGGATCACTCTGAGTTGGAATCGACTCAATGGCAATGGGTTTGGTTTTTGTTTTTTTTTTTTTTGACACATATTATAAGACAGGTCTACAAAACTGAAATAGAATACATTTGTTCCAGTTTGCAAAAACTGTGAATTCCAGGATGTCCTTCCAGGTTCTTGGTTGCCAAGAAAGCTATTTGAACTACTAGTAGATAATAAAAAAATTAAAGCCTGTCCAAACATACTCATAGAAGTTTCTGATGCAGTTCTTAGATGCATTATAATTTTACAAAATTAATATACGAATAGGTTGTACTGTTTAGTTTTATTGTTGAATAGCCAGAAGTGGTATGAAATGTGGATCACTGAGATCCATGCTCAGAAAATCGTTTTCAAAGGTTACTTCTGGGGGTTGCTTTATATGTTTGGTCATGGATACCCACAGAAATCATTTCTACCAAAATAACCACTAGATGCTAGAAATGGCTTTCTTTAATATAAGTACCCATAAACTGAAAGAAACGTCTCCAAATCTGTGGTGCATTTTCTAGTCTGTCTTTTTCTTTTTTGTTAACAAGTCTTTCCAAAAAACAATAATATATGTAAGTGCCATGCTATTTGATAATATTTGAAATCCTGACACAAAGAAAGAACCATAAAGCCAATTTGAAAAGACTTGTCAGGTAAAGGAAATTATGTCATATTAGGACGAAAATGTGAAAGATGCAAAAACATGAGATCATGATATATACTATTTTTCACTTTTATAATAATTAGCACAAATCATGTAGCTTATAAAAACCTGCAAACCAAACCTGTTGCCATCGAGTCGATTCTGACTCATAGCGACCCTATAAGGCAGCATAGAATTGCCCCACAGGGTGTCCAAGGAGCACCTAAGTGGATTCCAACTACCAAACTTTTGGTTAGCAGCCGAACTCTTAACCACTATGCCACCAAGGTTTCCAAGTAGCTTAAAAAAAAACAGGGTTTCCAAGTAGCTCACAGGGGTCTAAATATGCATGACTAGACTCTTAGAAACTCCTGTAATTTTACACTAGAGATTCTGATTTGCATCAATACCTTCATAATAGCTGACTCCGTAGCCTCCTCCAGTTGCTCCTTTAACTCAGCCATCTCAAACTTAGGGACATGGTTTTGCTCCTCACTCCTTGTGGTTTGCTGCTGAAGTCTTGCATTTTCATTTTTTACTTGGTCAATCTGCTGTTGAAGTTTTGTATTCTTAGCCCTTTCATTTTCAGAGATGAATTTCAAATTTTTAACTTGCGTGACCAGTTCCTCAAGACTAGATTTCAGCTTCTGTCTTTCTTGCAGGTTTCGCTTTTCATGTTTCTGAAATTCCTCCTGTAAAGACAGGAACTCTGGTACTCGGGTCTCTCTTTCCCTTTTCAGTAAGTCCAGGGCCGAAGCAGTGGCCTTTTCCAATTCTCCTTTGACTTGCTGCAGCCTCTCTACCTCTTTTTCTTTCTTGCTTAAGGTTTTGCCCATCTCGATGCACTGACTTACACATTTATTTTTTTGCTGAATTTCTGTCATATACCTTTCCTGTAGATGAATGTAATTCACTTTGATCTTTTTAAGCTCTGCCTGTAAGGTTTTCTTCTCATTCCTAGATTCTTGAAGATGTTTTTGGGTGTCAGATAGAATCTCTTGCACATTCTTCAATGTTCTGTCACCATCGTTCTTCTCTAAGATTACTTTGTATTTGTCTTCAATTAATTTTTCGACATTCTCTTTAAGCTTATTAATGATGTCAACCAACACCTGCTGTCTGGTAATCTTCACCTGTAATTCTTTAACCTTCTTCTCTAAATACATGTTACTACACTGTAGGTCCTGGATTCGAATTTGCTGCTTTTTGTTGGTATGTTTTAATTTCCGTAGGACTTCATTTAAAGCCATGTCTTCTTCCAGAGGTTGTAAGTTTTCAAAGCTTCGCTCTGTGTCAGAGGTTTTGCATTCCCCCCTAAATCCTCCACCACTCCAGGAAACGTCTGTGGGGGACCAAGCTGAGAAAAGCCCTGGACTCTCCACGTCCTCCACTCTGGCTTCCCTTTGGTGACTAACTGACATCTCAGGCATCTCCCCAGAGTTCTGTATTTCACTTGGTGAAACTGCAGTCTGTAAATTACAGTAAATAAAATAAGTGGGAACAAGTAGAAGAATTGTGAGCTTTGGAGTCAGATCCCAAGTTTACTTTCCCCAGCTATAAAATAATACCTACTTGCAGTTTTCTAAGAATTGCTTGCTAAATGTACATAAAGCACCTAACAGCACAGTACAACACAAACAGTAGGTATATGATAGAGTGAGGTCTATGATACTTTTTACCAAAAGTGTGCATGTACTTTTACTGAAAAAAAAAAAAATTAAACTTTGGTACTCTCATCATTTTCTATGATTGAAAATTTTTCTGAACACTATATAAGATGCTACTGTCTTTGACTTCAAATACAACCATAAATTTGCCTATTACTCTATAGTCCCTTTTGAATAAAGCTTTTATTTGTAATTCCCCATTCACACCATTACTTCACTATGCTGTGAATCCTATAAACATTAGAATGCCAGAGGAACATGTCTCATGATTGACTTTACGCCAACAATACAGGTTTTGTGGGGTTTAAGAAGGGACAGTACATTATGGTAAGACAACACTGAAATATATATGATATAAAAACCCAGTAAAAGATATCTGTAGGGGTGGGCTGCATAACTCTCCGGAATTAAAGATATCAAGCCTCTGTATTTTAACGGTTTTTCATTGCTTTGGATTAAAGACCACTTTCCTTACTGAGGCCTACAATGCTCTGATATCTGATCTTGGTATCTGACCTCTGCCACCTCTCCAGCCTCATCTACTCCATCCCACTTGCTCTCTAGCCCAGTGTTACTGAGCTTCCTTCAGGTCCTACGAGGTATCATGCTCCCTGCAGCCACAAGGCTTGTGCACATGTCCCTCCTGCACATAACGCCCTCCTACCACCTCTACCTGATTAACGCCTACTTACCCTTCAGAGCTCAGCTCAATTACCACTTCTTTAGGGAAACCTGATTAACTCCTACTTATCCTTTAGGGCTCAGCTCAATTACCACTTCTTCAAGGAAGCCTTCCCCAAACTCCCTGACCAGGGCAGTAACCCTATTATAGACTCCCGTTGTGCATGTAACTTATAGTCACAATACTTACCATAGTTGAAAGCACACAGTTATTTGTGTGAGTATTTGGTTAATGTCTATCTCCTCTACTAAAATGTTATCTTTATGAGGACAAGAAACACTTCTTATCTGTTTGTTAACCAGTATCAACCAACTCATAGCACAGGGTTTAGCACAGAGTAGAGGCCTGGAGGTATTTATTGACTGACTAAATGAATAAATAAATGCAATGAAAAAGAGGAAGGAATAATCCAGGGAAACCCTAACCAAAGAAAAAAGGGAAATAAAGTTCTCTTTTAAATGCTGCCATCTATCTTCAAATAAATGAACAAAAGAACTGTTTAAAACATCTATGCACCCAATGACAGGGTTCCAAAACACATAAAGCAAACCCTAAAAGCACTGGAAAGAGAAATTGATAGTTCCACAATAATAGTAGGAGACTTCAACAGCCTATTCTCGGTAAAGGGCAGAACATCTAGAAAGAAACTCGACAAAGACCCTGAAGACCTAAAGGGCACCATCAGCTAACTTGACCTCATAGACATATATGAAACGCTCCATCAAACAGTTGCAAAGTACACATCATCTTCCAACACATATGGAATGTTCTCCAGAACAGACCACATCTTAGGTTATAGAACAACCCTCAACAAAATCCAAAACATTGAAATAATACAGAGTATCTTCTCTGACCACAACACTGTCAAAGCAGAAATTAACAACAGGAAGTGCAAGGAAAAAAAAAAAAAAATCAACGTGGAAACTGAATAATACCTTGCTTAAAAATCAGAGATGGAATAAAAATATATATCCTAGAGAAACAAGAGCCATCACACGAATACACATATGCATACCCATGTTCATTTCAGCATTGTTCACAATAGTAAAAAATGGGAACAACCTAGATGCCCATCAACAAATAAATGGATAAACAAATAAATGGAGTATTACACAACAATAAAGAACAATGATGAATCTGTGAAGCATCTCGTAACATGGATGAATCTGGAGGGCATTATGCTGAGTGAACTAAGTCAATCACAAAAGGACAAATATTGTATGAGGCCGCTACTGTAAAAACTCATGAAAAGGCTTACATACAAAAAGAAACAATCTTTGATGGTTATGAGGGAGGGGAGGGGAGGGGTGGGGATGGAAAAACACTAAATAGACAAGCGGTAACTTTGGTGAAGGGTAAGACAGTACACAACACTGGGGAAGCCAGCACAACTTGTCCAAGGCAAGGCAAGGAAGCTCCACAGATGCATCCAAATTCTCTGAGGGACTGAATCACTGGGCTGAGGGCTGCAGGTACCATGGTCTCGGGGAACATCTAGCTCAACTGGCATAACACAGTTCATAAAGAAAATGTTCTACACTCTACTTTGGTGAGTAGCATCTGGAGTCTTAAAAACTTGTGAGTGGCCATCTAAGATACTCCACTGGTCTCACCCCTTCAGGAGCAAGAAAGGATGAAGAAAACTAAGGATACAAGGGAAAGGTTAGTCCAAAGGACTAGTGGACCACATCTACCATGGTCTCCACCAGACTGAGCTCAGTACAATTAGATGGTGCCTGGTTACCACCACTGACTTCTCTGACGGGGATCACAATAGAGTGTCCCAGGCATAGCTGGAGAAAAATGTAGAACAAAATTCTGACTCAGAAACAAAGACCAGACTTGCTGGCCTGACAGAGTCTGGGGAAACCCAGAGAGTATGGCCCCTGGACACCCTTTCAGCTCAGTAATAAAGTCACTACTGAGGTTCACCGTTCAGCCAAAGAGAGGACAGGCCCATAAAACACCAGCCCTGGGGCAAGGACTAGAAGGCTGGAGGGGACAGGAAAGCTGGTAATAGGGAACCCAAGGTTGAGAAGGGAGAGTCATGGGGTTGTTAACCGATGTCATAAAACAATGTGTACTAACTGAAAACAAAACTTCAATTTCTTCATCTTAAAAAAAAAAAAAAACTGTTTATACTTACAAAAGGAACACAATGGCCATAGCTTTTCTCATCAAACTCACAATGAAAAGTTATAATTTATGCTAGTCTTGGACTGTATCTACCTGTCCACACCAGACTTTTTCCTCAGTAAGTACACAGGATTTACACTGTCGGCATCTTCAGTGCTCTCAAGATGCTGCATGTGTGCCCAGCATCAGTAAATCAAGACGATAGATTTTTTTCACTTTGGTAGAAAAATAATTTTTGCTTGTCGACAGAAGTCCAGCATGATAGAAAAATCTTACTCTTTCTTGTCAAATAATTTAATGAATCTATCTGTACTCCTTCCTTTTTGCAGCCAGTTTGATTCAGCAAATATAAATGCTTATTTTATTCAAGGTACTGTGTAGACACTAAGGTACATAAAAAGATGAATACAGTCCTGAAGCTCAAAGAAATTATCATTTGGCAGTGTGAGTCCCCAAGTAGAGACCAGGTTTTATTAGGAAAATGTGTTTCTGACTAGGTTATGATCTCAGAACGGATTCTTAGAATCCAGAGAATGCCACTTGTGCTTATTAGATTACTTAACACTACCTGGAAAAGTCTCAGATGATACACAAGTATTTTTTAAAACTACATTCTTTAATACTCCACAGGCTTTAAAAAAAAAAAAAAAACAGGCTTTACTGATGATCAAAAACTCACCTCTGTTTCACAGTTAGCTCTCAGATCATGCAGGTTAAAGCTAGTCTCTTTATTAAATGGTTCCTCAGCATCACTGAAGCTTTGAGGTTGAGGAAGACCCAGGGCAGGTCCCTGGGCACTACTTTTAGCCAGTGAATTTTCCATGAAATTCAGTTTATCACCACAGCAGCGGATTAGAGGCGGGCTTCTAGAAGGTTCACTGACAGACTCATTAGCTAGTAGATCTTTATCCGTCGAAATGCTAATTCCTATTGGATTTTCTTCGTTAAACAAATTTTTCTTTATGTTGCTGTCTTTTTCATAATGACACATGTGACTTTGTAATTCTGGCTTTTCTGTGCAACGTAAGCCTTCCATGGAATTTTGAAATGTTGTCATTTCATCAGTAAAGGCTTCCGTCCAATGAAATTTGCAAATAGGTTCGAATTGTTTCAAGGAAGAAATGCTGGTGTCAGGTGGCTCAATTAGTACATTCTGTGAGTACTTTACAATGTTGATATCTCATTAGAAAAAGGAAAAAAAGAAGGAAATTAAGAATTAGTGGACTAAAAATTTTTGTGTTAACAGCTACGCTTAAGATATAAACTATTGGAGCCTTTTGAGAATTACATATTATTTCAACTTTGTTCTATGGGCTGTGACATGGATTTTTTTTTTTCTAGCAAAAAATAACTTTTTACCTGGAGGAAAAAAGTCCCCAAATGACTACTACAAAAAAGCTTGCTATATGTCATTAATGTCAAATATCATTAACAAAAATGCTAAGATATCTTCGAAATTCTTTTGGTGTACTGTAATTTTTGAACGTTTTAATTATAAAATGTGTCAAAAATATACCAAAATGAAGAATAATGTAATAGCAGACATATATAAACTCATTGGGGTACTGTTAGGATTCCTGTTTTCCAGATGAGGAAACTGAGACTTAAGTTACTAAGGTTATAGAGCTGGGATTCTAGAATACTACTTCTAAACGCTATGCAACTCTGCCTCTCAGTATGACAAATTACCCAGACTGATATGTTTTAAAAAATCAGAAGCAGAGAAGTCAAAACGGAAAGAAATGATACAAAAATAATGAATGACACCCACCTTCTACTTAACTCTCCTCACTTCCCCTCCCAGAGAAAATCCATGTACTTGCTGAAGTCCATGTGTTTCTACTTTCATTACTCATTTAGGTACCCTAAATAACACATAGCAAGTTCCCAGACTTCCTCATTTCAGCATACACTGTAGTTTTTTTCACACCTCTAGGTCAGAACAAAAAAGCCCTAACAGTTCTACTTATTATGTAAGCTCAAACCACTTAGTATTTGTCCTAACAACCTCGTAGCTGTTTGAAAATACACATAAAGTAAAAGAAAAAATATAGTATTGTATTTCATTCTTAAATAACCACACTTACTACTTGGATGTGCATTGCTGGATACTCAACAGTATCTCAAACCTTGGGGTAACATTTGACAATGGCATCCTCATTTTTTGTTCCATATTGATTTTCATGTGGACTTGCCTTTTATCACAGAAACCACCCCAAAACCCAGCTTTGTGAAGACATCATAGAAACAGATGTACTGTGGCTTAATATCGAAATAGTGAACTACCTAGAACTAGTAGTTTGTGGGGTCCAACCGAGGTGCAAATATCACTGTTTCCCTCACATTTAAAAATACCCCACAGAACTCCTCTGAGTTTGCTGCAGCATCCTGGGCCAACCATGGATATCGTAGTATTCTTTTATGCTTTTTAAAATTTTATATAAATAGAGGCATACTACATATATCCACATGCAAATCTTTATTGCAGCCAAAATTATGTTTTTGTCACTTAGCTGTGTAGATCTAGTGCATTCTACTGGAGGACGCTATTTTCTTTATATTATTTAGGCTGCTCTGAATTTCACTGTTAAAAACAACACTGTAGTGAGCATCCTTACACGTTTCCTTGTACAGTAATGTAAACATTTTTGTCTAGGCCCCAAACACACCTAAAGTGTAATTGCTGGACTATGGAAAATAGGTATTTTCAATGTAACCAGATACTGCGAAGGTACCCTCCAAAGTGGTTGTTCCAATCCTTTATCTGACCAGGAGCAGAAGAGTTCCTCTGTGCCACACCCCTCCAGCACACGGCAAATTGCGGCACACACAGTGGTATTTTAGTGTGGTAATTCCCAAGTTCATCCTTTCATGCGGATTTCCTTTTCTGTGATCTGTCTGTTATACACTTTGTCTGCTTTTCTACAGAGTTACCTTTTCTTGCGGATTTGGAGTTATTTTGTGAATCAATCCTTTGTCAGTTACATATGCATTGCATATAGTGTTTTCTCTCAGTCTGTGGCTTATTTTACTTTGTTGATTATATTTTGGTCATATAGCAATTTTTTTTTAATGGAGTCAAACACACGAATCTTTTCCTTTATGATTTGTACTTTTAATGTCTTAAGAAATCTTTCCCTTCCCTGTTGTCATAAAGGTGTTTTCTAAATTTTCTTTTAGAAGTTAAAGCTTTGCAGTTCACAGTTAGGCCTTTAACCCATGTGGAATTTATTTAGACATTTGGTGTGGGGTTAAGGTTCTAATTGTTTATTTGGAGAGCCAACTGTCAGCACCATTTAATGAATCATCCACTCTTCCCCCACTGATTTATAATGACATCTCTATCAAATACCAAGTGTCCATATATATGTGGGTCTATTTTTAGACTCCGCATTCTTTCTGCTATACTAGTTTTTTTTACCCTTCTGTTATACTAAACCAAAACCAAATCTGTTGCTGTTGAGTCAATTCCGACTCATAGTGACCCTTTAGGATAGAGTAGAACTGCCCCATTGAGTTTCTGAGGCTGTCAGAATCGACTCGACAGCATGGGGTTTGGATTTCATTTGGTTAAACTTTACAGAAGTAGACTGCCACATGTTTCTCCCATGAAGCGGTTGCTGAGTTCAAACTGCTGACCTTTCAGTTAGCAGCCGAGCTCTTCACCACTGAGCCACCAGGGCTACTTTCTGCTATGCGATAAACCACACTTACTAACGTCCATTTTTGTTTTGGTGTATTTTATCATTAGTAATGTGTACTACATACAACTCTGCAGCATGTAATTTGCTGATGTTATCATTCCCAGATGTATCACTCACAGATGTTCAATTTTATGATTTGCTGTTCAAAACACTGCTGTTTTGAAATGAAAACTAAGAAAAAAAAAAGAGGTATTCAGCTTACATCAGAACCGACCTAAGATGGAGTTGTCAGAATGAAAGCCTGTCCTAAGTTGGGGACTACCTTACTTTGTTGTGTGTGCTGTCGACTTTGACTCATCGTGACCCTATACTCCATTGTTATAATTACTATAATTCTATAAAAAATCTTATCTGGTAGGGTAAGTTTCCACATCTTCTTTTTCAAAAATGTCTTGGGTATTTTTTTTCAAACTCTTTTCATTTCCAAATGGGAATGTTAGAATCTATTTCCTAAAGAAATTTCATTAATTCATAAATTTGAGGCAAACTGACACCTTTACAGTGTTGAACATGAAATATTTATTTTTTATGTTCTCTGGGAAGGTTTTATCATTTTTTTCCCCATAGAAACCTTAAACACCTTTGATTAGAATTTTTTTTAAGTACCGTAGTTGTGTTTCTACTGGTAATAGTGTCTTTTTTAAAATTACTTTTTCTAATTGGTTGTTGCTGGAACATTAGTATGCTATGGATTTTTTAAATATTTTTTTATATTGATCTTTAGCATTCTTCTAAACTTCATTAGTTCCAGTAGCTTATCTGTAGGGTCTTACAAATTTTCTATGTACACAATCATGTTATATCGAAATAATGACTACTACTTCTCTTCCTTTCTAATCCTTATACCATCTACCTTTCTTATACCTGCATGTATTAAATTTTATGATTTTAATAGGGCTTGTTGAATCTCTTTAGCATTATAATTATTAAAAATAGATTTCTTTCTAGTATTTGAGTTTGCTTTAATAAACATGATTATTATATTATTAATTCCTAAATAGTTTTCACCTCTCAATTTAAGAGTAGAGATTTTTGGTTATATCAACAAACATAAGATATCTGTATGGTATACAATTCTGGTGTCACAGACTGGGATTTGAGATACTTGTGTGGTATACGATTCTGGTATCACAGACTGGGATTTGAATCCTAGTTCATTCACGTGCTACATGACCTCGGCAAGTTACTCTCTGAGCCTCACTTTCCTCATCTGTAAAATGGACATAAAAGCAGCCCTTATTTCATACAATTGTTTGTGGATTCCCCAAGATAATATATATAAAGTGTTTAACACAATGCCTGGCTCCTGTTACTACCACGTTGCTGTTGCTGAGTACCATCAAGTTCACCCTGACTCACAGCGACCCGTGTAACAGCAGAACTGCCCCATAGGGTTTTCTTAGCTGTAATCTTTCTGAAAGCAGATGACCAGGTCTATCTTCCTCGGAGCTGCTGGGTGGGTTCAAACCTCTAACCTTTCGGTTAGCAGCTGAATGCCTAACCGTTGCACCACCAGAGCTCCTTACTATTACCACAGTATACAAAATTTTATTTTTCTGTTTTGCATATTGCTAAAAAAGAGATACTCACCACCTATCAAATTGCCTAGAGTGTTATAAATATCTTCAGAAAGTGTTAATTTAGACTCATTTTCCACTTTTACATTCTTTATTTCATTCTGTATTAATAATAAGACAAGGTATTAATATTAATACTTAAACATTATCATAAGCTTCTTCTAAAGGTGTTATGTACATTGCTATGTAATTTTTGTTTGCATTTTTTGTTGCACAGAAATAATGTGCTTTCTGGTATCTTTCCTCACTGTACACCTGAGCTCCCTTTTAATAAAATCATGCTAACAGTTACAATATAAAATGGCAAAATGAAAAAAGTATCTGGCTATTTTAATATTTTGGTTTTTCAGTAAGTCATCTCATCTGACTATAAAAGGTGTTGTGTGAGGCTCTGTGGGAGAAAAGACTATAATTAGAGGGATAAATAACAACATATGTGTCTGTTACTGATAATTCTTCGGTGTCTGTTAAATCTGGTCTAAATGGCATTATGGTGGTGATGAGTCTTGTCTTTCAGCATTGAGGATATATAAAACAGGGTTCCAGTAATAAGGGGAAATCGGATTCCACTAAGCAGGAATTTATACAAATTCATGTAGGGCTTATTCTCAAGGTTACCTAAAGATGAAGGGTTTATTAAGTAAATTAATACTATAAATAAAAGTGAGGAAAATATTTAAAGTGCTTAAGAAAAACATTGGCTAAACCATTAAGTACGTGGACCTAAATGGTGCCCTGAAAAATATTAAGATCAGCTGACTATAAACCTCTACTTCATAAAGCTTTTTAAGCATTATGCTACTTACTGAATATACCTGAAAGTAATAAGAACTGATTATATTTTATAACAATTTTATTTAGACTTGTTAATTCAGGCCATTCCTCCCAATTAGATAAAAATGCATAAAGAACAATATACTCGAAAAATGAAGCAGTATTATTCACATGCATAAATCTTGTATTTTACACAAACTTCTTGGGACTCCACTACTCATGGAATTTCAGAGATCATTTCTAAGTCTAATCTTCTGTGATTTTATTATTTTTAACTACAACATGCATTTTTGCTCCATTGGTCTATACATTTATTATAAAGAAAAATATTCAATACATAGTATAGAGCCTGGTTAACAATGTATTATTATGGTCACAACAACTTTTTTAATGAAAAGTTTTTTTGTAATTCTAAGAAGAATTTTAAAGATTGTTTTTTAAAAAAAAAGAGTAAAAACAAAAACACTCAAAGCCCACACTACCCAGTGAGAACCAATGTGATCATTCTTCCCCACGTGAACAAATATATCCATGTTATCATGTTTATGATTACATCTCCTCTGTACATATGTACAATAATTTAACTAGCCCCCTCCTGATTTTTTTTTTTTTTCTGATGAAAATTTAGGTTGTTTCCACTGTTTGCTTATTATGGATAGTTCTAAAAACATGAATGTATATTTCCTAGACGAAGAATTGCTAAATTAAAAAAAAAAGGCATAGTTAAACTCTTGATTTCCTATCACCAAACAGCCCATCAGAAGGTTATGCCAATTTATAGGTGAACCCTATAAAAATGCTGTCCATTTTTGACTTATAAAAAGGCAATTTCAGAGGGTTTGTTGTTGTTAGTTGCAGTCAGGTTGGTCCTGGACTCATGGTGACTCTACGCAAAATGGAATGAAATGCTGCCTGGTCCTGCACCATCCTCATGATCGGCTGTGGATCAGTACGTCTCAGTACGGACATGCCACTGAAACTTATTCAGCATCAAACCAACATGCAAGCCTCCACTTACAGACTGGCAGATGCATGGTGGTTGCATTGGAGGTGTACTGGCCAGTAATTGATCCTGGATCTCTTACTTCTAATATATTCCTATTGTTTCTCTAAACTTTTGCTAATAACTGTCAAATAGTCAGAACAACATTCTTGAAGCTCTTGGGATATTAATATTTCTTCTGTGTGAAAGGGCACTAGGAATTTTAATGAAACAGGAATGGAGTCATCTATACGCAGGGTGTTGTCAATGTCATTATCAATGACATGAGTCGTTGGAACACTGACACAGTGGAAGACGTACTGGATTAGGCTTCAAGCCTCTTGGGCTTTCATTCTGTGACTGAGCTGTGACCATGTCCTCTGTGGCCAAGTCCCTCTTGGGACTTCATGAGATGAGAAGATTTCATTTTTTTGAGAGAATCATTTTTAACAATCTTTAAAATTCTACTTTTCTTTGTACACTAATGGCACTGGGAAAACCAGACCCTCTATTCTCTCCTTCCACCCCCTTATGCCTCCACTGGAAATTCTTCTATTGTTCCTCATATTGTTGAAAAAATTTTCATATGGAAGATAACATGAATGCTGAATGCATCTGCAGCTCCCAGAATCTACGAACAAAGCACACCTGAGGCAGGTCTGAAGCGGTACTGCTGGTTTCCAAGCAAAAGGGAGAATCTGAATAAGCAAAGTCTTGAGAAAGACTGCTGGCATTCATGGCATCTGCTTCCATCATACTTTCTAATTTTCTTGAGAAGTATCCACTTCAAAATGTACAGGATCTGAAGGTGATAACCAAAATTCTTGACAGTCCTTGTTCCTAAATGCTGAATGATGGAAAGGCCTCTTTAAAAAGGAGTTTTAATGCCTATTAGGATATGCAAACAAAAAGATATTTTTCCCAACCTTCTTCATGTTAAGAAAGCAGCAAAGTTTACAGCCCCAAATTTTAAAATGTCATTTGTCAAGTTAATGGAGAAATTAAAAATTTTAGTCTGAGTATATCATGGTAACTGCACTAGTAAATACTGCTTTGGACAAAAACAAGTTAACTCCCTAAAAAGCTTGGAACCCAGAAGGTGAAGGGATTCCTCAGTTATTTAAACAAAAACTACTTACAGAATATTATCAGAGATCTATTGTTGTTGTTAGGTGCCGTCGAGCCAATTTTCAATTCATAGTGACCCCATGTGATAGAACACAACTGCCCTGTTGAGTCTTCTAGGCTGTAATCTTTATAGGAGCGGATCACCAGGTCTTTCTCCCACAGAGCTGTTGAGCGGGTTCAAACCGCTAAGTGAACGCTTAACCCTTGTGCTACCAGGGCTTCATTAGGATCCACTAAACACTATTTTTATTTATTTGATACTTTCTATCTCATCATCAAGTCAAATCTAACACTGCAAATCAGTTTTCCCTCCTCCTTTCCTATTCTCTCAGGCACCTGGGCTTGAAAGTTTGGAGATGGCTGTCACTGACATCCCTCTACATCTATCAAATTGACAGGACTTGGTAACTGAATAGTATCATCCCCAGCTATTCAGAACAAACAAATCTGTCTTGGAAGAAGGACAATCAGAATGCTCCTTAGAAGCAAGGATGGTGAGACTGCATCTTACATACTTTGGACATGTTGTCAGGAGGGATCAGTCCCTGGAGAAGGACATCATGCTTGACAAAGTACAGGGTCAGCAGAAAAGAGGAAGACCGACACAGTGGCTGCAACAATGGGCTCAAGCATAACGATTTTAAGGATGGTGCAGGACCAGGCACTGTTTCATTCTGTTGTGCATAGGGTCGCTATGATTTGGAACTGATTCAATGGCACCTTATAACAACGATGGGTGTTCAGATACGGAGTCCTGTCAAATTCTCCTTTTAAAATTTCCTTGTGACCTCCTCAGGTCTGCCAGAAGGATGCCCAGTCACACCGAGTCCAATTCTTCTGCTTGGCTTTCTAGGCCTTTCATAACCTGGGCCCACGTTACCTACCCAGTACTCACTCTCCTTTTTTAGTTAGTTCAGGCTCATTTCCCTGTACTACATCATGCTTCTTATCACGTCAGTAATCTGCCCTGGCATGTGTCTCTCTCCTCCCAAATCGTTCCCAACTACCCAAGTTCTCATTCATCTATTTCTTTCAATTCCTTCATGTCTTCAATACGTATCTCACAATTCAGCACCTATCTGTTCACTTTTTTCATCCTCACCACCTTTTTGAATGCTGGTATTTACAAATTATAAGCACCTTGAGTCTATTTATGATTTTTCAATACTACCTACAGCAAACCAACCACTGTTGCCCACACAGTAAATACAGATTCAATAAATCCTCCACTCCGATTTATTTCTATTAAGTCCTCTTCATCTGTAGTCACTACCCATTTGCCTGGATTACTCAATTTGTTGAAGGCTGTTTTCAAATCTACGGCATCATTTGGTAAAATGTAAAAGACAACAAGCCAAGCAATCTAGTCAGGACTGATGAAAGGTCCAACTTTATGCCTATCTTCTGGACACATAAAAGCTACTGGGTTGTGGGAAAATGAAAAACCCAAAACCATTGCCATTAAGTTGATGCCGACTCACAGTCACCCTATAGAACAGAGTAGAACTGTCCCACAGAGTTTCTAAGGGGTGCCTGGTGGATCTGAACTGCTCTCCTTTCCCGTTAGCAGCTGTAGCTCTTAACCACTATACCACCAGGGTTGTGGGGAAGGAGCCTGAAAAACCCCTGTTTTATTTTCCAAATGCAAAAGAGGAAAGGATCTTATTTCTCAAAATTTTTTGTTTGTGAACTCAGAACTTCTAATTACACTTTTACAAATTTGTTTACTTCTCACATGGCACTGCACAATCTGTTTTGTTTTTTTTTTTTAATTAAACTACTTTTTCCATTTCTGATTTCTGTCCTTACCAGCTTTCTTGTTCGATGTAAAAACATTTATCCAAATGTATGGGCAGATATTCCAGACATTCTAACGCTGTTTTAAGACAGGCTTTAAAAGAAGTGTCATAGAGTTACTGGCAAAAATTTAGGATTTTCTAAATTTTTTGCAATCATAGGACTGCATTAACTTCGAAATCACTTATGACATTCTCACCTCAAAACAACCCACTAAACGTTTTAAGTCACAAAGGTGTTCTCACTTCCAGGTTCCATATAGCCTCCTGGATCTACAATAGGGATTTCGAGCTTCCTCCCTCCACACTGCGTGTTGTAGGAGGAAGAACACGTCTCAACCTTTTCCACGGATGGCTTTTAAAAACTTGCAGTTGGGATCCAGGCGTGTTGGAACAAGCCTGCTGTGACGTCCGCCCGAGCCCGACTAATGTCGTCAGGGAGAGGCTTTTGTCAGGCTCCGACGCCTGCGGTCCTGTCCCCGCGAGCGACGCCTCCCGCAGAGTTCTGAGTTAGGTGAGTACGACCCCCAGACCCAACAACCCGTTGCTCACATCTTTCTGCAGGAAGAAACACAAAGTGGGGTGCAGAAACGAGGTGCCTGCACAGGATTAGCTTGGACCAGCTTCTCAGTACGTTCACCTGACTTCCAGCGTTTTCCCACAACCGCACCGTCGGGAGGCAACTGCTGATAATCAGCCCGGCCCACGGGCGAGACTTCCGGTCGGGATGGCTTCCTGGAGTCCGTCCTTCCTATATGGGCGGGGCTTCCGGTTGGGGAGGTTCAGGGTACTCGGGCGGTGGGTCCAGGTTGCTCACAGCACGTGGCGTGCGGCTTTGGCGTAGGGACTTCTGGAAGGCGTGAGAGGCGATAATCCGCGGAGAGGTCGTTGACTCGGCAGCCGGTGAGGCCGTTCCTCTTCTAGCGTAGGCCGAGCGGCTTCCGGTGTTGCTGGGCGCTGCCGCGTTTCCGTCATGGACTACCGGCGGCTGTTGATGAGCCGGGTGGTCCCGGGGCAGTTCGACGATGCGGAGTCCTCTGACAGGTGGACACATTGGCTTTGTTCAGATTTTGCTCTCTCCTCTTTCGCCCCTTGACGGGAGTTGACTTTTTTTCTGTGTGTTGGGGGGAGACTCAAGGCCAGGTATTCCGTCCCTGTTTATGGCGGGTTTAATGAAAGCCACTTGCTAAGTGGGTCTAGGGTTCCCAGGCTGGTAAGCGTCGCTGAGAGGCAGAGTTGAGGATAGAGGATGGCAAACCGGCTTTTGTGCTCTGACTACATTCAGCGTCCAAAAGATACTGATTGAACACCTGCTTTGTACCAGGGCCTGTCCTGGACGCAGAGGATAGTGACGAACAAGAAAATCAAGTCCTCACCGTCGTGGTACTTTACCTCCTACTTGGGGGCAGGGGATGAAATGTGGGGAGAGGCCAGTACATAGAGATTTTACAAAAGCAGATTATGGTGTACCCTGTGTGGATAATTCACGTAGGCTGTTACAGTAAATTATGGCTGAATGGTCAAAGGAGGAGTAAGTACGAATCTCAGTGACAAAAAGGAGTTAGCCATGAGAAGAGCAGGGTGCACAGCATTTCAGGCAGAAGAGACAGCAAGTGCAAAGGCCCAGCTATGAGATCCCCCTTGTTGTTAAATGATTATCAAGAAGCCAGAGTGGTGAGGAGTCCCTGCGTGGTGCAAAGGTTAATGCACTTGGCTGCTGGCTGAAAGGTTGGAGGTTTGAGTCCACCTAGAGGCACCTCAGAAGAAAGGCCTGGTGATCTACGTTGGAAAAATCAGCCATGGAAAACCCTATTCCTCTGAAACTTACCCTGAGATAACCTTTAATCCAAAAAATTATCCCCTGAAGTCTTAAAACCAAATTATACTCTTTAAGGACTATCTGTATGGGATCAAATTGACAACAGTAACTTGAAAGATTAGATAGGACCCTTAGAGGGCAGTAAGTTTGTGTTAATGTGGGAGGAACAGCTCAGAAAAGGAGGGTGAAAATGATTGCACAACTCAAAGAATGTAATGGATGTCATTGAATTGTACCTGTAGAAACAGATTGGTGTATCTTGCTGTGTATATTCTCATTAGGAACAACAACAACAAAATAAAGTTAAAACAAACACTGTGGGGCAGTTCTGCTCTTTCTCATGGGGTTGCTATCAGTTGGAATCAATGGCACCCAACAACCTAACATTCTTTTTTGTTAACTTATATAGTGACTGAAAAGAGACCAATTCAAAGATGATAAAGTAATCTGGTTCAAAGATGATGTTAGCTAGGGCCACAGGGATATGTTTTGGAGGTAGAGGTGACAGGGTTTGGCAGTAGATTGAATATGAGGTACTTAAAAACAAAATGAAACATTTTATGGAGTTATTTTGGAATTAAAAAAATGATTTTTGCTTCATTTATTCATAAAAATTCGTTATGTGTAGATTTTATTAATCCACTGGGAACCTTTTTTCAATAAATATATGTCAAATGCTTTTTATGTATCTTATCTAAGTGTTGTCATATCTAGTGTTGTTAGTTGCCATTGAGTTGATTCTGACTCATGGTGACCCCATGTGTTACAGAGTAAAACTGCTTCATAGGGTTTTCTTGTCTGTAATGTTAATGAAAGCAGATTACCAGGCCTTTTCTTCCGTAGTACTGCCGAGTGAGTTTGAACTGCCAATTTTTAGGTTCACAGTGGCGCACAGGGATAAATTGGTAAACAAGACTATCCTGGTCAACACAGAACTTAATGCAGCAGGGAAGCATATTAAAATTAGACAAATTAGTTTGCTAGAATCGTGTGAGTACTACAAAGGAGAAGTGGGTGAAGACTAGGGAAGACTTCCCAGAGCAAGTAAGCCAACACTGGAAGATTGAGTACGGTTTAGCCAGGAAAATGGAAGGGGCATTCCAGATTTAGTTTACAGTCATGGACAGAAGTCCTTAGGGAAGAAGGGAAATGGGCAGAAGCAGCACAGCCAGTGTGGCTGGTGAGTAGTTGATGGTAATCAGAGTTCACTGGTTTACCATTCATACTGAATGTCGTGAGGGTAAACCCGAGGCCCTCTACCAGGATGATTTGCCCTGAGGGGACTTTTGGCAATCTGGAGGTATTTTTGGTTGTCACAACTGGCTACTGGTGTCTGGCAGGGAGAGGCCAGGGATGCTGCTAAACACCCTAAAATGCACAAGATAACCTGCCACAAAGAATTATCTGGCCAAGGTTGAGAAGCTCTGGTACAAATGAAGCTATCACTTTAATATGTCATTCTAGGTTATTGGCAATTTATTCCTAAATTTTATCAGAAAGACCCTCCCCCGCCCCACCTTAAAACAGCTCTGTGAATGATTTTCCTAGAGTTGAGTTCTAGTGTACAAAATCAGTCAATATACTTATCAGAGAAAATAAAAATATAAAATTCTAACTTCACTGAAGCAGAAGTGGATTTAACACTTGATGTACTCCTTCCCTAGTAGGACTTGGGTGTGGAGAATAAGCAGACAACTGTAACAGAACTATAAAAAAACAGGAGAGTTTGGTATAAAGGAGGTGGGGCTTATTGGGAGACAATGTTGTAAGGAGACCTTGTAAATATCAGTATTGTATCATAAATAATTGTGTATGTGAGTTCAGTTATAGCATGTGTAAACATGCCAAAACATTGTTATTTCTAGTGAAAAAGAGGAAGATGGTGTTCCACTTGAAGACCTTCAAAATAAGGGTGAAGATGAGACAGAAGAGGAGGAGGAGGAGGAGGATTATGACGACGATGATGACTGGGACTGGAACGATAGAGTTGGGAAACTCACAAAGTGTTATGCGTCCAATAGAGGGAATAACCCACAGGTATTTTATAAACGGTCCTACACATCTTTAGCTTGTCTTATGTCTTTTTTTAAAAAGATTTTCTTCGAGGTCTTCTCATTCATTGATGTGGCTCTAAAGTGAGTAGCTGATTTTCCACAGATTGTATTGTCCTTTTTATTTTTTGTCCTTTCTGTATTTCTGATAGTTTCCTGATTGTGGATTCTTTACATAATTAATTTAAAAAGTTATTTAATGTATAATAAAATGAAGAGTTTAAAAATGTGTAGGAAAAGACACAGATAGGCAGTTTACTAAAAGTGGTTGAGAAACATGAAAAAAGTTGAACCTCATTAGTTATTAAAGAACTGCAGATTGAATGTGTAGAGAAACCTTTGTTTTCCTATCTGTGAAACTGACAGTGACACAAAATATGTCAATTGATGATCAAGTAAATAAGTACAGTGTGATAAAAGGTTATAAACCCTTTGACTCAGCAGTTCTTCTAGGGGCAAACGGGTTAAATTTACTGTGAGACTGATCATTCATGCAGTGGGATATTACAGTTCTAAGACACGTTGCCATTGAAGACTTAATGACATGGACATATGTTCATGATCTGTCATCATCTACCATGCACAGAAGCCTCGTAACCAAACCATCTAGAGCCTGCTTCTCAAGCCAGAAGGACTAAGTGTGTCAGGGGTTTCAGAGCCAGAGGGTTGTTAGGGTGCATCTTCCTGGAGCATAAAGGTTACTCAAAGATATGGAGGGAAAAACACCAATATTTCCTTGATCTTAAAACAGCTTTATCAGGGACTAGAATGCATGAATTTTAAAAATAAAGTTCCAACTTGTGGTCTTGTTTTGGTAATCCCTCTGGTGATTTCTGATGAGACTGAGTAATTTCATAATAGAGTATAATCCCTTTAAAAAAAAAAAGCTAGAAAAATGACTAGAAGTATATATGTTTGTTAACTATTTGTGCGCTACAATTATAGACATTAAAAAAAATTTTTTTTGCTTGTGTTTTCTACCATGAACATATTTTAATTTTAGAAATATGTTAATAGTTAAATTTAATACAGATTTTTTTTTTTTTTAAGTTCTGTACGAAAAAGAAAACTCAATCAGCCTCAAGAGTTCCATGCTGAGATAACAGGATTGAATCAATAGTTGTTTTAGGCCGTTTTTACTTAGGGGTTCTGATGTTGTCTCCACTTTCTTCTGTTTCTGCCGTTATTTTGGTTCATGTATAGCACCAGTGTAAGTGCTGAAGCCTTGCTCTCCCTCTTTCCTTTTCCCATGCTAGTCCACAGTAGAATTCTTAGAGCCAGTTTAATGTTGGTCTTAACTCTATTATATACTGGGGGGTGGGGGAAGTGTGGGTGAGGGGGGTGTAAATGAGTGTTCTTTGTTTTAAATCTATAAACGAGTCGAATCAGAAAAATGCATTTAATTTTAACTTGTTATTTATAATAATGAGGAGCACACTGTGGATAAGGAAAAAACCCCAGATTATGCACACTCTTTGTTCTAGCCAGTAACTTCAAACTATTTCAAATGCCTTTTTAAAAAAACCTTAAGCAACTTAGACTGACTCTTACCTTTCCTAGGGTACTCCAAAGTATTGATGCTTTAATAGCTAAATGTGAACGAAGGAAAAAATGTGATGATAAACCTTAGGTTTTTATTTACAGCTGTTGCTTAGACTCTGTAACGATTTCTTTTAGGCAAATCGACAGACTTCTAACTACAGTTCTGCCAAAATGTCTACTCCAGCAGACAAGGTCTTACGAAAATTTGAGAATAAAATTAATCTGGGTGAGTTTATAAAATATGTTACCTTACAGGGCTATGAAAAAAATGTCATTATGTTAAGAAATGAACATATTTAAATGTTGCTGACTGAATAATCATGCTTAAGAGAAAATAAAAACTTTTAGGGATTTAGAAAAGTGGCTTCAGGGAAGGACTTTGGCTTATGCTTCTAGAGTTCTGTTTTCTCATTGTTGTAGGAGTGGGAAGTAAAGATACCCGTTCAGGTTATTGTCTGTTTTGTGTTAAATTCTGTAGTAGGATCACCTTAGAGTAGGATGTGGAAGATACTAGAGTATAGTTATATTTTGTCTTACTAGAGACTGTATGTACGTGTGAGCTGTTAAATCAACGCATGTGAAGAATCAGAGTGTTGCTTCGAACGCCCATACCTTGAAAAACCCAAGGTCATCATTCTCTTCTTGTATATCTAGACTTCTCATCAGCCCAGCACAGTGATGCTTACATGCTATCAACAAATACTGAATTAATGAGTAGAGGTATTTTAGGTTCTTCATTGCCTATCATCAACCTATAATTTGAAATGACACTGCAATTTTTAGGATTAAGTTTGGAATTCAGGCAGTTATTATCTGTATTGGTTAATGTCCTTTTGTGTTACATATTGCTTATATTGTATTTTTTTTTTTAATTTTTAGATAAACTAAATGTTACTGATTCTGTCATAAATAAAGTCACTGAAAAGTCTAGACAAAAGGAAGCAGATATGTAAGTAATATTTTAACTCTACAATGTGGCCCATAGGCAGTGATTCTAGGCAGATCAAGTAGTATCTTGGTCCTCATTCTTTTGCAAGGATGTTAATTTGTATTCTTATGTCAATTCTTTCTTGTTTTTTAGCTTCAGTGTCTTTGCCTTTGTAAGTTGAAAGTATTAAATGAGTTTTCTTAAGAAATACACAGTAAGATTATTATGTTTTGAAATTCAAGAATGTGCTCTCATGAGGATAATAGTGTAGATTTCAGTTTAAACTAAAACGTTAGAATGTAAAAGTGCTCCGTTTTTGAGTTTATTAAAAACTGTCCCTCTTCACAAAATATATTTAAAAACTCAAGGGAAAACTGATGCTAAATAATGATATAACTGAGAACTGTTTCCATTTATGCTTCTGTTCTCAAAGCCAGTTGTTTAGATCTGGCTACCTTTGCTTATATGCTGATAACTCTAAGGCATTAACACTGTATTATAGAAAATGTCCATTAAGATCGCATAACCAGCAGTTATGTGATTAATTTTCTTCTGATTTATTGCTGTCCAAGAGATGCCAGCTTTTAAAGAAACACCGTAGTAATTGGTACGTCACTGAAGTTTCTGTTTGAATTGTTTAGCTTAGTATACTAGATTGTCACCTGGTAAGTGAACTGAAGGAAATCACAGTCTGCATTTTAATGCTAAACTCAGATAACAATCAAAAAATAATTAAAAACTGTCTTTGAAGAAAATGTAAAGAGAAAGCGTTATGAATGACTGTATTTCTGTGCAGGTAGGAGATGATAATTAGAGATCTGACAGACAGTACGGGTGTGTTCCAGCATTGTTCACCTCATCCCAGCTGCTCTTTTAGTTAATGTTTCTGGAATATCATGTTTGCTAGACAGAAATTTCTTTTCCTCCTGCAAATACACCGCCAGGGAATTGAATTGTTTATTAAGGGAAAGGAAGGCGGTTTCGCTGAGTCAGGAAGTCTGTTATCAGACTATCTGCTTAGGGATTTTCATGGGTGATTTACATTTAGAAGCTTTGTGTTTTGACTTCTGTCACTGACTATTGAACGTGTCAACTATACTTCTTTGTTTTTCGGTTAGGTATCGCCTCAAAGATAAGGCAGACAGAGCAACTGTAGAACAGGTACAATTGAAATGTATTGCAAGCTCTTATTTAATTTAAACTAGCATTTCTTTTTCTCTTTAAATAGTTTGCTTTCATCCTTCTTGCCTAATACTATGTTAGCTGAAATTGCTCCTATATAAAATTACTTCTTTTTACAGTTTTGAGTTTATAGTTGTGCGTTTTGCTTTAATATGACTATTTGTAGATGAACTAGAGTCATGGTGCCCTGTGATCCTGTGAAACCACCATAGAATACTTTCTCAGGGGACCCAAAAGAGAGTGTCTGTCTAGGAATCTTATCTCTAAGTAAGGCCTGCAGGAATTTTGTGAGCTTTCCCAGAAGATAGAGTATGTGCCACATGGGAGGGGATTGGGGGGGAGACGACAGAGGGACAAGGGGAGAGGTAAGGCCTTCACATTTCCAGTTAGAAATCTTTTTTTTTGTTAACAAGTTATGCTTGTTTTATTTTTATTCGAGAATCGGGGGAGATTGGCTCCTGATTATCCTACACAGAATCCCTACGTGGCACAAACAGTTAAACCCTGGGCTTTTTGAGGTTGGCAGTTTGAACCTACTGGGGCATCTTGAAAGACAGGCCTAGTGATCTGCTTCCGAAAGGTCACAGCTTGGAAAACTCAGTGGATCAGTTCTGCTCTGCACACATGGGGTCACCACGAGTGAGAATTGACGCCAACTAATAACAATTGCCTCACACATCAAGGGTTATGATTGGATGTTACCATTGGTGGCCCAGATTTTTGATGTGAAGAAAACGGTAAAAAGGGTCAGAGCATTGCTGTTGCTACCTCCCTCCCTTCTCTCCCGCTTATACATATATGCACAAACATAATAGTAGCCTTTGCAGCCTGCAGATGCTTGGTTTAAGGCACAAGCACCCTTTCTATCATCCTCCTCCGTCCTCAAAAGGGTAGCCTCTATCCAGAACCCAGAGCCAGTTGTGCAAATGAAGAATTCCACCTTTAGTCAGGCAGGCACAGAGTATGGGGCCTGTGTCTCCATTGTGCTCTATTTATTCTGTGATTTTTTTATGACTAAAGAAGGCAGCCTTAATTTTTCAAAGACTCAGATAATTTAGGCAGGAAATCTTTTTTCTCTTCTGAAGTTTAATTTTGAAGGATGAAGTGCATATCCTGAGTTTTCAGCTGTCTTTTAAAATAAATGCTTTTCTATAAATGTATCTACTTATTATATTTCTCTCTGTCCCGCTTTAATTTTAAGCCATTATGGTATGTTGTTCCTTCCTATGGCCCTAACATACATAAGTACCAGCTTTGCAGAAGAGCAGGTCTCTACCCAGATCCTGTACCCAGCTAGCTTACTTCCCCCTGTACCTGTCCAGTGGAGAAGGGATGGTGATGATCGTCTATTCAGTCACTGCCCCTTTATTCCTCTCTAGTTGCGATGCTTGTAGTTTGGTTTTCAGTCTGCACTCTTCCAAAGTTGTAGGGTTATATTAATTTTAGATTTCTGATATGATCACAGCCGCGTCCTCAAAGGATAGACCATAAAGCATAAGTTTTGGCTGGTTTACACTTTTCTCCCTCCCTGGGCTGAGCCACGTGGAGCTACTGCTGGTGTCTGTTAGAATTGCAAGCCCGAGGGTCAGGGATGGACAAGATCAGGCTTTAAATACATTGTGTTCTGTTTCTTAAAAAAGGACTTTGGATCATTTTTATTCAAGGTTGACGGCTCTGGCTTTGAAGAACCTTACCGACACTTAATCATCTATAGCAAGGGTCAGCCACCTTTTTGTATAAAGTCCAAGTAGTAAATATCTTATACTTTGTGGGCCACATACAGTCTCTATCACATGTTCTTCTTTTTCTCTTTTACAACCTTTTAAAAATGTAAAAGCCATTTTTTTGTACAGAAACAGGCTGTGGCCTGGCTTTGGCCCACAAGCTGTAGCGTGCTGACCCCAGTTCAGAGCTGCCTGTCCACTATGGCAGCCACTGGCCGTGTGTGGCTATTGGGCACCTGGAATGTGGCAAGTTCAAATTGAGATGTGCTATAAATGTAAAATACACATTGGACTCTGTAGACAGTATAAAAAGCAGAACGTAAAGTGTCTCGTTAATAACTGTTTACATTGATTACACATTGAAGTGGTAATTTTTTAGATACATTGGGTTAAGTAAAATATACTAAAATTAATTTCACGTGTTTCTTTTTACTTTTTTCATGCTGTGACTAGAAAGTTTAAAATGACTTATGTGGCTTACATTGTATATATTTTATTAGCTAATGCTGGTGTAGAGTTGATTTCTGCCTCTCTTGGACTTGGTAGCTTTTGGTTTCCATGGCTGAATGAGCTCATTGGTTTGTCATCTCTGGTTCCTTTGACCTTCACCTACATTTTATTTGTTAAAAGTTGGAGTGAGTAATAGTACACCATCAGAGTGACTCTTACTGAGCCAGGCGGATAGTGCAGTGCCCCTAAGCTCACAGTTGACTAATTGTCAGATGCTTTCTTAAGAAATAATTTGGTCCTGTCTTTCTGACCTTTTTATTGTACACATTTTTTTTTCTAGGTGCTGGACCCCAGAACGCGAATGATTTTATTCAAGATGTTGACTAGAGGCATCATATCAGAGATAAATGGCTGTATCAGCACAGGAAAAGAAGTGAGCTTTTCTTTGGATGACTGAATGTTTCCATGTTAGTTTTCTCAATTCACATACCAAGCGGAACTAAGGCACTTAGTAGTGAGTTGTGCCTTTAAGAAAAAAAGGGTGCAAAGGACTTAATTTGGGTCTGGACGGTTTAATACTGTGTTTCTGCAAATAGTATTATTAGTATTTGTGGCTAGGTAGAAAGTTTTGCACCGTTACAATATTGAATCGTTGAGTCTGACTGGTTGTGCCCAATACTTAGTTTAGATGATCAGATTACTGTAAGCCTGAGTCCTAATCAGAAAGTTACTAATGGAAGCAGCGGGCTTATTGTCTCATTTCTAAGAGTCAATGAGTGTCATTCCCATCTTTTTCCTTGTATGTGGGTATGGAGAAAGACAGCCGTGGTGTTTTTTAATTAGCAACTAATCCTATGGGAAGCAATTCTCAATAAAATTCAATTTATAAATCACTAGATGTAAAGCAACAGCACTGGGTGTTTTTTTAGATGTAAGGAGCCCTGGTGGTGCAGTGGTTAAAGCAGTGGACTGCTAACCGAAAGGTCAGTGGTGCGAAACCACGAGTGGCTCCTGGTGAGAAAGATGTGGCAGTCTGCTTTTATGGAAATTACAGCCTTGGAAACCCTATGGGGTTGCCATGAGACTGAATCAACCTGACGGCGGTGGCTTTTAGTGGGTAGATGTAAGAATGTCTTCAAACATTCTCCATATATTTCAGCTATAAAAAAGGGATGAAACCTCTTCTCACACATAAATTTAAATTAGATTTTGTTATATATATAAATTGGTGATATCTTTGTTATATCTTTTGGTATGGTGTTCATATTTTAATTGTCTTTAAAAGATAACAGCATTCCTTATGTTCTTTCGGTAGCTATTAAGCTAGTACATAGGAATGGGGATGGCTGCAAAGCACTTTTTTTCTTTTAAGGAAAAGTGAGGCAGAGGAGGAAGGTGATGATTTTAAAGGTTTAGAGCAGACTAAGGTAGTAGAACTTGGATTAGAATTCCTGAATCTCTAGAGCCTTTTCCCACTAATGCAGTTCAAGGAGAGACCAGAGTACCGTGTCTGTGCCAGCACCGGGAGGCACTGGAAGGGACATAGACAGGAAGTTTGTAATCTTAAAAATAAGTAGTTGCAGAAAACAGACAGATGAAACTATTGCTTTAAGTGTCAGATATGTGGTCAAATTTTAATGAGACTGATTTATGATATACCTATTAACACTTTATTATATTTTCATAGAGGCAGTATGTGTAATGATTCATTTGGGATTTAGGGGCCAGGCAGCTCTGGGTTTGAATTTTAACTTTTCTGTTTTCTAATAGTGTGATTTTGGGTATGTCACTTAACTCATTCACTCTGCCTCAGTTTCCATTTTGTAAAATGAGGACATTAATAGTACCTATGCATTGAGTTATTATGATATTTAAATAACTGTGAGGTTCTTAGCATTGTATACGACACAGTATGTGATGAGAAGCGGCTAGCTGCCATTTTATTATTAGCCCTAGGATCTTGGCACTGACTTTTGAGGTTAGAATCAAATAGGTTAAAAGGTAAAATACTGTTTGTAGCTATTTAACACAAACTTAATTTTCTTTATTTTTGATTTTTAATAGGCTAATGTATACCATGCTAGCACAACAAATGGAGAGAACAGAGCAATCAAAATTTATAAAACTTCTATTTTGGTGTTCAAAGATCGGGATAAGTATGTTAGTGGGGAATTCAGGTGAGCTCAGATTTTTTTTCCGATTGGTCTAGTTTCTGTTGCCTAAAAAATTAAAACATAATAATGGAATGGTTGAAATAACAAATCTTTTTCTTGTCCAAGGTTTCGTCATGGCTATTGTAAAGGAAACCCCAGAAAAATGGTGAAAACTTGGGCAGAAAAAGAAATGAGGAACTTAATCAGGTGACCGTCTGGGCGTTTGGGTTTCTGTGCTGCGCCTGCACTTTGACATCGACTGTTTCCTACCTGCAGACCCCAAAGTGGTTCTGCCCCATTGCAGGACTTGGTAGGGCCATTCAGTTCCATTGGGTCTGCTGCAGTAAGCAAAAGAAGTACAATTCTGGGCACGTAGGACTTCCCTCGTCTTCTCCATTATGAGAAGCCATTACTGAAGAATTCTGCCGTGACTCACATTTATTCAGCAGGGCGAGCTCGTTTGAAGAGTCTTATAAACCATGTTATGACGTTTGGAGTTTTCACTGAGTAATAAGGAATAAGCAGCAAAGTAACATAGTTAGGGATGAGGATGTCTCACTTTTTAGTGGCTATTGGAGTTCTAGACAGATTTTGCCAGGTCCTAAACTTTTTATCAGTTTGTTTTTCTGATTTCAGCCCAGTTTTGGATGCATACTTATATTCTTTATTCCCACTGACTCCTTTGTTTGGGTAAAAACCTCATAACCTAGCTGAGATCAAGTTTCCTCAAAATTTTTGAAGGTTTTTTTTTTCCCCTTAAAATGTCTTTCAACTTTTTAAATGTTGTACACATGTGATTTACATTGAATACTTTAGTATTGATCATGTGTTACTTATTTTGAAGGTATTTCTGAAATCTTTTTGTGCTCAATTAGCTACTAGGTGTGAGTCCAACTATTTTTATTAAGTATTTTTCAGGCTGATCAACTCATAACTGCAGACATACCTATTGTATTTCATCGATACCATGATGCACCTTTTATCACAGTTTAACATCTCTGGAATTGGACTGGGTGTTACAGGCTACGGGGTGAAATAGTTGAGTTGCCCATATTTTGTCATTCTTGGTGGTACAAAACGGCACTCCTTAAGATCGCCGATGACTTAACGTTAACGAGATACGATAACGCAGTTGAGAGGCCTTGGTGCCATCTCCTAACAGCAGTGTCAGTCTTGCATAGTCTAGCTGTCGTAGTGTGTTTTAGATGGTGTGTCAGCTTCTTAGTTGTCCTTTCATCTTATAATATGACAGGCTAAACACAGCAGAGGTGCCATGCCCAGAACCTATAATGCTAAGAAGTCATGTTCTTCTCATGGGTTTCATTGGAAAAGACGACATGTAAGTAGATGGAGGACCTAAAAACTCTGTGTTTGGAAGTGTATTTTTAACTAAATGAGCAGATATATTAGTATTTCCCACTCAAATAGCTCCTTTCATCTTGGAATTTGTGTGTGTGTCTGTGAATTTTTCACACTTTCTCAGTGCGTAAATGTCGAGACTACCATTTTTAGTCTCAAAGTGCTTGAGAATAACAGAGTTAACCCTGTTTTTGGGGAATGGGTTATACAGTAAACTGGGAAAGTGCCTGTTTTTGATAGCCTTTTGGAATGGTGTATCTGTAGTGAGACAAATCGTCCCATGTGCAGTTCACCTGAGGAGATTGTAGAAGAGAAGTGCATGTAGCGACCCAACACAGAGCAGGAAAACTCATTCTGGGTCGCTTTATCTTAGTTGGTGTATTTTATTTTTATTTGAGGCCTGCGCCACTCTTGAAAAATGTCCAGTTATCAGAATCCAAGGCTCGGGAGTTGTACCTGCAGGTCATCCAATACATGAGAAGAATGTACCAGGATGCCCGGCTGGTCCACGCGGATCTCAGTGAATTTAACATGCTGTGAGTGTGTGCTGTCCCTCGGGAACTTCTAGTGGTCATTCCATGTTCTTTAGTAATATAGACAGGATCTCAATCCAAACGGTCATACTGCTTCTAAAGTTTTGACATTATAAGATGTGGTCTCTGCCTTCAGTGACCTAGCCACAGAATTGACCACTTTTGTCATTAACAGAGTTAATGGACTCGAAAGTTTCCGGAGTTTTCACCTCTTGCTAATCAGCGTAGCCTCTTATTATCACTTTGGCCATTTTGTGAATTATTTCCCTTGTTTTTAAGAATAAAAAAATTTTAACACAAAAAGTAGGAAAGTATTACCATATCCCTGTGGTCCCCTCATCTCTGACCCCCCAGGTACCACAATGGAGAGGTGTACATCATTGATGTTTCACAGTCCGTGGAGCACGACCACCCACATGCCTTGGAATTCTTGAGAAAAGACTGTGCCAATGTCAATGGTGAGTGGAAACTGGAATTTTCTAAGTACCTGTTGGCACATGTTGAGTCCGTACTCAGTTAAGCTGTTGGTGTAAAATCTTGGCACTGAATCAACAGGTGCCATGATACTTAAACTGTTTGCTGGGAGGTGGTATATTTTTATTTATTTCTCTTAAAGTAGTGCAATGATAACCTTTTCCATCATAAAGCTATTGTTAACATACTTCCTTCTGACAGAGTTTTTTTTGAAGCACAGTGTTGCTGTGATGACCGTGCGGGAGCTGTTTGAATTTGTCACAGATCCATCAGTTACACATGAGAACATGGACGCTTATCTCTCAAAGGTTAGATGGGAAAGGCCAGCAAGGGAAAGAGCAGCAAATAGCAGTAGTCATTTCCATTTATGTGGCACTTCTGAGGAACGCAAATAATTTAGCATAAATTTTATTCATTTTAACAGCTTCGTAAGAACCTTTCCTTCTGATTTCACAGGTAGGGAATCAAAAATAATAGTAGAACAGCCTGTAGTAAAGCCAGGTTTCTTGACTTTAATCATCTGGCAAGGTTATGTAAACTGTCAAAGTTTGTGAATGTTTATTAAGAAACCTGCTAGCTTTTTGGTCATGAATTCCTTTCCCTTGTTTCTCAAAGACCTGTCTGCCTCATAGAATTGTGACCACATGACATTTTTGCCCTAGATAGGTTTTCCGGTTTTTTCATACCTTTTCGTATTCTTCCTTTCCCTGGAATGCCTTCCCATTTCCACCTTGTTCAGTTTTGCTCTGCTTGGTGAACTTTATAGCTCAGTTTAGAAAGCTTTCTTAAGAGGAAATAGGCAGAAATCATTGCTTTCAAATGTACATTTTCATATAATATAATTATAAAAAGAGGGGGCCCTGATGGCGCAGCGGTTAAAGCGCTTGGCTGCTAACCAAAAGGTTGGTGGTTTGAAACCATCAGCCACTCCATGGGAGAAAGACGTGGCAGTCTGCTTCTGTGAAGATATACAGCCTTGAAAACCCTATGAGGCAGTTTTGCTCTGTACTATAGGGTTGCTATGAGTCAGAATCAACTCGATGACACTAGATTTGTTTTTTGGATAATAAAAAATAAGGAGCTCTGGTGGTGCAATGGTTAAGCACTCAGCCACTAACTGAAAACTTGGTTGTTCAAATCTACCTAGTGGCTCCCAGGAGAAAAACCTGGCATTCTCCTCCTGTAAAGATCACAGACTAGAAAACTATGTTGGGCAGCTCTACTCCATCACATGGGATTGCTGTGAGTCCAGAATCTACTCAGTGGCCCTTAACAACAACAGAATAGAAACAGTCCCACTGTATTACTTCTTGTGATAACAAGTTCTTTTTTAATTTTCTTACTCTCTACTAGACTAAACTGTGAAAGGACAGGAGCCTTATTTATTTTTGTGTTACTAGTGCTTAATCAGTTCCTGCTACCTGAGCTAATTGGTATCACATCGTTTTTATTCCTCAGCCCTTTAATTTAGCACTAATTTTGGTGTCTAAATGTAAAAATAAAACAAAAATCCTAGTACCACTGTTCTTTCCTCTATGTATTTTAAGTAGAGTAGAGAGCAAGTCTTCAGTTTCCAGTAACTACAAGCCGAAAGAACACTTTGGCGTCTTTGTCAACCTCTTAGTTTCAGTCATTCTGTGCACAGAGAACTTTCTTTGGTTGTTTATACAGCGGTAGCCCTAAAGCCACATAACCCTAATAGACATATACTCAAGAAATGGTTCTTTCATTCTCTGGGTCTTGGTTTTCCTTTGTAAATATTTTTTCTGATCTTTTAAAAATTAGTAAACATAATATGACTTTGTTGAGATAGGGATGCCCCTAGGCTAACAAAGAGGAGTTAAATTTACCCTGTTACTTTTGGGTTGATTACAACCTTACTGTTGAGGTCAGTGGTAGAGTGCTAACCTGTCCCACTAGGGGTCACTAAGTCCTTTCTTTTAGAATTGTAAATAGGTAATACTGAAAAAGATTAGAATAGGTTTATACTAAAACTGGAGAAAATATCTGCAAGTTGAATGTAAGGGAAAGTGATTTTTGTTTTCTTCCAAGGCCATGGAAATAGCATCTCAAAGGACCAGCGAAGAAAGGTCCAGCCAAGACCACGTGGATGAAGAAGTAAGGTTTATTGTCTGTTCACATCCTTGGGAAACGCTTGTATTTTTTTGTGTGTGTGTGTGCTTTAGGTGGAAGTCTATAGCTCAAGTTAATTTCTCATTCAAAAATGTATGCACATATTGTTTGGTGTCACCACAGTGTGACAGCACCCTCCCCCTTTCTACCCTAGGAGGCCTTTTTTATATTGCTTTAGGCATAAACTTGATCTTAATAGATTAGTGATTTTTGTTGTTTTTATGTTTAATGTGAAAACAATGATCTAATGATGTTTCCATGCCAAAGCATGAGGCATTATGTAGTATACCAGTTCTGACAGCTCTGTTACAGCATCGATAAATGATAATTGGTGGCACAATACATGCTTTTTCAAAACTGCTATACAACAGAAATATTGTGAAATCAAATACATATTGCTAAGGGAGTTGGGGTCAGTCTTATAAGGCTAGATGGCAAACTTTACATGTTACCAAGATAATAAGAAATTGCTAAATATTCCCCCTGACCTCCTGTATTCAAATTATCAGTCTCAGGTAATAGGATCTGAGATACATCAAATAAAGGTATTTACAGAAGTTTAATAATGTTTTAGCCCGAACAGAGACAGCAAGAAGGAGAAATTAGGGAAATCATTCTTACTCTGAATTTAATTTTTGACTGTTGGTTCTTACTTACAAGCATTTCAGAGACTTAAATAATAGTTAAACTCCTAGTTAAAATAAAATGCATTTAGTAGCAGCCTCTGCGACCCTCCAGTTAGGCCAGATAACGTTTAATTAAAGCAACAAGCTATCCCAGTTCTGTGAGAAAAATCTCTTCCTGTTAGTTCCACAGAGATATTTTGAACCATTCAGCAAGGAAGAAACTTGGATAATTATCTCAAGAAAATGCTACCTCATCTGAAATAGGAAGTTCAAAGTAGTTTAAGACATCTTATCTCTGGGTCAAAAAAAAAAGATGTTTTATTCAAATTATACCAATCCTTAGGTAGATGGTTAAAAAGAGAGGATTTTTACAAGTGGATTATTTATTCTGAAGTTAGTAAGGTTAACAGCCTTTTCTCAATTTCAGGAATATTTACTGGTAAAATTAAATTCATTTGTTTTTTAATAAGAGATAAGTAGTGGTTTTAAAGTGATGATAATATTTCCTTGAGACTTAATATGTTACACAGTTTAACTGAGCTAAGTTGTATAATTTATGTTTCATTGCATCATTCCACTCAGTAACCTATTAGCCCAAGATGGAGAAAAGTTTTTTTAAAAGCCTATTGGAACATAAGAATCTCTGAGTGGAACAAACAATTAAGCACTGGGCTTAACCGTAAGGTTGGTGGTTCCAATCCACCTATAGGCGCCTTGAAAGAAAGCCCTGGCGATCTGCTTGCAAAAGGTCACAGCCACGAAAACCTTTGTTTTTCTATCAAGATACATGATTCTAGAAGGAAAAGTCTGCTTTTAATTTGCAAATGTGAATTTTTTAATGATTTAAATGTTGATTTCAGTAGCATTGTAAATTTTTGAATATTTATGCTTTGGTGAAAAATAAAACTATTTTAGTCTGGGGAGCCATAGCATATTTTTTTGTGAAGGACCCACAGTAGGCTTTTTTTTTCTCCTCACAACTGTTAGTATGCTGGAGAAATATGAGCTGCCCTGTATTCATCAGAGGCTCTCAGCCTCTTTCCTCTGGCAGCGTGCTAGATGGTATTCCCCTACAAGGAGAACACCCTCCTACCTTGCTGTCTGCAGCTCCAGCGCTTTCTCTCCTACTCAGAAAAGCTTTTTTGGAATGCAAAGGAGGAGAGAGAGAAGTGTTATTCTAAGGATAACTTGGAATCAGCAATATAATTTTTTTTTCTGTAAGATAAGTCATCCACAAAATGTAGTCCTTTATTGTCAGGTACAGATTACTTCTGGCATATGTGCATAGTAGTCACGCCCTGCTGTGTGCAGACAAGATGGCTGAACAGCAGCGTGGTAGATGATGGTGATAGATTACCAGGTGGGCTGAGGTGCGGAGTGAATGTGAGAAGTATGTGGACAACAATCGCAGTCTTGCTTTTCCTCTGTATCATGGTTAGGTGTTTAAGCGAGCATATATTCCTAGAACCTTGAATGAAGTGAAAAATTACGAGAGGGATCTGGATATAATGATGAAGTTGAAGGAAGAGGACATGGCCATGAATGCCCAACAAGACAATGTGAGTATCTTGGTTTGCTTATAACAAGTTTACAAAAGAATGAGACCATCCCAAACCTGTTTGGGCCTTGTAAAGTCCTCTAAGCTTGAATCTTGGCTTCTGGTCTACTGAGATGGCTAGTTTCCCTGTGTTAACATGTGTTCTCTGTGCATCGGGTGTGAAGGGAATACGTTAGTATTTATGACACGGTGTGACACATTTGAATGAGTCCAAAAGACTACAATTACAGAAAAAGGAAGATTGTTATAGAAGTCTAGACTGTGAACAGTTATTATACTAGATGCATTTGTATACTTCAGAGGCTGCAGACTTTTTTGTTAAAAAAACTAGTTAAAGAGCCAGATAATAAATATTTAAGGCTTTGTAGGCCAAGGAGCAAAACTGAGGCTATTGTGTAGATGCTTATATAAAGAAAACAAATTTCTACAGAGTTTTTATTGGTGAAATTGAAAATGTTTTAATAATTGAGGACAACGTTTTGTAATGTCAGTCTTCTAATGAGAAGAATGGAATTGTTTGAGGGGGGAGTGGGGAAGAACATTTCGATTAATTGAGGTTCAGAGTTAGTGTCCGCGATCATCAGATTGATTGCAGATGCCCTGTGAGAACCGTCCTTAGATCACCAAACCAAAAACCAAACTTGTTCCCGTCCAGTCAACTCCGACTCATAGGGACTGTATAGGACAGAGTAGAAAACTGCCCCATTGGATTTCCAAAGAGCAGCCGGTGGGTTCAAACTGTTAGTTTGCAGCCTGAGCTCCTCTTAGATCATAGGCAGGACAGAAATAGATGGGGATTTGAATGTGGCCTGTGGCCGTAGCCCGCTGATCCCTGGTACACTTGGTGGACAAGAATAACACCAATATTATATACTTCCTTTGTTACCAGAGAAATTTGTCACTTTTTGTAACCCCAGAAGCGATCATAAGATACTATATTAAGACATCTTAATATTATAACATGTATACTGTGTAGTTCTATATTGATTCTTGGTTTTTTTCTTTTTGGTTACAAGATTCTATACCAAACTGTAACAGGACTGAAGAAAGATTTGTCAGGAGTTCAGAAGGTAGGAAGAATGTGTGTCACTGTTCATTTATGTGAAAACTTCTAAAGGGTATAAAACTTCATTAGTGCAAAGTATTACTAGAATTAAATTAACAGTAAGTATTTTATGTTAGTATTAAAAATAAGTACTTTTTGAAGTCTACAGACATTTTTAAAAAGGCAGCAAAACAACTCTTTTTGTGTTAATTCTTTCTAATCACAAGACTGAACCCAAACCAAACCCATCACCATTGAGTCGATTCCAACTCATAGTGACCCTAAAGGACAGGCCACGTAAGGTTTCCAAGGAGCGCCTGGTAGATTCAAACTGCTGATTCTAACCAAACCTTTTGGTTAACATCCGTAGCTCTTAACCTCTATACCACCAGGGTTTCCAGTCACAAAGACTGAAATGTGGAAATTTCTGATTTATCCGTTGTTGCAGGGGAGACATTTATCCTTTTTGTGTCCTGGTCTTCATTTGTGAAGTTATTAATGATAACCATGCCATGTGTTTCCTGATGTTTTTTACAACCAGCTTTTGAAAATGATGTGTGTGTAGCCTCACCCCCATATGTCACTGGTTGAAGAGCAGTCTCCAGAGTTCAGTAGTCTTAGCGAGCTGCATCCCTCTAGGGTTGTTTTTTCTTATAACAATCTTGTTTCATGTTTTAAAAGGGTGAGTAATTCTAACTGAGCCAATAATAAAGGCTGGTATTCTTATAATTTTCTTATTTAAAGGCTTAAATAAAGGGTCGTATAGTTAGCGTTTTGAAAATCTGCTGTCTTCTCTGGGAAGAACTGAATTGGGGGATCCCAGTATTTTGCATCGCTGTAGCAGTCATTGTAGGGCGGTAGTGTTTTGAATTCCAGAGCATGAAGATTGTATTGCAGCTGTCTGGGAAATTTCTTTTTATATAATTGCTTTTTTTTTTTATTGTGATAAATGCATGACATAAAAACATTTGAACCATTTTTAAGTGTACAAGTCGTAGCATTAATTACATTCACAGTTTTGTGCAGCCGTTGCCACCACCTATTTCTAAAACTTTTTCGTCACCCCACACAGAAACTCTGTACCCACTCAGTAGTAAGTCTCCCTTCCCCCACCTCCGCCAGCCTCTGGTGACCTCTGCTCTACTTTCTGTCTGTCCGTATTTGCCTGTTCTAGATATTTCATATAAGTGGGATCGTACAGTGTTTGTCTTTATTTTTTATTCCTATCTATATTTCACATCCTTGTAAATCTCAACCTTTCTGACCTACCGAAAGAAGCAGAACTGTTTTGTGATTGAAATGGGTCACCTGAATAAAGCCCCAGTCCCCTTATTGGGGTGTATACTTGAACCTTACTATAATGGTTGCTTCTCAGCTTCCTCCCTGATGTTGATCCTGCTTTGGTGTTACCTTTCAAAGTATATCTGCAAGGCTAAAATCTGAATTCTGACGTTAACTCTTTCAATAATAATAAATGCCTGTTGGCTTAGAATAACTTAATTCTCATGGTATATAATTTTTCAAGGTCCCTGCACTCCTAGAAAATCAAGTGAAGGACACGACTTGTTCAGATTCAGAAGATGCTAGAAGCTCTGAGTGTTCTGATGCAGACTCTGAAGAGCAGGGAGACCATGCCCACTCCAAGACGCATACCGCTGACCCTGAACTTGATAAAAAGGTTAGCCTAGAATTTCAATTCCCTTTTTCTTCAACATGATAGTAAAGCCACTCTAATTTCTTTTTGCTCAGGAATCTAACTAGATTATGATGACCGAAAACATTATTTGTTTATAAGTACTCATGATCTTAGCTTTGGAGCACTGGTGGCACAATGGCTGAGAACTCGGTTGCCGACCAAAAGGTCAGCAGTTTGAATCCACTGGCTGCCCCTTGGAAACACTATGGAGCAGTTCTACTCTGTCCTCTAGGGTCACCGTGAGTGGGAATCAACTTGATGGCAATGGGTTTGGCTTTGGTTTAATCTCAGTTTTAAGGAGCCCTGGTGGCACAGCCGTTAAGCAGATGACCTCTAACTGAAAGGTTGGCGTTTGAACCCATCAGCAGCTCCATAGGAGAAAAATCTGGTGATGTGCTCCATAAAGATTACAGCCTCGGAAACCCTAGGGGCAGTTCTGCTCTGTCCTGCAGGATTGCTGTGAGTCCGAATCGACTTGATGGCACACAATAACAGCAAGACAATCTTAGTTTTAATTCATAAGTGTTAACTTAGCTTTAGGTGGTAACATTATGTTTTGGCAGATTTGGCTTCTGTTAGGAGCTCTTTTGGCACTGCATAGAGGTAAGACACTAACTTCAGTACATTGATTAAAAATGGTTATCGTTCACAAGAAGTAAAAGTGGTGTCAGAGTTGACTCATGGTGAACTGTTGAAGAACGGGTTATTCCTCCATCTTAGTTTTATCCCTTAAACCTTATAAAGTTCGGATTCTAAGTTTGGATTCTAAGAGAGAGATTCACCTCGCTAGTACACTTTCTGTCTACTAGAAACATATTTTTTCTCCTTCCAACCTTTGTTTTTCTTAGAATTCTTGGAACTTGTAAGGAAAAGTAGCCACAAACCATGTAATAACATCCTCAGGGGTATTTCTTTTGGCTGTCTTCAAATTTCTATGAAGACAACTCAAAGACCGTTTTCACCCACCAAATCATAGTCATTTTCATGTTATACTCCACTTTTCCCCTTTTACATAGATGTTTTTATTTAGTCATAATAATAGTATATGAATACTCTGTTAATAATTTCTTTTTTTTACAGGAGAGGAAAAAGATGGTCAAGGAAGCCCAGAGAGAGAAAAGAAAAAACAAAATCCCTAAACACGTGAAAAAAAGAAAGGAGAAGACAGCCAAGATGAAGAAAGGCAAATAAAACCAGAACTGTATTGTATACAGCCATTTCCCAGCAGTTACTCTTCTTACGTGGACCTCTGAGCTGCATCTGGAAGACTGGTTATTGATTTTAACCAAATTGTCTCTGAAGACTGATTCAAGCATTTTTATGTAATTATGTAAAAAGCTTTAAGCTCTTTTGCCTAGGTCCCATCAGTGGCTCTGTCTGGTATTGATGGAGCATTTATTTAAGCTACTATTTTAATGAAGAACTTTATACATTTTTTATTTTTATATGTTTTTTCTCCTACAAATACGTCTTACGAAGCATCATAAACATTTAAATGTAGTGATCATCCATAAGGTTTATATAAGTGTAAAGGCACTTCGGACAAACTTAGGAAAATTGGTTTTGTTTTGTTTGTACATGCCAAAGACCCATCTGAAATTCTCTGATTTTTAAGACTACGGTTTATATGACAGGGAGCTTCGCTTAGAGAAGAATTCCGTTGGCTGTAGATGGACCCGTTTATGCAGCTCTGCTCTTGTGTGCATTGATGACCATTTGTAATACACTTGCCCTTCATCTTAATATGCTTTTTTGAGCTAGGACTTCCCAGCTCATAAGCTGTTTCTCATTCCTGTGGTTTTTTAGAACTATTTGGCATGTTCATTGATGCATCACGTATTTGAATGTTTTAAGTGCCGGGGATACAACAGTGAAAAAAAAAATACAAATCACTACCTTCAGGTGGCTTACATTTTAGTGAAGAGACACATATTTAGACGTAAATAAACAATGTGTCAGCAGGTGATAAATTCTGTGGAGAGAAATAATGCAGAGAAGAGAGAATGCCTGGGGAGATGAGGGTTTGCGAAGAGCCACACTGAGGTGCTGTTGGAGCAAATGCTTGAAGAACGTGAGCTATGTGCATTTTAGGAGGAAAGAGCATTCCAGGCTGAGTAAACAGCAAGTACAAAGGCCCTGAGGCAGCAGTGAGTCTGACATGTTCTAGAAATGGGACTTTAGCAACCTAATCCAGGGAAGAAGTAGGAGAAGAGATGGGATAGTGCAGGGCCTTCTGGTCTTTGAGTGAGCTGGGAAGGTGTTGGAGGGTTTGGAGCAGAGGAGTGATATGACCTGACTTCTGTCTGGCCTCTGGAGAACTGACTAGGAAGCAAGACTGGAAAACCAGTTAGGTGTTTGTGGTAATCCAATTGAGTGACGATGGTGGCCTGGTCTTGGATGCCAGCAGTGGCATTGGAAAGAAGGGGATGAATTTAGACACAACCCAAAGGTGGAGAATGTAGATAATGCTAAGGGAATCTGTGAGGATTGAGAAGAGAGAAGGGTGACTTCAAGGTTTGTGACCTAAGCAGCTGAAGGATGGGGTTGCAACTGTCATGGGAAGAAATGCAGCTGGGGCAGGTTTGGGGTAGGAAGGTGAGATAAAATATGGCAACTAAGCACAAATGTTAAAAGTTTTTTTTTCTACCATATACTTTATACTAGAAATAGTTATTTTAGCCATTGCATTCAGAAATGATTTCTATAAATAAGTCATTAGTTTCCACCTAAGCTGAAGTTTGGATATGCTTGAGAGTTGGTGGGCATTGGGAGGAATCAACTGAGCTTTTAAGATGATACGTCAGATTTCATTTTGTTTATATCCTTCTTCCTCCCCGACTTCAAAAAAGGTAAAGTAAGAAATGTAATTTCAATGAAGATTAAAGTAGCCCCTTCAAAATATTTTGTAACTAACAAAAAGCAAAAATAGGCTTAGCAATTATGTAGAAATTAGGGATTTGGTATTTGTTTTGGTCTTACTGACATGGGGTGGGTCAAGCTCCTCAGAACTACCTTTTGGTGAATCTAATGCAATTTCTAAGTTTGGAATCAGTTACACCTGGGCAAAATGAGCGTCACCTCGACCAGGGACAGTTCATTTTCTTACACTGCTACAGGCACAGTGGCTTGTAAAGCATCGAGGTTTGGGGCTGTAGGATTTTAATCTGAGAATGTTCTGAGACTACTTGCTGATGTGGCTGCTTTCCTATTTGGATCACTGTTTGGGGGAAGAAGCCCGTTAGGCAAGTGTGCAGGCTGCTTGCTGACCTTGGTTGCTAATTAAATTTGATCACTTGACATATTCGTGTTAATTGATTATTGGCTCCACAGTTATTTTCCATTAGGAGAGAGGAAGGTTTTGGTCTCTTGGCCCAAAGCCAGGGACATAATTTTGTCATTTGTAAATGTATCTGATTTTCTATCGTATTTTGTTAATTTTCCGATCCCTCCAAATAACATAGATGTTTCTAAAAGTTTCTTGAAGTTGACTGTAAGAAATCTGGATACTTCAGTTGGAAGCAGAAAATCACAGCTACTTCCTGTGCTGCTGTAGTTCTTACTCTTCCTTTGATGAAGCGGTTTAGGGACAGAACTTTTGTCAGCTCAAGGAGAAGCCCAGAAGTTCCTTCCAGCATTTGAAGAGGCAGGACCTGTGGCAGCTTTTTGCCTAAGTCTGATCAAATATTCATCCATGATTCATGACTGACATCAAGTTTTCTTCAGCTTTATATGTGACTGACTTTATGGAGCTGAACTCAAGATGTTGAAAAACTTTATATAAAGTTTGATACTAAGTTGTTTGAGAAGATACCTGCTTTTCATGAGTATTCTATTTAATTCAGTGCAAATAGATTGCCGATTCTTGGCAGTGGGCCTATCCTGCTTTGTGGCTGCGATTTCATTAACCTTTTGGCTTAGAAAATGAAAAACCAAAAAAAAAAAAAAAAACCAAACCCAGTGCTGTCAAGTCTATTCCGACTCATAGCAACCCTACAGAAAATGAAAGAAGAGATTAAACAAATGATTGTTTTAGAAGCTGGTGAAGGAACAGCTCAAATATCATGGGCTTTGAATTGATATTTCTAAATTTATTTTCAAAAGTTTGGCAACTGTTCAAATTTTCAGTTTGTCAACCAATAAAAAAGATCCACTGCTATCGAGTCAATTCCAACTCAGTGATCCTATAGGACAGTAGAACTGCCCCATAAACATAGGGTTACCAAGGCTGTAAATCTTTACGGAAGCAGATTGCCACGTCTTTCTTCCATCAGGTTCTAGTGTATGCAGTTAGAGAATTTGTCTCTTGAACAAATGCAGATAAAATTTTGAATTTTGTCAAATCTGATCCTTGTTTTAAAATATGTCACCTCAGTGAGACTGTCCTGACACTATTTGAAATTGTGGTCTGCTCCTTCCTTACCACCCCACACTCCTTATTACCTTCACTTTGCATTGTTTTTCTATAGCTCTTTTATCAAACTAAATTTACATATATATACATATATATCGTTTGTCTTATCCTCCAACTTCTGACTAGAATATAAGCTCCTTAAGGGCAGAGATTTCCAGCCTTGTTCAGTTGTGTATCCCAGCACCTACAATGGTACCTGAAACATGGTAAACACTTAATAAATATTTAATGAATTATATGTGTGCTTCCTAAAGATGACGCTGTTACATGAGTTGGACACAGTCATCTTGTTCATATACATGAAAATGGAAAGTTGATGTGGGCACTCAACCAACGGAACTGATGCATTTTAAACTAAACTAATAGAGTAAGCTAATTATTATTTTGAATTTGACCGTATGAGGCTATTTGGCTGAATATATCCAAAGTGCTAAGCCAAAACAGCAGACTGACGAGTCACTGAACCTTAAATCACCACAGTCAGTGTGTGAGGAGACGGGAGGCTTGTACTCACGTTTCTCCATTTCTTCCCAAGGGCTAGAGACTGAAATTTTAAAGATACCTTGATTTCAAGGGATGGTTCTTAGTTTAGACAAGACCTCTGCTTACTCGAAGCTGACAAGTTCCCACAGTGAAGCAGCATCACGATCCTTCCTTTGCACAGGCCATAGCCTATTACCCCAGCTCCAGGGGATTGGTATAATTTTCCATTGAATGATACCAATATTTGGCAGTAATGCTGGGTGGTCATCTCCTCCTGCCTCAGCATATAAACATTGTCAAGTCTTTCTCGAGGGGAACCTAGATCCTTCTCTTGGCTATTGCAGGTAACCCAGCTGTGGGACTGTGTATAAGTCACTTTCCTTTTGGGGGAATTCCTCACGTGTGAATTGAGGGAATTGTACCAGGTGGTTATAAAATTTCTTTTTTTTAATTCTGTAATTTTTGAAAGCCTATCAGATCAATTATTTAGAAAAGGCCCTTCAAACTCCAAGGAACCATGTTGGAACTAATTTCTTAAAAGGGTTTGCTTATTAAAAATATTGTACCAAAAACCCATTGCCAGTTGAGTCAGGAGAACTGCCCCACAGGGTTTCCAAAGCTGTAACCCACAGAAGCAGGCTGCCACATCTTTCTCCCACAGAGTAGCTGGTGGGTTTGAACTGCCCTTTCAGTTAGCAGCTGAGTGTTTAACCACTATGCCACAGCTCTTTAAAAATATTGTGAATGCTAATTAGATAGTAGGTAAGAACTGCTTTAGGTGACGAGAAAACACAGTATAGGCAAGGTCCGCACAACTGGACTAAACGAAAAGCAAAGAACTTTCCAGAATAAACTGAATGCTTCGAAGGCCAGCGTAGCAGGGGCAGGGGTCTGGGGACCATGGTTTCAAGGGACATCTAAGTCAATTGGCATAATAAAATCTATTAAGAAAACATCCTGCATCCCACCTTGGAGAGAGGCGTCTGGGGTCTTCAACGCTAGCAAGTGGCCATCTAAGAGGCATTAATTGGTCTCAACTCACCTGGATCAAAGGAGAATGAAGAACACCAAGAACACAAGGTAATTATGAGCCCAAGAGACAGAAAGGGCCACATAAACCAGAGACTACATCAGCCTGAGACCAGAAGAGATAGATGGTACCTGGCTATAACCCAGGACTGCCCTGACAGGGAACACAACAGAGAACCCCTGAGGGAGCAGGAGAGCAGTGGGATGCAGACCCCAAATTCTCATAAAAAGACCAGACTTAATGGTCTGAGACTAGAAGGACCCTGGTGGTCATGGTCCCCAGACCTTCTGTTGGCCCAGGACAGGAACCATTCCCAAAGCCAACTCTACAGACAGGGATTGGACTGGACAATGGGTTGGAGAGGGATGCTGGTGAGGAGTGAGCTGCTTGGATCAGGTGGACACTTGAGACTATATTGGCATCTCCTCCCTGGAGGGGAGATGAAAGGGTAGAGGGGGTTAGAAGCTGGCGAAATGGACACAAAAAGAGAGCGGAGGGAGCGAGCGAGTTGTCTCACTGGGGGGAGAGCAATTGGGACTACGTAGCAAGGTGTATATAAGTTTTTGTGTGAGAGACTGACTTGATTTGTAAACTTTTACTTAAAGGACAATAAAAAAAAAGAAAAAAATTTTGTGAATGGATTTGAAGTGCCAGTTATTACACAAGCTGGGTAATAGGTACATGGGATTCATTATACTGTTCTATTTCTGTGTATAAACATTTCTACAAGAAAGTTTTTAAAAATAGCATTATCTGCTAACAAGCGGCCATCTAAGATGCATCAATTGGTCTCAACCCACCTGGATCAAAGGAGAATGAAGAACACCAAGGTCACACGACAACTAAGAACCCAAGAGACAGAAAGGGCCACATGAACCAGAGACTTACATCATTCTGGGACTAGAAGAACTAGATGGTTTTCGGCCACAACCAATGACTGCCCTGACAGGGAGCACAACAGAGAACCCCTGAGGGAGCAGGAGAACAGTGGGATGCAGACCCCAAATTCTCACAAAAAGACTATACTTAATGGTCTGACTGAGACTAGAGGAATCCCGGCAGTCATGGTCCCCAAACCTTCTGTTGGCCCAGGACAGGAACCATTCCTGAAGACAACTCATCAGACATGGAAGGGACTGGACAATGGGTTGGAGAGAGACGCTGACAAGAGTGAGCTACTTGTATCAGGTGGACACTTGAGACTGTGTTGGCATCTCCTGTCTGGAGGGAGATAGGAGGGTAGAGAGGGTTCGAAACTTGCAAAATCGTCACGAAAGGAGAGACTGAAGGAGGGAGCGGGCTGACTCATTAGGGGGAGAGTAAGTGGGAGTATGGAGTAAGGTGTATATAAGCTTATATGTGACTGACTTGATTTGTAAACTTTCACTTAAAGCACAATAAAAATTATTTTTTAAAAGATAGCATTATACATTAAACACTTAAAACGACTTTGCTTGCTGTTTAGATTTTGTGATAGGAATTCTGTTCATTGTCCTTGTAATTCTCGCTTCTCTAGACGGAGGTGCACTCTTGAGTTCTAATCATTAACATGTCATGCAAGCAGCATGAAGGGTGGGTAGGCTGTGGATTCTCCTGATGAGAAGACTAGGAGACCTGGTGGTGCAGGGGTTAAACACTCAGCTGCTAAGCCAGAGTTTGGTGGGTCAAACCCACCCTGTGGCTCCACAGGAGAAAGACCTGATCCTGTATAGATTAAAATTACAACCTGAAAACTCCACGGGGCAGTTCTACTCTGTCATATGGGGTTGCCATGAGTCAGAACTGACTTGTTAGAGGAGGACTGAATTGACTGATCCTGGCCCTGGTGGGTGGTGGTATGGTGGTTGATTTTTAAGTTAATCCTCAATAAAGGAATTCCTTCATAACATTTTTAAGTGTGTAGCTCAAATAATCAAGAATTGCATGTTGGTTTTATTTAAAATAATAGACATACTTCAATAAAAGCGTAACAACAAAAAAAGTCTTCTCAAGGGCCTAGACTGAGAGTCTGTCATGCTGTAACCTGCTGCGAGACTCCATTTTTCTGGGCCTCAGTTTCCTCATTTATAAAAGTTGGACTGATAAAGTCTCAATCTTTCTACAACTGTTTATTATGGTAGCCGCTAGCCACATAAAGGAGCCTTGGTGGCTGCTAACCAAAAGGTTGACTGTTCAAATCCACTAACAACTCCTTGGAAACCCTATGGGGCAGTTCCACTCTGTCTAATAGGGTCACTATGAGTTAGAATTGACTTGACAGCGACAGGTTTGGTTTTTGGTTTTTTAGCCACATATAACTACTGAGTGCTGTAAATATGACTAGTCTGACTTGAAGGTGTAAAACACTCACCAGACTTACTGTGAAACAAAGAGTGTAAGGTATTTGAATAGTTATTCAATATTGATTACATAATAAAATATTTTGCACATAATGGGTCAAATAAAATATATTGTTAAAATTAATTTCACCTATTTTTACTTGTTTGTGGACTGTAGACAATTTTGAATTACATATCTGGATACGTGGTGTGTGGATAGAAAAAGGAAGGCGCAAACTTCCTAAATTGTCTAAGCCAAACACCTACAGTATAAGATTTTTTTTTAATTTCATGGTTTTATTATTGTTGAACAAAAGCAACAAAAAGGTAAAGTCACCATTCCAACTGGTTTAAATGCAGACAACATATACACCGTGTGGTGCGATGGATTGCTTTTGTGTGGTCTTTCTCACCATGGCCTTGTAACTCCCATTCAAGTGTTTGCATGGAACTGTGCAAATAAGGTAATTGTGGCCCACCAAGAGGGCTGGTCAGTTTTGCCATTCCTCTAGGCTTAAAAGAGAGCCAGTTCCAGAGCAGAGAGAGGATCTCACCACCACCAAGGAAGGAGAACCAGGAGCAGAGCGTGTCTTTTGGACCTGGGATTCCTGTGCTGAGACCCTCCTAGACCCAGGAGACAGACAGAGCTGTAACACCAAAGACGGCGAGAAACAGCAGCAAATAAACGGTAGCAGTAGAGGCAGCAGAACCTGGGGACTGGAAGGAGACCAGCAGGAGATGGCACCGTGGGCTTCCCAGCCCACAGAGCTAGAAAGCTAAGTGCCTTCAGGCAGGAGGCTTGTTGGTGGAATGGGGTGCCTGGGTCACTTATCGGCAGGGCTAAAAGAGCTTTGTAACACTTGCGCAAGCTGGACAGATGGCAAGAGGTCAGAAAGAGGTGTGCTTGTGGGCACTGCTGAGAAGAGACTGTCCACATGGAAAAACTGTATCCTGAGCATTCCTGAACCTGAATTGTAACCTATTACTTCCCTAATAAACCCCATAACTGTGACTGTTGCCTTTGAGTTCTGTGTGGCCATTGCAACCAATCATTGAACCCAGCAGAGAGGTAGAGTGTGCTGTGGGAGGGACAGTTGGCATCAGAATCGGTAAAAATGGCAAAGTTAGGGGGCATGCCTGACCTCTGCCCCATAGGAATCAGCCTTGGGCTGTTCATTCTTCTTCCCCCTTGTGAAGTGAGAGGAGGTCAGACATGACCCCCAAGCCATTTTCGCATACTGTATGAAGGAAAATGGGATTTTGTTAAGGATAAGGTCTTGTTGTTGGTAGGTGTCATAGAGTCAGTCCCGACTCATAGCGACCCTATGTACAACAGAACGAAACACTGCTGAGTCCTGTGCCATCCTCACGATTCTTCCTGTGTTTGAGCCTATTGTTGTAGCCACTGTGTCAATTAATTTTGACGAGGGTCTTCCTCTTTTTCAGTGATGCTCTCCCATATCAAACATGAAGTCCTTCTCCAGGGAATGATCCCTCCTGATAACAGGTCCAGAGTACATGAGATGAAGTCTCGCCATCCTTGCTTCAATGGAGCACTCTGATCATACTTTCTTCAAGACAGTCTTGTTCATTCTTCTGGCAGCCCACGGTATATATTCAACATCCTTTGCCTACACCATAATTCAAAAGCATCAATTCTTTGGTTTTCCTTATTCATTATCCAGATTTCCCATGTATATGAGGTGATTGAAAATACCATGGCTTGAATCAGGCTCACCTCAGTCATCAAAGTGACATCTTTGCTTTTCAACACTTCAGAGAGGTCTTTTGCAGCAGATTTGCTCAATGCCGTACATCATTTTGATTCTTTGTTGCCTCTATGGGCGTCGATTGTGGATCCAAGTAGAATGAAATCCTTGACAATTTCAATCTTTTCTCCACTTACCATGATGTTGCTCATTGGTCCAGTTGTGAGGATTTTTGTTTTCTTTATGTTGACATGTTATCCATCCTGAAAGCTATAGTCTTTCATCTTCATCAGTAAGTACTTTACGTCCTCTTCACTTTCAGCAAGAAAGGGTGTTATCTGCATATTACAGGTTGTTAATGAGTCTTCCTCCAATCCCGATGTCACGTTCTCCTTCATATAGTCCAGTTTCTCAGATTGTCTGCTCAGCATACAGGTTGAATAAGTATGGTGAAAGTATACAACCCTGATGCACACCTTTCCTGACTTTAAACCACATAGTATTCCCTTGTTCTGTTTGAATGACTGCCTCTTGGTCTATGTACAGGTTCTTCAGGAGCACGATTAAATGTTCCGGAATTCCCACTCATTGCAATCTTATCCAAAATTTGTTATGATTCCCACAGTTGAATGCCTTTGCCTAGGCAATAAAACACAAGTAAACATCTTTCTGGTATTCTCTGCTTTCAGCCAAGATCCATCTGACATCAGCAATGATATCCCTCATTCCATGTCCTCTTCTGAATCCGGCTTGAATTTCTGGACGTTCCTTGTCCATGTACCACTGTAACCAGTTTTGAATGATTTTGAGCAAAATTTGACTTGGTTGTGATATTAATGATATTCTTCAATAACTTCTGCATTCTGTTGGGTCACCTTTCTTTGGAATAGACACAAGTACAGATCTCTTCCAGTTCGTTGACCAGGTAGCTGCCTTCCAAATTTCTCGGTGTGGAGGAGTGAACACCTCCAGTGCTACATCCATTTGTTGAAACGTCTCAAATGGTATTCTGTTAATTCCTGGAGCCTTGTTTTTCGCTAATGCCTTCAGTGCAGCTTGAGCTTCTTCCTTCAGCACCATCAGTTCTTGATCATATGCCACCTCCTGAAATGTATGAACATCGACCAATTCTTTTCGGTACAGTGACTATATTCCTTCCATCTTCTTTTGATGCTTTGTGTGTCATTCAATATTTTGCCCCTAGAATCCTTCAGTATTTCAACTCAAAGACTGAATTTTTTCTTTACTTCTTTCATCTTGACAAGCACAGAGCGTGTTCTTCCCTTTTGGTTTTCTAACTCCAGGTCTTTGCACATGTCATTATACTTTGTCTTCTCGAGCTGTCCTTTGGAATCTTCTGTTCCGCTCTTTTACTTTATCATTTCTTCCATTCATTTTAACAACTGTACTTTCAAGAGCAAGTTTCAGATTCTCTTCCAACATCTGTTTTGGTATTTCTTTCTTTCCTCTGTCTTTTTAATGACCTTCAGCTTTCTTCATGTGTGATGTTCTTGATGTCATCCCACGACTGTTCTGGTCCTTGGTCATTAGTGTTCAGTGCTTCAAATTTCTTCTTGAGATGGTCTCCAAATTCAGGTGGGATGTACTCAAGGTTATATTTTGGTTCCTGTGGACTTATTTTAACTTTCTTCACCTTCAACTTGAACTTGCATATAAGCAATTGATGGCCTGTTCCATAGTCAGCCCCTAGCTTTGTTCTGACAGATGATACTGAGTTTTCCATTATCTCTCTCCACAGATGTAGTCAATTCGATTCCTGTGTTTTCCATCTGGTGAGGTCCATGTTTATAGTCTCCATTTATGTTGTTGAAAAAAGGTATTTGCAATAAATAAGCTGTTGATCTTGCAAAATTCTATCATGTGATCTCCAGTGTCATTTCTAACACCAAGGCCATATTTTCCAAATACAGATCCTTCTTCTTTGTTTCCATCTTCTGCATTCCAATCATCAGTAATTATCAGTGCATCTTCATTGCATGTTTAATCAATTTCAGACTGCAGAAGTTGGTAAAAATCTTTAATTTCTTCTTTTGCATTAGTGCTTGGTGGGTAAATTTGAATAATAGTCATATTAACTGGTCTTTTGTAGGAGTATGTTCGTTATCCTGTCACTGACAGGGTTGTACTTCAGGATAGATCTTGAAATGTTCTTTTTGATGATGAATACAATGCCGTTCCTCTTCAATTTGTCATTCCCGGCATAGTAGACCATATGATTGTCTAATTAAAAATGGCCAATACCCGTTCATTTTAGCTCACTAATTCCTAGGATATCTATCTTTATGCATTCCATTTCATTTTTGATGACTTCCAATTTCCCTAGATTCATACTTTGAACATTTCACATTTCAATTATTAATGGACGTTTGTAGCTGTTTCCTCTCATTTTGAGTCTTGCCACATGAGCAAATGAAGATCCTGAAAGCTTTACTCCACCCTGTCATTAAGGTCAAGTCTACTTTGAGGACACAGCTCTTCCTCAGTCATGTTTTGAGTGCCTGCTAACCTGAGGGGCTCATCTTCCTGTATCAGACAATGTTGCGCTGCTGTTCATAAGGTTTCACTGGCCAATTTTTGCAGAAGTAAACTGCTGGGTCCTTCTTCCTAGTCTGTCTTAGTCTGGAGCTCTGCTGAGTCCTGTTCGCTACAGGCGACCCTGCTGGTATTTTAAATATTGGCGGCATAGCTTCCAGCATCACAGCAGCACACAAGCCACCACAGTGTGACAAGCTGACAGACGCATGGTGGAATAAATACTTGGGTTTTTGTTTTCTTTTTCAACAGTGTTTTCCTAGCTTGTTAGATTGATCTTCGAAACTTCAGTACTCTCAAGGATACTTACTAGGGCTGAAGAACATAGCCCCAAAGTGCCTGCCCCTACTTCACATCCAGACATGACGTTTCTTTGAAATCTCTTGTTTTAGCTTAAAAAAAAAAAAAATCCATGTAAATTTTGCATTCTACTTTAAAATAACTTTCTGTTTAAAAATTTTTTTTCTTTAAAGGTTTAAATTATGATCAGGTAATACTGACACTCTAGAAAGTTCTCCCACATGTTTATTCTGTGGCTTTCTGTACCTTGTGGCACACTAATATTCTCATAGTTGTGTTTCAAAGTTTGTCGCCAGTGAGAATAACATGGCAGTGTGTTTGCATGTAAATTGGAGGGTAATAGTGTCTATTTTACTGTATCACAGATAGGATGTAATGAAGTATAATGCAGGTAAGTCATTTAATACAAAATAAATGTTTATTAAAAATAAGCTGTAGCTGTTATTCTCATTGAGAAACCCTGGTGGCACAGTGGTTAAGAGCTTGGCTGCTAACCAAAAGATCGGCAGGTCAAATCCACCAGGCCCTCCTTGACATCCCTGTGGGGCAGTTCTACTTTGTCCCATAGGGTCACTATGAATCAGAATCAACTCAACAGCAAGGGGTTTGCTTTGGTTTTTATTATTCTCATTAGGTGTATTTCATATACAGTGAAGGTTAGGAACTAAAGGATTTTCTTCTTATACTTAGAAAATAATGTATTAGGGAAGCATACTTTAAGTTACAACATTGCATAAAGACTGTTATATATAGCATACTCATTTTATTACAGTTGTATTAATATTTATGCAGATGTTAGTAGAAGGCCTTGTGCTATAATTGAAAAAATTCCAGATGCGAATTAAGCAAATCTGTAGTCCAGGACCTGCTACTTCGCTGACATGCAGGTGGTGGCTGCCCTCGAGGAGAGTCGGCTGGAAATCCAGTCCTGGCCTTCTGCTTGGAAGGAGAGGGTTCTAACAGTGAATCCCCGCTGCCCTAAAGATATTCAGCACTATCAGCAAAAAGATCAAAGCCATAAAAGAGGAAGGGGTAAGATTACTATAACAAAACCCTGTAGGCTAGTAGGGTTATTGCCTGGCTGGGTTTCCTGAGTCCTGAGGCAGAGGATCAGTGAGCTTGGGGAAATCTTCTGACATCTCCCAGCCATGGTTTCCTCATCAGGTAAGGAGGAGGTTGGACCAGTGGTTGCTGAGGCCTCTTTCATTCCTGAGCACTGAACTTGTAAGTGAGACTACCTGGCTTCAAATTCCATTTCCAGTTACTATTAGCCGGATGAGCTTGGGCAAATACAGTGAAACCTGTGAGAGCCAGAGTTCAACAGGACTGCCTTGTTTTTCCAGGTCTTGAAAGTTTTCTGCCTTTAACAGGGTTAAAAGTCTTACCACTTTTCTATTGCTTTTTTAGTGGGAAATATCGAAGTTTTCCTTCTCAGACAGATTTTCACCTGACACAGGTCCCAGCTTTCTCAGGTTTGACTTGTTCCTTCATCTGAAATGAGGATGGTACAAAAGTCACATGTGATGACACTGAAAGTTCAAAGCTTGACACTTAGTACTCGGTGTTGTTTACCCCCCAAAATTCTAGGATTCTAACACAAACTAGTTCGCTTACGAAGTCACTTTATTTCTGTTACCTTTTTCCAAAATGAATTTTATTTTACAAACAGAGAACTCCAGAGTGAAGTGGCCTGTAAGTCCACAGCTCCTGGAGGAGAGGAGGGTCTCTGCAAAAAGGGCCATTACCGCCGACACTCTCCCCCTGGGAGATTTTTTTTTTTTTTTTTGGTGTGAAATCTATGTGTAATGTTTGCCATTGAACATTTTTTCTTCCTACAGTTCAGCAACAATTCCGTTGATAAGAGGAGACAGGAGGTTTTATTTAAAATAGAGATAAATTCACACTAAAATGTAAATAGCTAATTTCCTTTGAGCCGATCTTGACATGCGGAGGGGGGGGGGAGGTGGGGAGTGGAATGCCTGAAGGGGTGGGGTGGGAGTGAGGAGATATGGCAGAGAGAGGGTGGAGAGATCCAAAGCCAAACTGACTGCAGGGCCGACCCGCCCTAGCTCAAAGCCTTGGGAGGAGTTGGTTAGCTTTCAACCTTCTCATCTTGTTAGGAAACCACTCCCTATTTTGGGAACAGGATCTCAGCATGCCGCTTGTGGGACAGGTAGAGCTGACACAGGTACCTTGTGGCCCACACCTAGCAGCCCCAGTGGGAGAAGCTGGCCTTCCCAGTTCAGTGAAGGGGTGCATACTCAGCCCAGCGGGTGAGGCGTTGAACAGAGACTGTGAAATCAGCCGTGAGCTGATTTCCACCTTGGGACTCCAGAGTGGTGCTAAACTTGTAGGCCAAGTTGTCGTTAGGATTCTGGGGTGGAGTCGGGTTTTTGTTTTGTTTTTTTTTGTGTTTGTCTTGTTTATTTTAGGCTCATGGCAGCCTTACAGAGCATCTAGTTATCCAGTTCAGTGCAATGTAGAAAGCCCCTGGGTGCTACAAATGGTTAACACACTTGGCTGTTAGCTGAAAGGTTGGGAGTCAACCCAGAGGGCCTCGGAAGAAAGGCCTGGTGATCTACTTCCGAAAAATCTGCCATTAAAACCATATGGAGCACAGTTCTACCCTGACACACGTGTCGCCATGAGTTAGAGTCTCTGGAGGGCAGCTGGTGAGAAAGCCGGTGGCTTCTTTTTCATGGAAGGCTGAGCTGTGGTTAAGACTTCCCCCTCGCTGCTGTAGGAGCATGGCGGCTTCTTTTCCAGTTTAGGAATGACTATGTCATGCTGCTTTTAGCCTGGCCAGGCAGGGAGCCTCACCAGAAAAGTAGTGGGCAGTCATGGGTATGAGCTGAATCCACACCTCTCGCATCCCTCTCCACTGCTTATGACCTTGTGGAGTAGGTCCAGAGTCCTGGTATCAGGCAGGAACGAAGATACTTTCTTGTCCCAGCAGAGGGCGGCGACAAACCAAAAAACCCATTGCCTTCGAGGTGATTCCAACTCAAGGACCCTACAGCACAGAGTAGAACTTCGCCGTAGGGTTTCCAAGGAGCCGCTGGTAGATTCAAATTGCCCACCTTTTGGTTAGCAGTCGAGCCCTTAACCACTGCTCCACCAGGGCTCCAAATATAATAAAAAACCAAAAACCAAGCCTGCTTCCGTCAAGTTGATTCCAACCCATAGCCACCCTGTAGGAGAAAGTATAACTATCTGACAGTTTCCAAGGAGCACCTGGTGGATTCAAACCGCCGACCTTTTGGTTAGCAGTGGTAGCACTTAACCACTACACCACGAGGGTTTCCCCAAGCATAAAAGCTCCTTTAATATAATAGCACCAGGAAAGAAAGTCTACTTATTAGTTTACTTTCTTTAAAATAACAAATTGGGATAAATACCATAATAAAAACATATGCAGACCCTTCCTGACAGCTTCCTCTGGTGCAGCGGTTGGTGAAGCACCTGCCTCTGTCTCTTTCAGGGCGCTTCCTAAGTTGTCTGGAGTTGTCCTAGCTTCATGGTGAGATTAAAACACTAAGTTGTTTCTTAAATGCATCTGGGCTCTGTGTGCCCTCCTTACACCACTGTACCAAGGTGCATGGTTTGGGAACATCTGTATAAACTTGTGTTGACTACTTGATATTTGTTTTGATAATATTTTCGTCGAATTATTTTTTCGACACACACGGAGTTTGGTGCTTCATTAAGCCTCACGCCCTTCATGTGCTGCCTGGGCTGACCCAGAAAGTAGGGTTCAGTGCTCTTGCCTCTGGAGGCTGGGATGGGGAGCCAAGTGTAGATTCTGTGAGCATCCCTCTCCAGAGCTGGGCACACTTCCTAAAGGTGTCATCCCGATGAAAACTCAGCTCCCTGACTGGAACAGGCAGTCCTGGAAAAAGAAATCCTTCAAAGATCTTAATGATGGGAAAACATTTTTGTAACAAAGAAAAGACAAGCCCCTACAAGAAGGCAAGTCTGGAAAAAATTGCAGCATGGGTGTATTTTGCGTTTGAAATTTCATCTACTTCGATCTTCAGAGCCAAAAGGAACCCCGCCAGCACAGCAGGATTTCTCTGGTGTCTGCTGCTCCCCAGAGGCCCTCACCCCTCTGGTGGGCCTCGTGCCAGCTGGTATCAGCATTCCAGCAAATCCCAAAGTCTGGTTTGCAGAAGCATGGTTTTTAAGGGCAGGGGGCGGGGGGTGGAGGAAGAAGAATTGGAATTAGCATATTAGGGGTGCGTGGGGTGCTGTTGTTGGAGCCAGCATGGGTGGGGCTGGCTGGAGCCACAGTCAGGTTGAGCTCAAGGGGTAATGAAGCAGGCCACCATGGATGTGAGCAGGGCTGGGGCAGGGCCCATTGGAGCCTCCGAAGGCCTGTCAGGCTCTGTCTTGAGGGCATTTAGATATTCTTGGTCACCCACAATTCTAAGATTAGGGAAAGTGGAAAGTTGCAGACATGATTATGGACACTGTGCTCTTGGGTCCAGAGTTTGGCCACGCCGCCTCACTATCTTTCCACAGGAAGGACCAAGCTGCTGTATGGCCATCTCCTGAGGTCCACAGGCCATAACCAAAACCAAACCAGTTGCCTTTGAGTCAACCCTGACTCGTGGCCACCCCATGTGTGTCAGAGTTGAACTGTAGGGTTTTCAATGGCTGATTTCTCAGAAGTAGATCACCAGGCCTTTCTTCTAAGGCACCTCTGGGTGGGTTGTAACTGCCAACCTTATGGTTAGTAGTTGACCACGTAATCATTTGGGTTACCCAGGGATAACCCCATCAGCTATAGAACTTCTAGCAAACCTCTTATCACTTGAGTCTATTCTGATTTCTTTTTTTTTCCGGGGGGGGGAGTGGGGATGCAAAATGTCAACAGCAGAATGAAATGACATCCAGTTAGCCTTCTCTTTCCCTCCTTTTTCATGGGTCCTAGCTCTTTTCTCTTTCATACGGCATTCTTAGAGACTTAGACCACATGGAGTCCAGTCTGAGGTTGCAGAGCTGGGAGTATGTTTTCATAATAAAAAGCAGACTTATATACCCTTGATTCTTTTTCCAATGTCTATCCTCCACCAAAAAAAAAAAAAAAAGACAAGCCCGCTTACAAAAGAATATAAAGCTGATGAAAATCAAACAGTAACCACATGACTCATTTAGTCTTCTTTTTTTTTTCCAAATGGAATGTTTCCTGAGTTTACCAATGATACGTTATTGGGAGATTTGTAAGGGTTATCCATTAGCTCCTGCCATTAAGGTTACTCGTTTCTTACAGGACAAGACACACACACCAAGATCCTGGGTGGCACAAGCAGTTTGCACTGGACTGCTAACCTAAAGGTTAGCAGTTCTAACCCACCCAGTGGTGCCTCAGAAGAAAGGCCTGGCAATCTGTTTCCACAAAGATTACAGCCGAAAAACCCCTATGGAGCAGTTGTACTCTGTAACACATGGGGTCACCATGAATCAGAATTGACTTGATGGCAATGGGGTATGCTTTAGTTCTTGCCATCAAGATTAGTGGTTTCTGTTGAAATAAGACACATATAAACATACATACACACAAACACACACAGACTGGTGCACATACACATAAAATAATTAGGAAATAATACATGACTTTTTAAGTATTAAATTGTGTCCCACAGGCAATATATATTGGTTATAGATTTTCAGAGAAGGGAGCAAACCATATTGATTAAAGGGTGAAACCAGCGGAACTGGAGCTTGAGGGATGGGTAAATATGAATTGGGGAGTGTCTTAGTTATCTAGTGCTGCTATAACAGAAATACCATAAATGAATGGCTTTAACAAATGGAAACTTTTTCTGTCACAGTCTAGGAGGCTACAAGTCCAAATTCAGGGTGTCAGCTCCAGGGGAAGAATTTCTGTCTCTGTGGGCTCTGGAGGAAGGTCCTTGTCACCAATATTCCCTTGATCTATTCTCAGTGTGGGACCCCAGGTCCAAAGGACAAGCACTCCCGGCTCTTGTTTCAAACTCAAGATTAAGTTGTCTTAAATCAATCTCTTTTGAGATACAAAAGAAAGAAGCAAGCAAAGAGACATGGGTATGAGGTCCCCATGTCTCTTTGCTTGCTTCTTTCTTTTGTATCTCAAAAGAGATTGATTTAAGACAAAACTTAATCTTGTAGATTGAGTCCTGCCTCGTTAATGTAACTGCTAACTGTCACTAGTCCCACCTCCATTAACATCATAGAGGTAGGATTTACAACCCATGGGAAAATCACATCAGATGGCAAAATGGTGGACAATCACACAATTCTGAGAATCATGGCCTAGCCAAGTGGACACCCATTTAATCCATAACAAGGAGTTATTGTTGTTGTTAGCTGCTGATGAGTTAACCCCGATTCTTGGTGGTCCCATGCACAATGGAACAAAACACTGCCCAATTCTATACCAACCCCATGATTGGTAGTAGATCAGACTGCTGTGATACATAGAGTTCTTACCGACTGATTTTTGGAAGTAGATCACCAGGCTTTTCTTCCTAGTCCAGTCCATTTCAGTCTGAAAGCCCCACTGAAACCTGTTCTGCATCCTGGCAACTCACAAGCCTCCACTGACAGATGGGTGGTTGCTGTGCGTGAGGTGCATTGGCCAGGAATTGAACCCAGGTCTCCCGTATAGAAGGTGAGAATTCTACCACTAGAGCAAAAGGGTGAAAAGCTGAGCTACATCATAGAGATAGATTGTACAGAAGCGCTCTGATTGGGTGGAAACGCGGTGCTTTTAGTTACAACTAACAGTAAGTAACTCACTCATCTGGCTCAAATAGTAAAGACAGAAATGATTTTTTATGTTATGACTGTTTTGGTATGGAGCCCTACCAATCAGGATGGGCCTGGCCGTAGTGGCGAGGAGGGTCCTGGGGACCTCTCCCGTGCCCAGCTTTTACCCTTGGGTGGCTGAATCAGGGACGGTCTAGCAAATTCCTGGAGAAGGTTGAGGGTGGGCTAATAGGCACTCAGGGAGCTCAGGACAGCAGCTGTTAACAAAGCAGAACAGAAAAATTCCAATATGTTACCAACAAGTGTATACCCACTGAATATGAGTCCTGAACAAGTCCACGAGATCCAAAGTACAGCCTTGAGTATATCCCACCTGAATTTACAGATCAAGAATAGATATGACACATTGGACAGTAATGACCGAACATTAGATGAGCTGTGGTATGCCTTCAAGGACATCATGTATGAAGAAAGCAAAAGGTCATTAAAAAGAAAGAAAAGATCAAAATAGATGTCAGAAGAGGCTCTGAAACTTGCTTTTGAATGTAGAATAGCTAAAGCGAATGGAAGAAATGATGAAGTAAAAGAACTGAACAGAAGATTTCAAAGGACAGCTTGAGAAGACAACATAAAGTATTAGAATGAAATGTGCAAAGGCCTGGAGTTAGAAAACCAAAGGGAAGAACGCAATTGGCATTTCTCAGGTTGAAAGAACTGAAGAAAAATTCAAACCTTAAGGATTCTATGGGCAATAAAATATTGAGCCCAGAAAGCATCAAAAGAAGATAGAAGGAATACACAGAGTCACTGTACCAAAAAGAATGGGTCAGCATTCAGCCATTTCAGGAGGTTGCATAAAATACTGATGATATTAAAGGAAGAAGTCCAAGTTGCACTGAATGCGTTGGTGAAAAACAAGTCTTCAGGAATTGACAGAATACCAATTGAGATGTTTCAACAAGCAGTTGCTGGAAGTGCTCAAGAAATTTGAGCCAGAAATTTGGAAAACAGCTGTCTGGCCAACTGACAGGAAGAGGTCCATATTTGTGCCCATTCCAAAGAAAGATAATCCAACAGAACGTGAAAATTATTGAACTGCATCATTAATATCACAGGCAAGTAAAATGTTGCTGAAGATCATTCAAAAGCAATTGCAGCAGAACATCGACAGGGAACTGCCAGAAATGACCGGAAATGAGGAATATCATTGCTGGTGTCAGGTGGGTCTTAGTTGAAAGCAGAGAATTCCAGAAAGATGTTTACTTGTGTTTTATTGCCTAGGCAAAGGCATTCAACTGTGGGAATCATAACAAATTTTGGATAAGATTGCAATGAGTGGGAATTCCGGAACATTTAATCGTGCTCCTGAAGAACCTGTACATAGACTAAGAGGCAGTCATTCAGACCAAACAAGGGAATACTATGTGGTTTAAAGTCAGGAAAGGTATGCATCAGGGTTGTATCCTTTCACCATACTTATTCAATCTATATGCTGAGCAGACAATCTGAGAAACTGGACTATATGAAGGAGAACGTGACATCGGGATTGGAGGAAGACTCATTAACAACCTGTAATATGCAGATAACACCCTTTCTTGCTAAAACTGAAGAGGACTTAAAGTACTAACTGATGAAGATGAAAGACTACAGCCTTCAGGATAGATTACATGTCAACATAAAGAAAACAAAAATCCTCACAACTGGACCAATGAGCAACATCATGGTAAGTGGAGAAAAGATTGAAATTGTCAAGGATTTCATTCTACTTGGATCCACAATCGACGCCCATAGAAGCAACAAAGGATCAAAACGATGTACGGCATTGAGCAAATCTGCTGCAAAAGACCTCTTTAAAGTGAAGCTGGACTATATGAAGAAGAACGTGGCATCAGGATTGGAGGAAGACTCATTAACAACCTGTGATATGCAAATGACACAACTTTGCTTGCTGGAAGTGAAGAGGACTTCAAGCACTTACTGATGAAGATCAAAGACCACAGCCTTCAGTATGGATTATACCTCAACATAAAGAAAACAGAAATCCTTACAACTAGACTAATAAGCAACATCATGATAAACAGAAAAGATTGAAGTTACTAAGGATTTCATTTTACTTGGATCTACAATCAACACCCATGGAAGCCGTAGTCAGGAAATCAAACTTGTTGCTTTGGACAAATCTGCTGCAAAAGACCTCTTTAAAGTGTTAAAAAGCAAAGATGTCACTAGGGTGTGCCCTGACCCAAGCCACGTATTTTCAATTGCCTTATATGCATGGGAAAGCTGAACAATGAATAAGGAAGACCAAAGAAGAATTGATGTATTTGAATTATGGTGTTGTCGAAGAATATTGAATATACCGCAGACAGCCAAAAGAATGAACAAACCTGCCTTGGAAGAAATACAGCCAGAAGGCGCCTCAGAAGCGAGAATGGTGAGACTTTTATCTCCCTTCCTTTGGACATATCATCAGGAGGGACCAGTCCCTGGGGAAGGATATCATTCTTGGTAAAATAACGGGTCAGTGAAAAGGGGAAAGACCCTCAACGAGATGAATTGACACAGTGGCTGCAACAACAGGCTCAAAGAGAGCAATGATTGTGAGGATGGTGCAGGACCGGGCAGTGTTTCGTTCTGTTGTACGTAGGGTCACTATGAGTCAGAACTGACTCAAGGGCACTTTACTACCACCACATCAAGACTTCTTTAGTGTTGGGAATTATCTGGCATTATTTTAAAGAGAAGGTGGTAAAATTTTCCATTTCTTCTTGATGAGTTGATTTTAAAAGTTTATGAGGATTATAGCCATTTTATATTTCTTTTTTCCTTTTTTTTAAGATAATTTTTATTGTGCTTTAAGTGAAAGTTTACAAATCAAGTCAGTCTCTCACACAAAAACTTATATATACCTTACTACATACTCCCAATTACTCTCCCCCCAATGAGAAGCCCCATTTTATATTTCTTTAAAAATAAAATCATATTTATTTGTGGACTACACTGTAAGTTTTGTCTTACTTGCGATTGGTAGTCATTTAGGGCAGGGAGAAGGGGAAGAGTTGGCCTGTGTGTGTGACTCAGGCTAAGTATGAGGCTCTGCTAGAATTGCGGCTGCCAGACAGATGCTGAAAACTATAGTCAATGCCGCTGCCGCCTGCAAGCTGTTGCCCACTCTGTACCTGTTTATGTGGGGAGGCATATGCTGCTTCGCCTTCTGAAGAGGCCAGCCATTGGGAGACATGGCTCTGGTTTTCGGTGGCCTTGAGATCTGCTCAGACTGGGTTTGAGGGTGTGAGCACCCACAATGGGATGCTTGAATGTTTGCAGAAGACCTGACTCAGCCCAGCAGGATTCTAGGAGGGAGAATTTCATTGTTTCATTTAGTATTCAGTTTTCTGGATAAAATTGTTCCTGTGTTTTGGTCAAATATGCCTCGTCTGTGACTTTTTTTTTTATAATTGTGCTTTAGGTGAAAGTTTACAGCACAAGTTAATTTCTCATTCAAAAATCTATACACATATTGTTTTGTGACATTGGCTGCAATCCCCACAATGTGACAGCACCCACCCTTCCACCCCAGGTTCCCTGTGTCCATTCTGTCTGTAACTCTTAAACCAAAAATAAACCAAACACAATGTCATTGAGTCGATTCCGACTCATGGCGACCCTGTGTGTTACAGAGAACTGCCCTATAGGGTTTTCTTGGCTGTAATCTTTAGAAAAGCAGATCGCTGGGACTTTCTTCTGCAGCACAGCTGGGTGGGTTTGAACTACTAACCTTTAGGTTAGCAGTTGAGGACAAACCATTTGTACCACCCAGGGATCTTCTGTGACTCTTACCTAGACCCAAACACAGAGAGACCTGGTCACTTTGGGAAGGAAAAGCTTTGGACAGCCTTCAGATTTACAAATCTTGACATAATTGGCTCAGCATTGCTTAGAAGTCTCCCCATTAACCCAATGCTGTTGAGTCAATTCCAACTCATAGCAACCCTGTAGGACAGAGTAGAACTGCCCCATAGGGTTTCCAAGGCTGTAAATTTTTACTGAAGCAGACTGCTGTATCTTTCTCCCACGGAGCAGCTGGTGGGTTGGAACCACTGACCTTTTGGTAAGCAGCCAAGCTTTTTAACCACTGTGCCACCAGGGCTCCTCCAAGAAACCTCCATGCAGATCAAAAGGGGAGTCGACCTCATCTCTCTCGTAGCTGTCTAGTTGTGGCTGAGTCCACGATTAATCCAAGCTAGGACACAGAGAAAGCCTGCCAAGTTTATGACCTGACTCGAAGGTTAGCCCCTCACCCTCACCTCCAATCCCACTGCCTGACAGTGAGGAGAGAGAGTGCATTGTGATTGGACAGAGATCCCCTTCATCTGTCCCCATTGACTTCCACTTAACTCTAGTCTCTCTTCCAAAAATACAAATTTTTCCCTTTCCTAATGAAGCGGTATCCTTGGTAGCCTCCACACCTTGTCATGACTTCTTCGATGATTTTCAATAGCAAAGTGGAGTTCTTTGGCTGTTTCTCCTCCTGTCTCTCCTCAGGCATTCCTGTGTTCCTCAAGAATTTATCACTTACATAGGCACGTGGGGAAAACAGGCCATGTTGTCAAATGGAGAAATTCACCTGGAAAATGACAAGAATACTTGGCTCACATATTGAATGCAAAGTTTCCAAAGAAAAGACTTAAGTAGATCTGTAAATTTGTGTGTGTGTTGGGGGGGGGGGTCTTCAGTTTTAAGAAATTAGACAGTTCTCAGAGGGAAGGCACTGCTTAAGAGGATCTGATCTGGGATCTTATTATTCTGGTAGGAGAGAATGAAGGTGATTGTCCTACCACAGTCAATTCTGAATCAGGGCGACCCCATGTGTGTCAGAGTAGGACTGTGCTCCATAGGCTGCTCAGTGGCTGGTTTTCAGAAGTAGATCTCTAGACCTTTCTTCTGAGACACCTGTGGGTGGACTTAAGGTTAGCAGCTGAGCTCCTTAACCTTTTGCACCACCCAGGGTCTCCAACGAGCCTACAGTTTTTCAGCTCTATAAGCAGCATCTCTGATAAATAGTCATGCCTATATTAAGATATGTGTCTGTGGTGGTAGGGAAATGAGACTGGGACCGGAAAGGAGGCAGGCATTCCAATAAAAGTGACTAAAGTCTAAAGAAAGGAAAGACAGTACCCATATGGCTGAGTGAGGGTAGATTTTGACCAGATCTCAGAGTTCAGAGGAGTGGTGGGGAGTGAGGAGGGGAGACAATAAATCCCAGTTTGACTCATGTGTCTTGAGCATAATCTGTTCATTTGAAGAGTAGGGGAAAACACAATCTTTAGTTCCATGTGCTTTCTTGTAGAGCTGAAATGCTTGCTGTGGGGTTCCACAAAGAAAGCCTGACCAAGGCTCAGAATATCCCAAATTCGGGTTGGAAACTCTCTAAGTCAGCACGTCTGACCCTTCTACTCTTTGATTCTGAAAATGTGCTTTTACCCTCATTAGGACAAGATTTGGGGGGAGGTTTTCTGACAAAAAGGAGCCCAGGTGGCACAGCGGTTAAGAACTCTCCTGCTAACCAAAAAGGTCAGGAGTTTGAACTCATCAGCTGCTCTGCAAGAGAAAAGTGTGGCAGTCTGGTTCTGTAAAGATTACAGCCTTGGAAATCCTATGAGGTGGTTCTACTCTGTCCTATAGGGTAGCTATGAACCAGAATTGACTTGATGGCAATGAGTCTTTTTTTTTCCTTACAAAGTTGAAAGCTTCTAAAGACCATTTTAATTTTACGTAAAATGTGGAAAATTGGCTTTTACAAGGATAATTTTCAGTTCTGTAAAAATCATTGGTAAAAAGTATGCTTCCTTTATATATGGCTTATGTTTGCTATGACTATTTCACGTAATTATTATTATTCTTTCAAAACAGTGTCATAACCCCACATATTAGGTCATAAAACAAATCTTTGCAGAATCCAAAACATCGAAATATTACAAAGCATCTTCTCAGACCACAAGGCCATAACAGTGGAAATCAATAACAGAAAAATTAGGGAAAAGAAATCAAATACTTGGAAACTGAACAATACTCTCCTGAAAAAAGACTGGGTTATAGAAGACATTAAGGAGGGAATAAGGAAATTCATAGAATGCACTGAGAATGAAAATATTTCCTATCAAAACCTCTGGGACACAACTAGAGGAATCCCGGCGGCCATGGTCCCCAGACCTTCTGTTGGCACAGGACAGGAACCATCCCCGAAGACAACTCATCAGACATGAAAGGGACTGGTCAGCGGGTGGGAGAGAGACACTGATGAAGAGTGAGCCAATTATATCAGGTGGACACTTGAGATTGTGTTGGCAACTCTTGTCTGGAGGGGGGATGGGAGGATAGAGAGAGAGGGAAGCTGGCAAAATTGTCACCAAAGGAGAGACTGAAAGGGCTGACTCAAGAGGGGAAGAGCAAGTGGGAGTACGGAGTAAGATGTATCTAAACTTATATATGACAGACTAATTGGATTTGTAAACATTCACTTGAAGCTTAATAAAAGTTAATAAAAAGCAAAAAAAAAAAAAAAAAAAAAACCTCTGGGACACAGCAAAAGCAGTGCTCAGAGGCCAATTTATATCGATAAATGCACACATACAAAAAGAAGAAAGAGCCAAAATCAGAGAACTGTCCCTACAACTTGAACAAATAGAAAGTGAGCAACAAAAGAATCCATCAGGTACCAGAAGAAAACAAATAATAAAAATTAGAGCTGAACTAAATGAATTGGAGAACAGAAAAACAATTGAAAGAATTAACAAAGCCAAAAGCTGGTTCTTTGAAAAATTAATGGAATTGATAAACCATTGGCCAGACTGACTAAAGCAATACAGGAAAGGAAACAAATAACCCAAATAAGAAACTAGAAGGGCCACATCACAAAAGACCCAACTGAAATTAAAAGAATCATATCAGATTATTATGAAAAATTGTACTCTAACAAATTTGAAAACCTAGAAGAAATGGATGAATTCCTGGAAAAACACTACCTACCTAAACTAACACAATCAGAAGTAGAACAACTAAATAGACCCATAACAAAAAAAGAGATTGAAACGGTAATCAAAAAACTCCCAACAAAAAAAAACCCTGGCCCGGATGGCTATACTGCAGAGTTCTACCAAACTTTCAGAGAAGAGTTAACACCACTACTACTAAAGGTATTTCAAAGCATAGAAAATGACAGAATACTACCTAACTCATTCTACGAAGCCACCATCTCCCCGATACCAAAAGCAGGCAAAGACATCACAAAAAAAGAAAATTACAGACCTATATCCCTCATGAACATAGATGCAAAAATCCTCAACAAAATTCTAGCCAATAGAATTCAGCAACATATCAAAAAAATAATTCACCATGACCAAGTGGGATGTATACCAGGTATGCAAGGCTGGTTTAATATTAGAAAAACCATTAATGTAATCCACCACATAAATAAAACAAAAGACAAAAACCGCATGATCTTATCAATTGATGCAGAAAAGGCATTTGACAAAGTCCAACACCCATTTATGATAAAAACTCTCACCAAAATAGGCATTGAACAAAATAGGAATCTCAACATAATAAAGGGCCAACATCACTCTAAATGGAGAGAGCCTGAAAGCATTTCCCTTGAGAACGGGAACCAGACAAGGATGCCCTTTATCACCTCTCTTATTCAACGTTGTGCTAGAAGTCCTAGCCAGAGCAATTAGGCTACACAAAGAAATAAAGGGCATCCGGATTGTCAAGGAGGAAGTAAAATTATCTCTATTTGCAGATGACATGATCTTATACACAGAAAACCCTAAGGAATCTCCCAGAAAACTACTGAAACTAATAGAAGAGTTTGGCAGTCTCAGGTTATAAGATAAACATACTAAAATCACTTGGATTCCTCTACATCAATGAAAAGAACATCGAAGAGGAAATAACCAAATCAATACCATTCACAGTAGCCCCCAAGAAGATAAAATACTTAGGAATAAATCTTACCAAAGATGTAAAAGACCTATACAAAGAAAACTACAAAGCACTACTACAAGAAATTAAAAAGAACATACTTAAGTGGAAAAACATACCTTGCTCATGGATGGGAAGACTTAACATAGTAAAAATGTCTATTCTACCAAAAGCCATCTATACATACAATGCACTTCCGATCCAAATTCCAATGTCATTTTTTAATGTGATAGAGAAACAAATCACCAACTTCATATGGAAGGGAAAGAAGCCTCAGATAAGCAAAGCATTACTGAAAAAGAAGAAGAAAGTGGGAGGCCTCACTCTACCTGATTTCAGAACCTGTTATACAGCCACAGTAGTCAAAACAGCCTGGTACTGGTACAACAACAAGAACATAGACCAATGGAACAGAATTGAGAACCCAGATATAAATCCATCCACATATGAGCAGCTGATATTTGACAAAGGCCCAGTGTCAGTTAATTGGGGAAAAGATAGTCTTTTTAACAAATGGTGCTGGCATAACTGGATATCCATTTGCCAAAAAATGAAACAGGACCCATACCTCACACCATGCACAAAAACTAACTCCAAGTGGATCAAAGACCTAAACATAAAGACTAAAATGATAAAGATCATGGAAGAAAAAATAGGGACAACCTTAGGAGCCCTAATACAAGGCATAAACAGAATACAAAACATTACCAAAAATGACGAAGAGAAACCCAATAACTGGGAGCTCCTAAAAATCAAACACCTATGCTCATCTAAAGACTTCACCAAAAGAGTAAAACGACCACCTACAGACTGGGAAAGAATTTTCAGCTATGACATCTCTGACCAGCGCCTGATCTCTAAAATCTATATGATTCTGTCAAAACTCAACCACAAAAAGGCAAACAACCCAATCAAGAAGTGGACAAAGGATATGAACACACACTTCACTAAAGAAGATATTCAGGCAGCTAACGGATACATGAGAAAATGCTCTCGATCATTAGACATTAGAGAAATGCAAATTAAAACTACGATGAGATTCCATCTCACACCAACAAGGGTGGCATTAATCCAAAAAACACAAAATAATAAATGTTGGAGAGGCTGCCTAGAGATTGGAACTCTTATACACTGCTGGTGGGAATGTAAAATGGTACAACCACTTTGGAAATCTATCTGGCGTTATCTTAAACATTTAGAAATAGAACTACCATACAACCCAGAAATCCCACTCCTCGGAATATACCCTAGAGATACAAGAGCCTTCACACAAACAGATATATGCACACCCATGTTTATTGCAGCTCTGTTTACAATAGCAAAAAGCTGGAAGCAACCAAGGTGTCCGTCAACGGATGAATGGTTAAATAAATTGTGGTATATTCACACAATGGAATACTACGCATCGATAAAGAACAGTGACAAATCTGTGAAACATTTCATAACATCGAGGAACCTGGAAAGCATTATGCTGAGCGAAATTAGTCAGAGGCAAAAGGACAAATATTGTATAAGACCACTATTATAAGATCTTGAGAAATAGTATAAACTGAGAAGAACACATACTTTTGTGGTTACGAGTAGGGGAGGGAGGGAGGGTGGGAGAGGGTTTTTTACTGATTAGTTAGTAGATAAGAACTACTTTAGGTGAAGGGAAGGACAATACTCAATACATGGAAGGTCAGCTCAACTGGACTGGACCAAAAGCAAAGAAGTTTCCGGGATAAACTGAATGCTTCAAAGGTTAGCGGAGCAAGGGCGGGGGTTTGGGGACCATGGTTTAAGGGGACTTCTAAGTCAACTGGCAAAATAATTCTATTATGAAAACATTCTGCATCCTACTTTGAAATGTGGCGTCTGGGGTCTTAAATGCTAACAAGCGGCCATCTAAGATGTATCAATTGGTCTCAACCCACCTGGATCAAAGGAGAATGAAGAACACCAAGGTCACACGATAACTAAGAGCCCAAGAGACAGAAAGGGCCACATGAACCAGAGACCAACATCATCCTGAGACCAGAAGAACTAGTTGGTGCCCCGCCACAACCGGTAACTGCCCTGACAGGGAGCACAACAGAGAACCCCTGAGGGAGCAGGAGATCAGTGGGATGCAGAACCCAAATTCTCACAAAAAGACCATACTTAATGGTCTGACTGAGACTAGAGGAATCTCGGCAGTCATGGTCCCCAAACCTTCTGCTGGCCCAGGACAGGAACCATTCCCGAAGTCAACTCATCAGACATGGAAGGGACTGGACAATGGGTAGGAGAGAGAAGCTGATGAAGAGTAAGCTATTTATATCAGGTGAACCCTTGAGACTGTGTTGGCATCTCCTGTCTGGACGGGGGATGGGAGGATAGAGAGAGTGGGAAGCTGGCAAAATTGTCACGAAAGAAGAGACTGGAAGGGCTGACTCATTAGGGGGAGAGCAAGTGGGAGTGCGGAGTAAGGTGTATATAAACTTATATGTGACAGTCTGACTTGATTTGTAAACGTTCACTTGAAGCTCAATAAAAGTTAATTAAAAAAAAAAATCCTCCAAAAGCCGTCACTTAAAAACAGAGTTCTTTGAACAATAGTCAGCTCTCTAATAAGCCACAAATGCATCTCTCTTGCTAAAGCAAGGGCTTGTTTGTTTGTTTGCTTGTTTTTAACCTCTTATTGTACTCTCCTGTTCCCCAGCTGCACAGAAACGTTTCTGAAACACCCAGTTATTTCAGTCATTAGACAAGCAACAAAGAGGTGGTAGAGGGAAGGGAAGCTCGTTAATGCATTTGGGGAAATCAGAACGACATGTTAGTGATTTTCTAACTGGGCAATTGGAATCTTTAAGAAAAACAAATCATTAGTACTCTTGTGGAGCTCTCCACGTAGGCTTCAAACTTTCTCATTAGAGGAGAAAGAAGAAAAATAGTCAAGCATGTACTTTTGAGATTTCTGCAATTCTGATTCTATTTTGAGACTATGTTCCAGTGGGGAACCTAAAGGTGAAAAAATGGATTTGTGCTTTATTCTGCAAAACAAGCAGACACATTATAGCTTGAAAACTGGTGAATTAATGTTTTGCATCTGATTGTCACCTTTCCTTTCTCACATATCCGATGACTCAAAACTAAACAAAATTTTAATATCATACAGTGTCCATCCTCTTGGGAGGGAGACAGTCCCAGAGTCTCTGTGGATCCAGGCTCTCTGCTGAACCTATCCCATCTCTAATGGGCAGGAAGGAAGCTGACGATGGACACTGAATTCTCTCTACCCAGGAAATGCCTGCGGTTCAGAGGGGGCAGTGATCTACCGCCTTAAAGACGGGACATGTGGAGAGTGATTTGTTCCCTCCACAAATATTGATTAAACATCTGCTCTGTGCTAGAAAAAAAAAAAGTGTCATAACCTCATAGACATATATAGAATATTCCACCCAACAGCTGCAAAGTATGCATTCTTTTCCAATGCTGATGGAATGTTCTCCAGAATAGACCATATCTTAGGTCACAGAGCAACCCCCAACAAAAGCCAAAACATTGAGATAATAAAAAGTATTTTCTCTGACTATAGTGCCATCAAAGTAGAAATAAACAACAGGAGGAGCAAGGAAAAAAAATCAACTACATGGAAACTGAATAACACCTTGCGTAAAAACCACTGTGTGATAGAAGAAATCAGAGATGGAATCAACAAATTCCTAGAATCAAACAAGAATGAAAACACATCATACCAAAATGTTTGGGACACAGCAAAGGCAGTACTTAGAGGTCAATTTATAGCAAATAGATGTACACATCAAAAAAAGAAGGGACAAAACCAAAACATTAGCTATATGACTTGAATAAATAGAAAGACAACAGAAGAAGAAGCCCACACCCACCAGAAGAAAGAAATAATAAAGATCAGAGCAGAAATAAATGAAATAGAGAATAGAAAAACAAGAGAAAGGATCAACAAAACAAAAAGTTGGTTCTTTGAAAGGATCAACAAAATCGAAAACCGCTGGCCAAACTGACAAAAGAAAAACAGGAGAGAATGCAAATCATCCAAATAAGAAATGAAATGGGGGACATTACAACAGACCCAACTGAAATAAAAAGGATCATAACAGAGTATTATGAAAAACTATACTCTAACAAATTTGAAAACCTAGAAGAAATGGACAAATTTCTAGAAACACACTCCCTACCCAAAATAAAACAAAATGATGTTGAAAACCTGAACAGACCCATAACAAGAGAAGAGATTGAAAAAGTAAAAAACAAAACAAAACAACCCCCCCCCCCCAAAAAAAGCCCTGGCCTAGATGGCTTCACTGGAGAATTCTACCAAAGGTTCAGAGAAGAGCTTATGCCAGTACTACTCAAACTATTTCAGAACATAGAAAAGGAAGTGATACTTTCAAATTCATTCTATGAAGCCAGCATAACCCTGATACCAAAACCAGGCAAAGACACCACAACAAAAGAAAATTACACACCAATATCTCTCATGAATATATATGCAAAATTCTCAACAAAATTCTAGCCAATAGAATTCAGCATCAAAAAAATAATACACCACAATCAAAAAAGTGTCATGAACCTCTTACAGAAATTGAATAATTTCATCTGTTTAAAAACCAAACCCATCGCCATCGAGTTGATTCCAACTCATAGCGACCCTATAGGACAGAGTAGAACTGCCCCATAAAGTTTCCAAACAGTACCTGGCGGATTCAAACTGCTGAGATTTTTGTTAGCAGCCGTAGCACTTAACCAGTACACCACCAGGGTTTCCACCTGTTTAAAGTAAGGGATTTTACTCACTTTCATGTTAGCCTAAAATAGTGCTAGCCAGGGAATTCTATTTCTTTTCTGTTAAAAAAAAAAGTCTAAACTTTGTATTAGTAAGTTGCTTTAGTTTAGAATAAGAATTTTTCCCCACTTGCAAATAAATCCATTTCTTTGTTTTACTTTTTTGTCAAATGTGTATGTTGTTGTGTTAGTTGCTGTCATGTCAGTTCTAACTAATGGCGGCCCCATGTACAGCAGAACAAAATGCTGCCCGATCCTGATCCATCGTCATGATCACTGGTATGCTCGAGTCTATTGTTGTGGCCACTGTGTGTTTTGCGTGCCTTCCAACCTAGGGGCTCATCTTCCAGCACTGTGTCAGACAACCTTCTATTGTGATCCACAGGGTTTTCATTGGCTAATTTTTAGAAGTAGATCACCAGGCCTTTCTTCCTAGTCCATCTTAGTTTTTTTTTTAAAGTTGACTGAATCATCAAGTTAAAAAAGCAAAAATTAATCCTAGGCAATTTCCCTCCTCCCCATTCCTCCTTCCCTAGTGTCAACTAGAGGAGCCCTGGTGGCACAATTGTTAAGCGCTAGGCCGATAACGGAAAGATCATCAGTTTGAGCCCGCCCAGAGGAGCTGCAGGAGAAAGGACCTAGCGATCTGCTCCTGTAAAGATTACAGCCTAGGAAACCCTGTGGGGCAGTTCTACTCTGCCCTATAGGGTTGCTGTGAGTCAGGATGCCTCCATGGCACACAACAACAACAGGGTCAAATACGTTCTTTTAGCTGATTCTTTTGGTATTACTGTGTTTGTATTGCTATTTCTTTATTTTTCAGTTTAAGGCATTGGTTGTTTTCCTTTTTCTATGAAAGATGAGGATTTAGCTCTTGTCTTCCTCAAGTAATAACTTTCATTGACTATCCTATCAATTTCATCTTCATGGAAACTCTTTTCCAGAGGCTCCGACCTGCTCCGCTCACAGCTGGCTGCCCCTCCTCTGGCACACGGTCCTTGTCTTGGGGCCCCTTCACCGCCACCCGAGCATTCTCTTCATTATTCCCTAACGGTGGGGCTGTAGTCTCTGACTTATTTTTCATCTCTGTCTTTTTGCTCTGGGAGATTTCCAATTTTATCTTTAATATTTCATTTCTGATATAATTTTAATTCCAGTAGTTCTTTTTTTTGTCTTCTTATACCACCCTGTCCTTCTTTCATGAGTACACTCTCTCTCTTTCTGTCTCTCAGGATATTAATTAGCTAGAGGAGGGTTTAGGGTGACCTCCCTGCAGTATTTCTATTTCCCTAAATTGCTTTTCCTTCCCTTTTTGTTTGTTTTGGTTTCTGTCCTTCATCTTAGAAGCTTTTCTCAAATGTCTATTAACCCTTGATCACCTGCTCTTGTTTCAGAATTGGGCCTAAGCACCTGATTGGAGTCTTATGCGGAATGCATGGGGCTTGCTGACTGAGGGCCTCATTGCAGAATGAGCTGAATGTTCACTTTGACAGAGAACTCTCTAAGTCAGTATCTGTAGGTCTTTCTTTTAGGCTAGTTAGATTGCACGTGTAAACATTCACGTGCACACATACATGCACGTGCATGCACACATGCGCGCACACGCCAGCACACAGGATACTCCAGTATCCTGATGGGAAGTACTGCCTGTCTGGGAGCACACGAAGAAGCTTCACTGTATCATTATTTCATGTGTAAACATCCACGCAGTGCTCTCCCTCCTTCACCAGAGTCTCCTCACCCCCAGCTGTGCCTGGAGTCCCCCACAGTCTAGAGAAGCTCTTGATTATCCTCCCCTGAGAGGAGGAGGGGCAGATGAGGGGGCAGTCTCCCTGTGGTGTGGAGTGCTGGGGGAATCTGTGGATTTAACTGCTTCTTAAACAGGGTTGACCCTAGCTCTTCCTGGGACGAAAGTCCCAACCATGCCTAGTGCTGTCATTTCTTGTCTTTGAAGGATTTGGGGCTGTAAATCAAGTTGTTCTCAGATTCCCCCCTTTGTTCACCATGGAGATTTTTCAGGGTTGGCTAGGTTGGTTACCACTGGTCCATCTGTTTTCTGGCTTCTAATGTTTTATTTCACCTCTTCTTTCATTAGTGTTAGTGTGTGCTCCTAACAGAAAAGGAAATAGAAGGTCTTATATTTATATCAACACTTAATTCTTATATCTCTATATTCTGTTAAGAATCTTGTCAAGCAGCCCGGGGAAGGTAAAGGAGAGGGTAGTGCTGAATCGTAGATAGCTTCTTCTGATCTCTCTCTCTTTTAATGGACAATGCTTGGTAGATTGTACAGATGCTCACTTATGACAATAAAAAAAATTACAGGTGCAGAGGGTTACTTGGTGGGCAGAGCGACCAGTCGAAGTTCATCACTAACATTACTTAGAATTGCCCACACATTGTGATAATAAAAAGCAGAGAGCGTTTTAGCTGGTTTATTATTGTCTTTAAAACCTCTGAAGACAAAGCCTTCCCTGACGGACTGCATCCGAGCTGACTACTCCTACCCACCACCCCTTGCTATGTCACTGCTTGGTTTTAGAAGAGGATCCTGGGAGAAAGAGGCTTATAATGATGGGTGCGGGGAGATTTTAGATTTTAGGCAGAAAATGGAAAGTTTCTGGAGTCTCAGAAATTTTGCAGCTTCAAAAACTGTAAAAATTGTTTCTAGCTCTTCATATTATCCCACCTCTGTAAAATTTCATCTGCGGAAGTAAATGTGCTTTCTCATATTCATCTTCATGCAATCATACACTGAATAAATATTTACTGACAATCACGTGCCAGCACTGTGCTAGGAGCTGAGGGTTGCAAAAGCTCTAAGACTTTCCTCAGGGATTTAGTCTGTAGTTTGGCTGGAGAGAAAGACGTCTCTTTAAAACACACAATAGAAGTATGATATGATAAGTGACATAGGAGAGGTTTTCTAGGTTTACATAAGAGGATGTAATTGAACTTACCTGGGGCATTCAGGAAAGCTTAAGTTGAAGAGGACATCCTGTATCACACATGTAGAAAATGGAGGGACATGTGGGAACACGAAACAAGTATGATCAAAGAGTCAGCATGTGTTGGGGCCAAGGTCCTTTGAGAGAATTTGAAACTGACTCTTTAGGTAAGTGATGTCCAAAATAAGGTCCAAGAACTGCGGCAGGGCTTGCTGCATCAGACTCCCTGGAGGTCCTGACCCAGCAGTTCTCAGGGCCTCTGAATCTCTATTTATAAAAAGCTCTCCAGGTGTTTTGCCAGGTTTAGAAACCACCACTTTCGGTGGTGCAATTCCATGGAAAGAATGTAAGTAGGGTGAGAACATGATCAGATTGGCGTCTTAGAACTATCCCTTTGGCCTGAATGTGGAAACTGGATTGGGAGAGCGATTAGAGGCAGGGAGTTCACTTTGGAGGCTGATGAGGGAGCAAATGGGGCAGGAGCTAAGGCAGTGGTAGGAGGGGTGGAAAGGATACACGTTTGATTGCACATAAAGACCATTTAGCTTTAGAACAGGCAGAGAGTCTAAGATGACTCCCAGGTTCTGGCTTGAGGGTGACAAGGCAGACAGTGGTACAGTCAGTCAAGATGGGAAATCAGGAGAAGATCAGGTTCGGAAAAGAGAGATAACGAGGTTCTTTGTGGGGCATGAAGAGCTGGAGCTATCAGCAGGTGGGTGTGTCAATGGATGTGAAGATATGGAAGTCAGTAGTTGAAACTATAGGGGGCAGTGGTGGTTCAGTGGTAGAATTCTCCATGTTGGAGACCTGGGTTCGATTCCAGCCAATGTACCTCATGTGTAGCCACCATCCGTGTGTCAGTGGAAGTCTGTTGCCATGAAGCTGAACAGGTCAGTGGAGCTTCCAGGCTAAGATGGACTAGGAAGAAAGGCAATCTATGCTGTGCAATGGAAACCGTAGGAATAAGTGGTGAGATAAGAAGAGCAGAAAAGAGGAGGTTGCTCCCAACAGGTACAGCAGTGAGCATGGGTGTGGAAGAGTGGGGAGGAGTCAGGAAAACTGGCAAGAAGGATCACTCAGAGAGATGGGAGCAAAATGACAAGCACAGTGTCCTCTAAACAGAGGAAGAGGGGAATGGTCGACCATGCCCAATGCCTCCCTGGAGAGCTACCTCCTGCACTGAGGCATCCTGGGAGCAGAGTCCCCAGAGGGAAAGGCGAGGAGAGCGAAGCCTGGATCTCCCTCAATTATGTTTAATCTTGCAGATTTTGTCAGTGCTCAGCAGCATTTTCTCCCAGAGACAAAGCTGCAGGGTGCCTGGGGCATGGGAGTAGCTCGAGCAGCTCTAATTGCTCAGCTTCGGTGGTGTCCTGGAGAACGAGTTGGAGAAGTTGGGCCACCTCACCCTTGGGAGGAGGCCAACTCTGAGCTGAGCATCCCTTTGTATATGTCTTCTGATTTATGCAGCTACGCCCAGTATTCAGGAATGTTCTAGATACTGTGAAAGGAGACATGAAGAAAAAAATAAGTGTTTCTCCCTTGTTCTATGCTTGCCGTGATTTGTGTTTGAATTTCAGTTGGCATGAGACATTACGTACACATTAAAGGAAGGTCATCATGGCCTCTGTTACCGGGTAGAAGATACTTGATAAGCCTTCCTTTCTTCAGCTAGCAAGGTTTAGTGTTTTCATCTGAAGATTTCAAATCTCACTACTGACACAAATGAATTAACATATTCAGCACTCCTGTGAAGTAGGAAAGAGTGATTACCTTTTTGGATAGACAGGTTTGGATAGATAGCCAGGTGCTGTGAGTACGCTCATTCATTTGTTCTTTCAGCAGACATTTACTGACTGCCTACTCTGCACAAAACAGTGTGTCTGAAACTCTGCCTGCCCATGGGAACATGTCCAGCTGGGGAGACAAGACAGAGCACGCACACAAAGTTGAAAACACTGCAAGGAGCAAGGCTGTATGCCATTACTCACCAGGCAAAATCAGGAGATAAGAGCGTCTTGTTCACAGGGAGAGATCACTTAGGTCTCTAGTGCAGGCGGTGGACCTGGGAGTGAGCTGCAATCCAGCTGAGTGGATAAAAGCATGAACTTCGAAATCCCATAGACCTCTGCCATTTGCTGTATGATCTTACCCTCTCTGAGCCTCACTCTCTTCATCTCTAGAATGGGGATAATTACATCGACCTAAAAACCAGTTGTCGTCCACTCCAACTCAGGGCAATCCCGTGTGTATCAGAGTAGAACTGTGCTCCATAGGGTTGCCATTGGCTGATCTTTTGGAATTAGATTGCCAAGGCACCTCTGGGTGGACTCCAAACTCCAACCTTTTGGCTAGCAGCCATGCATGTTAAGCATTTGCACCACCCAGGGATACCTATGCCAACCTAACAGAGTTGTTATGAAGCACCCAGTAAGTGTAGCTGATGTTATTCTTCTTGCCTTCCTCCCACTCACCCCACTGGTTTATGTGCTCCCACAGAAACCTGTCCCCCACCCCACACCTCACTCCTCACACCGTGTCAGAACTGTATGATTCTTTGTGCGCCTTGCGCAGCAGCTGGATCACTATGGATTCCTGCCTCTGGGCTCTTAATGGGGACTGAATCAGTATTTGTAGAATGAAGAAACAAAGAGCTTTATGGGCAGAGAGCATGGTGGGAGCAGAGGTGTGGAGCTGGAACGCTCTTGGGGTGCTCAGAGGAAAGTGCGTCAACCTGTTTGGTTGGAGTAGAGTGTGTGTGGAGGAGAGCAGTGTGAGAGCCAGCCCTGATTGTCCCTGAGCTGGGCCTGGTATCAGGGCTCTAGGCCTCTGTAGCAGGTAGACACAGAATAGTTTAGAGCAGGGCACTGACGTGGAGAAGTTGAAGGAAGATCAACCTGGTGTCCTTGTGTGTGATGGACTGGGCTGGGGCAAGATGAGGGAAGGGGAGAGGTTGCCATAGCTCAGGCAAGAGATGACACTGGCCATTCTCAAAGTGGGAATATAAAGGAAGGACAGTTAAAAAATATGTATATATGTATATATAAATATACTCTTTGGAGCCCTGGTGGCACAGTGGTTAAGAGCTTAGGCTGCTAACCAGCAGTTCAAATCCACCAGCTGCTCCCTGGAAATCCTATGGGGCAGTTCTATTGTGTCCTCTAGGGTCACTGTGAGTCGAATCAATGGCAATGTGTTTGGTTTGGGCATATACACTCTTTAAGTATGCAAAGAGCATTTGACTTCTTTTAGCAACTGATATGACAATGATATTCATACAGCCGTGCATCACTTAATGTCCATGAAACGTTCTGTGAAATAGGATATTACATGATTTGGACGTTGTGTGAATATGCCTAAATTGTGAGCAATGGCATTTACTACGTTTCCACATTGGTGCTGTTTAATAACATTTTGTTTCACTTCCAAATCGATACTCACCTTTGCCTCTTGCTGCTGCTGTCACTAGCATTGGTTTTGCTGTGTTTGGGAGCCATGATGCACTCCACAGTAATGTTTTTGAAAGGAAATTAAACAGAGAGATAACACTGCAACACTCAAGAGACGCATAGTACACGAGATTGGATGCTGCTGTAGAGAAAGTTCACATTAAAATAACGATAGGAAGTGTGCACACATAAGCCAGTAACATAGGCATTTATTATGACTATGAAGACATACGTATTAATAGGTTATATATGTATTGTACCATTGTACGCATGTCAGAGCGACCATGTTGCAGACAAGAGACTTGAGATACAAGTGCTACATGCAAGAAGCTGTTGTGTTTGCTACGCTGTTGCATTTGCTACATTCAGTTACATCTGATGCGTCACATTCTCCGTTCGAGATTCCTGAACTCTGTTAAAACCTTATGGGACCACAGACGTATGTATATACAGTTGGACATTGCCTGAACAGATATTATGTGGCACGTACTGTAATTTAAAAATCCCAAAGTTTCATTCAGGCTGTAAGAGAATGACCTCAGCTCCTGAGCAAGAATTTATATGAAACTCTGATTTTAATGTCACTCTTGGGTCTTGTAAGTAAGGCCTGTTCTTCACATTCAGGTGTAAGGCTCTCAGGAGATTGGATACAGATGGCCTCAGAAGAGTCAGAGCTCTTATCTTTGGCTTTAATGCTTTCGTTTAGTTTACTCTGACTCTTGGGAAAGACTCTGGGCAAGAGGTTTCTCTGGAGGGTGTTTGTGTGTGTGTGTGTGTGTGTGTGGTGTGTGTGTGTGTGTGGTGTGTATGTGTGAGAGACAGAGAGACAGAATTCCTTCCCTCTTCTCCAGATTTTATCAGGAGCTAAATGTTGTCCAGTTGCTGTTGATCCTAATCTCTGTTAGAAGCTCTTGGGGCTCAATAAACCTGGGCTTGAAAAATGCCACAGCTTCACATTACCAGGGAGGAGCAGGGCAGGTTTCAACAAACGTCTTGGCCTACAGGCAAAGGAACTGATGGCAAAATTGACTATTCAAATAAAGTTCAGGTTTGCCAGCATTTAAACTTTTCCCAGGGTGAATTAACCTGGCAATGATGGTCGTACACCTTGGCAAGAAGAAGGGAATGAAAATCTGAACAGGAAGGGTTCTCCTGTGCTGCACAGGAGGCAGAGGGCAGGTGGTGGGACTGCAGTGAGGGGAAAAGGCGCCTGACTGCAGTAGTAGAAAACAGAAGGAAAGACGGGGGGAAGCAAGCAAGATGGGTGATAAAGGTGTGGAATGGGAAAGGAAATGCTTTTACTTAAAGGAAATTTGGTCTTTTTTCATAGTTAGATCAGGATGTATTTAAAATGTATTTTTAAATGTGTAGAAAATATCCATTATGTTGTCAACACGCCCAATTCTTGTTTTGAGGATTAGGAAATTGTAAAAAATGGCTTGGCTAGGGAGTCTGACCTCCTCTAACTTCACAAGGGGGAAGGAGAATCAAGATCAACAGCCCAAGGCTGAATCCTTTGAGACAGAGGTCAGACATGCCTCCACTCTCCAAACTTTTTACCAGTTCTCACACCAACCGTCCCTCCCTCGGTGCTCTCTACTTCTCTGCTGGGTTTGATAATTGTTGCAATGGCCACACAGAACTCACAGACCATACTCACAATTATGGGGATTGTTAGAGAGGTAACAGGTTACAATTCAGGTTCAGGAACACTCAGGATACAGTTCTTCCATTAGGGCAGCCTCTTCTCAGCTGTGCCCTGAGGCAGGCCTTTTCCTGGCCCCTTGGCCTCTGCACTGCTGGGGCAAGCTTTACAAAGCTCTTTTAGCTCTGCTGATAAGTTCCTGGAGGCACCCTACACTTGGCATGAAGGCTGTCAGCTTTCTCACTGTTTGCAGGGAAGCCCATCACGCTGTCTCCTGCTGGTGTCCTGATTCTGCTGCTTCTATTGCTGCCATTTCTCTGCTGCTGCTTCTCACCACCTCTTGCTGTCTCCAGTGTTACAGTTCTCTCTCTGTCTCCTGGAACTAGGAGGTTCTCAGCACAGGGATCCAAGGTCCAAAAAATATGCTCAACTCCTGGCTCTTCTTTATTGGTGGTCATGAGGCTCCCCTTTCCTGTCTCTGGGATAGCTCAGGTTAGGCCTAGTGGGATAGCAAAACTGACCGATCCCCTTGCTGGTGTTCCATACACCTTATTTGCGTGGTCCTGCCCCAATAATGGTGCCAAGCACTTTATTTACATTATTATCAATCTATCCAATCCTCTTGGTGGGCCATGAACACCTCACTTGAATAGAACCAGTGAATCATTTGGTAGGAGTTACAAAGACTATGGCTAAAAAAAAAAAAAAAAAATTTTTTTTTTTTTTTTTTTTATGGCTAGAAGGGCCATATTAAGTAATTTATTGCACTGCAGAAATGTTTGAATCAGTGTGGATCAAAAATTTTCATTTCTGATGCATCAAAAACAAACAAAAAAACATTGCTGTCAAGTCGATTCCGACTCATAGCGGACCCTATAGGACAGAGTAAAACTGCCCCATAGGGCTTCCAAGACCCTAAATCTTTATAGAAGCAGACTGCCATGTCTTTCTTCCACAAATTATTCATAATAAATAAAGTGGAAACAACCCAAATATCCATTAATGGATGAATGGATAAACAAAATGGTCATATCCATAACGTGGAGTATTTTTAGCCATAAAAGGAATGAAGTACCGATATATGCCACAACACGATGAGCCTTGAAAACATCACCCTAAGTGAAAGAAGTCAGTCACAAAAGACTACATATTGTATGATTCAATGAATATGAAATGTCCAGAATAAGCAAATTCATACAAACAGAAAGCAAATTAGTGATTGCCAAGGGCTGGGAGGAGGATGCCATGAGGGGTGATTGCTAACAGTTACGGAGCTCCTCTTTGTTTGTTTTGTTTGTTAGGTGCCATTGCCATGGTTCTGACTCATAGTGACCCCATGTACAACAGTACGAAACACTGTCAGGTCTTGCATCATCCTCACAACAATTGCTATGCTTCAGCACATCGTTGCAGCCACTGTGTCAGTCCATCTGGTTGAGAGTCTTCCTCTCTATCACTGAAATTCTACTTTACCAAGCATGATGTCCTTCTCCAGGGACTGGTCCCTCCTGATGATGTGTACAAAGCGAGTGAGATAAAGCCTCGCCATCCTTTCTTCTAAGCAGGATTCTGACCGTACTTCTTCCAAGATAGATTTGTTCATTCTTCTGGCAGTCCATGGTATATTCAATGTTCTTCACCAACACCATAATTCAAAGGCATCAATTCTTCTTCAGTCTTCCTTATTCATTGTCCAGTTTTCGCATGCACTTCAGGCAATTGAAAAGACCATGGCTTGGGTCAGGCTCACTTTTGTCCTCCAGATGACATCTTTGGTTTTTAAAACCTTAAAGAGGTCTTTTATAGCACATTTACCTAATGCAATATGTCATTTGATTTCTTGACTGCTGTTTCCATGGACATTAATTATGGATCCAACTAAATGAAATCCTTGACAATTTCAATCTTTTCTCCATTTATAGTGATATTGCTTATTGGTCTAGTTGTGAGGATTTTTGTATTCTTTACGTTGAGGTGTAATCTATATTGAAGGCTGTAGTCTTGATCTTCATCAGTAAGTGCTTCAAGTCCTCTTTGCTTTCTGCTAGCAAGGTTGTGTCATCTGTGTATTGCATGTTATTAATGAGTCTTCCTCCATTCCTGATGCCACGTTCTTCTTCATATAGTTCAGCTTCACGGATTATTTACTCAGCATACAGATTGAATAAGTATGGTGAAATGATACAACCCTGATGCACACCTTTTCTGATTTTAAACCATGCAGTATCCCCTTGTTCTGCTCAAATGACTGCCTCTTGGTCTATTTACAGGTTCCTCATGAGCACAATTAAATGTTCTGGAATTCCCAGTCTTCAAAATGTTATCCATCATTTGTTATGATCCACACAATCGAATGCCTTTGCCTAGTCAATAAAACATAGGTAAACATCTTTCTGGTATTCTCTGCATTCAGCCAAGATCCATCTGACGTGAGCAATGATATCCCTCATTCTATGTCCTCTTCTAAATTCAGCTTAAGTTTCTGGCAGTTCCCTGTTGATGTACTGCTGCAACGGCTTCTGAATTATCTTCAGCAAAATTTTACTCACCTGTGATAGTAATGATATTGTTTGATAATTTCTGCATTCTATTGGGCCACCTTTCTTTGGAAAGAGCACAAATATGGATCTCTTGTAGTTGGTTGGGCAGGTAGCTGTCTTCCAAACTTCTTGGCTTAGACGAGTGAGCACCACCAGTGCAGCATCCATTTGTTGAAACATCTCAATGGGTATTTCATCAATTCCTGGAGCCTTGTTTTTCACCAGTGCCTTCAGTGCTGCTTGGACATCTTCCTTCAATACCATCAGTTCTTGATCATATGCTACCTCCTGAAATGATTGAACATCGATCAGTTCTTTTTCTATAGTGACTGTGTGTACTTCTTCCATCTTCTTATGATGCTTCCTGCCTTGTTCAGTATTTTGCTCATAGAATCCTTCAGTATTGTAACTTGAAGCTTGAATTTTTTCTTCAGCTTGAGAAATGCTAAGGATGTTCTTCCCTGTTGGCTTTCTAACTCCAGGTCTTTGTACATTTCATTGTAATACTTTACTTTGTCTTCTCAAGCTTCTCATTGGAATCTTCTGTTCAGCTCTGTTACTTCTGCATTTCTTCCATTTGCTTTAGCTACTTGAAGTTAAAGAGCAAGTTTCAGAGTCTCTTCTGACACTCATTTTGAGCTTTTCTTTCTTTCCTGTCTTTGGAATGACCTTCTGCTTTCTTCATGTATGATGTCCTTGATGTCATCCCACAACTTGTCTGGTCTTACTTCATCAATGTCCAATGTGTCAAGTCTATTCTTAAGATGGTTTCTAAATTCAGATGTATATAATCAAGGTCATGCTTTGGCTCTGGTAGACTTGCTTTAATTTTCTTCAGCTTCAACTGGAAACTTGCATATGAGCAATTGATGGTCTGTTCCACAGTCGGCCCTTGGCCTTGCTCTGACTGATGATATTGAGCTTCTCTGTCGAGTCTTTCCACAGATGAAGTCAGTTTGATTCTTGTGTATTCCATCTGACTATCTTGTGTATAGAAATTCTGGTGGCGTATAGGTTAAGTGCTATGGCTGCTAACCAAAAGGTTGGCAGTTTGAATCTGCCAGGTGCTCCTTGGAAACTCTATGGGGCAGTTCTACTCTGTTCTATAGGGTCGCCATGAGTCAAAATTGACTCGACAGCAGTGGGTTTTTATCCTATGTATCGTCACCATTTATGTTGTAGAAAAAAGGTATGTGCAATGAATAAATTGTTAGTCTTGTAAAATTCTATGATGCAATCTCTGGAGTCATTTATGTCACTAAGGCCATATTTTCCAACTACTGATCCTTCTTTGTTTCCAACTTACGAATTCCAACCAACAGAAATTATCAGTGCCTCTTGATTGCATGTTTGATCAATTTCAGACTCCAGAAGTTGGTAAAAATCTTCAACTTAGTCATCTTTGGCATTAGTGATTGGTGCATAAATTTGAATAATAGTTGTATTAACTGGTCTTATTGTATGCATATGGATATTATCCTATCACTGACACGATTTTACTTCAGGATAGGTCTTGAAATGTTCTTTTTGACAGTGAATGTGACGCCGTTCATCTTCACTATGTCATTCCTGGCATAGTAAACTATATAATTGTCTGATTCAAGACAGCCAATACCAGTCCTTTTCAGGATATCAATCTTCCATTTCATTTTTGACAACTTCCAATTTTCCTAGATTCATACTTCATACATTCCACATTCTGATTATTAATATTACAGCTCTTTCTCCACATTTTTAGTCGTGCACGGAAAGCTTATGAAGGCCCAGAAAGCTTAACTCAATCCATGTCATTAAGGTCAACTCAACCTTGAGGAGTCGAATTTGAGTGCCTTCCAACCTGAGGGGCTCATCTTTTGGCACTATATCAGACAATGCTCTACTGTTATTCAGAGGTTTTCATTGGCCAATTTTTCAGAAGTAGACCACTTTTTTTTTTTTTTTTTTTTTAGACCACTAGGTCTGTCTTAGGCTGGAAGCGCTACTGAAACCTGTCCATCCTGGGTGACCCTGCTGGTATTTGAAATACCAGTGGCAGAGCTTTCAAAATCACAGCAACACGCAAGCCACCACAGTATGACAAACTGATAGATGAGTTTGTCTTTAGGGTAATGAAAATGCTTTGGAATTAGATAATGGTGATGGTTGCACAACCTTGTGAATATAATAAAATCCATTGATTTGTACACTTTCAAAAAAAAAAACACTTTCAAAGGGTATATGAATTATATTGTTGTTGTTAGTTAGCATTGAGTCCATTCTGACTCACTGGGACCCCATGTGTTACAGAGTAGCGTTGCTCCATAGGGTTCTATGACTGTAATCTTTATGGAAGCAGATCTCCAGGCCTTTCTTCTTGGAGCCGTTGTGTGTGTTCTAATCACTAACCATTAGACTAGCAGCTGATCACAAAGTGCTTTCGCTACCCAGGCTGCTTGTATTAAGATTACATGGTTCAAAGGTCAAAAGGTGTGAAAGGATAAAAAAGAGTGTCTCTATTACAGTCTTCGTCCTCCAGCTACTCAGTTCTCCTCTCCGTGTGTAATCAATGTTACCAGTTCCTTGCATAATTTTCACGGATTTTGTGACAGTCCCAATGTTTTGCACCTTACCTTTTTCACTAGACAACATGTTATTGTTGTTGTTAGGTGCTGTTTAGTTGGTTCTGACTCGTAGTGACACTATGTACAACAGAATGAAACACTGTCCAGTCCTGTTCCATCCTCACAATCATTGTTATGTTTGAGCCCATTGTTGCAGCCACTGTCTTTCTCAAATCAGTATATGTAGATCTAGGCCATTCCTCTGAGCATTTGCGTAAAATCACAGGTGTCACTTGTTAAACTAGTCCACCACTGATTGACATTTGGTTCTTTCCAGTTCTTTACTAATATAAACACAGCTTTAATGGATAATGCCTTTCTTATGTGATTTCGCACATATTTCATACAGATTTTTAGACATGAGATTGCTGGGTCAAGGGCTATGTGCATTTATAATTTTCACAGCTATTTGCAGATCACCACTCTTTGTACTGTGGTGGCTTGTATGCTGGAAGCTATACCACTGGATTTAAAAAAAACCAGGAGGGTCGCCCATGGTGACAGATTTCAGCAGAGTGCCCAGGCTAAGAGAGACTAGGAAAAGGAACCTGGCGATCTGCTTCTAAAAAAAAAAAAAAAGGTCAGTGAAAACCTTATGAATAGCCCTGGAACATTGTCTGATATAGTGCCAAGTGATGAGCTCCTCAGGTTGCAGGGTACTCAAAACACATCTGACCAAAAAAGTACCAAAGGAAGTACCAAAAAAAGATGGAAGGAATATATAAAGTCATTCTACCAAGAAGAAGTGGTTGATGTTCAACTATTTCAGGAGGTAGTATATGATCACGAACTGATGGTATTGGAGGAAAAAGTCCAAGCTGTCCTGAAGGCATTGGTGAAAAGCAAGACTCCAGGAATTGACAGAACACCAATTAAGATGTTTCAACAAACGAATGCAGCACTGGAGGTGCTCACTTGTCTGTGCCAAGAAATTTGGAAGACAGCTACCTGATTAACTGAAATATGGACAAAGAGATCCATACTTCTGCCTGTGCCAAACAAAGGCAATGCAACTGAATGTGGAAATTATCAAACAATATCATTACTACCACAAGTGAGTAAAATTTTTCTGAAGATAACTCAGAAGTGGTTGTAGCAGTACATTGACAGGGAACTGCCGGAAACTCAAGCTGGACTCAGAAGAGGACATAGACTGAGGTATATCATTGCTGATGTCAGGTGGATCTTGGCTGAAAGTAGAGAATAACAGAAAGATGTTTACCTGTGTTTTATTGACTATGCAGTGGCATTCGATTGTGTGGATCATAACAAATGACGGATAACATTTAGAAGAATGAGGATTCCAGAACACTTAATTGAGCTCATGAGGAACCTGTACATAGACCAAGAGGCAGTCATTCGAACAGAATTAGGGGATGTTAAGTGGTTTAAAATCAGGAAAGATGTGCACCAGGGTTGTATCCTTTCACCATACTTATTCAATCTATATGGTGAGTAAATAATCTGAAAAGATGGACTGTATGAAGAAGAACGTGGCATCAGGATTGGAGGAAGGCTCATTAACAACTGCAATATGCAGATAACACAACTTTGCTTGCAGAAAGAGAAAGCACTTACTGATGAAGATCAAAGACCACAGCCTTCAGTGTGGATTACACCTCAAGATAAAGAAAACAAAATCCTCACAACTGGACCAGTAAGCAACATCATGATAAATGGAGAAAAGATTGAAATTGTCAAGGATTTCATTTTAGTTGTATCCACAATTAATGTCCATGGAAACAGCAGTCAAGAAATCAAACGACGTATTGCATTAGGCAAATCTGCTTTAAAAGACCCCTTTAAAGTGCTAAAAAGCAAAAATGTCACTTTGAAGACTAGGGTGAGCCTGAACCAAGCCATGGTTTTTTCAGTTACCTCATATGCATGTGACAGCTGAATCATGAAAAAGGAAGATCAAAGAAAAATTGACGCATTTGAATCTTGGTGTTGACGATGAATATTGGATGTATATGGACTGTCAGAAGAATGCACACATCTGTCTTGGAGGAAGTACAGCCAGAATGCTCTTTAGAATCGAGGATGGCTAGACTTTATCTCACTTCCTTTGGACGTGTCATCAGTAGGGACCAATTGCAGTAAAAGGACATCATGCTTGGTAAAGAAGAATGTTGGCAAAAATGAGGGAAATTCTCAATGAGTTGGACTGACACAGTAGCTGCTATAATGTGGTCAAACACAGCACAAATTGTGAGGATGGTGCAGGACTGGGCACCTTTTTGTTTTGTTACACATAAGGTCGTTGTGAGTCAGAGCCTATTCGATGGCAACTAACAACAACAATTTATCTGTGTCTTTGTCTGTGATACGACTATAAATCTTTTTTCCTAGTTTGTAGTTTTTTATTTCACTTTTGGTATGCTTTCCCATGAGAACATTTTGAAAACACTTTTTTTAGTGAGGTTGAATTGATTGATCTTTTTTCTATGTTTTTTTTTTTGTGTGTGTGTGCGTATGTCTTGTGCTTAGAAACTATTTAAAGCACATGCTTTTCTCATATTTGTTTTAGTTACTAGGTGGTAGTTTTATAGCTTTACTTTCAAAATATAAATCTTTGATCCATGAGATATTTATTTTGGTGTGAGATAACCCAACTCCTTTCTTCCAGCTAGGTTTCCAGTTTATTCCGTCTTTTCCCTACAGATTTGAAATGTCGCCTTCACCATATATTAAAATTCTTGTAATTGGATCTTCTGTGGATTTAATACTATGTTCCATTATCGGTCTATTCAAGTACCAGCATTATACTTTAAAAATTATAGTAATTTAACTGTATTTTAATATTTGTTGGGCTAGTCTGTCCTTATTACTCTTCTTTTTCGGGATTATTTTAAATTCTTGCTTTTTTATTTTCCCATATGAACCAGGATTTAATAATTGTGGGTTTCTGATCCCTATACACTGGTTCCCTGGGTGACTCTTTGGAACATCTCAGTAAGTCATTGATTTAATAGCTTTGTCCTGCCACACCTTCTGCTTTGCTCCCCTGTTTTTTCTATGAAGAAGATGATCACCAGTAATTTATTTCTGATTCTCTCTTGATCCTGAGGCCAAGCCTATAAGCATCTCACCAAATTTGGCACAAGATAGGGGTTTTGACGGTAGTCTGGAAGCCGAGCTTCACTGATTGGTTATTTGCCTTTCTACTCTCAGCACTGTCAGTGTTAGCATTTCCTCCTCCTTGGCTTCCCCTCCTCTTCATTCTCCATGTGATGTCCACAGAGTCTTTGATACTCATCTCTTTAAGAGGTGGAGCTTCATTTCCTTCCCCTTGAGTGTGGGCTGGCCTTAGTGACTCATCTCTAATAAACAGAGTCTGCAGAAGCAATGAAGTGTGGCTTCCCAGATTAAATCACAAAAGGTATTGTGACTTCTTCCTTTATTTCTCTTGACCACTTGCCCTGGGGTAAGCCAGCTGCCACGTGGTGAGGACATTCAAGCAGCCTTGTGAGGAGGTTCATGTGGTGAGCAACTGAGACTTCTTACCAATAGCCATATGACTGAGCCATCTTGGAAGTGGGTCCTCCAACCTTGGGAAATACTTCATATGACTGCAGCCCCAGCCAACACCTTGAGGGCAAACTCATGAGAAACTCTGAGCTAGACCCACCCAGCCAGCCAGTCCCAGGTTCCTAACTCACAGAAACATAATAAATGCTTGTTCTTGTTTTAAACTGTTGAATTTGGGGTGATTTTTTATGCAGAAAGAGTCTCTACTGGTAGAAATTATAATTGAGATAAGCCGCAATAATCTGTACCCTTGTGTCTCTGTCATCACCCTTGGTTTGGTATAAGTGTGTTAGAAGCACAACAGTACCCCACATTTCTAAACAGTGAAAAGCCACCTCATTGATTAGCTAGGAATACAGGTATTTTCCTTAACTTTCCCCTTCCCCAGTTATTCCCTTTAGGAATTGGTATATGGGGCAGGAATCAGTTTTAGTTGTAAAACAGGAACTACTCTCTGCAGCTCTGCAGTCTGCATCAACAAGTATGTTGACTTGTTGCCTTTGTGCTGTTGGCCACAGAGACAGCTAAATTGTACTTCCCTATCCCCTCCCAGCCTGTTCAAACCTACTCTTTGTACTCTTTCTTCCCCAACCCTTAGATGAAATTTAGGGCAGATCCTATGACTTATTTGTCACTCTTACATAAAAAAGTCTCCGGTCACTTCAAGTCCTGCAAACCAGTCTTGTTTTAGTAATTTAAATGTCCAGTTTTGTGTAACAGTCAAAAACCAAAACTCTCAAACCTCATTTAAAATTAAAGCTTCTTCTCTCCTTCCCCAGCTTTGGCCTGCTTTAGGGTGGCCTCCACTAGTTGGAGTAGATAGACATCTTCACCATTTCCTCACCTTGAGATTCAACTGTCTTCCTACAACTTGCTAACAATGATTTCTGGCTCCTCCCAGATCAAAGCAGGGTGGGGAGGAGACAGTAGCCTGGAAAGATACGTAAGCTATGAGAAGACTTCCTTGAATAGTTTTATCTTGAGCTAGCATGGGAATTGTCTGAACTTGGCTGATGTTTACATTGATTCCGTCTCCTGCAGCACGTTCTTGAGAATTTTAGTGATGCCCAATCTCTATAAATGCTGGAGGAGGGATCTCTGAAGATCTCTTGCCTGAAATTCCTTTAACACAGTGAATGCATTTCCTCTAGCTGGTCACAGCAGCTTCTGTCTCCTGACCTCTCCTTGCCCCTGCAGGTGGCCCTCTTGTGAAGATTCTATGACAACCTCAGACCAATTTTCTCTAGACAGGTCCATCTCTGGTCCATGGAAAAACTCACTGACTCAAGAAGCACAGGCAGCTTCCAACATCAACTTTATGGTATCTTGCCTTAAGATGTTCTGAGACATGGGTTCAGCATTAACCACCGTGTCCCATAAGCTCCAGGGGACACAGGTCAAACTCTCCAAGTGGTCCTCTTGATGACCCTCCCACTAGCCTTTAGGCCAGGGAGAGGTACCCTCTTTATTCCCCTCATTAAGGAGAAAGAGTAGGCAATGCCAAGGTACTTCCACACTTTTTCCGAAAAAATTCTCTCTCCAATCTCTAATTTCCTTTTGGTGTCTTCAACCTCTTTTATAGAATTGGAGTGGATGGTCAGCGAAGGGGCACAGAGATGGTTCTTGAATACTTCCTTATGACCACATTTGCTAGTTTGAGACGAATAATAATAACAACTCTTGCTTTCATTTACTTAGCATTTTCTAGCTGGAAGGGTACATTAAATACATTAACACATTTCTTCTTCATTAAAGTCCTATGAGAGGCGTGCCATTATTATCATCTTCATTTAGTTCTGAAGCCTAAGCAGTTTACGCAGCAGTTAAGTGGCAGAGTTCAGATTTGAACCCAGGCTGCCTGGCTTCAGACATCATCAGCTTCATCAGCACCTAATCTGTACCCTTTCCCATCTCACTTTCCTCCTTTGTAGTCTATTAACAAGTCAGTTGAGGGTTGTGTGACAACAGACTTCTCTTAGATATCACAGGAAAATATTTGCAGCCATGGTGGAATCCCTAGTACGTGCCAAGGACTAGGCTTGGCACTTTATGTACCTGATTTTATTTAATACTTACTATCCTGGGAAGTGGCCATTGATGTGTCATTTATAGATTGAAGTATCTTAGAGAGATGAAGTAATTTGCCAAAGCTTACATGACCAGTAAGTTTCAGAGCCTGGATCCAAACCCGTTCTGTCTTACTTCAGAGATCTCCTGATCCTCCTTACCAATACTTCTCCAAGTACCCTTAGGTGCAATCTGGAACTCAGAGGCATTCGCAGCATTGAGTTTGCTCTGTTGACTTCTGGGGCTGAGCATGTAGGTTTCCTGTTGTCCCCCTTCTCTTTCCCCCCGTCTTCTCAAGATCTCAGTTGTGAGTTCTAGTCCCTTGCAACTCAAAATATGGTCCCCAGAGCAGCAGAATGGGTATCACCAAGGAGCTTGTTAGAAATGCAGACCTTTAGGCCCCACCCAGACCTACACAATCAGAATGTGCCTTTTAACGTGATCCCTGGAAGATTCGTATTTACATCCAAATTTGGAACCACTGGTCTATTCACAACCCTGATCTCTCTTATCCAGGAAACGCGGCTCCTACAAATATCCCAGGAATCGTTTTTGTGTAGTTTCTATCATAGTTTTATTTTGTTTTGTCTTACCTCATTCAGTCTAGAGCCCAACTTCCAGATTCGTTTTTAGTAGACAAGGTAGGGCAGAGAAAGTGTTACTGTATCATTAACCCAATCAAGTCTACCAGATTTCCCACTTCCAGCTTAAGAATTAAAGTAGACTTATTTCAAAGGAGCCCTGGAAGCACAGTGGTTAAGTGCTCAACTGCTAACTGAAAAGTTGACAGTTCGAACCCACTAGCTACTCCACAGGAGAAAGATGTGGCAGTCTGCTCTTGTAAAGATTACAGCCTTGGAAACACTATGGGGCAGTTCCACTCTGTCCTTTAGGGACACTATGAATTGGAATGAACTCGACGGCAAAGGGTTTTAGGCTTTCACTTATTTCATGGATCAGTACTAGATTTATGCTATGCATCATGGATCTCCCATTGGCTTTTCCAGCTCAACCAGTTCAAATCTGAACTTCTCAGCTTCCCCCCAAATATACATCTCTTCTTGAATTTCCTTTTTCTTTTGGAACTATCCCTGCTCTCTCCTCAATGTGGGCATTCTTTCTGGCTCCATCTTCCTTCTTATGCTTCACATCCAGTTACTTGTTAAGCTCTGACTATGCTTTTTCTCTGTCTTCTCTTCCATTGCTTGCTTACTTGAACAACAGTATTAGCTTCCAAACTTACTTCTCAGCCTCCACACACACACTCTCCAGCACTTCCTACCAGACTGTGGGAGTTCTCTTCCTGAGGCAGGGCTTACATCTCTCTCTTCTCCAATCTAAAAACCATCAGTGACTCCCCTTGAAGGTTTCTATTTTGGCCTTAAGCTACCTTTCCAAATTTACCAGAAGTATGCCTTCCCTCCTTCAAATACCACAGTCCATTTTCTATACCTCAGATACGACATTTGTCACTATCTTCCTTGGAAGTCTTATTTCTTCTATTAGACAGTAATATCTTTAAATAAAAACTCCATGCCTGGTTCATTTTTTAAAATAAACTTTTTATTTTAGAACAGCTCTAGAGAAAAATTGAGAAGATAGTACAGACAGTTCCCATATACCCTGTACACTTAAAGTTTCCGCTGGAGCCCTGATGGAGCAGTGGTTAAGAGCTGACTGCTAACCAAAAGGGTGGCAGTTCAAATCCACTAGCTGGTCCTTGGAAACCCTACGGGGCAGTTCTACTCTATCCTGTGGGGTCGCTATGAGTTGGAATTGACTTGACAGCAATGGGTTAAGTTTCCCCTATTCCTAACATCTTACATTAGGTTAGTATGGTACATTTGCTGTAATTAATGAACCAATATTGATATATTATTAGTAACTAAAGTCCATACTTTACTCAGGTTTTCTTAATTTTTATCTATTTTCTTTCTTTTCCAGGATCTCATCCAGGATACCACATTACACTTAGTCATCATGTCTCCTTAGAATACTCTTAGCTGTGATAGTTTCTCAGACTTTCCTTGTTTTTAATGCTGCAGGAAGTTTTGAAGAGCACTGATCAGATATTTTGTAGAATGCTCCTCAATTTAAATTTGTCTGATGTTTAACTCATGGATTAGACTGGTGTTATGGATTTTGGGAAGGAAGACCACAGAGGTAAGGTGCCATTCTCATCACATCATATGAAGGTCCACGCTATCAGCGTGACTTATCGCTGTCAATGCTGACCTTGATTAGCTGGCTGAAGTAATGCTTGTTCGGTTTCTCTACTGTAAAGTTACTTTTTTAATCCCTGCTTCCTATACTATATTTGTTGGGAGGATGTCACTACACTCAGCCCACACTAAAAAAAAAAAAAAAAAAAAGGGTTTTTTTTTGGTTGTTGTTGGGAGGATGTCACTATACTCAGCCCACACTAAGGGAGTGGAGAATTATGCTCCACCTCCTTGAGGGTGGAGTATCTACACAAATTATTTGAAATTCTTCTACATGTAACATATGTCTCTTCTTCTCTATCTATTTAATCAGTATGGGCTCATGGATCTAGTTTATTTTAACACCCATTGTTGTATCTCCCACCTTATAGACATTAAATATTTGTAAAGAAAAATAGAACAGGAGGTAGGAATTAAGAAAAGACTTTCATGTCTGTTTAGATAGTCTCATAGTAGCACAAATTAAAATTTTTAACAAGCAGGGGCAATGCTGTGAGGCCTAGCTTTCAACAGTGGGTTATCTAATATAATAACAAAAGCACAAACAGCAAAAAGACAAAATAAATAAATGGGGCCCCATAAAAATGAAAATCTTCTGTTCATCAAAAGACTTTCCCAAGAAAGTGAAAAGACAAGTTACAAACTGGGAGAATATCTTCAGAAACCATATATTCGACAAGAATCTAATAACCAAAATACATATAAAACTTTGACAATTTAACAACAAAAAGACAAATAACTCAATTATACAATGGGCAAAGGTCTTGAATAGACATTTCACCAAAGAGGCCATTCAAATGGCTATCAAACACGTGAAAAGATGCTCAGCATCAGTAACCATCAGAGATGCAAATCAAAACCAGAATGAATCTTAGCTCCCACTAAGATGGCTACCCCCATGTGTTTGTCAGTTTGTCGTACTGTATGGGCTTGTGTGTTGCTATGATGCTGGGAGTTATGCCACTGGTATTCAAATACCAGCAGGTTCACCCATGGCAGACAGGTTTCAGCTGAGCTTCCAAACTAAGACAGACTAGGAAGAGGAACCCGGCAGTCTACTTCTGAAAAGAATTAGCCAGCAAAAACCTTATGAATAGCAGCAGATTGTCTAATACAGTGCCGGAAGATGAGCCCCTCAACTTGGAAGGCACTCAAAATATGACTGTGGAAGAGCTGCCCCCTCAAAATAGAGTCGACCTTAATGACATGGATATAGTCAAGCTTTCAGGACCTTCATTTGCTGACGTGGCATGAATCAAAATGAGAAGAAACTGCTGCAAATATCCATTAATAATTGGAACCTGGAATGTACTAAGCATGAATCTAGGAAAATTGGAAATCACCAAAAATGAAATGGAACACATAAGCATTGATACCCTAGGCATTAGTGAGCTGAAATGGACTGGTATTAGTCATTTTGAATTGGACAATCATATGGCCTGCTATGCCAGGAATGACAACTTGAAGAGGAATGGCATTGCATTCATTGTCGAAAAGAACATTTCAAGATCTATTCTGAAGTACAACTCTGTCAGTGATAGGATAATATCCATATGCCTATAAGGAAGACCAGTTAATATGACTATTATTCAAATTTACGCACCAGCCACTAAAGCCAAAGATGAAGAAATTTAAGATTTTTACCAGCTTCTGCAGTCTGAAATTGATCAAACATGCAATCAGGATGCGCTAATAATTACTGGTGATTGGAATGTAAAAGTTGGAAAAAAAGACGAAGGAGTGGTAGTTGGAAAATATGGCCTCGGGTGAGAGAAAGGATGCCGGAGATCACATGACTGAATTTTGCAATACCAACGACTTCTTCATTGCAAATACCTTTTTTCACCAACATAAATGGCAACTACATACATGAGCCTCACCAGATAGAGTACACAGGAATCAAACTGACTACATCTGTGCAAAGAGGTGATGAAAAAGCTCAATACCATCAGTCAGAACAAGGCCAGGGGCTGACTGTGGATCAGACCATCAATTACTCATATGTGAGTTCAAGTTGAAACTGAAGAAAATTAGAAAAAGTCCATAAAAGCCAAAGTATGGCCTTGACTATATCCCACCTGAATTTAGAGACCATCCTAAGAACAGATTTGAGGCAGTGAATACTAATGACTGAAGACCAGACAAGTTGAGGAATGACATCAAGGACATCACACATGAAGAAAGCAAGAGGTCATTAAAAAGACAGAAGAGAAAGAATAGATCTAAATGGATATCAGAAGAGACTCTGAAACTTGATCTTCAATGTTGAGGAGCAAAAGGGAAAAAATGATGAAGTGTAAGAGCTGAACAGAAGATTTCAAAGAGCAGCTTGAGAAGACAAAGTAAAGTATTATGGTGACATGTTCAAAGACCTGGAGATAGAAAACCAAGAGGGAAGAACACCCTCAGCATTTCTCTAGCTAAAAGAACTGAAGAAAAAATTCAAGCCTCGAGTTACATTACTGAAGGATTCTATGGGAAAAATATTAAATGACACAGGAAGCATCAAAAGAAGATGGAAGGAACACACAGAGTCACTATACTAAAAAAAAATTGGTCGACACTCATCCTTTTCAGGAGGTAACGTATGATCAGGAACCGACGGTACTGAAGGAAGAAGTTAAAGCTGCACTGAAGGCACTGGTGAAAAACAAGGCTCTGGGAATGGACGTAATACCAATTGAGATGTTTCAACAAATGGATGGAGTGCTGGAAGTGCTCACTTATCTATGCCAAGAAATTTGGAAGACAGCTACCTGGCCAACTGACTGGAAGAGATCCATATTTATTGCTATTCCCAAGAATGGTGATCCAAGAGAATGTGGAAATTATCGAACAATATCATTAATATGACACACCAACAAAATTTTGCTGAAGATCATTCAAAAGCAGCTGCAGCAGTAGTATATCGACAGGGAACTGCCAGAAAGTCAAGCCAGATTTAGAAGAGGACGTGGAACCAGGGATATCATTGCTGATGTCAGATGGATCCTGGCTGAAAGCAGAGAATACCAGAAGGATGTTTACCTGTGTTTTATTGACTGTGCTAAGGCATTCAACTATATGGATCAGAACAAATTATGGATAACAATGCAGAGAATGGGAATTCTGGAACACTTAATTGTGCTCATGAGGAATCTATACAGGATCAAGAGGCAGTCGTTCAAACAGAACAAGAGGATACTGCATGGTTTAAAGTCAGGAAATGTGTGCATCAGGGTTGAATCTTTTCACCATACCTATTCAATCTGTATGTGAGCAAATAATCCAACAAGCTGGATTGAAGAAGAACGGGGCATCAGGATTGGAGGAAGACTCATTAATAAACTGTGTTATGCAGATGACACAACATTGCTTGCTGAAAGTAAAGAGGACTTGAAGCACTTACCGATGATGATCAAAGACCACAGCCTTCAGTATGGATTACACTTCAACATTAAAGAAAACAAAAATCCTGACAACTGGACCAATAAGCAACATCATGATAAATAGAGAAAAGATTGAAGTTGTTAAGGATTTCATTTTACTTAGATCCACAGTCAACACCCATGAAAGCAGCAGTCAAGAAATCAAAAGATACATTGCATTGGGCAAATCGGATGCAAAAGATCTCTTTTAAGTGTTGAAAAGCAAAGCTGTCACCTTGAGGACTAAGGTGAGCCTGACCCAACCTATGGCATATTCAATCGCCTCATATGCATTCAAAAGCTGGACAATGAATAAGGAAGACCAAAGAAGAACGGACCCCTTTGAATTGAGGAGTTGGTGAAGAACATTGAGTACACCATAGGCTGCAAAAAGAATGAACAAATCTGTCTTGGAAGAAGCACAACCAGAATGCTCCTTAGAAGCAAGGATGGTGAGACTATGTCTCACATGCTTTGGACATGCTATCAGAAGAGATCAGTCCCTGGAGAAGGACATCATGCTTGGTAAAGTAGAGGGTCAGCAAAAAAGAGGAAGACCCTCAACGTGATGGACTGACACAGTGGCTGCAACGATGGGCACAAGCACAGCAACAATTGTGAGGCTGGCACAGGACCGGGCAGCATTTCATTCTGTTGTGCATAGGGTTGCTATGAGTTGGAACTGACTCAAAGACACCTAACAACAACAGGATGGCTAAGATAAAAATAAAACGAACCAAAAGAGAAAGTAACAAATTTTAGCAAGGATGTGGGGAAATTCGAACACTTATTCATTGCTAGTGGGAATGCAAAGTGGTACAGCCATCGTGGAAAACAGCATGGTGGTTTCTCAAAAAACTAAAAATAGAACTACAATATGACCCAGGAATTTCACTCCTAGGTATATACCCAAAAGACTTGAAAGCTGAGACTCAAAAAGAGACTTGTATACCTATGTCCATTGCAGTAGTATTCACTACAGCCAAAAGGTGTAGAAAAAACCCAAATGCCCATCAACAGATAAACAACAGATAAACAAAATATGGTACCGACATACAATGGAATACTACTCAGCCAGTAGGAGAAATGAAGTTTTGGTGCTACTATATGGATGCTAGTGCATGGATGGAGCTTGAAGACAGTATGCTGAGTGAAATAAGCCAATCACAAAAGGACTAACACTGTATGACCTTACTTACATAAAAAGACAAGAAAAGGCAAATATATAGGGACCAAAGTTTATCAGTGGTTACCAGGGGCAGGAGGGAGGGGGAAAGGAGGTTAATGGTGCTGAAAAAAATCTCATTGATTGCATAGCTGATTATTGTAATTGCTGTCAGTAAGTTGTACACCTGTTAAAAGCTGAATTAGCAAAGGCTGTGTGATAAATATATTTACCACAATGACAAAAATGAATAAATAAATAAAAAGAGTAGCTGCTGAGGGTGCTTATGTACAACCAAACACTTCATGGGATTTGGTTCTTTGGTTTGGAGGTTTAGGGTCATGGTTTCATGGGGCATCCTGGTTCATCGGCCTAATAATGTGCATAGTGCTTCTTTTCTACCTCCTAGTTCATTGTGAAGTGTTTGGGGTTGTAAAAGCTTACAGGTGGCCATCCAAGGCAGAACTGGTCTACTCACCTAGAGCAACAGAAGAAGGAGAGTCAGGAATAGGAGGAAGAAATGGAATGTGTGGCTAATTGCCTCCATGAACAAATTCCCCCTTTACCATGAGACCAGAAGAACTGGACAGTGCCTGGCTACCATTAACTGAACATTTTGATCAAAGATTCCATAGAAGAATCCTGATCAAAAGGGGGAAAATGTAGAACGGAATTTCAAATTCTCATGAACTCTTGGCTTTCTGGAGCCATAGAGGCTTGATGAACCCTTGAAACTACTGGCTTGAGATAAACTTTAAAACTTAAACCAGAAATATCCCCTGAAGTCACCTTAATATTGAACAACAATTTAGCTTAACTAGTAAAAAAGTCCTGCCTTGAGCGTTATGTTCTTTTATGAACTATCCATACGGGATTAAATTGACAATAGCAATTTGAAAGGTTAGACAGGAACCTCAGGGGGCAATGAGTTTATGTTAATGAGGGAGGAACAACTAAGAAAAGGAAGGTGAGAATGGTTGTACAACTCGAAGGATGTAAGCAATGTTACTAAATTGTACATGTAGAAACTGTTTAATTGGTGTATGTTTTGCTGTGTATATCCTCAACAATAACAACAAAATAAACAAAATTCAGAAAAAAATTTAAACAATTACAGGAAAATAACTGCATTTAATAAGTGAATTTCCATGTAAAGAAAACTCATAACTCTGCACACATTTGAAAATCCTTATAATTTTGACTGAAAGAAAAGTAGAAAATGAGGGCTTCCATGACCTCCTCTCCCAGGCTGCATTGTAACAGGTGATGGGATCACAGCTGAAAACTTTCTGGGTGACCATGGGTATTCCTTTTGAATACTTCCCATGCCCTTGTCATTGTTGTTAGGTGCCATCAATTCGGTTCTGACCCATAGTGGCCCTGTGTACCACAGAATGAAACACTGCTCAGTCCTGCACCATGCTCACAATCATTGTCATGCTTGAGCCCATTGTTGCAGCCACTGTGTCAATCTATCTCGTTGAGGGTCTTCCTCTTGAAGGACTACACAGTCATTATACCAAAAAGAATTGGTTGACATTCAACCATTTCAAGAGGTAGTGTATGATCAGGAACCTATGGTACTGAAGGAAGAAGTTCAAGCTGCACTGAAGGCATTGGCAAAAAAACAAGGATCCAGGAATTGATGGAATATTGACTGAGATGTTTCAACAAACGGATGCAGAGCTGGAAGTGCTCACTCGTCTATGCCAAGAAATTTGGAAGACAGCTACCTGGCCAACTGACTGGAAGAGATCCATATTTATGCCTATTCCCAAGAAAGGTGATGCAACTGAATGTGGAAGTTACTGAACAATGTCATTAAAATCACATGCAAGCAAAATTTTGCTGAAGATCATTCAAAAGTGGCTGCAGCAGTATATTGACAGGGAACTGCCAGAAATTCGGGCCAGATTCAGAAGAGGATGTGGAACCAGGGATATCATTGCTGATGTCAGATGGATCCTGGCTGAAAGCAGAGAATACCGGAAGGATGTTTTATGTGTTTTATTGTCTATGCAAAGGCATTTGACTGTGTGGATCACAACAAATTATGGATAACAATGCAAAGAATGGGAATTCCAGAACACTTAACTGTGCTCATGAGAAACCTGTATATAGATCAAGAGGCAGTCATTCGGACAGAAGGGGATGCTGCGTGGTTTAAAGTCAGGAAAGGTGTGTGTCAGGGTGGTATCCTTTCACCATACTTATTCAACCTGTATGCTGAGCAAATAATCCAAGAAGATGGACTATATGAAGAAGAACAGGGCATCAGGATTGGAGGAAGACTTATTAATAACCTGCGTTATGCAGATGACACAAGTTTGCTTGCTGAAAGTGAAGAAGACTTGAAGCGCTTACTGATGAAGATCAAAGACCACAGTCTTCAATATAGATTACACCTCCCATGTCCTTAGCGACATAATTTTCCTTAAATATGCTCAGGCCTTTCTCTTTTTCAGTTGTGATTTATCAGGGTGTGAGAGAAAAAGAGAACCTGAAGCAAAATCTCTTTAATTAACCCACATTTTACTTTAACTGCTAATCCTTTCTTCATTAAAAACCTAACTAATGGTGAGTAATGTCACCAAGATAACAGGGTAAGAAGCTCCACTTGCCTGTCCCTCAAAGAAACATTAAAAAACAAGAGGAACTGTTACAACTAACCTTGTCAGAACTCTAGTAAGCAGCCAGAGGTTCTCAGTAACCAAGTGAATACCAAATCAAGAAAGAGGCAATTAAGAAAATGGGAGCAAAGCTTTGTGGCTTATTGTTGCTGGGCTGTGCCCTGCCCCTGACTGAAGTGGCTTCCCTGGTTTCCAGTTTGGGACATTGGTCTTGGATTCTCAAAGGAGCAGACCACACACTATGCAAAATGACTGTATTTGTCTGTTTGAGCCTGTCGAATGATGCAAAGTGCACATCTCTGTTTTGTCTATCTCGGAGGTAGCTCAGGGAGTACAGCAAGAGCTGTACATAAAGGCCTGTAGCTGCCTGGTGCAAGTGAGGGCAACTGAGACACACAACGGAAGGCTTAGGTATAAGGTCAAGAAACCAGGAAGAGACTTTCGGCCAACATGGAGCCACAGACAGAAGCACCGTGTTGGCCCTCCACAGCAAAGACCTGAAAAACTAGTAAAACGGAGACAAATGTCAATCCTGCAACCTGAAGTGCCAAATGAAGAGATAGAGAACTCAGCTAAGCACCAAATGGAATAAGAAACTGACAGAGGACGGAGAGCGAGGAGAGGTAAGTGCGGAGGGCCCCATCAGCTAACGCAGCACGGATCCGCCATCTTCGACTCCTGTTGGGGATCAGCAGATAGGGAGCACAGGAAAGCAGCTTTGTGGAGCTCCCAGCAGGAGACAGAGCACCTGGTAACCAGCAATACATGCTCTCCCATCCCCCGTTCTCTCCATGCTGCTCTACCTTCCAGCTTCCTGGCTGGCTGCAGTGGCTCGGCTAGCCAGGAAGTGCAGCGTCTGTGCCACTTGGATTCGCCCCACCACATTGGGTTTCAGTGGATGGGGAGTGCGGGAAAGCAGCTTCACAAAGTTCCTAGCAGGAGAGGAGCAGCCAGTAACGAGTGATATACACTTTCCTAACGCCCTTCTTCCTCCACCCTCCCTTGGCCTCCTCTGCCTCCTCCCAGCCAAAGTCCCTTGGCTGGGAGGCAACTGCTTTGGCCTCAGGCTGCTTGGATTTGCCCTCCACACACTGGCTGGGCCCCTGAGCTGGTATTGCTTCTTTCTGTCTCTTTTGGTTTCTTCTGTGCCTCCCACAACTTCCCCTCCTTTCTCTGGAACACCTGGCTCTGTGTGCCATCTTTGCTTCTTCTTGAAAGGCTGTAAAGCCACGCTCAACTGGGAACCACTCCCCTGGCCTGTGACACCATGCTGGTGGGATCCCTGGGGCTTTTTCCCCCCTTGTTTTGCTTTGTTCTGTTTGTTTCCTTTTTCTTTTCACATTTTGGGACCCCCTTCTAGCTGGGCTGCACTGCACGGCTTAGGAGCCACTCCCCCAATCTGCACAGCTGCGTAGGTGGGATCCTTGGGGGCATTTCTTTCTTTCTTTCTTTTCTTTTCTTTCTCTTTTTCCCTTTCTGTCTGTCTTCATTTCTCAGTTCTCATCTCTCCAAACCCTGGTGGCGTAGTGGTTAATTGCTATAGCTGCTAACCAAAAGGTCGGCAGTTCAAGTCCACTAGGTTCTCCTTGGAAACTCTATGGGGCAGTTCTATTCTGTCCTATAGGGTCGCTATGAGTCAAAATCGACTCGGCAGCAGTGGTTTTGGGTTATGTGATATCTATTCCCCCTCTACCCTGACTACACTGCGCAGCCTGGGACCACTTTCCCAGTCTTAACAGCCCTACTTGTGGGACTCCGGGACTCCTGGGGGGTTTTCTTTTCCAAAATTTTTATCTAGTTATTTTTTTCTTTCTTTTTCCCTTTTTCTTTTTGCTTTATGCTTTCCTCCATTTCTCAGTTTTGCATATCTCCACTCCAACAGCATGCTCCCTTAGCACCCTTTTTTTGTTTTCTCTTTCTTTGCTTACTTGTTTGTTTTTGGATCTGGTTTTTCTCTCCTGTCTCTCTTCTATCCCGCAACCCTATTAGCTGCAGGCATCACAATCTCCCCCCTCTTTCCTGCCTACCTGCACTGTGCACTGAACATCATACACCTGAGAAGCACAGGCATGGCCTACTGGAACCTCCCCAGCACTGATTCCTGGTCCGCCCTGGGAGTCCTAGTACGTGCCGCAAACAACCCATCCCAGCCCCTCTCCTTCAGCTGGACCTGCCCTGCTGCACCATAGCTGAATGACTGGCCCTGCCCATTGGACAAGGAGGTAAAAATATTGTGGCTACAGACGAGCAAACAACAAAGGACACACAGCCCACCTGCTCTGACAGAACCAAATAAAACAAAAAAGCAGGACAAAACAAACAAATCTACAATCAAGAAATGAAAAAATAACAACTGAATGTCCTGAAGACAGCAGACAACAGCAAAACATAAAAAAATAGGACAGGATGGGTTGAGTAGGCATCTAAAATAAAACACCAGATGACTTTCCAGTAGAAGAAAAGGCACTAGAACTACCTGACAGGGAATTAAAACCTCTAATATTCAGAGAAATCCAAGAGTTGAAGCAAAAAGCAGATAAAAATTACAAAAAAAAAAAAAAAAGAAATTTTTGGAAAAGGCTGACAAATTCATGGAAAATACAAACAAACAAACAAAAAATGGAGCAATTCAGGAAAGTAATACAGGAACAAAATACCAAGATAAATTCACAACTAGAAATAATACAAAAACAACAATTAGAAACCCAAAAGATAAACAACAAGATTTCAGAAATGGACAGTGTCATAGAAGGGCCAAGGAGCAGGTTTGAAATGTTGGGAGACAGAATCAGTGAAATTGAAGACAAACACTTGAATACAATGCTGTTTGAGGAAAAATCAGAAAAAAGAACAAAGAAAAATGAAGAAACCCTGAGAATTATGTGGGATAAAATCAAAAGCAAAAATTTGCAAGTGATCAGAGTTCCAGAACAGAGAGAGAAAATGGAAAACACAGAGAGGATCATTGAATAATTGCTGACAGAAAATTTCCCTAATATCATGAATGATGAAAATCTGATCATCCAAGAAGCTTAACAAACCCCATATAGGATAGACCCCAAAAGAAAAACACCAAGGCATATCATAATCACACTCGCTAAAATGAAAGACAAAGAAAAAATCCTGAGAGCAGCTCGAGAAAAACAAAAAGTCACATATGGAGGGGAAATAATAAGACTAAGCTCTGATTATTTTGCAGAAACCATGCAGGCAAGAAGGCAATGGGATGCCATACATAAAACCTTGAAAGAAAAAAATTGCCAACCAAGAATAATATATCCTGCAAAACTTTTGTTCAAATGTGATGGTGAAATTAGGACATTTCCAGATAAACAGAAATTAAGGGAATATGTAAAAACCAAACCAAATTTACAAGAATTATTAAAGGGGGTCCTTTGGTTTGAGAACAAACAACATCAGGCCACAGCCTGAATCTAGGGCACAAGATTGTACCAGCCAGATACCAACCTAGGAAATGAACTCTCAAAACCAAAACAGTTGCAATGGGGAGCCAGAGAGGCTAATCTGTAAATGACAACAATGTCAGAACAATAAAAGAGGGAATAAACAGTATAGGTATAGAACTCTCTAATGGAGAGGAAGGCAAGGCAATACCAAGTAATAATAGACTGGTTCAAACCTAGGAAGATAAAGGTCAATTTTTAAGGTAACCACAAAGAAAGTTAAATATCCTATTCATCAAAATAAAGAAGAATAATAAGGTCTCAATAAAAACAAAATCTACAAAAACAAATGAAAAAGAAATCCACAAACAAAAGGTACTCAGCACAGGACATTATGCTGAGTGACATAAGTCAATCACAAAAGGATAAATAGTGTATGAGACCACACTGTAAAAACTCATGAAAAGGTTTACATACAAAAAGAAACAATATTTATGGTTACCAGGGAAGGGGGGTGGGGATGGAAAAACACTTAATAGACAAAAGATAAGCAGTAACTTTGATGAAAAGTAAGACAGTACACAATACTGCGGAAGCCAGCACAACCTGTACAAGGCAAGGCCATGGTAGCTCCATAGACACATCCATACTCCCTGAGGAACTGAATTGCTGGGCTGAGAGCTGTGGGGAGCATGGTCTCAGGGAATACCTAGCTCAACTGGCATGAGAGTTTATAAAGAAAATGCTCTACATTTTACTTTGTTGAGTAGCGTCTGGGGTCTTAAAAGCCCGTGAGTGGTCATCTAGGATACTCCACTAGTCTCACCCCTTTGGGTGCAAGGAAGAATGAAGAAAACTAAATATACAAGGGAAAGATTAGTCCAAAGGACTAATGGAACACATCTACCACAGTCTGCACCAGACTGCGTCCAGTACAACGAGAGGGTGCCTGGCTGCTACCACTGACTGCTCTGACAGGGATCACAATAGAGGGTCCTGGACAGAGCTGGAGAAAAATGTAGAACAAAATTCTAACTCAGAAAGAAAGACCAGACTTACTGGCCTGACAGAAACTGGAGAAACCCTGAGAGTATGGACCCCGGATACACTTCCAGCTCAGTAATGAGGCCGCTCCTGAGGTTCACCCTTCAGCCAAAGATTGAACAGGCCCATGGAACAAAACAAGACTAAAAGGTGCACCAGCCCTGAGGCAGGGACTGGAAGGCAAGAGAGAAGAGGAAAAGCTGGTAATAGGGAACCCAAGGTTGAGAAGGGAGAGTGTTGACATGTCTTGGGTTTGTTAACCAATGTCATACAACAATGTGCATACTAATTGTTTGATAAGAAACTAGTTCTGTAAACCTTCATCTAAACTTCAATTTAAAAAAAAAAGAAACCAGGAAGAGATTCTTTGGGAAGGTGAGGCATTCAGAAGTGCTCATTTAGAAAGCCATATGCCAAGGACAAGGCATATGTTCAGAAAAGATCTGAGGAATTCCTAAACTTTCACCTGGGGCTGATCTCTAGGTCCAGTGTTAAGCTGGCTAAGTTTTGAAGGAGTGGGCCAGCACAGAGCTAATCTGCAAAGACTGAGGTTTTTTATTTTTTCCCTATTTTTCTGGGTTTTTTTTGTTTGTTTTTCTTTCTTTTCCTCTTGGTATTTGATGTAATCTCTTTCAGAACAATAGTTGAACACAAGCTAAAGAAACAGAGGCTTCAGGTAACACATACACTAAGTAATCCAGTCTTTGCAAAAACAGTCTGGCAAAGTCACTAAATCAACATACTACAACAGCCTTCAACAGAATGGAAGGAAGGGAGGGATGGAGGAAGGGAAAGAAGAAGGAGGAGGGAAGGAAAGAAAGAGAGGAAGGGAGGGAAAGAAGGAAGAAAGGAGGGAATAAAGGAAGGAAAGAAGAAAGAAAGAAAAGGAAAAAAGGAAGCAAGAAAGCAATCAAACCCTGAGGAATGGGGAGGATCTAGTTTCAGAGTTACTACATTATATTACTGAAATGTCCTGTTTTCATCAAAAAATAAGGCATACAGAGAGGTAGAGAAATATGTTCCATTCAATAGAACAAGTTAAAGCAATGGAAGCCATTCTGGAGAAAGCCAAGGCATTGGACACACTAGTTAAAGATGTTAAAAAATTTGTCTTAAATATGCTCAAAGAGCTAAAGAAAACGTGGATAAAGAACTAAAGGAAATCGGAAGAACAATCTATAAACAAAATAAGAATATCAATAATAATAATAAAAAAAAACAAACCCAATGCTGTCGAGTCAGAGTAGAACTCCCACATAGAGTTTCCAAGGAACACCAATCAAAAAAAAAAAAAAAAAAAAACTTAAAAATTATAAAAAGAAAACAAATTCTGAAGCTGAAAAGTACAATAACTGAAATAAAAAATTCACTGCAGCAGATGGGTTCAACTGCAGATTTGAGCTGGATGAAGAAGCAATCAGCAAACTTGAAGGTAGGACAATTGAAATGATCTGGTCTGAGGAACAGAAAGGAGAATAAGGAAAAATGAACAGAACCTAAGGGACCTGTGGGACACCATCAAGCAGACCAACATATGCACTATAGGAGTCTCAGAAAAAGAAGGGAGAGAGAAAGGGGTTGTTATGGATTGAATCGTGTCCCCCAAAAATATGTATTATAAATTCTAACCTCTATGCCTGTAGTTATAATCCCATTTGGGAATGGGTTTTCTTTATTATGTTAATGAATCAGGATTAGGGTAGGGTTTATCTTGCGTCAATCTCTTTTCAGATACAAAAGAGATTAAACAAGTGAGAGAAGCAGAGCTATGGGAAGAGAGATGCCAAGCCACATGAAGATCGCCCAGAAGCAGAAGCAAAAGAGACAAGGACATTCCTCCAGAGCAAACAGAGAGAAAAAGCCTGAACTTCTAGCTTCCTAAACTATGAGGAAATAAATTTCTGTTTGTTGAAGCCATCCATTTGTCATATTTCTGTTACAGCAGCACTATTAACCAAGACGGGCAGAAAGAATTTTGAAGAAATAATGGTAGAAAACCTCTTAAATTTGACAAAAGAAATGAATCTATACATCCAAGAAGCTCGATGAACTCTAAGTAGGATGAATCCAAATAGATCCACACCAAAATAAATTATAATCATACTCTGTAAAACCAAAGATAACGAATCTTGAAAGCAGCAAAATCATCAAATACAAGGGACTCCTGCATAAGATTAAAAGTTAATTTCTTCTCAGAAACCATGGAGGCCAGAAGGTAGTAGGATGACATATCTAAAATGCTGATAGAGAAAAAAAATGTCAACCAAGAATTTTTTTACCCAACAAAACTGTCTATCAAAAATGAAGGTAAATAAAAAGACCAGACTAAATGGCCTGACTGAGACTGGAAGGACCCTGGCAGTCATGTTCCCCAAACCCTCTATTGGCCCAGGACAGGAACCATTCCTGAAGCCAACTCGTCAGACATGGATTGGACTGGACAATGGGTTGGAGAGGGATGATGATGAGGAGTGAGCTACTTGCATTAGGTGGACACTTGAGACTATGTTGGCATCTCCTGTCTGGTGGGGAGAAAGGGAGTTAGAAGCTGGCAAAATGGTCATGAAAAGAGAGGCTGGAAGGAGGGACTGGGCAGTCTTACTGGGGGGAGAACAATTGGGAGTATGTAGTAAGGTGTATATAAGTTTTTATGTGAGAGACTGACTTGATTTGTAAACTTTCACTTAAAGCACAATAAAAATTATTAAAAAAAAAAAAAAAAAGAAGGGAAAATGAAGATGGTCTCAGGTAAACAAAAGCTAGAGGAGTTCATGATGACTAGACTTGCCTTACAAGAAATGATAAAGAGAGTCCTTCAGGTTGGAATGAAAGGACATTAGACAATAACCTGTATAAAGAAATAAAGATCTCCAGTAAAGGTAATCTCATGGGAAAACATAAGGGCCAGCTTCACTGTATTTTTGATTTGTAACTATACTTGTTACGTCATACAGGATATAATGCATAAAAAATAATTATAAATTTATGTTACTGGGCACACAGTGTTTAAATCTGTAATTTGTGATAACAACAACATGCGGGGGGGATGTAGCTGTATAGAACAGAATTTTTGTGTACTATTGAAGCTTGGTAAAGCACAGTGTCAACAAAAAAGAGGAATACCCTCAACAAGATGGATTGACACAGTGGCTTCAACAATGGGCTCAAGCGTAACAATGACTGTGGGCATGGCCCAGGACCGGGCAGTGTTTCGTTCTGTTGTACACAGGGTCGCTATGAGCTGGAACCGACTCCACGGCATCTAACAACAACAACAACAACAACAACAACAACGTTGAAGTTCAATTGGTATTAATTAAAACTAAAAAAAATATAAATACAAGACGTTAAGTATAATTCCCATGGTAACCACGATGAACATATCTTAAAAATTTACACAAAAGATAAGAACCAAAATGGTTCACTACAAAAAAATCAACTAAACACAAAAGAAGGCAGAATGGGAAGAAATTACAGAAAAAATATGTAAGACACACAGGAAACAAATAGCAAAATGGCAGAAATAAATCCTTCCTTGTCAATAATTACCGTACATGCGATGAATATCGTTCAGCGATAAAGAGAAATGAGGCTCTGATACATGCTACAACATAGAATAACCTAGAAAACATTGTGCTAAGTGAAATAAGTCAGATACGAAAAGGCAAATATTGTATGATCTCACTTAAATTAAGTATCCAGAATAGGCAAATACATAGAGACTGAAGTAGACTGGATGGTTATGAGGAGCTGGGACCGAGGGGAATGGATACTGAGTTTCTCTTTTAGGTTACAAAAAAGGTTTCGAGGTGGATGGTTGAGGTGTTTGCACAATATTGTGGATGTAATTAGTATCACTGAATTGTACACTTAAAAATGCTAAACTCTGTGTTATATATATTTTACCACAATAAATTTTTTTTTTAAAGGACTGCACTCCTTTCAAGACTGATTTGTTTTTTCTTCTGGCAGTCCATTGTATATTCAATATTCTTTGACAACTCCGTAATTCAAAGGCATCGATTCTTCTTTGGTTTTCCTTATTCATTGTCCAGCTTTCAAATGCATATAAGGAAATTGAAAACATCATGGCTTGGGTGAGGCTCACTTTAGTCCTCAAAGTGACATCTTTGCTTTCTAATGCTTTAAAGAGGTCTTTTGTAGCAGATTTGCCTAACGCGATATGTCATTGGATTTCTTGACTGCTGCTTCCATGGATGTTGATTGTGGGTCCAAGAGAAATGAAATCCTTAAAAACTTCAATCTTTTCTCCGTTTATCATGATGTTCCTTATTGGTCCAGTTGTGAGAATTTGTTTTCTTTATGTCGAGGTGTAATCTTTCATCTTCATTAGTAAGTGCTTCAAGTCTCCTTTACTTTTAGTAAGCAAGGTTGCGTCATCTGCATATCACAGGTTGTTAAAGAGTCTTCCTCCAATCCTGATGCTGCATTCTTCTTCATGCAGTCCAGATTCTTGGATTATTTGCTCAGCATATAGATTGAATAAGTATGGTGAAAGGATACAACCCTGACACACACCTTTCCTGATTTTAAACCATGCAGTATCCCCTATGGGCCAAATATTGAACAATGCAGGAAGCATCAAAAGAAGATGGAAGGGATGCACAAAGTCACTGTACCAAAAATAATTGGTTGGTGTTTAACCATTTCAGGAGGTAGCATATGATCAAGAACTGATGGTATTGAAGAAAGAAGTCCAAAATACACTGAAGGCATTGGTGAAAAGCAGGGCTCCAGGAGTTGGCAGAATCCCAATTTAGATGTTTCAACGAACGAATGCAGTGCTGGAGGTGCTCTTGGTCTATGCCAAGAAATTTGGAAGACAGCTACCTGGCCAACTGACTGGAAGAGGTCCATATTTGTGCCCATTTCAAAGAAAGGTGCTCCAACAGAATGCAGAAATTATCAAACGATATCGTTAATATCACACACAAGTAAAATATTGCTGAAGATAATTCAGAAGTGGTTGCAGCAGTATGTTGAGAGGGAATGGCCAGAAATTCAAGTTGTATTCAGAAGATGGAGTGGAATGAGGGCTATCATTGTTGATGTCACATGGATCTTGGCTGAAAGCAGAGTAGACCAGAAAGATGTTTACCTGTGTTGTCTATGCAAAGGCATTCGGCTGTGGGGTCATAACAAATTATAGACAACATTGAGAAGAATGGAAATTCCAGAACACTTAATTGTGCTCATGAGGAACCTGTACATAGACCAAGAGGCAATCCTTCAAACAGAACAAGGGGAAATTCCCTAGTGTAAAACCCTGTTTACAACCATTAGAGCCTTAGCATTGGTTGCGATGTTTCCACTGGTTTGTGTGTTTACTTATATACAGTCTGCTCCCCACCCACACTGTAAGCAGAGTGGGCTAGGGTATTGTCTTGCTTGTACTCAAATAGTGTTGATAAAAAAGAAAAATGTGTAGAATACATAATGATTTGTTTGATTACATGAAGAAGGTAGGCACCTCTGGTGGTAGTCTAAAGAGTCCTGGGGAGAAGGAAGTAACTCAAGATAAGATTCTGCTTATCTGAGACCTCAGTGACCTGGGTAAGGGGTTAAAAAAGATCCCTGAAATAAGCAGTTGGAGAAAGTCATGGTGGGTGAGTACAACCCAGGCAACTAGGTGGTCCGAGCCAGAGTAGGGGGTCCAGGCGCAGGACGAAGTAGGTTCTGACCCTGGTGTTAAGCTCAGGGACAAGGCTCCGTTCATTAGAAGAACTAATGAGAGCAAGGCAGGAGTCCACTACTCAGCCACAGAAGAATCAGAACTTGAGGCTGGGGTGACCAGACTCGGAAAAGTCCAATTGGTGGACAGGGGCATGAGGTCTGAGTGGGAGCAGGCAATGAGCTCTTCATGTCTGGCAGAGTTGGTCCAGAACCTGAGCTGGTGGTAAGTAGCCTTAGAATTACGATTACACAGCACTGGAACAAGCAACCAGGCAGGACACTATAGCAAGTGTGACAAAAAAAAAAATTTTTCATGATTTTTTTTTATAGTTAATTTATTTTTGTTGTTGAGAATATACACAACAGAATATATGCCAATTCAATAATTTCTACATGTACAATTCAGTGACATTGATTACATTCTTAAAGTTGTACAATCATTGTCACCCTCCTTTTCTGAGTTGTTCCTCCTGCATTAACATAAACTCACTGCCCCCTAAGGTTTGTATCTAATCTTTTGAGTTGCTGTTGTCAATTTAATTCCATATAGATGGAATTATATTCTTAAAAGAACATAATGCCCAAGGCAGATATTTTTTACTAGTTAAGCTAAACTATTATTTGGTTTTAAGAAGACTTCAGGGGATATTTTTGGTTTAAGGTTTAAAGATTATTTCAGGCCAATAGTTTCCGGGGCTCAGCCACCCACCATGGCTCCAGAAAGTCTAGAGTCCATGAGAATTTGAAATTCTGTTCTTCATTTCCCCCTTTTTATCAGGAGTCTTTTATAGAATCTTTGATCCAAATGTTCCGTAGTGGTAGCCAGGCACCACCCAGTTCTTCTGGTCTCATGGTAAAGGGGGCAGTTGTTCATGGAGCCAATTAGCCACACGTTCCATTTCTTCCTTCTGTTCCTGACTCTCCTTCTTCCACTGTTGTTCCAGATGAATAGCGACCATTTGTTGTACGTTGAAAGGCCACTTGGGAGGTTTTAAAACCCCAGGTGCTACGAAACAAACTAGGAGGTAGAACAGAAGCACTAAACACAATATTAGGCCAAATAACTGTGATATCTCATGAAACCATGACCCTAAGCCTCCAAACCGAGGAACCAAATCCCATGAGGTGTTTCGTTGTACAAAAGTGGCCTCAGCAGCTACTCTTTTTATTTATTTATTTATTTATGTCATGGTTGTAAATATATCACACAACTTTTGCCAATTCTACTTTTTACAGGTGTACTACTTATTGACAACAGTTACATTAATCAGCTATGCAACCCTACCCTTAATCAATGAGACTTTTTTTCACCACTGTAAACCGGAAGTCAGTACACCGTAAACACTAAGCCCCCTTTCCTCCTCCCTCCTGCCCCTGGTAGCCACTATATACATTTGCCTTTTCTTGTCTTTTTATATAAGTGAAGTCATATAATACTTGTCCTCTTGTGATTGGCTTATTTCACTCAGCATAATGTCTTCAAGCTCCATTCATACTATAGCATTTATCAAGACTTCATTTCTCTTACTGGCTGAGTAGTGTTCCACTGTGTGTATGTGCCTCATTTTGTTTATCCATTCATCTGTTGATGGGCATTTAGGTTGTTTCCTCCTTTTGGCTACTGTGAATAGTCCACAATGAACACTGGTGTACAAGTTTCTGAGTCTCTGCTTTCAAGTCTTTTGGGTAGATACCTGGGAGTGGAATTGCTAGGTCATATGGTAGTTCAATTTTTAGTTTTTCGAAAAGCCAGCACACTGGTTTCCACAATGGCCGTACCGCTTTGCATTCCTATCAGCAATGGATGACGGTTCCAATTTCCCCACACCCTTGCCAACATTATTTATTTTCTGTTTTTTTTTTTTTTCTTTTATCTTGGCCGTTCTAGTGGAGTGAAACAGTGTCTCGTGGTTTGGATTTGCAACTTTCTGATGGCTAATGACATCTTTTCATGTGTTTGGTGTCCATAAGAAATGATGTCTCAAAGACATAAAAAGCACAAACCACAAAAAATGAATGTGTTAAAATATTTTTTTGTTTGTTTTCATCAAAAGTTTAAACAAAAGAAAAAGACAAGCAATAGACTAGGAGCAGATATTGGCTAGGTTTATTTTTTAAAAAATTATGCCACCTTAAGCTTTTTCTTTTGTTTTTTTTTTGGCTTTAACAAACAAATTTATTTCTTCAAAGTTAGGAGGTTAGAAGTTCTAGCTCAGGGTTGCGGTTCTAGGGGAAGCTTTCTCTCTCTGTCTGCTCTGGAGGTAGGTCCTTGTTTCTTGGGTCCTTGGTGATCTGCATGTGGTGTGGCATCTATCTTCCCCCATCTCTGTTTACTTAAACTGCTCCTTTTATAGCTCAAAAAAGATTGACTCAAAACACACCTTACACTAATACTGCCTCATTAACTTAAGAAAGAAACCTATTCTCAAATGCGATTATAACCACAGGTATAGTGGTTAGGAACTTTTTTTTTTTTTAATGCTTTGGTTTTCTTTATTTGTTTTCCTTAGCTATTTGCTTAAAATAAAACAGAACAAACAAATCCCCCAAAGCTTGTATTACAATATTTGGTATGCGCAGAATACAAATTCACTGAAGGAAAATTAGAAAAATAAAGTCACTGATACACCATTCAAAGATTACCAGGATTAACCTATTGGTCTATAAAAAACCCATTACCATCAAGTCAATTCCGGCTTATTGGTCTACACCTCCCAATGTTTTCATTTGCATGCAGATACACTTATATATTCATAAAAATGTATATATTTTTACTATTTTGTAACCTGTCTTTGTCCCCTAACAAATTATCATAAACATACCTTGCCAATAAATATGGCATAATATGTATAGTAATAGCTATATAACATTTCTTTATACAGATGTAATTTTTTTTACATCTATAACATATACTTTTTAAAACGTTTTCTCAATCTTAATCATTTTTAAGTGTACAATTCAGTGACATCATTTATATTCACAATGTTGTGCAGTCATCACCATTATCTATTTTCTAAGATTTTCTTCACCCTAAACAGAAACTCTCTTCCCATTAAGGAACAATCCCGCCCCCCCTTCCCCTTCGCATCTGGTAACCACTAATAAATTTCAGTCTCTATGCACTTTCCTATTCTGAATAATTCATGTAGGTGGGATCATATAACATTTCTCCTTTTGTTTCTGCCTTATTTTACTCAAGGAGTCCTTGATGACGCAAACAGTTACGTGCTCAGCTACTAATTGAAAGGCTGGCAGTTCCAAGTCACCCAGAGGTGCCTCAGAAGAAAGACCTGGCAATCTAGTTCTAAAAGATCACAGCTATTGAAAATCCTATGGAGTGTGGTTCTACTCTGAAACACATGAGTTCGTTATGAGTAGGAGTGGACTCAATAGCTTTTTTTTTTTTTTTTTTTTACTCAGCCTAATGTTTTCCAGGCTCATTCAAGTCATAGCATGTATCAAAACTTTGAGTCCCTTATGGCTGAATAATATTCCCTTTTATGGATATACAACATTTTATTTATCCTTTCATCTGTTGATGGATCCCTGGTTTGCTTCTGTGTTTTGGCTATTGTGAACAGTGGTGCAGTGAATACTGGTGTACAAGTATGTGTTTGTGTCCCTGCTTTCAAGTCTTTAGGGGTATATCTGTTAAGTGTTTATAAAAAAAAAAAACAAAACCCCATTGCCGTCAAGTTGATTCCAACTCATAGCGACCCTATAGAAGAGAGTAGAACTGCCCCATGGAGTTTCCAAGGACCGCCTGGTGGATTTGAACTGCCAATCTTTTAGTTAGCAGCAGTAGCTCTTAACCACTATGCCATCAGGGTTTCCTAAGTGTTTATATTTATTTATCCTGACCAGAAACAGGCTGATTACTGACCTAAGAACAGTCTCATTGCCAGTTCCCTACCTCTCACCCCGCATAGTGAGAGCCAGATGTATGCTGTTCATAGGGGACGGGGAGTGGGGGAGGCGAGGAGTCAGGGAATTGGAGGGGTTAGGGGTTAGTAGGGAGGTGGGTTTTCCCCACAGGGGAAGAACCCTGAAATTAGGACTCCCAGAGCTCACTTGGGTGCTGCTGGTACGTCTGCCCCTCGTCCCACTCTGGAGATAGAGGGAAGACCTCTGTTCTCTAACGTAAACAAGTGCACTCTGAGGAGGGGAGAGAAGGGCCCATAGGTTTTCATAACCCTTTGGAATGTAAGCATATGGGTCTGGACTTATCTAGAAGAGATGAAGAGAAAATAATGGCTCTGGGGAAAAGAGAGGCTTTTTGAATCTTCGTAGCACATCAATTTCCGTTGCTCAGAGAGCGCGGGAACAGTGAGGAATCCAGGGAGGATCATCTCCACAGTCTGCAACGTGTATAACCCAAAGAGGACTGATAAGTGGACTACTTAACGAACCCCCACAAAGAACAAGAAAGTGAGCAACCCTATTTAAAAACAGTAAAAGAATGTGAATTGATACTTTATAGAAGAGGAATTCCACATGGTCAATAAGCATATGAAAACATTCTCAGATGTACTAGTAATTAGGGAAATTCAAACGAAAATGGAATACCAACCACATAGTATATTATTCCATTTACATAAAAGGTCCAGAATAGACAAATTTGTAAAGACAAAGGAGCCCTGGTGGCACCGTGGTTAAAAACTCAGCTGCTAACCAAAAAGTCAGCAGTTCAAATCCACCATCCACTCCTTGAAAACCCTGTGGGGCAGTTCTACTTCGTCCTATAGAGTCGCTATGAGTAAGAATCAACTTCATGACAATGGGTTTTGGGATCTGGTAAAGATGAAGCAAATTAGAGGTTGCTTAGGGACAGGGAAGATGGGGGGCTTGGGGACTGGGGTTTCTTTTTGGGGTGATGAAAATGTTCTAAAATTGATTGCGGTGATGGTTGCACAACTCAGTGAATGTACTGAAAACCAGTGAATTGTACAGTATGTGAATGATATTTCAATAAAGCCATCACATAAAAAAGGGTGTGGGGGTACCATTTCCTTTCCTCAAGATTACCAGCAAGTACAAAGTCTTGTCTTCTACGTGCTGGTGCAGATGCGGAGAGAGAGAAGCTCTCCCCACTGCTGGTGGAAGCGTAAGTTGGCACACTTTGAAAGACTGAATGGGCAGTGTGCAGTGAAGTTAAAGGTATGCCTACTCTGCCTCCCAACAATCCCACTCCTAGGGGAAGAGACTAGGACATGCGCACAAGGAGACATGTACTCAATGGACTAAGATACAGCCAATGAAAATGACTGAACTGGAGTTACATGGATCAGCATGGATACATCTCAAAACCATAATCTTGAATGAAAAAAGTCAAAATGTGTATACTATGATGCAAAGCAATCACATATATTGTAATGAATACATACCTTAGAAGGAAATTTAAATTTGGGCAGGAGTACACAAAGAGCTTCAACTTCACCTGCACAACTTTGTTTCTTTAAAATAAATCTGAAGCAAAAGTGGCAAAATGTTGTATGATTTGATAAAGCTGTTAGATGATCGATAGGTAGGTAGGTAGACAGACAAACAGGTAGGTAGGAAGGTAGGTAGGTAAATAGATACCTGCCCTTGTCTTGGCTCTGACTCTTAACAGCTTTACGTACAACATAACAAAACGTTGCCTGGTTCCGTGCGTTACCCTCACGGTCAGATCAGTGGCATGTTGGAGTCCCTCGTTGCGGCTGTTGTGTCACTTCATCTTACCAAGTGTCCCCCTGGCTCTCACTGATCCTCTAGTTTACCAAACTTGATGTCCTCCTCCAGTGATTGAGCCCTCCTGCCAATGTGCTCAAAGACAGTGAGTCAGGCAATGTTCTGTTGTGATCCATAAGGTTTTATTGGCTAATACGTACATATTTGCAATATTATCTGATCTCTATACATTTGAAATACTTCCAAATATTAAAAAAAAAAAAAAAAAGAAGCAGTGAAGTTTTATGCTGTGAGGCTGGTAGGAATTTGTGATGAGAATGTATAGCTTAAGACAGAGCCAGAACGGCCTGCCCCCTCCCCTTCTGGCCAGTGCCTCCTCTGGGACCCATGGCGGTAGCAGGGGTGTACTGACAGGGCTGTCTCTACCATCCTGACTGCACTGATGCTCTGAGGAGGGGTGCTGGGCACAGGGAAGCTCTCAGATGCAGACTTTGTCCCTTTCCTGGTGGCCCTGCTGCTGGCATCTGAGCAGCACCTGCAAAGCTACTCTCATGCTGATGGTTTTCTGCTCTGGACCTGCCTTGGGGGCCAGGTCTTCAGTCTGGGAAAGACCCCAACTTTGCATTATCTCTTCGGATCCAGACATTATGCCTTAGAGCCAATCTTCCATTTGTTCACGAGCTGACAGGCTGGAAGACTTCAAAAGCCAGGTGGTTTTGACAGCCCTGGCATTCCAGAGGAGTTGAGAAGCCTCAGCTGGTTATCAGTGTTGCTGTGACAACCGTGTGGCCCATGAATAACATGGTAGGGGTGAAAGGTCATGGGAGACACTGATAACTGAGCATAGTAAAGCCTCTTATGTGCCTGGACAATGTACTTGAGACACACTGGATGGTTGGTTTGAAAGGTAATTTTTCTTTTCACCCCCAAGTGACCTTCTATTAATTCTTTGTTTCAGCCTATTGCATTGGAATGCTGCTTAGCAGACAATTACACCTGGTACTACTCTTAAAGGGACCTGTCTATTAACTCTGTAAAGTGTATGCAGAGATAATGCAGGCTCCCTAGCTTGTCTAGGCTTTTAAACAACCACAATATTCTTACCTCCATAGAGTGCTCTGATGTCCTAACATTAGTGTGGTTGGCAAATTAGACCCTCAAGAGTGGGAATAATTAAAGACTCAGAATAATGAAGCTCCCAGAAAGATGGAAGTGAGGCAAGGAAAAGATGGGTTCCAGGTATTATTTTTCAAGAAGGTATTGCAGTGGCTTTTTCTCCTTCCTTTTTTTTACTTCAAGGGTGGTATAGTGGTTAAGAGCTACAGCTGCTAACCAAAAGGTCGGCAGTAAGGATCCTCCAGGCGCTCCTTGGAAACTCTGTGGGGCAGTTCTACTCAGTCCTATAGGTTTGCTATGAGTTGGAATCAACTTGAAGGCAATGGGTTTTTCTCTTTTTTTTTTTCTTTTCTTTTTGTTTTTTAACTCAGAGGGTTTCCCATGGGCCAGCAGAATCATCTGAGAGTTTATTAGAAATGTAGAATCAGATGCCCTTCCTAGACCTACGGAAACCAATTCTGCATTTTAAGAAGATCCCATGTGATTTTTATGCACATTAAGTTTGGGAAACACTGGGTCTTTCTTAATAACCTGCGGGGTTTTTACCCCACTAGTCGCTGGTGAGTCAATCCCGACTCCTGGTGACCTCATGTGTGCAGAGTAGAACTGTGCTCCGTCGGGCTTTCGAAGGATGATTTTTCCAAAGTAGATCTCCAGGTCTCTCTTTTGAGGCACCTCTGAGTGGACTCGAACCTCCAACCTCTGGGTTAGCAGCCAAATGCAGAGTAGTTTGCACCACACAGGGGCTGCATTCTGAGGCTAGTGCCTTCTAAAAAGATGTGGGTTGTAACAAATAAAGCCTTTAGAAGCCAGCAGCAGGCTTCAGGGAAAGACTTATTAAGGAAGTGCCTTTTGTCTTTTTTTTCTTAAAGCCACTCAGGTGTAGATCCTCTGGACTATCTTGAAGTACTGGGTTGCTATTCATGGCTTCTATTTTTTGTAAAATTATTATTCCATTTGAGCTGCATTCTGGGTGGAAGGGGAGGAAAGATTAAGAAGAAATGGGGCAGTTCCAAGTTCTGGGTGGATCATCAGCTTGTATGACATTCAACATGACCTCAGCCCCCATTGTGCCTTAGTTTCCCCGACTCTGAAACAGCCCCTATCATTGCCCAGGACCGACGCGAAAATTCCTAAGTCAGTGGTTGTAAAGCGCTTTGGGATCCTCAGAGGAAAGGCGCGTGCAGGCGCGGAGGGTACCAAGGTGGAGCTGCGACTGCAGCCGGCCCAGGCTCGGCAGCCTCCTTGCCCTTCAGGGCGCGCGGTGCAGGATTCTCTGTCCTCTCAGGCGGGCCTGTATGGAGGACCGGAGAGGGAGGGCTGAGGGAGAGGAAGGCGGAGATACACCAGCTGTGTTTATGGATGAGTCAGAAGACCCCTCGTTTGAGGCTGGCAGACCATCACTCGCCTGGGCCCGGCCCTCCCACTGATGGCTGGGAAAAGCACGCGTTTCTCACGTCACTTTTAAACCCACCACGTGAGCGGGATCACGATCGTATCATCTACCCAGCGCCTGCCTTCGGTAGGGGTCATTAGGGAATGGCTGTATTGGACTGTGGGTCTCCTCTCACCGACTTGTCAACACTGAGGGGAGAATATGGCCGTGACTCCCTGATTGTTTTGTAGCTAGAAGCACAAAGCAAAAAGTCTGTTAATGAATGACTTACAGAATCTCTTCGAGGAAGTGATTGCAAAGGGCTGCTGTCTGAGCAAAATATACCACAGGTGTGGCCGCCTTTAAGAAATTCAATGTACATAAACTTGAATTTACAAAATAGATTAATGGGAAGAGGGGCACGATTCTTCACGTGACACAAGAGACTTTTGCTTTATACAAGGATCCATCTTTGGCTATTTTAAATAGCAGTACTTAAAAATAATTATGTTTATAAAAATTTTTTTTTTTTTTTTTAGACAACTGGAATAAGTAAACCAGAGCCAAACGCGTTGCTGTGGAGTGGACTCCGATTCATAGCAACTCTATAGAGCAGAGTAGAACTGCTTGACAGGGTTTCCAAGGAGTGGCTGGTGGGTTGGAACTGCTGACCTTTTGGTTAGCAGCTGAACTCTTAACCACTGAGCCACCAAGGCTCCAGAATAAGTAAAAGAATATAGTAAAATCTGGAGAATTTCCTGTTGTTGTTAGCTGTTGTCCAATCAACTCCAATCTGCAGTGTACAATTTCACTGTGGCAAAGATGTGGTGAGACCCATGTGCAATTGCTCACCACGGATTAGCAAGTAAATACAATTAAGCCCTGTGTACCTGGCTCAGTGCTACCGTGCTTACTGGTTAATCTGTTGCTGGAGGTATTAACACAGGGTTGTCATCAGAGGTGACAGTTACCCACAAAACACTTTGAGAGTAGTCCTTGTTAATGTCTAGCCTATGAGCTCACTGTTCATCTGTGACCCTGCTCACCAGGCCCTGTGCTCAGCAGTGGGGACTCCAGGATTGAAATACCATCTGCTTGCTCTGGAACTCTGAGAACCGTGTGGTGGACACCTACACACGGACAAGGGCTATGATGGAACGCTGGTTAAAGGCTGTGTACATTTAGCCATAGACAGACACCTAATTCTGCTTGTCAGGGAGCTGCAGGTGTCAGAGGAGGTTTCTGTCATGGAATGAATTGTGTCCCCCCAAAATATCTGTCAACTTAGCTGAGCCATGAGTCCGAGTAGTGTGTGATTGTCCAACTTTTTGTGTGATTTCCCTGTGTATTGTAAATCCTATCACCATGATGAAATGGGATGGATTAGTGGTAGTTGTACTGATGAGGTCTACAAGATTAGATAGTGTCTTATGCCAACCTCTTTGACTTACAAAAGAGAGAAGCCACCAGAGAGACAGGGGGACTTCATATCACCAAGAAAGCAGTGCCAGGAGCAAAGTGCGGCCTTTGGACCTGAGGTTCCTGTGCTGAGATGCTCCCAGGCCAAGGGAAGACTGATGACAAGGACTTTCCTCCAGAGCCAAGAGAGAGAGAAAGCCTTCCCCTGCAGCTGGTGCTCTGAGTTTGGACTTCTGGCCCACTGGACTGTAAGAGAATAAACTCTTTGTTAAAGCCATCCACTTGTGGTATTTCTGTTATATCAGCACTAGATTACTAAGACAGCTTCCTACAAGAACAGACTCCTAAGCTGGGCCCTGAAGGTTGGGGGAGGGGGCAGGGGGTGGGAAAGTAGGCAAAGGGCAAAGGGAAGTTCTTTCAGGCAGGGGGAATAGCAGGTGCAAAGGCCCAGCACCAAGAGAAAGCCTGACTTGTGGGAAGAAGCAAGAGTAGTTTGGTGGGCTGCAGTTTGGTGTTCAGGTGGGGGAGGGATGATGAGAGAGGAGGAGATGAGCAGGAGTGAAATCATGAAGGGCCTTAACTATGCTGACAGCCTGACCTTCACCTTATGAGAAAGGCACAGCCACTGATGTTGTTGAGAATAGACACAGCAGAACTTACGCCAATTCAACAGTCTCTGCATGTACAATCCAGTGACACTGCTTACATGCTTTGAGTTGTGCAACCATCTTCACCCTCCTTTTCTGAATTGTTCCTCTCTCATTAACATAAGGTCCCTGCCCCTAAGGTTCCTATCTAATCTTTCCAGTCACAGCCACTGATTTTAAACTGGGGCCTGATATGGTTTGATTTTAGAAGAATTATTCGCACCCAAAAGTGGAAAATGAATTGGAGAAGCAGATAGGGAGGTTTATTAAAAATCTGTTTCATCCTGGCAAGAGACAGAAAGGGCGTGAATCAAGTAATGGCACTGCAACAGAGAGAAGCACATTCGTTGGCTCATTCATTCATTTAGTCAACATTCACTCAATGTTTTTACTGAGCACCTACTATTGAATACACCGTGGTCTGCCAGAAGAACAAACAAATCAGCCTCAGAAGAAATACAACCAGAATGCTCCTTAGAAGTGAGGGTGCTGAGACTTTGACTCCCTCACTTTATTTTATAATTAATACACATATTGTTTTGTGACACTGGTTGTCAACCCCATGACGTGTCAACACTCTGCCCTTCTCAACCTTGGGTTCCTGTTACCAGCTTTCCTGCCCTCTCCTGCCTTCTTGTCCTTGCCCCTGAGCTGGTGTGCCCATTTAGTCTCATTTTGTTTTATGGGTCTGTCCAATCTTTGGCTGAAGGGTGAACCTCAGATGACTCCCTTCCTTCAGACACATCATCAGAAAAGACCAATCACTAGAAAAGATAAAGTAGAGGGTCAGCAAAAACAAGGGAAATCCTTAATGAATGGATTGACATAATGGCCACAACAATGGACTCAAACATAGCAACTATCATGAAGACAGCACAGAACAGGCAATGTTTTGTTCTGTTTTACATAACGTTGTCATGAGTCAGAGCCAACTCAATGGCAACTGACAGCAACAATTATGTACTCGCTTTATGCTGTGTTGGGAGTTGTAAATTTGAAGGTAAACACGATTAACATATTCCCTGCCCTCACTGAGACTACACTTGCTTGCCAGGTCCAGGTGAATACAAAGGCAATTATAATTAGTGTATAAGTGCTAAGATATTACAGAGCCTTCTTGGAGCATATATTACAGGAGCATATCCCAAGAGACTTGGAGCTGGAGAAAGACTTCTTGAAAGACTCCCCTAAAAATGATGTCAAAGCTAAGACTTGAAGGAGTAGCAGGAGAAGCCCAGGTGATAAGTGGGGAAAGAGTGTTCCAGGTGGATGGAATAGTAGATGCAAGTACCCAGAGAAGAGTGAGATCAGGGCTATCTGAATGAATGAAAAAACATTCAATATGTCTGGACCATAGGGACCATTAAGGGATGAGGTTACCAAGGTAAGCTGGGACCTGATCACAAAAGACCTTGTAAACCACATGACAGTGCCTGGAATTTATTATTATAAGAGGAATGGAAAGTTATTGGGTGAAAGGATCAGATCAACATCTTGGAAAAATTTCCAGCTGGATAATAAATTGGAAAAAGAGTAAAAAAGATAGAATTGATAGGACTTGGTGAATCATTTTATCTGAGGGTTGCAGCGGAGTTGGAGACAAAGATACTCCTAGGTTTTTGACAATGGGGTACCACTAAGCACTAAGGAAACCCTGGTGGCGTGGTGGTTAAGAGCTGTAGCTGCTAACCAAGAGGTTGGTAGTTCTAATCCACCAGGCTCTCCTTGGGAACGCTGTGGGGCAATTCTACTCTATCCTACAGGTTCTCTATATGAGTCGGAATCAACTTGACGGCAGTAGGTTTGGTTTTTCTTTTTTAAGCAATAAGGGAAGGGTAAGTCTGGGAGAGAAGGTATAAATTTAATTTTGGGCATGTTAATTTTGAGAGACATTCAAGTGGAATTATTCAGTAGGCTGTTGGATAGTCCACTCACATATGGAGCAGAGACATGGGCTTGTAGGAACTACAGATGGTGCGGAAATCGCTGGAGAGGGTGAGCTTAGGTAAATGAGCATGCAAGGTAAGAAAAAAAGAGCTAAGTATGAAAACTTGGGGAATTCAAACATTTAAGGTTCAGGAACAGGAGAAGAACCCTGCAGAACAGGCTTGGGACGAGTACCCAGACTACCAAGAAAAGTGAGAAAACAATCATGCACTCCAGAGATGAAATTTCGAGAAGGGAGAGGTCAGGTGTGTCCAATGCCTTAGAGAGGTTAGGTAAGACAAGTATTGAAAGTGGTCATAGAGCTTGGCAAGAATGATTTCAGCAGAGAGAGAGGGGTGGGAGTCAGATTGTAGTAGATGGAGCCATGGCAGGTGAGGAAGAGGAAGAGGGTGGTAGAGAAAAGTACAAGTCAACCAGGAAAGGGTCTGTGGAAGCAGAGTCACAAAGGCAGATTAAATCCATCACATGGGGAAATGGAAGGCATTATCAATGCCTACAGAGGAGAACACTAGTAGTCAAGAACAATGAGATCTGGTCAGAAGAACAGGAGGCTTAGTGGGTTGAAGACCAGTAATTCTGGCTGGTTAAGAGCCACCAACCAGATTCACTACTGTTGCTATTATTAGCCTTGAGCCTTGATTATACTCCTCCATACTGGTGAGGCTCAGGAAGCAAGAGTTCTACAAATGTCGTTTGAGCATTCAATGAACACTTATTATCTACAATGGTCCATGTACTGGAGATAGAAATAAAGCATGGCGACTACTCTGAAGTATCTCATGTCTTTTTAAATACTTGCGTTTGAAAAGGCAGAGTAAATTTTTAGATTAATTTCCAAAGCATCAACAATTTTAAAATGTAGATTTTAATTCATTCTTAGCTTTTTTGTTATATTGGGTGCAGAGAAAAATAACTGCATGAAGTTTTGCCTTTATAACATGTTCCCAAGGCCCAAGGGGTCACACAGAAATGAAGGCAAAGAGTCAAAACTCAAAACTGTAGCTTCAGGTGAGTGGAGCACCAGCGGAGAAACTCCGGATCAGGGTGAACGGAGGTACAAACCACAAGGCAGGCATCGGGAGACCCAGGGCGGTGGGACTGTTGGGATGAGCTCAAGACTATGTTATGTAGCTTTTTGGGCAAAAAAGTGATTATGGATAAGATGACTAGAGGAAAATACACCAAAATGTTAACAGCGATTATCACTTGGTGGTGGGACTCTCAATGACTTTACTTTCTTCTTTATAACTTTTCATATTTAAAATTTTGTAACAAGTAGTACTAACTTTATTACCTGAAGAAAAAAAGATACTGTTTTTAAAATATAAAAGAAAATATCAAGAAAGAGGCAGGATGATAAGAATGTCATCCTTAAAAAAATGACATGCTATCACATAGATGAACCTTGAAAACATTATGCTGAATGCAATAAAATCCATTGCCGTTGAGTCGATTTCGACTCAGAGTGACCCTATAGAACAGAGTAGAACTGCTCCCTAGGGTTTCCAAGAAGCGTGGCTGGTGGATTCGAACAGCTGACCTTTTGGTAAGCAGCCATAGCTCCTACCACTATACCACCAGGGCTCCAAATGCAATAAGCCAGAAGTAAAAGAGTAAATATATCATTCTGCTTATATATGAAATATCTGGAATAGACAAATGCATAGAGAAAAGTTTGTTAATGGCCACCAGGGGCTGGGGAGAGGAGGGAATGGGGGTTAGTGCTTAAGGGATACTCAGTTTCTGTTTGAGGTGATAAAAAGTTTTTGGAAGTAGTGGCGATGGTAGCACAACATGGTGAATGTCATTAATGTCACTGAATTGTACACTTAAAAAAGATGACAATTTTTGTTATATATATTTTACAACAATAAAAATTAAAAAAAAATTTTTTTTTTTTTAATGGTAGAAGATACAGGTAGGAGAATTTTGGAAACAACCCTGGAGAACTGGAATTGTGTACTATAATTAGCTGATCTTGTACCATGCTGGGCCTGGTGCTAGGCATCTTATCAAATCTATTATCATAAAATTGAGGAATATTGGATCTAAAAGAGATCTGAAGATTAACTGCGTGCTGGCCCCTGCACTCTTTTCCTCTAAAAGAGGAAAATGACTTCTCTAAGCTTGCACAGCTATTATCTACTTTTTCCCTATTACGTGACATGTCATTTTGTGAAGTCTTGAAATTCTCAGGTGAAATGTGGAGTATAAAGGCAAATAAATCCTTAAAGTTATAATCCTTATTTGATGACATCATTATTTATGAAAAGAAAAAGATTTGATGCCTTCTAATGAGAGTGTGAATTCTAAAATAAAAGAAGGATCACTATTAACTGGAATAGAGTTTATTATTTTATAATGTTTATGAATTTGGTAGGAGGGAAGTTAATCTCTTAAAAGAGATGCTTGACCATTGAATTCAATATGAATAAGTATTTATGGGGAGGGACATAGATGGACGTTGAATTTGGCGTATATACAATTGTGTTTTGGATACATCCTTGTTTTAAATACAATTCTCTTTTATAAAACTCCTAGAAAGGGAGCCTGCTTCACTTTGTACCAAACCGCTAAAGAAATGAGGTGTTCATCCTGCAAGTTGCTGCTTGTGCTGACAAGCGAATGAGTACGCTGTCACTGGTGGGGAAGAGTAGTCAGCCTGCTTTCCCACCCATTCCTGAGTTGCAGGGAAGAAAACCTACCCAGAAGCTGGAAGAAATCCAGAGACATGAACAAACTCACAGCTTTTCCCTTGAAGAGAGGCGGGCCCATTTCTTTGGTAGGTCCGCTGGAGCCTTGAGATTGAGGGACTGCTGGCCTTGGAGGCATTTCACTGAAGCAGCCTAGGTGCTATCAGCAACATTCTAGGCTGTAAGGACACACACCTAGGCACCTGGGTATGTGAAATCCCAGAAAACACAGGTGCTGATCTAGGGTTTTGTAGACACTCTCAGCCCTTTCTGACCAAAGACACCCAGTGATGCAAGGCCTTATTTTCCTTGTAATGCCTTCAAAATAAAAGAGGGTGAATGGTCACAGCTAAATTTGAATAATTATTAGTGTAATTTTCAAATAAATTCTCTGGAAAGAAAACAAATTATTCTTCTATAAAACAAAACCTAAGTTCGGCCCCCATCTAGGATTTTTTAGCACCCTTTCAGTTAACTTGAAAATTCCCCTGCCTTGTGCTTGCTCTCTAACTTGGAAACCCTGGTGGTGTAGTGGTTCAGTGCTACGGCTGCTAACCAAGAGGTTGGCAGTTCGAATCCACCAGGCGCTCCTTGGAAACTCTATGGGGCAGTTCTACTCTGTCCTATAGGATCCCTACGAGTCGGAATCGACTCGACGGCGTCGGTTTTGCTCTCTAATTTAGACACTCGTCACGGTATTGTAATGGGGTTTCCTTCAAGGGACTCAGAGCTCGACAAACCTGGTCACAGAAAAATATTAGTAACGGTGTCCAAAATCATAGACAAGGCCATTCAAGGTGTTTGCCTCAGGCAGGGAGCTCTGGTGGTGCAGTGGTTAAAGTGCTCAACTACTGACAAGGTTGGAGGCTCAACCCTCCAGCCTCTCCTCAGGAGAAAGATGTGGAGGTCAGCTTGCATAAAGATTACAGCCTTGGAAACCTTATGGGGCAGTTCTACTCTGTCCTGTAGGGCCGCTATCAGTTGGACTTGATTCCACGGCAAAGGGTTAGCATTAGGTATTTGCCTGAGTGAAATCAAAGGGTTATTTATTCAGGATTCTATGTTGTAGATTTTTGGTATTAGTGTAGATACTTATTTGTTTTATAGTACTAACTCTTATTGAGGACTATGGGTTAAAACCTCCAGTTTTTGTTGGAAATTAAACCCATTGCTGTTGAGTCATAGTGACCCTATAAGACAGAGTAGAACTGCTCTGTAGGGTTTCCAACGAGTGACCAGTGCATTCGAACTGCTGACCTTTTGGTTAGCAGCTGTTGCTCTTAACCACTGTGCCACTAGGACTCCTAAAAAAAGAAAGACTCCTGCTACTGAAAATTATTTGGGCTTATTTTTGGGCACTGTATTCTGTTGCACTGACCTATGTGTCTATGTGCATGTCAATACAACACTGTCGTGCATTGATTCCCGGCCAGTGCACCTCATGCACAGCTACCACTAGCCAGCCCTTAGCCTCAGTAACTTGGTCCCTCAAGATGTTTGGATGTATCTAGGGAGCTTGTATGGCTTTGCTTTGGTCAAATTGTGCTGACTTCCCCTATATTGTGTGTTGTCTTTCCTTTCATCAAAGTGAACACTTGTTTATTATCTAGTTAGTGATTCCCCCCCTCCCCGCCCACCCCTCTCTTTCCTCTTAACTATCCAAGGTTGTTTTCTTTTTTTCCTGGAGTTTTTATGTTACTGGTCTCATACAATATTTGTTCTTTTGTTATTGACTTATGTCACTCAGCATAATGCCCTCCAGATTCATCCATACTGTGAGATATTTTAAGGATTCGTCATTGTTCCTTTTAGTTTTGTAATATTCCACTACGTGTATGTACCATAATTTGTTTACCCATTCATCTGTTGATGGGCACTTAGGTTGTTCCCATCTTTTTGCTATTGTGTATAGTGCTGCAGTGAACATGGGTGTGTGTAAACTGGATTTTGTAAAATAATTTTCTGAGGTTTTTGAGACTGCCATGTGGTTTTTGTCCTTTATTCTATTAATGCAGTGAATTAAATTAATTGAATTTTAGGTGTTAAAACAACCTTGCATTCCTGGGATAAAACCCACTTGGTCATAGCATGCAATCCTTTTTACATGTTCCTTGATTAAGTTTACTAACATTTTTTTAAGGATTTTTGTGTCTATATCATGAAGGATGTTGATCTATAGCTTTCATTTCTTGTGATATATTTTTCTGGACTTATATCGGGGTAATACTTGTCTCATAGAGTAAGTCATAAAGTGTTCTCTCCTCTTTCTTTTCTAAAAGAGTTAGTGTAGGATTGATATTATTTTTTCCCTTAAATTGCGATAGAATTCATCAGTGAAGCCATCTGGACCTGGACTTTTCTTGTGGAAGTTTCTGAATTGCCAATTCAATATATTTACTTTTATAGGTCTATTCAGATTTTCTATTTCTTCTTGAGTCAGTTTTAATAATTTGTGTCTTTTTAGGAATTAATCCATTTCATCTAAGTTATCTAATTAGTTGGCATTCAGTTGTTATTAATATTTCCTTACACTCCTTTTAATTTCTTTAGGGTTAGCTGTGGTGTTCTCTCTTTTATTCCTGATTTATACACTTTGAATCTTCTCTCTTTTTTTCTTCGTTAATGTATCAGTTTTGTTTACTTTTTTTTTTTTAAGGTTTAAACAGTTTATTACTTAAGTAGACAGCAAGAAGAGTAAGCCAATTGTATCACACACACCAGAACAAAAGGGGGTGAATGGCTGCAACACAAGTTGTGGGATGCCTTGTTGCTAAGGAGTCAATTCTAGACTGCAGCTAACCATTTTCACAGCAAGAAGACTTTCTTGGCTTCACATCCCCCTCAGCAACTGTCCCACCTCTCTCCTTTTTATAGCAAAACTCCTCAAAGGAGTTGGCTGCTCAGTGCCTCCCCTGGGCCCACTCTAGATGGGCTTTCACCTCCATCACTCCATTAAACTCTTCTTGTTAAGGTCACTAAGGTCCTCAATATTGATGAACCATGTGGTCATTCCTCATCTTTGCTTATTGGTAGCATTGAGCAGAGTTGATTGCTTCCTCCTTCTCAAGACACTTTCTTCACTTGGTTCCCAGGAGGCCATACTCTTCTGGTTTTTTTTTTTTTTTTTTAATAATTTTTATTGTGCTTTAAGTGAAAGTTTACAAATCAAGTCAGTCTCTCACACAAAAACCCATATACACCTTGCTACACACTCCCAATTACTCTCCCCCTAATGAGACAGCCTGCTCTCTCCCTCCACTCTCTCTTTTCATGTCCTTTTTGCCAGCTTCTAACCCCCTCCACCCTCTCATCTCCCCTCCAGGCAGGAGATGCCAACATAGTCTCAAGTGTCCACCTGATCCAAGAGGCTCACTCCTCACCAGCAGCCCTCTCCAACCCATTGTCCAGTCCAATCCATGTCTGAAGAGTTGACTTCAGGAATGGATCCTGTCCTGGGACAACAGGAGGTCTTGGGGCCATGACCACTGGGGTCCTTCTAGTCTCAGCCAGACCATTAAGTCTGGTCTTATGAGAATTTGGGGTCTGCATCCCACTGCTCTCCTGCTCCCTCAGGAGTTCTTTGTTGTGTTCCCTGTCAGGGCAGTCATGGGTTGTAGCCGGGCACCATCTAGTTATTCTTGTCTCAGGATGATGTAAGTCTCTGGTTCATGTGGCCCTTTCTGTCTCTTGGGCTCATAATCACCTTGTGTCCTTGGTGTTCTTCATTCTCCTTTGATCCAGGTGGGTTGAGACTAATTGATGCATCTTAGATGGCTGCTTGCTAGCGTTTAAGACCCCAGACGCCACTCTCCAAAGTGGGATGCAGAATGTTTTCTTAATAGATTTTATTATGCCAATTCACTTAGATGTCTCCTAAAACCATGGTCCCCAGACCCCTGCCCCTGCTACACTGGCCTTCGAAGCATTCAGTTTATTCAGGAAACTTCTTTGCTTTTGGTTTAGTCCAATTGTGCTGACCTCCCCTGTACTGTGTGCTGTCTTTCCCTTCACCTAAAGTAGTTCTTATCTACTATCTAATTAGTGAATACCCCTTTCCCACCCTCCCTCCCTCCCTCCTCTCATAACCACAAAAGAATGTTTTCTTCTCAGTTTAAAGTATTTCTCAGGTTCTTATAATAGTGGTCTTATACAATATTTGTCCTTTTGCAACTGACTAATTTCACTCAGCATAATGCCTTCGAGGTTCCTCCATGTTATGAAATGTTACACGGATTCCTCACTGTTCTTTACCGATGCGTAGTATTCCATTGTGTGAATATACCATAACTTATTTATCCATTCATCTGTTGATGGGCACCTTGGTTGCGTCCATGTTTTTGCTATTGTAAACAGTGCTGCAATAAACATGGGTGTGCATATATCTGTTCCTGTAAAGGCTCTTATTTCTCTAGAATATATTCCAAGGAGTGGTATTGCTGGATCGTATGGTAGTTCTATTTCTAGCTTTTTAAGGAAGCCTCAAATCGATTTCCAAAGTGGTTGTACCATTTGACATTCCTACCAGCAGTGTATAAGTGTTCCAATCTCTTCACAGCCTCTCCAACAAATATTATTTTGTGTTTTTTGGCATTAATGCCAGCCTTGTTGGAGTGAGATGAAATCTCATTGTAGTTTTGATCTACATTTCTCTAATGGCTAATGATCGTGAACATTTCCTCATATACCTGAATGTCTTCTTTAGTGAAGTGTCTATTCATATGTTTTGCCCACTTTTTAATTGGGTTGTCTTTTCGCAGTTGAGTTTTTGCAGTATTATGTAGATTTTAGAGATCAGGCGCTGATCAGAAATGTCATGGCTAAAAACTTTTTCCAAGTCTGTAGGTAGTCTTTTTAGTCTTTTGGTGAAGTCTTTGGATGAGCCTGTTTGATTTTTAGGAGCTCCCAGTTATCTAGTTTTTCTTCTACATTCTTTATAATGTTTTCTATACTGTTTATGCCATGTATTAGGGCTCCTAATGTTGTCCCTATTTTTTCCTCCATGACCTTTATCGTTTTAGATTCTATATTTAGGTCTTTGATCCATTTTGAGTTAGTTTTTGTGCATGGAGTGAGGTATGGGTCTTGTTTCATTTTTTTGCAGATGGATATCCAGTTATGCCAGCACCATTTGTTAAAAAGACTGTCTTTTCCCCGTTTAACTCTTTTGGGGCCTTTGTCAAATATCAGCTGCTCATATGTGGATGGATTTATGTCTGGATTCTCAATTCTGTTCCATTGGTCCATGTATCTGTTGTTGTACCAGTACCAGGCTGTTCTGACTACTGTGGTGGTATAATAGGTTCTAAAATCAGGTAAAGTAAGGCCTCCTACTTTGTTCTTCTTTTTCAGTAATGCCTTATTTATCTGGGGCCTCTTTCCCTTCCATACGAAATTGGTGATTTGTTTCTCCATCTCATTAAATAATGACGTTGGGATTTGGATCGGAATTGCGTTAAGTGTGTAGATCGCTTTTGGTAGAATAGACATTTTTAAAACGTTAAGTCTTCCTATCCATGAGCAAGTATGTTTTTCTACTTATGTAAGTCTCTTGGTTTCTTGCTGAAGTGTACTGTAGTTTTCTTTGTATAAGTCTTTTACATCTCTGGTAAGATTTATTCCTAAGTATTTTATCTTCTTGGGGGCTGCTGTAAATGGCAATGATTTGGTGATTTCCTCTTCAACATTCTTTTTGTTGGTGTACAGGAATCCAACTGATTTTTGTATGTTTATCTTCTGTCCTGATACTTTGCTGAACTCTTCTATTAGTTTCAGTAGTTTTCTGGAGGATTCCTTAGGGTTTTCTGTATATAAGATCATGTCACCTGCAAATAGATACTTTTACTTCTTCCTTGCCAATCTGGATGCCTTTATTTCTTTATCTAGCCTAATTGCTCTGGCTGGGACTTCCAGCACCATGTTGAATAAGAGTGGCGATAAAGGGCATCCTTGCCTGGTTCCCGATCTCAATGGGAATGTTTTCAGGCTCTCTCCATTTAGGGTGATGTTGGCTGTTGGCTTTGTATAAATGCCCTTTATTATGTTGAGAAATTTTCCTTCTATTCCTATTTTGCTGAGAGTTTTTATCATGAATGAGTGTTGAACTTTGTCAAATGCCTTTTCTGCATCAATTGATAAAATCATGTGATTCTTGTCTTTTGTTTTATTTATGTGGTGGATTACATTAATTGTTTTTCTAAAGTTGAAACATCCCTGCATACCTGGTATGAATCCCACTTGGTCATCGTGAATTATTTTTTTGAAATGTTGTTGAATTCTATTGGCGAGAATTTTGTTGAGGATTTTTGCATCTACATTCATGAGGGATAACCCAAAAACCCCACCAACCAGTGCCCTCGGGCCGATTCCGACTCATAGTGACCCTATAGGATGGAGTAGAAGTGCCCCATATAGTTTCCAAGGAGCGCCTGGTGGATTCAAACTGCCCACGCTTTGGTTAGCAGCCGTAGCGCCACCAGGGTTTATCATGAGGGATATAGGTCTATAATTTTCTTTTCTTGTGGTATCTTTACCTGGTTTTGATATCAGGGATATGGTGGCTTCATAGAATTAATTTGGTAGTATTCCATCCTTTTCTATGCTCTGAAATACCTTTAGTAGTAGTGGTGTTAACTCTTCTCTGAAAGTTTGGTAGAACTCTGCAGTGAAGCCGTCCAGACCAGGGCTTTTTTTTGTTGGGAGTTTTTTGATTACCTTTTCAATCTCTTCTTTTGTTATGGGTGTATTTAGTTGTTCTACCTCTGTTTGTGTTAGTTTAGGTAGGTAGTGTGTATCTAGGAATTCATCCATTTCTTCTAGGTTTTCAAATTTGTTTGAGTATAGTTTTTCATAGTAATCTGATATGATTCTTTTAATTTCAGTTGGGTCTGTTTGTAATATCACCCATCTCATTTCTTATTAGGGTTATTTGCTTCCTCTCCTGTTTTTCTTTTGTCAGTTTGGCCAATGGTTTATCAATTTTGTTGAGTTTTTAAAAAAACCAGCTTTTGGTCTTGTTAATTCTTTCAATCGTTTTTCTGTTTTCTATTTCATTTAGCTCAGCTCTAATTTTTATTATTTGTTTTCTTCTGGTGCCTGTGGTTTTTTTTAGTTGCTCTCTTTCTATTTGTTCAAGTTGTAGGGATAGTTCTTTGATTTCGGCCCTGTCTTCTTTTTGGATGTGTGCATTTATTGATATAAATTGGCCTCTGAACACTGCTTTTGCTGTGTCCCAAAGGTTCTGATAGGAAGTGTTTTCATTCTCATTGGATTCTATGAATTTCTTTATTCCATCCTTAACGTCTTCTATAATCCAGTCTTTTTTGAGCAGGGTATTGTTCAGTTTCCAAGTGTTTGATTTCTTTTCCCTGCTTTTCCTGTTATTCATTTCCACTTTTATGGCCTTATGGTCAGAGAAGACGCTTTGTAATATTTCAATGTTTTGGATTCTGCTAAGGCTTGCTTTATGACCTAATATGTGGTCTATTCTAGAGAATGTTCCATGTGCACTAGAAAAGAAAATACAGTTGGTTGCTCTTGGGTGGAGTGTTCTGTATATGTCCATGAGGTCAAGTTGGTTGATTGTGGCATTTAGATCTTCCGTGTGTTTATTGAGCTTCTTTCTGGATATCCTGTCCTTCACCGAAAGTGGTGTGTTGAAGTCTCCTACTATTATTGTGGAGCTGTCTATCTCACTTTTCAATGCTGATAGAGTTTGTTTTATGTATCTTGCAGCCCTGTGATTGCGTGCATAAATATTTAATATGGTTATATCTTCTTGGTGTATTGTCCCTTTAATCATTATATACTGTCCTTCCTTATCCTTTCTGAAAGATTTAACTTTAAAGTCTATTTTGTCAGAAATTAATATTGCCACTCCTGCTCTTTTTTGATTGTTGGTTGCTTGATATGTTTTTTCCATCCTTTGAGTTTTAGTTTGTTTCTGTCTCTAAGTCTAAGGTGTGTCTTTGGTAGGCAGCATATAGACAGATCTTGTTTTTTAATCCATTCGGCCACTCTCTGTCTCTTTATTGGTGCATTCAGTCCATTTACATTCAGGGTAATTATGGATAGGTATGAATTTAGTGCTACCATTTTGATGTCTTTTTTTGTGTGTTGACAGCTTCTTTCTCCCATTTGATTTTATGTGCTGAGTAGATTTGCTTTATATACTGTCCTTTCCTCATATTTGTTGTTGTTGATTTTGTTTCTGCTGAGTCTGTATTTTTCCCTTGTATTTCATTTTGATGAGTAGGATAGTTTGTCTCCTTTGTGGTTACTTTATTATTTACCCTTATTTTTCTAAATTTATAACTAACTTTCATTTCTTTGTATTGCCGTATCTTCCTCTCCATATGGAAGGTGTATGATTACATTTCTTAGTCCCTCTTTATTATTTTAATGTTGTCTTCTTTTATATAATAACATCACCGTTACTCTGTGTTGGGCTTTTTTCTTTTTTTAATCTTGCTTTGTTTTTTTTTTATTTCCTGTCTGGATTGACTTCTGGTTGCTCTGCCCAATGTTCTAGTCTTGGGTCGGTACCTGATATTATTGATTTTCTAACCAAAGAACTCCCTTTAGTATTTCTTGTAGTTTTGGTTTGGTTTTTATGAATTCCCTCAACTTGTTTTTATCTGGAAATGTCTTAATTTCACCTTCATATTTAAGAGACAGTTTTGATGGATATATGATTCTTGGCAGGCAATTTTTTTCCTTCAATTTTTTAAATATGTCATCCCATTGCCTTCTTGCCTGCATGGTTTCTGCCAAGTAGTCCGAGCTTATTCTTATTGGCTCTCCCTTGTATGTGACTTTTCTTTTATCCCTCGCTGCTCTTATAATTGTCTCCTTATCTTTGGTTTTGGCAAGCTTCATTATAATATGGCTCGGTGACTTTCTTTTAAGATCTACCTTATGTGGAGTTCGATGAGCACCTTGGTTAGATATCTTCTCATCTTTCACAATATCAGGGAAGTTTTCTGCCCACAAATCCTCAACAATTTTCTCTGTATTTTCTGTTATCCCTGTTCTGGTACTCCAATCACTCGTAGGTTATTTCTCTTGATAGAGTCCCACATGATTCTTAAGGTTTCTTCATTTTTAAAAATTCTTTCATCTGATTTTTCTTCAAATATATTAGTGCCAAGTGATTTATCTTCGAGTTCAGAAATTCTAGCTTCTACTTGCTCAATTCTGCTCCTCTGACTTTCTACTGAGTTGCCTAATTCTGTAATTTTATTGTTAATCTTCTGAATTTCTGATTGCTGTCTATGGATTTTTCCAGTTTATTAAATTTTTCATTATGTTCCTGAATAATCTTTCTGAGTTCTTCAGTTGCTTTATCTGTGTGTTCCTTGGCTTATTCTGCGTATTGCCTCATTTCCTTCCTGATGTCTTGAAGGGTTCTGTATATTAAACTTTGTATTCTGCATCTGGTAATTCCAGGAATGCACTTTCATCTAAAAGATCCCTGGATTCTTTGTTTTGAGAGCCTGTTGAAGTGATCATGGCCTGTTTCTTTATGTGACTTGATATTGACTATTGTCTCCAAGCCATCTATAAGTTATTGTATTAGTTTATGCTTGCTTACTGTGTCGTAGCTGCTTGCTTTGTTTTGTTTTGGTATACCCCTATGGGTTGCCTGAGTGAGCTAGCTTGATTATTTTTGCCTTTGGAGCTCTGGTGTCCTGTCCCCTCGGAGTCCATTCTGTTTTCTTGTATGAATTCAACTCAGGTTGCCAGGTATCTGATAACAAGTGTGTGGTACAGGCTCTGTCCTACAGTCTTAGAGGGGCAGGGGTGATTGGCGTATATACCCGTATCTTATTGCAGCAGGTTGTCATGCTCTGAACAAGGCAGGGGGCTGAGAACCAACCCCCAAGTGTCTCTGAGGAAAACGCGTCTCTGTTCTCTAGAGCATGCTGGTGGGTGGGCTCTGCAAATGGACCATGGGTACCCAAAGATTTTGTTGTAAGGACTGGGAGGTACCAGATATCCCTGGACCCCTGTCGTGGGTGACTAGGTGACCCAAGTGGAGCCACCAGTCCTTAGGTCCCTGTTGTGAGTAGGTGAAGACCTTGTTTAATAAGCAAAGCAATGTCAAATGTCAAACACCCACCTCTCCACTGCACCGCTGAAATGGTTGGAGTTTGCCAACAAGGGCCTATTCTCCCGAAATAGGCCCACACAGGTCCACGCAGAAGGGAAAGGTGCTCAAGGTCCACGGACGGTTTATGCCTGGACAGGAGCCACTTCTGTCCTGAGCTCCTCCAGTTAATGGAGCTAGCAAATTATCTTTTCCCCCTATTTGGAAATTTTTTCCTTCCCCAAGGCCGGGAGGACGGTTCTAGGTGCTCACCAGGGTCTATCTCAGGCCCAGGGATTCAGCCGCTGAAGCTGGCTTGGGGGTGAGAGGGGGTGCGGTAAAATATCCGCAAGTACTTAGCTTTTGCCAAGAGCGTCCTTCTCCTCAGGTTCCGGAGGTGTGAGTGGGCTGTGTGGCTGGCTGCTTCTCCCTGTGAAACTGCGGCCGAATGCTAGGACCAGCCCACCGCTGATGCTGCAGCTCCGGGAACGGTGCCTGAGGGCTCCCTGCGATTCAGGTCCGGTAACTCCTCTCCGCTTCTGAACGGTCTCTTCCTTCCCCTGCCCCTGCCCCTCAGTTCGTTGTCTAAGCTTGCCTTTGATGCTCAGGGCTCCCAGCTTGTCACAAATATACTCATTTCACTTATTTTTTCAGGTCTTTGTTGTAAAGAGGGCTGGATGGAAGCATTTGTCTATTCTGCCATCTTGGCTCCGCCTTGTTTACTTTTTATTTATTGATGTTCTTGAACTTTTCAGATAACTAACTTTGGCTTTCTTGAGTCCCCCTATTATTTTTCTACTTTCTAATTCTTTGAATTTCCATCTGATATTTATTTTCTTTCTTCTACTTACTTTAGGTTTGGTTTGATCTTCTTTTTCTAGCTTCTTAATGAGGAAGCGTAGTTTACTCATTTTAGATCTTCCTTGCTTTCTAATTGAAACAATTAAAGGTATTAATGTCCCTCTCAGCACTGCTTAAATTGCATACTACAAGTTTTGATTTGTTGTGTTTTTATTTTCAACCAGTTCAAGATTTTTTCTAATTTCCTTGTTATTTCTTCTTTGACCCATTGGTTATTTAGAAGTATGTTGTTTAATTTCCAAATAATTGGAGGATCCCCCAACTTTTTTCTGTCGTTGATTTCTAATTTAATTCCACTATGGTCAGAGGACATGCTTTGTATGATTTCAGTCCTTTTAAATTTATTATCTATAATATGATCTATCCTGGAGAATGTTCCTTGTGCACTTACATAAAAGAATGTGTATTCTGCTGTTGTTAGGTGAACTGTTCTACAAATGTTTGATCATTTTACTTGATCGCGCTGTTCAAGTTTTCTATATTGTTACTGATTTTCTCCCTAGTCATTCTAACAATTATATATATTAAAAAAAAAAAAAAACCCAGTGCCGTCGGAGAGGGTCTATTGAAATTTCCATCTATATTTCTTGAATTGTCTATTTCTCCTTTCAATTCTGTCAATTTTTGTTTAATGCATTTTGGGACTCTGTTGTTTGGTGAATATGCATTTATATTTGTCATATTTTCTTGATATTTTGGCGCTTTTATCATTATGAAATGTTCCTCTTTGTCTCTAGCATTTTTTTTTATCTTAATGTATATATTTTTTGTGACATAATTATAGCTTCCATTTCTCTTATCGTTCCTAATTGCATGGTAATCTTTCCCATCTATTTACTTTCAACTTATTTGTGTCTTGATTCTAAAGTGTGTCTCTTCTGGACAGCATGTAGTTAGTTGCTTTTCTTTTTTTTGACCATGTCTACCTTTTGATTATCTAGTCCATTCACGTTTAATGTAATTATGGATAGGGTTGACACTTTATTATTTGTTTTTTATAAGTATCATGTATTTTTTGTTTCTCTTTTATTTTACTCCCTGCTTTTCTGTTAAATTATTTTTAGTGTACAATTTAAAGTACTCTGTTAATTTTTTTAACTGTATGTTTTAGTTATTTTCTCAATGATTGCTCTAGGCCAGGGTTTCTCAACCTTAGCACTATTGACATTTTTAGCCTGATAATTCTTTGTTTTGGGGGGCTTATCTTATGCAATGCAGGATGTTTAGAAACATTCCTGGCCTCTACCAACTAGATACCAATAGCACCTACCCCCAAGTTATAACAACAAAAAGTGTCTCTAGACATTGCTAAATGTCCCTAGAAATGCAAAATTGCCCTTGGCTGAGAACTACTGCTCTAGGCCCCAGAGTCTAGGTATGATTTTAAACATCTTTACATAATACCATGTATTTGCATTTAATACTGATTTAATTCCAGTAAAATATAGCTGCTTTGATCCAGTATAGCTCCATTTCCTAACCCTTCTCTGTGCTATTATTGCCATATATATTACATCTATGTATTTTATAAAGCTAAAATACAGTATTTTAACTATGCTTTATATAATCTTATGTTTTAAAGAGAATTTAAGAAAAGAGAAGTGAGGAGAATTTATATTAATATGATCTATTATACTTACCCACATATTTACCATTTCCTGTTTCCTTCACACCTGGAAATGACATACCCAGGAAAAATACACAGGAAAATGACTATCCCCTTCATACAGACACAGAGCTGTTCTTACAGAAATGACACTCATGCCATCTTATGATGATTAGCCCCTGTGATAATAGGGACTGGGCATCAGAACTCCACCAAAACTGCAACAGCAAAGCAAATGTTCTACCACCTCCTTGTCAGAAGACTGGTCTTCTACAGGCAACATCATCTGACTTTGCTCATTTTTTTTCACACATCCTAGATGGGTATGTCTGTTGGCAGGAACTAGGTTACACATCTGCAACCTATCAGAAGTATGTCTGCAGAATGCAATTTGTAGCTTCCAAACCTGTATTCCAGGGAGGTGAGCCTAAAGTGCACTGAATGGATGCAAGTGAGACAACATAAAGTATCGCCCACAATGATACAAAAACTATTTTGCACTTAATTTTATTTTATTACTGTTTAAAGGACAATTGAAAAGTACAAAATAGAATTACTTCTTGTAAAATTATGATAGCCTGTCTCATGAAAACTAAAGGTCTATCTCTATCTGAATGGCAATTCAGAGCCTCTTTCTAGCACCCAAGAATGGCTTCTTCCTCACTTTTTCCTTTGCTTATTTTTATTCAGTCTTTAAAAACTCACCACAAGTATCACCTCTTCAGGGAACTCTTTCCTCATGCCCCCTAGAGCTCCTGGGTGGGCCAGGTGCCTGAGGATTCTCCAGGTTCCAATAGCACTCTGCATCCCACTATCACAGACTGAGCCCCTTGAGGCACAGACTATGGTCTTCAGCTCCATCTCTCCAGGGCTATCTCTGTGCCTTGCCTCCCATACGTGTAGGTGAAGCGAATGAATAAATGAATGGGTGGAAGGGACAGTTAATCTTGAGTAGTATAGTGGCAGTAGCTTAAATCCTACAAGGTCGATTCCCTATGACTCTTCTGAGATGTCGTCAAATGGACAAATGGAGTCATCTTTTCCATTTGTGGACTTGACGTTAGTTTTGGGGGTGGTTTTTTTTTTTTATGTGTGTATGCATGGAAGCTACCCCTGCTGGGCACAAGGGGAGTGGAACCTAGAGCATTGCCAAGAAAGTGAAGCTCAGCTACATTGTGAGCTTGTTAGAAATGCAGAATCCCAGGCCTCATCCCAAACCAACTGAATCAGAATCTCATTTTAATGATATCTGAAGGTGAGTCTCACACACATTAAAGTTTGAAGGAGCAACAACAATTGAATGTGGCTAAAATATCATCTGGGTGGATATTTACCTGATGAAACTCAATCCAGCTGTTCTGCTTGATCACTCCAGGAACCTATCAGATGCGTGCTGTGCTGATCCTGGGTTAAAGTTGATCCTGCCCCATTCTGGTCCATGTCTTTGCTCCCATTGTTCCCTTCACCTGTGGTTCTTTCTCTTTGCTCTTCATCTGTGAAATTCCACCATCTTTCAAAATGTCACCCAGGTTCCACCTTCTTCCGCAAAGCTTCCCTTCCAAAGCCAGCCCTCAGTGACTTTCTCTGCATCCAACATCCTGAACCATTTATTGCTGGCATCACACGATTTAGTACTTAATTACTTAACTAGAAAACTAGTGTTTATTAAGCAGCAGCTATGTGCCAATGGAGGAGCCCCAGTGGTGCAGTGTTTAAGTGCTCAGCTGCTGACTGAAAGGTTGGCGGTTCAAACCTACCAGCTGTTCCGCAGAAGAAAGATGTAGCAGTCTGCTTTCGTAAAGATTTACAGCCTTGGAAATCCTATGAGGGCAATTCTACTCTGTTCTATAGGGTCGTTATGAGTCTGAATCAACTCAATGGCATTGGGTTTGGTTTGATTTGGTATGTGCCAATGAAGGTCCCTGGGTGGCCATGAGTCAGAATCGACTTGAAAGCAACGAGTTTGGTTTTGGTTTTTATGTTCTAATGAAAACTATGGACCTCATGGTCCAATCTGCAACCCATCATGGGGATGGTGCAGGACTGGGCAGCATTTCGTTCCATTATGCTTGGGGTTGCCATGAATTGGGGGCCAACACAATGGCAGCTAATAACAATAACAATGCGCCAAGTAGCGTATTAAAGCGATGTTGCAGATATTATTTTATCTAAAGTACTTGAGGTCTGGTATAATATTCAGGGGACCAAGTCTCATATTTCTTTTTTCTAATGGCTTTGTTGAGATATAATTCATATGCCATACATTTCACCCGTTGAAAGTGTACAATTTAATAGTTTTTACTGTATTCACAGAGTTGTACCTTGCTGTACATAGTAGTACATAGTGGCTGCACCATTTTATATTCCCATCAGGTATGTATGATGTAACTATCACTTCAATCTATTTTTAGAACACTTTTTACCCCTAAAAGAAAGTCTGTACCCCTTAGCAGTCACTCTCTATTCTTACTCCCCTCACCCTTGTTAATCACTAATCTACTTTCCACCTCTCTGTATTTACCTATTCTCGACATTCCATATTTACAGAATCATACGATACGTGGTCTTTTGTGTCTGGTTTTTCTCCCTTAGCATGTTTTCAAGATTCATCCATGTTATTAGTTTATAAAGAAAATGTTCTACGTTTTACTTTGGTGAGTAGCGTCTGGGGTCTTAAAAGCCTGTGAGCGGCCATCTAAGATACTCCACTGGTCTCACCCCTTCAGGAGCAAGAAAGAATGAAGAAAACTAAAGACACAAGGGAAAGATTAGTCCAAAGGACTAATGAACCACATCTACTATGGCCTCCACTATATTGAGTCCAGTACAACTAGATGGTGCCTGGCTACCACCACTGACTGCTCTGACAGGGATCACAATAGAGGGTCCCAAACAGAGCTGGAGAAAAATGTAGAACAAAATTCTAACTCACAAAAAAAGACCAGACTTACTGGCCTGACAGAGACTGGAGAAACTCTGAGAGTATGGCCCCCGGACATCCTTTTAGCTTAGTAATGAAGTCACTCTTGAAGTTCACCCTTCAGCCAAAGGTTAGACATGCCCATAAAACAAAACAAGACTAAGGGGGAAAAACAGCCCAGTTATATCATAGGACTAGAAGGCAGGAGGGGACAGGAAATCTGGTAATAGGGAACCCAAGTTTGAGAAGGGAGAGAGTTGACATGTGGGGTTGTTAACTGATGTCATAAAACAATATGTGTACTAACTGTTTAATAAGAAACTAGTTTGTTCTGTAAACCTTCATCTAAAGTACACACATACAAAAAAGATTCATCCATGTTGTAACATCTAACAGTACTATTCCTTTTTATTGCTGAATGATATTTAATTGTATGGATATATCACATTTTATTTACCCATTTATCAGTTGATGGGCATTTGGGTTGTTTCCACTTTTCAGTTGTTAAGAATAATGCTGCTATGAGCATTCATGTACAAGTTTTATGTGGGCATATGTTTTCATTTCTCTTGGGTTTATATCTGGAAGTGGTATTGCTGGGTCATATGGTAACTCTATGTTTAATATGTTGAGCAACTACAAAACTGTGGTTTCCACAGTGACTGCACCATTTTAAATTCCCACTAGCTATGTATGATGGTTGCAGTTGCTCCACATCCTTGCCAACAGTAGTTATTGTCAATCTTTTTGATTACAGCCATTCTAATAGGAAACCCTGGTAGCATAGTGGTTAAGAGCTATGGCTGCTAACCGAAAGGTCGGCAGTTGGAATCCACCAGGTGTTCCTTGGAAACTGTATGGGGCAGTTCTACTTTTTCCTATAGGGTTGCTATGAGTCAGAATCAACTCAACTGCAATGGGTTTGGGTTTTTTTTTTGTTTGTTTTTTTGGTAATAGGTGTAAAGAGGAAGGTCATTGTGGTTTTGATTTGTATTTCCCCAACGGCTTTGGACATGTTGTCAGGTGGAATCAGTCCCTGGAGAAGGACATCATGCTTGATAAAGTACGGAGTCAGTGGAAAAGAGGAAGACCCTCTATGAGGTGGATTGACACAGTGGCTGCAACAATGGGCTCAAGCATAACAATGGTTGTAAGGATGGCACAGGACAGGGCAGTGTTTCGTTCTGTAGTGCATAGGGTCACTATGAGTAGGAACCGACTCGAGGGCACCTGACAACAACTACAATGGCTATCTTTTCATGTGTTTATTTTCCATTTGCGTATCTTTGAAGAAATTAATTCAGATGCTATTCAGATCTTTGACCATTTTTAATTGGGTTGTCTTTTTATCGTTGAATTGTAAGAGGTCTTTACTATTCTGGATACTAGGCCCTTGGCAGGCATATGGATTTGCAAATATTTTCTCCCATTCAGTGAGCTGTCTTTTTGCTTTCTTTATGGTATCATTTGCAGCATGAAAATTTTTAATTTTGATGAAGTGCATTTTATTTTTGTCACTTGTGCTTTAGTGTCATATTTAAGAAACCATTGCTTAATCCAAGGTCACAAAGGTTTTTACTAAGAGCTTTGTACTTTAACTCTTACATTTTGGTCTATGATTTATTTTGAGTTAATTTTTGTGTATGGTGTAGGGTAAGAGTCCAACTTCATTCTTTTACCTGTAGACATTCAGTTTTCCAGCATCGGTTGTTTGTTGAAGAAGCTGTTCTTTTCCCATTGAATGGTCTTGGTGCCCTGTCAGAATCAATTGGCCATAGATATGAGGGTTTATTTCTGGACTTTTAATTCTAATACATCAGTATATATGTCTATTCTTATGCCAGTACTACACTGTGTTGATTACTGTGGTTTTATAGTAAGTTCTGAAGCTGGAAAATGTGGATCCTCCAACTTTGTTCTTCTTTCAAGATTGTTTTGCTAATTGGGGTCCCTTGAAATTCCATATGAATATTAAGATAAGTTTTTCTATTTCTGCAAAAATACAATTGGGATTTCCATAGGGATTGCATTGAATCTATATATTGCTTTGGGTAGTATTGACATTTTAACAATATTAAGTCTTCCAATCTTTGAACACAGGATGTCATTCCATTTATTTACCTTCCTTAGTTTCTTTTAGCAATATTTGTAGACTTCAGTGTACAAGTCTTGTGCCTCTTTGGTTAAATTTATTCCTAAGTATTTTATTCTTTTTTGATGCTACTGTAAATGAAATTGTTCTCTTAATTTCCATTTTTGGATTGATCATTGCTAGTGTATAGAAATACAAATGATTTTTGCATGTTCATTTTGTATCCTGCAACTTTGTTGAATTTTTTTTTTTAATACTCTATGGTTTTCTACACATAAAATCATGTCACCTGTGAATAGAAATAGTTTTTACTTCTTCCTTGCCAGTTTGGATACCTTTTACTTCATTTTCTTGCCTAGTTACTCTGGCTAAAACTTTCAGTACAAGCTGTGGTGAAAATGAGCATCCTTTTTTTTTCCTGATGTCGGGGAAAAGCTTTCAGTCTTTCACTGTTGAGTATGATGTTAGCTGTGGATGTTTTGTGTTGAGGAATTTCCTTTCTATTCTTGGTTTACTGAAAATTTTTATCATGAAAGTGTGTTGGATTTTTTTCAAATGCCTTTTCTGCATCTATTGGATGATCACGTGCTTTTTTCCCCCCTCATTCTATTAATGAGCCTATTATACTGGTTGATTTTTATATGTTCAGCCGTCCTTGCATTCCTAGAATAAATTTCATTTGGTCTTTGTGTTTAATCTTTTTAATATGCTGCTGAATTCAGTTTGCTTGAGGACTTTTGCCTGTGTATTCATATATTCATAAGGGATATTGATCTGCAGTTATCTTTTAGTGTCTTTGTCAGGGTAATGCTGGTCTCATAGAATGAGTTAGGAAGTCTTCCCTCCTCAATTTTTTGGGAGGGTTTAAGAAGGATTAGTGTTAATTTTTTATGTAAACATTTCATAGAATTCACCAACAAAGCCATCTGGTCCTGGGCTTTCTTTTGTTGGAAGGTTTTTGATTACTGATTCAATATCTACACTTGTTGTAGGCCTGTTGAAATTTTCTACTTCTTCTTGAGTTAATTCTGGTAGTTTGTTACTTCTAGAAATTTGTCCATCTCACCTAGGTTATCCAATTTTTTGGCTTATTTTTTTGTGGTATTCTCTTATAATCCTCTTTATTTCTGTAAAGCTTTTGGTTTTGATTTTAGTAATTTCAGTCTTCTCTCTTTTTTCCTAAGTCAGCTTAACTAAAGTTTGGTCAGTTTTCTGTATCTTTTCAAAGAACCAATTTTTTGTTTTGGTGATTCTCTCTATCGTTTTTCTATTCTCTATTCTATTTACCCTTTTTCTAACTTTATTATTTTCTTCTTTCTGCTAGCTTTGAGTTTAGTTTTTCCTTTTACAGCTCCTTAAGTTATAGAGTTATGGTGATTTGTATTCTTTTTAATGAAGCATTTATAGCTATAAACTTTCCTCTGAGCACTGCTTTCACTGCATGCAGTAAGTTTTGGTATGTTGTGTTTTTGTTTTAATTCATGTCAAGATTTTTTTAACTTCCTTTGTGATTTCTTCCTCACCCATTGGTTGTTTAAGAGTGTGTTGTTTAATTTCCATATATTTCTGAATTTTCCAGTTTTCTTCTGTTACTGATTTCTAATTTCATTTCATTGTGGCTAGAATAGATATTTTGTATGATTTCCAACCTTTTTAAATTTATAAAGACTTGCTTGCTGATGTAACATATGGTGTATCCCAGAGAATGTTCCAGGTGTACTTGAGAAGAATGTATATTCTGCTGTTGTTGGGTGGAGTGTTCTGTATATGTCGGTTAGGTCTAATTGGTTTATAGTATTGTGCAAGTCCTCTATTTCATTATTGATCTTCTGTCTGATTGTTCTATCCATTATTGAAACTAGGGTATTGCAGTCTCCAACTATTATTGTATAACTGTCTATTTCTTCCTTCAATCTTGTCAATGTTTATTTCGTATATTTTGGGGTTGTGTTGTTAGGTGCGTACATGTATGGATAAACTCTTTTATCAGTATGGATGTCCTTCTTTGTCTTTTGAAAGATTTTTGGACTTAAAATCTATTTCGTTTGGTAATAATATAGTCATTCCAATTCACTGTGGGCTACCATTTTTTTGGATTTTTTTTTGTTGTTGTTCTTTTACTTTCAACCTCTTTGTTTCTAAAGTGAGTCTCTTAAACACAGCATGGATCTTTTTTTCTTTTTTTAAATACATTCTGCCAATCTCGCTCTTATTTGAAGATTTTTAATGGATTAAAATAATTTACTGTAGTTATTGATAAGGAATGGCTTACTTTTTTTTTTTTAATTAACTTTTATTAAGCTTCAAGTGAACATTTACAAATCCAATCAGTCTGTCACATGTAAGTTTACATACATCTTACTCCCTTCTCCCACTTGCTCTCGCCCTATTGAGTCAGCCCTTTCAGACTCTTGTTTTGTGCCAATTTTGCCATCTTCCCTCTCTCTCTATCTTCCCATCCCCCTCCAGTCAAGAGTTGCCAACACACTCTCCAGTGTCCACCTGATTTAATTAGCTCACTCTTCATCAGCATCTCTCTCCCCCCCTCTGACCAGTCCCTTTCATGTCTGATGAGTTGTCTTCAGGGATGGTTCCTGTCCTGTGCCATCAGAAGGTCTGGGGAGCATTGCCGCCGGGATTCCTCTAGTCGCAGTCAGACCATTAAGTATGGGCTTTTTATGAGAATTTGGGTTCTGCATCCCACTGATCTCCTGCTCCCTCAGGAGTTCTCTGTTGTGCTCCCTGACAGGGCAGTCATCGATTGTGGCCGGGCACCAACTAGTTCTTCTGGTCTCAGGATGATGTAGGTCTCTGGTTCATGTGGCCCTTTCTGTCTCTTGGGTTCTTAGTTGTCGTGTGACCTTGGTGTTCTTCATTTTCCTTTGCTCCAGGTGGGTTGAGACCAATTGATGCATCTTAGATGGCTGCTTGTTAGCATTTAGGACCCCAGACGCCACATTTCAAAGTGGGATGCAGAATGTTTTCATAATAGAATTATTTTGCCAATTGACTTAGAAGTCCCCTCAAACCATGTTCCCCAGACCTCAGCCCCTGCTCCGCTGACCTTTGAAGCATTCATTTTATCCCGGAAACCTCTTTGCTTTTAGTCCAGTCCAATTGGGCTGACCTTCCATGTATTGAGTGTTGTCTTTCCCTTCACCCAAAGCAGTTCTTATCTACTGATTGATCAATAAAAAACCCTCTCCCTCCCTCCCTCCCTCCCCCCTTCGTAACCACAAAAGTATGTGTTCTTCTCAGTTTTTTCTATTTCTCAAGATCTTATAATAGTGGTCTTATACAATATTTGTCCTTTTGCCTCTGACTCATTTCGCTCAGCATAATGCCTTCCAGATTCCTCCATGTTATGAAATGTTTCAGAGATTCGTCACTGTTCTTTACCGATGCGTAGTATTCCATTGTGTGAATATACCACAATTTATTTAACCATTCATCCGTTGATGGACACCTTGGTTGCTTCCAGCTTTTTGCTATTGTAAACAGAGCTGCAATAAACATGGGTGTGCATATATCTGTTTGTGTGAAGGCTCTTGTATCTCTAGGGTATATTCCGAGGAGTGGGATTTCTGGGTTGTATGGTAGTTCTATTTCTAACTGTTTAAGATAACGCCAGATGGATTTCCAAAGTGGTTGTACCATTTTACATTCCCACCAGCAGTGTATGAGAGTTCCAATCTCTCCGCAGCCTCTCCAACATTTATTATTTTGTGTTTTTTGGATTAATGCCAGTCTAGTTGGTGTGAGATGGAATCTCATCGTAGTTTTAATTTGCATTTCTCTAATGGCTAATGATCGGGAGCATTTTCTCATGTATCTGTTGGCTGCCTGAATATCTTCTTTAGTGAAGTGTGTGTTCATATCCTTTGCCCACTTCTTGATTGGGTTGTTTGTCTTTTTGTGGTTGAGTTTTGACAGAATCATGTAGATTTTAGAGATCAGGCGCTGGTCTGAGATGTCATAGCTGAAAATTCTTTCCCAGTCTGTAGGTGGTCTTTTTACTCTTTTGGTGAAGTCTTTAGATGAGCATAGGTGTTTGATTTTTAGGAGCTCCCAGTTATCGGGTTTCTCTTCATCATTTTTGGTAATGTTTTGTATTCTGTTTATGCCTTGTATTAGGGCTCCTAGGGTTGTCCCTATTTTTTCTTCCATGATCTTTATCGTTTTAGTGTTTATGTTTAGGTCTTTGATCCACTTGGAGTTAGTTTTTGTGCATGGTGTGAGGTATGGGTCCTGTTTCATTTTTTTTGCAGACGGATATCCAGTTATGCCAGCACCATTTGTTAAAAAGACTATCTTTTCCCCAATTAACTGACACTGGGCCTTTGTCAAATATCAGCTGCTCATACATGGATGGATTTATATCTGGATTCTCAATTCTGTTCCATTGGTCTATGTGCCTGTTGTTGTACCAGTACCAGGCTGTTTTGACTACTGTGGCTGTATAATAGGTTCTGAAATCAGGTAGAGTGAGGCCCCCCACTTTCTTCTTCTTTTTCAGTAATGCTTTGCTTATCCGGGGGTTCTTTCCCTTCCATATGAAATTGGTGATTTGTTTCTCTATCCCCTTAAAAAATAACATTGGAATTTGGATTGGGAGTGCGTTATATGTATAGATGGCTTTTGGTAGAATAGACATTTTTACTATGTTAAGTCTTCCTATCCATGAGCAGGGTATGTTTTTCCACTTAAGTATGTCCTTTTTAATTTCTTGTAGTAGAGCTTTGTAGTTTTCTTTGTATAGGTCTTTTACATCCTTGGTAAGATTTATTCCTAAGTATTTTATCTTCTTGGGGGCTACGGAATGGCTTACTTTTGTCATTTAGTTATTTCTTTTCTGTATGTCTTATATGGTTTTTTTTTTTTTTTGGTTGTTCCTCATCTTCTCCATTACTGCCTTCTTTTGTGTTTAGTTGATTTTTTTTTTTGTAGTGTACCATTTTAACTCCCTTCTTTCCTTTTCTGTATATATTTTTAGTTATTTTCCTAGTGGCTACCTTGTGGATTAGAATATGTTTATATATAAAGTTGAACTTACAACAACCTAGTTTGAATAATACCAACTTAGTTTCAATAGGATACAAACGCTGTGCTCCTATGCATTTCTGTCCCTACCCTTTTATATTGTTATTGTCACAGATTATATCTTCATACATTACCCAATGTGCCCATTAACATGGAATTATTGTTTTACGCATTTGCCTTTTAAATCATATAGGAAAAAAAAAAAAAAGACTTGCAAACCAAAAAGTACAATAATGCTGACTTTTATATTTACCTATGTAGTTACCTTTGCCAATGTTCTTTATTTTTTTTCATATGCTTCATATTTACTGTCCAGTGTCCTTTCCTTTCAACCTGAAGGACTTTCTTTAGCATTTCATGTTTATCTGGGAATATCTTCATTTTTCCTTCATTCTTGAAGGATAGTTTTGCTGATATAAAATTCTTTTTTTTCTTTCAGCACTTTAAATATATCATTCCACTGCCTTCTGGCCTGTGTAGATTCATATCTTTCACAAAATTTGGGAAGTTTCTGTGTTTGCCTGGAGCAACAGAGGAAGAAAGAAAGTCAGGAATAGGAGGAGGATATGGAATGTGTGGCTAATTGCCTCCATGAACAACTGCCTCCTTTGCCATGAGACCAGAAGAACTGGATGGTGCCCGGCTACTATTACTGAACATTTTGATCAAAGAATTTCAAATTCTCATCAACTCCAGGCTTTCTAGAGGCAAGGGTGAACCCCTGACACTATTGCCCTGAGATAATCTTTAAAAGTTAAACCAAAAATGTCCCCTGGAGTTTTCTGAAAATCAACCAATAGTTTATTTTAACTAATAAAAAAATGTCTGCCTTGAACATCATGATCTTTTAAGAACTATCTGTGTAGGATAAAAGTGACAACAGCAACTGGAAATACTATATAGGAAACTTAGGGGGCAATGAGTTTACATTAATGGGGGAGGAACAACTCAGAAATGGGAGATAAAAATGGTTGCACAACTTGAAGAATGTAATCAATGTCACCGAATTGTACATGTAGAAATTACTTGAATTGCTATATGTTTTTGCCATGTACAGTCTCAACAACAACCAAATAAAATTTTGAAAAATCTTGGGAAGTTTTTGGCCATTATTTCTTTAAATATTCTTTCTGCCCCTTTCTCTCTTCTCCTTCTGGGACTACTGTAATGCACATGTTGGTATGTTTGATAGCATCCCACAGGTCCCTTAAACTGTTCATTTTCTTTTTTTTTTCTCTCTCTCTGCTCCACAGACTGGATAATTTCAATTGCCTTAGCTCCAAGTACACTGACTCTTTCTTCTGCATGCTCATATCTGCCACTGAACCCTCTGGTGAATTTTTTGTTTCAACTATTGTATTTTCCACTCCAGAATTTTATTTGGTTAATTTTTGTAATTTGTATCTCTTTATTGACATTCCCTATTTGTTCACACATGATTTCCTTTAGTTTTTGTTCAAGGTTTCCTTTAGCTCTTTGAGCATATTTAAGATAGTTGATTGAATGTCTCTGACTAGTGATTCCAATGTCTCAGCACCCTCAGGGATAGTTTCTGTTTAATCCTTCTTTTCCTGTGAATGAGCCATATTTTCTTGTGTTTTGTTTTATTTATTTTTTGTATGCATTGTAATTTTTTGCTGATAACTGGATATTTTGAGTATTATAATGTGACAACTCTGGAAATCAGATTCTTCCCCTCCTCAGAGATTGCTTTTATTACTTTAGGGTTGCAATCATCTGTTTGTATAGTGACTTTTCCAAGCTATTTTTATAAAGTCTGTATTCCTTGTTGTGTGTGGCCACTAAAGTTTCTGTCCAGTTATCATTGTGATTATCTTGTGACCTGAAAGAGATTTCCTTAAATGTTTGGATCCAAAAAAAAAGATGTGTATACCTCTTAAAATCTCCTGATAGGTACTACTTCTGATAGAGAAGGCAATACAGCATATGGAGGCAAAACAAAGGCAAGTGTTTGTACTAATCCCTTGGGGAACTGCCATCACCCCAAATAGTTTCAGGATAAAGTTCTTACTGTCCACTCTCGCACCAGCCAGCTGCCTTAGAACACAGGCGCCCATCTCCATGGCTGCAACAGGGCTGAGGAATGGAGGGGGTTTGGTAGCTTGTTCTTGCATGCCTTTCCCTTTATCAAACACTCCCATGGTTGTTAAAGTGCCTGATCAGGTTCTAAGGTTCAGAAGTAGTTTATTCTGATTATTTTTTTCCCAGATTAATGATTGTTTCGATTTGGGAGATCAACTCCACGAATTTTCTAATTCACCATTTTCCAGAAAGTCACTCCTGAGGAATTAGAAAAGCTAAACTTCCTCTGAGGAACAGTTTCTTTTCCTCTCTAATATTTAGAACTATATAACTGTAATTTCCTTCCAGTTTGGCTACTAGTAAGTACAAAAGTAAAATTTAAGGTCAAATTGTAGTGACCGTATAAGTTTTTGTAGCCTGAATATTTATGATGTTTTCCCCCTCTTCTGTTACTAACTTTTTTATTTAAACTATTTTTATGTTATCCGTGGTTTTATTACTTTATTTTTATTTATATTTATCCATATTATTGTATATATTTTGGTAGTGGTTGTGGTTATTGTTGTTAGGTGCCGCCGAGTTGGTTCCAACTCATAGTGACCCTATGCACAACAGAACGAAACACTGCCCGGTCCTATGCCATCATTAAAATCGTTGTTATGCTTGAGCTCATTGTTGCAGCCACTGTGTCAATCCACCTTGTCAAGGGCCTTCCTCTTTTCCGTTGACCCTGTACTCTGCCAAGCATGATGTCCTTCTCCAGGGACTGATCCCTCCTGACAACATGTCCAAAGCATGTAAGACACAATCTTGCCGTCCTTGCTTCTAAGGAACATTCTGGTTGCACTTCTTCTAAGACAGACTTGTTCATTCTTTTGGCAGTCCATGATATATTTAATATTCTTCGCCAGCACCACAATTCAAAGGCATCAATTCTTTGGTCTTCCTTAGTCATTGTCCAGCTTTCATATGCATATGATGCAATTGAAAATACCATGGCCTGGGTCAGGTGCACCTTAGCCCTCAAAGTAGACATCTTTGCTCTTCGACACTTTAAAGAGGTCCTTTGCAGCAGATTTACACAATGCAATGCATCTTTTGATTTCTTGACTGCTGTTTCCATGGCTGTTGATTGTGGATCCAAGTAAAATGAAATCCTTGACAACTTCAATCTTTTCTCCATTTATCATGATGTTGCTTATCGGTCCAGTTGTGAGGATTTTTGTATTCTTCATGTTGAGGTGCAATCCATACTGAAGGCTGTGGTCTTTGATCTTCATTAGTAAGTGCTTCAAGTCTTTCACTTTCAGCAAGCAAGTTTGTGTCATCTGCATAACACAGTTTGTTAATGAGTCTTCCTCCAAACCCGATGCCCCATTCTTCTTCATATAGTCCAGCTTCCCAGATTATTTGCTCAACATACAGACTGAATAGGTACAGTGAAAGGATACAACCCTGACACACACCTTCCCTGACCTTAAACCAATCAGTATCCCCTTGTTCTGTATGAACAACTGCCTCTTGATTGATGTAAAGGTTCCTCATGAGCATAATTAAGTGTTCTGGAATTCCCATTCTTTGCAATGTTATCCATAATTTGTTATGGATAACACAGTTGAACGCCTTTGCATAGTCAATAAAACACAGGTAAACATTCTTCTGGTATTCTCTGCTTTCAGCCAGGATCCGTGTGACATCAGCAATGATATCCCTGGTTCCACATCCTCTTCTGAAACCAGCCTGAATTTCTGGCAGTTGCCTGTCAACATACTGCCGCAGGCATTTTTGAATGTGTAGCCCTGGTGGCATAGTGGTTAAGTGTTGGGCTGCTAACCAGAATGTTGGCAGTTCAAATCCAGCAGCTGCTCCCTAGAAACCTGTGGGGCAGCTCTACTCTGTCCTGATTTTGGTGGTAAGTCACTTCAAACCCCTTGTGGGAAAAAGTGAGTATATAAGTAAAATTATTCTTTATGAATATAAAACTTTTACTTTCCCTCTGTACAACTTAATAGAGTGCACAGAATTTCCTGTTCTCCATCAATATATATATATATATATTTTAATTTTTATTGTGCTTTAAGTGAAAGTTTACAAATCAAGTCAGTCTCTCACACGAGAACTTATATACACCTTGCTACATAATCCCAATTGCTCTCCCCCTAATGAGACAGCATGCTCCCTCCCTCCACTCTCTCTTCTCATGTCCATTTTGCCAGCTTCTAACCCCCTTTACCCTCTCATCTCCCCTCCTGGCAGGAGATGCCAACATAGCCTCAAGTGTCCACCTGATCCAAGCAGCTCACTCCTCACCAGCATCCCTTTCCAACCAATTGTCCAGCCCAATCCATGTCTGAAGAGTTGGCTTTGGGAATGGTTCCTGTCCTGGGCCAACAGAAGGTCTGGGGACCATGACCACCAGGGTTCTTCCAGTCTCAGTCAGCCCATTAAGTCTGGTCTTTTTACGAGAATTTGGGGTCTGCATCCCACTGCTCTCCTTCTCCCTCATGGGTTCTCTGTTGTGTTCCCTGTCAGAGCAGTCATCAGTTGTAGCCAGGCACCATCTAGTTCTTCTGGTCTCAGGCTCCATCAATATATGTTTTGATTGGTGAAACAAGGGATGATAACTGGCTAGGAGCAAGAGGGTAGTAAAAACTAGGTGGAACTTTATCAACTTGACCAGGGATAAGGATCTAGCCTAGTCCATCTACCATTTATCACACAACTACTGTGCTAGATAATTGTTCAGACAATCATGCTCAAAACAGAGCTGGGTGAGAGCAACCGCTAGAGTTTCCAATAACATGGACTTTGTAATTACATTAAAATATGTAAAAGGGAGTTAACAATGCCTACCTCACAACGACATTGACAGGATTAAATGAGGTAATATATTTAGAGTACCCATCACGTGGTGGTTTGTAGGCCACTTGGTAAATATTATTCTCACTCATCACCCACATCAATTAGATGCTGTGATAACTTACTAAAATATTTTTTTACTTTTCAAAAAGAATGTAGTCTGTTGAATGTACAAATGAACTCTTCCATGTCTCGATTCTTGTGGGGAGTGGGGGAAGGAAATAGGGAGTGAAAGGCAGAGCATCCCACGTGGTCCATGATAGGCACCAGGTGGCTTTGTGTGACTATCCTAGGGCTTGAGTAACAGAAGCATGATGAAGCTGGAAGACATTAGAGGAAAAACTAGATCAAAGGGAAGGGATGGCAGCCAGGTGTGAAACAAGACTTGACAGCAACAGGTGCCCTTAGAGAATGAGAAACTCTCCTCTTTGCAAGGGGGTTGACTCTATTGCCTCAAAAACTTTATCAGCTCTCCCACTCCTTTCTCTTGTGCGTCTATCCTACCTCCTGCACCCCTTACTCTGCCTTCATACATTCTTCCTCTGACTCAGGATACCAGGACACCAATAGCAGAGCCCTGGTGTCACTCACAGCCCACCAGAAAACTGCCCCAGTAGCATCCACTTCTGATTGTCCTTGTTATGAGTGACTATTTGTGATAAACTGACAAGTTTGCTTTTTTTTTTATTGGGGTAAGCTTTAATTTTGATGCTAGTGGTTTACTGGAAAGTATAGTTGATATTTAAGATTCTTGGTTCAATTCAACTAAGACTGTTCATACTACCTCAATCAGATTTTACAGTCCAATAACCCAATTTATGTTGTGTATTTAAGATGAAGATGAACTAACTTCGTGCTGTGGCTGCCTATATTACTTATTGAGGAGGAGGAAATATAGAAATGCCAGGTCTTAACCTATCTCTGGGTCCTATGTTTCTTGTCTCACCTCCCACAAATTTGTCCCACCACTCACAGCAGTGTAGACCTACAAGGAGCTGGCCCAAAGCTCATTACTCTTCTTTGTGCCCTTGGGCTTTTGCACATGCTATTGACTCTTCTGGGAATGTCCTCCCAGCTTTTGTATGCCCTGAGTCATTCTTCAAAATTCACCATAGACTTATACCATGAAGGCTTCCCCTTTTGTCCCCTTATCAGGCTTAATTTTAATTATTTATTTACACGTATGTCTCGATTTCAAGCCTAAGTCTCTTGAATACAAAATACCCATATTATTTATGTTTGTACTTCCAACGCTATGACTGTTCCTTGTACATGTAGGTGTGATAAATGTTTCTGCAATTTTACTTTAAAAGGAAAAATTCACGAGGGAGAATTCTGAACTTATTGTACCCCAGCAGGTAACAATCTACTTGTAGAGTTAGTCCCATCTTAGTTATTGGTTAGAATGGAAATTATATTCTTTTGGGGGCACTCCCAGAAAAGCTAGTAAATTTTCTCAAAGTCTTTGTTTATCTATAGGATAGCATGATGCCATAAAATAAATAATTATACAGGTAAGGTATATAATATGCTGTGTAATTAAAAATGTGATGCTAATTGAATCTATTTCCCTGGAAGAGCTGTCTCTTAGCAATTAGTGTTTAGGGCCACCTGTGTAGTATATCTGCATAGTACAAGTTAAACAGAACAAAGCAACCAAAATAAAACAAAACCAAGCAAATGAGCCACCATATCAAATCTACCCAAACTTCATTTACACAGAAATACATGTCTATTTTAAAGTTCACATTTACTTTTTAATTTTTAACCAGCATGATGTTCTAGTTACACTTTTTGCTTATACTTTCCAGGAGTCCCATTTCCCACTTGTTGTTAGTTGCTGTCAAAGTTGGGTTCAACTCATGGCAACCTTATGTATAACAGAACAAAACGTTGCCCAGTCCTGCGCCATCTTTAAGATCCTTTCAACCAAAGGGACTCATTTACCAGCACTATATTGCACAGTATTCTATCGTGATCCATGTGGTTTTCAGTGGCTGATTTTTTGGAAGTAGATTACCAGGTTTTCTTCCTAATCCATCTTAGTCTGGAAGCTCTGTTGAAACCTGTCCACCATGGGTGACCCTGCTGTTATTTGAAATACTGGAGGCATAACTTCTAGCAGCACAGCAACACACAAACCAGCATAGTACAACAAACTGACAGATGGGTGGTGGACTTTTATTTAGAAGGTTTAAATGTTTGAGGATATGTTCAATTTTTTAACAGCTCACTCTTAAACTCAAGAGTGGATATCCCTGAAAATCATTCCTGATCCACCAAAGGTTTAAAATCATCCAGATGAAATCGTAGAGGCATTCAAAGAGGCTTGGAGTACACAAAGGCCATAAGCTCCCTTTTTAAAACATGGCCCTGTCTGACAACTGGACCCAAAACCACATTCGTATTCCATGGATATTCTTTTTTCCTCCTCGCATTTAACCTCCTCATACTGCTTTGTCCCTTTGATAGATAATTTGAGATTTTGTATTTTTGAACGAAGATGTTCTGACACGTGCTAGGTGCAAAGCACTAAGAGGTTACATTATCTCAATGCTCATGCCATTCTAGGGATAGGTCCTCAGTATTGCCTCACTCTGGAGCTGGGGCCCTGGAGGTACGGAGGAGGCCGGAGGCAGCACTGTGTGGGTGCAGTTAGTGATCCCTGACCATTCCAGGAAAGCAAATGTCAAATCCACATGAGGAGGAAGACTCCATGCAGATTTCTTTTAAAATAACTGAATTTGTAATATCCCCAGGTGGGAAACTAACATATACATTTTATCCTAAAAAGTAAATTGAAAAGGCCATGTGAGCTAAGGTAGCTTTTTTTATTTTCTGCAGAGGATAGGCTGGGAGGTTAGGCATTTTCTAGCGAAGCAAGATTTTAGGCATCTGTCAGGTGAGATTATTTTGTATATAAAACCAAAAACCAAACCCGTTGCCATTCAGTCAATTCCAACATAGCAACCCCATAGGGTTTCCAAGGAGTGGCTGGTGGATTCAAACTACTTACCTTTTGGTTAGCAGCCGAGCTCTTAACTACTGCGCCACCAGGGCTCCGTTTTGCATGTAATGTTCCCATAGTTTATACAGGAATGAGACTTTGACATGGCAAAGGAAGTAAGTGCCACCAGAAAGATAAAACTTTGGCATACAAGGTGACCTTAGAGATCATTAGCTTCCTCGGGGTCAGCCTCCCAACTCCAAAGGGAAATCTTGCCTCTCCCTTATCTCCTGGAGCAAACCTTTCCCATCTATGATGTTTGTGCATTTAGTCATAGGTTGGGGTCTAACACAAAGCATCTCTGGAATTAAAGGCTGACCACCACCACCCACCCTCAACACTGCCCATTCCAAAGAGCGCCCTGTCCACAGTGCATCTTGTTTCTCCTCTTGGCCTCTGCCAAATTCTCCTTTGTCCTCTCCCTATAAGGAGCATTCGAACAGCTGCCTTCTACCCCAATGGCCTCCTGGAGCCGGCTCCCCTCAGGCTCTGTGCCTGGTCCTTATCATGGGTGTTCATCTTGTCCCATCTGCCTCAAAGACCGTGAGTCACCTACTCGGGTGCAGATTGCCAAGAGCCCAGTCCATCAACCTTGTTATCTGCATCATGCACGTGAGGCTACGTCAACTTTCAGTTCCCACCCAAAAGCTCCTTTGGAGGTCTAAGAGGCCTTGTCTGATGTGGGGTGAATGTCTTTTTGAGATATATAAGAGAGTTAGGACTTATACACCAATGTTCATAGCAGCATTATTCACAATAGCTAAAAGGTGGAAAAAACTCAAGTGCCCATCAACAGATGAATGGAGAAACAATATGTGGTACTTACATACGATGGAATATCACCCAGCCATAAAGAGAAATGAAGTTCTAACGTGTGCTACGACATTGATGAACCTTGAAAACATGATGTTGAGTGAAATAAGCTAGATACAAAAGACAGATATTGTATGATCCCACTTACACGAAATCTCTAGAATAGGCAAATATATGGAGACCAAAGTTATGAGAGATTACCAGAGACTTGGGGGAAGGGAAAAAGAAAGGGGAGGGATTATTTCTCGAAGAGTATAGAGTTTCTGTTTGAGGTGATGAAAAACTTTTGGAAAAAAAAGTGATGATGGTTGCCAATATTGTGAATGTAATTAATATTACTGAATTGTACACTAAAACATGGTTAAAATGGCAAATTTACGTTATATATATTTTACAATAGAATTTTAAGAATGAAAAGAGTGTATTAGAGTAGACCTTCTGTGGTTGGAACTTGGGGGTCATTTCTATGGGTTGAAATGAATATGTTTATATTCTACCTCTGCCCTTTTTGCCAACTAACCCCCTTCCTGGGACAAGGAAAAATCCTACATGGCCCTTTGGGGGGTGTTGGCTATTGTCTCAGCATGAGTTTGTCACGCACCTAATGTGCACTGGGTTAGCTAGTGCAAGAAATGCATTAGAAGCCCCAAATCCACAACCTCAAAGAGCTTAGAGTCTCATGGGGGAGTTTGCATGGCAAATGAATGCTCTAAAGATCTGAAGTATGGGCTTGATACATTATTCAGCATCGTGCTGACTTTTATGTTATAGACAATGTACGTAGTGGGGGATCAGCCAGGGTAGAGCACCACATAAACTACAGCAGTCATAAAATGATGTGGGCGGAAGGGGTCTCAAAAGCTGGGTAGGATTTCCAGAGTTTGGGAGAGGACAGAGGATATTCTGGAGGATGCAAGTGGTGTGATGAGGGGAGATGACAACAAAATTCAAGACATAGTGGGAATGAGTTCAACGCCTCTGTGAATCAGTAAAAATCTCAGTTCTAGTGTTGTTGTTGTTAGCTGTGGTCGAGCTGGCCCCTGACTCATGGTGACCCCATGCACAACAGAATGAAACACTGCCTGGTCCTGTGCCATTCCCATGACCAGTTGCAGATCAGACCATTGTGATCCTTAAGGTTTTCACCGGCTGATTTTCAAAAGTAGATCACAAGGCCTTTCTTCCTAGTCCAACTTAGTCTGGAAGCTCCAATGAAACCTGTTTAGTATCACAGAAACACACGAATGAAGACTGACAGACGAGTGATGGCTGTACTTGAGGCGCATTGGCTGGGAATCTAATCTGGGTCTCCTGCATGGAAGGTGAGAATTCTACCACTGAGCACCATTCTACAGTTCTAGTGTAACCCTCTCATACTGAAGAGGAGATAGGATGAGCTGGAGAGCCAAGGCAGGGCTAAACTGAGAGAGCCTTGCATCAGATGGAGCCCTGGTGGCACAGTGGTTAACAGCTCGGCTGCTAACCAAAAGCCGGCGTTCAAATCCACCAGCAGCTCCCTGGAAAACCTATGGGGCAGTTCTACTCTGCCATACATGGTTGCTCTGAGTTGGAGTCGACCCAACAGCCACGGGTTTGCATCAGATGAACCATCTGGAATCTTTGATCTCCTGGCCCTACAAACCCATCTCAAATGCAACTTTGGTAACTACAGCCTTTCAGTTTCTGGAGGACTCCTTGTTCTCAGAGCGAAGGTGGAATGTGGCCCTCAGCAGGGTGCAGGTGCTTGGAACAACAACTAGATATACCCACTGCCTCTAGCTTTTACTCTGTGGCTACCACCCCTGTCAAGACCTTGTCACACATACCTGTAAGTGCTGAAATAGCCACTCACCTGGCCTCCCTAATCCCAGGCTCACCTTTGTTCCAGAGCACAGGGAAAACCAAGGCCAGTCAAATGGGCCTGCACCAATGCAATATCATGCTGCACCTATGCGTAAGAGCGTCTCACTAAGAGAAGTTCAACTTCTCTCTCCAATGCTCAGGGATCTCCATGATCTTGCCCACTTTAAGTGTCTCACGGACTTTCTGCTGCATCCCAAAACAAAGCAATCCGATTTATTTCCTTCCATCCTTCAATTCTCCAACCATTTACTGACAATCAACTATCCCTCAGGCATGGCCCTTTGAAAGAGCCTGTCACCACAATGGTCTCCCCTCCCTGGATGTCCTTCTCCCTTCTCCCTTCCTCTGCACATTCCCCCCACCACCCTGCCCTCAGCTACATCTTACCATTCCTCACGGCTAACTCAGCCACTTTCTGCTTCTTCTCTGACCACCCAGCCCCCTTGCTCTTTCTCCTCAGAGGATGACATTTATTTCCATTTTCTAATCCTGTTTTGTGCATTGTCTTGTTCCCCCAGATAATAAAACTCCCCAAGGGCAATATCCATGTGATCCCCCCTCCCCATAAAGAGGGAGATGTAAGATGTGAGGGAAGGGGTTGGACCAAGAATGGCTGACTCCCATGTTTGCGCCTCGAGCAGCCAGGTGGATTGCGGTACATGATGATATATGAAAGACAGAGCAAGGATAGGTGTTCACGTTACATGCATGTGCACATGCTACTCTTATAAGAAATGAGATCATATGATACATATTATTTTGCAACTGAATTTTTTAATTTCACAACACTCATAGACATTTTCCACATCAATATTTATAAATCTCCCGAATTCTTTTTGTATGTGAGCAGCATGGTTCAGTAGTAGAATCCTTGCCTCCTGTCTTAGTTATCTAGTACTGCTGTAATGAAAACACCACAAGAAGGTGGCTTTAACAAACAGAAATGCATTTTCTCACAGTTTAGGAGACTGAATTCAGGGTGCTGTTGTTAGGGGAAGGCTTTGTCTCTCTGTCGGCTGTGTGGGAAGATTCTGGTATCTTTGAGCCTCTGCTCCCGGGAGATCTTTATGTGGCTTGGCATCTGTCTTCTCCCATCTCTGCTAGCTCACTTCCTTGTTTAATCTCTCTCTCTTTTTTTTTTTTTAAATATCTCAAGAGAGTGACTCAAGGCACACCTTACACTAATCCTGTTCATTAACATAACAAAGATAACCCATTTCCAAATGGGATTATAATCACAGTCACAGATGTTAGGAATTACAACACATTTTGGGAGAACACAATTCAATCCATAACACCTTCCATGTGGGAAACCCGGGTTCTATTCTCAGCCAATGCACCTCATGCGCAGCCACCGCCCCTCTGTCAGTGGAGGCTTGTGTGTTGCTATGATGCTGAACAGGTGTCAGAGGAGTTTGTAGACTAAGGTGGACTAGAAAGAAAGGCCTGTGATCTACTTCTGAAAATCAGCCACTGAAAACCCTATAGATTGCAATGGTCAGATCCACAACTGATCATGGGGATGGCATAGGACTCGGCAGTGTTTTATTCCATCGTGTATGGCGTTGCCCTCATGATTTGAGGGCTGACTCAATGGCAGCTAACAACAGCAATATTCCCTCAGTCTTTTCAATAGAAGAGAAACAATGACACTAATTTTATTGAAACTCCTAGGACCTATAATGTGAGTGAACAGATTTTATCAAAGGCTGAAAGAGGCTGCCTTCAAAAAGTGAAGATAAGTTAGAACACAAACTTTCTATGGTAAAGACCATTGTGGTGTGATGGATCACTTTCGTGTGGCCTTTCTAGCCATGGTCTTGTAACTTCCACTCGATTGAGTGGGACTGTCATAGGGTAATTGTGGCCCAGCAAAGGGATCGGCCAGTTTTGCCATCCTTCTGGGTTTGAGGTGAGCCATCCCAGGGGTGAGAGGATCCCACCACCACCAAGGAAGAACAGCCAGGAGCAGAGAGCATGTCTTTTGGATCTGGGATCCCTGTGCTGAGAAGCTCCTGGAACCAGGAGACTGAGAGAGAGAAAGAGAGAGCTGTAACCCTGAAGACAGCAAGAAGCAGTGGCAGGAGAAACTGGCCAGAGACCAAGCAGTGGGCTTCACATCCCAAGGATCGAGAAAGATGAGTGCCTGGGGTGCCTCTGGGGATTTATTAGCAGGGGCTAAAAGAGCTTTATAACATTTGCCTGAGCAGGACAGAGGCTGAGGGCCAGAGAGGAATGCCTGTGAGCATGGCTGGGAAGAAGCTATCCTGATGGAAGAACTGTATCCTGAGCATTCCTGAACCTGAATTGTAACCTGTTACTTCCCTAATAAACCCCATAATCGTGAGTATTGTCTGTGAGTTCTCTGTGGCCATTGCAATGAATTACCCAACCCAGCAGAGAAATACTCAGTACAGTGGGAAGGACGGTTGGTGTCAGAACTGGTAAAGATGGTGGAGAGAGGAGTCATGTGACCTCTGCCTCATAGGAATCAGCCTCGGGATGTTGACCTTGATTCTCTTTCCACCTTGTGAAGTTAGAGGAGGTTAGACACTGCCTCCACGCAGTGTTTACAACCATAGAAGCTGCCTCCTAGAACTTCTATGTATTAGAGATACAAAAACAAAAACCGAGAGAACTTAATTACTTTTCCAAGTTCAATCAATGGTAAACGCTCAAATCAGGGGAAGAACCCAGTCTTCGAGGGCTATTCCCACTCTGTCACACTGCCACTGAAATAGAAAGACTACCATTACCTTGCTGAGTTTGCTTTATGAGGTTCTGTCCCTTTAACAATTTTTTTTACTAGTTTAATTACTAATTTTTATTTACTAACTTTTTATTAACAAGCAATCAAAAAATAGAGAGCTACACATGAACCTAGAGGTCAGCTGGTCTAACCTCATCTAACACATGAGGAAGTTGAGGACCAGCGTTTCCTGGCTAATGTTCTGAGTGTGATAAGCACGTCATACAAATGAAATCATTCAAAATGTGGCCTTTTGTGTCTAGCTTCTTCTTAAACAAATCTGGTCATGTTAGTCTCCTACTTAAGGCCCTCCAATTGTTAATAAAACATTACTGTTAGATAGGCTAAAGAATAGAACCTCGTAGAGCCAACACAGGCATTGCGATAAAGGTCAATCTCCTCAGTACCGCCTCAAGCTTCCGTTCTTGATCTGGCCCCAGAAGCACATCTATTCTCCCCTTCATTCACTGTGTGTTTGCCACACTGTCCTCCTTGCTGTCCCTTAAAAAAACCAAATATTAACTGAGAAGCCATTTAGTGTAGAACTAATTGACAGACGTTAGAAACAAGTCTCTAGATATATTAGACATAAAAGAACAAGTCAGACTGAACTCTTTGATGAGCTTACGAAATGGGTATAAATACAGATAGAGGGTGTGAGTGTGTGGACGAGTCGTTCTTTTATTCCTCTGTCAAGAAAGTGATTACCTGCCTATTACACTGCAGGCCCAGTGCTAGGCATTGGGGACACAAAGTCAATCAAGACAAGGACCTAGATTGCAGGGGTTGTGGGGGGAGGGCAGAGCCAGGTGAGTCAGTAGTAAAAATAGCATGTGATAGGTACTGGCGTAGAGCTACTGGAATGCAGGGGAAGGCTCCTGAAATCAGACTGGGAGGGTCTGAGCTTCTCATGGTGAAAAGCAACAGGGAGTTAGGAGATGTAGAAAGCAGAGGGAGAGTGGGGCAGGCTGGGAGGGGGATTTAGAGGCAGCAAGAATGGCATTTGGGAAAGTGCTTACATTTCTATGTTGGTAAAGGGATGTGGGTGGTAGGGGTGCAGTCAGAGGGGGAGCAGGGGGCAGGGAGGAAGTGCCTTATATGCTAAGCTACAACATGAGACAAGACAGAACTTTACTCTGAGAGTCATTGGCATTCGAAGTTATATGGGAATCCTATCTGTATTTTGCCGAGATCATTGGTGCATAGTAAACAATGGATTTTATCCATGTGTCCCCACAGCCAAGGAGCCATTTTGGAAGTTGGTACATAAATTCAAGGAAAAAAAAAAAAAGAAATTATGAATGTATATTTTTACGAGTACCCACCATACATGCTGGAGTCCCTGACTGGTGCAAATGGTTAAGGTGCTCGGCTGCTAACCAAAAAATTGGAGGTTTGAGTCTACCCAGAGGTGCCTTGGAAGAAAGTCCTGGTGATCTACTTCCAAAAGAGCAGCAGCTAAAAATCCTGTGGAGCACAGTTCTACTTTGACACATGTTGCGTCTCCATGAGTTGGAATCGACTTGATGGCAACTAATACGCTATATGCTAGTCTCTCTTGTTCTCTCTCTGTGATATATATAAACACACATACATCAACATCTATAAAACAATCTGGAAAGGGTTTTTTTTTTTTATCCCCTTTTACAGGTGAGGAAACGGAGGCTCAGAAAGGTTGTGTAACCCTCCTGAGGTCACACAGGTAGTGAGCAGCAGGGTGGAGATTAGCAGCTTCCTAACTCAGGCCTGGGTAGAAGGCCCTGCCCTGGCTTCCTGCTGTGAGGATGGCCTGAGCTAAGTCTTACAAGGGAGGCTGAACAGGGGAGAGGTTGATACGAGAGACATTTAGGAGGCAGAATTTAGAGGACTTGAATGCGGGGAGGGGAGGAATCTAGAATAATTCCTAAATTTCTGGCTTGGACAACAGATAGGCATTGGCACTGAGGTGGGAAAAGGAAGAAGGGATGGGTAGGAGGAAAGCAAGCAAGCACATGCATGGCTATAGTACAAGGCAGAAAGAATCTGGTAAGTGTCATGGTATCTTAATTTCCCAGGGCTGCCATTAAAAAAATACCACAAACTCCAAAACCAAACCAAACCCAGTGCCGTCGAGTCAATTCCGACTCATAGTGACCCTATAGGACAGAGTAGAACTGCCCCACAGAGTTTCCAAGGAGCACCTGGCGGATTTGAACTGCCGACCCTTGGGTTAGCAGCTGTAGCACTTAACCACTACACCACCAGGGTTTCCACCACAAATAGGTCACTTAAAAAAACAGAAGTTTTCTGTCTCAGTTCTGGAGGCTGAAAGTCCAATCCAAGGTGTTGACAAGTCCACATTCTCTCTGAAGCCTCCAGGGGAAGATCCTCCCTTGCCTCTTCCAACTTCTGGTGATCCCTGGCAATCTTTGGCATTGTTTGGCTTGTAGACGCATCACCCCAGTCTCTGCCTCCATCTTCACACAGCCGTCTTCCCTGTGTCTGTGTCTCTTCTCCTCTTTTATAGGCCATCACTCAGATTAGATTAGGGCTCACCTACGCCAGTACGGCCTCACGTTAACTCATGTTTAATCCCATTTTCAAACAAGGTCACATTCACAGGTACCAGGAGTAAAGGCTTCAACATATTTTTTGGGGTAACAGAATCCAACTCATTATGCTCAAAAAGCTAACAGTGCTTGTGGGTTCAAGACAGTGGGACACAGCATTTGACTGAGGGTATAAACAGAGCTCCAAGGGAACCATGTCATCTGAAATGGACCTTGGGCTAGGATGAAAGAGCTTTCAGCAGATGGAGTGGCAAGGAAGAGTGTTCCAAGGAAAAGAAACAGAGGTAGGGAAGCATGTGGTGAAGTTTAGGGAGCAGCCAAGGGTAGATGTTGGTTAAGGTGCACTTTAGGTGATTGTGAATAGCAGGCGAAGAAAGGCCTTTTGGGCAGAGTAGTAGTCCTCCTTGACTTTGCTTGATGAAAGAAAACATCTCAGGGTTGGTTTAGAATGGGCAGAGACTGGAAGCAGGGAGACCAGTTAGGAGGGTTTTGCAATAGTTCAGGTAAGAGGTAATGAGAGCCTGGATTGGGATGGGACTACAAGTATTGAAAAGAAGAGGAAGATTTAGAGAAACTGGTGGACATAGAGACAACAGGCTTTGATTGTGACACCAAAGAGTGGGGAAGCAATCCAAGGTTGTCTTGGACTTTTTGAGCTGGGAGAGAAATAAATTTAGTTTTGGAAGGACTAAGTCGAGACAACAATTGCCTCTCCAGGTGGCATGGCCTAGGAGAAGGTTGAAAATTTGTCTGGAGAGAGGTCAAAACTAGAGATTAAGGTATGGGACTCATCTTCATGGAGGTTATAACTGAAGTCTTGCCAAAGGATGAAACTGTGGAGGGCAGAGTGAAGAGGCAAAAAGGAAGGGGCATAGCGCACGAGCTTGTGAAACAGCCCATTTATGGAGCAGAAGAAGAGGCATCGAAGGTGGGCAAGAAAATGTAGGAGGTGAATTAGGGCAGTGGAGAGGTTTAGAAGCCAGGGAGAGGATTTCAGAGAGGAGGTGGCATAAATAACAAATCACTTCAAAACCCAGAACCTCGAATATTTACCATGCTGCCACGTTAGTATTTGGGCCAAAGAGTAGATACAATCCTTTCCTTTTTCCCCCCTTACTGCCTCTGTGATATGTTGAAAAAATGTTTTTTAAAGACTACTCTGAGTAGTAACTGAGAACAACAACAACAAATACAGTCAATCTTCAATATTCACGAATTCTGTATTTGCAAATTCAACTACCTACTAAAATTTATTTGTAGCCCCCAAATCAATACCCATGACAGTTTTGTGGTCATTCACAGACATGCACAGAGCTGGGAAAAATTTGAGTTACCCAATGGGCATGTTCCCAGCTGGGGTTGAACAACGAGCCTTCTTGTTTCAGCTCTCATAGTGTAAACTATTGTCCTTATTGTGGTCTATTTAGTGCCATGTCTTTCACATTTTTGTGCTTTTTATTGATGATTTTGCAGTTAAAATAGCACCCAAGGGTAATGCTGAAGTGCTGTCTGGTGTTCCTAAGTACGAGAAGGCTGCTATGTGCCTCATGGAGAAAATGCATGTGTTAGATAACCTTGGTTCAGGCATGAGTTATAGCGCTGTTGGTCATCAGTTCCTTGTTAGCGAGTCAAAAATACATGTTAAATAAAACCAAAACCAAACCTGTTGCCGTCGAGTCAATTCCCACTTATAGTGACCCTATAGGACAGAGTAGAACTGCCCCATATGGTATCCAAGGAGTGGCTGGTAGATTTGAACCGCCAACCTAGTGGTTAGCAGCTGTAGCTCTTAATCACTGCACCACCTGGGCTCAATATATTTAATATATTAAACAAGGTGTCTTTAAACAGAAACACACGTAACACAAAGTTATATATGGATTGGATGACTAAAATGCTGTGAACAGTGGCTCTCAGGAAGCTAACCCTGTATTTCCCCTGGAGCAGTGGTTCTGTGTTTGCTAATTCCATGTTGCGGCATACAACTACGGCAAATAACAAGAAGACAGTACAATAAACATCAGATTTACAAGTAATACGTTCTAATGCTAGTACAGCCAGGTTGCTTCTTGTTTCTATGTTTTCTCTCAACATAGGTTTCTCTCAAAAAGGAAAAGAGTTATCAACACCCTGAACTCAGAAGATTGGATAACTTCTTTGATTCCTAGTCTGGGTTTCCTGGTTGCTTCCAAGGGGTTGGCCAGTTTCCTCCACTTGACTGACTTCCTTCTCCACCCCTTACTGGGGATAGTTTCTCTGCCATCTGGACATTTAAGTCTGGACAAGATGGCTGCCTATACAGGACCTGATCCTTTTCCTTTTGCCTGGTGTGAGTGACTTCTTGTCTAGGTCAGTGTCACTAGAAATCATGCCACCCTTCAGATGAGACCTTGCTTATTATGAGTAGGGCCAGAAGTACAATGATAGGTTAGAGAATAACTAAATAACAACTACCGCAACCTCATAGAAGACATATGTTTGGGGTGGACAAGAGAGGGAAGTGCGTGTTCTCCCGCAGGGAGCCAACACACCAAATACTGTCCTGGTTGAGGAGGGCGGGGCTGAGGAGGTGCCTCTGGAAGAAGATAAGATAGGCTCCAAGGCATTTGGTAGGGCGCTTTAGTGGTAAGACAGGTTTGGCCAGGGCAAACTGCAAGGGATTACAGAATGAGGGTGGAGGAAATGGGATCCACAGCCCCACTGGAGTCACTGGACCTCTTCTCTCCCACCTTGTAAGTCTTACTGCTCCTCCTTTCTCCTGTGTCCCTGCAACATGGCTGCTCCAGTCCCTGCTCCAGTACCGTGGGTCTGGGTGATGCAAGCACGCAGAAATGGAGGCCTCACTGCCCTCTGCAGGCCAAGGCCATCCCTCCTGCATTTCTGAGCATCAGCTCTTCTGGCCAACGTGGAACACACACCCCAGTCGGGATTTCCATCTGTCCTTCCCTTGCCTGCTCCTCTGCCTCTGTTCCTGGACATCCTTCCTCTACTTTTGCCTTTCCATAAACGTCCTAAACCAGGGTTTTGAGTTCAGCTGTGCGAGTACAGAAAAACCACATGGTGGAAAAAAAGTCCTGGAATCAAAGTTTCTTTGCTTTTGTTTTGGAAACAAATTGATTGCCACAAAAGACAACAGAAGCAAGTCTGATAACTTGTCCTAAATGATGGATTTACAGTCTAAGAGTCTTACTTATTTTTTTCTTGCTCACCATCGGATTTTTTACCCCAAGTCTACCAAACAAACCACTTTTTTTCTCAAAGGCAACTGAGTCTCATATGGTTGAGAATATTACAGATACATAATTGGGTCCAAGCCTCCCTGCTGCATTCCACAGAAGTATAATAAGACCTTTGCTCATTGTCAGCTTAAGCTACTAGAGGGAATTCCAGGATGGGAACCTATTTTCCAGAGAACTATTTGTATCTCACAGGGGTCCCTGGGTGGCACAGAAGTGCTAGTTTACTAACGTAAAGGTTCAGTGAGATGTGGAAGACCTGGTAATCTGCTTCCATTAAGATTTCAGCCAAGAAGACCCTATGGAGCAGTTCTACTCTGACACACATGGGGTCGCCATGAGTCAGAATTGACTTGATAGCAACTGGAAGTAATCCCACCAAAGGCCCATTTCAAGCTACCAATTTGAAGTCAACTGGCTCGCAAATATCTGAACATTTAACAATCGGCTCTTGTGAACTCATAACACCCAGTTTGGGCTCAATACTGGATAAGATCAAAGCTAAACATGATTTTACCTGAAAATTCTATGATATTATGTATCTAAAATACCCTTCAGCTCTAAAGCACTGCAATTCTATGACTCCAGTATTGGGTGGTTTTTAAAATGATCAGGGTACACCCAAAACCTAATTAACAGCTCACTTGATCCCTAAGTGCTGCAGCCTCTTGATTAAAGCTGCTTTGGCCCAGACTCTTACTCCCTGTTGAGCAAGCTGCTCTGGTCAGAGTCCTTTGAACTGGAGCTGCTCTGAAACTATAATGGCTTCTTGAGAATTGGGGAACTCAGGTCTTGAAACTCCCTGAGTCATTCATTACTGGGTTGCACCTGCCTTCCCTTCTCTTGGTCAGATGGGTTTTGATTCATTGCTCTGCTATTTCAGCCTCTGTTTCCCAGGAAGTCTGGAAGCAAGGAAGGCCTGAGAGCATGAAGCACACAGGGAGGAAAATGGGAGGAGAAAAGGACACGCCTTGGGCGGGCCCATTGAGCTGGTGTGAGTCACTCTTGTCTGCCTTGGCAGCCACACCTTTTGCCCAAGTTCTGAATGCTAGGCGGAGAATTTACTTACCTGAAGCTCCCATGATCAAGTCAGAACAAGTTTCCTGAAAGATAATTCCCATTAAAATTAATGGGATCAAAATAGGCTGATGTCTCCTGGTATCTGATTTGTTTCTTTTCTAGGTGCTTCCTAAATGTTTACACGGAGCCCTAGAAATGGAGAAGAGAGAGAAAAGAGAAAGAAGCATACTTACTTACCCAGGAGGCTAGGGGGTAGAGAAAGGGAGAGGTTTTATTATCCACTCTTGCCCCTCCCAACCAACCTCCCAACCAGCTCGCTGAAGAAACCAGGCTAAGGGCAATGAAGAATTGAACGGGCGAGAACCCTCACGAGTTACCGCATTATGATCAAGATTTTCCAATGAGTGTGTGTGTCTACACAATTGCTGTTGAATCAAGAAGAAAGGTCTAGAAGGGAGAGACTTGGCATAAATATTTCAAAATCTTGTGGATAAACCGCCTGGCTTTGATCTGTTTCACAGCTTACTAGAAATATGAGCTTGGTCAAGTTACTGGACAAATTTGAGCCTCATTTTTTTCATCTGTAAAATGGAGATGATAATGAGACACACTTTTTAGGGCTGTTGTAAGGTTTAAATGACAGAACCAAATTTGGCACAGTGTTTGGCACATACTAAGTATACAATAAATGTTAGCTATTGATATCAGAATTGACTCAATGGCAACTAACAACACCATTGATATTATTAGATCATCAAACATCATGACTAAAGGTCAACTAGAAGCTGATCAATCACAATCTTTTCTAACCTGTCTTTTTTAACTTGATCCCCAAAAATGAAACAATAATTTCCCACCATACCTCTTCACACCCATAAATACGTGCACCATTAAGACCCAGATATACATGGAATAAAGACAAGCTGGTATCTCTTGTCGGCATATTTATTTCATATATTCTTAATTTGTCTTTTCCACTAACATAGTAGAGTTTCACTTTGCCCACTGACTGCATATAGGGCATAGATATTTTATGTTTATCAACAACATCAGAGATTAAACATTTGTTTTCTATGAGGAACAACTGGAATAATGTCTGAGGTGTTATGCTGTGGTTGGGCAAATGATCTTCAGAGGAAGTCCTAAGGGAACTAAGCTAGGTTTGAAGTTAAGGAAGTAATAATGGTGGGACCCCCAAGGATTTGCATCCCCCAAGAAGCACAATCATGGGCCCTCTAAGGCTCTCCTATGCCACCTTCTGCAGCAGCCAACAGGCCACCTTCTGAAGATGGCCTGGGAAGCGCATGTGGGGGAGGATTCAAGAAGGCTAGGATAGGGAGAAAACAGCTAAGTAATATCATGTGGACTTGCAATCTTTGAGGCAATATTTAGAGGAGACTTATGGCAAAATATTGTCTCAAAGATCTGAAGTCCATGACTAGAAATTCCTGATATTACTTAACAGTTTTTCTCTCTATCCCAGTCTTGTTGAGTGGAGACGTGAGTGTTGCAATGATGCTGACCAGGTTTCAGCAGAGCTTCCAGGCTCAGGCAGGCTAGTAAGAAAGGCCCAGTGATCTACTTCTGAAATTCAGCCAGTGAAAATGATATGGATCACAACAGAACATTGTCAGTCCCCAGGTAATCATGGGGATGGCATGGGACCAGGTAATGCTTCATTCCTTTGTGTATGGAGTCACCATGAGTCAGGGGTCACTATGAGTTGGGGGGTGACTTGATGGCAGGTAATAACAAAAATGACAAAATATGAATACATGCTATTGCAATTCCAGTGAATAGCTCCAAAACAGTGGTTCTCAACTGAGGGTGATTTTGCCCCTCCACCCTACCTCCCAGGGGACATTTGACAATGTCTGGAGACATTTTTGGTCATCAGTATTGGGCAGGTCAGGGAGAGGGAGGGGAGGGCGGAGAATGCCGCTGGCCTCCAGGTGGGTGGAGGCTAGGGATACGCTAAACAGCCTACGATGTACTGGACAGCCCTTTCAGTCCTCAATGCAGAATTATATATCCCAAAATCTCAACAGTGCTGAGGTTGAAAAATCTTACCTTAGAACAACCAGAAGGGATTAAATGAAATATTTCCTGAGCTGGGAGAAGGATGAAAGAAAAGAGCTATGAACATGGGATGGCTGTAGAGGAGGACCAAAGAAAAAGGATGCCTCTTGTACATTGTGGATCATTTCCTAACTTTCTTGCCTTTATATTAATACACACACATACGTACTGTTGTCCAGAGTCTACATTTATTTATTTTCTCTTTGCAATAAAGATATTAAGATTTAAAACTGGATTTGGATAGGAGGGAAAATTGTCTTTATAAAAATCAAAGCTTCTTTATTTAGACCTTGACTGTAGCAGTCAGAACTTGTTTCTTCTCTTGCTCAACATTCAGAAGGAATTTGTCCAAACATGAGTCTCCTTTTAGACTTCACGGTATACCTGGGAAAGAGCTTTCTGAGCCACAGTTTAAGGTGAGAAAAGAAATTTGGAAACGCTGCCCTAAATTATCTGATGGAGAACTATGAAAGAATAAGAGGATCCCCCATGCCCTAAACCACATTACCCTATGTTCCTGAAACACCGCCCTCAGAAAGCAGGTAGCCGAACAGTTCCAGGCATGGTCTGCATCTGACTGCCAGGGTTTGAATCCTGTTTTCAGGAGTCAGGCTGTATGGCCTTGGGCAAGTTACTTAACTTCTTGGTGCTGCTGTTTTCTCATCCACAAAATAGGGATAACAAGCGAATGTACCTCAGGGTTGTTGGGAGCATCAAAGGAGTTGCTGTTGTTGGTGTTGTGTGCCGTCAAATTGATTCCAACTCATTGTGACCCTATGAGACATAGGGTTTCCTAGGCTGAAATCTTTACGGGAACAGATCTGCAGGTCTTTTCTCCTGAGAATCCCCTGGGTGAGTTTGAACTAAGGCTTTTCAGTTAGCAGTTGAGCATTTAACCACTGCGCCACCAGGGCTGTTTGATTGAATGAGATAGTACAAGGAAAATGCTAAGCACAGTTCCAGGGGCTTCGCAAGCCTCCTTGGTAGCTATTACAGTTAGGATGATAAAGGGGAGCCACCAGTAAACCATCTGACTATGACTTGTGGTGAACCCATGTGGGTCAGTGTACAACTGTGCTCCACAAGGTTTTCAGTGGCTGATTTTTTGGAAGTGGATTTCTAGGCTTTTTTTCGAAAAGCCTTTGGGTAGACTTGAGCCTCCAGCCTTTGGATCAGCGACAGAGACCTTAACCATTTTCACCACACAGGGACTCCATAAAGTGGAACGCTGGCATATTCATAAACATTAAAGAACAACATATATAAAAAACATACATACATATTTAAATGTAATCAACTCTTGATATCTCCACAACTCAAAATCATCTTTAGGTTGTTTGAAAGCTGGACAAAACCTAATTAATTTTCTTTTCCTCTACTCTGGAAAAGGCAAGCTATAAACGTACAAGCACCCAAAATGAGAAATTACAGTTTGTGAAGAAAGAACTCAAGAAAGAGGGTTTAGGTAATTTGTTGTGGCAGAGAAGTTCAAGAATAGGTTTTGTGTTTATGCAAATTCTAGGTGCTCAATAAACATCTATCAACAAATGAAACTAAGTGGTGTTTTTATGGAAGATAAGAATACACTCTTAAGAGAAGGAGTAAAGAGGAGACATCAGGCATACAAAATATGGCAGGTTATTGGAGAGCTCGGACAGTCACAGTGCCAGGTTCTCAGGGCTGGCTGAACGCTGGAATTCCTCCAGTGTCCCAGAATGAGGTAAAACCCAGGCTCCTGGATATGTAGAGCTCCCCAGGCAATTCCAATGTGCAGCCAAGGTTGAGAGCCATACTCTCTCTAGTCTAGATCAGTGCTTCTAAAACTTCAATGTATAGGAATTGCCTGGGGAACTCAGATACTGATTCAGTGGCGGGGGCGGGGAGGTGTGTGGGGGGAGTTGTATGGGGGGAGGCACGTGTGGGAGGTGTGTGTGTGGGAAGGTATGTGTGGGGAGGTGTGTGTGGAAGGTGTGAGTGAGGGAAGGTGTGTGGGGGGAGGTGTGTGGGGAGAGGTGTGTGGGGGAGGTGTGTGTGGAGAGGTGTGTGGGGGGAGGTGTGTGTGTGGGAGGTGTGTGTGGGGAGGTGTGGGGGAGATGTGTGCGTGGGGAGGTGTGGGCAGGTGTGTACGGGAGATGTGTGTGGGGTGGTGTGTGCAGAGCAAGGAAAAGAGGGAGGAGGCAGGACACTAAGATTCTGCATTTCTAAGAAGCTTGCAGGAGACGTCCATTTTCTAGTTCCAGGGATCTCATTTGGAGCTGCAAGACTCCTGTGCTTAAAAAAAGTTCTATGTAAAGAAGCACATGACATCATTATAAAGTACTACTCGTTCTTATAGAAGAAATTCACTTGTTCAACAAATGTATACTAGCCTGCTATAGATTCCTTCCCCCAAGTTGTTTACAGTTTAATTTATAATAGATGACATTTAAGTTAAGCAGAAAATAAAACTTCCTGACCGAGGTTTTCTGATCTCAGTGGAACAGATGGAACAGATATAAAGGGTATTTGAGGGTTGGAAGACAATAGAACAAAAAGTTTTTGTTTCGGGAAAATACTGGAAGAAGGATATCCACGTGAAGGACAGAGGAGGTTAGAACATTCAAAAGAGGTGGAAGAAATAGATTATAAAGGGAGGTTGAGCATCAAGATTTAAAAAGGGAGTCTTACTGAAGATTTGGAGGTTTCTGAGAAAGAGAACCTTCATGCTGAAGGTGAGAGAACCTGGATTTGAAGTTTTAATTTGGGAACAACCACCTGCCCATTTTATTCACTGAGTTTATCAGGTAGCCAAGCACGCAAGCTCAGCACTAAAATTTCCCTAAGAGGTTCCTTCATTTGTAATTTGCATCTGACTTTCAAGCCAAATAGATTTCCAAACCTTGCAGTACCTAGGGATTTGTATTATGAATCTTTCTAAATGTTTCGTCCTCATGTTTTCTTCATGAACTTCACATTGACAATAATCGACAACAGCCCAATATATGGAGTGTTTAAATTCGTCCCGATGTTGTCAGGGTTGGCAGCTCAGGGACCGCTCCATCTGGTTATTGGGAACTTCGGGCATCAACCACTGCCGGCCTGATACCAACTTTGCTGAGCCTGGCAAGCAACACGGGGCTTGCACAACCTTCAGCTGCTTAGGAAAGCACAAGTGGACATGCTGAGTTTTCAGACTGAAGGACAAACCTGCTCCTCCTTACCTAAGTGCCAGCAGGCTTAGAAATGCCTGATAATCAGTCCCCAAGCTTGAGCACAATTAAAATTTTTAAAAGGGAGTTGTTCTTTTTTTTTTCTTATTAAAAAGTAGTTAAATTTAGGAAACATAGAAAAATATAAAGACAAATAAAAATCACCATAATCCCACCATCCAAAGGTAAAACCAAAACCAAACCTATTGCTGTTGAGTCAATTCCGACTCATAGTGACACTACAGGACAGAGTAGAACTGCCCCAGAAGAGTTTCCAAGGAGCACCTGGTGGATTCGAGCTGCCAACCTTTTGGTTAGCAGCCGTAGCACTTAACCACTGAGCCACTAGGACTTCCCCACCCAAAGAGAGGCACTGTTAATATTTTGTTAAATTTCTTTTTGGTCGTATTTATTACAGTATTGAGATCGTTGATGTATACAGTTTTTTTCATTTAACTTGGGGAAATAGCTTTTCCTTCTTTGTCTGCTCGAATCCAGGAAGGAAAGTAGCTGACCTGTGGCATGAATTCATGTCACTAGGTCACGTTCTCCCCTCTAACGCCCTGGGGTGCACAGCTTTTGCTGAGAGATGTGTTCTGTTCCCCTGAGGGCTTGTGCTGAGGTTGCTATCAGACGTACTAAAGAATGATTCTGTCTGTGGTAAACAACCTGTCTGTGGTAGGAATTAGTTAAGTAAGCTAGGTAGAATTTGCTCATTGCCACTATCACAATATCCTTAAACTAAAACCCATTGCCATCGAGTCAATTCCGACTCATAGCAACCGTATAGGACAGACTAGAACTGCCCCATAGGGTTTCCAAGGAGCTCCTGGTAGTTTCAAACTGCCAACCTTTTGGTTAGCAGCCATAGCTATTATTGTGGAAATGCCACCAGGGTTTCCACAATATCCTTGGGGATAAGGAGATTCCAGGTTAGGATAGTAAGCTCCATTACCTAAAAGGGCCACCTTTGCATTTGCAAAGGAATCTGACTATTGTCATAATATTTGCCTAGCTGACTGCATAGTCCACCCTCAGGACATTTTCATATTAAATGCTCATGATTTCTTAAGCTGCCTCTTCCTTCTCACCTACCCTTTAACGCTGATCCTCATTAGGCAATTCTAACAAATATTTACTGAACACTAATAGCACTGGGATTCTAAAGCCAGCAATGATAGGGGCCCTAATGCCCTTTCCTGAGAAATAATTTAGACTAGAGATGAGTGGTTTGGGGAGCCCCTGAGCAGTGGTCCTCATCCTGGCTACACATTAGAATCACCTGGAAGCTTCTGCAACTCCCAGTACTTGGGCAGCACCACCTACCAATGGAATCACAATCTCTGAGTGGGACTCAGGCATTGCAGGTTTTAAAGCTCCCCAGTGTTGAGAACCGGTGGTGCCACAGAGCAGTGATTCCCAAACTTGGCTGCAGGTAAGCTTTACCTGCAGGGGAGCTTTAAAAAAAATTAAAATACCTGGATCCCACCCCAGACCAAATGAATCAATCTCTGAAACAGGGGCCTGGCAGTTGCATTTCTTCAAAGCTCCCTCATATGATCTGATACACAGTGAGTATCGAGAATCTTTGTCATAGCCATCTAGCTAATGAGAAAATCTACATTCGAACAAAAAAACAATAAAATATCAATTAAGGAAAAAAACAAGGTCCGAAAACACTGGTGTGTTAGAAAGAGCACTGGATTGTTGGTAGGTGAACGGTGCCACCTCACACGAGGTCGTGTGACCTGTCTGATACTGCACAGCAAGTTCATGCAAAGCTGAGACTTGGCTCACGTCTGCGTGTTCTAAGCCCGGTGCTGTTTCCATTGCCCCGCGTGGCCTCTTAGAGGAAATTCACCATTCTACAGCCCTGGGTAACTTGCAAAGCCAAAGAACCAGGAGTGGGTTCAAATGTAGATTTTCTCATTAGCTAGATGGTCTACGACAAAGGTTCTCATCACTCAAGGCATCTCAGATCATCTGAAGGAGCTTTGAAGAAATGCAGTTGCCCAGTCCCTCTTCTAGAGGTTGACTCGTTTGGTCTGGGGTGGGTCCAGGCATGTGGACCAGTGCACAGACATGGTGATCAGTTTGTAGATAATTCTTAATGTAAGTACTGAAAATCTAAAAAGCCATGTAATTGTAATTCTTTTTCAAACAGTTACTCCAGTGACTTTCCAGCTTAAAATTTGGAGATATACTGTCCTTAAAAAGAGGCTCTCAAATACCAATATCTTAAAATATTGATAAGCTATTTGGTCTCAGGAGCTCTGATGGCCCAGTGGTTAAGAGCTTGATTGCTAACCAAAGAAGTTCACCAGTTTGAATCCACCAGCCACCACCTGGAAAGTCTATGGGACAGTTCTACTCTGTCCTATAGGGTCTCTATGACTTGGAATAAACTTGGTGGCAATACATTTGGTTTGGGTTCTTTTTTTTTTTTTTTCCAGCATCTTGGAATTGGAAGAAAGATCTGGCAAGCTACTTTTGAAAAATTAACCATTAAAAAAAACTATGAAACACAGTTATACCCTGACTCACACGGGGTTGCTGTGTTAGAATTGACTCAATGGCAACTGGTAGACAGCCGTCTCTACCCCATGCTATCCTGGCCTTTGGCTTCTCCTGCAAACCTTCCTAGACAAATCCCAGTCTCCAGAATCAATTACTCCTGAACACATTGCCTTAAATTGATTCATTACTTATCATGCAAAAGGCACAGAAAACCTTGGAAAATCCTTTTTCACATCTAGCTTTGATATAAAGACCGTACGAAAGCTAGGCTTGGAAGGAGAAAATGAGTCGCAAAACCAACTATTAGAACATGTGATTTTTTCATTATCACTTTGAGTTTTTATTGAATGAAAGTGAAGTGTCTGGGTTTGTACACATATTTGCTGAAGCTGCAGCATTCCATTCATTCATTCATTTACTCAACAAATTTTTCCCGAGCCCTATTACGTGTCAGACACGGTGTTAAGAGACTGAACTTCCAAGGCGGCGGCCTGCTCTTCAGAACAAGACTTGGAAGCCCAAATAGAATATTTATGGACCTGTCCTTTAGCATACAAGAAGCACCTACTTTCTTAATGTAGAATATTGTTGATTTTAATTATGCCACACACATAATAACAGCTCTGTATGTATTTTGGGATGAGGATACTAGCAGTGTCGTGCATGGTCGTCTACAATAAATCAGTACAAAATCTGGATTATTTAGACTAAATGAATTCATATTATTATTACTTTTTCATTAAACTTCATCTGTTTGCCAGTTAAGGTACAATAATGTATTTGTGGCCATTTATGTGTGGGCCTGTTTCTTCCTGGGAGTAATACCTTACTGACCTTTAGGCTGCCACCTTTCAGTCCTATTACAATAGTTAAGATTCCTATTCTACATTTGTGTGTTGCCTTATGTCTTAAAGTCTTATAGCAGAGGATCTTCAGGCATCTTTAAGAAAGCATTCGGTAGATGTATGAAGAAAATACTGAATAGCTTTTTCTGTGTTATACAATAAACTGTATACTTTGTACTCCCGATGATTTCTTCTAGGCTCATTCAGAAACATTCTATTCAGATAATATAATTTTGTCGTTCAATGAAAAACAAAGATGAGCTACAAAAAAGTTTTGACAAAGGGCCCCAAGGGAGAAAATTCTCCTTTTCCCAATGACGAGCATTCTGTTATCAGCTGGCGGTTTACCTATGTCTAGTTTTGACTGAATTCATATCTGTTAGCTCAGATTCCTCTGAGATCTGGACTGTAAAGAGCTAAGAGGCATTTGAAATGAATACACTGATTTATATTTAAATTCATCCCACTGAATCCATTAATGTGTTGATCACATGACTTGCACAATCACTTGCAGTAACCGTATTGCATAACCAGTAAGCTGAGACACCTCCCCCTTTTTGTATTCTTGTTGGATATGGAAGAGTTATTATGTCAGAGTTCTGCTCTAAATTAAAACTCTTCTCTCCTGTAAAAGAATTTTGGACCCAGAAGGCGAAGAATGCCTGCTCCTTTACAAGATGACAGCATCCTGTCCACTTTCTGCCCAGGGTCAGTAAACTCATTGAGCAGCAGTTTCTATCCTATGGGACATGAGTGCCTAAAGAGATGAGGAGGTTTCCTAATGGGTTTGCAAGCATTATCTAGAGAACTCATGGGTGTTTTACACCTACGTGTACTGTTTTTCAAAAAGTATGGAGATAAGCTATTCCGATTAATAAAGCACAGATTTGCTTAAAGGCATTGCTAAGTTCATGGAGGTCTTTTGTCATGAATTTTCTCAGTTGTTGCTCTCATAAACATAACTTCGCTTTTGTGAAGGTTTCCTGTTTTTAATAATGAAACGGTCCTTATAATTTAAAAGTTTGGGATCATTGATCGACAGTGTCAGTGATCTGTGTTTAGCTCGTGGATGGCCTCCTCCCAGTTCCATCAGTATTTGAGGTGTGGGCATTACACACCTGCTCTCACTGGAGTGAAGCATGCGCCCTTACTCTGTTTAAGGTGTGATATTCTTGATTGCACCCTTTCCTAATTCTCTCTGTCTTATGGCATTTACAAATCTAACTGGGGAAATATAAGTATGCAAAAAATTAAAGGGCAAGTTATGAAAATGCAAAGAGAAAATATATCACATATGATCAATTGTTAAATGCTGTGAGCTCAGGGGAGCAAGAGAGAGATGGGTGGTGTGGTGAGAAGGAGTGTGTCACCTGGAGTCTGGATATTAGGGCAGAGTTTTATAGACTCTGATTCCTGGCTGTGCTAATCACCATCTAAATGACCATAGACACATAACTTTACCCTGCTGAGCCTCACTTGTCATCAATAAATTCAGGATTATAATACCAACATCACAATATCACTGCAAAAATAATTTGTGACAAAGTATTTAAAAGCATTATACAACACCTGGGATAGAAAACAAAACCAAGCACATTGTCATCAAGTTGATTCTGACTCATCGTGACCCTATAGGACAGGGTAGAAGTGCCCCATAGGGTTTCCAAGGCTAAAATCTTTACCGGAGCAGGCTGTCACATCTTTCTTCCAAGGAGCAGCTGTGGGTTCGAACTGCTGACATTTTGGTTAGCAACTGAGCTCTTCAGCCACTGCATCACCAGGGCTTCTTCACACCTGGTATATAGTATGTGTAAAATAGAAGGCAGCTATTATTTATTCTATTAGATTATAAATCACTCCAGGATGGTGTGATGGTTAAGATTGTGTGTCAATTTGGCTGGGCCATGATTCTCAGTGGTTTGGCAGTTATGATGTAGTTTGCCAGCTATATAATGATGTAATCAACTCCATAATGAGATCTCATACAATGTAATCACCTTCAAGATGAGATGTGCTATGAGCAGCCAATCAGTTGAAAGGAAGTTTCCTTGGGAATATGGCCTTCATTCAACATATGTGGACTTTCTGGCAAACCTTGCAGACTTTTGTTTGCTCTGGATTCCACATCTGACCTCTGGTTTTTGAGACCTACGTACTGGTCTTGAGATTCATCAGCCTCTGCAGCCTATGAGCCAGAGGTCTGCTGTCTGATCTGCCAACCTTGGGTTCATCAGCCCCTACAGCTACATGAGCCAGGAGAAGCCTCCAACCTGACCCACGGATTTGGAACTTTCCAGCCTCTACAACCATGTGAGCCATGTCTTTGATACAAATCTCTGTCTTTATATATATATATATATATATATATATATATATATATGTATGTATGTATGTATGTATGTATACACACACACACATATGCTTCACTAGAGAACCCATCCTGAGATATTTGGCACCAAGAGTCGTTCTAGAGAAATAAAATTATAAGGATGAGTTTTCTACATTGGTTCTCAAATTTGGTTAGTCTTAAAGGTGTCGACGACTCTGCTTCCATTAGTAAAAAGGGCACTGCTAATTTGTGGAATGAGGTGGCAATAGAAATATGCAAAATATCACCACCAATAGATCAAGTATTGGTGACAAGAAAGGTTCTGGGTGACCACGTGTTTGACACCCTTCTACAATTTTGTCATAATAATAAGTACAAGGAAGCTAGATAAAGTGGTGAAAGAGATGAGCTCAGAATTTCAAAGTTCAAGTGCCACATAAACAACCTCAAAGTTGCCACTTGTGCCTTGAAAGAACGTCTTATTTCTTGTAGTAACAGCTGATATTCCCTAAAACCAAACGTACAGTCTTATTGTAAGAACTGCTGAATTACAACGCCAACTGAATTCTGAACCTCAACTGGTGTCTAACATTAAAATGAGGGCATTGATTGGGAAGAAATGGGATCCTGAAACTAGGGATGGGGACATATGGGCAGATAATCAGGATGCTTGGGACATTGAGCCCCTAAATTCCATTGAATTACTCCTGCCAACAGAACCAGCCCTCTCACTCTCATCTGAAGAGATTGCACCAGCTTTGCCTCCTCAGTAAAACCATTAGCCCTTGACCTGCATCTGATGAAATTAACCCAGCTGTGCCCAAAGAGTCTTTGTTGCCTGGTGCATTGCCTGAGGTAGATAGGACATTGCTGAATGTTCTCGGAACACATCCCCACCACCCATTTTTGCTTGAGAGACCTATAACTAGACTTAAGTCTGAGCAAGCCCCAAAAGGTGAAGAACAAAGCATGACCCAGGAGGAGGTACACTACACTCCAAAAGAACTGCTTGAATTTTCTAATATGTACAAAGAGAATCCTGGGGAATATGAGTGGGAATGGCTACTAAGGGTGTGGGATAATGGTACAAGGAACACAAAGTTGTATCAGTCTGAGTTTATTGATATGGGCCCACTAATCACAGTTTCTTAATTCAATGTTTCAGCTTGAGAGGCTAGGAAAAGATCTAATAGTTCATTTGGTTCATTCACTGAAACATGGATTATGCAGTGGCTCACACTAAAACAAGTTGAAGTGTCAGACCTACCCTGGTATACCGTAGAAGGAATCCAAAGGCTTAGAGAAATTGGCATGTTAGACTGGATTTATCAGGTTAGACCTACACATGGAGTGCCCAGAAGACACACACAGATATACTCAGCAACTGGCAGAACCCCTACCTTGGATCCCTGACAAGTGAAGTCAGGGCTATTATGGTAGGAAAAGCCAAGTGGAAGGCATTATTACTGCCCCTACCTAGGAAAAATGTAAACCAAAAGCAAAACCACATTCCTGGAGAGATTGCAGAGATTACTGCTACCATTAAGAACTTGAAGAATGCAGAGGTAATGATTCCCACCACATTCCCATTCAACTTGCCTATTTGGTCTGTGCAAAAAACAGATGGATCTTGGAGAATGACAGTGGATTACCAAATACTTAAACAGGTGGTGACTCCAACTGCAGCTACTGTTCCAGATGTGCTTTCATTGCTTGAGAAAATTAAAACATCTCCTGGTATGTGGCATGCAGCTATTGATCTGGCTAATGCCTTTTTTTTTGCCATATCTGTTTTGAAGGACCACCAGAAGTAGTTTGCTTTCAGCTGGCAAGGCCAGCAATACACCTTCTCTTGCCTACCTCAGAACTATATCAACTCTACAGCTCTATGTCATAATTTAGTCCACAGAGAGCTCTGCAACAGGTTCAGGCAGCTGTGCAAGCCGCTCTGCCACTTGGACCCATGTGATCCAGCTGATCCAATGGTGCTTGAAGTATCAGTAGCAGATAGAGACACTGTTTGGAGTCCTCGGCAGGCCCCTATTGGTGAAGCACAGTGTAAACCACTAGGATTTTGGAACAAAGCCCTGTCATCCTCTGCAGATAACTACTCTACTTTTGAGAAATAAGTTTTGACTTATTACCAGGGCTTAGTAGAGACTGAACGCTTACCTATGGGCCACCAAGTCACTGTGTTGCCTGAGCTGCCCATTATGAACTGGGTGTTGTCTGACCCACAAAGTCATAAAGTTGGACGTGCACAGGAGCACTCTATCATTAAACAGAAGTGGTATATATGAGATTGGGCCTGAGCAGACCTGAAGGCACAAGTAAGTTGCATGAGAAAGTGGCCCAAATGCCTGTGGTTTCCATGCCTGTCACATTACCTTCGCTCTCCCAGTCTGCACCTATGGCCTCATGGGGAATTCCTTATGATTAGTTGACTGAGGAAGAGAAAACTTGTGCCTGGTTTACAGGGGCTTTTGTGTGATATTCAGGCACCACTTGGAAGTGGATAGCGGCAACAATACAGCCCCTTTCTGGGAGCTCCCTGAAGGACAGGGGCTCCTCCCAATGAACAAAACTTTGAGCAGTGAACTTGGTTATTCATTTTGCCTAGAAGAGGAAATGGCCAGATGTGCAACTGTATACTGATTCATAGGCAGTGCCCAACTGGTTGGCTGGATGGTCAGGGACTTGGAAGGAATGTGATTGGAAAATTGGTGACAAGGAGGTATGGGGAAGAGGTATGTGGATAGACCTCTCTGAATGGCCAAAGAAGTGAAGATATCTGTGTCTCATGTGATGCTCATCAAAAGGTGACCTCGGCAGATGAGGATTTTAACAATCAAGTGGATAAGTGGATTTTTAACAACCACAGTTGTCCTCTTTCCCCAGCCACTCCTGTCATTTTCCAATGGGCTGATGTCAAAGTGGCCATGGTGACAGGGATGGAGGTTATGCATGGACTCAGCAACATGAACTTCCACTCACCCAGGTTTACTTAGCTACAGTCACCGCTGAGTGCCCAATCTGCCAGCAGCAGAGACCAACATGGAGTCCCCAATATGGTATCATTCCTCAAGATGATCAGCCAGCAACTTTGTGGTAGGTTGATCACATTAGACCTTTTCCATCATGGAAAGGGCAGCATTTTGTTCTTACTAAAATAGACACTTACTCTGGATATAGATTTGCCTTCCCTGCACACAATACTTCTGCCAAAACTACCATCCAGTGGACCTACGGAATGTCTTATCTACCGCCATGGTGTCCCACTTAGCATTGCTTCAGATCAAGGGACTCACTTCACAGCAAATCAAGTGTGGCAATGGACCCATACTTATGGAATTCACTGGTCTTACCATGTTCCCCATCATCCTGAAGCAGCTGGCTTGATAGAATGATGGAATGACCTTCCAAACACACAATTATGGCACCAGCTAGGTGGCAATACCTTGCAGGGTTGGGCAATGCTCTCCAGGAGGCTGTATATACTCTAAACCAGCATCCAATATATGGTGCTGTTTCTCCCATTGCCAGGATTCATAGGCCCAGGAATCAAGGAGTGGAAATGTGAATGGCACAACTCACTATTACCCCTAGTGACTCACTTGCAAAATTTTTGCTTCCTGTCCCCGCGACCCTGTGCTCTGTGGGTCTGAAAAAAAAAAACAAAACACCAAACCCATTGCCATTGAGTCAATTTTGACTCATAGAAACCCTATAGGACAAAGTAGAACTGCCCCAAAGAGTTTCCAAGGAGCACCTGGTAGATTCGAACAGCTGACCTTTTGGTTAGCAACCATAGCACTTAACCACTATGCCATCAGGGTTTCCTTTGTGGGTCTAGAGGTCTTAATTCCAAAGGGAGGAGTGCTGTCACCTGGACACACAACACTGATTCCATTTAACCGAAAGTTAAGAATGCCACCCAGCCACTTTGGGCTCCTTATGCCTCTGGATCAACAACCAAAGAAGGATATTACTGTATTGGCTGGTATGATTGATCCTGATTGGCAAGAGGAAATTGGATTGATATTACATAATGAAGGTAAAGAAGACTATTCTGGAATACAGAGGATCCCTTAGGTCATCTCTTAGTACTACCATGCCCTGTGATTAAAGTCAAGGGAAAATCACAGCAACCCAATTCTGACTTAACTACTAATTGCTCAGACCCTTCAGGAATGAAAGTTTGGGTCACCCCACCTGGCAAAGAACCACGACCAGTTGAGGTGCTTGCTGAGTGTAAAGAGTCTATGGAATGAGTGGTGGAAGAAGGCAGTTCTAAATACCAGCTACGACCTCATGATCAGTTGCAGAAACAAGGACTGTAATTATATTAGTATTTCTTCCTTGTACTTGTGCATTAAATATTTTTATTTTCTTCACTTATAAGATGTAAACAGGGCTAGTGCGTTTTCGGTTGTACACTTGTCAGTTATATAATGTTAGGCACAAATCTGATATGAGAAGCCTCAGTTGAAAGGGAGTTTCCTTGGGGATGTGGCTGGCATTCAGTATACGCGGACTTTCTGGCAAAGCTCGCAGGCTTTTGTTAGCTCTGTATCCTACATCAGACCTCCAGTTCTTGGTACTTGAGCTAGCAGTTACCTGCCAGTCTTGGGATTTATCAGCCTCCATAGCCTGTGAGCCAGTTGCCTGCCATGTTGCCTGCAGATATTGGGACTTGTCAGCCTCTGCAGCCTGTGAGTCAGTGGCCTGCCATCTTACCTGCCAATCTTGGGGATTCATCAGCCTCCACAGCCTATGAGCTAGAGGCTTGCCATCTGACCTACCAATCTTGGGTTTACTAGCACCTGCAGCTATGTGAGAAGTGTCCAGCCTGATCCACAGACTTGGGGCCTTCTAGCCACTACAACCTTGTGGCTATATACCATGGACTGCCAAAAGAACAAACAAATCTGTCCTGGAAGAAGTACAGCCAGAATGCTCCTTAGAAGCAAAGATGGCAAGACTACGTCTCACATATTTTGGACATGATATAAGGAGGAATCAGTCCCTGGAGAAGGACATCATGCTTGGTAAAATAGAGGGTCAGTGAAAAAGAGGAAGACCCTCAATGAAATGGACTGACACAGTGACTGCAACAATGCGCTTAAGCATAGCAACAATTTTGAGGATGGTGCAGGACTGGGCTGTGTTTCATTCTGTTGTGCATAGGGTCACTATGAGTTAGAACTGACTCGACAGCACCTAACGACAACAACAAACAACTGTGTGAGCCATTTTCTTGATATAAATCTGTCTGTCTGTCTCTCTCTATGGATATATATGATATATATATATATATATACACTTCATTGGTTTTGCTTCACTAGAGACCCAGCCTAAGACAGAGGGTAAATATGACTTATTTATTCTTGTTTTCCCCCAATTTAGCACAACATCTGGCTCATAACAGGTACTAAAACAAAATGCTGAATGAATGCATGGAAGGATGGGTGAATAGGTAGATGGTGGGATGAATTAAAAGAAAAAAGGAACCATGGGCTTTGGTGATCTAGAAGAGTTTTCTGGAGAAGCAAGACTTGAAGTGAATCTAAAAGAATGCATGGAGAAGGTGGGAGGGAATATCAGTGGGGGATGGATGTTAGCCAAAGTACAGAGGCAGAAAGCATGATGCATATGCAGGGTAGTTTGGGATGTAATCGTGGACAGCTTTGAGTGCCCTGCTGGGGAGTGCAGATTTTATCTGCTGACAGTGGGGAGTCAATAAATATTTTTGAGGAAGAGAAAGACACGATGAAAGAATTTCTGGAAGGTTAGTCTGGTGCTGATGTGTGGTGTGGAGTGGGGAAAGAAATGAGGCAATCTGTTCTAAGCATAAAGTGACCCTGACCTGAGTAACAACTATGGAAATAAAGCGATACAAAGGACAGATTAGGGAGAAGGCAGCGGTCCCTGCGTCTCTATTTACTACGAAACCTTTAGTCATTTAGACTATTTACCAACATGTGTCCTGACTCTTCTGAAATATAAGATCCTCTTTCTTCTTCTGATAACCATGATGTTTGCTGACTGCTTAACTTTGTTCTCTTATGGACTGCATAATATTCTCTCTCTATAGGTTTGTGTGAGTACTAGAGAAGAAGTTGTTATTTTTAGCTGCTGTGCAATAGGTCTCCAACTCATAGTGACCCCATGTACAATGGGATTGACTGTTATGACCCATAGGGTTTTCACTAGCTGATTTTCAGAAGTAGCTTGCCAGCCTTGTCCTCCTAGTCCATCTTAGTCTAGAAGTTCCACTGACACCTACCAGTATTATAGCAACTCACAAGTCTCCACTGACAGATGGGTGGTGGCTGTACATGAGGTGCATTGGCCGAGATTCAAACCTGGGTCTCCCACATGGGAGGTGAGAATTCTACCACTGAACCACCGCTATTCCCAGAGAAAAGGTAAGAACACTTTTGCTTTTACACATGAAGATGGTATTAAGGCTACATGTTCTGATAGAGTTTCTAATTCTTTGAATAATTGTATAAATCCAAGAAAAATGGGAATAATCACAGGTAGCATCCCCCCCCCCAAAAAAGTATAGAAAGGGCAAGAAATATGTCCCTAAAATAGAATGTTACCATAAATCTGATCTAAAATCTTAGATAAAGATGTAATAAATAGCATTAGAAAATCTGTGCACACATCTGAAGAGCAGGTGGCCTTTCTGATGGCTTGTACACAACTGGTGTGAGTGTTAATTGGTGCAACCACCTGGGTCAACAGTTTGGCAATTTCTCCTAAAGTTGAAAATTCACATATCCTGAAGCCCAGCAATCCCACCCTGGGTATACCCACAAGAAAAAACAGGCCACATATCTAACAATATTCACAGCAGAACTGTTTGTAAGAGCAAAAATGTATCAATAATGCCAAAGTCCATCAACAACAGAAAGGGTGAATCCATTGTGATAAATCCATTCAGTGGAATGCTATTAAACAGACAAAATGGAAGATGAACTATAGCAACATACAACAAAATGGGTGAATAGTAAAAAAATAACATTAAGACTTCTGGCCAACATGGCACCAGAGACAGAAGCACCATGCCATCCCTCCACTGCAAAGACCCTAAAAACTAAGCAGAGGCAAACATCATTCCTGGAACCTGAAGTGTCAAATGAAGAGAGAACGAACTTAGCCACTGAATGTAATAAGAAACTGACAGAGAACAGAGAGCAAGGAGAGATACCTGTTGAAATGCCCTTTCAACTAACATAGCACAGATTTGCCATCTTGGATATCTGTCAGGGATCTGCAGACAGGCAGCATGGGAAAACAGTTTCATGGAGCTCCCAGCAGGAGACATAGCACCTGGTAACCAGTGATACATGCTTTCTCACCCCCCCATCCTCTCCCTGCTGCTCTACCTGCACCCTTCCTGGTTGGCATTGGTGGTTCAGTTGGGAAGTTCAGCATCTGTGCCGCTTGGATTCACCCCACCCACATCGGAAATGGGTGGACAGGGAGTACAGGAAAGCAGTTTCATGAAGTTACCGGCAGGAGACAGAGCACCTGGTAACCTGGGATATACTCTTTCCTAACCTCCACCTTCCCCCCGCCCCACCATTTCTGCTTTCCCCCCAGCTGCAGTCTCTTGGCTGGAGGACAACTTCTTCAGCCCCAGGCCACTTAGATTTGCCCAGCTCACACTGGCTGGCTACCTGAGTGCCGTTTGTCTCTTCCTGATGTTGCTTTTTTCCATTTCTTTTGGTTTCTTCCGTGCCTCCCACCACCTCTCCCTCCTTTCTCTTGAACACCTGGCTCCATGCGCCATCTTTGCTTCCTTTTGAAAGGCTGTGAGGTGCTGCTTGACTGGGGAACCACTCTCTTGGCTTGTGACACCACATTGGTGGGGTCCCCAGGGCTTTTTTCCCCCTTGTTTTATTTGTTTGTTTTCTTTTTTCTTTTCACTGCTTGAGAGCCCTTATAGCCAGGCTGCACTGCACAGCTAGGAGCCACTTTCCCACTCTGCACGGCCCCTGCGGGCATTTCTTTTTCTCTCTTTTTTTAACCTCTCTTTTTTCCTTTCCATCTTTCCTTATTTCTCAGTTCTCATCTCTCTATACTTACTTTGTTTTCCTGTCTCCTGAGTACCTGGCTCTGTGTGATAACGATACCCCTTCTACCCACACTATACTGCGCAGCCTAGGAGCCACTTCCCTGGTCTTTGCAACCACACTAGTGTGACTTCTGGGGGCCTTTCTTTTTTGTTTTTTTCTTTTTCCGAAATTTTAACTAGTTTTTTTTCCCTTTTTCTTTTTTTGTCCTTTTTGTTTGTCTCCTTTTCTCAGTTTCTCATCTCTCCACTCCAATGACAAGATCCTTTAGCACTTTTTTTGTTTGTTTATTTTTGGCTCCTCTTTCTTGCTCCTCTTCCCCATACCCATATTAGCTCCACACATCACAACCTCCTCCCTCCTGCCTGCCTACCTGCACCGCGCACTGAACAAACTCCCAAGCAGCACAGGCATGGCCTACCAGAACCTGCCCAGCACTGATTCCTGGCCCACCCTGTTGGCTCTAATACATGCCACAAACAACCCATCCCAGCCCCTCCCCTTCAGCTGGACCTGCCCTGCTGCACCATCACTGAGTGACTAGCCCTGCCAATTGGACAAGGATGGGAAAATATCGACCACAGATGAGCAAACAACAAAGTATGCAGAGCCCTCCTGCTCAGACATAACAAAATAAAAAATCGGGATGAAACGAACAGATCTACAATCAATAAATGAAGAAAATAACTACTAAATGTTCCCAAAGACAACAGACAATATCAAAACATATTAAAAAACAGGACAGGGTGGTTCCAGTAGGCATCTAAAATAAAACACCAGATGACATTCCAGTAGAAGAAAAGGCACTAGAACTACCTGACAGGGAATTCAAGTACCTAATACTCAGAGCTATCCAAAAGTTGAAGCAAAAAAACAGACAAAAATGAAGAAAGAATAGACAAATTTATGGAAAAGGCAGACAAATTCATGGAAAATATAGACAAAAAATGGAACAATTCAGGAAGATAATACAGGAACAAAATGCCAAAGTAAATTCACAACTAGAAATCATATAAAAACAAACAATTAGAAATCCAAAAAATAAACAACAAAATTTCAGAAATGGACAGTGTCATAGAAGGGCTGTGGTGCAGCTTTGAAATGATGGAAGATAGGATCAGTGAAATTGAAGACAAATACTTGGCTACAACTCTGTTTGAGGAAAAATCAGAAAAAAGACCAAAAAAAAAAAAAAAATGAAGAAACCCTGAGAATCATGTGGGATACAATCAAAAGCAAAAAATGTATGAGTGTTTGGACTTCCAGAACAGTGGGAGAATATAGAAAACACAGAGAGGATCATTGGAGAATTGCTGACAGAAAACTTTCCTAATATCATGAAAGATGAAAAGCTGACCATCTAAGAAGTTCAATGAGCCCCATATAAGATAGACCCCCAAAGAAAACCACCAAGGCATATCATAATCACACTCGCTAAAACCAAAAACAAAGAAAGAATCCTGACAGCAGCTCAAGAAAAATGAAAAGTCACATATAGAAGTGAAACAACAAGACTAAACTTTGATTGTTCGGCAGAGGCCATGCAGGCAAGAAGGTAATGGGATGACATACATAAAACCTTGAAAGAAAAAAATTGCCAACCAAGAATAATATATGCTGCAAAACTCTTGTTCAAACATGATGGTGAAATTAGGACGTTTCTAGATAAACAGAAATTAAAGGAATATGTAAAAACCAAACCAAACTTACAAGAATTATTAAAGGGAGTCCTACAGTCTGAGAACAAACAACATCAGACCACAGCCTGAATCTAGGAGGCAAGATTGTACCAGTCAGATAACAACCTAGGAAATGAACTCTCAAGGGCTATCCAAAACCAAAAGAATTGCAACAGGAACCAGAGAGGTTAATCTGTAAATGGCAACGATATCAGAACAATAAAAGAGTGAATAAATGGTGTAGGTATAGAACTTTCTAATGGAGAGGAAGGCAAGGCAATACCAAGTAATAATAGATTGGTTCAAACCTAGGAAGATAAGGATCAATTTCAAGGTAACCACAAAGAAAGTGAACAAACCTACTCAATAAAATAAAGAAGAAAAACATAAAGTCTCAATAAAAACAAAAGAAATGAAAAAGAAATCCACAAACAAAAGGAACTCAGCACAGGAGAGTAAGAGGAGTAAAGAAAATGTCAACATCACAAAAAAAAGCACTACTAAAATGACAGCAATAAACTCACACCTACCAATAATTACACTGAATGTAAATGGCCTGAATGCAGTCATAAAGAGACAGAGTGACAGAATGGATTAAAAAAACAGCGTTGATCAATATGCTGTCTACAAGAGACACACCTTAGAAACAAAGGTGTAAAGTTATTAAAACTCAAAGGATGGGAAAAAAATACATCAAGCAAATAACTACCAAAAAAGAACAGGAGTGGCAATTCTAATCTCAGAGAAAATAGACTTTAAAACAAAATCCACCATAAAAGAAAAAGAAGAGCACTATATAATGATTAAAGGGACGCTCCATCATCAAGACTTAATCATAATAAACATCTACGCACCCAATGACAGGGCTGCAAAATACATAAAACAAACTCTAACAGCACTAAAAAGAAAAACTGACAGTTCCACAATAATAGTAGGAGACTTCAACACACAACTTTCAGTAAAGGACAGAACATCTAGAAAGAAACTCAACAAAGATATAGAAGAGCTAAAGGGCACAATCAGCCAACTTGACCTTCCTGACATATATAGAACACTGCACCCAACAGCTGCAAAGTACACATTCTTTTCCAATGCACATGGAACGTTCTCCAGAAAAGACCACATCTTAGGCCACAGAGCAACCCTCAACAAAATCCAAAACAATGAAATAATACAAAGTATCTTCTCTGACCACAACACCATCAAAGTAAAATTAATAACAGGAAAAAAAAGGGAAAAAAATTAACTACGTGAAAACTGAATAACACCATGCTTAAAAACCACTGGGTGATAGAAGAAATCACAGATGGAATAAAAAAATTCCTAGAATCAAATGAGAATGAAAACACATCATACCAAAACCTTTGGGGCACAGCAAAGTGCTCAGAGGTCAATTTATAGCAATAGATGCACACATCAAAAAAGAAAAAGGGACAAAATCAAAACATTAGCTACGCAACTTGAACAACTAGAAAGAGAACAGCAAAAGAAGCCCACAGCCATGAGAAAAAAGGAAATAATAAAGATTAGAGCAGAAATAAATGTAGAGAAAAGAAAAACAATAGAAAGAATCAACAAAACCAAAATTGGTTCTTTGAGAGTATCAACTAAATCAACAAACCACTGGCCAAATTAACAAAAGAAAAACACGAGAGGATGCAAACAACCCAAATAAGAGATGAAATGGGGGACATTACAACAGACCCAACTGTAATAAAAAGGATTATAACAGAGTGTTATGAAAAACTGTACTTCAACAAATTTGAAAACCTAGAGGAAATGGACAAATTTTTAGAAACACACTACCTACCCAACCTAACACAAAATGATATTGAAAATCTGAACAAACCCATAACAAGAGAAGAAATTGAAAAGGTAAAAAAAAAAAAAAAAAAACCCTGGCCCAGGAGGCTTCACTGGAGAATTCTACCAAACATTCAGAGAAGAGCTTACACCAGTACTACTCAAACTATTTCAAAGCAGAAAAGGAAGCAATACTTCCAAATTCATTCTATGAAGCCGGCATAACCCTGATACCAAAACCAGGCAAAGACACCACAAAAAAAGAAAATTACAGACCAATACCTCTCATGAGTATAGATGCAAACATTCACAACAAAATTCTAGCCAATAGAATTCAGTATCATATTAAAAAAAAAAAAAATACACCAAGTAGGATTCATACCAAGTATGCAAGGATGGTTCAACATTGGGAAATCAATCAACGTAAGCCACCACGTAAATAAAAGGAAAGAAAAGAATCACATGATCATCTCAATTGATGCAGAACAGGCATTCAACAAAGTCCAACACCCATTCCTGGTAAAAACTCTCAATAAAATAGGTATAGAAGGGAAATTTCTCAACATAATAAAGGGCATCTATGCAAAACCAATGGCCAACATCATTCTTAATGTAGAGAGGGTGAAAACATCCCTCTTGAGAACAGGAAAAAGACAATGATGCCCTTTATCACCACTCCTATTTAACATTGTGCTGGAAGTCCTAGCTAGAGCAATAAGACAAGAAAAAGAAATAAGGGGCATCCCAACTGGTAACGAAGAAGTTAAACTGTCCCTATTTGTGGATGATATGATACCATACATAGAAAACCCAAAAGACTCCATGAGAAAACTACTGGAACTAATAGAAAGATTCAGCGGAGCAGCACGGTACAAGCTCAACATAAAAAAATCAGTTGGATTCCTATACACCAATAAAGAGAATGATGAAAAGGAAATCAGGAAAACAATACTGTTTATAATAGCCCCCCTCCCAAATAAAATACTTAGGAATAAATCTAGCCAGGGATGTAATAGGCCTATACAAAGAAAACTACAAAACACTACTGCAAGAAACCAAAAGAGATCTATATAAATGGAAAAACATTCCATGCTTATGGATAAGTAGACTCAACATTGTGAAAATGACAATTCTACCCAAAGCGATTTACAAATACAATGTAATCCTGATCCAAATACCAACAATATTCTTTAAAGAGATGCGAAAACTTATCATTAATTTTATATGGAAAGGGAAGAAGCCCCGGATAAGTAAAGCACTATTTAAGAAGAAGAATAAAGTAGGAAGCCTCGCACTACCTGACCTCAGAACCTAGTATACAGCTAAATACGGTAGTCAAAACAGCCTGGTACTGGTACAACAACAGATGCATTGGTCAATGGAACAGAATTGAGAACCCAGATGTAAATCCACCTACCTACGGTCGCCTGATCTTCATCAAGGGCCCAAAGTCCATCAAATGGGGAAAAGACAGTCTTTTTAACAAATGGTGCTAGTAAAACTGATGTCCACCTGCAAAAAATGAAACAGGATCCATACCTCACACCATATACAAAAACTAATTCAAAATGGATCAAAGACCTAAATATAAAGCAAAAAAACTATGAAGTTCATAGAAGAAAAAATAGGATCAATGCTAGAGGCCCTACTACATGGCATTAACAGGATATAAACCACAACCAACAACATACAAGCTCCAGAGGATAAGCTAGATAACTGGTATCTTTTAAAAATTAAATACTTATGCTCATCAAAAGACTTCACCAAAAGAGTAAAAAGAGAACCTACAGAACGGGAAAAAAATTTGGCTCTTACAAATCAGACAGAAGTCTAATCTCTAAAATATACAAGAAAATCCAACACCTCTACAACAAAAAGACAAATAATCCAATTTAAAAAATGGGCAAAGGAAATGAACAGACACTTCACTAAAGAAGGCATTCAAACGGCCAACAGACACATGAGGAAATGCTTGCGATCACTAGCCATTAGAGAAATGCATATCAAAACCACAATGAGATACCATCTCACCTAGTGTTACTGGCAGGAATCAAAAAAACAGGAACTAACAAATGTTGGAGAGGCTGCAGGGAGATTGGAACTCTTACGCACTGCTAGTGGGAACGCAAAATGATACAACCATTTCAGAAAACGATAGGGCGCTTCCTTAGAAAGCTAGAAATAGAAATACCATATGATCCAGCAGTCCCTCTCCTAGGAATATATCCTAGAGAAGTATGAGTCATAGTATGAATAGACGTATGCACACCCATGTTCATTGCAGCATTTTCTACAATAGCAAAAAGATGGAAACAACGTAGATTGCCATCAACAGATAAATGGATAAACAAACTGTGGTACATACATACAATGGAGTATTATGCAAAGAAAAAGAACAAAGGATGAATCTGTGAAGTATGTTATAATATGGACGAATCTGGAGGGCATTATGCTGAGTGAAATAAGTCAATTACGAAAGGACAAATATTGTATGAGACCACTACTGTAAAAACTCATGAAAAGGTTTACACACAAAAAGAAACTATCTTTGATGGTTATCAGAGAGGGCAGGGGTAGAGATGGAAAAACACTTAACAGACAATAGATAAGTAGTAACTCTGGTGAAGGGTAAGACAGTACACAATACTGGGGAAGCCAGCACAACCTGTGCAAGGCAAGGTCATGGCAGCTCCATAGACACACCCAAACTCCCTGAGGGACCGAATTGCTGGGCTGAGGGCTATGTGGACCATGGTCTTGGGGAACATCTAGCTCAACTGGCATAGCATAGTTTATAAAGAAAATGTTCTACATTTTACTTTGGTGAGTAGCGTCTGGGGTCTTAAGAGTCTGTGAGCAGCCATTTGGATACTCTACCTGTCTCACTCCTTCGGGACCAAGGAAGAATGAAGAAAACTAAAGATACAAGGGAAAGATTAGTCCAAAGGACTAATGAACCACAGGTACCATGGCCTCCACCAGACTGAGTCCAGTACAATTAAATGGTGCCTGGCTACCACTACTGACCGCTCTGACAGGGATTACAACAGAGGGTCCCAGACAGAGCTGGAGAAAAATGTAGAACAAAATTCTAACTCAAAAAGAAAGACTAGACTTACTGGCCTGACAGAGACTGGAGAAACCCTTAGTGTATGGCCCCCGGACACCATTTCTACTCAGTAATGAAGCCACTCCCGAGGTTCATGCTTCAGCCAAAGACTGGACAGGCCTATAAAACGAAACAAGACTAAAGGGGCACACCAGCCCTGGGGCAGGCACTGGAAGGCAGGAGGGGACAGGAAAGCTGGTAATAGGGAACCCAAAGTTGAGAAGGGAGAATGTTGACATGTCATGGAGTTTTTAACCAATGCTATGGAGCAATGTGTGTGCTGATTAGTGAGAAACTAGTTTGTTCTGTAAACGTTCACCTAAAGTACAATAAATAAATAACATTAAGTGAAAAATTTAAGTCCAAGAAGTTGCGTGCAGCATTAAACCCTTTTTATAAAGTTAAAAACAATTAAAACTAAACAATATACTTTTCTAGAACCTGTGTATATGTGATTAACTTATGTAAAACACTCATAAATAGAAGGAAATGAATGATAATCTGATAACTCAGTATTCAGGATTGTTGCCTCAGGTGGGTAGACTTCAATTAGAGACCATTTAGGTGGTGGGTTCATGAATGTCCTGTATGTCATTTTGCAAACATGGTGAAAGGGGTATGCACGGGGCAATGATGAGAGTGTGTCCTCAGCCAAGATTAGATTAATCCAATTCTGCACCTTTGGGGTGGGGAGTGAGGGTTGGTGGGAAGCTGTAGCAGATCTCATAGGAATCAGAGAGCCCCGATAGCCTTTAGGTAGAAACTGCACCATGTGAATAGACAGCGGGATGGGGCAGATATATTATTAGAGTTTATCATTGCATACCTGGCAGGCTAAATCAGAGCTATGAAAGAGAGCCCCCGCCCTGAGGAGCCTTCAGCCTGTACCAGTCACACACAATGACCACCAAGACTTCAAATATGCATCAAATATTACAGCTGTGTGTAGTCAAACAACTAGTCAATCTATTGCAAATATTTTTATTGCATTTTTCTGACTCTAAAGTTATTGTAAAAAAAATCAGAATACAAAGAAGAAAAACAATATAGGTATTATTTCAAAACTCAGAGATCATCACAGCAAATACTTTGGTGCATTTGGTGCATTGGGCCTCACTTAGGTGAGAACCACCAACTGCCTTCCTGTTGTATATTTTCTGCCAAGGGTAGCATAGCAGAATGGGGAAGAGCAGGGGGTTTTTGGAGTGAGACAGAACTGAGTTTGAATCTCAGCTTTGGACTTAGCAACTGAAAGGCGGCCTTAGGAAGACCATAGGAATAACTGGGTTTGTTTTGAGGATTCACAGAGAGGAGATGTAGAGCAATTACAGTGTCTGACACACTGTAAACCCTCAGTGATAGTTGGAATTTATTATTAAAATGACGTGCCTGCAACACAAGGTCACAAAACAGAACGTCCTGATATCAACTCAAATAGGGAAATCACAAAAACAAACAAATTAAGATTAATTAAAAAAAAATACACATAACAGGGAATCATGGAAGTCAACAGGTAAAAGATCACAATAATCAAAAAGAGGGACTAAATACAGGAGGCATTGAACTGCCATATGGAGAGTGATACAAGGCGATATAGAACAATACAAGTTAGGTTTTTACTTAGAAAAATAGGGGTATATAATGAGGTAACCACAAAAAGGCATAACAACTCTATAACTCAAGACAAAAACCAAGAAAAACGTAACGACTCAACTAACATAAAGTCAAACACTATGAAAATGAGGATCTCACAATTTACTAAGAAAAACGCCTCAGCACAAAAAAGTGTGTGGAAAAATGAAATTGTCAACAACACACATAAAAAGGCATCAAAATGACAGCACTAAAAACTTATTTATCTATAATTACCCTGAATGTAAATGGACTAAATGCACCAATAAAGAGACAGAGAGTCACAGACTGGATAAAGAAACACGATCCATCTATATGCTGCCTACAAGAGACACACCTTAGACTTAGAGACACAAACAAACTAAAACTCAAAGGATGGAAAAAAGTATATCAAGCAAACAATAAGCAAAAAAGAAGAGGAGTAGCAATATTAATTTCTGACAAAATAGACTTTAGACTTAAATCCACCACAAAGGATAAAGAAGGACACTATATAATGATAAAAGGGACAATTGATCAGGAAGACATAACCATATTAAATATTTACGCACCCAATGACAGGGCTGCAAGATACATAAATCAAATTTTAACAGAACTGAAAAGCGAGATAGATACCTCCACAATTATAGTAGGAGACTTCAACACACCACTTTCGGAGAAGGACAGGACATCCAGTAAGAAGCTCAACAGAGACACGGAAGATCTAATTACAACAATCAACCAACTTGACCTCATTGACTTATACAGAACTCTCCACCCAACTGCTGCAAAATATACTTTTTTTTCCAGCGCACATGGAACATTCTCTAGAATAGACCACATATTAGGTCATAAAACAAACCTTTGCAGAGTCCAAAACATCGAAATATTACAAAGCATCTTCTCAGACCACAAGGCAATAAAACTAGAGATCAATAACAGAAAAACGAGGGAAAAGAAATCAAATACTTGGAAAATGAACAATACCCTCCTGAAAAAAGACTGGGTTATAGAAGACATCAAGGAGGGAATAAGGAAATTCTTAGAAAGCAACGAGAATGAAAATACTTCCTATCAAAACCTCTGGGACACAGCAAAAGCAGTGCTCAGAGGCCAATTTATATCAATAAATGCACACATACAAAAAGAAGAAAGAGCCAAAATCAGAGAACTGTCCCTACAACTTGAACAAATAGAAACTGAGCAACAAAAGAATCCATCAGGCACCAGAAGAAAACAAATAATAAAAATTAGAGCTGAACTAAATGAATTAGAGAACAGAAAAACAATCGAAAGAATTAACAAAGCCAAAAGCTGGTTCTTTGAAAAAATTAACAAAATTGATAAACCATTGGCTAGACTGACTAAAGAAATACAGGAAAGGAAACAAATAACCCGAATAAGAAATGAGAAGGACCACATCACAACAGAACCAAATGAAATTAAAAGAATCATTTCAGATTATTATGAAAAATTGTACTCTAACAAATTTGAAAACCTAGAAGAAATGGATGAATTCCTGGAAAAACACTACCTACCTAAACTAACACATTCAGAAGTAGAACAACTAAATAGACCCATAACAAAAAAAGAGATTGAAACGGTAATCAAAAAACTCCCAACAAAAAAAAGTCCTGGCCCGGACGGCTTCACTGCAGAGTTCTACCAAATTTTCAGAGAAGAGTTAACACCACTACTACTAAAGGTATTCCAAAGCATAGAAAATGACGGAATACTACCCAACTCATTCTATGAAGCCACCATCTCCCTGATACCAAAACCAGGTAAAGACATTACAAAAAAAGAAAATTATAGACCTATATCCCTCATGAACATTGATGCAAAAATCCTCAACAAAATTCTAGCCAATAGAATCCAACAACACATCAAAAAAATAATTCACCCTGATCAAGTGGGATTTATACCAGGTATGCAAGGCTGGTTTAATATCAGAAAAACCATTAATGTAATCCATCACATAAATAAAACAAAAGACAAAAACCACATGATCTTATCAATTGATGCAGAAAAGGCATTTGACAAAGTCCAACACCCATTCATGATAAAAACTCTTACCAAAATAGGAATTGAAGGAAAATTCCTCAACATAATAAAGGGCATCTATGCAAAGCCAACAGCCAATATCACTCTAAATGGAGAGAACCTGAAAGCATTTCCCTTGAGAACGGGAACCAGACAAGGATGCCCTTTATCACCCCTCTTATTCAACATCGTGTTGGAAGTCTTAGCCAGGGCAATCAGGCTAGACAAAGAAATAAAAGGTATCCGGATTGGCAAGGAAGAAGTAAAGTTATCACTATTTGCAGATGACATGATTATATACACAGAAAACCCTAAGGAATCCTCCAGAAAACTACTGAAACTAATAGAAGAGTTTGGCAGAGTCTCAGGTTATAAAATAAAAATACAAAAATCACTTGGATTCCTCTACATCAACAAAAAGAACACCGAAGAGGAAATCACGAAATCAATACCATTCACAGTAGCCCCCAAGAAGATAAGATACTTAGGAATAAATCTTACCAAGGATGTAAAAGACCTATACAAAGAAAACTACAAAGCTCTACTACAAGAAATTCAAAAGGACATACTTAAGTGGAAAAACATACCTTGCTCATGGATAGGAAGACTTAACATAGTAAAAATGTCTATTCTACCAAAAGCCATCTATACATTTAACGCACTTCCGATCCAAATTCCAATGTCATATTTTAAGGGGATAGAGAAACAAATCACCAATTTCATATGGAAGGGAAAGAAGCCCCGGATAAGCAAAGCACTACTGAAAAAGAAGAAGAAAGTGGGAGGCCTCACCTTACCTGACTTCAGAACCTATTATACAGCCACAGTAGTCAAAACAGCCTGGTATTGGTACAACAACAGACACATAGACCAATGGAACAGAATTGAGAACCCAGACATAGATCCATCCACGTATGAGCAGCTGATATTTGACAAAGGACCTGTGTCAATTAACTGGGGAAAAGACAGCCTTTTTAACAAATGGTGCTGGCATAACTGGATATCTATTTGCAAAAAAATGAAACAGGACCCATACCTCACACCATGCACAAAAACTAACTCCAAGTGGATCAAAGACCTAAACATAAAGACTAAAACGATAAAGATCATGGAAGAAAAAATTGGGACAAGCCTAGGAGCCCTAATACAAGGTATAAACAGAATACAAAACATTACCAAAAATGATGAAGAGAAACCCGATAACTGGGAGCTCCTAAAAATCAAACACCTATGCTCATCTAAAGACTTCACCAAAAGAGTAAAAAGACCACCTACAGATTGGGAAAGAATTTTCAGCTATGACATCTCAGACCAGCGCCTGATCTCTAAAATCTACATGATTCTGTCAAAACTCAACCACAAAAAGACAAACAACCCAATCAAGAAGTGGGCAAAGGATATGAACACACATTTCTCTAAAGAAGATATTCAGGCAGCCAACAGATACATGAGAAAATGCTCTCGATCATTAGCCATTAGAGAAATGCAAATTAAAACTACGATGAGATTCCATCTCACACCATCAAGGCTGGCATTAATCCAAAAAACACAAAATAATAAATGTTGGAGAGGCTGCGGAGAGATTGGAACTCTCATACACTGCTGGTGGGAATGTAAAATGGTACAACCACTTTGGAAATCTATCTGGCGTTATCTTAAACAGTTAGAAATAGAACTACCATACAAGCCAGAAATCCCACTCCTAGGAATATACCCTAGAGATACAAGAGCCTTCATACAAACAGATATATGCACACCCATGTTTATTGCAGCTCTGTTTACAATAGCAAAAAGTTGGAAGCAACCAAGGTGTCCATCAACGGATGAATGGTTAAATAAATTGTGGTATATTCACACAATGGAATACTACGCATCGATAAAGAACAGTGACGAATCTCTGAAACATTTCATAACATGGAGGAACCTGGAAGGCATTATGCTGAGCGAAATTAGTCAGAGGCAAAAGGACAAATATTGTATAAGACCACTATTATAAGATCTTGAGAAATAGTAAACCTGAGAAGAACACATACTTTTGTGGTTACGAGGGGGGGAGGGAGGGAGGGTGGGAGAGGGTTTTTTTTATTGATTAATCAGTAGATAAGAACTGCTTTAGGTGAAGGGAAAGACAACACTCAATACATGGAAGGTCAGCTCAATTGGACTGGACCAAAAGCAAAGAAGTTTCCGGGATAAAATGAATGCTTCAAAGGTCAGTGGAGCAAGCGCGGGGGTCTGGGGAGCATGGTTTGCGGGGACTTCTAAGTCAATTGGCAAAATAATTCTATTATGAAATCATTCTGCATCCCACTTTGAAATGTGGCGTCTGGGGTCTTAAATGCTAACAAGCAGCCATCTAAGATGCAGCAATTGGTCTCAACCCACCTGGAGCAAAGGAAAATGAAGAACACCAAGCCCACATGACAACTAAGAGCCCAAGAGACAGAAAGGGCCACATGAACCAGAGACCTACATCATCCTGAGACCAGAAGAACTAGTTGGTGCCCGGCCACAATTGATGACTGCCCTGACAGGGAGCTCAGCAGAGGACCCCTGAGGGAGCAGGAGATCAGTGGGATGCAGACCCCAAATTCTCATAAGAAGACCAAACTTAATGGTCTGACTGAGACTGGAGGAATCCCGGCGGCCATGCTCCCCAGACCTTCTGTTGACACAGGACAGGAACCATCCCCGAAGACAACTCATCAGAAATGAAAGGGACTGGTCAGCGGGTGGGAGAGAGATGCTGATGAAGAGTGAGCTAATTATATCAGGTGGACACTTGAGATTGTGTTGGCAACTCTTGTCTGGAGGGGGGATGGAAGGATAGAGAGAGAGGGAAGCCGGCAAAATTGTCAAGAAAGGAGAGACTGAAAGGGCTGACTCAAGACGGGGAGAGTAAGTGGGAGTAGGGAGTGAGATGTATGTAAACTTATATGTGACAGACTGATTGGATTTGTAAACGTTCACTTGAAGCTTAATAAAAGTTATTATAAAAAAAAAAAAAAAAAATGACGTGCCTGGTTAGGGGCAGTGATGTTCATTTAGTTAATAGGAGGAGAGGTTGGAAAAGCATCTGAGAAATAGCAGCAGTGATTCAGATGTATGAAGGCAAGAAGGGCTAAGTTGTTTACAACATGAGGGTGACTTCAAATATGTGAAGACTGAAAGCTATCCCAGGGGCCTTCAGAACCCATAGAAAATAGTTTAACCCTGTCCTTTTAGCATGCTTTACCACCTGCCTGTCAGTTCCTCATACTGTGGTGGCTCGTGTGTTGCTGTGATGTTGGAAGCTATGGCATGGGTATTTCAAATACCAGCAGGGTCACCTATGGTGGACAGGTTTCAGTGAAGCTTCCAGACTAAGATGGATTAGGAAGAAAAGCCTGGTGATCTACGTCCAAAAACTAGCCAATGAAAACCTTATGGATCACATACAATGTTGACAGATTTGGTTGATTTGGGGACACCAGCAGGGATCCATTGCTGGAGGAGGACACAGTATTTGGTGAAGTAGAGGGCCAGAGAGGGTGAGGGAGACTCTGGGTGAGACAAACTGGTACAATAGCCACAATGATAGACTCGAACACGCCAGCAAATGTGAGGAGGACAAAGGACAGGTCAATGTTTCGTTCTGTTGTGCCTAAAGTCATCATGAGTCGAAGTCGACTCAATGGCAGCTACCTATCTATCTTCAGCATAATAAGAGATTTATTTATCTTCCATCAGTGAGAAGAAATACCTTTAACTTGAGGAAGACTGGAATAGTGGTGGAAGTGATGGTGGCTGGGCAACGTACTCTTTCAAGCCTTCATCCTGAGGACAACAATATGCTCTTTTTCTCTTGCTCTGGGGACTGAGCAAGGAAGACTTAGGTTAAACCTCAAAAATTTATGTCCTGACCCAAGAAGAAACTGAATACTAAGATGGACTTCTCAGAGAGATTGGTCCATTTCGTATCCTGGTCACATTTAAGAATTATCTCTCCATCAGGGGAAAAAAGTGCTTTAGAGAGAGAGATGGAACAGATCATCTTTAAGGTGTTTTCTAGTAGCTCTAATGATTCTCTGGCATTTTCACTTAGAAAATTAGCATGACGAGAATTACCTTGCTTGCCTTTGCCCCTCCCTATTACTTACTTCTCTTCCAATGCAGCTAACATTTGGAACTGAAAGAACTGGGTAAGTACTTGTAGTCAGTGGCTGTCAAAGGGGACAGGACCACTTCCTACAGGGTATATTGAAAATTTCTCTGGGTATACTTTGGAAGTCACAATGACTGGGGAGGCACTGCTGGTATTTAGTTAGGGGACAGGGATGCTAGACATCCTACAATGATTTTCTAAAGTCCCATTGGACATTCATATAGAAGTAGGAGAAACACCTGTTTAATATTATCTGAGTCTAGAAACCAATTTTATTTTGCACATAAACAAAGTGTTTGTGTTTTTTTACTAATATACTAATAAACCGGTTGCCATCAAATGGTCTCTGACTCATGGTGACCCCATGTGTGTCAGAGCAAAACTGTGCTCCATAGGGTTTCCAGTGGCTGATTTTTGAAAGTAGATTCCTGGGCCTTTCTTCCTAGGCACCTCTGGGGGGACTCAAAGCCGCAAACTTTTGGCTAGCAGCTGAGCCTGTTAACCATCCATACCACCCAGGGACTTAGGATTTTCTAGGAATGCAAGGCACTTATAAACAAGACTCAGCTCATCTGTAAGACTGACCACACTTCCTCATTTTCTTCACTTTGACCATCTGTAATTTGTCTTGGTCTGTTGTCTGCCCCTCATTTAATGCCATTTTTTTTCCTTCCTCTTACTATGCCTAAACACGTCTGTTAGTAAATATCCTTATACCAGTTTTTATTCTAACAAACACCTTTCCAAAAAAAAAAAAAAAAAAAGTTGCCATCGAGTCAATTCTGACTCATAGCGACCCTATAGGATAGAGCAGAACTGCCCCATAGGGTTTCCAAGGCTGAAATCTTTACAGAAGCAGACTGCCACATCTTTCTCCTGTGGAGCAGCTGATGGGTCTGAAAAACTGATCTTCCGGTTAGCAACCAAACTTAACCACAGCGCCACCAGGGCTCCTGCATACACCTTTACGTATGTCTTTTTATTTCTCTTACTTATAAAATGGCTTCTGTATATTAAATCCTGTAGAAAAAGAGATTCAGTAATTCCCTTTGTAAAATATCCTGTGGCTGACAACCTTCATGGTTAAAACGATTGTCCATTATATCTAAACATGTATCTAACACTGTTGTAGACAGTCATACGGCTACCACGCTAGGATGACCAGCATTTTATCCCAGGAGAATAGAAAAGAAGGGAGGGAAAGAGTAGGTAGGTGGACAACTTTTTTTTTTTTAATTGTTACAATTTAAAAACTCACTGGTATTTACCTACAAGGCTGTGTGATTTCATCTTTAGCCACGCTGGAGTCTTCTAGAACCTTGAAAACCTTCCAGTGATAGTTGGCCTTGTTAGACAGTTAGCGTAGGAAGTAGCAAGTTATTTCATCAGTTTATTTAACCAAAACTACTGAGAAGTAACAATGTGAAGAAGTAAAGAGGTCAAACGTAATTGGACAGCTTAGAAGGCTTAATTTATACATGGAAAGTTTAAATGGTCTCAAAGACCTTATTACTTAGATAACTATACTGAGGAAAAATATCTTCTTGCTAACATACATAATTTACAAATCTCATCAAAAAGTTTTCATAAATATTAAATGAATATAAAACTAAATTTTTGTCATCAAACATTAATAATACTAAGAGAGAGATTGGCTTGTTTTATATTACTCTAATTTACTAGACCTAAATTTGCACTTTCTGCTGAGCATTAATAACAAATACACAAAGAATGACTTAGTCATGAATATTACTTTCTTAGAAAAAAACATGAAAAAAGAAATGCTCATACTTTGCTTTTTTTCCCACTCCTTTTGGAATTGTAATTGCCATTGAATTTGGCAGACAAACAATTTGTTTATTCTTTCTTGTATAAGAGAATGTCATACTTTTTTCCAACTTGATTATTTGTTTCAATAGATAAAACACTAAATCCAAAAAGGCTTGGATTTGGTTGGGGCGCTGATAATTATGTACTGGGTAGACTTTTACAAATCATTTCAGCATTTTGCAGTTTAATTTATATGCAATGGGGTTGCGAATATTTGTTAATTTTATACACACATATTTACCTTCTTAAAACTGCCCTAAAATGATAGTACAGGAATTTTTAGGAATGCATAAAGCCACTAGAAAGATAATGAAACAAGAGACAGAAGTGAAAACATTTTACTACATAAAAAAACAGATGAATGAATGGTAACAAATGCAGCAGACCTCACAGGGAAAGCTATAAGCAACCAGATTCACACTATAAACCCCTCAAACATTCAGTAATTGGTGGCATCAGGCATCTCTAGAAGTGGGGATAAAAGTCAGGTTAAAAAAAAAAGACTACATTCTTTGGCAAACTGCCTCTCCCTTGCTTTGGTAGAAGTCTGGAGGTTTATTCTGTATCAAGAAAGTAAGAGAGGGTTTTTGAACTGACACAGTTGCTGGTTGTTGTGTGCTGTCAAGTTGATTCTGACTGATAGTAGAACTGCCCCATAGAGTTTCCTAGGTTGTAAATCTTTACAGGAGCAGATCACCAGGTCTTTTCTCCCACAAAGATGCTGGGTAGGTTAGAACCACTAAGCTTTTGGTTAGCTGGCAAGTGCTTAACCATTGAGCTACCAAGGCTTCTTAATTGTGGGTAGAGGTACCAAATTGAAAACTGGGGATTTAATGAGAAGTTATATTCTGAATATTGAGACTCCCTGGGGCTTCCCTACTTGGCTCATAACACACTGGCAGTTACACGTCCACTCTTCGAGCAGTATATTAGAAGAATCTTCTCTGGAGAAATACATAAATCTAAGAAAGGACCTACAGACACAGACATATGGGGGCTCCCAGCCTAGACCACTATCTAGACATCACACCTAGATATGTCCACAGTTTACAAGCCTATTCACAGGCACAAAGCTTTCAACAAGCTTTTTAGTACCCCATATGTACGTATGAGTAGACAACCAAAGATCACCAGAAATTTGAAGAGTCTTAAATTAAAGACATAGACTGAACAGAGGAAGAAAATAAAGTTGGAAGAAATAAAGACTATATAAGAGTAGAAAAATTTAAAAACACTATAAACCCAGCCAAACATAAATGAAGCTATTGCATCTATGAAACAAGAACAGGATACTATAAAAAAAGAGAACTATCATAAAGGAGAAAACAAAGACTCTTAGAAATTAAAAGAATGAATGCAGATTTGAAAAATTCAACAGAAAGCTTAGAAGATAGTATTTAAGAGATCTCTAATACAGTAGAGCAAAATGACAAAAACATGGAATTCTAATATATGCATAATAGAACTTTCAAGAAAAGTAAACAGAAGTGCTGCTGTTGTTGTTAGGTGCTGTTGAGTCGGTTCTGATTCATAGCAAAACTAGGTACAACAGAATGAAACGCTGCCATCCTCACAATCGTTGCTATGTTTGAGCCCATTGTTGCAGCCACTGTATCAATCCATCTTGCTGAGGGTCTTCCTCTTTTTCACTGACACTCATTTTACCAAGCATGATGTCCTTGTCCAGGGACTGGTCCCTCCTGATAACATGTACAAAGTACATCATCATCCTGGCTTTCAAGGAGCACTCTGGTTGTACTTCTTCCAAGACACACTTGTTCCTTCTTCTGCAGTCCCTGATAAATTCAATATTCTTTATCAACACCATAATTCAAAGGCATCGATTTTGCTTCCATCTTGCTTATTCATTGCCCAGCTCTTGCATGTATATGAGGTGACTGAAAAGACCATGGCTTGAGTCAGGTTTTCTTTGCTCTTTAACACTTTAAAGAGGTCTTTTGCAGCAGATTTGTCCAATGCAACATGTCCTTTGATTTCTTGACTGATGCTTCCGTGGGTTTTGATTGTGGATCCAAGTAAAATGAAATTCTTGACAACTTCAATATTTTCTCTGTAACGATGTCGCTTATTGGTCCTGTTGTGAGGACTTTTGTTTTCTTTATGTTGAGGTGTAATCCATACTGAAGGTTGATTTGATTTTCATCAGTAAGTGCTTCAAGTCCTCTTCACTTTCAGCAAGCAAGGTTGTGTCATCTGCATAATGCAGGTTGTCAATGAGTCTTCCTCCAATCCTGATGCCGCGTTCTTCTTAATATAATCCAGTTTCTCAGATTATTTCCTCAGCATACAGATTGAATAAGTATAGTGAAATGATATAACCCTGATGCATACCTTTCCTGATTTTAAACCACACAGTATATATTCTTGTTCTGCTCAAATAACTGTTTCTTGGTCTATGTAGATGTTCTACACAAGCTGAATTAACTGTTCTGGGATTCCCATTATTTGCAATGTTATCCATAATTTGTTATGACCCACACAGTCGAATGCCTTTGCATAGCCAATAAAACACAGGTAAACATCTTTGTGGTATTCTCTGCTTTTGGCCAAGATCCATTTGACATCAGCAATAATATCCCTTGTTCCACATCCTCTTCTAAATCTGATTGAATTTCTGGCAGTTCCCTGTTGATGTACTCTTGCAACCACTTTTGAATTATCTTCAGCAAAATTTTACTGTGATATTAATGATATTGTTCAATAGTTTCTGCATTCTGTTGGATCACCTTTCTTTGGAATAGCTACAGATATGGATCTCTTCCTGTTGGCTGGCCAGGTGGCTGTCTTCCAAATTACTTGTCAAAGATGAGTGAGAGCTTCCAGTGTTGCATCAGTTCCTAAGCCTTGTTTTTCACAATGCCTTCAGCGCAGCCTGGGTTTACTTCAATACCACTGGTTCTTGGTCGTATGCTACCTCCTGAAATGGCTGAACATCAACCATTCTTTTTGGTACAGTAACTCTGTGTATTTCTTCCATCATCTTTTGATGCTTCCTGGGTCGTTCAATATTTTGCCCAGAGAACACTTCACTATTCCAACTCGAGTCTTGAATTTTTTTCTTTAATTCTTTCAGCTTGAGAAATGCCCAGCTTGGTCCTCTCTTTTGTTTTTCTGACTCTAGGTCTTTGCACATTTCATTATAATACTTTACTTTGTCTTCTCAAGCTGCCCTTTGAAATCTTCTGTTCAGCTCTTTTACTTCATCATTTTTTCCATTCACTTTAGCTACTCTGTGTTTAAGGGCAAGTTGTAGAGTCTCTTCTGACATCCATTTTGGTCTTTTCATTCTTTTTAATGACTTTTTTGCTTTTTTCACATATGAAGTCTTTGATGTCATATCACAACTTGTCTGGTGTTCGGTCATTAGTGTTCAATGTGTCAAATCTATTCTAGAGATGGTCTCTAAATTCAGGCGGGATATACTCAAGGTTGTATTTTGGCTCTCATGGACTTGTTTTAATTTCCTTCAGCTTCAACTTGAACTTGCATATGTGCAATTAATGGTTTGTTCTGCAGTCAGCCCTTGGCCTTGTTCATTGTCTCTTTCCACAGGTGTAGTCGATTTGATTCCTGTGTATTCATCTGGCTAGGTTCACATGTATAGTCGCCATTTATGTTGTTGAAAAAATGTATTTGCATTGAGTAAGCTGTTGGTCTTGCAAAATTCTATCATGTATTCTGTCACAAAGGCCATGTTTTCCAACTGCTGATTCTTCTTTGTTTCTAACTCTCTCATTCCAATTTCCAGTAATTATCAATGCATCTTGATTGCATGTTTGATCAGTCTCAGACTGCAGAATTTGGTAAAAATCTTCAGTTTCTTCATCTTTAGAATTCGTGATTGGTGCATAAATTTGAATAACAGTTATATTAATTGGTCTTCCTTGTAGGTATGTGGATATTATGCTATCACTGACAGTGTTGTACTTCAGGATAGATCTTGAAATGTTCTTTTTGAGGATGAATTCGACGCCATTACTCTTCAGTCATTCCCAACATAGTAGACCAGATGATTGTCTGATTCAAAATGACCAATATCAGTCCAGTTCAGCTCACTAATGCCTAAGACACAATCCTTACGTGTTCCATTTCATTTTTTACTTCCAGTTTTCCTAGATTCACATTTCATACATTACCCGTTTCAATTATTAATGGATGTTTGCAGCTTTTTCTTTTCGAGTCATGCCACATCAGCAAAAGAAGGTCCCAAAAGTTTGAAGCCATCTACATCATTAAGGTTGACTGTACTTTGAGGAGGCAGCTCTTCCCCAGTCATACTTTGAGTGCCTTCCAACCTGAGGGGCTCATCTTCCATCACTATACCAATTTTCCGCTGCTATTCATAAAAGTTTTCACTGCCACTGTTTTCAGAAGCAGATCTCCAGGTCCTTCTTCTAGTCTACGTCTGGAAGCTCCATTAAAACCTGTCCTCCATGAGTAACACTGCTGGTATTTGAAATACCAGTGGCATGGCTTCCAGCATCACAGCAACACACAAACCACCATAGTATGACAAATTGACAGACAAGTGTAGGGTAGAATAGCATCAAAACAATTTAAGAAACATTTTTAGAGTTGAAATACATGAGGTTCCAATTGTAACAGGTGATCAAATATCAGATAGAATGGATTAAAACAGATCCACAGCAGAGCCCATCATCATGAAATATCAGAATAGTAGGGTGAAAGAGAAGATCCTAACATATCCAAAGAGAAAAACAGCTCTGATAAAATATGTGAAGAACCAGAGCGGCTTTTGTCTTCTCAACAGCAAATCTGCAAACAGAAGACGATGAAGCAATGCTCCCAAAATTTTGAGGGAAAATTATTTCCAATCTAGAGTTCTATACCTAGCCAAATTAATAATGAAATATGTTGGCAGAATAAAGACATTTTTAGACATGCACATTCTCAAACAATTTGCTTTCCATGCACGCTCTATCAATAAAGTTGCTGGAAGATGAGTGTAAACCAAGAAAGTGGAAGGCATGGGATCCAGAAAACAGAGGATCCGACAGAAGACACGTAAAGGGAATCCTCAGGGTGAAACCCAGTGTCAACAGCCAAGAAGCAGGTCTTAGAGAGCAAGTCTTCAGATTGGAGCAAGTCAGGGACAGGTTCTGGGAAAGATTTCTTCCAGCAGACGAAATTCATAGGATGAATACCTGATGTGAGTGTTTGTACTGAGAAGAGGTTTACACAACTAAGGGAGAGCTCGGGGATGAATTAGTGATAAGAACTGACAACTAAGCCAAAGATAAAAAATACTGTTCTTAACTCTGTAAATGAAAAGTTTACAATAATTTTAGTATTTTAAAATTACTTAATTTTAAATTTAAAAAAGACTAATAAGAGTCTGTAAAAATGAATGGAATTACAACGTTCATTATCATCCTGATAAATACTTTTTTTTATCATCCTGATAAATACTAGATTTTTATGGCTTAGGTATTAGGATCCTCACTTCTATTTTCAAAACCAGGTAGGAAAGCTACTTTTTTTTTTTAATATAAAAAGTACATACCTGTACTTTGAAAATCTCTTATTATAGAAATATATAATCTAGCCAATAAGTCTCCTGTGTTCCCATCGCCCAGTGATAACCTCTGTCTTAATAGCACTTAAAACGTTGTTTCTGACATGTAATTTTTTATGCAAAATCTGACTATACTATACATAAGACTGAAGAATTGTTTTTTCTTTTTTACTTTACATTTTTGCCATCTTTCCACATCCTTGTCTATATAAACACACCGATTTTCTTAACATTTATTTATAGTTTTAACTCTGGCATCAGTTCTTCTGCAATCTAACCACAGATTTTAAAAAAGTCTCCTTTTGTATATTACATACTTTCTCAGGGATTCATTAAACAGGAATATCTATTTTTGTTTTAGGAACGGTAATTGTAATTTGAAGTCATTGGATTATTTTTCTCTTATTCAGTAAAGCAAAATGAAAGGTTGTTTAGAGATGACAGATGACCAGATGACGTTTCTTCTGAGTACCGTGGTGGGAAAGGACTCGAGATGCTTCATTTGACTCCACCCAGGGCCAAACTGCTAAGCAGTGAAAACTCCAGGGAGCCGCCAGGCAGGTTTGACCAGAACGGTGCGCCGCCTCCCACACCCTCTTTGCAAGACTGAACTGCTTCCCAGGTTTGTTGAAACTGCTGCGGAACTATGCTATAACTTTTTCCTAATTTGAAAAGTTTCTGTCTTGTGTCAGTGTGTTTTAATTTTTTCAGGTTAAAATGCTGCAAATTAGTGGAACAAAAAAACAAAGGCACACGGGGAATCAAGTTAGAGTTGCTGGCATGAGCACTGATTTATGGCAGAAGAAACAGTCCTTTAGGCTCTCTTCTGATTTGCACAACTTTGCCTCGAATTCAGCCCTTGCTAAATGAAAGTTTTTTCATGTCGAATGCGAATGGCCCACGGATTCCTGAAGGTTGAGAAATTCTCCCCGTTTTGCAACCAGTGCTGAGGGCTACAGAAGCCCTGCTGGGAAGCCCTGCTGGGAAGCCCTGCATGGAACTGCCTCCATTCCCCACGACTCAGCTTGGTGATGGTTGCAAAGAACTTAAACGAAGCCGTTGCTCACTGCTTCAGCACTGCCGCGCCCGCTCCTGTTGTCCCTCTCGCCAGTGAATGCTATTTGCCGTCGACGTGAAAAGTTCTAGAACAGAAGGGGATCATTCTCTTGGAAGTCTTCAGGATCTGCACTTTGACGCTTTCAAAGACCCCTTTTAAAATCAGGTGCCACGGAAAACTCTTGTGCACCTTTAAAAATGTTCTAACAAGAAGTTTTTAATGATGCTGGAAAATGTTTATGATATAATGCTCTTAAGAAGCTGGATTCAAACTTGTCTATACAATCTGACATTAGTTAGGGGAAAAATGAATTTAAAAAACTGGAAGGAAATCTACCAAAATGCTTAGTGCCTTGTATGGTTGGTGAAATTTTCTTAGGTTCTCTACATTTCCTTCTGCCTTTTCTGAGTATTTAACAATAAGCACATATATGTATGTATTTTTTTCTCTCTGTTTCTGGAGCCCTGGTGGCACAGTGGTTAACAGCTTCGGGTGCTAACCAAAAGGTGGGTGCTTCAAATTCACCAGCAGCTCCTTGTAAACCCTATAGGGCAGTTCTGCTCTGTCCTGTAGGGTCACTATGAATTGGAATCAACTCCACCGCAAAGGATTTTTTGTTTGGTTATATATGTTTTTATAATCCGGAGAGAAAAAAAAAAATTCCCAACTTTGTGTTTATCCTTCTAAGCAAGCCTCTCACTTGATTTGCCAAGTAAACTCTAAGCTCTGATTCGGGGCTTGCTTCTCACCCACTGGTGCCTTAGCAAGTCAGTCATGCAGGTTCTCAGGGCCTCCGTGGGCTCTGTACACAACGAGACATCTGAATCGGTTTCCTTTGTGTGATGTCTGATTTTACCAAGTCTCTGACAAAATGCAGCCCTAGATTAGGAGAGCCAGTTGAAGCCAAAGATGGTTTTTTCACCCAGCTTGAGTTCTATTTAGTTTTATATTTCATGTTTTGTCTCCTGCTTTTGGTGTTAAGATAACTGAAGACGGGAACTTGGACATTTTCCTTATGCTTTAATCTCTCTTTACCCGACACTCTCCTTTCTGCAGCAGGGAACAACGTCCCGTTCCCGGGCAATAAATCCTTTATGAAGATAAGGCGATAGAGGTGTGGGGTCTTGTCATTGCCTAAGAATGTCTACAATCTTGAAAGAGGTCACGTCAGACACTGGGCTACAGTTTGTTTGCGTTACACTCACCTAAATAAGTTAGGCTGTCTGATCATTTATAACTTAGCTTCTATTCTGATTTTATGTTGTTTAGTAGGTGACTCCCTAATTTCATTTTTTCTAAATGATGGAAGCTATATTAAAAAAAAAAAAATAATACATGCACTACGATTTGAGGGCACCAAGAAAAACAGTCAGTTATTTGAAGAAAAACAGTCAGTTATTTGATGACCCACAGGAATAAGGCTAAAAAATATTAAGAGTAACTTTTTGGTGTGACTTCTACAAATCAAGCTTGTTACTTATTTTTTCCAGTTTCTGTGGTCTCGACTGTGACTCACAGCAACGCCATGTGTGTTAGAGTAGAACTGTGCTCCATACAGTTTTCACTGGCTGATTTTTCAGACATGGATCACAAGGCCTTTCTTCTGAGGCACCTCGGGATTGACTTGAACCTCCTTTCCATTAGCAGCTGAGTGCATTAATGGTTTGGACCACCCAGGGACTCTTGGTACTTATAGTTACCATATATCCAGTCATCTTGTATGTCTAATGTAGGAAAATAACTACTGAGAGAAGAGTTTCTTGCTTTCAGATTGGTACCAAATTGACATTTATTTCATCATTGCCCACAAATGTGTTCTTCTGTACCCAACTGGACAGGAATTATGACAGGGTGGAAAACGCATTAGACTAGAAACTTTTCTTTGTTATTAAGCCACTCAGGCCAGTTCCTTAACCTCTCACTTTTTTCTCTTAGTAAAACGTGGGTTTGAATAACTTACAGGTAGACACATATGCAAATATGTATGGTCAATAGGGGAAGGAGGGCATATAGGAGTATGCCCCACGTACATACGTAGCTTAGGCTGTGGATATTTTTACATACATATTTGTACGTACGGCAAGCATATTCATATATAGAACAGACCACAAAGGGGACACAGTCATAGCTGCTTCCTAGACACATCCGAACATCTTCAAGGACTGAGTTACTGGGGCTGACGGCTGGTGACCATGGTCTCTGGGGACATCTAGGTCAATTGGTGTAACATAGTTCAGAAGGAAAATGTTCTGCATCCTTCTTTGGTGAGTAGTGCCTTAGGTCTTAAAAGCTTGTGAAAGGCCATCCAGAGCAAAGGAGAATGAAGAAAACCAAAGACACAAGGAAAATATCAGCCCAAAGGACTAATGGACCACATGAACCACAGCCTCCACCAGCCTAAGCCCAGAACTAAATGGTGCCTGGCTACTACCACCGACTGCTCTGACTGGGATCACAGTAGAGGGTTCCGGACAGAGTGGGAGAAAACGTAGAACAAATTTAAAAGTCACGAAAAAAGACCAGACTTACTGGTCTGTCTGAGACTGGAGGAACCACTGAGACTATGGCCCTTGGACACCCTGCTAATTCAGAGCTGAAGCTGCTCCCGAAATCCACTTTTCAGCCAAAGATTAGACAGCCCCCAAAACAAAAAATTACAGACATGAGGAAGGCGCTCCTTAGATCAATCAGGTATACAAGACCAAATGGGCAGCACCCGCCCAAAAGCAAAGATGAAATGGCAGGAAGGGACAGGAAAACTGGACGAATGAAAACGGGGAGTCCGGGATGGAGAAGGGAAGAGTGCTGACACACTGGGAGCTGCAACCCATCACTCATGCTGTTAATTAAAGGCGGTCCAAAAAATTACTCTTAAAACATGAAGGATAGCACAATTTATCCGTGACTACTTGTATAAAAAACAAACCAAACATCTCATCACCACCAAACCGAAACCAAACGAACCCATTACTGTCAGGTGATTTTGACTCATAGTGACCCTATAAGACAGTAGAACTGCCCCACAGGGTTTCCAAGGCTGTAGATCTTTATGCAAAGAGACTGCCACATCTTTCTCCCAAGGAGCAGCTGGTGGGTTCAAAGGGCCAATCTTTTGGTTAGCAGTTGAGCGATTAACCACTGCGCCACCAGGGCTCTCTATCTCTCATCCCCATAGTGACAGAAAATGTATTTGAGACGTTCGTCTCAGCTATGTAATTTCTAAAAGATGAACCACCTACTCCTGGCAAAAAAAAAAAAAAAAAGCCACAAAATAAACTAACAGAAAAATTCTCCTGTTCCTGAAGTACACTTAAACCAAAGAAAATAAAGATAGCTCTGGGTTAAGGTATATATTTTACAAATGTTTTTCCTATTTCTGAAATGGACTTTACATCACTTATCAAACTGTTTTCGACAATGAAATCTTTTGATAGTTCCAACAACTCTACCTACCCATGGCTGGCAAGGCTATAAATCTCTACGGAAGCAGAGTGCCACATCTTTAACTCTAAAAAAAAAAAAAAACCCTTTGCCGTCAAATTGATTCAGACTCATAACTCCAACTGTTGTTGTTAGGTGCCATCCAGTTGGTTCTGACCCATAGCAATCCTATGTACAACAGAACGAAACACTGCCTGGTCCTGCTCCATCCTCACAATCATTGTTATGTTTGAGCCTATTGTTGCCGCCACTGTGTCAATCCATCTCATTGAGGGTCTTCCTCTTTTTTTGCTGACTGTGTACTTTAACAAGCATGATATTCTTCTCCAGGGACTGATTCCTCCTGACAATGTGTCCGAAGTATGTGAGACGTAGTCCCACCATCCTTGATTCTAAGGAGTATTCTTGTACCTCTTCCAAGACAGATTTGTTCGTTCTTTTGGCAGTCCATGGTATATTCAATATTCTTCACCAACACCACAATTCAAAGGTGTCAATTCTTCTTTGGTCTTCCTTATTCGTCATCTAGCTTTCACATACATAGGAGGTGATTGAAAACACCTCGGCTTGGGTGAGGCGCACCTTAATCTTCAAGGTGACATCTTTGCTTTCAACACCTTTAAAGAGGCCTTTTGCAGCAGATTTGCCCAATGCAATGCATCTTTTGATTCCTTAACTGCATTGCCATGGGTGTTGATTGTGGATCCAAGTAAAATGAAATCCTCATCAACTTCAATATTTTCCCATTTATCATGGTGTTGCTTATTGGTCTAGCTGTGAGGATTTTTGTTTTGTTTATGTTTTTTATGTTGAGGTAGAATCCATACTGAATGCTGTGGTTTTTGATCTTCATCAGTAAGTGCTTCAATTCCTCTTCACTTTCAGCAAGCATGGTTGTGTTGTGTCATTTGCATGACGCAGGTTGCTAATGAGTCTTCCTCCCATCCTGATGCCATGTTCTTCTTGATATTGTCCAGCTTCTTGATTATTTGCTCAGCATACAGATTGAATAGGTATGGTCAAAGGATACAACCCTGACACAAACCTTTCCTGACTTTAAACCACACAGTATCCCCTTGTTCTGTTCAAATGACTGCCTCTTGATCTACGTATAGGTTTCTCACGAGCACAAGTAAGTGTTCTAGAATTCCCATTCTTAGCTCTTACTAGGAGGGAGTAATTTTATTTTTGTGATACTGAGAACCCAGATTTCATTACTTCTGGAGGACTCTAATTTATTCAGAGCTCTGGTGGTGCAGTGGCTAGGAACTTGGCTGCTAACCAAGAAGTTGGCAATCTGAATCTACTAATTGCTCCTTGGAAACCCTATGGTCAGTTCTACTCTGTCCAATAGGGTCACTACGAGTCCGAATTGACTCGAGGGAAACGGGTTTGGTTTTTTTTGGGTTTTATAATTTATTCATACAAGTGGAAGAATAAAAGAGAAAGACCATATATATATGCATACACACATATATATATACATCCATTACTAAAATTAAATTGTCTGTCATTTTAATAGGCATATTCTTTACCTCACATTATAGTTCCAATCCCAAGTTTCTACAGAATTTTTTAAATACTACTCCCTGGCAGGCAGAAGAGCAGTTTTAGTTCATGGGCTATAAATCTTCTCTGAGGGAAAGAGACCATTTACCAAAAAAAGAGAGATGAGATCATTACCATGGGATTTCCAGCAGGTAAGACATCCTTAATTTCATTGAAATCGAGGTGTTTTGTTTAGCTTTAAGAATATGCTCAGGATATGACAAATGTCTCTTTCCTCACTGCAAGGTCATTTCCAAGATCACACAGAAAGTGGCGTGCCCGTGACTTGTCTCTATCAGTACAAGGGGAGGTATCTATAAGTGGCAGGGAAAAAATAGCTGACCTTGGTTAGGGCTGTGTCAGACTCTGGGTTCTGAAATTTTAAACCTACTTTAAGGAAACACTCCTCTGCTGTGTCCCCATGATTCTGCATACACGCCTTTATCACAGCATACCCAAACTTGTTTGTGATTGTTTGTTTTCCTGTTGTAGGCCGTGCTATCCTACAGGGCAGGAGCTATGCCTTACCCATCTTTCTGTGTCTAGCCCTGAGCATATCAAGAGGCACGCAGTACATGTTCAATAGCTGCTTTTTAAATGGATGAATGTGTAAATGTCTCCAAGAGGGAGTTTTATTGATTCACATGTGGGGAAAGACAGAAACACTAAAGGTTCAAATTTCATGTCCAGAAAAGAGCTTTTGGTTTAACGGGTACCTTAGCTTTATGAAAGAGCCCTGGTGATGCAGCGGTTAAGTGCTCAACTGCTAACTAAAAGGTCAGTAGTTCAAACCCACCAACCAATTAATGGGAGAAAGATGTGGCAGTCTGCTCCTATAAAGATTATGGTATCGGGCAGTTCTACTTTAAGGGTTGCTATGAGTTGGAATAGGCAACAGGTTTGGTTTGGAACCTTAGCTTTATTGGGGCATTGGTGGTTCAGTGGTACAATTCTTGCCTTTCATGCCAAAGACCCAGGTTTCATTCCCAACCTCATGTGCAGCCACCATTTGTCTATTAGTGGAGGCTTGCATGTTGTTGTGGTGCTAAACAGATTTTGGTGGAGCTTCCAGACTCAGATGGGCTAGGAAGAAAGACCTGGCAATCTACTTCTGAAAATCAGTCAGTGAGAACCCTAAGGATCACAATGGTCCAATCCACAACCAATCACGAGGATGGCATTTCATTCCTCTGAGCATGAAGTCACCATGATTGGGCTGACTTGACAGCAGCCAACAATGACAACCTTAGCTTTAGGTAATGCTTCACAGTTGTCAAGAATATTCACATATTTGATCCCATTTAATGTCACTTCCATGTAGATCTGAAAGGTTGGCAGGGCAAGTATTACTATTTCCATTTTGCGCGTGAAGAAACTGAGCTCTTGCTCAATTGAATTGTAGCACAAAGATAAGAACTGTGGTCTTCTGATTACTAACCCTTGTCAATATTATAAAATCCCTAATTACATCTCACTTTTTTGGCGTGATCTTTCACAAAATGTCTTGTTCTTTTTTTTTCACAATTGACCACAGAGTCGACCGGCTTAAATCCAAGGACTCAAACATACTTTCATGAGATGGAGCCAATTTAGTGGACAAACGTAGGTGCATGTCTGGATGCCGGCTCCCTATCGGGTCTATCTGTTCACTTCATCCACCTATCTCTCTTTATTCCCTTTTGTTGTTAGCTGCCATAGGGCTGATTCTGAATCATAATGACTCATCTGTGAACCTTCGGAAGCCAGTCGTCAGGCCTGTCTTCTGAGGGGCCTCTTGGTGGTTTCAAACCATCAACCTTTAGGCTAGTGGTTGAGTGCAAACTGTTTGCACCACCCAGGGACCTTAGCCACTTAGAGAAAAAGAAATGAAAGCCAATCTCTTCCCAGGCCTGGTGTGTTTGATTAGCTGACTCCTGGGAACCGACTGTGAGCTCTCAGAAGGGCCTCTTGGCTGTTTGGGGCTTTCATTTGATAATGGAGGGGGTTCATAGATGTTTACAAGAAATCTACTGTGCGATTGCATGCCCTTCTCATTACACACCTTTGGGAAAAAAAGAAATCTTTTTTTTTTGTTGTTTGTTTTTTTAATTGAAATTTTACTATCACGTTTCAAAGGACAATGACTGCGTCTTACTCATCTTTGCATTTCCCAGAGTCTGGCATTGGCCCTTCCATATAGTGGATTATCAGTGTTTGCTGCAGACAGGACGTGCACAGAGGGAGCTCATCCTAACTCAAATATTGCACACAGTAATGTAAACTTTTGCACACTGACATCCTGAAATATTCCCCCAGTCCCTTCTCCCTCCAACCAATGGACGGCATGGGCTGTTCATGGTGGGCTGACTTCAGACACTGACAGCTTCAGAATAAACACTATCTTGTCTACACCTCAATGTTTGTGTAATTATTTGAACCCTTTATCACATTCTGCCTTTCTTTATTAAAGATGAGAGGAAAGTGAAAAATTACTGGGTGTGCTACAGTTCTTTTTGACTGGATTTAAGCTAGTCAATTCTGTGGTCTATTGTGAAGAAAAAGGACAGGATGTTTTCCCAAAGATTGTGCCCAAAAGGTGAGGTGTAATTAGGGGTTTTAGAATAAATTTTAGAAAACTCCTAGCTACCGCCGCTAACCAAAAGGCTTGCAGTTGGAATCCACCAGGCACTCCTTGGAAACCCTGTGGGGCAGTTCTACTCTGTTGGATAGGGTCACTGTGAGTTGGAATCCACTCAATGGCAACAGGGGGGAGGGGTTTGGTTTTTTCCCAACATGCAAGTACATGATCTTTGTTCTTTTCAGTTTATAAACATTTTCGAAATACGTTGTATAAGAAGGCATTGTTTAGGAAGATGAAAAATATTTTATTATAAAGATCTTTAAATGGTACTTATTAACGAGTTACGTAACAATTTCCCAAGTTATAAAAACAGCTGAGGGATGGTGCGACTGTGTCTATATCTAAACAGGGCTCACAGAGACTACAGGGTAGTTAACACTCAGCTACTAGCTGGGAGTGGCCCTGGAATGTTCTGGCGCAGAGTTACTCATCTCTACAATGCGGGCGATCTCTGTCCAGGGCCCTTTGCCGCTCTCAGATAGGCTCAGTCCCAGAAGGGCCTTTGCCACTGGCTGTGGGAAAAGCTCTGAGTTCCAAACGGGTCCGCGTTTGGGGAGAAGGTGGCTCAGGGGTGGAGAAAGACCAGCGTCCCCAGGATTCTTTTGCAAAACTTGGAGACTTGGGCTAGGGATTGAAGCCTTTCAGTCTCTCGTTTAAAATGACCATGAAAAGAAAAAATAAAAGGAATTGCAATTTGTATGTCATGTTCTCCTATGGAAAAGAACTGCAATGTTTTCCTTTTTATCTCCAAGAAATTATGTATGGTGAAAACTTCTCTAGAGAGTAATGGTTCTCTGTAAAAATCGTTTTTTACATGTAAAAAAATCGAATTTTTGAGACAATTGCCTGGATTGCTGGGGGAGGAGGATAGGGAGAAAAAAAAAGTCAAAACGAAAGCTCATCACTTAAGCGTTCTCTCATCAGTTGTGTTTCTTTTCAAAGCTGGGTTGGCATTCTTCCCAGGTATAAGCAAAAGTAGATGTTTAAAAAGTAACTGTCCAATCGAAAAGCCCTTATTTTCCAACTTATTCCCGCTGTGGGAACCCAGGAAATCCTCAAAGGCGAGGGCCCCCACTCTCAGGAGCCGAGCGCAGCACCCCGCAAGCGCCCGGGGCCCGTCCCCCGTCGCCCCTCCTGGTCGTTGCTCAGGCCTCGACGGCGCAGGGTGGAGCCGCAGGCCGGCGGCCTCAGGTGGGGAGGGCGGCCGGGGCGCGTCGGTGACACGGGCGGGGGATGGGGAGGCGCGGCGGCCGCACCCCGCCCTGGGAAGAAAATGGCCAGGTGCGGCCTCGGCGCCAGGTGCCAGCGGGGAGGAGACTCGCGCCTCCGCCGACCAACACCAACACCCAGCCCCGACGCAGCTCCTCTGTGCTCTCGCCACCCTCCGAGCCACAGCTCTTCCGCCCGCTCCTGCTCCTCCACCGGCCGGCGCTCCCAGCGCGCCTCCCCCGCGCCCCAGCCTCCCCTCGGCCGCGCGGCGCTCGCAGCGGCCGGCACCGCCCCGCCGAGAGGAGCGTTCCGGAGAAACGTTGGCACCGCCCCTCCACTTGGGCGTGTGAGCTTTTTAAGCCTCCTCGGACTCCCCGGGCTGCAGCTCTCGCTTATGCCTCGGCGCTGAGCCGCTCTTGCGTGTCGCCGCCGAGATGAGCTGCAACGGGGGCTCCCACCCGCGGATCAACACGCTGGGCCGCATGACGCGCGCCGAGTCCGGCCCCGACCTGCGCTACGAGCTGACCTGCGGCAGCGGGGGCGGCGGCGGCGGCGGCGGCGGCGGCGGAGGGGGCGCCAACAACAGGACATACTACACTCGGCGCTATCAGGTCACCGAGTACAACTCGGATGGCTACGGGTGGGTGCACTCCGAGCCGGCTCTTAGGAGGTCGGGAGGGAGGGGAACCCGGGTTCGGAAAGAGGAAAGTTTTTCTGCCCGGGATCACAAAAGCGTTTCCTGTCCCGCGCCCGTGCGCTCGCTGACCGGAGAGGGGAGGGTGGATGGGTGACGGGGGAGGAGCGGCTCCTTTCCTGGGAGCGGGGACTCGGTCCTACCTGGCTCCCTTCCCGCGAACCCGGCCGGGGCGGGAAGGGGCGTGCAAATCCCGCCTGTGGGGGGTCCAGGAGGGCGCGAGGGGGCGGCTGGGGGTCGTCTCTGCCGCCTCCGGGCTGCCCCTCTGCCAGGCCGGCCGCATCGCCTTTGTCTCAGGGTTCCAGCTTTCCGGCTGGCAGGTGGGAGGTCAGGCAAGGCGTGGCTGTGAAAACAAAAGCCAACCGAACGTAAACCAGGAGAGGCAGGGGGTCTGCGGCCTGCCCTGGGGCGGCGCCCGTCGGTCCTTGCTGTGCGGGCGATGTCTGACATTCCCGTCCACCCCGAGACCGCGGTGCCGCCGACGCCCGGGCTCTCGAGTCACCAAGGGGAGTTGAGCCGCGGACGGCGGCCATCTGGAAGCTTTGCGTCCCGCCGGCGTGGCGTCCCGTCTCCAGGGGGCCCGGCTGCCGCGGTCCCCTCTCCCCTGCGCGGAGCTTGTTAGACGGGTTGGCCGCGGGGCAGGGACGTGCCGGTCCCCCCCGCCCGCGTGTGCACCGGCTGACCCTTTGTTTGCTCCTTTTTTAAAAAGCACACTATGAACGACCCCAGTGCTTTGGTCGCGAGCGCGGTCGCCTGGTGTGCTGTTGGAGCGGGAACGTGTGGGGGTTGTGGTATCGAGGGCGCCCCGACTAACTGGGCGCGCCCGCCCGCCCGCCACGCTCGGGGCAGCGGGGGCGAAGGTGCCGGGAGAAGCGCACCAGAATGAAGGATGGATCCATCTGCTCCGGATCATCGCGGAAACAGACCGAGGGGGTCATTTGATGGGTGGGGGGAGACAGTGAACGTGGTCTCCAGAGCCGGACTCTGGATGCCCACGCGAGCCGGGAGAGTTTGGCCGCCTGTGCCCCTCCCCGCCCCCTGCAAGGCCTTCCCACGTAGGGCTTTTGGGAAGGCGGCTCAGGGCTCCGGAACGTTATTGGCTCTGCTTTGGGGCCTTAGGCTGGGGAGGAGCCACCTAAATACACTCCAAAGGGTTTTTGTTTTGCAAGCAATTTTGAAGACAATTACTGCTCGAGTTGCAACCTGTTCTTTGCTTAGATTTATATATTTGTTTATTTTCGGAGCATCTTAATTTATTTTCACTTTTTGGGTTAGGAAAGAACTGTCTCAATATTGAAACTTAGTTTTGTGAACAAAAGGCACCTGGGGATTTCCAGGAAAAATGTGCCAAGTAATAAAGGACGCTTTGCAAGTTTTCATTTTAGGTTTTTAGTATATTTTAAAACTCTGCCAGCTGTTTAAATCTAGAGCTTAGTTTTTTCCTCCCAGTATTCCAGTACTTGGGAAGCACGTTGCTTTAATCCGAGTCAGAATTTGCAAGGATTCTTCGGCATTTTATGAACCAAGAATTTTTTATTTTTAAAATATGCTCCTGTTATCCTAGACCCCTATCTTTTAAATAGACAGTAATTAGTACTATTGGTTATTCCATCCCTTTGGTAGAGAAGTAATATTTAAAATAATTCATTGTTCAGTGAACTGCATAAAGACAAGTGGTTTCTTTATGGAATCATTTCTGGGGGGCTCTCTTTTTTCATAGTACAGCATAATTTCCTGTGTTCTATTTTCCTGACTTAAAGCTTGTCAGGTTTTACGTCTCTCTGAGAAGGGAAAATAGATCGAAGTGAAAAATTACGTAGGGCTGAGAAAGGGTGTTTTTCCTGCCCACTGTTGTTAATTTCCCAGGGCTGCCCTGTTGTCTCAGGGCTTGAGTGAGCCTCAGCACGTTCCTTCCTGACCCAGGTGATGGAGCCCCCTCCCCCACCAGCCTGTATGGACCTGCAGCTGTGACGTGGCAATGGTACTGCCAACCCCTCTGAACCGAGCAATTAATAACAAAATATCCCACAGATGCTGGCCTTAGCATTCTAAGATAATGACTTTGAGGGAAGGCAGAGAGGGTATGCACCGGCTCCTGGTTTTCTGGTGGTTTTGTGTGCGGGGATTTGGCCGCCTGTGGTATGCAATTGTTTTAGGAGTAGAATGTGAGCACTGACCAAGGTATCAGCTGGCCCGTGTGAAATGAATGATGGCTAATCATTTAATAAGCACTTTTCTGACCAAAAGTCTTTCTAAGAACAAAATCCAGATGGAAATTGCTGGCTGTTTTAAACTCATTTATTTAAAAAAACTACAACATTATTGGCTGAGTTACATTGGTGATTTTTTAATAGTAAGTTTAGCTCTTTCCTTAATTTAAATAATTTGAGTATGTAGAGACCCCCAAATCTTATTTTTCCTTTCAAAGTGACTTTAAATACCTCCCCTCTGTCTGTCTCTTACATTAATAAAAATGCTTGTCAGTTTAAAAATAAACAAACAAACCCATTGCCATTGAATCGATTCTGACTCATAGTGACCCTATAGGATGGAGTGGAACTGCCCCATAGGATTTCCAAGGAGTGGCTGGTGGATTCGAACTACCGACCTTTTGGTTAGCAGCCAAAGGCTTAACCGGGTCAGCATTATATCTCATTTGTCATTCTCTCACCCTCCCCCTAATCCTTTGTGTCTGATTTAGGCTGAATGAATTCTGCAGCTACTTTATTTTGCTCCTTCTGTTCTACTTAATATTTTGTTAATGTTTGGTAAATGTTACATTACTGATAATATAATAGGTATATTTTTGAGAATTTGTACTTTGGATTTTTTTCTTATGTAGGATGTTACACTGTTTTCAATTAAGGCAGAATTGTTCTCCTCTTATTCCTGCAGTTAAAATGCAAATCTGCAGTGAAATTTGCTACCTAAGTGAGGATGGTAGCAAAGTGACAAGCCCCCACAGCTCAGCAGATATGCTCATTAAGTTTCAGAAATATGTGATTATAATGTTCATACTTTTCTCCCAATCTCATGATTTGAAAATCAAAATTCATATGATTGCCAGTGGATGTATATTTAAAGTTTGTTTTAAACTACTATTGAAAAGAAGCCTATTTCTTAGCATGAGGTAGGCAGGTCTCCTTGCATTGAATTTTACTGAGGGAGGAGGAGTGAAGGATCACCTAGTCTACAGAAGCCCACTTTAGAGACAGAAGATTGAGCCTTGCCAAGCTCCCACAGTTCACTCCTGGCTGAGTTGGCCGCTGGCCAGCGCTCTGCACTCACGTAATCCTGTGCCTTCATGGCTTGTCTTTTAGATGGGACAGTTCCGTAATGACACAACGAATGCATCTTAAATTCGTTCATTCAGGAAACAGTTACTGAGCATCTACCGTGTGCACTGCGGGAGACGTAAAGGTGAAAATATGAGGACTTTATGAAAGGAGGGTATGTTCTTTAAAGGACAGTAAGTACACAAGTACTGCAATACTAGAGGCTGATGGAGTGTACAAGCCTAACAGGCTTCATAAGGACACATAACACCTGGCAGTGGGGGCACTAGATAGACTTTATAAAGGAAAACCCAAACCAAGTGCACAGCTGTCAGTCCGTTTGGACCCATAGTGATGCTATAGGACAGAGTAGACCTGAGTGGTTACCCTGATGACATGACCACTGCCATAGGGTCAGTTCTGACTCATAGCAACCCTATAGGACAGAGTAGAACTGCCCATAGGGTTTCCGAGGCTCTCAGTCTTTAAGGAAGCAGACTGCCACACCTTTCTCTCACAGAGAGGCTGGTAGGTTCCAACTGACGACCTTTCAGTTAGCAGCCAAGTATTTAACCATTGTACCCCCACGGCTCCTTTACAAAGGACACAGGTGTTGAATTTGGCTTTGGAGTATTGCGGCTGCCAAAGATGGGTGAGCAGAGAGCATTCTAGGGGGAGAGAAGAGCACGAGAAAATCTGAGCAAATTTAAGGCTATGGCATGGTCTTTGAGCATTTGTTAAAAGGGGAAGCAATAAGAGGAAAGGAGGAAGATAGGTTGGGGCCACAGCATGGGAGTACCTGAATGCTGCCGTGAGGTGTTCGCATAGCTGGGGCAGGGGGGAACCATTGGAGGTTTTTGAATGGAGAAATGAGATGATCATAGCTGAGCTTTAGGACTATTTCTGTGGTGTGGAGGGTGGCATGCAGTGGGGAGAGATTGCGGGAGGGAGTTGGCTTAAGGAAGCAGTTGCACTGTTATGGAATGACGGTGAAGGCAGTGATGGGATGGGAAAGGAGGTATTACCTGGGTGGAGTGACAGCCTCAGGCCAGAACTGGATGTCAGAGACAAGGGAGAATCTGAGAAAACAGGCTTTGAGCTCGGGCGACTTGTATAATGGATAGTGTAAGTCTTTTTTTTTGGGAAACAGTTGCAAAGCAAGATACAGTTTATCTTAATACATGGCTGATACCATTTGCATGGCTATTAAATTTGAGGAAATTATGTATTTTATGAAAATAGCAAACCAGTGGTTAGTAATGTTGGTAGGTGCAGTTGAGTCGGTTCCGACTCATAGCGATCCTGTGTACGACAGAACTAAACACTGCCGGGTCTTGTGCCAGCTCACAACCATTGCTATGTTTGAACCCATTGTTGTAACCACTGTGTCAATCCATCTCATTGAGGGTCTTCCTTTTTTTTGCTCACCCTCTACCAAGTGTAATGTCGTTCTCCAGGGCCTGGAGAAGTACATGCCATGAAATCTCAACATTCTGGCTTCTAAGGAGCATTCTGGATGTACTTCTTCCAAGACAGATTTGTTCATTCTTCTGGCAGTCCATGGTTTATTCAATATTCTTGAATAATATTAAATATAATATTATTACTAACCGATATTGAATATAATATATTCAATATCGGTTAGTAATAATTACCATTTATTAAACACCCATGATGTGCTAGATGTGTTCTGTGTGTTGTCTCAAGCCTCCCAGCAAACTTCCCATTTTACAAATGGGCAACTGAGGTTAAAGTAGTTAAATGACTTGGCCAAGGTCACACACACAGTAAGTGGTTGAGTTTGATTTGAAGCCAGTATACCACAATGGCTCCAGAAAAATATTAAACTTTAGTTGTTAGACTTTATGTTTTCTACTTGTAAACTCTTTTCTAGTAAGTTTTTACTTTTTTTTAATTAGTTGCACTCTGGTCCTGTGAAATGTTTGTTTCAAAATCATTCTATTCCTTCATGAATGCTCTTGTAGAGTTTTCATCTGCTTAGGGGGAAAAAAAAATATGACGCAGAAGGCAAACTAATTGCTGGTTAACCCAGAAAAAAAAACCAGTGCCGTTTTTTAAATTGCTGGTTATATCTATTAAATAGGACAAAGCAGTTTCAACAAGAAGTTAATTTTTTCTCTAAATATGGGCCTGATTTCGTTGTGTTCAGCTGACTGAAATGTCTTTGGAAGGAAAAACTGCTGATGCCCCGTATGTGTACCTCGATGCTGACTGACTTCTCAGGGTGGGGCAGAGCAGGGCTTGGGTGTGACTTTATGAGTCTAACTCAGCACTTGGCCAACCTGTCTTTCCAGACTAAGAGGTTCTGGAAGACCATCTCAGTGTGGAGGCTTTGGCGCTAATGTGGCCAGAGAGCATGGGAATGCTGCCACATCTTTTCTTCTTCTTTTCCCTCTTGCTCTGGATTGGCTGGCCCCAAGGGTCACTGTGGTGCTGATGTTGAAGCAAGGGTCCCAGAGACCCCAAGACTCAGACAATCATCTACTCGCTTGAAGCAACATACTGTAAAATTCTAGTGCAGTCAAATAATTTACCTTCCCACAAACAGCTTGGGCTGGAGGGTCCAGGTGCTTCAAAGACCTCGAGAATGTGAAAATGACTGTTAGTGAGAAGCTGCACAAACCGATAAAGTTTTTGTTTGGAATTAAAATTGTTGACACACAAACATAATACCCCTTGCTTCCTAATTTGTCTGGCACCTGAAAGAGTTGGTTTCTTGATAACCAGAAACCTTGTAAACAATTTTTTTTAGGGTTCAGTGAAATCAAAATTTGTGCATAAGGAAGTCATTCAAAATAGAAATCCCCATTTTGGCCTTGAATTTGTAAGGACCAGATATTCATAGGCAGACCTCCTTAATACAGGAGAGGAAGGCATCTTTGTCTCAATTTTCTTATCCCTTCAATAAGTTTCTTTCATGCCCTGTTAAAATGTGGCATTTGTTCTGAAGGTCTCCAACAGCTGTTTTAGTCTTGTAGGTAATCTTAGGAACCCCTGTAATTGCTCATTTAATGCTCAAATCTATTTCTTTCTCTTCTTTCCATTTTTTGCTTCTTGCCCACCCCCATTTGCTACAAGATGTCCTCAATATTATGAATGGGGCAAAGATTAAAAAAACACAAAAATGAGATGTCAGAACTGCATGGTAACAACGGCAGCAGCCATCACAGTAAGAGTTATCACTCAGGGACAGTCTAACATGTGCGTGGCTCTGCAGACATTCTTGGTCCCTCCGACCCTTACCCCAGGACCTGAGGGTTCCCCTTGTCACCGAGGCAGGAACACCAGGCACAGGCAGCTGAAGGAACTCTCTCTCTCCTAGCTGGGACATCTGGATGCAGCTGAGTTGGGAGTGGACTCCAGGCTGCCTGACTTCAAAGTCTTTATAAAGTTAGTGATGTGTGATCAGTTTGCCCTCCCTCAACACAATCCACCCAATGGCATGAAAAGAGAGGACTGACAGAAGGAAGCTGAGCTTTTACCAGAGTGCTGCTTCCAGAGCTCTTGGGTGAGGACTAAATGGTGGATCAGAGGCAACCTCTCTAAAATCTATAGGTTTTTGACTCTCCTGTCTGGGTGGGGTGATAGGGGATAGATGTAATCTGTGGTTGAGTTTTTGAAATCAGGGCAATGCGATGAGTAGTAATATCCTCCCATCAAAATCTTTTATTTGCCTTTGTTTTTCTGCTGCTTTTTTTTTTTTTTTTAGTAAGCCAAACAGTCATTAAACACTTTCTGTGTGCAGAACCTTGTATTGTTAGGAGCGTGTAGGCGTGGAAGATAACTAAGCCCTGGGACTTTGCTCTCCAGGAGTGGGGCAGCAAGTATGTCAATAATGAGTGACAGGGAGTAGGAGATAAGTCAAAGAAGGGTGAACAGACTTTGGGGGGCAGAGGGGTAATCAGAAAAGCTCAGTAGAGGAGGCAGCTTTGAGCTATAACTTCTGAAGAATGGACAAATGACATTTCAACTGGTGTCATGTGTTTTGTGAGTCTTGAAGTTAGGGTATCATCTTTAAAATAAAAAAGAGAAAACATTTTTATGCAAAATTCACCTTTTTTTTTTTTTACTTAAGATCCTTAAAGGAACGCACACAAGACAACATATATGAAAAATGCTTTGGGAAGTATAACGAGCTAAGCAAATAGGCCTTAAAATCAATATTAATATATTACTTAATTATAATTTCCAACAAATATTTATTGAGCTTTTCCTAGGCCATTATTCCATGAACTTGAACGCAAAGAGATACAAGACTCAGAGTCTGTCACACCTGGAAGACCCCCTGTTGATTGAATGAACAAAGGAAAGAGGAGACAGGGGTGGAGAGGGAGAAAGAGGGAGGAAGGAAGGAAAGAAGGAATCCTTTAAGAGAATTCAAGTCCAACTGAAGAGAAAGGATAAATACAGTTCAGTGGCACAGCCGAGTATCTAATGAATGGTACAGAGCATTATGATGTTTGTAAAACAAAGATAGAAACTATTTAAAAAGTATTTTCACTTATAATGCTGATACTCTTCAAAATATATGTCTTGTATTTTTTTTTTTCCGGTAATATTCTTGGCAATAAGTGTTAAACTACTGCCTTAAGACAGCTAATTTTGGAGTCTTGTTGTTTTAAAGAAAGAGTGTTATTTGAAGGTAGTAAAATAAAACATAGAAAGCGCTATAATATTTTTTGCACATTCGTGTGGTCCATCCTTGGATGAAAATCCAGAACGCGTTTTCCTTTTAGCCACAGATAAATCAGTCTTTATGCAAACTGTCAGAACAACTACTTGTTGAAACAAGTTTAGAATGAACTTTAAAAATATGTTTGGGCAGGCAGGTTCTTTGTAATATAATCATTTGTCTATGTGAGTTTGAAGATAAAGCTGAATTTCAAAGAAGTTAAACATTTTTAAGGACAAATACTATTTTTTCAAAGACAGCTATTCATTTTAGTTTAAAAGTCAATATTTTTTTGATTTATCTGACCCAAATGAGTTTTGTTTTCCTACTTTCTTAAAAAACACACATGACGTTTTTTCCATCCACCATGCTACTGAAATGAGATTTAAAGGTTGAAACTTGCGGCTTGTTAGTACAGTTCTTAGCACGGTTTGACATGTCCACCTCCAACACCAATACATACCAGTATTGAACATTTCTTTGTGGCTCGGGATTTTTAAAAATCTTTATACCTTTGTTAAATAAGTACATTCATTTACAAATATTTCTTCATATATGATAGAATTTTACCATTCTTCTTCAAGTGCACTATATGAATTGAAGAAGAAATGAAGTTACTATTAGCCTTTACAGACTTCTGTGTTATTTTCAACAGGAAGAATGAGTTTGGCAGGTTCACGGAGTTACAGAATGAGTGAGTGGAAGAAACCTTCCATGTCATGTAGCCCTAGAGATGAGAAAACAGGTCTTGAAAATTTATGGGATAAAAAGAAAAAATCTAAAATGATTACGTAGTCAATAAAAAATATGATCTGATTTATAAAGTTTTGAATTACGCATAGCTTTTTAAAAATGTGTGTGTTCCCTGAAGCAAGCTCTCCTGGCTTACCTGTTGAACAATCCAATCTTGTACAGCTGGGGGATGTCTGTACTTACCTGGGTCCTAATCCTTTCTACCTGCACTTCCTCCTTGACTTTAGCACAGGGAATCTCTGGGGATTCTTCATGGGGCTGAACAAACTGGTATGTAAAAGTGGATTCTCATTTCCCCAGCCAATAACCCTCAACTGGCCTGAATCTCCCTTTCTCCGCCTTGTTTTGATGGATTGAGCTTTTGATGGATGGTTACTGTTCTCTTCTAGCTTTGTTTCTAAATGGTATTCTTGGTTGCACCTCAAACTGAAGTGGGATTCTTATGAATGAAAGATAGCTACATATACTGCACTAAACCAGGCACAGTCGTGAAAAGTTCTGTTTAAGATGAAATTTGGTTAGTCAGATCATATTTGCCTGTGGGCAAATAGCAAAGATTTTTTAATTTCATTGTTTCAACACTTTAGCTTTTCATTTTTTAACCCTTAAGAGGATTAGATTTCTCTCTAGAATAAGCAAATGCCTAGAGAAAGAACGTAGACTAGTGGTTCCAGGGGCTGGAGGAGGTGGTTTAAATCGTTTAAGAAATTCTGGCTTTCCATTGTGGTAAGAAATAGCCCAAAGTCATTTGACAATGAAATATAAAACTCCCCAGCTTCTGTTCACCCAGCCCAGATCTAGTTACCTGGCATTCAGAAATGAAATGCCCCCAGGACGCTGGCTTAAGACACTCAAATTCACTTTCTATGCTTGGGACTGGAATTCTTTGTGGGAACCATCCTCTCAACCAAATTAACCACTGCCACAAATTACTGAACAGAATTTCTAAGTTTCAGAAGAAACGTACTGTCATGCCCAAAGGAAACGTTTTGACAAATATTACAGAAGACCTTTGGCATTCCTTATCCACAAAGCGTTCTAAATCAGGTTCCTATCTTTCTTAATTTTTTTTCCCCTTTATCTCTTTGATTTCTTTCCTCTATTTTTTGTAATAGGTAGTTTTTGGAAAGCATTCCAGTTCTAAGTCGATTGGAATTTTGCACAAGTTAGGACAACAGGTTTACATCCAAGGAGTAGGAGACTGCGCCAGGTGTCCTGTATAATTCTGAGAGGAGAAAGACTCACTTGCTGATGTGGGAGGGCCAGGTGGGCGTCCTGGTTTTGATAGGTGGACAGCTCAGGTGGCGCAGTGCTTGGACTTGCCTGGAGGAGCAGGTGTCATCACTGGGAGTGCTTTCCAGGGAAAGGTTGGTTCCTCACCCACCATCAGCTAGTGCTGGCATGTTGGGGGAGTCTTGCTTGCAGGGAGGAACCCCAAATAGACGTCAGAAAAAGAAATTCAGCCCGACCCTATGGTGTGATGGAGAAGTTTCCCATGTACCTATGTTCTTACTCCATCAATGCACAATACAGCCATAGTTTTTCAAACCTTTTTTTTTTATAACCAGTGGAATTCTTTCTTTAGCGCAGGTGCGCACACACACGCACACACGAGAAAGTCCAGAACATCAAACAGATAAAAGCAGGCCAGGGTGGTCCTGGCGAAGGGCCAGGTGGCTGTGAAGCCCAACAAGGAACTCCATCTTCTTGGAGCACATCAAAGAGGCTTTTTCATGAACATTAAATAATTGCTTGATATGCTTTAAATCTCTCTTAAGTACTGAGCTTCTGTTAAAAAAACTCATTGCCGTCGAGTTGATTCCAACTTATAGCGACCCTGTAGGACAGAGTAGAACTGCCCCATAGGGTTTCCAAGGCTGTAAATATTTACGGAAGAAGACTGCCACATCTTTCTTCTGAGGAGTGGCTGGTGGGTTTGAACTACCGACGTTTCAGTTAGCAGCCTAGCACTTAACTACTGTTTCTGTTGCTGGTGATGTAAAACTTTTGGAACTGGCTGGTGGGGATGGTTGCACAACATGGTGAATGTAATTAATATCCCTGAAGTGGAAGAAAGTGAGTCATATACTTCAAAATGGTTAAAATGGCAGCTTTTTGTTATATATATTTTACCACAATTAAAAAACAATCTCTCTTAAGCTACGTTATACTAGGTTGTGATGCAGCATAATGAATCATGGCATATTAAAAAGTCAAACAACTTTAAAAACCTTGATCTTTTGTGGATTCACTTACATCATGGAGCAAATTAAACCACCGTAGACATCCCTTTCTTTACAGAAAGTCTGCAACCTTCTGCTTTAGCATCACCAAGTTCTAAGGTTTCTGCCATGCTTCTTCCAGATCAACGCCTATTTTGAGATGAGCATCGTTGTATAGAAAAATATTTATTCTAGGATCCTCTCCAAAGGAAAATGGGCTTGTTTTTGCATGAAAGATTGACATTTTCCATCACTTTCCTTATACTGTTGTTTCTTTACCATCATTGTCTTTTGCTGTGATTGTGGAGAGATTATACTATGGTTATACAAGTGAGTAGCTTTGTCTGAGGGCATACACACTGGAATGTTTGGAGGTAAAGGGCTGTGATTACTCTCACGGTTCAGAAAAAAAATACATAAATAAAAAGACATATACATAGAGGGGAGAGAGGGTATGGAGGAAGCATGGTAGAATGCTAACCATTGGTGAATCTCAGTGAGAGATATACAGGAATGTTTATTTCAGACTTGAAAACCTTATTTCACATCTGGTTTCTTTGTGTTTGCTCCATTAGTCAAATGGGTACGATGTCCAGGCACCAGAACCAGAACACCATCCAGGAGTACCTGCAGAACTGTGCAGACTGCCTGATGAGGGCGGAGCTGATCGTACAGCCGGTGAGTTGCCTCTGTTCTGGTCAGTTCCTCCCAGCTGTTGTCAGCATGGATGTTGTTCCTGGCTGGCTTAGGCGCTCCTTGTCCTGGCCAATCTGTCTTTCTTCACTGACCTCATCCACATCACTAGCTTGAGAGACTGCCTTTTTCAAAACAGACTGGAGTGGGATGTGTATTTTCTGAACCTACTTGTCTGTTGGTTTAACAATGAGAACCCGTCCCCACACAAAGTGTTTTTTTGTTTCCCCCAACAAATATTTGCCCTACAAATTGCCACCCTTTTGGAACTGCACCAACCTATTGTTATGGATGTAATACGTTCTTATCCTAGAAATGCAATCTGACATGTTCGTGTCACTGGATTGTAATGGGTTGTGATGTGCACCATCCAGTAAATAAGATTTTTTTTCAGGAAGGATGACCATAAAGTGGGAACCACTGCATTTGAGAAACATTAAAATGTGGGAAAATATGAATTTGAAAATTGAGGTAATATTTATGTAGGACCTCATGGTGTTTCCTGAGGTAGCTGAGCTATCTTAGGATCTCATCAAATCAGACTTTGAACTGCAGCATTCACATTTGCTCCGAGTTTGCTAAAAAACGGACGAGAAAGTGGTGGGGCCGTTGCCACCTCTCCTGTTACTCCCCTGAATTGTTTCTTTTCAGCAAGGGAATGGAGCCCTAGGGTGATGTTAATGTAGGGTTAAACCTGCAGTCTGAATCTCCTCCAAGCACCTCTGTGAAATGCCATCTATGACTGAAGCAGGCACTTTAACTGAGTGAATTTATGGGCTGTGTTTGAAGACGTTTTAATGTTTCAGTTTCCTAATTTTACGTATTGTGTGGGTTCTGGTTCCAACTCCTTTCGTCCGGTTAACAAACAAACAAACAAATAAACTTGACTTTAGTCCATGTAAAGAGATAGCTGAGGCTCCACAAACTAGCTCAGGTCCAGTTCTGGTTGGTTGAACTATCTGATTTGAAGCATACTCCTTTAAATGTCCATCATGGTGCCATGACTTCTTTACAGAACGCTGCGTTGGAGGCCCCAGGGTCTTCATAGTGGACCTTCACGCCCAGCCCTGAACATGAGTTGGAGTGGCTGTGGATACGTTTTACACGTGGTTCTAGAAATTTTCATGGTATCGTGTACTCAGTTTGTTTTTACTATACATGTTGAAGCGCAGCAAAAACATGATAGGGAAATGGCACCATATTTGCTGACATTTCTGTTTAGAGACATGAGGTTCATTTGCCTAAAGCAGAATGGAAGCAGTAAATGGAAAATTCTAGGGAGAGCTCAGAGGTGGCCGCGGAGCAGCAGTCTTTTGCATATGAACAGAATAAATAAACCTTTTTATTTTGAAATAATTATAGAGTTACAAGAAGTTGCAAAAATAGTCCAGAGAGGCCCCACGTACACATCACCTGGCTTTACCCCATGGTGACCTCTAACATATCTGTAGCATAGCATAAAAGCCAGGAAATTAATTGGCGCAGTACAATGAACTAGATGGAAACTCTTAAATTTTTTAAAGAACTCAAAAGTTATATTCCCGTAAGATGCAGTAAAAGCTGTTTTGTTTGTTAAAGACCGTATTTGGCATCATGGCCTAAATGCTGCAGCATTCTCACCGAAGTGAAATTCCCTTAAAATTAAGATGGGAGCTATATGTCAATGTGAATGCCCAGCACTAATTGAAGCATAGAAAAGATTAGCATTCTGTAAGTATGCTTTTGATAGCTTGGTGAAAATGTAAAATACAGTCCACAAGTTCCTGGTTCATGAATCTTTCTGTATTTACTTCCTTATCTCAAATTAATAATTTTCACTTGGAAATTTTTCACCATTAGAACAGGGAAATTTATAATACTTTTTTATGTTTGCAGTGGAACTTTGCTTTCCAGTATCCTATTTGATTTCCTTCATGTGAGTTCTTTCTTTTAGGAACTGAAATATGGAGATGGAATACAGCTTGCTCGGAGCAGAGAACTGGATGAGTGCTTTGCCCAGGCCAATGATCAGATGGAAATCACTGACAGCTTGATCAGAGAGATGCGGCAGATGGGCCAGCCCTGCGAGGCTTATCAGAAAAGGTATAGCTGATAGGTGTGAGTGCAGGCGGACCGCGCAGGGAAGAGCGTAGCATGCCCAGTTATAGTCCAGTCCCGGGACTCAAGTCCACCTTAGAAGGAAGCACAAATATTCTTAAGGAAAGGCCTGCTTACTTGGTATTTTGCAACTTTATGTATCTCTGATATAAATTGACCAAAATCATCACCTTCGAATTTTGTGAGACCACAAAGCTGCCCTGAAAAGAGTTAAACAGACCTGCCCAAAAGGGGAGTGAACATTTGAAAGTACTTCCTTTGATGAGCTGAGTTTGTTCTGTGCCTCTATGTAGAGGACAGTAAAGCCCCATGATACAGTGTTTGACTTAAGTGTCTAATATCAAGCCCAGCTTAGTTTAATGGATACAAAAATGAGGCCCTTTCACTTGGGAACACAAGAGTTTAAACCAAGGATATGTGGTCTGATTTTGCTGTTATGGTGCCCAGGGCACTAGGAAGAAGTCCCAGGATAAAACTCATGAGAAAGAGAAAGGTGCTACCAGGTTAAAACCAATAACCAAACCTGTTGCTGTCAAGTTGATTCCTACTCATAGTGACCCTATAGGACAGAGTAGAGCTGCCCCATAGAGTTTCCAAGGAGCGCCTGGTAGATTCGAACTGCTGACTTTAACCACTATGCCACCAGGGTTTCCGCTATCAGGCAAAGGCAATTAAACTTTCTGTGATATTTCAAGCTTTGAGCATCATTGTAAGGTTTATTTTTTTGTATGTCATCAAGATTCTTACGTCACGTAATAAAAAGTCTTCAGGGTAACTTAAAGGAGACCCAGAAAAGGGAACCTTTGCCCAGAACACGTTTTCATATGAGGTTTTGCTACAAAGGTGTAATTGTGTTTCTTCCCTTTCAGACTGCTTCAGCTTCAGGAGCAAATGCGTGCCCTTTACAAAGCCATCAGTGCCCCAAGGGTCCGAAGGGCCAGCTCCAAGGGTGGTGGAGGATACACTTGTCAGAGCGGCTCCGGGTGGGACGAATTCACCAAGCGCCTCACCAGCGAGTGTCTGGGGTGGATGAGACAGCAAAGGGTAAGCAGCCCTGGGTGGTTCTCAAACACCCCAAGCTCGTGTGGGCCAGGTGTACAGAACGTGGCAGGCCAGGTTAGCAGCAACAACATGCTGTTTTCAAAATGTTCCTCGTTTATAATTTGAAAATGAACTACTAATTGAAATAAGTGAACTTAAGTGGTTTCTGCACATACTTCAGATGTCATACTACGATATATGGTGCTTTGCATCACAAACCCGGGCATTGTACAACTTGACTTTCTACAGTTCGTGGTATGGAAAATGAAACGTTATAAAGACATTCTCGGGTTACTCAGATGTCCCTGGGTGGTGCAGATGGTTAATGTGCTCAACTGCTAACCAAGGTTTGAGTCTACCCAGAGGCTCCTCGGAAGAAAGACCCAGTGATCTACATCCAAAACAATCAGCACTGAAAACCCTGTGAGCACAGTTCTGCTCATGGGGCTGCCATGAGTCACGGCTGGCTCGATGGCAGCTGGATGTGCTCAGATGGCTTTAGAGCAAAGAAGTCAGAGTATCAGTTTTTCAGGCTCAGAGGTATCTGTCAGAAATAATGCAGCTTATATCCATCGCAGCCTTTACTCACGTGGTAGGTACCTGCCTTCTGTTTGTCCAGAAGTGGGGTCTTGTTAGTCCCCACGCACATTCACTTGGTTTCACCATTAATCAGGCTTATTTTTATGTGTGTCTCAGGGAATCCACCTCATTGCCTTCTAGTCATACTTGATCATACGTTTAACAGATACAGTTTTAGTAAGTTTTGAACATCTGGCTCTCCTTGTTCACAGCAGGAAAATCTGTTATGGGAATTCATTGTTCTGCTGGAGGTATACCTGACCTCCTCAGTGTTGCTAAGAGACACTTTTTAAAAAAAAAAAAAGAACATTGTGGAGGTTTATTTAGAACGTACCAAGTTTGAGGAGCTGGAAGCACAATAAAACTGGATATTCTAGTTTGGGCTCGCTGGCCGGCTACCCTGTATTTTTGAAGTGTCTGTTGCCTGGCTGTGCAACCATGACGTCACTGGTGAGGAAGTGAAGTAAAACAATGGCCACAGAAGTATGTGCCAGCCCTTTCCCTGGAACTAGAGCCTACAGCGTATTTCTGAATCCTAATTGTTGTTTTGTTGTTTTATGTAGTAATTAGACATTATAGTGAACAGGTGGCAGTTGAAATATGCCCTAATCACGTAGATAGATTATCCTTTATACTGAATACCTGTTCCTCATGACCTGTCACTTGAGAGGGTAGATAACTTAGAATGATAAGCTGTGGCGAGATCATTTGTTAGGTGATGCGGTTGTTGTTGTAAGAAAGCTCAGCTTTACTGGTGATTGTTGGACCCATTCAGCAGTGGCTCTGAAGTTTCTCAGCCATTTGAAAATTCCTATATGTGTTCTTTTCTAGGTGGTGAGGGCCTATGTGACTGGTCATTCACTGATGTGGTTAACATTTTCTCCCATTTATTATAAAGACTATCTAAAACAAGTATGGAGTCCTTGGGTGGTGCAAATAGTTAACACACTCCTCTGCTAAGTGAAAGGTTGAAGATTCGAGTCCACTCAGAGACACCTTGGAGGAACCGAAAAAGAAAACCAAACTTGTTGCCATCAGGTTGATTCCGACTCATGGTGACCCTATAGGACAGAGTCGAAAGGCCTGGCAACTTACTACTGAAAAATCAGCCATCGAAAACCCTACAGATCAGAGTTCTACTCTGACACACATGAGGTCACCATGAGTTGGAATGGACTCCATGGGAACTGGAAAATGCTATTACAGAAGGTGGGGTTTATAGAAAAGTCAGTTGTAATTCCAGAAACCTCAATACAAACCTAGTTTTTGAATAAAACGAGACACACACACCCAAAGTGCCACATTTCTCTCCAGAGCAACATGTGAGTAATTGCCATGTGAGAGCTGTGATGAAATCTCGCTTGGTTAGGAGTGGGAGAGCGAGGTACTCTGGTTACTGTGGAATGAAGCTTTCAAAGGAAGACCTACAGAGCTGCTAGGGTTTGAACTGCATCTTAACCATTAGGGGAAACATCCTTTGAACCAAATTAGCTGTGAGCGTCCTATCCCCTAATTTCTTCTGTAGTCAGTAATGAACAGTTACAGAAAATGACAGCCCGTAATTCCTCATTTTCTGTGTTCATGTTGGTTGTAGCTTTGTTAGCATACTTTGTAGCAAAGGCTCAACATGTTTACATTTCAGAGAATGGTGTTATCAGATGGACCCAGTTTTATGTCCTGGTGTAGCAGCGTTTTTTAACAGATAAAATTGATGAGAATCAGAACTTTCCAGCTCAGACAGCCCCAGGGTTTCAAAGGTACTAAAAGCTGTTTTATCACCAACTGCTGGTTTGCTCTAGGATTTTCCCTGGGCTTTTCCTCTCACCCCATCCTCCTCCGAGCCTAGCCTGCATTCTACTTTTCACTCCCAGGAGGCTGAGCCACAACGCCCAGCTGATCAAGAAGGCCAACTCCCCAGTAGCACAACCAACAGCAGGCACATAGCTCCTTTGCTAGGGTTTTGTTTAGTTTCCTTGATTTGTGTTCCTACTGGTGGAAGGGTCAGATACTATCTACTGGGCTGATAATGAGGGGTGTGAGCTGGAGCCCTTCCTCACAGGGGCTTCCCTAGGGCACTGGCCTGGCTGTTTCTGGGCTTTCATTAAAGCAGAGATAAGCACAGGAGAGAAGGGTCAAAGTCCCCGGTGACTTCTCTTGTTGTCTGACCCTGAAGTGGCTCCCCCTTCTGAAGGTGTGCCAAGTCTACTGGAACATGGCTGTGGCTCAGAACAATGTGTATTATGTTCTTGTTGCAAGCCACACTGGAATGCTTGCCCTTGGCATGTCCGAGAGATGATACAGGTGCCTTGGAAATTTATATGAAAGAAAGGTAAAATTATCAACCTGCCGTGATATAGAATTTGTGGAATAATGTGTTTGATTCCTATTATGTGGTTTTCTTGAATTTGAAGTGGTGGACACTCAAATAATAAATTTAGTCTGATTAAAAAAAAACTAACATAACCTACAATGTTGATATTGCTTAGAGTAATTGAAATTAAGACACTGAGTACGTATAGTAACTTCTTTTTGAAATGGACTGTAGAGATTTTTGTATGTCTCACAGCACGGTAGCAACTGATAACAATACTGTCTTCTGAAAAGAGGGAATAATAAATGCTGGGTTTTAAAGAATCAACAATTATATTAATCAAAACAATTTGAGAAATAAACAATGAAAAGCTAGCTATTTTGCTTGGGAAACAGTGCGTGATTGAACTTAATGAACTATTTTTGATGTGTATTTTTAAATGCCTTGAGTAAAGAAACCTCCATTGTTTTTATAATATCGTTATATATTACGTAACGCACGTACGAATATCTGCTCACACGTGCATGTGCACACCTAGATTTTTTTTTCTTCAGAGGACTTAACTCCAGATTTCAAGGATGCAATTTCAAAATTACCTACTCAGCCCACCTTGGGCTGGGGTTAACAAGGCCAGGAAAGTATTTGGCAACCCCCAATGGCTATCTGGGAATCCTGAACGTCTTAACAATATTTTGGCTTCAAAAATACTGAATATTTTTGTCTGTAGTTCGATCAGAATCAGAGCTATGCCTGTTCTTTGGTGCCTGGACCCCCCGAGGCAGTAGATATGGTGAGCCAGGTGCAAAGGAGCAGAGCTCTGAGGGTGTTTTCCCCTCCTCCCCGCCCTGCAGGCCGAGATGGACATGGTGACCTGGGGCGTGGACCTGGCTTCCGTGGAGCAGCATATCAACAGCCACAGGGCCATTCATAATGCCATCGGTGACTATCGCTGGCAGCTGGACAAAGTCAAAGCTGACCTGGTAAATAAAACAGTTCATTTTAGAGCCTTTCTAAAGCATTTTAAAGGGTAGGGTAACTACTGTCTATTCCAGGCATCTTTGTCTGAAACACTTGTCTATTGTTTTTTTCCCAAGAGACTGGAAATTTTTTAAAACCCCATGTCACAGTGGGGATGTGGAATGGGATGGACCCACTATTAACCGTCTGACAGAAGGCTCAGGGCATGCAAGGACATGCTGTCCTTAAAGCCCAGTCTGTAAATAAAGGCTGTGGCGTGGTAGTTCTGCCCGTGCGGAAAAAAAGCAGGGCATCTCCACAAATAGGGAGTAGTCTGATCTGGATTGTTTGGTCTCCCTACAATTTTTTGGTTAGTTTTTTCCCCTTGTACTTCAAATCACTAACTTTTTTCACTTAGACCAAAGCTGCTCACCCTCAGTTCTCCTTCCAGCTTTTTTGGCCTTATGTCTCTTATACCCTGGGTGCACAGTTTGTGCTCGCCTCCTAACTTAAAGGTTGGCAGTTTGAGCCTATCCACCTGCATGGCAGAAGAAAGGCCTGGCGATCTACTCCATAAAGATTACAGCCAAGAAAACCCTCCTGGGCAGTTCTACTCTGTGACACGTGGGATTGCCGTGAGTCAGAATTGGCCCGATGACAACGGTTTTTTTTTTTTTTTTAAGTACCCAGCCAACTTGTTCCCTTATTTCTTTAAGATTTAGGGAATCCTAAATCGTATTTTTAAACTTTTTTATTTTGTCCTATGGGAACCTTTAAGTGGGACAGTTACTAGGCCTTTACACTGTGGAGGTGGCTCTACCAGCCAATAGGGGTTCATCTTCAAACCACCTGGGAAACGATCCCTGCAGTAAAAGATTCCATAGGTTAAGTACTGCACTGTACTGAGGAGAGCCCAGGATGTTCTTTGTGCATAAATCCACCAGGGAATGAAATAATTACTCACTTTTTGTCTTCTTCTAGCGTGAGAAAGCTGCCATCTACCAGCTGGAGGAAGAGTATGAAAATCTGCTGGTAAGTCAGCTTATCTCTGAAGTGCACACAGTCTCTGTTCATGTTCCGTTCTATCAGTTCCACAAATGCTAAGTGGCTGCTGCCCAGTGTTATACCTGGCCATGCTGGTAGGACCCTTGGGTGCTCCTACATGCTAAGTTCACTTTTACTGCTAGGTTTTCTTCGAGTGTCGCATAGATGGGCTTGTTAAATCCTTTCAGTTAAATGTAACTTTTCCACTTGTGAGTTGCAGACTTTTTATGATGTGCAAGCAAAAATAAGACTTGTTTTCCTCCACTAGAGGTTTACCAAACTGTCCTCACCATATGACAACGGACTCCAGATCAAGTACTTGGTGCATAAGAAGAATAGATCTTTCCATTCTTGTATCTATTTGTGTATCCATGACTTCACTCTCAATATTCCCTTACTGGCAATGGTATTTTTTAAATACTGGGCCTAAGAGTGACACAACACTTTTCCTTAGTTAGGGTTGGGGCGTGACTGATGGCATCTTGAATTTTTGGAGAGGGAAAGGGCAGGAAAAACATGATGTATCTTTTTTTTTAATTAAAAATTTTTTCATTATTTTTTCTTATGCTAACAATGTATATAGCACAACATTTGCCAATTCAGCTGTTTTTACATGTGCAATTCGCTGACATTGATGACATCAATCACGCCCTGCAACATCGCCTAGATCCATAGCCAAATTTTTTACCACTGTTAACAGACGGAAACCCTGGTGGTGTGGTGGTTAAGAGCTATGGCTGCTAACCAAAAAGCCGTTACTTGGAATCCACCACCTGCTCCTTGGAAACTCTATGGAGCAGTTCTACTCTGTCCTATAGGGTCACTATGAGTCAGAATCAACAGAAAGCAATGAGTTGTTAACAGATATTCGGTGCATCCTAAACAGTGATTCCCCTCTTCTCCTGCCCCTGGTAGCTACTAATAAACTTCGGTATCTATGCATTTGCCTATTCTAGTTGATTTACCTCTTTAAGAATCCATTTTCCCTTTGTAGTCTAAAATTAAATTACAGCCCTTCTGGAGTAGGCTGTTTCTTTGCATCTGCAAGTGCTGTCTTGTTCATCGCACTGCCTGGATCAGCCCTCTTCATGTACCAGGCAGTGGTGAACTTGTGAGGTTAATGTCCTCCCTGTTCTTGTAATTTGCATGTAAAAGGGACTAATGTGATTTAGCAGTGAAGTTTGTAGAGAGTACTATTCACCTGCATGTTGTTATTCAAATACTGCCTTTGGATGTTCCTTGCAGAAAGCATCCTTTGAGAGAATGGACCACCTGCGACAGCTGCAGAGCATCATCCAAGCCACTTCCCGGGAGATCATGTGGATCAACGACTGCGAGGAGGAGGAGCTGCTGTATGACTGGAGCGATAGGAACACCAACATTGCTCAGAAGCAGGAGGCCTTCTCCGTGAGCTCGCCACCCACCCCCCCCATAGCTGTAGATTCTTGTTGAGACCACTAAACAGTCAGCTGTTTGTCATTCAGCCTTGGTTGGAATGGTCGTTCGTTTCTGGGAGCTTTTCAGTGGCTTAAGGGGGACAGTACATGGCTTAGTATCCCAGAAGGCAGTAGTTGGTTTAGGTATGGTAGAGTTTGTTCAGCCAGATAACCCAGAGTGTGTGTAGCACTGCAGTATGGTGGATAAAAACCTGAAACTAGAAAATCTCAGTATTAATGGCAGCTATGTCACTCTATCTGTGTGATCTTGGACAAGCCATTTCACTGGTCTGGCCTCAATTATGTATTAGAGGATCTCAAAACATCCTTTCCAGCATTAAAAATTCTGTGTTTCTTAAGGAAAAATTATATGATTCTTTGGTATTTCTCATTTCTAAAATGCAGTTTTGTATTTGACTTCCTTTAAATACTGTGAAATTGCTAGAAAGTGAATGGCAACTTGCTCTAAAGGATTTGTTTCTGGTCTTTCATTCACAGATACGGATGAGTCAACTGGAAGTTAAGGAAAAAGAGCTCAATAAGCTCAAACAAGAAAGTGACCAACTTGTGCTCAATCAGCATCCAGCTTCAGACAAAATTGAGGTAGGCTTCATGAGATTTATGTTTTTTATTAGGAAAAAAAAAAAGGAAGCTTTTCACAAAGTAAGACCATACAAGTGAATGAGTTTTATCCATCAGAAAGCCATGCCAACTTTATTTTATATTTTGGGATCAACACCCTAGACCAGGGGTTGGCAAACTTTTCCTGGAAAGGACCAGAAAATAAATATTTTAAACTAGTGGGCCATTCAGTCTCTGTCATAACTACTTAACTCTTCCATTGTAGCATGAAAACAGCCATAGACAATATGTAAATGAACGATCATGGCTGTGTCCCAGTGAAACTTTATTTACAAATATAGACAGTGGGCCACATTTGGCCCTTAGGCTGTAGTTTGCCGACCTCTGCCCTTTACTGCCATCTGTGGGCTGTTCTCAAGGCTGACATTAGCTGGCAGCACTGGTATGGCCATGTAGGTTGTTTAAGAAAAATCAACGATTTAAGTGTCACTGCCTCAAGCCCCTTATCCAGCATCCTGGATGCCTTGAGCCTCCCCACGATCTTGCATCTCTACAGGAACAAGGCTTGGTACAGGTCTTCACCACTCTCCCCAGTGTCTGTTCTGACTGGTCAGTGGCTCTGCCATTCAAGTATGTAAATATTTTGACTGGTACTCCTAATGGTATCTGTTTTTAAAGCTAATTTTAAAATTTAGTTTCTACCATACCAAGATTTTCCAGTTGGCAGTGGGCTTTATACTGCTGAGTGGTGGTGACAACTGACCACAGTGTCTTATTTCAGGCATATATGGATACTCTTCAGACCCAGTGGAGCTGGATTCTTCAGATCACCAAATGTATTGATGTTCATCTCAAAGAAAATGCTGCCTACTTTCAGGTATTTACACTTAGAAGTAATTTTCATTGTCTTTTAGGACTTAATACCTTAGATTTTGTGTGTGTTTTAAAAAACACAATCTTCAAAATATCACATAAGCAATGGTTATTGGTTTTCAGTTCAGAGGAGTATAGATTTGTAACCTGGTCACCAGTCACCAGGATAAGTTAATACATTTTCTTCTGTAAGATTTTCTTTTAGCCACCTATCAGATAGACCTTTAGAGGATTATTTTCTTTCAAATAGAAATACTAGAAGATATTGTTTATTGAGGTCCCTGAATGGCACAAATGGTTTGTACTGAACTATGAACCTAAAGTTTGGCAGTTTGAACCCACCTAGCAGCCTTGGAAGAAAGGCCTGGTGATGTGCTTCTATAAAGGTGACAGCCAAGAAAACCTTACAGAGCAGCTCTACTCTGTGACACATGGGATTGCTCTGAGACGGAATCAACTCGATGGCAATGGGTTTGGTTTTTTTGGTTTTATTGTTTACTGAGTTGCTTTTTACTTACATGGAATCACTCTCATCCTCGCTAGTTTTTTGAAGAGGCCCAGTCGACCGAGGCCTATCTGAAGGGCCTGCAGGACTCCATCAGGAAGAAGTACCCCTGTGACAAGAACATGCCTCTGCAGCGCCTGCTGGACCAGATCAAGGAGTTGGAGGTAACTGGGACCCCGAGCCCACTGCTGGGGAAATGGCATGCCCACGCTCAACGCGGTTCACTGCTGTTTTCTACTACGGAACACAGCTTAAGCGTGCACTTTGTCTCCTGGTGGTTTTTCTTGGCGTGAATTTCTTTACATGCTCAACTACTGCTGAAAATTACTTTTGCTTCATAGTGTCTGGGTGAATTGCTTAGAGTTTTTATCAAAACAAAAATAGAAAGGACCCTGATGGCTTAACGTAAAAATTTCTTCAGAAAAGCATACTTCAAGTTTTATCAAGGGAGTTCTTTCACACAGGGGTACTCTTTCCAGCCTATTTAATTCATGGCCAGATAGCTTCTTGAGAGGTAGGTGTGTTTTGAAAGGTTCCTGTGTTCCCCGACGATGAATTTGTGGCTCTTTGTAGCTAATGTAACTATAGTGATGAATCCACCAGGCGCTCCTTGGAAACTCTATGGGGCAGATCTACTAGGTCCTGTAGGGTCTCTATGAGTCAGAATCGACTTGACGACAGTGGGTTTTTTGGTGGTATCATAGGAATTCTATTAATGCGATTTGAAGAGCTTACCTAAAATCCACAGGGAATCTATTTTAAACTACAATTTTAATTTGTAATTGCAGAAAGAACGAGAGAAAATCCTCGAATACAAGCGTCAGGTGCAGAATTTGGTAAACAAATCCAAGAAGATTGTCCAGCTGAAACCGCGTAACCCAGACTATAGAAGCAATAAGCCCATTATTCTCAGGGCTCTTTGTGACTACAAACAAGACCAGGTGTGCACTCGGTTACTCAGAATGATACAAAAGTGTTCCCTTTCTTAGCATATAGATTATTGGCAATCAAAGAGCCAAATTAGTCTAAGTGTCAATGAGCACCACAGTAAACATTTTTTTCTTTAATGTAATGAACAAATGCTACGGCTTCATTATCATACGGTAGTTGTCAGTAGTTAAGACAATAGCATTTCTTTAAAAATGTTTTAATTATTTTTTAAGGCTTAATACTTCCTTTCTCTTATACGTGATATTTGTGTTTTTATTCTTTTTATAGAGCTTAGTACTTTTTTCTTTTAACATATAAGACTGACTTATCTGTGATCCCTCTTATCTTTAAATTTCTGCCATAAAAGGAAAGTGGAGCCATTATGCTGTATTTAAAGTGAATGTTGCAAAGTTTGTGTGGTAATTTGAGCATATCTTTTCAAGTTTTTTTTTTTTTTTTTTTAAGAGCAAAGCAATCAGACAAGTGAGCCCAGATAATAAAATCTAATGTGTAAAACATGAACTCATGAAATAGAAAAACTATGGGGTGAGTTTTTGCTTTACCAGAGGATTTCTGACCTTCCTAATGGATTCCTCAAGCTACCTTTGAAAAGTTACATCATCTAATTCACTTTAAACATAGCTCACTTGATGCACATCTTTTAGACTTCCATGAATTAAAGAAAGGTAGACGAGCATTGTTGGGTTGTGTAAAGATCAGCGTCATTTGAGAAAAAATATAATTAAAAGATAAAAACTCAAACAGTTTGCACATTTGGATCTCTGCTTCTGTCTTTGAGAAAAAAGGTAAAAATGTGTACTTATGAGTAAAGCCAACCCGTGTGCTGCTTGCCTTGCAGAAAATTGTGCGCAAAGGGGATGAGTGCATCCTGAAGGACAACAATGAGCGCAGCAAGTGGTACGTGACAGGCCCAGGCGGCGTCGACATGCTGGTTCCTTCTGTCAGTCTGATTATTCCACCTCCAAACCCATTGGCTGTTGGCCTTTCTGGCAAGTAAGTGGTTAAAGTTGCTAATAGCTATGACATGAACACGAGTGAAGAGAAAAAGGGCCAATGCTTATGTAAGAAACTTAGACAAACTCTTCCTTATTATATTCACTGTCAAACCAAGGTCAGAGGTCACCAAGGAAGACATGACTCCTACTCAAACACAGATTGGAATAATGCTTTACTTACATAGAGAAGAGACAGAGCAAGGTCAGCTTCCATAGTGGGCCTCAGTGCCCCATGGCCACTGGGTCTCATGTGCTGGGCTTGTGGTCTGCACACTTCCTTTTGTGCCTCAGATGAATGACCCCGTACCCTCCCCACAGATAGAGCAGTGGCGCTGGCCAGGTAACATGTGATACACAAAGATAAACAGAAAAGAAGTACTAAGCAGACCCTTCCTGTTAAGGAAAAAGCAGAAACTAGGATGGAGGGAGAGGCTCAGTTCCCAGCCTCCAGCAACAGGGGATGTTCCAGGCCCAAGGCTCTGATTAAGTGGTCCAGGTGTGGGTCACAAGGCTATGTGACAGACTGCCCTCCCAATATTCACCTCCCTAAAAACGAACCTTAGAACAGTCACCTTACTTTGTCTTGCAATTTTGTGTTAAAGATATTATAATTATTACTGGAGGATAAAAAAATGTTTGACTATATCAAAGGGCAGGAATGAATAATATTTTGTCACTTCCAAAGTATTGTTTTGACATTCTTAGCAATGACATGAATGAACCGTTCAACCATATGCAGGTGTAGAGAGAATAGCATAATGAACCTCATTATCAAGCTCCAGCCATCATCAGAGTCCCCATGACAGGTTTCTCCCCACCTCCTACACAGTGTTAGACCACTGCCAGTTAAAAAGCTGCTGGCAAACAAAACCGCCACCATGAAAAAGCGTACTGAACAGCTTAACTGAAACGATTTGAATTGTCTGCGCTAACGTAGTTAATGGAGAATGTGCTTTGGCAGAGTCAGCAAATCCATTGGAAAGTTGAATGTTTCAGAAGTTGTACCTGTGACTGTTAGTTATTGCTTTAGGTTTTTGTGTGGTTGTGTAAGCGTGTCCAGGTTCCCTGTTTGGGATAAAGTGTGAAAGCCTGGCTCTAGTAACCTTTCCTTTTGTGCCTCTAGGATTGAGCAGTACTACGAAGCCATCTTGGCTCTGTGGAACCAGCTCTACATCAACATGAAGAGCCTGGTGTCCTGGCACTACTGCATGATTGACATCGAGAAAATCAGGGCCATGACCATCGCCAAGGTATGTCCTTCTGACGGCCAGGCTGCTGGGAGGGAGGTGCTAGCTTCTCCCTGCAGTGCCCGTTTCTACCAGGCAGTCCCTTTCATCAGTAAGTCATCATGGCCTTCCTTAGAGGTTCTGCTCCATCCAGTGTAGAATGGAGGAATTAACACATGGTCGGTGACGAGACAAGTAGAAGTATTAATTAAAGTGACCTGACAAGTTGAAAGTATCCGTGGAAAAGGAACGTGGCCCTGCAGTATTCTGGATGTAATGGAAAGTTAGGATGTAAAGTATTAATTGGGTAGCGCAAAAGTAAATGATGAGATGGAATTCTTGAAATCAGCGGTTTTGAAATTGTCATCTGAAGAATCTTAGATGTGGGGGTGCTTCAGGGTGACAAGGATGGAAGTGAAGGAGAGGCACAGAATGAGAAGATTTTAGGGTTCCCCCACCCCCTTTTTCTCTTCTTCAGTCAGAGCAGCTTTGCTGTGATCTGCTTTACATTTGGGGCTTCTGAGTAATATTTTATTTGAAGAGTTCTGTAGGAAAATAAAATTGACAACCTACTGCTGTGGTTCTTAGCACCTACTATAAAAAGAAAAAAATTTCTAAACCCTCAAAGACTTTTTTAATTGTGGTAAATATATAGGTAACAAAACGTTTGTCATTTCAATGATCTTCACATGTACAATTCAGTGACATTATGTTCATCATGTTTTCAACCATCACACTTAACCATTCCTGAATTTTTCCACCACCCTTAACAGAAGTTCAGTGTCCCCTACCTCAAAGACTTTTATATCTTATTGGACACATCCCAAATACTGCCTCAAGCCCCATTCTAGAAGTTTGGGGCATTCTTCAACGGACTCCTCTTGGCATCATTGTGGGGCCCATTGCCGTGGAGTCAATTCCGACTCATAGTGACCCTAACGGACAGAGTAGAACTGCCCCATAGGGTTTCCAAAGAGCGGTTGGTGGATTCGAACTGCCAACCTTTTGGTTAGCAGCCATAGCTTTTAACCACTACGCTACCAGGGTTTCCCACTGTGGGGCAGTCAATCACAAATACCATTTGCTGGTTTATTTTCAGCTGAAAACGATGCGCCAGGAAGATTATACAAAGACAATCTCTGATCTTGAGTTCCATTATCAAGAGTTCATCAAAAATAGCCAAGGCTCGGAGATGTTTGGGGATGATGACAAGCGGAAAATCCAATCTCAGTTCACTGATGCTCAGAAGCATTACCAGACCCTGGTCATACAGCTGCCTGGCCATCCCCAGCACCAAACAGGTGGGCTTGTGGCAACTTTCTCTTTGTACCAACCATATTTGCAGTTTTTTTTTTTTCCTGTAAAGTATTTTTAGAACTATTTCTTTGAAAGAAATACATTGAAAGTAATTTATGTACTGAATTTTCAGAGTGAAATCAAATGAAGTGGGCATATTCCTGTATCGTTGTAAATACCTGTATAACACGCTTGCCAGTGTAACATTTTCATGGGTACAATTTAATGGCATCAATTACCTCAACCATGTTGTGCAACCATTGCCAATATCTGTTGCCAAACTTTCCATCACCATAAACAGAAACTCCATGACTCCCCCTTTCCCCTCCCTTTGGTCTCTATCCATTTGCCTCTTCCAGGTGTTTCATATGCATGAGATCATACAATATTGGTCCTTTGGTGATTGACTTACTTGAAGTGGGCATATTTTGTATGCAGTGTGAATGTTTTTTGAGGCCTTCTGGCCATGAATTCTCTGACTTTTGTGGTCCTGACATGTTTTTACAGTCACAACAACTGAAATCACTCATGTTGGTACCTGCCAAGATGTCAATCATAATAAAGTGATTGAAACCAACAGAGAGAATGACAAGCAGGAGGCGTGGTTACTGATCGAGCTTCAGAAGGTCCGCAGGCAGATAGAACTCTGTGAGGGCCGAATGACCCTGAAAAACATCCTTTTGGCTGACCAAGGCTCTGCACACCACATCACAGTGAAAATAAACGAGCTGAAGGTAGGTAACGATGGATGTTTTGCCAGATTCCAGGTATATGTGTATTTATTTGTGAACTAATTCAAAACTCCCTGGTATAAATACTTATAGGCAAGAAATTAATTTTTAAGGACACAGGTGTCTGGCAGGATTTCCTTTTTTCTTTCATGTACTTCTAAATTTGTGGAAGCTTACCATACTGGATTAAACCACCTTTGCTGTTGGTTTGTGGGTCGGTGAATCAAGCTATAGTGTTTTTCCTTCGTATGAGACAGTACTGTGTTGATTTCAAAGAGTTCCCACAAACATTAATTTGTCTTCTGCCTGAAACAGTCTATGAAATGAATAGACAGGAAACTGACATAGCAAGATTTGATGGGGTAAGATCCCAAAGCCTTCGAAGAGCTGTGACTACAGGCCAAGCGTTTCACCTCCTAACTCAGGGGTCTTTTCTGCTCCACCGAACCTGGGCATGGCCTTGGAATGCCCAAGGTGTACGTGCTATAGGAAAGGCCACACTTAGACTGTGGCTGAGAAGGCCTCCCTGAAGAAGGAAATGAAAGGGCAACTCTGTCTCTCTCTTGAATTCTTTACATTAACTGGACTTTTTTTTGTTAATTGTGGTAAAGCATACACATAACATTTGCCATTTTAACCACTTTTAAGTGTGCATTTCAGTGGCATTAGTTACATTCACGACTATCACCACTGCCTGTTTCCAACATTTTTTCATTACCCCAAACAGAAATTTGTACCCCTTAAGCAATAACTCCCCATCCTCTCCTTCCCCAGCCCCAGGTAACTACTCACCTCCTTTTCTATGCATTTGTCCTTGCAATCTAGAAAGTTCCTGTAAGTAGGGTCATTTAAGATTTGTTCTTTCGTGTTTGGCTTATTTTACTGAGCATGTTTTCAAGGTTCATCCATGTCAGCACTTGATTTTTCTTGATGGCTAAATACTATTCCATTGTATGGATATACAACACTGTGTTTATCCACTCATCTGTTGATGGACACTTGGGTTGTTTCCGCCTTTTGGCTATCGTGAATTGTGCTGCAGTGAAATTAGAGTACAATCATCTGAGTCCCTGATTTCAATACTGGGCTTTTTAAGGGCAAAGTGGCTATAAAGAATCACACAGAATAAATCAGAGGCGCTTTCCTTCTTTTCTGGCAGAGTGTGCAGAACGATTCACAAGCAATTGCCGAAGTTCTCAACCAGCTTAAAGATATGCTCGCTAACTTCAGAGGTTCTGAAAAATATTGCTATTTACAGAATGAGGTATTTGGACTGTTTCAGAAACTGGAAAATATCAACGGTGTTACTGATGGCTACTTAAATAGGTAAACACAACTAATGCTAATCTCAGATACTCTGCTTTTCTTAAACTACCTTTTCTCAGATTTAATTGGATTTATATACTTGGCTGGCTGGAGCCCTCGGCTTAGTTTCTGTTCTTACTAGATGCTTACTTACATGATTCTGTAGTTTTGAGAGGGTGCCCTCTAGCCTAGGGTATTAATCCCACTGTCCGAAATCTAATGTGTCTTAGAAGTAAGTTAAACTCTCAGGGCCCAAACTTTGAATTCTTAAGTGAATGTGAAATGATGGTTTGAATCATGATGGAGAAGAAAAAAAATAAAATTACCACTCCTTTAGCTTATAAAATAGACAAAATAATTTTTTATGTGCTTTGATACTGTTCTCTTCGTAAATTGTGCCAAGAGCTGCTGTTTGCATCTGTTACCAGCAATTTCATTTGCCTCCTTTTTCTCCTCCTCCAGCTTATGCGCTGTGAGAGCGCTCCTCCAGGCTCTCCTCCAGACAGAAGACATGCTGAAGGTCTACGAAGCCAGGCTCACGGAAGAAGAAACAGTCAGCCTGGATCTGGATAAAGTGGAAGCCTACCGCTGTGGACTCAAGGTAACTGGAAAGGTTACTACCAGTGTCCCAGTTTACAGGAAATAATGTAGGACTCAATTCCCAGCTATAAAGCCTGCTGGGACTTCATGAGTCCAGAGGATTACTGGATTTTAGTGACCACACACGGTCGATATCAGTAGTTCTTTCTAGGATGCTGTTTTCCAGAGCAGGAACTATGTGAGAAAGTCGTTTGTGGTGAGATTCATGTGGAGAAGGCTGAGTTATACACAGTTAAATCAGTTTTCATACTATGGCACTTCACAGAACCTTTAATATGTTAATATACATTGTACTTATTCAAGAATGCAGTATGATATATAGCACTTCTGAAATTTACATGCGGAGTCCCTTTGAAACAGGGTAGCATGGGGAACTATATTAGTGGAACAAATATTGAGAAATGCAATCAGTAAACATATTTTCCTGGATTGATTGTTATCACCTAAAAATACAAATATTCCAAGAGTTTTACAAACTTTTTTTTTCTCTTGGTGTCTTACAGCGTAGCATAAGGTGAGAGAAGAGATTACTTTGTACTCATTCAGTTTCTCTTGCAGAAAATAAAAAATGACCTGAACTTGAAGAAGTCCCTGCTGGCCACCATGAAGACAGAGCTGCAGAAGGCCCAGCAGATCCACTCCCAGACTTCCCAGCAGTACCCACTGTATGACTTGGATCTTGGGAAGTTTAGCGATAAAGTCACACAGCTGACCGATCGCTGGCAGAGAATAGATAAACAGATAGACTACAGGTGAGTCAGTCTCCTCCCATATTTTCTTCTCATTTGGTTGTTCCCAAGCTATTGGTACTTGAAGTGGTGACTGTAAAAAGTAGTGGTTTTATATTGTGTGTATAAGTAAGTCATAATAGGTTAATGTGCTCACCTGGTAACCTGAAGGTTGGCAGTTTGAGGCCACCCGGAGGCGCCTAAGAAGAAGGGCCTGGCAGTCTGCTTCTGAAAAATCAGCCTTTGAAAACCCAATGGAGCTCAGTTCTACCCTGACACTTGTGGGGCTGCCATGAGTTGGAGGCAACTCAGTACTGGTAGGCATAATAGATGCTCCTTTCAGGGACTGCATGTAACCAGCTTTGTTTGATGTGGAGAGAGAGTACCTCATACTACCCATGTCTGAACCAGCACGTGCCAGGGGCCATCCAGGTTCTTAGAGAAATAGTGGAAGCCATTTAGCATGCATTTTGTGCCCTGTTAACTCTTGTTGTGACTGCCTGAAGGAGGAGATGCTTTGAGTGAGTGTTGTCAAAAGCTTAGGAAAATTAAATCCTATAACAAAGAAATGGCCTCACAGCAAATAAGGATTTTAAAACATCTTCTGAATTGCCTTGCCTGTAGTGCACTTTACTAACAGTGCTTTAAAAAAAAAAAAAAAAACTGTATTGAAATACAATTCTCATGCCATAAAATTTACCCATTTAAAGTGTACAATTCAGTAGTTTTTACTGTATCTACAGAGTTGTGAACCCATCACCACGACGTATCTTACAACATTTTCATCACCCGAAAAGAAACTCTGTACCCGTTAACAGTGACTCCCTGTTACTCCTCGCCCCCCAGTTTTGGGCAACCCACTAATCTACTTTCTGTCTGTAGATTTGCCTGTTTGGGACATTCCACGTAAACGGAATCATACTATATGGTCTTTTGCGTCTGCCTTCTTTCACTTAGAATAATGTTTACCATGTTGTAGCATGTATCTGTTCTTTTTTTTCCTTTTTTATTGCTGAATAATATTCCATTATACAGAAATATCACATTTTGTATTGTCCTTTCGTCAGCTGATGGACCCTTGGGTTGCTTCCATTGTTTGTCTATCATGAGAAATGCTGCTATGAACATTTGTGGACAAGATCTCGTGTGGACACATGTTTTCAGTTCTACCTGGGGATGGAATTGCTGGGTCCTATGTGAACTCCGTGCTAGTATGTTTTGAGGAACAATAGCAGTGCGTTTATAATTTTATTATGTCGGTTTTCCCCAGATTATGGGACCTGGAGAAACAAATCAAGCAACTGAGGAATTATCGTGATAATTATCAGGCTTTCTGCAAGTGGCTCTATGATGCCAAACGTCGCCAGGATTCCTTAGAATCCATGAAATTTGGTGATTCCAACACGGTCATGAGATTTTTGAATGAGCAGAAGGTACAAGCTACCTTGTCATTCTATAGCAGTTTTGGGAATAATTGGGTGTAAACTGTGTTTTCCTCTGGTTTTCACAGCCTAGGTTGGAAATAATAATTATTTAATGCTATTAGCCTATTTTGTGAATGCTTAAAGAATGCTGAGAGGAAAAACAATTGAGATATTTACAAGGAAGCGCATTTATGACTGTAGAATAATGCAGTGTTATTCCTCTCATGCTATTGTAAGCGTCTTTATAAATTGAGATGGTAGGACCGGAACACAGTGCTGACTAGAAGGTAAACTCTTAGATGGAGAACAAGAAGTTGAAGGTCTTCTTTATCTTTTCTGAATGAAAAAAATGCTTATCTTCAAAGATGTAACTGTAAAAATATGAGGTCAGTGCATGGATTAACAAACCTTAGAACAGAACAAATGACAGTGGTTGAAGAGTGAAATAACACTGAAGATATTCACATACTTTAACATTTGTTAATATTTCATTTCTGCACAGAACTTGCACAACGAAATATGTGGCAAACGAGACAAATCAGAAGAAGTACAGAAAATTGCTGAACTTTGTGCAAATTCAATTAAGGTATGCTGGTTACGCAAAGAATTCTCGTTCAGCAAGAATATTATTAGTTGTGTTACTTACTGATTAAAGGTTATGAACTTCTTGAGGATGTTGATTATGGCTTTTACTTATTTTTTCCTGAACAAGCCATAAAAAGCTTCTCCATTAACTTGCATTCGTTACAAATTGGCAGTATCCGAGGGAATGGATGGTCTTTATTCTTTCAACTGGTTGTATATGCAAAAATACTCAATTAGCATATAAAGGTGTACTGCTTGGTGTTGAGAATGTAGTATTGGCTGCTTGGACCCTCCCAGTACACGATAGCCTTGGTCTTGGTCATTAGAGACACAGCTTGCTGATTTAAAAGTGTGAAGTTGTAGCTGTCAATGACTCCTTTTAAGTCCATTAAGAATGTTTTTCTTAAACTTTATTACTTACCAGGATTATGAGCTCCAGCTTGCATCGTACACCTCAGGATTGGAAACGCTACTGAACATACCTATCAAGAGAACTATGATACAGTCCCCTTCAGGGGTGATTCTGCAAGAGGTATATATGTGTTTATATATGTCTTTACATATCTTTTAAAATCTGCCTTTGCTTCTGCCTTTTCTTTTTCCCTGTCTTCCCTGAAATTCATTCCTTGTTGTAGGATATTGCTCTAACTGTACCAATTGTGCACAGCAAAGAGCATGGCGGGGAGATCCCACCTTCATTGCTAACTGTGTTATAAGGATCACTTGGAAATGGATCCAGTCCTCACCTTCCCACTTCTCCATCTTTGTCTCCAGCCACTCCAAGTGGTACTTTCTCTCATCACCAGCTACTTGGGGCTGGGCCAGGGGATATCAGCTACAAGCATGATTCCCTCCACATCAGACTAGCCAGCCCCTTCTCTCTCCCATTCCTAGCTGCATGGGGGGCTGGTTCAGAGGATGCAAGTTAAAAGGACACAGACCTTCAGACTGCCAAATAGGCAGATGATGCTAGCCCCTGCACACTCTCACCCTGTGGGTTCAGTGTTTCCCCAGAATGGCTCACAGAGTTCATGGAAAGTATACCATACCAATTTATTATAACCAGAAATGATACCAATGACGAGACACATAGGGTAAGACACCTAAAGTGAGGTTGGGGAAGGACCCCAGTATAGAGCTTCCTTGCCCGCAGGTGATACACTCTGGTCCATTCCAACCCAGAAGATCCACTGAGCCCCCATCTTCAGAGCCTTTATTGGCCTCACCATAGGGCCATAACCAATTACATCATGACTCCTTAGGCATCAGGCCCCCAGGTAGTCTGGCTTTCAGGAGCCCAGGACAAAAGGCCACACTGCCTTCTGCACCTCACAGAGACTCATTCAGAAAAGTTTAATAGCAGGTTATGCCCTCCCACCCCCAGCATGAGTCATTGATACACGGCACATTTTAGGAGCTCTTCAGTGGAAGTCTGAAGCTGTCATTGATATGTTAGAGGGTTTGCAGAAATCAGGCTTAAATTTCTGGGTTAGTGGGGGAGACATCTAAAAAATGAAAAATGTATAATAAGTTTCTAAAAGACAACTTCTTCCCAAAGATGTCAGAGAACATTACATCTCAGGTGGTGCAGGGGAAGCAGTCCGGAGCCATGAGGGTGGAATGCAATGCCTTTAGCCCTTCGTTTAGTTGTCCTTTCCCTTTTGGAACTAGCACACATAAAGGAAGGGAATTCACTCTTTAAATTATAATTTCAGTATTTTATTATTTTGGAAAATAAGGGTAGTCAACTTGCATAGAATTTTTTTTTAATCTAATGTTTTTTTCCTTCTTCTTTTCTCCAAGGCTGCAGACATTCATGCTCGATACATAGAACTACTTACAAGGTCTGGAGATTATTACAGATTCTTAAGTGAGATGCTGAAAAGCTTGGAAGATTTGAAGGTAAATTATTACTTTGTTTCCTTGCAGCATCAGAAAACAGAATAGAAGTTTATTATCACTCTCTTATTGTAACGTGGATTTGTACATACACTGGTAAAACTATTTTCTCTAAACATTTAATAATAATACAGTTCGTGGGTTAAGCCTGGGATTGGTCCCATGTTCTAGTACACTGTTCTAAATGGACTTCTGCAATACTTGCAAAATTGCAGCTACTTTTTCTTGCCACAAAACAGTAATTTTGTTTAATATTTGATCAAGGAATTTGCTTTAATTCTTTGTGTTAAAACAAGGATAAGAACATCCCGGAATAGTTGGATTTGGCTATTTAATATAGAGTGGTTATTTAATTTACTCCTCTTTTCTAATACTTTTGAGTTTATATGGAAACTCACTTTATACCTTGAAATAAAGGGAACATAGTTTATAAAATCAAATGCTTTTCATCTTGAAAAATCGCCTCATTTTGCAGATGAGCAAACTGAGACCCAAAGATGAAATATTATTTGCTAAGATTATATAGTTAATAGAAGCAGTTAATGGAAGAATTATGACAAGAACTCAGGTTTCTTAAATTTTTTCACATAGTTTTTGCCTCATATCACACTTTGTATGTGTGTGTGGTAGAGTGTATGTGTATGGCTGTGTGTTTCTTTGTGTGTGTGTCTCTGTGTGTGGAGGTGTGTATATGTGTGTTTGTATGTGTGTATGTGGTGTGTGTGCCAGGGGTGTTTGTATGTGTGTTTTATGTGTACGTGTGTGTGTGTGTGTGTGTGAGATGGGGTATATGTGGGTTGTGTGTTTGTGTGTGTGGTGGTGGGGTTTCTGTGTGTGCTGGGGGTGTTTGTATATGGGTTTTATGTGTGTGCGTGTGAGATGGGGTATATATGTGTTGTGTGTGTGGGTGGTGGTGGGGTTTCTGTGTGTGTGCTGGGGGTATTTGTGTGTATGCATGTCTTATGTGTATGTTTATGTGTATGTGTAAAGAGAAATGGGGAAATAGATAGGCACATAGGTCTGGGAGGGGGAAAGTACTGCTTCTTTCCTGTGATGTGAGGTGTTTTTCTCTCACCATAATTTCTGATTTTAATTCGACAGCTGAAAAATACCAAGATTGAAGTTTTGGAGGAGGAGCTCAGACTGGCCCGAGATGCCAACTCTGAAAACTGCAACAAGAACAAATTCCTGGATCAGAACCTGCAGAAATACCAGGCAGAGTGTTCCCAGTTCAAAGCCAAGCTTGTGAGCCTGGAGGAGCTGAAGAGGCAAGCTGAACTGGATGGAAAGACGGCGAAGCAGAATCTCGACAAGTGCTATGGCCAAATCAAAGAACTTAATGAGAAAATCACCAGACTCACTTACGAGATTGAAGACGAAAAGAGGAGAAGAAAGACCATGGAGGATAGATTTGACCAACAGAAGAACGACTATGACCAGCTGCAGAAAGCAAGGCAGTGTGAAAAGGAGAACCTTGGCTGGCAAAAACTGGAATCTGAGAAAGCCATCAAGGAGAAGGAGTACGAGATAGAGAGGTTGAGGGTTCTTCTTCAGGAGGAGGGCGCCCGGAAGAGAGAATATGAGAATGAGCTGGCAAAGGTAAGAAACCACTATAATGAGGAGATGAGTAATTTAAGGAACAAGTATGAAACAGAGATTAACATTACGAAGACCACCATCAAGGAGATATCCATGCAAAAGGAGGATGATTCCAAAAACCTTAGAAACCAGCTTGATAGACTCTCAAGGGAAAATCGGGATCTGAAGGACGAGATTGTCAGGCTGAATGACAGTATCCTGCAGACCACAGAGCAGCGCCGGAGGGCAGAGGAGAACGCCCTCCAGCAGAAGGCCAGTGGCTCGGAGATGCTGCAGAAGAAGCAACAGCTGGAGATAGAGCTCAAGCAGGTCATCCAGCAGCGCTCCGAGGACAATGCCAGGCATAAGCAGTCCCTGGAGGAGGCTGCGAAGACCATTCAGGACAAAAACAAAGAGATTGAGAGACTCAAAGCTGAGTTTAAGGAGGAGGCCAAGCGCCGCTGTGAATACGAAAATGAACTGGCTAAGGTAAGAAACAGTTACGACGAGGAGATCATTAGCTTAAAAAACCAATTCGAGACCGAGATCAACATCACCAAGACCACCATCCACCAGCTCACCATGCAGAAAGAAGAAGACACGAGTGGCTACCGAGCCCAAATCGACAACCTCACCAGAGAAAACAGGAACTTATCTGAGGAGATAAAGAGGCTCAAGAACACGCTAGCCCAGACCACAGAGAACCTTCGGAGGGTCGAAGAAAACATGCAACAGCAGAAGGCCACTGGCACAGAGATGTCGCAGAGAAAGCAGCAGCTAGAGATTGAGCTGCGACAAGTCACACAGATGCGAAGTGAAGAGAGCCAGAGGTACAAGCAGTCTCTGGATGATGCTGCCAAAACCATTCAGGATAAAAACAAGGAGATAGAGAGATTAAAGCAGCTGATAGAAACAGAAACAAATGAACGGAAATCCCTGGAAGACGAAAACACCAGACTGCAAAGGGCCCAGTATGATCTGCAGAAAGCCAACAGTACTGCAGCAGAAACCATCAGCAAGCTGAAGGTCCAGGAGCAAGAGCTCACACGCCTGAGAATTGACTATGAGAGGGTTTCACAGGAGAGGACTGTGAAGGACCAGGATATCACGAGATTCCAGAGCTCCCTGAAAGACTTGCAGCTGCAGAAGCAGAAAGTGGAAGATGAGCTGAATCGGCTGAAAAGGGTGGCCTCAGAAGACTCTGCCAAGAGGAAGAAGCTGGAGGATGAGCTGGAAGGCATGAGGCGGTCCTTGAAAGAGCAAGCAATAAAAGTCACCAGCCTGACCCAGCAGCTGGAGCAGGTGTCCATCGTGAAGAAGAGGAGTGAGGATGACCTCCGCCAGCAGAGGGACTTGCTAGAGAGCCAGGTGAGAGAGAAGCAGAAGACACAGGAGGAACTGAGGAGGCTGTCCTTGGAGCTTGAAGCCCTGAGGCGGCAGCTGTTCCAGGAGCAAGAGAATGTCAAGCAGGCTCACTTGAGGAATGAGCACTTCCAGAAGGGAATAGAAGATAAAAGCAGGAGCTTAAATGAGAGCAAAATAGAAATTGAGCGGCTGCAGTCTCTCACGGAGAGCTTGACTAAGGAGCACCTGATGCTGGAGGAGGAGCTGCGGAACCTGAGGCTGGAGTATGACGACCTGAGGAGGAGCCGCAACGAAGCCGACTCTGACAAAAATGCAACCATTTCTGAACTAAGGAGCCAACTGCAAATCAGCAACAACCGAACGCTGGAACTGCAGGGGCTGATTAATGATTTACAGAGAGAGAGGGAAAATTTGAGACAGGAAATTGAGAAATTCCAAAAGCAGGCATTAGAGGTATTCACAAATATTTGATCATGGCTTCCCTGTCTCTCAAATAATTCACTCTGTTATCTAATATGAATCACGCTCTTGCTACTTAGAGGCATGCTTACAGAGAGTCTCATCTTTTTTGTAATTGCTGAACTGGCACATGTCATAATCCAGACAAGTGCTTTAAGATAATCTCTGTTTTTAAGAACTTAGCATGTTTATAACATCTGAGATCGCTTCTGCTGAATGTTCTGCTTTATTTTCTAGAAGACAGCTCTTATTTAGTGAGCTGCGACATACATTGGTAATGAAAAAGTTGCCAAATTAAAGCCACACAGTTAACAAAGCTGTTTTCTCTGCAATTTTAAGATCACTTTTTCTTGCTTGCTTAGATGATTTTTCTGTATGCGTTATTCTCTTTTCTTTTAATCATGACCTTAATATATTTCTTTTTGTTCGGCTTTTATTTAAAAATAACTTCTTTAACTTTTACTACATTTGACTTCTATAGACAATATTTGTGTGGGGCTGGGCATGGGGTGGTATATATATCCATATGTTTGTATTGCTTTATTAAACCTGCTAGTATAGCTATAACAGGTGAGATGAAGGTATAGCAGGTGTGAAGAAAGTGCCCCATATTTTTTTTTCAAACCTCAATTACCAAGTAAGACAGGGTCATAACTTAGAATTAAGGGGGGGAGGGGCGGAGTAAATATTAAGCCATTTATGAAAGTGTTTATATATATGTGTGTGTGTATATATATAAACACTTTGATAAATGATATATATATAAACACTTTGATATATATATACACGCACACACAGAATTTTTTCTATGAATTTGTAAGATAACAAGTTAACAGTATATGCAGGGAAACCATAGAGAGGGAAAATAAGTAAACTAGCTTTTTTTTTTTTAAGATATAGGAAAAGAGGTTAAATTATGATAGTAATATGATGTGATCAAAACATTATTTTTTCCCATTTCCTTCTTTTTAAATTCCAGGCATCTAACAGGATTCAGGAATCAAAAAATCAGTGCACTCAGGTGGTGCAGGACAGAGAGAGCCTGCTGGTGAAGATCAAGGTCCTGGAACAAGACAAGGCAAGGCTGCAAAGGCTGGAGGATGAGCTGAACCGCGCCAAAGCAACACTAGAGGCAGAAAGCAGGGTGAAGCAACGCCTTGAATGTGAGAAGCAGCAGATCCAGAATGACCTAAATCAGTGGAAAACTCAATATTCCCTCAAGGAGGAGACCATTAGGAAGATCGAGTCAGAAAGAGAAAAGAGCGAGCGAGAGAAGAACAGCCTGAGAAGCGAGATTGAGAGACTCCAGGCGGAGATCAAGAGGATTGAAGAGAGGTGCAGGCGTAAGCTGGAGGACTCTTCCAGGGAGACACAGTCCCAGCTGGAGACAGAACGCTCCCGGCTACAGAGAGAAATTGACAAGCTCAGACAGCGCCCCTATGGGTCCCATCGGGAGACCCAGACGGAGCACGAGTGGACGGTCGACACCTCGAAGCTGGTGTTTGAAGGACTGAGGAAGAAGGTGACGGCAATGCAGCTCTATGAGTGCCAACTGATTGACAAGACAACCTTGGACAAGCTGTTGAAGGGGAAGAAGTCAGTGGAAGAAGTTGCTTCTGAAATCCAGCCTTTCCTTCGGGGTGCGGGAGCAATTGCTGGAGCTTCTGCCTCTCCTAAGGATAAATATTCTCTGGTAGAGGCCAAGAGAAAGAAATTAATCACCCCAGAGTCCACGGTCATGCTTCTGGAGGCCCAGGCAGCCACTGGTGGGATCATTGACCCCCACAGGAACGAGAAGCTGACTGTCGACATTGCCATTGCCCGGGACCTCATCGACTTTGATGACCGCCAGCAGATATACACAGCAGAAAAGGCCCTCACGGGCTTTGATGATCCATTTTCAGGCAAGACAGTATCTGTTTCTGAAGCTATCAAGAAAAATCTGATTGATAGAGAAACCGGAATACGCCTGTTGGAAGCCCAGCTTGCATCTGGGGGTATCGTAGATCCTGTTAACAGTGTCTTTTTGCCAAAAGATGTTGCCTTGGCCCGTGGGCTGATTGACAAAGATTTGTATCGGTCACTGAATGATCCCCGAGACAGTCAGAAAAACTTTGTGGATCCAGTCACCAAAAAGAAGGTCAGTTACATGTACCTGAGGGAACGGTGCAGAATCGAACCACACACGGGTCTGCTCTTGCTGACAGTTCAGAAGAGAAGCATGTCCTTCCAAGGAATTAGACAACCTGTGACCATCACCGAACTAGTCAATTCTGGCATCTTGAGACCATCCACTGTAAACGAACTTGAATCAGGGCAGATTTCTTATGATGAGGTTGGTGAGAGAATCAAGGACTTCCTCCAGGGCTCAAGCTGCATAGCGGGCATATACAATGAGGCCACAAAACAGAAGCTCGGAATCTATGAGGCCATGAAAATTGGCTTGGTCCGACCAGGTACTGCTCTGGAGTTACTTGAAGCCCAAGCAGCTACTGGCTTTATAGTGGATCCTGTTAGCAACTTGAGGTTACCAGTAGAAGAAGCCTACAAAAGAGGCCTGGTGGGCATTGAGTTCAAAGAGAAGCTCCTGTCCGCGGAACGAGCTGTCACCGGATACAATGATCCTGAGACAGGAAACATCATCTCCTTGTTCCAAGCCATGAACAAGGAACTTATTGAAAAAGGCCATGGCATACGCTTATTGGAAGCTCAGATTGCAACTGGGGGCATCATTGACCCAAAGGAGAGCCATCGTTTACCAGTGGACATGGCCTACAAGAGGGGATATTTCAACGAGGAGCTCAATGAGATTCTCTCGGATCCAAGTGATGATACAAAGGGATTTTTTGACCCTAACACTGAAGAAAACCTTACCTATCTGCAGCTAAAGGAAAGATGCATTAAGGATGAAGCAACAGGGCTCTGTCTTCTGCCCCTGAAAGAAAAGAAGAAGCAGGTGCAGACGTCCCAAAAGAATACCCTCAGGAAGCGTAGAGTGGTCATAGTTGATCCAGAAACCAACAAGGAGATGTCTGTTCAGGAGGCCTACAAGAAGGGCCTGATTGATTATGAAACTTTCAAAGAACTGTGTGAGCAGGAATGCGAGTGGGAAGAAATAACCATCACTGGATCAGACGGCTCTACCAGGGTGGTCCTGGTAGATAGGAAAACAGGCAGTCAGTACGATATTCAGGAAGCCATTGAAAAGGGCCTCGTTGACAGGAAGTTCTTTGATCAGTATCGGTCTGGCAGCCTCAGCCTCACTCAGTTTGCTGATATGATCTCCTTGAAAAATGGTGTAGGCAATAGCAGTGGCCTGGGTGGTAGTATCAGTGATGATGTTTTTAGCAGCTCTCGGCATGATTCCGTAAGTAAAATTTCAACCATATCCAGCATCAGGAATTTAACCATCAGGAGTAGCTCTCTGTCTGACCCCTTGGAAGAATCAACCCCTATTGCTGCTATCTTTGACACAGAAAACCTGGAGAAAATTTCTATTTCCGAAGGCATAGAGCGAGGCATTGTGGATAGCATCACGGGCCAGAGGCTTCTGGAAGCTCAGGCCTGCACGGGTGGCATCATTCACCCTACTACTGGTCAGAAGTTGTCACTCCAGGATGCTGTCTCCCAGGGTCTGATTGACCAGGATATGGCCACCAGGCTGAAGCCTGCTCAGAAAGCCTACATTGGCTTCGAAGGAGTGAAAGGAAAGAAGAAGATGTCGGCAGCAGAGGCTGTGAAAGAAAAATGGCTCCCCTATGAGGCAGGGCAACGATTCCTGGAGTTCCAGTACCTCACAGGAGGCCTCGTTGACCCAGAAGTGCATGGGAGGATAAGCACTGAGGAAGCCATCAGGAAAGGCTTCATTGATGGCCGAGCAGCTCAGAGGCTGCAAGACACCAGCAGCTATGCCAAAATCCTGACCTGCCCCAAAACCAAGTTGAAAATATCCTATAAGGATGCCATCAGTCGTTCCATGGTAGAAGATATCACTGGGTTACGCCTTCTGGAAGCAGCCTCAGTTTCCTCCAAGGGCTTGCCTAGCCCGTATAACGTGTCTTCTGCTCCAGGCTCTCGCTCCGGCTCTCGCTCCGGCTCTCGCTCCGGCTCTCGTTCTGGTTCCCGAAGTGGGTCCCGGCGGGGCAGTTTTGATGCAACAGGGAATTCTTCCTACTCTTACTCTTACTCGTTTAGCAGTAGCTCTATTGGGCATTAGTGGTTAGTTGGAAATGGTTGCTACACCTTGGCTTCTTTTATATGAATTTTCACTTAAGTAATAAAAAAAGAAAACTCAGTACTTGCAGTAGGGATAATATAACTTCACTTAAGAAAATATAGTCACATTTGAAATCAAATAGTGAAGGCTGTTCTGGCTTTTGATCATGTTAGCTTATCTTAAACTAATGTAATACACCTTGAATGTAGTACATATGAAATGGTAATCAATTGTAAGGATAGCACAAATTGAGTTTAGAATTTGTTTTTCTCTTCTGGGCTTAGATTTTTGACTAACTCTTCTTGAACTCTTTGGCATATGATATAGATTTCTGTTCCTTGGAGATAAAAATGGATAATTGATATTTTAGTCATTATTCTGTTTCTCATCTAAATGTTACCTTTTTCTGGAGTAGGAGAAATCCCCACTCCCCCAAAAAACCACCCAAAACCCAAGTATTTTGGAATGAGGATCTTTTAGTTTTTGAATATGGATTGAATAACCATATACTCTTAAATGTCCTTGTTTGGTTTGGTATTAATTTGACTGTGCATGATGGCAGCAATCTTTGCTTAAGTCAAAGTTTTCTGTTATTTTGCTTGTCATTTTCAATGTACTTTTTAAAAGGTGTCTTTATGAAGTTTGCTGTTCTGTCAATAAACTTTTGGACTTTGGAAGTGCTTGTGGTTTGATTTAATAATATTTATGCACACAAAGACACTTAGAAATAGCTTTTATTTATTTTAATATATGTCTAAAACCATTTGTTTACTCAGTATCTGTTAAGAAACATCACTAAAAAAACAATTTTAGCTCTGAATTCTTATTAGAATTCTTGTTGACTCTTTCAACATCTCTTGAGCACTTGGGAAGGAAGCCAATGTAAGGAGGCTAAGCCAGAGGTCACTATCCAGTCCTAGTATATTCTTGAAAGAATCATCCTTGAATCAATGAAGATGACTCCTGAAGAATTCTGGCAGTCTGTAGAAGGACAAAGAGATATAAGCCTACTTTTTGGAATGAAGAGAGCATTGAAATTCAGACGTTTATCATTGAATTAACACCACTTTACTAAACACCTACTATGTCTAGTATTGGGCTTCGTACTATGAGAATTCTGTAGAAGTTATGAGCCCCCTGACTACAAGGCTTTTGCATTCTGAGTAGGGACAGAAGACACACATAAAGCAATCAGAGATAATTTTCATATATCAGCATTATATGTTAATAAAATCAAATTTTACAACAGATTGAAAATAATGAAATGCTAATTGTGTAGAATAAAAAAAAGAATTTCATTAAATTCAAATAAAAGTTGATTTGATTATTGACAAGTTGGCACTCAGGGTCAAAGTGACTCCCGTCCTCCCTGAACTTCAGCCGGCACTTTGGGTCCCCATTGATTGGGCCATTTTTCCTCAGCAGTACTCATTCGTTCGTTGCCCCACCGAACCTTTTCTTCCACTTATCCTCACTCAAAATTAGAAGAACTTGGAATTAATTTCATTCACCAAATATTGAGATCTGCTGTGTGCCACGCATTGTAGCAGAAGCTATGGATCCCATGATGGATCCCATGATAGACAAAAATAGCCCTTGTAATAAAAAACCCGTAGAAGGAAAAAATATATATGTGGTAAATAATGTGTTTGGGGAAGTGAAGGAAGTGTCTCATGCTCATGTTGGGAGGCCTACCCTAAAACAGGCTCTGAAAGCCTCCCCAAGGAGGTGCTGTTTAAGAGATCAGCAAGCATCAATGGCAAGTTCCCCAGGTTGAGACAGTAACCACAGAGTACAATTTATAAATCTTTCCTACTCCCTGCAAGCTGCTGCTAAAGGCATTAAACACTGAGATGAAGTGGGGGAGGCCATGCTTGACCTGGGTTCAGTTTTGATTTGGTTCACATACATTGCACCCATAAAAAAGAAAAGAAAAATCACATGACTTCAATGAGAGTGATCATTTTATTCCCAAAGATAGTCTCACATTTCCAGGCCGCTTGGCTAATTACGTAAATACAAATGAAGACTAAAGATTCTGTGGACAGAGTGAATAAGTTACTTATAGAACTTTTCTCAACCCCACATCCACTTGCAGCTACTGGCCCGCTTCCATTGTTTTGTGATGCTTTCTGTCTACTCTCAGTAGCACCATTTTTTTAAGGCAAGAACGGCTATTTGTCTTTAGAAATAGTTGTTCACAAAAAACGTCCTCCATGATTTCTTCATCAGGTGGAAACAAGTGCAAAGGGAAGCAAAGATTTGGCATCAGGCTTGAAAAAAATCATATAAAACAGATAAGACTCTTGATTTCCCAAGAGACTAGAGTTAAAATCATTCAGAGAAACAAAATGGAAGTAAGGCTGACTCCAGGTCTTGGGCGGGAAGTGTACAGAGTAAGCTTGAGTCATCACAGCAAGGAAGTACTCCAGGACCAATGGAAAAGGTTCAAGGCAGGGGGGTGAGCTTGTAGCTTCCACTGGCCAAATTTGGAACGATTTGAGTGCCAGCAAGAATTATGGCAACGGAGTACGATATATTGAATTTAAAAACCTTAAGTCAATTTGTTGTAGTTAGGTGCTGGTGAGTCAATTCTGACTCATAGTGACGCTATGTACAACAGAACAAAACTGCCTGGTCCTGCACCATCCTCACAGTTACTGCTGTTTGAGCCTATTGTTGCAGCCACGGTGTCAATCACGTTGAGGGTCTTTCTCTTTTTCATTGACCTTCTACCAAGCATGATGTCCTTCTCCAGGAACTGGTCCCTTCTGATAACATATTCAAAGTCCATGAGACAAAGTCTTGTCATCCTCCCTTCTAAGAAGCATTCTGGCTTTTCTTCCCCCCAAAATTTGTTCCTTCTTCTGGCAGTCCACGGTTTATTCAATATTCTTTGCCAACACCACAATTCAAAGGCATCAATTCTTCTTTTATCTTCTTTATTCGTTGTCCAGCTTTCACATGCATATGAGATGATTGAAAATACCATGGCTTGGGTCAGGGGCACCTTAGTCCTCACGGTGACATCTTTGCTTTTTAACACTTTGAAGAAGTCTTTTGCAGCAGATTTGCCCAATGCAATACGGCTGCTGCTTCCATGGGCGTTGATTGTGGATTCAAGTAAAATAAAATCCTTGACAACTTCAATCTTTTCTTCAGTTATCATGATGTTTCTTATTGGTCCATTTGTGAGGATTTCTGTTCTTTATGTTGAAGTGTAATCCATCATGAAGGCTGTAGTCTTCGATCTTCATGAATAAGTGTTTTAAGTCCTTTTTGCTTTCAGTAAGCAAGGTTGTGTCATCTGCATATGGAAGGTTGGTAATTAGTCTTCCTCCAGTCCTGATGCTGCGTCCTTCACATAGTCCACCGTCTCGAATTATTTGCTCAGCATACAGATTGAATAAATGTGGTGAAAGGATACAACCCAGACACACACCTTTCCTGTTCGAATGATTGCCTCTTTGCCTATATACAGGTTCCTCATAAGCACAGTTAAGTGTTCTGGAATTTCCATTCTTTGAACTTTTATTCATTATTTGTTATGACCCACACAGTTAAATGCCTTTAAGTAGTCAGTAAAACACAGGCAAACATCTTTCTGGTATTCTTTGCTTTCAGCCAAGATCCATCTGACATGAGCAATGATATCCTTTGTTCCATGTCCTCTTCTGAATCCCTCTTGAATTTTTGGCAGTTCCTGTTGATGTACTGCTGCGAGTGCTTTTGAATGATCTTCAGCAAAATTTAACTTACGTGTGATATTAATGATACACTGATAATTTCTGCATTCTCTTGGATCACTTTTCTTTCGAATAGGCACAAATATGGATCTCTTCCAGTTGGTTGGCCAGGTAGCTGTCTTCCAAATTTCTTGGCATAGATGAGTAAGCACTTCCGGCGCTGCATCCTTTTGTTGAAACATCTCAGATGGTATTCTGTCAATACCTGCAGCCTTGTTTTTTACCAATGTCTTCAGTGCAGGTCGAGCTTTTTCCTTCAGTACCATCAGTTCTTGATCATATGCTACCTCCTAAAATGGTTGAACATCTACCAATTCTTTTTGTTACAGTGACTCTGCGTATTCTTTCCATCTTCTTTTGATGCTTCCTGGATTGTTTAATATTTTCCCCATAGAATCCTTCACTGTTGCAACTTGAGGCTTGAATTTTTTCTTCAGTTCTTTCAGCTTCAGAAATGCGAAGTGTGTTCTTCTCTTTAGGTTTTCCAACTCCATGTCTTTGCGCATTTCATTATAATACTTTGTCTTCTTGAGCTGCCCTTCTTTTCACTTTAGCTACTTGATGTTCAAGAGCAACTTTCAGAGTCTTTTCGGACGTCCATTTTGGTCTTTTCTTTCTTTCCTGTCGTTTTAATGACCTCTCGCTTTCTTCATGAATGATGTCATTCCACGACTCATCTGGTCTTTGGTCATTAGTGCTCAACGCCTCAAATCTATTCTTGATATGGTCTCTAAATGCAGGTGGGATTTACTCAAGGTCGTACTTTGGCTCTGGTGAACTTCCCGTTCTAATTTTCTTCAGCTTCTGCTTGAACCTGCATATGCGCAATTGAGGCTTTGTTCCACGGTTGGCCCCTGGCCTTGTTCTGACTGATGATATTGGGTTTTTCCATCATCTCTTTCCACAGATGTAGTCGATTTGATTCCTGTGTATTCCGCCTGGCGAGCTCCACGTATAAAGTCATTGTTTATGTTGTTGAAAAAAAGTATTTGCAATGAAGAAGTCATTGGTCTTGCAAAATTCTATCATGCGATCTCCGTCACCGTTTCTGTCACCAAGGCCGTATTTTCTGACCACTGTTCCCTTTTCTTTGTTTCTGACGTTCGCATTCCAATAACCATTAATTATCAACACATCTTGATTGCATGTTTGATTGATTTCAGACTGCAGAAGTTGGTAAAAATCTTCAATTTCTTCATCTTTGGCCTTAGTGGTTGCTGCATACATTTTAACAATAGTCATATTAACTGGTCTTCTTTATACGTGTGTGGATAGCGTCCGATCACTGACAGTGTTGTACTTGAGGATAGATTTTTTTTTTAAAACATTTAAAATTATCTTTTTATTTTAGAACAGTGTTAGATTTACAGAATTATCACAAAGATGACACAGGGTTCCCTTATACCCTACACTCAGTTTCTACATCTTCCGATTGCCTGGCATGTTTGTCGCAATTAAGCAGAACTGATACACTACTGTTAATTAAAATCCATACTTTATTTGGATTTCCTTAGTTTGCCCTGAATGCACTTCCTTTCCTCCAGGATCCCTCCAGGACACCATGCCACATTCCGTCCTCACGTCTTCTTAGGTTCCTCCAGGCTGACTGATACTTGTTCTTCACTCCATCTTTCCTTCAGCTCCTGTGTTCTTCTGATGTGGGTGTGATTTGTTTTTGAGCTCGTCCTTGCTTTATGGATCTAGAAGACACTCCAGGGTCATCTTGCGCATTTCCTGCTTTAGTCTCCACTCAGATGTGTCTCCAAGAAGCCCTGGTTCCTTTACGAGTGAACAGTATAGAGACCAAGATCTGGGTGCTGGGTGTGCTCATTGCTACTGGAGTGTCGTTGCTCCTCAGCCCTCTCAGAGGACAGAGCAAGGAGATATATGTGTACGCTAACCTGTGCATATAAAAAAATAATACACGCTTGTAAATGTTTCCATATGTAATCATCTGTATAGATATTAAGCTAAATATGACTCCCATGCCTACAATGAGAAACCTGACTGCCATTACCTACTATCCATTTACTTAATTGTTCATTCTCAGTACATTAACTTGTACCCTACTGGTTGGAAGTACCTGGGTGGTGCACATGGTTAAGCATGTGGCTACTAACCGAAAAGTTGGCAGTTCGAACCCGCCCAGGGGTATCTCAGCAGAAAGCCCTGGCAATCTTGTTCCTAAAAGTTACAGCCATAAAGACCCCATGGAGCAATTCTACTGTGCACACATGGGGTCACCATGAGTCAGAATCAACTTGATGGCAACTGGATAACCCTCATGGGAAATAGCTTTATCTACTATTCCACTAGAGTACAGTGCTTATGTGCCGTTCCTTTTGCCTGAAGTCTTACAGATGCCATTCATTTCCATAGTTACTGAGGTCAGCACCTCACTCCCCCACCCCTTTCAGTGAGGTGGTTTCACACATTTGTAATACAGCCAGATTCTCTTGTCACAGCCTGCATTTCATCCTGGGAGCCCCTGACATTGACCTCCCAAATAGTTTTTCTTTTTTTAATTTGCATACATTAAAGTTTACTCTTTGTGCTGTAAAGCTCTACAGGGTTTGAAAAATGATTAATCTCTTGTGCTCACCATCATAGGATCATACAGAATTCTTTCACAGACCAAAAAATCTCCTGGGCTTCACTCGTTCAGTCTTCTGCCTCCCACCCCTGAGCCCCTGGAAACCGCTGATCTTTTTACTGTCCTTATAGTTTTGCCTTTTCTGGAATGTCATATGATTTGGTTGAAATCATACAATATGTAGCCTTTTCACACTGGCTTCTTTCACTTAGCAATATGCATTTAAGATTCAGGTGGTGCAAACGGTTAAGGCACTCTGCTGTTAATGGAAAGATTGGAGGTCTGAGTCCACCCAGAGCCTCCTCAGAAGACCTGGCAATCTTCTGAAAAATTAGCCATTGACAGCCTATGGATCACAGCTCTACACTGACACACATGGGGTCGTCATGAGTCAGAGTCCACCGTAGGGCAACTAGTACGTCTTTTTGTGGCTTGATAGCTTATTTCTTTTGAATTGCTAAGTAATATTACATTGTATGAATGTAACAGTTTGTTTATTCATTCACCTGTTAAAGGATCTCTTGATTGCTTCCAACTTCTGACAAGTACAGGCAGTCCCCGACTACCTGTTCTGACGACTCTGTCATGGGTAGTTTCTCACAGAAGTTGAGTGCCTTGTTTTGTTAGTTTTTATTATTACTGCCTTTCATCATCAATATCTTTATAAATCCAATCTTTATTTGTCTTTGGGATTGGAAACATCACATATAAATACACAGATATATTTTAATATATACATACATACATTTAAAAAATACACAAATCATAAGATTTACTCCAACAATGAAGAAGAGTAGGACGACGTTGACATTTTGTCAGTTGCAGGAATAGCTTCATTTGTGGAAGGTTCTGGATCCTATGGATTATCCCTGGGAATGGGGATGGCTTTTCTAGTCAGAAAATAGTGAAAGTTGTCTGTATGGTACTTTTCTTTTTTTCTTCATATGTTTTGTGACTACATCTCACTGCTTCCTGAGTTTGCCTATCGACTTTAGCAAAGCGACCAGCATTTGGGTCTATGTTTTCAAGCAACTGAAGTCCCTGATTTAGTTTAGAAAACTAGATCTATACAGAAGTGTTTTCAACAATGAATCATAATTGAACACCTGCAAGTGAACATCTGAGAATGTTATATCAGCAAATTATGCCTCACATCGTATGCTCTTGGTAGTGCAGGCCATGTACTGAGGCATCCCCTCCAGCAGGGTCACATAGCCAAGCACACAGGTAAGGATAAATAGCCCAGTGAGGGCGTGGCTCACCAGAAGATGTTGGTGCTGTCATTGTAGGCCTGGGACTCAGCGCTCTGGCATCCCCACCCAGTGTGCTCCCCTGTCACTCATCTGGCCCATGGTGGCTCCTCCAGTGAGGTCTTGCTTGCAGGCGCAGGGGACCCTGGCTGCAGGCCACGCCCTGCCCCCGCACTTGCCCGTCCATGTGGTGAGGACATCTAAGATGGTGAGACTGCGTTTTACATACTTTGGACATGTTGTCAGGAGGGATCAATCCCTGGAGAAGGACATCGTGCTTGTAAAGTACAGAGTCATTGGAAAAGAGGAAGATGCTCAACGAGGTGGATTGACATAGTGGCTGCAACGGTGAGCTCAAGCATAATAACAATTGTGAGCATGGCGCAGCTCTGGACAGTGTTTCGTTCTGTGGTACATAGTGTTGCTATGAGTCAGAGCCAACTCGAAGTTATCTAACAACAACAATAGCAAGAGGGAGTCTCGGGCGGTACCAATGTTTAATGAGCTGACCAAAAGGTTGGAGGTAGGAGGCCACCTAGAAGTGCCTTGGGAGAAAGGCCTCAAATTCTGGTTCTAAAAAATCAGCCATTAAAAACTCCAAATAGCACTGCTCTACTCTAATACATATGGAGTTGCCGTGAGTATGGCAACTGGTTTAATAGCAAGAGAATCTAATATATGTGTCTCCTATGAAATGTGGTAAGAGGTACACAACATCTCCTATGTAGTATTCCTGCAAAAATGCTCAAACTGCATCTAATCATGAGGGTAAAAAATCTGGGAAATCCAGAATAAGGGATAATGCAACTATCTGTGGCTCTTCACAAAATTCAGTGACTTAAAAAAATTTAAAAAAAGGAGCACGGAGGAGACTGTTTTAGATTAAAAGACATAATAACCAAATACAGATCATGGATTTTAAAAGTAATAAAATCGCTGTAATAGTTGTTTAGTGGACAATTGAGGAAGTCCGAATAGGAACTGTTTATTAGATGATATCATGGAATTTTTACTTTTCTTAGGTTTGCTTATGTACCACGGTATATAGGAAATGTCATTATTCTTAGGAGATAAACAGGGATATACTTGGAAGTGAAGTATTTGCAACTTATTTGAAAATAATTTAGCAAAAATAAGTGCATGGAGCTGTGTGTGGGGACAGAGAGAAAGAAAACATGCAAAATGTTAACAATTAATGCATTGGAGGAAGAATATACAAATGTTCATTGTAGTTCTCTTTAAATTTTCTGTTAATAGAAACAATTCTTAAAAAAATGTTAAAGGAACCGACGACTGCCCTGACAGGGAACACAACAGAGAACCTCTGAGGGAGCAGGAGAGCAGTGGGATGCAGACCCCAAATTCTTGTAAAAAGACCAGACTTAATGGTCTGACTGAGAGTGGAAGAACCCCGGTGGTCATCGCCCCCAGACCTTCTGTGGGCCCAGGGCAGGAACAATTCCCGAAGCTAACTCTTCAGACATGGATCGGACTGGACAATGGGTTGAAGAGGGATGCTGGTGAGGAGTGAGTTTCTTGGATCAGGTGGACACTTGAGACTAGGTTAGCATCTCCTGCCTGGAGGGGAGATGAGAGGGTGGAGGGGGTTAGAAGCTTGCGAAATGGACACAAAAAGAGAGAGTGGAGGGAGGGATCCGGCTGTCTCATGAAAAAAAATAAAATCATGACGGGGAGAGTAATTGGGAGTATTTTTTTTTTTTATCAAGGTGTATGTAAGTTTTTGTGTGAGAGACTGGCTTGATTTGTAAACTTTCACTTAAAGCACAATAAAAATTATTTTAAAAAATGTTGAAGGAGTAAATACTGCTAGAGAAGGTAGGGGCAAAAGTTTTCAGGAATAAAAGGGACTGAGAAGCCTCTCAAAGTGACAGCTTCCCCCGCCCCTCCGGCTATAGGCTGCGTCGCTCACGTGGTGGCGAGGCCCCGCCCACGCGCTCCCAGAGGCCCGCGCGCGCCCTCTTCGGTTCGGCCGCTTCCTACTCGTGGGGCGCGGGGAGCCATGGAGGACGTTCATCCGCCGGTGGAGGAGCGGCGGCGGTTGCAGGAGGAGCTGAGCGAGTTCGTGGAGAGCTGCTGCCGGACGCTGGAAGAAGTGACGGCGTCTCTGGGCTGGAGCCTGGAACAGCTGGATCCCGGGGAAGAGGAGGCGGCGGAGGTGAGCGGCTGCTGGGTGCTTTTGGGGGACCTCGGCCTGTGACGTGCTGGAGTGGAGGAGAATTCCGCGCGGGGTGCTGCCGAGGGAAGGGCGTGGGCCCCGGAGTCGTCTGCAGAGCCTGGTGAGCGTCCGGACCCAACGGGGCGGGTGGGAGCAGGGCGCTGCAGGCCCCAGGTGTCCCTGAAGTCCCCGAGCCCCCGGCTGGGGCTTGCACGGGCCGCCTTAGCGCTTCCGCCGACGCAGCTCCGGGTTTAAAGAAAACTTGACAGCGGGTGGGCGAGAAGGGGACGGCAGGTCCGAGTTTATTTAGAGAATAAGTGACTGGGTTGCATAGTGTTGCTGGCGGAGGTGTTGGCGATTTGCATTGTCATCTGTTGCATGGGTTCCACAGTTGCACCAAATCCGCTGTCAGGAGAGCTTGTGAACTAATCCCTGAACTTCTTGAATTGTGCGTTTATGGCTGGGACAGCACCGAGTATAGGTTACTAAAGGGTGCCTCTAAGAGATGTTACCCAGCAACTCTCCTGGGCATCAGAATTGCTTTTAAAAGATGTAGGCAAGCATATTAGAGCGAACAGCCCTGATTTTTGGTTTGTTTGTTCTGGTGGGTGGGAGGAAGGGAAGTGCTCTAATGTGGGTAATTCGTGGTCTGTCATGTTCATTCTGGTTTTACCATGCTGTAGCACCCTAATTTCTCTCCAGCTTAAGTGACATAACTGGCTCCTCAGAGGCATTTACAAGTATGTTTGATTTGTATGCAAATCGGCTCACAGTTTATTGTATTAAAAGTGGTGGAAATTGTATAAAAAAGTCTTCATTGTTCCTTTAGAGGGGTATTTGAAGCTGTGAATTGCATTGAGGAACCCCTACTTGTTCACTCAGCATCATAGCAAATTTCCACTACATCATTGCTGATGTCAGATGGGTCTTGGCTGAAAACAGAGAATACCAGTAAAATGTTTACCCGTGTTTTATTAAGTATGCAAAGGCATTTGACTGTATGGATCATAACAAATTATGAGTAACATTGCAAAAAATGGGAATTCCAGAACACTTAATTCTGCTATGTGGAACCTCATGTACAGAGGCAGTCGTTCGAACAGAACAAGGGGATACTGTGTGGTTTAAAGTCAGGAAAGGTGTGCGTCAGGGTTGTGCCCTTTCACCATACTTACTTAATCTGTTTGCTGAGGAAATAATCTGAGAAGCTGGACTGTATAAAGAAGAATGCAGCATCACAATGGAAGGAAGACTCATTAGTAATGTACCAGATGACACAACTTTGCTTGTTGAAAGCAGAAAGGACTTGAAACACTTGGTGATGAAGATCAAAGACCACAGCTTTCAGTATGGATCACACCTCAACATAAAACAAAAATCCTCACAACTGGACCAGTAAGCAACCTTATGATAAATCGAGAGAAGATTGAAGTTGTCAGGGATCTCATTTTACTTGGATCCACAGATAACACCCATGAAGCAGCAGTCAGGAAATCAAAAGACACATTGCATTGGGCAAATCTGCTGCAAAAGACCTCTAACTGTTAAACAGTAAAGGTGTCATCTTGAACCCTAAGTTATGCCTGACCCAAGGCATGGTGTTTTCAGTTGCCTCATACGCATGTGAAAGCTGGACCATGAATAAGGAAGACCAGAGAATTATTGACGCCTTTGAATTGTGCTGTTGGTGAAGAATATTGAATATGCCATGGACTGCCAAAAGAATGAACAAATCTGTCTTGGAAGAAGTACAACCAGAATGCTCCTTAGAAGCAAAGATGGCGAGACTATGTCTCACATACTTTGGATATGTTATCAGGAGGGATCAGTCCCTGGAGAAGGACATCATGCTTGATGAAGTAGAAAGTCAGTGAAAAAGAGGAAGACATTCAACAAGATGAGTTGACACAGTGACTGCAACAGTGGGCTCAAACATAGCAACGAAAACATAGTAACGATTGTGAGGATGGCACAGGACCAGGGATTGTTTTGTTTTGTTGTACACGGGGTTGCTATGAGTCGGAATCAACTCGAAGACACCTAACAGCAGCATAGCAAATGAGGATTCCTTGTATTAACAAACACTCAAATAGCACTTTTCACATGTTACTATGCATTAGCTTGTTTAATACTCAGAATAATCCTAAAGAGTAGGTACTGTTTTCCACATTTTCCAGTTAATAACCCAAACACAGGTTGTAATTTGTCCAAGGATGAAGAGATAGCAAATGATGGCCAGTACTTAAATCCAGACATTCAGACTCCTGAGTCTGTGTGCTTAATTGCTATGCTCTCTCTCTAAAACTGTTTCGGAAAATTCCAAAATTCCAAAAATCATTTGTGAGTTTACTTCGAATTTTTGCAAAACTGATAGCTGGTATTCAAGAGTTACTGTTTTAAAAAATCCTGATAAATGACATCCATCATTTCTAGAATACGTGCCATCCAGGTAGTTTCTGAGTCTTCACTTTTCCACTAGAATGTTTTAATATCGAAGTTTAGTGAACAGTAGTCACAGTGTCTGTTCATGGAGATTACTGTCTGGTGGTGAGGAGGAATACTGAGAAATGCATAATTTATTACATTATACATGATAAGATCTACAATGGGGGAGGTTGGAAGTACCGTAGTAGAGATTATTATAGGCTGGGGTGGGACAGCAAAGGCTTCCTGGACAAAGTAAATTCTAAGCTGATACCTAAAAACATGAGTGGAGTTAACTAGGTAAAGCATGAAGGAAGCATCAGCAGTCTGTGTAGAAGCCCAGAGACAAGGGCGTCATTAAGGATAGCTAGAGCAGAGGGTGTGGAGATGGAGGCCAATGATGGTGGTTAAGAGCCAGATCTTAAAGGTCCTTGTCAGCCCAATAAGGGAGGCATTGAAGCCTTTTAAGCCAGGGTATATCATAAGCATATTTGCCTTTTAATAAAATAATTGCATAACCTTTATTGACTGCTTAGTGTGTACTGAGCTCTGTTCTAATTGCTTTATGTGTATAGCTTATTTAATTGTCCCAATACCTCAATCATACCTCCGTTGTTATGCCCATTTTATAGACGAGGAAATGGAGGCAAAGAGAGGCTAAGTAAGTTGCCCACGTTCATACAGCCAGTAAGTGGCAGAGCTAGGATTCGAAGTAGCTACAGTGTGGAGAATGGAGTAGAGGACAGTAAGACGAAGTAGAGAGAAGAGTTAGAAGATGACTGAATTGGAGAAGTGGCAGTGGGGATGGAGTATGGGGATGGATTTCAGAGATATATGAGAGTAAAATTAACAGGACTAGGTGATTGATTGGATGTGGGTAATGAGGGAGAAGAGGGATTTCTTGCTTGAGCAAATGGTACCTTTCACTGAAATTGTAAAACAAAAGTTTTGGGATCAGGAGACTGTGAACATAATAAATTTATTTCTAGTCATGTTGAATTTTTAGTGTCTTTGATATAAGGTACTCAAGAGAGAAACAAGATCTAACTAAAGATTTAGATTTTGAGAGTCATCAGTATGTAGTATGGTTTGACCTACATGTTTAAACAGCAGCATTTAAAAGGGACCAGGTAGAGCAAGGAAGACAGATCTTTGAAGGAGACCAAGCAGAAGGAGACAAAGGTGTAACGAATATGAAGTATGTATCAAGATGACAGAAATGGACAACTGGGTTATGACTTTCCAAGAGTTCAGATGAGGGCTATGACATGTCCCTTGGCTATTTGTAAGAATAAGGTTGTCCATAACTTATTGGCAGTGTTTTCAGTGGCATGATAGTGGCAGTGGGTGAGGAATGGCTGGTAGGTGAGGTTGTTGACAGTGTGAACAAAACTTTTCGAGTTAGGCTTTGAAGGGATAGAAAGAGGGCATAGACTTTAAGGGGATGGAGGGTTGAAGGAGTTTTTTGTTTTTTTTTTTTAAATATACGCACGCATACACACAGGGCTGGGAGAGGTATGCCGAAAAAAACTGAATAGCACCCCTTTATTTCTTTAAATATTAGGTACCTTTTTCTTTGCGTCTGTTTGTTTTTTATAGGATGAAGTGGTGATCTGTCCTTATGATTCCAATCATCATATGCCTAAATCGTCTTTAGCAAAGCACATGGTATCATGTAGATTGAGGAAACTGGGCTACACCAAAGATGAAGAGGTACCCTATGTTTAGTGTATTATGTGTATGTCATGTAGCTCATGCATTCATAAATTCACAGTGTTTGGAAGGTATAATGTGTGGTTTTCTGACATACAATAATAGCCCTTGTTTGTAGGGTGGAATAATACTTGCCTGATTTCACAAATTATTGCAAGAAGTATTTAAACAATACTAATCTGTTGTTTGGAAATGCTGGTGGTGTAGTGGTTAAGTGCTATGGCTGCTAACCAAAAGATTGGCAGTTCAGATCTACCAGGTGCTCCTTGGTGGGGAGGGGCAGTTCTACTCTGTCTTAGAGGGTAGCTATGAGTCGGAATGGACAGCAACGGGCTTGTTTTTTTTTTGGTGTTTAATCTGTTGTTTATGTCAGATCTTAAAACAGTCAATTATCTGGTACTCAAGAATACTGAGATTTTTTTCTTTTTCACTGCTTAGGATGAAATGTATAATCCTGAATTTTTCTATGAGAATGTGAATATACCTTCAATTACTTTGAGTAAGTATTAAATTATTAGATTATAATTTTAAAATATCTTAGTATAGGTATTGATGTTTTCTTTACGAAATATAAAAGGAATGAACTTTAGAAGCATACTTTTGATTAGGAAGAAAGTTTGTACCCTAAGAGAATGTAGGATTAATTAATACACAAGAAAACTAAATCTCTCAGTATGAAGTTTAGAGACCATGTTTATATTGATAGTGAAACCCTGTAAAGCTTTATACAGAAAGGGCAGTTGTCGTCCCTCTTGGTCATAATAAAAATCTGGCCACACAATGCACTTAGAAATTAGGACCAAGGATGGAAATATGTTCCAGGTGTTCAGTACATACAGAGATTAAAAGCAGGGGCTCTGGAATCAGGTTGCACTGATTCAACTCCTGGTTTTGTCACTAATGGATATGTGACATTCAGTAAGTTAATTAACCTGTTTGTTGCCTAAATTTCATTATAAAATGGGGATGATGATAATAGTATCTTTGTGAGGATTAAGTTATATAATATATGTAATATGCTTAGAATAGTGCCTGACAGTTGAGATTGGAGAAATGTTAGCTCTTATTGGTTGCCAAAATTTGTAGCACTCCTGGCTGCTTGTCTAATACAGTGTTTTCTAAGCTGCTTGAAGTCTGGGTTACATACTATGTTAGACCTGAAAGAATTCTGTATTCAGAATCGGTTGGCAGGGATTTGGATGTTTTAAGATTCTAAAAGGTTTGCCAGTGCGTCCAAAGAGCTTGGTTTGGAAACCAGTAAAGATATTAATAATTTAATAGTGAATGCTGGAGATTCATATTGTGTTCATGGATTTTTTTTTTTTTTTTCAGATAAGGACTCACAATTACAGATAATTAAACAAGCTAGAACTACAGATGGAAAAGATGGTGATTATTCTGATCAAAGTAAGTGACATCATAGGTTGAGCTAACTGATGAAGCAAATTATGTTTTTCTTACAAGTACTAGTTACTAATTTTCTTCAAGAAAAATCTTATGTAAGCAATTACTTGGGAAAGGTTAGCTTTTACGTTTAACACTGGGCTTATCTGCTTGGCTTTAACTTCATTTAATCGATGTTTCCCGCTTAAATAAACCAGTTTCACTAGGATACTATGCTAGCTAGGTGTTCATGCTTTGGAGTTACTTAGTAGATGAGATTGTTATGTAAACGATTTTAAAAATTTTTTAGTAAATAAATTGCATTGGGTGAGACTGTCTTGCCCTGAGACTCTCCTTCTCTTGAGAATGTTAAAATGCAAGGTACAAGGAAAGACTTAGGCTAGAAGAGATCAGTATCCACAGTTGCCCTCAGAGTATTACCCCTTAAGTGAGTGGATTTCCAATCTTTCTGGATGTTGGACTCCTTTGAGAATCTGATGTGTGTTAGGGACCCTCTTCTCAGACACAAAGTCTTAAATATAATTTCAGAGAGTTTGGGGATCTTTTCATGCCCAGCTTTGGAACTGGGTTTACAATTTCTACCTGGGACTGACTTCAACAGAGACTAGGTTGGAATTTTTAAGCATGTGCTTTTAGGAAATTGGAAGAAAGCGTAATCCATCAAAAGCATAGAAGTAAATGAGTTAACAGAGTTCAGATTTCTGAGCTTAAGTATACATCTAGCCACAGCATGAGTTGTCTTCTGTGAACCCCCTAGAAGTTGCTTTCTCTGGACACACTACCTTTTCCCTCACTCATTTACATTCGCCCTTTACAACAACCAGAAGCAGATTTCTTGTATTTCCTGTTTTGAAGCTCCCATTTTTGTGACTGTCAGTTAAATTTCAGGTTTTATCTTGAGGGAGACATTCAATTTTGTCTTACCTGGCGAGACTGACCTTGATCAATGTAACCTTTCTTAGCCCCTGTTATTGCTTGTGTTTAGTTAATAGACTTTTTTTTTTTTTGAGGGATTAATGGTTAAAGGACTTGGACTTTTAACTTGTTATATTTACTGAAATTTTTATTTTAGTTGAAAGGGAACTTGGAGATCATCTCATCTAGCCCTTGTGTTTTACAGATAAGAAAATAATCCCTGTCTGATAGCAGTATGATTAAGTTCTGGTGTATTTGTCCTCAATTCTTTTATTTTTTAAAAATTCTTTTTTTTCCAAAGCTCTTTTATGTATTTCATTTCTCTTTTGGAACAAACTTGTGATTGGTTAGACAATATTTTCCTCTATATTAGGTGAAGAAATGGAGGCACACAGTTTAGTAACATGCTTCTGCTAGATAATAGCACTGCTGGGTGTAGAACCAAGTTCTGAATTTTGGCACAAACTCTGAACTGAGTTATTCTGCTTTCTGTTAGAAACTTTCTACGTTAGTGAAATCTGGATCAGTATTCTAGATATTGTTCAGTTGTATTCATTATTTCTTATGTCATCAGGTTAATTTAAGTAGAATATCATGAACTTCACATCTGTATGTGTTCACTGCTGCCATCAGTGCTGTTCATTGTCTGTTCTACTTTGATTAAGGCTGTTTTAAAGAGAAATTAGCTGTTTCACCTTGTACAAATGACATCTCTGGGTTTCTTATCTGTAATATAAAACTATCTTATAGAGTTGTTGCCCTGGTGGCACAGCGGTTAAGAGCTCAGCTGCTAACCAAAAGGTCGACAGTTCAAATCCACCAGCCACTCCTTGGAAACCCTATAGGGCAGTTCTGCTCTGTCCTACAGGGTCCCTGGGAGTCGGAATTGACTGGATGGCAATGGGTGTGTTTTTTTGTTTTTTGTTTTTGGTACAGGGTTGTTCAGTAGAGAGAGTGAATGCTAAACTAGCCCTAGCTTAATAATTGGCAGCTGTTAGTGTTTTAAGTATAAATTAATGTTTAGAAAACATCATTAAGGTGATGAATGGGTGAGGATTTTATATATGTAATTTAGAAAAATGTCCTAAGTTTTTATCTATATAATTGATTAATAAGGAAGATTTGGACATTGAGCTTAAAAAAAAACTTAGTTCATATAAAAGCAAATAATTACATAGAATGAGAGGTTCTTTCAGTAGATAGTTCAGAGGAACTTTTATTTGATTTTGAAATTTTATACTGTCTTAAATTAAGATTTAATTGTTAACACTTTTTATATAATCTGTAACCCTCTTAAATTTTTTTTTTCATCATATGTAGGGTTCTGCAATTTCTAAACAGATGGTATTTGTGGCCCACTTATGTCTTAGACATTTTAAACCTCTTACTCTAGGATACTAATCTTTTTAATATATTCTTTTGCATTGATATATTTACTTGGAAGGAAGAATGACTAACATGGAAGATTTTACATATCCCCATTCAATTAATACTATGTTTGTTGGTACTAAAGTGTAAGTTTTTATGAGGTTGTATGTATCTTTTCATCAGTCATATCAAGTCTAAACTCTGGGTACACAATTCTCAGCTCATTAACTTTTGTGAAACCTTGAATAACTCATTAGATCTCCTTACTTGTTTTCAGATGGAGTTATGTTGGTTGATTTTGTAACCAAAATGTTAATTTCAGTCATAAACAATCATTTTTTGTTCAGTGGTTTATTGCTTTCCTTCAGTATTAAAGATTCAAATTGCTGTACTTCAGTTTCGTGAAGTATATTTGAGTCATGGACATGACTTGAGGGTCAGTATGCTATAAAAGAACCCTGCAGAGACAGGATATAATGGTTCTAGATACAGTCTTCTACCATGTATGAGATCTTGGGCAAGTCATTTGACTTCTAGGGCCCTTAATTTCTTTATCTCTAATACTAGGAAATTCACCCTGTATGCAGTCTTTCAGCTCTAAAATTCTGAATTTATAACTTTGAAACAGTACCTCTTACTGATATTGTATATGTTTAAGATACCTTATGATAGCAAAAGTGACTACCAAGGAAGAATGAGAATTGAAATTACTAAAGAAGAAGATAGAGGGTTACAGAATTATTATGATTTTAGCAATTCAGTTGTATCTCTAAATCATATAGAAACTTGAGTTTTGAAAATTTACATTTTATGTAAACATAGCTTATTTTAGTGTGTTTACCATATCTATGTTCTGAATGATTTGAATGTAGTTTGTTGTTTAATTTTTCTTCCGCTTCTTCTTTTTCAGTAATTGGGGTGAGTATAAAGAGGAATTAGGAACCTGATTGTGCTCCTTATTTAAAGATACGCAATATCCTTTTTGCAAATGATATCCTTTTAAAAGTATCACTCAACTTTCTGAACTTTATTTTAATAACTGTCACAATATTATAGGCTTGACTTGGAATTTTGGTTGAGTTTCAAGAAATTTAAGAATCAGTCTTCACCATAAAGAAATTTAAGATGAATAAAGAAAATGCCAAAATATGTTAAGGAAGAAATTATATTTCTTTGTTTAAAAGTAATGAATACGCCAAGAATTACATAATGCATTGTTCTTGTCTAATCTTTTTTTCTCTTAGATTTTTATAGCCTATTTTCAAAGGAATTAGGCTTCTTAGAGCTAACTCACTTTGCTATTGTAAAATTAAGTGTTTTAACACCTGTCTACATAAAAGGACTTTTCCTAGTACCTACCAGAATTAGTGAAATTGATTGACCTGAAAGGGAGCCCCTCCTTCGCCTTGAGTAGTACCAGTGGCCACGTATTGTTATCCCTGACTCTCAATTGGGTACTCAGGCTCAGTGTAGTGCTCCTGGTAAATTGTCGGCAAATGTAAAGTCATCTCCCTTTTGAGTTGTAGTGCTTAGTTCATAGTATGCTCTTATTTGGATTCTTTTTTTTTTTTTTTTGCCTTTTTACTTAGGATGTTAAAGAGGTTAGACTTTATGAAATATCAAATACTAGTGTTTGGGAAGAGTTACCAATTTTACATTGTGCTATGAACCTGTTATTATTTTAGGGTAACCCAGCACACAATAAAAGGAATACTTGAGTAGCTCACGTTTTTTTGTGTGTATTAGTGAATAATGAAGTCCAGAAAGAGTTGTATTAAATTGCTTTATTTACAGTTAAAATCATTTTTTGTTCCTTTGAGAAAATTTGAATCTTAAAACAAAAATTTTCTTCACTGTTTAATACATCATATCCAGGTATTGTATATACTTTTTTTCATTAATGAACAGATTTTAGAAAGTTCCATGACTGTCGGGGGTGGGAGGCACTGCTATGAAGTATTTTTCAGTTAATTCGGTTAAACAAATATGCTTCTTCCTCAGGAAATTGAGAAGAATTTAGTCGCAAATCTGGTCTGTGGAAGTTTGGGATTTCTGCTACTTAATTTATTGTTTCTGGCCCCTCGCTTAGTGGGAAGTGTTTTGAGTATTGAAAATCAGCTTGGTGTCTCATAACTAAAAAGACATTTTTTAAAAAATGCATTATTCTTATTTCCACAATTTGTTTTGGGAGAGGTGATAATGTGTTCTAACTATTAAAAGCTGATTTTTTTCCAGCTTTTATGGGAAAAAGCTTATAAACATAAAGTTAATACCTACTTTTGTAATGTGGATGGTCTTCTTAAAAATTGTCACCCAAAAGGTTTTTCGTGAGCATGTTCTTTCTTATGGTTATTATGCATCTCCTTGTGGGTCCTCTCTCACCATTGTGCCGGGCGACTAGCAGACATCCAGAGTATACCCTTTCTGTGGTTATGGAGCGTTCAGGATAGAGTTGTCACTACCATTTAGCTCGTAGATGGATACTTTGTATGTTAGAGATTACTATGAAAAAATTGTTAATATTGCACTATTACAGCATGTGTTTTAAAAATAAGGGGTAGATTTTAAGTTCACACTGCTTCATGTATTGTTTATTTTTGTGGTTTTATTTTCCTTTAGAGATTTATTCTTCCTTGCCTGTTGAAGTTCCTCTGAATCACAAGCGCTTTGTTTGTGATCTAACCCAAGCCGATCGTCTTGCCATCTACGATTTTGTAGTTGAGGAAACAAAGAAAAAGCGCTCCAGTTCTCAGATCATTGAAAATGACAGTGATCTTTTTGTAGACTTGGCCGCTAAAGTCAACCAAGGTTTGAGATGAATATCATATCTTTACGTTTCCCAATTATCTTTCCATGCTTTGAGAGTTATTAAGATGATGGAATTGTCAAACCACTTTGAAAACAAATTGAAATAGGATGCTTTTGCATCCTCTGATGTTTATGTATGTATTAAGACATTCAGTGTATAAAATTTTGATTTAAGCATGTCTTCCTTCTGTAAAGATGTTGCTTAAAATTGTGTTGTTACTTTAATCTATGTACCTGAACACTGTTATGTTCAACCTGTGGGTAGCTGGGAAATTGGTCGTTCACATCCACCACTCGTGGGAGAAAGGTGTGGCGGTCTGCTTCCATAAAGATTTATAGCCTTGGAAATCCTGTGAGGCAGTTCTGCTCTGCCCTATAGGATTGCTAAGAGTCGGAATTGACTCAGTTGCAAAGTTTGTTTTTCTTTTTTGTTTTGTAGCCAGAGAAAAGGAATGATACAACACTACTTATCACCTATTTATGTATCATAGAATTTCTAGAATGTTTTGTGTGCTACACTGAAACATGGGATGGTTGTGGTGTTGCTGCCTGTTAACTCACAAGGATTGAAAAGCTCCTAAGGATATAACATTTTATTCTCCTATTAGATAATAGTAGAAAATGTCCAAAATCTTACCTTGAAATCCTGGCAGAAGTGAGAGATTATAAAAGAAGACGCCAGTCCTATAGAGCTAAGAATGTTCACATAACCAAGAAATCATATACTGAGGTAAGTTTTACATCAGCTTGAAGAGCTTTGTTGAGAACAAAACTTTCCCTTAGATAGTTTTCTAAGTCTCTTCTGTGGGTTTCCACGATTCCTGGGAGATTTTCTGAAGTAAGTGTCTTCGGGGTGGCCGTATTGAACTTGTATTTGCTCCATCACTTTCAGACTCACTCTTTCCCAGGAAAAGGCTTTTCAGGGTACGAAAACCTTATGTAAAGTAAAGAGGCTTGACCATATGGTAAAATGTTTACCTTTGAGAAAGTCGTATGGCATTGTGAGGAGAGTGTAGGTTTTAGCTTTAGACATACCTGGGCTTGAAGTTTGGTTCTCCTGGATGTCCTGGGCTGTTTGACATGGGTGAGATATTTGAGTTTTTTAAGGTTGAGTTTTTTTCACTTTATAGTAATAGTACAAATCTTGTAGGATTATTATGAGTAGATTGAAAAAATGCACGTGAACACAAAAATTGCTCAATAAATACTAGCTATCATCCTTTTTGCAGAATTCTTAGGGTTCTTTATGTACTCTGTCTCTTAGTGTGCAGCTAGACTTGTTTTCAAATGTTGTTGAATGGATAGAGTTAGAGTGGATGAATTTTTTTTGGTACATGAGTTACCCTGCCCAAATTCTACAAATAATTTTCTCACTGAATCCCTAATTTACCCGTATTATTTCTTACTTCTGTGATTTTGGAGACCCTCCATAACCTGGCGCCATTTACCAAGCATTTTCTTTTGTTTTAGTCAGTCATGTCTTTTAAATTACATTGTGATTACACATCTTTTTCCTTAGCTCTGTGCCTCAGTGGATGCTGTTTTCTCACCTGAAATATTGTTTGGTTTTGCCATTGTGAATCTGAATGAGCCTAAGGCCCACTCTTTCCACGGGGTGTTTGTTGGCTCTTAGCCCTCCACTGGCTTATTGCACAATTGCTCAGTGGTGCACAGCCCAGGGAGCCCTGGCGGTGCAGTGGTTTGGAGGCCAGCTGCTAACCAAAAGGTTGGCAGTTCAGAACCACCCACGGCTCCTTGGAAACCTGATGGGGCAACTCTACTCTTTCTTATAGGGTCGCTGTGAGTCGGAATCAACTAGATGGCATCAGGCTCAGGCTTGGACACAGCTTAGTGCTTAATTTTATGCTGTCTTTTTTTGAAATTAAAGTATGTGTTTCAGACTTTTCTAAGCCAGTAGAGCTCTGGGGACATGTCATACTGCCTTTGTGATTCTCACAATCCCTCAGATACTTGGTGGTTGGTTCATCAGGTATTCCTTCTTGGACTCATAACCTTGTAATCAGTTTTAAATGGTGCTGATAGTGTTTGTTAACTGGTGGTATGGAAACAGTTAAACATATTCCAAAGTAAACGGCATAGTATAATGAACCCTCATGGACCCATACCTCTCTTGCACAGTTGCCAGCATACCGGCCCGTCTTGTTTTAGCTATCTCCCACTCATCTCATAGCCCACTTCCCACACTTGGTCGTTTTGAAAGGAAAACCCGAATATCTTTTCATTCATAAATACTTCAGTATTTAGAAATCTTTCAATGATTTGCCATATCTCTGGTCATGGCTTTTTTGACATTTTAATGCATTCCTAGCTTCATTCATATCCTGCATATTTTTTTGTTTGCTCTGAACCAAAACCTGAACTTTGATAAATTTTAGCAAATGCTTAGTTACTATGCATAACACACCACATAACACACCGTTACGGGGTATGTAAGAGAGTCCCTGGGTGGTGTAAATGGTTAAACCTGCAGCTACTAACCAAAAGGTTGGCAGATTGAATCCACCCAGAGGTGCCTCAAAAGAAAGGCCTGACGATCTGCTTCCAAAAGGACACAGCCATGAAAACCCTATGGAGCGCAGTTCTACTCTGCAGCACATGGTGTCGCCATGAGTCAATTGACTTGAAGGCAACCTTTTTTTTTAAATGGGGTGAGCAGATACCAATGACACACAGATCCCACCCTCAAGGAGCTTATAGTTTAATAAGCAAAACAGACATATTCAAAATAGAGATTGTGTTAAGTGCTAAAATAGGTGAGATCCAAGTGCTGTGGAAGGAAGGAGAGGTTCTTTCTAAAGATGAGCTTGGTATAGGCTTCATAGAGAAGGGAGCATTTGTGGGAAAGGGGCAAGCAGGAAGTGGAAAAGGAATGTCTGCTTGTTGACTGCTTTCCGTGTGCCAGAGCCTGGCTAGCAGGCTTTGTGGAAACAACATCCAGTAATACGCAGTCTTCAAGGAGCTCACAGGCTAGAAGTGCCAGAGCTGGAATTGGAGTTCAGGGCTGTGTGATTTACGTCACTCCTCTGGGTGGAACCTTCAAGTGTCTTAGGTGTCCAACAGGAGAATGAACTGAGGGAGAGGAAGTCGTGTGTAAGGGTTTTTCAGGCAGGAGGATTGGCATTCCTAAAAATAAATACAAGTACAGGAGTTTTTTCAGAGAACCGTTAATAATCCAGGGTGACTAGAGCTTAGAGCTTCTGACGATCTATATAAACCAAAACCAGACCCGTTGCCGTCAGGTCGATTTCGACTCATAGCGGCCCTGTAGGACAGAGTAGAACTGCCCCATAGGGTTTCCAAGGAGTGGCTGGTAAATTCGAACTGGTGACCTTTTGGTTAGCAGCTAAGCTCTTAACGACTGTGCCACCAGGACTCTGATGAACTATATGCCAAACCAAACCAAACCCAGTACCGTTGAGTCGATTCCGACCCATAGTGACCCTATAGGACAGAGTAGAACTGCCCTGTAGAGTTGCCAAGGAGCACCTGGAGGATTCAAACTGCCGACCCTTTGGTTAGCAGCCATAGCACTTAACCACTACGCCACCAGGGTTTCTGATGAACTATATAGTGAGAGATAAAGCTGGAATCTACTACATGTTGTGGTAGAATCATGGAGGACTTTGAAAGTTACGTTAAAGAGTTTGGACATTATTTTATTTTACTTAGGGAGCCGTTGAAAGTTTATGTGAGCAGAGAAGAAATGCAGTCCGACCTGAACTATGGCATACATCGTTCTGATATTTTTCTCCCTTGTCTTTCATCCTTTTTTTTTTTTCCTGAAGAGATTCACTAATTAGGCATGAGGAAGACATACACATGTATTTTAGTTCCATGTGTGTCTCCCTAGTGATTAGTCCAGTGCTTGGTGGCCTGGATAACTGGAAAAGGAAACATTTCTAATGGTTCCGACAGGTAAGGGGTGTGTCATCTAAGTGGGAAAGATCTGAATTGCCTGTAAGATGTCAGATTCTGTCATCTCTTTGGCTTAATTACTAGTTTTGTTAGAAAAACTCTACATGTAAATAATTTCAAACTTACAGATAAGATGCAGAACTATAAATAATACAAAGAACACCTGTGTGCCCTTTCCTTAGGTCACCTCTTGTTGACGTTTTACCCCATTTGCTCATCATTGGTACTCTTTTCCTCACTCTCTCATTCTCATTTGTATGAGATTTTTTTTCTGAATTATTTAAGGGCAAGCTGCATACCCTTTATCTCTAAATACTTAGTATGTATTTCCTAAGAATAGGGAAATTTTCGTACATAATCATAGTACTATCGTCAGCTTCGGTAAATTTAACATTGATATGATAATTTGATCTACCATTTGTATTCCATTTTGAACATTGTTCTCTTAACTACACACGCTCCGCAGTCTGATGTGTCATAGCCCTTAGTAAATATTTGACTGCTTGTTAGCAGTATTTTTTCTAGCTTTATGCTCTTAATTTTGTAAACAGCTTTCTTACCAGAAATTCTGTGCTTAATTCTCCTAGGTGATCCGGGATGTGATAAATGTACACATGGAAGAACTCAGCAGTCAGTGGCAAGAAGAGCAGGAAAAAGCAGAGGATGGTGTTATAAAGTGTGTGCTTTTCTAATCTCTTACCTATAGTTATTTGTTTTGGCTTTTCTGAGACCGTTAATAACACATTATAATTCATCAAAATGCTTGTTTGTTGTAATTGCTCAGGATTACTATACAAGAGTTGTTTTATGACATTGCCTTTTGACAGTTTGGGGGGTGCAACCATATTAGTAAAATAGTTAATGAAATAATGAAGCATATAAGAGCCGTGTCACTTTGACTATCCTCTTATTATGCACATTTAATTAGACTGTATAACCAAAAGGTTGGCATTTCGAATCCACCAGCTGCTCCTTGGAAACCCTGTGGGGCAGTTCTATTCTGTCCTATGAGTCGGAATTGACTCGATGGCGATGGATTTGGTTTTTGTTATCATTCATATGGAGTCCCTGGGTGGCGCAAACGGTTAATATGCTCGGCTGCTAACAGAAAGGTCGGAGGTTTGAGTCCGCCCAAAGGCACCTCAGAAGAAAAGCCTGGCTATCTCCCTCTGAAAAAAATTAGTCATTGAAAACCATGTGGATCACAGTTCTACTCTGACACACATGGGGTCGCCATGAGTTGGAGTCTACTTGACAGCAACTGGCTTATCATTGGCACAGTATTGAATATTGAATTTTAGGCCCGTGTGTGCGTTCACGTGTGCATGCATACTGAAAACCAGCGGTTAAAACTGACTGACTAATGCTACTTTCTCTCGTTCAGGAAGGAAGAAAGGCGATCAGCTTCAGTAGATTCGTGGCAGTCTGGTGGAAGCTATTTGGATGCTGAATGCTCACGGCATAGAAGGGATCGGAGCAGGAGCCCACACAAACGAAAGAAAAGTAAAGATAAGGATAGAAACTTGGACTCAAGAAGAAGGAAAGAGAGGTGAGTCTAATACTGTGTCATCCGATGTTGGATTCTTAGGACAAATAGAACAGATCTTTTCTTTGTAGACCGTGTCAAGGAAATAGATTCTAAGAGTGAGTTAAGGTAAGAAGAGTAAATTGATGAAGATTCTTAACATTCCCCATATTTCAGGTGAAATAACTGTAGCTCTAATGACATGGTTCTCTGTATGTGTGTTTGATTTTAGTTTCACTTTTTTGAATCGCTTGTGTCCTGACTAGGATATAGGAGAGTCAGGTCTAGGTAGGGAGTTAATTATGTCAAAGGTGTTTGCCTAGATCCCTTTCTTTTCTTCCTTTCTTCTTCCCTGTCTCTTTCTCATTTTCTCTCTCTTGTTGGTTCCTCAGTTAAAAAGATGTACAGGGTCTGAGAGCAGATTCAAAGTTTAATATCATTCAGTTTTATCCTTGTTAATATCCCTGATAAAAAGTTTGATATCTGAAGAGATAAGAACTAATACTAAAATGATAAATTTTAGTCAGTTAAGGTCTGTTCTTAAATTTCCAGCTGCTTCCCGGACATAACTTCCTGCCTCTCAAATTCATCAGGCCTACAACTGGACTAATATCGTTTTCTCAGTCCATTGTTCTTTTCCCAGCATTCCTATCCTGATCAGTGGGTTGACTACCCATCTTGTCACCTAAGCTAGAAATCAAGGAGTTGTTTGAGATGCTCCTTTCTTGTTCCTTACCATCATGTCAGTTCCACCCTCATGTACCTCCTTTTTTCTGTCTCTGTTCTCTCCATCTGGAAAATGATCTTAGTTTTCGCAATTGCTCTGCCTGTCTCTCAGCTTGTCCCATATGAATCCATCCCCTACTCTGCTGCAGAGAGAATTTCACCTCTTAAAAACTCTTCAGTGGCAAAATTCAAATTCTTTAGAATAGTTCTTAAGACCCTCCAGGGCCAAGGATCCTGCCTACCTAGACTTTTTTTTTTTTTTTTCAACTGTTACCCTGGAAAATTCATAACTTATATCCTAGATAGCCTAAATTACTTATGGTTCCTCATCCACACTGTGCCACACCTGTGCTTTTCCAGAGGTAGTGTTCTCTTGCCTAATTTTTTTTTTTTTTTAACATACCATTTGGTAAACTCCTGTTCATCTTTCTTGGAAACCCTGGTGGTGTAGTGGTTAAGTGCAACGGCTGCTAACCAAAAGGTTGGCAGTGTGAGTCCACCAGGCGCTCCTTGGAAACTCTATGGGGCAGTTCTACTCTGTCTTGTAGGGTCGCTTTGAGTCGGAATTGACTTGACAGCAACGGGTATTCATCCCTCTAAGACCCAGCTGAGTCATTTCTGTGAAGGCTTTTTTTCTCACTTATTGTGGCAGAATTGATTACATTTTCCATTTTATCACCCCCTTACCTGGTACATACTTGTTCTTATACTTAATAGTTACAGTTCTCACCACCTGACTGTGAGCAGCATCCATGTCTTATTTAGTTTTATATGCACAGTGCTTGTCAAATAATTGGCCCTGAAAGGATACTGTGTCTCTCCCAGAGCCACTGATGGTCAGAAATGATAAGGCTTATTTTTTATTGGTTTGGGAGTTTTGCTTGTCTTCTTGTCATTCAGTTTATAGGTTTAAAGCTTTGTGATCCTTCTCCTCTTCAAGTGGAGTATTTCTTTTTGATTCATATAATGATACTTTATGATGATTACACACAATCTGATTCTCTATCAAGGATTGGGCACTTTCGCTTCTTTCAAGTTTGTTAGTGCTTCTTCCACTTAAGTAGTTTTTCGACGTCTCTAATCAATCCCTAGGAATCCCTGGGTAGTACAAACAGTTTTTTGCTAACCGAAAGGTTGGGGGTTTGAGTCCACCCAGAGGGGCATCTCAGAAGAAAGGCCTGGTGATCTACTTCTGAAAAATCAGCCGTTGAAACCCTATGGAGCACAGTTCTACTGTGACACACGTGGGGTCACTACCAGTCAGAGTCGACTCAGTAGCAACTAGTTTTGGTAAGCAGTCACTATTGGCTTAAATACATGGAAGCCCTCAAAATCTAAACATGAAATAATTTTTCTTTAGAGGGTATAAACTAGATATTAGAAGGAAGTGTACTTCTCAATAGGGGAAGGCTAATCTTTGATATCCATCCCAAGGTGGAGTGAATTTTAGGGAGTTGAGATAGGAGCCAGGATAAGGCATTAAGTTTTTGAATTCCTTCTGTGATTTCAGTATTCTATTTGAAATTAAATCCCTGGTTATCAGTCATATATACCTATATTCCAAGTTAATTTTAACGCAGAACTCCAAAGCACAATTGAAAAAAAAATTTTTCGTTTATCCCTATTTCTGTTTTGTCCCTTAATTTTAATAATTCATTTACTCTTAAAAAAAAAAAAAATCACTGTTCATGGGTGGGAGGAAGGGGACTGGGGGACTCACAGCCTAGGGGGCACTGAGTGTAGGTCACGGGATAATTTGGAAACAGTGGTAATGGTTGAACCACGTGATCAACATAATTAACATCTCTCAGCTGTACAGGCGAAGGATGTTGAAAAGGCAAGTGATTTGTTACATGTCTTTAGCACAATATAAAAAAAAAAATCTGTTCAGTTTTAATTGTTCAATTCTAAATGTGTGTTTTAACTTGTTCTGGTTTATATCTCATGGAACTATGTTGCTGTTGAATTATTTTAAGGTTCTGATATTAAAATACCCATGGTTATAATAGTGTTTTTTTTTTAATCCCTTTTATTTCAGGGATGGAGAAAGACATCGTAGCCATAAAAGAAGAAAGCAAAAAATATAAAAAAATGATGTATTTGTGCATGTATTAATTATGCTTATGCCATGGTATTTTATGCTGAAATTTTAACTGGAATTGCTTTGAGTGGATCTGTTTGGTGTTCAGATCATTATCTCTAAATAAACACTTAGCCTCAAACCATGAGTACACTATTCCTACAGCTTTGTTTTCCTTATTTTAATAGATGATTTGTTTCCTGTTACTGATTGTTTCATTCTTCTTGGTAATTTATGCATGGTAAGATTTCTTTTAGAATAACACATGAGTAACATTCTTATTGTAGACATTAAACCTCACAGATGAGGTTATGGCACCCTGGGAGCACCATCTGTAATCCATAGGCCCACCCCCATGGCTACTGCCATTTAGCACAATACTAGTGTATTATAGTAGGGAAAAACAACCTAAAAATCTACCAGAAGGGGAATGGTCTGGCTGAATAAACTGTGGCATAGTCGTGGGATAGATTACTATATTGGAATTAAAAGAAATAAGCTAGATCTCTATTAACATGGAGGAGCCCTGGTGGGCAGTGGTTAAGTGCTTGACCGCTAACCAAAAAGTTGACAGTTTGAACCCACCAGCTGCTCTGTGGGAGAAAGATGTGGCAGTCTGCTTCCATAAAGATCACAGCCTTGAAAACCCTATGGGGCAGTTCTGCTCTGCCCTGTAGGATTGCTATGAGTTGGAATCAACTCGATGGCAACAGGTTTGGTTTTGGGTTTATATTAACATGGACAGATCTCAGAAATGGAAAATTCCAAGGTGCAGAAAGATACATATAATTTATATCCGTGTAAAAAATATTAGTATACATTTTTTGTGATTATATACATACGTAAATGTATCTTAAAGGTGTAGAAGAGTGCATACAGAAGTCATAACAGTGGTTATTTGGGGGATAGAATTTAGATAGGAAAGATTAGGGGAGGAGACTAGGATTGAGGTGATTGATGGTCAGCGAGAACTCTAGCTTTATCCATAATACATTAATTTTTTTTAAATAAGAAGGTGTCCGTGTTTCATTTGTTAATTAAAAATATACTGTCTTCTGTTTTTAAAAAATCAACTTTGCTGGGTATTATTTAGATGCAATAAAATGCACCCATTTTAAGAGTACGTTTCAGTGAGTTTTGACAAATTTATGCTCCCATGTAGCCTTCACCACAATCAAGATAATGTTTTCATCACCCCGAAACATTCTCTAGATCCCTTTCTGCAGTCAGCCCCTCTACCCCCAACCCCAGATCTGCCTTTTTTTTTTTTTTTTAGTATTTATTTTTCGTGGTGATACATATGTCTGTAGATCTGCTTTTTGTCACTGTTGATTAGATTTATCTTTTCTAGAATTCATGTAAATGGAGTAATGCAGTATGTGCTCTGCCTTCTTCCACTCAGAGTACTTTTCAGACTTGTCCATGTTGTATGTGTTACGAGTCGTATATTCTGTTGTATAATAGATCATTCAGGTGAAACTCTGGTGTTAAATATTAAGCACCTCATGTCCAAATGGCAATATCATGGTCTTGAATCTTGGAAACTCAGGCTAAAGATTCCATTGTGGGTTCCAAATAAAAATGAAACCTGAATTATTTGGGGCAGAGAGGTTGATTGGATTTGGATTACATTGAGTAAGTGTTAGGGTTCAGGTGTGGGAAGCAGCTCTGAGATTTATAAGTTGGAAATCAGCAGGTCACCTGCTAAGATGTAGTCCTGCTGGTGCCATAAAACATAAAATCATAAAAGAAAGGACTTTGGAATTACTATAATGTTGAGGTTAAGAGCTCAGATGCTAATCAAAAGGTTAGCAGTTCGAATCCACCAGCCGCTCCTTGGAAACCCTATGGGGCAGTTCTACTCTGTTCTATAGGCTCAGTCGGAGTTGACTTCAATGGCAACAGGTTAACGGGTTTATAATGTTGAACTATGTGAAATTGCTGGTTTTATAGGTCAAAACCACTTGAATTATTGGTGGTTTCATATCATAGCTTAATTTATAATTTTGTTTTTAATTATGATTTCACTAACTGGAAGAAAAACTAAAGAGCAAAATTAAATGGAATACTTGGGTTTTTAGTAGAAGAGAAAAACAAGTGGAAAGGAAATTATCTAAAATGCAGCCAGGATTCTTTAAAGTCCAGATTTTAAGTGTGGCATCAACTACTACTGTAAACTAATAAAATGTAAAATCAGATGTGAAGAGTCATTTGTCTGATTCTTGGAAGTATTAATCTTCTGTGCTTAGCTGTGTTTCAAACTCCTTCACAGGATTACAAGCTACTTGAAAACAGAGTTTATATCTTCTTCAGTGTAACATCCAGTGCCGTCGAGTCAATTCCGACTCATAGCGACCCTATAGGACAAAATAGAACTGCCCCATAGAGTTGCCAAAGAGCACCTGGCAGATTCGAACTGCTGACCCTTTGGTTAGCAGCCATAGCACTTAACCACTATGCCACCAGGGTTTCCTCAGTGTAACATAAAAAAAAATCATAATAGTTATTAATTTGTAATTTTAAATTTTGACAAAAGAATTTGCAAACCCCAGTCTCTAAGATCTAATTTTGATTTATAAAGTGCCACTAGCAATTACTATTACTACTATTTGTCCTACCCATCCGTTGAGGCCTAGCTCACACGATGACTCCTCACCAACGTTTCTGATCTGTTATTTGCTGTTGAGTTGATTCCAACTGTTAGAGGGTAGAACTGCTCCATAGAGTTTTCTTGGCTGTAATCTATTGGCTGTAAATAATCTTCTCTCCTGAACTAACAATACTAATAATGGTTAAGATTTATTGAGCACTTTTTTTTTTTTTGTCTCAGACTCTGTTTGAAGCTCTTTATATTAAACTTCTCTCATGACCCTCAGAGGTATAAACGTTACTATCCCTATTTTAGAGATGAAGAAACTGAGGCTCCAAGAGTTAAATAACTTCCCCAAGATCTTGAAGACAGTGGTGGTGCTAGACTTCAAACCCAGGCCACTCTGTTCCAGAGCCCACACACACACTTTTTTTTTTAACCTTGTATTTCAGTTACGTACTACTTTTATCACTAACTAGGTTTTAAGATTTCTGTAAGATATATGATTATCTTTGAATCCCCAAGGTGCTTAGCATAATTCCTTGAGTGGTGCAGGTGATAAGTGTTTATGGATAGGAAGTATAGGCATGGAAAAGCTGTTAGCTCCCCAGCATACACAGAATTCAACCAGAATTGGAACTGGAATCCCTGCTCTTAACCACTGTGTAGATGTTTACTATCTGCGGACCCTGTTCAATGGATTCACATCATGAGATCTCTGCCATTTCTTGGCGGTCTCTTCATATACACCAGAGTTCCCCGAACTCCAGAGAATTTGAGCATTTTACCACCCGCCACTTGTTAAAATAGATCAAACTGCCCCACAGATGAACTCGCATTGTATCTTGATACCATTTAGTCATAAACCAAAGTTGACTGCATTGGTCGACTTTCCATTCCAAGATTTCACATGAAGATGCAAAAGCCTAGATCTCACAACACCTTTTAAGTTTAAGACTACTTAACAATTAGATGCCAGAGTCCTGGAGGATTCTCAGCCAATGTAAGGAAGTGGGAATCAGACTGAGAAAAGCTAGAACCTGCTTTGTCGTCCACGTTTTATTCTTCCCCATCCCATCTCTCTTCCTTTTCATCTTCAGGAGGAAGAAGAAGTAAGTGTGACACCCCAGTCTGCCCTAGGAAAATGAGGCTTCAGTAGGGGAGGCATTCGTGAGCAGAAAAATTAAGGTAGTGTCTCAAATATTTCGACTGAGGTTGGTGACTTTAACTTAGATATTGACACTGTTTTCAGTAATTATCTGAACTCTGCCCTGACAGTCTTTAAACCTTAAACCACAAATATCCGCTGAAGTCTTCCTAAAACCAAACCATAGTTGAGCTTAACTAGTAAAAAATGCCTGCCTTGAGGAGTATGCTCTTGTAAGAACTATCAATAAGGGATCAAATTGACAAAAGTAACTCGAGAGATTAGATAGGAACCTTAGGGGACAATGAGTTTTTGTTAATAAGGGAGGAGCAACTCAGAAGAAGGGTGAGATGGTTGCACAGCTAGAAGAATGTCATCAGAGTCACTGAATTGTACATGTAGAAACTGTTGAATTGATGTATGTTTTGCTGTATTCTCAACAACAACAAAATAAGAAAAAGTAATTATCTGAACTCATCACTCAGAATTTTAAATTAGATTAATAATCTCAAAGTACAGTGCAACCTGTGAGAGCTGGAACTTGATGGGACTGCCTTGTTTTTCCAAATCTCCCAAGTTTTCCCCCTTTGGCCAGGTGCAGTCTTACTGCTTTTCTGTTGCTCGTTTTAGTGGAAAACATTTTGAGTTTTCCTTCTCTGGCAGGTGTCCACCTTATACAGGCTCTGGCTGTCACAGGTTTTACTCTACCTGCCACTTTGTTTAGTATGGTTGATTGGATAATCTCAAACTCTTTTGGTGAAAATTGGTTGTCAAGGGGTAAAGTTTAGCCGAAACGTTCTAAATTGGCAAGGACATTTTTCTAATCTTTTCTAATCAATATATTCTGTAGTGCAGAAATATTAACACTATAAAAACCGTGTGTACGGTATTTCCCTCTGTCTTCTGAGGACTCTGTATGTTCAGTGAGTTCATGAAGAAAGTCCAAGAGTTTTTGTGTAAAGCTTTGTTGCAGTCTGCGTGGGTAAGGTTAAAACCCATTTTATATTTGCTCGACTATGTTTATAAGGTCAATTTTTTCATGTAGCTTGCTTGTGCAGTTGCCATAAACCAGCAGGTGCGTTAGTTGTTAAAGCTCTTCTAAACCACACTTGTTCTATCACGTTAGTGATTTTACTTCCTGCTCTGGATTTGAGTTTGAGAGTTTTGGATATATATAAAAGGGCCTCACAGCTTTTGGCTATCTGGATTGGGACCAGTAATTTCTAGTGCTCCCTTTCGTAGAGAACAGGATTTGCCAGCCTCGAGGGGCTATATGCTGGATTCATCTTTATTGCACAAGCTGTCACTTTCCACTTCAAAACAAATAAAGCCATGTAAGAAAAGGGGTGCTGCCTTAGGACAGAATATATATTCCTATGCTTAATTTGGTTAAGTAATACAAGGCAGGGGGTGCTCCCAATTTAAAGAGTTGCTACACATACCATCTGGACAATGTGAAAATAAGAAAGGCTGCTGGCTCCAGGGAGTTGGTGACACCAATTGAGGAATCTGGGTGCTTGAGTGTGGCGTTATGAGGCTAATTTCCCTGAATCCCAGAACTTTGGTAGCCTGTTTGTCCCTCCAGCTCAATGCTATTCTGGGATGAGAAGGTAATTAAAGGGATACAGAGAGAAGAAGTTTGAGCCCGGGCTTTAATTGCTGACACTATTTAGTACAAATGAAACACTTTTAAGTAATAAATTCATCACAGAGTGGAAGGAATAATCTTGATCAAAAGGAACAGAAGGATGAGTCAGATACAATGCAGGTCCTGCCTCTTAGCTGTGTGACCTGGGAAAATTTTTTTTTCTCTCTTTTTTTTTTTAGTTGAACTTTAGATGAAGGTTTATAGAACAAACTAGTTCATCAAACAGTTGATACACACATTGTTGTATGACATTGGTTAACAACCCCACAGCATGTCAACATTCTTGCCTTCTCAACCCTGGGTTCCCTATTACCAGCTTTCCTGTTCCCTCCTGCCTTCCAGCCCCCACCCCAGAGCTCGTGCACCCCTTTAGTCTTGTTTTGTTCCATGGGCCTGTTCAGTCTTTGGCTGAAGGGTGAACCTCAGGAGTGGCCTCATTACTGAGCTGAAATGGTGTCCGGGTTCCGTACTATCAGGGTTTCTCCAGTCTCTGTCAGGCCAGAAAGTCTGGTCTTTCTTTTTGAGTTAGAATGTGACCTGGGGAAATTCTTAATTTCTTGTTGCTTCCTCTCCCTCACCTGTAGATTGAGGCTATACTCCCTCAAAGCGTTGCGGTGAGGCTTAGAGATAAGGAGTGGGATTTCCCTTAAGCATAGTGTCTGAAATATGGCAAGTATTGAATACCTGCCATTGTTATGGTTTGTAACATGCATGGAGCTGCTTCTTTCTCCCCTGGCTCCTATGCCTGATTTTGCTTATGGGTCAACCTGGATACCTCTTCCTGTGTCCTCAGAGAGTTCTCACACTATTGTATTAGCAAACACACCTTATGTCATTGAAGATTTTATAAAGAAATGTGTCTGTGCTTACAGTACCTACCTCTAGCACATAAGTAACTGGCCCCCGGGGTGGTGCAGTTAAGCCCTGGTTAAGTACAGGACTATTGGCTGAAAGGTTGGCGATTTAAGTCATCCCAAGGCATGTCAGAAGACAGTTGCCATGAGTCAGAATTCAATTCAATGTATAACTAACATGGTAATTCTATGTTTAACCAAATTGTTTTCCACAGAGGCTGCATTGTTTCATATTCCTACCAGCAATTGCCAGCGCTTGTTAGTTTCTGTTTTTCTAATAATAGCCATCTCATTGGGTGTGAAGTGGTACCTCATTGTGGCTTTGGTGCGCATTTCCCCAATGACTAATCTTTAGGTTCCATCCCGCTGTGCATGGGGTCACCATGAGTAGGGGCCAACTTGAAGGCAGCTAACAATAATAACAACAATGATTAGTAATGTTGAGCATCTTTTCATGTGCTTATTGGCCATTTGTATATCTTCTTTGGAGCAACATCTATGCCAAGTTCTTTGCCCATTTTTTGGATTGGGCTGTCTTGTTGAGTTGTAGGAGTTCTTTACATATTCGGGATATTAAATCCTTATCAGATAGGATCCCCAGATATTTTCTTCCAATTTGTAGGTTCTCTTTCCATTATGTTGATATAGTCCCGAGGCACAAAAGGTTTTAATTTTGATGAAGTCCCATTTATCTGTCTTTTATTGCTCATGTTTTTGATATCATCTAAGAATCCATTGTCAAAGGCATGGTGTATTTTTATGTAACTCCTCAGAGTACTTGTTCATGCAATATAGTACTTGAGCAGGCATGACAGCTATTTTTTTCCCGTCATTGATGAGAAGATGTGAGAAAAATGAGTCTCAGAAGTGCTGATAGCTAATTAGGAGTAGGAGGAGACTGGAGACCTGTTCTCCCAATTTCTGCCCTGAGGGCTTCCCTACCCTTAGCGGTCTGATTGGAACATGATATTTCTGGCTGTAGTGAGTGGGCTGTGCTTTTTCTCAGTAATTTCTACTTTGGATTTGCAAGCTTCAGGGTTCACAGGAGATCTGGTCATTTGCCCTGGCCAGCTTTGATTGTGGTGAGCCACACAGGTGATGATTGGAATTGCCGCCACTGCAGAGTGACACCTGGAGGTGGGCATGTCTTTGCTAAACATGATATTACCATGCTTCATTGATTCTCACATCTCACATTTAACATGTCTGAAACTTGGTTGAGTTTTACGATCACTGTTGCCAAGAATTGAAGTGGAGTTTTCCAGAGAAAATTTATACTTGCTTTATCCTGGGGATGCTGCCAGGCATTTGAAGAGAGCTCAATGCAGATTATCAGGGCAGTTCCCCTTTCATCACCCAGCGCCAGGCTTGAGCCCTGCACGTTTCTGGCCATTCTGTTCTGTGGGGAAGAACCCTTTGGTTGGCGTCCCGGCTCTATTTGGAGGGTATTTTTTCTTTCCTAGTGGTACATAGCATAATGTGCATTTTAGGATTGCTGCCTCTCAGATTTGATGGAACTCTGGTAATTCCCTTTATTGAGTGTGTTCTATGAATGAGCTGCTTTGCATCAATGTCCTAGGTCAGGTTCCCTGGGAACAGTCTCTGAGTCCCAGATTTGATGCAGGATCTTTATTGGAGGGTGCTTCCAGGATTGCACTAGTCAGGGAGTGACATCAGCAGGATGGGCAGAGGGAGAAATTTAGCTACAATGCAGTCAGCTACAATGCAGTCACTGCGGAGGGAGAGAAATTTAGCTACAATGCAGTCACTGCGGAGGGGGAGAAATTTAGCTACAATGCAGTCACGGCGAAAGCATTAGCCGGTCCTGTAGGAACATGTTATTCCGTGTTAGGAGTTCTGGGCTGGGATGGCCCTTCAGCGTTGTCCTCCACGTCAACAATTCATTGGATGCAAGCTCTGACTCTTCTCCCAAGGCTCCCCAGGTCATGTAACCCTGGGTGAGGTTTCCCTTTGATGAAGGGCAGTTGGGGGGTGGGGGGATGGTTCTCAGATGTCAGCTGTCCTTAGCGGTGCTCCTGGCAGCTAGTGATAGAGTACTTCCATTCCGGACGGGGAGATCTGGGTTGTGCACCAAGCATCCACTACAATGAGTTATCTCATGTACTCTTCACTCTATGTGTAGATGCTGTTATTATCAGTCTCCATTTAAGATGAGAAACTGAGGCTTAGAGAGACTGAGTAGCTTCTACAAAATCCCACAGTTGGTTGCAGAGAATTAAAATTCATTCCTGACACCAAGACCTAGCTCTTAACCATGGTGCCTCACTGCCAGTGCACCCCTCCGCCCCGGGAGCCTCACTGCTAGTGCACTGCCCCATGGGCGCCTCACTGCCAGTGCATCCCCCATTGGAGCCTCACTGCTAAGGCACCCCCATGGGGAGTGGATGCTGTGCTCCTAGCATCTGGTATTATTTTCTTTCTTAGGCAAGGAGGAGGGCAGTGTGTGGTTTTCCAAAGTAGCCACGGTAAGAATTTCTCTGGGACAACAAGGAAAGCAGCAAGAATAGGTTCCATAGAACGATGCTGAGGGGATAGCAAGGACTTAGACTACCCTGGGGTAGGGCAGGGCAAGTTAGCTGCTTCTTTAGATGTGAAGATTCGTATGCAGTCTGTACCTGTGTTTTGTGATTTGCCCTAATGTCCAAGGGAGGGTGGCAGGTAGAGAGAATAATATTCATCCCCATTTTCAAGGTGAGAAGATTGAGGCATGGAAAGATAATAGCTTGCTTGAGATCATGCAGAGAAGGGTAAATCTAGGCCCAGAGCGCGGGCATGCCGCCACTTTGGCGCTCTCCACACGTAGGTCAGAGGACGCTTTGGAACAGAAGCCCAGGCTCCTGCACCCTTCTCCTTAATCTGGAGTAGAGCAGGGCAGATGCTGATTAGATGAATCCCTTCAGTCTCTTCATCCTCTCGAAGAAACGAATGTTAGGAGTCATGGGAAGCAAGAAGTAAACCAATTCAGAAAACTTCTGAAATTCCTAGAGCTTTTTAGTAACTTAATTTATCTTTAAGGAAGAGTACTATATTTGCAGGAAAAAAAAAGTTCTGCTATGGATCTGCTATGAAAGCCATAAAAGGTGGCTGAATTAGTTGAAGAGAGCATTCTTTTGCTTGCTTTATCTAAGAATTTCACTTGCTCAGTGACTTTGCAAGCCATCTGCTTCACGTGACCATCTGGATTACCGCTGGTAAAATCAACAGTGGAAGACATTCCTGTTTGGGGATGAAAGCCTCCCAGGGGGAAAAAAACCAGGTTAGTTTCCCCCTTTTATTTGATTCTTTCCTCAGCGAAGAAAGAAAATGTGTACCATTTTCATGTAGTTTGTTCCAGCTGTAAATTTACTGAGCACTTACTAGGGGCCAGGCTCAGTGCTGGGTTCTTTACGTAAACAACTTGGCGTGGTGTCCTGGGACTCATTCTACCTTCCTAGTTTGCTTGGGGTCACTGGGTGATACAGTTAACAGGCTTGGCTGCTAACAGAAAGGTTGAGGTTTTGAGTCCACCCAGAAGAAAGGCCTGGTGATTTACTTCTAAAAAATCAGCCATTGAAAACTCTACGGGGCACATTTCTACTCTGACACACATGGGGTCGCCATGAGTCAGAACTGGTACTGGGTGCTGGGTTTAGTTCGCCCTCCTCAGCTGTAGGGATCAGAGGCTAAAAACCACAGTTCTGGGTTCCATTGCAGCCAGGGGTACAACGTGATGCTGGCTCAACCAATCAGATGACCTCGTGGAGATTTGGTGGGCAGAAGCCAACTGGGGGCTTTGCTTCTGCTGCCTCTGCTGCTGTTGGCAAGTGGGCTGGAGGAGCTGTTCCCACATTAGCAGATGGCTCAGGTAGGGGTGGGGCATGTGAGGTTCTGTAAGGTCAGGGTGGCTCTGGGACCACCAGCTCTTGGGGAACTTTTCTGGTGCTCTTTAAGCCCAGGGTATTTGCTCCTGGAGCCACAGTGGCAGAGTTTTCTCATCCCTGGGCCTCTGGTAAGGTATCAGATCCTTACCTGGTCCCTGATTATACGATGGAGGTAGCACTTCAGGAGTGTCCTTCTGGAGTTATTTCTGAAAGCCCTGCCGTGAGCCCACTCCTCCAGCCCTTTACATGATTTCATAAGCACCTAGTTGAGTATGCTGTGGACTGCCAGAAGAATGAACAAATCAATCTTAGAAGAAATTCAACCAGACGCTTCTTAGAAGTAAGGATGGCAAGACTTCGGCTTGCTTACTTTGAACATGTCATCAGGAAAGACCAGTCGCTAGAAGGGGACATCACGGTTGGCAAAGTAGAGGGTCAGCGAAAATGAGGGAAACCCTCAGTGAGACGGATTGACACAACAGACACAACACCGGACTCGAGCACAGCAATGATCATGAAGATCATGTAGGACCAGGCCACGTTTCATTCGGTTACACATGAAGACACCGTAAGTCAGAGCTGACTCAATGGCAACTAATACCAACAATCCCTCAGTTGAAATGTGTGTTTATGACTGATGTCTCTCGGATTTCGTGAACTAGGGCAGCTTCCCTTTCTTGAGTGCTTCCTGTGAATGAGGCACTTTGCATACATGTCATTGGTCAAGTTCCCTGAGAGACTGTCCACCTACCCACAAGAGCTCCAGCAGTTTTTTTCTGCAGCAGCTGCATGGTGCCTGATGCAATTGATCTTCACTACCACCCTGAGAGGCGGGCATTCCTAGTCTCAGTTTTACAGCTGAAAAATCTGAACTCAGAGGACTCAAGTAAGTTGGCCTGTTCCCTTCCCACTCTGTCATCCTACCTGAACAACTTTGCACAGGCTACACTGGTCAGCTGGGTGTTTGCGCATCCTGTGTGTTTCCTCATACGGCGTACCTGTGAGGGAAAAATACGTATGGTAAATCCATCTTCAAAATTACTTTGCTTTATGGAGTTGTTGTGTGGTGCAAACAGTTAACATGCTCAGCTGCTAACCAAAAGGTAGGAGGTTTGGGTCCCCCCAGAGCACCTTCGAAGAAAGGCCTGGTGATCTACTTCTGAAATATCAGTCATTGAAAACCGTATAGAGCACAGTTCTACTCTGACACGCATGGGGTCCTCATGAGTTGGTAGCGACTAGACGGCAACTGGGCTGGTGATCAGGCATAACGGTCTTTTGCTTTCTTACTGTGAGAACCATCCTAAGACCGGCTGTGCTGTGCTGTCAGCAGGTGTGCGTTGTGGAGTTCCTTCATCATAACACTGTTACTCCTGTGGTCGTGTAAATTCATGCGTGCTCTTGCTGTGCTCACTTGGTTGGTGTTACGGATTGAACTGTGTCCTCCCAAAAGATAGGCTAAAGCCCTAACCCACGGTACCTGTGAATGTGATCTGATTTGGAAATAGGGTCTTTGAGGGTGTTATCAGTTCACATGAGGTCACAGTGAAGTAGGGTGAGCCCTTATCCAGTATGAGCAATGTCCTTATAAAAGAGGAGAAGAGGCAGAGGAAGGATGCCATGTGAAAACAGGCAGAATTCAAGTGATCTACGAGTCAAGGAGCACCAAAGACATTAGGAGCCGCCAGAAGCCAGGAGAGAGACATAGGACAAAAATTCCCTGAGAACGAGCACCCTGAATTCAGAAGGGATAAACACAGCCAGCATCCTGATTTCAGACTCCCAGCCTTTAACACTGTGAGGCAATAAATTTCTGCTCTTATAAGGCACACAGTTGTTGGCACTTTGTTAAGGCAGCCCTACAAAACAAATGCAGTGGAAGAGAAAGTGGAAGGCAAAAAGAAGGAACACATAAGAGTGCATTTATTATTTATCTAGCTCCGAGGATATCATTTTTAATAACAACCACTATCACCACCACAGCCTGGCTCTCATGGAAGAGATCTGAGGAGACTGCCATCTCCTCCCTTATGTTGTGTTTCTCTTTTGCTGTGGAGTCTTGCACACATGTGCAGGGTGAATGTTTTCAGTCCTCTTGGAACATTGGGATGCTTGAGGTCATTGAATGGTTAAGTAGTAATGGAAACTGACAGTAACAGGAAAACTTGCTTTCTTTGAAATGGAAAAATATCACGATTTGAAAACAGCAAAGTAATTGACCAGTTTAGTTCTGCCTGGTGAATTGCTCTAGAAATGAACAACTCAGGGGACCCACGTCAGACTGTGCTTATGTTAAAATGAGAATGGGGCCCCCTACAGGCAGAGTGAGACCCTTCAGATTCAGGATTGGAATTTGAGATTGCTATTCAGAAACTGGAAACCCTGGTGGCATAGTGGTTAAGTGCTACAGCTGCTAACCAAAAGGTCAGCAGTTCGGATCCACAGGGCTCTCCTTGGAAACTCTATGGGCAGTTCTACCCTGTCCTACAGGGTCGCTATGAGTTGCAATTGACTTGATGACAGCGGGTTTGGTTTTGGTTTTGGTATTCAGAAGCTGGAAACCCTGGTGGTGTAGTGGTTAAGAGCTACGGCTGCTAGCCAGAAAGTCAGCAGTTTGAATCCACTGGGTGCTCCTTGGGAACTCTAAGGGGCAGTTCTGCTTTGTCTTGTAGGGTCACTATGAGTCACCTCATTGACAATAGGTTGTTTCGGTTTTTTATTCAGGAACTGTTGCTCTGTGCCTCCTCAGGATGACCTTGGCACAGGAAAAACACTTGGTGAAGTGACATTTCCTGCTGTCAGTCTTTCACTAAATTACTGAAACACGCTGTCCAGTAAAGAATTATTTTACCTCACCTCATTTGGCCTTTGTCTTTGGCTCCTGAGAGAGAACTCTAACCCCTTGGAATTTCCTGAGTAATTGAGATGCCTTTGTTATCTTCTAGACCACACCTGGGGGGTTGCGCTAATGGTGGGGGGCTGGCCTGACCAGGAAGACCACTGTGGTGGCCTGATACCAGCTGACCTTGGGACTACATGATACTGCCAGTAAAGACTCTGGATGTGGAGGCTCCCTGGTTGGTAAAAGACAGGAGGCACATGGGAGGGTAGCCTATCCCTTGGGACCAGGACGTTCGGCACTGGGAACCCTCCTGGACCTCTCCCTACGTGCCTCTTTGTTGGTATTCTTTCTTGCTATAATAAGGCTGTAATTTCCTTGAGTTCTGTGAGTCATTCCAGTGAATTGTGGAACCCAAAGAGTAGTGGGAGCCAGGAAGTCAGAAATGAGGAAGCCCAGAGGGGACTCCGGAGCTTGCAGCTGGCACCCTGAAAGCCCGAATTTGTAGCCAGCGAGTCAGAAGTGAGGGTGTCCTGTGGACTCCCAAACTTGAGGCTGGCCATCTGCCCATTTGGCAGTCTGAAGGACAGTCTCCTTTTAACTTGTGAGATCTGACCTAAGGGTCAGAGAAAGATGTGGTACATGGGTGGCTGGTGTCAGAACTGAACTGAGAAGGAAAGAGTGCATATTATATTTAATTTGAGATTTATTCAACACATATTCCCTCATGATCTCATTTAATACCTGTGGGTTGACCCTAGTTAGACTCTGAGATCTTTTCATCTCTCTGGAGACAGGGCGAGATCCCGAAGAATGACTGAAGTTGAATTTCCCTCCAGCCCAGAGAATGTGGGCTTTGAATCAAAATGAGTTTGATCTAAAGGAAATGAAGAAATGTACTTTTTCTGGCGTATTTAAATTTGATGTCTAAGGACAGTCATACCTGTCCCTCATGTTAATCTGAAGGAGTCAGAGTAGAATCAACTTAAAAAAAAATTTTTTTATTGTGCTCTAAGTGAAAGTTTACAAATCAAGTCAGTCTCTCATACAAAACTTTATATACACCTTGCTGTATACTCCTAGTTGATCTCCCCTTAATGAGACAGCACATTCCATCTCTCTACCCTGTGTTTCCGTGTCCATTCAGCCAGCTTCTGTCCCCCTCAGCCTTCACATCTCCCCTCCAGACAGGAGCTGCCCAGATAGTCTCGTGTGTCTACTTGACCCAAGAAGCCCACTCGTTACCAGTTCATTTTCTGTATTGTAGTCCAGTCCAATCCCTGTCTGAAGAGTTGGCTTTGAGACTGGTTCCTGGCTTGGGCTAACAGAAGGTCTGGGGACCATGACCTGCGTCCTTCTATTCTCAGTCTGACCATGAAGTCCGGCCTTTTTACTAGAATTTTGGGTCTGCATCCCACTGCTCTCCTGCTCCTTCAGGGATTTCTCTGTTGTGTTGCCTGTCAGGACAGTCATCGGTTGTAGCCGGGCACCATCTAGCTCTTCTGGTCTCAGGCTGATGTAGTCTTTGACTTATGTGACCCATTCTGACTCTTAGCCTCATACTTACCTTGTGTCTTTGGTGTTCTTCATTCTCCTTTGCTCCAGGTGGGTTGAAACCAATTGTTGCATCTTAGATGGCTGCTTGCTAGTATTTCAGACCCCAGATGCCACTCTCCAAAATGGGATGCAGAATGTTTTCTTAATAGTTTTTATTGTGCCAGTTGACCTAGATATCCCTTGAAACCGTGGTCCTGAAACCCCTGCCCCTGCTACTCTGGCCTTCAAAGCATTCGGTTTATTCACAGAATCAACTTTTGATCTTGTGGCCAAAGGAAAAGAATGGCACATAGAAATGGAGCCTACCATTAATCTCATACTTCTTTTCCTCCTTTATGCCTTTTCTTTGTTGTGTTAATGTACATATCAATTTATTTCTTTAATTTGCTAAGTAGTGTTCCATTGTATGGGTATACCAAATTTAGTTTCCATTTACCAGCTGGACATCTGGGTTGTTTCCAGTTTCTGTCTCTTATGAATAAAGTTGTTGTGACTATTCCACTATAAGCCTTTGGGTGGACATGTATTTTAATTTCTTTTTGGGGAAATATCAGGTGGTTTGCTGGGTCAAGTGTTAAGTGTATATTTAGCCTTATAAGAAATTGCCAAACTGTTTTCCGGAGTGGTTGTATTTCATTTTTCACTTGCAACAAGAGGGACGGAGAACAGGAGAAAATAATAGCTTGCTGTAGCTTAGTAAAAATAAAAAAGAAAAGGCATAAAGGAGGAAAAGAAGTGTGAGATTAATGGTAGGCTCCATTTCTACATATCAGGACCCACCCTACTCCAGTATGACCTCATGTTAGCTGATAACATCTTCAAAGACCCTATTCCCAAACAAGGTCACATTCACAGGTACAGGGGTTAGGATTTTAGCCTCTTTTGGAGAGACACAACTCAGTCCATAACAAGTGCCATGTTAAAAATACAGACCAAGTGCAGTGGGAGCTGAGAGGAAACCCCTCTACACCTTCCCTGTGAGAGGATGCTGATGCCAGCTGCTAACATATGTCTTTTTTCAGCCCATGAGCTCAGCATCATTCAGACATTTCTGCCAATCTTGGAGGAGTTAGGACAGCAGGTCCCTGTTGGTCTAAGTAGTTCCACATGTCAAGCACTCTTGATACTTTCATGAGAGTCTTGGGGCAAGGAATGTTTGGCAAGGCTGAGGATCCCTCATTCTGCCCATTCTGCCCCTATTCCTCCCTGGGGTTTTACCATCTCTGGGAACTAGAACTCAGTTCTCAAAGAGGTTTGTAAACCAAAACTGAGGAATAAAATCTTTTGGAGACAGATAATTTCTACTTTCCACCCAAAAACCTGTTAGCTACTTGAATTGGAGAAGACAAGGGAAACCTACAAGGAAGGAAAATGTAAATTAATACTGTAAAAGTTATCCTGCCAATAAAGAGTAATATTTGTAACATGGTTAATAATAACTTTTTTTTTGTTAGCTACTATTGAGTTGGCTCCTGACTCACGGCAACTCCATGTACAGTGGAACAAAGCACTGCCTGGTACTGCACAATCCCCATGATCTGTTGTGGATCAGATCCTTGTGATCCATAGGGTTTTCACTGGCTGACTTTCAGAAATAGATGGCCAAGGCTTTCTTCCTAGCCTGTCTTAGTCAGGAAGCTCTGCTGAAACCTGTCCAGCATCACAGCAGCATGTAAGCCTCGTCTGACAGACCAGTGGTGGCTGCACATGAGGTGCATTGGCCGGGAATCAAACCCAGGTCTCCTATATGGAAGGTGAGTATTCTACCACTGAACCACCACTGCCCCCTAACTCACATTTTAGGGAAAAACAAACGCACGAAACTCTTAGAAACCTTTGATACCAAATGAAAAAGGGGTAAGCATCTGCTCACATTCTGTTTGGGAAAGGCGGTGACTTTTCAGGAAACCCTGTAGTCTTATAATTTGCCTTCAAAGTGCTCACCCAGAATCCACGAGCATTCTTAGTTCAAAGAGAAGAGGCTCATGGGAGAGTGAAAACAGGGAAGCCACACCCAGAAGGGGGTCATCTCTGATGGCAATGCAGACTGGGGTTTTGGGCATTTTTCTCCTACAGATACGTCTTTTAGCTTCTTCATGCAACAGAGAAAGAGCAGGGGCTAGACTCACGTTCAGACATTGAGAAAACGTGGGAAGAAGGAAAAGGTAGGAGCAATGGGATGAGGATGTATAGTATATTGCAGGTGGCTAGTCATTCGTTTCCACTTTCATGGCAATGATTATGAATTGTGCTTGCAATACCGTCTTGGAGGGCAGCCACTGAGATATCTCTGCCCATCACTGTGGATTTGGGCATTGGCACCCCACTGGTCAAAGTGACTTTCCTGGGGCCTGGGTGTCATTAGCTCAAATATCTGACTCCATTCAAACTGCTTATGGCTATGGCACCTATGACCTCCATTTGCCAAATCCAGCATAGTCAGTCCCCATCCCATGTAATCATTCAGCAGCATTCCTCACAGCAGATCCATCTTTCCTTCTTGGCAACTCACTCTTCTCTTGGCTTCCAGGATGACATCACTTGGTTCCCCCCACCCCCCCTTCCCATCTCTGGCCTCTCTTCCTCTTCTTTCCTACTCAGCCTCTAGGTGGCAGCATTCTGCCCAGCTCAGTCCTTCGCCCTCCACTGTCTAGGTCCAACCCTATTAAGTGTTATAGGGTAGCTATGAGTCGGAATCGACTCGACAGCAGTGGGTTTGGTTTTTGGTTTTGGCGGGAAGTACAACAGGAACCAGCCTTCCTTCCCCACTGTATCCTCCCCTCCTTGTTGTCGTTGCTAGCCATCATCAAGTCAGCCCCAGCTCATGGCTACCCCATGCACAACAGAACGAAACACTGTGCCATCGCCAGGATGGATTGTGAATCAAACTGTCGTGATCCATAGGGTTTTTACTGACTGATTTTTGGAAGTAGATCTCCAGGCTTTTCATCCTAGCCAGTCTTAGTCTGGAAGCTCCACTGAGACCTGTTGAGCATCATAGCAGTCCACAAGCCTCCACCGACAGATGAGTGGTGGCTGCACAAGAGTTGCACTGTCCGGGAATCAAACCAGGGTCTTCCATGTGGAAGGCAAGAATTCTACCACTGAACTATCACTGCCCCGCTTCATAGTTAGAGGGGCATGTACTAAGCTTTTCCTTTTGCATCTGTCTTTCACCTTCACAGCGTTATGGCTGAATGTGGGCCATCCTTTATCACATGAATGCACATATCTTCATTAGCTCCTGTTCTCCCATTTAATGAGGTTAAAAGTATGGGTTCAGACTCTGGCTCTGTCGTTGACTAGCTGTGCTAGCTTGAGAAAGTTGCTTAACTTTCTAGGCCTCCATTTCCCCCATATAAACCAGGGGCAACAATAAGGTTATAAGGATTGAAAGAATTAACATATTCAAAAAGCCTAGAAGAGTACACAGCACATATAAACTAATTACTGTATGCCAGACACAGTTCTAAGTGTTTATATATCTTAACTAAATTTAAAGAAAATATTCTGTTCATCTCAAAATACATTTATGAGTCAAGAAACTCCCTGATCATGGCCAATGAATGATTTGAATCAAGAGGGGATGGGGAAGCCATATGTTTGAAGTAAATTGGACAGGACAAAAAAGCAAGGGTTTGAAACTCGAATGTTTCTGAAAATGCCTAGAGCCTATCCATCCCCTACTTACTGCCTTAGCTACATTTAATCAAGCCTTAGCCATTAAGATAATTTTGAGAAACCTCCTGCTCGATGATATTATTGTTTTGCCGTTTTATTTAATCACTAGTATGGCAGAAGCCTTGGGTTTTTCTTTGTTTGGTTGTACATAAATCGCTTGCTCATACATTATACTTTAAACATGCTTTTGTGGGGTGGTTTGGAAACCCAGTCACCACTGATCACATTTCTATAGGAAAATGTATTTCAGGATCCAAGCAAATTACTTACATAAAAACTTTCAGTAAATAATCTGTCTGTAATTTGATGACTATCTACTTTAAAAAGAGACAGTATAATGAAGTGATTAAGAGCAGACAGCTATGAGGCTGACTGTCCGCAGGGCTATCTGCAGCAGTGGCACCTGGGGCAAATTACTTACACCCCAGAATCTTAGCTCCTTAACTCAGTAATGAGGATGATAAATTCTACTTCATCGATTTGTTGTGAGGATTAAATTAATTTGTCTGGCACTGAAAAGTACTTGATATATGAATTTATTGTGCCATAGAGATCATCTTACTAATATTTAAAACATTTCAATTTTTCATACCAAATATCTTTATACCTTAATAACTACTCTTCTAAAGTCTGGGTGGTGCAAATGGTTCATGTGGTTGGCTGCTAATTGAAAGGTTGTAGGTTCAGATCTACCCAGAAGTGCCTTGGAAGAAAGGCCTGGCCATCCACTTCTGAAGAATGAGCCATTAGAAATCCTGTGGAGCACAGTTTTCCTCTGACACGTGCTAGGGTTGCTATGAGTCGGAATGGACAGCAACTGTTTCTGTTTTTTACTTGGAAACTCTCTATGCATATGCATTTATCCAAATTTCTCCAGAGAGTATCTGTTTCCATTCAAGAGTTTCCCATAACTCACTGCTCTCTGGCTTCAGCAAGCACCACTGAGACAATCAATGATTTCTGCATTACCAAATCTAAAGGACTTTCCACCTTTAAATTCCGGGGCCTCAGTGCTGTGTTTGACTCCATCAAACCTTTCTTTTTGAAATTTGCTACTGTGTGGCCTCCCACGGCTCCACCTCACGGTTCTCTCCACACTTCTTCGACTGTTTGTTCTGGACAGGCACCCTGTCCTTTGCCCATTCTTTAAATACTGGTGAGTCTCAGGGTTGATGTCCTTCTGTATTCTATATGCTCTGCCCAGCAGATGTCACCTACTCATTGTGGACAATGAGCAAATCTATGACTTCAGCCTAGACTTCTCCCAGCACCATGTTTATCTGTCAAATCGCACACCTCGCCCTAAAATGTTAGCCACATACTTCAGAATCCACAGCCCAAAACTGTAGTCATCACCTTGTCCCCCAAACTACTTCTGCCTCCTACATTCTTTCTTCTGCTATTCTGTTTACTTGACCATGGTCCTGTTCATTTTAGCTTTAGAGACCTCAGAGTCATTCTGGATTTCTCCCTTTCCTTTTTGTGTTGGTTAATATCGTGTGTTAACTTGGCTGGGCCATGATTCTCAGTCTTTGTATGTGATCATTCCCATGATGGAATCTGCTGTGAGTAGCCAATCAGTTGAAAGAGAGTTTCCTTGGGGGTGTGGCCTGTATCTTTTTGCTAACTCTGGATCCTGCCGCTGCCTCCTGTTCATCTGACCTCTGGCTCTGGGAACTTGAGCTGTCAGCTTATCTGCAGATCTTGGGATTCGTCGATCTTCACAGCCTGAGAGTGGGAGCCTTGCTCTCTGACCTGCAGATCTTGGGTTCACCAGCTCCTGTGACGACGTGAATCGAGAGAAGCCTCTATCCTGATCCATGGGCTTGGGACGTTCCAGCCTCTACAATCGGTGCAAGCCGTTTCCTTGATATAAATCTCTCTACATATATATTTATACGTTTTACTGGTTTTACTTCTCTAGAGGGTCCAGCCTAAGATACTTTTTTTCTGTGTATTACCTCTAAACATTAAGTGCATTCTATCCTTTCCACTGAGTCCCTGGGTGGTCCAAATGGTTAATACGGTCAGCTGTTAACTGAAAGATTGGAGGTTTGAGTCTATGCAGAGATGCCCCAGAAGAAAAGCCTAGTGATCTACTTTTGAAAAACCAGCCACTGAAAACCCTATGGAGCAAAGTTCTACTCTGACACACATGGGGTCAGCTTGAGTTAGAGTCTACTGGAAGACCACTGGTTTTGTCCTTTCCACGTATACCAACCTGGTCTAGTTCAGGAGACAAGCATCTCTTGCCTAGACTACTGCAACCATCTCCTCCTAATTGTCCTGTCTGCCTTTAGCCTGGTTCTCAAATCATCCGAGCTATATCGTTTCCTAAGTAGTTGCCTGAACTGTCCTCTTCCTCTAGCCTGGTGTTCTTCCCCTGGATAGTAGCACATATCCTTTAAGAGCCTGCTCAGGTATCATGTCCTCAAGAAAACCTTATGGACCTACTTAGACTGGACAGGGAAGGGGTGACTCTCTGAGATGTTGGTGAAGATGAGACCAAAAGGAGGAAGAGGCAGCAGTATGGTCTTTTGGTCTTTTGGAACACTCGTCCAGTCTTAAAAAAAGTATTCAAAAGCAACTTGCTGTTTTCCCGGGGGTGTCCTTTAAGGGTTGTTTGATTTATATGAAGCAGTCTACTGCCACCTCACGGCAAGAGGTTGAAAAGAAACTTTGGCCCATAAAATTTCAGCTGACTTCTAAAAGCCTGATCCCATCTTCCAGTTCACTTCTCCTGTTACAATGGATGAATCGTTCTGTGCTTTGTCTAAGAAAAACACCACTTCCACGCATTGAAATTTGTCCTCTCTCACCTACTCACAGACTTGGCCCATACTATTTCCCTCTGTTTTTTTCCCCCTAAATTTTACTTATTTTGTTGTTGAGAATATACACAGCAGAACACACCCCAATTCAACAGTTTCTACATGTACAATTCAGTGACACTGATCACGTTCTTTGAGTTGTACAGTCATTCTTACCCCCCTTTTTTGAGTTGTTCCTCCCTCATTAAAATAAACTTGCTGCCCCCTAATCATTCAAGCTGCTATTGTTGATTGGCTCCCATATAGATAGTTCTTAAAAGGGCATAATACTCAAGGCAGACATTTTTTACTGGTTAAACTACTATTTGGTTTTAAGAAGATTTTTGTATCATCATTTTTCCTTTCCCTATTGACTCATTCCCATCAGCACTCAAACCCTCTGATCCATATCATCCATCCTAAAACAAAACAAACATCATCAGCAACAACAACAAACACGTTACTGCAACCCTGCATTTATCTTTAGTTACCATCTGTCTCTCTGCTCTCCCTTATGGCAAACCTCTTCCAAAGAGTCTTTTGTACTTGCTGTCCTCACGTCCTTATCAGATTTTTAAACCTATTCTCAATCAGATTTTTGTTCCTAACACTGTGCCCAAATTGCTTGAAGGCCAAAATGACTTTTATATTGTTAAATTCATCGTTCGAATCTCAGTCCACATCTTGACTCAACTGTAGTTGACATTGTTGCTGACTCCCTCCTCTTCAAAGCACTTTGCTCACTCCCAAGACTACTTGCTTCTGTTTCTCTCTTGCACTTCCCAGGCTATCCCTTCTCTGGATCAGCTGCTGGCTCCTTCTCTATCCCAGAGCTTTCAACATTGGAATGCTAAGGAGCTCAGTCTTCTCTTCTCTATCTGCACTCCCTTTCTAGGCCAGCTTATCCCATCCCTTCCATTTAAGGACCATTTATATGTGGACTAATGACCGAAGGCCGGATGAGTTGTGGAATGACATCAAGGACATCATATGTGAAGAAAGCAAGAGGTCATTAAAAAGGCAGGAAAAAAGAAAAGACCGAAATGGATGTCAGAAGAGACTCTGAAAGCTGCTCTTGAACGTCAAGCAGCTAAAGCAAAAGAAGAAATGATGAAGTAAAAGAGGTGAACAGAAGATTTCAAAGGGTGGTTTGAGAAGACAAAGTAAAGTATTAAAATGAAATATGCGAGGACCTGGAGTTAGAAAACCAAAAGTAAAGAACACAGTTGGCATTTCTCAAGCTGAAAGAACTGAAGAAAATATTCATGCTTCAAGTTGCAATATTGAAGGATTCTACGGGGAAAATATTAAATGACCCAGGGAACCTCAAAAAAGATGGAAGGAATACACAGAGTCACTATACCAAAAAGAATTGGTCAGCATCCAACCATTTCAGGAGTTAGCATATGATCAGGAACCAATGGTACTGAAGGAAGAAGTCCAAGCTGCACCGAAGACATTGGTGAAAAATAAGGCTCCAGGAATTGACTGAATACCAATTGAGATGTTTCAACAAACAGACACAGAGCTGGAAGTGCTCACTCATCTATGCCAAGAAATTTGGAAGACAGCTACCTGGCCAACCAACTGGAAGAGAGCCATATTTATGCCTATTCCAAAGAAAGGTGATCCAACCAAATGTGGAAATTATTGAACAATATCATGAAAATCACACTCAAGTAAAATTTTACCAAAGATCATTCGAAAGTGGCTGCAGCAGTACATTGACAGGGAACTGCTAGAAATTCAAGCTGGATTCAGAAGAGGACATGGAGCCAGGGATATCACTGCTGATGTCAGATGGATCCTGGCTGAAAGCAGAGAACACCAGAAAGATGTTTACCTGTGTTTTATTGACTATGCAAAGGCATTTGACTGTGTGGATCATTACAAGTTATGGATACCATTGTGAAGAATGGAAATTCCGGGACATATAGCTGTGCTCATGAGGAACCTGTACTTAAAGCAAGAGGGAGTTGTTCGAATAAAACAAGAGGATACTTCGTGGTTTTAAGTCAGGAAAGGTGTGTGTCAGTATCCTGAGCAAATAATCTGAGAAGCTGGACTACATGAAGAAGAATGGGGCATCAGGATTGGGGGAAGTGTCATTAACAACCTGCGTTATGCAGATGACACAACCTTGGTTGCTGAAAGTGAGGAACTTGAAGCACTTACTGATGAAGATCAAAGACTACGTTCTTCAGTATTGATTACTCCTCAACATAAAGAAAACAAAAATCCTCAGTTAGGTTAACTGGACCAATAAGCAACATCATAGTAAATAGGGAAAAGATTGAAGTTTTCAATGACTTCATTTTAGTTGGATCCACAATCAACACCCATGGAAGCAGCAGTCAAGAAACCAAGTGACACATTGCATTGGGCAAACCTGCTGCAAAAGACTCAAGTTATGGTGTTTTCAATCACCTCATAAGCATGCAAAAGCTGGACAATGGAAGAGGAGACCAAAGAAGAATAGACGCCTTTGAATTATGTTGGTGGTGAAGAACATTGATTATACCATTGACTGCCAAAACAATGAACGTATCCGTCTTGGAAGAAGTACAGCCAGAATTCTCCTTAGAAACAAGGATGTCAAGACTACGTATCACGTACTTTGGGCATATTATCAGAAGGGATCAGTCCCTGGAGAAGGCCACCATGCTTGGTAAAGTAGAGGGTCAGTGAAAAAGTGGAAGACCCTCAATGAAATGGATTGACACAGTGGCTGCAACTATGGGCTCAAGTGTAACAACAATTGTGAAGATGGAGCAGGACTGGGCAGGGTTTTGTTCTGTTGTACAGAGGGTCGCTATGAGTCAGAACTGATTCAACGGCACCTAACAACAACATATGCTGACTGGGCTACCAATGAAAATGTTGGGGTTAGAACCCGGTTAGTTTCCTCAGAAGATAGGCCTGACATCTGCTTCCAAAAGGTCACAGCCTTGAAACCCCTATGGAGCCGTTCTACCCTGTACACATGGGGTTGCCATAAGTCGGAATCGACTCAACAGCAACTGCTTATATGCTGACTACTCAAATTGTTTATCTCCACCTTTTACCTTGAATCTCAGAATTGACATCCCTACTTGAATACCTCAAACCAAACGTATTCAAAGGCACACTCTTAATTTCTTCCCAACCGCTTATCCTAATCAGCCCTTTTCTGGTTTTCCTTATCTCAGTACATTGCAATTTGATTCTTCCAATGGCTCATCTTCACTCTTCTTATGCTAACATCCAATCCACTGACAAATTCTATGGGCTTTATCTGGAAAATTTATCTAGTGTTTTCTTATCACTACCACTATTACCAGCCTAGCCCAAGCCAGCATCCTTCTCAGACTACTGGACAAGCTTCCTAAGAGGCCACCCTGCTTCCACCTTGTCTCTCATAGTCCACACAGGAGCCGGGAGCCAGCATGATCCTTTTAAAATAAAGTGAGATCTTGTCTTTCCTCTGCTCAAGTCCCCACAGCTGCTCTCCATCTTCTGCAGTCAGTTACAAAGTTATTGCCAGGACCTTCAAGGCCCTATATGGTCTGCTCCATTCCCACCCCCAGTTCTCTGACCCCTCCCCCCATCTCCCTCACTCCCCCTTTGGGGCCCTCCTTGCTTGTCCTCACACACACTAGGCACATTCCCACCTCTGGACCTTTGCTCTCACCTCTCCCTCTGCCTGAAAAGCCCAGCCTTCACATCCTCCAGCTCTTTACTCCAAGGTCATCTTATCAGAGAGGCATTGCTAGACCATTCTATCTAAAATTGCATCTTCCCCTCCTTTGCCCCTACTCTACTATTTTCTACAGCACTTGATTACCTGAGGTAGCTTGCCAGAATGGAAGTTTCACAAGAGCAGGGAACCTTGTTTTTTGGATCACTGCTCTATTCCCAGTGCCTTGAACAGTGGCTGGCAGATTGTGGGCGCTCAATAAGTATTTGTTAATGAGTAAATGAGGACCAGTGTCTGAGGTAATCCAATTTCAAAAAACCAGTTCACTTCAGCTTGAGTAAAGTAACGGCAATGGTATTTTTAATTAAATAATTGTTTTAGTTGCTAGCCGTTTCTCTGTCCAGGTGGAAACAACAAATGAGATTTTCTTTGTTCTGGGAAGAATCTGGGGAGTGCTTGATTGTATAAATGCAAGGCAAGTAGGCAAGCATTTGCCGGGGGATGGGACAGGGCTTTTTTGTGACTTTGATAAAGGCTGCCAGTCCATCCCTCTGTTCACCAAGAGGAAGACAAGCAGAAGTATAGGAAAGTAAAGAACTTCCTGTGAGGAACAAATGGAAACCCCAGTCCTTTCATTTTGAGGTTGAATGGAACCTCTGATGGGTTGAAATGGCTCTTGCTGAGGTAAGTCTGCAGACAGAAGGAACCACTGATGACCATGAGGGAGGGGGCAGTCTGGCCAGGCAACCTGGGCTCAATGGGCGGTCTGGGTTGTCATGGGGTAAAGATGTTCTGAGGTAGTGTTGGGGTGGGTACCTACCTACCTGGTTCAATGTGTGCTTGTGAGTAGGGACTGAAAGGCTTTTGGATATGGAGCTTCCTGGGTAGAGATATGGGGAGAGTGGGATTTTAAAGCCTGCAGAATCGCTGTGTCCTCGAACCCAAAATACCACCATTATTTCTTTGAATCAGATGAAATGAGGCCTCAGTTGTAGCTGTCATGACACTCCTGGCAAGGCAGCTCAACCTGGGGCAGCTGGGTTCTGGTGGTCGCTGTGGTTTCCTTCAGCCTCAAGGGCATATGTCTGGGTTTTGCTTCCAGTGACTAGACTGGACTAGCCTTTGAGACCCAAATAAGCATATGGACGTTAGTGGGAAGCGCCAGGTGGGAGATACTTAGCTTCCTGCTAGTCTGGCTTGTTGTAGTCTGAGCCGGTTCCAACTTGAAAAATAAAGTGCTGCTGCCTTCCTTGTACCCTAAGCTGGTGGGGTGGTTCCTCCTGGTGACGTCACAACCTGGGGCTTCCCACAGATGCAAGGGAGCGGAGGCACTCTTGTGTCAACTTCCTCCTCAGCCTGTCACACCAGCCATTCTCCTGTCCATACCCTAAATGCCTAAATGTTCCAATGGCCTTCCATCACACCATCCATGTAGCACCCAGCCTGGACTTACCCAACTGTCTCTCTCTGTTTGTAGCTCTGTACCACTGCAGAAAATCACACCACCCTTCCCACCACGTCAGCATCCCCCTTTCTTCACATCTTCATTTTCCTTGAACTGGCAGCCTGACCATTTTTCCCTTCACTGAAAATAAAAACCAACAAACAGAAACTCCTTCAGCCTCTGCCACCAAAACTCTTCCCTTATCTGCACCTGTAATAACAATAGCTGATCCTTATTGAGAGCTTGCTAGAGCCAGCTGTTGTCCTCAGTGCTTTGTTGTCTCTGTTTACTTAAAAGAAAACCAAGGCTGAGAGATTAAGTAAGTTGACTGAGTTCACATAACCAGTTAGGGGCAGAACTGGGATAGAAACTCAGACCATCAGGCCCCACAGCACCCAGCACAAAAGCACAGAGGATGCTAGTAAAAACGTGTTGAATGAATCAGTATACGAATAAATGAACCTGCAGAAATAAGAAGGCTCATCTCTAGCTTTAGAATGGAATGCTTGGTGACTCAATATCAAACACAAGGGGAAAATAACACTAATTCTTTGGGGGGAGGGAGTGGTGAAACACCGTACATTTATATCTAAATTTTATTTTTTCCAATACGAAAATAATAGCTGTGAATTGAAGAATTTAAGGAATACCCACAAAAGTATAAAGAAGGAAAACCAGTAAAATTTGTTCCCCTTTAAAATTTAGGTATCTCCAGGAAAAGGAACACTGTAGGCTGCTGTCATTTACACCTTTGTGTAATCTGTTGTGAAACCTGCTGGATAAATGTTTACGGCCAGTCTTCCAACTGCTTATCCTTCTTCCCTCTCTGACTAGCAAGGAACAGATAAGGAGTCCAAGTGGAGATGGAGTATTAAGCTTAGTAATGGCAACAAGACCAGGGCCCCACGACCCTCAAAGGGGCTGGCCCTACAGTGCCAGATTGGAGAATGCAGCTGAACCCCCACACCTGTCCCCAAATGGAACCTGTGTGGACAAGCCGCCTCCCCAACAAGAGGCCCTATATGACAGGATAGGGTTACCTATGGAGGCTGGACATGGAAAGCTCGTTGACCTTGAACTCAGGAGGCCTAAAGGAGTGAAAGACAAAAGGCCATGCTACACAATTCCGGGTACTACCTTGAGCACAGTAAATAGAACTGGGGGCAGGTCCTGTTTTGGGGGAACTATGCTTAAGAAAAAAATACAAAATTAGGTACAAGGCCTTGAAAGGGATCCACACAAGTGAGAGACTCTGAGCTTAAGCTTCATTGTTGTTGTTAGCTGCTGTTGAGTCACGCTGGACTCAGATCCCATGCACAACCAAATGAAACACTGCCTGGTCCTGTGTCATTCCCATGATAAATTTTGGATCAGACCATTGTGATCCATAGGGTTTTCATTGGCTGATATTTGAAAATAGATTGCCAGGCCTTTCTTCCTAGCCTGGAAGCTCTGCTAAATCTGTTCAATGTCATAGCAACATGCACACCTCCACTGAGGGACAGGTGTTTGTTGTGCATGGGGTGCATTTGCTGGGAATCAGTCCTGGGTCTCCTGCATGGAAGGTGAGAATTCTGCTACGTACCTCCAATGCCTCATTGAACTTCATTACCTTTCAGTAAAATCTATCTGTGGGAAAGAGCACAGGTAGGTCAGAAAGAGGATAGAGGCTACTTCCTCATCATTCCTGGAGATGATAGACTTGTGCACATTTTAACAGATGGCTGGAAGAATGAAACTTTAGTGACAAAAGTTGAGTATTCATTGGGAGGAAGTTCTCAGCCATTGGAGCTGCTCCTGCCCCTTTGAATCATGACTTATTACCTCTATGGACTCACAAATATTTGAGCTTATCCAATTCCAGGTGCCATTCCTCTAAATCAGAGGTTAATAATCTTTTTCTGTAAAAGGCCGGAGAGTAAATATTTTAGGCTTTTCAGGCCATATGGGCTCTTTCGAAACTACTCAGCTCTGTTGTTCCATCGAGAAAGCAGCCATAGAGAATATGTAAACTAATGAGGATGGCTGTGTTCCAATAAAACTTTATTTACAGAAGCTGGTCGTGGGACACATTTGGTCCGCACACCATAATTTGCTGACCCATGCTCTAGATCATGGATTTTTAATTTTAAAAACCAAAATCTTTTCTTCCAATAACATCTTCAATAAAACCTAATGTATAGTCATGATAAAAGCAGTTGCTACAGTGGAAGTTTGGGCAGGTGGGGGGCAGCCTAGAGCTAGTCCTTTTCATGGTAGTTTCACAGAATTCTCCATGGCACCCCGCCCTCCGCTGCTTCTCCCTAACATGTCATAAATGACTCTCACTACATTTGGCTGTAATGTTACTCATTACCTTTGCAGCTATACTGTAAGATCCTTGAGAGCTTGAACCACGGCATTTTCATCTTTCCTCCTTCATCATCGTTCCCATATCAACAGAGGCTCAGTCACAGCTGTTTCATGCCATATGTTTGGGAACTTGATCTAATGTGAGTCAGTCCCTGACTCAGGACAGCCAGATGCTGAGCCATAGAGAACTGGAGTTGGTCTTCTTCCCAACTCGACGGCCACCCACCAGTTTTTCAGGTGTGAGAATGAGGCCCTTTTGTTTCTTAGGCAGTTCACTTCTATACCTTCCTATTGCCCTGACTAGGATTTTACTTCCACAAGTGTGAAGTTTGGGTTTGTCCCCAGTGCTTTTGGGTGTCGCCTTTCAAGGTTATCATGAGCATGATTAGGAGGAACTAGGCTGTTGGTGGGGGATGCAGGGTGGGGCTAGGGAAGCAAGTTGTTCAGTGTGTATGCACTGCAGGTGAAGGGGGCTGCCTGCCACAGGTGCTTTCCTTTTTGTGCCTAGAATAGTGCTCAGTATGGGTCCTTAATATTAGATGAATTAAATGGAATGGTAAGTCCAAGGAGTCCTCATTATCCCAGTACTCTTCATCTGACTTCTGGAGTTCTAGACTTGCACAGAAAAGTTAAAATATGCACACAGCATGACAACGTTAACTAGTATGCTAACCACATGTAAAATTTTCCTCCACTCAAACGTCTGTCAGATACACCAAGTATCTCTGATTACAGTCTGGACTTACAAATACTCAGTGACCTGCTGCCAAAACAAATGGACCACAGAATGACAATGGAGTCTAGCAAAAGCAGGAGGACTTTTCATGAAGTTGATGAAAATGATGGAAGAGAATTGCTCAGCTCTCGTGCAAAGCCATCCACATACGAGGCTCTGGAGGTGTGAGATCAGCTAAGGAATGCAGCAGAGAAAGTTGACAGGAAAAATCAGGACAGGTTCTTCAAAGGGGATGATATGACTATCAAAGGATTAAGAGAGACCTTTGGAGAAACGAGGAAGCTTGCGAATATTTTTGTAAAAAAATGAAGGCGACTGTATTGTGCAGCCATAGAATTTTATCACAAAAATGATTGCCCTCCAAAAAAGCTTGATTTATTTCTCATTTATTAAAAAATTAGCTTACAGTTGAAATTATAATGGAAATTTAGTTAGGCAGAAGATAATAAATGGAACCTTGGCAGCACAGTGGTTAAGAACTCGGCTGCTAACCACAAGGTCAGCAGTTCAAATCCACCAACCACTCCTTAGAAACCCTATAGGGCACTTCTACTCTGTCCTAAGGGTCACTATGAGTAGGACGCAACTTGACAGCAATGCGTTTTGGTAAGAAAATAAACACTATTAAAATTTTGTTTTTAAGATAAAATTTCACCCTAAACATTTTTTCATGTTTTTGGTTATGAAAATCTGTTCCCCCTTTTAATTGAGTTCACTTTAAATGGGCTTTCCTTGATACCAGTTATTGTTTTCAATAACGTTGGGGTGGAAAAATCTTTCCAATCCAAGCAATACACAAACTGCAGAAGGAAAAGGCTGGCAGAATTGACCACCTAAAGTTTTGACACTTTTGCATAACAAACTAATAATAAACAATTTACTGGGTAAAGATACTTGTACCATATATAATCACCAGAAGTTAATAACTACTCTACAAATCAATAATAATAAAAAAAGTGATCAAGTGGCAAAATTGACAAGAACTCTGATTGGCCATTTACAGAAGAAGAAAAAGAGGAGTAGGGATGGGAATGGCTGGCAAACATATGAAGGAATATCCACCCTTAGCAGTAATCAGAGAAATGTAAGTAAAACATGAAAACACCGTTTCAACCCACAGCTTGACAAAGACTTGGAGATAACATCCAGTACTTGTTTGGGTGCAAATAAATCCACTGTCGTACACACTTTTGCCCTTTTGGAGACACAATTGAGCAGTGTATAGCAAATTTAAGGAAACCCTGGTGGCACAGTGGTTAAGAGCTACGGTTTCCAAACCAAAATGTCAGCAGTTTGAGCCCACCAGGTGCTCCTTGGAAACTCTATGGGGCAGTTCTACTCTGACCTATAGGGTCACTATAAGTCGGAATCAACTCGATGGCAATGAGTCTGGTTTTTTGGTTTTAGCAAATTTAAAAAGGAGCTCTGGTGGTACAATGGTTAAGTGCCTGGCTGCTAACTGAAAGGCTGGTGGTTCGAACCCACCCAGTGCCTTCATGGGAGACAGACCTGGTGTTCTGCTTCTGTAAAGATTATAACCTAGAAAATCCTATGGAGAAGTTCTACTCTGTCATGTGGGTTGTTATGAGTTGAAATCTGCTCGACGGTACCTACCAACAACTACAAAAAAAAAAAATTTTAAATGTGTATGCCCTTTGATGTAGCAATTCCACTTCTAGGAATAGGAATGTATCCCCTAGAAATACTCATACAAGCTCCTACAGAACTATTTCCAAGTTGTTTATTGAAAGATTACAATCTTAGGGATGGAGCCAACATGGTGCCCTACACAGAAGCACCATGCCATCCCTCTGCAGCAAAGACCTGAAAACTAAGGAAACAGAGACAAACGTCAATCCTAGAAACCTGAGCATCAAACGAAGGGATAAAGGACTAGATCAAACACCAAATGGAAGAAGAAACTGACAGAAAACAGAGAACAAGGAGAGATACAGAGTGGAGGTCCCCTACCAACTAATATGGCACAGCTTCGCCGTCTTGAAGCACAACCAGCAATGACCTAGACAGGGATTACGAGAAGGCAACTTCACAGAGCTCCCAACAGGAGACACAGCATCTGATAACCAAAGAAACATGATTTCTCACCCCTCACGCTTCTAGTAAGTAGAAGCAACACCCCCCAATCCCGATAGCCCCCACCACCGGGGTCCACAATATGAGCCCTCCCCCTAGCCCCTTGGGTCCCACCCCCCTCACCTTGAAGCCTTTTTTTTTTTTTCATTTTCTTTTCTTTCTCCCTCCCACCTGTCCCAGTACACTACCTCCCCTCTCCACTGGCCTTTGGGTCTGCCCTGCCCCCACTCGCTGGCCCATACCGCTCTGCAGTTTTTTTCTTCGTTTTCTTTCTCTCTCCCACCTATCCCCATATGCCACGTGCCCCCTTCCTACCAGCCCTCACTGTGCTGCCACAGCTAGAGAGCCACCAGCCTGTTGCCACCCCGGGTTCACCCCACCTCTACATACCAGCTCCTGCCATGACACCATTTTTTTCTTTCTTTTCTTTCTCCCTCCCAACTAGCCCCGTATGCCACCTCCTCTCCCCACTGGCCCCCAGGTCCACACTGTCCCCACTCTCCAGCCACAACCATGGTGCCATTTTTTTTTTTGCTCTTTCTTCCTTTTCTTTCTCCCTCCCACCTAACCCCACATACTACCTCCCCCCTACCCACGTCCCCACCACACTGCTGCAGCTAGAGAGCCACTGGTCAGCCACCACCCCAGGTCTGCCCCACACCCAGCTATGGGCTCCTGCTGTGCTGCTGTGTTTTTCTTTCTTTTTTTCTTTATTTTCTTTCTCCCTCCCACCTAGCCCTGTACACCACCCCCCTTCATGCTGGCCCCCACTGTCCCACTGTGGCTAGAGTGCCCCAGTGCTCAGACCTGCCATTGTACCAGGACTGCACTGTCCCTTCCTTCCTGCCACTCAACAAATGACAGAATGGTGAGAGCAAGCCCATGCCATTCCCTGCCCGATACCTCTGCACATCTGAGGAGGGGCTTTGAATGCTCCCACACGCTGGACTGATAAAAGAAGGCAGACAGTGCCTGCCTGGTCTGCCCTTAGCCACCTAGCCAAACCATTATGCAGTGAAATGGACTTGCCCTGCCTGCTGTTCCCCTCCCTGCCCAACCAGACAAGGTTGTGAGGGTTATCATGCTCATAGAGAAGCAAGCAGCAAAGCACACCTGGCCCACTGCCTTGCCATATCAAAACAAAACAAAAAACAGGACAAAACAAATGATCATACAATCAAGAAATAAAGAAAGTATACCTTAATGTCTCAGAGACAGTAGACAACATCAAAATATATTAAAAAGCAGAACAAGAAAACTTCAGCAAGCAACAAAAATAAAGAATCCGATAACCTTTCAGTAAAAGCAAAGGCATTGAAGCTACCTGATATGGAATTTAACAGATTAATATTTAGGGATCTCCAAGAGAGTAGGAAAGAGATCAAGGAAAACCCAGACTAAACTAAGGAAAAATAGACAAAATCATGGAAAACACAGCCAAAACCAATGCAAACATAGCCAAAATAAAGGAAAACACAGACAAAGCAATAGAAGAATTCAGGAAAATAATACAAGAACAAAATGTCAAAGTAAATAAACAATTAGAAATCATACAAAAACAGTAACTAGCAACCCAAAATATAAACAAGAAAATTTCAAAAACGGGCAACTCAAAAGAAGGTTTCAGGAGCAAGTTTAAAACAATGGAAGACAGAATCAGTGAGGTTGAAGACAAATCCATGGACACCACTTTATTTGAGGAAAAATCAGAGAAAATATTGAATAAAAGTAAAAAATTACACGAGACAAAATTGAAAGGAAAAATTTGAGTGTGATTGGAGTTCCAGAACAGGGGGAGAAAATGGAAAACATAGAGAAGATTGTTGAAGATTTGTTGGTAGAAAACTTTCCAAATACCATGAAGGAAGAAAAGCTGACTATTCAAGAAGCTCAATGAATTCCATACAGGACAGAGCCGTCCCCTCCCCGCCCCCACACAAAAAAAATCACTAAAGCATATCATAATCACACTTGCCAAAACTGAAGAAAAAGAAAATCCTGAGAGGAGCTAGAGAAAGATGAAAAGTCACTTACAAAGGGGAAACAATAATCTCTGATTACCCAGCAGAAGCTATTCAGGCAAGAGGCAATGGGATGACATATATAAAACCTTGAAAGAAAAAAAACTGCCGGCCAAGAATAATATATCCTGCAAAATTTTCTCTCAGATACGATGGTGAAATCAGGACATTTCCAGATAAACGGAAATTAAGGGAATTGTAAAAACGAAACTAACAAGAAATGTTAAAGGGAGTCCTTTGGTTAGAGAACCAGCAACATCAGACAACAACCAGAGTCTAGCACACAGGACACCATTAGCCAGATTCCAACCTAGGCAAAGAACTCTCAATAGTAAAACATAGCTAAAAATCTTAAAACAGAAAACTGAGACATCGATCTGTAAATGACAACAACATGAAAACAATAAAAGGGGGAATTAATGGTATAGGTAAATACCCACTACCGTTGAGTTGATTCTAACTCATAATGTCCCCATAGGGTTTCCAAGGCTGTAAATTTTTACAGAATCAGTCAGCCACATATTTCTCCCATGGAGCTGCTGGTGTTTCGAACCTCCAACCTTTCAGTAAGCAGTCGAGAGTTTTAACCACTGCACCACCAGGGCTCCTTGGTATAGGTATAGAACTTTCAAATGGAGAGGAAGTCAAGGTGATAGTAAGTAATAAAAGACTGGTTCAAATTTAGGAAGATGAGGGTAAATTTCAAGGTAACTACAAAGAAAGTTAGCAAACCTCATCAAAACAAAAAAGAAAAACATAAAGGCTTAAAAAAAAAAAGGCTTAGGGAACACAAAATCTCTGATGACAAAAGTATTGAAAAGAAAACCACAAACAAAAGGAACTCAGGACAGAAAAGTAACAAGAACAGAGAAAATGTCAGCGCCACACACACACACAAAAAGGTACAACAATAAGACAGCAATAAACTCATAAAAAAAAAATCGATAATTACTCTGAATGTAATGGCTTAAATGCACCTGTAAAGAGACAGAGAGTGACAGGATAGATTAAAAAAAATATGATGCATCAATATGCTGTCTACAAGGACACACCTTAGACACAATGACATAAATATATTAAAAATAAAGGATGAGAAATATATCTAGCAAATATTAATGAAAAAAGAGTGGGAGTGGCAATACTAATTTCAGATAAATTGACTTTAAGACAAAATTCACAGTAAAAGAAAAGGACATTATATAATGATTAAAAGGACAGTCCACCAAGAAGACATAACCTTAATAAGTATCTACACACCCAATGACAGGGCTTCAAAATACATAAAACAAAATTTAACAGCACTGACAAGAGAAATGGACAGTTCCACAATAATAGAAGAACACTTTAACACACCACTCTTGGTAAAGGGCAGAACATCTAGAAGGAAATTCAACTAAGATACAGAAGATATAAGGGCACAATCAACCAACTTGACCTCATAGACATATATAGAACACTCCACCCAACAGCAGTGAAGTCTACAAAATATTTCCAATTCACATGGGACATTATCCAGAGTAGACCACATTTTAGGCCACAAAGCAACCCTCAATAAAATTCAAATCACTGAAATAATACAAAGCATTCTCTCTGTTCACGATACCATAAAAGTAGAAATCAGTAGCAGGAAGAGCAAGGAAAAAAATCAAATACATGGAAACTTAATAACACCTTGCTTAAAAGCAACTAGGTAATAGAAGAAATCAGAAAGGGAATAAAATTCCTAGAATCAAATAAGAATGAAAACACATTATGCCAAAACCTTTGGGACACAGAAAAGGTGGTGCTCAGAGGTCAATTTATAGCAACAAATGCACATATCAAAGAAGAACAGGCCAAAATCAAAACAGCCCAACGACTCAAACGAATAGAATTAGAACAGCAAAAGAAACCCACAGGCACCAGAAGAAAGGAAATAATAAAGATTAGAGCAGAAATAAATAAAAGATTAGAGCAGAAATAAATAGAGAACCGAAAAACAATAAAAAGAATCAACAAGATCAAAAGCTTGTTCTTTGAAAAAGATCAACAAAATTGACAAACCATTGGCCAAAATGACAAAAGAAAAATAGGAGAGGAATCAAAAAACCCAAATAAGAAATGAGATCGGGGAAATTACAACAGATCCAACTGAAATAAAAAAGATCATAACAGAATTGTATGAAAATTTGTACTCCAACAAACTTGGGAAACTAGAGGAAATGGACAAACTTCTGGAAACACATTACCTACCTAAACTAACACAAACTAAGAGATAAAATCTGTACAGACTCATAACAAAAGAAGACATTGAAGAGGTTATAAACAAACTCCAACGACAACAAAAAAAGTCCTGGCCTGTATGGCTTCACTGGAGAATTGCACCAAACATTCAGAGAAAAGCTCACACCAGCAGTACTCAAACTATTTCAGTGCATAGAAAAAGGAAGGAATATTCCTGAATTCATCCTATGAGGCCAGGATAACCCTGATACCAAAGCTAGGCAAAGACACCACAGAAAAAGAAAATTACAGAACAATATCTTCCATCAATGTAGATTCAAAAATTCTCAGCAAAATTCTAGCCAATAGAATTCAGCAATATAAAAGAAAAACAAACAAACAACAACAAAAAAAACACACCATGACCAAGTGGGATTCATACCAGGTATGCAAGGGTGGTTCAACATTAGAAAATCAACCAATGTTAATTCCCACATAAATAGAACAAAAGATCACATGATCATCTCAATTGGTGAAGAATAGCCATTTGGTAAAGTCCAATACCTGTTCCTGATAAAAATTCTCAATAAAATATGAATAAAAGGGAAATTCCTCAACATATTAAGGACATCTGTACAAAACCAACAGCGAACATCATTCTCAGTGGAGAGAGGCTGAAAGCATTCCCCCTTGGAATGTAACGAGACAAGGATGCCATTCATCACCATTGTGCTGGAAGTCCTAGCTAGAGCAATAAGGCAAGAAAAAAGAAACAAAGGTATCCAAATTGGAAAAGAAGAAGTAAAACTATTCCTATTTACAGATGATATGATCCTATACAAAGAGAACCCCAAAGATTCCACAAGAAAACTACTGGAACTAATAGAAAGATTCAGCAGAGTAGCAGGATAGAAGATCACTATACGAAACTCAGTTGGACTCCTGTACAACAATATAGAGAACTTCAAAAAGGAAATCAGGAAACTATACCATTTATAATAACCCCTAGAGAGATAAAATACTTAGGAATAAATCTAACCAGAGCTGTAAAAGACCTACACAAAGAAAACTACAAAACACCACTGCAAGAAACCAAAAGAGACCTACATAAATGGAAAAACATACCGTTCTCATGAACAGGAAGACTCAACATTGTGAAAATGTCAACTCTACCCAAAGTGATCTACAGATAAAACACATTTCTGATCCAAATACCACCAGCATTCTTTAATGAGTTGGAAAAATTAATCATTAACTTTGTATGGAAAGGAAAGAGGTCGCAGATAAGTAAAGCATTATTGAAGAAAAAGAACAAAGTAGGAGACCTCACAGTACCTGACCTCAGAACCTACCATACAGCCACAGTAGACAAAACAGCCTGGTACTGGTACAACAACAGACACATAGACCAGTGGAACAGAATCGAGAAAAAAAAAAATTTTAAGTCAGCTGATCTTTGACAAAGGCACCAAATCCATTAAATAGGAAAAAAAAAACAGTCTTTTTAACAAACAGAGCTGGCAAAACTGAATGTCCATCTGTAAAAAAAATGAAACAGGAAGAATACCTCACATCATACACAAAAACTGACTCAAAATGGATCAAAGACCTATTGTAAAATGATAAAGATCAAGGAAGAAAAAATAGGGACAACACTAGGGGCCCTAATACATGGCATAAATACAATACATGCTATAACTAACAATGCAAAAAGCAGCAGAAGATTATCTAGATAACTGGGAGCTCCTAAAAATTAAACACTTATGCTCATCAAAAGACTTCAACAAAAGAATAAAAAGAGACCCTAGAGACTGGGAAAAAAAAATTGGCTATGACATATATGACAAGGGCCTAATCTCTAAAATCTATAAACTACTTCAACACCTCAACAATGAAAAAGACATATAACCCAATTTAAAAATGGGCAAAGGATATAAACAGACACTTCACCAAATAAGATGTTCAGGAGACTAACAGACACAAGAGGAAATGCTCACAGTCATTAGCCATTAGAGAAATGCAAATCAAAACTGCAATGAGATAGCATCTTACCCCACCATTACTGGCACTAATTAAAAAACAGAAAATAACAAAGGTTGGAGAGGTTGTGGGGTGATTGGAGCTCTTATGTACTGGTGATGGAAATGTAAAATGATACAACCGTTATGGCAAACTTTATGGCCTCTCCCTAAAAAGAAAGAAATAGAAATATCATAAGATCCAGCAATCCCGCTAGCAGGAATACATCCTACAGCAACAAGAGCCATCACAGGAATAGACATATGCACATCCATGTTCATTGCAGTGTTATTCACAATAGCAAAAAGATGGAAACAACCTCAGTGCCATCAACAGATGAATGGATAAACAAATTCTGGTACATACACAGGATGGAATACTATGCAATGATATAGAACAATGATGAATCTGCAAAACATCTCATAACATGGATGAAACTGGAAAGCTGTATGCTGAGTGAAAAAAGTCAATTATAAGAGGACAAATATTGTATGATATCATTATTATAAAAATTCAAGAAAAGGTTTACACACAGAAAAAAACAATCTTTGATGGTTATGAGGGAGGGAAGTGGTAGGGAAAGAAAATCACTAACTAGATAGTGGACAAGTGATGACTTTGGTAAGAGGAAGGACAATATACAATATAGAGGAAATCAGCACAACCTGACAAGGAAAGTCATAGAAACTTCCTAGACACATCTAAACACCTTGAGGGACCAAGTTACTGGGGCCAAGGGCTAGAGACCATTATCTTGGGGGACACCTAGGTTATTTGGTATAACATAGTTCATGAAGAAAATATTCTGCATCCTACTTTGGTGAGCAGCGTCTGGGGTCTTCAAAGCTTGCAAGCGGCCATCTAAGATACATCTATTGGTCATGTTCTGCCTGGAAAAAAAGAGAATGAAAAAAAAAAAAAAAGACACAAAGAAAACATTAGTCCAAAGGACTAATTGAACATGTGAACTATAGCCTCCACCAACCTGAGCCCGGAAGGACTAGATGGTGCCCAGCTACCACCACTGACCGCTCTGACAGGGATCATAAAAGAGGGTCCCGGACAGAGTGGGAGAAAAATGTAAAACAAAATTCAAATTCACACAAAAAGACCACACTTACTGGTCTGATAGAGATTGGAAGAACCCCCAAGACTGGCCCCTGGTCACCCTGCAGAGAACTGAAGCCACTCCTGAAATCCACCTTTCCGACAAAGATTAAACAGCTTATAAAACAAACAATAACACACGCGAGGAACGTGCTTCTTAGGACAACCAAGTATATGAGACCAAATCCAAAAATGAGAAGGCAGAAGAGACAGGAAAAGTGGACATGGGAACCCGGGGTGGATAGGGAGAGAGTGTTGATGCCTTGTGGGGATTGCAACCAATTTATACACAAAACAACTTGTGTATAAATTTTTGAATGAGAAACTAAAGCACAATTTAAAAAAAAAGGATTATAATCCTAAAAATTGGAAATAGTGGTAATACTATTAATAACAGGTAACACTTAAAATAGGGGGCGGTAGTGGTTCAGTGGCAGAATTCTTGCCTTTCATGCAGGAGACCTGGGTTCGATTCCAGACAAATGGATCTCACGGGCAGCCACCACCTGTCTGTCAGCGGAGGCTTGCCTATTGCTATGATGCCGAACAGGTTTTAGCAGACCTTCCAGATTGAGATGTGCTAGGAAGGTAGGCCTCGCAATCTACCTCCAAAAATTAGCCCTTGAAAACCCTATGGAGCACAACGATCTGATTTGCAGCCAGTCATGGAGATAGTGCAGGACCAGGCAGTGTTTTTTTCCATCGTGTATAGGGTTGCCATGAGTTGGGGGCTGACTCGATGGCAGCCTGTTGTTGTTAGGTGCCATCAAGTAGGTTCTGGCTCAAAGAGACCCTACGTACAACGGAGCGAAGCACTGCCCGGTCGTGCACCATCCTCACAGTCGTTTGAGCCCATTGTTGCAGCCGCTGTGTCAATCCATGTTATTGAGGGGCTTCCTCTTTTCATTGACCTTCTCTAGAGACTGATCTCTCCTGATAACATGTCCCAAGTATGTGGGGCAAAGTGTTGCCATCCTTGCTTCTAAGGAGCATTCTGGCTGTACTTCTTCCAAGACAGATTTGTTCATTCTTTTGGCAGTCCATGGTGTATTCAATATTCTTTGCCAACACCATAATTCAAAGGCGTCAGTTCTTCTTCAGTCTTCCTTATTCATTGCCCAGCTTTCACATGCGTATGATGTGATTAAAAACACCATGGCTTGGGTCAGGCACACCTTAGTCCTTAAAGTGACATCTTTGCTTTTTAACACTTCAAAGAGGTCTTTTGCACAGATTTGCCTAATGCAGTGCATCCTTTGATTTCTTGACTGCTGCTTCCATGTATGTTGATAGTGGATCCAAGTAAAATGAAATGCCTGGAACTTCAATCTTTTCTCCGTTTATCATGATGTTGCTTATTGGTCCAGTTGTGATGGCAGCTTACAACAAAAGAACTGCAACACTTACATAAGGTCTCTCTGGGCCGGCACTTTTGTAAATACTTTGAGTAAATGAACTTATTTAATCCTCGATGACAACCCTAAGTACTTTTATTATCCCCATTACACAGATGAAGGACCTGAGGCACAAAATGGGGAAGCAATTTATTCAAGGTCACACAGCTAACAGGAGGCAAAATTGTGATAAGAACCCAGGGAGTCTGGTGCAAGTCTCTGCTCTATACCACTTGTTATCTGGCCTAATAGCCTTTTAGTATAAAAAATATATGATTGGTTAAATAAATCAGAAAATGCTTACAAGGAATACTGAAACAGATAGGGTTAACTGTGCTGGTAGAACGAAAGAACTGTTAAAAGATTACCATCTGGAAGCTGGGTAAACAGGAACCACACCCTGTCAACATGAGATAAGCCTGAAAGGACCCATGAATTACTATCTCCTTCTTAGTGTTTTTCTAGTCCTTTCCCCCTTTACAGGCATGTGCAGAAGAACAAAGTATGACTGCTGATTAACCTTCTTTAGCCCTCCGAAGATGGTGATGTAGTGCCTCAAATCAGTGTGCTTGCGCTATATCCCATAATAAGTGATGCCAAGGGCTGCCAAAGGACTCCATCTTGAATATCAGCGGGCTCCATCTTGGGTTCCAGATGTGCCTGCAACCTAATTAACATGCACCACCATTCTGAGAAGTACCCGCCACTTGAAAGAAGCCCACTAAATATTCATTACTCTGTTGTCTCCACTGAACCCATATAAGCCCTAGCTTTGCTTCCCTTTTCGAGTTGGTCTTTTGGAGAGGCTTAGATCCCCACTGACTCCTTTTGCTTGACTCAAGCAAAATAAAGTTTGTCTTTTGCGTGTATTCTTACTCAGGAAAAGACAAGGACCCTTTGTGTCAGATAGGCGATTGGTAACAATACCAGGACATATTGTAAAATGAAACAAATGGGATGGGCAATGTAATTCCATTTACAAAATATACAAACTATATGTGTGTGTGTATGTGTGTATAAATGCATGCATGTGGGGAAAGCAGAAGAAACACACGAACTATTAATAGTGGTTGCTTCTCCACCATATCCCTGATACCAAAACCAGTAAAGACACCACAAGAAGAGAAAATTATAGACCTATATCCCTCATGAATGTAGATGCAAAAATCCTCAACAAAATTCTAGCCAATAGAATTCAACAACATATCAAAAAAATAATTCACCATGACCAAGTGGGATTCATATCAGGTATGCAGGGATGGTTCAACATTAGAAAAACAATTAATGTAATCCACCACGTAAGTAAAACAAAAGACAAGAATCACATGATTTTATCAATTGATGCAGAAAAGGCGTTTGACAAAGTTCAACACCCATTCATGACAAAAACTCTCAGCAAAATAGGAATAGAAGGAAAATTCCTCAACATAATAAAGGGCATTTATACAAAGCCAACAGCCAACATCATCCTAAATGGAGAGAGCCTGAAAACATTCCCATTGAGATCGGGAACCAGACAAGGATGCCCTTTATCACCACTCTTATTCAACATTGTGCTGGAAGTCCTAGCCAGAGCAATAGGCTAGATAAAGAAATAAAGGGCATCCAGATTGGCAAGGAAGAAGTAAAAGTATCTCTATTTGCAGATGAGATGATCTTATATGCAGAAAACCCTAAGGAATCCTCCAGAAAACTACTGAAACTAATAGAAGAGTTCAGCAGAGTATCGGGATACAAGGTAAACATACACAAATCAGTTGGATTCCTGTACGCCAACGAAAAGAATATCAAAGAGGAAATCACCAAATCAATGCCATTTACAGTAGCCCCCAAGAAGATAAAATACTTAGGAATAAATCTTACCAGAGATGTAAAAGACTTATACAAAGAAAACTACAGTACACTTCTACAAGAAACCAAAACAGACTTACTTAAGTGGAAGAACAAGACCTAACATTATAAAAATGTCTATTCTACCAAAAGCGATCTATACATTTAATGCAATTCCGATCCAAAGCCCAATGACATTCTTTAATGAGATGGAGAAACAAATCACCAACTTCATATGGAAGGGAAAGAGGCCCCGGATAAATAAGGCATTACTGAAAAAGAACAAAGTGGGAGGCCTTACTTTACCTGATTTTAGAACCTATTACGCTGCCACAGTAGTCAAAACAGCCTGGTACTGGTACAACAACAGATACATGGACCAATGGAACAGAACTGAGAATCCAGACATGAATCCATCCACATATGAGCAGTAGATATTTGACAAAGGCCCCAAAACAGTTAAATGGGGAAAAGACAGTCCTTTTAACAAATGTTGCTGGCATAACTGGATATCCATCTGCAACAAAATGAAACAAGACCCATACCTCACTCCATGCACAAAAACTAACTCAAAATGGATCAAAGACCTAAATATAAAATCTAAAACGAAAAAGATCATGGAAGAAAAAATAGGGACTTTAGGAGCACTAATACATGCCATAAACAGTATACAAAACATTATAAAGAATGTAGAACAAAAACTAGATAACTGGGAGCTCCTAAAAATCAAACACCTATGCTCATCCAAAGACTTTACCAAAAGAGTAAAAAGACTACTTACAGGCTGGGAAAAAGTTTTTAGCTATGACATTTCTGATCGGTGCCTGATCTCTAAAATCTACATGATACTGCAAAAAGACAAATAACCCAATTAAAAAATGGGCAAAAGATATGAATAGACACTTCACTAAAGAAGACATTCAGGTAGCTAACAGATATATGAGGAAATGTTCACGATCGTTAGCCTTTAGAGAAATGCAGGTCAAAATTACAATGAGATTTCATCTCACTCCAACAAGGCTGGCATTAATCCAAAAAACATAAGGTAATAAATGTTGGAGAGGCTGTGGAGAGATTGGAACACCTATACACTGCTGGTGGGAATGTAAAATGGTACAACCACTTTGGAAATCAATCTGGCGCTTCCTTAAAAAGCTAGAAATAGGACTACCATATGATCCAGCCATCCCACTCCTTGGAATATATCCTAGAGAAATAAGAGCCTTTACAGGAACAGATATATGCACACCCATGTTTATTGCAGCACTGTTTACAATAGCAAAAAGATGGAAGCAACCAAGGTGCCCATCAATGGATGAATGGATAAATAAATTACGGTATATTCACACAATGGAATACTATGCATCGATAAAGAACAGTGAGGAAACTGTGAAACATTTCATAACATGGAGGAACCTGGAAGGCATTATGCTGAGTGAAATTAGTCAGATGCAAAAGGACAAATATTGTATAAGACCACTATTATAAGAACTTGAGAAATAGTTTAAACTGAGAAAAAAACATTCTTTTGTGGTTACGAGAGGGGGGGAGGGAGAGAGGGTGGGAGAGGGGTATTCACTAATTAGATAGTAGATAAGAACTACTTTAGGTGAAGGGAAAGACAGCATACTATACAGGGGAGGTCAGCACAGTTGGACTAAACCAAAAGCAAAGAAGTTTCCTGAATAAACTGAACTCTTTGAAGGCCAGCATAGCAGGGGGCAGGGGTCTGGGGAACATGGTTTCAGGGGACATCTAAGTCAGTTGGCATAATAAAATCTATTTAGAAAATATTTTGCATCCCACTTTGAAGAGCGGCGTCTGGGGTCTTAAACGCTAGCAAGCAGCCATCTAAGATACATCAATTGTTCTCAACCCACCTGGATCAAAGGAGAATGAAGAACACCAAGGACACAAGGCGGTTATGAGCCCGTTGCCCAAAAGACAGAAAGGGCCACATGAACCAGAGACTACATCATCCTGAGACCAGAAGAACTAGATGGTGCCTGGCTACAACAGATAACTGCTCTGACAGGGAACACAACAGAGAACCCATGAGGGAGCAGGAGAGCAGTGGGATGCAGACCCCAAATTCTCATAAGACCAGGCTTAATGGTCTGACTGAGACTAGAAGGACCCCAGTGGCCATGGCCCCCAGACCTTCTGTTGGCCCAGGACAGGAACCATTCCCAAAGCCAACTCTTCAGACATGGATTGGACTGGACAATGGGTTGGAGAGGGATGCTGCTGAGGAGTGAGCTTCTTGGATCAGGTGGACACTTGAGACTATATTGGCATCTCCTGCCTGGAGGGGCGATGAGAGGGTGGAGGGGGTTAGAAGCTGGTGAAACGGACACGAAAAGAGAGAGCGGAGGGAGAGAGCAGGCTGTCTCATTAGGGGGAGAGTAATTGGGAGTGTGTAGCAAGGTGTATATGGGTTTTTGTGTGAGAGACTGACTTGATTTGTAATCTTTCACTTAAAGCACAGTAAAAATTATAAAAAAAAATAGTGGTTGCTTCTTTGAAGGGACATGTGTTTGGAGACAGGTGATAGCAGGTTGCTGATGTACAGAGACTTCATTCTATAGATCTTGGAATTGTTAAATTTTTATTCCTTTTTGTGTATAATTTTTAAAATGTACAAACTAAACACTAAGGATTGCAGGCACTTCTGACCTGGTGTATTAATAGCTTAGTTTATAAAAAAAAAAAACTCAATGATTATTTACAAGTTTTACCAGGGTATGTATAGAAAGCAGCAGGCAGGGAAACATCAGTGGTTGGAGAAGAGGCCCAGTGAGATGGTTGGGTGGGGAGTGCATCTCTCAGTTCTATTCCTCAAGCTCTCCTCCTCTACAGAGTTCATTGTAGCTTCATCATGAGTTGAGAGAGGAAATAGGGATATTTATCATCTGCCGCATCCTCACATCCACCATTTATGAAAGACCTGTTCCTAATTGTAATATTCTAACCAGTCAGCTGTACCACAGTGCTCTTATGAGCTTCAGAACAGAGATGCCTGGCATATGTAGGGTGGCTGGCTTAGGATCAGGCTGTACTCCATTTTTGTTTTAAGCTCCTGCTTCTGCACTTCTGAGAATGTAACTTTGACCTCTTCCTATTCATATGCATATAGACTTGGGCCACTGGCTGGGTGGGACCAACAGACAATGTGACTGTGCTTAGACAAATCCAGGCAAGCCCAGGCTATGCTTGTTTTTCTAATCTTGAACCATCCCTGCATACCTGGTATGAATCCCTCTTGGTCATGGTGAATTATTTTTTTGACATGTTGAATTCTATTGGCTAGAATTTTGTCGAGGATTTTTGCATCTAAGTTCATGAGGGATATAGGTCTGCAATTTTCTTTCTTTTTTTTTTTTTTTTTTTTTTTTTTGTGGTGTCTTTACCTGGTTTTGGCATCAGGGATATGCTGGCTTCATAGGATGAGTTTGGGAGTATTCTATCCTTTTCGATGCTCTGAAATACCTTTAGTAGTAGTGGTGTTAACTCTTCTCTGAAAGCTTGGTAGACCTCTCCAGTGAAGCCCTCCGGGCCAGGGCTTTTTTTCGTTGGGAGTTTTTAAATTACCTTGTCAATTTCTTCTTTTGGGATCAGTTTATTTAGTTGTTCTACCTCTGTTTGTGTTAGTCTAGGTAGGTAGTGTGTTTCTAAAAAATTCATCCATTTCTTCTAGGTTTTCGAATTTGTTAGAGTGCAATTTCTTGTAGTAATCTGATATGATTCTTTTAATTTCATTTGGGTCTGTTTAGATATCACCCATCTCATTTTTTTATTCAGGTTATTTGCTTCTTGTTTTTCTTTTTTCAGTTTGGCCAATGAACTTTATCAATTTTGTTAATTTTTTCATAGAAAAAGCTTTTAGTCTTGTTAGCTCTTTCAATTGTTTTTCTGTTTTCTATTTCTTTTAATTCTGCTGTAGTTTTTATCATTTGCTTTCTTCTGGTGCCTGAGGGTTCCTTTTGTTGCTCTCTTTCTATTTGTTCAAGTTATAGGAATAATTCTTTGATTTTGGCTCTTTCTTCTTTTTGGATGTATACATTTATCACTATAAATAGACCTCTGAGCACTGCTTTAGCTATGTCCCAAAGGTTCTGATAGGAAGTGTTTTCATTCTCATGGATTCTATGAATTTCTTTATTCCATCCTGAATGTCTCCTATAACCCAGTCGTTTTTGAGCAGGGTGTTGTTCAGTTTCCAAGTGTTTGACTTCTTTTCCCTGCTTTTTCTGTTATTGATTTCTACTTTTATGGTTTTATGGTCAGAGAAGATGGTTTGTAATATTTTGATGTTTTGGATTCTGCTAAGGCTTGCTTTATGACCTAATATGTGGTCTATTCTTGAGATGTTCCATGTGCATTAGAAAAGAAAGTATACTTGGCTGCTGTTGGGTGGAGTGTTCTGTATACATCTATGAGGTCAAGTTGGTTGATTGTGGCATTCAGATCTTCCATGTCTTTACTGAGCTTCTTTCTGAATGTTCTGTCCTTCTGCAAAAGTGGTCTGTTGAAGACTCATACTATTATTGTGGAGGTGTCTATCTCACTTTCCAGTGCTGTTAGAGTTTGTTTTATGTATCTTGCAGCCTTGTCATTGGGTACGTAAATATTGATATTATATCCTCCTGGTATATTGTCCCTTTAATCATTATATAGCATCCTTCCTTATCCTTTGTGGTGGATTTAACTTTAAAGCCTATTTTGTCAGAAATTAATATTGCGACTCCTGCTTTTTTTTGATTGTTGTTTGCTTGGTATATTTTTTCCATCCTTTGAGTTTTAGTTTGTGTCTCTAAGTCTAAGGTGTGTCTCTTGTAGGTAGCATATAGACAGGACTTGTTTTTTAATCCATTCTACCACTCTCTGTGTCTTTATTGGTGCATTTAGTCCATTTACATTCAGCATAATTATGGATAGGTATGAGTTTAGTTTCTGCCATGCACTCCTTGGAAACTCTATGGGGCAGTTCTGCTCTGTCCTGTAGGGTCACTATGAGTCAGAATTGACTCGACGGCACTGGGTTTTTCACTGGGATGAGTTTAGTGCTGTCATTTTGATGTCTTTATTTGTGTGTTGTTGACAGTTCCTTTTTTCACTTAATTTTTTGTGCTGAGTAGTTTATCTTTATATGTTGTCTTTTCTTCTTATTCGTTGTTGTTGATTTTGTTTTTGCTGAGTCTTTATGTTTTTCTTGTATTTTATTTTGATGTTTCAGGTTGTTAGTCTCCTTTGTGGTTACCTTAATATTTACCTCTATTTTTCTAAGTTTAAACCTAACTTTTATTTTTCTATATTGCCTTGACTCCCTCTCCATATGAAAGATCTATGACTACATTTTTTAGTCCCTCTTTATTGTTTTAATGTTGTCATCTTTTACATAATGACATCATTGTTTCCCTGTTTTGAGCATTTTTTAAATCTTGATTTATTTTTGTGATTTCCCTATGTGGGTTGATATCTGGTTGCTCTGCCCTGTGTTTTAGTCTTGGGTTGATACCTGATATTATTGATTTTCTAACCAGAGAACTCCTTTTAGTATTTCTTGTAGTTTTGGTTTGGTTTTTACAAATTCCCTAAACTTCTATCTGGAAATGTCCTAATTTCACTTTCATATATGAGAGACAGTTTTGCTGGATATATGATTCTTGTCCTGCAACTTTTTTGCTTCAATGCTTTGTATAAGTCACCCTATTGCCTTCTTGCCTGCATGGTTTTTCCAAGTAGTCGAAGCTTATTCTTATTGACTCTGCTTTGTAGGTGACTGCCTTAGTTATCTAGTGCTGCTGTAACAGAAACACCACAAGTGAATGGCTTTAACAAAGGGAAGTTTATTTTCTCACAGTAAAGAAGGCTAAAAGTCCAAATTCAGGGTGTCAGCTCCCAGAGGAAGGCTTTCTCTCTCTGTCAGCCTTCTCATCAATCTTCCCCTGGACTAGGAGCTTCTTTGCACAGGAGCCCCACATCCAAAGAACACACTCTGCTCCTGGCACTGCTTTCTTGGTGGTATGAGGTCCCCAAATCTCTGCTTGCTTTCCTTTCCTTTTATATCTGAAGGTGGTGCAGGTCACACCCCAGGGAAACTCCCTTTACCTTGCATCAGGGAGGTGACTAGAGTAAGGGTGGTGTTCGAATCCCACCCTAATCCTCTCAACATAAAATTGCAATCACAGAATGGAGGACAACCACACAATACTAGGAATCATGGCCTAGCCAAATTGATACACACATTTTTGGGGGGAGAAAATTCAGTCTATGACAGTGACTTTTTGATTATCCCTAGCTGCTCTTAAAATTCTCTCTTCATCTTTGGTTTTGACAAATTTGATTAATATGACTTGGTGACTTTCTTTTGAGATCTACCTTATGTGGGGTTCAATGAGCATCTTGGATAGATATCTTCTCATCTTTCATGATAGCAGGGAAGTTTTCTGCCAACAAATCTTCAGCAATTCTCTCTGTGTTTTCTGTTATCCCTCTCTGTTCTGGTACTCCAATCACTCATACGTTATTTCTCTTGATAGAGTCCCACATGATTCTTAGGGTTTCTTCATTTTTAAAAAATTCTTTTATCTGATTTTTCTTCGAATATATCATTGCCAATTCTTTTATCTTCAATCTCACTAATTATGCCTCCCACTTCCTCAATTCTGCTCCTCTGACTTTCTATCGAGTTGTCTAATTCCGTAATTTTACTGTTAATCTTCTGAATTTCTGATTGCTGTCTCTCTATGGATTCTTGCAGCTTATTAAATTTTTCCTTTATGTTCTTGAGTAACCCTTTAAATTTCTTCAACTGCTTTATTTGTGTGTTCCTTGGCTTGTTCTGCATTTTGCCTGATCTCGTAAAGAGTTCTGTATATTAATCTTTTGTATTCTGCATCTGGTAATTCCCAGGAAGACACCTTAATCTGGAAGATTCCTTGATTCTTTGTTTTGAGAGCTTGTTGAGGCGATCATGGTCTGCTTCTTTATGTGATTTGATATTGACTGTTGTCTTTGAGCCATCTTTAAGTTATTGTATTAGTTTTTTATGTTTGCTTACTGTATCCTAGCTTCTTGCTTTGTTTTGTTTTGATATGCGCAAATGCGTTGCTTGAGTGACCTACCTTGATTATTTTCACCTTTGAAGCTCTAACGTCCTGTTACCAGATGGCTAGAGCTGTTACCAGGTATATGAGCCCAGGAATCCATTCACTTTTCATGTATGCGTTCTGCTTAGGTGTCCAGGTAGTTGGTCATCAAGTCTGTGGTATAGGCTCTGTCCTACAGTCTTGGGCAGGGGTGACTGGTGTAGACGCAGGTACCTGGTTTCATCAGGGGGCACACTTTGAACAAGGCAGGGCGCTGATACCTGTCCCCTGAGTTTCTGTGAGGAAAGTGTGTCCCTGTTTCCTACAGCTAACAAGTGGGTGGGTTCTGTGGCTAGACCATGGACACCCAATGCTTTTGGTTGTAAGGACTGGGAGGCACCACATATTCTCAGACCTCTGAGGCAGGTGGGTAGGTGATGTGGGTGCAGCCACCAGTCCTCAGGCCCCTGATGTGGGTAGGTGAGGACCCTGCTTAATAGGCAAAGTGGTGTCAAACATCAAAAACCCATCTATCCATCACACAGCTGAAGTCAGATCCGAAGCACATACACCATTGCGGTCTGCCAACAAGGGCTGAATCTCCTGAGATGGGCCCACACAGGTCCATGTAGGGGTATTCAAATCCATGGACTATTTGTACCTGGACAGGAGCTGCTTCTGTCCTGAGCTCCCCAGCTTAGTGGAGCTGGCAGATTATCTTTTCTCCCAGTTGATAATTTATTCCTTCTCCAAGGCCAGGAGAATGGCTCAGGATGCACAGCAGGACCTATTTCAGGCCCAGGGAAATCAACAGCCACTGAAGCCAACTTGGGGGCTGGGGGCATGGTAAAATAATTGGAAGTAGTCCGCTTTTTCTGAGAGTGCTGTTCTTCTCTGGTTCTGGAGGTATGAGTAGACTGTGAGGTTTGCTACCTCTCCTTGAGGAAACTGCATCTAGAATGCTACTGCCAGCCCCACCGCAGTCACTCCAGGGAATTGTACCTGAGGGGCTCTGGTTCCTGCCATGTCAGGTCCAGCAACTCCTCGCTGCTTCTGAAATGTCTCTCCCTCCCCCTGCTGCTCAGTCCAATTTTCTAACTTTGCCTTGGATGTTCAGGGCTCCTAGCTTATCATATATATAATTGTTTCACTTGTTTTTGGGGGGTCTTTGTTGTAAGAGGGACCACCAGAAGTCTCTGACTACTCCACCATCTTGGTTCTGCCCCCGCTGATGATTTTTTTCAGACTGCAGTGTAGTGGCAGAACATTATCAGAACTTGGGTTTAGAAACAGTCCAAACTCTATTTTTCCAGGGCACATTAGGCTACTGGTGCTCCTTCAGACTGTTTGCATATGCAGATTATTTAGTAAGAATGGGAATTGCCATATCCAAGTCCCTGGTACAGTTTTGTACATTGATCGTTGGCATATGCATACTACAGGAAATTTGGAGGACCAATGGCCATCATGGAACTCATTTAATCTAGGTGAATTAACTTTTCTGTGCAGCAAATTGTAACCTAAAATTTCTGCATAAAACAGCCAGTGTGGGAAGTGTAGTTTAATTGGTATTGAGAAGTCTCTATAAGGCATCAGCCCAGTAAATTTGCATGCTTACAAGGCACTGTTTCTAAGCATTTCAAATAAGTTAAAAAATTGCAACGTTAGAGCTCTATAACTTCTTTGGCCATTACTCCCACTCCGCTGTCTGACCCATCTCTGATCCTTCTGTCTCTTCTGCTTCTCCTATATTTGTTGTAGTTGTTAGGTGCTGTCAAGTTGGTTCTGACCCATAGGGACCCTATGTACCACAGAACGAAACACTGCCTGGTTCTTCAACATCTTCACAATCATTGTTATGCTTGAGCTCATTGTTGCAGCCACTGTGTCAGTCCATCTCGTTGAGGGTCTTTCTCTTTTCTGCTCACCCTCTGCTTTACTGAGCATGATGTCCTCCAGGGACTGATCCCTTCTAACAACATGTCCAAAGCAAGTAAGATGCAGCCTTGCCATCTTTGCTTCTAAGGAGCATTCTGGTTTGTACTTCTCCCAAGACGGATTTGTTTGTTCTCTTGGCAGTCCATGGTATATTCAATGTTCTTTGCCAACACCACAATTCAAAGACATCAATTCTTTGGACTTCCTTATTCATTGTCCAGCTTTCACATGCATATGATGCAATTCACAACAGCATGACTTGGATCAGGTGCACTTTAGTCTTCAAGGTGATGTTTTTTGCTGTTCAACACTTTAAAGAGGTCCTTTGCAGTGTATTTGCTCAATACAATGTGTCATTTGATTTCTTGACTGCTGCTTCCATGGGTGTTGATTGTGGATCCAAGTAAAATGAAATCCTTGACAACTTCAATCTTTTTGCCATTTATCATGATGTTGCTTATTGGTCCAGTTGTGAGAATTTTTGTTTTCTTTATGTTGAGGTGAATTTTGACTCGAAGGCTGTGGCTTTGATCTTTATCAGTAAGTGCTTCAAATCCTCTTCGTTTTCAGCAAGCAAGGTTGTGTCATTTGCATATGGAAGGTTGGTAATGAGTCTTCCTCCAATCCTGATGCCTCATTCTTCTTCATATAGTCCAGCTTCTCAGATTATTTGCTCAGCATACAGATTGAATAGGTATGGTGAAAGGATACAACCCTGATGGACACCTTTCCTGACTTTAAACTATGCAGTATCCCCTCATTCTGTTTGAACAACTGCCTCTTGATCTATGCACAGTTTCCTTATGAGCACAATTAAGTGTTCTGGAATTCCCATTCTTTGCAATGTTATCCATAATTTATTATGATCCACAGAGCTGAATGCCTTTGCCTACTCAATAAAACACAGGTAAACATCTGGTATTCTCTGCTTTCAGCCTGGATCCCTCTGACATCAGTAATAATATCTCTGGTTCCACATCCTCTTCTGAATCTGGACTGAATTTCTGGCCGTTCCCTGTCACTATACTGCTATAGCTGCTTTGGAATGATCTTCAGCAAAATTTTGCTTGCATGTGATATTAATGATATTGTTTGATAATTTCCACATTCTGTTGGATTGCCTTTCTTGGGAACAGGCATAAATATGGACCTTTTCCGGTCAGTTGGTTAGGTAGCTGTCTTCCAGATTTCTTGGCATAGACAATTGAGCACTTCTAGCACTGCATCCGTTTGTTGAAACACCTTAATTGATATGTGGTCATTACTGGGGTGTTGTTTTTTTGCCAACGCCTTCAGTGCAGCTTTGACTTCTTCCTTTAGCATCTTCGGTTCCTGATCATATGCTACCTCTTGAAGTGGTTGAACATTGACCAGTTCTTTTTGGTATAATGACTCTGTGTATTCTTTCTATCTTCTTTTGATGCTTCCTGCATTGTTTAATATTTTCCCCATAGAATCCTTCACTATTGCAACTCGAGGGTTGAATTTTTTTTTCAGTTCTTTCAGCTTGAGAAATGCCAAGCGTGTTCTTCCCTTTTGGTTTTATATCTCCAGGTCTTTGCACAAGTCATTATAATACTTTACTTTGTCTTCTCGAGCTACCCTTTGAAATCTTCTGTCCAGTTCTTGTACATTGTCATTTCTTCCTTTTGCTTTAGCTGCTTGATGTTCAAAAGCCACTTTCAGAGTCTCTTCTGACATCCATTTTGGTCTTTCCTTTCTTTCCTGTCTTTTTGATGACCTCTTGGCTTTCTTCATATATGATGTCCTTGATGTCATTCCACAGCTAGTCTGGTCTTCGGTCACTGATATTCAATGCATCAAGTCCATTACTGAGATAGTCTCTAAATTCAGGTGGAATATACTCAAGTTTTTACTTTGGCTCTGATGAACTTGTTCTAATTTTCTTCAGTTTCAACTTGAACTTGCATATGAGTAATTGATGGTCTGTCCCCAAAGTTGGCCTCTGGCCTTGTTCAAACTCATGATGATATTGAGCTTTTCCACTGTCTTTTTCCACAGATGTAGTCCATTTGATTCCTGTGTATTCCATCTGATGAGGTCTACCTATATAGTCGCCATTTATGTTGGTGAAAAAGGGTATTTGCAATGAGTAAGTCATTGATCTTGCAAAATTCTATCATGTGATCTCTGGCATCATTTCTATCACCAAGGCCATATTTTCCAATTACCGATCCTTCTCCCATAGTTATACCCCTTTGCACACCCTTCCATTCTTACACTCCTGCTGACAGATGTTTTACAATTACCTTTACTCCCTGATTCGGAGCTAAACTTTATGCCATTGTAAAAGATTTCCCCAACCTGTGTGGAGATCCCTACAAATTTACTGAAGAATTTAAGATTTTAACAGTCACTTATCATCCAGGTCTACCTAATTTGCCACAGATAAATTAATGGCTTTGCAACGACAACAGTTGCAACCTCTTAACCACAATAAATTTAGAGCTTATACAGGGCCTAAACCAAAGAACCTGCAGTCTGCTTTTTGTTTCTATTGCAAAAAACCTGGACATTTTATAAAAGATTGCATAAAATTAAAAATAATAATGGGCACCTCACCCTTTAACAGTCCTTCTAATAAGACTGAATGGGGGAGCTATGAAGAATAACTTAGAGGCTTTTCCAACAGCGGCTTTAAATTCAGAACCAGAAAATTATCCATATTAATGGAGAACCCCGTAAGCTTTCTTTTTGATGATGAGTACATTGGCATTCCTCTTCAGGTTTTCATTCCTGGTATGTAGACCATATGATTGTCCAGTTCAAAATGTCCAGTCTTAGTCCATTTCAGCTCACTAATGCCTAGGATATTGATGTTTATGTGTTCCATTTCATTTCTGATGATTTCCAATTTTTTTAGATTCATACACCATACATTCTACATTCTGATTATTAATGAATGTTTGCAGCTGTTTATTCTTGTTTTGAGTCCTGCCGCAACAGTAAATGAAAGTCACAAAACTTGACTCTATCCACGTCATTAAGGTCGACTCTACTTTGAGGAGTCAGCTCTTCCCCAGTCATCTTTTGAGTGCCTTCCAAGCTGAGGGGTTCATCTTTCAGCACTATGTAAGACAATGTTCCCCTGCTATTCATAAGGGTTTCAGAAGTAGACCACCAGGTCCTTCTTTCTAGTCTGAGTCTGGAAACTCACTTGAAACCTGTCTGCCATGGGTGACCCTGCTGGTATTTGAATACCAGTGGCATAGCTTCCAGCATCACAGCAACACTCAAGCTACAACCATACAACAAATTGACAGACATTTCAAGACCTGTCCTGAAGTACAATGCTATCAGTGATAGGATAATAGCCATACACGTACAAGGAAGACAAGTTAATATGACTATTATTCAAATTTACGCACCAACCACTAAAGCCGAAGATGAAGAAACTGAAGATTCTTACCAACTTCTGCAGTCTGAAATTGATTGAACATGCAATTGATGATTACTGGTGATTGGAATGTGAAAGTTGGAAACAAAGAAGAAGGATCAGTAGTTGAAAAATATGGCCTTGGTGATAGAAATGATGCCAGAGATCACATGACAGAATTTTTGCAAGACCAATGACTTCTTCATTGCAAATATCTTTTTCAACAACATAAACGGTGACTATACACATGAACATCACCAGATGGAATGAATACACAGGAGTCAAATTGACTACATCTGTGGAAAGAGACAATGGAAAAGCTCAATATCATCAGTCAGAACAAGGCCAGGGACCAACCATACAACTGACCATCAATTGCTCATATGCAAGTTCCAGCTGAAGCTATAGAAAATTAGAACAAATCCACGAGAGCCAAAGTACGATTTTAAGTATATTCCACCTGAATTTAAAGGCCATCTCAAGAACAGATTTGACACAAATGACTGAAGGATTCTATGGAGGAAATATTAAAGGATGCATGAAGCATCAAAAGAAGATGAAAGGAGTACACAAAATCACTATACCAAAAATAATTGCTTGAAATTCAACCATTTCAAGAGGTAACATATGATCAGGAACCAATGGTACGGAAAGAAGAGGTCCAAGCTGCACTGAAGGCATTGGCATAAAACAAGGCTACAGAAATTGACCAAATACCAATTGAGGTGTTTCAACAAATGGATGCAGTGCTAGAAATGCTCAATTATCTATGCCAAGAAATTTGGAAGACAGCTACCTGCCCAACTGACCGGAAAAGGTCCATATTTATGCCCACTATCAAGAAAGGTGATCCAACAGAATGTGGAAATTATCAAACAATATCATTAATATCACATGCAAGTAAAATTTTGCAGAAGATCTTTCAAAAGTGTCTGTAGCAATACATCGACAGGGAACTGCCAGAAATTCAAGCTGAATTCAGAAGAGGACCTGGAACCAGGGATATCATTGCTGATGTCAGAGGGATCCTGGCTGAAATCAGAGAATACCAGAAAGATGTTGTCTTTGTTATCCAGTGCTACTGTAACAGAAATACCACAAGTGGATGGCTTTAACAAAGAGAATTTTATTCTCTCACAGGCCAGTAGGCGAGAAGTCTCAATTTGTGGCACCAGCTGCAGAGGAATGTTTTCTTTCTCTCTCAGCTCTGGAGGAAGGTCCTTGTCACCAGTTTTCCCTCAGTCTGGGAGGATCTCAGTGCAGGCACCTCAGTTCCAAAGGACGAGCTCTGCTCCTTGGTGGTATGAGGTCCCCTGTCTCTCTGCTTGGTTCTTTTATATCTCAAAAGAGATTGGCTTAAGACACAATCTAATCTCGTAGATCTCATCAATATAACCGCCACTTATTCATCTCACTACATCATAGTGATAGGATTTACAACACACAGGGAAATCACATCAGAGGACAAAATGGTAGATGATCATACAATACTGGGAATCATGACCTAGCCAAGCTGTCAGATGTTTTGGGAGGACACAATTCTATCCATGACAGATGTTTACCTATGTTTTATTGACTAGGCAAAGGCATTCGACTGTGGATCATAATGAATTACGGATAACATTGCAAAGAATGGGATTCCAGAATAGGGGAATTCCAGAATGGGAATTTCAGGAGTATCAGTCCCTGGAAAAGGACATCAAGTAAGGAACATCAAGCTTGGTACAGTAGAAAAATAAAAGAGGGTCAGCGAAAAAGAGGAAGACCCTCAACGAGATGGATCAGCACAGTGGCTGCAACAATGGCTCAGACGTAACAATTGTGAGGATGGTGCAGGACCGGGTAGCATTTTGTTGTGTTGTACATATGGTCACTATGAGTCAGAACTGACTTTATGGCACCTAACAACAACTATAAACTTTTAATTGACCCTAGTGCCACCCTCTCTGTGATAAACCCCACATGTTTAGAAAAACTGCTACCCCATAGTACAAAAACTTCTAAAATTATGGGGGTTACTAGTCAAGAATTAGTTTTCTGCCTATTTTAATTAGTATATCAAGAACTTTGAAAAGAATTTTTAAAAAGTCAATAGCCTCTTCAAAGTGGTTTCCTGCTGGAGGAACTAGTATATCTAAGGTCTAAAATAAGAGACTATGTCTCTAGTCAGTGGAACAAATTAAGTTCAGAAACAAGGAAAACAAAAGCTTCAACCTTAGAGCTTAACATCTTTGATGAATGCAACTGAATTCCCTCCCCCTTCCCCCCACCCCCCCACTGGGATGCTGCCTTGGAGGTTCATATTTAAAAACACTATAAGGTCAATATACCAGAAGTAATTTGAAATTTCAGTGGCCACTTTGGGAAAATGAATTCCCATCTTCTCTATTTTTTTTTCTTCCTTCCACTTTGAAAAAATGAGCTTCCATTTGTATTGTCTTCTCTTTCTTCTTTGGGGAACTTTCATTTGGTGCTTAGGTTTGTCAGAGTGTCTGAGAGTCCTCCATCTGAGGCTCTGGCAAGTTAATAGCTTTTATCTAGAAATTGTTTTTTCCATTGAATTGAGTTGACCTTAGAAAAAATTTCTACATGTACTTTAAAAATGTAGTTTTGCCATGTTCGTCTTTTGTGATATTGTATAAGCCTGGTTTTTGACCTAGCCACACAGACTGGTGAGTTTATGTTTTTTGTTTGTTAGTTTCATTTTATTCTGAGAGCTTGCCACTAGTCTAGAGCATTTATGTTTAGATTTCTGTCTTGTATTAGGTTAAAGGCCATGGCTAGTGTTTTTCAATGGGTTGTTTAAATCTCAGTTCCTTTATCCTCCACAAAAGAGTGCTTCTTGTGTCTGCCATATGATTTGAACTTTTAGTAATCATTTATTTTAATCAGTATAACAAAGCCTTAAAAAAGACAAATTATTCTAAATTTCTTCTCTAATAGATCCTATAAAACATGCAAGGATGAGGTTATGAAAATATAATAATTTCCTACCCCTGGATGGTATTATTAAATTAGATTTCTTCAGGGAACTTACTCTGATTGGTTTAATGATAAACAAGTGATTGTATAAATTTAATAGTCTAAATATTGCCAGAAATTAATTAAAGTGAATTCATTCTGACAAAGATTTTTATGTTCTTTAGTATGTCAATCTTAAAAGTAAAACTTTCTATATAATTTAAAAGAGATATTATAAGAATTGTGTTTATTTAAAGGGAAAGGGGTAAATTTTTTTAAGACTTATTCATTATTCCTTAAGGATATAAATAAATGTAAACTAGCTTTTAATATATAAATATAATTGTCCAAAAAAACCAAAACCAAATCCAATGCCTTCGAGTTGATTCTGACTTATAGCAACCATATAGAACAGAGCAGAACTGCCCCATAGAGTTTCCAAGGAGCACCTGGCAGATTTGAACTGCCGACCCTTTGGTTAGCAGCTGTAGTACTTAACCACTACGCCACCAGGGTTTCCAAATATGTATGTATGTTAAGATATATTCATCTATTCTTATACATAGATATAAATATGCAGATATGTGTATGTTTATTATAAATATTACCTCATTTGATCCTATGAGGTAAGTACTATTATTACCCCCATTTTATAGATGAGGAGGAGGTTAAGTGACATGCCCAAGGCCATACAGTTAGTAAATGGTAAAGCCTGAGTTTGAACCCAAGCGATCCAATGCTTTCCTATCACATTATATTGCCTTCTGTAACTGAAAAAGGCAGGAGTAGACATGCTCTGGCTGCATGAAACCAGGGCTCTACCACAGAAACCAGGGCTCTGTTGCCCTCTCACTATGTCTCATGTGGTGTCCATTCTCTCAGCCTCATTCTTGGGCAAGTTCTTCTCTCTTGGTGGCAAGATGGCTTCAGCAGCTCCAGCCTTACAGCATGTCTTCTGGAAGGAGATAATTTTGTCTCAAGGTAAAATTAGTTTCAAAATGCAAAAAGGCATAGGACAAACCTAGGAAGAGGAAAAAAAAAAAGTGACTAGCCAAGAAAGGATGTATTCCTTTACAAAATTGCTAAAAAGCTTTGGTATTTACTGGGTAGATTAAAAAAAAAAAGTGCTAAAAGAAGGTAAAACTGCTCACCATGAGAATAATAAAAGGAAAAGAATTTGATTATCTTTTGTCTTTCAAAATATCTAGACCAACTTGAACATACGTAAATTGATTGGGATGACTTCTTCAACCATGAGCCAAAATACAGGGAGGGCAAGGCACAATCAGGCCTCTTCAGCCTCTAGCCTCTGAGGTCATATAGCTCCAGGGATGCTTTTGAAGGACCCCTTCCAACTAGGTGGAGATCTTTTAAGACAAAAGAAAATAATAAAAATACTGCCTTACTATAGTTATCACTCATAGGAAATCAGGTGGATCCGCATCATAAAAGAACTGTAAACATGTCTCTTTATCGTGCAGGAGTTCTAAGAAGCTGACAGATAGAAATCACAATGAGACACTTGAAATGGCCTAGGAAAATATTTCCACCCCTAGCCAGAGACTTAAGGTTATATTCATACCAATGAATTGGTTGGGTTGAGCTGAGACTTTGTGATTTCCAAAACCAATTGATAAAATCTCGAAGAGCTAAAGTTAGATTCAGGACTATATGGGAAATGGTAAAATTCTGAATGGAAACAAACTTTATTTCAGTAGTAGTTATGTTTTATGGTATACAGGCTTAAAATAACTTCCAAGGTCCTTAGGATATTAAACTGAGCTAATAGATATTCATATAATTTGGTGGCGTAGTGGTTAAATGCTACAGCTGGTAACCAAGAGGTTGGCAGTTCGAATCCTCCAGGTGCTCCTTGGAAACTCTATCAGTCAGTTCTACTCTGTCCTATAGGGTCACTATGGGTTGGAATCGACTTGATGGCAGTGGGTTTGGTTTTTGGTTTTTTCATATAATTTAAGTTTATATATTTCTGCTTTTTATGCCACAGAGAAATTCAGGTCTGCTAATGAGTGTGTTCATTTTTGCCACTTAAATGATTATATTAAAAGAAATATGCAACAAGACAATGTTTGAAAGGTTTACTAAAGGGGAATTTATTTGGTATGTTTGAACTTTTTATCTATCTGGCTAAAATTTGATGGGTTAATTTATGAGATTTTTAAGAACTTTCAGTATCGAATAACATATAACAAAGAACTAGGTTTGTCACTGTTAAAACAACAAAATTTTCTTTAATTACTGGGTTGAAGAGTTAATTTATTCTTTTTGTTATCAGCCTTGAAGGCAATGTTCGACCTCTTATTAGAATAAAAATTCCTGAGTCAAAACCCAAGCTGCATGGCATTGAAAAAAAAAAAAAAAGAGGGAAGCTAAGGTTTTTACCTTTAAGATCTTTGGTAAACTTAACAGAGGTATTGTTTCTTGGCGATCTATGATAAACTCCTGACAACTCTGAAACTTCATGGAAATCCACAAAAGATTTGTTTCTGCTTTATAAAAGGAAAAATACTTAAAAGATTTATTTAATGTGTTATGAGTTACATGAAACGTTGACAAATCAAGAGAAGTGCTTGATTTTCTTTGGGTTAAAAAATTTTGTTAGCGTTTCCTCTTATGTTTTTGCTTGACATTAGACAACAAGTATATATTATTTGTCAAAACTATTATTTTTTAATTCCTAATTTGCAACTTGATTTTTTTTGAATCCAGCGTCATCAAAGCTAATGGCTTTAACCAGGAGTTCACATCATTCCCCAATGGAGTTTGTTTTTTTTGTACCATTCAGATATTTAGACTTAACAATCTTGGTATATTATTGGTATATCCTGATATATGGTATTATGCCTCAAGATTATCATGTGTTATATCTGAAGCTCTTTGAAAATAAAGTTAATTATTATGTTTAGAGATATTTTTGTCTAAATTTTTTAAAATTTATTTTATTTGGCTTTGTTTTGCTTTTGTAATTAACTTCTATTAGGTCTTCCATTTTTAAGAAGAATTATTATAAGATAATCATGACAATATTAAGTTTTGTCATCTGCAGGTAAGTTTTACTTTGCTGACTTGCTGAAAATGCTTTAACAAAATATTTCAACAAAACATGGATTGTATTGGACTTATTAAAAGGACTGATTTTTTAATGTGGATACCAATAGACTGAATAAGCTGTAGCTGATCCAGGATCCCGTGGAACAGAAATTAACTACATAAGACTGAGTAGACTAATAACATACGATGGGTTTTCTGTAAGAATATTGCTGATTTTTTTTTTTTTTAATTAACTTTTATTAAGCTTCAAGTGAACGTTTACAAATCCAATCAGTCTGTCACATATAAGTTTACATACATCTCACTCCCTACTCCCACTTGCTCTCCCCCTCTTGAGTCAGCCCTTTCAGTCTCTCATTTCGTGACAATTTTGCCGGCTTCCCTCTCTCTCTATCCTCCCATCCCCCCTCCAGACAAGAGTTGCCAACACAATCTCAAGTATTCACCTGATGTAATTAGCTCACTCTTCATCAGCATCTCTCTCCCACCCGCTGACCAGTCCCTTTCATGTCTGATGAGTTGTCTTCGGGGATGGTTCCTGTCCTGTGCCAACAGAAGGTCTGGGGACCATGGCCGCCGGGATTCCTCTAGTCTCAGTCAGACCATTAAGTTTCGTCTTTTTATGAGAATTTGGGGTCTGTATCCCACTGATCTCCTGCTCCCTCAGGGGTCCTCTGCTGTGCTCCCTGTCAGGGCAGTCATCTATTGTGGCCGGGCACCAACTAGTTCTTCTGGTCTCAGGATGATGTAGGTCTCTGGTTCATGTGGCCCTTTCTGTCTCTTGGGCTCTTAGTTGTCGTGTGGCCTTGGTGTACTTCATTTTCCTTTGCTCCAGGTGGGTTGAGACCAATTGATGCATCTTAGATGGCCGCTTGTTAGCATTTAAGACCCCAGACGCCACATTTCAAAGTGGGATGCAGAATGATTTCATAATAGAATTATTTTGCCAATTGACTTAGAAGTCCCCTTAAACCATGTTCCCCAGACCCCTGCCCTTGCTCCGCTGACCTTTGAAGCATTCATTTTATCCCGGAAACTTCTTTGCTTTTGGTCCAGTCCAATTGAGCTGACCTTCCATGTATTGAGTGTTGTCTTTCCCTTCACCTAAAGCAGTTCTTATCTACTGATTAATCAATAAAAAACCCTCTCCCACCCTCCCTCCCTCCCCCCCTCGTAACCACAAAAGTATGTGTTCTTCTCAGGTTTACTATTTCTCAAGAGATCTTATAATAGTGGTCTTATACAATATTTGTCCTTTTGCCTCTGACTAATTTCGCTCAGCATAATGCCTTCCAGGTTCCTCCATGTTATGAAATGTTTCAGAGATTCGTCACTGTTCTTTATCGATGCGTAGTATTCCATTGTGTGAATATACCACAATTTATTTACCCATTCATCCATTGATGGACACCTTGGTTGCTTCCAACTTTTTGCTATTGTAAACAGAGCTGCAATAAACATGGATGTGCATATATCTGTTTGTGTGAAGGCTCTTGTATCTCTAGGGTATATTCCGAGGAGTGGGATTTCTGGGTTGTATGGTAGTTCTATTTCTAACTGTTTAAGATAACGCCAGATAGATTTCCAAAGTGGTTGTACCATTTTACATTCCCACCAGCAGTGTATAAGAGTTCCAATCTCTCCGCAGCCTCTCCAACATTTATTATTTTGTGTTTTTTGGATTAATGCCAGCCTTGCTGGTGTGAGATGGAATCTCATCGTAGTTTTAATTTGCATTTCTCTAATGGCTAATGATCGAGAGCATTTTCTCATGTATCTGTTGGCTGCCTGAATATCTTCTTTAGTGAAGTGTGTGTTCATATCCTTTGCCCACTTCTTGATTGGGTTGTTTGTCTTTTTGTGGTTGAGTTTTGACAGAATCATGTAGATTTTAGAGATCAGGCGCTGGTCGGAGATGTCATAGCTGAAAATTCTTTCCCAGTCTGTAGGTGGTCTTTTTACTCTTTTGGTGAAGTCTTTAGATGAGCATAGGTGTTTGATTTTTAGGAGCTCCCAGTTATCGGGTTTTTCTTCATCATTTTTGGTAATGTTTTGTATTCTGTTTATGCCTTGTATTAGGGCTCCTAAGGTTGTCCCTATTTTTTCTTCCATGATCTTTATCGTTTTAGTCTTTATGTTCAGGTCTTTGATCCACTTGGAGTTAGTTTTTGTGCATGGTGTAAGGTATGGGTCCTGTTTCATTTTTTTGCAAATGGATATCCAATTATGCCAGCACCATTTGTTTTCCCCAATTAATTGACACTGGTCCTTTGTCAAATATCAGCTGCTCATACGTGGATGGATCTATGTCTGGGTTCTCAATTCTGTTCCATTGGTCTATGTGCCTGTTGTTGTACCAGTACCAGGCTGTTTTGACTACTGTGGCTTTATAATAGGTTCTGAAATCAGGTAGAGTGAGGCCTCCCACTTTCTTCTTCTTTTTCAGTAGTGCTTTGCTTATCCGGGACTTCTTTCCCTTCCATATGAAATTGGTGATTTGTTTCTCTATCCCCTTAAAATATGACATTGGAATTTGGATCGGAAGTGCGTTAAATGTATAGATGGCTTTTGGTAGAATAGACATTTTTACTATGTTAAGTCTTCCTATCCATGAACAAGGTATGTTTTTCCACTTACGTATGTCCTTTTGAATTTCTTGTAGTAGAGCTTTGTAGTTTTCTTTGTATAGGTCTTTTACATCCTTGGTAAGATTTATTCCTAAGTATCTTATCTTCTTGGGGGCTACTGTGAATGGTATTGATTTGGTTATTTCCTCTTCGGTGTTCTTTTTGTTGATGTAGAGGAATCCAAGTGATTTTTGTATGTTTATTTTATAACCTGAGACTCTGCCAAACTCTTCTATTAGTTTCAGTAGTTTTCTGGAGGATTCCTTAGGGTTTTCTGTGTATATAATCATGTCATCTGCAAATAGTGATAACTTTACTTCCTCCTTGCCAATCCGGATACCTTTTATTTCTTTGTCTAGCCTAATTGCCCTGGCTAGGACTTCCAGCACGATGTTGAATAAGAGCGGTGATAAAGGGCATCCTTGTCTGGTTCCCGTTCTCAAAGGAAATGCTTTCAGGTTCTCTCCATTTAGAGTGATATTGACTGTTGGCTTTGCATAGATGCCCTTTATTATGTTGAGGAATTTTCCTTCAATTCCTATTTTGGTAAGAGTTTTTATCATGAATGGGTGTTGGACTTTGTCAAATGCCTTTTCTGCATCAATTGATAAGATCATGTGGTTTTTGTCTTTTGTTTTATTTATGTCATGGATTACATTAATGGTTTTTCTGATATTAAACCAGCCTTGCATACCTGGTATAAGTCCCACTTGATCATGGTGAATTATTTTTTTGATGTGTTGTTGGATTCTATTGGCTAGAATTTTGTTGAGGATTTTTGCATCTATGTTCATGAGGGATATAGGTCTATAATTTTCTTTTTTTGTAATGTCTACCTGGTTTTGGTATCAGGGAGATGGTGGCGTCATAGAACGAGTTGGGTAGTATTCCGTCATTTTCTATGCTTTGGAATACCTTCAGAAGTAGTGGTGTTAACTCTTCTTTGAAAGTTTGGTAGAACTCTGCAGCGAAGCCGTCCGGGCCAGGGCTTTTTTTTTTTGGGGAGTTTTTTGATTACCGTTTCAATCTCTTTTTTTTGTTATGGGTCTATTTAGTTGTTCTGCTTCTGAATGTGTTAGTTTAGGTAGGTAGTGTTTTTCCAGGAATTCATCCATTTCTTCTAGGTTTGCAAATTTGTTAGAGTACAGTTTTTCATAATAATCTGAAATGATTCTTTTAATTTCATTTGGTTCTGTTGTGATGTGGTCCTTCTCATTTCTTATTCGGGTTATTTGTTTCCTTTTCTGTATTTCTTTAGTCAGTCTAGCCAATGGTTTATCAATTTTGTTAATTTTTTCAAAGAACCAGCTTTTGGCTTTGTTAATTCTTTCAATTGTTTTTCTGTTCTCTAATTCATTTAGTTCAGCTCTAATTTTTATTATTTGTTTTCTTCTGGTGCCTGATGGATTCTTTTGTTGCTCAGTTTCTATTTGTTCAAGTTGTCAGGACAGTTCTCTGATTTTGGCTCTTTCTTCTTTTTGTATGTGTGCATTTATTGATATAAATTGGCCTCTGAGCACTGCTTTTGCTGTGTCCCAGAGGTTTTGATAGGAAGTATTTTCATTCTCGTTGCTTTCTATGAATTTCCTTATTCCCTCCTTGATGTCTTCTATAACCCAGTCTTTTTTCAGGAGGGTATTGTTTATTTTCCAAGTGTTTGATTTCTTTTCCCTAGTTTTTCTGTTATTGATCTCTAGTTTTATTGCCTTGTGGTCTGAGAAGATGCTTTGTAATATTTCGATGTTTTGGACTCTGCAAAGGTTTGTTGTATGACCTAATATGTGGTCTATTCTAGAGAATGTTCCATGTGCGCTAGAAAAAAAAGTATATTTTGCAGCAGTTGGGTGGAGAGTTCTGTACAAGTCAATGAGGTCAAGTTGGTTGATTTTTGTAATTAGATCTTCCGTGTCTCTATTGAGCTTCTTACTGGATGTCCTCTCCTTCTCCGAAAGTGGTGTGTTGAAGTCTCCTACTATAATTGTGGAGGTATCTATCTCACTTTTCAGTTCTGTTAAAATTTGATTTATGTATCTTGCAGCCCTGTCATTGGGTGCATAAATATTTAATATGGTTATGTCTTCCTGATCAGTTGTCCCTTTTATCATTATATAGTGTCCTTCTTTATCCTTTGTGGTGGATTTAAGTCTAAAGTCTATTTTGTCAGAAATTAATATTGCTACTCCTCTTCTTTTTTGCTTATTGTTTGCTTGATATACTTTTTTTCCATCCTTTGAGTTTTAGTTTGTTTGTGTCTCTAAGTCTAAGGTGTGTCTCTTGTAGGCAGCATATAGATGGATCGTGTTTCTTTATCCAGTCTGTGACTCTCTGTCTCTTTATTGGTGCATTTAGTCCATTTACATTCAGGGTAATTATAGATAAATAAGTTTTTAGTGCTGTCATTTTGATGCCTTTTTATGTGTGTTGTTGACAATGTCATTTTTCCACATACTTTTTTGTGCTGAGGTGTTTTTCTTAGTGAATTGTGAGATCCTCATTTTCATAGTGTTTGACTTTATGTTAGATGAGTCGTTACGTTTTTCTTGGTTTTTATCTTGAGTTATAGAGTTGTTATACCTTTTTATGGTTACCTTATTATTTACCCCTATTTTTCTAAGTAAAAACCTAACTTGTATTGTTCTATATTGCCTTGTATCTCTCTCCATATGGCAGTTCAATGCCTCCTGTATTTAGTCCCTCTTTTTGATTATTGTGATCTTTTACCTATTGACTTCCATGATTCCCTGTTATGTGTATTTTTTTTTTAATTAATCTTAATTTGTTTGTTTTTGTGATTTCCCTATTTGAGTTGATATCAGGACGTTCTGTTTTGTGACCTTGTGTTGTGCTGATATCTGATATTATTGGTTCTCTGACCAAACAATATCCTTTAGTATTTCTTGTAGCTTTGGTTTGGTTTTTGCAAATTCTCTAAACTTGTGTTTATCTGAAAATATCTTAATTTCACCTTCATATTTCAGAGAGAGTTTTGCTGGATATATGATCCTTGGCTGGCAGTTTTTCTCCTTCAGTGTTCTGTATATGTCGTCCCATTCCCTTCTTGCCTGCATGGTTTCTGCTGAGTAGTCTGAACTTATTCTTATTGATTCTCCCTTGAAGGAAACCTTTCTTTTCTCCCTGGCTGCTTTTAAAATTTTCTGTTTATCTTTGGTTTTGGCGAGTTTGATGATAATATGTCTTGGAGTTTTTCTTTTTGGATCAATCTTAAATGGGGTTCGATGAGCATCTTGGATAGATATCCTTTCGTCTTTCATGATGTCAGGGAAGTTTTGTGTCAGGAGTTCTTCAGCTATTTTCTCTGTGTTTTCTGTCCCACCTCCCTGTTCTGGGACTCCAATCACTCGCAAGTTATCCTTCTTTATAGAGTCCCACATGATTCTTAGGGTTTCTTCATTTTTTTTAATTCTTTTATCTGATTTTTTTTTAGCGATGTTGGTGTTGATTCCCTGGTCCTCCAGATGTCCCAGTCTGCATTCTAATTGCTCGAGTCTGCTCCTCTGACTTCCTATTGCGTTGTCTAATTCTGTAATTTTATTGTTAATCTTTTGGATTTCTACATGCTGTCTCTCTATGGATTCTTGCAACTTATTAATTTTTCCACTATGTTCTTGAATAATCTTTTTGAGTTCTTCAACAGTTTCATCAGTGTGTTCCTTGGCTTTTTCTGCAGTTTGCCTTATTTCATTTGTGATGTCTTGAAGCATTCTGTAAATTAGTTTTTTATATTCTGTATCTGATAATTCCAGGATTGTATCTTCATTTGGGGAAGATTTTGATTCTTTTGTTTGGGGGGTTGGAGAAGCTGTCATGGTCTGCTTCTTTAAGTGGTTTGATATGGATTGTTGTCTCCGAGCCATCATCACTGGGAAACTAGTTTTTCCAGAAAATCTGCTAAAAAAAAATGCAGTCAGATCCCTATCAGATTTCTCCCTCTGGCTCAGTCTATTCGGATGTTAATGAAGCCGCCTGGGGAGGGTGGGGGAGGGAACAGAGAGATAGGAGAGTAGCACCTCAGAATATAGCCAGAGTTGCTTGTCTTGCTTGGAATGACTATTATATCTGAGATTTCCGCCGGGCGCATCGCCTATGTGTGCTGGCTGTGTGGAGATTGCCCCCGGGGGGTCTGGCCCGCTGGAGTCATGGTCAGATGCTCCGCTTCCAGCCCCACGCCCAGCGTCACGGCTCCCCTGCTGGGACGGTGCACTCTCGACTCCAAAATCAGTCGCTGCCTCCTGGGGACTTCTCATCCCTCCAGCCGCGTTGCCGTGCCGCCCCTGAGAACCGGTTGGGCCCCCTCCCGGGGTTAGTTCAGGTGGGTGGAGCAGCTCCCCGTGCTTGTGCCGTGACCCAGTGTCCCGGCTGGGACGCTGTTCTCCCCTCTCCAATACCAGTCGCTGCCTCCCGGGGACTTCTCCTACCGGCTGCGTCCCACGCCGCCCTCCCGAACCAGCTGGACCCCCTTCTGGGGTTAGTTCATGGGGGTGGAGCAGCTCTCCGTGTTTATGGCGTACCTGCGTCCAGTCCAAATCCCAGCGGGACGGTTCCCCAGCTGGGACGCTGCTCTCCCCGTTCCAAGACCAGTCACTGCCTCCCGGGGACTTCTCCTACCAGCTGCATCCCACGCCGCCCGCGGAACCGGCTGGTCCCCCTCCCGGGGTTAGTTCAGGGGGGTGGAGCAGCTCTCTGTGCTTGTGCCGTACCTGACTGGTACGCTGGCTTCAGGCTCTGAAAACAATCGCTGCTTCCCCGTATTAGTTCGTTCTCCGTCTCTAAATCTGTGTTTGTTGTTCAGGGTTCGTAGATTGTTATGTATGTGATCGATTCACTTGTTTTTCCGTGTCTTTGTTGTAAGAAGGATCCGAGGTAGCATCTGCCTAGTCCGCCATCTTGGCTCTGCCTCCTCTGCTGATGTATTAATGTTCTATTTTCTGAAAAGTTCTTACCATGGAATATTTTATAGTCAGCACAGTGCTATTAGTTAGTGAAAGGAAATAATCAGACTTAGATATTGTAACTTTCAATTTAGAAATTTCTGTTGATAAACTTAACAAAGTTGTAAATACCATAACCAGAGAAGTGTCTGAAGCTGGAGCTAGGACTTTACAAAAAAGAATGATATTAGATTTCTTGTTAGTCTCCCAAGGAACAGTTAGTGCTTTAATAGGTGAATGTTGCTGTGTTTATATTAATGTGCAATCTGAGGTTTTACAGAATGTCCTTGCTGCTGAGGAACATGGAAAGCAGTTACTGATGCTACTTATATATAAACGAGTGCATCATGGGACTGGTTTCTTTGGTTCAAAGGCCTTAGGGTTGTAAAGGCTGGAGCCTCCCAAGGACATGGGTCAGGATAGAGAGTTCTCCTGGATCATGTGGCGCAGGGGCTGTTGAACACAAGATTGGCAGGTCAGAGAGCAGGGCTCTTACTCACAGGCTGTGAAGATCAGTGATTCCCAAGATTGGCAGGCAAGATAGCAGGTAAGCTGCTAGTTGAAGTCCCAAGAACCAGAGATTAGATGAACAGGAGCCAGCTGCAGGATCCAGAACAAGCAAAAGCCCATGAACCTTGCCAGAATCTCCACTTATATTCAATGCAGGCCACACACCCACAGAAACTCCCTTTCAATTATTTGGCTACTCACAGCAAATCCCATCACATTATAACAAATCTCATCAAGGAAATGATCACAACATCATGTGACTGTCATGTTATAGTGTCATGGGTTATTTCAGACAATTGGCCTAATATTGTTATTAATGTCTCTGTTCTACCTCCTAGTTCATCATCCAGATTTCTGACTATCATGGAAGTTAAGGCAACTCATACAGGCCACTGCCCTTAGGCATCCTTTTAAACCTTGAACCTTGAAAACATAACTGAAACCACTTTTGAGTCAAACAACAGTCCAGATAAACTAGAAGACCATTTTGCTCTGGGTGTTGTGCTCTTTTGAAGAATTCAGTCTGTTTTGGGAAACAGATTCCAAAGAATAGCAATTATTTTAATTGTTCTTCAAGACAACGTTGTATGAAATGTATAACTAATGCTGTTACTCAAGATACCAATTTAAAGATTATGAAAAGAATTATGTACATTAAGAGTATTCATATTTCAGATGGACTCGAACTCACTCCTTAAACAAGCCCCTTTAAAGCCAACTTGCTCTATACATCATCCCAAGTTTAACACTGCAGAAATAGGGGCTCTAGCTATGGCATGGTGAAGATTTTAAATGGTGCCCAGCAACTTGTAAGTAGCATCTGAGGTCTTAAATGCTTACTATAGTAAGCAGCCATCTATAAGAACTTCTGAAGGATAGCAACAAAATAAAGTTTTTTCTTCCAACTTATTCTAAAAATGCTATCCTACTGGGAAATATAAATCCAAGTCCATGCAGAAGAAAGCAGTCTCCCCAAAATGGTGGTTGATAATGTGATTAAAGAATTTCCTGGAAATTCTTTCTTGATCAAAAGGAGGGAATGAAAAAAAGCTTCAGAACAAAGATGCCTGGCATATTTAGGTTGGCTGGCCTAGGAGTAAACCCAACTCCATTTTTGTTACAAGCTCCTGCTTCTGCATTCCTGAGAATGTAACTTTGATTTCTTCATATTCATATACATATGAACTTGGGCCTCTGGCTGGGCAGGACCAACAGACAATATGGCTGTCTTTAGACAATTCCAAGCAAGCCCAGGCTATGCTTAGACAAGTCTGGGCAAGTCCAGGGAGGGCCAAACAATGAGAATCTTGCTGGAAGTTCCCTGATTTTGCCCAATAACTACCCCTGTGAAGCAGCCGCCTCTTGAGTTTATTGGTCTTCACTCTGTGTGGGCTAACATCTCCCCATTTGAGTGTTTCTTATGCTTTCAATAAATCTCTTTGTTTTTACTCTAACAGAGTCTGAGAGTTTTACTCTAAGACACAATGAACGTAGTATTTATTTGTTCACATAAAGATGCATTGAGTGGGTGGGGGAGGGGAGGGAGAAACATGGGAGGTGTATTAACACTAGTGCCCTGAACAGAGCAATGACATGCTTTATATAGCTACTATTGGCAAACCCAATGTCACTTACATCTCCCCTTGCCTTCCTCAACTGTAGAGATTTGAAAGCAAAAACATTCACTTTCCCAGATTGCCTTGTAGCTAACCATGTGACTCAGTCCTGGTCCATGACATGTAAGTTAATATCACTGATTGGACTTTCAAGAAAGAGTTTTAAAGGTGCAAACTAGACCAGAGTACCCCATCAGATTTCTTGCTCCTTCCCTTTTCTTCCTGACTAGATTACAAATGTGATGGCTAGAAATGTAGTTGTCATTTGGTAACTGTGAACATGAAAGTCATGCACTAAGGACGGAGCTTCTGGTGGCCTTATGGAGCCACTACCAACCTTGGGTAGCCTACCTCTGACTTCTTGTTGTGTCAATCAAATTCTTTATTTATTTAAGCCACTGTCTTAGTTATCTAGTGCTGCTATAACAGAGATACCACAAGTGGATGGCTTTAACAAAGAGAAGTTTATTTTCTCACAGTAAAGTAAGCTAAAGGTCCAAATTCAGGGCATCAGCTCCAGGGGAAGGCTTTCTCTCTTTTGGCTCTGGAGGAAGGTCTTTCTCATCAATCTTCCCCTGGACTAGGAGCTTCTCTGTGCAGGAGAACTCTGGGTCTAAAGGATGCGCTCTGCTCCAGGTGCTTCTTTCTTGGTGGTATAAGGTCCTCTTGTCTCTCTGCTTGTTTCTATCTTTTATATCTGCAAAGATTGCCTTAAGACACAATCCAATCCTGTAGGTTGAGTCTTGCATCACTAACACAACTGCTGCCCCTCCTCCCTCATTAACATCATAGAGGCAGGATTTACAACGTATAGGAAAATCACACAGTACTGGGAATCGTGGCCCAGCCCAATTGATATACACATTTTGGGAGGAGGGACATAATTCAATCCATGACAGCCACTGTTAGGTTTTCTTTTGCTTGCAGCTAAACACATTCCTAACTGACACATTCCTAACCACCTGTGTTAGTTATCTAGTGCTGCTTTAACAGAAATACCACAAGTGGATGGCTTTAACAAAGAAAAATTTATTCTCTCACAGTCTAGAAGGCTATAAGTTCGAATTCAGGGTGCCAGATTCCAGGGAAGGCTTTCTGGGAGATCCTTGTTATCAATCTTCCCCTGGTCTAGGACCTTCTCAGTACAGGGGCTCCAGGTCTGAAAGACACACTCTGCTTGGGGAGCTGGTATGAGGTCTTTTTATCTCTCTTCTCACTTCTCTCTTTTATAACTCAAAAGAGTGACTCAAGATACAACCTAATCTTGTAGAATGAGTCCTGTCTCATGAACATAACTGCTTCTAACCCTACCTCATTAACATCATAGAGGTAGAATTTACAACACATAGGAAAATCACACCAGATGACAAAATGATGGTAACACAATACTGGGAATCATAGCCTAGCCAAGTTGACACATTTTGGGGGCACAAAATTCAATCCATAACACCACCATACCTATCCATCCATCCATCCATCCGTCCATCCATCCATCCATCCAGTCGGCCAATATTTAGAAGGCACCTATACCTATAGTGTGCCAGACAGGGAGTTAGGTGATGTCTTGTTCAGAGTTGATTGACCCTGGCACAGATAAAGTACTCAACACTTGTGAGTTAAGTGCATGAATAGAAGACACATTCCTTGTTTTCATGGAACTTATAGTTCAGAGGAAACACAAATAAGTAGACATTTAAAATGCGAAGACTCTAACTCTGACTTGAGGTTCAGGCGAGGCTTCCTAGTGACAAAGAAAGGTGGCATGAGAACGTACAGAGGCCAAAGAGAACATAATAGGCTTGAGAAAGAGAAAAATTTACTACACCTGACCCATGGAGGCTGAAGGAGGGGAAGTCAGGGTTCTGTATAGAAATAGAACCAGTAAGATTTTATATATATGTGCAAGCACTAGATCATCTCTCTCTCTCTCTCTCTCTACCTGCCTGCCTGCCTGCCTGCCTGCCTGCCTGCCTATCTATCTATCATCTATCATCTACATACCAGTGATCATGAAGATGACAAAGGACCAGGCAACGTTTTCTTCTGTTATACATAGGGTTGCCATGAGTTGCGGCGTACTCGACAGCAATTAACGATAATATCTTCTATCTAGATTTTTTAAATTGTGCTTTAAGTGAATGTTTACAAATCAAGTCAGTCTCTCACACAAAAATTTATATACATCTTGCTATATACTCCTAGTTGCTCTCCCCACAATGAGACAGCACACTCCTTCCCTCCACTCTATTTTTGTGTACATTCAGCCAGCTTCTGAACCCCCTCTGCCCTCTCATCTCCCCTCCAGACAGGAGCTGCCCACGTAGTCTCATGTGTGTACTTGAACCAATAAGCTCACTCTCCACCAGTATCATTTTCTATCCCATAGTCCAGTCCAATCCCTGTCTGGAGAGTTGGCTTTGAGAATGGTTCCAGTCTTGGGCTAACAGAAGGTCTGGGCACCATGACCTCCGGGGTCCTTCCAGTCTCAGTCAGACCATTAAGGCTGTTCTTTTTACGAGAACTTGAGGTCTGCATCCCACTGCTCTCCTGCTCCCTCAGGAGTTCTCTGTTGTGTTCCCTGTCAGGACAGTCATCGGTTGTAGTCAGGCACCATCTAGTTCTTCTGGTCTGAGGCTGATGTAGTGTCTGGTTTATGTGGCCCTTTCTGTCTCTTGGGCTCATAACTACCTCGTGTCTTTGGTGTTCTTCATTATCCTTTGCTCTAGGTGGGTTGAGACCAACTGATGCACCTTAGATGGCTGCTTGCTAGAGTTTAAGACCCCAGATGCCACTCTCCAAAATGGGATGCAGAAAGTTTTTATCTAGATTTATTTGAAGAAATTGGTTCACGTGATTGTGGCAGGCTGACAGATTTTGACAAGGCCAAAATCCGTAGGCCAGGTGACAGGAAGAGTGAAGAGCACAGAAGTTTTGGCGAGATGTCTATTTATAGCCTTGAGACAGAATACACCCTAGGAAAATTTCCCTCTTAGATCTTAAGGCCTTCTACTGATTGGATGAGGCTCACTCACATTATGGAGGGCAATCTATTTTACTTGAGGCCGATTTATTTAATCATGTGTAACTACTTCATCAGAGCCCTGGTCATGCAGTGATTAAGAGCTCAGCTGCTAACCAAAAGGTGGGCATTTTGGATCCACCAGCTGTTCCTTAGAAACCCTATGGAGCAGTTCTACTTGGTTCTATAGGGCCACTATGAGTTGGAATCAACTCAACGGCAATGGGCTTCGTTTTTTGGTTTAACTACTTCATCAACAGCATCTAGACTAGTGTTTGACCAAACAGGACACCATAGCCTAGCTAAGTTGAAACAAAAATTAACCATTTTAAGGGGTTGGTCAGTGGGATGTCTTTTTATTTTTAAGTGACCTGACTGATACGAGCATATGTATAAGACATACGAAAAACCAACTCTTTGCCGTTGAGTTGATTCTGACTCATAGCAACCTTATAGGACAGAATGGAACTGCCCCATAGGGTTTCCAATGTTGTAAACTTTTAGGGAAGCAAACTGCCACATCTTTCTCCCACAGAGCAGCCGGTGAGTTCAAAGCACCAACCTTTCGGTTAGCAGGCAAGTGCTTAACCGCTGCGCCACCAGGGCTCCGTATAAGACATAGCAGAACAGAAAAGGACCTTAAGATGCAAACATCACTCTTTTATATTGCTAGGTAGTGCTCTGTTAAACTCCTTATTCTTGGATTAATAACATCTGCAAAGCTCAAGTTTTGTATTTTGTGTAGCATATGTTAGCACTTAGGGATGTTTCCAGTAGTTCCTGCTTTCGCACATCATCCTTATGCAGCTGTGTTTTCTGGCAAGGACCTGTGCAGAGCTGGCTAGTACCAAGTGCTCACTCCTGACACTCGAAGTCTTGCTGTACACCCAGCTTGCCAAGGGAAGAGGCACAGACAGGTCTTACTTCCATTCCTTCATCTCTAAAATTAACCTTACAAAAATTTTAGGAAAAAAAAAAGCATAAAATGAACAATGACTTGCACATAGTGTGATATATTGAATTGTGTCCCCCCCAAAATATATGTCACCTTGGTTAGACCATGATTCCCAGTATTGTGTGGTTGTCCTCCATTTTGTGATTGTAATTTTATATTAAAGAAGATGAGGGTGGGATTGTGACACTTACTAAGATCATATCCCTGATCCAATGTAAAGGAAGTTTCCCTGGGGTGTGGCCTGCACCATCTTTTATCTTACAAGAGATAAAAGAAAAGGGAAGCGAGCGGGTGGGGGGACCTCATACCACCGAGAAAAAAGCCCAGGGAGCAGAGCGTGTCCTTTGGACTCAGGGTCCCTGCGCAGAGAAACTTCTAGTCCAGGGGAAAATTGATGAGAAGAACCTTCCTCCAGAGTCAACAGAGAGAGAAAGACTTCCCCCAAAGCTGATGCCCTGAATTTGGACTTTTAGCTTACCTTACTATGACTCCTGTTTGTTAAAGCCATCCACTTGTGGTATTTCTGTTATAGCAGCACTAGATGACTAAGACACATAGTAAGTGCTAAAAAGTTTATTGAACAAATGTATACAAGTTAAAATGAAAAACTCCTATAGTTCTAATATCTTGAGAAAATCACTGTTATCATTTTTGAAGGTAATGAGAAAGCATGTTGACTTTTGTCTCCCATGGCCTCTAGTGGTGGGGCTGGTTCTTCACCTGCCTCTAGATGAACCCTTAGTCAGCACCTTTTCTGGCCATTTTGACTAGTCCTGACATAGGGAGCTAGCACTGGTGAGTTCTAAACTTGGCAGATGTTTAAAGCTGACTGTTTCTTTTCTGGGTCCTTTTTGGGTTCTTGGGAGAACCCCAAACTCCTTAATTCTCTTGACATGAGTGAACATATCTCTATAACAACTGGTCCTTGTGACCCCTTCATGGCCCCTAGACATTAGACAGAATGCTCCTGGACTCTCTTGGAGTCCCTTTGCCTACTTTTATGGATTGAAATGTTTCCCCTCCCCCCACCCCCAATGCTGAAGTCCTAACCCCTGTACTAATAAATATGACTTTGTTTGGGGAAATAGGGACTTTCCTTGAAGAATTTTATCAGTTAAGTCATAATGAAATAGGGTGGGCCCTAATCCTAACCCCTTCTGAGTAGTCTCTTATAAAAGGTAAGGGCAGAAACAGACACACACAGGGAGAAGACAGATGCCATGTGACCATGGAGGCAGATGTATCTATAAGCAGCAAAGGAATGCCGCCAGAAACTAGGAGAAAGGCGTGGAACAGTTCCTCTCTCAAAGCCACCGGAAGAAATTGACATGTTCGAGACTCTGATTTGGACTTCTAGCCTCCACAACTGAGACAATAAATTTCTGTTCTTTAAGCCCACCCACTTTGCGATATTTTGTTATGGCAGTACTAGGAAACTAAGGCATCTCTCTAAGGAAGTCTTCTCAGTTCGAGGTAAGGGGAAAGCTGAGAACTCTTTCTATAAAACCTTTCTTGTCAACAACCCTGCCCATCTACTCTCTGTGTGGTTTAGGGACCCAAGACTCATGTATCCAATTTTGAAAAATATATTTTGCAGTCTCCCACTTCTCTTTGGAATAGGGATGTATTGTCTCCATGCTGCAGCCAAAACTTCCATTTTAATATCTGGTTACAATTTCTCTGAACCTTGGTTCCTCATCTGTAAAGTGGAATACATAGGTATAAAACCCACTATATACATGTATATAAAACAGATATCAATCATATGCTTGTTGTGAGGACCAAGTGAAATAGCTTAAATAAAGAGCTAACTGTGTCTGGCATAGACTAAATGCTCAACAAATGCTTTTTTTTTTTTTTTCCACTTGACCCCATGCTCTCAAAGGGGTTGAGACTGGTGGATGCAACTTTCCTGGCAAAGTTACTTCTAGGATCAAAGTTCAGAGGAGCAAAAGGATCCCCTGATTACAATATCCTGACATATTCCCTGGGGCTACTTTCTTTGTTCTGTCTCTGGTGCTAGCATCTGGATCAACCCTGTGGCTTAGCCCATGAAGAGTAAAGGGCAGTTTCTTTAAATATGGGACTTCTGGCGATTCACCGAGGTAAACTAGAGTTAACAACACGGAAGGTAGACTACCTTGCAACCCAGAACCAACCCTGGACCCATCAATCCTAGCTATGGGAGAAACAGCACTGGTTTAGAGCATATACAGCCTCCTGGAGAACATTGCACCAACTCTGCAAGGTATTGCCACCTAGCAGGCACTATAGTTGTGTCTTTAGAAGGCTATTCCATTGTTCTAACAAACCAGCTGCTTCAGAAGAATGGGGAACATGGTAAGACCAGTGAATTCCATGAGCATGGGCCCATTGCCACACTTGATTTGCTGTGACGTGAGTCTCTTGATCCGAGGTAAGGTGGAGTGGGATATAATGATGGTGGGTAAGACATTCTGTGAGACCATGGGTGGTAGTTTTGGCAGAAGCATTGCCTGCAGGGAAAGCAAATATGTATCCTGAGTAAGTGTTATCCCAGTAAGAACAAAACACTGCCCTTTCCGTGATGGAAGTGGTCCAATATAATCAACCTGATACCATTCCTCACCTTGAGGAATGGTGCCATATCAGGGACTTGGTGTTGGTTTTTGCTGCTGGCAGATTGGGCATTCAGCAGTGTTGGCCTTGGTGAGTGGAAGTTCATGTTGCTGAGCCCAAGTATAACTTCCATCCCTGCCACCATGGCCACTTTGTTCAGAAGCTCACTGGGCAATGACTGTGGTGGCTGGGGAAAGAGGATGACTGGTTTCCATAGAATGCATCATCCTATCCACTTGATTGTTAAAATCGTCCTCTGCTGAGGTCACCCTTTGGTCAGCATTCACATGAGACACAAATATTTTCACTTCTTTGGCCCATTCAGAGAGGTTTTCCCACATACCTCTTCCCCATACCTCCTTGTCTCCTATTTTCCAATCATGTTCCCTCCAGGTCCCTGACCATCCAGCCAAACCATTGGCCACAACCCATGAATCATTATACAGTTGCACATCTGGCCATTTCTCCTTCCAAGCAAAGTGAACAACCAGGTGCACTGCTTGAAGTTCTGCCTATTGGGAAGGATTTCCCTTCACCACTGTCCTTTAGGGGGGTCCCAGGAAGGGACTGTAGTGCTGCCACTGTCCACTTTCCAGGGGTGCCTACACATTGCACAGAACTGTCTATAAACCAGGCACAAGTTTTCTCTTCCACAACCAACTGATCATAAGGAACTCCCCATGAGGCTATAGGTACAATCTGGCAGGTGGAAGGTAATATGACAGGAGTAGAGCCCATGGGCATTTTGGCCACTTCCTCATGCAACTTGTGCCTTCTGGTCCTGCTTGGGCCCGATCTCATATATACCACTTCCATTTAATGATGAAATGCTGCTGTGCAAATCTGACCTTATGGCTCTGTGAATCCGACAAAACCCAGTTCATGATGGGCAGCTCAGACCACATGATGACTTGGTTATTGATCCTGATTACCAAGAGGAAATCAGATTGATATTACATAACGGAGGTAAAGAAGAGTATGTGCTGAATGTAGGAGATCCCTTAGGGGATCTCTTATTACTACCATACCCTGTGATTAATGTCAATGGGAAAACTATAGCAAACTAATTCCTACAGTTAGTGACCCAGACCCTTCAGGAATGCAGGTTTGAGTCACCCCACTAGGCAAAGAACCACAACCAGCTGAAGTGCTTTATGAGGGGAAAGGGAATATGGAATGGGTGGTGGAAGAAGGTAGTCCTAAATACCAGTTATGACAAAGTGAACAGTTGCAGAAACGAGAATTGTAATTGTTATGAATGTTTCTGCTTTTACGTGTGCATCAAATGTTTTTGTTTTCTGCACTTATAAAAATATAAAATATGACAGAGTTAGTGCATTTTCAGTTGTATGTGTATTCATTGTGTCATGTTAGACAAAGTATGACTTTATAATTGTCTTTATTCAGAGATTATATATGGTTTAAGGAGATGTGTACAGGTGCCAAGCTGACAAGGGGTGGACTGTGATGGTTAAGGTTGTATATCAACTTGTTTGGGTCATGATTCTCAGTGGTTTGGTAGTTATGATGTAGTTTGACAGTCGTGTGATGTTACGATCACTTCCATGATGAGATTTGATAGAAAGTGATCACCTCCATGATGGGATCTGCTGTGAGTAGCCAATGAGTTGAAATGGAGTTTCCTTGGGGATGTGGCCTAAACTGAATGTAAGTGAACCTCCTGGCAAGGCTCATGGGCTTTTGCTCACTCTGGATCCTGCAGCTGGCTCCTGTTCCTCTGGCATCTGGTTCTTGGGACTTGAGCTAGCAGCTTACTTGTTACCTTGTCTGCCGATCTCAGGATTCATTGGCCTTTGCAGCCTGCAAGCAAAAGCCCTGCTGTCTGACCTGCTGATCTTGAGTTCACCAGCCCCTGCACTATGTGAATTAGGAGAAGCCTTCACCCTGACCCTCGGACCCTTGGGATGTTCCAGCCTCTACAACTGTGTGAACCATTTCCTTGATATAATACTCTCTCTGTATATATTTTTATACATTTTACTGGTTTTGCTTCTCTAGAAAATCTGGCCTAAGACACAACCAAACAAACTATTAGATCCTTCCCTAACCTCTCAAGCTTAAAGATTGAATGAAGAATCTGTGCTTAGTGGGCCCATATCAATAAACTCAGACTGATCCAAATTTATGTTCCTTGCAGCATTAACCACACCCTTAATAGCCATTCCCACACATATTTGCCAGGTTTCTGTTTTTGCATATTAGAAAAATCAATCAGTTCTTTTAGAGTTAGCATACCTCTTAGGGTTCACTGGTACTTATGTCTAGTTATAGGCCTAAAAGTAAAAATGTGTGGTGGGGATGTGTTTTGAGAATATTCAGCAATGTCTTGTAAGGCATCTTCCTCAGGTGATGCCCCAGGCAATAACTCAGATGCTGCCCAGGCAATATCTCAAAGGCTCTTCAGACACAGCTTTTTAATCTCATCAGATGGAGGAAGCAGGAGCAATTCAGTGGAATTTAGGGCCTTGTGTCCCCAGCTTCCTGATTATATATATATGCATACACACAGATAGAGATTTATATCAAGGAAGTGGCTCACATGGTTGTAGAGGCTGGAAATCTCAAGTCCATAAGTCAGCTGTCAGGTTGGAGGGTTCTCCTGACTCACATAGCTGTAGGGCTGATGAACAAGATCAGCAGGTAAGATGGTAGGCTGCTTGCTCAAAACCTGGAGTTCAGATGATGACAAGCCAAATGCAGTATCCAGAACACAGCAAAAACCAGAGAGCTTTGCCAGAAAGTCCATATATATTGGATGTAGGCCATACCCTCAAGAAAACTCCCTTTTAACTGATTGGGTGCTCATAACAGATCATCATGGAGGAGATTACGTTATATCATATCTCATCATGAAGGTGATTACATCATTAAATAACTGTGAAACTACATCATAAGTGCCAAACCCCACTGAGTATTGAGGCCCAGCCAAGTTAACACACACCTTAAACATCACACTGCTGAAAAAAAAAATGACAATGGGTGAGGATGAAGGTGGAAGAGTTGGCAGACTAGCACAGTTTGGCTGACCGAGATGCAGTGGTTCCAGACACAGGGTAGGGCTGTGCTTTACCAGCTCTTAACCTAGTGGTTTTCTCTCTAGCTGCTCTCATCCTGACCCAAGTGACTGTGCATGCTGGGAAGAGAGGACTTCCGTATAAAGAAAATAGCCATATCCAACTTAGAAGCTCAACAACTCTGATTCAAGGCGGTAATCATGAGATCTGGAAGCATTTCTTTTGGGTCAGGGATGGGATTCTCACAGGTGGGTGGTAGGGAAGGCTTGTGGGCATTAGGACATAAGGAGATCCAAGATCAGTGGTGAATGTGAGGCTGGCAGAGGAATAACTGTCAGTGGGGCAGAAGGGTGGGGAGGGCAGTGGACCCTGCAGCTGAGGCTCGAGAGTTCTGCAGGAGGCAGCCCTGACTACAGGTAAACACCTCTGGGACTGCTAAAAAGGAAGCCGAGGCAGCAATCTGGTTACACGGACAACCCCCATTAGGATTTTTGGGGCTATTGGAGGAGGGGACCCTGGAAAGGACAGGCCTTCCTGTGATTTAAGGTGATGAGAATCAAGCAGGTGAGGACACAGAGCATCTAGATGTGGGAGTGAATAATTAATGAACATGATTAATTTAAACACGTGAGGCCTGATGTTCTCTGGCTTCATTTGCTTCTTGAAAATTAAAAAAAAAAAAGCAATCTAAAAAATTAATTTCTGCTTTAGAAAGAGGAGTCTTGGAGCATCACAAAGTTATAATATATTCTTAGTTATAGATAATGAAATAATGGGAAGCATGAAAGAAAATGACTTCTACCTCCAGGAGCCTACCCCCAGCTTCAGATCAAGGTGATTGAAATGGGCTTTGCCATCTCACCTTCGGTTGTAACCTTTTTCAGTTAAGTCTCAGGAAGACAGATGTTTCTAATTTAGCCTTCAAAAGAACACAGTAATAAAATAATCTTTAAATTAGCATGTTGGTGGGGCCCAGTATTTACAATTCCACATTGAAAAAAGACTCTGCATGTTTGCATTTCTATCGGAAGACTGAGTGAGGAGCAAGCATTAGTGTGTTATCTATTTAACTTTTATGTCCAGATTCAGAGTTAGACATAACATTCTTTCTTTGAAGCTCTCTGAGAAACTGACCAAGCATTTATACTTTTTAAAATATGAAGTTCTTTCTTCTTTTTTTTTTAATTGATCAAAATCTGCCTTTCTCAACAGATTTTGGTGGTGGTTGCACAACACAATGCAACTGATGTCATTAAATTGTACACATGAAAAATGTTAAATTGGTGAATGCTGTGTTATGCATATTTTTAAAACAATAAAACAAACAAAAAATAGCCTTTCTGATGAGACCTCATTGCATCTTATTCGAACATTGTTGGAGCTTTTTAGAAGGCCCTGGAGACCTGTTCGACTGGTTAAACTTCCAAGAGAGTGGAAGATTCCAGGAGAGATTCTTGATCTGTTGAACTCCATGAAAACGGGTGAGCAGTGAAGAATGACGGAAGCAGCACAAGGACAAAAACTTGGCTGATCATTAAGAGAGTGTCACACGGAAGGACATAGAAGAAGAATGTGTCCTCTAAAACCTGGTTTCCTGCTTCAGGCTGTCAGTGGAAATTTCTAACCAAGACCAGCCTTTCCAGGCCTCTCAGGAGCATGGAATAGGCAGTTTGCATTCTGTTAGTGGGGACCTTGAGTGAGGAGTCCCTTGTACCTTTGTCTTCATCTGGGTTCCAGCTTGGGGCTTGTTCAGTCAGGGACAGCATATGGTGGACAGAAGGTGCCCTCAATTTCTTTGGGACTTCTCTGATCAAGAGGTAGTCTATTTTTCCTCTCCTTGAATCTTGGCTGGCTGGTGACTGCTCCAACAACAGAGTAGGGTAGACACCATGAAACCATACTTGGCTCATTCCAGACCTGGACTCCGAGAGGACTGGCAGCATCTACCTTCATCTCCTAGAGCGCTGAGCAGTCAGTTAAGAAGTTCAACTACTCTTTTTTTTCTTCTAAATTTTATTTATTTTGTTGTCACTGTTGAGAGTATACACAAGTAAAACATATACCAATCCAACAGTTTCTACATGTACAATTCTGTGACATTGATTGCATTCTTTGAATTGTGCAACCATTCTCATCCTCCTTTTATGAGTTGTTCCTCCCTCAATAACATAAACCCACTGCCTCCTGAGTTTCTTATCTAATGTTTCTAGTTGCTGTTGTTAATTTGATCCCATATCAATAGTTCTTAAAAGAGCATAATGCTCAAGGCAGAACTTTTTTTATTAGTTCAGTTTTCAGATGACTTCAGGGGATATTTTTGGTTTAAGGTATAAAGATTATCTCAGGTAATAGTTTCAAGGGTTCATCTACCCTCCATGACTCCAGAAAGTCTAGAGTCCATGAGAATTTGAAACTCTGTTCTGCATTTCCCCTTTGGATCAGGATTTTTCTATGAAATCTTTGATCAAAGTGTTCAGTAATGGTAGGCAGGCATCCAATTCTTCTGGTCTCATGACAAAGGAGGCAGTTGCTCATGGAGGAAATTAGACATACATTCCATATTCTCTTATTCCTGACTTTCCTTCTTCCTCTGTTGCTCCAGGTGAATAGAGATCAATTGTTGTAACTTGGATGTCCAGTTGCAAGTTTTCAAGGTCCCAGGCACTATGCAATGAACTAGGAGGTAGAATAGAAGCACTAAACATGTTATTAAGCCAATTAACTGGGATGTTCCATGAAACCATGACCCCAAACCCCCTAACCAAGGAACCAAATCCCATAAGCAGCCTCAGCAGCTGCTCTTTTTTTTTTTTCTTTATTGTAAATACATCTATCACACTTTTGCCCATTCAACTTTTTACAGGTATAGAGCTTACGGACAGCAATTACAATAATTGACTGTGCAACCCTATCTTTAATCCAAGCGATTTTCCCATCACCGTTAGCCCCCCTTTCCTCCTCCTTCCAGCCCCTGGTAACCACTAATAAGCTTTCTTCTCTATACATTTGCTTTTTCTTGTCTTTTTATATTAGTGGTGTTGTACAATATTTGTGATTGGCTTATTTTGCTCAGCATGTCTTCAAGCTCCATTCATACTGTACCATGTATCAAGACTTCATTTCTACTACTGGCTGAGTAGTATTCTATTGTATGTATGCACTGTGTTTTGTTTATCCATTCCTCTGCTGATGGGCATTTATGTTGTTTCCACCTTTTGACTGTTATTGATAATAATGATGCGATGAGCATTAGTGTACAAGTCTCTTTTTGAGTCTCTGCTTTCAAGTCTTGGGGGTATATACTTAGAAGTGGAATTGCTGGGTCATATTGTAGTTCTGTTTTTAGTTTTTTGAGGAATCACCACACTTTTTTCTACAACGGCTGTACTGTTTTGCATTCGTGCCAGCATTGGATAAGGATTTCAATTTCCCCACATCCTTGCCAACATTTGTTATTTTCTATCTTAGCCATCCTGCTGTCTTTGTTGTTAGGTGCCGGTGAGTCAGTTCCGACTCATAGCAACCCTGTGTACAACAGAACGAAACACCGCCCGGTCCTGCACCATCCTCGTGATTGTTGCTTTGCTTGAGTGCATTGTTGCCATCCTAGTGGGAATGAAATGGTATCTCATTGTAGTTTTGACTTGCATCTCAGATAGCTACTGATGCTAAGCATATTTTCATGTGTTTGGTGGCCATTTGAAAGTCCCCTTTGGTGAAATGTCTACTCAAATCCTTTGCCCATTTTATGATTGGGTTATTTGTCTTTTTGTTGTTAAGTTGTTGAAATTTTATACATATTTCGGTTTTTAGATTCTTGTCAGATACATGGTTTCCTAAGATATTCTCCCAATTGGCAGCTTGTATTTTCACTTTTTTGGTAAAGTCTTTTGATGAACAAGGAGTCCAACTACTCTTAGTGGAAAGACCAGATTCTCTGAGTGGTACAAACGGTTAACATGCTCAGTTGCTAACCGAAAGGTTGGAGGTTTGAGTCCTCCCAGGTTTGAGTCCATCAAAAGAAAGGCCTGGTGATCTACTTCCAAAAAATCAGCCATTGAAAACCATACGGAGCACAGTTTTACCCTGACGCATGTGGGAGGAATTGACTTGACAGCAACTGGTTTGGTCTGGTCTATGGAAAGACCATATGGGAAATCTCTAAGACTACCTGGAGAAGGTGAGGGCCTAGCTGAGCCTAACCTTCCAGACACCCCCACAAGGCACCAGGCATCTGAGTGAAGACTTCTTACACCCTCCAGACCCAGACCACCACCCTGAATACCTTGAGGTAACCCCAGGCAATACTACAAGGAGAGGAATCTCCCAGCTGAGCCCTGCCCAAGCTCCTGACCCACAAAATTGGGAAAGAGAATTGTTGTTTTAAGCCATTAAGTTTTGGGTAGTTTTTTTTTTTTTTTTTTTTTTACACATCAACAAATAACTGGACCAGGCGTGGCTTCCACTCAGGAAACACACAAATAATTGAGACATCACCATGATGCACATCGATGGGGTCCGTTCCTGGGGAGTGCACTGCATGAAAACAAGCTCAGAAAGATGCATTCCTCTGATCATTCTCCTTCTCTAGAGGAGCGTCACAGGCACCCCTCAGAAGCCAGGTTACATATGTTTGCCTGTCTCTGCCCCTGCAAACAGACTTCAAGTGGACAGGCTCAACCAGCCCCTCAGATTGTGCAGGTCTGAATCTCGTTGTGAACACAGCTTGGGCTTAAACCAGGATGTGTCAAAACAGTGTCTCATCTGTACCCACGGTCAGTATCTCTTATCTGTCAAATACTCTTGGACAAAATGACTCCTTCTCCATCACTACATTAACAAAGCAGTGATAGGTATGGTTGGTCTCTATAAAATGTAAACCTAATCTCTATCACAATTGTCTTTCACTGAGAATCTTTGTAACAAGTACACCTGTAGTTTGGGAGAAAGAAAAGAACACTGTGGAATGCAGCTTTGTGGATAAGAATAAAAAACATTTTAACAAGTTACAAAATTTACCAGCTGCTCAAGCCTCAGTATATAACACAAAGACAATGAAATAAACAAATAAGCATTATTTACTCAGTCTAGATGACTCCTGGCTTTAGACACACGGGCATGTTGTTGTGTTTTAAGCTAGCTTTAGCTGCATTAGGTTTGTCAGGTTGTGCTCTGAATTTAATAGCTATCATGAAACTGCATGTAAAAATCTTAAGAAGTGAAATTATTTTTAAAGCGCTATCAGTTTGTTTTACTGTGTGGCTTGATGTTGCTATGGTGCTGAAGCCATGTCATCAGTATTTCAAATACCAAGAGTCATCGTGCTGCGCATGTTCAAGTGCAGCTTCCAGACTAAGACTAGGAAGAAAGTCTTGGTAATCTACGTCCAAAAATTAGCCAGTGAAAACCCTATGGATCACAACAGTATATTGTCCAATATATGTTAGAAGGCGCTATACAATGACTACAACAATGACCTTAAACATGCCAACTACCACGAAGGTGCAGCAGGACTGGGTGATGTTTCATTATGTTGTGCATAAGATTGCCTTGAGCTGCCAACTCAATTGCAACTAACAATAGAACAGCCCTCGCTAAAGAAAACGGTGGTAAATTCATTAGTATATTGAACTTTAAGGACTTTATCTACCGTTTTTCCATTGTTAGGAGATACAGTATGAAATTGAATTTTCTCTAAATCCATGTTTTGAAGTTCGCTTTTTGAGACTTTTCCTGTACTGAGTGGTGACATTTTTATTTGAAGGATTTCTAGATACAAAAAAAAAAAGAAAACCTCACCTGGACTAACTTCCCCAGAAATGATCTCAAATTACATTGTCATGTTATATTGTTAGTCCTTCAGTAGAACTGTCCTGGACGTGTATTGAACCAGCATTTTGGGTTTCTGTGAGGGCAGTGTGTGTCTTCTAGGAGGTTGCTGAGTTCTCTACAAGAATTTTATATTTTTTATTTTAATTTTTATGATATTACAAGAAAATTAATATCAGCATATTTTGAATCATCTGGAAGTATTGCTACATATATTCAGTGCCTGTACTGCTTTGAATTTAATCTATAAGTTTGTATTTTTACAGGTGCATCAGAGCCATAGCTGTCTCTTTTGTCCTTGTTTTATATTTGCACATACATTACTTCTTTAAGCTCTCTCCTTTGTGCCAAGCGTTGATCTAAAAGCCTTGAGTGCGTTACGGCATTTGCTCCCCACAATACCTCAATGGAGGAAATACTATTATACTTCTCATATTATAGATGAGGAAACTGAGGCACAGAGGGGTAAAGTGTAAGTAACAGAAAGCTCGACTCACAAGGCCTTAAATAATAGTAGAGCTGCATCTACTCACATCATTGAAAAGTCCAGAGGTAGAGCGAGTTTCAGGTTGGTTAGGTCAGTTTCTCTGCAATTATCTTGACTTGACTTCCTCCTACATGTTAGCATTTTTTTATGGTTGGCTTCTCTCAGGATCACGCAATGGCTGCCTTCATCTGATAAGACTACATGTTCTCTCGTTTATATTTAGGGAAAGAGAAATGGTCGCTTTCACAACTGACTGCAAGCTTTGCTGTGCTAGGACTACCTCAAAGCAGTCTCTGGCCAGGAGAATGCCATGTACTGGTTGGCTTAATCTTGAGGTCATCCCTCTGGCAATGGAGGTGGAATGATCACGATTGACTCCTTAGACTCACCAGGGTTTACCTGTGGAGTTGAGGAAGGCTCGTTCCCACACAAAGGAGTTTGGTGGAATGGAGTTGGGGGTGGGAATTAGTCACAATTTTCACCCTATTTAGTAAGTTGCTCCAGGTCATGTGGTTCATAAATGGTAGCCAGGATTCCAGTCCAGCAGACTGAGTCCAGAATCAGATCTCATTATCACTACAATACCTATCTCAGTAATGTTATTGAAATTATTTAAGTGAACATCAAGTTAATTCAATACTCCATTTTAAGAAAGACTACGTGAGAGAACAATATTTTAAAAGAAGGAGAAAAAGATAAATAATTCTGTATCAGTTACTTGTTGTTATGTAACAAATCACCCCAAAACTTAGTGTCTTACCTTTCACGGTTTTTGTGGGTCAGGAATTTAGGAAGGGATTGGCTGGGTGGTTCTGGCTGCAGTCTCTCTTGCAGTTACAGACAGCTGGAGCTGGGGTTGGCAGGTCTTCTTTCTCCATGTAGTTTCAGAGGCTCTCCATGTGATTTCTGCCTGGGCTAGGTTGGGCTTCCTTTCACCATGGTCGTCTCAGGGCAGATAGATTATTGACGTGGCAACTCAGATCTTCCAGGCACTGTGGGGAAGTAGATCTCCAGGCCTTTCTTCCTAGCCTGTCATAGTCTGGAAGCTCCACTGAAACCTGTTCAGCAGCACAGCAATACCCAAGCCTCCACTGACACATGGGTAGTGGCTGTGCATGAGGTGTATTGCCTAGGAATTGAACCAGGTATCCTGCATGGAAGGTGTCAGTACAACCACTGAAACACCAATGTTCCCATTTTTACCTTCGTTTCTCAAAATCACACCATACCCTGGGGATCTCAGAAAACTAGCTTTCATGGAAAGGAATGGGACACTACACTAATGTATGAGGTTGTGATTAAAAACAAAAACTAACATATAACTAATGGAGCATCTTAATCTACGATGTCAGTGATCTTTTAAAGTGTTCTTCTGTAGAAAACATTGAACTAAGTGGGGCTGCTCTTAATTAATTGCTTTCATGGTTGATTGCCCCTTCATTGCTTGTGTTTACAACCAATTTACAGAAATAATTATTGCTCTTTAAAATAAGCACACAGGGTCCGGAAGATGATTCAGAAATATAGCTTGCAAGAGCTGAATATCAATACCATATTAATTATTTCGGGTCTTAGAAGAAGATTTTTGGCTAAAGTGATTAATTTTTTTTTTTTGTATTTACTGTTTTTAAAAATCATTCTGCCCTTTCTCCACAATCAGATGAAAACATGCATTGGAACATATGGAAGCATTTTGACAGTGTCTTAGGCTGGTGCTTTAGGCTGGGTTCTCTAGAGAAGCAAAACCAGTAAAGTGTATAAATATATATACAGATTTATATCAAGGAAATGGCTCACTAGTAGAGGCTGGAATATCCCAAATCCATGGGTCAGGATAGAGGCTTCTCCTGATTCACGTAGCTGCAGGGGCTGGTGAACCCAAGATTGACAGGTCAGGCAGCAGGGCTCTAGCTCACGGCTGTGAAGTCCTATAAATCAAGATTGGCAAGCAAGACCACAGGTAAGCTACTATCTCAAGTTCTAAGAATCAGAGGTCAAATGAACAGCTGCCAAATGCAGGATCCAGAGTGAGCAAAACCACACTAGCCTTGCCACTTGTATTCGATGCAGGCCACAACCCCAAGGAAACTCCCTTTCAACTGAATGGCTATTCACTGCAGATCTCATGGAAGCGATGATGTTATATCATACCTCAACGTGGAAGTGATTACATCATCATAGGACTGCTAAACCACTAAGAATCATGGCCCAGCCACGTTGACACACAACGTTAATGATCACAGTAGTGTTCTCTAGAGAAGCAAAACCAATGAAGTGTGTGCGTGTGTGTGTATACAGAGAAAGACAGAGAGAAAGAGAGAAGGAAACATCAAGGAAGTGGTTCATGTGGTTGTAGAGGCTGGAAAGTCCCAAGTCCATGGGGTTGGATGTCAGGCGGGAGGCTTCTCCTGACGCCAGTCACTGCAGGGGCTGGCAAACCCAAGATTAGCAAATCAGATGGCATGGTGCTAGCTCAAGTCCCAAGAACTGAAGGTCAGATGATGATGAACCAAATGCAGGATCCAGAGCAGAGCAAGAGCCAGTGAGCTTTGCCAGAAAGTTCATATATATTGGATCCAGCCACACCCTCAAGAAAATTCTCTTTTATCTGAAATTGATTGACTGCTCATAGCAGATCTTGTCATGGAGGTGATTACATTATATCAGATCTCATCATGGATGTGATTGTATTACATAACTGCCAAACCACTGAGAATCATGACCCAAACAAATTGACACACAAACTTAACCATCACAGTCCACCCTTTGTCAGCTTGGCACCTGTACACATCTCCTCAAATCATACATAATCTGTACATAAAGACAATAATGAAGTCATACTTAGTGCCTAACAAGATATAACAGGCATACAGCCAAAAATGCACTAGCTCTGTTTATATCTTACATTTTATAAGTGAAGAAAACAAAAATATTTGATGCACACATAAAAAACAGAAATACTCATAACAATTACAGTGCTTGTTTCTGCAACTGGTCATGTGGTTGTAACTGGTGTGATGAACTACCTTCTTCCACCACCCATTCCATATTGCCTTTACCCTCAGCAAGCACCTCAGCTGGTCACGGTTCTTCGCCTGGTGGGGTGACCCAAAACTTCATTCCTGAAGGGACTAGGTCATTGATAGTCATGTCAGAATTGGGTTGTTGTAGGTTTCCATTGACTTTAATCACAGGGCACGGTAAAAGATGCCCTAAGGGATCTCCTGCATTCCAGGCATACTCTTCTTTACCTCCATTATGTAATATAAATCTGATTTCTTCATGGTAACTATGGTCAATCACACCAGCGAATATGGTAACCCCTTTCTTTTTCTGTTAATTCAGAGGCATAAGGAGCCTAAAGTGGCCAGGTGGCATTCTTAACTTCCAATTCAATGGAATCAATGATTTATTTCCTGGTGGGAAGATTCCTCCCTTTGGACCTAAGACCTCTAGACCCACAAAATATAGGGTGACGGGGACAGGAAGCAAAAATTTTGTGAGTGCGTCACTATGGGTAATAGTGAGTAGTGCCACTCCCATTTCCACCCCTTGATTTCTGGACTCATGAATCCTGTCTGTCGGACAAACAGCACCATCCACTGGATGCTGGTTTAGAGCATATATAGCCTCCTGGAGAACATTACCCTGATCCTGTAAGGTATTGCCACTTACCTTGTGCCGTAGTTGTGTCTTTAGAAAGGCATTCCATTGTTCTATCAAGCCAGTGCTTCAGGATGATGGGGAACACAGTAAGACCAGTGAATTCCATAAGCATTGGCACGTTGCTGCACTTCATTTGTTGTGACATAAATCCCTTGATCTGAGGTGCTGTGTGGAATACCACGATGGTGGATAAGGCATTCTGTAAGTCCACGGACAGTAGTTTTGACAGAAGCATTGCTTGTAGGGAAGGCAAATGTGTATGCAAAGTAAGTGTCTATCCCAGTAAGAACAAAATGCTGTCCTTTCCATGAAGGACGTGGTCCAACGTAATCAACCTGCCACCAGGTTGCTGGCTGATCACCTCGAGGAATGGTGCTGTACTGGAGACTCAGTGTTGGTCTTTACTGCTGGCAGATAGGACACTCAGCAGTGGGTGTATCCAAGTTGGCCTTGGTAAGTGGTAGTCCCTGCTGCTGAACCCACGTATAAGCTCCACCCCTGCCACCATGACCACTTCGTTCAGGGGCCCACTGGGCAATGACCACAGTGACTGAGGAAAGAGGATGAATGGTTTCCACAGAACTCAATCCTATCCACTTGATTGTTAAAATCCTCCCCTGCTGAGGTCATACTTTGGTGAGCATTCACATGAAACAAAAATATCTTCACTTCTTTGGCCCATTCTGAGAATTCTACCCATATAACTCTTCCTCATACTTCCTTGTCTCCAATTTTCCTTGTTCCTTTCCATGTTCCTTCCAGGTCCCTGACCATCCAGGCAAACCATTGGCCACAGCGCATGAATCAGTATGCAGTCACACATCTGGCCATTTCTCCTTCCAAGCAAAGTGAACAATCAGGTGCACTGCTTCAAGTCCTGCCCATTGAGGGGATTTCCGTTCACCACTATCTTTCAGGGAGGTCCCAGAAAGGGACTGTAGTGCTGCTGCTGTCCACTTTCGAGTGGTGCTTACATAACACACAGAACCATCTGTAAGCCAGTCATGAGTTTTCTCTTCCTCAGTCAACTGATCATAAGAAACTCCCCATGAGGCCACAGATGCAGACTGGCAGATGGAAGGTAATGTGACAGGACTGGAGACCATAGGCATTTTGGGCACTTTCTCATGCAACTTGCTTGTGCCTTCAGGTCTTGATCAGGCCCAATCTGGTATATACCACTTCCATTTAATGATGGAGTGCTGCTGTGCATGTCCAACTTTATGTCTCTGTGGATCAGACAACACTCAGTTCATGATGCGAAGCTCAAGCCCCATGGTGACTTGGTGGCCCACAGTTAAGCATTCAGTTTCTACTAAAGTTCAGTAACAAGCCAAAAGCTGTTTGTCAGAAGGAGAGTAGTTATCTGCAGAGGATGGCAGGGTTTTGATCCGAAATCCTAAGGGTCTGCGCTGTCATTCACCCACAACGGCCTGCTAAAGACTTTAAACAGGTTCTACTTGCTATTGACACCTCAGCCACCATTGGATCAGCCAGATCATGTGGCCCAGTTGGCAGAATGGCTTGCATGTCAGCCTGAACCTGTTGCAGAGCATTTTTTTGTTCTGGACCTCACTCAAAACTAGCATCTTTTCGAGTCATTTGATTAAGATGCTGGAGTAGCACACTAAATTGAGGGATATGTTGCCTCCAAAAATCCAAAGAGGCCCATAATGCTTTGTGCCTCCTTTTTAGCTGTGGGAGAGGCCAAATGCAATAACTTATCCTTCACTTTAGAAGGAATATCTCAACATGCCCCACACCACTGGACCCCTAGACATTTCACCAAGGTAGATGATGCCTGAATTTTTGTCCGATTAATTTCCCACGCTCTAGCATGCAAATGTTTTACCAATAAGTCCAGAGTCACTGACACTTCTTCCTTACTGGGTCCAGTCAGCATAATGTCATCAACGTAATGGACCAGCATGATGTCTTTTGAAAGAGAAAGGTGATCAAGGTCCCTGTGGACTAAATTATGACACAGGGTTGGAGAGTTGATATAGGCCTGAGTTAGGACAGTGAAGATGTATTGCTGGCCTTACCAGCTGAAGGCAAACTACTTCTGATGATCCCTTGAAATAGGTACGGAGAAAAAGACATTAGTTAGTTCAATAGCTGCATACCAGGTACCAGGAGTTGTATTAATTTGCTCAACCAATGAATCACATCTGAAGGCTTCTCACATCTCAAGAGCTGGAGGTCAGGATCAAGGGAGAGAGAGAGTGAGCTTTGCCAGAACTCCTCTTCCAACTGATTGGCTGCTCACATCAGATCACAAAATGGAAGGTAATTACATAAAAAAAAAACCAAAAACCCACTGCTGTCAAGTCGATTCCAACCCATAGCAACCCTATAGGACAGAGTAGAACTGCCCCATAGAGTTTCCAAGGAGCACCTGGCAGATTTGAACTGCCAACCTTTAGGTTAGCAGCCGTAGCACTTAACCGCTATGCTACCAGGGTTTCCTACACCACCAGGGTTTCCTACGCCACCAATGTCTGTCAAACCACTGAGAATCATAGCCTAGCCAAGTTGACACATAGCACTGACCAGTGACCTTTGCCACCCTAAGTCCCCCAGAACTGACCAGACTATGGTGGTATTTCTATGAAATAGTCCTGACCAACTTTTTGAAGTTGCTCTTCTTTACACCCCCACATATGTGAGTTGCAGAAGTGCTTATTTATTTTTCCTATTACCTGGCAGAGAAAAAGAGATGAACACTTTTCTTACCGTTTCATTGTTATAAGGCCTGCTTACCCACAAAATAGTTCTGTTCACCTTGGCTTTCAAATTGTTTCCCTGGGATTCTGTTGGGGTGAACAACAGGTCGGTTAGTCAGCCTTACTCAATGGCTGCTCCCTTGGCTACTAAAAATTCGCAGCCAATGCACTGAATTGTCTACTTGAAAGGCTGTATTAAATTCTTAGACGAGGATCATGCTTCCTAGTCTCTGTCTGGAGAAAAGATGTTTGCTTCTTTTCTCCATTAAGGAAGTTATTTCATTTGGGTATCCATGACAAGCTTGAAAATTTTTTTTGAAGCTTATGGTTTATCTTCAAATTCATGTAAATTTTGCATTGCACTCATTATGTATCTGTGCTTATCATATAAGTAATGTTTTTAGTTACTTTCTATTGAGCAAAATAGATTTACCAAAAACAAGTGCTATGTTTATCCTGTTATCTTCTGTTGTTGTTGCTGTTAGCTGCTGTTGACTCAGCACTGATTCATAGTGACCCCATGCACAACAGAAAGAAATGCTGTGCCATCCCCATGTTTGGGGGCAGACAGAACTTCTGTGATCCACAGGATTTTCAGTGGCTGACTTTCAAAAGTAGATTGCTAAAATTTTCTTCCTAGTCTGTCTTAGTCTGGAACCTCTGCTGAAACCCATTCAGCATCATAGCAACACACAACCTCCACTGACAGACAGGTGGTGACTACACATGAGGTGCATTGGTCGAGAATTGAAACTGGGTCTCCCACATGGAGGGTGAGAATTCTACCACTGAATCACAGCTGTTATTCTCTAAACCAAAACCAAACCCACTGCTGTCGAGTCGATTCTGACTCATAGTGACCCTATGTTATTCTCTAGGTTTCAATAATTCTTGACATTGAGTTTGAAAAGCCTGGTAATATGGAATTACAGTGTTACCCCTCCTCTCATACCAATCTCCAATCTTCTGGAGCTATTTTGAGGAGCCCAGGCCATTGTAAAAAGTAATCATTGGGACCTAGAACTTCATCCAGATCTTGAAGGTTGATGAATGGAAAAGAGCTTTCCAGACAACCTTAGGATATTTTGGGGGTCACAGCAATGCCCTTTGTATATGCAATACCTATGCCTTCTTTCATCAACTTCTGACCTAGGGCTTCATCCTCCATTTGGATGGCAACTTCATGTACTTGCTAGCTTCATGTGAATCATTGATTTGGATGTTTCTCAGCTGGATTTAGCACCACCCACTCTTGGTCAACTCTGCAAATTATCTTGAAAACCAGGGATGGAGAGCCCGGATTGGGTGCGTACATTTGTTGAGACATCCATGTACCTCTGGATTTGGTGGAAGTTTTTTTGTTGCCTAGTATTCATTCACTCTTCTCTGGTACCCCAATATCCTTCCGAGAACCATCCTCTAACCCACTTTCATTTTACGTGCGTCAGAATGTTTTGGCTTCTTCCTTGGATCTAGATGTGGAATATGTTACTCAGGTCTCACCAGTCAAGGTAACCCAGTTTCCTGGTCAAGGACCCAATATGACTCATCAGAGCTAAAAAAAAAAAAAAGAAAGAAATCCTATTGAGGTTAAAGCCTAGAAACTTTGCAATCTAGATCTTTCTTAGCTATCTTGTGGTCAGGAAGAGAGAGACTGTCTGAAAATAAGGTCAAAAGAGCACAAGACGAAGCAAAAGTGGGTCCTGCTGATATTGTTTGGCATTTACAGCAAGATATACTTAAAGCCAAAACTACCCTTGGATTTTTTAGTATTCTTAGCTAATAAATTACATTTTTTTGCTTAAGCTTAATTGAGTTGGACTTTTGGTCTTCCAGAACTGAATGAATTCTAACTGTATGTAAGAAGGGCTCTTGCTTGTGTAGTTTATTATTGTATCCACAGAGCTGAGAACAATGCTTAATAGGTGTTTGAGAAACATTTTTTGAATAAATGAATGATAGGTAAATTGATATCAGGAGTAAGTAGCAAGTAGTAGATTCTGTAATAGGGAACTGGCTGAGTAAAGGTTGAGTGGAAAGTATAGGGAGCCTTCTAACCTAGGCTGTAAAGTAGGCCATACTTATTAAGCAGTAGTGAGAATGCTGGTTAAATTTCTATCTGGTGTCTCTTGTACTCACCCAATGTATTACCAAGGCTAACACCAGGGGACTTACTTAGTAGAAAGAATTCCAGATGTTGGAATTTGTGGCCTTCAGTAAGGCCTTATAAGAAAAAGACAAGCTTAGGCCAAGTAAATGTATGATTGCTTAATCTTGAAGATATTCCTCAGCCCTGAATTCATGTCAATAAGAAAGAAGTTGATAAACTCTAGTCTCTAAATAAGGCATTGTCTTTTAAGACCACCTCAGATGTCACTGTGGAGGACAGTGGATGAGGCGCTCCTCCAGGAGGGAAAAGCCATAGTCCGTGGAACAACTGGACAAAGAAGAGCTTTCAGGGGCATCTAGATTGGCTAACCAAGGTTCAAAATTCAGTGCCGAGAAGTAAGCCTTGTTATTTCTGTCCTGCAGGATGTGTTACGCACTTTGGATTTGTGAACACTGTGAGCCATTTCCCATTCCTGCCTTTCCAAAATAGTGGTTTTTAGGGCATTTATCCTGTTCTCCCCTTACCACTGTATATTGAGTGTGTTGGGGATTGTTAAAATTATTATCTAACTATAGGCCACAGGGTCACTTTGAGTCAGAATCAACTCGATGGCACACAACAATAGGCCATTACGAGGCATGATATTCTGCCTTGACTGAGAAGACTGCATATTATCCAGTGATCTTAGGTTTGGTGCTGGATTAGATTTGGATTATCTACTTTTGGAGAAGGAGTGAGTGTATTTTAAGTAGGTGCAGAAATTTTGCAAGGTGTGGGAGGAGGGATGTGTGCGCGTATATTCTGGGCTGCTGGAAGTGGTGGAGTGTAATGGACTTTCATTGTATTTTGCCACCCTGTGTTCACTTACCCTTTTTCTGACAACCATATGTGATTTCCCTCCCAAAGACAACTCCTGCCCCACTCAACTGATTATATATCTACATCTAGGTTTGGAACATCCCCGTCTGCACATGACCCAATTAGAGCCAAATAAACACCATGAGGCTTTTTATGGGATCTCTGAGAAAGATACTTTTTTTCTTTCTAGCTGGAATTGAAGCTTAAAGAAGATAAGATCTGGAATTGGTTTAGCCATCTTGTGACCACAGAGTGGAGAACTTATTTGAGAACAAAGCCAACACATGGAATAGGGCAGAACTGAGCCCAAAGACAGAGATTCTGTACAATAATAGTTGGAGACTTCAATACACCACTTTCAATATTGGAAAGGACATCTAGAAAGAAGATCAACAAGGAAACAGAGGACCTGAATGACACTATAAACCAACTAGACTTAACAGACATAGGTAAAACACTCTACCCCAAATGCACGATATACATTCTACTCCAGCACAACTGGATCATTCTCCAGGATAGACTGCATTTTAGGTCACAAAGCAAGTTCGGATATTTTTAAAAAGATTAAAATTATACAAAGTATTTTCTCTGACCACAATACAGTGAAGCTAGAAATCAATAACAGGAAAAAAAAAACTGAAAAATACACAAACATATGGAAATTAAACAACACACTATTAAGCTACCAAGGAGCCAAGGAAGAAATCAAAAGAGAAACTACTAATTTCTTAGAGTCTAATGAAAATTAAAGCACAATATACCAAAACTTATGGGATGCAGTGAAGGCAGTATTCAGAGGGAAACTTACAGCAATAAATGCCTACGTGAAAAAAGAAGAAAGGTCCCAAATTAACAGCCTAACTCAACAACTCCAGAAACTAGAAAGGGAAGAGCAAACTAAGCCTAAACCTACCAGAAGAAAGGAAATAACAGCTTGGAGCTGAAATAAATAAGATCAAAACTAGGAAAACAATAGAGAGAATCAATAAAACTAGAAGTTGGCTCTTTGAAAAGATCAATAAAATTAACAAACCTCTAGCTAGACTAACAAAGGAAAAGGAGAAAAGATGCAAATAACCAAAATAAGAAATGAAAAACAGAACATTACAACTAACCCAATAGAAATAAAGAGAATTATGACAGAACATTATGAACTTAGATGAAATGGACAAATTCTTAGAAGCACAACTTACCTAAACTGATTCAAGAGGAAAGAGAAAGTCTCAACAGACTCACAACAAGTGAAGGAATCAAATCAGTGATCAAAAACCTCTCAATAAAAAAAGTCCTGGACCAGTGACTTCACTGGGGAATTCTACCAAACAGAGAAGAATTGACACCAATATTCTTTAAACTCGTCTGTAAGCTAGAGAAGGAAGGAATACTCCCTAATTCACTCTATGAAGCAAACATAACCTTGACACCCAAACCACACAAAAATGCCACAAGAAAAGAAAACTACAGGCCAATATCTCTTATGAATATAAACACAACACCCTTAATGAAATACTAGCAAACAAAATTCAGCAGTATATTAAGAGTCGTACACCATGACCAAGTGGGATTTATTCCAGGAATGCAGGAATGGATCAACATTAGGAAATCAATCAACGAAAGACATCATGTCAGTAGAACAAAGGAAAAGAACCACATGACCATCTCTGTGGATGCAGAAAAAGCACTTGATAAAATCCAACACTCCTTCTTGATGAAAACCCCAAGAAGGTTGGAATAGAAGGGCTATTCCTCAGTATGATTCAGGGCATACATGAAAAGCCAACAGGCAACATTCTACTTAATGAAGAACATTCTACCTTCACGAAGACTCCCGAAGGGCAAACAAGAGATAAATAGTTTCATCATTCTCCACTTGAAGTAGCTTATTCTACATAATGTGATTTGGACTCTAGATTGGTCAATGTCTTGATCCAGGTCCAGGATGACTCCAGAAAATCCTCCTAAGGGGCCTCAAATGCCTAGTATTATTTCAAGGCTTGTTTTTACTCTAGAGTTTATCTTATTCTCCTTATGGGGATGGGAAATAGTTACATGGATCGGAAATTGAGCTCTTCCCTGGACCGAGAATGATCAGTCTGGAGTTTGTGCTGGAGTCTTTAGACCCTCTTGGCCTGGGCCAGTTTCAGGGGTGATGTACTATTATCCATAAATGACTTTTTGTCCCTCTGCAAGGCACCCTAGTATAGAACATCAGAAGGAAATTATACGGGGAAAGAAAAGATCCAGGATTTGTTAGGATAAAAAAATCCCAAGATGAGTGAAAACTTAAGGAACCAAATGCTTATTATGTGTAATTACCAAAGTGGAGCATTGTTTTAGAGTGGTGTTGGCACAGAATTTCTTGGAACTGTATGTTCATAAACAGTGCTATCGTGGATGGAAGAAAGTTCCAATCTAGGTTACTTTTAGAGAAAATTGTAGCTCTTTAATTCTCTTAAAATAGAAAAGTTAACATTTTCAATGTTTTTGTGGCTGTATCAGTTTAATGAGGATCGTGTAATATGTGGCTCTAACTGCGTAGAATCCCTGGGTGGTACAAATGAGTTAACACACTCAGCTGCTAAACAAAAGGTGGGAGGTTTGAGTTTACCCAGAGGAACCTCGGAAGAAAGGCCGGGTGGTCTACTTAAGAAAAATAAGCCTATGGAGCACAGCTCTACTCTGACACACATGAGGTTACCATGAGTCAGAATGGACTCAACAGCAACCGGTTTTCAACTGTGCTGAGGCATAGCCCTCACACAAGAGTGGCCTTGGCAGACACATGCATAGCTCCTTTCTAAAATGTGTTACTAGGTACATGGCTAACAGCCATCACGTGTCTGTCAATTTGTCATACTGTGGTGGCTTGCGTGTTGCTGTGATATTGGAAGCATTGCCACAGGTATTTGAAATACCAGCAGGGCCACCCATGGTGGATAGGTTTCAGTGGAGCTTCCAGGTTAAGATAGACTAGGAAGAAGGACTTGGTGGTCTACATCTGAAAAAATCAGTCAGTGAAAACCTTATGAATAGCAGCAGAACATTGTCTGATACAGTGCTGGAAGATGAGCCCCTCAGGTTGGGAGGCACTCAAAATATGACTGGGGAAGAGCTACCTCCTCAAAGTAGAGTCAATCTTAATGACATGGATGGAGTCAAGCTTCTGGGACCTTCATCTGCTGATGTGGCATGACTCAAAATGAGGAGAAAGAGCTGCAAACATCCTTTAATAATCAAAATGTGAAATGTATAAAGTATGAATCTAGGAAAATTGGAAGTCATCAAAAATGAAATGGAATACGTAAACATCAACAGCCTAGGCATTAGTGAGCTGAAATGGGCTGGTACCGGCCATTTTGAATCAGACAATCATATGGCCTACTATGCTGGGAATGACGAATTGAAGAGGAATAGTGTTGTGTTCACCATCAAAAAGAACATTTCAAGATTGATCCTGAAGTACAATGCTGTCAGTGATGGGATAATATCCATACACCTACAAGGAAGACCAGTTAATACTGTTATTCAAATTAATGCACCAATCACTAAGGCCAAAGATGAAGAAATTAAAGATTTTTGCCAACTTCTGCAGTCTGAAATTGATCAAAATTGCAATCAAGATGCATTGATAATTACTGGCAATTGGAATGCAAAAGTTGGAAACAAAGAAGGATTGGTAGTTGGAAAATATGGCCTTGGTGATAGAAACAACACTGGAGATGACATGATAGAATTTTGCAAGACCCACAACTTCTTCGCTGACTATATTAAAGGCATTCGACTATGTGGATCATAACAAATTACGGATAAGATTGAAAAGAATGGGAAATCCAGAACACTTAATTGTGCCCGTGAGGAACCTGTACTTAGACCTAGAGCAGCCATTTGAACAGAACTAGAGGATACTACGTGGTTTAGTTTTAAGAAAGGTGTGCATCAGGGTTGTATCCTTTCACCATACTTATTCATTCTGTATATTGAGAAAATAGTCCAAGAAGTTGAACTACATGAAGAAAAACGTGAAATCAGGATTGGTGGCAGACTCATTAACAACCTGCGATATGCAGATGACACAACCTTGGTTGCTGAAAATGAAGAGGACTTGGAGCACTTACTGAGGAAGATCGAAGACCACAGCCTTCACAATGGATTACACCTCAACATAAAGGAAACAAAAATCCTCACAACTGAACCAATAAGCAACATCATGATAAACAGAGAAAAGATTGAAGTTGTGAAGGATTTCATTTTACTTGATTCCACAATCAATGTCCATGTGTATTCCATCTGACGAGGTCCACGTACATAGTCACTGTTTATGTTGGTGAGAAAAGGTATTTGCAATGAAGAAGTTGTGGGTCTTCCAAAGCTTTCAACTGGAGATTTAATGTTTGGGGATAAAAGCTTCTGCATTATGGTTATAATATAGCTATTATACCTGCAACATAGTTACGTATAGTTAGTAAACATTGTTTTCAAGTAGATGAAAACCTAGGCCAGCTGGACACCTCTGGAAATACATTGCTCTGAACAGTTAAGTTTCCTAGCTAGCCATGGGTCCAATCCTTTAGAAGGATGGGGTGGAATGCTTTATACAATTTGTTTTTCTGAAAATGATTAACCTTTATTGATGCAGCGTTCCTGGTCACTTCAATCCTATTTCAACTCTACACACAGTTACCGAATGGGAATTTTGAATAAAACAGCTATGGGGGATATGAGGACTACTTACTGAGTTTCTACCTGTCATGGATGGAATTGTGTCCCCCCAAAATATCTGTCAACATGGCTAGGCCATGATTCCCGGTATTGTGTTATTGTCTACCATCTTGCCATCTGATGTGATTTTCCTCTATGACATAAATGAGGCAGGATTAGGGGCAGTTATGTTAATGAGGCAGGACTCAATCTAGGAGATTAGGTTGTGTCTTAAATCAATCTCTTTTGAGATATAAAAGAGGGAAGCAAGCAGAGAGACAGGGTGACCCCATACCACCAAGAAACAAGAGCCAGAAGAATAGCTCATCCTTTTGGAGCCGGGGTCCCTGCACTGAGAAGCTCCTCAGCTGGGGAAAATTGATGACAAGGACCTTCCCACAGAGCCAACAGGGAGAGAAAGCCTTCCCTTGAAGCTGGCACCCTGAATTCAGACGTCTTGCCTTCTGGACAATAAGAGAATAAATTTCTGTTTATTAAAGCCATCCACTTGCGGTATTTCTGTTATAGCAGCATTAGATGACTAAGAGTCACAGGCTAGACCAACGATTCTCAACCCTGGATGGCTAGTAGAATTATCTGGTAAGTTTTAAATATATGCAGATGCCTGGGGTCCATTCTAGACCAGTTGACTATGTATGAATCTGGGACTGGGGCACAGACATGATTTTTAATACAACTCCTTAGATGATTCTAACAGGGATGTGGGGTGCTGACCCAGGCAAACGCATACCAAAACAACAACAACAGTACCAACAGCAGCAACAACAACAACAACTTGATAAATTTTATTATAGAACTGTAAGTAAGATATAAAGAAAAGGCTGGAAAAGGAGATTAATTTCAAATGGGAACCTTAAAGAACTCTTCTTGGAGAACGCAAGTTTGGAACTGGGCCAGATAGCTGCAATTTTTTAGTTCTTATGTATGCTTTTCATAATTGTTCTTCAGTTTTCTCTCCTGTTCATAGGCTATTAGCTGACCCTCACACAGCTGTGAGTATATGTTTACGGCAGTTTCATTTCTAATGTAATATTTTAAGCACCTGGGACTGGGAAATTTAATTTCAAGTTTATTGGAATTGAATGTAAATTAGGAATAAATAGGTTCTACTTCCCCTAAATGAACTAGGACTTGAAGAAATGGCTGACTCTAGGTCTGGAGCAGGAAATGTAGAAGGTGAACCTAGGCCATCTGGTTATGCCAGAAAGCAAGGAAGCTATCAGAGACTAATGGGGTCATGTCACAAGGACACAGATGCCAACTTGCATAGGCTCCCACTGGCCAAAGAGGGACATTTTGAGAATCAGTAAGGGCGATAACTGCAATAATTTAAAAGTGTAAATACTTATTAATATACACTGTATTTATTCATGTAGATATGAATTAAATGTATAATTATACATATTTATATATAAATACCCATATATAATGATACTAAAAAATAAAAACAAAAACAAAGAAAGTCTCAGTGGTAAATTGAAATGGCTAAGGCATTAATTCATTTCTCTGAAAATTCTTAAATAAAAGGAAGCATAAAGTGTTTATCCCTTCTTTCTTATACTTACACTTTCAGAGTAAAAACATAGTGAGGGAAAGTTTTCCTTTATGGAAAATTTCCAGTTAATAAATGAAGAAGAAATGATGAAATTAGAAAAACTCATTTTGCAGCCCCTAATGAAGCTGGGCGACATCCATCAATGGATACTCTCTCAGTTATCTATTGATGTAGAGCAAACCACCAGCATCAGGGTCAGTGGGCATTTCTACTTCATGTAGTGTCAGCTTAGTCACTCATGTGGCTACATTCTTCTGGGAGCCCAGCTGGGGTTGTGATGTCCAACATGACCCAGTCACATCTGAGATCTTGGTGCTGGCTGTGCCCAGGGAGACTTGGTTCTCCTCCATGTGGCCTCTCATCATTCAGTAGTGTAGCCTGAGCCTGTTTACATGGTGGCTGGTTTCCAGGAGGTGGAGTGGAAGCTGTCAAAGCTGTCAGGCCTCTTAAGGACACAGTGTCACTTCTGCCACATTCTATTATTTCTACGTCAAAAGGCAAGCCACAAAGTCCAGGTTCAAGGGAAGGAGACATAGACTCTACCTCTTGATGGGAGAGGTGGCCATCTTTGGGAACAACCTACTGTTGTCTGCTCTTTGGCCACAACTATTCACATCCCTTCTACATGCAAAATATACTTAGCCCCGCTCCAAGCTCTCTTCTTCTATCTTGACATTGATTCAAAGTCCAAGATCTTGTTACTTAAATCAGGTTCTCAGATTCAGTTCCTATTGATCTGAGACCTGTGAACTAAGAGGACAAGTTATCTCCCTCTACCCGCCCAACATGCCATGGAAAGACTGAAATAGGTACTCCTGTTCAGAAGGGGGAAGAATGGGAAATAGACTTCCATAGCAATTCCAAATCTAGACAGACACACGTCACCAGTTCTACTGGTTCTTGGGACAGAAATGGGAGGAATCTCTAGTGTCCATCTCTGGAAACAATATTTTAGATGTTAATGCTGTGGAGAAAAGTTGAATAAGAACTTTAGAGCTCAAAATTTCGGAAACTTCATGCTGGAGAAGTCAGGCTGACACTATCTATATCTCATAACCAGTCTTGACAGGGTTAGAAGGGCAACCAGATGATAAGCTGTGTGGTATAACACCACAGGAAATACCTAGCATCACTCAACGTGTATTCTTGCCTAAAAATTTACCCTGAATCTATTCAGACATCTAGACCTGACAAGTCATTTACAGGGAACATGAGAGACAGAGGAACAGGTTAAACAGGGTGAGAAGTAGTTGGTCAGATCCAGGATGTTGGGCATTCTACAACATAAATGACCTAGTTTCCTCAGCAAATTGATGGCAAGTAAAATAAATGGAGGAGGAACTGCTGTAGAATAAAAGAGGATTAAAAGGCATAACAATCAAATGCAATGTGTCGACATTACTTGAACACTGATTCAAACAAAACAACTGTAAAATCACACCTTTCAATCACCAAAATTTAATTATAATCTGGGTATTAGATGGTAAGGAATTATTGTTAACTTTATCAAGTGTGATAATGGCATGGTGATTATATTACAAAAAAGATCCTTATCAGTTAGAGATGCATGCTAAATATTTATGGATAAAATACCATAGTGTCTAGAATTTGCTTTACAATATTCCAGAAAAAAAAAAAAGGAACAGAGTGGGAGGCAAATAAAACAACTTGGTAAAATGTTGATGATTGTTGAAGGTAGGTAATGGGTAAAGGGTGATGGCCCACTTCTATGCGTGTTTCAAGATTTCCATAATAAAATTTTTAAAAAGTCAGAATAATAGTTTTTGAATTAAGGAACTGAGTTTGGGTCTCTCCTAAATAAATGAATAAAATGTCAACACTTTGGTGAAGGATTTTGGTAGTACCTAGCAGTGACTCAGAGCCCTGGCTTTGACTTGCTTCTCTGCTGGGTTAGGGTAGGGATGGGACTGTTTTAAAGGCAGGATAAGGCAAGCCATGAGTTTATTTGATAGGTAGACTTATTCCTGGCACTTTTAGTTGAAAGTTAAATTATCTGATGGCTTGTATTGGACAAATTAGTCAATCAAACAATCAAGTATTTATGGAGCTCCTTTAATTAAAAAAAGTATTAATCACTTTATCATAGTACCTGTACATAGTTTTAAAGCATCAAATAGTCCTAGAAAATTTACAACAAAAAAGAGCTCCTCCCTGCTCCACCCTTCCCTACCAGCATTTCCTTTCCCTAGAGTCACAACTTTCAACTCTTGTAGTTCTTTCTCATGTTATTTATTTCTGTGTCAAAATAACCTACTTATCCTACCATGGCAATACTGGCATTTCTACGTTGCTCAGTGTGGACTATTGCTTTTTCCAGTCTCCTAGTCTGGGTTTGCACCATCTTCTCGGTGCCTTTTCAGAGTGTTAAACCGTGTATTCCAGGAGAGTGCTCCCAAACAAAAATACTCTTCTGTATTAGTCAGGGCTCTTCAGAGAAAGAAACCTACAGGATATTTGTGTCACAATAGGTTATCTATGTTACAATTTTGAGGAAGAATCCTGATCTTCTCAGAAACCTCGGTTTTTGCTCCTACGGCTATCAATCGATTGGATCAGGCCCTCGCACACTGTCGTGGATAGTCTTGTTTACTTAGAGTCAACAGATTGTAAAAGTTCATCAGATCAACAAAATAACCTTCACAGCAACCTTCATAGTCAAACAACTGGGTACTGTTACCTAGTCAAGGTGATACAAAATTAACCATCACACCTTCTTTATCCAACCTTCTATTTGGTCTGCCTTGATGAAGCACCCTCAGAATCCTGGCCTATGTGAATTCTCCCAGCTCCTGATAGCACGTGAAAGCTGGGGCTGCAGCTCCTGACTTTCCTCCCTTAGCAGGACTAGCACATGCTTGTAACTCCCACCAAATGATTGGATGGAGCTACGCAAATAAGGTGATTGTGGCCCACCAAGGGGATTGGACAGCTTGCTAATAATGCAAATAAGGTGCATGGCACCCTTGTGGCAGTGGGACCATGCATATAAGATGTATGGAACCCTAATGAGGGGATCAGTCAGTTTTGCCATTCCAGTAGACTTAAAACAAGCCATGTCAGAGGCAGAAAAGGGGGACCTCACTACCACCAAGAAGGGACTGCAGTAAGTGCATCCTTTGGATCTGGGGTCCCTGCACTGAGGACACCCTACACCCAGGAGACAAAGAGAGGGAGAGCTGTAACACTGGAGGTGGCGCAAGACATTGAGAAGCAGCAGCAGAGAAATGGTGGCAGGAGAACCAGGAGACTGGTGCAAGGTGGCGCTGTGGGCTTCCCAGCCCACAGATGAAGGCAGATACAGTGGGTGTGCCAACCCACGGAGTGAGAGAGCTGAGAGGCTTCCTGGCAGAGTGGGGTGTCCCTGGGCACTTATCGATGGAGCTAAAGAGCTTTGTAACACTTGCTCAAGTAGGGCAGAGACCAGACTGAGAGGCCAAGAGGCCCAGAGGTTGAGAAGTTGAGGGCCAGAGAGAGGCCTGCCTGTGGGCATGGCTGAGAAGAAGCTCTCCTGACCGAAGAGCTGTATCCTGAGTCATTCCTGATCCTGAATTGTAGCTTGTTGCTTTCCTAAAAACCCCCATAATCCTTGAGTATTGTCTGTGAGTTCTGTGTGGCCATTGCAACGAATTATAGAACCCAGTAGAAAAGTAGAGAGTTCCGTGGGAGTGATGGCTAGTGTCACAATTGGAAAAAAAGTTGGGGAAAGGAGGTATGTCTGACCTCTACTTCAGAGGAATCAACCTTGAGATGCTGATCTTGATTCTCTCTCCTTCCCTTTGAGAAGTTAGAAGAGGTCAGAATTGGTTTCCAGGTACTGTATATCTTCTTTGAAGAAATGTCTATTCAAATCCTGTTTTAAAATTTGGGTTGTCTTTTTATTACTGATTTATGAGAGTTCTTTATGGATTCTAGATACAAGTCCTTTATCAGATACATGATATGACATTTTTTTCTTCCATTTTTCACTATCTTGATGGTATCTTTTGCATCACAAAAGTTTTTAATTTTAATGGAGCTCAATTTATCTATTTTTTCTTTTGTTACTTATGTGTTTGCTGTCATATCTAAGAAACCATTGCCTGACAGAAGTTCACAAGGTTTTTTTTTTGTTTGTTTTCTTCTGAGAATTTTAAATCTTACGTTTAGGTGTATGATTCATTTTTAATTAATTTTGTGTCTGATGTGAAGGCAAGGGTTCAAGTTCATTCTTTTGCATGTGGATTTCTAGTTGTCCCAATACCATTTATTAGAAAAACTGTTCTTCCCTGATTTAATCGTGTTGGTCACGCTTAGCTTTTAATTGCCAGTTTTAATTTTTCTCAGCTTTTCATTGTCTTTTTCCAGAGCTTAATTGAGCTTGGCAGTAGCCATCCAGTTCTATTGCCCTCATAGTGGCTATTTTCTCCATATTCCTCAAACATCCTCAGGGCGAAAATTCTAAAATGTTAGCAAAGGGAATCCAGCAACACATGAAAAAGAATACACTACAATTAAGGATCATACAGGAATGCAGTTTTTTCTGTTTTTTAATCTGATTAACATGCCTTTTTGAAATCAAAGTGAATTTATAGACTAACTGAGGGAGAATTAATATTTAATAAAAGCATCCATCCAAGTGATTTCGTTTCCATCCAAAGACCACATAAGTTTTCTCATCTTTTGGAGACTTCCTTACAACCTTTGTTTTTTGTTTTCTTTTTTTACGTGTATCTTTTGCATATTTGATTCAGTCTTTATCTGTGTATTTCATTTTTTTATTATTGTTATAAATGAGATTTTCTTTCATCATTTCCTGAGTGGTTGCTGTTTATATGTGTCTAGCCACAGTGTACTGTATTTTCTTATTGTTTATAATAATTTTCCATTAGACAGCCTTGTTTCCTAGAGATATATTGCCATATCATGTGTGACTTATCTTAATAGATTTCTCAATATTTATCTTTCCTTGCATAGATATTGCTAAGTGTGATTAGTCTAAAGTTCTCTTCTATGTTATTATTGTCTTTGATAGGATTTTATGTGAATGCATGGATTCTTCATAAAAAAAGAATTGAGGTGTTTTCTTATTTTTCCATGATCTAGAAAAGTTTAAATAGATTTAGGGTTATTTAGGCCTTACAATTGGTTAGAATTTATCTGAGAGGCCATCCGAGTTTTTTTTTTGATGTGTGTATGTATGTTTAACACTTTGACAAACGTCTGCTTTTCTTTTCTGTCACTTTTCTTCTTCTGGGGTTGGTTTGGCAATTTATATTTTCCTAGAAAAACCATTTACTCAAAATGTACATACATTGAGTTGAGCAAGCACTGATAAAATGCATCAGCGAATGCAATCCCTTTCATTGGTATGCCATCCGAGTTCAGCCCTGGTGAAAGTTTCAGTAATTCTGCAGCTACCTTGTACCTGGGCCAATCTGTGCTCCACCCACTTTCAATGATGGGCTCCCCATTGGCAGCTGGGCAGCAGATGGCCCAGCTCCAAAATAACACCTCGGCATCAATCATCTTTGGTTACCAGGCCTCTAAATTAACAGAAATCAGTATGCCTTAAAAATAATACTCGACGACGCAGGGATTGAAGCAGAGGGTGAGGGAAGATGTGAGGGCAGCAATGATCTTACTGGACTAGTCTTGTTGTGAGCTGGCATAGGCTGTACCTGGGTTTATATTTGGGTGGTGGTGGGAGGTGGAGGTTGGAGCTGATTCCAGCTTCATCCTGGACACATTCAGGAGTGTGTGGGGAGGTGGAAATCCTGATAAGGCTAAGACAGTCATAGCAATCACACTCTTTTGCTAGTGGCTGGTGTAAGGGGGTAGGTGTATGCCAATTCTGGCCAATGGCACTTAAGAAGATGTCCCCTGGAGAACTTCTACAAGAAGAGTCCTAGCTCTTGTCCTATCTATACGTGATGTCTGTGTTTGCCGTACCCATCTTGCCACCCAGTTTGAGGGTGAAGCCAAAACATGGAGAAGGGCAGGGCAAAGGGAATCATAGAGAAAGGCACTGGAGCCCTGATGAGTCCAGAGCTACTGTGCTTGGGCACTCCTGATGTGAAACACTTAGGAAGTTAGGGTTTCTATCACTTGCAGCTAAAGGCGTCCTACCTACTGCAGGTATACCACTATGGTAAAGTGGAACTACTTCTGTTTTAGAGTCAGCTAAGACACCAAGATGATAGATGCCAACTATGCCCACAGGTCAAAATAAGATTTCTTTTGCAGGACTTGAAAAAAAGATTTCCCAAAATCAGTTTTGCAACAGTTAAGAGTTGTTTGGGTCTCCTCCAAAAGGTACGTTCAAGTTCTAATCCCTGGTACCTGGGAATATGACCTTATTTGAAAACAGCATCTTTACAGGTGTAATTAGTTAAGATGAGGCCATTAGGGTGAGCTCTGATCTGTTTATGACAAGGGTCCTTATAAGAGCAGGAGGAGACACAGAGACATACAGAGGGAAGATGGCCATGTGAAGATGGAGTCAGAAATTGGAGTGAAGTCAAGCGGCCAACAAGGAAAACAAAGAGTTTCCATGGAGCAGATCTGTTTCTTTCCCTCCTGAAACTCCCATGGGGTTATCTAAGAGCCTTCCCAGAAGGGCCACCTGGAGGGATGAGGAGACCTGGCAAAAGAAGTTGCGGGTATACCTAGGGGCAGAGGAAAGAGACATGAGACCAGCTAAAGGAGATATGCCTTTATCCATACCAAACAGGAATACGTGGGAGAGTTCCAGGAAGGGAGTGGGAGAGTTGGTCTCTGAAGAACTAACAAAAGAGACCTATGAAAGAAAGAGTGAGCTTAATGTTTGTCAATTGCAAGTGATACTGTGCCAGCTCACAGCAGGACTAATCAAGAAAGACCTTTCCTGCTCTGGCACTGTCTCTCTGCTTCATCCCCTGAGGAAGCCCAAAGAGCAGGGTGAAGTCAGAGTCCTAGTTGGGGAAATGGTAAAGAAGCCCACTGGACTTTCCTCCCCAGTGCAGTTGGCAAGGCTGAAGCAAGCCAGGCTGGGGAGGGGAGACCTTTTAACTTAAATGAGGTTTGGAGTTTTATATGGCACGGGGTATTTCATTAATGAAATTAGTCTGTTTTGTGACTCGAAATGATCATAGGACATTTTATTACCCGAGAGTGACCAGAAAGCTCATGTGGCCTGCCAAGAAAGCAGGGAAGAACTAGACCCACAGAACGGTGAGCAAGAGACACAGCAAAAGCATTGTTTTATGGTTGCAACCTAAAGTCCTACTCATTCCGGTTCATAGGTGTCTCTCACACTTAGGATAAAGCCCAAAATCTTTAGCCTGTCCTCAATTATCTGGCTTCATTTCATGGTACCTTTTTTGCCCCTTGCTCACTGGACTGCACCCACACTCAGGTCTTCAAACTCCTGCCCCAGGGCCTTTACAGGTACTCTTTCCCCTGTCTAGAATGCTCTTTCCCTCACTCTTGACCTGGCCCACACCTATTCATCCTTCAAGACTCAGCTCAGATATTGCCTTTCAGAGGGGCGCACCCTCACTCCCCCAGCCTTTATTAGGTCCTTGTGTTTATTCTGTCCGTGAAACACTACCCATTCCCTTCATACTTGTACGTAGTGCATTTGTACATATTTGAGTACGAGCTTGTCAGTCTCTTCCACTGGACTATACTCTCCATGAGGACAGGAATGATGTCTCGGGGTTTTTTTTCCTCCCAGTACTGTATTCTCAATACCAGACACAGTGCCTGGCACACAGTGGATGCTTGTCTTAGTTTCTTAGTGCTGCTGTAATAGATATATCACAATGGGTGGCTTTAATGAACAGAAATTTATTTTCTCACAGCTAAGGAGGCTAGAAGTCTGAATTCAGGGCACTGGCTCTAGGGGAAGGCTCTCTCTCATTGACAGCTCTGGGGAAACCTTGTCTCAGCTTCTCTAGCCCCAGCATTCCTGGGTTTCTTGGCCATCTCCATGCAGCACCTGTCTTTCCCCCATTTGTAAATTCTTGCTTCTGTGCCTAATCTGCTCCTTTTATATCTCAAAAGTGGTTGAGTTTAAGACATAACCTACACTGATATGGCTTTATCAACATAATAGAGAAAATCCTATTCCCAAATGGGGTTACATCTATAGGTATAGGGGTTAGGATTCCAACATGTATTTTTGGGGGACACAACTCAATCTATAACAGTGCCCAGTAAATACTTTTTTAAAGGGCGACTGCCAGCAGCAGAAAACAGAGAGGGAAAACACCAGTGCAGTTCATGGAAGGTAAGAGAAGGACTACCTCTATGGTACCTCAGCGCTATTGACGTTTGGGGCCAGATAATTCCTTGTTGTGGGGGACTATGCTATACATTGTAGGGTGTTTATCAGCATCCCTGGCCTCTACCCATTAGAAGCCAGTGGCACTCCCCTTCCCCCACCCTGAGTTGTGACAACTAATATTGACTCCAGACAGTATCAGATGTCTTCTGGGGGGCAAAATTGTTCCGGACTGAGAACCACTGTTCTAAGGGGAATGAGGTAGGGTGATTTTTTTTAGTATGTAAACAAGAATTTCTTCAGTTAAAAAAATTAGGGCAAAGTGTTGGGGTGGTCATGGAGAGGAAGGAGATCAATGGGAAGGCATTAGCAACGGCTCAGAGAGCACTGCTGATGACTCGTGAGCACGTGAGTATGTCCGTGAGTTGGTGGGAGAAGTGAAAACAGATGATGGAGGATAAGAAAGGGAAGGAGAGGGAGGAGACAGAGGCATTGAAAGCTGTCTTAGTTATCTAGTGCTGCTATAACAGAAATACCACAAGTGGATGTCTTTAACAATGAGAAACTTATTCTCTCACAGTCTAGAAGGCGAAAAGTCCAAATTCAGGGTGCCAGCTCCAGGGCAAGGGTTTCTCTCTCTGTAGGCTCTAGGAGAAAGTCCTTGTCATCAATCTTTCCTGGTTGAGGAGTTTCCCAGCACAGGGACCCTGGGTCCAAAAGACATGCTGTTCTCCTGGCTCTTGTTTCTTGGTGGTATGAAGTCCCCCTGTCTCTGCTTGATTCTCTCTCTCTTTTCTTTTTTTTAATCTCAAAAGAGATAAGACACAACCTAATCTTGTACTTTGAGTCTAGCCTCATTATCATAACTGCTTCTAATCCTGCCTCGTTAACATATAGAGGTAGGATTTATAACACATAGGAAAATCACAACAGATGACAAAATGGTGGACAATCACACAATACTGGGAATCATGGGCTAGCCAAGTGGGCACACATTTTGGGGGACACAATTCAATCCATGACAGAAGCCTAGCCTTCAGTGATTGATAAAGGAGTGAGAAAAATTGAGATAGTCTAGGGACTGTGGTAGTGAAAGCTTCTCAAATGCTATTACTTTCTCTAAATTTAAAATCCCAAAGAAAGGCTCTTCTCAATTTGCTTTCTATGAGAAAATTTTGAAAATATCCAAAGTGTAGCAGCAACTTCCAGAATAATTTGGCTGTGAAAATCCTAGCAGCTCGTGACCATCTCAGATGGGTTGGAGGGCCAGGTGGTTCCCTAGCAACCAGAACTTCCATCTCCACTGCAAGAGTCACCCCAGGTAGCCTCCGGTCAAGGTGGCCCCACTGACCACCACTCTCAGCACCATCCTTCTCTGTCACTTATATCGTCCCCACAGTGACACACGTTATGCCCTGGATCCTAAATGTGAACTGACTGCTCCTCACTCATCTTGGGTGTACCCAACATATTGAATCATTTCAGGGCCACACCTATTTCTTTCCTTGCTCACTGGTCACTTGAACTTAAAGGGGTCAGACCAACATGAAAGTTCAAAGCCACAGCTCAGCTAATCCTGTTGGGGTCTGGGAGGTAGATGGGGAACCTCCCTAAAGTGTTGCAATTTTCATGATCCTTTTGGTGAACTAAGGCAGAGTTAGAAAATGCACCCCAGAGGAAGTTGTCGCCTTGGAGAACTGAGCTCCTAGAGATCCATCCTGTTTACTATGAGTCATTTCTGGAAGACTGGTCAGCTCCTGTTTTTGGTAATTTGCTAATGAAATGGCATCTCTATTAAATATGTATATAGAAAGGTAAAAAATAGTTTTGAGCGTTTTCTAAATAGCTCCGGCTCAAGGCGAGGTGGTGAAGGAGGTGTTAGCTCTTTTTAAGGCAAAATAAAGCTGCCCTTCATCATCCATAACCACCCTCCAACTTCATCCCAGGACAAACAAGAAATCCCCCTACTAAAGAAAATGAAAACGCTGTTCTTGACTGGATCACTTCAGAAATATTCTTGGATTCAAGAGCTTCAGCTTTTCTGGGACTCATTCTTACTGAGTCTAACTCTTGTGGTTTTTTTGTAGGAGGTAATTTCTGTGCTGGTTAGGATTTGAAGGAGCTGGCCCACAGTTCAACCTTGCTTAAATTGGAACAAGATGTCACCAGTGGTCTCACTCCCATCAGAGAAACTCGAAAATAGATCCCTGTAGCGTGGACAAGCTTGAGGCCATTCTGTGGAACTCTCCTTAGTTTCCATGACTAGAAATCACACCACGGTCCCGTCACTGCATTTCCAGTCCCTGGTACCATGTAGGAAATGTGAGTTGTTATGGGTGGTTTTTATTATTATTATTATTTTTTTTTATTTCAAGTAATGAAGGCAATGGCAAAGAACTTTTCATAAAAACAAGTGACAAATTTCACTCAAGTTACTGACACATTAAAGGAAAAAATTAGTTTTTGCTTTGAAGCTAAACCAGAAACAAATGGGACTGCTTCTCCAAAGGAAAATCGGAGTTTAGTTATGATACATCCCCTTCCAGAAATCTAGGAAATTATACATACTGTACCCTCTGTTTATAAGAATATGAATAACATGATTGTGTGTGCAGGGTCAATTGTAGTTCAGATGAGAATTTACTGCTGTTAGGCGGCAACGGCAGAAAGGCGGAAAGAGTTGCTGTTAACCCCTTATTAACACCATCCGAACAGCTCCCTTTCAAGAAGGACTTAGAGGGAAAGCTCCTTGAAGCCAGGAACTATGTCTTTAAATATGGCGGCAGTGTGGCTCAGGGGTAGAACTCTTACCTCCTTGTCAGGAGACCCAGGTTTGATTCCCAGCCAATGTACTACCTCACTGGAATTGACTCGATGGCACTGGGTCTGGGTCTGGGTATTACCTCACAGCCACCGCTTGCCTATCAGTGAAGGCTTGTGTGTTGCTGTGATGTTGAATAGATTTCAGCAAAGCTTCCAGACTAAGACAGAAAAGGAAGAAAGGCCTGGCAATCTATTTATAAGAACTCAGCCGGTGAAAACCCTATGGATCACCACGGTCCCAACCCATTTTGCATGGGGGTCACTGTGAGTCAGGGCTCGATTTGATGTCAGCTAACAACTAACAATGTATCTTTAGATATTTCTCTACCTCCAGTGTGGGGCAGAGCCCTCATGGCATGGTGGTTAAGAGCTTGGTTGGTAACCAAAATGTGGGCAGTTCGAATCCGCCAGGAATCCCTATGGGGCAGTTCTACTCTGTCCTACAGGGTCACTATGAGTTGGAATCAACTAGATGGCAATGGATTGGTGCAGGCCACGATGGTTGGCTTTACAGAGTAGATATTCGAGTGAACGAATGAAGTAAATGTGACTCAGGAGAGAAGCAGCACTTGTTTTTTAAATTGAGAAATGGGAGTGATTTTATTTTAGCTACCCTGCTCTTGACCGAGCAATTGAGTACTACAAGCACGCTAAGCTTGTCTGAGACCAGCCACTTGCTTCCATCGCTCCCGGGATGAGAATGCAGCTGCTGCCACAATGACTTCTCAACATCGCATCTAGTGTGTACCCCACTCTGTGTAACTGGTTTCCTTGATTCCCTTTCAGTTACCCTCAAACCACATCAGGAGCGGGCACTGTCTCTGTTCTGGAGGTGAGGAAAACCTGGCCCAGAAAGGCCAGCCAGCTGGCCTGGGATGGCAGAGCAAGTAACACAAGGAGGATTTACACTTGTCTGAGTCCAAAGGTGGTCACCTTACTGTGCCGCCTCCGGTTATCTTCCCAGAGAGATCACACTTCTCTTGAAGAACCAACCAAGTTGAAGGACCACATAGTCACAGTAGAAGAGCTCAGAAATAAAAGCAGGTCAGCCTAGGGGGTGTCTGGGACAGCAGGAAAATTACAGCTTCTGCCACACCATGGAGTCGATTTCAACTCAATGTGACCCCATGTGTGTCAGAGTAGAATTGTGCTCTATAGGGTTTTCAGTGCCTGATTTTTCAGAAGTAGATGGCCAGGACTTTCTTCCAACACACCTCTGGTTGGACTTGAACCACCAACCTTTTGATGACCAGCCAAGCCATTAACTGTTGGCACCACCAGGGACTCCCTCAGCTTCTGAGTCCCTCTGTTATTTCATGGAAGAGCTCTACTTAAGGTGTGATTATGCAGGGCAGACTTCCTCCGCAGAATCACCAAGAATATGAGCTTTAGGAAAAGACGTGGAAGTAAAGAGGAAGCCAAAGGGCAGTGGCTGCCTGACAGGGGCCTGAAACAGCCCCAGGCATGGAGGGGAGGGAGGTCATCAGCTTGGGTCCCAATTTGGTGACCAGCATCTGTGGGAGAAGGGTGGCGCCAATGGAGTGAACATTTTTTATAAGCTCTGCAGGCCTTTGTAAAGCATCAGTTGATGGCACCACTTCCTTCTATGGTAGTTTAAAGCCACTTGGAGTCACAGTATGGTTCCAGCCACCTGAAGTCCCCACACTTGGCCTGGGAGGAAACACAGTGCAGCCAAATTAGCATGAGTTTTGGAGTCAGACAAGTCCAGCTGTGATTTGGACCAGCTGTGGGGTTTGGGCACATTACCTAACAGCTCTGTGCCCTCCTTGGGGTGGAGTGGAGTAGTAGTGCTGGACTTAGAAAATTCTTGTGAAAACAAGATGGCGCCAAGCATGTGAATATGCTTGGTGCCTGAGAAGTGTTCAGCAGCTGTTAATGCTTGTTCCAAACTCACCCATCCTCAGCCCCCACCCCATCACCAGTTAGGGTGATTGTTCTACTTTGCCTCCTACTTGGGTCTGCTCTAGGTGGCTTCCGCCTGAGTCCAGATTTGAGCCCTAGAGAGGACAGTGGGAACTTTCCTGCCCTTCCTCTCCTGTGCTTCCAGGTAGGATTCTAGTTTGAGCAGTGGTAGAAAAAAATCACTGAAGACATGTTTGCCAGCAATCTTTTCCTACGTTTACTGATAACCTACTATGTGCCAGGCACTGTGCTTGGGGTAGAAAAAATGAAGGAAATGTGGCCCTGCCCTCGGTGTCCTTACATTCTAGCTGAAGAGATAACCATTGTTAGCGAGTCGAGTCCAACTCATGGCAACCCTAAAGGACAGAGTAGAACTGCCCCATAGGATTTCCAAGGAGTGGCTGATGGATTTGAACTGCTGAGCTTTTGCTTAGTAGCCAAGCTCTTAACCACTGCACCACTAGGGCTCCACTGAAGAGATAGACACATAAATAAGCAATTTGAATACTATGTGTGTTACATCTGAATTGTGTGCCTCCCACATATATGTTAGAATCCTAACATATGTTAGAACTTGTAGAAAGGAACCCTGGTGTTGCAATGGTTAAGAAGCACTCAGCTCCTGACCGAAAATTTGGTGGTTAGAACCCACCAGCTGCTTCTCAGGGGAAAAGACCTGGCGATCAGCTCCCATAAACAAAACAAAAACCAATCCTGTTGCCATCCAGTCAACTCCAACTCATACACCCAAATGACCAAACCCATTGCTGTCGAGTCAATTCCGACTCATAGCTACCCTGTAGGACAGAGTAGAACTACCCCATAGGCTTTCCAAGGCTGTAATCTTTACAGATGCAAATAAAATGAAATTCTTGACAACTTCAATCTTTTCTTCATTTATTATGATGTTACTTATTGGTCCAGTTGTGAGGATTTTTATTTTCTTTATGTTGAAGTGCAACACACTGAAGGCTGTGGTCTTTGATCTTCATCGATAAGTACTTTAAGTCCTCTTCACTTTCAGCAAGAAAGACTGTGTCATTCGCATATCACAGGTTGTTAATGAGTGTCTTAGTTATCTAGCACTGCTATAACAGAAATACCACAAGTGGATGCTTTAACAAAGAGAAATTTATTCTCTCCCAGTCTAGTAGGATAGAAGTCCAAATTCAGGGTGTCAGCTCCAGTGGAAGGGTTTTCCTGTCAGGTCTGGAGGAAGGTCTTTGTCATCAATCTTCCCCTTGACTAGGAGCTTCTCTGTACAGGAACCCAGCGTCCGAAGGACACACTCTGCTCCCAGCACTGCTTTCTTTGTGGTACGAGGTCCCCATGCCTCTTTGCTCACTTCTCTCTTTTATATCTCAAAAGAGATTGGCTTAAGACACTATCTAATCTTGTAGATCTCATCAATATAACTGCCCCTATTAATCCATCTCATTAACATCATAGTGATAGGATTTACAACACACAGGGAAATCAAAATCACATCAGACAACAAAATGGTAGACAGTTATATAATACTCAGAATCATGACCTAGCTAAGTTGACAAATATTTTGGGAGGATACAGTTCAATCCATGACAATGAGTCTTCCTCCAATCCTAATACCACATTCTTCTTCATATAGTCCAGCTTCTTGCTTTGCTCAGCATACAGGTTGAAAAAGTATGGTGAAAGGATACAACCCTGACACACACATTTCCTGACTGTAAAAGAGGCAGTCCCCTTGTTCTGTTCAAATGACTACCTCTTGATCTATGTATAGGTTTTCATGAGCACAATTAAGTGTTCTGGAATTCTCATTCTTGGAAACGTTATCCATAATTTGTTATTATCCACACAGTTGAGTAACATCTTTCTGGTATTCTCTGCTTTCAACCAAAATCCATCTGGCATCAGCAATGATATCTGTCATTCCATGTCCTCTTCTGAAACCGGCTTGAATTTCTGGCAGTTCCCTGTAGATGTACTACTGCAACTGTTTTTTAATTGTCTTCAGCAAAATTTGGCTTTTGTGTGTTATTACTGTATTTTTACGCAAATAACTCTTACCTTCTACATTTGTTTGCCAACTGTGCTGTCCAGCCCCCCCCCCCCCAGGTATTTTGTAAGCACAGCTATGCCAAATTTTTAAATGTTGTTGTAAAAAAAAAAAAAATTAACAGCATGCTTAAGAAAATATCTCACAGGGAGAAGAAGCAATTGACAAACAAATGCAGAAGGTTCAAATTATTTGCATAAAATATGGTAATGATATTTTTTTATAATTTCCACATTTGGTTGGATCACCTTTCTTTGGGGTGGGCATGTATTTGGACCTCTTCCAGTTGGTTGGCCAGGTAGTTGTCTTCCATTTTCTTTGACTCCACAATCAACGTCCACAGAAGCAGCAGTCAAGAAATCAAAGCACCTGTTGCATTGGGCAAATCTGCTGCAAAAGACCTCTTTAATAAAGTTAAAAAGCAAAGATGTCACTTTGACGCCTGACCCAAGCCAAAGTATTTTCAGTTACCTCATATGCATGTGAAAGCCAGACAATGAATAAGGAAGACTGAAGAAGAATTGACACATTTAAATTATGGTGTTGGCAAAGAATATTGAATATACCATGGACTGCCAAAAGAATGAACCAACCTGTCTTGGAAGAAGTACAGCCGGAATGTTCTTCAGGTGTGAAGATGGTAAGACTTCATTTCACTTATTTTGGATATATTATTAAGAGGGACCAGCCTCAGGAGAAGGGCACCATGTTTGGTAAACTAGAGAGTCATCAAAAAAGAAGAAGACCCTCAACAAGATGAATTGACACAGTGGCTGCAATAATGGGCTCAAACATAGCAATAACTGTGAGAATGGCGCAAGAACAGGCAGTGTTTCTTTCTGTTGTGCATAGGGTCACCATGAGTTGGGACTGACTTGATGGCACCTAACAACAACAATAATAATCTTTACAGAAGCAGATTGTCACATCTTTCTCCCATGGACGGCTGGTGGGTTTGAACTGCCGACCTTCCTGTAAAGTTTACAGCCTAGGAAACCCCATGGGGCAGTTCTGCTCTGTCTTATAGAGTCACTATGAGTCAGAATTGACTCGTTAGCACACAACAACAACACAGCTGTGGATATAATCCTATTTGGAAACAGGGTTTTCTTTTTTATGTTAACGAGGCCATGTCCTCGCAGGAGATGTCTTTAACCTAATCACTTTTGAGATAAAAAGAGCAGATTAGGCATAGAGACAAGCAAACATGAATGGAGAGAAGACAGATGCCACGAAGAGATCACCAAGGAACTAAGAGCAGCAGCTGAGACAAGGATTTTCCCCCAGAGCAGACAGAGCTGGTACCCTGATTCAGACTTCCAGCCTCCTAAACTCTGAGCAAATAAATTTCTGTTCTTTAAAGCCACCCACTCATGGTGTTTCTGTTACGGCAGCTCTAGGATACTAAGACAGTATGCTAAAGGCTATGGCAATGTAGGCACAGAGTGTGAAGAGACAGGGAAGGGACAGTGAGCATGACCTGGATGGCAAGGCTAACTTCCTGAGAGAGGTGTAGTCTTAGTTGAGTCTTAAAACACGAGTAGAAGTTAGCCAGTGTGGTAGCCTTGCACTGTGTCAGCTTGGCTAAGTTGGAACTACTTTTCCCGGAATTTTCTTCCCTGTATGGTTCTGAGCCAGGATTGACCACAGAGAAAAGTGCGTGCATGCCATTTGGAAGGTGGAAGTGAAGTAGCAGCCATGTTTGTGCTCAGGACGTCAGTGTAGGGCAGACGTCCTTGTAGCTCCTGTTTGCATTTGCAGATTGGCTGACCTTCCTTGTTGGTATAAAGGAGCCTGCAGCTCCTTCAGATTCCCAGACTTCCCCCTTCAACTTCTCTGACTCCTGGGGTCAGACTTCTGACACACTCCTGAACTGTGTGTTCGACAGCGTGATAAAGGGAGACAGCTTCTCCTGCAGTGTCACCGGAGTTAGAGGGGGTGAGTGTCCAACGCATGTTCCCTGTTATCCTTATGGCCTCCCAGCTCATCCATGTGGTTCTAGTTTGCTCTTGATCTCCCCACGTTATGCCATCTTTCCCTACCGCCCTGCTAACTTCAGGCCCAGCCCAAGATGCAGAAACAACTGCTGTGCAGAAACCATTTAAGCAGCGCCCACAATTGCATAGGGTCAAATTTCTGTAATAAATCCCTTGTTTTAGACCACATCTGGTGGCTCTACTTCTCTGGTTGAACCTCAATGGATAGACCAGTTAGAGATGACTGGAAAAAGATGGTCAGGCAGCAGGAATATGGGAGAGAAGCCATGAAACAGCGGGGTATATGCAGGGGACTGCAGGAGATTGATATTTCTAGAAACAAAATGAGAAGCAGAAAGAGGAAGATAAGGCTGGAGAAGGAGGAAATGGCCAGACTGCAGAGGAAAGTCAATACCATGCTAGAAGTCTGGTCAATACAGCTGAAGAAGGACGCTTCTGTGTGTGTGTAAAACTGTTGTGAACAGTTTATATAACCCAATATGGCATTTGTTGTTCTTTGAATACGATTCTAAGGAGCCCTGGTGGCTCAATGGTTAAGTGCTTGGCTGCTAACTGAAAGGTTGGCTATTCAGACCCACCCAGTAGCTCCGCAGGAGGAAGACCTGGTGATCTGCTTCCATAAAGATTACAGCCTAAGAAACCCTGTGAGGCAGTTCTACCCTGTAACACGTGAGGTCGCTATGAGTCAAAATTGACTCAGTGGCACCTAACAACAGCAGCAATAGTAAGGTTTTACTTGATAATTTTCCTTTACAATACAGTATTGTCTTTAAGAAATGTGGTTTTCTGTGGTCAGATAACAAGAATTAGGTAACATATTCTGTTGGGATAAGATAGGTCATGCTGTCTAATAAATAAACCGCAAATTTCAGTGGCTTAACACCACAAAGGTTTTTTCTTGCTCAGGTCATGTAATCAGATGGTTCTCCTTGGTGGCTCTTTATCAAGCTGTGTTCCCAGGTTCCGGGGCCCTTTCTTCTTGTGACACTGCAATCTTAAATGTGTGGTCCATGAGACTGCCAAGAAAGGGAAAAAGATTGTGGGCCATCCTGCCCAGGGGGCCAGGATGGTCACTGGCCAGGCTGGAAAGTGGTTTATATAGTTTCCTACAGCACCCCTTGCACAGTACCCATTCAGAACTCCCTAACTGCTAGAAAGCTGGGAAATGTGGGCCAGAAAATGGGAAACCAAAGGAGACTTGGTAAATAAATGGGATTTGTATCTACTGTCCTCATCAATGCAGAAGCTCTGAGTTTTATTTATGGCTCAATTTCAGTTAATGAGTAACTACCTTATCACATAGTTGGGATTTTGTAGGCTTCTTTTTTCATGATTTTGCTTAGGTTTTCTATTCTTTTTTTTTCGTGCCTTTATGTATTAAAAGAAAAAAGTTAACTCCAATGTTCACATCATAACTGAATGTTTTCATTCTACCAGTTTTAACTAACTACTCCTCTACTTTCATCTGGAGTCCCTGGGTGGTGCAAACAGTTAACATGTTCTGCTGCCATCCCAAAGGTTAGAGGTTTGAGTCTACCCAGAGGCACCTCAGAAGAAAGACCTGGCAATCTGTTTCCAAAAAATCAGCCATTGGTTTCAGACAGGTTGGCCTTAGCGTAATAAACAGCCTTTACGTGGAAACAGGCATAGTAAAGCCATGGGGCACCTGACCCAACCCAGGGTATTTTCAATTGCCTCATGTGCGTGTGAAAGCTGGACAATGAATAAGGGAGACGGAAGAAGAATCGATGCCCTTCAATTATGGTGCTCGCAAAGAATACTGAACATACCGTGGACTGCCAGAAGAATTAATAAGTCTGTCTTGGAAGAAATACCGCCAGAGTGCTCCTTGGAAGTGAGGATGGTGAGACTTCTTCTTACGTACTTTGGGCGTGTTATCAGGAGAGGCCAGTTCCTAGAGAAGGACATCATGTTTGCTAAAGTAGAGGGTCAGTAAAAAAGAGGAAGACCCTCAATGATATGGACTGACACAGTGGCTGCAATAACGGGCTCAAACATAACAACGATTGTGAGGATGGTGCAAGACTGGGCAGTGTTTTGTTCTGTTGTTCGTAGGATCGCTATGAGTCGGAGCCGACTCGACAGCACCTCACAACAACAGGCGTAGTAGAAGGGCCTCTTTCTAGAGCACTTTTCTTTTGTTTCCTAGTGTGAACACCTGAGTACCAGGGATTATTTGGGTTAGAGAATACAATCTAATACAAACATAGAGGGATTGCCTTCCTACTATGTGAATGAGAGAGCAAGCAGTTCGCTGGTGGTCAAGAGCATAATTATTCTTTCCATTTCTGTTCATCTTGAGTCCCCACAGCCACAGCTGATTCATGAGGAGGCCAGCACAGGGAGGATATTACTGGTGCTTGGGTTTACAGTTTAAAATTATTTCCCCATAGACACAGTGTTACAAATGGTGATGAGGTGTACCTGAAAGAGAACCACAGGTCTTACAGATACATGGTAGATTAAGTAGGTTTTGTAACCATTTATTACATTGATTGTTGCAATAGGGAAATGTATTACAAATTCCAGGCAGATGGCTTAAAAGAAACTTTTGAAAAAGGGCCTAAACTTTCAAATTTCCAAGGGCTTCCCACTATAAAATTTCCATATCAAAATGTCTTGAAGATCAAAACGATACTGTGAAGTGCTTTGAAAACTATAAAATACTACACAAAAGATAATAATGATTTAATTTGCCTGTGTGGAACTTCAGATTGAGCACACTAGATATTTTCTCAGCAAGGGAAAGCAGACAATATTTACTCATGTGCATCTAAAATATTTGGAATTATACAAAGTGTACTTTGAGAAACATGGACCCAGGACTTTGATGTTTCCTTTTTTTTTAATCTTTGGCCATTTATTGTCAGGCTTCTCCTACTTCCTAGAAATCCTTTCTGATGTCGCTCCAGTTCTGCATTCTCTGCTTGTTGGCAGAGTGGCCAAACACCTATTACCAAGCCCTCATAGGTAGCAGAACCTGTAATCTATCAATCCAGTGATAAATCCAGGACGATTTATTCACTCCTGTACGTTATGGCGAGGGCTGTTCATATTTCCTCCAAACTCTTACTTAAATGCTGATTAGAAAGTAAATTCCTGTTAGCTACACATTAGATACATTCCCAGAAACAAAGGAAATTGGCACTAACGAATATTAAATAGCAGTTAGGACACAAGCCAATGGAAGAAATGAAACTTTTAAATATGATGGAGGCTGTCTGACCCACCCCTCTCCACCCAGACTTGGCTGCAGTTCTGACGCTTCGGGTAATGTTCAGTGCTTGCAGTCTGATATTTGAACAGAGTAGGGTCACACGAGGAATAAAATGTCAGCTTTATGGAGGTGATTTGTATTGCTTGAGGTATGACCTCCTAAATAATGCACACAGAAGGAAATAGGTCCTGTAAAGAGGTAATGTTACTTATGCAGGCATTTGGTGTGTCAAAAAGCATTCATGTCTATGGAAGAAGTTAAAATGAAACAAAAGTAAAAGGCAGTGAAAAATTACATGTAACAGAGGTTAGTTTACAGATGTTGAAGCTGCTGTGTTATTTAAGAAGAATCCCATTCTTTTCTTGTTATGTTTGAAGATAGTAGGTTTGAAAAGATTAAAAAGGAAAGAGGGGAGGGGAGGAAGGGCCAGGTTAAGAGTTAAAATCATTCTTATGTACTCTCTTTTCTTTCCTTTTTTTGGAAGCTGGGGAAGAATTGTGTATCTCTTAGGTTAAAATGACCCATCATAAACCTCAGACTTAAGAACTTGAGTCCAATTGACCATCCACATTAAAGACAGGAAAGCTAAAACATATGCAGCTATCACCAGGGTCAGTACTGCAGAAGCTAAACATGAAAGCAGACAGCAATAGAGCCATTGATTTAAAACCAGGACTTCTATTTCAGAAGACACAGATGAGAACAAATGGGTGAATCCAAGTGAAATTTATCTGCACAGAGGAAATGTGGTTAGTTAAAATCACTGAGCAGCACTGAAGTAGAGAATAAGCATCTATTCAGCTCCAAAGGGCCTTGCTGTGTGGGATCTTGATTAAATTACAGTCTACTTTCTGCTTTTCTGAAGACAACAGTAACTATTTTAAATAACATCCTTGGAAGGCAGAGGGTATCAAGGGGCTTGTGGTGGTCTCTGCCCCTGAACATTCAGCACAGAGTCTGGCACCCAGTAGGCTCTCTGTACATCGCTGAGAAATCCATTTTCTTGACAGGTATTCTAACATAACATCTCAATATTTTGCCTTAATATTGAAAAGGCTGGTGGAGAAGTGGCTAAGCATTTGGCCGATAACCAAAAGGTTAGCAGTTCGAATCGACCAGCCGCTTGCTTCTTGGAAACCTTATGGGGCAGTTCTACTCTGTCCCATAGGGTTGCTATGAGTCAGAATTGACTCAACAACAACGGGTTTGGGTCTGGGTTTTGTGAGAATTGAGTCCTGGGTATGGTGAACTAGATCAGTGGAACTTGTTTCCATTCTTAGCTTTGCCATTTCTGGTTTCCTGTCCTTGGGCAAGTCAACAATCTCCCCTGGCTTCAGTTTCCTCATCTGCACAATGAGGTGGATTGACTACATGTCTTTTGGCTTAAAATTCTATGATCTTACGAAACTAGCTGCAGGGTACCCAAAGCTTAAACCACATAAACCCTATTTCATAATTCATTTCACTTCAACAGTAAATATTCAAACCCAGATTTATTAAGTGAAGTCCCTGGAGAGTGCAAATGGTTAAGTGCTTGTCTACTAACCAAAAGGTTGGTGGTTCTAATCCACCCAGAGGCATCTTGAGTTATTCACATGTCTCCAGAGGGAATGAAGGAAGTCTTCACCAAGGAGTGGAGCTCAGAGTGGGCTCCAGAGAGAGCAGAGTCAAGTTTTATTTTACTTTCACTGGGAACGGTAAAGGTAAAATTAAAACAGTATCATCAGTTGCTGTCTACCTGACTCCTACTTCTGGCGACCCTGACTCCTGGTGACCCCATGTACGACAGAACAAAACCTTGCCCAGTCCTGTGCCATCATCACGATCATTGGTATGCTCCAGTCCATTGTTGCAGCCACTGTGTATTTTGAATGCCTTCCAATCTAGGGCGCTCATCTTCTAGCACTATATCAGATAATACTGTTTTGACCCACAGGGTTTTCGCTGAATAATTTTTGGAAGTAGATCACTGTCTTTCTAGTCTTACTTTGGAAGCTGTGCAGAAAACTGTTCACCATGGATGACACTGCTGGTATTTGAAACAGCTTTCAGGACCATAGCAACATGTAAGCCACCACAGAATGACACACGGACAGATGGGTGGTGGATGGAAATGGTTGGTCTGGGCAACTTGCAGAGGGCGTTCACTGCAGAATACAGACTCTACTTCATTAACTGAACGTTTCTGAAGAAGAGCCTGAGAGGTAGTTATAGGACACAGATAAATCAGAAAAGAGCCGGAGTGAGAGGTAGAGGAATCTGCCCATTCAGTGAGACAGACCTTGAGGGTGGCTGGTTGTAGGACAGCTTCCTTCCTCCTGACCTGGTTCAGGCACTTGTTCATGCTCCACAAATGGAACATGGTAAATGAATGCGGTTGTGGGAAGCCTTTGGTAATAAGACCCTGTGCTTCTGAAGACGTTTCCTTGTTTTGCTGGGGTCTCCTCTGGAAATAGTTTTCCAGCCTCTTCTTGATGCAACCTGCGGTAGGGGAGCTTCTCTGTCCTCCGGGCGGACTGCCCTGTTGCCAGTCTTTGGCTGTTCAGCAGTGGTTTTGTCGTGTAGGGTGAGACACCCTGAAGGAAATGGCTGTTAATGGTCCTTAATTTTTTCCACAAGGACAGACCGCATTATAAGGAAATGGCAGAACCAAGATTCTCTCTCTCTTTGATTGTTGATTTACTGCTTTTTTTTTTTTTTTTTTTTATTTTCTGGATGAGCTAGATGGTGAAGCAAATGAGGTTGAAACATATATTCTTTGCTATTCATCATAAGGATAATTAAATGATCATTACTATTAGGCCAGGAATGACAATACTGGAGTTTCATCTCGTTTTGTTTAGTTCTTTTTAACCTGCCTGTTTGTTTTGGTGTTATTTTAAGCAACTCCTAGCATTTTGTGTGATTCTTTGAAGTGGTAGCCCCCAAAATTTCATACAGCAAGGGCTTATGGGCAGTAATCCCAGATCAAGGAGAGGGGGACTTGCAATGTATCGCACTGAACATCTGCATATTTATTTGGGGGTGGGTCAGTAGGACTAAGAAGCTGGTGGAAGGCTAATGACCCACAATACCAGTGGTGGTTCGTGGTAGAACTCTTGCCTTCCATCAGGAGGTCCAGCATCAATTCCTGGCCAATGCATTCGTGCACAATTATCACCCTTCTGTCTTTTCACCCGGTTGTGCTTGGGGTCACCAAGAGTCAGGGCTGACTAGAGGGCCGCTAACAACAACAAACGATCTCCTAGTCGCTCCTGGTTACCCCACTCCCTTCCAAGTGTGTCTGCTTAACTGATCATTCTTCTGTTTTATTTTCAGACAATTGCCCATTGAATAGCCTTTCTTTCTTTCATTTTGCTACTTTCTGCCTCAGAATTTTTGTTCTCTTGTCTATCTTTGATGGGAACCCTGATGACACAGTGGTTAAATGCTTGGCTGCTAAACCAAAAGATTGATAGTTCGCACCCAGCAGCCACTCCGATGGAGAAAGATGTGACAGTCTGCTTCTTTAAAGATTACAGCCTCGGAAACCCTACGGGGCAGTTCTACTCTATTCTATAGGGCCTCTATGAGTCGGAGTCAACTCGATGGCAGTGGATTTTTGGTCTCTTTTTGATAAAGTGTCTGCATATGTGTTTGACTTTTTATTAGAATCTTTCTTTTTTGTGCTTTTTTTTCCTATTGTGTTTTCATTTACATCACCTTGCCCTTTTACAGATTAAACAATGGATCATTCATACTTCAGTTTTAGAAGTTTAGATATCTTGACACACATGTAAGAACAGATGTTTTCATGCAAGTATAACTGTCAAAGCTAATTTAGCTTCGTTTCCAACTGCTATTTAAATGAAACTTAGATTTTTTTCAGCTCTCACACTTTCCCAGTTGTGGCTTTTTACTTATTTGGAAATACAATATTCACTACATACTAGAATTATATGTTATCCCCTTGTGGTTGATATCTTTGCCTCTAAAGCTGACTTTCAATGTTTTCAGCAATGAATCTGATGCTTCTACAGTGGACAGAAAAGCTCAGTTTATGGTAGTTATATGCTAAACACTTGCCCCAGGAATGTTATATCCAACGTTTTCAGTAAGGTTTACATATTGCTTTAGCTGGGTAGCAGGCACTCACACACACACACACACACACACACACTCCAAAATGTAAACTGTATGCTTAACAAAGAAAAAACTATGGTGCACGAGAAAAAAAAACAAAGACAAAAAGCAAAGCAAAAGCCTCCCAGAAGTAGAGAGTTTGTTTAAAGTTGCTAAATTGCACATTTTGGATGCCCAAAATGCTCATGAAACATGCTCTTGAAATTATTAGATCACAATATGCCTTTTGAGTCTGAAAAACATTTTGGGATTCTGTGGAATGATGAACCATGGAGTCTTGGCTGGCTAAAGAAGGAAGTGCAGCCAGGAGCAGCTGATAGGCTGGGAGAGAAGAAAGTGACAGACACCTGAAGATCTGCCCCTACAAATGTAAATACCAGGTATGGTGGAAGCAAGGGAGTGATTGAGCTAATGGGAAGATGTTGGCCTTTTAACGTGTCAAAGGAATTCCAAAGTTCTGCATATGGCCGTTGAGTGTGTGTGGTGGAATGAAGTGGAGATGAAGGTTTTGGAGCAGAGGTGATCGGGGCTAAGGAGCTGGGTAGGCTACAAGGTGCTCAAAAACCAGTTGCTGTCAAATCAACTCTGATTTTTGGCAACATCGTATGTTTCAGAGTAGAACTGTGCTTCATAGGGTTTTCAATGGCTGATTTTTGGAAGTAGATCACCAAGCCTTTCTTCCAAAGTGCCTCTGGGTGGATTCTAACCTCCAACCACTTGGTTGGCAGCCAAGCACATTAACTGTTTACACCAGCCAGGGACTCCACAGTGCTCTACATGAATGCAAGTGTCATCCAGCCAGCTAGCAACTCAAGGGAGAGAGCAGAACTGTGAGCCAAAGGAAGATGGTGCCTCTTGTCATTGCTCTCTATGACTAAGTATCAAGTCATCACCCATTCAATATTCATTCAAAAGTTAATGTGCATTAAATGCCAATCATATGCCAGACACTGTTATTTTCTGGAGTTAGAAAAATAAACCAGACGTGATACCAGAGCTTGAGAGGCCTACTATTTGATTGGGGAAAGTGAATATGTACCATTTATGCCAACCAGAGCTTGTAAACTCACAGGGCTGTGGGGGTCAGACAGGTCATGGAAATGAGGAAGCCGGCAGGTGGAATGAGGAGGGAATGTTTGGGACTGTGGTGAACTGGAGAGCTAACAGCTTCTCTAAAGGAGGCAGCCATTATTCAGTGTTAGCAAATCTTCTGAATCTCAAGAGAAGCTAAAAACGCAGACTTCTGGGGGTAAAATTTTCCTATTTAAAAATTTTAACCAGTAATTAAAAGAATTAAAAACACAGCATGGGCCAATGGTTTACGGACTCAGATTTGAACAGTTGGCGGTCCAACCAACCTTGGGGTTCTTGTTGTGGCTCTACCCCTGAGTTGCTGGTGAGCTTGGGTAAGCTCCCTAACTTCTCTCGGCCCCAGTGGCCTCATCTGTAAAAAAGAGTGGAGGGTAGAGCCAACATGACGCTATAGACAGAAGCACCATGGTGTCCCTCCACAGCAAATACCTGAAAATGTAAATAAAACAGAGACAACAATCAACCCTGGAACCCTAAGCATCAAGTGAAGAGATAAAGAATGCAACCAAGCTCTGAATGGAATTAGAAACTGACAGAGAAGAGAGAGTGAGGAGAGATACAAGTGGAGGTCTCCTATCAGCTAATGCAGCACAGATTCACCATCTTGAAATCCTGTAGGAGATCGGTGGACAGGGAATATGGGTAAGCAGATTCACTGAGCTCCCAGAAGGAGACAGAGCACCAGGTAACAAGTGATACATGCTTTTCCATCCCCTACTCTTCTTCCCCTGGCTCATCCTCTGCTGTTTCCCTGTGGGCAGACCTGCCCTTGCTGACTGTGGCTCAGGAGGCACCAGCTCCATGCTGTGTGGGTTCACCTTGCCTACACCTGCTGGCATCTTCAGTGCCATTTCTTTGTTGATGGTGTTGCTTTTTTCGGCTTCTTCCCTGCCTGTCACCTCTGCCCCCTCCTTTCTCATGAACACCTGATTCTGTGTGCCATTTTTGCTTTTTCTTGACAGGCTGTGAAGCGCCACTCAGCTGAAGAACTGTTTCCCTGGTCTGCGCCACTGGTGGGATTCCTGGGGGCTTTTTTTTTCTTTTCTTTTCTTTCTTTTTTCCTTTTTTTCATTTCTGTTTCTTGTCTCTTTCCACTTAACTTATTTTCCTGTATCCTGAACATCTGGCACTGTATGCCATCTCTACCCTTTCTAGCTGGGCTGCTCTGCACAGCTTGGGAGCCACTTCCCTGGTCTGAGAAGCCATGCCAGTGGGATCTCTGGAGGCATTTTTTAAATTTTATTTTGTTATTTGTATTTCTTTTTTGTTTTTCTTTATTTCTTGGTTTCTTGTCTCTCCACTCCAGCGGTAGGCTCCCTCAGCACTTTCTTTTTTTTTTTTTTTTTGGCTCCTGTTTCTCTCTCCTCTCTCTTTTCTTTCCCATAACCAACCTAGCTCCACACATCACAACCTTCCCCCTCCCCTTCCTCCTGCCTATCTGCGATGTGTGCTGAACATCACACCCCCAAGCGGCACAGGCACAGCCTACTGGAACCTGCCCTGCACTGAACCCCGGCTCACCTTGTTGGGCCCAGTACTCGCCAACAAGTACAACCCATCCCAGCCCCTCTCCTTCAGCTGGACCTTCAGGTGCACCATAGCTGAGTGACTGGCCCTGCCCAGAGGAAAAGGAGGTGAAAAATTTAGTGCCCACAGACGAGCAAACAACAAAGGATGCACAGCCCACCTACTCAGACATAACCAAATAAAACAAAAAAGCAGGACAAAACAAACAAACCTACAATCAAGAAATGAAGAAAATAACTACTGAATGTCCCAAAGACACCAGACAGTATCTAAACATACAAAAACACAGGACAGAATGGTTTCAATAGGTGTCCAAAATAAAACACCAGATGACTTTCTAGTAGAAGAAAAGGCACTGGAGCTATCTGACAGGGAAATTAAACCTCTAATATTCAGAGCTGTCCAAGAGTTGAAGCAAAAAACAGACAAAAATGAGGAAAAAAAATAGACAAATTCCTGGAAAAGGCAAACAAATTCATGGGAAATACAGACAAAAAATGGAAGAATTCAGGAAAGGAATACAAGAACAAAATGTCAACATAAATTCATAGCTAGAAATCATACAAAAACAACAATTAGAAATCCAAAAGATAAACAACAAGATTTCAGAAATGGGCGATGACATAGAAAGCTTGAGGAGCAGTGAAATTGAAGATAAACACTTGGATACCAATTTGAGGAAAAATCAGAAAAAAGGACAAAGAAAAATGAAGAAACTCTGAGAATGATGTGGGATACATCAATAGCAAAAATCTGCAATGGATTGGAGTTCCAGAACAGGGGGAGAAAACAGAAAACACAGAGAAGATCATTGAAGAATTGCTGACAGAAAACTTCCCTAATATCATTAAAGATGGAAAGCTAACCATCCAAGGAGCTCAACAAACCCCCATATAGGATAAACCGCAAAACAAAATCACCAAAGCATATCATAATCACATTCGCTAAAACTAAAGACAAAGAAAGAATCCTGAGAACAGCTCGAGAAAAACAAAAAAGTCACGCACAGAGGAGAAAGAGTAAGACTAAGCTCTGACTACTCGGCAGAAACCATGCAGGCAAGAAGGCAATGGGATGACCTACATAAAACCTTGAAAGAAAAAAATTGCCAACCAAGAAACATTCATTCAAATGTGATGGTGAAATTAGGACATATCCAGATAAGCAGAAATTAAGGGAATATGTAAAAACCAAGTCAAATTTACAAGAATTATTAAAGAAGGCCTTCAGTTTGAGAACAAACAACATCAGACCACAGCCTGAATCTAGGATGCAAGATCACACTAGCCAAATACCAACCTAGGGAATGAACTCTCAAGATCTATTCAAAACCAAAAGATTTACAGTGGGGAACCAGAGAGGTTAATCTGTAAATGACATCAATGTCAGAACAATAAAAGAGGGAATAAATGGTGTAGGTATAGAACTTTCTAATGGGGAGGAAGGCAAGGCAACAAGTAATAATAGACTGGTTCAAACCTAGGAAGATAAGGGTAATTTTCAAGGTAACCACAAAGAAAGTTAACAAATCTACTCATCAAAATAAAGAAGAAAAACATAAAGTCTCAGTAAAAACAAAACCTACAAAAACAAAAGAAATGAAAAAAAAAAAAAAATCCTCAAAAGGAACTCAGCACAGGAGAGTAGGAGGAGCAAAGAAAATGTCAGCACCACAAAAAAAGCACTACAAAATGACAGCAATAAACCCACACCTATCAATAATTACGCTGAATGTAAATGGCCTAAATGCACCCATAAAGAGACAGGAAGTGACAGAATGGATTTAAAAAACAGGATCCATCAATATGCTGTCTATAAAAGACACATCTTAGTAACAAAGACATGTGTTTATTAAAAATCAACAGATGGGGAAAAAATGTGTCAAGCAAACAGCTACCAAGAAAGAACAGGAGTGGCAATACTAATCTCAGATAAAATTAGACTTTAAGACAAAATCCGCCATAAAAGATGTAATAATTAAAGGAACAATCCATCATGAAGACATAGCTATAATAAATATCAAGGCACCCGATGACAGGGGTCCAGAATACATAAAACAAATGCTATAAAAAAGAGCAGTGTGCTCTAGGGGATGAGTTCTGGAGCCTTTCCCAGTTTTGGGATTCTATGACTTCAGGGTCTAAATAGACTCTTAATTCATCCTCTTCTGCAAAGAATTTTGGGAAGTATAGGGACAATGTCATTTATGCTCCTTCCTCTGAAATGCATAATATCAACAGAGGATTGCTGTTCTGGAGGATTTTATTATGGTAGCCAATATTGGGGAAACCCTGGTAGTGTAGCGATTAAGTACCACAGCTGCTAACCAAGAGGTCGGCAGTTCAAATCCACCTGGCGCTCCTTGGAAACTCTATGGGGCAGTTCTACTCTGTCCTACAGGGTCAGTCGGAATCGACTCAACTGCAGTGGGTTTTAGCCAATATTGGCATAAGAGACTCTGAGAGGGGCAAGGCTGGGAAGCTCCCATGATGAGCTTTTGTTTCTCTTACCTCTCTCCCATGCTTGTGCTCAACAAAGGAGGCAGAATGGTGTAATGGAATTGTATTCAGACAGACATGTACTGGAATCTCAGCTCTATTTCTAAATGACCTCTGTGATTGGGCCAAGTCATTTCCCTGAGCCCCAGATGTCACCAGACTGCAGAGCCAGAAAAGAAAATGTCTTCCCATAAGAACCTGTGTGCTTCCCTCTGCCAAAGGAGAAACATATCATCCATTGAGTGTGTGTATGTATACATATATATATATGTATACATACACACACACATACATATACACACATACATATATTTTGCCTTGACTGCTAGGAAGTTTTCCTAAACACAAAATACCTGCACAAATTAGCTTAATTCTCCAAAGAATTGCTTTGACTAAATTATAATTTAATGTCATAGCCTTTGTCATACAATTTTTTGTCTTCAAAATTGTAGTTAAAGGCATTATTCCAAATAGTTACTTATTACTTCTCATGTGGCAAGCTAAACTCCTATGCAGTAGGCTGGGGGAGTTCTCGTTGACTGGTGTCGAGCTCGTAATCGAGCTTTTGCTTTGCTGAGTGAGGTGTGCACGGGATGATAAATGAATTAGTTGGAGAAACAAAGGGGATATTTAGAGGCCGTGTGTGATACGTAGACGAATGGGAGGATGGGGGAGAAAATTTAGGTCAGACAAGGACAGGTATCTAATAGGAAAGTTCTATGAAGTGACATCTGATGTAATCCTTTCCTTCATGCCCTCACAAAACCTTCAGGAAAATTTATGTCACTTGCCAATGATGTTGCTGTTTTTTGATATGATGAAATGACGAGCCAACCACTGAAGTAAGGTCACCCATAATATTTTCTTACCAAGTATCATTACCAGAAAACAGCGTCTTGCCAAATAAAAGCGTATAATCCTTCTGCATGAGAATAATATGATCCACTGAATGTTTTGTTTATTTGTGTAGTTCAGGTAGAATTCTCGCCTTCCATGCAGGCTTCCCTAGCCAATGCACCTCAGGCACAGCCACCACCCATCTGTCAGCGAAGGCTTCGTGTTGCTGTCATGCTGAACAGGTTTCAGTAGAGCTCCCAGAATAAGCTGGACTAGGAAGAAAGGCCTGGCTGTGTACTTCTGAAAATCAACCAGTGAAAACCATAATACACAACTGGTCATGGGAGTGGTGCAAGACTGGGCAACGTTTTATTCCATTATGCTTGGGGTTACCATGAGTCAGGGGCCAATTTGATGACAGCTAACAATAACAACCAGGTTAGAGCTAGATTTAGTGCTCAGTGGTATACTATCACCAGTTCCTAGTACATTTCTTTTTTTTTCTTTCTATAATTTTGATTTCTCTGTCCTACATTGTTTTAACTGTATTTTTTTTAAATCTCTCAAATCTGTGTGTTTTAATACACCCTAAGTCATTTGTGGAAGCCAAGGACGTTCTAGACCAGTGCTGTCTAATAGAACTTTCTGCGTGATAGAAATGTTCTATATCTGTGCTGTCCAGTAGAACTTTTTTCACGCAATAGACATGTCCTATATCTGTGCTGACCAGTAGAACTTTCTGTGGGATAGACGTGTTCTATCTCTGTGCTGACCAGTAGAACTTCCTGTAGGATAGATGTGTTCTATATCTGTGCTGTCCAGTAGAACTTCCTGTAGGATAGACGTGTTCTATCTCTGTGCTGTCCAGTAGAACTTTCTGTGGGATAGGCGTGTTATATATCTCTGTTGTCCAGTAGAACTTCCTGTAGGATAATAGACATGTTCTATATCTGTGCTGTCCAGTAGAACTTTCTGTGGGATAGACATGTACTATATTTGTGCTGTCCAGTAGAACTTCCTGTAGGGTAATAGACATGTTCTATATCTGTGCTGTCCAGTAGAACTTTCTGTGGGATAGACATGTACTATATTTGTGCTGTCCAGTAGAACTTTCTGCCTGATAGATGAGTTCTATATCTGTGCTGTGCAGCACATGTTTTTTATCTGTGCTGTCCAGGATGGTAGTCACTCACGATATGTGGATCTTGAACATTTGAAATGTGGCTGATGTGATTGAGGAACTGAATTTTAAATTTTATTTAGTTTTAATTAACTTAAATTTAAATATAAATAGCCACTAATGCTAGTAGCTTTCATGCCGGGCAGTGTAGGCCTAAACCTCTTATAAATAAACAAATGTTTCTGAAACATCTGAAAAGAACTTCTTCTCAGGTTTAAATTTTCTTCTTTAGATGAACTACTCAGAAAAATGTTTTTGTATAATTAATATAAAGGAAGTTTAAATCCTTTGTATTAATCATTGTATATTAAAAATTACACAATTAACCAAGTAGTAAACTTTAACATTTTATATTTACTGTAGCTTTGGTACTTCCACTATGAATTTTTTAATCCAAATTTTTACTAAATGACAAAGTGTGACTGTCTAACCATCAGAACTAGCTGATAACTCTTATTGCAAACAGATAGTTCATGAGAGATGTGGTGCTTACTCAGGTGTTCATTTTCATTTGTTCAAGTGTTCTTATATATTTTATATACTTTCCTGTATGTATGTTAATTTTCATAATGAAATATAGAAAAGAGGTTAGTAATGAAACTGTAAAAGTGTCCATTTAATAGACTGATTTAAAAAAAGCATTGAGAATCTAGAAATAAACCCAACAGAAATGGGAATTTATGATATTATAAAGGTAGCATTTAAAGACAGTGGGGAAATATAAATTAGTTAACAGTAGGGACAGGAATATTTCTATCTACTCTTTTTTTTTTTTTACTTAGATAAAGGAAGCCCTAGTGGCATAGTGGTTAAGAACTACAGCTGCTAACCAAAAGGTTGGCAGTTCGAATCCACCAGGCACTCCTTGGAAACTCTATGGGGCAGTTCTATTCTGTCCTATAGGGTTGCTATGTGTTGGAATTAACTTGACTCAACAGCAGTGGGTTTTTTTTTTTTTTTTTAACTCAGATAAAACTGTGCCATTTGAATATTCATTTACTGGGATTAAACTATTGAATTTACATTTTTTTCCCAACCAGAGTTTTTAAGTAAATGGCATTGGGGATACTGTTATCTATTTGGGATCAAACTACGGCATTTAAATTTACATTTATACTCAAAATATTTGAAAGCAGCGCAAACCTTGATACTTTTTTTCCCCACAAAGTCTCTATGAATTCAGTTTTAATTAAAGCTGAAAAAAGTAAAATGAAAAGATTATAAAGCTGGATTGTGGCACCAAATGAAAGTGATAAAGAAATCTAAATTCAAAATATCACTGTGGGAAAAAAAGTTTATTAATCTTAAGGATTTTTGTCAGCTTTTACCTGGAGATTTAACTTATTTTCCTTAATTTTAATCTTAGTAAGTTGAGATCCTTACCTTAACTGTCATCCTAAAATTAATTCTAGATAGGTCAGGATTTATACTAAGAAAATAAAGTCATAGAAATAATAGAAAAAATTGAGACTTTTTATAATCTCTGAGTGAATCAGAGAGATTCTTATAATCTCTGATAGTATTAAACTCAGGAACCATAAAGGAAATTAATCATAAATTCAACAACATAAATTTAAAAAATTTCTTTATAGCAGAAAACCTCAGAAACAAAGTTAAAGCACAAATTTTTTACAACATACTGACAATCAACCGTCTGATTTCCATAATAGTCAAAGAGCTCTTGCAAATTAGGTTTTAAAATGCTAATAGAAAAATGGGCAAAGGATTTAAACATATAATTCACGTACAAAAAACACCAATGGCCAATGAACAGAAGACCTTCAATGTCAGTTGTTAAAGAAATTCACATTAAAAGCTTCGGTTTTGGAAGGAAAGTTTTTTTGTTTTTGATTTTATGAAGTGGAATACTTTCAATTGGCCTATAAAATTATATTAATGTATATTTTCTCTTCCTTAATTTTAAGCTCACTGTACACTATTGGAGCCCTGGTGGTACAGTGGTTGAGTGTTTGGCTGCTAACCAAAAGGTCAGCAGTTGGAATCCACTAGCCGGTCTTTGGGAACCCTATGGAGTAGTTCTACCCTGTCCCATAAGGTTGCTTTGAGTCGGAATTGACTCAATGGCAATGAGTTTATATACATTAGCAGAATCTTGGGGTAATATTCTGTGTGAAAAATGACACCTTCACCTATTAGGATGACTAAAATTTTCAAATGAAAATATTAAGTGTTGACAAGGATGCAGAGCAAGTAGAACTCTCACATATTGCTTGTAGGAGTGCAAAAACGGCACAGCTACTTTGGAAAATAGTTTCATAGTTTCTTATAAAGTCAAAGATACAACTCAGAAGTCCTACTCCTAGATATTTCCCCAAGAGACGTGATAACAAATATTCACACAAAAACTTGTGCTTGAACGCTTTAGTGTCTTTACTCATAATCTCCTCAAACTGAAAACAACCTAATGTCCTTCAGCTGGTGAATGGAGGTACAAACTGTGGTACATCTAAACAATGGCATGTTATTCAGCAATAAAAAGGAACATAACAATGATTCATGCAATAACATAAATGAATCACAAATGTACCATGCTAAGTGAAAAAAGCCACACTCGAAGGCTACATTTTATATGATTCCATTTATATGATGGTCTGGAAAATGAAAATGATAGGAACAGATCAGTGGTTGCCAGGCGTTGAGTGTGAGGGGAGCAGCTGACAGCAAAACCGCAGCCCTAGGAAATTTTTGAAAGTGTTGTATAACAGGTCTGTGTCTTGATTATGGTGGTTATGTGACTACACAAATTTGTCAGACTCATAGAACTGTACCCCCCAAAAGAGTACATTTTACTGAAAGTACATTTTTATAAAGGGAATAAAAATGTCTATGTGCTTTTAAATTAAATATTGCATTGCACAGAAAACAAAGTAACTTGTTACTTTGTTTTGTTTTTTTGACTTAGAGAGATTTAATTACTTATGTATTTTTTTGGCATCCCCGGATGACAAAAATGGTTAAAGTGTTTGACTGGTTGGCAGTTTGAGTCCGCCCAGACGTGACTGGGAAGAAAGGCCTGGCGATTTACTCCTGAGAAAGCAGCCACTGAAGACCCCATGAAGCACAGTTCTACTCTGACACACGCAGGGCTGCTGCGAGTTAGAGCGACTCTACAATAACTGTTTTTTTTTTTTTAATACTTTTTTTATTGAAATAAATTTTTTTCTGTATTGATGTATAATGCACATATAAAAAGTACGCACGTCATAAAAGCACACCTTGATGAACTACCATAACTATCATGTGCTCAGGTAGCCACTGCCCAGATCAATGGATGATGGAACATTACCAGAAGCCCCCTCCCAAACACAATTCCCCCCTCCTTCCCAGAGGGAACCAATATTCTGGCTTCTAACGCCATAGAGTAATTCTACCTGGTTTTGAACTTCATGTAAATAACAGCATACAACATTGAACACTGTACTCTCAATAGGTTTAGTTATATTTCAAATTAATTTTTTATATAAGTAAGTATAGACTTGCCAAGTAACAATGAAGAGACTGGACTGGGTAATATCACTATATTTCTTCTAGGTCTCAAATTTGGAGTCTGCGAATCAAGAAAATTGTGAAATACTTCTTATTAGAAATACATTTTGGCCAACCAAACTAACCACCTTTTTTGAGCTAATCTAAAGGCATTTGGGAAATGCACACCATGCTGCTTCTTTACGATCTCCAGTATTACTTTCCCTACTATGGATAGACATTGGTCTTAAAATTGGCTTGATATGCTGATCCTGTCATAAGATACGACCTTGGTGCTTCACCACCTGATGGTCTATGAATTTTCCTGCCTTGTTCTTGAGATCATGCTTGACTTTTGCTCAGCTATATTTAAAACTGGGGAGAGAAGAGACTTCTGGAGAAATATGGTACAGAAGTCTGCTCAAAACTCAAATATTTGGAAACCTCCAGTAGAAGTAAACCCATAAGGCAGGTCTGGTCTCAGCTTGATTCCTGTATGATTAGGTCTGAGATCCTCTATGAATTTGTGTGTGTGTGTGTGCGTGTGCATGTGTGCATGTAATCTTTTTGTGTCCCTTGCGGTGGAAGTCAATTACGGAGGTTTTTGTTTTTTGTTATTCTTTCTAGAGATAGAACCTGGAGTATCAGTTCTGAGTTTCTGGGTTGGGTCAGGCTTTATTTCCTTACAGTAACCAAGCCACAAAAAGGAAAAACAAAATCATCTCTGACAATGAAAAAATAGCTTGAAAAATAGTATCAGTAACAAATACTAACTTTTAAGAGCTCAGTATGTTCTGCAACAAATTCAAAACCTAAATTGAATATTCCACCCTTAAATCCTTTTTACGAAGCCTGACGGACCAGCTGCTGTTTTCATTGTTGGAGTCAACCACAGCCACACAGTTCAAGTGAAGGGTAGCCCCTAGCTGGGTGTGACCAGCAGGGCCACCAAACCACAGATTCCTTGGCTATTATAGCCCAAGAATGCTCCAAGGACTGGCCTTTGTAGATAGGTCCCAGCCAGAAGGCTCTTCAATTGTATTCCCTCATTTCCTCTCCCCACCTCTCATTGTTAGAATTCCAACCCTATGCTTTTTGCCTCATGGTGAAGGTTTAATGCAAATTAAAAAAGTTTTTGTTGTAGTAAGATTCCAAGTTTGAGAGCATGGCATAACTGACATAAGTAATTATAAACTATCCTGTGGAACTCAATAAAAATTGTAGCTAAGAGTCTACAAATAAATCACAGAATGTTTGCGTTGGTCATCAATCATTTTCATTTTGCAAATGAGTGTTGCGGCTCAAAGGAGGTACAGGACTTGCCCAAGGTCACAGAGATAATTGGAGGCAGAGGAGGACTAAGATTTTGGAAGCCTCAAATTTTTCACTCAAGTATTTTTTTCCTGTTTTACTTTTCACTCTCCCACAATATACAGGGTCAAAGAAAAAGAGGAAGACCCTCTATGAGATGGACTGACACAATGGCTGCACCAATGGGCTCACACATAACAATGATTGTGGGCATGGCACAGGACTGGACATTGTTTGGTTCTGTTGTACATAGGGTCGCTATGAATCGGAAACAACCGGACAGCACCTAACAACAATATACAGAGGTAGGTTCGGATTATTACAATTGTAAACATTTACATTAGAGTAGTAATCTGGGAATTTCAGTTAACATCTAGTTAATGGGATTAATCGGACCACGTAACTAGAGAGTCTGAAGGAGGGTAGATTTAGAAATGGTTTTATTTGGTAGCTCAATGATGTCTTTCAAGACAATGCTTCTTTCTCGTCTTTTCCCCTAGCCTTCCGTGGAGCCTGTCTTAGGCTGCCGTCTCTACAAAAGCAAAACCAGTGAAGTGTATTTTATATACATATATATATAGAGAGAGAAAGAGAGATTTATATGAAGAAAATGGCTCACTTGGTTATAGAGGCTGGAACATCCCAAGTCAGTGGGTCAGGGGTCAGGCTGGAGGCTTCTTGTGACTCACGTAGCTGCAGGGCTGACGAACCCAAGATCAGCAGGTCAGACAACGGGCTGCTGGCTCATGGGCTGAGAAGGCTGATGAATTCAAGATCAGGAGGTTAAGATGGCAGGATGCTGGCTCAAGTCCCAAGAACTGTTCAGATGATGGCAAGCTGAATGCAGGATCCAGAGCAGAATAAGAGCCAAGGAATTTTGCCAGAAAGTCCATATATATTGAATGCAGTCCACTCTCCCAAGGAAACTCTTTCAGCTGATTGGCAGCTCATAGCAGATCTCATCATGGAGGAGATTACATTATCTCAGATCTCCTCGTGGAGGTGATGACATCATTACATAACTGCCAAACTACATCATAACTGCCAAACCACTGAGAATCATGGCCGGGCCAAGTTGGCACACAATCTTAACCATCACAGGCTCATCTCTTTATGGTGACAATATGACTGTTAACAACTCCCTCGTCTGCATGCTTCATCATGATCCAAGAAGTGTGTGTGTATGTGTGCAGGATCTGGAAGCTCCCAGAAGACCCCATCAAACCTCTTGTCATATTTCATTGGCCGTGGTGAACCCATCCCTGAATCTTCAGCTGTAGTCAGTGGATCAGGTTATGGTGGTTCACTTAAGCCTGAGCCAAATGTGTTGTTCTGAAAGCCAGCACTGAAACCACATTCCCCTACAGCCTGTGTAAGGCACTGAGTGGGAGTGGATCACAGAATGAAAATTGAGGTAGTTGCCAACCAAGGGGAGATAAGTGTGAGGAGGCAACTCCAATGTCTGTATAGTTGCAAATATCAGAAATCAACCTGATCTAGCTTAAAGACGGAACGTTATTACGTGGATATGGGACTGTCCTGGAACCCAAGAACTAGAAAGCAGCAGGGTAAGGAGTGAGCAGAGAGAACACCTCTCTCTGTGACTTTTCTCAACACAACTATGTTACTGTCTATCTGTAGACAATTCCATCTTATGTCTCAATCAATGCATATGGCAGAAGATGGCTATCTCTCATCTCCTGAATATTCATGTTCCTTCACCTTCAGTCGATAAATACTGACTAGCAGTCTCTGATTTCCAGTACCCAATTCCTGGGAGAATCTGCTTTGCCGGGCTTGGGTCAGGTGACCCGCTTGAGATAGGCAGAGTCCAATAGCACAGATAAGACTGCTGGAACCCACCTATGTGGTGGTGGTGTAGGGGTGGGATGGGGTGACTCGGTGGGACCCCTGGTTCCCAGAGAAAAGAGGCTAAAAGGATACTCTGAAAGTGCCAGTACCCAAAGGGTTTCTAAGCTGTGGATGATGTGTCTCCTCCTGGATGCTCCCTGGCACTGGGGAATAGTCAAGGGACAGTGTGAATGTTTGCACATCTTTTACCAGTTGATTTGAGGCTACTCTTCAGCAGTTCTTGGGTCTGGAGAGCTCAGGTGAGGAGGAAAAGATGTGAGTGGGGGGATGGCCTGGGAGGGCAGAAATAGGTTGGTAAGAAAAGAGAATTCTTGCATCTTAAATTACTTCAACTACAATCTGAGAAAATTCTCCTTTTCAACCATAAAACCAAAAGGAGATATTTGCTGAATTCTGGGCAGATTTTTCTAGCATTTGAAGCTAAAAATTGACGTGTTATGAGAGCTAATTCACAATGATCTCTTTCAAGCCCAGATCCCCCTAGCGATGACTACTGCTGGAGCGGGCCGAGATAGTAATTTCCCTCAGGTTCTCAGACGTAGGTGTCTTCCTGTCTGTTTGCTTGGGTGGCCCCACCCTTTCCTCTGGGAGGCTGAGTCATCAGGTGTCTGCATCTGAGAGCAAAGTTAGAGATGACTCCCTTGGGGGCTTGACACTGACAGTTGCCCTGAGGGGTCATTTCAGTCTTAGCTTTGAGGGCTGTTTTCTGTTTTACAACTTCCTCCTCAGCCTAGACCAGTCACCTCATAAACAGACAGGAAAGCTCTGTGCACACATTGTCAGGGAAGGGAGAGTGACTAGTGTGGTTGGTGTCTTTTATATTATCTTGTTTAATACAGTGGGGTTAAAGAAGCTGGGAAATTTCAAGAGGGTCTCACCCCGAGTGACTTCAAACTTCCCATAGGGACAAGATCATTTTGAGGGACCTCAGCCTAGCAAAGGAGATACAGGGAAAAAGGACAAAGGTTAGCCACAGTTTAAGGAGTTAGGAATATGAATAAACTCCAAGGTAGATCTCACTGAATAAGCAATGCTGAAACCCAGACGAGTTTGGCAGCAGAGGAGGAAGAGATGGAGACCTGAAAGGGTGTGGAGAAAAGAAGGTGGGATTAGTGACTGCTGCTTTGAAGCCTGAGCTGTGAATTTTATTGGTTTGGATACTTGCTAATAACAGCAGTCGGGCATTAAATTTTATATGGGACCTGGGCCTTTACAAAGCTCTTTTTTTTCCATTCATTGTAGCAGTTTATCCCCAAGCCACCCTTCTGAGGTAGACATTTGCTCCATTTTGTGGATGAGTAAAGTGAGGTTGCCATTCATAAGGTTTTCACTGGCTAATGCTTTTCAGAAGTAGACTGCCGGGTCCTTCTTTCTAGTCTGTCTCAGCCTGGAAGCTCAGCTGAAACCTGGCCTCCATGGGTGACCCTGCTGGTATCTGCATACCAGTGGCATAGCTTCCAGCATCACAGCAACACACAAGCCCCCACAGTACGACAAACTGACAGACACGTCGGGAATTCCAGAGCACGTAATCGTGCTCATGAGGAACCTTTACATAGATTAAGAGGCAGTTGTTCGGACAGAATAAGGGGATACTGATTGATTTAAAGTCAGGAAAGATGTGAGTCAGGGTTGTATTCTTTCACCGTACCTATTCAATCTGTATGCTGAGCAAATAATACGAGAAGCTGGACTATATGAAGAAGAACGGGGCATCAGGATTGGAGGAAGACTTATTAACAACCTGGATTATGCAGATGACACAACCTTGCTTGCTGAAAGCGAAGAGGACTTGAAGCACTTACTAATGAAGATCAAAGACGACAGCCTTCAGTATGGATTGCACTTCAACATAAAGAAAACAAAAATCCTCACAACTGGACCAATGAGCAACATCATGATAAACGGAGAAAAGATTGAAGTTGTCAAGGATTTCATTTTACTTGTATCCACAGTCAACAGCCATGGAAGCAGCAGCCAGGAAATCAAAAGATGCATTGCATTGGGTAAATCTGCTGCAAAGGACCTCTTCAAAGTGTTGAAGAGCAAAGATGTCACCTTGAAGACTAAGGTGCGCCTGACCCAAGCCATGGGTATTTTCAATCCCATCATATGCGTGTGAAAGCTGGACAATGAATAAGGAAGACAGAAGAAGAATTGATGCCTTTGAATTGTGGTGCTGGTGAAGAATATTGACTATACCACGGACTGCCAAAAGAACGAACAAATCTGTCTTCGAAGAAGTACAGCTAGAATGCTCTGTAGAGGCAAGGATGGCAGGACTGCATCTTACACACTTTGGACATGTTGTCAGGAAGGATCAGTCCCTGGAGAAGGACATCATGCTTGGCAGAGTACAGGGTCAGCGGAAAAGAGGAAGACCCTCAACGAGATGGATTGACACAGTGGCTGCAACAATGAGCTCAAGTATAACAACAATTGTAAGGATGGCTCAGGACCGGGCAGTGTTTCTTTCTGTTGTGTATGGGGTCGCTATGAGTCGGAACCGACTCGACAGCACCTAACAACAACAACAAAGTAAGGCTCGACAAGTAGTCAAGGCAAGTACCTTGCTTCAAGTCTCCTACCTAGTACGTTTTGGATTTGGGATGCATAACACTGCCTTAATACTCTTTCCCAGGAGCAGTGGTTGTTCAATGGCTCAACTGTCACCTTCCATGTGGGAGACCCGGGTTCAGTTTGCTACCAATGCGCCTCATGCACAGCCACCACTCATCTGTTAGTGGAGGCTTGTGTGAGGAGGCTATGATGCTAAACAGGTTTTAGTGGAGCTTCCAGGCAAAGGTGTGCTAGGAAGAAAGGCCTGGTGATCTGCTTCCAAAAATCAGCCAATGAAAACCATATGGATCACAAAAGTCCAATCCCCAGCTGATCATAGGGATGGTGCAGGACCAAGCAGCATTTTGATTCATTGTGCGTGGGGTCACCATGAGTGGGGGGTGATTCAGTGGCTGCTAACAACAACAGATGTATTCTGCATCACCACAGAAAAAGCTCTACAGCCGGAATCATCTCCCTTTATTTCCCCAATGACACTGTGGCAGAGCAGAGCTATGTTCATTTCCACCATGCAGATGAAGCAATGCATGCTAAACCAAAAAAACAAAAAACAAAAAACAAACCCACTGCCGTCGAGTTGATTCCGACTCATAGCGACCCTATAGGGCAGAGAGGAACTGCCCCATAGAGTTTCCAAGGAGCACCTGGCAGATTCAAACTGCTGACCTTTTGGTTAGCAGGGGTAGCACTTAACCACTATGCCACCAGGGTTTCCTCAATGCACGCTAGGTGACAATAATATGTAAATTTTGCTCAGTCCTTACTGTGTGTCAGGCTTTGTCCTAAGTCCTTCTTCATATGCATTTTCTCTCTTGATTCTTACCACAATCCCCTGATCCTCCACCTGAAAGAGGGAGAAACTGAGGCTTGAAGAGGCCAAGAAATTTGCCCAGAGCCACACAGCTCTGAAGCCTGAGCTCTCACATGGACAGTCTAACTCCAGGGCCTGCCATGTTAGCCCCACACAGGGATCTCTGCTGGACCTGGAATCTAGGCTTAGCAGGCTTTCTCCCACAGGAAGTGCATCTGGATTTACTCTCCCAGCCGAGCCCCAAATCCAGCTTACTAAATTTACTCACTCAGCTAACATTTAGTGAGCTCCTACTAAGTGCTGGGCACTTTGTTAAGTGATAAGGAGGGACATTTGAACAAAACACTTTTCTGTGCTCCGGGAGCTAACTGAGCAAGGGGAGAACAAGACACCGATATTCACAACATGGTCAGTGTTGTGATAGAGGTGTGCAGATGGAGGGTCACGCGCACCCGGGACCACCTGCACACAGAGGACGAGAAACTCATTCCATGACGTAAAGGTCTTATAGTCAGGACTGCTTAGCCATCGGGCATAGTGGACGCAAGGCTGAGGACCACAATACTGTTAGGGACTCAAGAAAATGTTTCAATTTCTTTTAAAATCAGAAGGGAAAAATGAGCTTTCCGGCTGAAATTTTTATTTTAATACATATTAGCATATTTGTTTTCATACCACTGTAGTTGTAAATGTAATTTTAATGTATTTTTTATGGAGAAAGGGACCAGAAAGGCAAAAATGGCTAGGTACCCTGAGAGTTGTCATGTGCTCCTGATTATAGTCATCTATTGTAAGGCACAGGTGGTTCAGTGGTAGAACCCTCAGCTTCCATGCAGGAGACCCAGGTCCCATTCCTGGCCAACCCACCTCATGTGCAGCCACCACCTGTGTTGGTGCAGGCTTGCATGTTGCTGTGATGCTGAAGAGGTTTCAGTGGAGCTCCTCGGCTAAGACAGACTAGGAAGAAAGGCCTGGCGATAAACTTCCAAAAATAAGCCAGTGGAAACCATGCGAGTCCCACCAATCCCATCTGCAACCTATCATGAAGATTGCGCAGGACCGGGCAGTGCTTCATTCAATTGTGCATGGGGTCACCATAAATCGGGGGATGACTCGAGGACAGTTAACAATGACAACGTTTTAAGGACTCTTCAGAAAGCTAATCGGAGTACAGCCCCTGGCTGTGTCTTGGACCTCGTTCCATGTAGTTGGATGTGTGCTCCGTGCTCATTAAATCCAACTTCCAGGTAAATGAGTGGGCTTCACCTGCGGCAGCCCAGAGGCAGCAAGCAGGGAGGGCTACTTTTAATAGCAACAGTCGTAATAATGACAGAAGTTCCCGTACCAAGTGCTGGAGCTTTATAGTCATTATCTACTGAGAACTTGCTCAGTTAATAAGTGCTGGAGCTTTATAGTCATTATCTACTGAGAACTTGCTCAGTTAATACGGTTACATGATCTTCTCGGCTCCATTGTGCTGTTCTGCAGGGAGTGATTTGTGGGAGGGGGCTCCTGTACATGTTATCATCCTATCCTTTTAAGTTTTGAACAGATTTTTTAAAACCTTAAAAAGAATGCCTTACCTTATATAAACATGTCTTACAGTGTTTTCTGTCAATGGCGGGATAGTTGTGGGGTCTGGGTCTGGGTAGGCTTTAGGTCGTAGGAGTTAGGCAAGAAAGAGTGAGAAAGGCCGTCTAAGTGTGGATTTGTGTGGATAATGTGACTTGCCACAGGTTGATTGTGGAGGCTCCTGAGGAAGGCCAGCTGGGAAGGTTAGAATTTAGAGCTTCCCTGTTGCTGGGCGCTCTCTGACAAGTTTTAGGCAGTCTAAAGTCCCCTTCAGATCAAGCAAAACAAAATAAAACCCCTCCCGGAAGGGTGGCCCCAGCTAATGCTCTAGCATTCTGAGAAGCAGTTGCTTCTCTGAGGTCTTGGGATTTGGCCCCTGCCTTTGCATTTCCTAATGGTGTTCCTGTAGGGAACCTGTAGGAAAAAGCCCAGAAACTGAGGTAACTTCGGTTTGTTGGCCTATTGAGGGCATTGGGTCTGTCTTGCCAGAACACCTTCCCAGTGTTTTGGAAACAGGTGGGTTGGAATTGGCCAACACTGACATGACTAATGGCGAAGGTTACTAAGGTTTGGGTCAACTTTCTTTGACTATGAAGAGAAGGATCGTTGTCCTTGCTAGGAAACTGGCTTGTGCCAAGTTTATTCTTAATATGTGTTGCTAGGACTAGTCCTGTGTCAGCCCAGTAACTCACTTGTGGGTCCCTTGGAGTTGGCTTTTTTTTTTTTGGCTCAACCATTAGCTTGTGTGACAAATATAAAACTCAAATCTGATTAAGTCATCTGCTACTTAAAACATTGTAAGGGCTTGCTGCTGTTCTTGGGAGAAAGATTGAAATGTTTATTAGTGACTACCAGTCCCTTTGAGGCCTCTGCCCTACCCAGCTGTTCACTCTGGTCCCCATTCCACTCCCTCTGGGGTTCTGCTCTGCCCTTTGACTGCCCAGATCTGCTTTTAGCTCTTTAAATGCAGCACCTGCTCTTCTGTCAGGGGGTCTTTCCATCAGAAACAGCAACCTTCAACCTAGATTGCTCCTTGCTTCCTCTTTACTTCCAATTAACTCCCTCTTACCCATTAGACCTCTGTTCAAATATTACTTACATTGTTGTTGTTGTTAGTTGGATGTTCCAATATTACTACGAAAGTCCCCGACCCGTCAGGAATGAAGGTGTGGGTCACTCCACCAGGCAAAGAACCATGACTAGTTGAGGTGCTAGCTGAGGGCAAAGGGAATATGGAATGGGTGGTAGAAGAAGGTAGTTTTAAATGTCAGTTACCACCACTTGGCCAGTTGCAGAAACGAGGACTGTAATTGTTATGAGTATTCCCTCCTTGTATGTATGCAACAAATGTTTTTATTTTCTTTATTTATAAAGTATAAGCTGTAAACGGGGCTAGCACATTTTTGGTTGTACGCACGTTAGTTGTATCATGTTAGGCGCAAGTATGACTTAGTAATTATCTTTATTTAGAGATTGCTTATGGTTTAAGGAGATGTGCACAGATGCCAAGTTGACACCAGGTGGATTGTTATCATTAAGGTTGTGTGTCAACTTGCTGGGTCATGATTCGCAGTGGTTTAGCAGTTATGTAATGATGTAGTTATCCTACATTTTGTTATATAATGTAATCACCTCCATGATGTGATCTGATGTAATCAGCCAATCAGTTTTAAGGGTCATTTCCTTGCGCGTATGGCCTGCATCCAGTATACATGGACTTTCTGGCAAAACTAACTGGCTTTTGGTCGCTCTGGGTCCTGTATCTGACTCATCATCATCTGACCTCTGGTTCTCAGGACTTGAGCCAGCAGTCTGCCATCTGACCGGCCAGTCTTGGGTTTGTCAGCCCCTGCAGCTACTTGAGTCAGGAGAACTCTCCAGGCTAACCCCTGATCCACGGACTTGGGACTTGCCAGCCCCTATGACCGTGTGAGCCATTTCCTTGGGATAACTCCTTCTCTCTCTATATACATGTGTATATATATGTGTTTGTATGTGTGTATACATATATGTGTATACATATATATATACACATGCTTCAGTGGTTTTGCTTCTCTAGAGAACCCAGCTTAAGACATTTGTTGGAGTTCACTCCAACTCATAGTGACCATGTCTGGTCCTGTGGCATCGTCACAATCATTGGTATGCTCAAGTACACTGTTGCAGCCACTATGTATTTTGAGTGCTTCCAACCTAGGGGCTCATCCTCCAGCACTATATCAGACAGTATTCTGTCATGATCCATGAGGTTTTCATTAGCTGATTTTTGGAAGTTGATGTCCAGGCCTTTCTTGCTAGTCCATCTTAGTCTAGAAGCTCCTCTGAAATCTGTCCACCATGGGTGACTCTGCTGGTATTTGCAATAGCAGTGGCATAGCTTCCAGCATCATAACAACATGTGAGCAATCACAGTATGATGAATTGGCAGATGGATGGTGAATTACTTACCATACGCTCCATGAAAATGCTATGTTCTCTTTTGACACCCTTATCACAATTGTTTTGTCAAACTTATTTGGTAATTCTTTGATTCATGTGAGTCTTACCTACGAGATTCTCTGTCACAAGGGCTGAGATGATGTCTGATGTCACTCACTACTGCACCTTGAATGCCTAACATACGTACTATAAAAAAAAAAAAAACATACATACTATAGGTACTTAATAATATTCATGGAACAGATGACAAAAACAAATGAAAGGCAAATCAGGGCAAAACAAACTTACTTGAATACACAAGTCATTTCTTTAGAACCAAATAGGCTAATCACTGTGACACTTATCATATCTAAATCACTCATATAACCAAAGAGGATTTTTTTTTTTTTTTTTGAGATTCCCATAACTTAGCCTCACATACAAAATGATAGATGGCTATTATTTATTTTTTCCTTTTCTGTATTTTTCTTAATGGAAGCAAACGGAACTTTCCAAATATCACTGTATGGTTGGAAAAAGTGAAACAGTCTGTAGTGCCATTTTGGGGGAAGGAGGGGGAAGAAGGGGAAAAGGTTCTGAAAAGGGTTTATGTTTTCTAATGGAAGTCAGATGTAGTGCTTGATTTTACGTTACTCAGGGAATGCGCTTCATTTTCTCCACTAGTGGTCTTGCCCAGCAGAAGATGGTCAGAGAAGTCCCTTGAAGATTAAGTGTGCTTTTCTAATTCTGTGTGTTTTAGACCTTAGCAATCTGCTCAGTCAGCTTTCAGATGAGTAGAAACAAAGCTTTTGGGCAGACCGAAGACAACTTTGAATAAGAACCTGCTGTAGAAAGATTTCCTTACAAGTTAAATGTTACATTTCCACTCCACAGAAAGGTACTGCTGTGTGGCCATAAAATGCTGGCCAAAACCCTGTAACCTTTGCAGTTAGTTATGTTATTTTTGGTTCATGCCAACATGGATCACAGCTGTGACTCAACAGAGCCACTGAAGCAAGAATTCAAAGAGTTTAAAGAACAGCTAACTCAGAAATGACTTTTTTTTTTCTCATGGTGTCATTACGCAACATTTCTTGTAGTTTACCTTTTCAAATTTACCAACCCTATACAGATGAGCTCAGTTGTTGTTTGGCAGATGAAATCCTGAGTTGCGTCAGCATGGTTCCCAAAATCCCACTGCAGGCTAATGATGGTGAGGCTTTCCTTTCTGGGGTGTTTGTTTTACGTAAGTAGTGACTTACTTTTCAGAGGTAAAAATCTGTGTTGATATATTTCTCCCTCAAATAAACCAGAAATAGGGCTGGTTTAATTTAAAAGTTTGCAATTCCCCATTTGAAGATGACAGAAAGTGCGTATCGATGGTTCTGTTTTTGTTTTTGTTTTTCTAGGCTATATTAATAAAATGAAGTCATGAACTTAGACCTCACAAACTGAAAACAGGCCTTCACTTTAGTAGGGATGCTACTAGTATACTTGTCAAAATCCTTTAGGCTTTTGGCTTGGTTTTATTAATTATTACTTGAACTTCAAGAACATGGCATTTCTCTAATTTTTGAGTGCCTAGGATTTTTTTTTTTTAGGAAAGGGGAAGCAGAAGAAATTACGAACTTTGTCCTCTATCTACTAAATACAGGGTTTTTTGTTCGTTTGTGTGTATGTGTGGTAAATATATATGTAACAAAACATGTGCCCTTTCAATAGTCTTCACATGTACAATTCAGTGACATTAATTATGTTTATCATGTTGTTCAGCCATCACCATTACTCATTTCCAAATTTTTCCATCACTTGCAACAGAAACTCAGTGTCCCCTAAACACTGAATTCTCCTTTCCCCCTCCCCCCTGCCTGCCCCTGGAATCTGCTAATAAATTGTGGTCTCTATATACTTGCCTATTCTAGATATTTCCTATAAGCGGAATCCTATAATATTTGTCCTTTTGGGACTAACTTATTTCACTCAACACAATGTTTTCAAGGTTCATCCATGTTGTAGCATGTATCGGGATTTCATTTCTGTTTATGGATGAGTGTAAGCATTGTGTCAACATTCTCATTATTTCCATTTTGTCCTGTTCTCATTAAACTAGCTTCCCTATGGCTCCATACGTTCATATCTTTGTTTTAGGGTAAATGTTGACCATTTGGTCTCATACAGTTGATTATTTAAGGGAGCACAGTACTCATGAGTGATACTGTTTATTTTATAATTCTAAGGACAGAAGCTTAATACTTAATACCATTTTTTCCTTGCCGTTTACTAAATTAGCTCATTAAGCAATGCTTTACAGAAGAAAAGAAGACAGTAACACAACCAATTCATGTTCTCTTTGGGAAAACAGATCATGGTTGTGTGGTGCCTATTTAGACTGCCATAGAGACCAGACTCCGCTCTTGACTTGGGTACTTAACTGTAAGTTAAAAATGTGGAAATACAATTTTGGTACTTTCCTTGCAGTAACAAGTGTGTTAGCTTAAAGGAATACGTGCTTCTTTGACACACTTTTGACATGGTAGGTAGCTTCCTCCATAAGGTAAGTATGTAAAACCCTCAGGGCCCGCCTTCAAACATTTACTGTATGAGAAAAATGGAAGGCACTCTACTGAGTGAGTGACTCTTTGTGGATTGGCCCAGAAGCTGGTTCAGTACATAGTAGCCGTGAAGTTGACTCCGACTCATGGCGATCCCATGTGTGTCAGAGTAGAGCTGTGCTCCATAAGGTTTTCAGTGGCTGATTTTTTTGGAAGTAGATCAGCAGGCCTTTTTTCTGAGGTGTCTTTAGGTGAATCCCAACCACCAACCTTTCCGTTAGCAGCTGAGCACATTAGCCATTTGCACCACCGAGGGACTCCCAGTAGTAGCTACTTCTCTTTAATTTAAATTGATGGAACTTTTATTTTCTTTAGCCTGATTCCCTTGTTTTTAGCAAGTTCTTACATATACGTGAAAACTAGGAAAATTACAGTGATTTGGGAGATGGTTCTTATTTTTAAAAGAGATTGATAGAATTTTTGAGCTAGAAAAGATTGCAAAAATCATGTTGATTTACCATCTTATTTTATGGATGCAGAAACTAGCACAGAGAGGTTAAGGAACTTGCCTAAAATTACACAGCTGATTTATAGCAAAACTGGGATTCATATCCAGGTTCGGTATGTCCTTTGAACCACACAAACTGAAGAACAAACTGGTCCCAAGAACTGACTGTTCCAGAGATTTCTGATTCATACATCTTAAAGCAAAACAAATTATTTAGACTAAAAAAATGCCATGAAAGAAAACACTGAGAATATTTAGAAAAGGTTGAGAATATTAATATAAATGGAAGTTGAGCCTATTTAAAGAAAAATAAAATGTTCTCTTTACCCTTATATGTGTGATGACTTTTAGGTCATTTTTTAAATTGTTGAAATTCAGTGTGGCAAAGCAATTCACTTTGAAAGACATGTTAGTAAACTAAAGTTTTATTTACTGATAATCCATAAACAAATGAACGTTGAAATGTTATCTACAGAAACAAAGATTCATTTGTTCCTGGAAGACATTAGGAGCTCAATAAATATTTGTTGAATGACTGAATAAAAATTACAGTGCTGTAAAAGGTAGCCTTTGACTATAGATGTATTAGAAAGATGTATTAAAAAATGATGTCGAGCAGAAGCCAGACACAAATCACCATACTGTATGATTCCATTTACACGAATTATAAAAACAGGCAAAACTAATCTAGGCTGTTAGAGATCAGGAGAGTAGTTAACGCTGGGAGGGGTAATTGCTGGAAGGGGGTTTGAAGGACTGGTTGTGTTGTTTCTTGATCTGGGTGCTGGTTAAATAGTGCTTGGTTTACGAAAATTCATCAGGTTGTATACTATGATAGATGCACTTTTTTGAATGTATTTTATATTTCAACAAAACATTTTAAAATGTGAACGGTATTTCATCCTAGGAACACAACAAGTTAAGAAATGCTTAGCTCTTGGGACAAATTCCTATAGCATGAGTTAAAACAAAAAAGAAGTTGGAAGTTTTACCTTATGTAATGACTTGCATCATTACAATTTTCAACTGTTACACCATCACAGAATACATAGAACTTTGACTTCGGTTTCAAAATTTACACAGCTGCTTCCATACAGTTTTATCACATATTAAAAAAAAAAAGTTTTATTGTGTTTTAGGTAAAAGTTTAAACAGAAAATTAGTCTCCTATTTAACAATTTGTGTACAAATTGTCTCATGACATTGGTTATATTTTTCACAATGTGTCAACATACTCATTATTTCCATTTTGTTTGTCCTGTTTTCATTAATCTAGCTTCTCTACACCTCCATACGTTCTTATCTTTGTTTTAGGGTAAATGTTGACTGTTTGGTCTCATACAGTTGATTATTTAAGGGAGCAGAGTACTCATGAGTGATAATGTTTATTTTATAAGCCAATCTATTATTTAGTTAAAAGGTGACCGCTGGGAGTAGCTTCAGTTCCAAATTAGAAGAATATCTTAGGGTGATAGTCTCGGGGGTTCCTGTAGTCTCTATCAGTCCAGTAAGTCTGGCCTTTTTTAGGAATTTGAATTTTGTTCTACATTTTTCTACCTTTCTGTCCAAGATCTTTTATTGTGTCCCTGGTCAGAAAGGTAGGTAGTGGTAGCCGGGCACCATTCAGTTCTGGTCTCAGGCTAGATGAGGCCGTGGTTCATGTGGGCTATTAGTCCTGTGGACTAGGGTCTTCTTTGAGTCTTTGGTTTCCTTCGTTCTCTTTTTTCAGTTGAGTAGAAACCAACAGTTGTATCTTAGATGTCCGCTTGCAAGTTTTAAGACTCCAGACGCTACTCACCAAACTAGGATGTAGAACATTATGAACTACGTTGTGCCAAATGACTGAGTTGTCCCACAGGACTATGGTCCCAAATCTTCAAACCCAGTATACCAATCCCACAAGGTGTTTGATTATGTCTAGAAAGTATCCATAACTGTGTCTCCTATGTGCTTTATTTTATATGTATAAGTACATATGCAGCACACACAAACATGTATATACATACGCCTATAGATACACCTATACATACACATGCATGTACTCACATATGCCTTCCTATAGACATATATACATACATATTTACATATGTAACCACACACCTTTTTTTTTTTTTTGGTTATTGCTGTTGTTGCAAAATCGTAAAATTGTCCCTTATTTTTGGGTACTTCTTAAAAAAAAAAAATTTTTTTTTTTTTCTTAGTGTCTTCATTTACCTTGGACAAATTGTGCATACTTCACCCATATGTGTATTGTCTTTCTTATCACCAAGAATAAGAAATGTCTACTATCTAGAAAGTGATTCCCCTTCCCTCCCGATCCCATCCCTGGTAACCGTCAAAGAACATTGCTTTCTGTGCATATACCTATTCTTGACTTTTTATAAAACTGAGACTGTACAATATTTGCCCTTTTGTAATTGACTTATTTCACTCAGCATAATGTCTTCCAGATTCATCCATGTTATAAGATGTTTCACAGACTCAATCATGACTGTTGCATAGTATTCCTTGGGTGTGTGTACCACAGTTTGTTTCTCCTTTCATCTGTTGATGGGCACTTAGGTTGTTTCCATCTTTTTGCTATTGTGAGCAATGCTGCAATGAACATAGGTGTGCACAAGTCTATTTGTGTCACCACTCTTATAGCTCTAGGATATAGACCTAGGTGTGGGATTGCTGGATCATAAGGTGTTTCTATTTCTAGCTTTTGAGGAAGTACCATACATTTTCCATAGTAGTTGTACTATCTTACAATCCCACCAGCAGTGTATAAGAGTTCCAATCTCCTGACAATCCTACCAGCATTTTTTATTGTCCGTTTTTTGATCAGTACCATTTTTGTAGAAGTGAGATAGTCTGTTACTGTAGTTTTGATTTGTATCTCTCTGATGTCTAATGATCATGAGCGTCTTTTCATGTGTTTGCCACCCGAATGTCCTCTTTGGACAGTGTCTGTTCATGTCCTTTGCCCATTTTTTAATTTTTACCAGATATTTGACAGGTACAAAGCATGCCTTTCTTAAGGACATCTGGGTAACGCATGGAGATGTTGGTAGGGCTTATGAACATAGCCTTGCAAAACTGAAAAAATTTAAGCAAAATTTAACCATTATGCTGGTCAGTTGGATTATGTTGCCAGCTCTATGAATGCACTTTCAGCATAATTGAATATATGTTGAAAGATAACCTTTCTAAGTTAGTAAACTAGTTTTGGAAAAAAGCACACCTAAATAAATTCCCTTTTTAGGAGGAATATGGAGTCTCTGGGTGGTGCAAATGGTTAAAATGTTTGTCTGCTAACCAAAAGGTTGGAGGTTTGAATCCACCCAAAGTCACCACAGAAGAAAGGCCTGGCAATCTACTTCCAAAAAACCAGCCATTGAAAACCCTATGGAGCACAGTTCTGTTCTGACATACACAGGGTCACTAGGAGTTGGGGTTGGCTTGACGGCAACTAGTTTTTTGGTTAGAAGCAATATAATGTTCGGCATATTGATGTGCATAAAATGTAAATTTTGAAAGAAACACTTGATGCCCTTTAAGGTTTACATGAGAATGGAAATCACAGGCTGGCCCCATAGGCTCTTCTCTTTGGTGGGAGAAAGAATATCCTACGAGGCATTTAAGGAAGAGAAAGCAGGGATCATAGGTGAAGAATGTGAATAACTTCCTCAAGTGAAACTTTCTTGGTTTATCATTGGTTGAACTGAAAAAATCACTTTTTTAGAGTTTTTACCGCTTTGATACATAGGCTTTTCTCTAAGACAGGCTGGTGTGAATTTATGTAGCCATCTTTTTAGAATTTAATAAGTATACAATTTCAGAAGTCTCTTGCAAGGAGACAGGCCTTATCTTCTTCTCTCAATACACTGCAGTTTGGAGCTAAATATTCTATTAGTTTAGCCATAATAAAATAATCCATTTGTTTACAATCTTTGTTAATTCATCTCTTAACAGCCAATTTTCTTGTTTTTACTGATGTAGGTTAAATTGTATGTGAATTCACATTTCAGGATGATGGTCTCAGTAAGCTAACCTAGTCGTTGCATCAAAAAAATGTTTCTCTGATAAATCAGACACAAAAGAACAGCTATTGTATGATTGCACTTACATGCAATGTCTACAACAGGCAAATGCACAGAGATCAAAGTTTAATAGTGATCACTAGGGGTGAGAGGGATGGAGGAAGGGGAAGCTGTTGCGTAGGGGGCACTGAGTGTCTGTTTGGTGAGATGAAAAATTTGAAACCGATAGTGGTGATGGTTGAACAACATGGTAAATGCAATTAATGTCACTGAAGTGTACAATTAAAAGATGTCAAAATGTCAAGTATTTTGTTAGATATAATTTTACCACAATAAAAAATAAGCTTATAAATTTTAAGTTTCTCTTTTTATGAAGACCTTGTATGATTTCTCCTCAATGGATTATGCGGTGCATATTTTCAAGTGAACTGAAAAAATAAATGCAAGCGATTTTGTGAAGGCAGAGCCAAGATGGCGGAATAGACAGACGCTTCAGAAAAAACAAGTGAAATGAGTATATTTGTGATAAGCTGGGAACCCTGAGCATCAAAGGCAAGCTTAGACAACAAACTGAGGGGCAGGGGAAGGAAGAGACCATTCAGAAGTGGAGAGGAGTCACAGGACCTGAATAGCGAGGAGCCCTCAGGCACCATTCCCTAAGCCACGGTGGCAGGCTGGTTCTAGCGTTGGGCCGCAGTTTCCTCAGGGAGAAGCAGCCAGCCACACAGCCCACTCACACCTCCGGAACCTGAGCAGAAGGGCGCTCTGGCAAAAGCTAAGTACTTGCGGATATTTTACCGCACCCCCCCCCCACCCCCAAGCCAGCGTCAGCGGCTGAATCCCTGGGCCTGAGATAGACCCTGGTGAGCACCTAGAACCGTCCTCCCGGCCTTGGGGAAGGAAAAAATTTCCAACTAGGGGGAAAAGATAATTTGCTAGCTCCATTAACTGGGGGAGCTCAGGACAGAAGCAGCTCCTGTCCAGGCATAAACCATCCGTGGACCTTGAGCACCTTTCCCTTCTGCATGGACCTGTGTGGGCCTATTTCGGGAGAATAGGCCCTTGTTGGCAAACTCCAACCATTTCAGCGGTGCGGTGGAGAGGTGGGTGTTTGACCTTTGACATTGCTTTGCCTATTAAACAAGGTCCTCACCTACCCACAACAGGGACCTAAGGACTGGTGGCTCCACTTGGGTCACCCAGCCACTCGCGACAGGGGCCCAGGGATAACTGGTACTTCCCAGTCCTTACAACAAAATCTTTGGGTGCCCACGGTCCCTCTGCAGAACCCACCCACCAGCACGCTCTAGGGAACAGAGACACATTTTCCTCAGAGACACTTGGGGGTTGGTTCTCAGCCCCCTGCCTTGTTCAGAGCATGACCCCCTGCTGCAATTAGATACGGGTATACATGCCAATCACCCCTGCCCCTCTAAGACTGTAGGACAGAGCCTGTACCACACACTTGATATCAGCTACCTGGAAACCTGAGCTGAATTCATACAAGAAAACTGAATGGACTCCGAGACTGATATACCTGATAACAGCTCTGGCCAGCTGGCGATAGGACACCAGAGCTCCAAAGGCGAAAATAATCAAGCTAGCTCACTCAAGCAACCCGTAGGGGTATACCAAAACAAAACAAAGCAAGCAACTATGACACAGTAAGCAAGCATAAACTAATACAATAACTTATAGATGGCTCGGAGACAACAGTCAATATCAAGTCACATAAAGAAACAGACCATGATCACCTCAACAGGCTCTCAAAACAAAGAATCCAGGGATCTTTTAGATGAAAGTGCATTCCTGGAATTACCAGATGCAGAATACAAAAGTTTAATATACAGAACCCTTCAAGACATCAGGAAGGAAACGAAGCAATATGCAGAACAAGCCAAGGAACACACAGATAAAGCAACTGAATAAATCAGAAAGATTATTCAGGAACATAGTAAAAAGTTTAATAAGCTGGAAAAATCCATAGATAGACAGCAATCAGAAATTCAGAAGATTAACAATAAAATTACAGAATTAGATAACTCAGTAGAAAGTCAGAGGAGCAGAATTGAGCCAGTAGAAGCTAGAATTTCTGAACTCGAAGATAAATTTCTTGGCACTAATATATTTGAAGAAAAATCAGATAAAAGAATTAAAAAAAAAATGAAGAAACCTTAAGAATCATGTGGGACTCTATCAAGAGAAATAACCTACAAGTGATTGGAGTACCAGAACAGGGAGGGATAACAGAAAATACCTTGGTCTAGGAGCTTCTCTGTGCAGAAACCCTCGGTCCAAAGGATGCACTCTGCTCCCAGAGTTGCTTTCTTGGTGGTATGGGGTCCCCATGTCTCTGCTTGCTTCTTTCTTTTGTATCTCAAAAGAGACTGGCTTAAGTTGTAGATTAAATTTGTAGATTGAGTTTACATAACTGCTGCTGATCCCATCTGATCAATGTCATAGATATAGGATTTACAACACATAGGGAAATCACATCAGACTACAAAATGGTGAACAATCATACAATACTGGGAACTGTGCCCTAGCCAAGTTGACAGATGTTTTGGGGGGACACAATTCAATCCATGACTGTAACTCTTCAACTGCCATCTTACTTAACTTCTCCTATAGCATTAGAGTCTGCTTGTTGGTGAATTTTATAGCACTTTCCTAGTTTTCCACTTACCTCAATGACAAATTCTTCTAAGTGTCTTTTATGTACCCTCTTCTTCTCACTCCTTAAATGTCAGTGGTCCCTAGAACTCTGTCCTGAGTCCTCTTATCACTCTATATTTATCCCACCCACTCTAGTGGCTTCAATTTCCAATTTGAGGTCTATGGTCACACTGACACTGAGAGATATTATTGTATGTCCAACTAGAGAGATCCATGTAGATGGTCTACAAGGGCCTCAAACTGAATATGTCCAAAGCTGAATTTATCATCTCCTGCTGATTCCTTCGTCTGTGCAAATGTTGTTGCTATCCGTCAGGTTCCTCAAGGCAGAAACCAAAAAATCATTCTAAAATCCTCCTTCTTGCTCTTCCTGTACATGTAATTAATTAGCCTTGTGCAGCCTATCACCATAATTTCTCTCACCACTGTTCACTCCCACATCACAACTGCCATCTCCTAGTTCAGACCCTTCTCCTCTCTTGCCTGAAATACGTCAACCTCCTCCTTCCCTTTCCTCCTCTTTCTTTCTAGATGCCTCTCCATAATTTACTCACCACACTGCCAGCAGAGGGAACTTTCTAACATAAAATCAAGCCTTAGTGCTCCTCTGCTAAAAATTCTTCAATGACTCTCTGTCATCTACAGTATCTAATCTTTAGTCTTTAGCAGGGCATGTAGGTCTCTTCGGAAGCCCTGGTGGCGTAGTGGTTAAGTGCTATGGCTGCTAACCAAAGGGTTGGCAGTTCAAATCAGCCAGGCGTTCCTTAGAAACTCTACAGGGCAGTTCTGCTCTGTCCTATAGGGTCACTATGAGTTGGAATCGACTTGACGGCACTGGGTTTGGTTTTTTGGTTTGGTAGGTCTCTTCATAACAAGGCCTCTTCTTGTGCCTTTAGCCTCAGCTCCTAACTCAGGTCTCAGAGCCCTTGGTGGTCAAGCGTTTATCAGTAAAAATGGTCTTTCATGCCTCTTGGCTTTTGCATATGACTCCTATCCTACCTCTATATTCCCAGTGTATTAAAAAAACAAAAACCAAAAACCAAAGAGGGCAAAGAAAGAGGATCATTGGAGTCAGGAGTAACTGGCCTGGTGGGGAAGACATGGCTTTTCCACTTCCTCCCATGCAGGGCGGTGGGAGGGAGGGGCAGTTTCCCACAAAGCCAATGTGTGGGGAGCATCAAGAGAATCACTTGTAGAGATGAGTGAGTCATGAGACAGGGAGGCTGATGACTCTCTCCTTGACTACATTCTCATGGGGCTGGAAACCCCTATGTTGGTCCACTCTTGTGTTGCCATGTGAATAGAGGGGAGCATGGTGAAAGGATTTGTGGAGGAGCTTGGCACGTGTACCCTGAAGGTTAGGAATATCTGTATCTATAAACCTATACATCTATATAGAAATGAGTGCCTTCTCTCCCTGATATTTCTTTCTGGAATAACCCTTGCCAGCAGGATGCATAACAACAACAACAAAAAACCCATTGCTGCTGAGTCAATTCTGACTGATAGCAACCCTATAGGATGGAGTAGAATTGTCCCATAGGGTTTCCAGGGAGTGTCTGGTGGATTTGAACTGCCAACCTTTTGGTTAGCAGCCGAACTCTTAAACTCTATACCACCAGGTTTTCCAATACCATGGTTTAATATATTTCAGATTAAGAGGGTAAATGTGGGGAACCTCACTGCAGTTCTCCTTAGCCTTCAGGGCTCATGGAAAAGGACTTCAGTGGCTTCCACTCCACTCCACAGAAAGGCACCTAGAAGTCAGAAGCAGCAAGTAAGGCTATCTAGGAGGCATCTGGGCAGCAAGGGGATGTCTAACTTGGGAGGAAATTGAGGACTGTTGGGACCAGGGTTGGGGCCAAAGAAGCACACGGCTGCCTTTTTCTGAAGGGATTCTCAGCAACAGAGAAGGCAGAGGTGAACCTGAACACCAACCCTGAAAATGGCATCAGACTGAACCAGAGGTGCCTTCCCATCTTCACTGCCAATGGACATAAATTGTTTAGGACAACTTCTGCTTTTCTGTTTGCTTCTCCCAGTCCCCATCCCTGGAGGAACTAGACCCAGGAGAGGGAGGGCAAAGAGGTGTCCCAGAACTGCATCACACCGTTCCATTCCCTTCAACTTGCTGGCATAGGTGGGTGTTGGGGAGAAGAAGTGCTTTAAAGTGTGTGCACACACAAAATTTTAGTATTCAAGAAAGTATATTTAGGTGAAAAACAGTAAAATAGTTGAGTCTATGGGTCAGTGTAGCCTACGTTTTCTGAAATACAGAACACTCTTAAATTATTAAATTGACACAGCCCTAGCAAGAGTGCGTGAGATATTTTGCAAAGTTGGATTAATGTAAACAGAAGAATATGATCTCATGGATGAATTTATTCCTCTAAGAAATTACTCCAAATGTATTCCTATCCATTTAAACATTGGAGAAATTAAAGGAAAAACAAAACATCGAAAACATTGCCTATACTAAACAATATACATAGCATAACTCAAGTATCATCAAATCGAGACATACATGAAAGCAATAATAAATTAAGAAAAGTTCATATCTGTCAGTACGCAGATCGTAAGCCGTGCATTCATGCATGGAGCAATCCTGCTGAAAAAGTCCCAGCGTTCTCTGATCTGGCACGCCATTTTTAATGAAGGCAGACTATCAAGGATTAAGAAACAGACAACTTTATAAGTGCAATTAACTATTTTTCTTATAGTTACACTTTGAATTCTAGAAAAAGTAACGATAACGTACATTTTCTGTTTTGTTCCTCAGGATTCTGAGAAATGTGTTGAGGAGCCGGAGAATTCTGTGGGACATGCTTTGAGAAACTTTATTACAAGGTCTAAGGTATGGGTTACCCAAGCTGTGGACCACACAATGGGTTTGGGGTGCTCCTTCAAAATCTTAGGCAGATATTTAAATGAAGAGATTGGCATGTTAAATGTATAGGCCTTTAAACTGAAAGCGAGAGGCAGATATGCTAAGGGACAGAAAATAGAGCACAACCGAATGCATGGACTGGAGAAAAATATAAAATGTTTTACATTTGATACCACTGAGTTCAGACCACTTAATAAACTTGTTGTTTAAAACTGTTTGTCAGTCCTAAAAAAAAAAAAAAATAAATAAATAAATAAAAAACCATGGTCCTCTAGGTAGCTTAATTTCCTGTTGTACAAGATTTCTGTTCCCTGATTTCTTCTCTGTTAGTTATCTATTACTGTGTAAACAAACTACTCCAAAATGCAGCAGCTTAAAACAACATTTATTGTCTCACAGTTTCTGTGACTCAGGAGCTTGGATGAGGTTTAACTGGGAGTCTTGGGCCCAAGGTCTCTCCTGAGTTGGCAGTCAAACTGCAGTTGGGATTACAGTCTCATCTTCAGGCTTGCATGGTTGTTGGTAGGATTCAGTTCCCCATGTACTGTTGGACTGAAGGCCTTAGCTTCTCCCTGGCTCTTGGCCAGAGGGCTTCCTCTATTCCTTGGCAAGTGGACCTTTCCACAGGGCGGCTCACAGTATGGCAGCTGACTTCCTTCAGAACAAGTGAGTTGGAAGCCACTGTCTTTCTATAATCTCAGAAGGGACATCCTGTTATTTGTTGTATTCTATTTATTAAAGGTGAGTTAGTACGTTAAACCCACTGAGGTGGAGGAGATTATACAAGTCTATAAACAGCAGGAGGTGGGGATTGTTGGGGCCATCTTAGAGGCTTCCTGTCACATTCTTTCTCTTCACATCAGACCCTTCCTTCTAGTGCTCTGCCCCATCACCCCATGCTCACCTGATGACTTGGCCTCTTTTTACTTAAGAAAATAGATGATAATATTCTCCTTTATCTTCTTCTCAACTAAGTCTCATGTCTTCTTGCATCTTCAGCCATTTGCTCCCTCTTTCCTCTTTTTATCACTAATGAATTGCCTTTCTCAGCCTTCCAAGCTTAGGAAGCCTTCTCAGCTTCCTTCAGGGAGACCCAGGAATTCCTCTTCCTGTATATATATACATATGAATACCCTGGTGGTATAGAGGTTAAGAGCTACGGCTGCTAACCAAAAGGTTGGCAGTTTGAATCTACCAGATGCTCCTTGGAAACCCTATGAGGCAGTTCTACTCCGACCTATCCAGTTGCTATGGAGTTGGAATCCACTCAACAGCAATGGGTTTGGATTTTTTTGGAGATATACGTGTGTGTGTGTGTATATATACATATACATATACATATACATATACATATACATATACATATACATATACATATACATATACATATACATATACATATACATATACATATACATATATATATATATAAAATACTTTGGAAACCCTGGTGGCGTAGTGGTTAAGTGCTATGGCTGTTAACCAAAGGGTTGGCAGTTCAGATCTGCCAGGCGCTCCTTGGAAACTCTACGGGGCAGTTCTACTCTGTCCTATAGGGTCGCTATGAGTCAGAATCGACTCGATGGCACTGGGTTTTATATAATACTTTTTACATACCTCCATTGTAGCAGTTACCATGACATGTTGAAGGTGCTACCATGACCTGGTGAAAGTTCTTTGCACATTCATCTCCTCAATAAACCGTAAGCTTCTTGAGGGCAGGAACACTGTATTTTCATCCCTGAAACTCAAGTCTTCTTTACAATGCCTAGCATACACCCAGCAGGAGCACAACATATTTTTGCTAAATGATGTGCTGAGGGTCCTTGACAACAGCCCACCTCAGGTCCACAGGTGAGGTGAAGGAGGCTCTTTTCTGGGCTCAAGGATAAAACTCAGGCTTCTGACTGCTCGGCCAGCTGCCTTCTTGAACCTCAGCACTGCTAAGTCTATGCTTCTCCAGGAAGTTCCCCTTTGGGGCTCTGAGATTTATTTATTTATTTATTTGGATTTAAAAAATTTTTTTTTACTGTACTTTAGATGAAGGTTTACAGAACAAACTAGTTTCTCATCAAACAGTTAGTACACAGATTGTTCTATGACATTGGTTAACAACCCCACGACATGTCAACACTCTCCCTTCTCAACCCTGGATCCCCTATTACCAGCTTTCCTGTTTGGGGCCCTGAGGATTTGCTAAGTAAAAGATATTTAGGGTAGGAAAGAACACAGCAGTCTTCACAAGAATGCTTCTTGAGTCTCTCTGCCGAAAGGTCAGAGAAAATGAGATAGGGCAAAGGTAATTATGGTAAGATGCTTAACACGAAACACGAAATCCCCTAATCTTTTAAGTGATCACAAAATCATTTCATTGATTTAATACAAGTAGCCCCTTGATTGCCCTTTAAATAACTTCTAATGATAAGTACAGATCTTTCTTAGCAAAATGTGTGTGGGGATGACAGGGCCCCATCCTACTGACGTTGGCTGGAAGCACTTTCTCGTACAGAGGCTGGGAGGTCTGAGTGTGTAACAGGTGTACATATAGATTTGAAAGAATCTGTTTCAGATGTGCCTGTGAGGGACGTGAAGGAAAATTATGAGAACAAGTGTCCTATTCACATGCTAGGAAAAGAAATGTTTTACTAATCCTTAAGTAACATTTTACTCTGAGGTGCACTGGCAAATTTTAGTTTTATTTCTGCATGAAAGTCTTCTTGGTTTTCTATGAGTGTGATTTAACCACATTTCAGCAGTGGAGGTAAGTGCTAAAATTAGTTCGTGTTATCCCATGCTAATGTCTGTATAAGAATAGAATGATATCATTTGAAAGCCCTGCCAGCTTTTGTTACATTTAGTGAATAATTTAATATCTAGTATCATCGGCCGCAGTTAGTTTGACTATTACAAAGGCAAATGTTTTTCTTTTTGTTTTGAGATCTTCTCATGGTAGAGAGAGTATATGATCGGGGAAGTGTTCTGTCTCCCCACCCAAGGCCTAAATCAATAAAATCCCATCATTAAACAAATATTTATTTAGCACCTTATTATGCGTCAGGCAGTATGCTGAGAGCCGGGACACAGCAGAGCTCACAGTATAGATTTTGGCTAATTGAGAGTGAGGCATAGTAGATTCTTACCCGAATAGATCAGCCTGGGTATCTGGGGAGTGAGTTAACAGTTGGCTCTCTTTGTTATCTGTACTGCCCCCAGTCCACTTATTTACACAGTCAATTCACTAACCTCCATATGCAGTTTGGGACAATAATGCCATAAATATGCCCGAAGGGCAGGATCCATTTATTTCTGGATTTTTTTTAAGTTTTGACACTTCCAAGTATCTGAGGTCTGAGAGTAGGGTTGTTGTTGGGTGCTGCCCAGTAAATTCCAACTCATAGCGACCCTATAGGACAAAGTAGAACTGCCCCATAGGGTTCCAAGTCTGTAATCTTTATGGAAGTAGATTGCCAGGTGTTTTCTCCTGCAGAGCAACTGGTGGGTTTGAACTGCTGACCTGTTGGTTAGCAACTGAGCAGTTAACCACTGTGCCATCAGGGCTGCTTTCTATTTATTTGCAGAATAAGGTGTGTGATTCTTCTTGGAGTGGATGTGGCTTATTTACTATGTGTTATTCAGGTAAAGAGGTTCCTGGACAGTGCAAATTGTGTGTACTGAACTACTAACCAAAAAGGAGCCCTGGTGGAGCCATGGTTAAGTGCTCAGCTGCTAAACATAAGGTTGGTGGTTCAAACCCACTAATTGGCTCTGTGGGAGAAAGGACCTGGCAATTTGCTTCCGTAAAGATTACAGCCTTGGAAGCCCTATGAGACAGTTCTACTCTGTCCTATAGGGTCACTGTGAGTCAGAATCAACTTGACAGCACACAACAACTAACCAAAAGATTGGTGGTTCAAACCTATCCAGTGGCACCACAGAAGAAAGGTCTGGCAATCTGCTTCCACAGAGATTACAGCCAAGAAACACTATGAAGCAGTTCACATGGGGTCACCACGAGTTGGAATCAACTCAATGGCATCATGTAATTCAGATAAAAAAAGAACTATCAGGTACTCACCAAAAGTTAGAAAGATGGTCACATCCCTTATGCAGTCATTAGAGGAAATGGTCCTGGGCCTAAAACTGTCTTGCTAAAACATATTGAAATGTTACCCCATAATCAATATGTGGGTATTGAATAGTTGGTTTTAGCCATCTGTCCAGACAATATAGCATAAACCTATTTCTCTCTGCTCAAAGTACAACTATAAACCCTGTAAATAATATATACAAAAACCAAAATAGAACTCTGAAAAGTCATAAGGGGAAAGCCACCTTGTTTAGGGTCCCAGGAATCAAAAATAACACAATGCATCTTACCTCACCCCCCACCCAGCAGAAGCATTTCCAACCCCCATCTTAGCAACAGAAGGCAGTTTAGGCAGGCCTTTCTCTCCTTCATTGAACAGAAGCTGCTCCAACAATACCAGGTCCTGGCACTACCAGAAAGGGGGATCAATCAGAAGCCTGACCCACAATAAGCAGCCAGGTGAAAGGCTCTCTTTTCCCTTAGGGCCTGGGACTCCCCTCTGCCCCACACCGCCCGCCCCCCAGACACACTTGGTGGAGGGGCAAACGTAACAAGAGACAGCCAGTCACAGGAAACTTCCTGGCCCTGAAAAATCCTTTGTCCCTTGGGCCTGAGATTCCCCGCTCCTACCCATAGACACAAGGGCAGCTGGGGGGCAATGGTAGGCGAATTCTAGCTCAATAAGCACCAGGCCAGGAAAGCCTGTGTGTCCTCAAAGGTCTGAGACTCGCCTCCCCCACTGGGAGACAACCCCTGGTCCTGGGGGAAATCCCTTCTTCCCCTTCAGACAGTACCAGCAGGGACCAGTGAGAGCCCAGCAGCACCAAATAAACCAAGAACACAAAAATACCACAGAGGCTCTGAAAATTAAATTGATATTGAAACCCTAGCCTATAAAAGTAAGCCAAACCCTTGTGTTAAAGCTAAACAGGACTACTGCCTACTACAATTAATATTTAAATAGCCTCCAGAGACTCCTAATATGAGGCAAAATGTCTAGGATACAATAAAAAAATCACCTGTCATACCAAGAACCAAGAAAATCACAACTTGAATGAGAAAAGACAACTGATGCCCATGTTTGACGAATCAGATGTTGAAATTACCTGACGAGGATTTTAAAGCAGCTGCCATAAAAATGCTTCAACAGTCAATTACAAACTCTCTTGAGACAAATTAAAAAGTAGAAAATCCCAGCAAAGAAATAGAAACTATAAATTGAGACTACAGAACTGAAAAATAAAATAACAGAAATAAGGAACTCACTGGATAGACTCAATAGTCGAGGGAAGGTGACAGAGGAAAGAATTAGCAAATTTGAGAACTGATCATTAGAAGTCACCCAATTTTAACAACAAAGAGAAAATAGAGTGAAAAGAAAACAAAAACAAAAATGAGCAGAGCCTCAGGGACCTGTGGGACAATAACAAAAGACACATTTTATCATTGCAGTAGCAAAGGAAAGGAGAAGAGTGGGAGTCAAAGAGTGTTTGCAGAAATGATGGCTGAAAACCCCAAATTTGTTGAAAGACACACGCCTGATATCCAGAAAGTTACATGAACCTCAGTCAGAACAAGCCCAAAGAAACCCATGCCCAGACACATCATAATTAAACTTTTGAAAACTTGAAAACAAAAACAACGTTGAAAGCATTTGGACCAAAAAGACACGTCAGGCCGCAGCAGCCGATTTCTCATCTGAAACCATGGAGACCCAAAAGAAGTGGCAGGACGTTTTTCGTATGCTGAAAGAAAATAACTGTCAGTCTCAATTTCTGTATCAAGTGAAACTATCCTTCAAGAATGAAGGGGAAATAAAGTCATCCTCAAACAAAAAAAAAACAAAACAAAACTCAACCCGTTGCCCTTGAGTCAATTCCGACTCATAGCGACCCTATAGGTCAGAGGGAGAACTGCTCCTTAGGGTTTCCAAGGAGCAACCTTTTGGTTAGCAGCTGTAGCTCTTAACCACTGCACCACCGGGGCTCCGAAGTAATCCTCAGAAAAAGGAAAACTGAAAGAATTTGTTGCTAATAGAACTACGATTAAAAACCAACTGAAGAAATTTCTTCAAACAGAAAGGAAATAACTAAAGAAAGAGTCTTGGAACACCAGGAAGGAAGAAGGAACAGTGGAAAGAGCAGAAATATGAATACATATGATGAACTATTCTCCTGATGGGTTTTATAAATCATATTTCAGGCTTGAAACACAAATTATAACACCATGTGATACTCAAGTCCATTAGACCACGATATTTAAACATTGGGAAGGTAGAGAGATCTAAATAGAAGTGCGATTTTTACACTTCATTACAGGTGTGAAATATTAATACCAGCAAGCTGTGATAAGTCACATATGTGTATTGCAATTTCAAAGCAACTGCTATGAAAACCTTACACAGCAATAACTGAAAAAAAAAACTATAGGTAAATCAAGATGGAATCCTAAAAAATGTTCAAGAAGGCAAGAAAAATTGACTCTAAACTTGACATTGCCAGGTAATTCCATAATTTAGAGTTAAAAATGAATTATGAGTTATATAAAAATTCAACGCTAGGTGATTGAAAGGTGTGTGAAGAGCAGTGCATTGGAAATCAAGACAGCTAACTTAATTGAATATGGATTAATAGGTGAAATACTGAGTAAAAATTTGGTGGTATGATTTAGCTAATTACCAATCTAATTGTAATAAAGGTGCTTATTGCTTTCTACAGCAAAGGAAGGAGCAGACATTTAATGATTACATCACAAGATTAAAGCCATAGGAGTACTTTTTTAAAATAAACTTTTAGTTTTAGATTTAAAAAAAGTTGCAGAGATAGCGCAGGGAGTTCTCATATATTCCATACCCAGTTTCCTCTGTTCCCACCTTACATTACGGTGGTGCATTCATCACACTTCCATGAGCCAATACTCCTTCCTTATTTTTAGCTACACTCCCTACTTTATTTGGATTTCATTAGTTTTTCCCTAATGCCCTTTTTCTGTTTCAGTATCCAGTCTAGGACATACCACTTTATAGGACTACTTTTTTTTTTTTTTTTTGAGATGTTCTTTTTTTAAAAAAAATAATTTTTATTGTGCTTTAAGTGAAAGTTCACAAGTCAAGTCAGTCTGTCACATATAAGCTTATATACACTTTACTCCATACTCCCACTTACTCTCCCCCTAATGAGTCAGCCCATTCCCTCCTTCCAGTCTCTCCTTTCGTGACGGTTTTGCCAGTTTCTAGCCCTCTCTACCCTCCCATCTCCCCTCCAGACAGGAGATGCCAACACAGTCTCAAGGGTCCACCTGATACAAGTAGCTCACTCTTCATCAGCATCTCTCTCCAACCCATTGTCCAGTCCCTTCCATGTCTGATGAGTTGTCTTTGGGAATGGTTCCTGTCCTGGGCCAACAGAAGGTTTGGGGACCATGACCGCCGGGATTCTGGTCTTTTTATGAGAATTTGGGGTCTGCATCCCACTGTTCTCCTGCTCCCTCAAGGGTTCTCTGTTGTGCTCCCTGTCAGGGCAGTCATCGGTTGTGGCCAGGCACCATCTAGTTCTTCTGGTCTCAGGATGATATAAGTCTCTGGTTCATGTGGCCCTTTCTGTCTCTTGGGCTCATAGTTATCGTGGGATCTTGGTGTTCTTCATTCTCCTTTGATCCAGGTGGGTTGAGACTGATTGATGCATCTTAGATGGCTGCTTGTTAGCATTTAAGACCCTAGAGGCCACTCTTCGAAGTGGGATGCAGAATGATTTCATAATAGAATTATTTTGCCAATTGACTTAGAAGTCCCCTTAAGCCATAGTCCCGAAACCTCCGCCCTTGCTCCGCTGACCTTCGAAGCATTCAGTTTATCCTGGAAACTGCTTTTGGTCCAGTCCAGTTGAGCTGACCTTCCGTGTATTGAGTATTGTCCTTCCCTTCACCTAAAGTAGTTCTTATCTACTATCTAATGAGTAAATAACCCTCTCCCACCCTCCCTCCCTCCCCCCCTCGAAACCACAAAAGTATGTGTTCTTCTCAGTTTATACTATTTCTCAAGATCTTATAATAGTGGTCTTATACAATATTTGTCCTTTTGCATCTGACTAATTTCACTCAGCATAATGCCTTCCAGGTTCCTCCATGTTATGAAATGTTTCACAGATTCGTCACTGTTCTTTATTGATGAGTAGTATTCCATTGTGTGAATATACCATAATTTATTTAACCATTCATCCATTGATGGACACCTTGGTTGCTTCTAGCTTTTTGCTATTGTAAACAGTGCTGCAATAAACATGGGTGTGCATATATCTGTTCGTGTAAAGGCTCTTATTTCTCTAGGGTATATTCCGAGGAGTGGGATTTCTGGGTTGTATGGTAGTTCCATTTCTAACTTTTTAAGAAAACGCCAGATAGATTTCCAAAGTGGTTGTACCATTTTCCATTCCCACCAGCAGTGTATAAGAGTTCCAATCTCTCCGCAGCCTCTCCAACATTTATTATTTTGTGTTTTTTGGATTAATGCCAACCTTGTTGGAGTGAGATGGAATCTCATTGTAGTTTTAATTTGCATTTTTCTAATGGCTAATGATCGAGAGCATTTTCTCATGTATCTGTTAGCTGCCTGGATATCTTCTTTAGTGAAGTGCCTGTTCATCTCCTTTGTCCACTGTTTGATTGGGTTATTTGTCTTTTTGTGGTTGAGTTTTAACAGAATCATATAGATTTTAGAGATCAGGCGCTGGTCGGAGATGTCATAGCTGAAAATTTTTTCCCAATCTGTAGGTGGTCTTTTTACTCTTTTGGTGAAGTCTTTAGATGAGCATAGGTGTTTGATTTTTAGGAGCTTCCAGTTATCTGGTTTCTCCTCATCATTTTTGGTAATGTTTTGTATTCTGTTTATGCCTTGTATTAGGGCTCCTAACGTTGTCCCTATTTTTTCTTCCATGATCTGTATCGTTTTAGTCTTTATGTTTAGGTCTTTGATACACTTGGAGTTAGTTTTTGTGCATGGTGTGAGGTATGGGTCCTGTTTCATTTTTTGGCAAATGGATATCCAGTTATGCCAGCACGATTTGTTAAAAAGACTATCTTTTCCCCAATTAACTGACACTGGGCCTTTGTCAAATGGCAGCTGCTCATATATGCATGATTTATATCTGGGTTCTCAATTCTGTTCCATTGGTCTATGTGCCTGTTGTTGTACCAGTACCAGGCTCTTTTGACTACTCTGGCTGTATAATATGTTCTAAAATCAGGTAGAGTGAGGCCTCCCACTTTCTTCTTCTTTTTCAGTAATGCTTTACTTATCCGGAGCTTCTTTCCCTTCCCTATGAAGTTGGTGATTTGTTTCTCTATCACATTAAAAAACGTCATTGGAGTTGGATCGGAAGTGCATTGTATGTATAGATGGCTTTTGGTAGAATAGACATTTTTACTATGTTAAATCTTCCTATCCATGAGCAAGGTATGTTTTTTCACTTATGTAGGTCCTTTTTAGTTTCTTGCACTAGTACTTTGTAGTTTTCTTTGTATAGGTCTTTTACATCTTTGGTAAGATTTATTCCTAAGTATTTTATCTTCTTGGGGGCTACTATGAATGGTATTGATTTGGTGATTTCCTCTTCGATGTTCTTTTTGTTGATGTAGAGGAATCCGAGTTTTTTTTGTATGTTTATCTTATAACCTGAGACTCTGCCAAACTCTTCTATTAGTTTCAGTAGTTTTCTGGAGGATTCCTTAGGGTTTTCCGTGTATAAGATCATGTCATCTGCAAATAGAGATAATTTTACTTCTTCCTTGCCAATCGGATGCCCTTCGTTTCTTTGTCTAGCCTAATTGCTCTGCTAGGACCACTAGCACAATGTTGAATAAGAGTGGTGATAAAGGGCATCCTTGTCTGGTTCAAGGGAAATGCTTTCAGGCTCTCTCCATTTAGAGTGATGTTGGCTGTTGGCTTTGTATAGATGCCCTTTATTATGCTGAGGAATTTTCCTTCAATTCCATATTGCTGAGAGTTTTTATCATGAATGGGTGTTGGACTTTGTCAAATGCCTTTTCTGTATCAATTGATAAGATCATGTGGTTTTTGTCTTTTGTTTTATTTATATGGTGGATTACATTAATGTTTTTTCTAATATTAAACCAGCCTTGCATACTTGGTATAAATCCCACTGGGTCGTGGTGGATTATTTTTCTGATATGTTGTTGAATTCTATTGGCTAGAATTTTGTTGAGGGTTTTTGCATCTATGTTCATGAAGGATATAGGTCTGTAATTTTCTTTTTTTGTGGTGTCTTTACCTGGTTTTGGTATCAGGGATATGGTGGCTTCATAGAATGAGTTAGGTAGTATTCCATCCTTTTCTATGCTTTGAAATACCTTTAGTAGTAGTGGTGTTAACTCTTCTTTGAAAGTTTGGTAGAACTCTGCAGTGAAGCTGCCCGGGCCAGGGCTTTTTTTTGTTGGGAGTTTTTTGATTACCTTTTCAATCTCTTTTTTTTGTTATGGGTCTATTTAGTTGTTCTGATTGTGTTAGTTTAGGTAGGTAGTGTTTTTCTAGGAATTCATCCATTTCTTCTAGGTTTGCAAATTTGTTAGAGTACAATTTTTCATAAGAATCTGATATGATTCTTTTAATTTCAGTTGGGTCTGTTGTGATATGACCCATTCGTCTCTTATTCTGGTTGTTTCCTTTCCTGTGTTTCTTTAGTCAGTCTGGCCAATGGTTTATCAATTTTTTTTTTTTTAATAGGGTAGTTCCATTTCTAGTTTTTGAGAAAGCACCATACCATTTTCCATTGTGGTTGTACCATTTTACAGTCCCACAGCAATGGTTAAGGATTCCAACCTCCCCACATTCTCATCAACATCCATTATTTTGTTTTTTTTTTTTTTTTAACCAGTGCCATTTTAGCCGTGGTAAGATGGTATCTCATTGTAGTTTTGATTTGTGTCTCTCTAAAAAAAAAAATTTTTTTTTTTTATTAATGGCTATCGATCATGAATATCTTTTCACATGTTTGTTGACTGTTTGGATGTCCTTTTTAGTGAAGGTTCTGTTCATGTCCTTTGCCCATTTTGTGAGAGATTTTTTCTTAAAGCCTACTTTCTGCGATATTAGGATTGCCACCCCAGCTCTCTTTTGGTCATTATTTGCATAGAATATTTTTTCTCATCCTTTCACTTTCAGCCTATTTGTGTCCTTAGGTTTAAGGTGTGTCTCTTGTTGTCTTGGTTATCTAGTGCTGCTGTAACAGAAATACCACAAGTGGATGGTTTTAACAAACAGATGTTTATTCTCTCACAGTCTAGTAGGCTAGAAGTCCAAATTCAGGGCATCAGCTCTAGGGGAAGGCTTTCTCTGTTGGCTCTGGAGGAAGGTTCTTGTCATCAATCTTCCTTGGACTAGGAGCTTCTCCAAGCAGGAACCCTGGAGCCAAAGGATACACTCTGCTCCCACTGGTGCTTTCTTGATGGATTCTTTTGTTGCTCGGTTTCTATTTGTTCAAGTTGTAGGGACAGTTCTCTGATTTTGGCTCTTTCTTCTTTTTGTATGTGTGCATTTATTGATATAAATTGGCCTCTGAGCACTGCTTTTGCTGTGTCCCAGAGGTTTTGATAGGAAGTATTTTCATTCTCGTTGCTTTCTATGAATTTCCTTATTCCCTCCTTGATGTCTTCTATAACCCAGTCTTTTTTCAGGAGGGTATTGTTCATTTTCCAAGTATTTGATTTCTTTTCCCTAGTTTTTCTGTTATTGATCTCTAGTTTTATTGCCTTGTGGTCTGAGAAGATGCTTTGTAATATTTCGATGTTTTGGACTCTGCAAAGGTTTGTTTTATGACCTAATATGTGGTCTATTCTAGAGAATGTTCCATGTGCGCTAGAAAAAAAAGTATATTTTGCAGCAGTTGGGTGGAGAGTTCTGTATAAGTCAATGAGGTCAAGTTGGTTGATTGTTGTAATTAGATCTTCCGTGTCTCTGTTGAGCTTCTTACTGGATGTCCTGTCCTTCTCCGAAAGTGGTGTGTTGAAGTCTCCTACTATAATTGTGGAGGTATCTATCTCGCTTTTCAATTCTGTTAAAATTTGATTTATGTATCTTGCCGCCCTGTCATTGGGTGCATAAATATTTAATATGGTTATGTCTTCCTGATCAGTTGTCCCTTTTATCATTATATAGTGTCCTTCTTTATCCTTTGTGGTGGATTTAAGTCTAAAGTCTATTTTGTCAGAAATTAATATTGCTACTCCTCTTCTTTTTTGCTTATTGTTTGCTTGATATATTTTTTTCCATCCTTTGAGTTTTAGTTTGTTTGTGTCTCTAAGTCTAAGGTGTGTCTCTTGTAGGCAGCATATAGATGGATCGTGTTTCTTTATCCAGTCTGTGACTCTCTGTCTCTTTATTGGTGCATTTAGTCCATTTACATTCAGCGTAATTATAGATAAATAAGTTTTTAGTGCTGTCATTTTGATGCCTTTTTATGTGTGTTGTTGACAATTTCATTTTTCCACATACTTTTTTGTGCTGAGGCGTTTTTCTTAGTAAATTGTGAGATCCTCATTTTCATAGTGTTTGACTTTATGTTAGTTGAGTCGTTACGTTTTTCTTGGTTTTTATCTTGAGTTATAGAGTTGTTATACCTTTTTGTGGTTACCTTATTATTTACCCCTATTTTTCTAAGTAAAAACCTAACTTGTATTGTTCTATATCGCCTTGTATCACTCTCCATATGGCAGTTCAATGCCTCCTGTATTTAGTCTCTCTTTTTGATTATTGTGACCTTTTACCTATTGACTTCCATGATTCCCTGTTATGTGTATTTTTTTTTTTAATTAATCTTAATTTGTTTGTTTTTGTGATTTCCCTATTTGAGTTGATATCAGGACGTTCTGTTTTGTGACCTTGTGTTGTGCTGATATCTGATATTATTTGTTCTCTGACCAAACAATATCCTTTAGTATTTCTTGTAGCTTTGGTTTGGTTTTTGCAAATTCTCTAAACTTGTGTTTGTCTGTAAATATCTTAATTTCGCCTTCATATTTCAGAGAGAGTTTTGCTGGATATATGATCCTTGGCTGGCAGTTTTTCTCCTTCAGTGTTCTGTATATGTCGTCCCATTCCCTTCTTGCCTGCATGGTTTCTGCTGAGTAGTCAGAACATATTCTTATTGATTCTCCCTTGAAGGAAACCTTTCTTTTCTCCCTGGCTGCTTTTAAAATTTTCTGTTTGTCTTTGGTTTTGGCAAGTTTGATGATAATATGTCTTGGTGTTTTTCTTTTTGGATCAATCTTAAATGGGGTTCGATGAGCATCTTGGATAGATATCCTTTCGTCTTTCATGATGTCAGGGAGGTTTTGTGTCAGGAGTTCTTCAACTATTTTCTCTGTGTTTTCTGTCCCCTCTCCCTGTTCTGGAACTCCAATCACCCGCAGGTTATCCTTCTTGATAGAGTCCCACATAATTCTTAGGGTTTCTTCATTTTCTTAAATTCTTTTATCTGATTTTTTTTCAGCTATGTTGGTGTTGATTCCCTGGTCCTCCAGATGTCCCAGTCTGCATTCTAATTGCTCGAGTCTGCTCCTCTGACTTCCTAGTGCGTTGTCTAATTCTGTTATTTTATTGTTAATCTTTTGGATTTCTACATGTTGTCTCTCTATGGATTCTTGCAACTTATTAATTTTTCCACTATGTTCTTGAATAATCTTTTTGAGTTCTTCAACAGTTTTATCAGTGTGTTCCTTGGCTTTTTCTGCAGTTATCCTAATTTCATTTGTGATATCATTAAGCATTCTGTAAATTAGTTTTTTATATTCTGTATCTGATAATTCCAAGATTGTATCTTCATTTGGGGAAGATTTTGATTCTTTTGTTTGGGGGGTTGGAGAAGCTGTCATGGTCTGCTTCTTTAAGTGGTTTGATATGGATTGTTGTCTCCGAGCCATCACTGGGAAACTAGTTTTTCCAGAAAATCCGCTTAAAAAAAAAAATGCAGTCAGATCCCTATCAGAGTTCTCCCTCTGGCTCAGGCTATTCAGATGTTAATGAAGCAGCCTGCGTCCAGTCCAAATCCCTGCAGGACGGTTCCCCGGCTCGGACGCTGCTCTTTCTGCTCCAAGACCAGTCACTGCCTCCTGGGGACTTCTCCTACCGGCTGCGTCCCATGCCGCCCGTGGAACCAGCTGGTCCCCCTCCCGGGGTTAGTTCAGGGGGGTGGAGCAGCTCTCTGTGCTTGTGCCGTACCTGACTGGTATGCTGGCTCCAGGCTCTGGAAACAATCGCTGCTTCCCCGTATTAGTTCGTTCTCCGTCTCTAAATCTGTGTTTGTTGTTCAGGGTTCGTAGATTGTTATGTATGCGATCGGTTTATCAATTTTGTTGATTTTTTCAAAGAACCAGCTTTTGGCTTTGTTAATTCTTTCAATTGTTTTTCTGTTCTCTAATTCATTTAGTTCAGCTCTAATTTTTATCATTTCTTTTCTTCTGGTGCCTGGTGGATTCTTTTGTTGCTTGCTTTCTATTTGTTCAAGTTGTAGGGACAGTTCTCTGATTTTGGCTCTTTCTTCTTTATGTATGCATGCATTTATCGATATAAATTGGCCTCTGAGCACTGCTTTTGCTGTGTCCCAGAGATTTTGATAGGAAGTGTTTTCATTCTCGTTGCATTCTAAGAATTTCTTTATTCTCTCCTTAATGTATTCTATAACCCAGTCTTTTTTGAGCAGGGTATTGTTCAGTTTCCAAGTATTTGATTTCTTTTCCCTCATTTTTCTGTTATTGATTTCCACTTTTATGGCCTTGTGGTCTGAGAAGATGCTTTGTAATATTTTGATGTTTTGGATTCTGCAAAGGTTTGTTTTATGACCTAATATGTGGTCTATTCTAGAGAATGTTCCCTGTGCACTAGAAAAAAAAGTATATTTTGCAGCAGTTGGGTGAAGTGTTCTGTATAAGTCTATGAGGTCAAGTTGGTTGATTGTAGCAATTAGGTCTTCCGTGTCTCTATTGAGCTTCTTACTGGAAGTCCTGTCCTTCTCCGAAAGTGGTGTGTTGAAGTCTCCTGCTATGATTGTGGAGGTGTCTATCTCACTTTTCTGTTCTGTTAAAGTTTGTTTTATGTATCTTGCCGCCCTGTCATTGGGTGCATAAATATTTAATATGGTTATATCTTCCTGGTCAATTGTCCCTTTAATCATTATGTTCTGGCCTTCTTTATCCTTTGTGGTGGATTTAAGTTTAAAGTCTATTTTGTCAGAAATTAATATTGCTACTCCCGCTCTTTTTTGATTGTTGTTTGCTTGATATATTTTTTTCCATCCTTTGAGTTTTAGTTTGTTTGTGTCTCTAAGTCTAAGGTGTGTCTCTTGTAGGCAGCATATAGACGGATCATGTTTCTTTATCCAATCTGAGACTCTCTGTCTCTTTATTGGTGTATTTAGTCCATTTACATTCAGCGTAATTATAGATAAGTATGTGTAGTGCTGTCATTTTGATGCCTTTTTATGTGTGTTGTTGACAATTTCATTTTTCCACTTACTTTTTTGTGCTGAGACGTTTTTCTTTGTAAATTGTATGTTCCTCATTTTCATAGTAGTTGAATTTATGTTTGCTGAGTTGTTAAGTTTTTCTTGGTTTTTATTTTGAGTTATGGAATTGTTATACCTCTTTGTGGTTACCTTAGTATTTACCCCTATTTTTCTAAGTAAAAACCTAAGTTGTATTGTCCTATATCGCCTTGTTTTCCTCTCCATATGGCAGTTCTATGCCTCCTGTATTTAGTCCCTCTTTTTGATTATTGTGATCTTTTACATAATGACTTCAATGATTAGGACTACTTTTAAAGTGAATTCTTTTTTTTTTTTTTTTAATTGTGCTTTAGGTGAAGGTTTACAGAGCAAATTAGTTTCTCATTAAACAATTAATACACGTATTGCTTTGTGATTGGTTGCCAACCTCATGATGTGTCAATACTCTCCCTTTCTTGACCTTGGATTCTCCATTTCCATTCGTCCAGCTTTTCTGTCCCTTCCTGCGTTCTTGTTCTTGCCCCTGGCCTCATGTACCCATTTAATCTCATATACATGGTTGAGCTATGCATATTAATGTTTGTTTTATTAAAGTTTTAGTTATGTCCCATCAAGTTGGTTCCAAGTCATAGTGGTCCTATAGGACACAATAGAACTGCCCCATAGGGTTTCCAAGGAGTGGCTGGTAGATTTGAACTATCAACCTTTTGGTTAGCAGTCGCAGCTGTTAACCACTGTGCCACCAGGGCTCTGTTTGTTTCCTAGGCCTGTCTAATTTTGGAACCAACTGGATGGCACCTAAGAACAATGATAACAATCCTTGGCTGAAGGGTGAACCTCAGAAGTGACTTCAGTGCAGAGTTAAAAGCATGTCCAGGGGCCATATTCTAGGGGTTTAAAGTTAATTCTTTTTTTTTTTTTTTTTATTGTGCTTTAAGTGAAAGTTTACAAATCAAGTCAGTCTCTCATACAAAAATTTATATACACCTTGCTATATACTCCTAATTGCTCTCCCCCTCATGAGACTGCCCGCTCCTTCCCTCCACTCTCTTTTTGTGTGCATTCCACCAGCTTCTAACCCCCTCTGCCCTCTCATCTCCTCTCTAGATAGAAGATGCCAACATAGTCTCAAGTGTCTACTTGATCCAAGAAGCTCATTCTTTACCAGCATCTTTTTCTATCCCATTGTCCAGTCCAATCCCTGTCTAAAGAGTTGGCTTTGGGGATGGTTCTTATCCTGGGATAACAGAAGGTCTGGGGGCCATGACCACCAGGGTCCTTCTAATTTCAGTTAGACCATTAAGTCTGGTCTTTTTACGAGAATTTGGGGTCTGCATCCCACTGTTCTCCTCCCTCAGGGGTCCTCTGTTGTGTTCCCTGTCAGGGCAGTCACTGGTTGTAGCCAGGCACCATCTAGTTCTTCTGCAGTCTCTGATTTATGTGGCCCTGTCTGTCTCTTGGGCTAGTAATTACCTTGTGTCCTTGGCGTTCTTCATTCTCCTTTGGTCCAGGTGAGTTGAGACCAATTGATGCATCTTAGATGGCCGTTTGCTAATGTTTAAGGCCCCAGACGCCACTCTCCAAAGTGGGATGCAGAATGTTTTCTTAATAGATTTTATTATGCCAATTAACTTAGATGTCCCCTGAATTAAAGTTAATTCTTAATAACCAAACATTGTATCTTGGAAAAGATTTTATACCCAAAGATGGAGCCACTGTATCATGACATAGTGAGAGTTTAGGATGGCAGTCTTATTGGAAGGCAATTAGAGGAATTTTCAAGGCATTCTCACTTAGCAAGCACTCTGTGTGTTTATTTCTAGTGGCTTTTGGAGTGTGGGTGCTAATGGAGATTATGGGTAGGAGAGTATGGTAGGGCCCCCCAGGCCACACCTTGGCACCACCAATGTATTAACCCACAGTCACTGGGGGCATAAACCCTGAGATGTTTTCCTCGGAATACAGCAAATTAAACTCCTGCACCAGACCCATGCAATGAGGAAACCACTCTTTGCTGGACAGTCACAGAGAGAGAAGTTGCTGGCATGACTTGTTTGTACAAACAATTAGCACATTCTCTTGCAATTGGGGTCTACCTTCAAAATATGTCAGAATACAACCACTTTTCTCTACCACCACTTAGATCCAAGGTCTCGTGTGCGCCATTGCCACCTCCCACCTGAGTATTAACAAGTTTCCTGACTGGCCTCCCTGATTCCTCCCAGGCATGTCTATGGTCTATCCTCAACACAGTGGCCTGAGTGATTCTGCTTTCAGTTGGTTCATGCTGCTGCTCTGCTCAAAAACCTCCAAGGACCCTCCCATCGCACACCTATTAAAAGCCAAAGCCTTACAAGGCCCTCCAAGGCCCTACACCACCTTGACCCCCAATTCCTACCCTTTCCTACCCTCCTTAGTTCTCTGATATCAGTTCCCACTATAGGGGTGATAGTAGGAAATGTCCTCACTTCCTCTGCCTCATCGGCCTCCTTCTTCTTCCTCAAACTCACCAGGTACGACCCTACCTGCAGGACTTTGCACTTAAGGTTTCCCACTGCTAGAAAGCTCTTTCCTCAGATAACCTGGTGACTAGTTTCCATTAACCTGTCAGTGCTTTTCCTTGTGGCCTTATCAGTAGAATGCTTCCTGACCACCTATGCACTCCCTAGCTCCGTATCCCATTTTATTTTTCTCTACACTTACCACCATCCCATTTATGTATTAGTTTCCTGTTGCTGCCGAAACAAATGACCACAAATTTGGTGGTTTAAAACAACACATATGTACTGTTCTCACAGCTCTGTAGCTCAGAAGCTGGGATGACTTAGCTGGTTTCTCTTCTCTGAGTCCCACGTGACCGAAATCCAGGTGTCCGCTGGCCTGGATTCTTATCTGGAGGCTCCAGGGGAGAATCGGTTTCCAAATTCATTCAGGCTGTTAACAGAAATCAAAATCAAGACAGAGGTCCCTGTTTCCTTGCTCGTTGTTGGCTAGGGGCTGTTCTCACCTCTAGAAGTTGCCCATACCGCGTGACTTACAGCCACGCCATCTTCCAAGTAGGCAAATGTGGCTCGAGTCCCTCTCCTACTGCCACATCTCTTCTGCCTTCCACTTCTGCTTTTAACGGCCCTCGTGAGGACATTGGGCCCACTCTGATAAGCCAAAATTATTGCTTATTTTCAGGTCACTTGATTAAGCTACCTTAATCCATCCATGAAGGCCCCTTTGCCATGTGAGGTAGCATATTCAGAAACGTAACACCATGGGACAAAAACCACAACCTCCCACAATTTTTTTTCTTACTTGTTTTGTTTATTTTCTATCTCCCCATTCTAGAATCTACAAGACAAAGCCTGTGACTGTTTTGTATCCCAGAACTCAGAACACTACATGCTACGTAGTAGGCATTCACATAGCTGCTGAATGAATGAATGACTGCATGGAGACTGGGTGGTAAGTGTTGACATCTGCCTCGCATCAGTGTCCATCTCCTCAGGCTTTCTCTGGCCCTTTAAAAGCTGGCCTTGACATTCATTTTAACCTGAGTTTACCCAGGTAGTGTGGTTTGCCTGGTGCCCATATGCCACTGGTTAGGGTCTGTCTTCATTTCTTAGTGCTGCTGTAACAGAAATAACACAGGTGTGAGGGTTTAACAAACGGAAATTTATTTTCTCTCAGTTCAGGATACTAGACGTTTGAATTCGAGGCACTGGCTCTAGGGGAAGACTTTCTTTCCACTCTGGGGGAAAACCCACGTGTGCTTCTGTCTTCTCCAGTTTGTGTTTCCTCCTCTCTGGGCCTAATCTGCTCTTTTTATATCTCAAAAGTGATTAGGTTTAAGACACACTTTACACTGATATGACCTCATTAACATAACAAAGAAAACCTTATTCCCAAATGAGATCATATCCACAGGTATAAACCCAAATTCATTGCCTTTGAGTTGATTCTGACTCACAGTGACCCATTAGGACAGAGTAGAACTGCCCTCACAGGGTTTCCAAGAAGCAGCTGGTGAATTCAAACTGTGAACTTTTTGGTTAGCAGCCGAGATCTTAACCATTGTGCCAATAGGGCTCCTCCACAGGTATAGGGATCAGGATTCTAACACATTTTTTTGGATGGAGAAGCACAATTTAATTCCTAACAGGACCCTACTAGGTAAGGGAGATTGGTAGGTAGCATGATCATGCCATATTTTCATGTAATTTCTTGGTTGACAGCAGAGAGACACATTGGGACAAGGGTACAGAGTGTGGTCACGGAATGGTGAGAATCTCAGTGCCTGGCATAGCCTAGGGAACATCACACACTACCCAGGCCAGAGTCCCATGATTTCTTGGAACACGATGCTTTAGGGATAGTAGAGCTGGTAATAGAAATGTTTTACTCAATAAAAAAAGTTAAATGTTTAGCCTGCACCTGTCAATTAAAAAAAAAAAACCACTGAAAATTTTAAAAACTCTTAATCATCTAGATGTTTCTGAATACTCAGTTGCTTAATATTATGTAGACAGCCTAAATCTTAGGATCATAAAGACCTGAGCTTGTGTGAAAAGTCGGAAATACACACAAGTAACAGGTTTGCTATTTGGGTTACGGTGTGGAAAAAATCTCTGGGAACAGATTTATGTATTAGTTTTTCACTTTGCCACCAGATGTCCTTCATGAGTAGGAAAATATGATGGCTTGAATGATATTTTGAAGTGTGAATTTCTTGAATAGTTGAATAGTTGACAGTGAAAGGAAAGTGTGAGTGACTATAAATGTTACCACAGACTTTTGGATGAGATGCGTATTTTGAAGGCTGCCTTACAGGTGTAGCTTTCAGAAGCAATATGTATTTAACTCTCAGATTTTCATTTCTCATGCTCTGCAAACATTTACTTAACATATTTCCTTTTTGCCAAGCTTCAAATTGATATAATAAAATTTTGAGCAAATGATTGTCTTTAGAAATTAATATGAAGAAATACTCAAATCCTTATGTTAAAATCAAAGGTTAAAATTTAGGGTTTTAAGTGGTGCTTCCTTAGAACTGAAGGAGGCTGGCTTTTCAATACAACAGCAACACAGTTTGTTATAACATTTTTATGTTAAACTAATTCTAAAAGCTGCAGCTTACATCTTCAGGAAAGTCAGTTGAAAAGGGGCCAACATAGATTTAGTATAAAACCATAGACTGCAGTTTGGTGCTAGTAATCTAGTTCAAAGGAAAATATACAGAGTATAGCATACTTAACATATAGAATTAATAAACAGCATTTTTAAAAAATAGAGATTATTTGGTCATGCATGTGTGTTACAAATGTTAGAGCAGAAATCCTCACAATACATGAGGGACAAAGGTCACTGCCATTTTAAAGGTTTTTAATGATATGTGGTGTGTATTACACTCTGTATTAATAAACACTTGGGTGTACAATTCCCACTCCAGCACCAGTATCACAGAATGCATGGGGCAAACCTGTGCTTCATAGTGAGGCCTCCTCACTTCCTCATTTAGTGGGGCTGGAGGCAGGACAGGCAACGTATTTTCAACCATCTGCATGAAATGTCAGCCAAACAAACAAATGTTTGATATGGATTGGCCCCCACATCCGGCTTTTTGACCGAATTCCTCCTTTATCCACCCAGATGTTTTGGAGACATGTACAGAGAACTTCATGAAGCTTGTCCAGGACACAAGAGGAAGGGCAGTAGTATTTTGGTGTCCTGCAGGGGGCGAAGTTACCTCTGATTTTCTCTGGTCTGCTCACACACTCCAGCTGATCCAAAGCGGGACCTGCTCCTGCCTGTCACTTGTCCCCTGGAATCACTTGTGGCACAGCACCCTGGTTCTGAGGCTTCTGATAGAGAAGCAGGGAGTGGGTGATGTGGTTGTCAGGGGTTCCTTCTCCACCCAGTTAGCTCTGAAAGTTTGGAGAAGCAGTGCTTCCAAATCTGAGGTTATTACATTCTTGAAACTACATCCTTTATCTATTTCCCTTCATCCTAATGGATACGAGTGCTGTGCATTTTCCTGCAAACACATGCCCATGTTGGGAGCCATGAGACATGAGAGAGGGCACCTTCTTTTGTTGCCCTTGGTTGAATGTCACTGTCTTTATGATCATTCTCATATCCCATCTCATATCTTTTTTGACTTTTCTCTGGCTCTTAAGGGAGATGTGTGCTCTCATGTTCATCATCCAGAAGCACCCCCTGAAGCTAGCACTATACAACAGAACTACCACCTGTTTGTCAGTTTGTCATGCCATGGAGGCTTGTATGTTGTTACAATGCTGCAAGCTATGTCACTGGTATTTCAAATACCAGTAGTGTCACTAATGGTGGAGAGGTTTCAGTGGAGCTTCCAGACTAAGATAGACTGGGAAGAAAGGCCTGGCGATCTACTTCCAAAAATCAGCCAATGAAAGCCCTGTGGATCACAACAGAACATTGTCTGATATAGTGCTGGACCATAAACCCCCTAGGTTGGAAGGTGCTCAACATACAAAGTGGCTACAACAGTAGACTCAAGCAGACCAATGATCATGAAGATGGTGCAAGTCTGGGCAATGTTTAGTTCTCTTGTACACGGGGTTGTTGTGATTCAGAGCTGACTCAATGGCAACTAACAGCATAACAACATTCAACAGGACTGATGGGTCATCTTGGTGGAGATGGGGAACTTGTGAGAGACCTGAACTGGGATTGCTGCCCAGATGTTTAATTGATAATGAATCACATAGTGCCATTTTAGATTCATGTTATACAGGTTCATCTACCTCCAATCCAAACAGAAAAGGGGACAATGGTGTGTGTGTGCAAGTGTGTGTTCTCCACTAGATATACTCCGGTAAATAAAAAACCCACAGCCATCAAGTCGATTTTGACTCATAGGGACCCTATAGGTAGATGTGTGTATATACAATAAAAAAACTCCACTGCCATTGAGTCGACTGGGTCATAATCTGATTTTGTATTTTAAATGGCATAGCCCTATCTAGGTGCCCTTTTCTACGCTTAATGTTTTTACAGGTTTTTAGTGCTTTCACATACCCCTTAGGGTTGGGGCTTCTTTGACTCTGCTTGTGTCTCAAGGAGGAGGCCCTTGTCCAGAAGCCTACATATACTTGTTTGGATTTCTAATCTTTTGATTAGAGCTCTTGGCTGTTGTTGGCACCACTGCAGTCATTTGCTGCTTGTAACAAGTCCTATGCAGAAGAAGGAATGGCGGCTCTTGAATTCTACTGGTCCTGGCATCTCAGACCAAACAGGAATTTTCAGATGGGAAGAATTCTGCAGATGGTTAAAAATGGGCTTCTGTGTTGCTGAGGTTGGGTTGCCTGAGATCAGTGGTTATTGGACATTGGTAGAATTAAAGACTGTCCTAAAGGATCATGTGTCTGGGCCAAGACAGGACTAGAGAGAGGGATCCAATGGATGGTGGGAGGGAAAGACCCCTGTCCATGCCAAATGGATTCTTTGAGATAAGATAGGAATGTGTGTAAGATTTGGATCAACAGAAACCCCATGACCTCATAAATCCATGAATTCTATAATCTTTATCTATTTGTTTCATTGCTCCCAAATTCTTGGACAACGTGAACTAAGGCTTCCAGGTCTTATTTATTCAATTCACATGCACTTTTCTCTAGGTAAAAGCTTCTGGTGTCTTGAGTTGTTTCTTGGAGCCGCAGATGACCTGACATAGTTGGACAGTGTACAGGCAAGTGAATTTGCATCCATATTGGCAAATGTGCTGCCGCTGCTGTTTGGGTGGTGGGGCGGGGTGGGGGGCAGTGTATTTGAATGAGAAGTATGCCTGCTAGGAAAGCAACTCATGTGCTAGGCTTCATCTTGTCTAATGCTCACAGCAACCACATTTCAGAGACCTGTCGACTATTCTGAATGGGAATCTGATCATCCCTGACTCTGACTGGAATTATCTTTACCACCTCTCTTCATATTTTATCTTGCACCATGTAAACGATATTGCATTTCAACATTAAAACGCACTAAAACATTTTCAAGAAGGTAAGGGGTGGGAGGAACTTAAATGCGGCTTTCGTACTGTATAGGAGCCCTGGTGGTGCAGTGATTAAGAGCTCTGCTGCTAACCAGTTGGTGGTGCAGTTGGCCGTTCGAATCTACCAGCTGATCATTGTAAATCCTCTGGGGCAGTTCTACTCTGTCTTATAGGTTCACTATGAGTCGGTCAACTGGAGGGCAACGGGTTTTTTTTTTTTTGGTATAGTATTATCCGATTACATCCTCTGTCTTTTGGGTGCTAGCTTAAGCAGCCAAGCTAAAGCCCGAACGAAGAGAGAAAACAAAATACCAGGCCCCCAGCCCTCAGGACACCGGGTCTGGTTTACATTTAGTTTTTTCTGCCGGCGGTTTTGTGAGTGTCTTCTTCAGAGGGTGTGTCCCTACTTCAGCGCCTGCCTTTGACCGCCACGTGTCCGCTAAACGCCTATTTTACATGAATAAGAGAAACTAAGGAAGGAATCACAAAGCTATCTTCGGTTCTTCCTCAACTAACTCGGGCAATATTGACTGAATGGCTGTTCTGCTTTTTTGTTAAAGCAACAACTTGGGCCTTTTAAGTGACCGCAAAAGAAAAAGGTTATTGAGGTGGTGATCAGATAGCTCAAGTGAGAGGTCATTCCAGCGATGACCTCCTTGCCTTCTGAGCTCGCGGCTCCTCGGACATCTCCAGCGCTGTAAACCTACAAGCGGCCCAGGCCACGCCCCTCGGAGGAGGGAGGGTGAAAGAAGGGGGCGGGCCTATTCAAATAGCAGTCTGCTCGAGCCTCTCCATTGGCTGCGAACCCTGTCGGTTAACACGGAAGGCGGGGTGTCCCAGGGGCTGGAGTGCGGTACCTGAGCAAGAAGCTCACCAGAAAGCCCACGTTGGCCGCCGTGGGGAGCGCGGCGCCGAGGGGCGGGAGGCAGCGAATCGGGCGCCGACGCCGCAGCCACTTTTCCGCGCATCGCCCAGCCGCGGGCCCCTTCCTGGCCACCCCTTTGCGAGCGGGTTTGCAGGGCAGCGGGTGAGAACTGAACGGGAAGCGAGATCCTCGCTGCCCCCGCTTGGCGAGTGGAGCCGCGCGCGAAGATTTCAGTGGGGAGCGGCGGTACCAGAGGGCGGAGGGAGTGCAGTTTGTGACCGAGACCGAAGTTCAGCCTTTCGGACAAAACTGGCATTTCGAGACGCCTTTCGCTGCAGCCCAGGCCTCTCGGCCGGGTGAACTTCACAGGGGCTCCCAGCCACGAGGGCCGTGCCCCGGGGATGCAGGGCAGCAGCCCCAGCTCGTGAGCCGCCCGGCGCCGGGACCCCTCGGGAGGGCGCGGCGAGCGCACGTGCGCGGGGCAGCGGGGCCCGAGGGTGACCGTGCCTCAACGCGCTAAAGCAGCCCCGACTCCGACGCACCTTGCCTGGAGCCCTCCGCGGACTCACTTCCCCGCCAAGTCGTTCTCCCGAGCGAGCTCCCCTTCTGCCTCCTGCAACTCGGGCCATCCGGGGCGCCCCGGAGGACCATGAGAGGGAAGGACTGAGGGCCAGCAGGGGAAGCAAGCCCCCCGAGAGGGGTGGCGGGGACTGGTCACGTCAAAGGCCACCGCGGCCGCGCGCGCTACTGACTCGCTCCGCTGCTCCACGCCTCGCGGGCCAGTGTCACCGGGAGCCCGCGGGGGCAGCCCGGCCGGGCGGGGATGCTGGGGCGGAGGGCGCAGTGGCTGTGCTGGTGGTGGGCGCTGCTGTGCAGCTGCTTCGGGCCCCCGCCTCTGCGGCCCCTCCCGCCCGCCGCCGCCGCCGCCTCCGCCGAGGGCGCGCTTCTCGGGGACGGCGGCGGCCAGAGCCCGGGCCGCGCGGAGCAGTCGCCCCCGCCGCCGCCCTCCTCCTCCTCCGGTTTCCTCTACCGGCGCCTCAAGACGCACGAGAAGCGGGAAATGCAGAAGGAGATCCTTTCGGTGCTGGGGCTCCCACACCGGCCACGGCCCCTTCACGGCCTCCCTCAGTCCCCGGCGCTCCAGCAGCAGCAGCCTCCCGGGGAGCCCCCGCCCGGGCGGCTGAAGTCGGCGCCCCTCTTCATGCTGGATCTGTACAACGCCCTGTCCGCTGACGACAATGACGACGATGAGGGGTTGTCGCCGGAGGAGCGGCGGCGACCCCGGCCGCGGGGAACCGGCAGCTCGCCGCAGCCCCCGCAGCCGCACCCCGGCGCCGCACACCCCCTCAACCGCAAGAGCCTACTGGCCGCGGGACCCGGCGGCGGCGGCGGCGCGTACTCTCTGACCAGCGCGCAGGACAGCGCCTTCCTCAACGACGCAGACATGGTCATGAGCTTTGTGAACCTGGGTAAGGATGTGGGTTAAGCGTAACGACAAGAACATTTCCCCCTCTCTTCCCAGTCTCCCGGGCCCCGGTGGGTGGGGGGATGCGGAGGAGCTCCAGGTGCACTGGACTGGCGCTGGTCAGGCGGGCCGGGCGGGGACTCGGGACAGGCTGGGCGCGCTCCACCACCTGCGCGGCCCGGGGCAGCACGTGCGCTCCCCGCGCGGGCGGAGGCGCTGGGCACGCGGCCGCGGGAGCGCGTTTCGCGCTTGTGGGACTCCTGTCTGGTCAGGTCGGGTTAACTCAACTGTGGTAGATTAGTCCGACGCTAAGAGTAGCCGGCCTGGGAAGGAAAAAGCCTCTCCAATTGATCTTTCTCCTCCAAATTGTTTTCTTTTGCCCGTAACACTCTTAGTGCCAGTTTTCCCAGCGCGACTTTTAGGGAATCCAGCAGCAGCTGAAAACTTTGGAAACCGGACAAGATTGTGCTAAACTGTAACCACGAAATTGGGGAGGAGGAAGGGCTGAAGTGGAAGGTCCCGAAAGGACCGCCGAGCGCGCGCCAGTCCGGGCGGAACTTGCGCCGGGTGGGATCCTGATCTGGAGCAGAATCGGGGTAACTCGCCCAGCCTCTCCTTCACCTGCCTTTGGCCAGTGCCCTAAAGGCGGAAAAGTTAACCATGCTGCACGAGCAGTGAAAGGGTGCGGGTTAGGGGCCAGGGCTGGGCGCTGAGCTCTGCTGAACCGGTTGCCAGGCAACAGAATGGAAATTCAAGGGCGGCTAAATCGGGCTCCGCCACAAATGTTCTGTGGCAAACTGGCACGGAGTCACATCGCTTTTCCCCCCTCAGCTTTCTCATCTGTAAAGGAACGGGGTAGGGAAGACTTTTTTTCGGAATCAGTGCCTCTGATTTGTGCTGCTGCTCATTCAAAAGCGGGCTCAGCTTTGGTGTAGATAAAGGGAGTCTCCGAACGGTTTCTCGGCTGGTAGAAATGAGGGTGCGGTAGCCATGCCCCAGCTGGGTGAGGCAGCGCTGTGAGGTGGGTCTCCGCGGGCTTCCCTTCCTGGGTGAGACGCAGGCTCTGCCCAGGTCCCAGAGGGTTAGCAGACACTTACCAAACTGGCACTAGCACACACGTTTCGAATCCACTCGTCATTTAAGGGTATCGTTTACTTGAATGATTCCCAAGTAAACTTCTTCACAAATACACCTGTGTAATCATTCTCAACTCTGCTGAGCTTTAAGGGGACGGGGCCAAGGCCGGAAGGAGCGTGTTGAGGCAGGAGGGTTGGCGTCCCAGTGGTACAGAAATCCCTCTGGGAAAGTCATGACACAGAATCTCCCGGAGTGGAGGTCCAGGGCCTCCCAGTCTGCTCCCTGCACTGCCAGGCGTTCTGATTGGACACACATTTTCACAAATTGATTGGAACCAAAACCTGGGCTGAGCCACCTCCATGAAGCAGGCTGGACAGATCTCATGCCAGTGGGTAAAGTTTATAGGGGGCAGAGGACCAGTGCTGGTTCTAACGTCTCTGCTTCTGCTGCCTGAATCAATTCTGCCCCTTACTCTCTCCCTCCTCAAGTTTCCTGACAGCCTTGGGGAAGTATTTTATGCGTTTTGGGGGTAGCCCCAACCTGAACATAGGAAGGGCACTGACACTCCTAGCTCCGTGGAGAATCAAGTTACATTCCCTGGGAAAACAGTTTCTAGTCTTGGACTGTGGTTCTCAGCCTGGGCTGCCCATTAGCCTCACCAAGGCCACTTAAAAAAATCAGGTATGGTGGGGCTGTACCCCAGGGCAGTTACATCAGCGTCTCACTGTGTTTGTTTAAGTACCTTAGGTTTCTCTAATGTGACGTAGTGGTCAAGAACCACTGGCACAGCAGATCCCGATGTTAGAATGGAAATGCTTTCTGAAGGAGTCAGTAATCCATCCAGTGAAAGTGTAAGGGCAGTGTTTCCCTGCATTAGTGGCTCCCGGATGTTGCTGCATGTTAGAACCACCTGAAGAGTTTTCAAAAATTCAGAGGCCCGGGTTGTACCCCATACTGGTTAAATCAGAATGTGTGAGGGTGGGAACCAGGTATCAGTGTTTTTTTTAAAGACTCAGTGTTTGGAAACTTAGGTGATGTTTAGAATTGTTAGAGCTGGCTTGAGGCAGGTTTGTGAGGTAGGTGATGTCTACTGTATCTAGTGACCTCCAGATCCTCCTGGCGCCTTACTTTTCTGACTTTTCGTGGTCTATAGGTGCTTCTGAGTCACACTGCTTGAAGCTGACTGTCAGCTAAACCTGATCACCTGATGGTTTAACATGTACGTCCCTAGGAAGATGTTCATTTTTTCATAAAGAATTTTTTTTAAAAAAAAAGAATTTTTAAAGACCCCCAAATCAGCACTAACAGATTCCAAGAGAGCTCACCAATAGAGCAATTTCAGGCACTAGGGACACACTTGCATGGAACTGAAAAAAGTCTTGTGGGTAGAGAGCTTAGCCCCAAGCCCCTTAGAGTATACCACTGGGCTTTCTGACTGCAAGTTATGCCTGCTGTAGGCCCAGCCCTGGGCTCCATATGGATAGAGGAAGAAACCTTCACAGGTAAGTGGAATCATAGTCACAAACCATGCCACCTGCCAATCAAACAATTCTATTTCATCTTAATCCATTTGACAGGAAAGAGGGCATTTCATAACAAGAAGTTAAGATGTGATAAAATCTGATGATCTTGGGTCTAAGCATAAGGACAGTGCATTTGAGGAAAGTAATTCCTGGTGTTGCAGTGGTTAAGCATTTGATGCTCTCCTGTAGGTCAGTGGTTCCAACCCACCAGTTGCTGCCAGGGAGAAAGAGCTGGTCATCTGCTCTGGTAAAGATTACAGTCTAGTAAACCCTATGGGGCAGCTCTACTCTGTCCTATAGGGTCTCTAGGAATTGGGATCAACTCAAATGCTTGCCACCACCACTACAGCAATTCGTTAGCAGTGTGGATTCTCAAAATAAGGCTGTTGGGAGAATCCTATAGCTTTCCTAATCTATGTAGATGGCATGTAACCAGCTGCATTCAGTGGCTCATCCACAGAAAGATAAATGCTACAAGCACTGTGTTCTCAAGTGCTCTCGTAGACACTGGGTTAAGTAAGTTATAAACTGAACGTATAAGGGAGAGTGTTGCGTAGTCGTAAACATCCTGTCTTCCCTGGGACTGGGAGAATGATTTACTCATGAAATACATTTAAAACACCCTGAGCCTTGTCAGCCAGAGTGACTGTCAGGAAGTATGAATCAATAGGATAAGTTCTCTTGCATATCCCAACTGCTGGTCATTCCCCCGGCTCTCTGTTGTTTATGTTGATTGTTTCAGCTTTCTGCGGGTGAGCCACCGGGGATGTATAACCTTCCAGGTGCCAGTCTCACTCTGGCTGGCTGCTGCCCTGATGCAGGTTTGCAAAGGGCCAGAGCATGCCGTGAACCTGCATTCAATCAGGGCGCAGATGCCATTTGCTATTTGTTTTCCAGTGCAAAAAAAAAAAATGTTGGCAGCCTAGTGAGCAAGCCTGCCAATATGGTGACCTTGGAGAAGTATCCTGAAATATCCTCCAGGTCTTCACCTTCTTAGAGAGGTCATCTGTACCACTTGATACAAATTGGTGCTGCCCCCACCCCCATCCTTGTTGATACCATTACACCGCCCTGTTTATTGTCTTGACTGCCCTTATCCCCAAGAGTTTTTCTTTTGCTTTTTAGTTTACTCATTTGTTGGTCTCCCCTCTAGGATATCAGCCTCAAAAGGCAGAATCCAGGCTTATCTACCACTGCAGCCTAAGCATCTAAAAACACTGAACACACAGCATTCAATAAAGAGGGAATTAGTGAAGAGACCTAGGCCACATTGTAAAGTCCCATTTTGTTAATTTGGAAGCTCTGGTCATTTAGAAATGGTGCACCTGCTATTTATTGAGTGAAAGTTTGATGTAAGTGAAGATATTTGGGACATTTATGTTCATTCGATTGTATTAGATCTAAATCATAATGTTTTGTGAACTCTTTTTTCAAGAGTTCCCCATATGCATGCTAACCGGTACTGTGCATTACATTTGAGAATAGTAAAAAAGTTTCTTTAAATCCCTGCATTTCGAACTTCACCAATTTATTTTGAATTAATGAAGTGTTGATCTTTGGTGTTAGGATAAAATGAAATGAAAAACTCAAATTATGCTCAAAAAAAGGTATCAGGATGTGATCAGTATTAATACAAGTAACAAGAAACTTGTACTAAAAATAATTGGCAATCTTCTGTACAGAATTACACTTGGGGAAAGAAATTAGGAAGAAATGGAATATTCCCTACTTCTATTTACAACTAAATACACTTGTACTGTCTTTTCCCTCATAAATGTAGGATCAGTAGTACTATGTTTTCACTTAAGCTGCCTGTACTTGGGAAGATTTTTATTAGCAGAAAATAAATCCACACCTGCAAGTTACAGGAAAAGCAGTTTAGAGAATTTGGTTGTAAGAGTGTGCTTCAAAGCAGCAGGTAGATAGATGTTCTCCATAGATTTTAGATAGTAAATGTGAAATTCAGTGGTATCACAACAAGAACATTGTACAAAGTGTTCTTAAACTAAGATTAAGGGGCAAACAGATACCATTGTTAGACCTCAGATGGTGCTTCCTCTCGTTGTCCTTCTAAGAATGGGTATAAAGCCTTGAATGTGCTGAATCATGGTTAGTTCCTCTACTTAAGAGCTTAACTCTGATTAGGGTGGAGAAAGGAATCTCTGTGATATAAAACTCAAGTGTAAATGAAAAAAAACAAAACAACATTGTTCAGCGCTTTATTCACTCACCCCCTTTTTTTCTCTTAATTCTATGGCACTGGAGCCCTGGTGGTGCAGTGGTTAAGAGCTACAGCTGCTAACCAAAACGTTAGCAGTTCAGATCTACCAGCCACTTCTTGGAAACCCTATGGGGCAGTTCCATTCTTTCCTATAGAGTTGCTATGAGTTGGAATCAACTCCATGGTAATGGGTTTGGTTTTTTTTTTTTTTTTTTCAGGTGAAGCTTTACAGTGCAAATTAGCTTCTCATTCAGAAATTTATACACAAATTGTTTTGCGACATTAGTTGCAATCCCTGCAGTGTGACAGCACGCTCTTTTCCACCCGTTTTATCGTGTCCATTCTTCCAGTTTTCCTGTCCCTTCCCACCTTCTCTTCTTGCTTTTGGGCAGGAGTTGCCGATTTAGTCTTCCCCTTCATTTTTGATCACTGTGTCTTCAGAGTTTAACTACTTTAAATGTTGGGTTTCAAATTAATATTTCACTTGAATACGGAAGGAGAGGGGTGAATACCAGATATCAAAACAAACTCCAGAAGCTATCAGCTCTGTCATCTTTGCCTCAACCTTAGTCTATTTAAGAAGCTAAGTTAGAAAAGGCAAAAAAAAAAAAGAAGGTAAAATTTCTTGGATAATTAACCAGCTTTCTGTAACCTTTTCACAAATCAGTCCTCCATCCTTTGCCTCCTATCCCATATGCAAAAATGAATTACTTCACGGAATGCTTTTTTTTTTTTTTCAGCTTAATATAAAGTTATTACAGTTTTCTTCTAACTTTTCCATTCTGAGCTTTGTTTTTTGAATATTAGTCATTTCACCATCTTTGGCACTTTCAGCAACGAATGGGGAAGGATGGTAGGCAAGATTTTCATCAGATTGTCAGGTTCCTGATTAGTACATGTTGCTCTTGAGTCGATTCCAACTCATGGTACCCCAAGCGTTACAGAGTAGAATTGAGCTCCACAGGGTTTTCTTGCCAGGCCTTTCTTCTGTGGCACTGTTGGGTTGCAAACCACTTGTGCCATTCAGAAACCTGATTAGTAGCGTCCATAAACTACCTGCATAAAAGGAATAGAAATAATACAGAAAATCCCTAAGACATGAACAGTTTACAAAGCCCCCATGCCTGTGAATAGCTGTCTCAAGCTCCCTGAGCCACTGCATAACCCCAACCACTGGGCAGCAGGGCTGCCGTTGTTGCAAAGTGTCACCCGGGACTGATGTGGGGATGGCTGCTGTCTTGTCTTTTATGCTCCCCACAAAGAATCAGCACACTCTATTGTCCTCAGCTGTCTTCGTCTTGACCACTGAGTTAATTTTATTCAAATACGTTTTCTCCTTTCATAATACCTTACATCCTCTTCAACACTGTTGCTCCTATCTCTTCTCCTGGTCTGTGCTGCTGTGATGTTGAAGGTTGCATTAGAGCTTCCAGACTAAGATGGACTAGGAAGAAAGAACTGGCTATCTACTTCAGAAAACCAGCCAGTGAAAACCCTATGGATCACAGTGGTCTGATCTGCAACCCATCATGGGCTTTCCCTGGACAGGGTGCAAGTTGGGCTGATTTGACAGCAGCCAAAAACAACGACACTGATACCTGGATGGAAACATAATGACTACTCATAACGTTTTTCTGGGGAAACATTCCCAGCAGTAGGCAACTGGTTTGTAAATTGGACTTTCTCTATCATTGGTGGGAGGTTGGAGATTATTGGTAAGCTAATACTATTCATTGATAACATTTAGAGCTCTGAAGGTTCTTGGACATCATCTAATCTTTTCGATTTGCAGTTTGATTTGTTAGACTTACTCAGCACTGTTTCCTCTTCACTGCTGTTACATTTTAAGACTGAGGGACCAACAGCAAATACTCAGAACTGAAAAGAAATTCTAAGGCATCAGAGAGTTAAGGGGAATAAACTGGGTCGTCGGGAATGAGTGAGAATTAAGGAGAAATTATAAAACCAAGCAAGAGTTCCACATGAGCAAGAGGTAGGGAAACCCAAGTTTTTAAGAATTTTGTGAGGTTTTTTTTTTTTTTTAATCTCTCCTAGAACTCTGCTTTGAGGGAAGAAAAAGCTATGCATTTCTATAAATACCGTCTTGTTTGGTTTGCTGAGGGACTGTTGACCCTGAAGAATTGTTTTCTGCTCCAGAGTGAATTGAAAACCACGTTGCTCAGAGTGGCATTGTTTCACTGATATCCCTCAGGCCGATTCTTTTCCTGCCCTTCCCATCTCCATTATTAAAGAGACTGGGTCCATAATAGAGATGGTATCTAAATTACATCAGTAATTCCTTGATGGGTCCCCATGGCCTTGTTATCTCAAACACAGTCCCTGATGACTGGGTAGAAGAATCTCCCTGAGACATTTTTGCAGAATGAAGTTCTGGTTCAGGGGGGGAGCCTTCCGGACTTTCAGGCTCGGGGGCCCACACCCTTGATGACTGATTCTGTTAGACAGCATGAGACCGTCTGAGGCCTGGAATGTCCGTGATGGTCATTTACGTTCAGATTTTTTCCTCATCAGCGGGGAGTGTGTTGGGGGAGGAGTGGTGTGGATTCACTGTGGGCAGAAAAAGCGCCTGAGGAAGCTCCGAACCCTCCACAGGGGAATGGTGACATCCACCAAAGAGCTTGCCCTTACAGTTCTCCTGCCACTTACCCTTTCACCTTGCCCAGAATGTGACTTCTAGCCTGAAACATCTGCCATTGTTGATTGTTGTTCCTGTATTTACAGTCTTGTTGGTTTCCTGTACAAGAACATGAGCTGGAAAAAAGTCCTGAATTGCACATTGGAGTGTGAACTCACAGTACGGTTGCTGTGAGCTGTTTCATGGGCTGATTTAGCCTGGGGATTTCAAACGCAAATTTTTTTGTAGAGTTTATGACTGTCCTTCATCTCTGGTATATAGTTAACAGAAAAGAAAAAAATTATATTTAGACTGTATAAAAAGTCCTTACAAGTCAATGTGAAAAGCAAAGCAACTTGATAGGGGAAAAAAAAAATGGCTCTAAATCCACGGTTGGACCCAGAAGGAAGGTAAATTGTGAATAAACCTGAAACACGAAAGACATTCCCTCACGTTAGCCATCAAGGGTATACGAGTTGCAGTGAGTTATATTTTAGGTCAAGAGATTTTATGATTGGCCTTGTTTAACCTCTGGGACCAGTTATTTCCTTTTTCTTTTTAAATCTACGAATCACATTTCAATATTTTAAAGAATAGAATTTTGTAAACTATGGAACTGAGGGTTAAAAGGTTTTACTTTGCTTTTTCCAGATTTTATTTGAGCATTCCCACATTAGAATAAATCGTGGCAATAACAACAGTGAACCCGTACATTGAACCAGAACAACAAACGAATGAAAATATTAAAACTCAAAATATGCCAAGTCTGGGGGAGGAGTTGAATTGCTGAGCATTGTTGAATACGGTTTTGTTTCTGGGGTTTTGCCTCAAGTAAGTAATTTTGATTTTCAGTGAGTATGGGAGCCCTATTTTGGGTTTCTATGTGTTGACACCAAATCGGTCTAAAATCTCTCTCCTTTTTTTTTTTTTTTAAAGTCTAGGAGTTTAAAAATATGTTTTCCTCTGCATACTTTCACTGAGGTGTCTGTCACCATAGTACCTAGACAGTCCCTCAGGCACAGATAGGAGTGATTAAATTTATCCCTGGCCTGTGCCCTGCTTGATCCATGCACTGCAGGATTTGGCAAGTAAAATAAAGAAAAAGACTGAAGAATGGACAAGAATTAAAGGAATTCTGTGCTTGTTAAATTATTGAAATTTGGGGAGTTGTTAGGAGAAGGCTTAAATATTTTTCCTTCCTTTCTGAAAACTTACTAAAACTTAGTGTGACTTTAGGATTGAGAAACCCACCAAAGTGTCTTAGTGGCCCTCAAGACAGGATCAGGGGACTTTAAAAGGCTTCCTCAGGAGAGAATATTTAGATCAGAGTAAAACTAAATGAATAGAGATGCCATAAATCCAGAGGTCTTTGTACATGGTATGTACAGTAGGTTCATTTGCCTTTGAATTATTTTCTATGAAAAAGGCTATACAGATTAAATGAGTAAGAAAACACAATAATGTGAACAAGAACACACTAACAAGTTTGTAACTCATCTGAGGTATTTCGGAGGCATTTGTGTGTTTCTTGAACAATGTTGTACAGGTGAGATATTTCATGAATTCTCACCACCTCTTCTCATGTCAGCTGTCCATTGCAGTGGGGTCTTTCCTAACTGAATTCTGGCAAAATTGTTGTTTTTGATAGCTACCATCCAGTGGGCCCCTGACTCATGGCGTCTCCATGCACAACAGAATGAAACGCTGTCCAGTCCTGCGCCATCCCTGTTAGGTTCATCGAACCCCTGTAGCCCTTCTACTACCATGTCACCAATGCCCTGCATTGAATTCTCTCTGCAATAAACACTTGATGGGCTGTCTCTTTTCCTGGTTGGACCCTGACTGCCAAGGTCTCTTAATTCCAGAACACAGTTGAGAAACCCTGGGCTAGATAATGTTCAGAACCCAATTCTAGGAGTGTTCCCTTTTGTGGTTCTCAAGCAATTGTTTTTTTCATCAGCTTTGCCAGTAAAACCAGTTGCCATCGAGTCGGCTCTGACTCTTGGCAACTCCATGTGCGTCAGAGTAGAACTGTGCTCTGTAGAGTTTTCGATGGCTGTTTAGTTTGACAGTAGGTCGCCAGGCACCTCTGGGTGGACTTGGAGCTCCAACCTGTCAGTTAGCAGCCAAGCATGTTAACCATTTGCGCCACCCAGGGACTTCTTCAGCAGCTTTACTGAGCTATAATTGACATACAATAAACTTTTTATATTTAAAGTATACAATTTGTTAAAGGATACAATTTGATAAGTGACTTATGTATACACCTGTGAAACCATCACGACAGTCAATATAGTGGACATATTCTGAGCTATTTTTTATAAAACAGTTACCTGTGCTAGGGTGTGAAATAGTCTTAACGCACAAGAAACACAGTAAAACTTTCCGTCTTTTCTTGATGCCAGTGTCCTTCATGCTTATTATCTAGCAAGCTTTAACATCCTTAAGAATGGAATTTACTGAAGATGTTCGCGAATGATTTTTTCGATCAGAGAACCATAGGTCATGTCTTCATGCTCTTTGCAATTGTAATTGACCTTCACCCTACATCTCACCTTCCATAATTATTTTAGGGAAATGATAATAAAAAACAGGCAGATCTCTTTTGTAAGTTTGAGATCAAGCATGCAAAGTAGTTTGGGGTTGTTAGTGACCCTTTGGCATCTTGTTTCTAAATATTCAAGTTTAAAAGATTTGCTCCTGCTGGAAAACATTACAAAGATGCTTCTCTGGGTTTCTGTTCTAAATTCTGCCAATTTAGGTAGGGCAGAAGTCCAGAAGCTTTATAGAAGTAGACTCCAGACTACCGCCAACTTTCCCCCTATGCTCATCCTTGTCCAACTGTTCTGTAAGCTTAAGTCGAAGCTGCATTTTGTTCTTGCAAGAAAATATAAGTGTTGCATTTCCTTACAGCCTTTTCCTTAAAGAATGGCTGATGTCACTTACGACCCTACCACCTCAGCAAGGCAAACACTTAGACTTTATAGCTGCAAATATGCATTAAACACTAGAATTAGGGGAAGATTATTTAGAGGAGCAGCAACATACAGTGTACAAAACAGCACCCAGTCACATAATACAACTGTTTTATGAAATTACTTCACCATCCTCCCCACCCCCCACCCGCTACTCGGGGGAACCTCCTGTCCCCTGTCCCCCCACTCCTCCACTCCCAGTGCTGTCTGACTCTGTCCCCATCACTCTGCTGAAATTGTCCCATCTAAGGCAGCCAGTGACTCTGTCCTGAGTCCTCTTTCTCTCTGTAGGCCTTAGTCACTTTGGCACGCCTTTATCCATGCACATAGCCCTCGTGAAACATTCTCTCCTTGGCTTTTTTTTTTTTTTAATGTTAAAATACAGATAACACGACACTTGCCAATTCAACCTTTTTCACGTGTACAAATCAGTGACACCAATTACATTAGTCATGTTATACAACCATTGCCAATATCAGTTACCAAATTTTCCATTGCCATGAACAGAAACTCAATGCTTCCTAGACAATGATTTACCCTTTCCCCCTCCTTCATGCCCCTGGTAACCGCTAATAAACTTTGGTCTCTATACATATGCCTATTCTAGGTATTTCGTATTAGTGAAATCTCTCTTTAGCTTTTATAATATTACCTGCTCACTCTTGGTTCCTTTCCTACCACTCAGACTGTTGATGTATTTTGGGGCATTTCCTGAAAAACAGTAGGAGGGTAGGGAGGCACGTGGGCACTAGACCTACCTACTGAGTAGGCGCTGGGCGGGGGTGGGGCGGGGCACACCCATGGGCAGGGCAGGGGTGGGGCGGGGGCACACCCATGGGCAGGGCAGGGGTGGGGCGGGGGCACACCCATGGGCAGGGCAGGGGTGGGGCGGGGGCACACCCATGGGCAGGGGTGGGGGTGGGGGCACACCCATGGGCAGGGGTGGGGGTGGGGGCACACCCATGGGCAGGGGTGGGGTGGGGGCACAACCAGTTGCAGAAATCAAGATATAATATATAACTGTGGGGCATGGTGACAGGCAGGCCCAGGCTTTCAGGTGACCCACTGTGGAGACTTGGGTGGCTGGGTGGTGGAAGGAGTCATGGTGGTGGGAGTGGGGAGTCTAGCAGCCAGTGTACTCAGAGAGCCACATGTCGGCTTCAGAGAAGCCTCTCTGCTCTGGGTGCCTCCCCACATGTTTCCTTTTTCCTTGTTAGCTGCCATTGAGTCAGCCCTGACTCGTGGCGACCCATGCACGAGAAAGAAACACTGCTGGGTCCTGTGCCATCTCCATGGTCAGTTGTGGGTTGGACCGTTGTGATCTATAGAGTTTTCATTGCCTGATTATTTTTTTTTTGATTTTCAGAGGTAGATCACCAGGAATTTTTCCTAGTCCATCTTAGTTTGAAAACTCTGCTGAAACCTATTCAACATCACAGTAACACACCCCTCCACTAAAAGACAGGTGGTGGCTCCACATGAGGTATATCGGCAGGAAATCAAACCTTGGTCTCCCGAATGGAAGGCGAGAATTCTACCACTGAACCACAACTGCCCTTTTCCCTAACTGCACCTTAATCATCTCTTGAAGTCTTCTCAATCTGTCCTTGAAAAAGAAATTTATTATTTTGTTTTTAAAATTTTTTAATCTCCTGTGACCCATGCTTTTGTAAAATTTAGTAAAAATAAATTATTAGAAAAGTTAAAATAAAAACTCAAAAAGTATACATTCAAGCTTTAATTTTTTATTATTGGATTCAATAGACATAAAATTATCGGTCAAAGTGCTATAAAACTCCAGTTTATGGATCAGTACAGATCTAGTCCACCAAGCTTATCAGTTTGCTGTACTGCGGTGGCTTGCGTGTTGCTGTGTTGCTGGAGGCTATGCTACCCATATTTCAAATACCAGTAGGGTCACCCATGGTGGACAAGTTTCACCAGATCTTCCAGACTAAGACAGACTAGGAAAAAGGACCTGGTAGTCTACTTCTGAAAAAATTGGCCAGTGAAGACCTTATGAACAGCAGCAGAACATTGTCTGATATAGCGCTGGAAGGTGAGCCCCTCAGGTTGGAAGGCACTCAAATTACGACTGGGGAAGAGCTGCCTTCTCAAAGTAGAGTCAACCATAATGACTTGGATGGAGTCAAGCTTTTGGTACCTCCATTTGCTGATGTGGCATGACTCAAAATGAGAAGAAACAGCTGCAAACATCCATTAACAATCAGAACATGGAATGTAAGAAGTATGAATCTAAGAAAATTGGGAGCCATCAAAAATGAAATGGAACACATAAACATCGATATTCTAGGCATTAGCGAGCAGAAATGGACTGGTATTGGCAATTTTGAATCAGACAATCATATAGTCTACTATGCCAGAAATGACAAATTCAAGAGGAACAGCACCACATTCATCGTCAGTACATTTCAAGATCTATCCTGAAGTACAACGCTGTCAGTGATAGGATAATATCCATACACATACAAGGAAGACTGGTTAATATGATTATTATTTGAATTTACGCACCAATCACTAATGCCAAAGATGAGGGAATTGAAGATTCTTACCAACTTCTGCAGTCAGAAGTTGATCAAACAGGCAATCAAGATGCATTGATAACTACTGGTGATTGGAACGCGAAAGTTGGAAACAAGAAGGACCTGTAGTTGGAAAATATGGCCTAGGTGATAGAAACAAGCCAGAGATCACATGACAGAATTTTGCAAGACCAACGACTTATTCATTGCAAATACCTTTTTTCAACAATATGAATGGGGACTATACATGTTGACTTTATCAGGTGGAAAACTCAGGAATCAAATTGACTACATCTGTGGAAAGAGAGGATGGAAAAGCTCCACTTATTCTTCAGTGGAATAAGGCCAGGGACTGACTGGAACAGATGATCAATTGCTCATATTCAAGTTCAAGCTTAAGCTGAAGAAAATTATAACAAGTCCACAAGAAACAAAATATGATGTTGAGCATATCCCACATGAATTTGGAGACCATCTCAAGAATAGATTTGACACACTGAACACTAATAACCAAAGACCAGACAAGCTGTGGGACGACATGAAAAAAGCAAAATGCCATTAAAAAGACAGGAAAGAAAGAACAGATCAAAATGGATGTCAGAAGAGATTCCAAAACTTGCACTTGAACTTAGATAGAGTAGCTAAAGCTAATGGAAGAAATGATGAAGTGAAAGAGCCGAACAGAAGATTTCAAAGGTCAGCTCAAGAAGACAAAGTCAAGTATTAATGAAATATGCAAAGACCTGGAGTTAGAAAACCAAAAGGGAAAAACACACTCAGCATTTCTTAAGCTGAAAGTTTTGAGCTTCGAGTTGAAATATTGAAGAATTCTATGGGCAAAATATTGAATGACACAGCATCAAAAGAAGATGGAAGGAATACACAGAGTCACTGTACCAAAAAGAGTTGTTTGATATTCAATCATTTCAGGAGGTAGAATATGATCAAAATCCAATGGTACTGAAGGAAGAAGTCTAAGCTGCACTGAAGGCATTGGCTAAAAACAAGGCTCCAGGAATTGAAAGAATACCAATTGAGATGTTTAAACAAACGGAAGCAGTGTTGGAGGTGCTCACTTGTCCATACCAGGAAGTTTGGAAGACAGCTATCTGGCCATACAACTGGAAGGGATCCATATTTGTGCCCATTCCAAAGAAAGGTGATCCAACGGAATGCAGAAATTATTGCACAATAGCATTAATATAACACACAAGTAAAATTTTGCTGAAGATCATTCAAAAGTAGTTACAGCAGTACATGGACAGAGAACTGTCAGTAATTCAAGCCAGATTTAGAAGAGGACATGGAATAAGGGATATCATTGCTGATGTCAGATGGACCTTGGCTGAAAGCAGAGAATACCAGAAAGACGTTTACCTTTGTTTTATTGACTATGCAAATGCATTCGATTACAGGGATTATAACAAATTATGGATAACATTTCGAAGAACGGGAATTCCAGAACGCTTAATTGTGCTCATGTGGAACCTGTACATAGACCAAGAGGCAGTCATGTGAACAGAACAAGTGGATACTGCATGGTTTAAAATAAGGAAAAGCATGCATCAGCGTTGTATCCTTTCACCATACTTATTCAACCTGTATGCTGAGCAAATAATCCAAGAAGAGGACTATATGAAGAAGAATGTGGACTCATTTACAACCTGTGATATGCAGGTGACACAAACTTGCCTGCTAAAAATGAAGAGGGCTTGAAACTTACTGATGAAGATGAAAAACTACAGCCTTGAGTATGGGTTACACTCAATGTAAAGAAAACAGAAATCCTCACAACTGTACCGTTAGGTAACATCGTGATAAACAGAGAAAAGAGTGACATTGTCAAGGATTTCATTTTGCTTGGATCCACAATCAGTACCCATGGAAACAGCAGTCAAGAAATCAAATGACATATTGTATTGGGCAAATCTGCTACAAAAGACCTCTTGAAAGTGTTGAAAAGCAAAGATGTCACTTTGAGGACTAAGGTGTGCCTGACCCAAGCCATGATATTTTTAATCATTTCATATGCATGGGAAAGCTGGGCAATGAATAAAGAATACCTAAGAAGAATTGATGCCTTTGAATTATGGTGTTGGTGAAGAACATTCAGTATACCATGGACTGCCAGAAATACAGCCAGAGTGCTCCTTGGAAGCAAGTATGGCAAGACTTTGTCTCACATACTTTGACATGCTATCAGGAGGGACCAGTCCCTGGAGAGGAACACCAAGCTTGGTCAGCAAAAAGAGGAAGACCCTTGAGGGGATGGATTGACACAGTGGCTGCAACAATGGGCTCAAGCAAGGCAGTGATTGTGAGAATGGTGCAGGATTGGGCAGTGTTTCGTTATGTTGTACATAGGATCACTATGAGTAGGAACCTACTTGCCAGAACCTAACAACAACAGCAGCAGATCTAGTGCATTTATTAACATGCAGTTTCCTGGGGTCCACCCCAGGCCTATGGAATCAGACTGTGGGGATCTGCATGGTAACAGGCTTACTTGGTGATTTGAATGGTGACTAAGGTTTGAGAACCACTGGGCTAGTTATTTAGGGTCAACTTCAATCTCTTCCCTCACTCCCACATCCAGTCCATTTCTGGACTTTTAAAATCTCTTACTGCTCTTTTCCTAACTTTTTTTTTTCTTATTCTCTCTCCAAGCCTCCAAGGGTCTTTATAACCCTTGGCCTTGACATCTGCACTTGTCTTCCCTGCTACAAATCCACCCTTCATGTCACCTCCAGCTCTGTGTTTCTGTCACACAAGGGTGTCATCCCTCCCTCCATCATCCTCGTTGGAAACCTTATGGCCTACTGAATAAAGCCAAATTCCCATTGTGATACCAACCTCCTTTCCAACCGTATCTCCCCTACCCCTCTTGGCTTTTGCTATTATTCAGCCAACTGACTGTGCTCCATCATTTCCTTCTGGTCTTTCCATCATTTACCCCATTCACATTGCGCAACTGCCTATGTCCACTTCTAGATTCTACCTGTTCTTTAAACCCCAGCACAAATGCCACCTCGCCAAGGAAGCCTTTCCTAAATTTGTTTACCCATATGAGGTGATACTTAGGAAGAACATACAGGGCCTAATGACAGGATGCTTTCTCTACTGCGGAAAGCTACAGTGCACCATTCTAATTTCTGTTGTGTGTTTGCAAATGAGCTTTGCGTGGCATAGAGGAAGTAGTGGAGACACCCGTATCCCGTGTTGGCTCTGCCTCTGTATTAGTTTCCTAGGGCTACTGTAACAAATTGCTACACATCTGGAGGCATAAAACAAATTATTCTCTCACAGTTCTGGATGCCAGAAGTCCAAAAGCAAGGTGTTGGCAGGGTTGGTTTTTTCTGGAGGCTCTGAAAGAGAATCTGCTTCTTGCCTGTCCCCCAGATTTTGCTGGCAGTCTTTGGAGTTCCTGGGCTTATAGACACATTACTCCAGTCTTTGCCTCTGTCATTCCATGGCTGTCTCCCCCGTGTGCCTCTGAGTCTCAAATCTCCCCCTCATTTCTCTCATAAGGACATCAAACCAGTTGCCATCGAGTTGATTCTGACTCATGGCGACCCCATGTGTTTCAAAGTAGAACTGTGCCCCATAGGGTTTTCAGTGGTTATGATCTTTCAAAAGAAGGTCACTAGGCCTTTCTTTAGAAGTGCCTCTGTGTGGATTTGAACTGCCAGCCTTTTGACTAGTGGCCAAACACTTAACCATTTGTACCACCTAGGGACTTGTGTAAGGACACCGGTCGTTGGGTTATTGCCTGTAGTAAATCCAGGACGACCTCATCTTGAGATCCTTAACTTAATTACATCTGCAGAGACCCTGTTTCCGGAGAAGGTCACATTTACAGGTACCAGGAGTTAGGACTTGGACATACCTTTATGGGGGGCACAATTTAGCCCCTCCAGCTGCTCACCAGCTGCATGATTTTGGGCAAACCACAGCCTCTCAGCTGTAAAATAAGGCAGTTGAACTATGTGATCTCTAAAGTCCCTTCAACACTGACCTCTCTGATTCTAATCAGATGATCTTTTCTTTGATACCCGCACCCCCGCCCCCACCCGGGCCAAGCAGCTGGCATGGTGCCTGACCTTAGTAGATACTCATCGAATGCTTCTTGGGTCAATGAAGGTCATTTTCTCTAAAATCAATTTGGTGTATGCTGTCTTCTTTTTTCTCTTACTACTAAAAACACTGAACATTTGATGGCTAATTTTTGGAAGTAGATCCCCAGGCCTTTCTTCCTAGTCTGTCTTAGTCTGGAAGCTCTGCTGAAACCTGTCCACCATGGGTGACCCTGCTGGCATTTGAAATACTGGTGGCATAGCTTTAAACATCACAGCAACACATAGGCCACCACAGTACAACAAACTGACAGATGGGTGGTACTGTATTCACAGTAAACCAGGCCAAACCCATTGCCATCGAGTTGATTCCAACTCATAGCAACCCTGTAGGACAGAGCAGAGCTGCCCCATAGGGTTTCCAAGAAGTGGCTGGTGGATTTGAACTGCTGACTTTTTGGTTAGCAGCGATAGCTCTTAACCACTTTGCCACCAGGGCTCCCTGTTAACATTAAAACCGAAACCCCAAACCTGGTGCTGTCGAGTTGATTCCAACTTATAGTGACCCTACAGGACAGAGTAGAACTGCCCTATAGAGTTTCTAAGGAGTGCCTGGCGGATTTGAACTGCTGACCTTTGGTTAGCAGCCATAGCACTTAACCACTATGCCACTAGGGTCTCCCTGTTCACAGTAGTGGTTATAAAAAGAGAAGGTGCCTTTTTCCTTTCAGGGTTTATACTCTTGACTTTCTATCTAGATGGTTAGGAAAAAAAAAAAAAACCTCAGGAAGAAGAATTACTTTCCCTCTGTCTAATGTCATTGTGATCTTAATAAGCATGAATCAGAGTTAGAAAGAACCTCGGCAGAGTCAACGTTTCAGCTTCCTGGCTGTGCTGTGCAGGGAGCTTGCATGTGAGGAGGCAGGATTCTCCTGCAGGTGCAGGTGCAAAGCACTTATCTTGTCAGCTCTGCTTCAGGCGGCTTGCTTGGCCTGCGCCGAGAAGGTGTTAGACATTCTGTTTACATAAGCGCTGAGGGGGTGACATAATGTCTATTGAAGCAAAGTCACTTAGCTCCCACTAGGCAACGGGGAGCATTTAAGAACTGCAGGCAGATCAAAGCCACGGGCAAGGTTGAGATAGCCCTGTCCAGGAGCAGAGAGGGGCCGCCATGGAGGGAGGGGTGTTGGTCGGCTGCCTGAAAGAGACGTGCAGTATTGCATCACTGTGTTTCCAGACCTTGCCGCCCTCCACTTTCCAGACCATTGGTGAGATGAATCAGGCAGAATTGGACTCTGAGTGCCAATTTGGGGAGACTGCTTGAGTGAGAACGAGCGCATCCAAATAGGCTGGAAAAAAATGTCAAATCAGAGTTAGCACATGCAAGATGGGATGTTTCTCTTTTTATAGACTGTTAGGAAAGTTGTTTAAGATTCAACAATTCTTCGGTACTTAAATTATCTATAACGAGACAGGTAGGTCCTGGAAAACGGGATTTTTCTTTTTTTTTTTTTGTCCTGCTAAAACTTTGTTCTCCTCACCAGAGTTTGCGGGACATAAACACTTTCTTTTTCAGGACCTATATTAACCTTGGGGTGGAGGAAAGGGGAAAGGGAGAGAGGTGGAGTGGACACAGACCTCAGAAGTAGCAAATACAGATCTTCTTCATATTTTGTTTGATGAACTTCCAGGGTGTAGGCAAGTAGAATATGAAAATAATTTCCGACTCGTATTTGTAAGTCCTGTAAAGTGATAAACCTGTGAATTTTATACTTTTCAGATACATGTAGACATAGAGGAAGGTATTAGAAAAAAACCCGAACCTGCTGCCATTGAGTCAATTCCGAGCCATAGTGACCCTATAGGACAGGGCAGAACTACCCCATAGGGTTTCCAAGGAGTGGCTGGTGGATTTGAACTGCTCACCTTTTGGTGAGCAGCCGAGCTCTTAACCACTGTGCCACTGGGGCTCCAGAGGAAAGTATAAAAAAAAAAAAAAAAACCCATTGCCGTCAAGTCGATTCCAATTCATGGCAACCCTATAGGACAGAGTAGAACTGCCCCATAGAGTTTCCAAGGAGCCCCTAGTAGATTTGAACTGCCGACCTTTTGGTTAGCAGCCATAGCACTTAACCGCTACGCCATCAGGGTTTCCTGGGGAAGGTATAGATGGTGCACAGTGTATATATACTCCCTTTGTGCCCCCCCGCCCCATAAGTAGTTTATTGCTTTGCTTTTTGATTTTTTAGATTTAGGAATAGGAACAAGTAATAGTTTTGTTGTGAGCTGCTGTCAAGTCGGCTCCTGACTCTTGGTGACCCCATGCACAAGGGAGCAATATTCTACCTGGTCCTACACTGTTCCCAGCATGGGTTACGGATTGTACCGTTGTGATCCGTAGGGTTTTCGTTGGCTGATTTTTGGAATTAGATTATCAGAAGCTCTTCTGAAACCTGTTCAGCATCTGAGTAACACACAGGCCTCCACTGACAGCTGGGCAGTAACTGCACATGAGATGCACTGGCTGAGACTTGAATCTGGGTCTCCTGCATGGAAGGCGGGAATGCTACCACTAACCCTGTTACATTATTCAGGATGCGCGTGGTTAATGTATCTTGGTTATTGTAATACCTCTCCCCCGCCCCCATTTTTTTCCCATTTTGGCTGGCTCTTCTTGTTAGAATCATTATTTATCTGTGTCTGTAGAATGTAATCTAACCACTGCATTTCCCTCACCTCGGTGTTGGGTGACGTGAGACACTCTTCTGAAGTGAATGGACTTCTTTTTTACCCAGAGACCTTTGTTTTAAGGCAGTATAAATGCATGCTCCTTCTCATGCATGTGCTCTCTCTGTGTCTCTCTCATGAGCATATATTTTACGGTCCCTCTAGTGCTTGGGGCCTGGCTAATAGGAAGGTGAACTTAGAATTCAAACTTCTCTTCAAGTGCCACCTAGCGTCGCTAACCAAAGAGACTACTGGGATAGCCCCATGAACACCACCAGAATAAAAGATGACACCAGAACACTTCACTGGAGGTGAGGAAGTTGTTTCCATGATCCTCTGAGGTCAACTACAGTACGTGCTTTTTCCTACTGGGCAGCAAACGTGTTTTACCAAACTCTTACCTAAGTGCTTTTTGTTTACAATTCCACAACGAATTCCTGGATTCCTCAGTTTTAATTCCTGCAAATATTGTGATTTATCTCCACGCCTTTTTGAGGAAGTAAATTGCAAGTTGTGATTTATCTTTTAATTTTTTCCAGCACCATTTTATTATGAAAAATTTCAAACATACAGAGAAATGGGAAGAACTTTACAGTGAATATGTCTACACTCTCCACTTAGATTCTACCATTAACAGTTTACTATGTCTGCTTTGGAAACCCTGGTGGCGTTGTGGTTAAGAGCTACATCTGCTAACCAAAAGGTCGGCGGTTCGAATCCACCAGGTACCCCTTGGAAACTCTATGGAAACTCTACTCTGACCTATAAGGTGCTATGAGTCAGAATCAACTCGATGGCAATGGGTTTGTTTTTTCATATCTGCTTTATCATATATCTATTCTATTTTTCCATCCCTTTATCAATCCATAAATCCATCTTTTTTTTATGCATTTCAAGTAAGTTGCACATATCAGTACTAGTTACTTCTGCTTGCATGTCATTAAAATTCAGTACTTGTTTACAGTTTTTGAGGTAAAATTTATGTACATTGAAATGCACAAATCATAAGTGTACCACTTGATGAGTTTCGGCAAATGTAATACAAACCTCTGTCAAGACAGACATAGAATGTTATCTTACCTCAGAAAGTTCCCTGATACTGCTGGTAGTCTACCCTACATATGCAGGGTGCAGGGGTCACCCAGAATTTGGGACTACCCTCCTCTAGTTCTCTCCTTTTTGAGCCCTCAGCCCTTCCCAGGATGCCCAGACTCTGTCCTCTGCTTCTTCAAGGCAGAGAGACTGGGTTTTCCACTGGAGGGCTAGCTGGGTCACATGGTGTGCTCACACACTACTTACGCTCTGGAACGGGAGCAATGTTTATGAGAGACATTTGTAAAGCTGAAGCACTATGTCAATGTAAGGAAAAATGAGGTGTGACTTTTGGGGGCTGCATCAGTTGTGGAGACTACAAATACCCCAAGAATAAGTCCAATGCCTACAGTCAGCTTCTGACTGGGGTGGAGACCTTTGCCATGATTAAGCTTACCCCAGCTGGCCAATAGCAGGTTCAGTGTTGATGCCCAAATAATCGTCACGTTCTAAGAACATTCCAATCCCACAGTCCTGTAATTTCCACAGTCCTGTAATTTTCTCGCATCTCATAATGTCAATTTCAAGCATTGCTAGTGTGTTGCTGTGTTATGATGATGCCCTCCCTAATCCTGCAGTCAATGGAGACAGACCTGTGGAAAACATCTGGAAATCCCTACAGCATTTAGCCAAATTGGGTGTCCTAGTAAAAAAGGAGAAATGGGAACTCAAAACCCCCGATACCACCATTTTGAGCCCTCATATCAATGCTGCCGGCTTTCTATCTTCAGCACAAGAGCTTAGAATTTTCCCGTAGATATTCATTGTCTACTGTGTTTTGGAAACCTTGGTGGCGTAGTAGTTAAGAGCTACGACTGCTAACCAGAAGGTTGGAAGGTTGGCAGTTGGAATCCACCAGGCGCTCCTTGGAAATCTATGGGGCGGTTCTCTGTTCTGTAGTGTAGCTATGAGTCGGAATTGACTTGACAGCAACGGGTTTACTGTGTTTCATGTACAAAAGGCAACTGCAGAGAATCATTGCACATTGGGGAAGATAGCTATTCTATTATGTTATTGAATATTAATAGAAAGATAGCTGCTGTTGAGTCAACTCTAAATCATGATGACCTTATGCACAACAGAATGAAATGCTATCCAGTCCTGTGTCATCCTCATGATCACCAGCATATTCAAGTTCACAGTGGCAACTATTGTGTCAGTCGATCTCACACTTCCATGCCCTTCCTGGCACTCTGCTTCTCCAAACATGATATCCTCCTCCATGATGTCCTTCCTGATGACATGTCAGAAGCAAGGGAGTTAAACAATGTTCAGTTGTGATCCATAAGGTTTTCATTGGCTAATTTTAGGAAGTGGTTTGCCAGGCTCTTCTTCCTAGTCTGTCTTAGCCTGGGAACTCTGCTGAAACCTGTCCACCATGGGTGACCCTGTTGATATTTGCAATACAGATGGCATAGCTTCCAGTATCACAGCAACACGCAAGCCAACACAGTATGAAGAACTGACACATGTATAGTAGTACTAGAGATTACGCAATCTCGTATTAATTAAGATTCTACATGTATCTACAGATTGTGCTTAGCTCAGATTGCCAGCATCAGGAAAATGCAGGATTTTTTCTAACCAATTTCCATTGTTTTATAACTATTGAGAATCTTGTAAATAATCATGTTTCCATATTCTTTGGTCACTAGGAAACTCAGAAATGCCTGTGTTTATTGTATAGTATTTATTGTCTTATTTTAACCTTATGTTAGTGCCCCATTTTCCTTTCACTCCTATTTCCACATCTAGTTAATACTTATCCTATAAAAGTGTTGTAATGTAAATCATTTCATATCTATTTTCCAAATGAGGTAGGGGAAAAACAAATTGCTGCTCAAGATCAATGATAAATGGCTAAAGCACCCATTGTCTGTTGTCATGGAAGCCCAGAAATTCCACACCTACCTCTGTGGCCACACCTTTGGGACTCTTCTTTGAGGATGAGCCTCCACCCTGTATGTGTGTGGGACCGGAGTCTTTTACTAAGTGGTTATATGTCATACACAGTCCCGAGTGCAGATGGAACAATGTGACATCACCACTAGGTTTGACTGGACAACAGAAGAATCATTAAAATTCCTTAAAGTGGGGTTGGTGGGTAACGGAGGAGTCCCTGGGTGGCACAAATGGATAAGCACATGACCACTAACTGAGAGGTTGGTGGTTCAAACCCACCCAGAGGTGTGGATTAGAAGAAGGCCCTGATGATCTGCTTCTGAAAGGCCACAGCCATGAAAACCTTATGGAGCCCAGTTCTACTCTGCATACATGGAGTTGCCATGAGTTGGAATCAACTTGACAGCAACTAGTTCTTTTTTTGTTTGTGTGGTGGGTAGTGGGCATCAGAATCATTTGAGGAACTTGCTAAAAATGCACATTTTGGGCTTCACTCTAGAGGTACTGATGCAGCAAGTCTGATATGGAGCCAGTGCATCTGCATTTTAAGAAGCATCCTAGATGGCTTTTTATCAAGTGGTCCTGGACCAGACTTTGAGAAACACTGCTGGGAAGGGTGGGGAGGATTTAAAGAGGCAGAAGGTAGTGCATTCCAGGTGAGAGAACTAGCAGAAGAAAAGGCACACATTACGATAATGTGCAGGAGTCAGGACAGACAGACAGGTACACTGGAGGGCACTTTTTCTCCCTGCCAGTGCCATTCGTCTGTCCATCCATGTAGACAGTTGAGTGCCTGTGGGTGCTTTGCCAGGCCCCAAGGACACTAAAATATTCAGGTCACATTCTTTTTTGGAGTTTATTGTGAGGAAGCAGGGAGGTTCCAAATTGAAAGCCGAACAGATGCTTTCTTCCTTTTGAGTTTTTCAGACGGGACAATGCAATGATTTGGGTTGATATCTCCCATGGTGACTTTTGCAATAACGGTACATTTTTATTTTTATTGGATGGTTGAGTTGTGTTTTACCTGCCTTTCGGCTACTTAATTAAATGATCTATAAAAGTATGTGAGCCTTGACGAGGGGTCTCTTGAGATTTTTCCGTCTGATTTTGGAACTTGAAAAAAAAATTTAAGTCAAAAGTCTCTTTGACTCTTTATCCCTTAGTATGGGCTCTTTTATATATATAAAAAAGTGAACATTCTTTATTTGAAAGAGAGATATAACAAATGATAAGATTTTTAATAACTTGGCTATCTATTTCTTTTTAAGTCTGGTTCCATGGCCATCAAACATTTAAGACTCAGTGTCAGGTGCCTCCTTACTGGAGCTCCCTCTCTGCCCCATTTCTGAGACGTCCGAGCTCTGATACCCTCACTGTACTAGCTGTGCTGGTGGAGAGACCCACGTCATGATGCTGCTTAAGTTACTCTAGAGCAGAAGCTAAAATCCCTCACCTCCTTCTCCTTGGCTACAACCCAAAGCTCTGCATGCTTTTGGATTGCTCTCTACTCAGCCACATTAAGCGCCATGCCTTTGATGTACCTTAAAGGCAGACCTGACCAAGTGGTATTGCCTCCTGCTGATATCTAGGTGAAAGCCAACACCATAAAAATGAACGTTTTACTGAGAGTGCTTGCTCTTACTACCTGCAAACCCAGCCAGTCACATTGCCAAATTGGTCAAAGAAAGAACTGGCTTGAGAAATGCGAAGTGTGTTCTTCTGGCAGAGAAACGGACCCCAAACCATCCCTATGGGGCTCCCTAACTAAAATAGAGTAGACATGTTAAACACTTTAATTGGAAACTTCTTAAAAAAAAGAAAAAAACCCAAATTCTTAATTGGCTATGTTATGAAAGCAAATTGGTTAAGAAATGAAGAATAATAACGACTCTCGGACAACTTTCTAAGCCTCACTTCTTTCCTCCATTAGCCCACCCACCTGGATTTCTAGAAAACAATGCATACTGTTTTTCCAAAAGATTCAAACAGTTAAGAACGTATTTCAGAATATATAAATGGGTTGACACATACATTCTCTGTCCAAGGGTGAGATTGGAGAAAGATTTGGCAAGCTGGATTAGATGGAGACATCATTAAATTATATTTACAGATCTCAGTGGAGTAATCACAGCATGTTAAGGGCTATCATGGCCATAGAACTAGACCTGGCTTCTGTCCAGCAGAGCCACCTCAGTGGGCCTGTTATAGACGAACTGACCAGGAGAGGATACTCAAGGCTCTCATTTTCAAGATACATGTTTTCATTAGACTTTTCTTAGCCACAGAATAAGTTTTTTTTCTTTGTTCGTCAAGTGAGACTATTTCTCAAGCAGACTAATCTGGACCTCAATGGAACTGATAGCATAGGGTGATGTAGAATCTCAGAGTTAGAAGCGGTTTAAGAAGCTCTCTGAATGGTGTGCCCATCTCTTTATCTCAGCTCCAAGATAGTGGTCTTCTAAGAGCTGCTCATGAGGCCTTGGCGGTTCAGTGGTAGAATTCTTGCCTTCCATGTGGGAGACCCAGGTTTTGTTCCTGGCCAGTGTACCTCAAGCACAGCTACCACCTCTCTGTCAGTAGATGCTTGCATGTTGCTATTATGCTAAACAGGTTTCATTGGAGCTTCCAGACTAAGATGAACTAGGAAGAAAGGCCTGGTGATCTACTTCTGAAAATCAGACAGTGAAAACCATATAGATTAAATGGTTCTTATCCACAATTATCATCAGAATGGCGCAGGATCAGGCAGCATTTTGTTCTGTTGTGTGTGGGGTTGCCATGAGTTGGGGGCCAATTTGATGGCAGCTAACAACAATAAAAAGAGCTGCTTAAATACTTCGAGTTATAGGAAACTCATTACTTCACAAAGACACTTCATTTCAATTTGTACTGATAGTTGATAGCTTTCTGCTCAGTATAATAAAGAATTTTCCACCTCCTTTCAATGAATTGGCTCTCGGTCATTCTTTTAGAGCAGGGGTCCGGAAAGTTTTTCTTAAAGGACCAGATAGTAAATGTTTTCAGCTTTGCAGGCACTATCTCTGTCATGACTACTCAGCTCTGTTGTTGAAGTACAGAAGCAATACTTTAATGGTGTGGCCATATTTATGAAACCAGGCAGCTGGCCAGCAGGCCATAGTTTTCTCATTTGTGCCCTAGAGCTACATCATCTAGGCCTGAATATGAATTATGCAAATTTTCATTTCAGGCTTGTACCTTGGCATGCATAGGGGCCCTTACTGTCCACCTTAGTGCTCAATGAATTAATTAGGAAAGGTGGTTCAGTAGTAGAGTTCTTGCAACAACAACCACCTTATAAAAGTTTTCAAATCCTGATAGAAATGAATTTGTAATTGGAATTATCTGCTGTTCTAAATGTGTACAGCTTTATTGTGGTGCTCTCTTTCTCTCTATGTATATATATTTATATATTTTTTACTTTTTAAAAGTTAGGTATTTTTAATTGTACATAACATTTGAGGAAGCAGTAACTTGCATAAGGTACTTTTCAAAAAAAAAAAAAAAACCAAACCCAGTGCTGTCTAGTCGATTCCGACTCCTAGCGACCCTATAGGACAGAGTAGAACTGCCACATAGAGTTTCCAAGGAACGCCTGGTGGATTTGAACTGCCAACCCTTTGGTTAGCAGCCGTAGCACTTTACCACTACGCCGCCTTTAGTTTTCCATTATTGAGAATTCTTGCCTGGGAGTTGGCAGTTTGGAGTTCAGGAAGCTGCCGGTGAACAAAAACCTTTGTCGCAAAGTGGAGAACATCCACGTGGTTCTGAGAACCGTCACCCTTTCAGAGCTGTGGATTTGAATGTAGGTTTATGTGCGGAATAGCGACTGGAAGCATTGCTCGCGTGTTTTCCCCCTTTTCCTCCTGCCCTTTGTAGTTGCCTCTTTACTGATTAGCCTCTTCTGCAGGACCACAGCTGTGCCAGACCTGTTGGGATAGAAACACTTAACACTAGCTCAGGGGAGCAGCCCACTAGGTCAGCGAGGAGGTAGAGCCTGTCACGTCACAAAGGCAAGTTAATAGTCAACACAGAACGCACTCCATTTTTAAGATTTCATATTGTGTATATGCCCATAGCTTTGCTGATGTTAAAAAAAAATTTACTGATTTCAGTCCATAGCAATTTTAGAGATTTAAAAAAGGGGGGTCGGGGAGCTTTGGAACATTTTAAGTAACAGTTATTAAAACCAGCCCTGACCTCAGGCACCTGCTACCTAATTGATCAAGTGATCACTGGCAAGCACTGTCTCTTCTACATTAAATAACTGCTCCAGTCAATCACTGACCTTTTCTAGCACTTTCTCCTGAGAAGGGAGAGGACACAGGAGCAAGTGAAAAAATGGATTTGGTGGGAGAAGTTGTTCTTTGTTAAAATGAGGCTTATGTATGATCTGTGGGAAGGGGTCCTTTTCTAGTTCCTGCTACTCACAGTGTGGTCTGAGGACAAGCAACCTCTGCGTGACTAGGGAGATGGTTAGAGACGTAACATCTCAGGCCCACTGGTATCTTTTAATTCAGAATCTGGATTTTGACAGGATTCCTGGGTGATTCGTAGGCATTTGAGAAGTGCTGGTGTGGGCCATGGGCTCCCTTCTCTGCAGAGAATGGCACAGTGGGGCTGTCTTTGTTTTAGAAACGCTCATCCCACTAAGAGCTTGAGTTACTTTTTGGGAGATAGGGAGGGGGAGAGATGTCATCCCATTGGCACTGAGGCTTTGCCCAGAAATCCACCAAATACAATTATTTCGAGCATCAAAATTATAAGTACTCTCATCATTATGTTAAATGGCCTTGTCTTGTTTTAAACATAGCATTAAATGGTATAAATTTCTCTCTAACCAACAATTTTTTGGTATGTTGCATTTTCATTCAGTTCAAATATCTTTAAAATTTCTCTTGTGGATTTTATTCTTTGACCTGTAGGTTATTTAGAAGTGTGCTGGCTAATTTTGGAATATTTAGGGAGGGGGGATTTATCGATTTCTAGTTTAATTCCACTGTAACCACAGAATGTATTTAGTATGGTTTCAGTCCTTTTAAATTTGAGTCTTATTATATGGAGAGAATACATCTTATGCTGGTGAATGCTTTTTGTGCACTTGAAAAGAATGTATAGTGTGTTGGTTTGATAATGCTGTTCAAGTCTGCTGTGTCTTTACTGATTTTCTGCTTCCTTGTTCTATTAGTTGCTGAAAAGGGAATGTTGAAATCTCCACCTCTAGTTATGGATTTGCCTACACCTTTCAGTTCTGCCATTTTTTTTTTTTTTCATGTATTTTGAAGCTCTGTTGTCAGGAAATACACATTAAGGATTGTTATATCTCTGAATTGGATCCTTTAGCATTATAAAATGTCTTTCTTTATCCCTGGTTATATTCTTTGTTTTGAAGTCATTTTTGTCTGAAATTAATATGGCCACTTCACCTTTCTTTTGATTAGTGTGTGCATAGCACAATTTTCCAGGTTTTTACTTTTAACTTACCTGTGTCTCTCTACATATATATCCACACAACTGGAGCAATAAGCAACATCATGATAAATGGGGAAAATATTGACTTTGTCAAGGATTTCATTTTACTTGGATCTACAGTCAATGCCCATGGAAGCAGCAGTCAAGAAATAAATGATGTATTGCATTGGGCAAATCTACTGCAAAGGACCTCTTTAAAGTGTTAAAGATAAAGATGTCACTTTAAGGACTAAGGTGTGCCTGACCCAAGCCATGATATTTTCAGTCACCTCATATGCATGTGAAAGCTGGCCAATGAGTAAGGAAGACCAAAGAAAAATTGATGCCTTTGAATTATGGTGTTGGCGAAGAATATTGAATATGCCATGGACTGCCAGAAGAACGAACCAATGTGTCTTGGAAGAAGTATAGCTAGAATGTTCCTTGGAAGCAAGGATGGTGAGACTTTGTCTCACATACTTTGGATCATGTTACCCGGAGGGACCAGTCCCTGGAGAAGGACATCATGCTTGATAAAGTAGAGGGTCAGCAAAAAAGAGGAAGACCCTCAATGAGATGGATTGACACAGTGGCTGCAACAATGGGCTCAAACACAGCAGTGATTTTGAGGATGGTGCAGGACTGGGCAGTGTTTCATTCTCTTGTACGTAGGGCCACTATGAGTTGGAACAGTCTTGACGACACCTAAGAAAAACAAATATATGTGTATATATATAAAGTGGGTTTCCTGTAGAGAGCATATGGTTATTTTTTTTTCCTTTTTTTTCTTAAAGCCACCTGACAAACTCTGCCTTTTAATTGGAGTGTTTAGACCATTTACACTTAATGTGGTTATTTATGTGATTGGGTTTAAATCTACCATCTTGCTATTTGTTTTCTATTTGTCCCATCTCTTCTTTGTTCCTTTTTTTCCTTCTTTCTCTGCTTTTTTTTGGATTACTTGTTTTTTTTTTTTTAATTTTTTCTGTCCCCTACTTTTTTTTAGTTATACCTTTATGTTTTTTTTGTTCTAGTAATTGCTCTAGGGCTTAGAGGATACAGATTTAACTTTTCACAGTCTACCTTGAAATGTTTTACCACTTCAAATATAGTATAATAACCTTATAGCAGTGTATTTCAATTTCCTCTCCTGTCCTTTGTACTACTGTCATACACTTTACTGCTACATGTATTGCAAACCTCACGAAACACTGTTATTTTTATTTTTTTTATTTGCTTTAATTTTTTTTTTAAGGAGTCAGTTATGTTTTAAAGAAAATAAAAATGAGAAGTCTTTTATATTCACCTACATTTACTATTTCTGGTGCTCTTTATTCTTTTGAGGAGATCAAGGTGTCCATGTAGAATCATTTTCCTTCTGCCTGAAGACTTTTTAACTTTTTATGTAATGCAGATTTACTGGTGATAAATTTTCTCAGCTTGTATTTGTCCAAAAAAGTCTTTACCTTCATTAAAATTTTTTTTATTGTGGTAAATATATATATATATAACAAAGTTTGACATTTTAACCATTCAATTCAGTGACATCGATTACACTCACTGTGCTGTGCAACCATCACCACTATCCACTCCAAAATGTTTTACATCACTGCAGACAGAACCTCAGTATCCCTTCAGCAATAACTCACATTCCTTCCCCTCTTTACCTTTATTTTTGAGAGATTTTCATTGGGTATGTAATGACAGTAGATTTTTCTTTCATCATCTTAAGGATAATCTGTTGATTTCTAATCTGCATGGTCTTAAGTCACCTATTATTTTTATCTTTGTTCCTCTGTACATAATACGTTGTATCTGCCTGATTTTAAAGATTTTTACCGCTAGTTTTTAGCAATTTTTAAATAATTTATTTTTGTTGTTGAGAATACAACAGAACATATAGCAATTCATCGGTTTTCACATATACAATTTAGTGACATTGATTACATTCTTTGAGCTGTGGAACCTTTCTCACCTCCTTTTCCAAGTTTCCAAGTTGCTCTTCCCACATTAACATAAACTCACTGCCCTTTAAATTTCCTGTCTACTCTATTTTTATGCAAATTGTGCATGCCTTCTGCGTTTCTTTGCTAGCTGTGCCCTCCCCCCATGCAGTATTTTCCATAAGTGCTTTATGCTAATTTTTTGTTACAACAGTATGTAGGACAGGATTGGCATGGTGGTACTTGTGAGGGTGCCTTGCTGTGGTGGGCATGGCTTGAAAAAAATGCAGAAGGTGCATATTATTTGTGTAAAAATATGGTAATCATTTTTTAATATATAATTTTATTTATTTTCCTGTTGAGAATATACACAGCAAAACATACGTTAATTCAACAGTTTGTACCTGTGCATTTAGTGACATTGATTACATTCAAGTTGTATAACCAGTTTCATCCTCCTTTTCTGAGTTGTTCCTTCCCCATTAACATAAATTCATTGTACCCTAAGGTTCCTATCTAATCATTTGAGTTGCTGTGGTCAGTTTGATCCCATATATAAAATAGATAGTTCTTAATCCTGTCTAATCTTTTGAGTTGGTGTTATCAATTTAAGCAGTCCTGGTGACACAGTGACTAAGTGCTCGGCTGCTAACAGAAAGGTTGGTGGTTGGAAACCACCAGATGCTCCACGGGAGAAAGATGTGGCAGTCTGCTTCTGTAAAGATTTACAGCCTTGGAAACTCTATGGGGAAGTTCTACTGTGTCCTATAGGGTCGTTATGAGCCAGAATTGACTCAATGGCAATGAGTTTGTGTTTTCTGTCTTGGTTGCCAATTTATTCACATATAAACCAAACGAAAGCCGTTGCCGTCTAGTTTATTCCGACTCATAGTGACCGTTTAAGACAGAGTAGAACTGCCACATAGGGTTTCCAAGGAGCAGCTGGTGAATTCAAACTGTCAAACTTTTGGTTAGCAGTCGAGTTCTTAACCACTGTACCACCAGGGCTCCCGATCCTACGTATGTAGATAGATCTTAAAAGAGCTCAGTGCTCTAGGCAGACAGTCTTTTCCAGTTAAGCTAAACTATTGTTTGGTTTTAAGAAGACTCCAGAGGATATTTTTGGCTTAAGATTTATAGATTATTTCAGGGCAATAGTTTCAGGGGTTCATCCAGCCTCCATGGCTCCAGAAAGTCTATAGTTTATGAGAATTTGAAATTCTGTCATGCATTTTCCCCCTTTTGATCAGGAGTCTTCTACAGAATCCTTAATCAAAAGATTCAGTAACAGTAGCCACATACCCATCCAGTTCTTCTGGTCTCGTGGCAAAGGAGACAGTTGTTCACGGAGGCAATTAGCCTCACGTTCCATTTCTTCCTTCTGTTCCTGACTCTCCTTCTTCCTTGTTGCTACAGGTGAATAGAGAGCAATTCTTGTACCTTGTATGGCTACTTGCAAGCTTTTAAGACCCCAGGCACTATGCAGTGAACTAGGAGGTAGAACAGAAGCACTAAACATGTTATTAGGCTGATTAACTGGGATGTCCCATGAACCAAGATCTTAAACCTCTAAGTCAAGGAAGCAGCTTCAGCAACTACACTTTTTATTGTTGTTTGTGTGTTATAAATATATCCATCACACAACTTTTGTCAAGTCAACTTTTTCCAGGTGTATCACTTAATTGACAGCAATTACATTAATCGGCTGTGCTGCCCTACCATTAATCAATTCAGTTTTTTCATCACCATAAACCAAAACTCCATAAGCAATAACTTTCCTTTCCCTCTCCCTCCTGCCCTGGTAACCACTAATAAACTTTGGTCTCTATACATTTGCCTGTTCTTGTCTTTTTATATAAGTGAGGTTTTACAATATTTGTCCTTTTGTGATTGACTTATTTCACTCAGCTGAATGTCTTCAGTCTCCATCCATATTGTAACATATGTTAGGACTTCATTTTTCCTACTGACTGAATAATATTTCAATTTATTTGTATATCACATTTTGTTTATCTGTTCATTTGTCAATGGTCATTTAGGTTGTTTCCTTCACATTGCATATTGCTTCAGTGAACGCTGATGTACAAGTATCTGAGTCTCTGCTGTCAAGTCTCTTGGGTATATACCTGTGAGTGGAATTGCTGGGCCATATGGCTATTCTATTTTTAGTTTTTTGAGGAACTGCCACACTGGTTTCCACAATGTCTGTACCATTTTTCGTTTCCACCAGCAATGAATAAGGATTCCAGTTTTCCCGATCCTTGCCAACATCTGTTATTTTGGTTTTTTTTTTTAATCTTTGCCATCCTGTTGTTGTTGTTGTTAGGTGCCATCGAGTCGGTTCTGACTCACGGAGACCCTATGCACAACAGAACGAAACACTGCCTGGTCCTGCGCCATCCTTACAGTCGTTGTTATGCTTGAGCTCATTGTTGCAGCCACTGTGTCAATCCACCTCATTGAGGGCCTTCCTCTTTTCCGCTGACCCTGTACTCTGCCAAGCATGATGTCCTTCTCCAGGGACTGATCCCTCCTGACAACATGTCCAAAGTATGTAAGACGCAGTCTTGCCACCCTTGCTTCTAAGGAGCATTCTGGTTGTACTTCTTCCAAGACAGATTTGTTCGTTCTTTTGGCAGTCGATGGTATTCAATATTCTTCACCAACACCACAATTCAAAGGTGTCAACTCTTCTTCGGTCTTCCTTATTCATTGTCCAGCTTTCATATGCATATGATGCGATTGAAAATACCATGACTTGGGTCAGGCGCACCTTAGTCTTCAGGGTGACATCTTTGCTCTTCAACACTTTGAAGAGGTCCTTTGCAGCAGATTTACCCAATGCAATGCGTCTTTTGATTTCTTGACTGCTGCTTCCATGGCTGTTGATTGTGGATCCAAGTAAAATGAAATCCTTGACAACTTCAGTCTTTTCTCCGTTTATCATGATGTTGCTCATTGGTCCAGTTGTGAGGATTTTTGTTTTCTTTATTTTTTTTTCTTTAGGCTGTGTGGTCTTTGATCTTCATTAGTAAGTCCTTCAAGTCCTCTTCACTTTCAGCATGCAAGGTTGTGTCATCTGCATAACGCAGGTTGTTAATGAGTCTTCCTCCAGTCTTGATGCCCTGTTCTTCTTCATATAGTCCAGCTTCTCGTATTATTTGTTCAGCATACAGATTAAATAGGTATGGTGAAAGAATACAACCCTGATGCACACCTTTCCTGACTTAAACCCAATCAGTATCCCCTTGTTCTGTCCGAACAACTGCCTCTTGATCTATGTAAATGTTCTTCGTGAGCACAATTAAGTGTTCTGGAATTCCCATTCTTTGCAGTGTTATCCATAGTTTGTTATGATCCACACAGTCAAATGCCTTTGCATAATACGTGTCGGCATTGGGTTTTTTTGGGTTTTAATACGTGTCTATCAGTTTGTCGTACTGTGGGGGCTTGTGTGTTGCTATGATGCTGGAAGCTATGATTGCCATCCTAGTGGGAATGAAATGGAATCTCATTATGGTTGTGATTTGCATGTCTCAGATGGATAATGATGTTGAGCATCTTTTCATGTGTACAGTGGTCATTTGAATATCCTTTTTGGTGAAATGTCTATTCAAGTTCTTTGCTTATTTTTTGATTGGGTTATTTGTCTTTTTTGTTGTTGACATTTTATATGTATTTTGGTTATTAGATTCTTATTGGATACATGATTTCAGAAGATATTCTCCTAGTTGGTAGCCTGTCTTTTCACTTTTTTGGTAAAGTCTTTTGATAAACAAAAGTTTTTAATTTTTATGAGGTATCATTCATTTATTTTGTCTTTTACTGTTTGTGCTTTTGTTATTATATTAGATAATACATCGTTAAAAGCTAGGCCTGACAGTGGTGCCCCCTGCATTTTCTTCTCAGAATTTTATAGTTTTAGTTTTTACATTTAAATCTTTATGTGGAAATTCAATTTTCTCAACACCATCTATTGAAGACTCTTATTTCCCCAATGAATGCACTGAGCACCCTTGTGAAAAATCAGTTGACCATAGATGCATGGGTTTATTTCTGGACTTCCAATTCTATTCCATTGGTCTGTGTGTCTACTGTTATACCAGTACCAGGCTGTTATGATTACTGAAACTATATGTTTTAATATCAGAAAGTGTGAGTCCTCCAACTTTGTTCTTCTCTTTCAACATTACTTTAGTTATTCAGGACCTCCTACTATTCCATGTAAAGTTGAAGATTGGTTTTCCCACTTCTTGAAAGAATGTTGTTGGAATTTTGATCAGGATTGCATTGAATCTATAGACCACTTTGGGTAGTATTGACATCTTAACCATATTAAGTCTTCCAACCCATGAACACAGAACATCTTTCCATTTATTTAAGTCTTCTTTAATGTCTTTCAGAGCCCTGGTGGTGCAGTGGTTAAGAGCTCAGCTGCTAACCAAAAGATCTGAAATCACCAGCCACTCCTTGGAAACCCTATGAGGCGGTTCTATTTTGTCCTATAGGATCACTATGAGTCAGAATTGACTCAGTGGCAATGGGTTTGGTTTTTTTGGTTTTAATGTCTTTCAGCAGTGTTTTATAATTTTCATTGTAAAAGTCTTTCATATCCCTGGTTAAGTTTATTCCTAGGTATTTTATTCTCTTAGATGCTGTTGTAAATGGAATTGTTTCCCTAATTTCCCTTTAAGATTTCTCACTGCTGGTGTACAGAAACCTAAATGATTTTTATTTGTTGACCTTGTACCCTGCAACTTTGCTAAATTCCTCTATTAGCTCTAGAAGCTTTCTTGCAGACTGGAGTTTTCTAGATAAAGGATCATGCCATCCATGAATGGAGATAATTTTATTTCTTCTTTTCCAATCTGGATACCTTTTATTTCTTTTTCTTGTCTTATTGCTCTGGCTAGGATTTCTAATTCGATATTGAATATAAGTGGTGAGAGCGGACACCCTTGCCTTACTCCTGATTCCAAGGGGAAAGCTCTCAGTCTTTCTGCATTTAGTATAATGTTGGCTATTGGCTTTTTATATATGCCATGAATCATATTGAGGAACTTCCCTTCTATTCCAATCTTCTTTAGGGTTTTCATTAAGAAAGGGTGTTGCATTTTATGAAATGCTTTTTTCTGCATCCATAGAGATGATCACGTGGTTCTTTTCCTTTGTTCTTTTTATGTGGGGTTTTTAGCAATTTGATTTGTGTTTTATTTATATTTCTTCTCCTTGGGGTTCTTTGATTTTCTTGGATCTGTGAGTTTGTAGCTTTTCTTCAAATTATATAAAATGTGGCTGTTATGTCTTCAAGTAATTTTTCAGTCTTCTTCTCTTTCTCCCCTCCTTCTGAGATGCAAATTACACATAGGCTAGACTGCTGTATATTATCCCACAGCTCACTAAGCCCTGTTCATTTATTTCAGTATTTTTTCTCAGTGCTCTATTTGGGTTAGCATCTATTGTATGACTTCAAGTTCACTAATATTTTCTTCTTCAGTATCTAAATTGCTATTAATACCATCCGGTTTATTTTTCATTCTGTTAGAAGTTAATTTGCATATTTTAATCTTCTATTTATTTTCTCATATTCATGTTTTTCTTTTCATTCTTGAGCATATTTATAAGATTTATTATAGCTGTTTTAGAATCCTTTTCTCCTCATTCTGTTATCTCTGTTACTTCTGTTTCTGTAGGTAGAATTTTTTCTGGGAAGGGGAGGTTATGAGTTATTCCTATGTCTTTGCATGCCTGCTAATTTGATTGGATGCTGCACCTTGTGATTATTACATTGTTGTGTGCTGGATTTTGTTAACATTGCTTTAAAGAAAGATGAATTTTCTTCTGGTGTGTAGTTAAGTAACTTGGAGATTGATCATTCTGAGATTTTTAAACTTTGTTATGGTGGATTTAGATCAGCTTTTATTCTAAAAAAGAAAAATTGCCATCGTGTCAATTCCAACTCATAGCGGCCTTATAAGACAGAGTAGAACTGCCTTATAGGGTTTCCAGGGAGCGCCTGGTAAATTCAAACTGCCGACCTTTTGGTTAGCAACCATAGCTCTTAACCACTGTGCCACCAGGGCTCCACTTTTAGTCTAGTATTAATTATTCCTTGGTATTCAGGCATATTCCTTCTGAGGACTCCACTGAGTGCCCCATATATTATGAGTTCTCTTTACTCTGTTTCTTGGGCACACAAACCATTCCTAGCCTTGTGTGAGATCTGATAATTTTCTGGTCTGCTGCTTTCCCATGGTTCTTTCCCTGACTCTGGATTTTTTTTTTCCTCATACATGAGCAGTTCAGAACTCAGCTGAATACTTGAGGGGACACCTTTGCAGATCTCGAGCTCTATCTTTATGCATCTTCTCCTTTTCTGGTACTCTGCCTTGCAAAATTTAACTGTCTTGGATTCCTCAAACTGCATCCTCTGTGTCCTCAACTCAGTTAGGTGGTTAGATGCTATATGGCTGTCCCTCCTTGGGCTGCTGCTTGAAAGCTCCCTCCAGGAAGTGATCTGGGGCAACCATAGGGCTCACTACATTTATTCCTGTCTGAAAACCACAGATTCAAAACCTTTTTCAGTTTTTTTTTTCCTAACATTTTTCGGGTGTACAACTTAATGGTATCAATTATAGTAATTATGTTGTACAAAATCACCCATAATGATTGCCAAATTTCCTATCGCCATAAACAAAAACTTACTGCTTCCTAAGCAGTGGCTCCCTCTTCTCCTCTCCCTCCTGCCCCTGGTAACCAGTAATAAACTTTGGTCTCTATGTATTTGCCTATTCCTGTTATTTTACGTAAGTGAGATCATGCAATGTTTGTCATTTTGTGATTGATTTAGTTCATTCAGCATAATGTTTTCTAGGTTCATCCAGGTTGTAGCATGTATCAGGACTTCATTTCTCTTTATGGCTGAGTGGTATTCCATTGTATGTATGCACCACATTTTGTATATCCATTCATGCGGTGAACTTTTGTCCAGTTTTCTAGTTGTTTATGGTGGGAGGGCAATTCCATAGCAGTTAATCCTTATGGGAGGAAGAGGAAATTCCACTTTGCAGTATAAAGAAGGGAAATTAAAGACGATACCAGTTATACATATTATTTTATTTGCAAAATGCATAGTGTGGCAACTGTGAGTCCTAAAATTCCTTCCATCTCTTGAAGCTACTGAATGTTTCCAATTCCTTCATTCTCCTCCAGAGGAAGGACCATCACCTCAGGTATTGCCCTTGGGAAAGAAATTCCTGAAGCTGAAACAAGTGTAGTTTCTGCTATGTTCCTGCTTCATTGCCAGACTTCTCCTCACATCTCTCCCTCATTCTACCCAGCAATCCATTGGGTGCCCCACCCACGGCACCCAAAGCTTCATCTTCATAGGTCAGGATGTCCGTTTCCTTGTCAGTTCCCAGTATATCCCTGCATGTTCTCCCTTCAAAGGCTCACTCACTTCACTTTCCATCTAGTGATCCTCTGCATTCTCTCCTTAGCCTTCAGTCACAGGTACTGGTCCCCACTCACCTGCTGGAATTGCCACTCTCTGAATGTCTGTAGATCTTAGAACCCTGCCTCCAGTTACCTTCAGAGGACTCCATTGTGACACATTCCCCTAGAAATGGATCTTTTTCTAGCTCAAAGTTCTACAGATGAGAAACAGAATCATGGCAAATTATTATTTCTGGTTAGAGCAGAATGCCCACAAATAGGGAAAACACCAGTAAAATATATAATAGTAACGTTTTCCATGGATATTTCTCATATGTTTGCCTTACAAAGTGATAGCTCAGCTTCTTTGTGGTTAGATGATTATAATCTGCGCAGGTTCCGGAACCTCTGTGAATGCATATTGAGAATGTGAACGCGGGTTGAGTAGCCTCTATTCTTTCATAAAATGTATCCCTACCATCCAGGCCCAGGGTGGTGCAAATGTTTAGTGCGCTGAGCTGCTAACTGAAAGTTTGGAGGTTTGAGTCCACCCATAGGCACCTTGGAGGAAAGGCCTGAAGACCTGCTTCTGAAAAATCAACAGTCAAAAACCCTGTGGCGCACAGTTCTACTCTGACACATAGGGGTCATCATGAGTCAGAGTCGACTCAATGGCAACTGGTGGGTTACTATCCTGACAGAAGCTGGATAAAGAAACCACGGTTCTCATTCAAAGTTAGAAATAACTGGCAGAATCAGGAATAGACTGAGTGAATTTTGGCTCAACACTCACCAACAGACCTTTTTTTAAAGACCAAAAATTTCATCTGGGTTTCTATTAGGTCCTTGTGGGACCTTACTAGATTTATGTTTTGGAAAGTGGCCATCCCGACAACTGGGGTTTGCAACCAAGCATATTTAAAACAAGATCCACAGAACCCCTCTCTTCCCTCCAGTACCTTGTGGTATTTGTGTGTTAATTTTTGACTTCTTCTGAATAGCTGTGGTGATGGTGGCTAAGAAAGCTTTAAGATGACTTAGAAGAGCCAGTCACAGAAGGCAGCGTGCAGGACCTGACGCAGAGAAAAACTCAGCCTTCGCATCAGGCTGAGCTTAGTGACTTTGGTGTCCAGCTGTACCACAACTGCCTCAGCCTCTCCCCACCCATCTTCCTAGTGTGCACGTGCACAAGAGAAGGTGGAGCTGATTCTCTTTTTGCTGCACCCACCTTGTTCACAGGTGCAGCAGTGGTGGAATAGAGGGGTGCCATGTAAGACAAACATGAGTGATCTGTTTCCGTTTTGGTGTTTCTTATTAGACACTAGACCAAGAGCTCCTTAAGAGCAGCAAGTGTTTTATTCATGCCCCTCTCTTTTTTATTTTAACTAATAGACTTTATTTTTTTAGAATAGCGTTAGGTTTACAGAAAAATTGAACAGAAAATACAGCGCTCACATATGTTCCGTCTTTCTCCCTCCGACCATTTCCCTAGTTATTAACATCTTGCATTAGTGCAATACATTTGTTATCATTGATGATCCTGTATTGATACATTGTTATTAACTGAAGTACCTAGTTTACGTTAACAGTTTACTCTTTGTGTTGTACAGTACTATGGGTTTTGACAAATGTATAATGTCATGTGTCTACAATTACAATATGCTACAGGAGAGTTTCACTGCCCTAAAAATGCCCTGTGCTCTACCTGTTCCTCCCTCCCCACTCCCCCTGAGCTCCTGGCAGTCACTGATCTTTTTACTGTCTGTATAGTTTTGCCTGTTTAAGAATGTCATACAGTTGGAATCATATAGTATGTAGCCTTTTCAGACTGGCTTCATTCATTCAGCACTGTGAGGTTCCTCCATGTCTTTTCGTCTTATTTTTTTTGCCGAATAATATTCTGTTGCATGAATATAGCACAGTTTGTTTATCCATTCACCTATTGAAGGATATCTTGTTGCTCTCAATTCTTGGCAATTATGAATAAAGCTTCTATAAGCATTTGTGTGTAGTGTTTTTGTGTGAACAGATAACCAAGGAGCATGACTGCTGGGTCATGTGGTAAGCCTATGTTGAGCTTTGGAAGAAGCTTCCAGATTGTCTTCCAAAGTCACTGTACCGTTTTGTATCCAACCGGCAATGAATGAGAGTTCCTGTGGCCCACAACCTCACCAGCACTTGGTGTTGTCTGTATTTTGGATAGGTCTGGTGTGCTCCTTGGAAACTCTACGGAGCAGTTCTACTCTGTCCTGTAGGGTCACTCTGAGTTTGAATTAACTTGACGGCAATGGGTTTGGGTTTTTCGTTTTTAATAGGTGTGTAGTGGTATCTCATTGTTTTAATTTGGAATTCCCTAATGACTTATGATGTTGAGTATCTTATCTTCTTTGGTGAAGTGTCTGTTCAGATCTTTTGCCCATTTTTTAATTGGGTTGGCTCTTTTCTGATTGTTGAGTTTTAAGAGTTCTTTGTCCATTTTGTATGCAAGTTCTTTATAAGATATGAGCTTTATAAATATTTTCTCCTGAATCTTTTCACTTTCTTAACATGCTTGTATTTTCAATGTGTAGCATAGTGCCTGGCACACCACAGGCACTGAATTGTCTTCCGAATGGTTAAATAGTACAAGGAAGGCTTCCCTTTTTAAAAATATCTTACTTACTGCTGATTTGAGGAGTTGAAGTTCAGTAATTCAGGAGGTATTCTTTGAAGTTTCATATTTTTTACCTCCCCTATTACCATGTGTCATGAATTGAATTGTATCCCCTAAAAATATGTGTCAATTTGGCTAGGCCAGGATTCCCAGTATTGTCTGGTTGTCCTCCATTTTGTGATTGATGTAATTTTCCTATGCATTGTAAATCCTTTTCTCTGCCTATGGTTAAGGGGCAGGATTGGGTTATGTTGAAGAGGATTAGGGTGGGATGTGACACCCTTGCTCAAGTCACATTCCTGATCCCAGTATAAAGGGAATTTCCCTGGGGTGTGGCCTGAACCACCTTTTATCTTACAAGAGATAATAGGACAGGGAAGCGAGCAGAGAAGAGGGACCTCATACTATCAAGAAAGCAGCTCCGGGAACAGAGGGTGTCCTTTGGACCTGAGGATCCTGTACAGAGAAGCTCCCAGACAAGGGGAAGATTGATGACAAGGACCTTACTCCAGAGCCGACAGAGAGAGAAAGCCTTCCCCTGTAACTGGCACCCTGAATTTGGACTTCTAGCCTAGTAGACTGTGAGAAAATAAATTTCTCTTTGTTAAATACCACTTGTGGTATTTCTATTATAGCAGCACTAGATGACCAAGACAGCATGTAAGTATCCTCAAAATTAGTAATGTCTTAAATCTTACCAGAAGCCCACTCTTCCTAGGAAGGTCATACATGGCTTCAGAAAGATTCCTGAAGATGTAAATTTTGCCAAATGGTTCCTTGAGCAGCTCTAGGTGGAGAGGACCTGTCAGAGCCTGGGGAAAAACACAAGGCATGCCACAGGCAGTTAAAACCAACCAGCTGCCGGTAGGTTGATTTCAACCCATGGTGACCCCATGTGTGTTGGAGTAGAACTGTGCTACATAGGGTGTTCAGTGGTTGATTTTTTGAAATTGGACTGCCAGGCCTTTCTTCAGAGGTGCCTCTGAATGGACTCAAACCTCCAACCATTTGGTTAGCAGCCGAGCCTTTAACTACAGTTAGAACTCAGCTTATTCTGAGGACCTCAGTATGCTGAAATCCAGAACACTTTGGTTCTAGCCCTGCCATTGCCACTAACAAACTGGTGACCTTAGAGTCACTAAAGCTTTCTAGATCCCAGTTGCCTCATGAATAAAATGCACAATCCTTAAAGCCCCTCTGACTCTAAATTCTGGCCTTGAGCCTATGCTGAATTTAAAATAATAGACACGTTACATGGAATTAAAGAAGGAATTAAAAAGCTATAGTGAAGTAAAAGAATAAATAAGTAAATCTTGAAAGCCTGCTGATCCCTTTCTTGATTATTCTTCAGAAATAAGAATTTCAAGTTTTTTGAGCTGCTGTAATAAACTGGGAAACCCTGGTGGCAAAGCAGTTAAGTACTGTGGCCGCTAACCAAAAGGTGGGCAGTTCGAATCCACCAGGCACTTCTTGGAAACTCCATGGGGCAGTTCTACTCTGTCCTATAAGGGTCGCTATGAGTTGGAATTGACTCGACGGCAGTGGGTTTAGTTTGGGTTTGGATAATAAACTGAGCCTAGAAAATTACTGAATTGTGGTTATTTGGCCCTTTTGCTAAGTACCTTTGTCATTCTGAGTGCGGATTAAAGGAGCTGAACCCGAGTGCAGTGGGGAGCAGTATTCCCCACCTGGGTTGGCTGCTGGCTGACCTGGGCAGGCCTTAGCTCTCCTGGACCACAGGCCTGAACAAGTGAAAACAGATGCCTCTTGGATAAAAGGTACAAATAGGTGTAAACATTTACAAAGAGTAGAAAGGTTTGTGATAAAAGGCGTTGTTATCTTATGGGGCCTCCAAGTGATTTTCTTTGCACCATACCGTAATCAGTGAATGAAAAGTCTCCACTTAATTTTGCAAAAATAATATAAGCCTATATACACATTGTTCTTTCCCTCTGGATTAACAGTACGTGCAGTTCTGAGGGGCAGTGACACATTTGAATGGCCAATTTAGCCTTGGCCTTAATATGGAACGTTAAAGTTACAATGCGAAATGATATCCTCTTCAAGATTCAAACTTTCTTCTCTTATTTTATGCTTTTCTATGTAACATTTCCTAAGGCTTGTACAGTGGGCTCAAGCAGAGCAATGATTGTGAGGATGGCGCAGGACAGGGCAGTGTTTCATTTTGTTGTACATAGGGTCACTATGAGTTGGAACTGATTTGATGGCACCTAACAGCAGCAACAATCTTTGGATTGAAGGAGCCCTGGCAGTGCAGTGGTTAAAGCACTTGGCTGCTAACCAAAAGGTTGGCAGTTCGAACCACCAACTGTCCTGCAGGAGAAGGATGTGGTAGTCTGCTTCTGTAAAGATTTACAGCCTTTGAAACCCTGTGGGGCCATTCTGCCCTGTCCTATAGGGTTGCTATGAGTTGGAATCGACTAGATGGAAGTGGCTTTGGTTTGGTATCTTTGGATTACTTAAACACACAGCTGTTTTATGAAACTGTGTTGGAGCTTATGAGTCAGATTACTGCTACCAAAATGTTTGTGAAATCACTTCTTAAGTCATATATTTGCATCATGTACAACCTGTTTGACAATCAAAACATTATGCCCTTCAGCACTTGGCTGGTCATTATAGTAAGTTTTCCAGTAGACTGTTCCAACATAATATAATCGGGCAGTAGACAGAGGAGCGGAGTATATTATTTTAACATGAAATTCCAAGTGCATTTCTCTTTTTGTAAGATTGAGAAGGACATATATTCTGTAATAGAGTCAGTATGATCAATTCATAGGATAAAAAACTCCAATAAGGCTGAGGATAACCAACCCAGCTGTTCAGTAGGGCTGACAGGGAGGAAAGAAAGGCCTGGGCGGGAGGTGCAAGACTTAGCCACTGAAGTGGTGAGCCAAGAGGCACAGCTTTGGTGGTGTGTCTGTCTGCCTGTCTGTCTGTCTCTCTCACTCAGCTCTTACTATCTTAGATACCTGCTGACATTGGCTTTCTTTCATTTGCTCTTAGCCAACCTTCAAGGCCCACTTCAAATTTAGCTCCTTCATTAGTTTTTACTGACTCCCTTCAGAGTAGACTCAAACTCCTTTCCCTTGAAGTCTCCACAGCATTTTATTGCTCCTTCTATTACTGCAGTTGTCGTTTGCCAGCTCTTCATTGTCCCAACTCGTCTGTATCCTTCTTGAATATAAGGACTGTGTTGTCCTCACCTTGGATTTGTTATAAGAGGCTGTGCCTTCATTAAGATAAGAGTAAAAAGAAAACCAAACCTGTTGCCCTCAAGTCAATTCCAACTCATAGCAACCCTATAGGACAGAGTAGAACTGCCCCGTAGAGTTTCCAAGGAGCACCTGGTAGATTCGAACTGCCCACCTTTTGGTTAGCAGCCATAGCTCTTAACCACTATGCCACCAGGGTTGTAGCTGTGTGTAAATGAAATGTTATTATGTATCATTTTTCAAAGGAGATGACCAGGCTCAGACAATGACTTCCTGGGTTGACACTTTTTTCAGGGTTTATGGTTTACTTTTTTTTTTTTAGTACTGAATTATCTTTTACAATATTACTGGGTACCTGTCATGGATTGAATTATGTCCCCCCGAAAATGTGTTTATCAGTTGGGCTGTGATTTTCCTATATGTTGTAAATATTGCCTGTATGATGTTAATGAGGGAGGATGCTGGGCAGCCGTTGTGTTAGTGAGGCAGTTTGGATTGTGTCTTGAGGCAATATCTTGAGATATAAAAGAGAGAAGCAAGCAGAGAGATGGGGACCTCAAACCACCAAGGAAGTAGCACCATGAGCAGAGCGTGTCCTTTGGACACGGGGTCGCTGTGCCTGAGAAGCTCTCGACGAGGGGAAGATTGAGGACAAGGACCTTTGTCCAGAGCCCACAGAGAGAGAAATCCTTCCCCTGGACCCGACGCCCTGAATTTGGACTTGTAACCTACTGGACTGCGAGGAAATAAATTTCTCTTTGTTAAAGCCATCCACTTGTGGTATTTCTGTTATGGCAGCACTAGATGACTAAGACAGAATTTGGTACTGAGAGAGTGGGGTGCTGCTCTAACAGATACCTAAAATGTGGAAGTGGTTTTGAAACTGTGAATGGACCAGCAGCGGAAGAGAAGCTGCAGCAACAGAGGAGTGGCAGGAGCAGACAACCAACAGCAGCAGAACCAGGAGACCACGCTGGAGCCAACCCACGGAGCGAGAGAGCTGAGTGCCTGTGTACAGAAGGCTTCCTGGCAGAGTGGAGTGCCTCTAGGCACTTATTGGTGGAGCTACTGAGCTTTGGAACACTTACCCCAGCAGGGCAGATGCGGGTGTGAGGCCACCCCAGGAACAGACAGGACAAGAAATCAGGAAACAGAAGCTGAAGATACAAAGAACACAAGAAGCTGAGCTGCCTTAGCCTCAAAACGTATGGCCATGACCTCAGGGGTTTCAAAGGGTAGAGCCCTGGCCTCTGGTGTTTCTAAGGGTGGAGTTGCCACTCAGATGGACTAGGAGAATGGTGTGCTTAAAGCCGAGGGAGCAGAGTTGCTGTCCCAGTAGGCCTGGAAGGCAAAGCCTAGGGCCAAGGGCCTCCTCTCAGAATCTGAAGGGCGTGGCCAATGCCTAGAATCTGGAGGGCAGGGTCATTCTGTAAATTGTGTCAGAGAACAGAGGATCATTTTCAAAGCTTTGAGGGCTAACTCTATGGAGCAGTTCTACTGTGTCCTACAGGGTTGCTATGGGTCAGAATCAACTCGACAGCAACAGGTTTATCATTGTTAAGAGGGAGCTGGTGGTTCAGTAGTAGAATTCTCGCCTTCCATGCACGAGACCTGGGTTCAGTTCCTGGTCAATGCACTTCACACATAGCCACTACTCATCTGTCATTGGAAGTTTGTATGTTGCTGTGGTACTAAACAGGTTTCAGTAAAGCTTCCGGACTAAGATGGACAAAGAAAAAAGTCTTGGCGATCTGTTTCTGCAGATCAGCTAATGAAACCCCATGGATGACAATGGTCTGATCTGCAACTGATCATGGGGATGGCGCAGGACTGTGCCATTCCACTGTGCGTGGGATAGCAGCTAATAGCGATAACACTTACTAAGGCGCTGTGTGGGAGATTCAGACTTTGATGCAGTAGCCCTCCTGGACTTTACAATGTAGCACGGAGATAAGACATAATAACAGAAGGTACAGCATAAAGGTCTATATTCTAAATGTAAGCCGAGTAGTATAGTCAATAAATTCTATAGAAATGTAGCTTAATCTTAATCTATAAAAAAAAAAATGGGTTGCTAAATATTCTTTCTAACTCTGAACATCATTGCATCTCTAACAGTGTTTATATTCTAACGTAAGAGAAAGATACAACTCAGTGGGCATGTCTGAGTGTGTGTATGTGTGTCCACACATTTTAAATGTTTTTCCAGTGGCCACAGTATGTTTGCTCAGAACACTGATTGTGCGTCTGTAGTCTGGCATTTCTCCTTGAGGGGATAAGCAATAAGATGATAGAGGGAGCTGGACAATTGGTCTGATGTTTAGGCTGCCTGGTGACCCAGATGTGCAGCCAGCTGAAGGCAGTGTTGCAATTACAGTATCTTGGGAGTCTGGAGGCGCAGCCTCGTAGCAACTGTGAAATGTAGACACAGCTCGTAAAATGGGACAGCATGGTAGAGGCCAAGCTTTCCAACTGATCTCTGTGTATTTACATCCTGGTACTCTGATTGGTAAGTACTCATGTGGATTCTTCAAGTCCTGGATAAATAGGTTAGCTTTCAGAAACCTGTGTTTGGAAGTACAAAGCATACATCTCAGAAGCAAGTTTAGAACTTGGAAAAAATTCTCCAGTGTTTTCAGCCTCTCTCTGCAGCCAACTGCAGGGGAGGAATAATATAAAAGAGATCTCAAATAAATAAAGGAAAGCACAAGACACCCATTTACTTTGAAACAGGAGGACTGTAAGTATTCATTTCAAAAAAGAGGTAATGATAAAATTGTGTATTTTTACTGAGAATAATGATCCTCTTCCAGGTGATTTTGTTTGAAAAAGTACGTGTGTGTGGTGGAGTGAGGCACTCCTATGGGAAGACCAAAACATTAAAAAAATAAAAGAAAACAAAGTATGCTTCTGAACAGAAAAGATTTCAAGAACACATCCCCATTTTCTTTTATATCCCAGCCTTCCCCCCTCATCGTTTTAAAATACCACATAAAAAGAAAGAGGCAAGTGGGATTCATGGAAAAAGCTGTTTGCTACGGGGAATGATTTGCAAGGTAGGAAAGTGGTTTGTGGTCTTTGCAAGCTGTGTTTGCTTTGTGCCTGCCTCAGCAGAGCCTCTGGTGGACAGCCCCACAGGGCTGTCACCTTGTGTCTTAAAAGTGGGGACACCCTCCCTCCATTGTAAGGAAGTGGCGGCCTTACATGGATGCACAGGTGGGCCTCTTTGCCCTGCTGAGAGCAAGAATCTATGTCTGTCTGTCTATAGAGTTTGGCTTCTCTCTACCCAGTCTCTTGGCTCATGTCAATGGCAGAATATAATCGCACTACAAGGACCAATATATTGTGTAGTCTGTAGTGGGAAACGCCAAGAGAAAAACTCAGCTGGATCAAGCATGTGTGTCTTGTGTTCCTTTCTAGTCCTGTAAACAAACACAGCTGTTGAGTGAAGGCTCTGTCCTCAGGAATGGTAGACAACAGTGATACCCGGCCAGCGAGATCCCAGCAGGGGACGGGGTGATTCCAGGGCTCCGGAGAGCAGGCGGCTCTCGCAGGGCTGGGCTGTGCACTCTCCCTCAGTTCCAGGATAAGCTGGGTGTGAGGAGGGTCGATTCTGTATTTTCAGCTGAGGCTGTTGAAGTATGCAGAATGATTCATGTGGGAAGGGCTTTGGGGGAAAAGAAGGCTGAAATTTCATCTGCGTGCCTCAAATTAAACCTTGTTTTATGTACAAGATCTTGGCTGTCTTTTCCTGGAGGGGATGGAAGGAAACTTTTATCTCTTTCTCTGCTTACTCTTGTTTTGAAGTAACTTGGGGAAAAAGGCATGAGAAATTCACAGGCCCAGCAGCCTATATTTATAGCAGGCACCACTGAGAATTAGTCTTGGTCCACACTCTCATTCCTCTCCTCTCCCTCCTCTCAGGTAGATTATGGTGTGATACCTGTAAAATACAAGGAGTGTGCTAGGAAGGTGAGTCCATCCTTTGCCATGTCAGTTACTTGTTCTGACAGTGTCAGTGGAAGTCAGGTTTCTGAATCCTGTGAATTTGGCCTTCTAGTTGCCCACCACATTCTTTGTGCTGGGACCATGCACCCCTGGACAGTAGCCACAGCAAAGGAGGCCCAGGGAGACTAGAAGAGTGAATCCCTGCCAGTTGCTATCAAGTTGACTCCAACTCACGGCAACCCCATGTGTGTCAGAGTAGAACTGTGCACCACAGAGTTTTTAATTGTTAAGTTTTTGGATGCAGATCACCAGGCCTTTCTTCTGAGGCACCTCTGGGTAAACTCAAACCTCCAACCCTTCTGAAGAATGTTAATCATTTGCACTACCCAGGGACTCCTAGCTCAGAAAAACCAGAGACAATTCTTATTCAGGGACAAGTTTGCAAATCTTTAGTCCCTGGCAGTTTCTAAGTCAAGGACAGTTGTGCAATCAGTATCTGTGTCATTGCAGGCCTAGAAGGCTCAATCTAGCTCCCTACCCAGGTGGCAAGCACATCCATCAGCTTGTGGCCCCCAGGTCTAGATGGTGCTGCCTTCTCACACTTGGACAGAGGTGGTCAGTTCGGGACTCCGGAACGTTCCCAGTTTCACTTGCATTCCGTGTCCTGCCGTAATCAGAGCTGGGCCTCGGGTTTTCCAGGCCACCCTGACCTCCCTGGCCTGCTCCCTTTGCTGCTGTCTGCATCTGCTTTTCAAGGCTGTACTCTGTGTTGGCCACTTGCTCCTAAGAGTAGGTCTTGTCACCCTTGGCAGCAGGGCCATGTGAGCTCACCAGTCCTTTGTTGTTGTTGCTTTCTGGTCTGTTGTTGTTAGGTGCCATCAAGTTAGTTCCATTGTTGCAGCCTGTGTCAATCCATCTCATCCAGGGTCTTCCTCTTTTTCGATTATCCTCTACTTTACCAAGCTGATGTCCTTCTCCAGGGACTGGTCCCTTCTAATAACATGTCCAAGATACGTGAGATGAAGTCTCGCCATCCTCCTTTCTAAGGAGGATGTCTTCTGAAACAGACTTGTTCGTTCTTCTGACAGTCCACGGTATATTCAGTATTCTTCGCCAATACCATAATTCAAATGGATTAAGTCTTCCTCGGTCTTCCTTATTCACTGTCCAGCTTTTGCATGCATATGAGGTGATTGAAAATACCATGGCCTAGGTCAGGTACACCTTAGTCCTCAAAGTAACATCATTGCTTTTCAACACTTTAAAGAGGTCTTTTGCAGCAGATTTGCCCAATGCAATGTGTCATTTGATTTACTGACTGCTGCTTCCATGAGCGTTGATTGTGGATCCAAGTTAAATGAAATCTTTGACCACTTCCCTATTTTCTCAGTTTATCATGATGTTGCTTATTGGTCTAGTTGTGAAGATTTTTGTTTTCTTTATGTTGAGGTGTAATCCATACTGAGGACTACAGTCTTTGATCTTCAGCAGTAAATGCTTCAAGTCCTCTTCACTTTCGGCAAGCAAGGCTGTGTCATCTGCATAATGCAGGTTATTAATGAATCTTCCTCCAATCCTGATGTTTCATTCTTCTTCATATAGTCCCGCTTCTTGGATTATTTTCTCAGCAAACAGATTGAATAAGTAGGGTGAAAGGATACAGCCCTGACACACACCTTTCCTGATTTTAAGCCACATAGTATCCCCTTGTTCTGTTTGAATGGCTGCCTCTTGATCTGTGTACAGGTTCCACGTGAGCACAATTAAGTGTTCGGGAACTCCCATCCTTTGCAATGTTATCCATAATTTGTTATGATCCACACAAGCGAATACCTTTGCATAGTCAGTAAACCATAGGTAAACATCTTTCTGGTATTCTCTGCTTTTAGCCAAGATATATCAGACATCAGCAGTGATATCCCTCATTCCATGTCCTCTTCTGAATCTGGCTTGAATTTCTGGCAGTTCCCTGTTGATGTACTGCTGCAACTGTTTTTGAATTATTTTCAGCAAAATTTTACTTGAGTGTGATATTCACGATATTGTTCAATAATTTCCACATTCAATTGGATCCTCTTTCTTCGGAATGGGCACAAACATGGATCTTTTCCAGTCGGTTGGCCAGGTAGCTGTCTTCCAAATTTCATGGCATAGATGAGTGAGCAACACCAGCACAGCATCCCTTTGTTGAAACATCTCAATTAGTATTCTGTGAATTCCTGCAGCCTTGTTTTTGCCAATGTCTTCAGTAAAGCTTGGACTTCTTCCTTCAGTCCCATCAGTTCTTGATCATATGCTACCTTCTGAAATGGTTGAACATCAACCAATTCTTTTTGGTACAGTGACTGTATTTCTTCCATCTTCTTTGGATGCTTTGTTTGATATTTTCCCCCATAGAATCCTTCAGTATTGCAACTTGGGGCTTGAATTTTTTCAGTTCTTTCAACTTGGGAAATGTTGAGTGTTTTCTTCTCTTTCGGTTTTCTAACTCCAGGTCTTTGCACATTTCATTATAATACTTTGTCTTCTTGAGCCACCCTTTGAAATCTTCTGTTCAGCTCTTTTACTTCATCATTTTTTCCATTAGCTTTAACTACTCCAAGTTCAAGAGCAAGTTTCAGAGTCTTTTGTGACATCCATTTTGGTCTTTTCTTTCTTTCTTTCTTGTCTTTTTGATGACTTCTTGCTTTCTTAATGTATGATATCCTTGATGTTACCATCCCCACAACTCCCCTGGTGTTCGATCATTAGTGTTCAGTGCATCAAATCTATTCTAAATTCAGTTGGGATATACTCAGGGTTGCACTTTGGCCCCTGCAGGCTTGTTTTAATTTTGTTCGGCTTCACCTTGAACTTGCATATGAGCAATTGATGGTCTGTTCTACAGTCAGCCCCTGGCCTTGTTCTGATTGATGATACAGAGTTGCTGTATCTTCTGTTTCCACAGATGTAGTCGATTTGATTCCTGTGTATTCTGTCTCGTGAGATCCACGTGTATAGTCACTGTTTATGTTGGTGAAAAAAGGTATATGCCATGAATAAGTCATTGGTCTTGCAAAATCCTATCATGTGATCTCCGGCGTCATTTCTGTTACCAAGGCTACATTTTCCAACTCAGATCCTTCTTCTTTGTTTCCAACTTTCACATTCCAATCGCCAGTAATTATCAATGCATCTTGATTACATGTTTGATCAATTTCAGACTGCAGAAGTTGGTAAAAATCTTCAATTTCCTCATTCTTGGCATTAGTGGTTGGTGCTTAAATTTGAATAATAGTCATATTAACTGGTCTTTCTTGTAGGCGCATGGATATTATCCTATTGCTGACAGCGTTGTACTTCAGGATAGATCTTGAAATATTCTCTCTGGTCTGGCCACTCTGAAAGCAGCCTCCATCCCCAGGCAGTCCTATATCCCCAGGTGCCCTCTCTCCAGGCTGCTCAGGAATTCAGGGGTTTCTCTCATTTCAGCCGCCTACCAGGAGTGGCTGTTTTATCCTGCATCCTAACTTTTGTTGTTGTTGTATGCTTCATCACTTTGAGGGTAAATTAATACTTCTCCTTCCCTTGAGCTCCTTACCACTTTTTAAAAAATAATTTATTTATTTGTTGTTGTTGAGAATATACACAGCAAAACATACTCTAGTTCAACCATTTCTACATGCACAATTCAGTGACATGATTACCTTCATTGAGTTGTGCAGCCATTCTCACCCTTCTTTTCTGAGTTCTTTTGTCTCATTAACATAAACTCACTGCCCTAAGGTTCCTATCTAGTCTTTCAAGTTGCTGTTGTCAATTTAATGCCATATAGATAGTTCTTAAAAGAGCATAGTGCTCAAGGGAGATGCTCTTTACCAGTTAAGCTAAACTATTGCTCACTTTATTTGTGCCCTTCCTGCTGTCCTCAACCCCAGCTCACTATGGCATGTCTTATACCATGGTTATTTGTATCCTTTTTTTACCACTTTGTAGATGGCAAATGCCAGGAGGCCAGACACTGGGCCTTTGTCATTGCTGTTCCCCACAGTGCCTGGACAATCAATAAATGTCATGTAACCAGGGACAGATGACCCAGTAAGCAAATACTTACTAATCTGGTGAACATTTTCACATGGGTGGTGAAACTCATATGAAAGTGTTCACTAGAGATTAGTAAATAAGCACAAGTAAGCCCATGCTCACCTTGCTTACTGGGTCATCCACCCCTGTCAGGCATTGTAAATTTGAAAAGAGGCCTTGATTCTGTAGGACGGTGCTGTGGGGTTGGGGGAGACAGATTCCAGCCATACCTAGAAGCAGAATCTTTGGTATGGTGAGAAAATGTGAAATTGTTCACTACAGATTAGTAAGTAAGCACAAGTAAGCCTGTGCTTACCTCACCTATTGGATAATCTGCCCTTGCATGTAACAGCTGTGCTGTACTGACTAGAACAGTTCTGGAGGAATGTACAGCGCCCCCCCCGCCCACATATCCAGTAATTGTGAAATGTGTTAGTACAGTGATGCAGATAGAAAAAACAAAAGCAAACAAGGTATTGGAATGTCCACAAAATTCCTGAATGAGAAAAAGGTGAAGGGTGGCAAGCTAGCTCTTGGAAGGAAGAACTGGAACGAAGCTGCTCCAGCTCTTCCTAACCTGTGCTTGCCAAAGTGATGAGCGAACTGAGAATCAATCACCTGGTGAGCTGGCATCAGAATCTCTTAAGGATTCCCCAGGTGATTCTGTATGCGGCAAAGTGTGAGTGCCCTGGCTTATGCATCAGCTGTGTTGAGCTGGGGTATTTGATCTTCATGTCTATATTAACATGACCTCTGCGGGGATTTTGCTTTTTTTTGCATTTTCTGGCCTTTGAGTTTAAAACCTGAGAGATTTTTCTGGTAGGGTCGCACAGAATTCAAACATGGAAAAATTGTTAGGGTGGTTTCCATAAGTGTTTTGGAAGTGCAGGAAAAAAAAAAGCATTTTTGAAAGCTATTTTTTAAAATATGAATTATATGTGTTAAAATTTAAACAAGGTAAAAACAATGCAAAGCAGTCGATTCCCTTGGATTTTTGAGGTGGACCATTGTATCATCTGCAATTAAAGATAAATTTGTATCTTTCTTTCCAGCATTTGTGACTCTCCTTTTCTTGTCTTGGGTTGTCTAGTACCTCTGTTGTTAGCTGCCATTGAGTCAGCCCTGGTTCATGGTGGCCCCACGCACAACAGAATGAAATGCTGCCTCGTCCTTCATCATCTCTGTGATTGGTGACCGACTGGACTGTTGTGATCCATGAGGTTTTCACTGGCAGATTTTTTGGAAGTAGGTTGCTAGGCCTTTCTTCCTAGTCCCTCTTAGTCTAGAAGCTCCAATGAAACCTGTTGTCTTAGGTATCTAGTGCTGCTATAACAGAAATACACAAGTGGATGGCTTCAGCAAACAGAAGTTTATTCTCTTACAGTCTAGTAGGCTACAAGTCCAAATTCAGGATGTCAGCTCCAGGGGAAGGCTTTCTCTCTGTTGGCTCTGGAGGAAGGTCTTTGTCATCAGTCTTCCCTTGATCTAGGAGCTTCTCTGCACAGGAACCTCGGGTCCAAAGGACATGCTCTGCTCTGCTGTGCTCCCAGCACTGCTTTCTTGGTGGTATGAGGTCCCCACATCTCTCTGCTCACTTCTCTCTTTTATATCTCAAAAGAGATTGGCTTAAGACACAATCCAATCTTGTAGACTGAGTCCTGCTTCATTAACATAACTACCGCTAAGCCCATCTTATCAATATTATAGAGACAGGGTTTACGACACGTAGGAAAATCACATTAGGTGACAAAATGGTGGACAATCACAATACTGGGAATCATGGCCTAGCCAAATTGATACACATATATTGGGGGGACACAATTCAATCCATGACACCTGTTTAGCATCACAGCAACATGAAAGCCTGCACTGACAAATGGGTAGTGGCTGCACATGAGGTGCCTTGGCCAGGAATCAAACCTGGGTCTCCCGCATGGAAGGTAAGAATTCTACCACTGAACCACCAATGCCACCCGGACTTCTATAAACTGAACCAAAACCAAAGCCATTGCTGTCGAGTTGATTTTGACTCGTAGCAACTGTATAAGACAGAGTAGAACTGCCCCATAGGGTTTCCAAAGAGCGTCTGGTAAATTTGAACTGCCAGTCTTTCGGTTAGCAATGGCGCTTTTAACCACTGCACCACCAGGGCTCCCAGGACCTCTATAGTAATACATAATAATACTGACAGTGGGCATCCATGAAAATAGTAACTTACGTAAACAGGTTTCCTAATGTTGACTCATTCTTGCATCCTGGAATAAACCCTTAGTCATTAAATAGACTACTATTTTAGCATCTTTGCATATAATCATACAAGAGATTGGTGTGCATTTCCATTTTTGTTTTCTGTCCTTGTCAAGTTTTGGTATCAGGGTTGTCTAGTCACTTATAGAGTGGCTTTATACAAGAAACTTGGAAGCTTTCTACCTTTTTTCCCCCAATGTCTTGGAACATTTAAATAATACAGTATAAATTTAATTAAAATAAGAAAATAAGCCACATCCTGTTTTTAAGTAGTGGAACGTATTTTCAAGTGAATTGATATCTAAGTGTCTATTCAGTGATATGTTAGCTTACATCACTGTTAAATACTAGGTCCTGCTGGTTGGGTTCAAATAATAGTGAAAAATTAATGCTCTCTGAAGGAACGATGGAAACCGCATGTAACAATTGGTTCTCCTCGACCTGGCCTGGTGCCCCACTGAGTAAGGCCTGAGTATCTGCAGAACTGGGGACTTTTTCACATTTCATCAGTCATCTAAGTCCTGGACATTGGTTAGGACTGGAAGTCTAAAACAACCCCAGGGGCAGATATTGATGGATGTAAATATGTGTACTTAAAGTCCTTATTCTCCACTGAACTTCTCTGCTGATTATAGACATCACCTGGAGAGCTTTGCAAACTTACAGACTCCCAGGTCCCATCCTAGATCTTCTAATGCAGAATTTCAAGGGAAGGGGCCTGGGGAAAAATCGGTAAGTAACCCCAGGTGATTCCTATTATTAGGAAACTTTGGGAAGCAGTGATGCACTTGAGGTAGGTTAAAATCAATCACAGCAGTGATTTTCAACCTCGACTGCCCATTGGAATCACCCGGGAAGCATTTATAAATCCAGAAGTCTAGCCTCAGCCCAACAGTTGAATCCATCTCTGGAGAGGGGCCTGGGCATCGGTGTTTTTTAATGACTCAGCCAGTGTTGAGAGTCATTGAATTTCAGCATTCTTGAGAAACGAGTGGCATTCCTTGAGATACCTGTAGGCTTCTCAGCTCATTGGAAATTAAGACCAGGTATAACTGAGCAGACTCTGTCTTTGCACAATAGGAAAGAGATTGAGACCATCTTCCTGCTCTGATTTTTTTTTTTTTTTTAATCCTCCTCTCTTGCTTGGACTTAATTCTACTTGAAATCATACTGACCAACCCAATTAAACCTCTGCAGAAAAAACAGGTGTGTCTGATCCCATAGTAAATGTTAAATAAAAACTACTTACTGTTATTGCAACCCAAATGTCAGCTGGCATTGTCCTGCTCCTCCAGCTCTAGAGTTGATTGTGGTGAATCTCCACCCCATGCCTCCTCACGATTCCTGCTGATTTGGTGTTTGTGTGTTTCTATTGGCTCTGCCTCTGGGTGTCTGCTTCTGGGCTTAGAGGTTTTGTTCTACCCTGAGTTGACCCAGATGTGAAATCATCCTTCCTTCATATAACACCCTCATCACAATACGTAAATAGATAGCACTTAGGAAGAATAGGCCTCGTGATCTACTTCTGAAAAATTTGCCAGTGAAAACCCTATAGATCACAACAATCTGATCCCATTGTGCTTGGTGTTGTCATAAGTTGGGGGCAGCTAACAACAACAGCAACATAACACTTACATAAGGTAATTGCTATTATCATCCCCATTTTTGAGGAAACTGAGGCACAGGGAGGTTATATAATTTTGCCCAAGGTCATGCATTAGCTAAGTGGTCAACTGGATGCTGAACCTAGCCACCCTAGCCCCAGAGTCTGTGTTTCAGAGCTTTGCACAGTCATGCTGTCTTCCCTTTCAATTACAGACTTTACCCCAGAACTTGGGTGAGGGCAAGAGGAGGGTTGTCACAGGGAGCGATGGCGTTGCAGACTGCACAGCAAACTCCTGCAAGTATACATCTGTCCCTTTCTTAGATGTCTGTTGCTCTACCTTACCATGCAGGGGCTGGCCACTTTGTCTACATCTGTAGCTGTAGCTGTGCCCCTGGTAGTCACCCTGCCGAGCCCCCTCCTAATCCCTCCTCACAGGATCAATCCTGGATTTTGCAGAGCAATTCCGCTCTCAGCCAGCTCCAGCTCTCAACTTGCACACGCAAACTCACCAAGGCGCTAAGCCAACAGAAGGCTCCAGTTAGTGGAGATACCCTGTGTTACTGCTGTCATTATTCACAGCAAAAGGCAGGTCCTCGCATGTCATCTTTCTCCCTCTTCCACATAGAGTCGTATCTGTCAGGCATTCTTTTCCTGGGTGAATTTAGAGCCTGGCCGTAGTCTTAAAGGCCCACAAACCCGTTCTGCCAGGAGTGAATGTATTGATTTAGAATGGAGTTACGACTGCTGAGGGAACCAGATGAGTGTAGTCCAACAGTCAGAACATTCTCTCCCTGCAGATGGGGCCAGAGTAAGCCCAGCTGCACCTGCCCTGCCAGTTTGCTAACTTACAGTGAGGATGGTAACTGCCAGTGGGATGGGTCGCTCTCCCCCGAGGCCTGATGCAGTGGGCGTCATCCAGGAGTTGTTAAAGATGAAACTGGAGACCAGAACGTAAGAATTAACTGGACTTCCAAATCCAGGTTTCTGCTCAGAATTCTCAAGATAAGGCACCCCAACTCTGGATGGCACGTGGGTAGAACCTGTCTTCATCTCTGGACTCTCCTCTTCTAAGCCGATAGGTAACTCTGCCCTCTCTTCCCCTCAACTGCTGCTTAGCACATTCTTTCTTTAGCTATTTTACAGAACATTTGATCTGATTACTTCCATAACTTGGAGAGCATTGGTGGTTCGGTGGTAGAATTCTCACCTTCCCTGCAGGAGACTGGGGTTCGAGTCCTGGCTGAGGCACCCCCTGCACAGCCACCACTTGTCTCAGTGGAGCCTTGTGTGTTGCTGTGATGCTGAGCAGGTTTCAGCAGAGCATCCAGACTTAGATGGACTAGGAAGAAAGACCTGGTAAGCTACGTCTGAAAACCAGCCAGCGAAAACCCTATGGATCCCAATGGTGTGATCTGTAACCTATCATGGGGATGGTGCGGGACCGGGAGGGTTTCATTCTATTGTGCATGGGATCACCGTGAGTTGGGGACTGACTCTATGGCAGCTACCAACACCACTCCCCTGCTTTCCAGGCCTGGGAACCAACCTCTCTTTATGGTGGCTTTGTTTCTCTTAATTGGATTCATTTTAAAATTTAAGTTTCAGAGGGCAAATTTCTAAGTTCTTGAAGGGGAATCCTCAGTGTAGTCCCCATATGCTGCTAACAGCCAGGAAAACGACAGAAGGAAAACTGTGTGGTGGGGGGGGAGATGCTCTGCCTTAATTGAGTTTTGCCCAGCTGATGCCTGATGCCATTTCTGTGTTTTCCCATTGGCACATGCTCCCAAAAGGTGCACATAAAACCCCACTATCATCCTCTCTCCATTCTTCATCTCCATTGATACACATGTATACAGCCCAATATAACTAGTTCTACTGTTTATTATGGCATTTTAGGTAAAGCCAGATGGGTTCCCGTATTCCAAAGGGAACTAGAGAAGGAATGGGAGAACAGCGAACACCTGGTCCCAATAGTGTACACTCTTCACAGTCACTTTCCCAGTGAATAGGTTGGGCAGGTTCAGGGGAGCAGCAGGAAAGCAGGGTCACTGCAGAGAGTGGCCCTCAGGTTAGATCAGGTGCAGGAGCAGGAGAGGAATGCTGGGCTACTTGCACATGTGGGCTCAGAAGGAACAGGCAAGTTACTCAAAGTTTATTTAGAATGTGCATAGTAGTTATACTTCCATCAACATGTCTGTGTATTTGGAAGCTTTCAAAAAAGCAATGTAAAGCTAAAGGTTTTAAAAGGAATAGGGATAAAGAGAAGTTTGGACAACGATCAACCTTGAACATAGGACTTAAGATGTAAGTACCAGATAATTCCAATACAAGCCTTCCGGTTTAATGGAACCCTGATGGTCCGCGTGCATGTGCCTTCTTCCCTCTTCAGAAGCAGCTGAGCAGGTTGTTTACAATTCACATGTTTGTTACCCTACTTCAGATTTTCATATTTGGGCTAGAGTTAATGGCATACAGATAGATTCTCTCTCCTGGTAGAAAGACCATTTTCTTGAGACTATTTGGAATTTTTGGATAATGGCACATTAACCAATTGGTAATCATTTCTTGATGAAGCAGCGGTGGTTCAGTGGTAGAATTCTCACCTTGCGTGTGGGAGACCTGGGTGTGATTCCAGCCAGTGCATTTCATGCATAGCTACCATCTGTCGTTGGAGGCTTGTGTGTTGCTACGATGCTGAACAGGTTTCAGTAGAGCTTCCAGACTAAGATGAACTAAGAAGAAATGCCTGGTGATCTACTTCAGAAAATCAGCCAGTGAAAACTCCAGGGATCACAACAGCCCAGTTCCTGGGTCTCACCTGATAGCAGGCAACAAAACAACAACAGTGATTTCTTGGGAATGTGTGAAAGGGCCAGCAGTCCTGGGTATCTCTGACCATCACCTCTGCTCTTTCCAGAGGGGCCTACCTTATTCCAGCCTCACCAGCCCAAGGGAGGACTAGTCCTGAGTTGGGAACCCAAAAAAACAAACCCATTGCCGTCAAGTCGATTCCGACTCATAGCGCCCCCATAGGGCAAAGAACTGCCCTGTAGTTTCCAAGGAGCACCTGGTGGATTCAAACTGCAGACCTTTTGGTTAGCAGCCATAGCATTTAACCACATGCCACCAGGGTTTCCCCGTATAGCAGAGTGGGTGGGTGTCAATTAGTGGTAGGCCCTAGCCTTGGCTGAATGGGTCTTATAGACTTGAGTAAGGTTCTTAAGACATTTTTTTAAGGATTTTTTTTTTTTTTAATGAAGAGATGCATGGGCGGCCCTTTTAGAGATAAGTCTGAGGTTGGTGGCTTTCATTTTGCCTCTTTCCTTCCACCCAGGAAAGCATATCCAAATACAGGTGGGTGAGTGACAGTGCTGCTAATACAGGGCTAACCTTGAATGCATCTAATTTATGAAAAAATGTAAATCTTTTGCAAACTTCAGTGTTTTATTACACCTGGTTATGACTCACCATGGCTAAAAACCACCAGGCTCAACAGAGGCCCGGGGAAGGGACTGTTCATGGAGACACTGCTCAGCATCAGGCGGTGAGAGAAGGTCTAGAGAGACGGGCAGTTGATGTTGGAGAGGTCGGTGGTCATCTCCAAGCACAAGATGGCAAGAAGGGCTGGCAGAGAGCAACAGGCAGTGAGCAAAACCCTGCCAAGGAATGAGAGAATGTGTGAGTGTTTACCACGTATGAGGCCATCAGGCACTTTAGGTCTCTTTTGTCATAAAGTCCCTTAACATCCCTGGTTCTACTATAATCATTTTACACATCAGAAAATGAGGGCTCTGTGTGTTGCAAGTACATTGTTTAGGTTCACTTGCTGTCACTGACTGAGCCAGAATTTAAATCCATTTCTTTTGTCTGTAATTCCAGCGTTCTCCCCAACACATCTGAGCTGCCTCCTGGCTTAGCGGCGGGTGATAGGAGTCCAGCTATGGTAAACCAGGCCAGGGACGAACAGTAGTTCCCAGGAGTTCTGGAAGAGCAGGATCCCAATCTCAAAAGAAGTATCAGGGAGGTGTGAGCACCTGAGATAGAGGTGGCCACGGACAGAGGACGTGATGAGGCAGTTGGTAGCACTGGTCCTTGGGCCTCTCCTGCACAAGACCTGGGGTTAGGTTGGGGTGGAGGGTGTTTCAGGGCATGGTCCACAGAGGACTGCAGCAAGGCGCTGGTGTGCCCATTGTACTTGTGGGGAGTTGGGTAACTTGGAGAAGGGCTTGGATTTGAGCTGGGTCCTCTAGAATGGGATGATTCAGAGTGAAGCTGAACCTCCTGGCTCTCAGGTATGTTTGCTGTGCAGAAGTGTTCTCTGGTTGGTTGACACAGTAGGTACATTCGATTGGCTGGTCCAGCCTCTTACCACCCTCCTTCTAATGTGCCTGATGATCTGCTTCTCTAAAGATTACAGCCGAGAAAACCCTATGGAGCCATTTTACCCTGTAACACATGGGGTCGCCATGAGTCGAATTGACAGCGGCAGGTTTGGTATTGGTTTTTTAATTGTCTGGACTAAGATCTGTTTGCCTTAGTTTGCCAGATTGGTTTTGTTATCTGAACCCTGAACCCTGACTGACACAACTGAGTCCTGCAGTGTTGCACCTAGGTCCTCTCCTTGCTCTGATTACGAGGCAGGTAGGGCCTGGAGCTGGTGTGGCTGTTTCTACCTACCCTCCTTTCCTTCTCCCTTCTTTCTTCCAATCTGTATTTTTTGTTTTTTTAAATTTTTACTTTCAAATAATTTTAGACTCACAGAAAAGATGTGGTCATGTCTGTTAAATGGTTTAAACTCATCAGATGGAAGAATTTCTAGCAATACAGCAGCAAAAACACAAGCTCATATCTTCTATCTCTCCCATCAAAAGAAAAGGATTTCCAAAGTATTGGGAAAAAACATAAAGTCTATCTAAAAGCCCTGACTAGGGGTCTTGTTTAATAATTTTATTGTGCTTTAGGTGAAAGTTGACAGTGCAAATTAGTTCCCTATTCAAAAATTCATACACAAATATTGCGACCTTGGTTGCAATCCCAGCAGTGTGTCAGCACTTTCTCCCTTTCCATCTGGGGTTCCCTGTGTCCATTCATCCAGTTTTCCTGTCCCTGCCTCGTCCCCTTGCTTTTGGGCAGGTGTTGCCCATTTGGTCTCATACACTTGACTGAACTAAGAAGTACATTCCTCACGTGTGTTATTGTTTGTTTTATAGGCCTGCCCTTTCTAATCTTTGGTTGAAAGGTGAACTTCAGGAACGTCATGGATTGAGTTATGTCCCCCCCTCAAAATGTGTGTATCAATTAGGCTGGGCCATGCTTCCCAGTATTGTGTGATTTTCCTATATGTTGTAAATCCTGCCTCTATGATGTTAATGAGGGAGGATGGGCAGCAGTTGTGTTAGTGAGGCAAGGCTCAAGCTACAGGATTGGATTGTGTCTTGAGGCAATCTCCTGAGATATAAAAGATAGAAGCAAGCAGAGAGACAGGGGGACCTCATACCACCAAGAAAGAAGCACCGTGAGCAGAGCGCATCCTTTACAGCGGGGTTCCTGTGCAGAGAAGTTCCTAGTCCAGGGGAAGATTGACGAGAAAGACCTTCCTCCAGAGCTGACAGAGAAAGAAAGCCTTCCCCTGGAGCTGACACCCTGAATTTGGACTTTTAGCCTACTTTGCTGTGAGAAAATAAACTTCTTTGTTAAAGCCATCCACTTGTGGTATTTCTGTTATAGCAGCACTAGATGACTAGGACAAGGAGTGATTTCAGTTCTGAATTAGCAGGGTGTCCAGGGGCCATAGTCTCAGGGGTTTCTCCAGTCTCTGTCAGACCAGTAAGTCTAGTCATTTTTTGTGAATTTGAATTATGTTCTACATTTTTCTCCTGCTCTCTCTGAGACCTTCTATTGTGATCTTTGTTAGAGTTGGTGGTAGTAGCCAGGCACCGTCTAGTCTTTCTGGGCTCAGGCTGGTCAAGGTGTGGTTCATGTGGTCCATTAGTCCTTTGGACTAATTGTTTTCTTGTGTCTTTAGTTTTCTTCATTCTCCTTGCTCTGGACAGGGTGGGACCAATTGATGTATCTCAGGTGGCTGCTCACGAGCTTTTAAGATCCCGGAACTACTCACCAAAGTAGGGCGTGAAACATTTTCTTTATGAACTGTGTTATGCCAATTGACCTAGCTGTCCCCTGAGACCATGGTTCCAGCCCTCAGGCCCAGTAACTCAGTCCCTAAAGATGTTTGGATGTGTCTAGGAAGCATCTATGGCTTTGGCTTGGTCAAGTTGTGCTGACTTCCCCAATATAGTTTGTCATCTTTCCCTTCACCAAAGTTGACACTTGTCTGCTTTCTAGTTAGTGAGTTTCCCTCCCCAGCGACTACCTTATAACCATCAAAGATTGTTTTTTTCTGTATGTAAACCGTTCCTTGATTTCTTATAATACTGGTCCCATACAATACTGGTCCCATACAATACTGGTCCCATACAATATTGGTCCTTTAGTGATTGACTTATTTCACGCAGTGTAATGCCCTCCAGGTTCATCCATGTTGTGAGATGTTTCGTGGATTCATCATTGTTGTTTATTGTTGCATAGTATTCCATTGTGTATGTGTACCATAATTTGTTTTTCCATTCATCTGTTGATGGGTACTTAGGTTATTTACATCTTTTTCCTATTGTGAATAATGCTGCAGTGAACATGGGTGTGCATATGCCTATTCATGTAATGTCTCTTCACTAGGATATATTCCTAGGAGTGGAATTGCTGGATCGTGTGGTATTTTTATTTCTAGCTTTTTATGTGCCATATCGTTTTCCATAGTGGTTGTGCCATTTTACGTTCCCACCAGCAGTGCATAAGAGTTCCAATATCTCCACAACCTCTCCAACATTTATTATTTTCTGTTTTTTTTTTTTATTAGTGCCAATAATGTCAGGGTGAGATGATATCTGATCGTAATTTTGATTTGCGTTTCTCTAAATTTGTGAGCATTTCCTCATGTGTCTGTTAGCCACCTGAATTTCTTCTTTGGTGAAGTGTCTGTTCATATCCTTTGCCTATTTTTTAATTGAATTACTTGTCTTTTTGTTGTTGAGGTGTTGAATATTCTACAGATTTTAGAGGTTAGACCCTTGTTGGATATGTCATAGTCAAAAATTGTTTCTCAGTCTGTAATTTCTTTTTTTACTCTTTTGGTAAAGTCTTTTGATGAGCATAAGTGTTTAATTTTTAGGACTCCCAGCTATCTAGTTTATTTTCTGGTGTTTGTGTATTGTTAGTTATAGTTTGTATTATATTTATGCCGTGTATTAGGGCCCCTAGTATTGACCCTATTTTTTCTCCATGATCTTCATCATTTTAGATTTTATATTTCGGTCTTTGACCCATTTGAGTTAGTTTTTGTGTATAGTGTGAAGTATGGGCCCTGTTTCATTTTTTTTTTTTTTTTTTTAGAGATGGACATTCAGTTTTGCCAGCACCATTTGTTAAAAACAAGCTCATTTCCCCATTTAATGGACTTTGGACCTTTGTCAAATATCAGCTAACCATAGGTGGATGGTTTTACATCTGGGTTCTTGATTCTGTTTCATTGGTCTATGTGAGTGTTTTTGTACCAGTTTCAGGCTGTATTGACTACCGTGGCTGTATAGTAGATTCTGAGATCAGGAAGTGTGAGGCCTACTTTGTTCTTTTTCTTCAATAATGCTTTGCTTATCTGGGGCCTCTTTCCTTTCCATATGAGGTTAGTGATTAGTTTTTCCATCTCATTAAAGAATGCTGTTGGTACTTGGATCAGGATTGCATTATATCCATAGGTTGCTTTGGGTAGAATTAACATTTTCACAATGTTCAGTTTTCCTATCCATGAGCATGGTGTGCTTTTCCATTTACATAGGTCCCTTTTGGTTTCTTACAGCAGCGTTTGGTAGTTTTCTTTGTATAGGTCTTTTACATCCCTGGTTAGATTGATTCCTAAGGGTTTTATTTTTGTGGGGGGCTATTATAAATGATATTGTTTTCCTGATTTCTTTTTCGAAGTTCTCTTTGTTGGTGTATAGGAATCCCACTGATTTTTGAATGTTGATCTTTTATCCTGCTACTCTGCTGAGTCTATTAGTGCCAGTAGTTTTCTTTTGGAATTTTTGGGGTTCGCTATGTATAGGATCATATATATCATCTATGAATAGGCATAAATTTACTTATTCCTTTCCAGTTTGGATATCCTTTATTTATTTTTCATGCCTTATTGCTCTAGCTAGGACTTCCAGCACAATGTTAAATGAGACTGGTGTTTAAGGGCATCCTTGCCTGTTCCCAGTCTCAGGGCTAATGCTTTCAGCATCTCTCCATTGAGAATGATGTTAGCTATTGCTTTTGTAAAGATTTCCTTTATTATGTTGAGGAGTTTCTGTTCTATTCCTCTTTTGTTGAGAATTTAATCAGGAATTGCTGTTGGACTTTATCAAATGCCTTTTCTGTATCAATTGAGATTCTGACGTGATTCTTTTGTTCTCTTCATATGGTAGATTACATTGATTTTCTAATGCTGAACCATCCTTGCATAACTTGTATGAATCCCACTTAGTCATGGTGTATTATTTTTTTGATATGATACTGAATTCTATTAATTAGAATTTTGTCGAGAATTTTTGTCTGTATTGGTCTGCAATTTTCTTTTTTTTTTTTTTTTGATGTCGTTGTCTGGCTTTGGTATCAGGGTTTTGGTGGCTTCATAGAATGAATTCAGGAGTATTCCTTCCTTTTCTGTGCTCTGAAATAGTTTGAGTAGTATTGATGTGAGTTTCTCTCTGAAAGTTTGATAGAATTTTCTAGTGAAGCCATCCTGGCCAGGCTTTTTTTGTTGTTGTTGGGAGGTTTTTTTTTTTTTTTTTTTTTTTGTAATCACACCTTCAATCTCTTATCTTGGTCAGAATTTCTTTCTCAGTTTGTGTTAGTTTAGGTAGGTAGTGTGTTTCCAGAAATTTGTTCCTTTCCTCTAGGTTCTCAAATTTGTTGAAGTACAATTTTTCATAGTGTTCTGTCCCCCATCTCGTTTCTTATTTTGCTTATTTGCTTCCTTTCCCGTTTTCTTTGGTCAGTTTGGCCAGTGTTTTGTCCATTATATTGGTCTTTTTAAAGAACCAACTTTTGGCCTTGTTGATTCTTTCTGTTCTTTTTCTGTTCTCCATTTCATTTATTTCTGCTCTAATATTTATTATATCCTTTCTTCTGGTGACTTTGTGCTTCTTTTGCTCTTCTCTTTCTGTTTGTTCAAGTTGTAGGACTAATGCTTTGATTTTGGCCTGTTCTTCTTTTTTGATATGTGAGTTTATTGCTATAAATCTGAGCACTGCTCTTGATATGTCCCAAAGGTTTTGGTATGATGTGTTTTCATTCTCATTTGATTCTAGGAATTTTTTGATTCCCTCTGATTTCTTCTATTATCCAGTTGTTTTTAAGCAAAGTATTATTTTCAATGTATTTCATTTTTTTTTCTTGCTTTTCCTGTTATTGATTTATACTTTTATGGCATTGTAATCAGAGAGAATGCTTTGTTTTATTTTGGTATTTTGTATTTTATTGAGGGTTGCTTTGTGGCCTAAAATGTGGTCTATTCTGGAGAATGTTTCATGTGTGTTGAAAAAGAATGTACACTTTGCTGCTGTTGGGTAGAGTGTTCTATGAGGTCAAGTTGCTTGATTGTGGCTTTTAGATCTTCTGTATCTTTTCAGAGTTTCTTTGTAGATGTTCTGTTCTTTGTGAAAAGTGGTGTGTTGAAGTCTCCTACTATTATTGTGGAACTATTTCTCTTTTCAGTGCCATTACAGCTGGTTTTATGTATTTTGGAGCCCTGTTGTTTGGTGCATAGATATTTATTAGGGTTATATCTTCTAATTGGATTGTCCCTTAATCATTATATAATGTCCTTCCTTGTCTTTTATGGTTTATTTTGCCTTAAAGTCTATTTTACCTGAGATTATTGTTGCCACTCCTGCTCTTTTTTTTTTGGGGGGGGGGTGGTTATTGTTTGCTTGGTATATTTTTTCCATCCTTTGATTTTTTATATATTTATGTCTTTGTGTCTAAGGTGTGTCTCTTGTAGACAGCATATTGATGGGTTGAGTTTTTTCTCCATTTTGCTTCTGTCTCTTTATGGATGCATTTAAGCTATTTACGTTCAGTGTGGTTATCAATATGTATGAGTTTATTGCTGTCATTTTTGTGCTTTTCTTTTTTTTGTGGTGCTGATGTTTTCTTTGTCCCTCTTATTTTCCTGTTCTGAGTTTTATTTATTTGTGGATTTTCTTTTCATTTCTTTTGTTAGTATAGATTTTGTGTTTATGTTTTTCTTCTCTTTTATTCTGGTGAGTAGGTTTGCTATCTTCCTTTGTGGTTACCTTGAAATTTACCCTTATCTTCCTAAGTTTGAACCAGTCTCGTATTACCTGATATTGCCTTGACTTCCTCTCCATTTGAGAGTTCTATACCTATACCGTTTATTCCACCTTACATTGTTTTGATGTTGTCATCATTTACAGGTTGACATCTGTTTACCCGTTTTAAGTTTTTCGCTTTGTTTTATTGTTGAGAGTTCTTTACCTAGGTTGGTATCTGGCTGATGCTGTCCTGTGTCCTAGACTCCGGTTGTTGTCTGATGTTGTCAGTTCTCTAACGAATGGACTTTCTGTAATATTTCTTGTAAGTTTGGTTTGGTTTTACAAATTCCCTTAATTTCTGTTTATCTGGAAATGTTCTAATTTCACCATTGTATTTGAGAGAAAATTTGGCAGGATCTATTATATATATATTTTTATTGTACTTTAGGTGAAAGTTCACAGCTCAAGTCAATCTCTCATACAAAATTTTATACACATATTGTCATGTGACACTAGCTGCAATCCCCACAACGTGACAGCGCACCCCTTCCTACACCTCAGGCCTCCCATGTCCATCCAGCCAGCTCCTGTCCCCTCCTGCCCTCCCATCCTGCCTCTGGACAGGAGCTGCTCTTTGGCTTTCGTGTATCTGCTTGAACTACATGAAGCACACTTTTCCCAAGTATTATTTTATGTTTTATAGTCCAGTCTAATCTTTTTTCTGAAGAGTGGTCTTCAGGAATGGTTTTAGTTCTGGGTTAACATAGCATCCAGGGGCCATGGCTTCGGGGGTTCCTTCAGTGTCAGTCAGACCATTAAGTCTGGTCTTTTTATGTGAATTTGAGTTCTGTTCCACACTTTTTTCCTATTCCATCAGGGACTCTCTGTTGTGTTCCCTTTCAGGGTAGTCATTTGTGGTAGCTAGGCACCATCTAGTTCTTCTGGTCTCAGGCTGATGGAGTCTCTGGTTTATGTGGCCCTTTTGTCTCTTGGGCTAACATTTTTCTTGTATATTCCTCATTCTCCTTTGCTTCAAGTGGGTTGGGACTAATTGATGTATCTTAGATGGCCGCTCACAAACTTTTAAGACTCCAGACACCACTTACCAAGGTGGGATGGAGAACATTTTCTTAATAAACTTTGTTATGCCAGTTGACCAAGGTGTCCCCTGAGACCATGGCCCTCAGACCCCAGCCCCAGCTACTCTGTCCCTTGAAGTGTTCGGTTGTGTTCAGGAAACTTCTTAGCTTTTGGTGTAGTCCAGTTGTGCTGACTTCCCCGGTATTGTGTGTTGTCCTTCCTTTCACGCAAATGATTCTTGTTTACTCTCTAGTTAGTGAATTTCCCCTCCCTCCTTCCCCATCCTTGTAACCATCAAAGAATGTTTTCTTCTGTATTTAAAACTTTTCTTGAGTTCTTATCATAGTGGTTTCATACAATATTTGTCCTTTTCTGGCTAATTTTACTCATTGTAATGCCCTCTAGATTCATCCATGCTTCATGAGTTCATCATTGTTCTTTATCGTTGCGTAGTTTTCCGTTGTGTGAATATACCATAATTTGTTTATCCATTTGTCCATTCATGGACAGCTAAGTTGTTTCCATCTTTTAGCTATGGTGAACAGTGCTGCAGTGAACATGGGTGTGCCTATATCTATTCATCTGATGGTTCTTATTTCTCTAGGATATATTCCGAGGAGTGGGATTGCTGGATCATATAGTACTTCTATTTCTAGTTTTTTAAGGAAACACCAAATCGATTTCCAAAGTGGTTGTAGTGTTCCAGTCTCTCTATAACCTCTCCAACATTTATTATTTTGTGTTTTTTGGATTACTGCCAGCCTTGTGGCATGAGGTGGTATCTCATTGTAGTTTTGTTGAGCACTTCTCTAATAGCTAATGATCATGAGCATTTCCTCATGTATCTGTTAGCCACCTGAATGTCTTCTTTGGTGAAGTGTCTGTTCATATCCTTTGCCCATTTTTTAATTGGGTAATTGGTCTTTTTGTTGTTGACATTTTGCAGTATCTTATAGATTTTAGACATTAGACCATTGTTGAATATGTCATAGCCAAAAGTTTTTTTCCCAGTCTTTAGGTTGTCTTTTTACTCTTTTGGTGAAGTCTTTTGATGAGTATAAATGTTTGATTTTTAGAAGCTCCCAGTTACCTAGTTTCTCTTCCGGTGTTTGTGCATTGTTAGTTATGGTTTGTATTCTGTTTATGCTATGTATTAGGGCTCCTAGCATTGTCCCTGTTTTGTCTTCCATAATCTTTATAATTTTAGATTTTATATTTAGATCTTTGGTCCACTTTTAGTTAGTTTTTGTGCATGGTGTGAGGTACGGGTCTTGTTTCATTTTTTTTTGCAGATAGATACTCAGTTATGCCGGCATCACTTGTTAAAGAGACTGTCTTTTCCCCATTTAATGGACTTTGGGCCTTTGTCAAATATCAGCTGCTCATAGGTGTATAGATTTACATCTGGATTCTCAATTCTGTTCCATTGGTCTATGTATCTGTTGTTGTACCAGTACCAGGCTGCTTGACTACCATGGCATAAAAATAGTTTCTAAAATCAGGTAGTGTGAGGCCTCCCACTTTGTTCTTTGTCTTCACTAATGCTTTACTTGTCTGGGCCTCTTCCCTTTCCATGTGAAGTTGATGATTTGTTTCTCCATGTCTTTAAAAAATGTTGTTGGAGTTTAATTTCAGATTGCATTGTATCTGTAGATCACTTTGGGTAGAATTGACATTTTCACAATGTTGAGTCTTCCTATTCATGAGCATTGTATGTTTTTTCACTTATCTAGGTCTCTTTTGGTCTCTTGATGTGCAGTGTCTTGTAGTTTTCTTTGTACAAGTCTTTTACATCTCTGGTAAGATTGATTTTAAGTATTTTATCTTCTTGGGGGCTATTTAAGATTTCCTTTTCCAAGTTCTCTTTGTTGGTCTAGAGGAATCCAACTGATTTTTGTATGTTTATCTTGTATCCTGATACTTTGCTGAAATCTTCTATAAGTTCCCGTAGTTTTCTTGTAGATTCTTTAGGGTTTTCTGTGTATAAGATCATATCATCTGCAAATAGGGATAATTTTACTTCTTCCTTACCAATTTGGACACCATTTATTTCCTTTTCTAGCCTTCTTGCTCTGGCTAGGACCTCCGGCACAATGTTGAATAAGAATGGTGTTAAAGGACATCCTTGTCTGGTTCCCGTTCTCAAAGGAAATGCTTTCAGACTCCATTTAGGATGATGTTGGCTGTTGGCTTTGCATAAATGCCGTTTATTATGTCCAGGAATTTCCTTTTTATTCCTATTTTGCTGAGTTTTTTTTTATTATGAATGGGTGTTGGGCTTTGTCAAATGCCTTTTCTGCATCAATTGATAAAATCATGTGATTCTTATCTTTTGTTTTGTTTATGTGATGGATTACAACGATGGTTTTTCTAATGTTGAGCCATTCCTGCATACCTGATATGAATCCCATATGATCCTGATGAATTATTTTTTTGATATGTTGTTGAGAATTTTTGCATCTATGTCCATGATGGATATTGGTCTGTAACTTTCTTTTTTTGTTGTGTCTTTACCTGGTTTTGATATCAGGGTTATGCTGGCTTCAAAGCATGTGTTCAGTAGTATTCCACCCTTTTCTATGATCTGAAATGCCTTCAGTAGTACTGGTGTTAACCGTTTTCTAAAAGTTTGGTAGAATTTTCCAGTGAAGCCATCAGGGCCAGGATTTTTTTTTTTTGTTGGGCTTTTTTTTTTTTAATTACCTCTTCAATCTTTTCTTTTCTTATAGGTTTATTTAGTTTTTCTGTGTCAGTTTGTGTTAGTTCAGATAGGTAGTGTGTTTCTAGAAATTTGTCCATTTCTTTAGGTTTTCAAATTTGTTGGAGTACAGTTTTTCATAATATTCTGTTATGACTCTTTTAATTTCAGTTGGGTTTGTTGTGTTATCACCCACCTCAATTCTTATTCGGGTTATTTGCTTCCTCTCCTGTTTTTCTTTTGTCAGTTTGGCCAGTGGTTTATTGATTTTATTGATGTTTTCAAAGAACCAGCTTTTGGTCCTGTTGGCTCTTTCAATTATTTTCTATTCTCTATTTCATTAATTTCTGCTGTAATTTTTATTATTTCCTTTCTTCTGGTGCCCGTGGCCTTTGTTGTTACTGTCATTCTATTTGTTCAAGTTGTAGGGTAAATGTTTTTATTTTGGCTTTTTCTTCTTTTTGGATATGTGCAATTATTGCTATAAATTGACCTCTGAGCACTGCCTTTGCTGTGTTGCAAAGGTTCTGGTAGGATGTGTTTTCGTTCTCATTTGATTCTGTGAATTTCTTTATTTTGTCCTTAATTTCTTCTATAACCCAGTAGTTTTTGAGCAAAGTGTTGCTCAGTTTCCATGTATTTGATTTTTTTTCCCTTGCTTTTTCTGTTATTGATTTTTACTTTAATGGCTTTATGGTCAGAAAAAAATGCTTTGTAATATTTTGATGTTTTAGATTCTGTTAATTTTGTGGCCTAAAATGTGGTCTATTCTGGAGAATGTTCTGTGTACATTGGAAAAGAAATGTATGTGGCTGCCTTTGGATGGAGTGTTCTGTATATGCCTATGAGATCAAGTTGGTTGACTGTGACATTTAGATCTTCTGTGACTTTATTGAGCTTCTTTCTAGGTGTTCTGTACTTCACTGAAAGTCATGTGTTGAAGTCTGCTACTACTATTGTGGGGCTATTTCTATTTTTTCAATGTTGTTGGAGTTTATTTTATGTATTTTTGGAGCCCTGTCATTGGGTGTGTAAATATTTATTATGGTTATATCCTCCTGGTGTATTGACCCTTTATCATTATATAGGGTCCTCTCTTAACCTTTGTGTTAGATTTTGCTTTAAAGTCTAATTTGTCAGAGATTAATATTGCCAGTCCTGCTCTTTTTTGGTTGTTTTTTGCTTGATATATTTTTTTCCATCCTTTGAGTTTTAGTTTGTTTTTGTCTTTGAGTCTAAGGTGTGTCTCTTGTAGGCAGTATATAGACGGATCCTGTTTTTTTAATCCATTCTGCCACTCTCCGTCTCTTTATTGGTGCATTTAGTCAATTTACATTCAGTATAGTTATTGATAGGTATGAGCTTAGTGGCAGCCCTGGTGGCATAGTGGTTAAGTGCTACGGCTGCTAACCAAAGGGTTGGCAGTTCAAATCCGCCAGGCCCTCCTTGAAAACTCTATGGGGCAGTTCTACTCTGTCCTATAGGGTCGCTATGAGTCGGAACTGACTTGATGGCACTGGGTTTGGTTTTGGGTTTTTGATGAGTTTAGTCTTGTTATTTTGGTGTCTTTTTTTTTTTTTTTGTAGTATTGACAGTGTCTTTGTTCCACTTAATTTTCTCTGCTGAGTCATTTTTCTTTATGTATTCTCTTTTAATCTTTTTCATTGTTGTTGATTTTGTATTTGCTGAATCTTTATGTTTTTCTTCTTTTTTTATTTTGATGTGTAGATTTGTTAGTTTCCTCTGTGGCTACCTTAAAATTTCCCTCTTTTTTCTAAGTTTAAATGAATCTTTTATTTCTTGATAGCACCTTAACTTCCTCACCATATGAAAGTTCTAAGACTACACTATTTAGTCCCTCTTTTTTGTTTTAATGTCATCTTTTACATATTGACGTCTCTGTTTCTCTATTTGTAGTTTTGTAGGTTTGACTTATTTTTTTGACTTCCCTATCTGGGTTGATAGCTGATTGTTCTGCCTTGTGTTCTAGTCTTGGGTTGTTATCTGATATTATTGATTCTTTATCTGAAAGAATCCATTTAGTATTTCTTGTAATTTTGGTTTGGTTTTTACAAATTCCCCTTAACTTGTTAATCTGGAAATGCCCTAATTTCACCTTCATATTTGAGAGACAGCTTTGCTGGATATATATTTCTTAGTTGGCAGTTTTTTTCCTTCAGGGCCTTATATATGTCATCTTACTGCCTTTTTGCCTAAATGGTTTCTGCTGAGTAGTCAGGGCTTAGTCTTATTGACTGTCCTTTGTAGGTGACTTTTTATTTATCCCTAGCCATTCTTAAAATTATTCTTAAAATTGTCTCTTTAGTTTTGGCAAATTTGATCATTATATGTCTTGGTGACTTTCTTTTGGGATCTGTGTATGGGGTTTGATGACCTTCTTGGATAGATATATTCTCATCTTTCACAATATCAGGGAAGTTTCTGCTGGCAAATCTTCAACAATTCTCTCTGTATTTTCTGTTATCCACCCCGTTCTGATACTCCAGTCACTCGCAGGTTATTTCTCTTGTTGGAGTCCCACATAATTCTTAGGGTGTCTTCATTTTTTCAAATTGTTTTATCTGATTTCTCCTCAAATAAATTGGTGTCAAGTGCTTTATCATCAATCTCATGAATTCTGACTTCCATTGCCTCAATTCTGCTCCTATGACTTTCTATTGAGTTGTCTAATTCTGAAAACTTATTGTTATTCTTTTGGATTTCTGTTTGCTGTCTCCCTAGAGATTCTAGCAGCCTGTTAAATTTGTCATTTTGCTCTTGAATAACTCTCTTAAATTCCTATATTGCTTTGTCTGTGTGTTCCTTGGCTTGGTCTGAGTTTTCTGTGTTCTCCTTCATGGTCTGTCAAAGAGCTCTGTATATTAACTTTTTTAATTCTGCCTCTAGTAATTCTAAGACCTTCTCTTCTTCTGTGATATTTCCTGGTTCTTTGTTTTGGTTGCTTGCTGTAGCCATCATGGTCTGCCTCTATGTGATTTGATATTGACTGTTGTCTCCAAGCCATCAATAAGTTATTATATTTATTTATTGTATGGTTGCCTACTCTGTCCTAGCTTCTTATTTTGTTTTGTTTTGATATGCCCAAATAGGCTGGGTATGTGAGCTAGTTTGATTATTGGCATCTTTGAAGCTCTTGCATCCAGCCATCAGGTGATTAGAGCTGCTACTAGGTGTGTGAGCCCGGGAATCCATTTACTTTTCATGTGTGGATTCAGCTCAGGTGTCTAGGTCGTCGGTCACTGAGTGTGTGGCATAGGCTCTCACCTACTGTCCTAGACTGGCAGGGCTACATAGGGGTGATTGGAGCAGGCACAGGTATCTGACTGCAGTAGGGGTTTATGTGCTGAGCAAGGTAGGGCACTGACAGCTGCCCCTCAGTGCCTAGGTGGAAGGTGAGTCCCTGTCCCCTAGTGTGTAGGTGGGTGGGTTTTGGAGCTGCACTTTGGGCACTCAATGCTGTTGATTGTAAGGACTTGGAGATTCCACTTTTTCTAGGACCCCTGTCATGGTTGGCTAGTTGTAGTGAATGAAGCCACCAATCCTCAGGCTCCTGATGTGGGTGGGTGAGAACCCTGCTTAATGGGCAGAGTAGTGTCAAATGTCATGAATAGGCCACTCCTTAACCGTTGCAGTTGAAAACAGGCTTCAGGTATATACCCTGCTATACTATGCTATTGAGAGCCTGTGTTGTCAAATGGGCCCACACAGGTCTAGGCAGGGGTGAAAGGCATTCGAAGTCCATGGATCCCTTATGCCTGTGTCTAAAGCAAAGAGGGAGTGCCTATCTGAGTTCCTGGCTTAGGGAGTATGGTGACTTTAAAGTGGTGAGACTGGTTTGGGTGCAATGAGCCCTGAGGTCCCAGGTTAGGGGGGCTGGCGGTTTCCCTTTTTTTTTTTGTTGTTCCCTCCCCAAAGCTGAGAGATTAGCTTGAGCACAAGAGGTCCCACTTCTGGCCCAGGGGGGCATGGCAGCTGCTAAACACTGCTGGACCGGCACTGGAGCAGAGCGGGGAGTGGGCGGATAAGGGGATGAGAGGCACTTCCCAGAGGAGGAAGGGTTACTTTGATCCCACGTGGTACTTAGATGCTTGTGCTTAAGTTTTGCAGATCTAGCACTCCTTCCGCCTGGCTCCGGAGGCTTGTGCAAACTTGCCAATGCTCGATTTTTCCCAATGTGGTAAAAATGTATCCCAAGAACTACTGCTTGCCTCAGCCTGCATGTGCCAAATAGTCCAGCCTGCAGGATGCCAGCTAGGTCAGGTCTGGTAATTCTTTTTGCTGCTTCTGAACTGCCTCTGTCTCCCCCTGTCGCTTACTCAACTTTGGCTTTGATGTTCAGGGCTACTAGATTGTCATATATAATCAATTCACTTTTTGTGGGGGGGGGGGTCTTTGTTGTAAGAGGGGCCATGGAAAGCATCTGACTATTCCGCCATCTTGGCCCCACATCTTGCATATATTATTCTTGGTTGACAGTTTTTTTCTTTCAAGGTTTTATATATGTCATCCCATTGCCGTCTTCCCTAGAAAACTTCCGCTGAATAATCAGAGCTTAATCTTATTGCCTCCCCTTTGTAAGGAACTTTTTGTTTTTCTCAAGCTGCTTTAAGGATTGTTTGCCTTTAGTTTTTCCAAGTGTGATTGTGTAATGTCTTGGTGACTTTCTTTTGGGTCTATCCTAAATGGCATTGGTTGAGTTTCTTGGATTATCAGCTTTTTGTCTTTCATGATATTAGGGAAGTTTTCTGCCAGCAAATACTTAACGATATTCTCTGTGTTTTCCATTTTTTCCCTTTGTTCTGGAACTCTGATTGTGTGGGAATTTTTGCTCCTGATTATATCCCATGTAATTCTTAGGTTTTCTTCATTTTTCTACGTTTAATTTTTCTCAAAGTGGCTTCCATGGATTTGTCTTCAATCTCGCTGACTCTGTCTTCCATTGTTTCAAATTTGCTCCTAAAACCTTCTATTGAGTTATCCGTTTTTGAAATTTTGTTGTCTTCTAATTTTTTATTTATTTTGACGTTTTGTCATTTGACCATTTTCTGAATTCTTCTATTGCTTTGTATGTGTTTTCCTTTATTTTGGCTATGTTTCTGTTGATTTTGTCTATGTTTTCCATTATTTTTGTGTTTTGTCCTTTTTTTTTTTTTTTGCCTTCCTTGATCTCCCTCCTAATCTCTTGTAGAGCCTTAAATATTAGTCTTCTGAGTTCCATATCAGGTAGTTCCTATGGCTTTTCTTTTATCAGAAGGTTGTCTGATTCTTTATTTTTGTCACTTGCTGAAGCCGTCTTGTCCTGGTTTTTTATGTTTCGATATTGTCTGCTGTGTCTAAGACATTAAGGTATTATTTTCTTTATTTATCAGTTGTATGTTCGTTTGCTTTGTCCTGCTCTTTTGTTTTGTTTTGATATGTCAGGGTGGACAGGCCAGGCAATCTTTACTGCTTGCTTGTCTGTGGGCATGATAGCTCTCACCACCTTATTCAGGTGGGCAGGGCAGCAGCTGACAGGGTGAGCTTGCTTCTTGGTACACTGTTTTGGCGAGGTGGTTGAAGGTGAACTGGTCAGGTGTAAATTGCCTCCTGATTGTTGGGTCAGTGGTGTGGGTGTGTTCGCAGCCCTTCACCATTCAGTAGCTGGTCAAGTGGCTGGAGGAGGGGGTAGTGCGGGCCCATTGTGGCAGTGGGCCTGAGCACCAGGGCACTCTATCCTTGGCGGCATGGTGGGGGTTGGCTAGCAGGGAGGGAAAGTGGCATATGGGGCTAGATGGGAGGGAGAAAAAAAATAAAAGAGAAAGAAAAAAAAGCGGTGTGGCAGAAGCCAGCGAGTGGGGGTGGGGCAGTCCTGGGGACTGACGAGAAGTGTGGGGAGGTTGCATATGGTGATAGGTGGGAGGGGGAAAGAAAAAGAATAAAGAAAAGAAAAAGAAAATGGCAGTGCATTGGGGGCTGGCAGGTGGGATGGGATGGGATAGACCTAGGACTGTGGTGAGCTGTTGCACTCATGGCACTCTATTTGCAGTGGCACTGCAGGGGCCAGTGGGAAGGGAGGGTAGGTAGCTTATGGGACTACATGGGAGGAAGAAGGAAAAGAAAGAAAAAAATGGTGGTGCACAGCAGGAGCTGGTGGGTGGCGCTGGGCGGACCTGGTATAGTGGCAAGCCAGTGACTCTGTAGCCTCTGCTTGGGTTTGGGAGTAGAGATGGTGCACGAGGCAGAAAGAAAAGGAAGAAAGAGGGAAAAAATAGCGACGCAGTGAGAGCTGGCCAATGGGGTAGGGCAGACCCAGGAGCTGGTGGGAAGGGAGGGGAGGTTGCTTATGGGGCTATGCGGGAGGGAGAAAAAAAAGAAAAAAAAATGGCGATGTGTTGGGAGCTAGCCGGTGTGGGTGGGGTGGACTTGGGGCAGTGGTGGTTCAGTGGGTCTCTAGCCCTGTGGTGTCATGGAGGCTGGAGGGAAGAGGGGGCATGTGGCACATAGCGTTAGGTAGGAGGGAGAAATAAAAGGAAGAAAGAAAAAATGGCAGTGATGTGGGGGTTGGCAAGTGGGAGTGGTGTAGACCCTAGGACCAGTTGGAAGAGATGGAAGGTGGTATATGGGGCTAGATGGAAGGGAGAAAGAAAAGAAGGAAAAGAAAAAAAAATGGCGTGGTGGTGTTTGGTGGATGGGGGTAGAGTGGACATGGGGTGGTAGCAGGCCTGTGGCTCTCTAGCTGTAGTGGTGTGGTGAGGGCCATGGGAAGGGGAGGTGGCCTACAGGGCTAGGTGTGAGAGACAAAGAAAAGGAAGATAGAGAAAAAAAAAATGACAGCATGGGAGGGGTGGGTGAGTGGGGGTGGGTGAACCCAGAGGCCAGTGGGGAGGGGAGGTAGCATACGGGCCTAAGTGCGAGAAAACCAAAAACCAGACTCATTGCCATTGAGTCTATTCTGACTCATAGCAACCCTAAAGGACAGAGTATAACTGCCCCATAGAGTTTCCAAGGAGCACCTGGTGGATTCTAACTGCTGACTGTTTGGTTAGTAGCCATACTACTTAACCAGTATGGCACCAGGGTTTCCTAGGTGGGAGGGAGAAAAGAAAAAAAAATGGCAGCATGGTGGGAGCTGGCAGGAAGTGGGGGAGGTGGCCTACAGGGCTAGGTGGGGCGGGGCGGGGGGGGTGGGTGGAGAAAGAAAAGGAAGAAAGAAGAAGAAAAAAAAAAGCCACGTGGCAAGAGGGGATGTGGTAAGCCCAGGCAGGGAGCTCCTATTGTGGACCCTGGAGGTGGGGGCTGCCCGGATGGAGGGGAGTAGTTCTTGCTTCTACTCACCAGAAGGATGATGAGTGGGAAAGCATGTTTCTCAGGTTACCAGGGTGCTCTGTCTCCTACTGGGAGCTCTGTGAAGTTGCCTTCCCATACTCAACGTCCAGGTCCTTGCTGGCTCTGTTTCAAGATGACCATGCTGTACCGTGGTAGTTGGCGGGGGGTCTCCACTCTGTATCTCTCCCGGTTTTCTGTTTTCCATCAGTTTCTTCTTCCATTTGGTATTTGATCTAGTTCTTTATTCCTTCATTTGATGCTCAGGTTTCCAGGATTGACGTTTGTGTCCGTTTTCCTTAGTTTTTCGAGTCTTTGCTGCAGAAGGGGACAGCACGGTGTGTCTGTCTAGGGCGCCATGTTGACTCCGCCCCCCCAACAACATTTTTTTTTAATTGTGGTGAAAATATATAACATTTGCCATTTCAATTCTGTGACATTGACTACACTCATCATGTTGTGCAACCAGCACTAGTAAGTAAGAACATCTTTTTATAATAGTTTTCCATGAAGACAGGGATGAGATGGATGCTGATGTTATCGTTTATCATAGTGGGCCTGATGTTTGATAGGGGTGAGTAACTGCAATACAGCATGAAAATTCATTCGCCCTGTACTTTGTGGTTGGGTGGATTGCACACGGGTTCTTCTGTTGTTCTGTTCTGGATAATCTGAAAGCTTGAAAGAATGTAAGCAGATGTTTCCTAGAATTTTCTACAGCAATTTCCAAACTTTTGCATTAAAAGCTTTAGCGACGGTTTTAAGACTTGAGCAAGACCCAAGCAGAGTGGTGTGCTAGGAAACACACTGGAGGTGGGACCAGCCTAGCTCAGAAACCTTTTTAAGCGAGTTACTTACTAACTTTTGGCCTTGATTTTCTTCTGTGCAAGATGATGGGGCTTGAATGGATCCTTCTTGAATCTTTTCTGGCTTTCAGTGTCTCAGTCTGCCCTCAGCCTGGTCTATGCTTGGGCAGACTGAGGGCCAGATGCATTGCACACAACAGGGGGGATGTCCCTCTGTGCCTGCTGAGTGTCCTGACCCTCCCACCACCGCACTCTGATGACGGAGAAGAGGCCCCACTGAGTTGGAGTTCAAGCTGTAGCATAGAAATGTTTAAATTGGCCCATGTTCACTGTCTGCCCCACAGTAGAGTGTGCAGTGTATCTTGAGCATTCCTCAGATTCCAGCAGGCTGTGCATTCCTTGTTATTGCCATGAATCAAGAGTTTGAAATCCATGGAGAGAAGAGCTTCTATGATGGATTCTCCATGGAATTGTTGGAGGCTGAGTCAGAATAACGTTCATACTATGGAAGGATTTGACATTTGAAGTGCTGCTTTGCACTTTTTAAAATTCATTTGTCCATTTATGTATTCCATAGATATTTACTGGGTGCTTTGTGAGCCCCTGGGTGGTACAGATGGTTAACATGCTCAGCTGCTAATCAAAAGGTTGGAGATTCAAGTCTACCCAGAGGTGCCTTGAAAAAAAAAAAAAAAAAGCCTGACAATCTTCTGAAAAATCATCTATTGAAAACCCTATGGAGTACAGTTCTGCTCTGACACACATGGGGTTCCATGAGTTTGTGTCGACTCTATAGCAATGTTGTTTTGTGTGTATATGTGCTAGGAACGATGCCAAGGGATACGGGATAGAGGAAACTCTTTGTAGGTCAGGGGACAAGACAGAAGATGTGTACTTGGCTCCGACTGTCAGGTGCACCCTCATTCTGAATCCTATAGATTATTCAACTAAAAACAAAGGGCATGGTGATGATGTGGAGAAGTTGGAACCCTCATCTATTGCTGGTGGGAATGTAAAATGGTGCAGCCTCTACGAAAAACAGTTTGGCAGTACCTCAAGAAGTTAAATGTAGTGTTATTATAACCAAAAAACCCAAACGCATTACCATCAAGTCAATTCTGACTCATAACAACCCTATAGGACAGAGTAGTCCTGCCTAATAGTCTGCTTTATGAAGAAGACTGCCACATCTTTCTCCTGTGGAATGGCTGGTGGGTTCCAGCCGATGTTTTGTTTAGCAGCAGAACGCTTAACCACTGCTCCACCAGGGTTTTGCTCCACCCAGCAATTCTGTTTCTAGGTATATATCTAAAAATCTTGAAAACAGAGACTCAAACAGCTATGTGTACATCAATGTTCATTGCAGCATTATGCACAATATCCAAAAGATCGAAACAACCTGAGTGCCTAAATGGATAAACAAAGTAGGGTACATCTAGATAATGAAATACTATTCAGCCATAAAGAGAAATGAGCTCTGATACATGCTACAACATGGATAAGCCTTAAAAACATTATGCTGAATGAAGTAAGTCAAACTCAAAAGGACAAATATTGTTTGATCCTACTTACATGAAATATTTAGAATAGACAAATACATAAAGATAAAAAGTATATTAGTGGTTACTAGGGGCTGGGAGATGAGGAAATGGGGAGCTATTGCTTAATGGGTGTGGAGTTTCTATTCGGGGTGATGAAAAAGTTTTGGAAATAGTGTCGATAGTTACACAACATTGCAAGTGTGATCAATGCCATTGTACACTTCAAATGATTAAAATGGCAAATTTTATGTCACATATATTTTACTACAAGCAAAACAAAATAAAAATATCCAAGGGTGATTAGAGAGTATTGAAGTGTGGAAGGATATTCCCACCACGGTTGCTTCCTTGGTGACAGGGAGCAAGAAGTGCCAAGGGGTAATGTTAAGATGTGAAGTTCATGTCAGCTGTCTCAGTACGGGCTGTCACTGCTTCCTTCTGTGTGGCCATTGGGTAAATAACAGCTGAGTTGCTTGGTGTCTACAGCTACTGAGGGACAGGTAGAGAAAGATGCCAGTACAAAGCACCTGGACAGTTGTTCTCGTTTGCCATTTTCCAAAATGTGTGCTGAAGAACATTTGTGATGGTGTTAATAACTATATATACACATATAAACCTAACCCATTGCCGTAGAGTTGATTTTGACTCATAGTGACTCTATAGGACAGAGTAGAACTGCCCCATAGAGTTTCCAAGGAGCACCTGGTGGATTCAAACTGCTGACCTTTTGGTTAGCAGTATATATATATCTAATATAACCCAGTGCCGTCGAGTCAATTCTCACTCATACCGACCCTGTAGGACAGAGTAGAACTGTCCCAAAGAGTTTCCAAGGAGCGCCTGGCAGATTTGAACTGCCAACCCTTTGGTTAGCAGCCATAGCACTTAACCACTATGCTACCAGGGTTTCATATATATATATATATGTATATATTCCAAACAGTGTAAAAGATGTATTCATTTCAGGACTTAGAGCCTTTTCACGTTGAGCTGCATTGTGAAATTCTAAAAAATGCTGTATTTTCCTTTTAAAAAGTATAATGGCACTCTCTCCACCCCACGCCCTAGACACGGTAACTATAGCTCTTGGACCATAAGAACTAGGAGGAGGGAGTGAATTGTGTCCAATGAGTGTTAGTTGCTCTTAGAATTTGGGGAGGGGAGAGAAGAAGCATTGGATGTGTGATCTAAGTATGATCTTTTGAGGGATGGTGAAGATTCAGAGATCATCTAGTCCAAGGAGGTAGTGACATGCCTAGGGCCCCATGGCTGGCCGGTGGCAGGAACAGGAATAGAGCTCAAATCTTCCAACTTCTAGTCTAGAGTTTTTCTACCTGCTTCTCCAACAAGTATACATATCCTTGGAGGGCTCCTAAAATACACAGGATCAACACAAAGGTCTTCTTGGACCCATTACTTCCACGTTAAAACAGACATGGCTATGCTGTGGAACATAGTGAAAATTCACATGAGATTTTAAGAGAAATGTTAAAGAAGTTGTGGACTTTTAACTAAGCTAGAGTTCTCTGGGTTGTGAAATTTTTCTCTCTCCTACTTCAAAGATGACCTTGGTGGCGAGTTTTGAGAATATCAGGGCTGTGGAAGTGGCCCCAGTGGCTGTAGCAAGCAAACTTGCCTTCCAGAAAGGTCCAGGGCACCCATGGCTGTCACCAGGAGTCTGTAATTTTTTTCAAATCTCTTGCATTCTCTCAAGAAATCATGCAAATTTTGATTTCTGTCTACAATGCCTCCTTGTCTAATTTAATGTAAGAATTGTGTTTTAAGTAATCTCCTAGTAAGTAAAAAGCACTCCCCGGAAGAAGCTGAGCCCTTTCACTATGAGTCTGACCACCGTTTGGCAGGTGAGAAGGGAACTGGGATTCATGCCCCTCAATCTGAGGCGTGGAGCAACATCGGCTCTCTGATCCTATCACCTTCCCATTCTTTGTTTCCCAAATCCAAGATGAATTTCTTTGCTTGGCATTCCAGCTCTCTTCCTGAATACTGGAGATAAGTTTGCAATCCCAGTGACTTAGTTCAGTATGTATAATCTGTCTTCCACTATTCTAAACCTCAAATAAACAGTTGGGGGTAGCAAAGACGGTGCCATCCTTCGTGGTTCATAAGAAGAAATTATGTTTATTTTTGAGTAACTTAGGCTTCATCCATTCAACTTACATTAGGATGAAATAGCACTTCCGATGCAATGCTTTCTGTATTTTTCTTTCATTTTTAAAAATGTAATTAAAGCATTAGGCAATAAAAAAAAACTAAAAAAAAAACTAGGCAATGCCCCTCATTTATTAAGTAACCAAAGAGGGGAATAGAAGGTAAGTCTTAGAAGGCTTGGCAATTGTTTTATTTTTTGGGGGGGGGGGTGGTTACCCAAGTCAATTAAGCAAAACTCTGAGCTGAAAGGAAACCCTGGTGGCGTAGTGGTTAAGTGCTATGGCTGCTAACCAAGAGATCGGCAGTTCAGATCCGCCTGGCGCCCCTTGGAAACTCTGTGGGGCAGTTCCACTGTGTCCTGTAGGGTCGCTATGAGTCGGAATTGACTTGACAGCAGTGGGTTTTGGTTGGTTTTCTGAACTGAAATAAAGAATTGAGTCATTGAGATAGTTGCCTGGGTTATATACATAAAGGTCTTGACCTTAGAGCTTCTGACAAGGCTCCTCATTTTTTTACTCTGGCCCAAGACCTTTAACCCAGCGGAGACTGAACTGGAACGTTTAAGAAACTTTTATAGAGACTTTGATAAAGTAAAAGGTAAGTTAACAGAGAAAGGAATATGAAGCTAGGTTGTCTTGCTCATGTATGTAGCTTTCTTGGGTCTCCAGAGAAAAGGACATCTCCTTTGTACACAGTCAGTAGGCCACCTGCCACTTAGACTCTTTCAAGAGGAAGCTCCTCACAAGGTGCGATAGCCATTAGTCCCCCAGGCTGTTTCTTCAGAGTAGTCTGCTTCCGCAGATTTGTTCTTACGTCCAGTCCCCCAATTTTACTACCCATTGTTGTCAAATTAAGAGGGTATTGGGTAGAAATACATTTAGATAACATATTTTACATTCATATCTTTATTGAAGTAGGGGCTACTCAGGCCTGCGATCTAGTTTTATCTTATTCATAGTAAGGGGAAAGGAGCGGGAGAAGGTAGAAAAGAAGGCACAGAGTGGGGTGGGGGTCAAGCCCTTAGGAGCACAATCTGATTCCAACTTGAACATCTAGTCCCAAAACTTTTCCTAAGAAGATTAGGCACCCACATTACCACAATATGGGGAGGTCCTTATGGCCTATACTGTGTTTGGCATAGAACTAGGAATGGCTCTTAAAAATAAAACAATAAAAACCCACCAGTTGCCATCAAGTTGACTTTGACTCATGTGGGCCCCATATGTACAGAGTAGAGCTGTGCTCCCTAGAGTTCACAATGGCTGATTTTTTGGGAGTAGGTCACTTGGTCTTTCTTCCAAGGCACCTCTGGGTGGACTGGAATTGCCAGCCTTTCAATTAGCATTAACTGTTTGTACCACTCAGGGATTCCAAAAATGGCTTCTAAGCCTTTTATATTTAAGCTTTACCTGAAGTTGCAGCAGAGGAGCAGAACTGTTCCCATACTTTGTGGCGAGATGGGTGTGACAGAAGACATGACTTATATCCCTCAGGTACATTCATTTCAAAGCGATCAGAGTACACAGGTGATCAGAAAGTGATAGTCTTCCACCTGAGAGGCCAGCTGTCCGCTTTGAATTGGTGGGTATCTTCAGGGTCAGGGCATGTGGAGGGGTCAAGGAGCACAGAGGTGCCGGCCTAGGCAGCCTGGGAGTTGGCGAGGTGGCAGATGTCACAGGCAGGTGGCCCTCATGTGTACTTTAGCTGTCAAACCTGTAACACTTCTCATAGGCCCACATGTCACAGGCAGGTGGCCCTCATGTGTACTTTAGCTGTCAAACCTGTAACACTTCTCATAGGCCCACGCTTGAAATAGGCAGTCCATCAAAGCAAGAGAGCGAGAACTGGATAGCACCGTCTTAAAAATTTTTACCCACTGCGACTTAAAAATTACAGAACCCATGAATAACTGCTTTGTAAAAACACCTTCTCTAAAGCATCCTAAAACTCCCTAGAATGATTCTGTGTGACCTGGGATGCCCCCTCAAGTGACAGGATGGGTCCTGGAAAATGGAAGACACGCTGTATGTGGAGTGCCTGTGAGGTCTGCTGGCACTTGCAAGTTTAGGGAGGGAGGTGGGTGAGAGGCTGGGGCAGAGAGGGGGGAACTTAGACCAAAATAAAAATAAAACAAAACAAGCTCAGGGCCCTAATGAAGCCTTCTATCTTTCTGGCATCATTATTTTTTTTAATAAACTTCGGGGCAAAAGCGGCAAGTAAAGCATAAAACCCTAGCAAACACACACATCAAAAACTAAAACAAACAGAAAACCAAACCCACTCATAGCCACCCTATAAGACAGAGTAGAACTGCCCCATAGGGTTTCAAAGGAGCGGCCTGTGAATTTGAATTGCGGACCTTTTGGTTAGCAGCCAAGCTCTTAACCACTGTGCCACTAGGGCTCCAGTAAACACATCAGAACTACCAAATTAGCACGCTCTTCAAACACACCTTTATATTTAGAGTCGGGCTACTTCGGAGCAGCCTCTCACAGAGGGGGCTGGCCTGGTTGGGCCGCAGCCATGATGAATTAGCCTGCAAACCCTCTTCATGCCCCACGGCTGAATATATTAGTATTTTCTTTGGCCTCAAGAAAGGTACATACTGATGGCATTATACTTCTGTTTTCCTCCTTCCTCAAAATGAGTGTTAATGACTTTAATATAAGGAATATTACCTGTTAGTTCAGAAGTCCAGGTATGTGTTCCTATTCAGAGGGGCATCCCTCTGGGGGAGGAGGAGGGGTAAGTGGGCTGTATGAAAACAATTTTAAATAACTATGCTCCTGACTGTCTGCTGACTGTGTACATTTGTAGGGAGACGTGTAATAGAAGACATGACTTGCCTCTTTTAGGTAGCAATCAGAGATCACAGATGATAAATGTACATTTGTTGCTGTGAACTGCCATCGAGTTGGCCCCAGACTCATGGTGACCCCATGCACAACGGGACAAAATGCTGCGCCATCCCCACGATCAGTTGCAGATTGGATTGCTGTGATCCATAGGGTTTCCATTGGCTGATTTTCGGAAGTAGATCACCAGGCTTTTCTTCTGAGTCTGTCTTAGTCTGGAAGCTCCACTGAAAACTGTTCAACAGCATAGTCACTGTGACAGGGGGTGGCCATACATGAGGTACATTGGCTGGAAAGTGAACCCAGGTCTCTCGCATGCAATGGGAGAATTCTACCACTGAGCCACCAATGCCCCTGGTTTAACATTAGGCACTCCATCCATCTGTGCTTCCTGAGAAGTAATAGTATTTCTTGACTCTGGTGCTAGTGGATGGATCATCTTGGCAAGCCCCGGATCCCCTTTGGCTCTCCCCAAGGAGCTGAATGAAAGGATCCATGTGCTCTCGCCCCTACAGGCCAGCAAGTATCTGTTATGGGTGCCCAAGCAGCCCATAACTCAGTGAAGTATGGCGTCCAAGGTGCCAAGTTCCCATGGTGCCCTCTGGGGGATGTTCAAGCTATTGCCTTCATTGCAGTCCTCACCTTGGTGGATTGAGTATCTAATGAGATTGATTTTTTTTTTTTTTTGGAGAAATTCTAGAATATTTTATTAGACAGGTGTTGATGAACACTCAGAGCAGAAAGTGGCAATGAACAGGGTCCAACATATATTTTCCAAGGATAGTAAACTCCCCTTTGTTTTGTCATAGATTTCCTAGATTAGATGATCACAATGAGTTGGTAGACAAGAAGTAGTATATCCTACTTGGGTCTGGGATCCCTAGTTGTCATCATTTGACCAAAACCCATTTGGGAAAATATAAAGTAACAAACACCTTCAAATTAAAACTAACTTTGATGACTAGTAAGGACCAGGAAAAGAAATTTCTAAAAGAGAAATCTCTTTTATCTGGAAGAGGAATTATCAGCTCTCAAGTCAAACTCTACCAAGACCTCACCTCCTATGGCCCAGACAGATACCGTCTGTTGCAATTATCATTGTTATTTATTACATTCTACAGTGTGTTCCGGTAACACACGCTAAATTATTCCCTAATGTTCGTGGGTAGTGATGAGGCATAGTTCCTAGAAACATGGATGTTTCCTAAGGCATTTTGGATTTATACCCTCTCACCACCTTTTGCATGAGATTTGGTGTGCCCTGTGAGTTTTTTATGGACAGTTTCTGTGGTTGTTTTTGTGGTTTATCGGTCAGAGTTGGAGTTCTGTGCAGTTCTTCTTTCTCTTCTTTCTGCAAAAGTAACCATAAACAGCACAAACGAACCTTCAACAATGTTCATTATTGTATTGCATCTGATAAAGCCTATCTTAATAATCTTATGAACAAGATATAGGCCAGTGGGATGGCTGATGTTAAGAATGGATGACTTTCTAGGCAGTTGAACAATCATACAGATAGGATATAAATCAGTGAAATCAACCTGGAAAGATGTTTTTCCAGGCATGTCACAGTTCTTTGTTCTTGGACTTTTCCCATACAAGTTTTTATCAATGACTTGGACATAAACATAGAAGCTATGTTTATCGAATTTCCAGGGACTGCACAGCTGGGATGAAAGATGAAAGGTTCCAAATGATCTCACCGGGCTGGACAAGTGGTTCTCAAAGGACGTGAAATTTATGTTAGTTCTTATTGTCACTTCTAAAGATCAGTTTTACGATGATGGGATATAAGATAGACTGGTTTTGACAGCAGCTTTTGTGAAAATGAACATAAAGCCAGTTGACTGTTAATTTTCTGTGAGACCATCAGTGAGATTTTAATTGGCAAATACTAAGCAAAAATGGTGATAAAAATGTTATTGTTTTTACTTAGACCTTTATATTTTCCAAACTGTTTTTAGGTGCAGTGTTTCACTTTATTTGCACTGTACCTTCTGAGGCTCTTATCCCCATCTTAGAGATGAGGAAACCCAAGGTGGGGGTTCCTTAAATAGCAGACAGATGCCGTCTCAGGTCAAGAAGGGACCGACAAGAAACAGCTTTTCACTGATGCCTCGTTGGTGCTCCCTGTGTCATTTTGTGGTGTCTGGTGAGAGTGGTTGGGTGCATATGGTCTCTCTTCACTGAAACCACAGGTCACCTTTGGGAAACCATTTTCCAGCTCTGGTTCACCTCATGGTACCTTACTTCTTAGACTGTAAGTGGCTGAGTGAGAGTTTGAGTTAAATAAAATCTAGATTGTGCACAAGCTCAGTAATTTATTTCTGTGCTTCTTCCATTAACTGCAGCACTAATTTGTCATGGCTTATGTCTAGAGAATAAGATGATCTAGAATTTATTTCTGTGACCATATTGATTCTAAATCTCCTGTGTGTGTTGCTGGTTCCATACTGTCCAGCCACCATGATGACATTTGTAATTCTTTTTAAAAGTAAAGAAGATCCTTCAAATTCTCTTAGCTTTCCTTAATCCTTGAATTAATTTAAACTCTTCTTTATGCCCCGAACAACTTCTATTTTATAATCACCACCAGTTACCATTGAGGTGACTCCGACTCATGGCAACCCCATGAGTGTCAGAGTAGAACTGTGCTCCATAGGGTTTTTAATGGCTGGTTTTTTTTTTGAAGTAGATTGCCACACCTTTCTTCCAAGGTGCCTCTGGGTGTACTCGAACCTCCAACCTTTCCATTAGCAGCCAAGTGCGTTAGCCATTTGCACCATTCAGGGACTCCAGTACTCAGTAAGGAGTTGATAAATGTTTGTTAAATGTGAGTGAGACAATTACGTATTTAACTTATACCTCTTAGCAGCTTTCTAATCCAGACAGTATAGTCAGTTACTATCTTTTATTGGCCCTAACATTATCACTGAAGCTACTTCTAAAGCTTCTTCTAGCCCTCTCTTATTGAATGTGTAGTATGTCCCAAGCTCTGTGCTATTCGCATCCTGTATAGTCCTCACCCAATTTCTGTAAAATAGGTGTTCATATTGCTCTTGCTACTACTTTACAGATGAGGAAACCAAGACACAGAAAGATTAAGTAACGTTCTGAAGTTTACATAGCCAGTATCTGGCGAAACCCATGTTCCTTCCTCCATGCCATGCTGCTATCTCCATCAGCCGTGAGGTATGGTCCTTGGTGATATGTTCTAAGACTTAGTAAGCTAGCTAGTTTGCACTATATTAATATTCATACTCAATACATGCCTGTAGCATCTGTTGTGGGAGGCAGCGCGGGGCAGGGGAAAGAGCATGACCCTTAGCATTCGATAGGCCTGGCTCTGATTCCTAGTTCTGGCTCCCACTGACTAAAAGCATGTTATGTAACTGAGTCTTCATTTCATTCATTCACTTAACAAGTGCTTATTGAGCGCCCACCATGTGCCAGGCGCCGCGCACTAGGATACAGTTCAGTAAAAACAGACACAGCCTTAGCTCTCACAGAACTCACAGTCTGGGGGGAACGGGTATGAACTCAGTAATTATAGTCCAGAGTATAATGACAAACTGAGACGAGGGCTCTGAAGCAGCACAGGATATTGACAAAGACTGAGGGGTCTGGGAAGGATTCCTGGAATAAATGGTGTTTTGTCAAAGGCTGTATGTCAGCAGGAAACATGGAGCTTTTGAGAAATGGAAGATGGGAGTGAGAGGTAAGTGTAAAGTCTTACAAGCTTTGTTCACGATTTTAACCTTTATCCCACGAGCAATGGAAAGTGATGAAGGGCTTTAATGACTGTGGTGGTGGTGGTGATGCTGGTGGAGTGAGTTGATGAAATACTCATTTGAGAAAGATCACTGTGGTTGTAGAGTGGAGAACAGACAGAATGGAGGGGCGGATGGACATAGCCCATTCAGAAAGCTGTCTTAGTAGCTCTGTTGAGAAATGATGACAGCATGAGTTGTGGAGGAGATGGAGAGAGGCCGATGAATTAGAGAGGCTTCAGAAGTAAAGTGACAGTATTGGTGATGGATGAGATACAACAGAGAGAAGGAGGGAGACATAAAGGATGATGATCAGGTCTTGTAGACCTGGATGGAGGCAGTATCATTCATCAAGATAGGGAGCCTTGGAAGCTCCTCTCTTGCACTGGGTTGGTGGGAGGGAGATTATAAGTTTGGTCATGAGCATGTTGAGTTTGCGGTACCTTTGAAACATCCAGGGGAAATTACTGATCAGGCATTGATTTATACAGTTCTGGAGTTTGAAGGGGAGGAGTGGGCTAGGAGTTAGGACTTGGGCATCATCAGTGTGGGCATGAGAATGGAAACAATGGGCACAGATGAATTTGCCCAGGGAAAGACTATTGATCGAGGGGGAAGAATGCCTAGGCCGGAGACAGAGCAGCCAGGGAGGTAGGAGAGAAGCCAGGAGCATTGAGAAGAGGGTGTGTCAAGGAGAAGGGAGTGATTAACATTCTCAAATAGCACTGAGAGGTCAGTAATACGAGAACTTAAAATATGAGAACTTAAAAATATCTGTTGGATTTTGCAACATGGAGGTCATTGATTACGTCATTAAGATCCATTTTGGTGGAGCGAGCTTGACAAAACTCATACCGAAATGGGAAAGGCGAAGAAAGGGTGAGGCAAAGAGGAAAGGAAGTGGAGACAGCAAATATAGATAACTCTTGTGAAATCGGGCTGTGAAGTGGAGGAGAGAGAGAGTATGAGCTGGAGTAGGACATGAGGGCAAAGAAGGGTTTGTGTGTTTAATGTGGGGAGAGATCAGAGCATGTTTGAATTGTCTCTGGGAAGGATCCAGTTGAGAGGGAGTGTTTGACTATACAGGAGATAATAGATCACTGAGAATATAAAAGGGAAATATCTTCCTTGTAACATTATTATGAAAATTAAATGAGATAACATGTAAAGTGCCCAGAACATTTGGTGTTCTCGTCCTCTATGATATATATTTTTATTGGATCCTTTCTTAAAGTTCCATCTTTCTGGTCTGAGAAGTCTTAACGATTTTTATTTGATTTCTCTTTGCCACTTATTTCCTTTACGTACAAAAATGGTTTCTTTCAGTTTCCATGCTTTCTAATCTTTTTTTCGTCTGTTAAGTGGATATAAATGCTCTTTAGCAACTTGAGTATATCAGCTCCTACATTACATAAAACTTCTAGTATGCCTTTAGTTCTAGCCTGCTTACTGCAGAAACACTATATATAAAAAAAAAAGGACAGAGAATTGCCCCATAGGGTTTCCAAGGACCGGCTGGTGGATTCGAACTGCCAACCTTTTGGTTAGTAGCTGATATCTTAACCACTGTACCACCAGGGCTCTGTAGTTGACATAGAAACCCGAAATGTTGTTTCTTTCCTCTCAGTTTCCTTTTGTGATTGATTTTTTTTTTTGCATTTCATCATTAAACCTATGACTTATCTTCTTACACCTCCCTGCTTATTTTCTAAATTTATCATATTTTTAAAATCCATCAAAGTGGAACAGACCATCAATTGCTCATAATTTGCAAGTTCAAGCAGAAACTGAAGAAAATCAGAGCAAGCCCACAAGAGCCAAAGTATGACCTTGAGTATATCCCACTTGAATTTAGAGACCATCTGAAGAATAGATTTGATGCATTGAACACTGGTGACCAAAGACCAGACGAGTTATAGAATGACGTCAAGGGCATCATACATGAAAAAAGCAAGAGGTCATTGAAAAGACAGGAAAGAAAGAAAAGACCAAGATGGATGTCAGGGCAGACTCTGAAACTTGTTCTCAAACATCAAGCAGCTAAAGCAAAAGGAAGAATTGATGAAGTAAAAGAACTGAACAGAAGATTTCAAAGGGCAACTTGAGAAGACAAAGTAAAGTATTATGATGAAATGTGCAAAGAGCTGGAGAAGGAAAACCAAAAGGGAAGAATATGCTCAGCATTTCTCAAGCTGAAAGAACTGAAGAAAAAATTCAAGCTTTGAGTTGCAATAGTGAAGGATTCTATGAGGGAAAATATTAAACAACGCAGGAAGCATCAAAAGAAGATGGAAGGAATACACAGAGTCATTATACCAACCATTTCAAGAGGTAGCATATGATCAGGAACTGATGATACTGAAGGAAGAAGTCCAAGCTGCTCTGAAGGCATTGGTGAAAAACAAGGCTCCAGGACTTGATGTAATATCAATTGAGATGTTTCAACAAACGGATGCAGTGCTGGAGGTGCACACTCGTCTATGCCAAGATATATGGAAAACAGCTTCCTGGCCAGCTGACTGGAAGAGATCCATATTTATGCCTATTCCCAAGAAAGGATCCAACCAAACGTGGAAATTACAGAACGATATTGTTAACATCACATGCAAGCAAAATTTTGCCGAAGATCATTCAAAAACAGCTGCAGCAGTGTATCGACAGGGAACTTCCAGAAATTCAGGCTGGTTTCAGAAGAGGACGTGGAACCAGACATATCATTGCTGATGTCAGATGGATCCTGGCTGAAAGCAGAGAATACCAGAAGGATGTTTACCTGTGTTTTATTGACTATGCAAAGACATTCGACTGTGTGGGTCCTGACAAATTATGGATAACATTGTGAAGAATAGGAATTCCAGAACACTTAATTGTGTTCATGAGGAAACTTTACATAGATCAAGAGACAGTTGTTCAGACAGAACAAGAAGATACTGATTGGTTTAAAGTTAGGAAAGGTGTGCGTCAGGGTTGTATCCTTTCACCATACCTATTCAATCTGTATTCTGAGCAAATAATCCGAGGGGCATCAGGATTGGAGGAAGACTCATTAACAACCTGCATTATGCAGATGACACAACCTTCCTTGCTGAAAATGAAAAGGACTTGAAGTACTTACAAATGAAAATCAAAGACCACAGCCTTCAGTATGGATTGCACCTCAACATAAAGTAAACAAAAATCCTCACAACTGGACCAATGAGCAACATCATGATAAATGGAGAAAAGATTGAAGTTGTCAAGGATTTCATTTTACTTGGATCCACAGTCAACAGCCATGGAAGCAGCAGTCAAGAAATCAAAGGACACATTGCATTGGGTAAATGTGCTGCAAAGTGTTGAAAAGCAAAGATGTCACGTTGAAGATTAAGGTGCATCTGACCCAAGCCATGGTATTTTCAATTGCATCATATGCATGTGAAAGCTGGACAATGAATAAGGAAGATCAAAGAAGAATTGATGCCTTTGAATTGTGGTGTTGATGAAGAATATTGAATATACCATGGACTACCAAAAGAATGAACAAATCTGTCTTGGAAGAAGTACAACCAGAACGCTCCTTAGAAGCAAGGATGGCGAGACTGCGTCTTACATACTTTGGACATGTTGTCAGGAGGGATCAGTCCCTGGAGAAGGACATCATGCTTGGCAAAGTACAGGGTCAGCGGAAAAGAGGAAGACCCTCAACGAGGTAGATTGACACAGTGGCTGCAACAATGAGCTCAAGCATAAGAACGATTGTAAGGATGGCGCAGAACCAGGCAGTGTTTCATTCTGTTGTGCTTAGGGTCACTATGAGTTGGAACTGACTCGATGGCACCTAACAACAACAACATCAAAGTTAGTAAACTTTAGTGCCAGTTTCTTTGAAAATTAATTGACAGTCTTCAAGTGTACGTCTTTGGGTCTGTGTGTGTGTTTGAGTACATGTTCATATCATGTGACAGTGAGGTGTTTAGAGTGTTATGTCAAGAGTAATTGTAAAATAAAGCCTTTCCGTGCCAGGAGAAATTTTTAAAAATTCATGTCCTAATTCGGATATTTTTTTCTGAGTTACTTTTTTTTAATGAACACTTTTGGCAAAATTTGCTTCTTGGAAAATTCTTTGAACTTTATAGTATTCAGTATGAGCATGGGCGAAGATGAAACACAGAAGAAAAAGAAATGTGATAAGTTGATCTTGAAGCATACTTTGAAGTCCTCTTATTTCTCAGTAGGATGCTAACTCAGAGTTTATAGGAACCTGCAGAGGGAGTGAAGGAGAGTTTGTGTTTATTACAGTCTGAGACCAACTTTCCAGTCCAGAAGGGAGAAGTCCATGGAACCACCTCCACCTATCAAAAAAAAAAACCAAACCCATGGCCATCGAGTCAATTCTGACTCATAGCGACCCTATAGAACAGAGTAGAACTGCCCCCATAGAGTTGCCAAGGAGCGCCTGGTAGATTTGAACTGCCAGCCTTTTGGTTAGCAGCTGTAGGTCTTAACCACTATACCACCTACTTAAGCAAGGAATAACCAGCACACTGCTGGCAAACCCAGAAGGCTGGTCATGGAGACAGGAAAGTTTAGAAGAATTGTGGAGAAAAAAAAGATTTCCTTCCTAGACATCTGTTTCACGCAGCTAGTGGCGGGGGCCGGGGAGGGGGGCTGTCTAGGTTTAAAAGAGTTGCTGGTAATGCTCCACTTTCTGTATTTATAAAAATAGTGAATAATACTTGTCTCCTACCCAGCAACACTGCAGAGGTAAGGGAGATAACAGGCTGTCTGAGCTCGGCAGTTTTCTAATTGATGATGTTAACCAACGCAAGGAATTATTGTCGCAGTTAATAAATACGTGTCCCTGAGAGAGCGCTGGTCAGTTTGCCTGTTTCTCTTCATTTCTTTGCGTGTGACAGAACTTTGACTCCTTGGTAGGTCAGACTCCTCCTTAGTCTTCGGGGTTTGAAATTCAGAATGGTCAGACACCTAATAAAACTGGTTGTGTTTTATTACACGCGTTTCCATCGAGATTGTGTTTTCAAGTGGCGATAAGCCGAGAAACGCCTCCTGGGCTGACAGAAGAGAAGGGAGCATCTTTCGTCCTCAAGTCTGACTTTGTTGTCAGCTATTAAAATATAAATGGAAGGCACGCAACACGATGATCTTTTTAAACTCTTACTATGTCAGCTGCTGGCAGGAGCGTGAGAATCAGCCTCATATTTTGTTGTGTCTTGCAGACTGCTTTTGCCTCAAAAAAGTCTGTTTATGGTGGGGGAGGACATAGCTGAAAAAACACTTGTACATAAAACAGCTGTTAAGCGAATCTCCACACACTGAGATCAAGAGAACGTGAAGAAATATGTCCTTCCAAGGACCCTTTTGCCAACTTGGAGCCTCCTTCAGAAAATAAATACAGCCACGCTACAAGTTTCTGGTAACTTAGTTACTGAAAAATAAATGGAGCTACTTAGACCCTTGAACCTTGATTTAAAAAAAAGATCACCGAATTCTATTGCAGTGATGCAAATGAATCCAAAGAAACTATGCAGAATGTTTCTTTGCCCTTTGGTTCCTAATACACCCCAAAGAGTCCTAAAAATGCACTAAGTAGAAGCTCAGCCTTCCCAGCAGACGGACAGCAATTCCAAGTGTGTTTTCCTCCTTGACTCCATCCACAATAAGAAAATACTGCCCTATGGTAACATTTTCTCTGCGTCTTTTTCCTTCACTGTGGCTCATTGTGGTAGAGGATGATTGTGCTCAGTGGGTGCAGGGCAGCTGAAGTTTCCCCCAGGGTAGCACACCTGGGCACACCTTTTCCCTGCCCTACCTGGAAGGCTACAAGCCATTGATTGCAGGCGGTATGCACTGCTTAGCGGGAACACTGCTTCTGAAAGATGAGGTCCCTTTAAAACTTCACGCTCACGCTCAGAGAATGTTGGTCGTGTGCTACAGATGTTTTACAGTTTATTTCCGAACAGCTGCTTTTCCCTTCTTTAGACTGTTTTTCCTTTTTTTTTTTTAGGCAAATCCCTCCGGAAACCCCCTTGGAAATGCTTCCTTTGCCAGAGCCCTCACATTCCGGGTTGCGACACGCTCTGGACCAGCACCTGTTACCCTAGGCTGGCTTTGGAGGGAGCAGGTTGCTGCTCTGTCGATTAGTAGTTTTGTCTGCGTGTAGCGAAACTGGAGAGGCCATCAGCCCGGGACTGACAGCCCCCAGAGAAAAGCAAGGCCTACCTAGTGATTCAGGAGACAGCCCAGAGAGTAGAAGGAAAAGCAGTAATTTGTAATAGAGAAAGTGCTCAGTTAGAGCGTTAGGTCGAACGGCCACATACAGGTGAGCTGGTTCAGGGGACGAAGGGAAGGCTTTCCTTGAAACTACACCAATGTGATAGTTTGTGCCACCTCCAACATCACCAGCAGCCAACTGTCAATCATCTCTGCCACGAGAGGTGGAAAGTGCAGGGATAATTGAGATCCACAGATAATATACAAATCAGGGTAATGGTTTTTACACCCTTCTCACATGATCTCTTTCTCCAGAGCTACTGTACAGAGCTAAACAGGTTCATTTGAGTTCAGTCTCTTCTTGTTTCCTTTCCTCTGCTCCTCTGATGAAGTCCCTGGATGGTGCAAATGGTCCACACACTCAGCTGCTAACCCAAAGGTTGGAGATTCAAGTCCATCCAGAGGCATGTCAGAGGAAAGACCTGGTGATCAGGGAGGCAGCAACAGGGAGGGTACAGAAGTAAAGAGTTTGGGAAACCAGTCCTGAATAACTAAATGTTGGTCGCCTCTGAGACAAGGAAAATGTTTTGCTGTGTCATTTTGCCAGTTGTATGTATGCAGATAATACCATCTGTGCTGAGAAGTGTACATGGATTTCTTGAGACGATCCTGAGTGAGTCATTGTCTGAGGTGGAGTTACATCTCGAGGACAGTTATCAAGTGTTTAGAAATGAGGTGCGGCAGAGCCAAGTGAGTGAAAGCAACCCATGACCAGTCCTCAAAAAACTGAGACAGTTGCAACACAGCCCTTGGCTCTGATGCTGGATTTTTCCCATTCATGCACTTTTTTGACAGGTGAACTGTTGCAGGCTGTGAAAAACCTCCAAGAGGAATCGGTTGGACACCTCACTCAGAGCAGGCATCTATGTGCTTGCAGTTCTGTTAGCAGCTGAGGCGCCATATTGTGGGGTGTGCTAGGACCAGCCTTTCTCAGCCAGGTCCACTGTGTCAGAAAGGAGGCTAGGTCACCTTGGACTCCAGCATATTTGTGTTAAAAAAAACCCAAAAAACCAAGCCCATTGCTGTTGAGTCAATTCCCACTCATAGCAACCCTGTAGGACAAAGTAGAACTTCTCCATAGTGTTTCCAAGGAGCGGCTGGTGGATTCAAACCGCTGACCTCTTGGTTAGCAGCCAAGAGGCTGAGTTGGTTGGAATAAAGACTCCCAGTTTAGTAAATACTTGACACTGGTATAATTTTTTCTGGAATTTGTGTTTGTTAAGTCCTGTGGAATGTTCATGGGTGCAGTGATGGTTCAGTGGTAGAAATCTTGCCTAAAATCTCGCCTAGCATGTAGGAGACCTGGGTTCAGTTCCCAGCCAATGTACCTCATATACAGACACCACACCTCTGTCAGTGGATGCTTGCATGCTGCTGTGATGCTGAACAGGTTTCAGTGGAGTTTCCAGACTAAGAAGGACTAGGAAGAAAGGCCTGGCAGTCTATTTCTGAAAATCAGCCAATGAAAACCCTACAGAATGTAATCATGCTGCCGAACTCTACATGTAGAAACTCGAATTGGTGTATGTTTTTGCTGTGTATATTTTCAACAACAACATCAAAAACCCCTATGAATAGCAACAATCTGATCCCGTTGTTTCTGGGGTTGCCGCCAACTCAACAGGAGCTAGCAAAAACAGCAACTGGATGTTGATTACTTTTATTATAGTAATAAGAAGACTTCTTTTTTTAAATTTTTTATTGTACTTTAGATGGTTTACAGAACAAACTAAAAAAACTAGCTTCTCATTAAACAATTAGTACACATATTGTTTTGTGACACTGGTTACCAACCCCACGACATGTCAATACTCTCCCTTCTGGACCTTCAGTTCCCTATTACCAGCTTTCCTGTCCTCTCCTGCCTTCTCGTCCTTGCCTCTGGGTGGTATACCCGTTTAGTCTTGTTTTGTTCTATGGGCCTGTCTAACCTTTGGATGAAGGGTGAACCTCAGGAGTGACTTCATTACTGAGCTAAAAGAGTGTCCAGGGGCCATATTCTCAGGGTTTCTCCAGTCTCTGTTGGGACAGCAAGTTCTATCTTTTTTTGTGAGTTAGAATTTTGTTCTATGTTTTTCTTCAGCTCTGTCCAGGACCCTCTGTTGTGATCCCTATCAGAGCAGTCAGTGGTGGTAGCTGGGTACCATCTAGTTGTGCTGGACTCAGTCTAGTGGAGGCTGTGGTAGTCGTGGTCCATTAGTCCTTTGGACTAATCTTTCCCTGTGTCTTTGGTTAGATGGCCTCTCATGAGCTTTTAAGACCCCAGATGCCACTCACCAAAGTTGAATGTAGAACATTTTCTTTATAAACTATGTTATACCATTGAGCTAGATGTTCCCCAAGACCATGGTCCCCACAGCCCTCAGCCTAGTAACTTGGTCCTTCAGGGAGTTTGGATGTGTCTATAGACCTTGGACAAGTTGTGCTGGCTTCCCCAGTATTGTGTATTGTCTTACCCTTCACCAAAGTTATCACTTACCTATTGTCTATTTAGTGTTTCTCCATCCCCACCTCTACCCTCTCTTGTAGCCATCAAAGATTGTTTCTTTTTGTGTGTAAACCTTTTCATGAATTTTTACAATGGTCTTATACAATATTTGTCTTTTTGTGATTGACTTATTTCACTTAGCATAATGCCCTCCAGATTCATCTAAGTTGTGAGATGCTTCACAGATTCATCATTGTTCTTTATCATTGGGTAGTACTCCATTGTGTGTATGTACCACAGTGTATCCATTCATCTATTGATGGGTGTCTAGGTTATTTCTATCTTTTTGTTATTGTGGAACAATGCTGCAATGAACATGGGTATGCATATGTCTGTTTGTGTGACGGCCTCTTATTTCTCTAGGATGTATTCCTTGGAGTGAGATTAGTGGATCATATGGTTATTTCTATTTCTAGCTTTATAAGGAAGCACTGTAAGGTTTTCCAAAATGGTTGCACCATTTTGCATTCCCACCAGCAGTGCATAAGAGTTCCAGTCTCCCCGCAGCCTCTCTAACATTTGTTATTTTCTGTTTGTTTTTTTTTTTATTCGTGCCAGTAATGCTGGGGTAAGATGGTGTCTCATTGTGGTTTTGATTTGCATTTCTCTAATGGTTAGTGATTGCAAGCATTTCCTCATGTGTCTGTTAGCCACTTGAATATGTCTTTTTGGTGAAGTGTCTGTTCATTTCCTTTGCCCATTTTTTAATTGAATTATTTGTCTTTTTTTTGTAGAGGTGTTGGATTTTCCTGTAGATTTTAGAGATTAGACTTTTGGTGTATTTGTCATAGCCAAAAAATTTTTTCCAGTCTGTAGGTTCTCTTTTTACTCTTTTGGTGAAGTCTTTTCATGAGCATAAGTGTTTAATTTTTAGAAGATCCCAGCTAATGACAAGATTTCTTACCCTAAATCCCACTAATTTCCTTTTTCTTTTCATTTCCCTCCTAGAGCTATCCTTCCTGTTTGCTGATTTGTGGGCTTAGATTTACATGTGGCATGATAAATATACCTTCTGGATTGCTGTCTATGGTAGATTGATTTTTTAAAATCGTAAGTCATTTTGATAAAATTCTGGCTGGAGTGCCTATTTCAAGTATAGCTTCAAAGCACATGTGATAAACATGACCTATGAGAAATAATAGGAACTGGGGTGACATTGAGGTACAAGAACGGTTGAACACCTCATAGCACCTTCAGGGGGGGCATCCTTGCACCACTCGTGAGTGCCGTTTTCCAGTCATTGGGCTACAGCGGGATGCTTGGCAACATTTGCCAGGGGCTCAAGAAATTAAATTTATACTCCCAAATATTCTTGGGCAAGGCTCTGTAGCAACTAGTTGAGGTCACTAGTGATAGACCTTAAATTGGAGGCTATAGCTACAAACCCAGGAAGAGCTGCCATATGCATTCCATATGGAAACAGGTGAGGGTCAGAGAGAAGTCCCTCCAGCCAGACCTAGATGCATATATGCAATGTAAATCTATGTAACCTAACCCAACCATCTGCTAGGAGTAGCTGCAATCTCAAAGAAGAAGCATGAGAATGCTACTGTGTACTGCTATGGAACGGTGAAAATGTCTCACCCCTGCTCCAAATCCTGTTTTCCATGTATATGCTAAAAAACTATGGGCTCTCCTCACACTTAAAAAAATTTTATTGTGCTAAAATATATATAACAAAGCTTGGCATTTTAACCATTTTTAAGTGCACGATTCAGTGACATGAATTACGTTCATATGTTGTACAGCTATCACCACTATCCATTTTCAAAAGTTTTCTATCGCTTCAAACAGTACCTAAGTACCCCTTGAGCAATAACTCCCATTCCCTCCTCCCCGCAGCCCTGGGTAACCACGAATAAACATTGGTCCTTATGCTTTTGTCTACTCTAGATATCTCACGTAAGTGGAATCCTATAATATCTGTCCCTTTCGTGACTGACATATTTCACTCAGCATCATCTTTCCAAGGTTCATCCATGCCATAGCAGGTATCAGAATTCCATTTATCTTTGGGGCTGGATAATATTGTATGTATGTACCAGATTTTGTTTATCCATTGATTTGTTCACCCACGCATGCATTTTTACGTCAAAAATTAAAGCTTTCTGTTCATAGGTTTAAGCAGTAGTAAAGGATGTAATATCCTATGAATTAGAACACTGTATGCTTTAAATATATTTTCATCTAAATGTTCAAATTACTTCATTTTTGGGAATTGTCCCCTGTTGTACAATAAGTGGTGGCAAAACCATTCTTTATTATAAAACAAATCAAGCAAATCAATTAAATAAATGTGTTAACATGCATCTCCAAACAAACATCTTACATCTTATTGATGGAAAAATCAAGGAGTCTTGCAATGAATTGTCTGCTGGAAGAAGTGAGGTGGCATAAGGGTACACCTTGCTTGTGTAAAGTGGGAGGAAAGTAAGGAAAGGCAGGAAAGAAGAACCAGCATAATCTCCGGCAAACCAATCTTAGGAATGAGGTCATATGGCATCTGAGGCTCTGAACATTCCACCCATTTTCAGACCTTCCATTCTCATGGCCCCTCCAGACAATCTCTGTAAGCCCCCAGGGGTTTGTGTCTCCCACATGGGAGATCGCTCATGTACAGAATTCTGACCAAGACACTTAGGTAGAGGAAAAGGACAAGGAAGAGTACCCCCAAAGATACTGTGAAAACCAAAATTATACTGGCTGAGGAACAGGTGGGAAGTTAAAAAAAAAAAAAAAGGGCAGAAAAATGGAAAGAAAGATGAGATCCATGAGACTACAGTTCACCTGGGTTTTTGATTGAACATGCATAGATGATGTTAAGATACACACAGCACATAGACATAGAGGCAAATGCTCAAGATAAGTCTCAGGGACAAGGGCTGACTTGCTTCTGCGTGGCAAGTTGGCTGGTTCAAAGTGTGTTGACAACTTCCCTTGTAGAGTACTGTGGACTGGTAACCGTCTCCCAGCGTGTAGGACTTCTTGGAGACTTTTCCCAGCTGGCCTTTTCACGATGATCCCGGCCCGTCTACAGCGAGCCTGTTGGGCCTGGGGCAGCTGCTTCTCACGCCCTCTGACCGCACCATGAGTAGGAATGCGTGGGGACTTGGTGCAGGGTCCTGGCCCCCAGTCCGCGCCCTTGCTCTTTCTCAGGGTTGCCAGAGCTGATTCTGTCAGTACGGTGGAGTTTTCACCCTGGGCTGGTTCTCCTGAGTGATACCTGCAGTGTGCCTGGAGCTCCCTTCCAGAAGCCTCTTGCATTTTCCTAGTTGCCCCAGTCAGGTTCCATACCAGCGCCACTTGTTCTGATGCTGAACACACACACACACACACAGCTGTTCTTGCTATGCTCTGTGTGTGTGTGTGTGCACACGTTCGAATTTCTTTCCAAGTATTGAACACTTGGTCCCCTTCCCTTGTCCTTTTACTTTGTGAGAATTTTTCTAGCTTCTGGCAGGGGTGCAAGTCTACAGTGTTGGCAGGGTTTGTCTTTGCTCATCACAGTCCTAGAGGCCTTCGTAGTAAAAACAAAACAGGATAAAACAAAGCCTACCAAGTTTCTCTGTTACCCGTTTGAGACGTTGCTGCATTTCCCGACACTTCTTCACACGGGCTTGCCCACCATCCCACTTCTCAGCCTCTGTGTGGCCCCCTTTCCTCCTCCTGGTCTCATATGAAGAGCTCGAACTGCTTCCACAGGGCCAGTTTCCGCTCCTGCGCTTGGGGGCCTGCTCTCCACCACCTCAGACGCAGCAGCTATCCTCCTTTACATCTTCAGTTCACCCCTTCTACAGGCTGCTTCCTATGAGCGCTCACACTTACTCAAGCCTGTCTGTCATGGAACACCACCTGCCCCCCACCTTTCTACCTTGAGGCCTCACTCCTCACTCTCCACCTGTCTCACTCCTCCTCTTCACAGATGGAATTCTTGAAAGTGTTCTCTCCATCCCCACTTTCCCTTCTACCTCCCAATCCTGGATCCTTGTTCCTCAGCCACCACTGCCTTCAGGCTTCCTCCGTCACACGGCAGAGGGGAGTGAGAAGGAGCTTACCGGCCTGAAGGGGTGGCAAATTTTTGTTTTCTCTCCTGATCAAAATATTGTGATTTTTACATTTTCCCAACACAAAGGAGCCCCGGTGGTGCAGTGGTCGAGAGCTTGGCTGCTAACCCAAAAGTCGGCAGTTCGAATCCACCATCCGCTCCTTGGAAACCCTATGGAGCAGTTCTCCTGTGTTCTTCGGGATCACTAAGAGTTGGAACTGACTCAGTGGCACCTAACAACACCAGAATAAACAGAATCACGACTTGTTTCACGATTTACTGAACTAATTTCAGGTCCTTTGGACAATTCTAAAGTATTTCCGGTGGACATCATTCATTACCCCTGTGACTGGGCACCCCCACTGCTTCAACGAGGTGGCCCTCTCCTCCATGAAGCATGACCTGCTTTCCACCGGCTTCTCTTCCCCCTACACTTGGTTGTCCTCTGCTCTGCCCCCTCTTCTGTCCCCCTTCTCTTCCTGCCCTTTCTTCCACTCTCTCGCCCTCCCTTCTGTCTCCTCTGTGTCTCTCCCTCCCTCCCGCCCCCAGTCTCTTTTACAGATACCACTTCCGGCCCCTTAAATGTTAGGGTTTGGTGGGTCTGCCCTTGGCTCGCTCTCTTCTTGCTCTATATGGCCACCTCACCTCCTCCCCGGTTTCAATTCGTTACTGATCTGATGTCTCTTAGACCCAGAACTCTGTCTTTTTCTTGAGCTTCAGGCCTTCTCTTTAATTGCCCCCCGCCCCCGTATTGCTACTTTAGAAGTCCCAGGGGTACCTCAAATTGGACGTGGAGGAAGCTAGTTTCATCTCCTCCCCAGGCTCCCTCCTTCTGTGCTCCCTTTCTAGCAAATGGTGTCACCATGGACTTGGCCTCCTGTGCCAGCTACAAGGGCATCATTTTAGATTTCTCTTTTCCTTCCCCACTCCCCCCGTTCTGATTGCCAGATCATATCAATTCTAACTTCTTACAGTATTTCACATCTGACTGCTGATTTTGATCTTTTCCCAACCTTTCCCCTCCTGTATAAATGTCAGCTCCCCTGGAAGACTCCCCTGACCTCACAAGGACAGGTGAGGGTACACCCATGGCACTACCTCCTAACCCACATGTCACTAGATAGAAGTGGGCTGAGGCCTTATCCGTATCCCCCAGGGACTGTAGATGGACTGTGGCTTTTCACCATTATATATCTAGCACAGTGGGGTAAATGAATGAATGTGTGAGTGCTTATTTCCCTAGGCTTCTCTGTTTTCATGGAAGGTCTGTAGGAAACACCTTAGCAACGTGGGTCCAGTAGCAAAGGACATTTGAGGGCAGTGGGTCATTGTCAGGAAATGAACAAAATTTCCTTATGCCATACTACCAACATTTTCAGGGTTTACCATGGCCTAGGTGTGGGCTCAACAGGAGCAACTGCAAGAGAAATAAAGAAAAGCTGGGTCACTTTGCAACTAAGTGTTTCATACTCAAGATATTAGTAACAATAACTATTGAGTGACTGTCTACTATCTATTGCTCAAAATTGTTACATGTTTTTTCACTGTTGTTAGCAGCTATGGTCTTTCAGGTCATATACTTGACATTATTGCAAGAAATATAACTTTTTCTATCAATTAGCTTTTCTCACAATCCCTATTTATGCTGGATGACAGAAACTTAATGGAGTCAATTCAGAGTTTTCTCATTTAAATCTTAGCCTACCTCCTTCACAGGATTGCATCTAATTCGTGGGGCATTTACCTGGCATAAAAGCATCTGTCCTGGGTCCCCGTCTTCCCAGGGTCATTCCCTGAATGTGGGTTTTCTTATCAGGTCCCAGGCATCCCCAGGCATGGTCCCCTTCTCCTCCTCGGCGTCCATTGATAGGTGTGTATCCTTTGAATTCCACCCAGCCATCTAGCCAATGCCAGCATCTGCCGCTCTGCTCACTGCAAGCCCTTTTCTTTGCAGGGCTGCCAGCGATGGCTCAGCTAACTGCTTTCCCAAGCCACAGGGAAGCATAGCACCATTCCCCCCACTCTCTGAGGGCATCGAGAGATTCACTATGACTCTTCCAGTCACCCACACAGCCACTTCTACTCTTCTCCATGGGGTTGTGCCGACTTCATGGGGGTTGTTGCCCCCAGAGCTACAGGCAGGAACCAAAAGGCAGGATCTTGGATCTATTTGAAATTTCTAGCATTCTCCTCCTCAAGCTTTGCCCAAGGTAAGGCCTGTCCTCAGAGGCCCATGCCAGCGTCATGCCCCTTTCCTCTTCTCTCTTGCTCTTTATCGTCCGAGGACCTGGAGACTGTTTTCTTCTCAGGTGTCTGGGAAAGAGTAGAGGGGGGCAGGCCTGGTGTTGTACCAGGTGTTCTACTAAATCTCTTGTTTATGGCAGGATCTTGACTTCTCAAACTTAAAAGCCAGACATTTAGCAGTTTGGTCCTCTCATTCTGCTGCAGTGAATTCTCTCTGGAAAAGTGGGTTGACTTATGATGTAGTTGTTGTTAGTGGCCGTCAGGTTAGTTCCAACTCATAGAAGCCCCATGTAAAACAGCAGAACGCTGCCTAGTCCTCTGCCATCTTCACGATTGCTAGTATGCTTAAGTCCACTGTTGTAACCGCTGTGTATTTTGAGTGGGCCTTCCAACCTAGGGGACTCATCTTTCAGCACTATATTGGATGTGTTGTGATCCATGAGGTTTTCATTGGCTGATTTTCAGAAGTAGATTACCAGGCCTTTCTTCCTAGTCTGTCTTAGTCTAGAAGCTATGCTAGAACCTCTCCACCATGGGTGAGCCTGCTGGTATTTGAAATACTGGTGACATAGCTTCCAGCATCACATAACACGCATGCCACCACAGTATGACAAAATGACAGATGGATAGTGGACATGAACTGATAACTCACAACACATTCTGCCATGCTTACAACAACCCTAGGAGACAGTATTGCCACCCCAGGCTAAAGATGAGGAAATGAGAAGCAGCAAGTTTGGGGAATAGTTACTTGCTCAAGGTCATAAGTGCCAGGGCAGGGGTTTGAACACAGGCTGGTCTGACTTCACTAGGCAGTGCTGTTCATAAGAAGAGACCGTGGGGGAACCATGATTTTCCGAAGGGCGCCAGCCACAAGTAGAAAAAAAGCATTTGTAGTTTTTTTTTTTTTTTTAGCTATGAAAAGACCCTCCTACTCCTCCATTCTGCCTGCTCCCTAGTTCATACCCTGTGACTTAAGATCAGCCTGAGGCTGGGTTCGATATTCTATTGCAATGGCCACACAGAACTCAACCATACTTAGAGTTAAGTGGTTTATTAAGGAAGTAACCGGCTACAACTCAGGATCAGCATCAGGAAGCATGCAGGCGAAGTCTCCCTTCTGTAGTGCAGGACAGACTCTTGGCTGTGCAGGCCGCTGTCTCTCTCAGGACAGGCTTCCTCTTGGCCCCCTCAGGACAGGCTCCTCTCAGTCCCCTCAGGGCAGGCTCCTCTCAGCCCCGCCAGGGCAGGCTCCTCTCAGCCCCCTCAGGGCAGACTCCTCTCAGCCCCCTCAGGGCAGGCTCCTCTCAGCCTCCTCAGGGCAGGCTCCTCTCAGCTCCATCAGGACAGGCTCCTCTCAGCCCCCTCAGGCAGGCTCCTCTCAGCCCCCACAAGACAGGTTCCTCTCAGCCCCCTCAGGACAGGCTTCTCTCAGCCCTCACAGGACAAGCTCCTCTCAGCCCCCTCAGGACAGGCTCCTCTCAGCCCCCTCAGGACAGACTTCTCTCAGCCCTCTCAGGACAGGCTCCTCTCAGCTCCCCCCAGGGTAGGCTCCTCTCGGCCCCCTCAGGACAGACTTCTCTCAGCCCTCTCAGGACAGGCTCCTCTCAGCTCCCCCCAGGGTAGGCTCCTCTCGGCCCCTCCAGGAGAGGCTCCTCTTGACCCTGCCATCTGTTGCTGCTGGCTCTGCCACTGGGCCCCTTTTGGGCCTCTTGCTGTGTTCAGTTTTTACAGCCCTTAACCCATGTTACAGCTCTTTTAGGAGGTTCTTTGCCTCTTCTCTCTCTGCTTTAACCTGCTCCTTCCTGCTGCTTCTCTTCCTGCTTCTTTCTGTCTCTCCCTGCTTCCTTCTCCTTCCTGAAACCTCTGTGGGGTTGGCTGCTTATATCTATAACTCCTTGTCAATGTCAAGGCATGGCCTCTCCCAGTGGGGCCACAAACTGACCAATCTCCTCTCAGTAGGCCACAGACACTTCATTTACATAGTAGGCTACGGACACTTCTTTTGCATAGTCTATAGTCACTTCATTTGCATAGTCCATTGTCCAATCCCTACAAGGTGCATACCAATCACAAGGCAGGCTACAGCCCAGGGCCAGGCAAAATGTATCAAAACTTAGTTTATAGTTTACTCAGGAGATGTCAATCAACCTGAAAAAAGTAGCAAACCCTCTGAGGTGGAAGCTAGGGCAAAGATAACTCCTCAGTGATTAGGGAAAAAAATCTCTCAAGGTGTTTTTGCAAAGATCCACGGCAAAAGGCCACATACAGGAACTTATTTCACCACAGTCTACCCTCTGGCCTTTTTGACATGGGTTCTTTCATATAAATTTTACCAGTCCAAATCAGCCATTAACAATTAGTCCATCCATAAGGCAAAAGCTCTCAGGATAAAGTCACTAAGGTACCAGTCGTTCAGGTCTGCTGGTCATGTTCTCCAAAAGGTCATCCTGGCTTTACCTTTTCTGGCCTCTGATAAAATTTAACAGAGAAGATTATTCCCTTGCTCTGAACCTCTCAAGGTATCAGCATAGGAGAGCCTTTAAGGGACCCTAGGTTCAGCCATTGTACCCCACAGCAGTGCTCCCCCTTAGTCTACTCTTTCAGTAACAACTTCTACACTTACAGTTTTTTTTACAATCACAGTTAACCCTGTTAACAATCAGTACTTACAATTGCATGATCTTCTTATCAGCATTTTCCCCTACTCTCTCTTCCCCCAGACTCATCAGGACAAAAAGAATCTATTCAGTGGGGATTCTCCCTTGTCCCCCTCATTTTGAGCATAAACACATTCATGAAAGCGTGTAAGGCAGCCACTTCTTGCCTTTATCTGCCCCCCCTCCCGTTTTAGACAGCCAGTGTTTTAATTTCACGTCTCTATTGTCTTAATCATCTAGTGCTGCTATAACAGAAACACCACAAGTGGATGGCTTCAACAAGCAGAAGTTTATTCTCTCATAGTCTGGTAGGCTAGAAGTCCAAATTCAGGGTGTAAGCTCCAGGGGAAGGCTTTCTCTCTCTGTTGGCTCTGGAGGAAGGTCCTTCCCATCAGTCTTCCCTTGGACTAGGAGCTTCTCTGCACAGGAGCCCCAGGTCCAAAGGACGCTCTCTGGCCCTGGAGCTGCTTTCTTAGTGGTATGAGGTCCCCCCTCCCTGCTCGCTTCCCTTTCCTTTTATCTCTTGTAAGATAAAAGGTGGTGCAGGCTATACCCCAGGGAAACTCCCTTCACATTGAATCATGGATGGGACCTGAGCAAGGGTGTTAACATCCTACCCTAATCTTCTTCAACATAATCGAATCTTGCCTAATTAACTAAGGCAGAGATTAGGATTATAACATATAGGAAAATTATGTCAATCACAAAATGGAGGACAGCCATACAATACTGGGAATCATGGACTAACCAAGTTGACACGTATTTTTGGGGAACACAATTCAATCCATGACACCTATCAAATGAGTACTCTGAGGAAACAAGCACATTCCTTGGTCTGAAGAACCTTCTCTTCTAGTTGGAACTCTGAGCATCAGCCTCGGTTCTGTTACTGGAAAGTTCCTTCTACTGCTGCATGGAAAAATAATATGTATTTTTTTTCACCCTGTTCCCCACATTGGAAACCCTGGTGGCATAGTGGTTAAGTGCTACAGCGACTAACCTTAAAGGTCGGCAGTTCAAATCTGCCAGGTGCTCCTTGGAAACTCTATGAGGCAGTTCTACCCTGTCCTATAAGGTCACTATGAGTTAGAATCAACTTGACGACAGCAAGTTTGGTTTTTTGGTTTTCCCCACATTGCTGGATTAAGGCATGTCAAGTAGCATTTTCTTTTCCTCATTGTGAGAATATTAGTTCTGGATATGTTTGGATGCCAAAATATCTTAGCTAATTTTTCCTAAACTCTTGTGAATTATATTATGGACAGTCAATTTAGAGAAAAAGCTTATCTGTAGGTCTTGATTGTCTTAACTGTTATGGCAGTGAAGAAGTTTCTGTTTTGCCCCAAAAAAGTAATACTTAAAAATAATGTTGTTTGCTCCTTTATCCTTACTACAATCAATACATAACAGACGTTTAGTTTCATTTCATCAATATCTAATTCGTAAGCGAATTAATAACTGACTTTTTTTTTTTTTTAGCAGAAGAAAGTTGGTGGACTCACAATTGAATCAAATCTTTAGATTTTGTTAAGTAGTGAAATAATTCAAGGGAAATAATCAATCTCAATTTATTAGCTGTCCAACTGTCTCTGGATAATTGCTTCTGTATTCCAGATGCCAGCACAGTCAGGCTTGTAAACAGAACTTCCAGATAGTTTTTTATGGTATGGGTTGAGATTTATTTTTATTATTTGTCAATTTAAATTATAAAATTCTAGACCCGAGTATCTCCTTTAAAGAGTATTTTATTAAGTGCTGCATATTCATAATTATGTTTCAGCATAGACTAATAAATCCAATAACGTGGAGTACTTGGGAAAGCAAGAGGAAACTCTGCAGTAACTACAACAAATATGCATCGTCATAATCTTTGTGGAGATGACACACTGGAAATTTCAGGTGGTGCTTAGTTTTGAATGTATGCTCTATTTAATGTGTACCTAAGTTCTCAGCCTCAAAAATAAATCTAGTGTGGGCAGCACCCCCTCTTTGATCTACCTTACAAAACATGGGCTGCTCCAAATCCCAAGCAATGAAGGGCAGGGTTGCCTCAACATTCTCTTGGTATATAAAGCTAAGGAAGCAGTATTCTAAGAGGTGATGTATCCTAATCCTAATAAGCACCTAAGAATTCCCTGAGTGAAAAGCTTAAGTTTAGCAATAGACCTTGGCAGATGGATTCTTATAAATTATAGTAACACAAAATTGTGTTTTAGGTGAGAAACAAGAGTGGGTGTTGAGAGGGAGTAATAAACCATCAAACTGTGAATGGAGACATTTCATCACACCCTAGTTCTTACTGGACATTATTCACAAATATACCTTTGATTTATTTTTCTCACTGGGTTTGTAAATCTCTTCCTTGGAGTAGAAAATGCATAAGTAGTAAGTTCCATGTGCCAGGAGATGGTTTGGTTCATCTCGTAGACTTTGACTTTGTTAATAATAACCACAAAAAAGTGGATCAACACAAGCTTTAGGGTACCCTAAAGTTAAAAAAAAATTGGAGTTCATCTTTTTTTTTTTTTAATGGGTGTGTGTGTTTTTAAGTAATTTTCCCTAAGGTAGTTTGTTCCATCCTGATGCTTTGAGAAATGTAGAAGCTCTCAATGGAAAAGATCAGACATACCAGTTAGTCCATTGTTCTCGTGAGATAGAATGACTTTCCTTGCTTTCGATTATTTTGTGGATTTTCTGCTTCTCAATCATTTTTTCTCTTAACCTAAATATGCCTCTGAAAACTCTGTAGTGCTCTAGCTTGGTCTGTTAACTGGCTGACTCATTTGGTTGAGTGAAGTACCAAGGAGACCAAGAGTTGGATTTAATTTTTAAAATCACCTTATATTATTGTTACTCCGTGGAATGCAACACTGCCCAGTCCTGCCCCATGACCAGTTGTAGATTAGACCTTTGTGGTCCATAGTGTTCGTCGGTCGATTTTCAGAAGTAGATTGCTAGGCCTTTCTTACTAGTCCATTTTAGTCTGGAAGCTCTGCTAAAACCTGCTCAGCATCACAGCAACATGCAAGCCTCCATTGACAGATGGGTGGTGGCAGCACATAAGATGCATTGACTGGGAATTGAACCTGCATCTCCTGCTTGGAAGGTGAGAATTCTATCACTGAGCCAGCAAATGTCCCATCACCTTCATTACATTTATGCTTTTCAGAGTGCATTCATCTCCATAGACTCGAGGTACCTTTCTTGTAGTTGAAGGCCACAGACTCTACCTTTAGGCCAAGTCAGCCAAGTCCTTGCCATTAGTCATGAGGTAAACCTGGATGCAGGACAAGAGAGCTGTGGGATGCTGGCTCCAGAGGGAAGTACAGAGATTGTCGAGGTAAAGTCTTACTTACAGTCATGTAGCTTCTTAGAGTTGGTACTAGGGACCACCCTTCTACTCTTTCTCATGCAGTATGCATGGATGTCTCAGCAAATGTCCCATACGATTGTTGGCAACAAACAAAAATACACACCAATTTCGTGCTCACGTCGTACTTACCCAGACAGTCTGTGCTTTGCTAGTCCTGGGAGTCAGGGGCGTTCTGCCAGTCCCACCCATCTGAGGGTAGGCACATCCTGAGCACTGCTGTGCGCTGCCTGCCAGTGGGAAATGTTTAAAAAGTAGTCCTTGACCCCCACACTGTGTCTGCCGTAAGAAAGATGATCTGTACAGTCCTTCCCTTAGATTCAGACTTTGCAGTAACCGGCCTCAGCGCAGAAACCAGAGGACCCCCTCCTGCAATTACCAAAACCAATTGCCGCTGAGTTGACGCCAACTCACAGCAACCCCATGTGTGTCAGAGTAGAACTGGGCTCCATAGGATTTTCAACGGCTGCTTTTTTTCGAGGTGGGTCGACAGGCCTTTTTTTCTGAGGCGCCTCTGAGTAGACTCGAACTACCAACCTTTTGGTTAGCAGCCCTGCGTGTTAGCCATTCGTGCCACCCAGGAGTCGCCCGACAGGGCTTAGAAGTGAGTTTATTTCACAGGTTCTGTGGCTAGAAGCCAGAGAGAACGTTGCTGGGAAAGTAGGAAGGTGAGCCTCGACTGTCCTGTGGCCACTCATGGGCCCCTGGGGCCCCTGGCCGGCCTGGGGCAGTCAGATCATCTCATTGCATCATTTTTAATTTCCACCTCTTGACCACAGTCCGTCCCCCCCTCCCACCCCCCCGCATCATGTACTGATTTTAATTGGTCAGTAGCCTGGGAGTAACAAACTTACTCGAACTTTCCAACCTCGAGCATGAGACCTTAGGCCACCACAAATTCCAAGGTTTTGGATGGTAAAATCTGGCAAGGCTTCCCACGGAGGCAGGGAGGAGAGAGCAGCTTTTCAACAGAATAACCTCATTTTCAGGCCTGAGTGCCAGGCTAATTGGCTAAAATTACTACACTCCGTTCTCAATTATCCATTTCAAGGATTATTTACGTTGTGGATTTTCAATGGCCAGCGAGTCTCAGCCAATCCAAGGAGGGGTCAGAATCAGGCCTCAATCCGTAATTGTACATCAAGTAGGATTCAGAAAACTGCCAGTAAGTTGAATTACTTCAGGGAAGGCCTGTTGAAATTATTGAAGGCATTAAAGTCACAGTATTTTCAAAGAAACACAATTCGATTCTAGTTTAATGTTACTCTGCAAGTTACTTAACTCATCTGGGCCTCAGTTTTTACCTGTGTCTAGATAGACCAAGATGAAATTTAAGTTCTTTTTGTAGTACCAACATCGTAATACCAGTTGCTGTTGATTCATGGCAACTTCACGTGTTTAAGAGTAGAACTGCACTCCATAGTGTTTTCAATGGGCTTTCGGAAATATATTGCCAGGCCTTTCTTTTGAGGCGCCTCCGGGTGGACTCAAAGCCGTTCTTTTGGTTAGCAGCTGAGCATGTTACCATTTGCTCTACCCAGGGACTCCCAGCATTCTAATTAAGCACAGAAAGGATTATTACTTTAAAATGCCTGCAAGAACTGGTAAATGAACTAACCATGTAATCCTGATGTCAGCCTGCGTTAAAAAACAGTCATGATTTATAATTAACAAAAGCACCAGCCAAAACCAATTTTCCCTGACTTATATTACAGTTATATTGTTTGTAAAAAAAGATCATGTCTATAGTGCTTAAAAGTGCATAATCTTAGAATCTTTAAAGCTTGAAAGGATCTTTGATCTTAGTTCCACTCTTACTGACAGTTGAATTTTTTCCCTTACGTAGACATCGAAACCATTTGCTTTCCGACCCCACTGTTCATCGGTAAGTGCAAACACTACAGGGTCCAGGTGCCATCAGATGATCACACATTCCAAGTTAATGAAGTCCTGAATTGAGGAATCTCTAGTACGAGGCTTTCTGAGATTTTCTGTTGTTTACACATTATCCTTAGCAGTATCTCTTGCCCTATCCAAAAGAGATGAGTGTTAATAAAATAAATGAAGCTGTATGTGTGTGTGTGAGAGAGAGAGATCTAAAAGTCGCCGCACTGGCATATGTGTTGGAAACCCTGGTGGCGTAGTGGTTAAGAGCTATGGCTGTTAACCAAAAGGTCAGCAGTTGAATCCTCTGGGCACTCCTTGGAACCCTATGGGGCAGTTCTACTCTCTCCTTAAGGTCACTGTGAGTCAGAATTGACTTGATGGCAATGGGTTTTTTTGGTTTCTTCTTCCCATACCCACCTCCAAACACGTCAGATTTACTGCAGTCCTTTAACTTGGATACCCTGCTGTAAAATGGGATAGTCCTCACTATTTTAAGTCATTGGCAGTCCCTGGGCGGTGTAGATGGTTTACATGTTTGCCTACTAACTGAAAGGACAAAGGCCACTCATAGCCATCTTGGAAGACAGGCTTGGCAATCTACTTCTGAAAAATTAAGCATCGAAAACTCTGTGGAGGACAGTTCTACCTTGATACACATGAGGTTGCCATGAGTCGGAGTTAACAGGTTGGTGTTACAGTAAGTAGAGGAGACAAAAGAGATGATAAATATGAAGATTCTTTGAACTCTTTAGGAGAGAACCTTAAATACAAACTTAATTTTCTTTCAAATTGTCTTGTAAAGCCTATAATTCCAATGGAAAACATTGTAGATGATTAATAATATCCATAAAATATTACATTTGACCTCATGTTTCCCCATGCACTGGTCTTTGCCTCCATCACCCAGTGTCTCACAAAGTCTGTGTTAACATTTGTATTCTGAGAAGGCTCTTCCTCTGCCCCTTTCCCTACCACAGCGTGTGGGGAAGGGAACCCTGCTCTCAATTGTATTGGGGCCGCCGACCTCTTAGTTCTGTTCTTACTAAGCTTGGGCCTTCAATAGTAGCGCACCCCTACTAATAAAAGTATTTTCTTTTCCATTAGGGTTGAGGAGTTATATATTTAATTATTCTGGGTTTCCTTTTATTGTTCCATTTTTATTTTCCATGTCAGGAACATAGTGGAAATATTTACTGAAATTATTTTATCAACCAACTGATCAAATTGATTTGACAAAACTTGTTCTTGTTAGCTGCCAGAGAGTAGTCAGCCCCCGACTCATGTTGACCCCATGTGCTACAGAGTAGACCTGCTTCGTAGGGTTTTCTTGGCTATAATGTTATGGAAGCAGTTTGCCAGACCTTTCTTCCTCAGAGCCACTGAGTGGGTTCGAACTACCAACTTATAGATTAGCAGTAGATTACAAATGACTTGTGCCCCCCTGCTCCTTTCGACAAAGTTACATTCAACATTTTCTCATGCCAGCGATTCTTTACCTGGCCCGGCCAGAGTTAGGTGTTCAGTTCATGGCTGTACAATAAAGCAAAGCAAAGCAAAGGTAGGTCATAATCCTTGACCTTGGCCCCAGGACTATTCCCAGTCCCAGCCACGGACACTGGGTTTCAGGGAAAGGAGCAAGAGTTGCCTCAGGCTGGAGGGAGCTACATGTAAGCTTTTCAGAATTGAGACTGTTCTCATTTGGCCACTTAATTTGGAAGAAGAAATATGTCTCAGCTCTGGAATGCAATAATGAAGGCAAAGATGAGGAAGCACAATATTTCTAAACTGATGCTCTCTCCTGTGCAAATGAATATGACTCGTTCATTTTGGTTGCTCAGCATTCACTTTTTAACAGAGCATTTATTAACTCAGAACTGCATCCTCTGAAAAACTTTTTTTTGCAAAATTTCCAAACTGTTTTGTTTATTGTTTTCTTCAAGACCAGTCCTCTTATTTTTGGCCGTGCCTGGTGCTCTTCATTGCTGAGCAGTGACGCACTGAGAAACCCGATAGAGAGGCACCTGCAGGGGCTGGCGCTCGGGCTGGGCTCTGCCGGCCTGGGCTGAATAAATCCTTAAGAGCAAACCCAGGTGAACAGGAAATCATTTCCTTCTGGTCAACATTCTCTGAGAGCCACAGCGACCCAGGGCTAAGGCTCAGGACAATTGGATGCTGCCAAGTCATGCTTCACCACAGGCCTGGCATCCCCATGATCTCAGGTGGATTCATGCAATAGCCTAGTGACGGAAGAAGGTCTGTCCAGACAATAGAGTAGTGTCAGAGGAAATTTCTTCGTTCTCAGTTAGAGAAATGTGTGCCAAACTGGGGTGGATGGGAAGCTCCAGTGGCTTGCAGAATGCAGGGTAAACACAGATGCCTTCTGTCTCTCTGCAGATATTATGGAGAACTTAGACATGGGGGCAGGGGGGAGCTCTTGTGATTTAGTGGACTCCTGAGCTACAGTAGATGTAGGAGATGTGGTTCTGATTGGCTGAAGCAACAGCCAGACTGACGATGTAGCAAGATGGCGTGCAGATGGTTCTACAGTAGACTTGATGAGTAACGTCAGCCTGATCTAGGTCAGGAAGACATGTGTACCCCCTGGAAATCTGTAGAAGACCTTTTCTCTCAGGGAGGTATGGAGTGCCCTTAACCAGACAGATTCAGAGGGTAGATTCCAAATCTGCTTCCTGAACACAGAGGACCTGCCAACAGGCCTTTGAGAAGGCGTCTGGTGTGGAATACCCAAAAGATCTATCTGCAGCTTCATGAGACCCTTGTGTGAGCCAGTTCACTTGCTACCTAATTCATCTCATTTCTTAGCATCAGTTATTAAAGAAAAATCTTGATTGTTTACAGATATTTCAGATTTTTAAAACAAAATTGTGATTGATCATAAAATTGAGTCCAATGGGAAGAGTGTCTTAATGAAAGGTTTCATTCACTCCACCAATAAATATTAATAGAGTACCTGTGTGTGCATCTATAGGAATAGAGAATGAGATAGAAATGTCAATAAGTAAAAAGTGTGGTAGGGAGTCTTTGCCCACCCCCCCCCCGCATTCCCAAATAAAACACACTTACTGTATTCACACTCTTAAGTGGTCTCTTGCCCTGGGCTGACCTTGTGACTGGCTCTGTGACCTGCTTAGACAAAGAGAAAACAGCAGAAGTGATGCTGTGTGACTTCGAGACTAGGTCATAAGAAGCTTTGAACTTACTTAGATTTCTTGGGATGCTCATCTGGGAAAAGATACCTACTATGTAAGGAGTGAGGAGTACCTGGGTGATGCCAAGTGAAAGGTTGAAGGTTTGAGTTAACCCAGAGGTGCCTTGGAAGAAAGGCCTGGTGATCTATTTCTAAAAAATCATCCATCAAAAACCTTATGGAGCACAGTTCTACCCTAAAACATGTGGGGTCACCATGAGTCAATGGTAACTAGTACTGTTCTTAGCACTAGCTGTGCAATGGTGAATTAAATAGGCGTCTCCCTGCCCTCCTGCAGCCTGTATATTCATATGATGGAGCACTATTCAGAGACTAAGGATAGCTCTGAGATTCATTCTTTCTCGAACCCTGTTTTCTAGGGATTGTAATATTTACAAGCAAGAGACTTTTCATAAGGTGTTCAGAATGAATGAAATAAGCATGATGTTCAGTGTGACACTGGCATTACGGCATGGCTGGGTTATAGTTATGGCATGGCTGAGCACTCACTATTTGATGAGCTTGAGTTCAACCTTTATGGGGAAGGGGAAGGACAAGTCAGTCACTTGACCAGCAGAGAAGGGTATGGCCTTCTAGCCAGGTCGTCATTGGAGAGGGAGGTAGGAGTGCCCTTGAAAGAACTGAGCCTTTTGCTTTGTAATACCACCTAACGATGAAGAGTCATCACGGTTTCTGCATCCCGGAGAGAAATTCTTAGACGATGCCCTCTGCCCAGAGGTGAGACTGCATAGACCTGGCTTAGTGTGCATGTGCATGGGCGAGGAGCAGGTCAGTCATTCGCTTCCTCAGGCCACAGCTGTCGTTGAGTGCCTTCCTCATGCTTGCCACGTCTACACATTGGGGTACCACAGAGTATATGGCGCGATCCCTCCACTGATGGATCATCTTTCATTTGAAGGAGGGAAACAAACTAAAAGCCAGGAAACAGCACATGAATAAAGTCACATCAAGCCGTGATGGGTGCAGGGAAAGAAATGTAAAGGGCTGAACAGGAAAATCATAGACTTTGGATGGGGTTGGCCAGGGAAGGTCTCTCCCTTGGAGGAGGAGAGTGGAGAATTGAAGGATGAAAAGGCACGAGGAGTCAAAGGGAGCCGCCTGTACAAATGCCGCGAGGCAGGACACACCTTGGCTGTTGAAGTGTGGATGGGTCAGTGTCCACCCCTCAGAGTGATAGGCTAGAAGGTCATCCAGGGCACTGACTTTCTTGGAAAAGAGTTCGGATTTGTTCCGATTAGAATCTATTGAAGAGTTTGAACGTAGCTGTGATATAATCCTAGATACCAGTAGAGGTTATTAGTCTGTATGAGTTACTACTCAAGAATCTTCAGGGGCTTCCCGCAGCCTTCCAGCTGGCATTCAGCATCCTTCAGCCTGCCTCATCTTTCATTTCAACCCTTGTACACTCACTTTCATACTCTTCTTTTATCGTTTGCTTTTTCTTTATTAGTCAATAGGGGCCCTGCTCTTATGCATAGTCAATGTCAGGTCAGAGCTTTCAGGCATCTCTGTGGCTGTTTGGACCAGTTACCAAAGTCCTTTGTCTAAATTACTAGTCCTACCTTCAGCCTGGTCTTTCATAGAACCCAAAGGTATATGGGTAATGGTAGAAGTCGCCTTCTCTTTTTCTACATTTACGAAATTTATGCACTTATTCAACAAACATCAAATGTTTTCTATGTATCAGGCACTGTGCTGGGTTCTAAGAACACAAACATAAATATATGAGTCCTTCCTTCAAGCAGCTTCTAGTCTCAACATGAGAGCTTTTTGGTAGGTTATTTATGTACTGTCGGGGGGAGAAAAAGCGCACCTAGGACTATTATTAGACACGTGTAACCAAACTTTACTGGATTGCTTTAAATTAGGTGATTTCCATGGCTGGACAAGATGATTTTTAAAATAGCTTCTGTCTCTTTCTGTGACTGACTTCTAGTGTATGAAAAATGCCATTATCCAATTTCTCATAAAGCTAAACATAAGCTCACTGTACACAGTAATTTTACTCCTAGGTATTTATCCAAACCCAAACAAAAACCAAACCCATTGCCACCAAGCTCATTGTGACTCGTAGTGACCCTGTAGAAGAGAGTAGAACCGCCCCATAGGGTTTCTGAGGAGCAGTTGGTGGATTTGAACTGCTGACCTTTTTGGTTAGCAGCTGAGCTCTTAACCACTGCGTCACCAGGACTCCCCAAAGGAGTTGAAAATGTATGTCCACCTAAAAGCCTGCCCATGAATGTCTATAGAAGCTTTATTCATAATCGCCAAAAGCTAGAAGCAACCAAGATGTTATTCAATAGGTGAATGGATAAACAAGTGATGGTATGTTCATACAATGGAGTATTATTCAGCGATAAAAAGAAATGAACTATCAAGCTATGAAAACCCAAGGAGGAACCGTAAATGCATATTGCTAAGTAAAAGAAGCTAGTCTGAAAAAGCTACATGTTGTGTGATTCCAGCTACAATCTAGAAAGGGCAAAACTATAGCACAGTAAAAAGATCAGTGATTGCCAGGAGTTCATAGGGAGGGGAGAGGGATGAATAGGTGGAGCACAGGGTATTCTTAGGGCAGTGAAACTACTCTGATGACACTGTAATGGTGGATACATGACATTATGCATTTGTCAAAACCCATAGGACTGTACAGTGTGAAGAGTGACTGTTAATGTGAGCTGTGTGCTTTAGTTAATGACAGTGTATCGGTATTCGTTCATCAATTGTAACAAATGCACCAGCAAATGCTAGATGTTAATAATAGGAGAAACAGTATGCAGGGAGTAGAAGGAGCATTTGGGAACTTTCTGTACTTTCTGTACGATTTTTCTGTAAACCTAAAACTGCTCTTTAAAAAGTCTATTTAAAGAAGAAAAAAAAAAAAAGCCATGACTCAGATATCTTCTCCTCCCCCACCAGTCTGATGCTTGCAAACTCACATCCAGGTCATGCTAGAGTGATAAACTCTTTTCTAGAGTGCAAAATATCATTATGATTAAATTCTAAACACAGTTATTGGTCAAAATCTACCCCTGTTATTTATGTAAGCATATTGGTGATCTGATGTAGTTAATTTTCTATGCCTGTTTTAATTTTTTGTCCCTTTTTTAGAGATTCTATTGGATATTGTAGACACAGAGCTACAGGAGGGCTCATGAGCCCCCCAGGTCCTAGCTTAGGGACAGAGCTTTGTCACTGTATCCTCACTCATCCTTTCAGTAGAGCCTGGATTAATGGCTGAGCTCACCGCCAATACCTTGCACAATGTAGCGTTCATAAATGTTATCTTTTGGGTTATGAAGCCACACACTGACACACAGGTATGCAAAGTGCTCTGTATCTATTCCACAAGCATAGGATTGTTATCTTGGTTACAGTTGGCTTGAAAAGTTGGATGGAATTTGTGTGTTTTTCATGTGAGACACTGAGATGTCCGTTCTTTGTGGTTCTCTGTTAGGTTCATTTAAAGAGCCAAGTCTGCCCTGCTGCTCCATTTTAATGGCTGAGGATGGATGGAATTTTAACTGTATAGATGCATCAGATACTCTGGAAGGAAACCAGATCTGCTCTCACTGGAGTTTTGTGGCAGTTTCAAGTAACAGGAATGAATGTGGATCAATTACCATGTGTCACTCTGACAGGAGAAAACAAACACTGTCAATATTTGGTTCAAGAGCTTTTCAATTTCAGAAAATCACTTGTAGGGCCATGTAAGGCATAATAAAGCCCACAAACAGCACTTTGAGGGTCAGAAGAGATCATAAACTAGTCTAGCACAGAAGTCCCTAGGCGATTACAATCTTAACTGTGCTACTATGTGAAAAATGTCCCAGTCAGGCTTCCCACACTGAGAGATCATCATGGAAGGCACATTTGGGTCTGTCTCTGTCCGACTGGAACGGCACATGACCACCTTCACGTTAAGTCTCATTACTGCTCAAGTGTGAAGCATCCGCTTGAAAAGAATGTAGTCTTTCCCACATGGGGATTGCTGCAGTTTGAGATGTGGGCTCTGCAATGTGGTTGGATGCTTTTTAGGAGATTAACATTGAGCACATTTTCTGTAAAGCCTGCTAAACACATCAACTTAACCGCTTGATGCCAGCCTCCCAGAGGCTCAGGAACATGCAGCAAGTGCTATTCTCAGGAGTTCCAGCAGTCTGAGAGCTTCTCCCCTTCCCCTCCACGTGGGGTAACAGGAGCCTCAGATAGGAGCTTTGGATGGGCAGGGCTGTCATGCACTTGTCATCCAATGCAATCTGATGAAACTGATTTCCGTTATTAGTGATCTCTCCTAAGCATGGCTGTTGTTGTGTTAGTTGCCATCGAGCCAGGTCCAACTCATAGTGACGGCCATGTACAACAGAACAAAACATCACCCATGCCGACACCATCTTCAGGATCGTTGATGTGCTCCAGTCCATTGCTGAGGCCACTGTGTATTTTGAGTGCCTTCCAACCTAGGGGGCTCATCTTCCAGCACTATATCAGACCATATTCTATTGTGATCCACAGGGTTTTCATTGACTGATTTTTGGAAGCAGATCACCAGGCCTTTCTTCCTAGTCTGTCTTTGTCTGGAAGTTCCTGTCTACCATGAGCGATCCTGCTGGTATTTGAAATAGCAGTGGCATAGCTTCCAGCATCACAGCAACACACAAGCCACCATGGTACGACAGATTAACAGATGGGTCATGGTAGCGTGATTAGGGAACCTATAAGTAAAATTCCCTGTATCAGCTGATTTCCCTGCAGAAAAACATCATTATAATCACACTGTGTGATTCTTTGTTGTGAAAATGTGTGTAACTTTTCTCATGTATAAGGTATAACTTCTTTCCTTTCCCTACCCCAGTTTTTTACCTGCAAATGCTTGGATTTTGTGATTGTACAAATGAATATCATTGGCTCTTGATATATTTTCGGATTCTAAGGAAGCCTTATTACTATTTGTCCTGACAGCTAGAAGACAAAGCAATTTAAACAAAGGCAGTGTGTCAAAGTAGTCTGCAGAAAGCTTTAGTGTTCCCTCTCATTGGGTTAACAACTTTAAATACTTTACATCCAAAAAAAATTTCATATTTTCCACTTAAATTTAAGATAGTTCATATTCTTAAGTTGAGATTGGATTTGCTAAGTAATTTTTAAAAGAAAAATGTAGTTTAAAATTAAATTTTCAAGCTTCATCAAGAGGCTGAATAATCTAGTTTAGCACAAGGCAGGTAGGAAGGAAAAACCTCACCTCTCATGGGACAGGAATGGCCTAATGCTCCCTGTCTTCAGACCCACATTTAAATCATAGCATTGAAATGAAAATTGCCCCTAGTCTGAATAACCTCCTGACAAGAAGATTCTACCACCTCTCTGCCATCCCATATCGATATTTAACGAACTCTAAACATCTAATCTAAACCTCTCTTGCTTCAGTCTGTCAGTCCTTCTTTTACTCTCAGAAATAGAAAACAGTGGGTTGTCCTCTTATGTGATACTCTCCTTATGATTGTAGCTGGGGGAAAGAATGGTATCTCCAGGAACCCTGTAGCTCCTGTCTCATCTCCATCCTTAGGTACACGAATAGCGGTGGTTCTCGAAGCGTGGTTCTCAGCATCTCCTGGAAACTTGGTAGCCATGAAAATTTTGGGGCATCACCCCAGACCTACTAAATCAGAAACTCTAGGGTCCAGCCCAGCAGTCTCTGTTTAAATGTCCTACCAACTGATTCTGATGCATGCTAGAGTCTGAAAAAAACAAACTAAAAACCGGTTGCTGGTAAGTTGATTCCAATTCATGGCAGCACCATTTGTGTCATGTTGGAACTGTGCTCCATAGGGTTTTCAATGGCTGAGGCACCTCTGGGTGGCCTCGAAATTCCAACCTTTCAATTAGCAACTGAATATGTTAACCAAGAACCCTTGGTATATAGGAAGTTGGGGAGGCATTCAACAATGGCGATAGGACAACTCAAACCACCCCGAGAGGAGCACACTTCAGGTGATCTTGAAGGCAACCGTGGGATGCAGCCACACTCTACCCCCATCCCGTGAATGATCCCAGTTCTTCCATTTCTTATTCACCTAAAGTTAAATATTAATATGTAAGAAAATAAGTACTCATAGAAAGAGAACACACTTTAACAATTAGAGTCAGCTAGTGCTTTTGACTGGTAGAGGACAAATTTCTATAAAATCTGTATATTTACTGACGGGTGGATGGAGAGTATTTCTGAAATAGACCTGTTAACTATGAACATTTATCTTACCAGAAACTATACAGGGCCTCTGGGCAGAATCATTGCAAATTTATCAAAACCAATTGCATGGAATTTTTGTGCTACAGTTGACTTCTCAGGACTGCAAGCTCTGAATTGTCGATTTTAAAACTTTGTATTTATTCTTAGGACATGGGAGGTTGATAGAAGGCTGCGTGTTCTCTAAAGTCTCTTCCCTCCTTTTCAACAGGCCTCAAACTTGTCAGATTTTATTTACCTGGAAAGAGCAAACCAGGCAAATTGTCAACTGCTGTGATCCCAAGTATCCGCTTCCCATTAGCACTTCTGTGCCTTGAGACTCCTGAGAGTTTGTGGCCATCAGGAAGATTCAGAGCTAATTTTTAACATACAGGGCTTTGGCAAGGGCCCCATTCTTCCAGTGGGTGTGGAGTACAGAAATATACCCCTTTTTAATGTCTATGCTGATAAAGATTAAAAAGCAATGACTTAAAAATCCATCCTTTAAAAACTTTTGGCTTGAGTTTATTTAAATGGAACTTTCTGGTAGTTTTTTGCAACCTGTAATAAACTCATTGGAATGAGTAGGAAATAGATATCATATGTTTCCCGAACCTTCCTTGGGTCCATAGCCAGGAAAATGCTGTTTTTCAAGGGGTTAATGGCATCCAAACCTTATTTATGTTTGTGTGATTGGGGATGAGCAAGCTGCGGCTCTTGTACTCAGTCCAGGTTTGTGGAAGATTAGCTGTTCTAAACAGAAATGGAAGAACAGCCCAGAAGAATTGGAAAAAGAATGCGTAGCATGAGCAACAGGATTTTTTCTTTCCTGTGGGTGGCTGGGTAGAGGAGGAAAGGGATGAAAATGCGGTTTAAAAATTAAATGCAGACTAACTGCTCTCCTCCTCTGAGAAATGCCAGAAAACATCCAATCTGGGAGATACTCTCAGCCATTGACCACATTCCACCCGCCACCATTCAGCAGAAGTCTTCAGACTCTGTTATGGAGACAGACATGATTGTTACTGCAAATGCCATTTCTTGTTTTGTAGGGCTTGTAGCCCAGTGGTTGAACAGCATGTGATTGTGTTTGAATTTATATTATACTCAGTTTGAGAAAAAGGCTTGCTATGCACAAAATAGCTTAATTGACTTCAATGTTTAGAGGAAGTCTTCTAGGGAATAAAATATCAAAGACAGCGGAACTGAGGGAAACAGAGTCTGATCATGAACGTACATGGTGTTATTCTCCACAATCTCTTGCAACAAGAGACCATTTATTCACACATTTGTTCACTGAACAAGTATTTGTTGGTTCCCTACTATGTGCAAAGCTAGAAATGGTTAGTCCAAAGTTTTCGAGCCATTTGTCTTAGGCTGGGTTCTCCAGAGAAGCAAAACCAGTAAAGCATATAACTGTATATATATATGGAGAGAGATTTATATCAAGGAGATTGCTCATGCAATTGTAGAGGCTGGAAAGGCCCAAGTCCGTGGGTCAGGCTGGAGGCTTCTCCTGATTCAAGTTGCGGCAGACGCTGGAGAACCCAAGATCGGCTAGTCAGACAGGAGGGCTCTGGCTCACAGGTTGCGCAAAGACCATCAAATCCCAAGATCTGCAGGCAAGACAGCAGGTAAGCTACTAGCTCAGGTCCCAGGAACCAAGTTGACACACACCTTAATGATCACACCATTTAAAAAAAATACATGTGTATAAATACATTTATCTTTCTCTACAAATTCCCAAATTGAGGTCTAACTTTCTTGGTATGGACTTATGGGAAAAACAGAAATGTCATTTACCAGTTGCCATTGAGTTAACTCTGACTCATGGCGACCCCATGCCTGTCAGAGTAGAACTTGCTCCGTAGGTTTTTCAGTGGCCAATTTTGGGGGAAATAGTTTGCCAGGCCTTTCTTCTGAGGTACCTCTGGGTGGAGTTGAACCGCTAACCTTTCAGATGTCAGTTGAGCTCATTAATCGTTTGTTTGCACCACCTAGGGACTTCAGAAATGTCATTAGATTCAATTGCAACGGTTTGGTTTACTGAACAATAGGAATTAAACACCTTCTTCATGCTGTGTTGTCCATCATATTCATAAATAGCTAAATGGTGCCACTCGTGTTGTGTGCTGCCCCCAGAGTTTAATGAAACAGATACACAGTGTTATGGAATTCTTCAAGCTCCTGGGGGCTGAGAGAGCATCTGATTCAATCTCCTAAATTGACAAATGGGCACACGGAGGTCCAGTAAGCTTAGCTTAGGTGACTGTCCCCAGGCTTCACAGCTGGTGGAATGGCAGAAACCCCGGTCTCTCTCTTCTTGCCCCCACTTCCCTCAGGGTAGCTATATATAGGCGCCAGACTCTTCTGTTAATGCACCGACTTGGTTGTGGGCATGGTGCTAGATACAACAATTCAAATAGTGAATAAAAAATCAAAACTCTCTGCCCCTGAGTAGCCCACAGTATTTATATTTGTATTCGAGCCTTCCTTCTCAAACATTTCCCTTGAAAACTTATAAAGTGTGAAAACGAACAGAATAGGATCCGTTAGGAAGATTCTTTTCTAAAGATTCGTTATTATGTAATAATTACATTAATTATATTTGACTGAAAGTGAATGTAAAGCATTAAAATACATTTATTCTCTAGAGAAGGAAAATCTCAAAGTATGTGAGAGGTCCTTCTTTGTTTCCAAGGTCAGCACTGATCCTTGGTAACAGGGTTTTAAGGTAAAATATTCTTAAACTATGAGTTCCCCTGGGGATAACAACAGTAGGGAGGCAGACTGCCGGAGCTGTCGTTCTCACCTGGCCTGCCACGGCCTTACCTTGAAACCTTGAGTCTGAAAGAGAGCCCTTTAAGGTATCTTTCCCCCTGTTTGGGAAACGCAGTTGAGGACCTTACAGTATGCTGTCAGCTCAGCACAGCTCACGGTTTGTGACTGAGCGGTCATGTTTAGTAAATTACTAAGCTCATGCTAAGTGGCATTAAAAATCAGTCCATAAAGAGAAAAGAAGTTCTGATGAACTTGAAAACACCATGGTGGGCAAAGTCAGTCAGACTCAAAAGGACAAATAGTGTGTAATCGCACTTACATGGAATATCAAGAATAGGCAGATATATAAAGATCAACATCAGTGGTTACCAGTGGGGGAAGGAGGAGGAAAGGGGAACTCATTGCTTAGGGGGCACCGCGCTTCTGTTGAGGGTGATGGAAAAATTACAGAATGGACAGTGGTGATAGTGGTGATGGGTGCACAACACAATGACGGTATTCACTGTCACTGATGTGTACGTAAAACACGTTAGATGGCAAATGTTTTGTTATACGTATTTACCACCGTTAAAAAAGAATTAGTGTGTAGAAACGGCTAACATCTTCTTGAGAAGGCAGCCACCTGTCATTGTATCACAGGCTAGTGACGCCTTCCCAGTCTGCCATGCTTGGTTATTGTGGCAATGATTCCTGAGTGGTCCTACCCCCAGCCACATCACTCACTCCTGCCCCCAGCAATCCAGGATGCCCCCTCCTGAACCCACTGTATTTCCAGCTCTGTTTGAGGGCATGAACTGAGAAACTGAGGACAGGGCTCTAGGAGCAGACAGTTAGACAGTGTGGAGGCTCATGGGACCAAGGGTCTAGGTATGTGGCAGAAGGTGACTTTGGGAAAGGTGCCTGGGGGCATAATGAATGGAGGAAGTAAACCAATGGGGGAAGAGGAAACGAAAAGAATGCTTGGGAGGAGGGTCTGATACGTAGGGACACTGTGTCGGCATGGTAACTAGTTGTTATGTCAGCCTTTCCACCAGTTGCCATGGCAGTGAGCCCCCTGTTAGGGCAAACCTGTATTCCCTAGAGAGAAACTTTTTCAGTTGGCAGTTTCTGACCCACTCCCTAAATGAAACAACTTGATTAAGGAGACATTGTTTATAAAGCATTCTGCAGTTCTGAAATGAGGTCTAAGTTCAGGGTAGTATTTTCTGCTATTTCAGTGGCACATGTAACACAGGGTATAATTTGACCTAATTGATTCCAGGCCTCATTATTGTCTCTTCCACCTCCTCCTTCCTCCCTGATTAAATTCACACTGGGTCCCTTCTCCCTTGGCTCAGCTTTTCCAGTTAAACTTAGGTGAGGTGAGAACTCTTTCTACAGCTGACTTCTGCAGTGGACATGCCTCATTCTCTCTTTGAGCAGTAAAAGCCCCTGCTGGTGAAAGCACGTGTTTTCTTTCACGGGGATTCTTATGTAAATGAACAATGTACATATGAGAATTACTGCTCCCCAGACAGTTATAACAGGTAGTACCTTTGTGCAGATCTTTGTATCAAGCTAGGCAGCTATTGAAATGCCGAAGACAAGGCAAGGTAGCTGACCAAAGTCTGAAGCTTCCAAATTCAACCTTGATTCAGTTGTTGTGGGGGTAGGGTAGGGTTAGAGGAAGGCTGGGTACAGGTCATATACTTTCATAGAGTTGTATTATATGTAATTGGATGGAGAAAAGAGAAAAGGGAAGGACTTGAGGGAGAGCAAGTAATAAGTGACTCCCTCTGCTTGTTCACAGGACTGATAGTGAATTAATTCCAGACCATAAATATCTAACTTTCTATCTTAGAGAAAGTTCTTCTTGTGTTGCTGAAAGAATACAGTCCATTCCAGTTCTTATGAACACTGACCTGACCATCAAATGCTCTTCGAAATTCAGAGAAATTTATCAAGTTAAACCAGTAAAAACTAAAAGAAAGTAAAGGTGATTGTTTAACTGGTCCTCTAGATAAGGAAATGCATTCTAGCTATTGGAGTTTGTATACATGTATGTATACACATTCCTTACACATAAAAGTAAGAAAATACTTACCTACACATTGCTGTTGTTAGCTGCCATGGGGTTGGCCCCTCCTCAAGGCGATCCCGTGCACAGTGGGAGAAAACACCACCTGCTCCTGCGCCATCTCTGAGATCAGTTGCGGATCAAACCGTTGTGATTCATTGGGCTTTCATTGGCTGATTTTCCAAAGGAGATCCCCAGGCCTTTCCTCCTAGTCCCTCTTAGCCCGGACACTCTTCTGAAACCCGTTCAGTGTCAGTAACACACAAGCCTCCACTGACAGACGGGTGACGGGTGGTGGCTGTGCGCTTGGTGCACTGGCCGTAAAGGGAGCCCAGATCAGCTTCTGAGCCACCAATGCTTTATATCTACATGTTAGACTACATACAGTTTTAAAACTTGTTTATGTCAAAATTTATAAACAAAAGTAAAAATAAGTAAAATGCATCCATGATATTAACCCGTTGGCATACATTTTGCGACTGTGTTAGACAATAAATAGGACAAAAAGCTATTCTTATTACAAGAAGAACTCATAAGCATCAAAAAAGAAAAATACAAAAATTGAGTAGAAAAATATGTACAAGACATGGAAAACAATTGATAAAAGAAACAGAACTGTCTAGGGTGTATTTTCCCTGTTGTATTTATTGATAGCACTGTTTTTTTTATTTATTGAAGCCCTGTGAGGAGTTCGTTCACAATGTGACACGGTGTACCCTTTGCGACGACCTGCACAATAACCTTTCCCCAGGCTAGGCTTTTCCTGAGTGAGTTTCCTCTGTGAGTTGGGTAACCGGCCATGCATCCCTGTTTTCAGCGGGAAGGTCAAAAACTCACCCGCAGCAAATGTACAGAATCTCGCTGGCATGCGTTTTTTTTTTTTTCCCCTGGTTTTGTTTTCTTTTCTCTTTCCCAGTTCTCTCGTTTTATTAATTTTACCTTGATGTACTATTTTAACCGATCTTAAACTACCTCAGATGCTTTTTGGAATGACGTGGGTTTTAAATAGATCACTACATAAAATAATATATTTTGAAACTTCTACAAAGATGCCATAGTATCTCTGCAGTTTGTCTTTGGGATTCTCTTGGTTCTAAACACTTGAGTAGTAAACAGTCACACATGTAAGTAGCCAGTTATACAGCGACTCCTTACTCCTTTTGCCCCTTCCCTGCTCCTTTTTCTCTCTACTCCACTCAGGAAGTAATTCAGAATAAAAACCGAGCTGTTCTTGGATGGTGGCACCACCTGGTGGGCAGTTTGGGGGACTCCAGCCATTCCAATTCACCTGACCAAAACCACTTAGTTGCCCTCAGTTGATTCTGACTCATGATGACTCCATGTGTTTCAGAGTAGAACTGTGCTCCACAGGGTTTTCAATGACCGACCTTTCAGGAGTAGATCTCCAGGCCTTTCTTCTGAGATGCCTGTCGATGGATTTGAACCACCAGCGTTTTTTGTACTTAACCATTTGCACCACCCAGGGACCCTAGTTTTCCTCACAGTGAACAGTTATTAACTAGGAGGTATCAGGACCAGCACCACTAGTTCAGTTCTCACAACAACTCTCTGAGCTGTGGGCTACTATCCCCGTTTGTAGATGAGGAAGCTAGGCTACAAAGAGATGAAGTAACTTGCCTGAGATCACAAATTTATTGACAGAATTAAGATTTGAATTCAAGTCTGCCAGTATATGAGTTTTCTAATGCTTCATGACAAATGACCACAAACTTAGCAGCTAAAAATAACATCCATTTAACAAATAGCTCACAGTTGTTTAAGTCAGGAATCTGGGCAGCTTTGGCTGAATTCTCTGCTCAGGGCCAAATCATAGGGCCAAAATCAAGATATTGGCCAGGCTGGGCTCTTATCTGAAGATTCTGGGAAAAAATTTGCTTCCGAGCTCATTCAGGTTGTTGGCAGAATTCAGTTCCTATGGTTGTAGGACTGAAGTCCTCCTTTTCTTTCTGGCTGATATCTGGGGCCACTCTCAGATTCTAGAGGCCATCTTCATCCCTCACCACGAGACCCCCTCCATCTTCAAAGCCAACAATGGGGCATGATGTTTGGAATCTCTCTGACTTCCTCTTCTGCTGCCAGCCAGAGAAAACTCTCTGCTTTTAAAGGGCTCCTGTGATTAGGCCTACCCAGATAACATCCCCTTCCATTAATTCAAACTCAACTGATTAGTAACTTTAATTACATCTGAAAAATCCCTTTTGCCATATAACATAACATAATCAGGGCATGAAATAATATGACTATAATCTCATTATACTCAGTCCTGGGGGTTAGGGCAGGAAATCTTGGGGATCCGTTTTAGGATTTTGCCTACCATGCCAAACTCTTGTCTTTTCTTCATCCTTAAGATTATATTTATTGTATTCCCCATTTCTGCCCTTCTATTGTTTTTTCTTTGTTCACTGGTTTCTATTGTTCATCCATTTTTATTTCAAGATGTTTTTACTTCTTTCACAGGAAGCACACATATCCTCTACATCCTTCCACACCATCTCTCAGTTCTTCACTGGCAACCATTAGAAATACCTCCCCACCTCTCCCTTCCTCTCCCTGTATCTCATTGCTTCTTTCAGTTACTTGGAAGGAGAAATGTATTGATCTGAGATCCAGGAATCAGGGACCCATGTACTAGCTCGTTTTGTCCTTAAAGCAAGTGTTTCATGTGAACTTTCAGTGGCTTGATGTCCTCAAGGGGTAGAAACTAATATGTCAGCTACTAATAATGTCATTTACTCAGTTAATGCATTTTGGGTATAAAACAGGCCTACTCAAATGTTTTAAAAAAAATTTCAGATTATTTGGTGGCAAGCTCCCAAATCACGTATTGTAAGAGTATTCTCCCTTTTCTGAGGTCCCTTTTCTCATGACAATCCTAAGAACTCCTAGGACTTAATCAAGTCAAGGGGTCAGCCTTAATTTATCTCTCCAAACCATTAGAGCTTTTAATCAGAAATACCCTTGGAGGTGTGGACTCCAGCCCTCCATCAAGTGCTGTTCTTACCTAGAACTGATGAAGTCTGAGATGTTTCTGGAAAAGTGGCAATCACATCTATGTATCAGAATAGCAGAGTTGCTAAGAACATGGTCTTTGGAATAAAAAATACCTGGGCTTGAGTTCTGGTTCTGGCATTTCTAAGCTTGGTGACTTGGGGCAAGTGTCCTATTTGTAAATTAGGATAGTAATTGGAGCTGCAGAGAATGAATTAAACATTTGTAAGGAGTCTATCACTATGCTTGGCACATGATAATAATAATAATAACAGTTGGCCAAGTCAATTCCAACCCTTAGTGACCCCATGTGTTTCAGAAAAGCGTGCTCCATAGGGTTCTCAATAGCTGTGACCTTTCATAAGTAGATTGCCAGGCTTTTCTGTCGAGGAGCTTCTGGGTGAATTCGAACCTCAACTTTTCAGTTAGTAGTTGAGTGCTTAACCACTTACACCAATGCCACAGTTTCAATCAAAGTTACATTATAGCAAAAACATTTTGAAGATTAAAATAATCTTGAATCATAAATTAATGTTAAAATTAAAAAAATGCACTATAATAAAACCTCTAAGAATGGAGGAAGATGGCTTAATTCATTCCTGTTGTCATTAACAGTGAGCATTTAACACTGAAGATGTCCTCAGTAGTAACATTTTCCTTTGTCTCCAGTTGCTGTACTTCCTAATAGAACCCACTGATCCAAAAATAGTACAAGAGGAAATGGAACGTAGTAGCATTATGGAACTCGTAGTTCTGACTGAAAACCAAGTTGTCAGCAGTGGCATTTTCCTAGTCATTTGTTTACTGATACGGATTAAACGGTGCTTGCTGTCAGAATTGTCACGATCTGCCTTCGTGACATTTCATGACGGGGCTGTGTGCTTATATTAGGATACTTTGCACACTGAAGTACCTGAGGATGTCCCGCCTCTAGGGTGCAAATGCATCCATTAGGAGCATGGAAGGTTGCTTAGAGAAGCTTGTGTGTGCATTCACAGCATCATTCAACATTAGTTGAGGTCGTGTTCCTGATGAACTTAATATGTTAATAAAGGAGGTGGGGAAAGTGGAATGAAAGAGAAGTAAGTAGAAGAGACGAGAGAAGAGAATGGTGTTTACACTCATAAAACGCATCGATTCTTTTACGTTAAATCCCATCAACAGTCCATAGAGTAGATGTTCCCCCTGTTGTTAAAAAACCAGTTGCCGTTGAGTCAGTCCCGACTTAAGGCGATTCCATGTGTGCAGAGCAGAGCAGAACAGCTCCACAGGGTTTTCAAGGCTGTGAACTTTCAGAAGCAGATGGCCAGGCCTTTCTTCTGAGGCACCTCTGGGTGTGTGGGCTTGTAGTTGTGATGAAGTGTTTGTGCCACCCAGGGACTCCTTTGTGAAAGGCAAGTAAATAGAAGACAAATAATTTGTAAATGCCAGACTAAACACAGGTCTGTCTGACCATAAATCTATCTGGCCCAAAGTAAAACTCATAAATGGAAACAACGTCATTGCAATGGCATTGCACGCAGCAGAAATCACAGTGTCTTTGGTTGGGGAGAGGAGGTGGAAGCAAAACTTTGAGAGAATGCCACTCACTGGGATGCCTCTCAGTTAATGTTCCATCCGTAATTACATTTCGTGTCCATGCTGACCTTTATTTTAGACTAGTGGTTTGCTGATTGACCAGTTAAACTGAGATTAGTCACACTTACTCTGCGTTAGCACATCAGAATAGAGTGGGGCTCGTTTTGGTCGCTGTCAATTTTGTGGTTTGTGTGTTGTGCTTTCTTCTCTTACTGTCAGCTATCTCTGAAGGTGTTATGTGCTAAGATTAAAACCAACCAACCAACCGTGACATTGGGGGAAAATACTATAGTATGTTCTATAAGTAAAAGTTATTACTGTATTTTACACAAATAACGTGCGCCTTCTGTGTTTGTTTGCCAACTGCATTCTGCCCCCAGAAGGCATTTTCATAAGTGCTGCTATGCCAATTTTTCTTTTACATGTTGCTGTAAAAAAAATTAGCCATAGTACACTTAGAAAAATACCTTGCGAGGGGAGGGCGCTGTTGGTAAAGAAACATAGAAGGCTCATGTTATTTGCATAAAAATATAGTACTCTACTGTCTCTCGTATCAGCTATTAAGCTTATTGGTCTTTTTATTCTGGGACTGTATCTCTTTACTGAACCTAATAACTAAGATCAGTTTTTTCAGTTTACCAGTACTATCATTCTGAACTCTACTTTGAGAGAAAGAGACAAACTGGAAAACAAAGTCAGAGATTTAGACTCCTCACCTGCTCGTTATCAATTTCACTCTGAAGAAGCCAACTTTTAGGGTAGGTTCTTGGCCAAGCCATTATTCACTCCAGTTTGAAAGTAATGCTTTGTCTTTGAACTTGACGATTTGCCAAGTGCTTTTGCATGTGTTAATTAGCTCACTTGATTCTTAAATGTTTTTGTGAGTGACGTACAGCAGAGACTCTTCCCCCTTGGTCTTCAGACCTGTCCAGCATTCTTTCAACTAGACAGCACTGTTCATTTCTCAGTGGAAGCTAATTCAAAGGTTCTGCAAGATCCTCAGCCATTAAAGAACCATATGATGATGTATAAATGTGTTTATTAATAATTAATCATTGGGGTCGTGGTGGACTTCTTGCCTTCCATGAGGGAGACCCGGGCTGCATTCTGGCCAGTGCATCTCATACACAGCCACCACCCATCTGCCAGTGGAGGCTTGAGTGTTGCTGTGATGCTGAACAGGCTTCAGAGGAGCTTCCAAATTAAGACGGTTTAGGAAGAAAGGCCTGGCAATCTACTTCCAATAGTCAGCCAGTAAAAACCTTATGGATCACAACGGTCTGATCCACAACTGATCGTTGGGATGGCGCAGGGCTGGGCAGCATTTTGTCCCATTGTGTACGGGGTCTCCGTGAGTCAGAGGCCCACTTGAAGGCGACAACAAGGCAGAAAACCGTCCCATGTTTTAAAGCTGAGTTAAAAGTGTTATTATTGGTTTTCAATTTAACCGTTACGTAGCCAGAATACTAGACTTTCCAGAGCACGTCCTGTAATTATAGAAATGTCGTGTTGGAATGGACGTAGGCAATCATTGTGTACAAACACCTCATGTTACAGAGGGAGGAATGAAGGTCATGCCGTTCTTCTAGGGAACCTCAACCAGGCAGCCCCCTGCCCCCCATCATGGGTGATCAGGGTTTTACTGTACAGAACATGAGTAAATTTAGATCATGTCTCCATGCCCACACATTATTGCTTCATAACACATTTGTAATTGGACTCTTCCCTTAAAATTTTTAAAAAGCATAAAATAGGCTAAATCCGTGGCTCAGACTGTTTGGTTCTGCTGACTTTTCTCAGAATTTACAAAGTACAAAGAATCGCAGTGGATCAAAAATAAGCAAATACACACAAATGAAACCCAGAGAAGTTTTCAGCTTTCCTAATCTTATGGCCATAAAAAAAAAATAGGATTAAAAAAAAAAAAAAAAAGTATTCCTAAAAGCTTCTTTTTTAATGTAAGATACAAGTGGTGATACCATGTTTGTTTTGTACCTTTGGGAAGTTTTCTATTCTTCTCTGCTGAAGGAGACTTGCTCTTGTCTTTGGGGAAAAAGTTAGAAGAGGTTGTGTAACCTTTAATATTCCCAGGGGAATCGTATTATTCCACTTGTTACCGCCACTTGTGGGATATTTCAGCACTTCCCATTGTAATTTGGGAAGTTTTTCCAAACTTGCTAGCAGCTGTAGGCAATAACGGACGTTTTTATGTAAGTTGCATGTTGTCAAAATATACAACGGGAGGAAGCCCTTTATTGTGGCCTGGGGCTTCTAAAGGTTTCCTTCATAGCAGGCAGCGTTGAATCATAAACCAGGCCCCGCAAGGAAGTGCTTCTAGCCATCTTTGTCTCATTAAACAGGGCAAGAGCAGTGGTTTTGTTCTTCACCAACCAGGATGACTCTGCCAGGGCTTGGCTTCTCAGACCTGTCCCATGCCCCTTTTCACAGTGCCTCTCCAAAGCAAGTGGAAGGTGAGGCTGCTGACCATCTTCAGGACCGCTTCACATAGCCACTGCCGTGGACCATCTGAGTCCAAGGAACATCACCTTCAGATACGTTGATAATGTTGGAAAGGGGGAAAGGGCATCGAGATCTCGGGAAAGGAGAGCCTTTGAATGAGATGATGATTGCAAGAAGACAAACAGGACACTGGCAAGATGTTCTTTTCAGATTTAGAAAGGAAGAGCCTGTTCCCAACCAGCAGAAATGAGGACATGAGTAATTAGAGGGAAAAACACTATTCATAGTGAGAAAGGCAATTATGAGAATTGACTAGAGAAGAAAATGAGAAGAAAGAAAGAACCAGCTGTGATGTGAGATACATACACACAGGCATGAATATACACATTTGTGTGTGTGAATGTATGTCTGAGTGTGTGAGTCTGTGAATGAGTATGTGCCTGCTAGTGTGTGTGTGTGAATATGAGTACGTGCTGCTAGTGTGTGTGTGTGTGTGTGAATATGAGAATGTGCTGCTAGTGTGTGTGTGTGAATATGAGTGTGTGCTGCTGGTGTGTGTGTGTGTGAATATGAGTATGTGCTGCTGGTGTGTGTGTGTGTGTGAATATGAGTATGTGCTGCTAGTGTGTGTGTGTGTGAATATGAGAATGTGCTAGTGTGTGTGTGTGAATATGAGTATGTGCTGCTGGTGTGTGTGTGAATATGAGTATGTGCTGCTAGTGTGTGTGTGTGTGAATATGATTATGTGCTGCTAGTGTGTGTGTGTGTGACTATGAGTATGTGCTGCTAGTGTGTGTGTGTGTGAATATGATTATGTGCTGCTAGTGTGTGTGTATGTGAATATGAGTATGCGCTGCTAGTGTGTGTGAATGTGACTATGTGCTGCCAGTGTGTGTGTGTGAATGTGACTATATGCTGCCAGTGTGTGTGTGTGTGACTATGAGTATGTGCTGCTAGTGTGTGTGTGAATATGAGTATGTGCTGCCAGTGTGTGTGTGAATGTATGTGCTGCTGGTGTGTGTGTGTGAATATGAGTATGTGCTGCTAGTGTGTGTGTGTGTGTATACGTGCTGCTAGTGTGTGTGTGTGCGCGCATATGTGCTGCTAGTGTGTGTGTGTGAATATGAGAATGTGCTGCTGGTGTGTGTGTGTGTGAATATGAGTACATGCTGTTAGTGTGTGTGTGAATATGAGTATGTGCTGCTAGTGTGTGTGTGTGTGAATATGAGTATGTGCTGCTGGTGTGTGTGTGTGTGAATATGAGTACGTGCTGTTAGTGTGTGTGTGTGTGAATATGAGTATGTGCTGCTGGTGTGTGTGTGTGTGAATATGAGTGTGTGCCTGCTAGTGTGTGTGTGCATATGAGAATGTGCCTGCTACTGTGTGTGTGTCCCTGTGTGTATGTGTATGTGCCTGCTAGTGTGAGTGTGTGTAAGAGTGTGTGAATGTGAGCTGTGTGTGTGTCTTTGAGTGTCTCTGAGTGTGAATGTGTCTGAGTGTGTCTGTATGAAAGTGTGTTTTTCTGAGTGCATGAGTATAAGAGTGTGCTTTCTAATGTGAGTGAGTAAGGAGAAGTGTGTGTGTGTGTGTGTGCGTGCACGTGCATGCGTGTGTGCATGTGATCTCTAATCTGGGTATCTTCCTGTCTGTGAGGAGGTTTTATTGAAGTGGATAACCTATCGCAGTAGGGTGACCAGCTTGGCCCAGTTTGTCTGGGACTGTCTCAGTGTTGGCCACCCTACTTGTTATTTATAGATCCAGCTGGTGAAATGAGCCAGTGAAATTCAGACACAAGCGGACAGGGTAGAATCGCATCTCTGTTTCATGGTCTGTCTCATCACTCACAGTGAGCTGGCTGGAATGCATCCAGGTGAAGGTATGGTTTTAGGGCTTGCGTGCATGGAGACAGTATTTTTTACTAGAAAGCAGTTGTTTAAATTCGAATTCGGCAAACAGAAACAAATAGGGAATGAGAAAAGGGAAAGTGAGCGAAAGAAGTGGAAAGGAGTGAGAGAAAAGAAAAAAAGAAGGGCCTGGGCAGGGGAAGGTTCCTCAGCCTGATTGAGAGGGTGCCAGCAATGTTACTAGACCAAATGGGCTTAGCCATGGAAACCAAGGCTCTCTTCTGGAAATCTTTTTTAGTTGTAAATTTTTTTTTTTCCCAGTTACTATTTTCTTCTAAAACTCAGCATGTAAATGAAGATGGTCTTTTAATCCCAAATGTTGTTTTTCCATCTTTCAGCAGGGGTGGAGGTAATAACTGATTTTCAACCAGAAACAGAAGCTCCATTTCTTTTTTTGTTTGTTTTGGTTTGTTTTGTTTTTGGTAGCAGAGTTACCATAAATTGGCCTCCAGTGAGTAATCTTTTTATCAGATGGAAAGAGGCATTCCAGCTATGTTTCTAATCATCTGACAGTATTTTAACAACTTCTTTGAAAAATAAAGAGTTGATGAAATTGGGGGCATTTGTGGTCCATTTAGGTAACGTACTTTTAGATTTTTTATTTTAAATAATTTCATGGGTTTTTATTGTAAATAGAATATATCGAAGAGAAATAATTTAGAAAATAGAAGTAAAGTAAAAAATAGGAATTACCCATAATCCTCCTATCACCCTATTAAATTTGTTGTATATCCTTTCAGTCTTTAAGAAAAGAGTGTATTTTTTTAATTCACAGGTTTTTTTGGATGGGAATGTTAAATGTCTTTAAAATGTCAGTTCTTCCAAAGTTAATGTAAATGTCAAATAAAGGGGAAAAAAAAACCTTTTTTTTTAAATGTCAAATAGATTCTATTAATTCATACATTTTAAAGAGCGCGTGTATAAGTGGTGTCATACCACCACAGATACGCTTGCATAAGTAGATGCTTTTTTGAAGGTTTGTTTGTGTTTTGTCCTTGGGATGTCGCAGTGTTTGCTAATACAGGACTAAAGCACCTTACTTCTGGATCATAAACTCAAACCTTGTTGTGGTGAGTTGGGGAGCTGTTGAGTGTGATGTAACAGAAGTTCCACCGAGTACACAGGCTGGAAGCTCTGGATCTGTGTTTATCCTGGGTCTCAGCACTTGCTGATGAACTGCCAGACTGACTCTGCTTCCTCTGACCCCTTCCCCTTCCCCACCAAAACCTGCATCTAATTCCCTTCCCCACCAAAAGAACCTGCATCTGAGAACTTTGCTTCTCCCCTGTGCTGTGTGGCTTCATCATGGTAAGCATCCGTAGTGTCTTCATCCCTAGAGGGAGTCAAGTGGTGGATAAGTAAACCAGACCAGAACCCACCTGTTCATTCCCTAGGGCAGGTAAGCTTCTTTAGAGAAGGTTGAAGCACGTTTTTTTCTGGTCATTGAATAACTTATTCTTCATCTTTTGTTTCCATCATTTGTCCCCTTGACCGTAATTCTTCCTATTGTGAGCCATTTCCCCAATTGTTCTTTTCTTCCAGGATAAGCTCAACCTTCTTGTCTTGAACATATCTCTCAGCCCTGTGGGAGCTCCCTGCCTTATTCTTTCATCCAGATCTGGCAGTTGGAGCCAAGAATTGTAAGGCTTGGGGTCCTGTGCTCTGTCTTTATGTGTGTGTGGGGGGGGGGGGTAAAAATATGCTTAACAAAGCATGCAGCATCTCAACAATTTCTACATCTACAACTCAGTAACATTGATGACATTCTTCAAGTTGTGCAATCATTCTCGCTCTCCTTTTCCACATCATTCTCCCACCATGAACATAAACTCAGTGCCCCCTAAACAAAAACTCCCCCCTCCTCCTCCCTCCCACCCCAGAAATCATTAATAATCTTTGGCTTCTATATGTGTGCTTATGTCATATAAGTGAGATTATTCAATATGTGTCCTTTGGTGGCTGATGTATTACACTCACCATGATGTTTTCAAGGCTTATCCGTGTTGTAGCATGAATCAGGACTTCTTTTTATGGCTGAGTGATATTCCATTTTATGTGTATACCACATTTTGTTTATCCATTCTTCTGTTGATGGACATTTCGGTTGTTTTCACCTTTTGGCTATCGTGAAAAGTGCTTCAGTGAACATTGCTGTACAGGTTTCTATCTGTATTCCTGCTTTCATGTCTTCTGGTTTATACCTAGGATTGGGATTGCTGGGACATATGGCAGTTTTGTGTTCAACTTTTTGAGGAACCTTCAAACTTTTACACAGCAGCTACACCATTTTATAATCCCGTCAGTAGTGGATGAGGGTCCCAGTTTCTCCACAACCTCACTAACACCTGTTGTTTTCCTTTTTTTTTTTTTTATCATTCCCATTCTAATGGGGGTGAGGCGGTATCTCGTTGTTTTCCTGTGCTCTGACATTTTGTCACCACCCAGGGAATGGCTCCTTCTAGTCCGACTAGAAGAATGCACGTTTGCTTCTAGGGTTTCTTGTGTTCTGCCATTGAGTTGGCTGAGCTTGTATCAATGCTTCTGCCATCTGAGCTATCAAAACCACTCACGTAAGGACCTGTAGGCTGTGTTGTTATTGTCAGTTGCCATCAAGTCAGCTCTGACTCACGTTGTTGGTAGGTGCTGATGAATCCATTCTGACTCATAGTGACCCTATGGACAATGTAACAAAACATTGCCTGGTCCTGCTCCATCCTCACAATGGCTGCTATGTGTAGGCCTATTGTTGCAGCCACTATGTCAATCCATCTTGTCCAGGGTCTTCCTCTTTTTTGCTGACCCTCTACTTTACCAAGCATGATGTCCTTCTCCGGGGACTGGTCCCTCCTGATAACGTGTCCAAAGTACGAGAGATGAGGCCTGCCATTCTGCCTTCCTAGGAGCACTCTGGCTGTACCTCTTCCAAGACAGACTTGTTCATTCTTCTGGCAGTCCATGGTATATTCTTCACCAACACCATAATTAAGATGCATCAATTCTTCTTCGGTGGTCCTTATTCATCGTCCAGCTTTTGCGTGCATATGAGGCAACTGAAAATATCATAGCTTAGGTCAAGCACACCTTAGTCCTCAAAGTGACATCTTTGCTTTTCAACACTTTAAAGAGGTCTTTGGCAGCAGATTTGCCCAATGCAACATGTTTGATTTCTTGACTGCTGCTTCCATGGGTGTTGATTGTGGATCCAAGTAAAATGAAATCCTTGACAACTTCGATTTTTTCTCAGTTTATCATGATGTTGCCTATTGGTCCAGTTTTAAGGATTTTTGTCTTCTTTATGTTGAAGTGTAATCCATACCGAAGGCTTTAATCTTTGATCTTCATCAGTAAATGCTTCAAATCCTCTTTGCGTTCAGAAAGCAAGGTTGTATCATCTGCATATTGCAGGTTGTTAATGAGTCTTCCTTCAATCCTGATGTTGCATTCTTCTTCATATAGTCCAGCTTCTCAGATTATTTGCTCAGCATACAGATTGCATAAGTATGGTGAAAGGATACAGCCTTGACACCCACCTTTCCTGATTATTTTAACCACTCAGTAGCCCCTTGTTCTGTTCAAATGACAGCCTCTTGGTCTATGTACAGGTTCTTCATGAGCGCAATTAAGTGTTCTAGAATTCCCATTCTTCTAAACGTTACCCATAATTTGTTTTGATCCATTTAGTCGAATGCCTTTGATAGTCCATAAAACACAGGTAAACATCTTTATGGTATTTTCTGCTTTTAGCCAAGATCCATCTCACATCAGCAATGATATCCTTTGTTCCACATCCTTTTCTGAATCCAGCTTGAATTTGTGGCAATTCCCTGTCAATGTACTGCTACAAGGGTTTCTGGATGATCTTCAGCAAAATTTTACTTGCGTGTGATATTAATGATATTGTTCGATAATTTCCACGTTCTGTTGGATCACCTTTCTTTGGAATGGGCACAAACATGGATCTCTTCCAGTCGGTTGGCCAGGTAAGCTGTCTTTCAAATTTCTTGGCATAGACAAGTGAACACCTACCTTCAGCACCACATCCCTTTGTTGAAACATCTCAATGGGTATTCCATCAATACCTGGAGTCTTGTTTTTCTCTAGTGCCTTCGGTGCATCTTGGTCTTCTTTCTTCAATACTATGGGTTTTTGATCAAATACTACCTCCTGAAATGGTTGAATATTGACCAATTCTTTTTGGTACAGTGATTGTGTATTCTTTTCATCTTCTTTTTTTGAGCAGCGGACATTTATTTAAATGACCTAGGGCAGGATGGAGGAGATTGGTGAAGATAAAAAAGCACTAGGAAAAGTCTGTAGGTTTTTCACTCACCAAATACCTCAGGGCCTTCCATCTTCTTTTGATGCTTCCTGCATTGTTCTATTTTCCCCACAGACTCCTTCAAAATTGCAACCTGAGGCTTAATTTTTTTCCCTTCAGTTCTTTTAGCTTGAGAATTGCTGAGCATGTTCTACCCTTTTGGTCTTTGTACATCTCATTATAATACTTTGTCTCTGGAGCTGCCCTCTGAAATCTGTTCAGCTCTTTTACTTCATCATGTCTTCCATTCGCTTTAGCTCTTCGACGTTCAAGAGCAGGCTCTGGAGTCTCTTCTGACATCTGTTTTGGTCTTTTCTTTTTCTCCTGTCTTTTTAATGACCTTTTGCTTTTTTCATGTAGATGTCATCCCACAACTCAACAGGTGTTCAGTCATTAGTGTTTAATGAGTCAGGTCTATTCTCGAGATGGTCCCTAAATTCAGGTGGGATATACTCAAGGTCGTACTTTGGCTCTCGTGGTCTTGTTTTCATCTTCTTCAACTTCAACTTCCATTTGCATATGAGCAATTGATGGTGTGTTCCACAGTCGGCCCCTGGCCACGTTCTTACGGATGATAGTGAGCTTTTCCATAGTCTTTTTGTGCAGATGTAGTCAATTTTATTCCTGTGTTTTCCATCCAGTGAAGGCCATTTATGTTCTTGAAAAAAAGGTATTTGGAGTGAATAAGTCATTGGTCTTGCAAAATTCCAACTCACGATGACCCCATATATAACAGAATGAAATCTTGCCCGGTCCTGAGCCATCTTCATGATCATTGGTATGCATCACTGTGGCTGTTGTGTGAATCCATCTTACTGAGGGTTTCTCTCGTCTTCATTGGCCCATCACTTTGCCAACATAGTGTGCTTGTCCAGCAAACAGTCCCTCCTAATGATGCATCCAAAGTGAGTCAAAGTCTCTGACAATATTCTGTGGTCTACAGGGTTTTCATTTTCAGAAGCTAATTTTCATTTTTTTAGGGTAATTTTCAGAAGCAGGTCACCAGGCCTTTCTTCCTAGCCTATCTTAGTCTGGAAGTTCTGCCAAAACCTGTCTACTGTGGGTGACCCTGCTGGTATTTGAAATACCAGTGGCATAGCTTCCTGCATCATAGCAACACACAAGCCACCAGAGTACAACAAACTGAGAGACGGGTAATGGTGTAAGCTATAGGTTCATAGTGTACCTACAAACACTGTTGGGTAGTTGTTGTGTGCCATCGAGCTGATTTCGACTCATAGAGACCCCACATGACACAGTAGAGCTGCCTCACAGGGTTTCCTAGGCTGTAATCTTTACAGAAGCATGTCACCGTATCTTTCTCCCACGGCACCAGTGGGTAGGTTCGAACTGCCAACCTTTCAGTTTGCAGACAAGCACTTAACCATTACTCCACCTAAATAAGGCTCAAGGTTATGAAATTCAACCATCCACACTCTCTCTACCCTGTAAAACTAAGAGCTGACTGTATCTCGTTTCAGCCTATGCAAAGTACTGTTTAAAAGAACCCCGGTGTTTAAAATGGGCGCAGTCTGCAGAAACAGGCAGGGTTTGCTTTTCTCTGTCTTCTTTGTGCAGAGTTTACTTTGTATCCTGGATTAGGTCCCAGAAGCTTCCCTTCTTGTCCCTATTACCTCCTAAAGCCCAGGGCCCCACTCCCGTCTACTCCTCTCTCCCCAGATATCACAGCCTGAAGCACTGTGGTTGCTGACCTATTTCGAGCTGGTTTTATTTTCCCTCTGTGAGTGTGGATGGCAACACCCGCCTTTAACCCCCCACAGGTCTTCCCACTTCTCCGGGTCTCAGCTCCCTGCCCCTCCCTCTCTTAGTGGCTCTGGCCCTACCTAAAGCCCCCATGGTACAGTCTCCTTTTTCTCCCCACCTTTTAAGGGCTCCCTCCTCATTGTTTCCAGCGCTCCGGGAGCAGCAGTGCAAAATGAAGCAAAGCGGTACACAGGACCAAAAGAGTCGTGTGGATTTCAAAGCCCGAGTTACGTAAGTCATCAGTGCCAGGATTGAGAAAGTTTTTGGTTCAATGGAGCCTCAAGCCATGGCAACTAGCTCCTCAAGCCCATTTCATTGTGGAAACCACAGAGCAGCCTCAGAATGATAGTGTGTTCAGTACCGTGTGTCTCAGTCCCCAGGAACTTGCTTCCTCTTTTTCTCCCCAGCACTGATTCGCTTTTTTTAAGTTTCTGAGTATGCACTTTACAGATGACACCAGGCCTGCTTCTCCACAACATTCAGTACCTAGTTCTTCTGTCTTACACTCTCTCTGATTCCTGATTTTATTTTTCCATGGAAAGTGTTTTAAGCTGAGGGTTGCAGTTGCCACCACCTATGTCCCAAACGATGTTTTTCTGAACATCTGTGCATACCTGGTGGGTAGAAGGCAATGCTGATAAAGCTGTTATCTGTGCTTTGCCCTGTGGCCCCCATAAAATCTATTGCCATCGAGTCGATTCCAACACATAGTGACCCTGGAGGATTGAGCAGAACTGCCCCATAGGGTTTCCAAGAAGCAGTTGGTGGATTCGAATTGCTGACCTTTTGGTTAGCAGCCAGGCTCTTAACCACTATGTCGTCAGGGCAAAAAGGGAAATAATCACACTTTTCACTTATGCAGTATTGCACTTTATATTTCCCCAAATGCTTCCACATATGTTATCTCGTTTTAGCATTGAATGGCACTGTGAGGCAGATGAAGCCCTGGTGGTGCAGTGGTTGAGTGCTCATCTGCGAACCAAAAAGGTCGGCAGTTCGAACCCTCCAGCTGCTCCGTGAGAAATTTGGCAGCCTGCTTCCATAAAGATTTACAGCCACGGAAACCCTGTGGGGCTATTCTACTCTGTCCAGTAAGGTTGCTGTGAGTCGGAATTGACTCAACAGCAGCGGGTTTTGGATGAGGCAGATGAGTTGTTCTTACCTCCATTTAACCAATGAAGAAAGTGAATCCAGGCAGTTAAGCATTCATTCCAAGAAGGTGTTGACCATTAGCCGTGTGCCATGCACAATTCTAGGAACATGAGACATAAAAATGAACAACCAAAACTATACTACACTCATGAAACATGTATTACAGTGAATGAGACAGATGATAAATTAATCAATTCAGTGCTGTGGAGATAAAGAAGGTAGGCATGTTAAGGGGCCGGAGAGTGATCAGATGTTCTGTTAGCCATGTGGTCTTCCCTGACCTCTCCAAAGAGATGACATTTGCAGAGAAGTGAGGGAGTGAGCTATATGACCATATGGGGTAGGAGCATCCCACTGAGGAAGCAGCAAATGCAGAAGTCCTGTGGCAGAAATGTGCTTGGTGTGGTCAAGGAATTGCCTTCTTGAAAAGCTTTTCCAGTGGTATGAAATGAGGCTAAAATCAGTTGGGCTTTGTACACCTCCTGAGGATTTTTGATTATATGTCTAAAAGGTTTTGCTCTGAGTGACAGAGGAGGGCATTTGAGGATTTTGACATCATCTGATTTATATTTTAAAAGAGTCATTCTGGCCACTGTGTAGAGGACAGACTGTAGGGGCAAAGTAGAATTGTTAGTTGCCATCAAGTTGGCTCCAACTCATGGCGACCTCATATAGAATGGAACGAAATGTTGCCCAGTCCTGCACCATCTTCGCAATCGTTGATACGCTCCAGTTCACTGTTGCGGCCAGTGTGTGTTTTGAGTATCTTGCAACCTAGGGGCTCGTCTTCCAGCACTATATCAGAAAATATTCTGTTATGGTCCAAAGGGTTTTCATTGACTCATTTGCAGAAGTAGATCAACAGGCCTTTCTTCCTAGTCTGTCTTAGTCTGGAAGCTCTGCTGAAACCTGTTCACCATGGGTGACCCTGCTGGTATTTGAAATACTGGTGGGCCTAGCTTCCAGCATCACAGTAACCTACAAACTACTACAGGATGATGAACTGACAGACCGGTGGTGGAAAGTAGAAATAAAAAGACACGTTAGGTGGCTACCTCAGTAGTTCAGATAAGAGATGATAATGGCTTAGTCCAAAATGATAAATGTGAAGATAGTGAGCAGTTGAATTCTGATAGATTTCAAAGGTGTAACAGGCAGGAGTGAGAGAAGGAGATGAGTCAAGGAGCATTCTGGGCTTAGAAGAAGAATCCAAGAAGTGATATAATCATGACATTGATGTAGTTGCCACATTGTTGGCCAAAAGCAGGCCCAGATGTTCCAGTAGACTCAGATATCCCCGATCTGTTTCTAGAACACCTTCACAGGGGTCTGTGAGTAGCACAGGTCTTCATCTCACTTGGCACTTTCTATTCTGGCCATTGGGCTAAGAAGGGTTGCCGCTGCTTCAAGACTCCCTTTCTATCTCTGTTACCCACTTTTGACCACAGACGTGTATTGATCCTTTCTGACTGGTAAGTTGTTGTTAAGTAATCTTGTAGCTTGTTTCACAGACATTTGGGGGGTGGGGCAGGGAGCCATAGCTGAGTATCTAATTATGGAGCAAGATACCATTCAGCCTATTAGTTGTATCCTTAAAATCCCGTTAATGTAGAACACAAACTAGAAAGATGGGACTGCCTAAAAATTAAGCAATGCATATCAAAAGACTTCTCCAAAAGAGTGAAAAGAGAACCTATAGACTGGGAAAAAAATTTGACGATCTTCAACACCTCAACAACAAAAAGACAGACAATCTAATTAAAAATTGGGTGAAGTCAAAAGGACAAATGTTGTATGAGACCACTATTATAAGAACTCAAAAAATAGTTTAAACGGAGAAGAAAATATTTTTTGATGGTTGCAAGCATGGGGAGGGAGGGAGGGGGTTTTCACTAATTAGGTAGTAGATAAGAACTATTTTAGGTGAAGGGAAAGATAACACACAATACAGGAGAGGTCAGCACAACTGGACTAAACCAAAAGCAAAGAAGTTTCCTGAATAAACTGAACACTTCAAGGGCCAGCGTAGCAGGGGCAGGGGTTTGGAGACCATGGTTTCAGGGGATATCTAAGTCAATTAGCGTAATAAAATCTATTAAGAAAACATTCTACATCCCACTTTGGAGAGTGGCGTCTGGGGTCTTAAATGCTAGCAGGCGGCCATGTAAGATGCATTAGTTGGTCTCAACCCACCTGGGGGAAAGGAGAATGAAGAACACCAAAGACACAAAGTAAATATGAACCCAAGAGACAGAAAGGGCCACATAAACCAGACACTATATCAGCCTGAGACCAGAAGAACTAGATGGTACCTGGCTACAACCGATGACTGCCCTGACAGGGAACACAACAGAGAACCCCTGAGGGAGCAGGAGAACAGTGAGATGCAGACCCCAAATTCTTGTAAAAAGACCAGACTTAATGGTCTGACTGAGACTAGAAGGATTCTGGAAGTCATGGTCCCCAGACCTTCTGTTAGCCCAAGACAGGAACCATTCCCAAAGCCAACTGTTACAGACAGGGATTGGACTAGACTATGGGATAGAAAATGATACTGGTGAAGAGCGAGTTCCTTGGATCTAGTAGACACATGAGACTATGTGGGTAGCTCTTGTCTGGAGAAGAGGTGAGAGGGCAGAGGGATGCAGAAGCTGGCCAGATGGACAAGAAAATAGAGAGTGGAGGGAAGGAGTGTGTTATCTCATTAGAGGGAGAGCAACTAGGAGTATATAGCAAGGTGTATATAAGTTTTTGTATGAGAGAATGTACTTGGTTTGTAAACTTTCACTTAAAGCATGATAAAAAGAAAAATTGGGCAAAGGACATGAACAGACACTTAACCAAAGAAGACATTCAGGTGGCCCACAAATACATGAAGAGATGCTCACGGCCATTAGCCGTTAAACCCGTTGCTGTTGAGTCAGTTCCAACTCCTAACGACCCTATAGGACTGAGTAGAACTGCCCCATAGGGTTTCCAAGGAGCAACTGATGGATTCAAACTGCTGACCTTTTGATTAGTAGCCAAGCTTTTAACCACTGTGCCACCAGGGCTCTCATTAGCCATTAGAAAGATACAAATCAAAATGATGAGATACCATCTCACCCAGGCAAAAATGGCACTGATCAAAACAAGAGAAAACAACAAATGCTGGCAAGGCTGTGGGGAGGTTGGTACTCTCATACACTGGTGGTGGGGCTGTAAAATAGCACAACCACTGTGGAAAACGGTATGGTGCTTCCTTGAAAGGTTAGAGATACCTTATGACCCAGCAATCCCACTCCTGGGAATATAGTCTAGAGAAATAAGAGCCGTCACACAAATAGATGTATCCACACTGTCGTGGATTAAATTGTGGCCCCCAAAACTATGTGTCAACTTGGTGAGGCCATGATTCCCTGTATTCTGTAGTTGTCCTCCATTTTGTGATTGTAATTTTATGTTAAAAAGGATTAGGGTGGGATTGTAACACCCTTACTAAAGTCATATCCCTGATCCAATGTAAAGGGAGTTGCCCTGGGGTATGGCCTGCACCACCTTTTATCTTACAAGAAATGAAATGGAAGCAAGCAGAGAGGGGGACCTCATACCACCAAGAAAGCAGTGCTGGGAACAGAGCATATCCTTTGAACCCAGAGTCCCTGTGTGGAGAAGCTTCTAGTCCAGGGGAAGACTGATGACAAGGACCTTCCTCTAGAGCCCACAGAGAGAGAAAGCCTTCCCTGGAGCTGACGTCCTGAATTTGAATTTCTAGCCCACTAGACTGTGAAAGAGTAAATTTCTCTTTGTTAAAGCCATCCATTTGTGGTATTTCTGTTATAACAGCACTAGATGACTAAGACACACATTGCAGCCTTATTCACAATAACAGAAAGATGGAAGCAACGTAAGTGCCTGCCGACGGATGAATGGATAAACAAATTATGGTACATACACACAATAGAATACAATGAAACATGAAAGAATAACGATGAATCGTTGAAACATCTCACAAGACGGTTGAACATGGAAGACGTTATGCTGAGTGAAATAAGTCAATCACAAAAGGACAAATACTGTATGAGACCACTAATATAAAAATGAAGGAAAGATTTTTTTTTTTTAAAGCCTATCAATGACCTTTAAAGTTATTTCATGTGAAAATGTGAACGACATAGAGATGACCAGGCAATTCCAAAGACTTCTGGCATGCCTTGTATATAATAAATATTGAGTGAATATTTGTTGAATTTTGTGATTTTTATTGAATATTGAGTGTTGACATGGCTTTTTGTATGTAATAGATGCTCAGTAAATATCTGTTGAGTTCAGTGATCTTTAGTTGAATATTGAGTGTTGGCATAGCTTTTTCTGAAACTATATTTTATTTCTCTTTCCAAGTATTGGTGATTAGGCACACCTCACTTTTAGGTGGAATTAGTGTATCCAGCACTTTGCTGATGAGGAAACAGATATGAAAGGGTGAAAAGCTGAGCCAGTTACCAAGATTACACCATGAGATCAGCCCTGATGGAGTCGGGAACACACAGGAGAATCTTCTGGCCTCATTGCCCCACTTGAAAATGTGCCAACTTCAACTCATGCTCCACTTCTAGGTCCTTCCTTTTGGTTGGCCTTTGTTGACATTGTTATGTCACGATAAAATCTGGCCATACCTGGTTAACTTAAAACTTTAGTGGTTTTTTAAGAGACAAAGTTTTTTCCTAAGTTGTAATTTGAAATACTCACTGCTTCTTCCACCCATGTGTCTGTCAGAGAGTCCACTATATTCAGATGGTAGCCTATGCAAAAAGAGTATATCCCCAGTCTTCTTAGTCTTCCTCAGCGGCATTTAGTTTGAAGCAGGGCCACAAAAAGGAACAGCTACCCCCCGACCCTCTTATGTAACTTTCCCATCCCATAGGAGTGGTTCATATTTTCCTTTCCCGCTTTGGCCCTGCCTGATCTATCCCTGTGTCTCAAACACACACACACACGCAAGCACGCACGCACGCACACACACACACGATACCTGGGGGTTGACTGGCAGTGGCTGTGTTCATCGTCTCTCTCTTTCTGAGACCAGTTGGGTGGAGCTCTTCCTTCGTCCAAAAGGCTCTAAGGGAGCAGTTTCCTTTTCTCTAACTCAGAAGGTCAATCTAAGTGTATCTAAGTCAAATCTATTATGCTATAGGTTCACATTCACCTCTTGTTCTTACTATCCGGTGAAGAGTCAGCCTTATTTGCTTTGCAGACGTTTATGTTCTGGTCTTCCAGGTGGTCTTCTTCGTCAGGAGGGAGCAGAGCACCTGGAAGCCGAGGTCAGCGGTCTGGTGTGATCTTGGAACCCAGAGGTGGCTTTGGAAATGGAAAAGCCTTCATCATCCTGGGTCTGAATTACCTCAGTTACATCCTTGTGGTTCATTTTTTACTGGGTTCCTTACTGCCCACTTCTGGGCATTTAAAGGGTATAAAAAGAGAAATTGAAATTCAGAACATCAGTTGCACTGATTATAGTCGTTTTGGTTTAAGATTTTGTGGGGAAGATGCTAATGATCAAAGCTCGTTTGAGTCATTGTTGTCAAGTGGGCTTGCAACTCGTGATGACCATAGGGTTTTCATTGGCTGGTTTTCGGAAGTAGATTGCCAGGCCTTTCTTCCTAGTCTTCTTAGTCTGGAAGCCCCACTGAAACACATTCAGGATCATAACAACATGCAAACCTCCACTGACAGATGAGTGGTGCCTGCGCTGAGGTGCATTGGTTGGGAAGTGGGCCCATGTCTCCTGCATAGAAAGTGAGAATTCTACCACTGAACCACCAATATCCTCATTCCTACTCTCCTTTTGACCTGGGTTGACTGATGTTCAACAACATCAAACAGGAAAAGGAAAGGAAAGGAAAAGTTCCTAGTGAGAGAGAATCCAGAAGGAGTGCGTGGTAGTATCAAGTGAGCACCAGCCACGTAGCCACCTGGACTGAAGGTACGATGAGTATCAGGGCAATTACCCACCAAATAGGAACTGGACTCCAACCCCAATGTGCTGGTCTACCGGTGGCTCCAAACTTTATTTCCTTCTTCCTACTCTGCTTCCTGGTTTGCATGGGCTGCTCCTTGGAGTCCCTGGACAGCCCCTTTCTGCTCACATCCTCTCACCTGTCTTTCACCTAATGAGCCATGACTTTTTATACTTTTAGTGTACTGATGAGGTTAGACTGTTGGTCCACGTAAATTAGAGCCTGTGTCAATCTGAAAAACCAGGGGTTGATGTCCTCGGTGCCTGTGGATCAGTCTTTATAGCTTTCCTCACCTGGTCCCCAAACCTGTGGAAAAGCCTGTTCACTCGCCTCATCCGTCTGTGATTGGAGATCCTAAAAGAGCCAAGACCTTGTGACTTGGCGGGCGACCCACCCGCTGTGTGGACCCGCTGTGCTTCAGGAAAAACAAAATGGTTTAAGAGAGCAGTTTAGCTTGAACTTAATCTGGAGACAAATCAGTACCTTTACACTGAGATACTCTCTGCATTGTGTTCTCAGGAAAATGAAGTGAATCGCTGGAGCAAAGAATGTGCTTTCTGGTGCTAGAGCAATAATAAAGGATAATGTTTTGAATTAGAGGAAGGGAGGGAGAGAGTAACTGAGACACCCTTGGCTGGTCACTCTCTTGTTCCCCCTGCCTCCCCCTCCCTTCCTGCAGATATATGCTTGGATAAGAATGTTCTTCTCCAGCCTGGTTTTTCCTCAACTTAACCCTGCAGTGAAACAGCAAGGCTGCGTTTGACATGGCAATTACTGCGGAGTAACAAATGCAAGATCATTATTTCACTGGAGACTCCTGTGGAAGCAAAAGCCTCCAACTCGACCCAAGTATGTGTTCTTGCCCCATTTGTTAATTAGTAAATTAAAGCCAAATGAAAATACAAATCAGCAGATACCACAAATCTGTCACACTTGAATGTTTCCCAGCTTATTTCTGTCTTTCTAACTTTAAACTATCCACTGTCATCTATGAGTAAAAAAAAAAATTTAAAAACCTAGCTGCCATCAAGTTGACTTTGGCTCATGGAGACCCCCTGTGTGTCAGAGTAGAATTGTGTCCATAGAGTTTTCAGTGGCATTAACCATTTGTTAACCGGGGAATCCTCTGTGAGTAAAAGCAGCCCCAAACACCTTGATAGACTGGAGTCAACCATGGTCTTATAAATCAAATTGCTCAAGAAATTACATTGTTTAAGAAAGGATTATCTGGTGAACTCGGAAGTCCTGTGATTTTTTTTTTTAAGAACAGAAAGATGGCATTGATGGAGCACTCTGCTTTCTCACTCTCTTAAGCCTCATGTAGGTTTTTGTGCCTTGATTAATTCATACATTCAAATACTGGATCCTGGAGAGCGTTTTTGAACCAATGAAGCATTGCCTAGTCTGATAGACACTTGGAATCAAACAGGGCTAAACGCACTAGCATAGCTGTTGCTCAAGAGGTGCCAGGAGGGGTTGTGCCTCAGAAAAGGAAAGATACAAGCTGAGAACGGTCCTGAGGGAAACTTTTTGTGGTGTTTTTGCAAGGCTTGGTGGGGGCGGGGGTGGATCCAGGCCTTGTCTGTTACAGTAGAGGAACGGTCTTCCCTGTGTGTATGCGCACACATTGCACAGCCATGCGAAGGAGACACCCTCGCACCCCGTGGTGGCACTCTTCCGCTCTTTTGTTAGACCCACGGGGTGTAAACACAAGTGCGGGACACCACTCTGCGTCCTTTGTCACATCTCAGTTTGCAGCTGCAGGGCCTCCTCTGGTCAAGAAAGGCTCTGGTGTTCTTCCTGGTGCTTCTGCTGGGTCAGTGGCCTGCGCTTCATAAGGGCAGCTCCATTGGCTCTGGGTGGGTTGCTCATTCATCCAGCACCTTTATTATGTACCAGGCACTTTGTCAGACACTTGGGCTACATCAGGGAACAGAACAAAGAGCCCTGCCCTGCGAAGGTTCCGGGGACATCGAGCCTCTGAAGTAACACGTGTGTGTGTGTGTGTGTGTTCCAGCTATCATGGTGGTCGTGGAGGTGAAGAGAGGGCTACAAGCAGCTGCCTCAGATTAGAAATCCAGCTCCTTCAGCTCCCCATGGTTGAGCCGACCTGAACCAATCCCACCCAAGCAGGGTTGGAAGGGATCATGAGAAAGGACCCTCCCCCTGTCCTGAGTTTGGCACACTGGCTCGGCATGGGGAAAAATAATTGGTCATCTGATGCCGTGCAATTTTATAGGCGTGTGAGACCTGGGTAATCCTGGAATCAGAGTAAGGAATTGGCCCGTCAGTTACTTTTAACTTTCAAAACTTGAACGTTCAGTTCAACCGAATAGTTTCATTGTCATGGTCAAGAGTCCACTGTGGAGAAAGGCAGGGTTCAGTGTTTATTGACACTGCCACCCAGGGAGGGGAACTGTTGCCCAACATAGTTCAGCAGTCAGTTATTCCTGTCCTGTAGGTTTTTCCCCGCTCTCTCTCTTCATCTGTCTGCCTCCAGGTCTTGCTCTCTTTATCTCTCCATCTCTCCCTCCATCTTTCTCTCTCTCTTGCTGAGAAGGTTTAATGTGAAGCAGTAGAATTTATTGGCCAGGTAAGGGTGTTATGGATTGACCTGTGTCCTCCCTCACTCCCCAAATATGTGTTGGAACCCTAACCCCTATCCCTGTGGATGAGATCTTATTTAGACATAGGGGTTCTTTGTTATGAATGAGGCCATGTCAGTGTAAGGTATGTCCTAAACCTAATCACTTCTGGGTTATAAACAGAGCAGATTAGCAGAGGCCAAAACCCAGTACCAAACCCACTGCCATCAAGTCGATTCTGACTCATAGCAACACTAGAACAGAGGAGAGCTGCCCCCTACGGGTTTCCAAGGAGCACACGGTGAGTTTGAACTGGCAACCTTTTGGTTGGCAGTCATAGCTCTTAACCACTATGCCACCAGGGCTTCTAGACAGAGGAACATCCTGGGAAAGACAGACACCAGGTGAGGATCACCAAGAAACCACAGAACGTCCGGGCTACCAACAAGGAAGCAGTCCACAAGGCTGAGACCCTGATTTAGACTTCTAGCTTCCAGAACTGTGAGAAGATAAATTTCTGTTCTTTTAAAGCCACCCACTTGTGGTATTTGTGTTACAACAGCACAGGGGGCTAAGACAGGGGTGTGCAAAGAACACCCTGATCCGTGTGATCCTGATGGAGCATGTGGGTGCCTGGCATCTCACTTGCCTCTCCCACTTCCTTGTGGATAGATGTCACTAACCCCCATCTGCAGAGTGGTCACCAAATCGGTAAACACAGGCAAATCCATAATAAATGGCCAATTGACATTACATTCCAGTACATGATAAAGTCACTTTATGTTCCTTTCCACACGTTATGGCCACGTTGTAGATGCTGCAGAGACTAAAACACCAGGTAACTTGACACAGCTAGAAAGAGTCACCGCTGCGTCCTGATCTCGCATCTTCAGCCTTTTGGCCCTGTGTTCTTTCCCGTGTACTAGACTGCTGACTTCAAAGAGAAAACATTTGAAAGCCATTTGATAAGAATTCCTCCCTTTGCTCATTTTCAGTCTCTTATAACCCTTCTATGTCAGCTTTTGAGGTACTCCTTTTCTCTTTTTACTGTCAGTCTACCAAAACCAGTTGCCATGGAGTTAAGTCCAACTCATGGTGGCTCCGTTAGTGTCATAGTAGAACTGTGTTTCGTAGGGTTTTCAGTGAGTGACTTTTCAGAAGTAGATCACCAGGCCTTTCTGCTAAGACACCTCTGGGTGGACTCAAACCTCTAACCTTTTGTTTAGCAGCCAAGTGTGCTAACTGTTTGCACCACATTTTCTTTCTTAGTTCTACAGCTCCTCTGGATGAGTAACTTCATTTATATTCAAACTCAGCAAGTGCTCATTTCAAGCCTGGTGTGTGCCAGATACTGTGCTGGCCCATTCACTCAGACACCCATTGATTCCACAATCCAGTCCTGCTCAGATGTCCTGGCTTGGCCCTGGATAAGAGGGTGCTCAGTTAAGGACTCTTGTGTTTGGGGTAGGCTGTGACTAAGCTCTGATTGACAATCAGCAGTCCCTGGAGCTTTGACTCTGGGAGTCAGTGGCTGAGAAGGAGAGATGGAGAGAAGAGCAAAAGAGAATGAAAGATAAGGGTGGGGGCTTGTCAGAGGTCTGTTTCTCTGAATTCAGGGTGTGGTTAAATAGATTGGTTTAAAAATCCATTGCATTTTTCTTGGGCATGCTGACCTTGTGATATGGCTTGAGTATGATTGATGTAATTTGAACAGATTGGTTTCTTTTCTTTTTAAAATTTAGCATGCTTGGAGTTCACATCTGGAACTCAGAATGCAAAGCAGTATGCAAATTGGTATTCTGGGCCAATATTGCTGCCGCTTATTAAAACAAACCCAACAGATCTGTTAAGTAAATGAGTGGTCTTCCAGTTGACTCTGACTCATGGTGACCCCATGTGTGTCAGACTAAAACTGTGCTCCATAGAGTTTTCAAAGTCTAATTTTTTTAGAACTAGATCACCAGGCCTTTTTTCTGAGGTACCTCTGGGTGGACTCCAACCTCCAACCTTTGGGTTAACAGCAGAGTGCATTAATCCTTTGCACCACCTGGGGACTCCCATCTGTTGAGTAGGCCCACTCATTTAGCTGTTTGTGTCCTGGAGAACTGCCACTGGGGCTGGAGTCAGCAGCCAGAGTTCTGTCCTGGCTCCTTGTACCCACTGGGGATGCTAAGAGCCCAGGAAAGAGCTCAAACAGGCTCCAGTCATGGCTCACTCATTCGTTCAACACACATTCTTGAGCGCCATATATGAGGCCCTCAGTTGGGGATGTGAAGGAGAATGTTGATGAGCCCTGCCTTAATGGGGCTTACAGTCTAGCAGGCAAGTTAGGTCTATAAGATGATTGAACAGGATAAGGTGGGAAAAGGTGAGACTGCAGAGCTAAAGATTTATGTGGCACCTTCTGAGAACATAGACTGAAGGGAACCAAAACCATCTGGGGTGAAGGAAGGCTTCCTAGAATCAAATCTTAAGATTAAAAATATTGCTACATTACCCATTCAGCTTTGCAGGTGCATACTTAGGGTACTAGCAAAACAGGAACACTTTTAAATGAATGAAAAGGAAAAAAAAAAAATGCTGTCAATTCTGACTCTTAGTGACCTCATGTGTACAGAGTAGAACTGCTCCATAGGGTGTTTATGCGCTGACCTTTTGGAAGTAGATCACCAGACCTTTCTTCAAAGGAACTTTTGGGTGGGTTCAAACTACCAACCTTTTGGTTAGTAGCCAAGTGCTTAACCATTTGCACTGCTCAGGGACTCCTAAAGAGTTTGGTATTTTTCACCCAAGTGTTAAAGCAATAATACTTCAGTGTACCTACAAGGAGCACCTGGCGGATTCGAACTGTCGACACTTTTAATGTACCTACCTACTCTTATTTTATGGCAGTAATGATTTTTTAATGATTTATTTTTATTTAAGATTATACAGGAGCACCAAAGCATTTTCAAAATTTGAGACCCATAGAAGTCTTAATCCTAGAGGTGAGGGAGGGGAAGGTCTTTTAGGGTAAAGGGGATTATATGACAAAGCCAAGGCATGTGGCCCTGGGGGTGTGGTCAGAAAAACAGAGAAGTTTACTGTTTCCCGATAGGGAAAGGTGAGGGCTGAGGCTGGAAGGGAGTCAGGGAGTGTAGACTGAAGGGCTTGAAGCAGGCAAGGTACACTGTCAGACTGGGGGTGTGATACCAGTGGCAGTGTGGAAATGGGCAGCGGGCAAAAGTAGAGGCAGGGAGACTAAGGGCAGACGTAATCAAACGAGCAGGACAGGTGAGTTAGAGAAACTTCTAGAATAATGCTGTCCATGGAAACTTTCTGAGATGGTAGGAGTGTTCTGTAATGTGCTGTCCAATATGGTAGCCACAAATCACGTGTGTCTACTGAACATTAAATTGTGCAGGAACTGAATTTTTAGTTTCAACTAATTTAAAGGTAAATATGTAAATGTTAATATAGCCACATTGGGGCTAGTGGCCAGCGTATTGGACAGTGCAGTCCTAGAAGGTAAAATCAGCAGGAGTTGGTGATTAAGTGGCTAGTTTGGGGTGACCAAGGTGGGTGGTTCAGTAGTAGAATTCTCACCTTTTTTTTTTTTATGTAGGAGACCCAGGTTCAATTTCCGGCTAGTGCACCTCATGCACAGCTCTCACCTGTCTGTCAGGGTAGGCTTTCGTGTTGCTATGATACTGGACAGATTTCAGCAGAGCTTCCAGACTAAGATGGACTAGGAAGAAAGGCCTGGTGATCTGCTCCTGAAAATCAGCCAATGAAAACGCTGTGGATCACACAATTTAATCCACAACCAATCACGGGGATGGGACAGGACCTGGCAGCATTTCCTTCCATTGTGCATGGAGTCACCATGAGCAGGGGGCCAACTTGATAGCAGCTCACCACAACAGGGTGGACAGAGGTAGGGTTACAGGAGCAGGTTTAATGGCGGGAGATGATGAGTGTCATTCGTATAGGTTGGCTTCAAGTGGACAAGGGACATCTGGATGAAGATGTTTATATGGCATGACATAAACAAGTCCATTAGGGGAGAACGCTGGGATGGAGATTGAAATTTGGGAGGATCAGTGTAAAGATAACATCTGAAATCATAAAAGCGAGTGGCACAGGGAAGCCAATTAACTGCCTTCGACCTCAGATTCCTCATTGCTATGATGGTGATAACAATATCTGCTCTGCCCACCTTACAGGACCAGCTGAGAATCAGATGCGATAAGGTGCATGAAAATGCTATGTAAACCATTGAAACATTAGGGAGATTTTACAGGATTCTTAGAGCTGAGAGGAATGTGTCCCAAATGGAACTTTCTAAACATAAAAGATAAAGACTTCAGATCCTGGAAGTAGCAGACTAGGTCATCTGTAGGGCCCTCGTGCTAAAACATGGTGAGATACAGGATAAATGAAAGCAAATATGTCTTTAGTGAGTGTCAGGAACTTGGAACATCTTTGAGGACTACCCGAGTGTGTTTCTGTGAGCAAACATAATAGCCAGAGCTCGTGTGACTACAAATGCCAGTAGCGCTGCTGACCAGCTTGGGGTCCAGGGCAAGAGGGAGAGCTGTCCCTGAGGTTCCCACATTAAGCTGGGACCCTCAAAGGGAGGTCAGGTGGTTCCAGGTTGGTAGTGTCCCCTGCTTGCTCACAAAAGCAAATGTATTTTTTGGGGGGGAGGGGTAGGTGGTAGAGGAAGAAGCAACACCTGTGTAAGGGTTCAAGGTGAATTTCAATAAAAAATTACCTAAAAATCAAAAATCTCCAAACATACAAGGACCAAACTACTGATAAACTATAGAACATGGATGGATTTCAAACACATCATGCTGAGTGAAAGAAATCTTACACAAAGAGCATACTCTAGAAACTATAGAGACAGGGAGCCAGCCAGAAGAGATCAGTAATTGCCTGGGGAGGGGGTAGGGCTCACTGGGAAGGGACCAAGGGAACTTTCTGGGCTCAAGGAGTGTTCTACTTCTTGAATGTGTGGCACTTAGACACATACGTTATACATACGTTTATCCAACTCGTTGAAATACACATGTAAATGTATTTGCATCGTGTTGTATAACTTACTCATCAATAAAACTGATTTTAAAAACGACATTCATATTGGATTAAAAATAAACCTTCTGTAAGTTGTTTACATGAGACAAACTACAAATAAGGACACATAAATCTTGAAAGCAAACAAATGGAAAAATATATAACAGCCAAATATTAACCAAAAGGAAGTTAACAGGTAGCTATATTAAAACCAGGCAAATCAACTTTATGACAAGAAAACATTCTTGGGTATAAAAAGAGCCATGCAATGATCATGATTCAGTCCACCAGGACAATATAATAGTTTTAAATTTGAATGCATATGATAATTCTAAATTTGAAAACACTTGTAGCAAAAAATTGGTAATACTACAATGAGAAGTTGGCAAATCTACTGTCCGAATTGCCACTTATTGCACAATTGTTTAAAGGTAAATCTGGCTAAAAATTGTTAAAGGTATAAAATAGTTTTACTATATAATCTGCCCGTTACCATTTGCCATCTATCCGACTTACAGCAATTCCATGTGTATCCACGTAGAACTGTGTTCCATTGAGTTTTCAGTGGCCGGTTTTTCAGAAGTAGATCACCAAGCCTTTCTTCCAAGGCATTTCTGGGTGGACTTGAATTCCCAGCCTTTCAGTTAGCAGCCGAGTACATTAACTGTTTGCCCTATCCAGGGACTCCACACAACATACAAGCTTGATTTAATGGAATAGTAGACATCCTAACTTTTGCAGGGCTCAGGCAAAAGTATGAACGGAGTCTGAAATACCAGATGTCCAAATATTTAAATACTGTGAATCAGCCTACTGAACCATTGAATAAGATATGCATTACCCTCCCAATTTTACAACTGTGTCTTCATAACAACTAGTAATGAAGTTACAAATTTAGAATTTTTACACTCCTTGTTCAGGTTAAAATTTAGAATTCTTATACTTCTTTGAGTTTTGTACCCACATAAACCAAGAAAGAAGAGGGAAAGGATGCCCTTTATTAACCACTCTTATTTGGCATTGTGCTGGAAGTCCTAGCCAGAGCAATTAGGCTAGAAAAAGAAATGAAGGACATCCAGATCGGTAAGGAAGAAGTAAAAGTATCTCTATTTGCTGATGATATGATCTTATACACAGAAAACCCCAAAGAATCAACAACAAAACTACTGGAACTAATAGAAGAGTTCAGCAGAGTATCAGGACACAAAATAAACATACAAAAATCAGTTGGATTCCTCTACACCAACAAAGAGAACTTCAAAGAGGAAATAACCAAATCAAGACCATTTACTATAGCCCCCAAGAACATAAAATACTTAGGAATAAATCTAACCAGACGCATAAAAGACCGATACAAAGAAAACTACAGTACACAATGGCAAGAAACTAAAAGAGACCTACATAAGTGGAAAACATACCCTACTCATGGATAGGAATATTCAGCATTGTAAAAATGTCTATTCTACCCAAAGCAATCTACAGATACAATGCAATCCCAATCCAGATTCCCATGGGATTTTTTAACGAGATAGAGAAAAAAATCACCAACTTCATATCGAAAGGGAAGAGGCTCCAGATAAGTAAAGCATTACTGAAGAAGAACAAAGTGGGAAGCCTCACACTACCTGATTTTAGAACCTATTATACACCACCACAGTGGTCAAAACAGCCTGGCACTGGTACAACAACAGATACATAGGCCAATGGAAGAGAATTGAGAATCCAGATGTAAATTTATCCACATATGAGCGACCGATATTTGACAAAGGCCCTAATTTAGTTAAATGGGGAAAAGACGGTTTCTTTAACAAACGGTGCTGGCGTAACTGGATATCCATCTGCAAAAAAATGAAACAAGACCCATACCTCACACCATGCACAAAAATGAACTCAAAGTAGATCAAAGACCTAAATATAAAATCTAAAATGATAAAAATTATGGAAGAAAAAATAGGGACAATGCTAGGAGCCCTAACACATGGCATAAACAGAATACAGAACATAACTAACAATGCACAAACACCAGAAGAGAAACTAGATAACTGGGAGCTCCTAAAAATCAAACACTTACGCTCATCCAGAGACTTCACCGAAAGAGTAAAAAGATTACCTACAGACTGAGAAAAAGATTTTAGCTATGACATTTCCAATCAGCACCTGATCTCTAAAATCTACATGAAACAGCAAAAACTCAACGACAAAAAGACAAATAACCCAATTAAAAAATGGGCAAAGGATATGAACAGACACTTCACCAAGAAGATATTCAGGCAGCTAACAGATACATGAGGAAAATCACGATCATTAGCCATTAGAGAAATGCAAATAAAAACTATAAAGAGGTATGATCTCACCCCAAGGTTAGCATTAATCTAAAAAACACAAAATAATAAATGTTGGAGAGGTTGTGGAGAGACTACAACACTTATACACTGCTGGTGGGAATGTAGAATGGTACAACCACTTTGGAAATTGATTTGGCACTTGCTTAGAAAGCTAGAAGTGGAAGTACCGTGTGACCACGTGATCCAGCAATCCTTATCCTTACAATATATTCTAGAGGACTAAGAGCAGTCACATGAATAGATATATGCACACCCATGTTCACTGCAGCACTGTTCACAATAGCAAAAAGATGGAAACAACCTAGGTGCCCATCAATAGATGAATGGACAAATTATGGTATATTCACACAATGGAATACTATGCAACAATAAAGAACAATGATGAATCCGTGAAACATCTCATAACATGGTTGACTCTGGAAGGCGTTATGGTGAGTGAAATTAGTCGCAAAAGGGCAAATATTATTTGAGACCATTGTTATAAGAAGTCCAAAAAGGTTTAAACACAGAAGAAAACATTCTTTGATGGTTACGAGGGTGGGGAGGGAGATAAGGGGTATTCACTAATTAGACAGTAGACAAAAGTTATCTCAGGTGAAGAGAAGGACAGTGCACATTACAGGGGAAGTCAGCACAACTGGACTAAACCAAAAGCTAAGAAGTTTCCTGAATACAACCAAACACTTCGAGGGACAGAGTAGCAGGGGTGGGGGTCTGGGGACCATGGTTTCAGGGGACATCTAGGTCAATTGGCATGACAAAGTTTATTAAGAAAGTGTTCTGCATCCCACTTTGGTGAGTGGCGTCTGGGGTCTTAAAAACTAGTGAGCAGCCAACTAAGATGCATCAATTGGTCCCAACCCACTTGGAGCAAAGGAGAATGAACAACACCAACATCACAAGGAAAATATTAGCCCAAGAGACAGAAAGGGCCACATGAACCAGAGACTTCATAAGCCTGAGGCCAGAAGAACTAGATGGTGCCCAGCTACTGCCGATGACTGCCCTGACAGGGAACACAACAGAGAGTCCCTGATGGAGCAGGAGAAAAGCAGGGTGCAGAACTCAAATTAATGTAGTAAGACCAGACTTAATGCTCTGACTGAGTCTGGAGGAACCCTGGGAAACACGGCCCCTGGACTCTGTTAACCCAGAACTAAAACCATTCCCAAAGCCACCTTTTCAGACAGTTTAGACTGGACTATAAAATGTAAAATGATACTTGTGAAGAGTGTGCTGCTTAGTTCAAGTAGGTAAATGAGACTAAATGGGCAGCTCCTGTCCTGAGGCGAGGTGAGAAGGCAGAAAGGGACAGGAGCTGGTTGAGCGGACATGGGAAATCCGGGGTGGAAAGGAGGAGTGTGCTGTCACATTGTAGAGAGAGCAACTAGAGTCACATAATAATGTGTGTATAAATTTTTGTATGAGAAACTGACTTGAGTTGCAAACTTTCACTTAAAGCACAATAAAAAAAAGAAAGAAGAGGAGGGCTGTGACTGACTACGGTAATGAGCTTTTAAAGATGCAGTTTTTTCAATAAGCACTAAAAATAATGAAAATAAAATTTGTAAAACATAAAGAAAAAGAAAAGGAAGGCTGAAAGTAGAAAAGAATAAAATAAAAACAGCAAGAAAGAAGGGAAAAGAGGAAAGAAAAGATGATGGAAAGGAGTGTGAAAACGAAGTTTCAGGAATTCCTAGGCAAAAGGAAACCAGAAAAAAAATCGAACTTGAAGCACACGATGCTCAGGTTTTTCTAGACGGAAATGAGGTAGTTGGGTGGACCTAGCAGTTTGGGGTTGGGGAGGCGGGGCACTGGTAGTTCAGTGATAGAATTCTCACCTTCCATGAGGAAGATCTGGGTTAGACTCCCAGCCAATGACCCTATGAGTCACAACAGTCTGATCTGCAACTGATCATGAGGATGGTACAGAACCAGGCAGCATTTCATTCTGTCATGCATGGGGTTGCCATCAGTTGAAGGCCAGCTCGACAGCAGCTAGCAATAGCAACAAGAGGACGCAGTTCACTTGAAAACATGTGCCTTGGGATTAATTCTTGTAATTGCAGTAATAGCTACGACCTTCTTCCCTCTGGCCAGCCAGGATTCGAGCAGGTGCTTATTACCTATGTGTGGGTCCAGGCATCTGCGTCTTGCTGGCTCCTGTTGCATCCCCGTCCCCGCCCCTCAGCTCAGAACAGGAGCAAGGAATCACTTCTGGTCCCTGTCATGTCAGGCAGCTTGGGCTTATGGACCCCTTCAGGCCACTGTGCACACATGAACACAAAGCACCTGAAGCCAGCTGAAGCAAAGCAAAGCAATCTGCAGTCAAAAAGCAGCAGAAGTCTGACCACGAGGAAGAATTGGAAATGAGGATAAAGAAAATGTGACGAGGCAGAAGGAGCAGCAGGAAGTAATGGAACAGGAGGTAGGTGGAGAGCAGCGTTCAGACATAGACAGTGGCGACTGGGGAGATGACCATGCCCAATGCAGGAGTAAACATGGGAATGATTTCAAGATAATCTCAAAAGAATACCTTAGCAGTAAACAGATGGGGACTGGGAAGAGGAAGAAGAGGAAGGCAATGATAGAGGAACAACTAGACCTACACAAGGAAAATCATAAACTGCCAACTTTTCAGACGAAGTTTGAGAGGTCAGGTTTTCCATATTGACGATGATTAAAATGTAAACATAGCATTTGTAGCATTCTTTAAAAATGTTTTGGTGAAATACGTTCAATATCCAAGTAGCTATATTTAGTCCTTCATTTTATACACAAATTTTTTTTTTTGGTACAATCTAAGGTCATTAATACAAATGGTTTTTTATCCATTTGATGATAATTTTAGAGGTGGTAGATTTTTTTTTTTTTTTTTTAGATAGCTGGTGTTGAGTCAACTCTGACTCATGGTGACCTTATGTACAACAGAATGAAACATTGCCCAATCCCGCACCATCCATCTCACCGAGGGCCCCCAACACCCTCATTGACCCTCTACTTCACCAAAATGTGATGTCTTTCTCCAGAGATTGATCCCTCCTGATGATGGTCCAAAGCAAGGGCATCAGACATCATTCTGCTGTGATCCATAAAGTTTTCATTGGCTCATTTTCAGAAGTAGGTCACCAGGCCTTTCTTCTTAGTCTGTCTTAGTCGGGAAGATCCTCTAAAACCTGTCCACCATGGGTGACCATGTTGGTATTTGAAATACTGATGGCATAGCTTCCAACATCACAGTAACGCACAAGCCACCACAGTACGGCGAACTGACAGATGCGTGATGGGCAGGTCTTTTTCCTTTTGAGCATTAACAAGATACACTGTCCTCAGTGACATTGAGATTAATGGCATTTTGAGTAGTTGTATACTTTTTAACTGCTAGATTAATAATAGTAACTTTAAAAGTAATAAATAGAGAAATACCAAGATATCAGATAGTGCATAGTTAGGTAGATATTTGCAGTGCAATGAGTTTCTATTATATATGGCTTTTCTAGATTTAGGTTTATAATTCTGCCCAAAATGATTAGCTGGGCCACAGTCTTACAAGGGGTTGGCTAGTCTACTATAATTAAAAAAAAAAAATACAAATAGGGTACTTAAAACCACACAATAGGATTAAGTGACCTTTTGGAGAATTAGGTCGATTTCTATAGAAATTAAGGGACTGTGGCTATTGGTTAGTTAGGTCTGTGGGGAGGGCCATGACTTGAAGTCGACAAGAAGTAGGCTTATATAAGGCCCAATTGCACAGAGATTGAGGGGTACCTCACTACCATCAATAAGAGTCTGGAGCAGAGTCCCTTTGGACTCAGGGTCCCTGTGCTGAGAACCCCATAGACACAGAAGAGAGAGAGATGTAATACCGGCGATGATGTGAGATGGTGGCAACCACAGTAGAAGCCAGTGACAGAAAATGGCAGCAGCAGTATGAGTGGATGGAACCAGGAGACAGGTGTGAGGTGGCTGCAGTGGGCTTGCCAGCTCATGAAATGAGAGATTAGTATATTTGGCAGGAGGCTTGCTGACAGGGTGGGGTGCCTCTGGGGACTTGTCAGTGGAGCTAAAGAGCTGTAACACTTGCCTAAGCACAGCATGGCCGAGAGAAGGGCTGCCTGCAGCACGTTCAAGAAGAAGCTGAGAGCTGTCTTGGTTGGAAGCTGTCCTGATTGAAGAACTGTATCTGGTCTCCTGAGTTGTATCCTGCCACTTACAAAGTTGATCCTGATCCCCAGTCGTACCCTGTTACTTCCCTAATGAACCACATAATCATGAGTATGGCCTATGAGTATGGTGTGGCCATTGCTATGAATTATCAAACTCAGCAGAGAAGTAGAGAGTTCTGAGGTGGGAACTGCTGGTGTCAGAAACAGTGCAAAAGTTGGAGAGTGTAGGTGTGTCTGACCACCACCTCACAGTAATCACCCTTTGGGCTGATCCTGATTCTCACCCCTCCATGTGGATATAGACGGGTTCTGATGCTCCTAGATTATAGCATTTCACTTTTTTTTTTTTTTTAATATGATGTACTTAAACTCATTGGTCTCTTAGTGTTTAAACCTTCTGCTTAAAATTTCATGAAATTATACCAGGAAATTTAAGATGCTGAGTTGGCAGGATTCAAAAGCATTTTGTGAAAGTGTGCCAGCCTGTAGTGATGCAGCAACATTTTCAGTTCAGCTACAGGTTCTCCTTTACCAATTTAGGAAATTCTAAGTGGCTTGTCTGTGTAGTTCAGAGAAAGATGGCCATGCTCAACGGAGACAGTGGGCAGCCTTCGGTCGAAAGCAGTATCTCCTCTCCCCCTTTCTCCTCACTGACCTGTTGTAACATCAGAAAACATACTCTTTGTACAATTAACAAAGAAGTGGGATTGATCTCTCTACAGCAGCTATAGTTTTTTTGGCAAATATTCTGTGATTTTCATGAGTCATAATGGATCCTTATTAAAGGAGTTCCTCCTCTTACTATTCATTTTGGTTTATTTCAAACCTCCACATTAATAAACCAGATTACTTTATTATCAGACTAGAAGATACTGCCATTGGAAGAGAACTTACTATTTTAAAAAGCAATTTAAAGTTGATGAGATTGTGGAGAAACTGGAACCCTTGTGCATTGCAAGCCGTAATGTGAAATGGTACGGCTGGTGTGGAAAACGGTTTGGTGGTTTCTCAAAAAGCTAAACAGAATTTCTTTCTGACTCAGCAATTTTACTCCTCAGTATATACCCAAAAGAATTGAAAGCAGAAACTCAGATATTTGAGCACCAATGTTCATTGCAACATTATTCACAATAGCCAAAAGTTGGAAACAACCCACGTGTACATTAATAGATGAATGGAAAAACAAAATGTGATATCCATGCAGTGGAATATTATGCTGATAATATGCTACAGCGTGGATGAACCTTGAAAACATTATTCTGCATGAAATAAGTCAGACAGCAAAGGGCCAGCATGGTATGATTCCACTTAGTTGAACTGTCTAGAATAAGCCAATGCATACAGACAACCAGGGGCTGGGGAAAGAGGAAGATGGAAGTTGTTAATTAAGGAGTACTGAGTTACTGTTTAGGGTGATGAAAAACATGTGGAAATGGATGACGGTGATGGTTGCATAACATGGCGAATGTAATTTATATCACTGAATTGTACACTTGAAAATGATTAAAATAGCAAATGTTATATATATTTTACCACAATAAAACTTTTTAAAAAGCAAATTAAAATGAAGAACAGAAAATATGAGAAGCAGTGGTATCTAATTACTTCCAACTAGTTTTGATGTTTAATTTTTACTTGTGTCTCGTATCTCTTAGTCACTAGTCTTTTGAGAGAATCTTTTGTTTACTTAAACCCCAACCCAGTGCCATTGAGTTGATTCTGACTCATAGCGACCCTATAGGACAGAGTAGAACTGCCCCATAGAGTTTCCAAGGAGTGCCTGTGGGATTCCAACTGCTGACCTTTTGGTTAGCAGCTGTAGCATTTAACCACTACGTTTGTTTACTTATATATTTAAAACACTTGATAGTCATTCCTTGGAGTTACATTCTTACAATCTGATATAATAATACGACTTAAATTTCTTCCCTTAGTCCTAGTGAGGATAGTCTGTTCGTTATTGTTTTGCTGTGGAAAAACAAGGTGTAGGAGAGTCGTTATTTTTCTCTTTATGCTGTCCCATCTATGTGTTTTGATTGAAGATGTTAAACTTTTTCTCAATTGTGAGCAAATGTGTACTGTGTGTATTGGATTTTACTAATGTTGACCGATTGCTTCTTCATAGCAATCCTTGTAAATGGGCAAACTTGTGGCTGTTTGATATTAATGAAATGCTATCGAGGCTGTGATTTTTCATTTTGGGTTTTTCTTCTTGTCATGTGTTTATTGACTTAGGGGCCTGAGTGTATTCCCTCACGGTAGCTAAAGCCTACTACCTATTTCCATAGTAAAACACAGAGAGTTGCAGCTACTGTGTGTCTTCCCAAGCGGAAGTGACATTAGTACCTATATTTAGAGATAAAAATGCTTTTAAAATGACTTTTTCCAAAAATTAAAAATGACTTGGCTAACCCTTACTACTGTTGTTAATATGCAGGCACTCAACGTTGATCCTGAAGCTCTTTGTATATACTAGATCTAGTCTTAAAAAGTCTTTTGGAATACGAGGGTAGCCCCAGGGAGTTCTTGGTGGTGGTGTCTGGATTGTGGTGGTAGGTATATGAATGTATACATGAAATAAAATGTCAAATAATTATATACACACATAGCAAAACAAACAAACACACAAGTGAACGCAAGCACTTGTGAAATTAGAGTAGGATGTGTAGTGTAGTTAGTTGTATTGTGTCAATGTCAGTTTCCTGGTTTGATATTATACTTCAGTTATGTAAGATGTTACCATGGGGGAAGCTGGGTGAAGGGTACACAGGACTTCTACTGTTTTTGCAACTACTCGAGAGTCTATATTTAAAATAAAAAAATAAAGGAAAGAAAAAAGTCATTTAGAGCATGGTAGCTTGGAAAATAGATCCTTATTGATATTTATGGATTCTTATAGAACATTAATACAAATATTTATAAATATTTGGTTATCCCTGAGGGCTGGCATCTTTCCTGCCACTGTGGATAAACAGTGCATTGGAGAGTTCAACCAAGGGTCTGTATTACCATTCAAGGTTATATGCTTGCAACATAAAAGTCAAAGGCTATCGTTGTTCCAACCCTGGGAAGAATAGCTAGAACTGTCCTTATTGCCTAAAATTAAATAATCTTCTGCCAGTGCATGAAAAAATTGTGTACATAAGTCGATGGAATTGTAGTTTGTTTTTAAGAGCTTCAAGTGTGGTGTGTGGAAGCTTGAGTGAAAGCATAAAACATTTGGAAGATGTAGAATTCATTGTGGAATGAATGTCATTACCTTAAGGTAGACTGAATTAACCAGAGGCTGAGTTCAGTTAGTGAGAAAATAAGGAATATGTGATTACTCTTAAAATACATTAAATAGAAAGATTGCCCTATTCTCTTCCCTGCATCTCTTTCTTTCTTTACTCTATGTTTGCAATTAAAATAGGTGGTGCCCTTATTCTTTTCTACGGAACTTTAAGTGAAATAATTTGGATTTACTAGGATGCTATCCAGAAAAAAGTATGTTAAAATATTTTTATTATAATCAAATTAGGCAATAGTGGAGTGGTGGTGCTAACCAAAAGTAGGAAAAGAAAAAGAAAATGACCATTAGTAAGACAAACCAATAAAAAGAGAAGACACAAGCAATATTAGGATGAAAAAGGAAAAATAATCATAGAGTGAACAGAGATTAAATAAGAGAATACTTTGAAAATTTTTATGTCAGTAAATTTTTTAAATTCAGCCATAATGACTAACCCCTAGAAAAATGTGACTTTTACACATTGACTTAAAGAGCAACAGATAGCCTGAATGTTCCTATATATTTAAAGGAAAATGAGTGACTAATTAAAAATCTCTCCAAAAAGAAAACACCAGGCCTAGATGATCTTACAGATAAATTCTGCTAAGCATTCAAGGTAGAGGTCATACCTTGAAAAGAAAGAGGAAAGTCTCCCCAGCTTCTTCCGAGAGCAGGTATACTTGAGGCCAAATGATCTCACTTAGGAACGCAAGTGCCGACATTCTAAAGACTAAATGGGAAACATAGCAGAACAAGCTAAATGATACCTCAAAGACGCAAGCCTGCTAAACTTTCTTGTTAGGTCTGTCTTAGTCATCAAGTGCTGCTATAACAGAAATACCACAAGTGGATGGCTTCAACAAACAGAAGTTTATTCTCTCACGGTCAAGTCGGCTAGAAGTCCAAATTCAGGGCTTCAGCTCTGGGGGAAGGCTTTCTCTGTCTGTTGGCTCTGGAGGAAGGTCCTTGTCATCAATCTTTCCCTGGTCTAGGAGCTAGCACAGGGACCCTAGGTCCAAAGGACATGCTCTGCTCCCAGTGGTGCTTTCTTGGTGGCATGAAGTCCCCATGTCTCTCTGCTCGCTTCTCTCTTTTATTTCTCAAAAGAGATTGGTTTAAAACATGATCTAATCTTGTAGATTGAGTTCTTCGTCATTAACATCACTGCCACTAATCCCACCTCATTAGCATCATGGAGATGGGATTTACAACACATAGAGAAATCATATCAGATGATAAAATGGTGAACAATCACACAAAACATGGTGTAGCCAAGTTGACAGATATTGGGCGAGGGTTGAGGGGGGAGACACAATTCAATCCGTAAGTTCTATTAATTTCTAATGTGTTTCTTCCTTTCCTATTATTTAATCTTAGCAGTATTGAACTGAACTCCAATTTGATACTGAAAGTGAGCATCCTTGCCTTCTTCCTGACTTTAAAGGAATGGTTCTAATGTCTCAGCATTAAGAATATTGTATGTGGTAGGTTTTTCATACAGACTCACTATTGGATTAATGGAGTTCTTTCTATCCTAGCTTGCTAGTTGAAAAGAAATTTAAGAAACAACCAAGTGTAACGTGTGGAACTTGTTTGGCTCCTGATTCCAATAAACCAAATGTGGAAAGACAGTTTTGAGATGATTTAGGAAATTTGATTATGGACTGGGTATTAGAGGATTGTCATAAAAATAGGAACATTTTAATTTAGTTAGATGTGATTATGCAGTGTAATCATATAAGAAAGTGTCTAGGAATCAACTCAATGGCAACTGGTAACTGGTCACCAGGTTCTAGTTCTTAAGTTGGGTGGTGGTTTCCTCAGTACTTTATTGTGTCTCATAACGTACATATGTCCTTTTGTAATATATCAGTGTTACATAATTTAAAATTTTATTCTTAGGGCTGTGTTTCCTATGTGTTGACTAAAAGTCTAATTCTGGTCTGAGACAAAATGAGCAAATAGACCGAATTTTTTATATGTATATATAAAGGTAAATTTATTCGATTTAAAGGATTGTGTTAGAGTCTTCAATTATGTACTTCCTACTTTTAAATTAAAAAAAAATTGGTGTTAAAAGGAACTTTAGAAATGAAATCATGGAGTTTAAAAGAATGCAGTTTGTTGCTTTGTTTTATTGTCCTTACAACTGGAAAACAGAAGTTACTGACCTTGGGTAAGCTACTGTTAACTGGTCCTTGAAATAAAAAATTCTAGGATCATTGCCTCAGAAAACACAGCTCTGTGTTTAATAGCCAGACAACACGGCGTATACTCAAGATGGTGATTTTACTTACAGCCCTTTTCACAGAATGTATCTCTCTAGAGTAAAAAGCTAATTGAGAGGAAGCACTAATTGACCCCATCGATAGACTCATGAGTAATTTGAATGACTCAGCAAAGGCATACAAGCTCAGAGGAGCTAGATTCCCAAATAACAGCTAATGGTTATCGTAACTAACAATTGCTGCACACTGCCATTCCCTGTTCTGTGTAGACTGTCTCACTTCATCTTCAGTGTCATTTGCTTTTAAACTGATGGTGAACGGTAGACTAATATCTTGCTTAGCATCACACAGTTAGCAAAAAGGGAAGCTGAGTTCCAAACCTGCTTGGCACTCTTAGCTACTCCTTAATTGTGTAACACACCTGGCACTATCAGATTGGTAAGCCAAATGCTAAGAGACAACAAGATAGCTGCTAAGGTCTGAATTCAAAACTCACCTCTCTCCTCTTCCGTCCGTCTCCTAATCCCTGAACTGTCCAGAATCATAGAGCCTGAAGGGGGAGTTGCTAAGCTCATTGGAAACATTACTGTTTTGCCATTGAGGTCTTCAAATGCACATATAGGCAGTGACCCAATTTTATTTATTTATTGTATCCTATGAGACACTTGAGACACCCTAAACCAAACCAAACCAAACCCACTGCTGTCAAGTTGATTCCGACTCATAGCGACCCTACAGGACAGAGTAGAACTGCCCCGTAGAGTTTCCAAGGAGCACCTGGCGGATTCAAACTGCTGACCTCTTGGTTAGTAACCATAGCACTTAACCACTATGCCACCAGTGTTTCCGATAGAGAAGACACCCTAGGTAGTGTAAACAGTTAATGCACTCAGCTGCTAACCAATAGGCTGGAGGCTCAAGTCCACCCAGAGGTGCCTTAGAAGAAAGTCCTAGTTATCTACTTCTAGAAAATCAACCACTGAATACTCTGTGGAGCACAATTCTACTCTGACACCTGTGGGGTCACCATGAGTTGGAATTGACTTATTGGCAGCTGTTTTTGTTTTGTTTTGTTTTTTTTAGGTGTTACTGATATATGGTGTAAATTCAAAGAGTAGGAGAGAAAGGAGTATTTCAGGCGTATTTCAGTGATCAGTGGCTGAGGTAACATGGGGAGAGTGTGGAACGTGGTACAGTTTTGAGCTAAGATGTGTACAGAGAGATTTAGAAGACTGTACTGTAAAGGGCTTGGTCAAAGAGCTTGAAAGGAGGTGGGTAGCAGTCAGAGACTTTGAGGGCTATGGAGACTTTCCTCAGAGACCGGTAAGGAAGAGCAGAAGAAAGTTGAGAGTGCTTCAGATAATGTTGTCTCTGTCAAGAAGAAATGAGAAAATGCAGTTATGAGGCAGTGAGTTCCATTTGCACAAGGTAATAAAAAGAATCCTTTGAACTGTTCTCCTATTTGATCATTTTTAGGTTCTTTATCTAGCCACATCTGTCTGTGAGCATTTGCCAGTATTCTTTAGTCATCTGTATTGCCTCCCAGCATTGCACAATCCTTACTGCATGCACTTCTTCTCCCTCTCTTATCCTCTTGTTCTCCTTTCCTATCCTGTCTCTCCTCTCTCCTTGTGTTAGTTGTCTGTTACTCCTTAACAAACCACCCCAAATGGAGTGGCTTATAACAACAGTGTATAATTGTCTCTCATGGTCTTGTGAATTGACTGGGCTCAGCTAGGTGGTTTTTGCTGTATGTCCCTCATGCAATTGTAGTCAGATGGTGGCTGGGGCTGGAGTCATTCAAAGTCTACACAGAGGTAGACATCTAAGATGGCTTTTTTACTAACATGTCTGATGCCTCAGTTGCTGTGGTTTGGGGCTGGTCAGACAGCCCTCTCTCTCTCTCTTTCTCTCTCTCTCCATGCAGCCTCTCTACATGGTTAGCTTGGGCTTCCTCACAGCATGGAGGTTTCAGGGTAGTGGACTTTGTACATACCAGTTGCCATCAAGTAGTCTCCAGCTCATGGCAACCCCACATGTGTCAGAGTAGAACTGTGCTCCATGGGGTTTTCAATGGCTGATTTTTTGGAAGTATATCCTCACACCAATCTTCCAAGGCATTGATGAGTGTATTTGAACTTGATCCTCCAACCTTTCAGTTAGCAGCCAAGCCCATCAAACCATTTGCACAACCCAAGGACTCTTCAAACCTAATGGCCCCTGAGAAGCAGGGTTTAGAGAAGAGGTAAAAGGTCAATTTAGAGAGGATGTAAAGATAATGAAATATTGGCAGCAAGGACACCAATTAGGAGGCAGTTGTGACAGTTTGGGTAAATGACAGCTGTCACTAGGATAGTGGCTGTGTAAAAGGAAAGGAGATTCTAAAGACATTGAGGAAATAACATAGACTGGGCTCAATCGATCAGTTGGGTGTGGAGAACTAGGGTGAGGGAAGAGTTGAGAATGACTGAGGAATCTAGTCTGGGTAAATGTTGGCTGCAGCGTCAAAGAGGATTTCAGAAGCAGGAAGTGGTTTGGGGAGGATGGTGAGCGGTTTGATCCCACCGAATCTGAGATGCCGGTGTGACGTATAGATGGAGAAGCAAGTTGGAAATGTGGGAATGGTGTTAGAAGGGAGGTCAGAACCAGAATATGGAATCACAGCTGGAGCCACCCCTAGCAGCAGTCTTTCCACAGGTGAGCATTCCAAGAAATCTAAGTGGAAGGAAGTTCACAGCTTCTTATGACCTAGCCTTAAAGTCATATAGCATCACTTCTGCTACATCTATTGGTCCAAAGCAGGTCCCAGAGCCAGCCCGGGGGAAGGGACCATCCAAGGGTGTGAATACAGGAGCTGTGGTTTATCTGGGTATGGGGGAAGGGTTCCTCTCTAATGACTATCATGATTTTCACTTACTGGAATTTCTGTCCCTTTCTTTATTCCTGTAACTGCAATATCTGAAAGTTACTGCCTTACATCTTGCTTCATGACTGTATTTTTTCCTAATTGTTTATGTTACCAGAGATTGAAAACTTCTTTGAAGAATTCTAATGCATGCTCTCAAGCGAATCCTAAGAATGTATTTTCTTTTAGCCATATTAAAATGAATCGCCCCAAAGGCCCTATGGTAAGGCTCTGTGACTGTTTTTTAGAAAGTCTCTTTGAGAAATCAGATTTGATTCACTTTTTAACCAATGACGATAACATATCAAACTTAAAAGGCAGATCGGTTTTAGGGAAAAGTGATACGCCATCATGTGTGGGTGTCCTTGGGTGAACTTCCCAACAATATTGCTTTTCATGCTGAGGCATTAATTAGAAAACCTGCTTTCTGGTTGGGGCTCAACTATGATTTACTTTCTGGTTGGACCTCTTTCTACTTATGTTTAAACTTTTACACAAGCCAGAGCTTGTTTTTTTTTTAACCTCCAAAATACAAAGGGAGATAACTTGAATCTGAAAGTTTTGTTGCATAGTTTCATGGTCATTTCAGAAATGCTTTATTTAAGACCTTGTATATGTGGCTTGGGGCCCTGGTGGTGCAGTGGTTAAGCGTTTGGTGGCTAATCAATAGGTCGGCAGTTCGAATCCACCAGCCACTCCTTGAAAACCCTATGGGGCAATTCTACTCTGTCCTATGGGGTCACTATGAGTCGGAATCGACTCAATGGCAACGGGTTTGGTTTTGGTTTATATGTGGCTTAAGGAGCCCTGGTGGCTCAGTTGGTAAGCACTCGGCTGCTAACCAAAACTTTGGCAGTTCCAGCCCACCAGCTGCTCCTCAGGAGAAACATGTGGCAGTCTGCTTCCATAAAGATTAGAGCCTTGGAAACTCTATGGGGCAGTTCTTCTTGTCCTGTTTGGTCGCTATAAGTCGAAACTGACTCAACAGCAGTGGGTTTGGGTTTTATTTGGCTTTAGAAATGGCTTAACTTTCCTTAGCTTCTGCAAATGCCATTGAGGGCTTAGATTCTTCTCAAGAGTTATTGACCTTTTTTTTTTAAAAAAAGCTACGTCTCCAAAACTTTTCTCTGGTAATTATAGACAATAATACATGTGCGACTAAGTGGGATGTTGGAAGTGGCAAATAATTTGCTGTTTTTTTCTACCCACAAGCCCTAGGAAAATGCTACCATAAAGGATTAATTTGCTCATGAGATTTCATCGTGGTCATTATTAAGAAAAAAGGCACAGGAACAACAGGAAAAACAGTCAGGAGCTTATGGTGGGAAACAACAGAACGCTCCTTTTTTTCTTTTTATAAAGGTTATGAGTTAAGGATCTGAGGCTTGATACCATTCCTCTCACGAAGAACTTTCTAGAGACACCTGAAGGTTGGCTCTGAAAAAAGTGATCATCAGTAATTGCAGGTTTCTAGACTTGCTTTCATGCAGGAAAAGATTTTATTAAAAACTAATTAGACTCAATCCTTTTCCAATTTTTTTTTCAATTCAAAGCATTGCAAAATAGCAAAGTGTCCTGTTTGTGACTTACCCCCATGCCTCTTTTCTCATACTTGGATCTACAGGCAGATAAACAGAGTCTCCAGCAGCTTCTCCTTGCTGAGGCTCCCACCCCTCCAGAACTGTCAGCCTCAGATGCCACGTAGGGGAGGGCTTTAGTGAGAGCCACATTTCCTGTGAAGCTTTAAACTGAGCAAAAATGCCCACTGAACAGCAGTCAGAATTTGAGGGCCCTTTTAAGCTTCAGGCCCATGCAGTGTGCCCTGCTGACCCTGCACCCACACAACCTCCTTCCACACATCCACTTATGGCTACCACTGGTCACATCAACCCGTGGTAAGAGGAGCACCAACCAGAGAGAGGAAAGGAGCCAGGAGGGAGCACTAGGACCAGGATTGCCAGATGCGCTCCTATTCACTATTTCACTAGTCCTCACAACCTCCCAGTGAAGCCATTTATTCCCAGAAAGAATGGTCCTGGGTGGCACTAATGATTTGCATACAACCAACCTGAGGGTTGGCAGTTCTAACTCACTCAATGGCACCACGGAAGAAAAGCCTGGAGATCTGCTTCCATAAAGATTACAGCCAAGAAGACCCTATGGAGCAGTCCTACACTGTAACACCTGGGGTCTCCATGAGTCAGAACTGACTCAATGGTAATGGATTTGAAACCTGAAGCCAAGAGCTTAATTAACGCATTTGTACAAATTGTTTAAACTAAATATTTAAAGAATTTAAAGTCTTAAGAATTTTCTTGAACACCTTTGATAAAATAAAGGATTTTAATCTAAGCCTACCTGAAAGCATAGCCAATGTTCTTTTCATCCGCCCTGTTTCCCCCATAAGCCATTGATAACTGGTAATCTATTTAGGAGGTAACCTGGGGAACTTTCCTGAGGTGAGCCTGTGGCACTTAGTCGAGTAACCATGGTTGTCACTCTTTCTCCTTTAATCTTATAGTGGAGTACGACAAGGACTTCTCCCCTCGCCATCAACACCACAAAGAGTTCAAGTTCAACTTATCCCAGATTCCTGAGGGTGAGGCGCTGACGGCTGCAGAATTCCGAATCTACAAGGACTGTGTTATGGGGAGTTTTAAAAACCAAACTTTTCTTATCAGCATTTACCAAGTCTTACAGGAGCATCAGCACAGGTATGAAGGCTCAAGGAAGCCCCCAGAGGGTGGGGCTGGCCCCCGTTTCTCCTCTGTCGTCATGTCACACCCTGTGTGTCTGTGGAAGGTGGCTCGGAGTTCAGGACGGCACCTGAAGGGGAGAGGTGCTGGTTCTGTGTGGTGGTGTTTAGCTGGCAAGAAGATTGTTTGTTAGTAAGTTGAAGGTGTTCCAAATAGCTTTTCTCTCCTAAGCAAGCCCATGAATGATATTTACTAAGCATCCTTTGTGATCAGAGAACTGTATAATTTATCGGGGATAAAATGGTTCCCCCTGTTTCGTTTAGTTCCCATATTTGAATGATGGGGAAAGGTGGCTAAAATGGATCCACACATAAAAATTATATAAGGATGCTTACAATTGATACTAATTCAAGCAAAGACAATACTGCGTATTTCTGCAAACATATGTTTAGCTTTGAGTTAGTGAGTGTGTGTGTGTCTGTGTTGAATATATTTTTTATCATTTGGATACAGGGATCAATAGCACTTTTTTCCCATATGTCTGTATTATTCTTGTTTCCTAAAATGAGGCCAGACCCTTTTACAAAAGAGTTGCAACAAATTGTATTCATGGAGCTGCCTAGGAATAAAGAGAAACTTCCTGCAGTGGTTGTCAGAGGGCAGGAGCAGGTATGGAGTATGACAGCAATTAGCTCAGACCTGCAGCACACAAAAAGTGAGCCAGGTAATCCTGAATTTTGCTAGTATTTCGGGGTCAGTTTAGTAGTTTGGCAAGAATCACACACACGATGCGCATGAGATGGGCGTTGCTACACAGTTGTCAGAGCGCACCAGGAGAAACGCAACACGTGATTCGATAGTCTAACAGTTATATGGTGGATCTGAAGAGGAAAATTAAGGGAACGAGAGCAGAAGGGGACAGAACCCACCTTTACAGACTTTCCAAGGGATTTGCTAGCTTTAAACCAAATTTGCTAGTTATAAACCAAAGTCCATATTCTTGCTTTTGGTCTTGGAAGTGTGTTGACTTCCCAACAATTTCCAGTTGTTTGGAATGACTTTGTCTTCTCCTGAGTTAATGGATGTGTGTGTGGGTCTGTCATGAATATGCACACTAAATGATAGTGAATGGGAAGGTGCTCCCCCAAAGATTTATCTTAGTTAAGGGGGCATCTCCAGCATCTGCTGGCAGATGCCAGGCTTTGGGGACATGTGATGGGGTGTTATATGATATATGCATTCTTAGCAGGCATAGTTAAATAATAAGTAAAATTTAGCTACTGTGGTGTCTTCATAATGGACTAAAATTTCAAAACAAGGGAAATTTTCTCATGTGTGTATATCTAATGGCTTTACTGTTGAGGGCCTCTTTAAAAAACAAATTATCTGTTGCTAGACTTTCTTCTTCGTGTACTTCAGAGAGAATTGGTGTTGAGTGACTCTTTGGAACTACAGCCATTGATTTTTAATCTCCTTAATTATTTATTCCATTGTGTTTCTCTGGTGGAAGTAACCCACTGGCACATTTTTCTGCTCAGGAATTTGGAATACTTGATTTTCTCTGTCTTGCAGGAGGAAAGTCTGGTAGTGGAAATAGTAGGTTGAGAGTTTTGTGACTGTAGAGTTGTCTTTTTTTTTTTTAAACTCTTATTATTAAACAGAAAAAGGATCTAGCAGAACATTTGTGAGGTTTATACTGAACTCCAGCCAAAAAGGAGCAGCTGCCTTGCGCTTCAGATGGTGGTGTCACACTTTCCTGAGGCCAGCAGTGAGTTTGAAAAACAAGATCTCAAACCGTCCCAGCCTTTGATGCCTCTGTCTCCAAGCTGAGAACTGCAGCTTCTCCTCCTTCTAGGATGGGAGTGTTGGCGCCTGGGTGTGTTTCATTTTTGTGCAGAAGGAGAGGGGAGCCCTGGGAGAACTGGGAGAATTGCAGGCTTTTGAAGGGTTCCAGATTGGCAGGAAGGTTTTCTTTTCTTATCTGTAGGCCGGGAGCCCAGGCCTCTCCTGCTGGCTCCAAATGTTCTTCCAGAGGTCCCCAGACTTATCTGCGAGACTCCTGGGGGAAGGGTTTGATCTCCCATCTGCACCAGCTTGGGGTTTCTTGGCTGAAAACCATTCTCTAGGCTTGTGAAGAAACTTATTTGTCTAATCCATGTTTAAGTGAAGTTTGTAGTATTTGATAGATTCACTTAAGAAATGTTTGTGTTACAAAATATTTGGCTGCCTTGAAAAAGAAAGAAAAAAAAAAAAACTCAGGTTTTCAAATGCTGAGTCATGTGCTCAGCGGATGCTGGCGAAGTTCCCTGTGGGGCCTGCTGATAGAAAAGGAAGTTTAGGACACACCACAGGGAGGGTCGGGAAAGACTCCTGGTAGATACGCCTTTGCTGGGAACCCTGAAGAAATACGTTCCTTTGACTAATGAGAAGCCATTGGACCAGGTAAGTTAAAAAAGGTGGCAATTAGTAAGAGCCCAGCCCAGTGCCGTCGAGTCGATTCCGACTCATAGCAACCCTATAGTAAGAGCAAGACCTTATAGTAAGAGCAAGGAGGCATTTGATACCTGACTCAAAACCTGAGATTAAGGGCTGAAGAAGACCCTGAGCCACGAAAGGTCTGAAGCGGCCTGTAGGTTGGAGCAGGATCAGCAGCAACTCAGGACTCTGCACAGTGAATGCCCTTCCCTCTTAATTTCTTAAAATTACTCTTCCTGGGATTGTGTGGTGTTTATATTTTAAAACGAGTTTGTGTTAACCTTTGGTGTTATAAATCAATGTCTTCATGATGACGCTGGTAAAAAAAAAAAAAATGCATTTATATAGGACTCACAGTTTGGAAAACGCCTTCTCACCTATTCTCTGATTAGGATGTAACCATGACCCCGTCACATAGGCAGGGCAGAGAGTTTATCGTGGCACATGTGAATTTTGGACCAAGTCCAAATAATGCCTAAGCTTGTCTGCTGTGCTTCCCCAAAGTCACCCCAGTGTCGTGAGGACAGTTCTGGGCTAAGCGTGAAGTGCTGGAAAGAGGTAAGAGGTCTTTCGTAAGTATGGTCTCCTTGTGGCATGCCCCCCACCCCCCACTTCCTTAGCTTTGATGCAGACAGCCCAAGGATGCTTCTGTGGGAGCCCTGGTAGTGCAGTGGTTAAGACCTTGGCTGCTAACCAAAAGGTCAGCAGTTCGAATCTACCAGCAGCTCCTTGGAAACCCTCTGGGGAAGTTCTACTCTGTCCTACAGGGTCGCTATGAGTCAGAGTTTAGTTTTTGGTTTTGGCTGGTGAAAATATGTGACTGTTAGAATTCAGGCTGGGTTCTTTGGCTTCCCAGGCTTCCCTGAGGAAGACCTCTGTACAATCCTTTGACCCTCTAAGAATTAGAATGTTGTTGTTGTTAGGTGCCAGTTGAGTCAGTTCTGCTAATAGTGACCCTATGCACCACAGAACGAAACACTGCCTGGTCCTGTGCCATTCTCACAATTGTTGCTATGCTTGAGCCCATTGTTGCAGCCACTGGGTCAATCCATCTCATTGGGGGTCTTCCTGTTTTTTGCTGACCCTCTGTTTTTACCAAGAAGGATGTCCTTCTCCAGGGACTGATCCCTCCTGATAACATATCCAAAGTATGTGAGACGTAGTCTCGCCATCCTTGCTTCTAAGGAGCATTCTGGCTGTACTTCTTCTGAGACAGACTTGTTTGTTCTTTTGGCAGTCCATGGTATATTCAATATTCTTCTCCAATGCCACAATTCAAAGGTGTCGATCTTCTTTGGTCTTCCTTATTCCTTATCCAGCTTTCACATGCATATGAGGTGATTGAAAACACCATGGCTTGGCTCAGGTGCATCTTAGTTCTCAAGGTGACATCTTTGCTTTTCAACACTTTAAAGAGGTCTTTTGCAGCTGATTTGCCCAATGCAGTGCATCTTTTAATTTCTTCACTGCTGCTTCCAAGGGTGTTGATTGTGGATCCAAGTAAAATGAAATCCTTGACAACCTCAGTCTTTTCTCCAATTACCATGATGTTGCTTATTGGTCCAGTTGTGAGGCTTTTTGTTTTCTTTATGTTGAGATGTAATCCATACTGAAGGCTGTGGTCTTTGATCTTCATCAGCAAGTGCTTCAAGTCCTCTTCACTTTCAACAGGCAAGGTGGTATTATCTGCATAACGCAGGTTGTTAATGAGTCTTGCTCTAATCCTGATGCCCCGTTCTTCTTCATATAGTCCAGCTTCTCAGATTATTTGCTCAGCATACAGATTGAATAGTGTGGTGAAACGATACAGCCCTGATGTACACCTTTCCTGACTTTAAACCATGCGGTATCCCATTGTTCTGTTCAAATGGCTACCTCTTGATCCATGCACAGATTCCTCATGAGCACAATTAAATGTTCTGGAATTCCCGTTCTCTGAAATGTTATCCATAATTTGTTAGGATCCACACTGTCAAATGCCTTAGCATAATCAATAAAACACAGGTCAACATCTTTCTGATATTCCCTGCTTTCGGCCAGGATCCATCTGACATCAGCAATGATATCCCTGGCTCCACGTCCTCTTCTAACTCTGGCTTGAATTTCTGGCAATTCCTTGTCGATATACTGCTGAAGCCGCTTTTGAATGATCTTCAGCAAAATTTTGCTTGCGTGTGATATTAATGATATTGTTTGATAATTTCTGCATTTGGTTGGATCAGCTTTCTTGAGAATAGGCGTCAGAATAGGAATGAAAAAAATCACCTCAGCTTGCAGAAATGCTGCTTCTCTTAATGGAACCCTGGTGTTTGTAAGCCGGTGGTGACAGAACCTGGCGTCTTTATAACTAGGTGTTGTAGATGAATGTTACTATGCATCTGCACGCCCTGGAAGTGACTTCCACCTCATCTGTAAATTGAGAATCATGACGCCCATCCTGTCTGCCTTAGAGTTTTATAAGGAGCAAATGAAATCACAATGTACAAAAGGGCTTTTGAGTTTATAAAATATAATGAAAACATAAATATCATTGAAACCTGCTCCTTTAATCCCAGAGAGTGGCTGAGTTTGGTATTTGTTTCAAAAATAGGATGGACAAAGCTAACATTTATATGGCCCAATCATCACCACTCAAGAGGGTAGATAGCATTGTCTTCCCTGTGTTCATGTCTGTGTTTTGGAGAAGTAACTTCCCCACAGTCTTTCAGTGTGTTTACCTTTATCTCACTATTGTCATCAGGCAGGACTTGAGCCAAGGTTCTCTGACCTTTGGCCTCACTCTGTCCTGTGACCCGGCCAGCAATGACTCAGCAGACCTTGTTTGCTGCTGAGACTGCTCTGGAGAGGACATCCCTCCTCCACCCCGTCCCAGAACTGGGAGGCTTTGACCCTGGGCGCAGGAGAAGGGGAAGCCCTACAAGAACAGCCCTGAAGTCGAATGAATTTCTCCCCTACTTGTACAGGTTGGCCCCAAATCCTGACCTGAGCAGTCTGGAGAAAAGGGAGGAGAAATGCCAGCCTAGGCCAAAGGAGAGGGGATCCTCTCTGAGGGTGGACATTCACTCAAGGCAGCTGTCCCAGCTCCACTGCCCAAGAACACTTGGGACATTCCATAGTCCTGACAACTCTATTTCGAAGGAAACATCTCCAGAGCTTTTTGGCCACAGGAGAAAATTCTCTTTTACATTTCATATGGTATAAGGCCAGGACAAAAGGGTTGGCCAGTTTCAGTGTGTGTATATTCAATGACAATAAGCACTGTCTCTCCATAATTCTAAAATCCATTATAAGCTTTTCTAGAGAAGAAGGTGAGAGGGGGAGAAAGACTAGAAGAAATGTACGCAAAGGTATTTTTACTTACATTTCTTCAGTAGCACATACACACTAAGCCACCTTCTTACCTGGAGAGTAGAGATAACTCGGAATAACTTAACCTTTCATGTTACAGAGTCGCATCATGGTGGCGCCTTCCTTTCACAACATATACTCACGATCTTTACCTCTATTGCAGCTTTAGATTAATACTGCAATTTTAAGGCTTTTAAAGAAAATCGTTTTCACCTACCTTTCTTATTTTGTGAAAGATTCACTTTTCTGTTCTTAATTGAGATTTGTGTACCTGGAAGTTACAGAGCATCTCTTCAGAGCCCACCAGAAATTTTAACAGAGAGATATGTTCAGTGTCTGAATGATGGCCCTGTTTGGTGCATGAATTGGCTACACCAGCCTCTGATAGTCTTGAAATGCCATTAAAAAAAAAAAAAATTGTCACTGTTGAGTTGACCCTGACTGATGGTGACCCCACGTGTATCAGAATAGAACTGTGCTCCCTAGAGCTTTCAATCCTGATTTTTTAGAAGCAGATCTCCAGGCCTTTCTTCCCAGGTGCCTCTAAGTAGATTCAAACCTCCAACCTTTCAGTTAGCAGCCAATCACGGTAACTGTTTGCACTACCCAGGGACTCTGAAATTCCATCAAAAAAAAAAAAAAAAAACATTGCTGTCAAATTGATTCCAACTCATAGTGACCATATAGGACAGAGTAGAACTGCCCCATAGGGTTTCCAAGGAGCTGCTAGTGGATTCAAACTGCCAACCTTTTGGTTAGCAGCTGTATAGCTCTTAACCACTGTGCCACCAGGGCTCCCTGAAATTCCAGATTCTAAGTGTTTTGGCAGTTGCACTGCTTGGCAGTGATGGTTTATCTTCTGCAGGGCCAAATTATCCAATAAGCAAGGTAAGCACAGGCTTACTTGTGCTTACTTACTATTCTATAGCCCCTTTCAGGGACTGTAAATTTGAAAAGAGGCTTTGATTTCATAGGAAGGTGCTGTGGATTGGGAGAGAGACAGATGCCAGTCATACCTAGAAGCAGCATCTTTGTTGTGGTGAAAAACTGTGAAATTGTTCGCTACACCGTGCTTACCTTGCCCATTGGATAATCCACCTGTGATTCTGTGTACATAATAACTTTTCAGTGTTCTATTATGGTGCAGGCTTTTGGAAGACATTTAAAGTCAGAATTAATTATCAAATTGAAAATTTAATCCCTCCTGATACACGTGGTACAACATGACAATTTACTTCTCTTTTTGGAAACAGGCCAGGTGTTTTTTTGTTTGTTTGTTTTTTTAGTTCATATGTTTCATCCTAACTTCAGAGTCTTAGAATGTGAAAAAATGCATCTTAGAAACAAGGAAACAGGGTAATTCTGCTTCAGAGTTGGTTTTCAAAACCTAGAAAGATTTCCTTAGACAATGCAGATAGCATGCTGATTGAGTCCCTGAGAACAAACCCAAAATGAGTTATTACCTAAATTGAATTTTGGATAGAATTCACAAATTTTGACCTGCTTTACAGTGAAAATATAATTTCCCCAAGACAATTATAATAACCATAACTGTTGAAGGACAAAATCACACTTCCCAGAATTTTTAATTTGAAGATAGAGAACACAGAAGGTCTGGGGAGGGGCGTGGAGACGTTTGAGTCATGGCCCAAGAGTCAGCGGGATATGAAAGTGCTGAGCTCAGCAGGTGGGCTAGACTACGGCTGCAGATTTTTGAGACCATAAGTGAAGGCTAGAAAAACCTAATTGAACCAATACCATTTATTGAAAATATGATCCTTTCTATAAATCAGGTGACCATCTATGTTTGAGTATGTTTCCGGGCTCTTTATTTTGTTTCACTGATTTTTCTGTTCTTGCACCAATACTACACTGTGTCAGTTAGTTTTATAAGACTTGATATCTGGTATGTAACTAAAAAAAGCCAAACCTGTTGCCATCAAGTCAATTCCGACTCATGGTGACCTCATGTGTTACAGACTAGAACTGCTCCACAGGGTTTTCTTGGCTGTAATGTTAATGGAAGTAAATTGCCAGGCCTTTCTTCCACGGCACCACTTTAGGTTACTAGCTGATTGCAAATTGTGCCACTTAGGGACCTACAGTGTGTAAGTTCTCCAAATTTGTTCTTGAAGGCTTTCTTGGCTATTCATGGTTCTTTACATTCGCATATAAATTGTTAAATAGGCTTGTCAATTTCCACAAAAGAAACTTGCGGGGCTTCTGATTGGAATTGCATTAAATCTTGAGATCAGTTTGGGAGGAATTGACATCTTATCATTATTGAATGTATCAAGTCTATGCACATGATATATTGTTGTTGTTGTTAGGTGCCATTGTGTCAGTTCCGACGCATAGCGACCCTGTGTACGACAGGATGAAACACTGCCTGGTCCTAGGCTATCCTGACAATTGTTGCTATGCTTGAGCTCATTGTTGCAGCCACTGTGTCAATCCATCTCCTTGAGGGTCTCCCTCTTTTGCTGACCCTCTACTTTACCAAGCATGTCGTCCTTCTCCAGGGACTGGTCCCTCCTGACAAGATGTCCTAAGTACAGGAAATGAAATCTTGCCATTCTTGCTTCTAAGGAACATTCTGGCTGTACTTCTTCCCAAACAGATTTATTCATTCTTCTGGCAGCTCATGATGTATTCAATATTCTTCGCCAACACCATAATTCAAAGGTATCAATTCTTCAGTCTTCCTTATTCATTGTCCAGCTTTTGCATGTGAGACAATTAAAAATACCCTGGCTTGGGTCAAGATCACCTTAGTCCTTAAAGTGGCATCTTTGCTTTTTTAACCCATCAAAGAGGTCTTTTGCAGCAGATTTGCCCAATGCAATGTGTCATTTGATTTCCTGACTGCTGCTTCCGTGGGCATTGATTGTGGATCCAAGTAAAATGAAAGCCTTGACAACTTCAATCTTTTCTCCATTTAGCATGATGCTTATTAGCCCAGCTGTGAGGACTTTTGCTTTCGTTATGTTGAGATGTAATCCATAATGAAGCCTGTAGTCTTTGATCTTCATCTTTGTTTCAAGTCCTCTTTGCTGTCAGCAAGCAAGCTTGTGTCATCTGCATATCATGAGTTGTTAATGAGTCTTCCTCTGAAACCGATGTCCCTTTCTTCTTCATATAGTCCAGCTTCTCAGATTATTTGCTCAGCATACAGATTGAATAAGTATGGTAAAAGGATGCAACCCTGTCTTTAAACCGCTCAGTATCCCCTTGTTCTGTTCAAACATTGCCTCTTGGCCTATGTACAGGTTCTTCATGAGCACACTTAAGGGTTCTGGAATTCTCATTCTTCCCAATGTTATCCGTAATTTGTTATGATCCACACAATGGAATGCCTTTGCATAGTCAATGAAACACAGGTAAACATCTTTCATGATACATTACTTCCATTTATTTAAAAAACAAACAACAATTGTCATCAAGTTGGTTCTGACTCATAGCAACCCTATAGGACAGAGTAGAACTGCCCCATAGGGTTTCCAAGGAGTGGCTGGTGGATTGGAACTGCTGACCTTTTTTAGCAGCTGAGCTCTTTAACCACCATGATACCAGGGTCCCATTCCATTTATTTAAGCTTTCTTTAATTTCTCTCAATAATATTTTGTAGTTATCTGTGTCTTGAATATTTTTGTTAGATTTACTTCTAGGTATAGAAGTCTTTTGATGCTATTATAAATGCTATTACTTGTTTTCTTTTAAAATTTCAGGGTCTAATTTTTTGTTGCTTACCTATAGGACTACTCAAGATTTTTTAATATTCATCTTTTATCCAGAAACCTTGCAAATTCACATATTAATTCTAATAGTTCATCTGTAGATTACTTTGAATTTTCTGTGAACATTACCATGGTATGTATAAATAATGTCAGTTTTATTTCTTCCTTTCCAATGCATATACTTTTTGTTTATTTTTTCCTTGTTTTATTGTGCTGATTAGGACATACCTTTGAGATTTCTAACTTCAGGGGGAAAGATTTCAAATTTTTCACCATTAAGGATGATGTTTGCTACAGATGCTTTTGGGGATAGTCTTTAGCACATTAAGGAAATTTTCCTCTATTCCTAGTTCGATGAGTTTTTTTTTTTTTTTTTTTAATTAAGAATTAGTATGAAATTTTATCAAAATTTTTTCCTGAATCAGTTGGGAAGATGATATATGTTAGTGTGGTTTATACTACATTAAGTGATTTTCTAAAGTTAAACCAACCTCAAATCCCTGGAGTGAGCTCACCTTATGATTTATTATTCATTTTATATAAGACTTGATTCAAAGACCATGTCTAATAACATTACTGTCTGGATCACCTGTGGGTCTGTCTCTCTTATTTGTTTGTTCCCTTGATTTTTCCTAATTTGGTTTTATTTCCTGGCATGCCTGATAATTTTTAATTAAATCCTGGACATTATTTATAATTCCATACTGGAATTAATTTTCTTCTGGAAGACAGACAAAAAACAGGCAAATACCCTCATTCCTTTTGTTCTAGTTGAGGCTCAGAGGCATAACTAGGGTATGGCAGGCATTATACTGGCCTTGTTAACCCAGTACAGCCAGCGGCGTATCTGTGGAAAATGGTACCTGTGGCAAGCACTGAAGTTGTGCCTCTGTCCAATCATCTGACACCCCTCTTTTAGATAATTTACCATAATATCAGCTGAAAAACACAAGTCAAGCTGGCTAATCTTTTAACGAGCACATTACCATGTTTGGGGAAGGATGTTGGGATATCCTGGGTTAATCATTGGTGCCACACTCCCAAGTCTGGTGCAATACCCTAGATACGCCACTGTGAACAGTTTCAGGATTTGTTGAGGCCCATCTGTTTCTGATTTTCCCTTTCTCCTAGAGTTTAGCCCTTTGGGGTCACAGCTGAGCATCTAGGGTGTTTATCAGAGTGCCTCTTCCTTGGTGGGCCCTCAACTCTGATTTTTGACTCCCCAGCACTGTGATATTGCCAAAAACTCTGCTTTTTAGCCTCTAAGCAGTTTTTTGCTGCTTGTTTTCTCAGCTTCTCACCCCAGGCATACATAGCTTCATATTTGGCAGATACCTCAAATGGAAATACTGGAGTCCAAGGCAGCCAGCACTTGAAGAGCCAAGGTCCTAGAGGAAAAGGACTGTGGGGAAGTGAACCCAAACTTCTATGAGATCACTTTTATGAGATCACTTCTAGCTGCTCCTTTCCTCTGGGACTTCAGACCTTTAAGTCCTAACTGCCGTAAGTTCCAATTTTTATCCCCAGCTAGCGATACTGCTTCAGGCTCTAGGCTGCGGCTCTCTGACTATGATGTGAGGAACTGACAAATGCCTTGAAGTGGAAAAGGAGCAGGAAACACAGGGCTTACCTCAGTGCATTTCCCTTCTGTCTGAGATTTTGACCCTTGGACTCTTGCCTGCCTTGGTTGCTCTAAGATGTCATCAGCTAGGTTTTTGTTTTAATCCAGTGTTTTTAGTTGTTTTTGGTGGGAATGTTAGTTTGATATATCACAGCCAGAAGTATAAGTCTCTGAAGCATAGTGTTTTAATTGTTTTTATTTGAAAATCTTCAAAATGGGTCCCCAAAATGTTGACATTCAGATTCATTAACCCAGTTCTGTAGTTCTGGAAACAAGATCTGGATCCAGTCGTTGGTCCAGTTCTAGAATCTAGAAAAGTGGTTTCTTTAGAAAAACATGTCTTATGGACTGATTGCCCTTTGGATTTTGTTGGATTTTCGGGGCTGTCTGTTAAAGTGAGGATAAAAATTCAACCTTTTCAGATACCTGAAACTGGTCTCTTTTTGAAGAGAAAGGCAAATTTGAGAAAGCCAGGATGGAGAGCACTATTGTGGTTTGGGTGCAGGAAAATCAAAGGCTTTTACACTGTGCCCAGCCACACCTGTTTCTCGTTTTCTCTCTGGCTTTCACAGGTATGATCCTCAGGGACTCCTGCAGTCTCACTGTTGGTTGATAATCTCTGGCTCACGCGGTGTAGGCCTCGGGCAAGCATTGAACTCTCAGTATTTGTTCCTTTGTCCCTGAAAAAGGGATAATACAGCTGACCCTAGCTCAGGTTATGTAACCGGTTAGCGTCATCTCCCCAGTCAAGTACACATCCCTTATACCTACAGTGATCTACCTGAATTTTTTTTTTTTTTCTAAAGACTCAAGATGTTACCAAACCATGTTCCTCAGCCTATGTTCTGCTCTCTGTAAGACACGGGGTACAAGAGAATGCCGCAGAGAGGAATTAAAGTTATCCTAAGGGATTGTATACATTCTAGAAATGCTAAGCTTTTCCTGGGGAAAGTCAACACCATTCTTACCCACTTCGGAAACACTGAAAAGAAAAAAGGTTTTTATTTTGGGGAACTATGTTTTATGTGTTATTCATTCCCAGAAACAAATTGCTTCGGTGTTAACGTGCATCTCTCTAGCACGGTGTCCAGTTTTGTGAGCTGCAGGCCATGGTCAGGGTAAGATTATTTTGTGGAACATCTTTTTTTTTCTTTGATATATATCACAAAATAGCAGTATTTTTACTGTTCCATTTCTCCACCTTGGATAAAGATATGGAAATATAAGATTTCCATATAGCACGCCTAGGAAGTGATAGAACCCCTGTGCTTGATCACTAGAGTACATTGGATTATACTGCAGTGTATGGGAACATTATTTTGTTTATGTGGCCAAAGAGGACAGGTTAGGTAGCCATGAATTTGTTTAACGTAATTTTCCTCCTTCCCCCATCACCCTGTCTTTGGACACACAAAGCAAGCCTTCTAAAATACTGCTACTTTGAACTTGATCTCACCTGTGATTCTGATTATTATTACCCTAACTTGATATCTTCTGTGAGGGTTCAGCCAGTCTATGAGACCATCAAACATTACTCCACTCTTGTGGAGTGGCGTCCATTTAGTTTGTACTGTTTTAGGGAGAGAAGCATGAAAGCTTGAGAGCAGGTAGAGCTGAGCCTTAAGTCTATAAAACAGGTGAAGGGAATACAACTTGTATTTGATGGAGGAGCTGCTTGGCATGGTGCAGTGGTTCTCAAAGTGTGGTCCCTCAGGCCACCAGCATCAGCATCACCTGGTGTCTTAGTTACCTAGTGCTGCTATCACAGAAATACTACAAGTGGGTGGCTTTAACCCACAGAAATTTATTTTCTCACACTTAGGAGGCTAGAAGTCTGAATTCAGGGTGCTGGCTGTAGGGGAAGGCTTTCTCTCTCTGTTGGCTCTGGAGGAGGGCCTTTGTCTCTCTTAAGCTTCTGCACCTCGGCTATCTTCATGGCGTGTGTTTTCCCCCATCTATGCTTCTTAGCTTGCTTGTTTAATCTCTTTTATATCTCAAAAGAGATTGACTCAACATACACCCTATACTAATCCTGCCTCATTAACATAGCAAAGACAACCCATTCCCAAATGGGATTACAAATACCGTAAAAACCATTGCCATATAGTCAATTCCAACTCATAGCAACCCTATAGGAGAGAGTAGAACTGCCCCATAGAGTTCCGAAGGAGCATCTGGTGGATTTGAACCGCTGACCTCTTGGTTAGCAGCTGTAGCACTTAACCACTATGCCACAGGCATAAAAAAACATAGAGGTTAGGAATTACAACATATTGGAGTGGGGGCGGGGGACCAAATTCAATCCATAACGTGGAAACCTGTTGGCAATACAAGTTATCAGGCCCCACTCCAGACATACTTAATCTAAATCTCCGGGGGAGTGGGGCCAATCAGTTTGTGTGTTAACAAGCCCTCCAGGGAACTCTGATGCAGGCTAAATTCGAGAACCACTGGTATGATGGTCAGAGCCCTGTTGGTGCAGTGGATAAAGTGCTCAGCTGCCAACTGAAAAGTTGATGGTTTGAACCCACCAGGCTTTCCTTGGGAGAAAGCCGTAGCGGTCTGCTTCCGTAAAGATTTATACCTTGGAAACCCTACGGGGCAGTTCTACTCTGTCCTACAGGGTCTCTGTAAGTGGGAATCCACTCAGCGGCAGTGGGGCAGGGGTGTGATGGTTAAGAACATGAGCAGCACTAGAGCCCAACTGCCTGGGTTCAGATCCCAGCTTACTGGCAGTGTACTTACTGGCAGTGTGACTGCGAGCAAGCTACTTAACCTCTTTGTGCTTCAGTTTCCTCATCTGTAAATGAGTGATAATATTAATAGTACATACTTTTATAGGGAGTCCCTGGGTGGTGCAAATGGTTAAAATGCTGAGTTGCTAACCAGAAGATTGGTGATTTGAGTCTACCCAGAGATGCCTTGGAAGAAAGACCTGGTGATCTTCTGAAAATCAGCCATTGAAAATCCTGCGGAGTACATTTCTACTCTGACACACATGGGGTCACCATGAGTTGGAATCAACATGATGACAGCTGGTTGGGTTGTTGGAGACTTACTGTGGAGGCTAGGAGGAGTTAATATATGTAAAAGCACTTAGAACAGTCATGAAGTAAACATTGTATAAGGGTTTGCTATGTTAATACACTGAAAGCAAAAGGATTTGTGTTAAAGATGAAATACCTCTTACAGAGCAAAGGTGCCTTTGATATCTTCACCTCTTCTTTCTACCTTGATAGTCACTGAGGTGAAGATTGAATAATATCAAGTGGCATAAAATCAGTGAAAGCTCAGCCAGTAAATTACAATACATTCATTCAAATCCTTATGTCTTAGTTATCTAGTGCTGCTGTAACAGAAATACCACAAGTGGATGGTTTTAACAAACAGAAGTTTATTCTCTCAGAGCCTAGTAGGCTGGAAGTCCAAATTCAGGGCGTCAGCTCCAAGGGAAGTCTTTCTCTCTCTGTTGGCTCTGGAGGAAGGCCCTTGTCATCAATCTTCCCCTGGTCTAGGAGCTTCTCAGCACAAGGACCCCAGGTTCAAAGAAAGCTCCTGGTGCTGCTTTCTTGGTGGTATGAATGTCCCCTGTCTCTTTGCTTGCTTCTCTTCAACCTAATCTTAAAGAATGAGTCCTGCCTCATTCACATAACTGTCTCTAACCCCACCTCAATAACATCATAAGCGGTACCATTTACAACACATAGGAAAATAACATCAGATGACAAAATGGTGAATGATCACACAATACTGGGAATCATGGCCCAGCCAAGTTGACACACATTTTTGGGGGACACATTTCAACCCATAACACTGTACTAACATATGTATTTGTAGCAATTTACCCTGGTTTGTATTACTCTATTTTAAAAACTCTGTTACTCTTTTATCTTTTTAGTGGTAAAAGTTTGGACATAATTCACTTTATACTCTATGTTATATAAGAGAGAAGCACAAATCCTTGTTTTACTTTCTAATGTTCTAAAATAATTGATCTGTTTTACTTTCATTCTATTTGAAAACTAAATTTTCCTTATTATTGCACAGTCAGTTCATTGGTATATGGGTGTTTTTTCTATCTAATGGTCCCAATTCACCATTAAGTCCAGATCCGTAGATGGCAGAGGGATGTGTTATGAAAGAATAAAGAAATGAGATCAGAGTAACTGTATCAAATATTTTATAAATCTGCTTGTTTTGGACTTATCAATTCCACTTTATCAAGAACATTTTTTAGAAAATTGATTAGTAGTTTGACCAGGGGAATGCGACCTTAATGAGTGCAGGTTGTACAGAGGGGTCAAAACCTGGCCACTAGGAGCTAAAGATGCCTCATGTCTTTCTTTGAGACCTACCATGTTTTACCCCAAGGTACTTTCTTCCTCTTGGCCCTGATGAAGTATCACCAACATGGGCACTTACCTTTGAGGCTGTGTGAAATGGAGGTACCCCACAGGGGTGATCTTGCCTACAAACACAAATTCTACAGGTCTTTTTGAGTGGCTTGCTGGTCAGTCAACTCTAACACCAGGATGAATTTTTTTTAATTTCTAGAATTTTCTTGTTGAGATTATTGGTTGTTAATAACTTCACTTGCCCAGGATGATCGGATTATGACAAAAGCCATGCCCATTCTCAATGGGATAACGTTGAGAATAACATTGTTACGGAGAGTAACATTATTATGTCCTCGAAGATGGAGAGCGTATTCATCATGAGACCTGGGGTCTAGGAGTTAGTTGAGAACAAAATAGGTAATAAGTGCATTCCAAATTGTAATTTTTCTCTTGCTTCAGGATTTTCTTACATGAAATGCTGCTAACCTGAGTGTGCCAGTTATCTCAATGTTGTTGTTAGGTGCCATCACCTCGGTTCCAACTCATAGTGACCCTACATACAACAGAACAAAATATTGCCCGGTCATGCACCATCCTCACAATTGTTGCTGTGTTTGAGCCCATTCTCACTGAGAGTCTTCCTCTTTTTCACTCACCCTCTACTCTACCAAGCGTGGTGTCCTTCTCCAGGGACTTGTCCCTCCTGAGAACATGTCCAAAGTATGTGAGACAAAGCCTTGCCATACTTGCTTCTAAGGAGCATTCTGGCTATACTTCTTCCAAGACAGATTTGTTCATTCTTCTGGAAGTATATAGTATATTCAGTATTCTTTGCCACCACTCCAGTTCAAAGTCATCAATTCTTCTTTGGTCTTCCTTATTCATTGTCCAGTTTTCACATGCATATGAGGCAGCCGAACATACCATGGCTGGGGCCAGGCACACTTTAGTCCTCGAAGTGACATCTTTGCTTTTTAACACTTTCAAAAGGTCTTTCGCAGCAGATTTGCCCAATGCAATATGTTGTTTGACTGGTTGACTGCTGCTTCCATGGGTGTTGATCGTGGATCCAACTAAAGTGAAATCCTTGGCAACTTCAATCTTTTGTCCGTTGATCTTGATGTTGCTTATTGATCCAGTTATGAGGATTTTTGTTTTTTTTATATTAAAGTGTAATATGTACTGAGGGCTATAGTCTTTGATCTTCAGTAAGTGCTTCAAGTCCTCTTCACTTTATCAGCAAGCAAAGTTGTGTTATCTGCATATCACAGATCATTAATGAGTCCTCCTCTAATCCTGATTTCTCATTCTTCATATAGTCCAGTTTCTCAGATTGTATTTGCTCAGCATGCATATTGGATAATTATGGTGAAAGGATACAACCCTGATGTACACCGTTCCTGATTTTAAACCATGCAGTATCCCCTTATTCTGTTCAAACAATTGCCTCTTGGCCTATGTACAGGTTCCTCATGAGTACCATTAAGTGTTCTGGAATTCCCATTCTTCACATTGTTATTCATGATTTGTTATATTCCACACAGTTGAATGTCTTTGCATAGTTAATAAAACACAGGTAAGCATCTTTCTGGTATTCTCTGCTTTCAGCCAAGATCCATCTGACATCAGCAATGACATCCCTTGTTCCACTTCCTCTTCTGAATCTGGCTTGAGTTTCTGAAAGTTCCCTGCTGATGTACTGCTGCAACTGTTTTTGAATTATCTTCAGGAAATTTTACTTGTGTGTGATATTAAAGATACTGTTCGATAATTTCCATGTTCTATTGGATCATCTTTCTTTGGAATGGGCACAAATATCGATCTCTTCCAGTCGCCTGGCCAGATAGCTGTCTTCCAAATTTCTTGGCATAAAATGCATGAGTACTTCCAGCATTGTATCGGTTTGTGGAAACATCTCAGTTGGTATTCCATCATTTCCTGGAGCCTTGCTTCTCGCCAGTGCCTTCAGTGCAGCTTGGACTTCTTCCTTCAGTACCACAGGTTCTTGACCCTATGCTACCTCCTGAAATGGTTGAACATCGACCAATTCTTTTTGGCATTGTGACTCTGTGTATTCCCTTCCATCTTGTTCTGGTGCTTCTGCGTCATTCAATATCTTGCCCGTGGAATCCTTCAGTATTGCAACTCGAGGCTTGAATTTTTTCTTTAGTTCTTTCGTCTTGAGAAATGCCAAGCGTGCTCTTCCCTTTTGGTTTTCTAACTCCAGGTCTTTGTATATTTCATCATAATACTTTAATTTGCATTTTCACACTTTATGTTATCTGTATTTTACCATGATCACTTTTTTAAAGAAGACTAGGGCCTGACCCTAGTCTTCTTCAAAAAAAAAAATTATCATGGTAAAATACAGATAGCATAAAGTGTGCCATTTTAACCATTTGTAGGTGAATAATTCAGTGGCATGAATTACGTTCAGCGTGTTACGCAGCTATCACCCTTATTTCCTAGTGTCTTCCACCACCCCAAAGGGAAGCTCTGACATCTTAAGCAGTAACTCTCCATTGCCCTCCCCCAACCCCTGGTAGCCACTGCTCTGCTTTCTGTCTCTAGGAATTTGCAGACCCCAGTTTTCTCTATCAGAAACCCTAGTGGCGTTAGGTTAAGTGCTATGGCTGTTAACCAAGAAGACGGCAGTTCAGATCCACCAGGCACCCCTTGGAAACTCTATGGGACAGTTCTACTCTGTCCTATAGGGTCACTATGAGTCGGAATCGACTTGACGGCAGTGGGTTTGGTTTTTATTTTTTTTGGCTTAGTCTTCTCTATCTGGCTGTGACAGACTTTTTACATGGGAACAACAGACAGGAATTTTGCTGAAAAGAAATTTAAAAGAAACTTTCTTTCTCCCTTACTGCCTCTCTCCCCCACTCCCCTTCTCCCTTCCTCCTGCTTCCTCCCTCTCTCCCTGCTTTCTTATGGCAAAATCAGATACATCTTATTTGAAGCCACACTTTTACAGAGTCAGTAGACTAATAAGGCCATGTGCCATTCAAGAAAAGTAAATAGATGTGGGTCAGACCAGAACAGTTTTAGTGACTTGCCGTAAATAGTGTCTCCTAAATACCTGAGTTATTGGAACCTTTGAGGGTTAGCCAGAAAAGTTCTTCCTTAAAGCTGTAATTCTTTTTTAACGCTCCTCTCTCTGGCTGTTTTATAAATGCATGTTAGTAGTGTTTCCCTTCTAGACACAGTGTTTTGCTTGGGAGAAGCCGTTAGAGTAAGACTGGGGGGCCTCAGGACTTCCCCATAATCTCGCCTCCTCCAGCAGGCATTAGCGATCTAGGCGTCCTTCCTGCTCACCCGTTGTGCCCCCTCGTACCCTGACCCTGCTGTGTGATGCCCTCTCACAATTTCTCATCTTGGTCTGCCCTAATGATCTCAAGGTTTGTTTTGTTTTTTCATTTCCAGCTGACATTGGCATTTATGGGCAATTTCTTTGATCACTTACCTTATTCTGAGTCATGATTCAGTATTTGGAGCCTGGACACTGATTTTAAATTTTGGTTGTCCCATTTAACACCTGCGTGTCTTTGATACATGAGCCCTAGCGGCACAGTGGTTAGAGCACCCGGATGCTAATCGAAAGGTCAGAGGTTTGATCCCCCAGCCGCTCCTCAAGAGAAAGATTTGGCAGTCTGCTTCCATAAAGATTTACAGCCTTGGAAACCCTATGGGGCAGTTCTACTCTGCTCAGTTCTGTTTGCTATCTGTGGATATCAACTCAACAGCAGTGGGTACCTCATCTCTCTAGGGCTCCGTCTCCTCAGCTGTGGGAGAGACATGATAGGACCCCCTTTGGGGCCTGTGTGGGAGGTCAGTGAGAGGACCTTATCACTGTAAGCACATAGGTATATTTATCGTCACTCCGGCCTATGTAGCCCAGTGATTTTAAGTCCGTGCTTTATCTCACCTGCCTTCTGAACAGCCCGAGCTTCTAGATCTCAGATTCCAGGCTGCCTTATTGCCATTGTACCATGAAGACTTTTTAATGTTTAAAGCTCAGCTGTCGTACCACGTTGGCTCTTCTCACAGTTCTCTTAGGCAGTCAGAACTGGCATTTTCCTCATTCTGCAGTCAGAGAGGGGCAGTGATAATTCAGTGGCAGAATTCTCGTCGTCCATGGGGGGACCCAGGTTCGATTTTCAGACAATGCACCTCATGTGTAGGCACCATCCGTCTGTCGGTGGAAACTTGTATGTTGCTGTGACTCTGAACATCCTCAATAAGAAGAACTAGGAAGAAAGGTCTGGTGATCTGCTTCTGAAAATCAACCAGTGAAAATCTTGTGGGTTGCAGTGGTATGTATGATCTGCAGCCAGTCATGGGGATGGTGCAGGCCTGGGCAGCTGACAATGATAATAACAGTCGGAAAGAAACAACTTGAATTACTGGGTGACTCAGTAGCAGGCTCAGAGTTCTCAATTTCCAGGAGTCCCTACCAGCCCTGTAGGGATAACTGCAGCCTGTGGATTTAATTTCTTTTCCACATCATGGCTATTAATCTTTTTATCAATGCTCTTCCCCCTTGCCTCAAGGTTAACTTTTGATTCCTATTCTCCCCCTAGAATTCATGCCCTTCTCCTCTTTTCTCTGCTTTCAGTTTCCTTCCCTCCCCCTTTTAATGGAGCCTTCTGTTCCTTCTCCCTCTTCTCACGTAATACACTTCCGTTTCCTTTATTATAAGCTCTACTTCTAAGAAATACAAGCTCACGTTAGCTGTTTCTACCGGTAATGCCGCACTCACACTTGGTACTGGATTTATCTGAACCCACATTGTTGTTGTTAGTTGCCATTGAGTTGATTCTGACTCATGGCGACCCCTGTGTGCAGAGTAGAACTGCTCCACAGGCTTTTCAAGGCTGGGACCTTTTGGAAGAAGATCACCAGACCTATCTTTTGAGGCGCCTCTGGGTGGGTTCATACCGCCAGCCTTTTGGCTAGTAGTTGAGTGCTTAATGTCCTTAAAGATATGGATCTGCTTACTTTGTGCCAGTTGCGTCACTGAAGCCTTACAGAAAGAAACCACTGATCTTCAGCAGTAGCTCTGCACGCTCATCCTCGCTACCTCAGAGGCAGCCTAGTGGTGCTCTTAGCTGTAGTCCAGGAGACCCCACCTCCAGGCAACCCGATGCACAACCAAACAAAATGCTGCCGGGTCGTGTGCCATCTGCATGCTCAGTTGCGTATTGGACTGCTGTGATCCACAGGGTTTTTCACTGGCTACTTTTTGGAAGTACATCAGTAGTCCTTCCTTCCTACTTCATCTTAGTCTAGAAGCTCTGCTGAAGCCTGTTCAGCATCATAGCAACATGCAAGCCTCCACTGACAGATGAGTGATGGCCGTACCCTCAGGAGGTGCATTGGTTGGGAATCGAACCTGGCTCTCCCACATGGAAGACAAGAATTCTACCACTGAACCAAATTCTCACTGGGTCTTGATCTGCAAGATTCCAGCCAAATTCTGCTCCTCTGACATGGCTTTGTCCTCTGCTTCTTTTGGGACCAGGGCTGCTTTTCCCACAGTGCTATTCAGAACGTCTGTGTTATTTCTGGATGAGGATTTTTTACAACCTTCCAACAGAATTTATGCCTTTTCACATCTTAACTTCAAAGCTTGGGACTTGCAGTTCCCTCTTGCTGTTTTCCATGAACACCCCCCGTCTCCGTGCTCACAGTTACCTCAGGCATGGGGGGTAATTTGTCAACAGGGGGGTGACACATACATGTCGGAGAGAGCTTTAAAGATGGCCGGCTGAAGGCAGCCTCCTGCAGACTCTGGTACGCAGCTGAGTAAACTACGTTTAGCTATACCTAGTGTTTTAAGCGTGGAAAAGATGACAATGGAGCTCCCGTCTAACTCTAAGCAGCCATGTAAACAGGAAAACTGCTTCCCCTCTGAAGAACCTAAAATTTTTAACTAGAATGTTTCACTAGCCTCGCTGATATTTGGTGGAATAAAGATGAGTTTTATTCTTTTGTCAAAGGTTGTCTTTTATAATAATCTCAAAAGGCATTGTGTCATCATGGAAAATGCTTTGACTCCAAAGTCAAGTCCTGATTCTTTCACTTGCTAGCTTTTGGTATTGGTTGCATGACTGTAACCTGTCTGAACCTCAGGCTCCCTATCCGTAAAATGGAGATAATGATACTTAACTTTTAGGATTGTTACAGCAAGGTATGTGAAAGCAATTTGTGGTTTATTTAAATGTATACTAGCACTGAGCAGAAACCCTGGTGGCGAGGTGGTTAAGTGCTATGGCTGCTAACCGAAAGGTCAGCAGTTGGAATAGACCAGGTGCTCCTTGGAAGCTCTATGGGGCAGTTCTGCTCTGTCCCATCGAGTGGCTATGAGTCGGAATCAGCTAGATGGCAACAGGTAAGTGTTGGGTTGTTCAAATAGTTAAGCGTTCAACTACTAACCAGAAGGTTGGTGGCAGTTCAGACCTACCCAGAGGTGCCTTGGAAAAAGACTTGGTGATCTGGTTCTGGAAGATCACAGCCTTGACAACCATATGGCGCAGTTCTGCTGTACACACATGGGGTCGCCATGGTGTGTTGTTGACACAACTGCAGCTGGTTTGCTGTTTGCTGTTTTAGAATTATGTAAGCTCATCTTACTAAATAATTCTAGTGACTTTTCTACCCCTGTAAGATATTGCAGCAAAATTTCCAGCCCCAAGGAATTTGAATCTTTTTAAAGAACCCTCCCTCCCTGTGGTGGGAATCCCAGGCCATTTCATGCCAGTGGCCCTGGGATGTCAGCTCAGATTCAGAGTGGCTTTGAGCCACACGAAGGTGGCCATCCCCTAACCCTGATCTAACACGATGTGCAGGCGAGCAGAAAGAACCCCTTATGCCATCTTCCCACATCCTAGAGTTAAATTTGTTAAAAACTATGACAAATATAAAAAATATTCCTTATAGACCCAAAGGAAGGATTGGACTCCATGAGTTCCCCTCAGTAAACCTCAGCTGTGTCTCACAGCTGTACTGGGATATGCTTTAAAAACCTCTCTACATACGTACACCCCCAGTTATAAGGTCTGTACAGAGAAGACTCAGGAGTCATTGTAGGCTCGGAGGCCGTAATGAAAAGGAAAGAACTAACAATTACTCAGAAATGTGAAGTGGCTCTTTGTTCCTCCTTATTTTACTACTGGAACTAGGATGTGAAGATTTTCAGGCCCTGATTAAAAACAAAACAAAAACAACACCCAGCTTTGCTAAGTGCTTATTGTTGTCAGCTGTGACTCTTGATGACCTTATCTACAACAGAACAAAACATTGCCGGGTCCTGCACCATCTTCATGATTGTTGGTAGGTTTGAGTTCATCGTTGTGACTATCATGTCAGTCCATCTCATTGAGGGATTTCCTCATTTTCAGTGACCCTCTACTTTACCAACCATCATGTCCTTTTCTAGCGATTGGTCTTTCCTGATGACATGTCCAAAGTAAACCATTCAGAGTCTTGCCATCTTTGCTTCTAAGGAGCATTCCAGTTGTATTTCTTCTGAGACTGATTTGTTCATTCTTTTGGCAGTCCACAGTATATTCGATATTCTTTGCCAATACCACCTTGATCCTAACTTTAATCTTTTTAAATCCCTTTCCTCACTGCCCCACCCCCTCCACTTTCTCTCTTTGTAGAGTTCATTAGCCATAAAGTAAGCAACCAAACCTATTGCTGTTGAGTCGATTCAGACTCATAGCAACCCTATAGGACAGAGTAGAACTGCCCCACAGCGTTTCCAAGGTGGTAACATTTACGGAAGCAGACTGCCACAACTTTCTCCCACGGATCATGGGTTCGAACCATTGAACTTCCGGTTAGCAGCCAAGTGTTTAACCACTGAGCCACCAGGGCTCTTTAAAGTAAGCAATAAACCCATTGCTGTCAAGTTGATTCCGACTCATAGTGACCGCAGAGGACAGAGTAGAACTGCTGTATGGGGTTTCCAAGGAGCATCTGATGGATTCAAACTGCCGACCTTTTGGTTAGCATCCAAGCTCTTAACCACTGCGCCACCAGGGCTCCAAAGTAAGCAGTAGTGTTTCATTTATTCATTTGTAATTTACTTTAATTCCAAAAAAGATTTGACATGAGCAGCGATAGCAGGGCATTGAAAGGAGTTGAGGGGCCTGTTGTTTCAGATAAAATGGCAGACTGCACATATTTGACAACAGAGCTATGTCTCTCCCATGTGTATTATGCATGTGTCCCCATGGTGTCACGCCTGTATCCACTCAGAGCTCCCACCGGTCACTGGGCATAGTGCTTCCCAGGGAAACACGGTCTACCTTGGGCATGTTTGATTCTGACCCTAGGACAGACACAGGACGACTGGGGGTGACACACCCCTCACTCTGTCATCTTTTCTTTCTTCCAGAGACTCTGACTTGTTTTTGTTGGACACCCGCGTCGTGTGGGCCTCAGAGGAAGGCTGGCTGGAATTTGACATCACGGCCACGAGCAATCTGTGGGTCGTGACCCCTCAGCATAACATGGGACTTCAGTTGAGTGTGGTGACAAGGGATGGTAAGATATGAGTCAGAGACTCCTGAAGCCAGGCAAAGAGCCGTCTGAGTTCATTCCATTTTAGTAGTTGTTTACTAGATCCAGGACAACCTAATTTATTGTTCCCTGTAACTGTTATGGAAACCCTGGTTGCATAGTGGTTAAGAGATATGCCTGCTAACCAAAAGGCCAGCAGTTCAAATCCACCAGGAGCTCCTTGGAAACCGTATGGGGCAGTTCTCCCCTGTCCTATAGAGTCTCTATGAGTTGGAATTGACTCGACAGCAGTGGGTTTTTTTGGATAATTGTTATTGAAAAACCCAACCTTTCTCTCAGGTCTGTTAGAAGGACCTGGAATCAGGGCTGGACTACATCTTCCAGGAAGATTGGTCAGGGTTCCAAAAGTAACAATGAAAGGACAGCTTTTAGGTGGGAGGACATTGAGACTGGGGCAGGGGTAGGGGTTGAGTAAGTTTGAACGTCGGCTGTTGAGTGGGTTTGCCTGGGTACCTTTCCAGCAGCCCCTTCTCCTGAAGCACCAAAGCTCAGCAGCTCTAGCTGCCAGTCCCTGACCCTCATGGGCTCAGACTGTGCCAACACTGCTGGTACAGTAGCCTCACTTGTTGGGGAGATTATGTACGAGAAAGAAGAAAGGATAAGTAAGATTATCAGAAATGGGAGACCCGGGAGTTCAAACCCCTCCTTCACTTGATCCACCTAACTTTGGAAAATGTGTTTGACTTTGTCCATCCAGAAGAAGCCATCAGGATTAAACAGTGTGGATGCTCTTCCCCAGTTCTCATTCTGCGATAGCACCTGGAGGCTAGGAAGACCACTTAGCTGTGTAGCTGCAAAAGTGAAGTTGTGACAACTAAATCAGGTGTAACTGGGTTTGCATTAAAGGTCTCAGCGTCAGCCCGCGAGCAGCTGGCCTGGTGGGCAGAGACGGCTCATACGACAAGCAGCCTTTCATGGTGGCCTTCTTCAAAGTGAGCGAGGTCCACGTCCGCACCACGCGGTCAGCCTCCAGCCGGCGCCGACAGCAGAGCCGAAACCGCTCCACCCAGTCCCAGGACGTGTCCCGGGTCTCCAGTGCCTCAGGTAGGTTCGGGGGAGCCGGTTTCTCTGGGAAGCCTTGGTGGCACCTGTGCCATGACCTTTTGGCTTCCGTGAAAACCAGTGACATGCTGATGATTGCAGATGTTGACCAGCTTCTGCACGGCAAATAAAAAGGCCTGTGCACGTAGTATGGAGTCCCTGGGTGCAAATGGTCAATGTACTCGATTGCTAACTGAAAGGTTGGAGGTTCCATACCTCAGAACAAAGGCCTGGAGATCAACTTCCAAAAAATCAGCCATTGATAACCCTATGGAGCACAGACCTACACTGACACAGACGGGGTCAGGGTAGCCATGAGTTGGAGTCAACTCAGTGGCAACTGGAATATGTAGTATACATGACAGTGTGTCTTCACAGTCAGTGCTTATCCAGATGTGTGCCCAGGGCCATCAGAACTGAACGTCTGTCACCCGAAGGTGGAGTCTGCAGGCTGCAGACATCCTGAGAGTCTGTGTATGTAGAAAGTTGTCATTTGTTTGGCTAGATTTCTCCATCTCTTTCTGCATTCACATCAAGATCCTGAAAGCAACTAGATTTTCTTCTAGTTGCATTATGGCTGGGATCTCGTGATGTACAAACACACTTTGTGCATTTGTGTAGGATGGACTTGTGTTTGTGCTCTTGGGTGAAGTGACAGAAAGTCCACTCAGACAACCCTCTGTGATGGATTTAATTGGCTCACTTAACTGGGAAGTTTAAGGGTTCTAGCTTTAGGCATGGCTAGATCCAGGGACTCAGGTGATATTGGGAGTCTCTGTTTTTTACTCTTTCTATTTCCTTTTGCTGGCTGCATCCCGGGAAAGATTGTCTCCACATGGTGGTAAGGCGGGCAGTCAGTAGTCCCAGGATTTTATCACCCTTAACAGCTGCAGCCTCAGAATGAGACCACCTCTTTTGTGGTAGCCTTGGAAAAAAGCCAGAAGATGATTCTGGATGGCTTGGCTTGGGTGAGCTGCCTACCTTGGAGCTCACTGTCAGGGGCAAAATACTCTGATTAGCCAGGCATATGTATGTGCTCACCCCCAGAGCTGAGGAATAGAGTCAGCCCCATTCCACCCATATAGACTTGGGAAAGGAGGTTCCCCAAAGGAAAACAGGCATTCTGTTACCAGAGGAAGAGGGAGCTATTTATTCAAAGCAAGCAAAAACCAAGCATGCCCACAAAGAAATGACAGCTATAAAAGGCTCTCTTAGGTCTCTATTATCTGTACATGTTGCTATCTTTAGGTACATGCCAGTTTGATGATGAAAATAATAAATGGAGTCACAGTGAAGTTTTGGCTGTTTTCTGGAATTAAAGAGACTGTAGGAATGTGTTCTGCCATTCAGTGGGGGCAGTTTTGGAGAGCCACTGATTCTGACTAAGTTACCACATAAACACGTGCTGTGTGTTGGATGGAAACCCTGTTGGCACAGTGGTTAAGAGCTATGGCTGCTAACCAAAAGGTTGGCAGTTCGAATCCACCAGACACTCCTTGAAAACTCTGTGGGGCAGTTCTACCCAGTCCTATAGGGTTGCTATGAGTCGGAATCGACTCGACGGCAATGGGTTTGTGTGTGTGTGTGTGTGTTGGACACTATACTGGGCATCTGTTCTCACTAAAACCTGCACTCCCAATATCTCCTTTTGATAAATGAGAAAACTGAGGCTCAGGGGGTTATGTAATTGCCCAAAGTGGGAAAATTGTTAATCATCTCTTGTCGTCTCCCAATTTTTAATCGATTGAAAGTAGACCTCTGGAGAAAAAGAAAATAAAAATATAGGATCAGCTTAAATGTTGGTAAAATGGTTTGGGAAATGCTGAGGGGCCTCTTATCACTCCCCCGCCCCCCTTCCAGGGCCTCTCAGCCTTCATCATACTCACCCCAGCCCTGGAGATTCTGATTCTGTTGGTCTGAGGTAGAGCCTAGCAGGGGGTTGACAACTACTGGCTTAGACTTGGGGATTCCACAGTCCTGTCTAACTCAACCAGTCACAGGACACCTGGCCTAGACCCAGCGTATACATTTTACCACAATAAAAAAAAAAAAAAAAAAGGACAAGAGAGGAAACAGCCCCCACTGCCAAAGTTGCAGTTCAGTGCCCTTTGAAATGTCCCCTCCAATACTATGCCTTTTTTAGGAGGTGGTGTCTTAGTCATCTAGTGCTGCTATAACAAAGATACCACGAGTGGATGGCTTTAGCAGAGAGAAATTTATTTCTTTACAGTAAAGTAGGCTAAAAGTCCAAATTCAGGGCGTCAGCTCCAAGGAGGGGAAGTCTTTCTCTATCCACTCTGGAGGAAGGTCCTTCTCATCAATCTTCCCCTGGACTAGGAGCTTCTCTGCTTAGGGACCCCAGGTACAAAGAACATGCTCTGCTCCTGGTGCTTCTTTCTTGGTAGTATGAGGTCCCCAACTCTGCTTGCTTCCGCTTACTTTTTATCTCTTAAGAGATAAAAGGTGGTGCAGGCCACACCTCAGAGAAATTCCCTTTACATTGGATCAGGGATGTGACCTTAGTAAGGGTGTTACAATCCCACCCTAATCCTTTTTAACATAAAATTACAATTACAAAATGGAGGACAACCACACAATACTGGGAATCATGGCCTAACCAAGTTGACACATATTTTGGGGGGACACAATTCAATCCATGACAGATGGCATTAAGGCCATTCATTGAAACACAAAGGAAAGGGGAGTAGGTGTTCCCTCCTGACAGCCAACTCACATTTCTAGTAAGTATTGGATTTAAACCCAGATGTGTCTTACTCTAAAGCCAGAGCTCGTGAGTTTTAGGTTCCCTTTGACTGTTGAAATAGCCTAGAAATCATGCATGAAGTTGAAGAGCAGTGGAATTTGCAGTCAGAAAACATGCTTCCTTTGTTCCTAGCCATATGACCTTGGACAAGCCGCCTTAGCTGTTTCAGCTTCAGTTTACCCATCTGTAAAGTGGGAGTGCATAACTAGTACATTGTAGATTTGTTGAGACTAAATGAAAAGCCCTTAATCTGGTTTATGTTGTTGTTAAGCTGCCATCAAGTAAGACCCCTACTCATGACAACCCCATGCACAATGGGATTGGACTGTTGGGATCCATAGGGTTTTCACTGACTGACCTTTGGAAGTAGGTAGCCAGACCTTTCTTCCAAGTCCATCTTAGTCTGGAAGCTCCACTGAAACCTGTTCAGCATCCTAGCAATATGCATAATAGCACTCAAATATTAGTTTTATCCAATTGTAGGAAGTAGATTCTCAGCGCCTATGTTAGGATCCCTGGAAACAAAGTAAAATAGTTCTAGAGGACGTCTGGATTCTTCCAGGTTACTGGTGAATATTTCTAAATGTCGTTTTCAGTGGCCAGAAAGAGTAAACACACGTCCCTAAAGTGCCCAAATTTTCCTGGGGGAAAAGCATCTTCATATTAGGTTCTGACTTCGTAAGTCATTGCTTTTACCAGCAACTTGGATGCAGAAGCTGAGGGCCCACCACCCAGTGTGATGTCACATTTTGCTTCTTGTCATCCTGGTGTTTCTTAGCAGCCCCACACAGCAAGGGTGTGCCTGCCCTTACCACCAGAAACAGGCAGGCTTGGGTTTAAAAAAAGAGGAGAGGAAAAAGGAGAGGTGCCTGCTGCCTTTCTTCACTGCCGAGGAAGCCTGCTGAACAGAGTTAGCAATCTCCACTTCTTCCTACAGGGTGTGATGATGACGTCTTCCAGAGCCAGGCTGAATTCATTAATGACCTGCGGTCAGTTTGGGGACTGGGCTCTCAGACACGGAGGCATCTCTTGAAATGCTGATTGGTTTTTAAAATTAAAACTTCACTTGATTTATTCCACATCCCCCCCGCACACACACACCAATTTTTTTTTTAATTGAGAAAACATGTTGCCCTTGATATTTGGCTTTAACAATGTCACCCAATGATGCTTTTCCAAGTTCCTTTCAACTTTTCTCCAATTTGATGAGTTTAAATTAAATACAAATATGAAAGTTGATCTCATTTGTAGTAAGATGCAAGCGTGTCTGTTTTTTTCTTGGTCTACTCCCTCATCCTGCGCCGCTCTACCCTCTGCTTCCCAGTTTGCTTCACTCCTGTCAGCAGTGCTAGGGCAAAACACTTCCTGACAAATGCCTCTGGTCTCACATATTCAGAAGCCCAGACCCCCAGGCAATTAGGTACAAAGGATACTGCCTCCTTCTCTCTGTGTTCAAAGACCCCTTCCCCCTCAAAGCTCAGCTGAGAAATTGCTCATATTAGGCCCACCGTCCAGAACATAGTTGCCGTCCAGTCGCCTTCAACTTCTAGCAACCCTACGTGTGTCAGAGTAGAACTGTGCTCTATAGGGTTTTCAATGGCTGATTTTTTGGAAGTAGATTGCCAGGCCTTTCTTCCGAGGTGCATCTGGGTAGACCTGAACCTCCAACCTTTCGGTTAGCAGCCGAGCACCTTAACCATTTGCACCACCCAGGGACTCTGGGCCCAGTGTAGTGCTACTTTATGTACTTGGCTCTTGCTTCCTTATTTACGCTTGCTGTTCATGAGAGCGGATGTGCAGAGAAGAGATTGCTGCCCAGGAAACGTATCCAGAAGAATGGCGTGCACCCAGAGGAATAGGCCGTCTGGGTTCAGCCCTCCCTCCAGGCCCCTGGGGGCCAGATGCTGCTGTGACAGAAGAGCTGTGGGGTCTGGTGTGACTCCAGGCAGGGCTTTCTCCTTGTAAATCTTCGGGAAGGTGGAAGGCAGAGATTAGTTGGCCTCTGCTGCCCCCTTCTTTCACAACCTGCTGCCAGCAAATGAACATCTCTGCCCTGGAACCCACCAGAGATTGTCCTGCATCTGGATTAAGAGAAGTTAATGTAATTCATCAAATCGCCTGTCATCAGGGTGAAACATGGCAGGGAAGTATGCGGCTATTTTTGGTAGTGAGCTGTTTATGCCTGAGCCTGCAGGACTAGTCCACAACAAGGCAAAGGCCAAGCACTCCCGCCCACCTCCTCCCCACAGCCCACCAAAGCCTACACTAACATCTGCACTTTGCTTTCAAGCTGGACTCTCCAAAACAAATGCCCTGGACAGTGAGGCTGGGTCAAGTCTCCTGGACGGTCCTCCCTTGCTCTTGCTTCTCTGCAGCTGTCTGTTCCGGATGAGTGATGGATGCTGGCTGTGCTGCACTTCTCCAGTGGGCTTGGATAGTATTGGGACAGGATCATTTATTGTTTTTACACATGGTTTGCTAGTTCTAGTCCAAGCTGTACTATGCAGCCTGTTGGGGATTCTAGTAGAATCTGCCAATTGTGTTTTAGCCTCTGTTTCTTACCAGCCTGCCGATCTTGTTCCAGCCTGCCCTTGGGTTCTTTAACTCTCATTTGGTAGTCTCTTTCTACTTGCTGCCACTTGTCTGCTTTCATAGTGTCTTTCTCTTGGGGTCCATTGTTTTGTCTTCTGGGGGACCGTGATACCACCTGGCCAGGCCATTACAAGGGCTGTGTACAAATGGCCTTTGAAGAGTGGTTCCATCCCAGTGTTTCTAGATACTGATCTGTATAGCTAATTCCCAGGATCTTTTCAAGGCATCTTTGGGAGGGGGCAGTTAGTGTGGTTTCAAGTTAGCTGGGGAGTCTGAGGTTGTTTGCCATGTCAGCCAACTGGCCACCAATATTGTGATTTACAGTTGTTCTTTGATTTGGCAGTTGATGGTTTGGAAGTATTTTCTGCCACTTTTAATAGTTTCTGTAAGATTTGATTAAGATGACCTATAAGGTCTCTTTTATTCTTGGTATTTTATCTTGCTACCACCCAGCTCTGCCATCCCTCTATGAACCAGCAAGCCACCAGACCCTGTCTGTCCTTTAGAGTGAGTCCTTCATTGCTTCAAATGCTAACTGTTAGCATTTCTTGGAGCAGTTCTCCCATCTCTCTCCAATCCACCCAAATATGTGTCTTTGGGGACCCAGAAAAAATGTGGTTCTGGCACATTTAGTTACACCGTTGACCTAATGGTTGTTCATATTTTCTATCCCTTGAACTTTCCAGTCAGGACCATCTGATATATTTCTAGCATAAGGAAGGTAACCAGAATTCATCTCTTGCCAAATAATTGTTTGGGTAGTTTCTTCTGACTATGAAATCTGTTGCTGTAGATTGCAAGGAACTCCAGTCGACAGACTAGGGTATCTCCTTCTTCCTGACCAATGTTTATGTAGCCCTTTAGTTCGTAGGTGTCCGCACTAGTTCCTCATTAATTTCCATGGACTCAGCCTACCTAACCTGTCTAGGTTGACCACCATAGACATACAGCAAAGCTGGGGAAGAAGGGTTATGGGTAAGGACTGAGAATTGCCAGTCTATTGTTCTTCAAAGGAGCTGGAAATCTTAATATGCTGTTTTGACCTTAAATTAAAGTTTTAGGGCTTGCAGCTTGGCTTTCAGATGTCTTAGTTAAGACGTAGAGGCTTGTTCAGGGCTTTCTACATGAAATGAATTCTTATTTCTCCACAGCTCTGGAGGATAGAAATGGCATTGGTGATTGAACAGACAGAATCATTTCAAACTCTATTTTTATAATACTTAACTCCTCTTCACTGTTATTCCATTTAGGGTAATAGTTACCAAGGACTAAAACAGACTGGGAAGCTACCTTCTACCCTACTCCTAGGTTCACCCCTGTAAATGTGCTAATGGCCAGCAATGCTAAAAGGCAATAATAAACCATGTGTCGTCAAGTCAATTCCAACTCGTGGCAACCCCATGTGTTACAGAATAGAACCGTTCCATCAGATTTTCTTGGCTGTAATCTTTACAAAAGCAGAGTGCCACACCTTCCTTCCGTGGTGCTGTGGCTAGTAGTCAAGTGCAAACCATTTGCACCACCCAGGGACCAAACCAAAAAAACAAACCCTTTGCCATCAAGTTGATTGTGACTCAGAGCAACCCTATAGGACAGAGTGGAACTGCTCCATAGGGTTTCCAAGGCTTGAATCTTTACAAAAGCAGACTGCCGGATCTTTACCGCAGAGTGGTGGGTTCAAACCGCTGACCTTTTGGTTACCAGCTGAGTGCTTAACCACTTACCACCAGGGCTCCTTGAGGCAATAATAAGGAGGCATAAATAAGTGCTGCAAGATGCCTTCATAATTCACCAACTATTACCAACTCCCAAGGGCCCTGGGGGCCAGGAAAGTCAGCACAGGAAGTGGCAGAGAGAGTGCTTGGAGCACAGGAAGTCTTATGGCTTGGTCTTTAAGAAATCCTTTGTCTGTTTTTAAGATCATTAGCTGCATACCCTTTTATATTAAAGAAAAAAGGCCGAGAAGAGGCCAACTTCCCCTCTCCCCGTCTCACCCTACCGATTAAATGGAGTCTATGCGATCTTACAATCCTGGAGCAATAATACCACCTCACCACTGCCTCTCAGGCTAACCATCCTGATCATAAACAAAATCTAGACTCTGAAAACCAAGCCATCCTCCCCTAATGCTTTATAGGATTGCTGACACCAGAAATCAGAATCCTAGCGTGCTCACCTTGCCCCCGTATTGTCTGTGACACAAGGAGCTGGGGCAGCCCATGTGTTCCTCAATCCCGGCATTGATGCTGCAGCGGGAGAACGGGAGCCAGGGCTGTGTTCTGGGTAAGGCTGGGCCCACAAGGCCTGCAGGGAGGGGAAGCACGGCCAGGCCAAATGAAGACAGAGGGGCCATTTTAACAGCCACTCCTTTGTCCTTGCCCTTTTCATTCTAGTAGAGAAGGAAAATAAAAGTAAAGAATTGTTCTCTCTAAAAAGCACTTTTTCTTTGGGAAGAGTCTGTGGCCTGAGCTCAGAAGAGCTGAGAAGCACAGAGTGGGTCCGAGCTCCCGCTGCTCTGGTATTTTCCTAGCTGTGTGCGTGTGCATGTGGGGGGCCTGCAGCTGGTGGGCGGCGGGGGGCCAGCGACCATGGCGAGGAGCCCTCACAAAGGAGGGGGGCTGCCTCCCCTCTCACCTGGTGGTTTCTCTGGGCCTTTTCTCCCCTCTCCATTCCTTCTGCTGTTTCTCTCTCATCCTCTGCTGGTGTAGGGGAAGGACAGGGGTGGGGCTGCGGCACCCCTGGGCCCTGGGCTTTAGTTTGGCTGCTGCCCTTCCACACTGCTTGTGAGCTCCTTTAGTGTCTCCACTCTCTAGGGGTGACCAGATCACTGTAGCACCTGACTCACACCATGTCTGCAGCCCCCACACACATGGTGCCCTCCAGGTGGGCAGCATGGCATCCCTGAAAGTCCAGGCCACTACTGGGCTACTTCTTTCTCATCCAGGGCTCTGACCATGAGACTCCATGGCCTCAGTGCCAGGCAGGCCTATGCATCACTGCTTTGCTTTCCTAGAGCCACCATAACGGAAATACCAAAAGGGGTGGCTTTGAAGAACAGAAATCTATTTTCTCACAGTTCTGGAGGGTGAAAATTCAAATCAGGGTCAGGGCCAAGTGAGTTTCCTCCTTGTCAGTAGTGCCAGGTGTTCCTTGGCTCCTTGTCCTGGGGGGTGACCACTGGCCCTGGCCTCCACACTCACGTGGAATGACTGGATGATCAGATTTCACTTCCTATGTTCAACTTTCAAAAAATTTCTCCTGGGACCAAGACTGGGCCTTTAGCACAGCTGCGACATCCTGGGAAGTCCCTAGTGTACAAAGACAGACTCTCCATCTGAACGGGGTAGTCTTGTTGCGAGAGAAGGTGATGTCATGATTTCCGTGTTCACAGACCGACCTAGGGTGCTGCTCCACCGGGTCTGGGGTGGGCTCAGGAATTGGCACTTTAAATGAACACCCAAGGACTCTCCTGGCCCGGCACAAGCAGGCCACCGGTCCAGTCTGAGGGTCACTGCCCTTGGGGATGGCTCTTCAGCCTTGGGGCTGATGCTCTGGGGGTTGGGCCTCGCTCCAGCTCCCTGACTTCCTCTCTCTGCCCTGCCCAGCAGACCCCTTTGAGCAAAGCTGTTTACCTCCCTTTATCCCACTGAGTGGATGTGTTCCCATTAAGTATTAATTGCATAAATTTTCACTGGCCCCATGCAGACCAGTTATCTAAACAAATGCAGGGCTGGGAGGAGAGATGTTTTTCTGAAATCCGTCAATCCCTCCAAAAAAAAAAAAAGAAAAAGGCATGGCAGTGTAATTACACCACAGAAGCCAGGATCCTGACACCTGAAAGCAGACACGAGTATTCTTAGGAGCACTGACCTCCACAGATATTTATCTGTTCCTCGCCAGCACTGAACATAGAGCTATAAGGAAACGTAAACAAGGCCTGAGATTATCTGGAGGAAGGGAAACAGGAGAGGTGAATTCCTCCCTTTCCTCTCTGGCCCCATCCTTATTAACAACAAAAATGCCAGTGTCTGGCTCTAAAAAGCTGTTCTTACAGAGAGAGTTCTCTTTGTGGAGCAATGAGAGGGTCAAATTAGCAGCAAGTTCACAAATGGAACTTATTGGTGAAGATATAAAAAAGGCCCCATCCACAGCGTCATCGTGGTTCTTTCCAGCCTAAAGAGAAACTCGAAATCCAGGGGGCGCTCAAAAATGTCAGGACTTGGCTCTGGCACCTGATGAGCTTTTAAAGCAAACATAACAGTTGTCTGACATTTCTTACACTGAGATCTGTGTAATACAAGCTCCTGGAAACAATAAAAGAAAAGAGATAGTCCCTGCTCACGTTGCCTGGCCTTGGAAGGGAAGCTGCCCATGGACGTCAATGCCAGTGTCTCCAGGCTTGACTTGGGGAGGGTTGTGGCCCCAGCACAGAAAAGGTATTTTGAGGAAGCTTACTTTGGAAGAGCTCTGGCAAAATGAATTTGGAGTGGAAAAATCCCAGGCTGAGACAAAGTAGGCGGTCATATGCTTTCTCACCTAACACAGGACAACTTCCAGAAGGAAAAGAGGCCAGGACCTTGTGGTCTTCACACGGAAGTGACACATCTCCCAGGGGCCTATCTATGAAAATAGTGCTTATGGCAATTAGTGTTAAATTGCTGAATGATCTCTCACAGCTGGTGATGGAAATGGTGATGGCCAATAGAGACTGCTTGTTAGCACCCTCCTCAAGTAGCGCCCAGGGCACGCACCCTACCTGCCATGCCTTAGTTACTTACGTCTCTGCATCTCCCTTCTCCCCACGGTTGGGGAGAACGCAGTCCCGTGGCCACACCTAACCGTAGTGGACAATGTGGACAAGGAAGTAGGTTTTAGTAAACACATAGCAGACCGTTCCTTGAGTATGCCATGCAGGCTCCTTCCTCAGAGCCTTTGCTTTTGTCATTCCCACTGTACAGAATATTCTCCCCACAGGTAGCCTCATGACTTGCTCTATAATTTCTTCCAGGTGTCATCTGCTTAAGCGATACCTTAATGGAGAGACGGGCTCGTCAGCCTCATATGAAATAGTGACCCATTCCTGCTGTGCACTCCATATCCCCCAACTATTGGTCAGGGCTCTTGATTGCATACAGTGGAAGCAGACTATAATTAACTTAAGTGGAAAGTCATTAATGTAATAAAGGGTATCAGGGAACTCGCCGGAGAGCCAAGCTCAGGAAATCGAGGCCCAGCTAGCGTCTGCTTTGGATGTCATCACTGGGCTATCACTCAGGACCCTCGCTACCATGCCCCTCATTCTTGATGTCACCTTTGAGTCACTCCCTCAAGTTATATATTCCCACCTATCTAGGAATTCCCCAAAATGAGAAGTGTTACTGGATGTTGGGTACTAAAAACAATATCCACTACAGCTGGGTATGGAATGCTACGTTGATGATATTTTATGGCATTAACTTTTTGTTATTCATTTTTGTTAAGAAGTCCGCTATTCATCTACATTGTGTTCCTTTGTAGGTAATTTTCTTTTCACCTCTGGTTGCTTTTAAGAATTTATGCATTTGATATCCTAGTGTCACCAGATGTGGCCAGATGTGAATTTCTGTATCCTGCTTAGGACTCATGGCTTTCCAGCCCAAAGCTGTTTGCCTCTCTTCAGTTCTAGAAAATTCCCAGCCAGTAAATCTTCAGATATTTTTTTCCCATTACTGTCTTCTGAAATTCCCATTAGAAGTATGTTGGACTTTTTCATTCTGTCTTTCCTATCTGTAAAGAGAGTAAGTCATATTTTCTGGCCATTTGATTCTGTGCTGTATTTTGAGAGTTTTCTTCAAATACATTGTTCAGTTCTTTAACTCTCTCTTCAGTTATGTCTAATCTGATGTTTAACTAATCCACTTAATTTTTATTTCCCATGATTATAGTTTTTATAAAGTTCTCTGTGGTTCTTTTTCAAATCTATCTGTTCTTTTTCCATAATGGTCTTCCTTTATGATTTCTATTCCTTTTTTTTTTTTTTTAATCTCTTCCATTATTTTAGTCATTCTTATTTCTAACCTCTTTCAGAGACTTGCCTGCATCCCTGGGGTCCTGGGTGTCCTGTCTCTTGCCTTCTCACTGTCCTCTCAGGATAGTACATTTCTGTTTCTTTTTTGTTGTGAAGTTGTTTTCAGCAGGAGGTTTTTTTCTTGTTCTGTGGTGGTGGTAGTTTGTTTTCGGTGCCCTAAGTTATGAAAATTTTCCTACAGTCTGGCTTTGCATTTGCCTCTTCCAGGGAACCTGCAGTCCTAGCCAAGTGGTTCCGTGAGGTGAGGTAGGCCGGTGGGAGGAATGAAAACCTTTAGAATCAGCAGACCACCTCAGAAAGGGGGCCTGTCTCTTCTCCCACATAGCTGACTGGGCTGAACTGGTACTGTTCGTCCAGTTCTCTTACAAAACCTAACATCTGCTCTGCTGTCTCCTGCCTCAGGGCCGGGAAGTCCTGAAAACCTGATTCAAACAGGCTTTGAACAGTGAGGTAGTTTCTTGGCTCAAGCGATTGAAAGGTAGAGCAGTAACATGCACATGACTCAAGGTTCTTGTATCCACCAAAGTTCGTTTTAGATTTAGAACCTGTTTCCAAAGTGTTTTCCTCACCTTTCATTTCTCTTCCCTCTCTGGAGCTGTCAAGCATCACTACCAGATTAATCCTTTACAATCACAGTTTTGAACATGTCACTGTGGCTCAAAAACCTCCAAGGGCTATCTTTGTGCTTCTGCTAGAAAGTACAAATCATTTTGGCTGGCATCCTAGGCCATTTATTTCTCCAACTTTTTCTGACCTGACTCCTCTTTGCTGCTGTTAGTTGTTCTGGGGTCTGCTCCGACTCGTGGCAACCTAACGTTGGTATGCCTGAATCCATTGTTGAGGCCACTGTGTATTTTGAGTGCCTTCCAACCTAAGGGGCTCATATTCCAGTGCTATACTGGACAATATTCTCTTGTGATCCATAGGGTTTTCACTGGCTAATTTTCAGAAGTAGATCACCAGCCTTTATTCCTAGTCTGACTCCTCTTTGTTGTTAGGTGCCACCGAGTCGGTTCCGACTTACAGCGACCCTACGTATGACAGAACAAAACACTGCCCAGTCCTGTGCCATCCTCACAATCATTGTTATGCTTGAGCCTGTTGTGGCAACCACTGTGTCAGTCCATCTTGTTGAGAGTCTTCCTCTCTTTCGCTGACCCTCTTTACACAACCTTAAATCTGGTCATTAAACTCACTCCAGGGTTACTGCCTTTTCCTCTGGCTCCCCCTGAACTCTCCCTTCCTCTGAATCCTAAATGTTCTTTTCCTAGGGCCCTTGCCCATATAAGCATTCATATTTTGGTTGTTTGTACACAGGAATGGGTACTAAGTTTTTGGAGGAGAGAAGCCCTGTCTACCTTGCCTCCCTGTTTCCTGTGGTTCCTAGCAGAGGGCATGCCATATAATAGCTGCTCCAACCCACCTCAGCAAATCTGGTCACAGTGATTAGGTTAAGCCAGGCTGCTCACTCCTGTATTGCATAACGCGGGTACAGAAGCTTCTGCCTGGGGACTCCTGGCTTAGAAGTCATTGCTGTAGAGCAGGTATAATAGCTCAACACCAGCATAAGACTGAAGGATGGACAGTGCCAGCGATCTTGGTTCCTGCGCAGGTCTCTCTCTCACCCAATTCCTTGTTCTCCTGCATCCATCATGCTTCCTTCAGCATACTGTCCTGGTCCAGCAGCTATCTTTGAAACACCTATGCAGCTTCAAGACTGTCCCCTTTTGAGATTTATCAAATTTTGGTACAGTGGTCTGTTTCACGTGAAGTGACATCTTCCAAATCAGGAGCCTTGGGGTTCTGGGTGTCCTGGCACATCCCCCACGGGCCCAGCACATTGTCACTCAGTAGGGTTCACAATGAAGGACTCCATTCATGTCAGCACTAGGTGCTGGGCACCAGTGGGCCCGGCACTGACAACACAGTGGTCATAGTGACAAAATACGAGCCTTGCAGCAGCCTTGTTCTCACCTGTCCCTGGAGCCCAGTACAGTGCCTGGCACACAGCAAACACTCCACGTAAACCCTTCAATGAAGGAATGAACAGAGGAGTTAATGGAGCCATCTTTTGCTCTCTAACAGATTACAACAGCAGTGAGCTGAGAACGGCCTGCAGAAAGCATGAGCTCTACGTGAGCTTCCAGGACCTGGGATGGCAGGTGAGTCTTATCAAATGGCGGCAGCCACCATCAAAGACTGAGAGCTTCAGGGCTGAGTCCTTAATGAAGGCACTTCTGAGCCCTTACAGTGCTCAGCCCTGGGGGTCAGACTAAGGAAGGCCTAGCCCACCTGTATACCCAGCCAGCCCCTTTCCAGGGTGCCCCAAGCCCTGTTGTGATCCTTCCAAGTCAGTAGCCCCAGTTTACCATACTCTTCCCTCATTCTTTAAAAGCCCATATATTTATTTAGGCACTTACACATTTTTTAATCTATTTTGAGAGAGTTGGAAAAATCTGACGTAATGGCTCCATTCTCCAGTGGCTACAAATTGGGCCACCCAAACTGTCCAGAAGAGCAGAAATGTCTTGCCCCAAACCTGAGTGCCACCACCAGTCTGTAAGGAAGGAAGCCAACTTAATTACAGGTGATGAGCAATGGAACATAGCTTCAGTGTGCAGGTGGCATCATGATGCCAGTACTGTGGCCTCCTGGAGCTACTCCTTTAGATTCAAGTACAAGAAGCTGGTCACCTGCATGCTTTCAGGCACACAGGTGTGGAGCAGCTGGAGGTGGGGTGTGCCTCCTGAGCGAGCCAGGGCTCGAGAGTCAGACCAGGTTCAAACCCTGGCTTTGCCACTTGAATGTCACCTTGGAAAAAACATATACTTCCCCAGGTCTGTTTCCTTACCTGTCCAGTGTGGATGAGACGATATAACCAGTGCATGTAATTCAGTTTTCTGTTTGCTTCCTTTTGCTTTAAATGAAGGACTGGATAATTGCACCCAAGGGCTATGCTGCCAATTACTGTGATGGAGAATGCTCCTTCCCCCTCAATGCACACATGAACGCAACGAATCATGCCATCGTACAGACCCTGGTGAGCTCGCGGGGATACTGAACTTTGGGAGTAGAGGTCATCTGAGACCACAGGGAGCTCACAGTACTATCTTCTGTCTTGGAACAGGTCCACCTTATGAATCCCGAGTATGTCCCCAAACCATGCTGTGCGCCAACCAAACTAAACGCCATCTCGGTTCTCTATTTTGATGACAACTCCAATGTCATCCTGAAAAAGTACAGGAACATGGTGGTAAGAGCTTGTGGATGTCACTGACTGGAAGCTAGCTGCTGGGGATTCTGCCTCAGATTCCTGGATTACGTCTGCCTTAAAAACACACAGGAGTGTGGGAGAAAGGAATGGGACTTTGAATCACTCACCTGCCGGTGCCTTACTGCCCAAGGAAGACTTTCAAGGACTTTGCTAGTCATTTGCTCCCTTGGTAAATAACGTGAGAAGCTGGTTTGTAGGAAGCTGAGCTTGAATGTCTGTATGTCGGTTAACTACAGTAGCGTAACTTCAAAGGGTTTTCCCAGGAAATGCCCACCAAAATTAGTTTTACTTTTAGATCAAGCTATTTGTGGTATTTGTGAGTAAACAGGGAAAATAACCTTAAAGGAGTAAAGCTATTCTAGGTTGACCTCATAAGCCAGTTCATAGAGTCTGCCAAAGGAAGACTTTACAGATGACAGAAATTGACGGAAATGCCTCTATCCATAGCTTTCATTCCCAGAAAGGCTAACTTCACGTCGGGTCAGCAGCCAGGGCCGCAACCAGGGCTGTTTGGAAGTGCCTTTGTCAGGGTCCTGTGCGATGTGTTTGTGCCGGGAGTTTTGTCGGGGTAAAAATATACTCTTTCACTCAAAACCAATCGTATCATCTGCACGCCCTGATCTTCCTGTCTGCTGTATCCTTTGCTGAATTATAAGAACCAAAAGCAGACCTGTCATACTTTGAGACAAGAAGCACTTAGTTGCCATCATGTGAGCTGTGTAACGTGTGAAGACAAGGCTGCATCTCCTTTTTGGAACGGCTCTCTGAGGAGCACATTAACTTCCGCAGCGCCAGCTCCAGTGTCTCATCTGTTTCAGTAAAACAGGTCTTTGCCTTTTACTATACGGCACGCTATGTCCCAGGTTAGGACCAGCAAAGGACACAGAGGAAGAAAGGGACACCCACCCTCTAAGAATGGGCTTGGCTCAGCGTGCTGTTTATGAACCGAAACCACGATTTTCTCCTGCAGAAAAGTAAGGCTCAGAGTAAATCTTAGAATATTTTTAAAATATCTTTTTCACAGTCATGTATTAGGAAATCAATTTCATACTAAGCTGATTAAATAATGCATTTATAATCTCTAACTGTTTGGACTTACAGCCTTTTTTTTGTAAATATAAACTATAATTTATTGTCTATTTTATATCTGTTGTAACATTTAAGGAAAGACTAGACTTTTTTTAAAAAAGAGTTTATTTAGAAAGTATCATCGTGTAAACAAATTGTACCACTTTGATTTTCTCTTAATACAAGGCTCATGGTGCCAAGCTCAAGCCCCCTGAGAACTGGGTGCTTCTCTAGGAAGCTGGGGTTTTTAAAACATCCATGACCCATCCATGATTAATAAAGGCTTCCTGGAAGGCAGAGGCTAGCAGACATGTTGTTCTGTGATCTTCTGCCTCAGACAGTATATGTGGTCTCATTTCTGAGAGTCCCACCACACCAGTTACTTTGGGCCAAACGACAATGTCATCCTGTGGGTGGGAGGGGGATGAAGGGTGTGGGACACAAGGTGTTATCTTAGGAAATAACTTGATGGTCAAGAACACAGAGACATAGCCTAAGGGATCTCAATCCTGCAGTTGGTTACTTCCCAGGTGACATCAGAAATGTAACAGCCTGTGCAGCACAGGCTAGAAGGGCACTAAAGACTGAAGACAGCCCTGCCCCATTCCGTCTTTGGTCTTAAGCTCAGCCTTCTCGAAGGCAGACAGTGTACAGCAAGTCCCTAAAAGGACTCCTTGTGTTTTAAGGAACAAAGTCTGAAACTGCTTCCAGTTAGGGCCCTCTGCAGGGCCACAAGGTCTCCCTGGTTCCTGGACACCCAGACCAAGGGAGAGTCCCTCTGTTCCTGTTGCCTCAGGTGACAGGTACAGCCAGAGTCTTTTTTTATCAGTTAGTTAGTAGAATAGTCAGCAGGAGCCTTGTGGAACATCCCATGTCCACATTTTCCATGGCAGACTATCCCATTTTAAAGTCTACCTGGACTCCGTCTCTGTGGTAACGTAATTAACTGATGAAATCTTCCACCCCATGAGAAACAGACACAGGTATCCCTTGAACAATGATAACTAATGTGACAAAGAGACACACATGGAATTATGGCATCAGCATTACCTTAACTCAGGCACATGTCAACAGTACTGCTGCTGTCTGGTGGCTGACCTCTGCTGAGAAGAGGCAGCAACCCAGCAGTGGGCGAGCGTGAAGGGTATCTTCCAGACGTGTGGGTTTTTGTTTCCCAATCTGTTCCAAGCTACTGATCAACCTCTTTATTAATAAGCCAATCATGACCTTCAGGTCAGAGGAGCATCAATACTGCCACGGGCCACCTTTCCCATCCTCGTGGGCAGTTCAAAACTACGATGCTTTCGCCAAAATTGCTCTGGAGCCAAAAATACTATGGCAGTTGGATTTTCCTCAACTCTATTTTAGTCTCAAAGGAAACCATTTAAATTTCATCAAGAGAAGGTGAAAGAAAGGGGACGTATTGCCACTGAAAATATTTAGTTCGCACAGTGACCATGAGTTACACGTTTACTAGAGAGACTTAATAAAGAATCCTTATAGTGTGTTGGCTTGAAAAACACACACACAAAGAAGATACCACCAGTTTAGTACATTCAGCTTTCCAAAGAACCACCGTTGTGAAACCCGGCAACATCGGGATGATTTAACTCTTGTGCGCTGGGTAGAGGCGGCCAGGTGGCAACGTCCTGCTGGGCCCCTACAATTCATCTTTTGCCTGACGCAGGACAAAGTAGTGCAAAGACTCAAGGTCCCGACCACCACTGTGTTCACTGACTTTCTTTCCTGCTCGGAAAAGCAGCAATGTGGGGTAGCCTCGTACCTTAAAAAAAAAAAAAAAAAAATTGAAAATACACACAAATTTCTTCTTAAATAAATCCAGATAACCTCCTACAGCTGTAGCTGGGACATTTTCCGGTTAACTTTTGATGATGTATAAAAAAGTACCAAATAGATGAAAAATCAGAGCCTTGGGACTATGTATTCATTTTTGAGTCCAAAGCTACACTGAAGATTAGCGTCAAAGGAATGACTTTATCCCAGAGCAGTGCTTCTCAGTCTGGAATCTGCCCACTAATACCTGGGAGCTTGTTAAAATACCGATTCTCACTGAGCAGGTCAGGGTGGGCCTGAGAGTCTGCATTTCAGACAGGCTCCCGGGATATGCCCGTGCTGGTCTGGGTGCCATGTGGTGAGTGGCAGCAAGGTTCTAAAGGATCCACACTTTCAGCTGCACCCCACTTCTCTCTTTGGCTATCTTAAGACTTTGAAGGCATAAATAACTGTTTACTAGTGAAGGAGCCCTGGTGGCACAATGGTTAAGTGCTCAGCTACTGACCAAAAGGGTGGTTGAAACCCATCAGCCACTCTGAGGGAGAAAAGACCTGGCAACCTGATTTCATAAAGATTATAGCCTTGGAAACCCTATGGAGCAATAAGGCAGTTCTACTCTGTCCTATAGGGTCACCGTGAATAGGAATTGATGTCAATGGGTTTGGGTTTTTTTTTTTGGTCTACTGATAAGTAAACTATGTCTGTGCTCCATCTATCCTCTGAGGAGGCAGTACACTTTAACCCATCAGTTGCCATCAGGCATGCCTGAAACTCCTCTTTCTCTCCCAGTCTTTTCAGTTTACACTGTGCATTGGTAACATCTCATCAACACAAAACCAGCCGCCATCAAGTGGATTCCAACTCATAGCAGCCCCGTGTGTACCACAGTAGAGCTGTGCCCCATACGGTTTTCACTGGCTGTGACCTTTCTGAAGTAGATCACCAGGCTTTCTTCCAAGGTGCTTCTGGGTGGATTTGAACCACTAACCTTTCAGATAGTAGCCAATCACTTAACCATTTGTACCTCCTGGCCGCCAACGTGTTTAAGACGACAACACAAAAAGAAAAGTTACAATTCTTCTAGGCTACCCCACATGCTTGCAGACTGCTAACAGCCCTGACTAATGGCAACAGTTGAACAGCCCGAGCAGAGGCCTAGCTTGTGGGCATGGCTCCCGCAGAAGCTTATTTTCTAATACATCCCTAGCTTGTGGGCATGGCTCCCTCAGAAAGAAGCTTATGTTCTGATATGCTCTTCGATAGCCACTGTACTTTAGAAGGCTGGCTTTTGTCAGAAGACACCAGCCACTGGGATATTTATGATGAGGGCTACATGCCAGCTGGCTCTTCAGGCAATGAGCAGCACTGCCCATGTCAGAAGCACCCCATCCTCCATGCTCGGGGTGTCTACTACACAGCCCATACCCTGATGACAAGGGCTAAGTAAAGCCTGCTGAAAGGTATATACGAATTAATAACGGAGAAGAACAAAGCCTTTCCCTTGGGAGAGCATCTCTTTTGCCCCTCCAAAAAACAAAAATCTCAAAAGAAAACAAAAAACAGTTTGTTGAAAGGGTGAGGGCAGTGTGAATTATCTTGGTTGACTCCATGCCACAAATTACAGCGCCACCTGGGGCACTATAAACGTGCCACAAACGTGTTCATCTGTGTATACCTACCGAGTATCTGCTGCAGATACTCCGCTCAGCGGTGCAGTCGACTTCAGCTATCTTGACCACTGCCAAACCAGGAAATTCCTTTTTAGAGAGTTCCTCCCAAGTAGGAGCCAGATTCTTACAATGACCACACCTAGGAACACAACAGTGACAGTTTGTGACGTCTTGGGTCAAGCTCATTCACCTACATTTTACTGCCAAGCCAAGCCTTGCTTCTTCTGTACGAGCCAGTTAACAATTACCTAGAAATTTATAAAACATGGAATTCTCCCAGTGGGCACACACTAACTTTCCTTCCTCCTCCTTCTCTCCCTATTCCAAATAAGAAATTCAAAGACAATCCAAAGTAGACTTCTGGCTCACCTGCTAGAAGTAAGCTGATCTGGAAGCAAGTTTAAATTCTTGAGTCCAATTTCCATGATACGGTAAACTAAGCTCACTCGTTTATGAACGCACCATGAACATTTTTTAAAACACACTCCAAACATTTTTTAAAAGACAGCTGAATGCCATGCTATTTTCAATTAGATTGTTTATGCTCTCAGATTCTCAAAACAACTTCAAAGCTTCCTTTAAGTGTCACTGATTGGGTGTGAGCTTGGTGACCACTTACTAAGTTTTGTTCAAACCCTCCCTACTACCCATTGCTTGATTTCCTGTCCTTTTCTGACCCTCTCACCATTATATCAGCTGCTCCCCTTCAATAAAAGGAGATCTCTCTTCTTTCACACCTGAGCTAGACAGCTTAGGTTTTTAAAAAATGGAAAATATTAATTTCAAAAGCATTACCTACTAATATTTCTATTCTTTAAGACTAAAAACTGCACAACTCACACGAGTCGTGGGCTCATTCACTTTTTCTCTCTGTTGTTATGATTTCTGACAAATGCCTGTAACCAACTAAAGAGCAAAAATGACACACGGTGAGCTTACTCGTTCGTGTTGATGTAAAGACTCTAACACTGTCCTACACACCCCGCTTTTCCAAACAAACTGCTTTATTTGTGAAGACAGTCTTGTTCCCGTTTTACCGCTGAGGAAGCAGGTTCAAAGGAATGAAAGGCCACCCAATGTTACTGTTAGTTAACGGTAAGTCTGGGGACCCATCTCTCATTCCCTAGCTCCAAACCCACTGTCTCCACACACTGCAGGTCGGTTTGGTGTCAAGCTATCTGCCGCCATTTTACGCTCTGGATGCGGAAGACCATGGGGCAGGTGGTTCAAGTCTTTGAGCAACGTATTGAAAGCTGAGCTATACTGGGTTTCCCTAACGACATTATTTAAAAGAGACTAAGAAGAAAAGCTCTATCATCATGTTCATTCTTTAACCAAAAAAGCCATCAATTTGGAGACGTACAGATACCACCCAATGGATGTTTTGTATGGCCAGCATAATTCTCTCTCCATTTTAATGGCTTCTCAAAAGTAGATTGAACTTTTCTAAAATAAACAAATCTCATTCTCTCTAATTGTCTGTGAAAGCTACTGCCCTTTAACATACCTGAACACATGAGCAAAGTGATAGCGTCTCCTCTCTTCCAACAAGGCGACCTCCTCACACAGAGGCCTGCCCATCCCCGCCCCCTCCCCACCACTCACCTTCCCACCACCGTGGAAAACATAACATTTGCCCAACACTGAGTCTAGAGGGCTGGGTGGCGAGTTGAAAAACATCACGAGACTTAAATACAGGAGGACAAGGTAGTTTCTAATGAAGAGCTGCTTACCACGGGGCGTAGAACTTGATGAAGGTGATTCCCTCTGCGACAGTGTCATCAAAGTTACTTTCAGTGAGTGCCAGCACAGTGCCCTTTGGGGGAAGGAAAAGTTACAGTCAGACATACCAGGTACAGGACAGCAGGGCCATGCTTTGGAATGGCAGAAATAGACACCAATAATTTAACACAAAGCTGTCACACAGGTGCCAAGGTTCCACAAAAATGTCTGCACAACTCACATTTCACAAGCTGTACAAAAGGACAGGGTCACGGCTATTGAAGGGCAGAGTTCCTCACAGAAACCACGCTTCTGAGCCCACGGGCGCTGTGAGGGGGCAGGACAGCACATGGTGGGTGCAGCCATCCTATACATGACTGGATGGTAACTCCATGGCGAGACCTCAGCCCAGCACTCTGCCCCAGCCCACCGAGGTGGGTTCAGGTGCCGCGGGGTCACCCAGGGCCAAGGTGTGAAGCAGGCAGCTCTGGGGGCCTGGGCTGGGTCTGCACCTGCCAGGGTGGCAGTTCCAACCCCAACGTACTGGTCCAAACTGCCATCTGTTGGCACGCTGCTCCTCTCATTGCCCACCCCACTCCTGGGCTGTACATGGGACACATGTACCTGTTCTGTGCAACAGAGATGCCCAGTCACAAGAGCCATCACCCTTCTGTCATTGTGTCATACTTTGGTGGTTGAGTTGCTGTGATGCTGGAAGCTATGTCACTGGCATTTCAAATGCCAGCAGGGTCACCCATGATGGACAGGTTTCACCAGAGCTTCCAGACTAAGATGGACTAGGAAGAAAGGCCTGGCAATCTACTTCTGAAAATTAGCCCAATGAAAGCTCTCTGGATCATAACAAAATACTATCCAACTTGCTTGCTTCAGACCCATCATCGGGGGGATCACTCACTGAAGGAGAACATCACATTCAGTGAAGTAGAAGGCCAGCAAGGACGAGGGAGACCCTCAGTGAAATGGACTGGCACAACTGCTGGACTCATGCCAACATCATGAGGATGACGCAGGGCAGGGTGGTGTTTTGTTCTGTTGTACATGGGGTCGCCATGAGTGGGAGCCAACCTGATGGCAGCCCACAGCAACAGTCACAAAGGCACGGGCCATGATAGGTGTTTTACACACAGCAGGCTTCATTTCTAAATTCTCAGAGAAAACGTGGAAAGTGCTAGCGTTCTCAGAGCTGCTATGAGAATGTACACAGGACTGTGTGAAAGACCTAAAACTCACCACCCTCACCGGCACAGCTCTGCTTCCCCATGAAAGGTGCTTTCACAAATGTGTAGAGTCTAAGCTCTGTTTGGAGGGTTAGGGGAAAGGCACTACCAGGCAGTGTGCTTTTACAATGATTCCATCTTGATTATTACTGAAAAAATTGGGCCTATGTACACACTCAGCTGGCAATCGAAAGGCTGAAGTTTCAAATCCACCCAGAGACACCTAGGAAGAAAGTCCTGATGATCTATTTCTGAAAAACAAGCCACTGAAAACCCTACAGTGCACAGTTCTACTCTGATACACATGAGGTCACCTGGAGTTGGAGTGAACTTGAAGACAACTGTTACTGGTATTTCTCCAAAATAACTCTGTGATTCCCTCACGAGAGCAAGATTATGGATGACTGAGTGTGTGGCTGGCTGCTCTCCGGCTGCTCCACATGCGTGTGGCACCCATTAATGTATGTGAGAGTCGGGACGAGGCCCTTCCAGGCAGGCCATTGTGGAACACTACCATCTTTCTTGACATCCAGAAATATTATGCCTCACTCACTGAAAGACCCACTTAATGGTGGAAAACTTTAGTATAAATAGAAGCAGCTCTGGGTTTTGATGAAAATATTCATAGTATATAATTATACTCAATTTGGGATGACCTTTATAACCACCATGACACATACACTGCTCAACATATGTGGTCATAACTACAAAATCATGTGTTTACTTCTTAAACCAAAGCTTTGGCTTTTAGCGGACACCCAGGCCATCCCCAGCCTACAAGTGTCCAGCTGAGGCATGGGTCATGGGGGCGAGGAAGCCCAGTGCTGTTCCCACCCAGGGAGGATGGGGTCAGTGGCTCCATGGGATTTTCCAGTTCCAAACATGGCCCCGGGAGAGATGGTGCCGGTGAATCTCATCCTCTTGTCTAAATGTCGAGGGCTCACCACACACCTGGCCCCCTGCCCCCACCTCAGGGAACAAAGGCACACTGCCCCTTCCTCTGCCCCAATGTCCCTGTGTGCCAACTAAGAACCTGGACTATACTGTGGGAACTGAAGTGGTGACAGGAGCGTTCCGCTTTGGATCCACATGTTGATCAACAGGACTTAGGGCCGTCATGTAGAAAATCCAGGCATTGTTTTCCTGGGAAAACGCACTTTGATTCCCCTCAAATAATCTCACTCTCACCCGTGGCCTCAGCGTCAGTCAGCTTCTCTCTAAACTGTCCAGTGGACCAAAAAAAAAATCTCAAGTCCAGTGCCATCAGGTCGATTCGGACTCATGGTGACCCCATGTATTATGGAGGAGAACTGAGCTCCATAGGGTTTTCTTGGTTATATTCTTAACAGAAAGTTTGCCAGGGCTTTCTTCCAGAGCCTCTGAGTGGGTTTAAACCACCAACCTTTTGGTTAGCAGCCGACTGCAAACTGCCTGCTCCACCCAGACTCCTTTGCAGTGTCCCCTAGATATCCTTTCACAGCCCTGAGAGTCAGCACCTTGAAAACAGCTCATCACGCCCTCCCCTCCGGCCTGTCCCTTGTGCTTGGTACCACTGCCCCCATACATGCCACGACTCTGGTAGTCCCCCCAGCCTCTCCCTCACCTCCCTTCCCAGCTCATACCTGCGCCTCTCCTGGCTCCCTCCTCTGCACCCCATTCCCCAGGCCCACCTGCAGCACTGTCCTGAGTGGGGCAGCTGTTCCCGTGCACTCCCTCCACCCAGCGGGCCTGTCCCACCTGCCTACCCAGCAATCACCGCATCACCTCTCAGCCCCGCAGTGACACTTCCTGCTCATCTGCCCCCACCTCTCTCAAACAACCGTGACAGGCCTGCACGCACTTTTATCAAAGCCCCCAAACACACATACAGTATGTGTTTGAACTTGTCCCCCCTCCACAAGAGACAGGCAAGAAAATGGTTTTGCTTGCTTTTGTTTCCTGATAGCCTAGTACAGTGCCTGAAACATAACAAGTGCTTGATAAATGCAGAATGAATGACTCTAAAACCTTTGCTATGTCCAAAGGAATGACTAACCTCCAATATGGTAGAGTTGTCAGATAAATAGCCTACAGTGGGTTGCTTCTCAGGGCCATGGCACAAGCCCTCTCTGCTGCAGCTCTTTCAGGGGGCATACCAGAGTGTTCAAGTAAAATGTCAGAGCAGGTCATGGCAGCAGCCACCATTTCACAGCAAATGCCCTCAAACACAGTCCTTCCCCAAAATTAATGCATCAAAAAGGGAGAATTCTCTAGAGATTCTGACACCAAATACTGCTTTCAGGATTTGTCTCACACCTATTTCAGGGGTTTAAAGGAGAAGCTTTGGTTTATGCTGACCCTTACAAGCATGTAAAAGTAGTTGAACAGAACGTTTCGTGTTGACTCATCAATGTAGCCAATTACTCTTTAAAACCAGTGGCCATCGAGTTGGCTCCGACTCACGGTGACCCCATGTACGCCAGAGGAGAACTGTGTTCCACAGGGTTTTCAGTGGCTGTTTTTTCAGAAGTAGATCACAAGGCCTTTCTTCCAAGGTGCCTCTGGGTGGACTCAAACCTCCAACCTTTTGGTGAGCAGCCAAGTGCACTGAGCATCTGCACCACCCAGAGACTCCTGAATTATTCTTAACAGTCCCCGAGTTGTCATTTTGTCCAAAGTGTTTGAGGAGAGTGCCATCGGGGTAGGGGAATGGGGGAGCTAGACCACTGCTCCGATCCTATCTGGGACAGGCGCTCACCTTGTCTTCAGCAGACTCCACAGCCAGCTCCGGGGCCTCAGAAGGCTCAACGGTCTCCGCGGCCACCCTCTCTGGGCTCTGCAGCTGGGACTCCACATACTCTCTCAGTGACTCCAAGTCCCTCTTTCCTTTGTACTGATCAATCTGCCACACAAACATGCTGCTGGTTAGAACACACAAGTGCTCTGAGTCACTTAAACCTTACCTTAGCCTCCCACTCACCCACTGGACACCCACGAGAGGTCTTAGCCACTGTCGTGCTCGTTTGTACAATATTTAAATGCCCAAATTTAAATAGTAAAGCATAAATTATGCACCGAATGCTTTAGCTTTGGTGAGGGGATTTTACAGCCTTTCCCTCTCAGAGTTAGGAGTCAGTAGAGTCCAGGGTTTGTACTTACTCGAGAGCCTTCAGCCCACTGTGATATCCTGAGAAGCTCAACAACAGCCCAGAGAGTGAAGCCTCAGAGAAGCAGGAAGGAAACTCACCATGACCAAGAGTTCACAGCCACAAAGGCCTGGATGACGTGTGCTCATGGTCAAGGCATAGTTGCCTTATAGCTGGAGATTCTGGTTAGTCTAGCGATAACCCAAGCCAATAAGAATGTTTTAAAATAGCATAACAACTGACAGTTTTGACTTCTCAACTGCCCAAATCTTTTCAATTAGAAAAAGTACACTTTGCTCCAAGCCAGTGCCCGACCAGCGATCTTGGCAATTCGCTGCACCCACTCAACAACTCAGGCCATTTCATTAAGGAAGAATAATTCTGTCTCAGTACCATGATCTGAAACCTCACCTTCCTGCCATTTCGGAACCAAAGGAGAGTCGGGTAGCCTCGGACTTGGTTTCCAGAACAAAGTTCGTAGTGCTGTGTACAATCAACCTAAAGACAAAGTAACGTCAAGTTCACAGTCACTTCCTTCAAATATCTTCTTGCTAAATTGACTGTTGCATACTTGATACTTAAAAAAAAATTCAATTCTGTAGCATTTCTGCTAGCAAGCTGCAGTTTTTGGAGACTTTTCCTAAAACCAAAAAAAAAAGAAAGAAAAAAAACCAAACCCATTGCCGTCGAGTCGATTCCGACTCATAAGTGACCCTACAGGACAGAGTAGAATTGCCTCGTAGGGTTTCCAAGGAGTGGCTGGTATATTCAGACTGCTGATCTCTATGGTTAGCAGTCTGAGCACTAAGCCACTGTGCCACCAGGGCTCCACTTTTCCTAAAGGATACCTCAGCCAAGGGAGCCAGATGATGAGATTTAACTCAGAGACGTGATTTATTTTAGCTTAGTTAAAAATGCCAACTTTCAGGAGGCCATAATTTAACCTGAGCAGTAGTAGGTGGAGAAAACAAGCCTGCTTAACTTCTGGGGAGGGGCAAGGTGTGGCCTGGCGAGGTGTGCCACGTGGACACTGGCAGCATGTTCAAACGTATGGGATTGGAAACCCAGGAGGAGCAAGGAGTCAACTTTACATAGGAGCCTTTGGCATATAATGAAGGTAAATAAAAACTGAAAACACATCAAATGAAGATTACAAGTTGTCCTTCATTCTATAAGCTTGATTTATCAACTACCAGAGCTCTTCAAATTTTTTATTTTATTTAAATCTTAAAAAAATTCTGCTTGCTCAACATTTTCACGAAACATTTTCTCCTAAAGGACTTCTTTCTGATTTTCTACTGGGACTAAAGAACCCCTGGTGGTGTACTGGTTAAGCACTCGGCCGCTAACTGAAAAGTTGGTGGTACAAACTCACCAGCTGCTCCGTGGGAGAAAGAGCTGGTAATCTGCTCCCATAAAGATTACAGCCTAGAAAACCCAATACTCTGTCCTATAGGGTTTCTATGAGTCAGAACCGACTCAACAGCAATGGGGTTACTGGCATTAAAATTAGCTAAACAGGACTATACGCCAACAAGCAGAGTAAAAGTACTATTTTAACAGATAAGACTGAAGTCTGGAAGCAAACAAAGTGTGAAACTGAGACACAGGAAGTCTCAACCCAAGGTCTGTGGAGGGTGACAAGCACTCTGAAGGGTCCAGCCTAACCCAGTCCCATAAACGTCCAGAGGAGGAAGCACCATAGAACAGCAAGTTAGGCTGTGTCTGCTCATGCCTGGTTCTGTCAAGAGCTTCTACTAACACAAACTAAAAAAATCAGTGATCTCCTATACGAATTCAGAAAATAATTTAAAATGAAGATACAAAGAATGATTAAGTTAGATGGCAAGATTATTCTATAGTTACTTCTACGAAACATTCAATAAATATAAAAACCATAATCATAACATATAATTAGAACATGTTCAACAGGCAGCAGTGAAGAATCCATGTAACTAACAGCAAAAATAACCACACAGTTTATCAAGCATTTGATCCATGCCAAGCACTGTACTAGGAGACTGAGGCATGGAGAGCTGGCCCAGGTCTATCTGACTCCCAGGTCTATACTTTTAATGCTCCCACCATGCTGAGTCCAAACCAGTGTTACCATTGAATTGATTTCAACTCATGGCAAGCCCATATGTGTCCGAGTAGAATTGTGCTACATAGGGTTTTCAACGGCAGGTTTTTCAGAAGTAGATCTCCAGGCCTTTCTTCCGAGGTGCCTCTAGGGGGACTTGAACCTCTAACCTTTTGGTTAGGAGCTGAGAGTGTTAACCATTTGTACCACCCAGCAAGTCCACCACGCTGGGTAGATCATCTTATTAAGTACAGTTCCTGGACACATATCATTACCTCTGCATACAAATCAGCCCCGTACAAAGTCAAAAACAGAGATTTGTATGAAAGGAAATCTATGTAGGAATGTCAGTGGTGCGAGAGGATGGACAAGATTAAAAGTACTCAATGATCTGGAGGGACACCGGAGCCTCCTCGGGGCATTTCCAGAATACCCAGTTACACAGAAGCTGCTGGACTTGCTTCTGGCTTCTCTATCTAAGCAGGAAAAGTTGGGAAGAATTTCAGGCAGTGGTGCTCGCAGCGGCTCACCAACAAAAAGGGTCTTTTGCAGGCCTGTGTGAGTGTAAAGCCAAGGGTCCTCCAGGAAAGAACTACTGGGTGAGATCAAATGTGGATGGTCTCCAAGCATGTAGAGTGAATATTCTCTAAGGCTCTGCCCCAGGTCTTTGCAGAAAGGACTGTGGTGCTGCCAATTCAGAATTGGCCATCTCTTCAAAATAAACAAAGCAGCCAAGGCCATAATTTATCAAGATGCTGTGGAAAAGCCAGGAAACCCAAAACTAGGCTGCCATCTGCGAAGGTGAGATGAATTATCAAGTGGCACGCTAAATGGAATTAATAAATCAAGTCTGTGGCTTTGCTAACAGAATGAATAACAGGCCACTCTGCTAATTAATCCAGCCAAAGGCGTCCATTTCCAGCTTAATAAGAGCTTTCACTTACCTTGCCAATCTTGACAGTTTCGGAATGTTCAAGGCCCAGAGCCAGCTGTTCCCAGGTCGGAGCCAGAGCTTTGCAGTGACCACACCACGGAGCAAAGAACTTGATAAAGTGGTCGCCTTCAAGGAGCGCCAAGGCAGGGAAGGGGGAAAAAAATGGTAATTTACATCAGACCTCATCGGAAATTTAATTCAAGCATTAGAACTTTGTTCTCTTGCTTAGCCAATGTCAGTTCACCATGAACCCTTTAAATGCTAAAAAGTGACTCTCCATCAAATATGTTTGCATATATAAGTCTTATCAGTGGTTACTGGGGCGGGAGGGAGGCGGAGAAGGGAGCCATTGTTTAAGAAGCAGGGAGTTTATGGTGATGAAAATGTAGCCATGATTATGGGTGATGGCTGCACAACCCGACTGATATAACTGATATCACTAAAGTGTACACATGAAAAACGTTGAATTGGCAAATGTTGTATGGTATATATCCCTATAACACACACACACACAAGTCTGCATCCATGAGTTCATAATGATAGAACAAAAGACATCTGTCATCTTTCAAAGACAATGGAGAACGAGTGATTATTTTGAAAACGAGCAATAAACGGGAGAACAGGCATTTCTCCTGCCTTCCCTGTGTGAACTACTCCAGGAATAACCACGTGATAGGTAAGGGTGAGTTCTCCCCGTTAAAAACAAAGAAGGAATGCTTCAGTTAGAACATCTGCGTTTTGCAACCCCAAGGAAGCACCAAGGAGGGGAAGATATAGGCCATGTGAAGATCACCAAAGAACCAAGGAAGGGAAGCTGAAGGAGACAAGGACCTCTCCCCACAGCCAACGAGAAAGCCTTCCTCCAGAGCTGGCCCCCTGAATTCAGACTTCTAGCCTCCTAAACTGTGAGGAAATAAATTTCTGTTCATCAAAGCTGCCCACTTGTGATATTTCTGTTATAGCAGCACCAAGAGACTAAAACAGAATTACTGGTTAGAGGCAGTGATTATCCATGGCTGCTAACATCACAAAGAGAAACAATCACAGACTATCTGCCACCAACAGGCATGAAGTCTTGACCCAGCCCCCAAAATTCAGAGTGCAGCTGATCATGTCCCTAGGTCCCATTACCCATTTTTGGGAGACAGAGAAATCCCGGAAGCGTGTTAAACCACACCAGGGGAATATAGTCAGCACGACCCAGAGCGCAGGAGATCTACACAGCAAACAACCTGCTTCCTCAGCAAATAAAATACAAGGATGACAAGAGACACTGAGTGAACATGCAGATTACAAGAAATTTAAAACAGATATTAAAAAAAAGGCCAAAGGTGAACTAAACGCTAGTGCCTCAGAACGCAGTCTTGAGTGACAAAACCATAACGGGGGGCAAGGACGGGGCTTCCATAAATTCAGGCAAGTGGTTACCGGGGAGGCAGGCTGAGATTTGGCTGGTACACGAGGAGGACTTAGGGGTGAGTGGCGGAGTTTTAGTTCTTGAACAGGACAATGGTTACAGGGTGATCGCTTTATACCAATTCACTAAGCTGTACATTTGCTTTCTGGATCTGTGTGGTATTTTCCAATAAAATGGGTTAAAAAAAATGAAATATCACCCTCTTGGCTAGGAAAAAAAAACCCTCCCCAAATCATTATTTGGACATTGAAGATTTTTAGCTAGGCGGTTCTGCTTTGACCAGCTGAGAGCCTAAAGATGTCAGGATGAGAGAAAACTCAAAGTGGGTTATGGGCAAGGGAGAAAAAAATCACTGAATGTTTAAATGTGGCTCGGCCTCCAAGCAGGAGGACTTTGCCACCTCACCATGGCAACAAAGAGTTTGAGGGGAATGGTCACAAACTTGCTTAAAAACAGTTAACCTGTCTGCAGGGCTGCAACACATCTGTGCACACAGTTTCTGTCTGTAAGTGCGTGCAGTAAGGGAGAAAGCTGGCCTGAACCGCAAGATGGAGACAGGCTCTCCAGGAACCGGATGGGAGGACAGACCAGAAGCCACCACGGCGGACAGGGAGCGCCCATAGCTTTCTGAGGAATGCTGCAGCAAGAGACCCTTCCGAGAGCAGCGCAATGGAACATCTACACAACACTGTCCTTTATCAAGGGGCACGGTCTACAGGAGGGTGACTCTGGTAGCATATCCCCGGGTGGGCCTGTTATGGACTGAACTGTGTGCCCCCAAATATATGCTGTAAATCCTAACCCCTATGCTGTAGTTGGAAACCCTGGTGGTGCAGCGGTTAAGTGCTACTGCCGCTTACCAAAAGGACAACAGTTCAAATCTACCCAGTGCTCCTTGGAAACTCCGTGGTGCAGTTCTACTCTGTCCCGTAGGGTCAGGAATCAACTCCATGGCAATGGGTTTTTTTTTTAAACCTGTGGTTAGAATTCCTTTTGGAAATGAGTTTCCTTTGTTATGTTAATGAGACCATATGAGTGTAGGGTATGTCTTAAATCAGTTTCTTTTGAGATAATAAAAAGAGCAGGTTAAGCAAGCAAGCAGAGGTAGAGGAAGACAATATATGCCAGGCCACATGAGATCTCCAAGGAAACAGGAAACGGAAGCTGAAAAGTGACAAGGACCTTCTTCACCCAGAGCTAACAGAGAGAAAGCCTTCCCCTAGAATTAGTACCCTGAATTCAGACTCTTAATCTCCTAAACTGTGGGAAAATAAACTTCTGTTTATTGAAGCCCCCACATGTGGTATTTCTGTTACAGCAGCACTAGGTGACTAAGACAGAGCCCAAGCCAGTCTCACCTTAAAGTGAGCCCCTCCATGGGAAAACACTGAGCTCCCATGGGCTGAGCTTGGTTACAGACTAAACACTGTCCTTTGAAAAAAACGGGGAAAGGTTGACAACAACACAGTAAGTTATTTTCGGCAATAAGTGAGGTGTGGGGAGGGGTTTCCACTCCCAGCAGGCATGCAGTGCTGAGGCCAGATACAATGAGAAGTTCTTTCTCACAGCTTTCAGCCCAGCCTTTAGGAGGATCTCTCTCCACGGCAGCGCTTGAGAATGGAAGTCAGCAAGACCCCAGTTTGCTTTCCAGTCAGTCATTGTTGAGCCAACTTTTGGAAAACACATTTATGTGGAAGAAGGAAAACTCATCAACCATTCACGTTAGAAACAGTGCATAAACCTTGTTTAAAATACGGCATGTGGGATGGAAAGATATTTAAGTGTAAAGAATGTCTAATTTGATTCACATGGAATAAGGGTCCATTATATTCTGTTTAAACAGGTCTGAGAGCTTTCGTTTTCACCTCAGGTTAATAAGCACAGGATAGATACTAACATTAAGTGAACACTTGGTTACGCAAGGAGGTGCTGTCCGGCCGGGTACAAACTCAGTGTGCCCACCCATGATTTGTGAGCTTCACATGTAAGCTTAGAGTCAAAGTGGGCATTTCTGGAAGAGCAGAGAATAAAAAGAGACATCATTTCTACGAGAAGCATTTAACAATGAAGAGAGAAGCCCCTGTTGTTGCTACCGATGCAGCTGTCTGTGAGCCCTCGAGCGGCAAGAAGAAACACTGAGCGAATTGAGGAGGTTGGGTCAGGACTGCGTGAGGACCAGATCCTGCCACAGGTGTCCACAGCAATCGCCAGCATACCTTGGGCGATGTGCAGCTCAAAGTTGTTCGCTGAGAGCTCATACAGGCCCTGCTTCGGCTCAGGGGCTCTGGGCGGCTCTACTTCTGGCTCTGGTGTCTAACAGAAAGAAACAAAACGGCAGTCACTGAGTTTGTCTGTGAACCAGTAACCATTTGCCAGCAAGTCGACTCCAACTCACGGCAACCGAGGGTGTGTTAAGAGTAGAACTGTGCTCCACAGGGTTTTCAGTGGCTGATTTTCAGAAGTGGATCGCCAGGCCTTTCTTTCGAGGTGCCTCTGGGTGGACTCAAACTGCCATGTTTTTTGTTAAGTGGTGCAAACAGTTAATACGCTTGACTGCTAACTGAAAGGCTGGAGGTTCAAATCCACCCAGAAGTACCTCGAAAGAAAGGCTTGGCCATCTACTTCCAAAAAATCAGTCATTGAAAACCCTGCGGAGCACAGCTCTACTCTGACACACATGGGGTCACTATGAGTTGTAATCGACTCTTTGGCAACCGGTTTCTTATCTGTGAGGACACAGTAAATGCCATCGAGGAGGTGACCTGTGTCTGCCTGAAGCCAACTGCAGATACCTGCTCCCCCCACCCCGCTGCCCCGACCACCTTGGGACATGTGTGATGCTGTCCCTGCTTTGAAACATTCTTTGGGGTTTCACAGGAAAAAATAAAATTCCTGATGAACATACTCTGAAGAGATGAGTGCTTAAAGACACAAAGGTAGCAAAAGGGGCGAACCCGAGAATGAGAAAGCACCAGGAAGGGGTGGCCTGGCTGTCCGTTATTCACACAGATGATAAGAAGAGCTGTGAGAGAAGGTCAAAAGCTGATAAAAGACAAAAGCAGGCGATGAGAAGGGAAACCCAGAGGAACGAAAGGCGACAGAGGAAACCACAGGGCAAGCACAAGCTCTGCTTTTAGGAAAATACAATTCACACGACTCAGATCAGGTCAAGAAAGCACGCCAAGGCGGTGAGTGACTTTTAAAAGGTGCTTCTGGGAGTACCTGACCATTACTCACTGTAACAGCTGTACGGTCACACCAGTATTGCTGTTGTTATGCTGCCATTGAGTCAGCCCCTGTCTCATGGTAACCCCACACACGACAGGATCAGGCTTATGTGAGCTACAGGGTTTTCACTGGCTGATTTTTGGAAGTAGATTGCCAGGCCTTTCTTCCGAGTCCATTTTAGTCTGGAAGCTCCACTGAAATCTGTTCAGCATCACAGCATCCTTTAAGCCTCCAATGACAAATGGATGGTGGCTGAACATTAGGTGCACTGGCTGGGAATTGAACCCGGGTCTCCTGCACAGCAGATAAGAACTCTAACATTGACCCACCACTGCCCCCCAGCCTGGTACTACATAATTCTAAATGACTCTCCTTTTGAGTTCAGTATAGCTGGGGGCCCCAACCAAAGTGATCCAGAGGTGAAGAAAAGATCACTGAATAGCCGTTTTTGTTGCAGACAGATAGGTACATATTCCTCAATTTTTACCTGGTGATTCATACTCCTGTTAAAAAGAATCCCCAAGACCATGGTCTCAAGGAACACCTAGCTCAGTTGGCATAACATAGTTTATAAAGAAAATGTTCTACATTCCACTTTGGTGAGTAGCGTCTGGGGTCTTAAAAGCCTGTGAGCAGCCATCTAAGATACTCCACTGGTCTCACCCCTTCAGGGGCAAAGAAGAATGAAGATAACTAAAGATACAAGGAAAAGATTAATCCAAAGGACTAATGGACCTCATCTACCACGGCCTCCACCTGACTGAGTCCAGTACAACTAGATGGTACCAGGGTACCACCACTGACTGCTCTGACAGGGATCACAATAGAGAGTCCTGGACAGAGCTGAAGACAAACGTAGAACAAAATTCTAACTAAAAAAGAAAAACCAGACTTGCTGGCCTGACAAAGACTGGAGAAATCCTGAGAGTACAGCCCCCAGACATCCTTTCAGCTCTGCAATGAAGTTAATCCTGAGGTTCACCCTTCATCCAAAGATTAGACAGGCCCATGGAACAAAACGAGACCAAAGGGGGCACACCAGCCCTGGGGCAAGGACTAGAAGGCAGGAGGGGACAGGAAAGCTGGTAAAAGGGAACCCAAGGTCGAGAAGGGAGAGTGCTGACATGTCGTGGGTTGTTAACCAATGTCATAAAAAATATGTGTACCGTTTAATGAAAAACTAGTTTGTTCTGTAACCCTTCATCTAAAGTGCAATAAAAAAGAAAGATCTCCAAGTTAAGTTGCTGAGGCTTCAAAAGTGCTAGCAGCTGAACGTCATGCAAGGTTGTAAAGCACCACAAAGCTTTCCTTTCTGCTGCTAGCTGGTCAGACGTTTCACAGTGCTCATTCCCCACACAAAAGAATGCCCATGAGCACAACAGCCTAGGGTACAGTCAGCGAGTTCACACAAGGTGAAAGGAGACGCTGCATTTCACTCTACAAGACGTTCAGGTGGCTTTCAGTGTTAAACTGTTCACTGTGGGGCCGACTGGGGTGCCATGCTTCCGTGTGCCTTGGCACATACCAGAGAGGTGCCCCATCATGGGAACAACACAGCATGTGACAGAGAAGTGCACACTCGCTCCCCACTGGTGGCAAAGCAAATTGGTATATTCTTAAGAAAGTAATGTGGCAATATTCATTAAGTGTTATAAAAATGGTCTTGCTTTGCAATTTATGTCTGGGAATATATTCTAAAGAAATCATTCAAAAGAAGACAAAACCTCCTTTGCAAAGGCAAACATATTCCTTGTAGTATTACCAGTGATAACTGACAGAAGAATAGTTGAATTACAGCAAATCCACACGATAATACAAAATATAATCAATACAAAGACTACATAGCTCTAATAGAAAATCGTTAACGAGATGAAATGTGTTCGTATTTACAGTTAAATTGTTTATAAAAAATAGCAAAGCAAACATGAAAATATAAAAATTGGGGTAAAATATGCTTATATTCTTATTTTCTGAAATGTTAGGTTTTCTTTAAGCCTTTAATATTGCCATTAGCACTTGGAAAAAATCTTAGTGTATTCTGCCTAAATATAAAAATTCATATATTAACTTATTTAGGTGTAAAAACAGATGAAAAACTTTTTAAAAAAGTTTTTGCTCATATCTAAGATATAACTATCAGTCTCTTCTCGTCTGGAGCAAAAGAGAAAAAAGGAAGCCGAAGACTCAGAGAAGAAACTAGGACTAGCAGACTACATGAACCACAGCCTCATCTACCCTGAGACCAGAAGAACTAGATGGTGCCCAGCTACCACTACCAACCATCTTCATCAGGGCCAAATAGATGGGTCCTAATAGAAGGGGAAAAAACTGTGGAACAGAACTCAAATTCTGAACAAGTCCAGACTTAATGGATGGGTTGAGACTAGAAGACTCCCTAGGCCTAGACTAGAGACTATAGCCCCGAGATACTCCATAAACCTTGGAATGGAACTACCCCTGTGGCCAACTTTTAGCTAAATAACAGATGGGTTCATAAAGTATATTATGAGTGAGTACTGAGTACCTTTAAAAAAAAATCATCTCTATGAGGCCAATGGTTAACAATTACTCTAAAGCAAAGATGAAAGGGTAAGGGGACAGGGAAACCAGATGACTGAAAATGAAAGATCCAGAATGGAATTAATGAGGATGTTTGCACACTGTGAAAATGTAACCAATGTCATTGAACATTTTGTGTAGTAATTATTAAATGGAACCTAATATGCTGTGTAAACTCTCAACAAAAACACAATAAAATATATATTTTTAAAGTATTTGCTTAAAATAAAAAGCTAAATTCAAATTGAAAAGAATTTTCTGTTGGCAATATAAAGTTTGCATATTTGAACTTTTCCACAATAAGGCACATTACCTCAGCTAAAAGTCTTACAAAGAAAAGCATCAAAAATAGACTTCTAATTTTTAATTTTTATACGGTGGTACAAACAGCTAACATGCTTGGCTGCTAACATGCTTGGTTGGAGTTCCAGTCACCCAAAGGTGCCACAGAAGAAAGGCCTGGTGATCTACGTGCACTGAAAACGCCATGGTGCACACTTCTACTCTGACACACAGGGTCACCATGAATCGGAGTCCCCTTGGTTTTAATTTTTATGGTCATGGTTTCTGACAACCATGAGACATTAAATGTGACTATGGCGAGTCAGGTAACTGGGGTCTGGGCAGCAGTGGGGGGTTCCCCATGCCATTCCTCTCTACACCAAGGAGACAGGGCACTTCTCTCAACAGCCTCTGCTGAGCTGAGGCTCGGCCCCACGTCAGCCAGCCACTTCCTCTGAATGCAAGTTCTTCCATGAGAAGAAATATTTCTGCCACCCTCACATCGCCTGCTGGTTTCTTAAATACAGTCAACATGGAAGACCAGCTGCTTTGGTGAATTAATCTGTAATACATTTTAAAGTTAATTTGAAGAGTTTATTTGAGCCTATTAACTCTGTTTTTAAATCCATTTCCTCCCATCCAATCATCCCCTTCCCCCTAAAAATAGTATTTTTTTTACAAAGAGGCAATTTCTAGTTTAAATGTACACAAAAGTTGCACCTGCTCCTCCAGCTTTCTTGCTGTGACTACGCAGCTGAGAAAGATGCAAATTAACTGAGAGTTTCGTGATTTTCCCTGCTACCTAAAATTAGATTAAGTCTCTGGTCAAAACTATTTTTCACTATGCACCATTACAGAGATTTTGAAATACAAGGTACAGCAGCACTCACAAACTAGCTGGATTTCTGATTAGCTGCGACTTCCACAAAGAACAGGAGAGAGAGCTGAAGAGCCCAACAGACGTCTCGGAAAAATGACACCACAGGCAGCGCACACCAAAAAGACTGCATCGCTCCCGACCATCAACGACATTCAAAGCAATGAATTCTTACGAGACACAACAAAGCAGTCTCGGTTAACTATTTACATTAAAATGACAGCAGAGACGTCTAACTTTTCATCAGAAATGTACTGCAGGTACACAGCCACCTTTCTGGTACTGCACCAGCAAAACACCACCAGCCCTCAAGTCCAACTCGGGCCCCAGGGGCCTTTTCACTCTGAGCACCGAGCCAAAATCACCACAAAGGGACATTTAATGGTTTATAAAAAAACTTAAGACTCCCAACGTTATAAATTTTTCTTAGCATGTAATATTCTACATATAACATATAACATTCTACATATAACATGCAACTATGATGTCTTTAAAAAATATTCCAGAAATCCTTCTGTTTCCACAGCTACCTGGTGGTATAGACTGAATTGTGCACCGCCCCCGTCTGTCTGTCCTATAGGGTCACTATGAATTGGAATTGACTCAACGGTAACGGGTTTGGATTTTTTTTTTTTGTTTAAAGCCCGCTCAGGCCTGTGGCCTGAGGACAGAGAAGAGAAGATTCACACGATGGGTACATCTGCTGAGAGTGAGACCATGAGAAGCTGCTGCGGGTGGTGGCGGGCACTAGTCCACGGGAACAGGGGAGGAGGTGCCGGAGTCTTCACGGACTGGATATTCTGGCCTAGGGCTGCCTGGACCCCAGGCGGCCAAGAGGCAACTTCTGATGCTACGCAATTATTGCCAGTTGTCTTACAGTGAGAATGGTGTAGGAGTTACACTAGAAAACAAAAAGTGTGTATCTATTGGACACATACAGGAATATTTACAAATGCCATCTCCCGAGGGCTGACTTGGCTGCTAAACAAAGCAGGTGGCAGGGACAAGACAAAACCCAGCTGCCAGCAGGTGATCAGTAAAGCCAGGTGATGGGTACATGGGGTTCTTTAGACTCTTCTCTCTATTGCATGCATGTGTGAACACTTCCATAATAAACAAGTTTTTTAAAGTTAATCTTAAAATATCAATGAGTTCTAAGCAAGGAAAATGTTGCTTTAAAATGGCAGCCTTCATTCTTCCCCTACACTGGCCTCGCCCAGGTTGTTATGACCCAAACATCAGAAGGAATACACTGCTTCCTGAGCGCTCAGCTCACCGCGGGCTCCTCATTCAGGGTCTGCAGCATCCAGGTCTCCAGCGCCTGGAAGTCCCGGGGGCCCTGGTACTTCACAGCTTCTTGGCCAGGCCTGAAAAACTTTAAGCTGAAAGAGCAATGAAACATTAGACAGAGCAAAGTTTTAAAGCACTTCAAACTGCTTTGAGTTGAGAGCATTATCTTATCAGGAAGCAAACTCGTGTAACGAAACAACCAGAAAATGAGGTATAAATGGGCTACAGCCACTCTCTGATGAAACTGGAAAAGGAAACAAAAATAACATTCTGGAAGATGATACAACGTTCTGCAAGACCATACAATTGCTTAGTATTATAATGATTAACAGTTTCTGATTTTATACAAGAAAAATAAAACTGAAGTGAAAATGTCAAACCTAATGCTATGAATTAACTCCAAGCTGCAAACATTCATTTCTCATTTGCAGAACTTTCAAGCCTTTTCCCCACTATGTATTTTTCTTATCCTTTCCAAGTTTAAATAGCTTGTTTTCTTGGTTTTTTTTTTAAGTTAAAAATGTAGTAGATATATCGTTGTTTTACAATAAATTCCGTTTTAGGCTACTTTATCAGGTACTAAACTTTATCTAAGTGTGAACATCCAGTAACTGTAAGGATGCAACTTCCCACCATTTGCTGCCCTACAGAGAAGGAGTCTTTTCTCTACAGACATCGGTCTCGAGAGAAACCGCAGAGGGACTACAGGACCGGTTCCTTCAGCAGTGAGCAATACATCAAGACAGGAAGAAATTAATATTGCCAGCTCCTGGACCATCCCATCGATAATGGAAAAAGAGGCTCTACATAAACTTAATAGGTGTCAGGGGTGGGAAAAAAAGTAACTACCATCTTCTGGCCAGCCAACTCATCCAAAACAGCCCTACCATCCCTTCCACAGCATTTATGTGGATTTTGTTAGTAGATGCCAAACGCAGTAACAGAGTTACAAGAAGCCAGGAGCTGCACCAACTAGAACTTCAGGTTTGAATGGCTGACAACCGCAGACTCCCCAAAGGCGTCACAGTGAAGCGTCACAGAGACCCAAGACAACCCATATGGGCATGTAGGCCTTTGGCAGAGCATTCAGCAGTGTGATGGGGCATAGGTGAGGTCCTTGACCTATCGCCCACGAAGGATATCCCCCTGGTTCCTCATAGCTTATACTTTGATACTCATAACAAAAAGTCAAAATCTAACTAGATTTCTGGTAGTTTAGGAAGTTTAACATTTTAAGCACCCCAAAGTACATCCTTACCCATTCTGGGGACCTCCTGGAGCTCTGGGAATACCTGTGACCCCCATAAACCCAAACCAAACCCACTGCCACTGAGTCAATTCCAACTCACAGTGACCCTGTAGGACAGAGAAGAACTGCCCCATAGGGTTTCCTAGGCTGTCATCTTTACAGAAGCAGACTGCCACATCTTTCTCCCTTGAAGCTGCTGGTGGTTTCAAACCACTGACCTTTTGATTAGGAGCTGAGCACTTAACCACGCACCACCAGTGTGATAGGGAACTAGAAGATGCTCACTGGACTTCTCCTGTTTCCCAAGCCCCTTCCTTCCACCAAAGGGCTTCAAGATGGAAAACAGGTGCATTATTAAAGTCCCTGAAAGGACCATAGGTACTCAAACAAAGTCCCCATTTCTTTGCTGAAGTTAAAATACAATAAAACCTAACTGGTGATTTTTCTAATTTGGTGTGCACTGAGCAAAACAAAAAGAAACAAACAAACTCTTTTTGCTTTTGGACTGAAAATCTTTCTAGCTTGCCCAAGTCTGAGATTCTTCTTCAACAAGCTTACGGAGCTTTGAGACAGAGTTGGGCTCCACCTGAGCCGGCCAGACCATCTGGCCTGTCCAGGTAATCTGACTTTACTTTCCACTGTGGGCAGGCATCAAGGGGTGCTGAAGGCCAGGCCACTGGGTCCAAGTCTGAGCAGAGCCCCGGTCTTCTCTGCTACTACCAACCTCTACGTGGGCACTGTTTGCTTCTCTGGTAATCTGTTTCTCTCTTTCAGAGGGACTGCACGACAGAAAATCCCCACCTCCATGTCACTCCGGAAAACAGCGAGCTGACTGGCTGTGTAAGTTCTACTGCTCTAGACAGCTTCCCTCCTTCAGGCCTGTCCCCCTTCATGATTTCCCATATGTAATGATTTTTAGTCTCTGGGTGGTGTAAACAGGTAAGCACTCAGTTATCAACTGACAGGTTGGCAGTTCCAATCCACCCAGAGGCACCTCAAAGAAAGGCCTGGCAATCTCATTCCAAAAGGTCAGAGGCATGAAAACCCTATGGAGCACAGTTCTACTCTGACACACATGGGGATGCCATGAGTTGGAACTGACTTGAATTTTGCTTTTTTGTTGTTGTTGTTTGAATGATTCTTTCCTAGCTCAACATGAAGATCTCAAAATATTTCCTTGAGGACAGCCAGCCATCCATAGGGGCCACGAGAACCCAAACCCCCTCCCTCTCCAACTCTTTACTCCTGATAAAGGGGCTGATGGAAGGATGACTTAAAAGCTAATATACTGACACAAACCCAAGACATCTACATGCATTGTCTAAGCCAGACCTGACAATGCCTCTATCCAATGGGCACTGCTCTAGGGGCAATAAAAGCTCACATGGGCCAATCTATGAGTGCCTGACTCAGTGTGACACAGCACACTCCACCTCCTGCTTTCTGTGAACAAACCTGTGCCCGGGCACTTCTGCAGGGCTGCAATGCTCACTGAGGTTCACTACAGTGCGAGCTCGGTGCATGGTTTACTCGGGGAGACCAGATCTCTGAAGTAAAAATCAGGACATGTGATCCCACACGGACCTTTTATGTTAGTGAGCAGCCCCTATGGAGTGACTGTTGCTGCAGCCAGATAACCCTCACAGCCGGGCCCAGACCGAGCCCTTTACTTCCCTCTGGAGTCCCAGGACACATGTCCCTCTTGGCCTGAGGACACCACCGTTGCCTGTGGTGTCAGCCACAGAGCCACAGATGGTCATCTGCTTGAGAGTAGACATCATGGCCAAGTCAGGTGGGTTGCCCCTGTATCCTGAAAATGACAGCTCCCCATAGATAACCATTTATCTCATCATCCTGGCCCTACCACTTACCAGCTCCTTATTTGGCGATCCTTGACCCAAGCCAAATTTATTTTAAGGGCAGATCCCAAAAAGATAGTGAGTGCCTTGAGGCAGATACATTTAGTTGGGGATTTCTACTGACCTGACTTGATGTAGACTTGACAACATGCCACTTAGATTAGCAAGAAGTCACCAAAGACCACAAGTTCCAGAGTCCCTGATGGAAGGATGGGGCAAACTCTGACATTTATTGGGTGTGCTCAGCAATTGTCTGGTTGTCTCATTGAACCCTTCTCACAGTGTACTGTGGGGGTATCATCATCCCTGTTTTCTACTTAGAGATTCAACAATGTGGACAGAGCTACATGACGAGTCCACGATAGTACATGGCAGAGCTAGGATTTAAACCATGGCTTCGAGGTCCAACCCCAGGTTCCTCCCACTTTTCCATGCTGCCTCTCAAGTTTGAAGATAAGCTCTAGTTTTATACTTAACTGAAAAAACCAGTTGCTGATTCCAACTCATGGTGACCTCATGTGTGTCACTGAAACTGTGCTCCCTAGGGTTTTCAATGGCTGATTTTTCAGAAACAGATCAACAGGCCTTTCTCCCAAGGCACCTTGGGGTAGACTCAAACCTTCAATGACTTTCGGTTAGCAGCCAAGCAGTAAACAGTTTATACCATCCAGGGACTCCATACTCAGCTGAATGCCCTCTATATTACTCAACTAAGTAATGAATGATAGAGAACTGACTTCACTCATTTAGGGAGTTATAGTAGCCAGCCTCCTCACTTTGGTCTGCAAACAGCACCTCCTCTCCAGGACTCTCCATGTGGTCTGAATGGGGCTACCATCTTCCTACAAGATCCTGCCTCCCTGGCCACAGTGACTATTCCTGGAATCACCACTTCACCCAAGCTGGACCACTCAGGGGAGGGCACAGTGCTTCCCTGGGGACAAACAGATGCAGGTCTCAAAGCTGTGAAGGCACTGTGCAGTTAGCGCAGTACAAACAGGCCCCCAAACTCCTCAGGGCTTCCTCTACACCCTTCTAATTAATTCTCTAATAAGCCAATTTCAAGCTCTGGTTTCTTACAACCAAAGAAGCTGTTTAACTGTCAAGGAAGTAGGTAGTATGGCCTGTCAGAACTGCTGCACTCTGGTTTGTCACCTGCCTTTTCAACAGAGGAGTTCCTCGGCGGTGCAAACAGTCAACGCACTCAGCTGCTAACGGTAAGGTTGGAGGTTCAGGTCTACCCAGAGGTGCCGCAGAAGAAAGGCCTGGTAATTTACTTCCAAAAAATCAGCCATTGAAAACCCTGCGCAGCACACCTCTATTCTGACACACATGGGGTCATGATGATTCAGAAATGACAGCAAGTGGTTTCCAACAGAAATGGCTCTTTCGATCATCACCGGGGGAATTAACTCTAGGAAGGAATTTAAGAACAATGGAGTTACCGAAAATTCACTCCAAAGTTTGTGTTCACTGTGCAAAATGTATTTGTGAACATACGTCGTGGCAGGACCTCCTGGAGACCCCATGTTTGTTCTGCAAGCACATTCTCTTATAAACAGGAAATCCCAACACTGAGGAGTTGAAGGCTTTTTCCAAACAAAGTACAAAAAGGCATCTAAAATAGACACCATGTTAAATATAATCTTTCCCTAACAACATGGACTGCCTGCTTAAATTTAGTATCTCCTAACTCCTCGGAACTACAAAGGAAGTTGCCAAAAGTTTAACTGGGACTGTTTTTGGCCCAATGTAGCTGGCAAAGTGACAGGGAAAAACCTGAACTCCATTTGAAGCAGGCACCCTTCCCATGTCCCACTCACGTGGGGTATCCTCGGACCCCCTGGGCGGAGCACACATCTGAGTTAGCCGTGCAGTCCACTTTCGCCACATAGACCTTGGCGTCTTCCATGCTGTTGTACTTGTCCCCCAGATCATTCCACGTCGGCTGCAGCCGCTGGCAGTGTCCACACCTGGAAGAAGAGTCACAGGCATACTGAGTGCCCATTCGCTCCAGCGTTTCTATAGGGCACTGGGGCTCTCCCACCCTCTCTTTACACTGCAGACACAACTACTACAGGACCCGCCACCCCCTGCCTAACCTCCCCAGAGCCCCAGCATTCTTCTCAGCATTCAGTTCAAACTTAGCACGTAGGTCTTCCTTGGTCGGCCCTGCAGACCTCCACACCCGAGCTCACCCCTGGCCCTTTGCAGCCCACCCCTCAGCCATTCCACAGTGCTTGCATTTTCTGATGGTCTTGCTCTGGGCCTCTGTCCATCTTCTTTCTTGGTCACTTCCTCCCTGACCTCCACCTGGCTAGTTTCTATTTGCCCTTCAGGTTCAGTTTGGGTGTCACTTCCTCTAAGAGGTCTGCCCTGAGTCCCCAGGCTGAGCTTGGCCCCGCTCTTGTCTCTACTCTTCTGGAAGCTCCCCTCTCCCCTGTTACTGAGGTGGCTTGGTGTGTCTGACTGTAACTTCTCCTTTATTATGTCAAGTCCTCTCTACTAAACAACCAAACACCCCCGACTACAGGCGACCTCAAAATTAAACTATTTCTGCATTTTTTCCAATACCCAGCCAAACCAGTGCCATGGAAAGCTAAAAAAACACTTCTAGCTATCCAAACTTCTACAGTTAATACAATCAAATGTCTGTAATATTACTGCATAAATTTGGCTATATAAACTACTTAAAAATCATCTATCATTCACATATGTTCATTTACAAGTCCTGCTTTTTTCCACACTTCACATTTCATGATGGTACCAGCAGTTTTTCTGCCACTAGATCAACTTTTGGAGTCCAGAGCTGCTCACTATCTTTAATTGTCTCGGCTGTTGGCGGTGCCATACATGCATGTCACATGAGCCCACACTGGACACTTTACCCAAGCTTTAAGAACACACTCACAGCGCATTATTGCAACTGGGTGTTTCGCTCATCTGGTCATGTGTATTCATGGTGCCTACAAGGTAATACTTGCTACAGTGCTCCATAACATGCTCCTTAAAAGGCTTGCTTACCAGACACCCAACACTTGTAACTTGTCAAGTTCTTCCTTTAAAATAATTTCTAAATAAAAGCTGTGTTCAATCTCTTTGCCTCTTTACATTTCTGACAGATGGTCTCCATGATAAGCATCTAAGTAAGTCTGCATCAAGCTTTCCTAGGCAGTGCTTTCCAAAGCAAGCCAAGAGCATCCCTGTTTTTATAAGCGGATCAAATACAACGATTCCCTCCTTTCTGAAGGATAATTTTGCGGGAAAACTCACCATTACATTTTAGTTTGTATGTATATATGGTTACAAGTTCCAAGAAGGCAAGCGCGTCCTTTTGACTACTGTACTTCGAGTTCCTAGCACATGTCTTTGGCAACTTATTAATTGAATGAATGATAAAAAAAAAAAAAAAAACACAGTGAAACTGTACATGTGGATATAGCTTCTGTAGATTCAACAAAGTGACCTTGCAAGAGAAATAGAAAGGTAACCAGGGAAAAATCACAACTTCCATAGCAGCCTGCAGTGAGTGTGCCTTGAAGGATGCGAATCTGTTGGCCTCCGGCATGTTTCTTCTCATGGTGCAAGCAACTTAGCACATCAAGTGTGACCTTAGCACATCGTGTGTGACCTGAGCACATCGAGTGTGACCTGAGCACATCGAGTGTGACCTGAGCACATCAAGTACAATGCTGCCGGACACAGATGGAACGACTAATGCATTCAGTGCCTGAACCATGCACTCACGGTCTGACCCAATGCTGGAGGAAACCTGGCTGCACAGACTTACTGCGTGACCCTATGTGAGGTGGTTTCCAACAAGGCATCTTTCTAAGGGATTTCCAGGGGCAGTTCCGACTCTAGGTTTTTGGATTGTTTGTTTTCTCTGCCAGATATGCTCATTTTAAATGTAGCTCTCACCTAACCTGTGGCTTCCCTGCATTCTTGAGAAGTCAACTCAAGACTAAATTAGAAGTGAAAATAAGGAATTAGTTCATTGTGCACAAATTCCAAACTGACCATCCCAGACCATTACCAAGCCAGGCGGGCCTGTGCCTCTCGCCGTCCCTGTCCAGGTGGCTGTGATGGACCCACAGGTGCCATCAACTTGGTATCGGTGGTGTGGAACCCTGTTGCTACAGCATGGACCTCTGAAACAGCCAGCTGCGTTCAGAAGGCAGTTTGTAACCACGTGATAAAGCAAGGCCACACAGTCCTCCCAAAGAGGCAGCCCAACCTTGACCTCACTGGCAGCGGGTTCAATGTGACCAGCAAATTGGCTGCAGAGAAGCTGTGACCTGATGTGGCACAAAATGTACAGCAGTAGGGACAACCCTTACATCTGCCAAGTTCAGATCAAGGATACTAATCAATGTGGTCATTGCATTGTGCTTCTGCCCCCAGATCACACGTGGGTCTCCAACAGTCCACAGAAACTGAACGGGAAAGAGGAGCCCGTGGTGGGGCAGGCAGTCAGCCTGCAGTGTGCTCCCATCTGCTCTCAAGGTATAACTTTTAAGTGCCATCATAGAAATTCACATGTCTCTCTTCAAATACATGTAGTTGACTTTTAAAAAGACAAACACAAAACTTCAAAAGTTAGTTTTCTTGGGAGCATCCATCCAAACCAATAAGCCACAAGGGAAAAACGAATTTACTTAATACCAAGTGTCCACACTTCCCAATGCTTTCCCTCACTCAGCCCAGGTCTACCTGGTGGCTGTTGCAGAGACTCCAAACTTCAAAACCCCATTGGTATGACATTAATTTAGCTATGTCAATTTTTCTTTAAAAATAAAACAGGAAATTCTATGGACATATTTATTCCACTGAAATAGGCCCCAGTCAAGTAGTCTATTTAATCGAAATAGTTACTCTGAGAATATTTTTGCCCAGAGTAACTATTTATATTGACCATTATTAGGAGCCCTGGTGGTGCAGTGGTTAAGCACTCAACTGCTAACCAAAAGGTTGGGAGGTCGGACCCACCAGCCACTCTGACAGAAAGGTGTGGCAGTCTGCTTCCATAAAGGTTACAGCCTTGGAAACCCTATGAGGCAGTTCTACTCTATCCTATAGGGTTTGGGTTTTTTTTTATTATTATTATTTTATTGCCACAAAGTATCTTCAATACCCTTGGTAGTTCTAGAAATCCACCGTCAGTTGGTTCTTGGGAGCTTGAAACACATTTTTCGATAGATACATTGTTAATAAATGACAGCTGGCCAGAAGAAGTTGATTTAAGGCGCATAAAGGGGAAGCATAGTAAAAGCCCTGGACTCTAAGCCCTGGGAGCAAGACCTTGTCCTAGATATGGGCTAAATAGAAAACGTTTCCCCTATTTTCACAGGCATATGTTTAAGCACATCCTTCCCCAGCTCAATGAGTCTCTCCCCAGTTCTGCGTAAGAATGTCAAATTTTGCAAAAAACGTATCCAGGCCAACCACGTAAATCAAACTGCCCCCTCTCCTCTCCCTGGCATCTCGGCCCTTTGCTTGTGTCAATAATCAGGAGCCCATCAGCAAGGTACTTCCCAGGTTAGGGTCTCTCAGAATAGCAGGGTGGTCCACACCAAAGCCCCCACCGAGAGTGAAGGCAGGGGGTATCCGATCCATTAATTCAACGCGGCGATTCTCCCCACCGCACAGTAGAGAGGCAAAGACGACAGAGCTCAGCCTTGAGGCGTGCGCCGGTGGGTTTCTCTCATGAGCGCACAGCTCGCCTCCACTCCGACCTACGGGGGGCTCCCCGGGGCGCCAGAGAAACCCTGCTCTCCCTGAGCCGCCCCTCCTCACTCCACAATACACGTACGAAGTTATAACGACACCTTCCTGAATTGCTGTTCAATTAAACCCTCACGCAAGTGATTTGCCCTAAAGGAATCGAACCAAAGCGGCGGTCTCCGCGTCCACGGCCAACCCCAGCTGGCACGGGCCATCAGGAAGGGCCCTTCAGACCAGTCGCCGCCCACGTGGGCCCGTCTGGGGGCGCGCGGCCCACCGAGTCCCGGAGCCCGGCAGGGCGCTGCGTCCGGCCGGCCCAGGAAGTTTGGGGTGCGGGACAGGGGCAGTCGGGGTGAAGTCTGGCCGGTGGGGTGAGGTGGGGGAGTTCAGTTACCGGGAGATTCGTGAGCTGAGGTGGGGCGGGGGGAGAAGGGGACGACTGCTCCCGACTCCGCTCGGGAACCTCGTCTCCCTCCTCCTCCTCCTCCCTGCGCCACGTCAGCCGGAGCGCCGGGCCGGCACCGCCCACGCCCCGGCAGCCGGCCCGCGTGCTGCCCCCTTTCCCGGGGCCGCGTGGCGGGGCCAGGCGCGGGCGGAGCCGGGCCGCGCGCAGGGCGCAGGGGGCGGGAAGGGCCGGTCTGTGTTCGGCCGGAGCCTGGAGGGGGGGCGCGCGGCCGCGAGCGGCGGGCAGGTAGTTACCAGGGCGCGAAGAACATGACGAAGTGCGCGGCGCTCTGGATCCCGTGCGCGAACATGTCAGCCGTGTACAGGTGCTTGGCGTGCGGGTCCTGCGCCTCCGCGGTGTCGGCCGCAGGGGACTCGTCCGCCGCCGCTTCCTGGGCCCAGGCTCGCGGGCAGAAGCCCCAGCGCCCGCCGCTGCCTAACAGCAGCAGCATCGCGGCCAGCGGTAGCTGCCAGGGCAGCCGGGGGAGGAGGCGTCCGGGGTGCGCGGGCATCGCGGCGGGGCTGGGCGCGCTCTCGCCGCTGCAGCCTGTCCCCTCGGCGGCGCCCGCCAGCTGCCCCCGCCCCGCCCGCCCCCGCCCCGCCCCTGCCCCCGCCCCACAGAGGCCGCGCCACTTCCTCCGCCCCGCCTCCTCGTCGGGAGCGCGCGGCGCCGGCCCCTCGGCGGCTGCCCAGTCTCTGCGCGCTCCAGCAGCTCTGGGTAGGGGGGAGGGAGAAGGAGGGAGTTGGCCTCAGCCACAGGCCTTAAATGCTTCCTGGGACGTTTCAGGTTAATCCTGCAAGGCTCTTGACCGTCGCCAAATCTACGTTCTCCTAGTGCCCACTAGCTGAAATCGAGAGTGAATATTTATTGAATGAACCAACAGGCCAGAGACAGGGAAGCCACAGAGGGCAATGTCAGCCTGGGTTAATCTCAGCGCATACAAAAAAAAAAATACAAAGACCCTGGGATTTCAGACAAAAGGAAGAAAAGAGCTGCTGTCAGCAGAAAAGTAGGAAATTGGGCAGAAGGGGGTAGGGTTCCACCTGAAAAAGTCAGGTTCTTGGCCAGACGTCAACTTCGATTCTGGGCCTGAGCTCAGAGGCGTGATGAAACCTGCTTTCCAAGTGAAACCTTTACCTGTTACCCCTGCCTTACCTTACTTGAGGGTGAAGAGGAAAGAAGGTCAAAGAGATGTCTTCTAGACCACGTGCTTTAAGGCTTGTCTTTACAGGACTGGCTGGTGGCCTGCTGTGCCTTAACTCATCTCCACGCTTCTGTTCAGCACACGTACTAGGTGCCCACTACTTGCTTGGAAACCGTGGTGGCATAGTGGTTAAGTGCTACGGCTGCTAACCAAAAGGTCAGCAGTGCAAATCTACCAGGTGCTTCTTGGAAACTCTATGGGGCAGTTCTACTCTGTCCTATAAGTTGCTATGAGTTGGAATTGACTTGATGGCAACAGTGTTTTTTTTTTTTTTTGGTGTTCTACTTGCTTTGCCCAGTGTATTAGAGTGAGGAAGATGAATGACAACACCCCTACTAATACCTCTACCCTGGCAGCGCTCACTGACTTGTGGAATGTCTGGAAGGCTTCCCCTGGGCTTGGGAATGGCACCTCACAATTCACACCTGCAAATACACCTTATCAAAGGTGATAATTAAGATTCAGGTCCTGGCCTTGAGATCTGAAGCTAAATTAGGGAGAATCACTAGGTTGTTTCCTGGGATCCTGCAGTTGTCCTTGATTATGCTCAATCTGGGCAGCCCCAGGCAAGTTACTCACGACAGACAACAGGGGAAGCGCCCAATGATTCACCTGTTGTCACATCTCTCCAGCCTTTGGTTTAACCACTTCTGAAATTTTATCTCTGGTTTGCCTAATACCAAACCCACCAATTTCCTTCCAAGCCCTATTTTCCTGCCACTTAAACTTGAAATGGGTGTCATCTCCCGCCCGTTCATCTCCCTTATTCTTCATACTTCCAACTAATCATTTTCCACTGGCTCTTCCTTCACCCCCTCTTTTGTGACCATCACTTCTTTCCAACATTTTCAGTGTTCATTCCCTCGATGGGTAGCTTTCTTCTATTCACATGGCTGGAAAATTAATTTACCTAAAGCCTGGCTTTGACTATGACAGTTTGATGCACCAACTTGGACCACCACCACCACCACCCCCTTTGCCTACAGGGAAAAACACAAATTCCTTAGTCTTCTATTCAAGACCCTCCATAATGTGGTTCCATCATGCCTCGTGTCCTTGTGAAACTCGCTGACCACTAGAAGTCCAGGGATCCTCTTGAATAGTCTATTATTGCCAGACTCTCATCCTATGCTTCTCATACTTCCCAAGCCTTTTCACTGTGCCATCATAGCATCAATTTCTTCTTTCTTCATAAGAATAGAAACATAGATTTAGGAGTCCTGTCAAGTGTTAGCTACCTATTCTTTCAAACCTCAGAGCCAGGAAGTGAAGCACGTGCCTTTCTTGTTCCCTATTGCTCCTTCCCAACCATTCATCCCCCTTCCTCCAATAAATTTGTTGCTGTTGAGTGGATTCCAACTCATAATGACCCTGAAGGACAGAGTAGAACTGCCCCATAGAGTTTCCAAGGAGCAGCTGGTGGATTTGAACTCCCAACCTTTTGGTTAGCTGCCAAACTCTTAACCACTGTGACACCAGGGCTCCTCAAAACCCCCAGCACCGGTTAAATTGATGCCATTGGGTTATGGCATCCACTACGCTTCCAGTTCCTGTTATCCACCCACTTCCATCATCTAACTTCTTCTAAACCACTCCCCTTCATTCACCGAAGACTTAGGTTTTTGGCTGACTGTATTCCTGACCACCCCTTCCTTTCTTCATTTCTGACATCTTCAAGCATCCAGTTGCATGATCCACCTGTCTCTTTCTCAATGATCTTTCTCAAAGGGAAACCCTAGAACTTGTCATCAACAGAAACTGCCCAATCTCCAAAATCTGAATTAAAGGCATTCTGCTTTGTCCAGCTGTGTATATTGTCAGCAACAATAAAAATTTAAAAACTGTAATAAAAATTTATATTGCCTTGTAAAAAACAGAAAAAACTGAAGCCCAAAGCATAACACCTCATCTTTTCCCACACCAAATTTACATACAAGGTGATTACATGGGTACCTTCACCTCCTTCCATCTGGTTCCAAGAGAAGCAGTATCCTCCTCCTAATCAAGGCCAGTCTTTCACAGGTGCTTTAGTGTAGTAAGCTGAAAAATGCCCCCCAGCAGCTCTAGGAAACTAATGCACCATCCCAGCTCATCTTCTCAAGGACTTTGATCCTTCAATTATCATCTCACTCTCTCCTGCATTATCAGTTACTCCCTCTCTATTAAATCATTTCCATCAATGTACAAGCATGCTTTAGTATCTCCCTCCCCCCACCCAAAAAATTCCTTGACCTCACACCCCCCAGCTACCACCCCAATCCTTAGTTTTCCTTCACAACAAAACTTATTTTAAAAATTATCTGCATTTTACTTTCCTCTCATTCTTCAACTCATGCCACAATACGACCAAAACTTTTCTTTTCAGTCACGAAAGATTTCCGTGTTAGCAAATCCAATGAACGCTTTGTTCTCATCTTACTGGTACAACTGACACTTGATCCACATTGATACAGTGTAATTTCAGCTTCTCTGACACCATCCTCTCCTGGTTTGCTTTGTGCCTTAATTATCACTCTTTGGGTTCCCAGATCCAACCTCTCAACGCTGGTTTCTCAGGGCTTAGCCTTGTGCCCTTTGCTGTAGATAATGGAAAAACAGTTGCAGCAATTTATAGATAGGGAACTTCCAGAAATTCAAGCCAGGTTCAGAAGATGATGTGGAACGATGGACATCATTGCTAATGTCAGATGGATCTTGGCTGAAAGCAGAGAATACAAAAAAATTTACCTGTGTTTTATTGGCTATGCAAAAGACATTCGACTGTGTGGATCATAACAAGTTATGGATAACTTTGCAGGGAATGGGAATTCCAAAACACTTAATTGTGCTCATGTGAAACCTGTACATAGACCAAGAGGCAGTGGTTTGAACAGAACAAGGGGATATTACGTGATTTAAAATGAGGAAAGGTGTGCATCCGTGTTGTATCCTTTCACCATACTTATCCAATCTGTATGTTGAGCAATACATGAGAAGCTGGGCTATATGAAGAAGAGCGAGGTATCAGGATTGGAGGAAGGTTCATTGACAATTTGCAATATGCAGATGACACAATCTTCCTTGCTGAAAGTGAAGAGGGCTTGAAACACTTACTGAAGAAGATCAAAGACCACAGCCTTCAGTGTGGATTACACTTCAACATAAACAAATGAAGTTCCTCAGAACTGGGCCAATAAGAAATATCATGATAAATGGAGAAAAGATTGAAGTTGTCAAGGATTTCATTTTACTTGGATTTGTAATCAACACCCATGGAATCAGCAGTCAAAAAATCAAACAATATATTGCATTGGACAAATCTGCTGCAAAAGACCTCTTTTAAATTGTTAAGAAGCAAAAATGTCACTTTGAGGACTAAGGTGCACTTGACCCAAGCCGTGGTGCTTTCAACTGCCTCATATGCGTGCAAAAGCTAGACAATGCATAAGGAAGACCGAAGAAGAATTGATGTCTTTGAATTATGGTGTTGGCGAACAATATTGAATATATTGTGGACTGCCAGAAGAATGAACAAATCTGTCCTGTAAGAAGTACAGCCAGAATGCTCCCTAGAAGCAAAGATGGTGAGACTTCTTCTCATGAACTTTGGACATTTTGTCAGGGGGTACCAGTCCCTGGAGAAGGACATCATGCTTGATAAAGTGGATGGTCAGTGAAAAAGAGGAAGACCCTCAGTGGGATGGATTGACACAGTGGCTGCAACATTGGGCTCAAGCATAGTAATGATCGTAAGGATAGTGTAGAATAAGGCGGTGTTTCACTCTGTTATTCATAGGGTCGCTATGAGTATGAACTGACTCAACGGCACCTAACAAAAACAATGACAGCATTGGATCCACTTTTTCTCTCACTGCATTCCCTCCCCAGGTGAACTTAGTTGTAATGATGGGAGTTCCTGGGTGGTACAAAAGGTTAACATCCTTGGCTGCTAACCAAAATGTTAAGGTTCAAGTCCGCCTACAGTCACCTTGGAAGAAAGATTTGGCAGTCTACTTCTGAAAAGTCAATCATCAAAAACCCAAAGGTTTACAGTTGTGTACTGACACACACGGAGTTACTGTGAGTCAGAATTGACTCCACAGCAACTGGTTATACACCGATGATTCCAAAATTTATATCACTAGTTGAGACCTATTTTCTGAGTTCTCATTGTCTACGTGACATCTCCACTGTTTGTCTTACAAAAAAAAAACAGCTACCATTGAGTCAATTCTGACTCATAGCAACCAGGCATCTCAAATATAACTAGCCAAAACCAGACGTGTGATTTCCCACAGCATCTGCTCATCCTCCCGTTTCTCTACTTTGGCAAATGGTCTTCCTCTTTCTCTCTGACTCTCTACTTTACAGAGCAACGAGATGGATTGACACAGTGGCTGCAGCAATGGGCTCAAACATGCCAATGATTAGGAGGATGGCACAGGACCAGGCACTGTTTTGTTTTATTGTATATAGGGTCTATGAGTTGGAACTGACTCGATGGCACCTGACAACAACAACAGAGCCTCAACACATATTTTGGGGAACACAATACAATGTGTCCATAATAATTATGATAGTAGCTACTCCTTAAGTACTGTCTTAGTTATCTAGTTCTGCTGTAACAGAAATACCAGGAATGGATGGCTTTAACAAATAATTTATTCTCTCACAGTCTAGGAGGCTAGATGTCCGTATTTAGGGCATCAGCTCCAGGGGAAGGCTTTCTCTCTCTGCTCTGGGGAAGGTCCTTGTCATCAATCTTCCCTTGATCTAGGAGCTTCTCAGTGCAGAGACCCCAGATCCAAAGGATGTGCTCCCCTCCTGATTCTTCATTTTTGGTGATATGAGTTCCCTCTGTCTGTCTACTCATTCTGTCTCCTATACCTCTAAAGAGATTGACTCAAAATATGACCTAATCTTGTAGATCCAGTCCTGCCTCATTAACATAATTGCTGCTAATCCCACCTCATTAACATCATAGAGATAAGATCTACAACACATAGGAAAATCACATCAGATGACAAAATGGTGGACAATCACACAATACTGGGAATCATGGCCTAGCCAAACTGACACACATTTTGGGGAAACACAATTCAATCCATAACAGGTGCACACCTCTGAACAACCTGATTTTCAATTCAAGAAAGCCTAAACATGAAGAAGCAACTGAATTTTCACAGCAATGAAGAAAATACTACTTTTTTTTGTGAAGGACTTCTCTGACTCCCCATAGAAGTTAGGATACCCTAGATTTTGTTCTCATAGTATCTTATCCTTTCTCTTCATAGCCCGTATTAATTTCACATGCCTGCAACAACAAAGTACCACAAAGCAGGTGGATTATAAGAACAGAAATTTATTGCCTCACAGCTCTGGAGGCTGGAAGTCTAAATTCAGGGCATCGGCAGGGCTATGCTCTCTCTGTCCCCTCTAGGGTAAAGTCCTTTCTTGTCCCTTCCAGCTTCTGTTAGGCTCAGGCATGTCTCAGAGTTCCTTGCTGGAAGATTCATCTTCACATGGCTGTCTTTCCCCTGTGTGTGTCTCTATGTCTGTTCTTCTCGTTATACGAACACCACTAAGATTGGATTGTGAGGCATTGGTAGTTCAATGATATAATTCTCACCTTCCGTGTGGGAGACCCAGGCTCAATTTTGCAATTTGTCATGGTGATGGTCCAGGACCAGGCAGTGTTTTGTTCCATTGTGCATGGAGTCTCCATGAGTCAGGGGCCAACTCCATGGCAGCTAACAACAAAAATATTGAATGAAGACCAACCCTACTCTGGTATGATCTTGTCTCTATTCATCTAGTGCTGCTGTAACAGAAATGCCACAAGTGGATGGCTTTAACAAAGAGAAATTTATTTCTTCACAGTAAAGTAAGCTAAAAGGCCAAATTCAGGGCATTAGCTCCAGGGGAAGCCTTTCTCTCTCTGTTGGCCTTCTCATCAATCTTCCCCCAGACTAGGAGCTTCTCCACGTAGGGACCCGTGTCCAAAGGATGCACTGTGCTCCCGGCACTGCTTTCTTGGTGGTATGAGGTCCCAAACTCTCTGCTTGCTTCCCTTTCCTTTTATCTCTTGTAAGATAAAAGGTGATGCAGGCCACAACCTAGGGAAACTTCCTTTACATTGGATCAGGGATGTGACCTTAGGAAGGGTGTTACAGTCCCATCCTAATCCTCTTTAACATAAAATTACAATCACAAAATGGAGGACAACCACACAATACTGGGAATCATGGCCCAGCCAAATTGATACACACATTTTTGGGGGGACATAATTCAATCCATGACAGATCTCATTTTATCTGATAACATCTTTAAAGACATTATTTCCAAACAAGGTCACATTCCCAGGTATTAAAGTTTAGGATTGCAAAGTATCTTTTTTAGGGACACAATTCAATCCATAAAATAGCCCCTAACAATACAGTGGTTACTTATTTGTGTAACTAGTTGCTTAATATCAGATCCTCCCAAACTGTGAGCTCCAAGGGGACAGGGATGTGAACCTGAGGCCTGGGGCACACCAGGCACTTAATAAATGTTTATGGGAGGAATATGTGAAGGAAGAAGGAAATGTCACATTTGTCTACACTCAAGTGGTAATTTCTTTGAGAGACCTCTCAAAACCACTTCCTCGTCCCCCCAAAAATCAGGTAATAGGTGTGGCCATCCTTGGTAAATATTAAGCTAGTAAGAAATGGAAGCTAGTAGTCACAGATAGAGTGTTACCACACCCTCTCCAGACAGGAGCCGGGAGGTAGGCAGAGCTACCTCGTGGTAGAGCTACACTCATCCCAGAGAGCTCAATGACAGCTACAGTGTGAATAATTGCTCCTGACGGGGAAAACCACAGCTTTTGTACCCCACCTCCTGAGGATAAAATGACACCTCACAGTGTTTTCGCTTTGGGGGGAGGACACTGTGGAACATCCTGATAATATGGAAACTGAAATGTTACCACTTACACCACTTTATTAACAGGTGCATCCTGGATTATTATTGGGTTAAAAATGCTACTTTTAGGCAAATAATGAAAGCACTTACATCCTGTTGTTCTAACTGTTGGTCAAAACTTTCTGGAAGGTGCCTCTAAAGAAGAGAAACTATATTCTTCTTGGTGGCCTTTTGTGGCTGTTCAAATGTGATTGTTGAGAAAGGGGAACAAGTTAGAGGATTGCACTTATCAGAGAAAGTCTACAGAAAAAGACTAAAGCAATCTTCCAAGCCTGGTGTCATCTAGAAAAGTAGGGTTTTTTTTCTGTGTTAATGGAAATTCAAAGGAACCCTTGAGGCGCAATGGTTAAAGCACTCATCTGTTAACCCAAAAGTCAGCGATTCAAATCCACCGGGGCTCTGTGGGGCAAAAAAGACCTGGTGATCTACTCCTGTAAAGATTACAGCCTAGGAAAGCCTTTGGGGCAGTTCTACACTGTCCTGTAGGGTCACTATGTGTCGGAATCCGCTGGACAACACACAACAACAATGGAAATTTTGATATTTAACCACTACCCACTTAAGCTCCCTGAAGCAACACTACCCACCTCCTCCTAAACAATTACTAAGCATAGAAAAACACACCATAACGTACGATTCAGTAACAGGGAGATAAAAGTTTTCAAAGATCCAGGTCAGAGGAAAAAAATTAAGAGTTTCTCTACTGAATGGAATGTGTTGTTAAGGACTGAACTGTTTTCCCTTAAAACGTGTGTTGGAATCCTAACCCTTATACCTGTGGATGTAAGCCCATTTGGTAATAGGGTTTTCTTTGTTATGTTCATGAGTCCATATTAGTACAGAGTGTGTCTTAAACCTTAAGACTTTTGAGATATAACAAGACTAGTGTGGACACAGAGACAAGCAAGCACACATGGGGGAAGATAGATGCCATGTGGTGATCGCCAAGGAATGCCAAGAAGCACGCTAGAGAAGCTGAGGTGTGGATTTTCCCCAGGATTCACAAATACAGCCTTCCCCTAGAGCCAGTGCCCTGAGTTTGGACTTCTAGCACCCAAACTGTGAAAAAAGAAATGTCTGTTTTTTAAAGCCACTCACTTCTGGTATTTCTCTTACAGCAGCACTAAGAAACCAGGATAGCGTATTGTTTCTGAAATTCCACCAAATCTCGCTCTAGATTTTTGTGTGTGGCTCATTTAATTCATGTCATATGCTGCCTCTTCCTCTCCTTCTCTGAGCCTGTCATTCTCCCCAACTCTCATGTGCTAGGTGCTACTATGGTAGCACTTCTGCCTTTCTCCCTTGTACACCCTAGTGTAGGGGCAGCAGGTTTATGCAGAAGCTTGCCACCAGCACCAGAAGCTGGGAACAGGAGAGTGTCTTTCCACCAAGGATGAAGGCAGCTCACTGATTCCACTCTTGTGTTGGCTGCACTATCTGGCATTCATGGCCTTTGCCATGGGTCTGCAATGTACTACATGACTTTGAGTACACACTGCTCTCATGATGCATAGGGACCAACTGTATGGATGCCTAAATCCCAGAACACTATTCCAAATTCAGAATCCAGGAAAATTCTTTACTTAACCCCATTCCCCACCCCCCCAAAAAGGAAAAAATAAACCCATTGCCGTCAAATTGATTTGGAACCATAGCGACCCTAAAGTCAGTAGTTCACAATTTTGGCTGCGTGTTGTAATCGCCTGCATTTTGGAAACAACGCTGATGCCTATTCTGTCACCCAGAGCTGGGAAGCACCAAGATTAGATGATATGTGGCCAAGATCTCTGCCACTGCCGCTCCTGGTGAGAAGTACGGCATAGTCCTTAGGACACAAATGTGGGAAAGACCCCGGAGGAATGCTGGTGTGTACTGGAAGTTAATAGGTGTTTTCTTAAGAAAAGGGTCTGACTCAAATATGTTTGAGAAACACTGGATTTAAACTGAGATAGAACAACCAGGAAAAATACCCAAATATATCACCGTGCCACCCACCACTGCTCCCACCTCTGGGAGCAAACTCTGCAGGTCCCACCTCAGGTAAGGACACTGGACATGACCACTAGACCTGCATCACTGCCACTGTTCCTGCAGGAACGGACTGTGCATGCTGCCTGCTGCTTCACAAAACTCACTTGCAAATGCCAGGCACATGGAGTTTGGTCTGAGAGGTCTGCACTCTAGTTCTGACTTGGGGATGTTAGATCGAAAACTTCACAAACATAGGAAAGGTGTTCAAAGAAGCTGGGTGGCCAAAAAGCCTGTCAAGTGTTAATATGCTGAGTCTTGAAGAATGCTTATAAATTGGAAAGATGAAGTGAGGAAGGGGGAACGGGGAAGAAAGAAAAAGATACAGATAATTCTCCTGAGTGAGAAGAGCACAAATCAATTACAAAGTGACCAGAAACTCAATTTAAAATGTATGAAACCTTCTTTCACAAAGGGATATGTGTATAGTGGCACACAAGTACATGAAAAAAGCACTTAATCACAAAAGTTTTTAAAAAATGCAAATCAAAACCAAAGGAGATACCAGTTCACCTCCATCAAAATGGAAAAATTAGAAAGGCATGAAAATACCAAATGGTGGCAAGCATGGACCAACTTTTAACTCTCGGACACATTTACTGGATTATAAAATAAATGAGCCAGCAGTTTGAAAAACTGTCAAGTTCTTATACAATGAAAATCACACCTATCCTAGGATTCGGCATTTTGACTCAGGGGTTTCACCAAAAGAAATGAAAACACTTGCATCGAAATGACTTGTACACATATAGAAACTTTGTCTTTATTATTCAGAATGCCCCAAACTGGAAACAACTCAAATGTCCACCAACAGAAGAATGAATAAACATTTTGTAACATAAACAGTCAATGTCAAACCACTCCGTGATAGAACTGCTGTGAACTGCTGATCCACACGACATAGACACAGCTCAAAAACATTTTGAGTTCAAGAAGCAGACACCAAAGTCCTCACACTGATTTATTTTATTTGAATAAACTTCAACAACTTGTAAAACTGATGCTTGGTAATGAGATCAGAAAAGAAACTGCAAATGTAGGGTGTATGAATGGAAGGGGAATTTTTGGGATGAATGGAAATATAAGGAAGTACTTTTCTGGATGTATGGAAATGATTCATATCTCGATAGGGTTGTTGTTAACTAGGGGTATACATTTTTCAAATGCACATTCATACATTTAAGATCAATACGGTTCACTATACTGTATTTCAATTTTACATCCATAAAAAGCAATAAGGAAGAGGCTGTAAGCAGGACCATTAGAAAATAATGAAGGAAAGCACACATCTTGTTGTCTCATCCTCCCCGACCACCTCACTGATGACCTTTCCAGGATGCCAGCTGCTGGTGGGTTCCAGGCCGAATGTTCAGGGTTCTCTGCAGTGCGTTGTGGCTGGCGGGTCCACAGCGGCCAGGTGGAGCCCTACAGTGGCTGCAGTGTCATGGAGGGACCATGTCCCTCTGTGGAGCTTGGCTTTGGGTTGATCCTGGAGTGGCTGTGAGAGGTTGTGACGGCACTGCTGCCATGCGACATGAGTCCACACTTCATGTCCACAGTGGGAGAGGGTGGCTCCTCCTCCTGCCATCAGCTTACTGGTGCAGCTGCCATTTTGCTTCATGCTTGTACAGTCTCTGAGAAGCCAGCTTTATGTTAAACACAAAAAGAAGCTAGCACAATCTAGCTTCCCTCTGTTTGAACTGGTTAAGGAGAAAAGTCAACTTTCCGAGAAGCTCAGTGCAGTTCCACAGAAGTACATGAAGATTGAGTTAGAGATTGCCAAACTGGAGAGAGAGTCTTTAAAAATACCCAGCTTCATAAACAACTACAAAAAAGCGGTAAAGACCGGATCCATGCTGATGGAGGAGCTGACTTCCTTGGCCAAGAACAGAAGGAGGAGGGGTTGAAATGCTTTGAACATCAAGAGGCGATGGTGGCGATGGTAAAAATGCTGGAGTCCCTGCAAGAGGTCATCAAATTCACCACAGCACCAGGAGCTTTTCCTAACCCGGCGCATGGCCCAGAGCCACCCCTCCCCTCTCCGCAGGTCTCCTGAGCCGCCAGGCTGTGACCACCCACCTTGACTTACATCCAGGCACTGAGGCCAGTGGGTCCTGGGGATCCCCCAGGGGCTGGAGCTCCTCCTCCCCTCATATTCTGGACACAGAAGTGAGCTCCTCCATGGTCAAATACACCTTCAAAGGAACAGACTCTAACTTCCCAGAAAACCCCAGGAAATGTGGGAGTTCCTCTTCTCAGAAAGTTAGAATTTTCACTCATTAGCAATGAAGAGAAACCGCTGCCACTTAAAAGACTACACTTAAACTCACAATAAAGCCTGGTCAAACGACATTTCTCAAAAAATGCTTTATAAATGTTATTTATATAGTCTCATAAAATTATTTCCATCTCAATATTCTCTATAGTATAAATATTATATTGTAATTTGATAATTTGTACTGTTTAGCAGTAAGAGACATTTAAAAGCAATATCCTTTTGCCAGAGTTGTGTTCACAACAGTCATAAGTCATAGAAAAATCCAAAGTAATTTCACCTAAATTTGTATTAAAAAACAAAAAAAAAGAAAAAAAAATTTGTATTAGTGTTAATAAAAGTTAAACAATCTAAAGTACCTGTATTATAGAACAACATAAGTGAAATACAAGTGTTTAATTGATAAATTCACATGGTAGTCATTTCTTTTACTGTACTACTGCTGCCTCATGGGTTCCCTGAACAAGAAGAGACCCTCCCTGGACAGTCTGGATAAGCCTGCGCATCCCTCTCCTTGTCCCTCTTCCGCTCACAGCTGACACCTCAGAGGAAAGCTGAGGGAGTGGCAAGGGGTTTCCTGACAAGAAAACTGTGGTGTCCCCAGGACTAGCTGTTGTAGTCATAAGTGACAGTCCCAGGTGGGCAATGAGCATCAAGTGGAGGTTATTAAAGACGATGAAAGGAAAGCTGCAAGTGACACTCTAAGCAACCGGTCAGGGAGCCACACAAGACAAATGAAAATCACTTCTCAAAATAGAGTGCAACTGTGTTTGGGCCTGGGGATAGAGCAGTGGAGCTGACATTTTTGAGGGAGAAAGGCAGATTCTAAACCAGAAAGTGACACAGAGCACGTGGCAAGTCAGGAGATGATCAGGGTGAGGGAGGAGAACCCGCCGGGCAGGGCAGAGCAGTGGGTGTGGAAAGATGGGCTCTCTGGTTAGGGAAGGTCAGGGGAGGCCTCTGTGAGGAGGGGACACCTGAGTAGTTAGGTAACCTGGAGAAAATACTTGAGGGGCCAAAATAGGTGATAGCTCTGAAATGGGGGCAAGAACCAGCCTGAGACCAGAGTGGCAGAAACAAGACAGGTGACAATAGGGCTTAACCATAGCACTTAACCACTATGCCACCAGGGTTTCTGACAATAGGCAGGAGGGGGCAAATGCTTCCTGGAGCCAGATGACTGAGAGTGCTGTCACCATGGTAAAGAGTTTCATTTGAATTTAAAATGACAGTAGCTGTCGAGTGGGGAAAAGGATAAAGCCGGGAGATCAAGTGGGAGATGATGACAGTGACTTGAGGCTGAGGAGGTAATCTCTGGACCAGGCGTGAGCCATGGAGATGGAGAGGTGGGCTGGGATCCAGGACCTGCCCTGCAGCCAGAGACTATGAGGCTTCTGATGCATGTGGACGCAAGAGGAGACAAGAGTCAGGGTGACGACAAGGAGTTTGACCTGAGCATCTGGGTGAGGTGGTGTCTTCACCAACATGGGGACAGCTAGCAGCCAAGTGTGTGGGACAGAAACTGGAATGACTTTGTCTGAGAGGAGTTAGGTTTCAGGAGCCCCTTAGACATTGGAGGAGGAACGCCAAGTTCATAGGAGGCTATGAGGACTTGGGGCACAGAAGAGAAATCCCAGCTGCAGATGTAAGCATGTCAGGTCACCGGGAGCTAGGTGAGTACAGCACAGAAGATGTCTAAGGACTGGGCAGGTTGCACCGGGGAAGTTCAGTGGGCCTGTTTGTGGCCAGAGTGCTCCATAGGTTTGCCCTGCATCAACGGCCTCACAAGGAGTCTCACCAGTTATCCACCCGAGTCTATTCCCACACGTCCCTTTGCCTACTGTCTTAGTCATCTAGCGCTGCTATAACAGAAATACCACACAAGTGGTTGGCTTTAACAAAGAAAAGTTTATTCTCTCACAGTCCAGTAGGCCAGAAGTCCTAATTCAGGGCGCCAGCTCCAGAGGAAGGCTTTCTTTCTCTGTCAGCTCTGGAGGAAGGTCCTTGTCATCAGTCTTCCCTTGGTCTGGGATCATCTCGGTGCAGGAACCTCAGGTCTGAAGAATGCACTCTGCTTCTGTGGCTGCTTTCTTGGTTGTATGAGGTCCCCATATCTCTCTCTACTTGCTTCTGTCTTTTATATCTCAAAAGAGATTGGCTTAAGACACTACCTAATCTTGTAGACCTCATCAATATAACTGCCACTAATCCATCTTATTACATCTTAGTGACAGGATTTACAAAATATAGGAAAATCGCATACAATGGTAAACAATCACACAATACTGAGAATCATGGCCCACCTAAGTTGAAAGATATTTTGGGGGGACACAATTAAATCCATGACACCTACCACGGGCAAGAACAGCTTGGGCTGCCCCGATTCCCTGAAGAGAGTGGAGGAATTGGGTCTGAATCATCCCACAAAGTCATGGTACCAGGAGGAAGGGCTGCTCTTCCCTTTGGCTGTGGAAAGCCCACACCACTGGGGTTTTACCTAGAGACCCTCTCTCTCTGGGGCTGAGTTTTTAATTCTGGAGATCTGGCTCCAGGCCCCTGTACTCCTCATTATCGGGTTACCTTGGGAAGATCGAGGCTCCTCCCAAGTCCTTCCCCGCCTGCTGTGACTAACTGAATTTGTTGTGGGGTCCAGCATACTTTACCTAGAACTTCGGAGCCCACGCCAACATCATCAGTGTCCTGAGCCTGACAGGAATTTAGCCAGAAACTGATCCAGTCCTGAGAAGAGGTTTAAAGTAGACAGCTTACTTCAGTTATCTCATCCAACTCTCATGATGACCATAAAAGGCAGTAACTACTATGATCTCATTTTATAGATCGGAAAACTGAGGTTTGCATAGGTTAATTCACCGACTCCAGATTCACAACTCTTGAGTGGAAGGGTCAATACTGAGATGTCCTAAGATAAAGTCACTTGGTGGGAATTTGAAACCTTCGTGTTCCTTTGGGGAGAGATGACCAGAGGAGCAGAGTGAACCTTTGCCAGCTGTCCGGAAGGTATAGTTGAACCTGAAGGAATTTGTGGGGAGTGGGGGACATGAGACGGCCTCTGTAATGGGAGTGTGTTCATGTTCCCTTCTTAGCAAAAACCATGCTGGTTCTGTTCAAATCCCTTTAAGGGTGGGTGCAGGGGTTTCCACCCCGTTTAATATAGTCAGGAAGTCAGTGTTACAGTCCTGTTGGTGTGGGAGTCTGGCTGAAGTTGCAATACAGTGTGCACTCTGTACACACATGTATATGCATATATACACGCATAGATATGCAGACACACATATCGTTCTTGAATAAAATGTCACTTTGAAGAAATTAATTTTTTTTACATTTATTACCGCTCACTGTGTTTTTCCTGTTCCTTCAGCCCCTTTCTTCAGTATGTGCCTTTTGTTCTCCATCATTCATGTTGTAATGGCACTCAAGTTTCCAGTGGTCCTTGGCTGCCCATTGACAGGAATGATGTAAGTTGAATTAGTTCATGTCAGTCAGCAGGTATGTTCATAAAGGAGATCTGCCATTCACACATCAGAGCCTGCTGGATGAGGAGGAGAGCTGAGGCCAACCCTCCCCCTTATACACAGAGCGCTGAGGATGACCTCAGTGCACAGTATGAGAAACATCTTTCCCTTCACCGGAGACTCGTTGGCATCTGATCTAACAGCAGCAATGTCCCAGCTGCCCCCAATCAATATTCAAGTTTTAGCACAACCGTTCAAAGGGGAAGTAAAGGTAACGCCTGGGAAATGAGAAATTTTATGGCAAAAAGAGCCAATTCATTATCCTGGCAACTGGTAGATTGCAATTTCAAGGCCTTCGTGTTAATGAATGATGTGGCACTCACTCCATAATGGGAAATGAAGGTGAGTCACTCAAATTAACTTCGTTTTGGCCTCAACAGGATTTTTTTTTTAAGGTTCTGTAATATTTTCAACATATGGATTAACCAACCCGAGCTGAAGCAGGTGTGCCGAGCCCAGTACCAGTCACCCCCTGCAGCCTAGAACACAAGAGAATTCTCTTTTCTACCCTGTTTGCTCAGGTCCAACGTCTTTCCACTGTTTATGTATTCTACTCACAAGCCAAATGTTACAAAGTTTCCCAAAAGATGCCAGGCTGACATCTAGAATACTTCAGTGGTCTCATCCCTTCAGGAGCAAGGAAGAATGAGGAAAACTAAAGATACAAGAGAAAGATTAGTCCAAAGGACTAATGGGCCACATCTACCATGACCTCCACCAGACTGAGGCCAGTACAACTAGATAGTGCCCGGATATCACTATTAAATGCTCTGACAGGGATCACAATAGAGGGTCCGGGATAGAGCTGGAGAAAAACGTAGAACAAAATTCTAACTCAAAAAGAAAGACCAGGCTTGCTGGCCTGAGAGAGACTAAAGAAACTCTGAGAGTATGGCCCCTGGACACCCTTCCAGCTCAGTAATAAAGTCACTCCTGAGGTTCACCCTTCAGCCAAATATTAGACAGGCCCATAAAACAAAATCAGACTAAGGGGGCACACCAGCACAGGGGCAAGGACTAGAAGGGAGGAGGGAACAGAAAAGCAAGTAATAGGGAACCCAAGGTTGAGAAAGGAGACTGTTGACATGTCATGGTTTGTTAACAAATGTCATAAAACAATATATGTACTAACTCTTTAATGAGAAACTAGTTTGCTCTGTAAGCCTTCATCTAAAATACAATTAAAAAAAAAAAAATGCCAAGCTGAGAGGGGGTCTTTGGAAGGCCATCAGGGTCACAAATCTGGAAACAGGGCAGAAACTGAGGAATCACTGAGGCCATAGCATCTTTTTTTTTTTAATTAATTTTTTTTATAGTACTTTAGATGACAGTTTACAGAACAAATTAGTTTCTTATTAAATGGTTAGTACACATATTGTTTTATGACATTGGTTAACAACCCCATGACATGTCAACACTCTCCCTTCTTGACCTTGGGTTCCCTTTTACCAGCTTTCCTGTTCCCTCCTGCCTTCTAGTCCTTGCGCCTGTGCTGGTGTGACCCTTTAGTCTTATTTTGTTTTAGGGGCCTGTAAAGATTATTAAAAAAAAAAAAAAATTTTTTTTTTTTTTTTAATAATCTTTGGCTGAAGGGTGAACCTCAGGAGTGATTTCACTATTGAGCTAAAAGGGTGTCTGGGGGCCATACTCTTGGGGTTTCTTGAGTCTCTGTCAGACCATGTAAGTCTGTTCTTTTTTTGTGAGTTAAAGTTTTGTTTTACATATTCCTCCAGCTCTGTCTGGGACCCTCTATTGTGATCTTTGTCAGAGAAGTTAGTGGTAGTATCCGGGCACCATCTAATTGTACTGGACTCAGTCTGGTGGAGGCCATGGTAGATGTGGTCTATTGGTCCTTTGGACTAATTTTTCCCTTATGTCGTTAGTTGTGGAAACCCTGGTGATGTAGTGGTTAAGTGCTACAGCTACCAACCAAAGGGTCGGCAGTTCGAATCCGCCAGGCACTCCTTGGAAACTCTATGGGGCAGTTCTACTCTGTCCTATAGGGACACTATGAGTCGGAATCGACTCCATGGCACTGGGTTTCGTTTTTTGGATCATTAGTTGTCTTCATTCTCCCTTGCTCTTGAAGGAGTGAGACCGGTGTTGTATCTTAGATGGCTGCTCATAGGCTTTTGAGACCCCAGATGCTATTCACCAAAGTGAAATGTGGAACATTTTCTTTATAAACTATGTTATGCCAATTGAGCTAGATGTTCCCCAAGACCATGGTCCCCACAGCCCTCAGTCCAGCAATTTGGTCCTTCAGGGAGTTTGGATGTGTCTATGGAGCTTCCATGACCTTGCCTTGTGCAAGTTGTGCTGGCTTCCCCAGTATTGTGTACTATTTCACTCTTTGCCAAAGTTACCCATTATCTATTGTCTAGTGTTTTTCCACCCCTACCCCTCCCCTCCCTTGTGGCCATCTAAGATTATTTCTTTTCGTGTGTAAAACTTTTCAAGAGTTTTTAGAGTAGTGGTCTCATACAATGTTTCTCCTTTTGTGATTGATTTATTTCACTCATCATAATGCCCTCCAGATTCATCCATGTTATGAAATACTTCACAGATTCATGGTTGTTCTTTATTGTTGCATAATACTCCATTGTGTGTATGTACCACAGTTTGTTTATCCATTCATCTGTTGATGGACACCTAGGTTGTTTCCATTTTTTTGCTATTGTGCACAATGCTGCAATAAACATGGGTGTGCATATCTCTATTTGTGTGACAACCCATTTCTTAGGATATATTCCTAGGAGAGGGATTGCTGGATCCTATGGTATTTCTAGGTTTCTAAGGAAGCCCCATACCATTTTCCAAAACAGTTGTATGATTTTGTATTCCCACCAGCAGTGCATAAGAGTTCCAATCTCTCCACAGCCTCTCCAACATTTGTTATTTTCTGTTTTTTTGATTCATGCCAGTAATGCCAGGGTGAGATGGTATCTCATTGTGGTTTTAATTTGCATTTCTCTAAAGGCTAAAGGCTAGTGATCAAGAGCATTTCCTCATGTGACTGTTGGCTGCTTGAATGTCTTCTCTGGTGAAGTGTCCATTTCTTGTGCCCACTTTTTAATTGGATTATTTGTTTTTTGTTCTAGAGGTGTTGGGTTTTCTTGCAGATTTTAGAGATCACAACTTTGTCTGATTTGTAGTAGCCAATTTTTTTCCCCCAGTCTGTAGGTTCTCTTTTTACTCTTTTGGTGAAGTCTTTTGATGAGCTTAAGTGTTTAATTTTTAAGAAGATCCCAGTTATCTAGCTTATCTTCTGGAGTTTGTGTTTTGTTGGTTATGGTTTGTATCCAGCTAATGCAGTGTATTAGGGTCTCAAGTGTTGATCATATTTTTTCTTCTATGAACTTTATAGTTTTGGGCTTTATATTTAAGTCTTTGATCCATTTTGAATTAGTTTTTGTACATGGTGTGATGTATGTGTCCTATTTCGTTTTTTTGCTGATGGACATCTGGCTTTGCCAGCACCATTTCTTAAAAAGACTGCCTTTTCTCCATTTGATGGACTTTGGGCCCTTATTGAAGATGAGGTGACTGTAGGTGGGGGGATTTACATTTGGATTTTCAATTCTGTTCCATTGGTCAATATATCTGTTGTTGTACCAGTACCAGGCTGTTTTGACTACCGTAGCTGTATAGTATGCTCTGAGATCAAGTAGTGCGAGTCCTCCTACTTTGTTCTTCTTTGTCAGTACTGCTTTACTTATCCGGGGCTTCTTCCCTGTCCATATAAAGCTAATGATTAGCTTTTCCATCTCTTTAAAGAATGTTGGTATTTGAATCGAGAGTACATTGTATTTGTAAATCGCTTTGGGTAGAATTGTCATTTTCACAACTTTGAGTCTACCTATCCATAAGCATGGTATGAGTTCCCATTTATGTAGATCTCTTTTGCTTTCTTGCAGTAGTGTTTTGTAGTTTTCTTTGTATAGGTCTTTTACATCCCTTGTTAGATTTATTCCTAAGTATTTTATTTTTTTTTAGGGGCTATTTTTTATTATAAATGGTATTGTTTTCCTGATTTCCTTTTCATCATTCTCTTTATTGGTGTATAGGAATCCAACTGATTTTTGTATGTTTATCTTGTATTCTGCTAGCCTGCTGAGTCTTTCTATTAGTTCCAGTAGTTTTCTCATGGAGTCTTTTGGGTTTTCTATGTATAGTATCATATCATCCACAAATAAGGATGGTTTAACTTCTTCATTACCAGTTGGGATGCTCTTTATGTACTTTTCTTGCCTTATTGCCCTAGCTAGGACTTCCAGCACAATGTTAAATAGGAGTGGTGATAAAGGGCATCCTTGTCTTGTTCCTGTTCTTGAGGAGAATGTTTTCAAGCCTCTCTCCTTTAAGAATTATGTTGGCTGTTAGTTTTGCATAGATGCTCTTTATTATGTTGAGAAATTTCCCTTCTGTACCTATGTTACTGAGATTTTTTATCAGGAATGGGTGTTGGACTTTGTTGATTGCCTCTTCTGCTTTGATCAAGATGATCATGTGATTCTTTTCTTTCCTTTTATCTATGTGATGGATTACGTTGATTGATTTTCTAATATTGAACCATGTTTGCATACCTGGTATGAATCCCACTTGATCGTATTGTATTATCTTTTTGAAATGATGCTGAATTCTATTGGCTAGAATTTCGTTGATAATTTTTGCATCTATATTCATGAGAGATATTGGTCTGTAATTTTCTTTTTTTGCAGTGTCTTTGCCTGGTTTTGGTATCAGAGTATGCTGGCTTCATAGATTGAATTCGGAAGCATCCTTTCTTTTTCTGTGTTCTGAAATAGTTTGAGTAGTACTGATGTAAGCACTTTTCTTAATTTTTGATAGAATTCTCCAGTGAAGCCATCTGGGCCAGGGCTTTTTTGTTGTTGTTGTTGGTTTTTTTGTTGTTGTTGTTGTTTTAATCTTTTCAATCTCTTCTCTTGTTATGGGTCTGTTCAAATTTTCAACATCATTTTGTGTTAGTTTGGGTAGGTAGTGTGTTTCTAGAAATCTGTCCATTTCCTCTAAGCTGTCAAATTTGTTGAAGTATAGTGTTTCATAATACTCTGTTATGATTCTTTTTATTTCAGTTGAGTCTGTTGTAATGTTCCCCACTTCATTTCTTATTTGAGATATTTGCATCCTTTCCTGGTTTTCTTTTGTCAGTTTGGCCAGTCAATTTTGTTGATCCTTTTAAAGAACCAACTTTTTGGTTTTTTGATTCTTTCTATTGTTTTTCTATTCTCTATTTCATTTATTTTTACTCTGATCTTTATTGTTTCCTTTCTTCTGGTGGCTGTGGGCTTCTTTTGCTATTCTCTATTTGTTCAAGTTGTGTAGCTAATGTTTCAATTTTGTCCGTTTCTTCTTTTTGGATGTGTGAATCTATTGCTATGAATTGACCTCTGAGGACTGCCTTTGCTGTGTCACAAAGTTTTTGGTATGATGTGTTTTCATTCTTGTTTGATTCTAGGAATTTTTCAATTTCATCTCTGATTTCTTCTATTACCCAGTGATTTTTAAGCAGGGTGTTATTCAGTTTCCACGTAATTGATTTTTTTTCCTTGCTCTTCCTGTTTTTAATTTCTACCTTGATGGCATTGTGGTTAGAGAAGATACTTTGTATTATCTCAATGTTTTGGATTTTGTTGAGGGCTGCTCTGTGGCCTACGATGTAGTCTATTCTGGAGAACATTTCATGTGTGTTGGAAAAGAATATGTACTTTGCAGCTGTTGGGTGGAGTGTTCTATATATGACAATGAGGTCAAGTTGGCTGACTGTGCCCTTTAGCTCTTCTGTGTCTTTGTTGAGTTTCTTTCTAGATGTTCTGTCCTTTACTGAGAGTGATGTGTTGAAGTCTCCTACTATTATTGTGGAATGGTCCATTTCTCTTTTCAGGGCTGTTAGAGTTTGTTTTATGTATTTTGAGCCCCATCATTGGGTGTGTAGATGTTTTTTATGGTTACATCTTCGTGATGGATTGTCTCTTTAATCATTATATAGTGCCCTTCTTTGTTTTTTATGGTGAATTTTGTTTTAAAGTTTATTTTATCTGAGATTAATATTGCCAGTCCTGCTGTTTTTTGGTAGCTGTTTGCTTGATATATTTTTTTCCATCCTTTGATGTTTAACAAAATTATGTCTTTGTTTCTTAGGTGTGTCTCTTGTAGACAGCATATTGAAAAATCCTTTTTTTTTTTTTAATCCATCTGTCACTCTGCATCTCTTTATGGGTGCATTTAGGCCGTTTACATTCAGTGTAATTATTGATAGGTGTGAGTTTATTCCTGTCATTTTGTAGAGCTTCGTTGTTGTTGTTGCTGACATTTTCTTTGTTCCTCTTACTCTCCTGTGCTGAATTTCTTTTGTTTGTGGATTTTTTTTTCATTTCTTTTGTTTTTGTAGATTTCGTTTTTCACTGAGACTTTCTGTTTTTCTTCTTTATTTTGAAGAGTAGGTTTGTTAAGTTTCTTTGTGGTTACCTGTAAATTTGCCCTTCTCTTCTTAGTTTTCAACCAGTCTATTATTACTTGGTATCACCTTGCCTTCCTCTCCATTAGAGCATTCTGTACCTACACTGTTTATTTCCTCTTTTATTGTTTTGACATTGTTGTCATTTACAGATTAACTTCACTGGTTCCCTGTTGTAATTCTTTTGATTTTGGATAGTCCTTGAGAGTTCATTTTCTAGGTTGGCATCTGGCTGGTACAATCTTGATTTCTAGCTTCAGGTTGTGGTCTGATATTGCTCTCAGACTGAAGGGCTCCCTTTAATAATTCTTGCAAGTTTGGTTTGAATTTTACATATTCCTTTAATTTCTGTTTATCCAGAAATGTCCTAATTTCACCCTCATATTTGAACAAGAGTTTTGCAGGATAAATTATTTTTGGTTGGAAATTTTTTTCTTTCAATGTTTTTATATGTCATCCCATTGCCTTCTTGCCTGTATGGTTTCCACCAATAATCAGAGCTTGGTCGTACTGTTTCCCCTCTGTATGTGACTTTTTGTTTTTCTCAAGCTGCTCTCAGGATTCTTTCTTTTTCCTTGGTTTTAGTAAGTGTGATTATGATATGCCTTGGTTATTTTCTTTTGGGATCTATCCTATATGGTGTGCATTGAGCTTCTTGGATGAGCTTTTCTTCGTTTTCTGTCAGCAGTTCTTCAGTGATCCTCTCTGTGTTTTCCATTTTCTCCCTTTGCTCTGGAACTCTGATCACTCTCAAATTTTTGCTGTTGATTGTATCCCACATAATTTTTAGGGTTTCTTCATTTTTTTTTCATTCTTTTTTTCTGATTTTTCCTCACACAGAGTGGTATCCAAGTGTTTTTCTTCAACTTCACTGATCCTGTCTCCAATGTATGAAACCTGCTTCTCAGCCCTTCTACGACACTGTCCATTTTTGAAATCTTGTTGTTTATCTTTTGGATGTCCAGTTACTGTTTTTGTATGATTTCTAGCTGTGAATTTATTTTGACATTTTTTTCCTGTATTATTTTCCTGAATTATTCAATTTTTCTGTCTGTATTTTCCATGAATTTGTCTGCCTTTTCCATGATTTTGTCTATTTTTTCCTCATTTTTGTCTGCTTTTTGCTTCAACTCTTGGATAGCTTTGAATATTAGAGAGTTGCATTCCTTGTGAGGTAGTTCTAATGCCTTTTCTTCTATTGGAAAGTCATCTGGTGTTTTATTTTGGACATCACTGGAACCTTCCTTTCCACCCCCCCCCCCTTTTTAAAATATGTTTTGGTATTTGTCCGCTGTCTTCAGGGTATTCAGTAGTTATTTTCTTTGTTTCTTGATTGTAGAGTTGTTTGTTTCATCCTGCTTTTTTTGTTTTATTTGGTTATGTCTGAGCAGGCAGGCTGTACGTTCTTTGTTGTTTGCTCATCTGTGGGCACAATAGTTTTCACGTGCTTGTCCAATGGGCAGGGTCAGTTGCTCAGCTATGGTGCAGCAAGGCAGGTCTGGCTGAAGGGAAGGGGCTTGTATAGGCTGTTTGTGGCACATGCTAGGGCCAAAAGAGTGGGCTGGGAATCAGTACAGGGCAGGTTCTGGTAGGCTGTGCCTGTGGTGCTTGGCTCTGTGATGTTCAGCACATGGCGCAGGTAAGCAGATAGGAAGGGGGAAGGTTGTGATGTGTGGAGCTAAGATGGGCACAGAAAGAGGAGAGAGACAAACAGGCGCCCAAAACAAACAATAAAAGTGCTAAGGGAGCTTGCCATTGGAGTAGAGAGATGAGAAACTAAGAAAGGGAGAAACACAAAAGGGGAAAAAGAGGAAAAAGGGAAAAAGAAAAAATAGATAAATAAATATAAAACTAGAGAAGAAAAGTTTCCAGTGATACCGCTGGTGCAGCTGCAAAGACTGGGGCAGTGGCTCCTAGGCCATGCAGTACAGCCTGGCTAGAAGTGGTAGAGATCTCACACAGTGCCACGTACTCAGTAGACAGGAAAAGAAAGTAAGTATAGAAGATGAGAAACTGAGAAATGAAGAAGGACAAAAAGGAAAAAGAAAAAAAAAAAGAAATGCCCCCATGGATTCCATCAGTGTGGCTGTGCAAACCGGGGAAGTGGTTCCCAAGCCACACAGTACAGCCCAACTAGAAGGGGATTCCAAGCCTGAAAAAGAAAAGGAAAACAAAGGAACAAACAAAACAAAACAAAGCAAAAAAAAAAAGAAAGAAAGAAAGCCCTGGGGATCCCACCAGTGTGGTTGCTGGCCAGGGAAGCTGTTCCCCAGTCAAGCGGTGCTTCACAGCCTTTCAAGAAGAAGCAAAGATGGCACAAGTGCCAGGTGTTTGAGAGAAGGAAGTGGCAGGTGGTGAAAGGCAAGGAAGAAGCCAAAAGCAGCAGAAAAAAACAACACCAGCTACAAACAAATGGCACTCCAGGAGATGGCCAATGTGGGCAGGGCAAATCCAAGAGTCAAGGAGCCAAAACCAGTGTCTCTTGGCCAAGAGACTGCAGTTGGCAGGAAGCAGAGGAGGCTGAGCAGCAGTGCGGAGAAGAATGGGCAGTGGGAAAGTACATATCATTGGTTACCAGGTGCTCTGTCTCCTGCTGGGAGCTCCTGGAAGCAGCTTTCCTGTACTCCCTGTCCACTGATCTCTGATGTGGGCAGGGCGAATCCAAGCCCCATGGACCCTGCACTTCTCGGCTGGCAGGGTGACTGCAGCCAGCTATGAATTGGGGAAGTTGAGTGGGGGGAGGAGGATGGGGGTTGGGAAAACATATTTCACTGGTTACTGGGTGTTTTGTCTCCTGCTGGGAGCTCTGTGAAGCTGCTTTCCTATACTCCGTGTCCATCAACCTCTGACAGCAGCCTAAGATGGCAAATCTGTGCTGCATTAGCTGATAGGGAACCTCTGTACGTATCTCTCCTCACTCTCTTTTCTCTGGCAGTTTCTTATTCCATTCAGCGCTTGGCTGAGTTCTTCATCTCTTCATTTGATGCTTAGGGTCCAAGGATTGACGTTTGTCTCTGTTTTACTCAGTTTTTCAGGTCTTTGATGTGGAGGGACAGTGTGGTGCTTCCATCTATAGTGCCATGTTGGCCGGAAGAGGCCATAGCATCTTCAAAGTAACCTCCTAATGCTGCTGTCTAGAGAAATTTTGGAAGTGAATATGGTGCCAATTATAGTGCCAGTCATCCTACTGATCAATTCTATTTACCAAAGGACTTCTCAGAGTGTTGAATATGTGCCACTGCCTATGAGCCTCTGTAAGTAGCATATGCAGTGTTTCCCAAATGTATTTGATTATGGAATCCATTTTTGTTTAGTGCTGTGAATAACAATTCGGGAAATGGTATATTAAGTTGAATAACATTTCTCATGGAAGGATAAATGTCTGGTCTCATTTACTTGCTATAAGTACAATATATCTTCCTTCATTTCATGTTCTTAATTACAAGTTAATTCACCCAGCAAATATTTTTTGGGTGTCTAGTTTGTGCCACACACTGATCTATGTGCTGGAGATCCAGCAATGACTGAAATAAACAAAAACCTCTGCTCTAAAAGAGGCTTCAATTCTAGTTGGAAAAGCAGTGACTAAACAAGATCAAAAACCCATTGGTGTCGAGTGGACTCTGGCTAATAGTGACTCCATGTGTGTCAGAATAGAACTGTGCTCCGTAGGGTTTTCATTGGCTGATCTTCAGAAGCAGGTCAGTAGACTTCAGAGGCACCTCTGGGTGGGTTCAAACCTCCAATCTTTTTATTTGTAGTTAGCACTTAACCATTTGCACAACCCAGGGACTCCATATACTATGTTAAACAAACAAACCAAACAAACCCATTGCCGTCAAGTCGATTCCGACTTATAGTGACCCTATAGGACAGAGTAGAACTGCCCCATGGGGTTTCCAAGGAGCAGCTGCCAACTATTTGATTAGCAGCTGAGCTTTTAGCCACTTTGCCACCAGAGCCATGTGTACTGTGTTAGTCAGTGGCAAATGCCAGGGAGAAAACCTAAGGCCGAGAACAGGGGATATGAAGTATCAGAGTTCAGATGAGACAGGAATTTTAGATAGGATGTCCAGAGAAGGGCTCACCGGGGAAGTGGCTTCTGAGTAATGATCTAATGGGATGAGGGAGTAACACATGCCAATATTTGGAGGAAGAGCATTCCAGCAGAGGAAACAGCAACTGCAAAGGCCTTAGAGAAGAAGTGTGCTGGCAGTGTGGCTGGTGAGAAAGGACAGAGGGGGAGGACTTTCAGGAGAAGAGGTCAGAGAGCTAACGGGGCAGCTCACAGTGGGAACTTTAGTTTTTACATGAATGAGAAGAGAAACCATTGGAGGGTCTTCAGGAGACACCTGACAACATCTGACTTCATTTCAACAGTATCATTCTGAAAATTGTGCTTCTGCTGTTAGCTGCCTTCCAGTGACCCCACGCACAACAGAACTAAACAGGGCCAGATCCTGCATCATACCTATGATCTATTGTTGGTTGGACCTTTGTGATCCACAGGGTTTTCATTGGCTGATTTTTGGAAGTAAATCAGCAGACTTTTCTACCTGGTCTGTCTTAGTCTGGAAACTCTGCTGACAGCTGTTCGTCATCACAACAACATGCAAGCTTCCACTGACAGACAAGTGGTGGCTGCACATGAGAGTCGAACCCTGATCTCCCACTTGGAAGGTGAAAATTCTACTACTAAATCACCAATGCCTGAAGAGAAGTACTAAGGGATGCAAGAAGGAGGCCAGTCAGAAAACTGTTACAATACTCCCAGCAAGAGGTGTTGGTAACTCACACCAGGCTAGAGGTGGTAGGGTAAAGAGCAGTAGTCTGATCCTGGATCTATTTTGAACCAGGTTTGCTGATTGAGCAGATACAGGCGGAGGGCTGTTAAGGATGACTTTGAGGTTTTTAGCAAGAGCAACTAGGAGGATTGAGTTGTCATTAACCTGAGATGGGAAAGACTTCAGGAGAAATGGGGTGGGGGAGAAACTGTAGTTCAATGTTCAACGTATTACACTGGAGATGTCTGCAGATACATGGAGTAGGCAGTTGGATATTCAAGTTCAGTGCAGAGATTTGGGCCAGATATAAATTTGGGAGTCATTCACAGGTGGATGATATTAAAGCCATAAGACAGGACAAGATCACCATGGGAGTGAGTGTAGATAGAGAGGTGGTTCAAGGGCTGAGTCCTTGGACACTTCACTGTTTAGAAGTCCAGCTGATGAGGAGGAAGTAGAAAGAGAGCCTGACAAGGAGCAGCCAGGAAGATAGGCGGAAAATCTGACAACTGTGCTGTCCTGAAGGCCAGGAGTAGAGACGCTTCAAAGAGGACAGTGTGCAACAATTTCAAATCTGCTGATTGGTAGGCTGTGTCTTCATTTCCCTAGGCGTTTCCAGTTTATACGCATTGATTTGGTTTGATCCTTACAAGTGCCTCATTCACTATCAAATATGTCCCAGTTTTGACAATAATTTGAAAGGTCATCCTACTTGAGGACTAACCATTCATCTCTGCATTGAACGATGGGTAGCTCTCCAATGACCTTGAAAATAGTAGTTTCAGTACAGAAACAGAGGTGGCAGCAAAAATCTGGAGTGGCTTCAAGAGCGGGTGGGGGAAAACTACAGTAACAACCAAAGAATACATGGGTGGTTATATAGAAAAGTTGCACAGTGATTAAGTGTTTGGCTGCTAACCGAAAGGTCAGTGGTTCAAACCCTCCAGCTGCTCCATGAGAGAAAGATATGGTTGTCTGTTTCTGTAAAGGTTACAGCCTTGGAAACCCTATGGGACAGTTCTACTCTCTGCTACAGGGTCGCTCTGTATTGGAATTGACTTGATGGCAGTGGAGTGGGTTTGGTTTTTGGTTTTTGCTACATAGATATGTATGCATATATATGTACAAGAAGGTATATGTGTGTATATACATGAGCTTATATAGGTGTATTTGTAGGCATATTTACATACATGTTTGTGTGTGTGCTGCACATATATTCACACATATAATAAAGCATATGGGGGGCACGGTCACAAATACCTCCCAGATATAAAGAAACACCTTGCAGGATTGGTTTACTGGGTTTGAAGGCTAAGGACCATAGTCTTGTAGGACATATTCAATGATCACAACATAATCTCATAATCTATAAAATCTATGTTCTACATCCTAGTTTGGTAAGTAGCGTCTGGGGTATTAAAAGTTTATAACGGCCATCTGATATACAACTATTGGTCTCTATTCATCTGAAGCAAAAGAGAAAGAAGGAAACCAAAGACTCAGAGAAGAAACCAGTCTACAGGACAAATTGCCTACACGAAACACAGCCTCACCTATCCAGAGACCAGGAGAATGAGATGTGCCTGGCTACCACTATTGACTGTTCTGACCAGGGCCACAATAAATGGTCCTGGATAGAATGGAAGAAAATTGTAGAACAAAACTCAAAATCTTATTAAAAAAAAAGGCCATACTTACTGGACCGGCAGAGACCTGGGGAACCCCTGAGACAATTATCCTGAGATACCCCTTAAACTTTGAACTGAAACTATTCCCAGAGGTCACCTTTAAACTAAATAATAAGTTGGTTCATAAAATAAACAATATCACCTGTGAGTTCTGTGCTCCTTTTATATAAAAGATAAAAATAAATTCAAAAAAATCATCTATTTGAGACCAAATGGTCAACATTTATGCTAAAACAAAGATGAGATGGTAAAGGGAGGGGCAGGGAAGCAAGAATAATGAAAATGGAACAAGCAGGTGGAAATAATGAGAATGTTGACTCAATGTGGAAAATGTAAACAATGTCACTGAACAATATGTGTAGAGATTGTTAAATGGAACCTAGTTTGCTATGTAAACTTTCAACAAAAACTCAATAAAAAAAAAAGAGAGAGAGAGGGTGGGAAGAGAAGAATTAGAGACAATGAGTATTAACACTTCTAAGAATTTTCTTGTAAAGAAAAGGAAGGAATGGAACAGTAACCACAGGGGTGAATGGGGTCAAGAGGGTTTTGTTTTTAACATGAAAGAAAAGACAGCAGTTTCTAGGCTGATAAGGATGATCTAGAAAACAGGGAACATTGAGGTTACAGGAAGAGCAGAGGGGGGACTGCTGGAGTGATGTCCCTGAGCACGGAGATGCCTCCTGGTGTACGGGAGGAGAGGTTGGTCTTCACCAGGAGCAAGGACAGTTGATTGCAATAACAGGAGAGCAGGACAATAAATGGGCACAGACCCAGAGAGATGAATAGATGTGGTTGGTGGTGGAGCTTGCACAGGTTATCTTCTGGTTGCTTCAACTTTCTCTGTGTAATAGGAAGCAGTACCATCAGCTGAGACTGAAGATGAGAGAAGAGGTATTGGAGGTTGGTGAAGGGAAGAGAAGGTATGAAATAGAGATCTAAAAAAAGCATGGGAAAGTGAACAGACCAGGGCTGTTTGATATTATTGCCTGACGGCCTTGAGAGCTCACTTGAAGTCAGTGATCATGAATTTAAAGTAAGACCAGGATATGGGACATGCCTGGATTTCCTCCAGGTGTGTTCAGCTATGTGGTACAGCCACTGAGTAGAGAAGCAGTTGGATTGAACCAGAGTTGTGATTTAGACAGTGAGTTAACACAGACGGAGAGAGGCAACAGAGTGACAGTGTATGTAAGCGAAAACTATGATAGTCCTTGACCATGGAATATAAAAAAAAAAATTTTTTTTGAATATAAGTAAGGTAAATTAATAACACACTTGTCTTAGGAAGTAGTAACACTCAGCCCTGTGTACTTACGATACGTAAGTTCATTAAATCCTCCATATGTTAAAATTTCCAGTGAGTAATTTGTCAATTAGTTTATTGAGAAGTCTTACTCCACACCTCCCTCTAGTTCTTATGCCACCGTTCAGCTCAGCCTTTATCACTTTCTTTTTCCATAGTGCCTTGGCTGTTTCCAGCTTCATGTGCTCCCATTCAAATAATGTGCAATGATTTTGGCCATAAGCATATTCAGTAAACCCTGGTAGCGTAGTGGTTAAGTGCTACGGCTGCTAACTAAAAGGCTGGCAGTTCGAATCCACCAGGCTATCCTCAGAAACTCTATGGGGCAGTTCTACCCTGTCCTATAGGGTTGCTATGAGTTGGAATCAACTCCATGGCAACGGGTTTGGTTTCTTTTTTTTTTAATCAACTTCAAACAACAGGTTTATCATATCACTATTATGGAGCCCTGGTGGCATAGTGGTTAAGAGCTACAGCTGCTAACCAAAAGGTTGGCAGTTCGAATCCACCAGGCGCTACTTGGAAATCCTATGGGACAGTTCCACTCTGTTCTGTAGGATCACTAAGAGTTGGAATCAACCTGACAGCAACGGGTTACTATGCTTCCAAATAATGAATAATTCTATAGTTCTTATACGGTTCCTATGAATTGGAATTGACTTGATGGCAACAAGTTACCCTGGTGGTATAGTGATTAAAAGTTTGGCTGCTGACCAAAAGGTTGGCAGTTTGAATCTACCAGGCACTCCTTGGAAGCCCTATGGGGCAGTTCTATTCTGTCCTATAGGGTAGCTTTGAGTCGGAATTGACTCGATGGCAAAGGATTTGGTTTTTTGGTTTTTATTGTATCACATCACAAGTCCTCTGCCTCGCTTTTGTAGCTCCCTCTACTTTTCCAAACTTGCCTCTCACATTGTGTAACTCTGCTCCAGGCAGGCTGGTTTCCTTTCTATCCCTGCCAGAGATTCTGCTAATTTTTCAGCCCTTTTCTTTTGCTCACGCTATGTTTTATGCTTGAAATGCCTTCCTCTCTGTTTTTCAAAATTCTACCCACCATGCATATTAAAGTATGGCACAAGCAGTTTGCAATCGGCTGCTAACCTAACCAAAGGTTGGAGGTTCAAACCTGCCCAGTGGATCTGAGGAAGAAAGGCCTGGCAAGCTGCTTTTATAAACATTATAGTCAAGAAAACCCTATGGAGCAGTTCTACTCTAACACATGGGGTCACCATGAGTCAGAATCGACTCGACAGCAACAAGTTTGTTTATATACACTCAGCTGTAGTAGTTGTTGGTAGGAGAGGAGAGGGGTTGGAGTAGGTCATGGGTAGACACCAACATATATATATATCTAAAATCTGCCTTTTGACTTTTTGCAATAAGCATGTCTTCACATCACTTTTGTAATTCTGGGAGTTAAAAAATTTTTAATTTAATTTTAAAGAAGTATTCATAGTTGCAGTTTGGCAACAGGTATTTTAAATATACTTTTTGACCCAACTATACATCCAGGACCTTATCTTTGGGCGATAACTTTACAACTTCACGTTGTCATTAGGTGCCATGGAGTCAGTTCCAACTCATAGCAACCCTGTACACGACAGAACAAAACAATGCCTGGTCATGCCCCAACCTCACAATCATTGTTAGACTTGAGCTCATTGTTGCAGCTACTGTGTCACTTCATCTCGTTGAGGGTCTTCCTCTTTTTCACGGACCTTCTAAAAAAAAAAAAATTTTTTTTTTTTTTTTCCTACTTTACCAAGGATGATGTCCTTCTCCAGGGACTGGTCCCTCCTGATAACACATCCAAAGTACATGAGACGAAGTCTCACCATCCTTCCTTCTAAGGGGCATTCTGGCTGTACCTCTTCCAAGACAGATTTGTTAGTTCTTGTGGCAGTTCATGGTATATTCAATATTCTTTGCCAGCACCATAATACAAAGACATCGGTTCTTCCAGGTCTTTCTTATTCATTGTCCAAATTACCCATGAATGTGAGGTGATCGAAAATACCATGCCTTGGGCCAGGCACACCTTAGTCCTTAAAATGACATCTGTGCTTTTTAACACTTTAAAGAGATGTTTTGCAGCAGATTTTTCCAATGCAACATTTGATTTCTTGCCTACTGCTTCCATGGGCATTGGTTGTGGATCTAAGTGAAATGAAATCCTTGACAACTTCAACCTTTTCTCCGTTTATCATGATGTTACTTATTGGTGCAGTTGTGAGGATTTTTGTTTTCTTTACATTGAGGTATAATCCAAACTGAAGGCTGTGGTCTTTGATTTTTATCAGTAAGTACTTCAAGTCCTCTTCACTTTCAGCAAGCAAAATTGTGTCACATGTATAATGCAGGTTGTTAATAAGTCTTCCTCCAAATCCTGATACCCTGTTCTCATACAGTCCATTTTCTTATTTATTTACTCACCATACAGATTGATAAGTATGGTGAAGGGATACAACCCTGATGCATACCTTTCCTGACTTTAAACCATGCAGTATCCCCTTGTTCTGTTCCAACGACTGCCTCTTAGTCTATGTACAGGTTCCTTATGAGCACTATTAAGTGTTCTGGAATTCCCATTCTTCCCAATGTTATCCATAATTTGTTATGATCCACGCAGTTGAATGCCTTTTCATAGTCAATAAAGCACAGTAAACATCTTTCTGGTATTCTCTGCTTTCATCCATGATCCTTCTAACATCAGCAATCATATCCTTCATTCCACATCTTCTGAATCTGGTTTGAACTTCTGGCAGTTTCCTGTACTACTGCAACCGCTTTTGAATGATCTTCAGCAACATTTTACTTGTGTGTGATATTAATAATATTGTTCAATAATTTCCATATTTTAATGGATAACTGTTCTTTGGAAGGGGCACAAGTATGGATCTCTTCCAGTGGGTAGGCCAGGAAGCTGTCTTCCAAATTTCTTGGTATAGACAAATGAGCACCTAAAGTGCTGGATCCATTTCTTGAAATATCTCTATTAGTATTCCATCAATTCCTGAAGCCTTGTTTTTCACTATTGCCTTCAGTGCAGCTTAGACCTTTTCCTTCAATACCATTCAATATTGCTTGGAGGATTCTTGAATCCTTGAATTTTTTCTTCAGTTCTTTAAGCTTGAGAAATGTTCCTTTTTGTTTTCTATCTCCAGGTCTTGGCATATTCCATTATAATACTTTACTTTGTTTTCTAGAGCTGCCCTTTGAAATCTGTCCAGCTTTTTGACTTTATCGTTTCTTCCTTTCGCTTTAGCTACTCTACATTCACGAGCAACTTTCAGAGTGTCTTCTGACATCCATTTTGGTCTTTTCTTTCTTTTCAATAACCTCTTGCTTTCTTTATGTATGATGTCCTTGACGTCATTCCACAACTCATCTGGTCTTCCGTCATTAGTGTTCAGCGAGATGGTCTCTAAATGCGCATGGGATATATTCAAGGTTGTACTTTGGCTTTCGTGGACTTGTTCCAATTTTCTTCAGCTTCAGCTTCAACTTGCTTATGAGCAATTGATGGTCTGTTCCACAGTCGGCCCCTGGCCTTGTTCTCACTGATGATATTGAGCTTTTCCATCATCTCTTTCCACAGATGTAGTTGAGTTGACTCCTGTGTATTCTATCTGGCGAGGTCCATGTGTATAGTCAACATTTGTGTTGACTAAAAAAAGGCATTTCCAATGACGAACTTGTTGGTCTTACAAAATTCTGTTATGTGATCTCTGGTGTTGTTTCTGTCACCAAGGCCATATTTTCCAATTATTAATCCTTCTTCTTTCTTCCCAACTTTTGCATTCCAATTGCCAGTAATTATCAATGCATCTTGATGGCATATTTGGTCAATTTCAGACTGCAAAAGTTGGTAAAATTCTGCAGTTTCTTCATTTTTGGCCTTAGTGGTTGGTGCATAAATTTGAATAATAGCTGTATTAACTGGTCTTCCTTGTAGGCGTATGGATATTATCCTATCACTGACAGTGTTGTACTTCAGGATAGATCTTGAAATGTTCTTTTTGACTATGAATGTGACACTACTCCTCTTCAATTTGTCATTCCCAGCATAGTAGACCATATTATTGTCTGATTCAAAATGGCTGATATCAGTCCATTTCAGCTCACTAATGCCTAGGGTACTGATCTTTATGTGTTCCATTTCATTTTTGACAACTTCCAATTTTCATAGATTCCACATTCCAATTATTAATGGGTGTTTGCAGCTGTTTCTTCTCATTTTCAGTTGTGCCACATCATCAAATGAAGGTCCGGAAAGCTGGACTCTATCCACGTCATTTAGGTTAACTCTAAGGAGGCAACTCTTCTCCAGCCATATTTTGAGTGCCTTCCAACCTGAGGGGCTCTTCTTTCAGCATTATGCCAGACAATGTTCCACTGCTCCTCATAAGGTTTTCACCAGCCAATATTTCAGAAGTAGACTGCCAGGTCCTTCTTCCTAGTCTGTCTTATTCTGGAAGCTCTGCTGAAATCTGTCCACCAAGGGTGATCCTACTGGCATTTGAAATACTGGTGGCAAAGCTTCCAGTATCGCAGCAACATGCAAGCCACCACAGTGCAACAAACTGACAGACATGTGGTTCATAGCAAGTTCATAGCATCATTTTTTATAATAGCAAACCATTGGAAGTGGCCCAATATCCCTTAGGAGAGGACGGGTTAATAAAAAATGGTACATTCAGACCATTTATACTGTGCACGGCAGAGTATTTTAGTGCATAACGGTGTAGCCTCTGCAGTCAGACTACCTAGGTTTGAATCCCAGCTCTACCCCTTGTAGCTACGTGACCTCAGGTAATTTAAATTCCTCATGCTTCAGTCTCTTCATCTGTTAAGTGGGGACTATAATAGTATCTATCTCATAGACATGCTGTAAGGAAGAGATGAGTTATTACATACAAAGCATTTAAAACCATGCTGTCTTCGTTACCTAGTGCTGCTGTAACAGAAATACCACAAGTGGATGGCTTTAATAAACAGAAGTTTATTCTCTCACAGTCTAGTAGGCTGGAAGTTCAAATTCAGGGCAACAGCTCCAAGGGAAGGCTTTCTCTCTCTGTCAGCTCTGGAGGAAAGTCCTTGTCATCAATTTTCCCTTGGTCTAGAAGCTTCTCCATTCTGGAGCCCCGACTCCAAAGGACATGCTCTGCTCCCAGTGTTGCTTTCTTGGTGGTATGAGATCCTCATGTATCTCTGCTCATGTCTCTATTTTATATCTCAAAAGAGATTGGCTTAAGACACAAGCTAATCTTGTAGATTGAGTTCTGCCTCATCAATATAACTGCAGTTAATACCATCTCATTAACACCATAGAGATAAGATTTACAACACACAGGAAAATCACATCAAATGACAAAATGGTGGACAATCACACAATACTGGGAATCATGGCCTAGCCAAGTTGACAGATATTTTTGAGGGACACAATTCAATACATGACACATGCCAAATTCCACCTAGAATGTAGAATGCAGAAAAAAGCATTTCTCCACTCTAACAGCAGGAAAAAGTAAGATAAACCACAGCATCATAAATTTTCATGAACTTACTCAAGAGCCTAGAGTGCAGGGAAGTTAAGTACCCTTATGTGAGAAAATAAGCCCCTTCAAGGAAAGATGGGGCACAAACACTGACTCATCCATGTCAGAGCACAGGAGGCAGAGATACTAGGTACCATACAAGTGGGTAAGAAGAATTCAGCTAAATTTTATTAAATTGTAAAAGGTCAAATGTGAGCTAGCATGAGAGTACAGAAACACTAAGAGCTACAGACAAAAGGGGAGTTTGCATCCACACACAGGCTCTTCTACATGAACCTCCACCAGATGCTCACGAGAGACTGGAAGCAGAACAGGAGATGAGAGACAGCCTCTTTGGTGGCATAGGCCTGAAAAATGGGAGTGGCTACTGTCATGAGGAAGGCACAAAGCCCTGACTGAACCCTTCTCCCCAGTTAAAAAAAAAAAGATTTAAGTTGCTGGGGCACTGGTGAAGATCTACTGCAGCTGGGTAAGGGTAAAAGGAAAAACAATACTCTCTACCCCTAGAGAAGGGGCAAGAAAAGGTTCTGGGCACAGGATAATATACCAATATGAACAGTAGTCTTCTACCTCTGGGGAGGGGCAGCGAACTGTTCTATACAAGACCTACCACAGATACAAGACAGTTTGGCTGCCATGGGGAAGAGGAGCAGGGTCACTGAGAACACCCCATCCCTGAGACTCAAGCGAACAGGACCTGCCTGGACTGAAGCTGAACCAGGGCAACAGAGAACCTCCCCTCCCCTCTCCTTGCCACCAGGATAGCAAGCACCAAGTTACAAGCAAGAAGAATCTAGTTCAGGGGAAGAGGCAAGAGCATGGAGAGAGACTTCCTCTCTTTGGCACAGGCACACAGGGAAGAGAAGGTTGAAAAGGGAGCAGAAACCTTGAGAAAAACCCTCTGGAGCTCCAGCCCCCGCCCTGAGAACAAAATAAAGATAGAAGAATTAGAATCCTGTGGTGCACTGAAGGTGGCTACTGTTGTGAGGAAGGCACAAAACCCTGACTGAATCCTCCTCCCCAGTGCGAAAAAAAAAAAAAAAGATTTAAGTTGCTGCGGCACTGGTGAAGATCTACCCTAATGACAACAAACCCAAGCCCACCTCAACTCCTGAATGGATTTACCCAACTCTCAACACTGATGGCCTAACAAAAGAAACGTGACATTTACAGGTATAAATGCTATTTACTTCAGTCTTTATTGTTCTAACATGATATCCAACATTTGACAAAAAAATTACAAGATGCATGTTAAAAACAAATAAACCAAAAAAAAGGAAACAAAGAAATCAACACAACCAGACTCAGAGATGACCCAGATATTTGAACCATCAGAAAAGGAATTAATTTAAAATAACTGGGAAATGGTAGACAGCATGCATAAGGATGGAAAATCTCATCAGAGGATGGAAACTATAAGAAAAAGTCAAACGGGAATACTGGGGGGAGTGGGAGGAAACATAGTGACTTAGGGGAAAATGCTTTGAATGAGTTCTTCAGTAGGCTTGACAGAGTCAAGAAAAGAAACAATGAACTTGAAGACAGATTAATAGAAATTACCAAAAAACCGAGCTGTCTAGTTGATTCCAACTCATAGCAACCCTACAGGGACAGATTTGAACTGCCCCATAGAATTTCCAAGGCTATAATCTTTATGGAAGCCAACTGCCACATCTTTCTTCTGTGAAGCAGCTGGTGGATTTGAAGTCACTGACCTTTTGGTTAGCAGCCAAGCACTTAACCACCAGGGCTCTCTTAATAGAAATTACAAAGAGATAAAAGAGTTGGGGGTGGGGGGGGGGGAGTTGGGTAGAACAGAGCCTTCAATAATAGTGAAGGATCTAACAAAGGGTAATTAGAACTCCAGAAGGAGAAGGGAAAAAAATTGGGCAGAAGGAATATTTAAAAAGCATTTTTCAAGGTTAATGAAATACATCAAACTACAAATCCAATGCATTCAACTGTGTGGATCATAACAGATTATGGGTAACATTTCCAAGCATGGGAATTCTAAAACACTTACTTGTGCTGATGAGGAATCTGTACATAGACAAAGAGGCAGTTGTCTGAACAGAACAAAGCATGGGTTAAAATCAGGAAAGGTGTGCGCCAAGATTGTATCATTTCACCATACTTATTCAATCTGTATGCTGAACATATAATCCAAGAAGCTGGGCTATGTGAAGAACAGGGCATCAGGATTGGAGGAAGACTCACTAACAACCTGCAGTATGCAAATAACATAACTGTGCTTGCTGAAAGTAAAGAGGACTTGAAGAACTTACTGAGGAAGATTGGACCACAGCCTTCAGTATGGATTACAACTCAAAGTAAAGAAAACAAAAATCCTCACAACTGGACCAATAAGCAACATCATGATAGACAGAGAAAAGATGGAAATTTTCAAGGATTTAATTTTACTTGGATCCACAATCAATGCCCATGGAAGCAGCAGTCAAGAAATCAAAAGATGCATTGCATTGGGCAAACCTGCTGCAAAAGAACTCTTTGAAGTAAAGTGTTAAAAGGCAAAGATGTCACTTTAAGGACTAAGGTGCACCTGACCCAAGCCATGGTGTTTTCAATTGTCTCATATGCATGCGAAAGCTGGGTAATGAATAAGTAAGACCAAAGAAGAATTGAGGTCTTTGAATTATGGTGTTGATGAAGAATATTGAATATACTATGGACTATGAAAAGAATGAACAAATCTGTCTTGGAAGAAGTATAACCAGAATGGTCCTTACAAGTAAGGATGGTGAGACTTCATCTCACATACTTTGGACATGTCATCGGGAGGGATCAGTCCCTAGAGAAGAACATCATGCTTGGTAAGGTAGAGGATCAGCAAAAAAGAGGAAGATCCTCAACGAGATGGATTGAAACAGTGGCTGCAACAACGGGCTCAAGGATAACAATGATCATGAGGATGGCATAGGACCAGAAGGGGTTTCGTTCTGTTGTACGCAGATTTGCTATGAGTCAGAACTGACTGGAAGGCACCTAAAACAACAACAGATCCAAGAAGCTCAGAGAACCCCAAACAGAAAATACCAAATGAAACAAAACAAAAAAACCCACACCTACACACATCAAATGTTGTATTGCATTGGGAAAATCTGCTGCTGAAGACTTCTTTAAAGTGTTAAAAGGCAAAGATGTAACTTTGATGGCTAAGGTTAGCCTGACCCAAGCTATAGTTTTTCAGTTGCCTCACATGCATGTGAAAGCTGGACAATGAAAAAGGAAGCCTTTGAATTGTGGTGTTGGTAAAAAAAAAAAAAATTGAATATGGCATGGACTGACATCCAGAAGAACAAACAAATCAGTCTTGAAGGAAGTACAGTCAGAGTGCTCCTTAGAATCAAGGATGGCAAGACTTCATCTCGGACACATCGTCAGGAGAAACCAATTTCTAGAAAAGGACACCATGTTTGGCAAAGTAGAGGGTCAGTGAAAATGAGGGAAACCCTCCATGGATTGACACAATAGCTGCAACAATGGACTCAAACATATTGAAATTATGAGGATGGTGCAGGACTGGGCAATGTTTTGTTATGTTATGTACAAGGTCACCATGAGTTGGAGCCAACTTGACTGCAACTAACAAAAACAGATATATCATATTCAATAAATTTAAAACTGCATGCACAGTATGGTCCCCTTTGTAAAAGCTGATTTGTCTGGAAAGATGATCATTAGAACATTTATAATGATAATTTGTGCATAATGGGAGCTGAGGAGAGTTTTCATTTCTACTTTGTACTTTTTTATCTTTTTTGGATTGAAGATGAGCAATAAAGCTATTTTCATGGGCAAAAATCTGCCTACTTCTTTGAATAGGAAAATTTATCTCATTATTTTCCCAAAGAAAGTGTTCTGATTTATACTTTGTTTTTTAAGTTTTTTTTTTCTTTATGTGAACTTTTCTCCTCAAATAGTTTCTTAGTTTTATAGCTAATTTGTGATTTGGGTATCATTTGCCTTTAATATTTTCAAGAATATATTTGAATATATACATATTTGCCTACTGTCTTAGTTATCTAGTGTTGCTATAACAGAAATACCACAAGTTGGTGGCTTTAACAAATAAATTCATTTTCTCACAGTTTAGGAGGCTATAAGTCTGAATTCAGGGCACCATCTCTAGGGGAAGGCTTTCTCTTTCTCTTGGATCTGGGGGAAGGTCCTCATTCCTTGGCTCCTTGGTAATCTTCATGTGGCGTGGCATCTGTCTTCCCCCATCTATGCTGTTTCCTTGCTTGTTTAATCTCTTTTAAAACTCAATAAAGATTGATTTAAGAAACTGATGCTGTCTTATTAGCATAACAAAGAAAACTCATTCCCAAACAGAATTATAACCACAGGTATAGGGGTTACGATTTACAGCACATATTTTGGGGAGACACAGTTCAATCCATAATGCCTACCAATTCCAAAAATAAAACATACTAAAATTAAGAATCCTATTGAATGTCTGTGAACCAGATAACACCCGAAACACACTTTACTTCTTGTCATACATAGACTCTGAATATATAAATTTATTAAGATTTGATTCTATGTTTGCATAATTTAGACTACCATTTTTTTTCAAATAATACATGCATTATACTTTTTTGCCAACTGCACAACCCTCTGAGTTAATTTCGTAACAAGCTACGCTAATTTTTTTTACATTGCTGACTGACTTCAGTAGATGCTAAAAGACATTATTAAACTATGGAAGAAACAGATCTAACACAACCTAGTGGTTTCACTTAAAATGAACGGAAAAGGTTTTTGCATTCAACTGTTGAACTAATGTGCTATAATTACCAGCTGAATAGAAACAAAGGCACAGTTTTGATGGCTTATTTTCTGATAACAGTGTATGACCAAACTCAATCCATGACTTCTTGACCATGGCTTATACCATTATTATACAATTATGGTCAAAAGTAACATTTTCAGACTATTTTTATACACATAAGCAGGAGATTAAACAAAACAAACAGAATGAAATAAAATGAACAGAACCGTATGACTTACCTGTAATATAGGAGGAGGGGTGAATGAGGCTGAGACTCACTTATGCAAACGTCACAGACATCTGGTGTGCTATGCGAGAACTATTTTACTTAATTTCATCATTTCCACAAGTTATATATTTGGTAAATTATTTACATGGGTGTGTTACTTGTGAAAAAATACAGTACAGTCTACAACCGTACCTTCACAGTTTGGGAGTTTGATACTTTGATTAATTGCTTCGTTTATTAGGGCATTAATTCTTGAACTTTAATGTGCATATAAATGGCAGCGGGTTTAGCGAGGTTTATAAATCACATGGCACTCTTAAATTCAGGTTCCACTTCACTAGTTTTAAGGTGGGGCTAAGATTCTGTGTTCCTAACAAGGTCTCAAGTGATATCATGCTGCTAGACTGTGGACAATACTTTGAGTAGTAAGGAGCTATTTTACATGCTTTCCCCTCCAGGAAGAGTATATAGTTTGCACATTTATGAGCCCTCAAATCTCTGAAAAAGTTTTTGTTTTTGACAGGTGAAAGATGGCTTGGCTACATAAGAAATTTTAGGTCACAAACTTCACCCTCAAAATTTTATAGATCACCCTTCAGTGAAAGATTAGGCAGGCCCATAAAACAAAATGAGACAAAAGGGGCACACCAGCCTAGGGGCAAGGACTAGAAGGCATGAGGGGACAGGAAAGCTGGTTATAGGGAACCCAACACACAGCATAGGGGAGGTCAGCACAACTTGACCAAGGGAAAGTCACAGAAGCTTCCTAGACACATCCAAACACCTTGAGGGACCAAGTAATTGGGCCTGAGGGCTGGGGACCGTGTTCTCAGGGAACATCTAAGCCAACTGGTATAACATAGTTCATTTAAAAAAAGTTCAACATCCTACTTTGGTGAGTAGCATCTGGAGTCTTAAAAGCTTGTGAGGGGGAGGCGGGGCCTAGATGGCCGACTAGGTGGATGCTACTGCGGATCCCTCTTGCAACAAAGACTCGGAAAAACAAGTGAATCGATCACATACATAACAATCTATGAACTCTGAACAACAAACACAGACTTAGAGACGGAAAACAAACAAATATGGGCAGACAGCGACCGTTTCCAGAACTAGGAGCCAGCGTACCAGGCAGGTGAACTTCGGAGCCCGATCTGGGGCAGAGCCCAGGGGGGCAGACGGCACAGACAAGGGGCCCAGCCTTACCCCCCGAACTCATCCCAGGAGGGAGTCTAGCTGGTTGGCGTGGGCGGCTTAGCGGCGCAGCCGGAGGGAGAAGCACCCGGGAGGCAGTGACTGATCTTGGAGCGGGGAGAGCAGCATTCCAGACAGGGAGCCATCCCGCCGGGAGTTTGGCGGGAAGCAGGCGTGGCGCGAGCAGGGGGATCAGCTATATTTCCCTAAAGCGACCCCAGGGCGGGGCCCACACATTCGTGCGGGGGACGCCCACCCAGCTCGCGCGTGCGGCACGGCGCACCAGAGGGAGAAGTCCCCTGGAGGAAGTGACTGGTCTTAGAGCGGGGAGAGCAGCGTCCCAGCCGGGGAGCCGTCCAGCTGGGATTTTGCCGAAAGTGGGGGGGTGTGAGCACGGGAATCAGTTATATTCCCCTGAATTGACCCAGGGGGCGGGCCCACCCGGTCGTGCGGGTGACGCCCACCCAGTTCGCGCGTGCGGTGCGGCGCACCGGAGGGAGAAGTCCCTGGGAGGAAGTGACTGGTCTTGGAGTGGGGAAAGCAGCGTACCAGCCGGGGAGCCGTACCACCAAGATTTTGGCGGACGGGGGCGGAGCGTGAATGCGGGGATCAGCTCTATGTTCTGTGGTGCTACACTCCTAGCTCTCTGATCCCTCCCCCACCCTCCCCAGGCGGCTCCATTAACATCCGAATACCCTGAGCCAGAGGGAGAATTCAGATAGGGATCTGACTACGTTTTTTTATAGCTGATTACCTGGAAAATCTAGTTTCCCAGTGACGGCTCGGAGACAGCAGTCCATATCAAACCACATAAAGAAACAGACCATGACAGCTTCTCCAACCCCCCAAACAAAAGAATCAAAATCTTTCCCAAATGAAGATACAATCCTGGAATTATCAGATACAGAATATAAAAAACTAATTTACAGAATGCTTAATGATGTCACAAATGAAATTAGGATAACTGCAGAAAAAGCCAAGGAACACACTGATAAAACTGTTGAAGAACTCAAAAAGATTATTCAAGAACATAGTGGAAAAATTAATAAGTTGCAAGAATCCATAGAGAGACAGCATGTAGAAATCCAAAAGATTAACAATAAAATTACAGAATTAGACAATGCAATAGAAAGTCAGAGGAGCAGACTTGAGCAATTAGAATGTAGACTGGGACTTCTGGAGGACCAGGGAATCAACACCAACATAGCTGAAAAAAAATCAGATAAAAGAATTAAAAAAAATGAAGAAACCCTAAGAATCATGTGGGACTCTATCAAGAAAGAAAACTTGCGAGTGATTGGAGTCCAAGAACAGGGAGGGGGGACAGAAAACACAGAGAAAATAGTTGAAGAACTCCTGACACAAAACTTCCCTGACATCATGAAAGATGAAAGGATATCTATCCAAGATGCTCATCGAACCCCATTTAAGATTGATACAAAAAGAAAAACACCAAGACATATTATCATCAAACTCGCCAAAACCAAAGACAAACAGAAAATTTTAAAAGCAGCCAGGGAGAAAAGAAAGGTTTCCTTCAAGGGAGAATCAATAAGAATATGTTCTGACTACTCAGCAGAAACCATGCAGGCAAGAAGGGAATGGGACGACATATACAGAGCACTGAACGAGAAAAACTGCCAACCAAGGATCATATATCCAGCAAAACTCTCTCTGAAATATGAAGGAGAAATTAAGATATTTACAGATAAACACAAGTTTAGAGAATTTGCAAAAACTAAACCAAGACTGCAAGAAATGCTAAAGGAGATTGTTTGGCCTGATGACCAATAATATCAGGTACCAGCACAATACAAGGTCACAAAACAGAACGTCCTGATATCAACGCAACTCAAATAGGGAAAGCACAAAAACAAACAAATTAAGTTTAATTCTAATAAATAAATAAATAAACAAAATAATACACATAACAGGAAATCACGGAAATCAATAGATAAACGATCACAATAATCAAAAAGAGGGACTAAATATAGGAGGCATTGAACTGCCAGATGGAGAGTGATACAAGGCGATATAGAACGATACAAGTTAGGTTTTTACTTAGAAAAATAGGGGTAAATAATAAGGTAACCACAAAAAGGAATATCAACTCCATAACTCAAGAAAAAAGCCAAGAAAAACGTAATGACTCAACAAACATAAAGTTAACCATTATGAAAATGAGGATCTCACAAGCTGCTAAGAAAAACGTCTCAGCACAAAAAAGCATGTGGAAAAATGAAATGGCCAACAGCACACATGAAAAGGCATCAAAATGACAGCACTAAAAACTTATTTATCTATAATTACGCTGAATGTAAATGGACTAAATGCACCAATAAAGAGACAGAGAGTCGCAGACTGGATAAAGAACCACGATCCATCTATATGCTGCCTACAAGAGACACACCTTAGACTTAGAGACACAAACAAACTAAAACTCAAAGGATGGAAAAAAATATATCAAGCAAATCATAAGCAAAAAAGAAGAGGAGTAGCAATATTAATTTCTGACAAAATAGACTTTAGACTTAAATCCACCACAAAGGATAAAGAAGGACACTATATAATGATAAAAGGGACAATTGATCAGGAAGACATAACCGTATTAAATATTTACGCACCCAATGACAGGGCTGCAAGATACATAAATCAAATTTTAACAGAATTGAAAAGTGAGATAGACACCTCCACATTTATAGTAGGAGACTTCAACACACCACTTTCGGAGAAGGACAGGACATCCAGTAAGAAGCTCAATAGAGACACGGAAGACCTACTTACAACAATCAACCAACTTGACCTCATTGACTTATACAGAACTCTCCACCCAACTGCTGCAAAATATACTTTCTTTTCTAGTGCACATGGAACATTCTCTAGAATAGACCACATATTAGGTCATAAAACAAATCTTTGCAGAATCCAAAACATCGAAATATTACAAAGCATCTTCTCAGACCACAAGGCAATGAAGCTAGAAATCAATAACAGAAAAACTAGGGAAAAGAAATCAAATACTTGGAAAATGAACAATACCTTCCTGAAAAAAGACTGGGTTATAGAAGACATCAAGGAGGGAATAAGGAAATTCTTAGAAAGCAACGAGAATGAAAATACTTCCTATCAAAACCTCTGGGACACAGCAAAAGCAGTGCTCAGAGGCCAATTTATATTGATAAATGCACACATACAAAAAGAAGAGCCAAAATCAGAGAACTGTCCCGACAACTTGAACAAATAGAAAGTGAGCAACAAAAGAACCCATCAGGCACCAGAAGAAAACAAATAATAAAAATTAGAGCTGAAGTAAATGAATTAGAGAACAGAAAAACAATTGAAAGAATTAACAAAGCCAAAGGCTGGTTCCTTGAAAAAATTAACTAAATTGATAAACCATTGGCTAGACTGACTAAAGAAAAACAGGAAAGGAAACAAATAACCTGAATAAGAAACGAGAAGGACCACATCACAACAGAGCCAAATGAAATTAAAAGAATCATTTCAGATTACTACGTAAAATTGTACTCTAACAAATTTGAAAACCTAGAAGAAATGGATAAATTCTTGGAAAAATACTACCTACCTAAACTAACACATTCAGAAGTAGAACAACTAAATAGACCCATAACAAAAAAAGAGATTGAAACAGTAATCAAAAAACTTCCAACAAAAAAAAGTCCTGGCCCAGACAGCTTCACTGCAGAGTTCTACCAAACCTTCAGAGAAGACTTAACACCGTTACTACTGAAGGTATTTCAAAGCATAGAAAAAGATGGAATACTACCCAACTCATTCTATGAAGCTACCATCTCCCTGATACCAAAACCAGGTAAAGACATTACAAAAAAAGAAAAATTTAGACCTATATCCCTCATGAACATAGATGCAAAAATCCTCAACAAAATTCTAGCTAATAGAATCCAACAACACATCAAAAAAATAATTCACCCTGATCAAGTGGGATTTATACCAGGTATGCAAGGCTGGTTTAATATCAGAAAAACCATTAATGTAATCCATCACATAAATAAAACAAAAGATAAAAACCACATGATCTTATCAATAGATGCAGAAAAGGCATTTGACAAAGTTCAACACCCATTTATGATAAAAACTCTAACCAAAATAGGAATTGAAGGAAAATTCCTCAACATAATAAAGGGCATCTATGCAAAGCCAACAGCCAATATCACTCTAAATGGAGAGAATCTGAAAGCATTTCCCTTGAGAACGGGAACCAGACAAGGATGCCCTTTATCACCGCTCTTATTCAACATCGTACTTGAAGTCCTAGCCAGGGCAATTAGGCTAGACAAAGAAATAAAGGGTATCCAGATTGGCAAGGAGGAAGTAAAGCTATCACTATTTGCAGATGACATGATCGTATACATGGAAAACCCTAAGGAATCCTCCAGAAAACTACTGAAACTAATAGAAGAGTTTGGAAGAGTCTCAGGTTATAAAATAAACATACAAAAATCACTTGGATTCCTCTACATCAACAAAAAGAACACCGAAGAGGAAATAACCAAATCAATACCATTCACAGTAGCCCCCAAGAAGATAAAATACTTAGGAATAAATCTTACCAAGGATGTAAAAGACCTATACAAAGAAAACTATAAAACTCTGCTACAAGAAATTCAAAAGGACATACTTAAGTGGAAAAACATACCCTGCTCATGGATAGGAAGATTTAACATAGTAAAAATGTCTATTCTACCAAAAGCCATCTATACATATAACGCACTTCCAATCCAAATACCAATGTCATATTTTAAGGGGATAGAGAAACAAATCACTAATTTCATATGGAAGGGAAAGAAGCCCCGGATAAGCAAAGCATTACTGAAAAAGAAGAAGAAAGTGGGAGGCCTCACTCTACCTGATTTCAGAACCTATTATACAGCTACAGTAGTCAAAACAGCCTGGTACTGGTACAACAACAGGCACATAGACCAATGGAACAGAATTGAGAACCCAGATATAAATCCATCCACGTATGAGCAGCTGATATTTGACAAAGGACCAGTGTAAGTCAATTGGGGAAATGATAGTCTTTTTAACAAATGGTGCTGGAATAACTGGATATCCATTTGCAAAAGAATGAAACAGGACCCATACCTCACACCATGCACAAAAACTAACTCCAAGTGGATCAAAGACCTAAACATAAAGACTAAAACGATAAAGATCATGAAAGAAAAAATAGGGACAACCCTAGGAGCCCTAATACAGGGCATAAACAGAATACAAAACATTACCAAAAATGATGAAGAGAAACCAGATAACTGAGAGCTCCTAAAAATCAAACACCTATGCTCATCTAAAGACTTCACCAAAAGAGTAAAAAGACCACCTACAGACTGGGAAAGAATATTCAGCTATGACATCTCAGACCAGCGCCTGATCTCTAAAATCTACATGATTCTGTCAAAACTCAACCACAAAAAGGCAAACAACGCAATCAAGAAGTGGGCAAAGGATATGAACACACATTTCACTAAAGAAGATATTCAGGCAGCCAACAGATACATGAGAAAATGCTCCCGATCATTAGCCATTAGAGAAATGCAAATTAAAACTACAATGAGATTCCATCTCACACCAACTAGACTGGCATTAATCCAAAAAACACAAAATAATAAATGTTGGAGAGGCTGCGGAGAGATTGGAACTCTCATACACTGCTGGTGGGATTGTAAAATGGTACAACCACTTTGGAAATCCATCTGGTGTTATCTTAAACATTTAGAAATAGAACTACCATACAACCCAGAAATCCCACTCCTGGGAATATACCCTAGAGATTCAAGAGCCTTCACACAAACAGATATATGCACACCCATGTTTATTGCAGCTCTGTTTACAATAGCAAAAAGCTGGAAGCAACCAAGATGTCCGTCAACGGATGAATGGGTAAATAAATTGTGGTATATTCACACAATGGAATACTACGCATCGATAAAGAACAGTGACGAATCTCTGAAACATTTCATAACATGGAGGAATCTGGAAGGCATTATGCTGAGCGAAATGAGTCAGAGGCAAAAGGACAAATATTGTGTAAGACCACTATTATAAGATCTTGAGAAATAGAAAAAACGGAGAAGAACACATACTTTTGTGGTTACGAAGGGGGGAGGGAGGGAGGGAGGGAGAGAGCTTTTTATTGATCAATAAGTAGATAAGAACTGCTTTGGGTGAAGGGAAAGACAACACTCAATACAAGGAAGGTCAGCCTAATTGGACTGGACTAAAAGCAAAGAGGTATCCGGGATAAAATGAAAGCTTCAAAGGTCAGCGAAGCAGGGGCTGGGGTCTGGGGAACTTGGTTTGAGGGGACTTCTAAGTCAATGGGCAAAATAATTCTATTATGAAAACATTCTGCATCCCACTTTGAATTGTGGCGCCTGGGGTCCTAAATGCCAACAAGCGGCCATCTAAGATACATCAATTGGTCTCAACCCACCTGGAGCAAAGGCAAAGGGAGAACACCAAGGTCACACGACAACTAAGAACCCAAGAGACAGAAAGGGCCACATGGACCAGAGACCTACATTATCCTGAGACCAGAAGAACTAGTTGGTGCCCGGCCACAATCGATGTCTGCCCTGTCAGGGAGCACAACAGACAACTCCTGAGGGAGCAGGAGAACAATGGGATACAGACCCCAAATTCTCATAAAAAGACCATACCTAATGGTATGACTGCGACTAGAGGAATCCCAGAGACAATGCTCCCCAGAACTTCTGATGGCACAGGACAGGAACCATCCCCGAAGACAACTCATCAGGCATGAAAAGGACTGGTCAGTGGAGGGGAGAGAGATGCTGATGAAAAGTGAGCTAATTAAATCAGGAGGACACTGGAGAGAGTGTTGGCAACTCTTGACTGGAGGGGGGATGGGAAGATAGAGAGAGAGGGAAGATGGCAAAATCGGCACGAAACGAGAGACTGAAAGGGCTGACTCAATAGGGGGAGAGCAAGTGGGAGAAGGGAGTAAGATGTATGTAAACCTACATGTGACAGACTGACTGGAATGGTAAATGTTCACTTGAAGCTAAATAAAAATTAATTACAAAAACAAAAAAGCTTGTGAGTGTCCACCTAAGACATCCCATCCAGAGCAAAGGAGAGTGGAAAGAAACCAAAGACATAAGGAAAATATTAGTCCAAAGGACTAATGGACCACATGAGCCTAGCCCAGAAGGACTAGATGGTGCCCAGCTACCACCACAACCCCTCTGACAGGGATCACAATGGAGGGTCCCAGACAGAGCAGCAGAAAATTGTACAACAAAATTCAAATTCACAAAAACAGACCATACTTACTGGTCTGATAGTGACTGGAGGAATTCCCAAGACTATGGGCCCTGGGTGCCTGCTAACTCAGAACTGAAGCCATTTTTGAAGTCTACCTTTCAGCCAAAGATTAGACAGGTCTATAAAACAATAACACAGATGAGGAACATGCTTCTTAGTTCAATCAAGTGTAAGAGATCAAATGGGCAACGCCTGCCCAAAAGCAAAGATGAGAAGGCAGGAAGGGACAGGAAACTCAACCCCCTGCCCCCCTTCCAGCCTAGGAAAATCCGAGAGGGCCAGAACTTCACCCATATAGGTCCCAGGAGGCCATCCCATGCCTTTGACCAGTTGCCGTTAAGTCTGTTCTGACTTATAGCGACCCTATAGGACAGAGTGGAACTGCTCCATAGGGTTTCCAAGGAGCAGCTGGTGGATTTGAACTGCCAACCTTTTGGTTAGCAGCTGAATTCTTAACCACTGCGCCACCAGGGTTTCCAAAAAAAATGGAACACTTTATAAACGAGGGGGTGTTTATTCTGCCATTTTGATTATTTGTTTTCTTAGTTTTCTGTGTAAACTGATGGTTTTCCTAATTTTATGCTTGTTAGGTCATTTTATTTAGGAATCAGTGGGGTTTAGGAAGAAATGGTGTCCAAAACCCCAGCATGTTTACCTAAAAGTCCCAGGGCTTTTTTTTTTTTTTTAATGAGAGTGTAATTTATGATTATAGCAAGTTTTTTTTTTTCCTTTGTTTTTAAATAACACAGCCCTTCCTAAACAGCACATTCTACACTTGAAAAATCAGAGCTTTTTCTTTTTGTATTGCAGACTAAATAGATTGTAAATTAGACACTGGGTTCATGATGAAAAAGAATCTATGTGTGTATTTGCTTGCTTTAAACTGAGAAGTTCAAGTGAAAGCGAATGCCATCACTATCCAGTGAAAACGTCCTCAACCCCTACTGTATTGTATTTTATAACCAGCTAGAAAAGTTGTAACACTTATTACATGTACACCAGTTCAGAGTAATTGGCATCCATCTCTGAAAACAAAAAACTTCTCAGTGTGAGCCATGCACTTGTCTGAAGAAGCTTCAGTTTATTCCTCTAAACTTCCAAAGTGTAATGCCTTATTCCATAGCTCTCTTCCGTTTAGGGAGCATATTCAAATTCCCTTTGACTCAAACACCAGGGTTCGTTTCTGGTTCCTAAGGGGTTGGAGTGCATTTTAAAGTTGTTTATAAATAAAGCCCATTATGGAAAACTTTGAGAAATGTTTTTAAAAAGAAACCTTCAGGCAAGTACATTTTCTCTACTTCTTTTTAGAGTTTTTGTAAAAATCTATCTTCATAGAAATTCAAATCTACTTTTAAAGAACTTGAGTCCAAATTTTATTTCCTATGGGTACACTATTAGCTTCTGTCTTAACTTCTTTCTTTCTGTAAATGTAAAGAAGACCAAAAATTAAGACATTTTAAGACCTGATTGCAGCAAGATAACAAAATTGGGTTTTAAAGTCTGTATACTTACAAGAAATAGGAGAACTGTGAAGGCACCATTAAAAACGAGGTCTTGAATATCTAGTATTTAGTCACTAGTGCAGGGAGCCTTTGTGGTGCAGTGGTTAAGCGCTCAGCTGCTAACCGAAAGGTCAAAGGTTCAAAACCCACCAGACCTCCACAGGAGAAAAATGTGGCAGTCTGCTTCCATAAAGATTTACAGCCTTGGAAACCCTATGGGGCCAGTTCTCCTCTGTCTTATAGGGTAGTTATGAGTCGGAATCGGCTGGAACGGTGATGGGGTTAGTCAGTTGTGCCTTCCTGCCCAGGTTTTACTAAACATGCAAGAATCTACAGCCTCACACATGTAGATCAGAGACAACATAAACCAAATGTGTTTAATGATGGACAAACCCCAGTGATGTAACTATAACTTTTCTGCTCAATTAAAAATTTCTGTGCATTTTTCATAAACACAGTAGTGTTATTCCTGTTGTTCCAGCCAAATCCCCACACAGGCAGCGGGATCCCCCCTTTTGTATCAAAGGAAGAGAGTGCTGGCGCTCTGGAGTGTGTTGCTTTGTGAAGTTGAGCAGCTGTTGAGGATCCCACCAGGGAGAGCTGCGTGTCGGCTGCAGCCGCTTCCACCTCTGTCACCCACGCTTGAGGAGCCTGGAACTTCTGAGTTACTGGGATCTCTCTGCCAAAGACTTGCTGGCAAAGCTCTGTGTCTGCAAAACAGACACAATAATGACGACCTCGTATGGATTTTAAGAAATGTCCTAACACCTTGGAAACTTCTTTTTAAGAGGTGAAGGAAGAAATTCACTTCTTCCTCTTCATCCAGAAAGTAATTGGGGAACTGGAGAAAACCCACGCTCCCATTCTGCACATAACCCTTTCTGGAGAGCCCCCTGAAGACTTATGCCAACCAAGGGGCTCATCACAAAATCAGTCTGATGAGTGCCTAATTCTAATTTGGCAAATTCAAATTCACCAGGATTCATAAAAACATTTCACAGTTATTCTAATACTTTGTGTCCTATCGTAAATAGCTGTTGAGAGCTCTATTAAGTACTTTAAGTGCTTTGTTATCCTAAGGGAAGGAAAAACATCCATTGAATTTTTTTTTTACATTATACTTTCAAGCACTTCCTTAAAAAATAAAATATTGACACTATTTTGCCAAATATCACAGAATCAAAATAGACCTAAAAAACCTTTAAAATGTGTTAACCAAACCAAACCCATCAAGTCGATTTCAACTCATAGCAAACCTACAGGACAGAGTAGAACTGCCCAATAGGGTTTCTAGGAGCAGCTGGTGGATTCAAACTACCAGCCTTTTGGTTAGCAGCTGAGCTCTTAACCACTGCGTCACCAGGGCCTCTAATATGCGTTAGTGTTGTCTAATTTATGGGCGCGTGCATGCGCATGCACACACACACATCAGCGTGCACGTGCAAGCATATACAAAAATTATCTTTCAAGTAGCACCGTCACCATACTTCGGTGACCAAAGGTTTTCTAACCACGAGTTTGGCCTATTTAATTTAATATGATATCTAATTTATATGTTTAATGCTATTTACATGAAACAAAAATGTTTTTACAGCAGTTCTAAACTTTGTACCTTGTATAAGACGAAAAGAGCTATTTTTGTTCTATATACAGCAAAATATACACCAATTCAACAGTTTCTACATGGACAATTTAATGACATTGATTCTTACTCTCCTTTTCTGAACTGTTCCTCATTAACATAAACTTACTGCCTCCTAAGGTTCCTATCTAATCTTTTGAATTGCTGTTGTCAGTTTGATACTATATAGATAGTTCTTAAAAGACCATAATGCTCAACGCAGACCTTTTTCACTAGTTATGCTAAACTACTGGTCAATTTTAAGATGAGTTCATGGATATTTTTGGTTTAAGGTTTAAAGATTATTTCAGGGCAATAGTTTCAGGGGTTCATCTAGCCTCCATGGCTCCAGAAAGTCTAGAGTCCATGAAAATTTGAAATTCTGTTCTGCATTTCCCCACTTTTGATCAGGATTCTGCTACGGAATCTTTGATCGAAATATTCAGTAATGGTAGCTGGACACCATCCAGTTCTTCTGGTCTCATGGCAAAGGAGGCAGTTGTTCATGGAGGCAATTAACCACACATTCCATGTCCTCCTCCTATTCCTGACTTTCCTTCTTCCTCTGTTGCTTCTGTTGCTTCAGGTGGATGGCTGCTTGTAAGCTTTTAAGAACCCAGGCACAACTAGGAGGTAGAACAGAAGCACTGAACACTTTATTAGGCCAGTTAACTGGGATGTCCCATGAAAACATGACCCTAAACCTCCAAACCAAGGAACCAAATCGCATGAGGCTTTTGGTTGTACATAAGCAGCTTCAGCATCTACTTTTTTTTTTTTTTGTCATGGTAAATACATCACACAACCTTTGACAATTCAACTTTTTACAGGTATACGACTTATTGACAGCAATTACAATAATTGGCTGTGCAATACCTTTGTTCAATGTGATTTTTCCACCACTATTGACCCCCCTTTTCCCTCTCCCTCTCACTCCTGGTAACCACTAATAAACTTTGGTCTTTATACATTTGCCTTTTAGTGCATTTTTACATAAATGAGGCCATACAATACTTGTCATTTTGTGACTGGCTTATTTCACTCAGCATAATCCATTCATTCTGTAACATGTACCAAGGCTTCATTTCTCCTACTGGCTGAGTAGTATTCCATCGTATATATTTACTGCATTTCATTTATCCATTCATCTATTGATGGGCATTTAGGTTGTTCCTACCTTAAGGCTATTGTGAATAACGCTGTAATGAACACTGGTGTTCAAGTCTCTTTTTCAGTCTCTGCTTTCAAGTCTTTTGGGTATGTACCTGGAAGTAGAATTTCTGGGTTATATGATAGTTCCATTTTTCATTTCTTGAGGAACCATCACATTGTTTCCCACAACAGTTGTACCATTTTGCATTCCCACCAGCAATGGATTATGGTTCCAATTTCCCTACATCCTCACCGATATTTGTTATTTTCTGTTTTTTTTTTTTAATCTTAGCTATACTGTTTTTTTTTTTTTTTTTTTTTTTATACTAGTGGGAGTGAAATAGTATCTCATTGTGGTTTTTATTTCCATCTCTCTGACGGCTAATGACCCAGATCTTGTTTTCATGTGTTTGGTGGCCACCTGAATGTCCTCTTTGGTAAAATGTCTATTCAAGTCCTTTGCCCATTTTATGATTGGGCTGACTTTTTGTTGTTGTCTAAGTTTTATATGTATTTTGGTTATTAGATTCTTGTCAGATATAGGGTTTCCAGCTGGTAGCTTGTCTTTTCACTTTTTTGGTAAAGTCTTTTGATGAAGAAAAGGTTTTCATTTTTACGAAGTCTCATCTATTTATTTTGTCTTTTGCTGTTTGTGCTTTTGTTATTATATTAGATAATTTATTGTTGAAAGCTAGGCCTCACAGCATTGTTCTGCTTTGTTCTTCTAAGAATTTTATGGTTTTAGTTTGCACATTTAGGTCCTTAATCCATTTTGAATTTATCTTTATGCATGGTGTGAGGTGTGGATCCTGTTTCATTCTTCTGCATGTGGAAATCCAATTTTCCCAGCACCATTTATTGAAGAGACTCTTCTTTTCCCATTAAATGCACTTAGCACCCTTGTCAAAAATCCATTGACCAAAGATGTGTGGGTTTATTTCTGGACTCTTAATTCTATTCCATTGGTCTATGTGTCTATTGTTAAACCAGTACCAAGCTGTTTTGATTACTGTAGCTGTATAGTATGTTTTAAAATCAGGAGGTGTGAGTCCTCCTACTTCGTTCTCTTTCAGCCTTGTTTTAGCTATTTGGGGCCCCTTCTCATTCCATATAAAGTTGAGGATTGTTTTTTCTATTTCTGTAAGGAAGGTTGTTAGAATTTTTATCAGGATCATACTGAATCTATAGATCACTTTGGGTAGTATTGACGTCTTAACAATATTAAGTCTTCCACTCATGAACATGAACCATCTATCCATTCATTTAAGTCTTTTGGTTTTCATTGTATAAAAGTTGTTTTTTAAAGCAAAATGGCATGTGATAAAATTTTACACTAGACAGCTAAATCCCAATCCAAATAATACCAAACGTGAGAGTCTTGAGTAGTCCATCATTGTGCACCACTTCAATCCAGTGTAGTCAGGCTGGTTAGCAAGCTTGAGCTTAGTTGCTACCCAAGTCTTGCTTTTACTTGGGGGAACTGAGTCTAGGAATATCCTTCCTCTCTGGAAGGAGAGTAGATCCCAATAATAAACGATTGCTGACTATCTGGCTTCTATATGAGCAGTGCTGGTTCAATGGTAGAATTCTTGCCTTCCATGCAGGAGACCCCAGTTTGCATTCCGGACAATGCACCTCATGGACAGCTACCACTCATCTGTCAGTGGAGGCTTCTGTGTTGCTATGATGCTCAACACATTTCAGCAGAGCTTTCAGACTAAGACAGGCTATTACCAAAAATCACATTATAGATCACAATGGCCCAATTAGCAATGGATCAAGGGGATGGTACAGCACTGGGCAGTGTTTCATTCCCTTTCGCATTGGGTCACCAGGAGTTAAGATGACTTGATGGCAGCTAAGAACAACAGTATCTAGCTGCTACTGGTAGAACTCTTTGAAGGAAGCACACCTTCTCCGACATTACGATCGACTTCCTTTTCTTATTTTTAAGACAGGAAACAATGACAGGGCCAATGACTAAGACAGCAAGTGAAGTTTCTAAGAGAACTCTAGCTGACAGTGCTGATCATACCCACTCTGTCTGGGAACGTATAGGTGTATATCCCAGGCATCTTGGGGTGACAGGGGGGTCTTAGTACAGAAATTATAGATGAAGTCATTTCTAGTAACCAAGAAGTAGCCATTTTTGGTGAGTTAGACAGTTTTTACCATTCGTAGAGTAATGGACCCTTCCATTGGTTCACATTTCAGTCTAAAGTCGTTTCTAATTCTCTCCGATCCATCAATGTGACATCTTGACTCTGCAGGTTAACAAGCAGTGGTATGAATCTCATTTCCAACACCAGGAACCTTTTTCACTTTGCATTGACAGGTGACAATATATGATCATTGTAAGTTTGTTATGTTGATCGCTGCGTCTCCAGATTGGGAATCACTAGCTGTAAAATATTCTTGACTTTTCAGATCTTGATAGCAGCTCTAGTCAATGTCTGCAGAATCTAAAATAATCACATGAACCCCCTTTTGACTATCAGCTGATTATATAAGTGGACCTGATCTGGACCAAAGGTGAATTTGCATGGCAGAGGGGTGGCTCCTCCCTCGGCTGTTCAGGAGCACTTACACTCAAGCTTGTGGTGAAATCCATGATTCCAGGCAGGAGCAAGATGCATGACAGGAGCACCATGGGCCCAGCTGCCTTGGACATGGCTTTGAGTTATTCTCACCCAGGCCTGATCTCTCGAAGCCTCCCAAACTCCTGAATCTCTCACACATTTTCAATATTACTTTAAGAAGGCAAACTAATTAGTATGTGCCTCAAGGATTTGCAAAGCTCACAGTAAAATATGTTTTGTTTTCACAGCTGTGCTCACAGGCTTAAACGGTGCCATTTCAAGGAAGACAGCATGATGTAATGCTGGTGACAGCACAATTGTCATCCTGCTAAAGAGAAGAGCATTGTGATCTCAATGGAAAAGAAAAGTGATGCTTTCATCTGTGAGCTTAGATCCCATTTACTGCAATAATTTCAGCCTCCTGAGCAGGGCTGGGAGTGGAAATTACTACGAGCTGCTGAAGGCTGATGATGTCATCTTGCCACCCACAAATGTTATGGGCTTGACAGCTCAGAAGATGGTATATACACTAAAAGGAATACAACTCCAAGTTGGCAATTTTTGTGTGTTTCAGAGGAAGTATTTTCACACAAGTTATTCTTTTCCCTATGTTCTCTTTTGGTTTGGCAATCACCACTACAATAATTATGACTACGACAACAAGCTATTAGCTTCCCCCAGAGTCATGATCAACAGCTCCCACCTCATGGAATTACGTAAGGTTTAGTGCTCTCTCCCATCAAGGTTTTCACAACTGAGGAGCTCTGGAGCGAGATTTAAAGGAGTACATATGTTGATTGTGCTATAATGCTAATCACCCGGCTTTTTAGCTAGGCCGCCAGAACTCATATGTATATTGAGTACCACATGTATATTGAAGTCATCATGGATCATAAAAAGGGCGTTTCCTGCCCCTTCATTCTGCAGCTGTTCTCATGTGTTTGCTGGAATGCTGGACATATTTTTCTGTTAAAGGGCACACACCTTCTTTACATGACCTGGAGCTCCTGCTGGAAACACTGGTGGCTTAATGTTTAAGAACTACGGCTGCTAACCAAAAGGTTGGCAGGTCGAATCCACCACACATTCCTTGGATACCCTATACAGCAGTCCTACTTTGTCCAGTAGGGCCGCTATGAGTTGGAATCTACTTGATGGCAACGGGTTTGGTTCGGTTTTGGTTTGGAGCTGCAGCTCTAGCGTCACCGCCATTTTGGATATGCTGTAATATCCATATTGTGGACCTGTATTTGCTGGTAGCCATGAGAATGGAAATAAATGAAAAAAAGGTCAATTCAGGGAAGAACAAGTGACACCAAAATTATAAGGGACCCTGGGCACAAATTAAGCTTTGGAAGAAAATCCCTACGTGTCGTTATTTACTCTCTTTCAGCGCTGGTTCTAGCCTACCTGGAGTTTAGTGAAAAAACTGATTTTACTTATGGTTTAATCATCAGCTTCTCTCTTTTGTATCCAGTACTCTCTCAGCGGCTTTACAACGAATGTGTTTCAACATCAACCAAAAAAAACAGGGGGTTTTAACATTACCCTTTCAGGGGCAACTGTAATTCTGAACCGAAATCTGAGTGGGAGCCCTTAGATGGTGCAAACAGTTAATGAACTTGGCTGTTAACCAAAAGGTTGGGGGTTCAAGTCCACCCAAAGGCATCTTGGAAGAAAGGCCTGGTGATGTACTTCCGGAAAATCAGCCATTGAAAACCTTGTGGAGTACAGTTCTACTCTGACACACGTGGGGTCACCATGAGTTGGAATCATCTTGATGGTAGCTGGTTATCTTGGACAGATGCTTCTCTGAAACAGTGCCACCTCTGGCAAGGCAGACCCTTGATACTGCTCTCCATTATTTGAAATAGCTGGGTCACCATTGTTCCATGTTTACCCTTCACTGTGTCTCAGAACCCTGAGAATGTCTTTGGAATGCTGATTCTATAGGGCCCTTTTAGCTGTTCAAGAAAGGGTGTCAACAATACAATGTATTACTTGAAAAAAGGAAGGAAGATATCAGAGCTTTAAACAGTCTTCTCCATCCCCTTTCTCCTAGGACCTTGCTGCCTCCCAGCTGGGGGCCTGGGCTCTCACCCTTCTTTGCTCTGTGATTATAGTCCTGTTACAGCATTGGTCTCAAGGTAGTTTGTATTAAATTTAGGTGAGCGTGAACTCCTTGAAGGCAGCAATCATGTCTTATTAATCATTATATCCCTCTCTATTGTACAAAGTACCTATTGAGTAAATGTTTGTTGTATTCAGTTAGGCCCCCTAAAAGGTTACCAAAGCTGAGGCTCTTCCATTTGCCCTGATTAAATCTCTAAAGAAAACCACTATAGTATTTCCTTGCTTTAGTCATTAATTTAATACGTATATATATTCAGGCATGCCATTCCTTATGTGAAACTCCTGGGGTCAAGATATATTTGATAATATATAATAATTTTTCAGATTTTTTCAGAAGTTAACACAGTGCCTGTATTATGTATTAGGTAAAATGCCATTAGTGTCTAGGTTTACAAAAAGTACAAATGACATTTTACGATAAATGAGTAAAGACAATAAATAGTTTCACATTAGTTCAGGTTCTGTTTTACCATCAGATATGTTTTCTGCAAACTTCTGAAAAGATTTTGTTTTCAGAGCTTTTTTGGTTTCAGAAATAAAGGAGTGTGGACCCTCATACAAAATAGGAAAACAAAAGGTACTTCTTCTTCATTAGAATTCTATAACTGATGCATATACATTTTAAAAAATACCACAGTTTTATTTGCTCACTCTTCCAGTTTTTTAAATTTTACAAGTAATACATTCATGTATTGTCATCAGGTATTTTTAAGATAAAGCAAAGTCCTCTTCGACGGCCCCCTTCTCGACCTGGTTTTCTTTCAACAGGAATGCCCGGCCTTCCTGAAGCTCCATATGTGTACACCAAAGCACAGAGCAACATCTTATGCTTATAGAGTCCTCTCACAAGGTGCCTTCATGACCATCTTCTCCCTCGCCCCTTCCTTATAACATCCTCAGAGGTACATAAGGAAAACAATACTGTCCCTAGAGTTTAGCACTGAGAGAAATCAGAGTTAAGGACATGACGAGTCTTGCATGTGTGATATAGAGCCTACAAGTGCAAAACAGATGAGACTAGAATCTGAATATTCTGCTCCTAAAATTCACTGTGTTTTCTGTCATCACACAGATTCCACTATCAAGTGGATTCCTGCTACTACGTTTAGGGCCAGGAGTCATTAGTATGGAGGCATGCTTGCATCTAAAATGGGATCTACTCAGGTCAAGGAGGGTCAACTCTCCCAGGTGAGCTGGGGCAGTTCCCCCTCCAGTGCCCCTGGTTTAGCCAGGGAGCCTCAAGAATTCCTCCAAGTTTTGAGGAAATTGACCAAAGGAGATTGGCCAGAGTCCAGCAATGTCCATCCTACCCACAGCAGCTCTTTAACTGGCCATTTCATCTGCTCTGAAATTACTGCTGAATTTTTACAAATTTGTGCAATTCACTGATTTTGTTTCTTTAAAATCACCTTTCCCATAATCCTACTTCTACCATGGCTTCCAACAAAGAGTGCAATTAGCTTCACATGTTTGCTTTAAACTGAATTCTAAAAGAAAGGATAGGCGTTCTTATTCTCCTTCTCTGGGTGGGGGTTTATAGTCTGCGCCTTCCCACTCCAAAAGCACATTTGTTTAGCAATATAGAAAGCCTTTCCCACTCAAGGGTGACTTTTTCTAGAGATGTTCTGAAGCATAAAAATGTTTAAACGTAACATCCTTGAGGCAAGTAGAGAAAGTTCTCAGGAAGAAAGGATTAACATGAGAGATGAGAGTTTATTTAATTAATCTGGTATCAAATATAGTCTTTTACAAATAGATCAGTGCTTATTAACTGAACCTGGTAGCAGCGGTGGCCCTAAATAGGACACATTATTTGACAAGAGCTGTTAAGAACCTTGTCCTACTTAACTTACACAGACCAATAGAAGAGCAGAATTAGCCATAGCGTTTTTGGGAAACGTGCTCATTTTAATCATCTACAGTTTGTTGCTGTTGTTCTTAGGTGCCATCGAGTCAGTTCTGGCTCATAGCGACCCCACATACAACAGAATGAAACACTGCCCAGTCCTGCGCCATCCTCACAATCGTTGTTATGCTTGAGCCCATTGTTGTAGCCACTGTGTCAATCCATCTCATTGAGGGTCTTCCTCTTTTTCACAGACCTCTACTTTACCAAGCATGATATACTTCTCCAGGGACTGGTCCCTCCTCACATGTCCAAAGTACTCAGTGCTAACAAGGATTTAAATGGCAGACCTTAGGAAGAAGGGAGGGATGAGGAGGTAATTGAAGGCTGGAGTCAGAGCAGCAGCAGGGGCTTGAGAGAAAGGAGCCAGATTTGGGAAAATCTCAGGTCACATCAATAAAATGTGATGACTAGGAAGGAGAAGAAGGAATTAAGTTTAGAATAAAAGAAATGGTGTAGAGTATTTGAATTAGATATTTACCATAATCAAGAGTAATCCCTTTTGTCTTTTCAGAATATATAAAATAGGGATGATTAAAAAAAATCAATCCTCATTCAAATATTTTAACTTGTTGGTGGGGGGGGGATGGGCAGCTTCTTCACTGATAATTTTAGAGGAAGATCTACTGTTTATCGTATTCAGAATCGGCTGTCAGAATTCTGTCATTTGATCAATTAGTTAAAATGTGAAAGACAGATTAAATGTAATTAGAAAAACAAAATAAACAAACAAAAAACTTCTCCAAACTTCACAAGTTCTTTGTTTAAATCAAAACTTCAAAAAATTGAAATTAGCCAGGTGGAATGAGTTTTACTTGTTCCTTCGACTGCAGTGCTCACAAGGATTTAAATGGTAGACCTTAGGAGGGAGGGAGGGATGAAGAGGCAATTGAGGGCCTGCGTCAGTGTGGCAGCAGTGAATTGACAGAAAGGAGCTAAGTTTGGGAAAATCTCAAGTAACATCAATAAAATGTGATGTCTGGGAGGAGGTGGGGGTTGAAGGAGAAGAAGGAATTAAGAAGATTCTGAAGTTTCTATATTGGAACCAGTTGCCCGAGTTCATTTGACTCATGGAGACCACATGTGTGTCAGAGTAGAACTGTCCTCCACAAGGTTTTCAGCAACTGATTTTTGGGAAGCAGATTACCAGGTCTTTCTTCCAAGGCATCTCTGGGTGGACTTGAACCTCCAGCCTTTTGGTTAGCAGCCTAGAGCATTAAGTGTTTGCACCAGCCAGGGACTCATCTAGATTGGAAACCCATTGCCATCAAGTTGATCCTGACTCACAGCGACCCCACATGTTTCAGAGTAGAACTGCTCTGTAGGGTTTTCAAATGGCTGTGATCTTAAGGTAGTAGACCATCAGGCCTTTCTTCCACTCTAGGTTGGACACTTTACTCTGGAGATGGGAAAGAGTAAAAAGGAAAAGGGGGAAAATGGGCAAGAGGTAGAGGAAAGTTGAGCTGGCCAGCTGGGATAGGGCTGCCTGACTTTGAGAGGAGTACAGTGAAATGTCTGTCTAGTCCAATCAACTCCGAGTCCATGCATTCTGCCACCTCACTAGTCATCACTCTTCCTTTCCTCACCGCCCTCTCTTTCCATTTACTGGCTTGGGCCCGTCATCTTCTCTTGTCTGACTTGCTTATTGCATACTTTATATAACAAACCCCACAGCATTTAGTCTTGCCCACTCCAGCAATTTTAAATCTAAAATGCAAATATCATTGCATCACACCTTTGCTAAAAATTGATCAAACCTCCTGCTACTCCCAGAATAAATGACAAATTCCCAATCCCCAGCCGAAGCCTCATTTGCCTCTCGCCACGATCAGCCTCACCAACTGGCTCCCAAGATAGGGAAGTCCCAACAGTTCTAAGGGGGATGTGCTTGGATACCGTGCTTGTGTCTACAGAGCACAGTGAATGGGAGCAGCTGTCACTTGGAAGTGCTGCAAAGCGGGTGGTGTCCTCACGGGAGAGCCGAGTTTCAGTTCACGGGAGAGCCGAGTTTCAGTAAGCCGCTCACCCCCACCCCGGTTTTAAATTTTATATTCTTTCAATTACCCAAGCGTTTCTTGAAAGGCTCAGTTTTAAAAGAGTGAAGTATGGGTATTTGTTAAGGAGAGAACCTGAAAGGGGATCCGTCACAGAAGGGAAGACCGGGAGAATTGTCATGAAGAGAATTTTGCTGCACTGCTGGGCATAGTGAAAAAAACCAAACCTGCTGTGTCCAGTCTATTCAGACTCGCAGCAACCCTACAGGACAGAGTAGAACTGCCCCATTGGGTTTCCAAGGCTGTAAACTTTACAGAGACTGACTGTCATATCTTTCTCCCATGGAGTGGCTGGTGGATTTGAACCACCAACCTTTGGGTTAGCAGCCTAGTGCTTAACCACTGCCAGAGGCATCTGATTTCTCACTATCCAGCCAAGCAATGGAGACCTCGGGGAAAATGAAGGATCCGAAGGGAAACACACACGTGTGCACACACACAACACACTCACACACACATATCACACCACGCTCATACACACACACCGCACACTCACACACACACCACACATATATTCACATATCACATACAAACACATCACACATGCCATGCACACACACAAAGCCAAAATATTAGTAAAAAAATAATAAGAGGGCATCATTATGAATTTGGAAAACCTATATCAAGTATTTCCGTGTGTCTTGAAAAGTGTTAATAAAGATGCAATTTAATTTAGTTTTCTATTTTCTGAAAATACTAATTTATTTACTGGA